>NC_058523.1:49433777-51933777 GCF_904849725.1 Hordeum vulgare subsp. vulgare
AACTTCTCTCGTTGATCCAGGTGAGATGCAAAGAATTTCTTGGCCTTCTTGTAGGATGCAGTATGGGCTATGCCATAGAGGTCGTACAACTCTGGCACCTTCGTCTTATTGTGATGCGCCTAAAAGAGAGGACCAAATTATTAGTAAAGGGCTCAAGCTAGCATGAAGAATCAATTGCATGAATAAGGAAGAAAACCACATACCCAGTTCCGTCCGAATTGAATTAAGTTGGCATTGCCTTGATGGTGTGGCACACCAACCATTTGGGCACGCCGATCCTTCGCATTATCATGGACGGCTTGCGAGTTCCCTGTGGACCATGCATCCACCAATGCCTGCCAACAGTCCATCTTATCCGCACACCATCTCGAGGGCACCTATAAGTTAGTAAAAAGAATTTTGAGCGCTACGCCTATGAACCAAATCAAGAAAACTACATACAAGGCCTTACGAATAGGTAATTACCTTCATGTACTCCTCCTTCTTGCAATACTTTCCGCGGCACTCCTTCTTTTGCTTCTTAACACCACGTGTGGCGTAGTAGTCTCGAATAGCCTGCATCTGAGCCTCGTGGCGCAAGTTCTGTAATTGCCGCCTGCACTCGGCCACGAGAACAGTGGCCGTCGCCTCCTCATATCCCTCCTCACACGTGTAGAAGGTCTGCAATCAAACGAGACAACACCGATTAGTACAATAATTAGCTATATTGTTAATTTCAGATTGTGTAAAAGGAGAATTTACCCAAAAGGTGTTGATCACCATCTCGTCCCTCAAGTGGCACAAGACACCATCTATAATCTCCTCTAGCGGGGCCTGCGCGGCCTGCTAGTGCTCCCAGGTAAATCCTAGTGTAGGAACCTGACCCTCAGCGGGCAACATGACAAACCCTGGGAAATTTGTCCGGCAAAGCACACCGAGGACGGTGTTCGGCTTGTGGACTCCAAGGGGGTGTTTCCAACCCCTGTAGTATGACAAGTTCAATGCATTACATATTTCAAGAAACTTTAAGGCAAAAGGTAAAAAAAGAGTAAATGTACTTACCTCTCCCCTTCAAGCTTAATCACCGGCCTCTCCTCGTGGGTAGCCGGTACGACCGGGCGACGTGTACTACCACGCTTGTACACGGTGACCCCATCCACCATGTCGCCCTCACTATCCGTAGACTCATCCCCGCCACCAACAGAATGGACACCCGGCCCCTTGGTCCGATCCGGCCAAGCACCCCATCCGGACGTCTCCATGTTAGCCAAAGCCTGTGTGGCGGGAGTCTCCTGGATCGTAGCCTCGGGAACCGTTGTCTCATGGGCCGAATGCCCGTTGAGCCGAGGCTCCTGGATCGGAGTCTCATGGGCTGAATGCCCGTCGACCCGAGGCTCCTGGATCGGAGTCTCATGGGCCGAATGCCCGCCGACCTGAGGCTCCTAGACCAGAGTCCCCATAGCATCCACCGCAAACGGGTCCACCATAGTAGTCTTGTGCTCCGGTGAATGAGTTGGTGGTGGTGGCGAGGATGGCGTAGCAGTCCGCCTACCTCTCCCGCGGCCATGTCCTGTACCTTTCCCCTTCTTCCCTGTCTGACATCCTCTCCCGGTGGGCAACGCCACCGACGACTGGTGTCGTCAGACTGTTCACCAAGGCTCTACGGAGATATTGGGGTGGAATGGAAGTACCACCCCTCGCATGGGCCGCCGACGAAGAAGAACCCGTTGAGCGGTCTGGACCCGTGCCCACCATCTTTCAACACCTGCCATGATAAAGGGTGAAATAAATTATTACAACATAAAAAAGTTGAATACCTAACATGAATTATAATATGTACATATATAATTTAAGTTGGGATGCATACAAATTAATAATAGTCTGGATCAATAAATGCATCATCATCATCACTATAACACGTGTCGTCATGAATGACGTGCTCACCGGGTTCAATGGCATGAACTTGTGGAAGGCCTTTCTGTAATCGATCAAGCATTCACAGGTCATCCGGAGTAGTAACCTCTTCTAGTTCCGGCTCTACTCGTTCTGGCTCAGGGGTGAAGTCAGATTCGCTGTCGCTGTCTACTTCCATGTTCTGGGGTGAAGCACGGCGGTTCTTGAAATGTTTCTTGGAAAGACGTGTTTCTTGGAAGAATTCTCCGTCATATGTGTCTGGGTTAATGTGAGGTTCATAATCCTCTTCATCTGGGGGAGGTGGTCTAACACGTGGCGACACTTCATAAACAACATACCAACCATTCACATTCTTATCAGTTTGGCATGCCCACGGTAGATAGGAAACTTGGGTCGCCTGTTGAGCCGTAATATAGACATTGGGAACATCTAAATGGGTTCTTGGATTGACTTCAACTAGCCCTGTATGTTCATGAGTCCTTCTAGTATCCTTCGTCTGGAACCAATAACATTTGAAGACGACGACGTTTGGTGGGTTTTCACTATAGAATTTAAGTTCATAAATTGCTTCAACTCTTCCATAATACTCGATACCACCTTCGCCGATAGCAAAGACACAATATTTTGTAGATTTTTGGACCGACATAGATAGCTCTTTGCCAAAGGTACGAAAGTGATAACCGTTGATGTTGTATTTCTCAAATGAACGGACCTTATAGTCAAAACCATTAGCGGCTTGTCTCAATTGAGCATCCATAGACTCTGAATTAGCCTACAAGTTTAATATGAAACGATTGTTGCATTATCCGCAAGTTAAAGCAAGAAATGAAATGGTCCATTATTGATAATTACCGTTTGTTTGAACCAAGAGACGAAACTGGGATAGCCGCCTCCATGCTTTGCCAGAAGCTCATACTCTTTGATGAAATCATTTTGGATCATCGCTCCATCCGAGGATTTGGCGATGTATCGATGATACGTCCCAAACGTATCTATAATTTCTGCTTGTTCCATGATCTTTTGGGTGACATTGTTATATGATTTGCTACACTTTTATATCATTTTACACATATTTGGACTAACCTACTAACTAAGTGCACCCAGTGCAAGTTTCTGTCTGCTGGTGTCTATTTTGCACGGGCTTTTACCCAATTTTCCGACGCCCGAAAAATTCCAGGAAAAACATATAAAACATCAGCGAAACAAAAGCTTCTGGATCACCGAAGATGGGCCAGAGGGGGCGAGGGGGTGCCCACGTGACCTGCTGGCGCGGCCAGGTCCTAGGCCGCGCCAGGAGGCCGCCTGGGTGGGCCCCACCTCCTCCGGTGCCCTCCTTTGGCCTATATTTAGAGTTCCAAGAGGAAACCCTTCCACGACTTCCACAATCGCGAATTTCTCCATCGTTCCACCGCCGCAACACTTCCAAGATCGGGAGCGTCAGGAGACCTCTTCCCGGCACCCTGCCGGAGGGAAGATTGACATCCGGGAGCTTCTCCGTGGCCATGGACGCTTCCCGGACGTGTCGTGAGTAGTCCTCCTTGGACCATGAGTCCATGACTAGTAGTTATGTGATGTCTTCTCTCCAATCTTGTGTTTCGATAGTTAGTCCTTGTGAGCCGCCCTACATGATCAAGGCATCTATGTAATTGTCTTGCTATTGCTATGCTCAGTTTGTTGGGATCCGATGGATTATGATATTATGTTCATATTATTATGAGTTATATATTTGATTATCCTTTTATATTATGTTCCTTAGTGATTCATGCATGTTCTCCATTGTTATTTATTTCTTTGGTCGAGTAATAGATTGTAACTCCAAGAGGGAGCATTATGCATGATTGTGGGTTCATGCCCCGCGATGTCTAGCTTGAATGACAGAAACATGAGACTAGGGGATGTGTTGTTGCCACCAGGGAGAAAACAACGGTGCTTGTGACCACGGTTGCAAGGATTGTTTACCATACGCATAGTTCGTTAATGCAGTTGCCCGTTGCTTTGAGTTTACACTTTGGGTGGGGCTCCAACTTAATACTGGAGAGATGTTCTGGATAGATATCTCAAGGTGTATGATTAGTATGTAGATGCTGATAAATAAACGGTCTACTTGTCTTGGCGTACTGTCCATTACTATTGATCCTCTAACTATCAAGTAGCATAATTAGCATTGCGGTGCGTTCATAATTCTGTTAATTGCCCAACTGTGATTTGTTTACCCAAGCATAGTTGTTTATCATCTTTTGGGAGAGAGACATCACTAGTGAACATCATGTGACTCCGGTCCATATCACCATCATTGTTTACACCTCCATCATTTACCACTTTCATTTACTTTCCCATTGCAATCACTATTACCTTCCCGCTTGTGTTTTGATCCTTTGCAAACTACAAGGCCGGAGAGATTGACAACCTCCCTGTACTCGTTTGGTGCAAAGTTATTTGTTGTGTGTGCAGGTCCACGTCTTCTGCTGACCAGGACAGGAGACACCTACTTGTTTAGCCTAGGAGTCCTCCTGGTTCGATAAACCTTACGGTTCCCGTGTGAGGGAAAACTTGCTGCTGACTACATCTCAACCTTCCACTTGGGGTAACCAACAGGGTGCGAGAAGTATATACATCATCTCGTCATCAAGCAAAGTTTTCTGGCGCCGTTGCCGAGGACTCGAGTCTTCAAGATAGGGGAGTTGCACACTATCCTTTACCTTTGCTTTTCAGTCTTGTTAAGTTTTCTTTCAAGTTTTTGGTTTAGAGTCTTATGTCAAAAA
The DNA here is from genome assembly GCF_904849725.1 of Hordeum vulgare subsp. vulgare. NCBI lineage: Eukaryota > Viridiplantae > Streptophyta > Magnoliopsida > Poales > Poaceae > Hordeum > Hordeum vulgare. Next base: position 49,438,433 of record NC_058523.1, read on the forward strand.
CCACAAAAAAATAGTTGCTTTGTTCTTGCTTGTTGCTGCTGCTATTGGTTCCACTAAGAATACTAAGTTGTGTGACTTCACTAGTTAGGCTTATAGAAAACTGCACTCTTAGTTCGCTGCTTGGGGAAGGCCGCTTTACCACACCCGTGGTAGAGAAGTCTCCTCCACCTACTGAATGTATCCCATTCAAAATACCACTTGGGATAATTGAAATAATTATGAATGATTATTATGCAGGAGATGGAACGGTCAATCCTAGTATTCATTTGTTGAAACTTACAGAACTTTGTGAGTTGTTTAAGATTTCAGGTTTAACAATTGATGGAGTCATGAGGAAATTATTTGCCTTGTCACTGAAAGGAAAAGCATTGTAATGGTATAGGCTACTAGATTATTCTCACCTACGGGATTGGGAAGAGATTCAGTCTCTCTTTTACTCCAAGTTTTATCCTCTTCATGAAGTCCATGTGGATCATGGTAACAATGCTTTATGTCATACTTATATTGTTCAGTTTATTCATGATCCCACTGAAAATTATTATGAGAAGGGAACATATGCTTCTATATATTTCAATCATACCAAGTTCCCTCTCTTTATGTCGAAGGTTTTGAACCTGCACTTGTTTTGCCTTCCTATGCTTATTGCTTTGTGCTTCAATGAATTATTCTATTGCAATATTCCTATGCATAGGAATCATGTTAGACTTAAATGTGTCTGGTATTTTCTTCTTGATGCTCTGTTTTGTTCTACAACCCTTATTCCTACGAGAGCATCATTAAAATCTTAAGCCTATCTTTAGGGCTATAAAGAAAGAGCTCTAGGGAGACAACCCTTGTTATCTTTACTTTGAGTTTTTACTTTTAGTTTTAGTGGTCTTGATGCTTGTTACTACTGTAGCAACATCATTGTATCTTTGTTTTTAAGCTTTGTACCAAGTTATAGCCTCCGATTGCAAGAAAGTTCAAAAATTGTGACATGTTGTCCAGAAACAGATTCTGTCTGTTTGACGGAAAAAATCGCCGAAAATCACCAGATCATATTTTTGATGTGAATTTTTTTACAGAATGATCTATATAATTTCCTTTCTGGCATATGTTCTGAGTTTTTTATTTGAGTTAAAGAAGTGCCCCTAATAAATTATTTACTACCTGATGTTCCGTTTTTCACAGATTCTGCCATGTTTTGGGTTTCCATTGTTTTGCAAATCCTAAGCTTACTTTTATTTGCAAAGACCTATGGAAATCATGAGAAGCAGTAGATTTTCATGAAAACATTTATTTCCAGCAGGTAATGAATTCTTTATTAAGGGTACTAACCACTCTAATCAGCTTATGATGAGTTTCGTATGAAGGGAGTTTTCAAGTATGCGATGGGAGATGACGAAAGAAGATACATGAGTGTCAAGCGCTCAATCTTAGGGATGTCCCATGCACCCCAAGAAATATTCAAGGAGACTCAAGTGTCTAAGCTTGGGGATGCCCCCGTGCATCCCCTTCTCTATCAAGCATAGCATCAGTTCATCCATCTCCATGCTATATTTTTATCACTTCATATGTTATGTGCTATGCTTGGAGCATCCCGCTCTTTACTTTTTAGTTTGTTTTAGTTTTTCTTGCTGTTCATAACAAGTCGGAACCTAGCCTACCTTGTTTGGGACAGAGACACACTCCATTCCACTCTAGAACACAACATAGGTTTTCATGCTTATATTTTTTGTGTGTTCTTCATCTTTCCATAGCTACTGTCATGCTTAGCTCTTAGTTTTCATGCTTATCTTTTTAAGAGCTTTTATTTAGGTTGCTTTTGGAACTCTCTTGAGTTATCATGCGTATCTTGTTTAGAGAGTTGGCTCGTTGCACTGAGTTGTGTGTCTTGCATGAATAGGAAACTGAGGTTGCTATTGAAGTATAGTAGTAACTTGCAATAGTTTTGAGGTATTGATTTGAGTAATGTTTGGACTATTGGTGCCAAGAGCTTGAGCCTATTAGTGATAGGTGTCGTATTTTGGGAAATCCGTGTGTTTTTCAAAAACTAAAAATTAGTTCAGAACTCTAGCTACTAAATTGATCGCTAACCTCTGGAGGGGTTGGAATATATAGAGTACCCTCACATTACCATGAGTCAAGGATGCACGAGGATAACCAAACCCCCAAACACTCCTCCTCGGGGTACTTGTCTATTTGTGAATTTCCTAACTAGATAGAGAGTTACCGATAATAAGTGTATGAGTTCTTCCGACTAATGTGAGTATTCGATTGTTGGCACTTCCACATCCATATTTTGCTAGCCTCTTTCGTACCGCGCATTACCCTTTCTCACATTGAGAGTTGGCGCAAACTCCGCCGGTGCATCCAAACCCATGACATGATACGCTCTGTCATACAGAAGCCTCATTATATCTTTCCTCAAAACAGGCACCATACCTACCTATTAAGGCATTTCCATAGCCTTTCTGAGATACATTGTCATGCAACATCCACCATTTCATGACTTGATCTTCATGTCATACATGATTTTGCTTGATCATAGAGCCGCATGATAGTTGGGCCTTGCCCCAGTTATTCCGACATGATGCGCTAGTATCATTGCATATCGTGCTACACTAGTAGAGGCATACATTTGCATACATCATGATAGTTTTCACTTGTCTTTATGTTGAGTACTTCTTATAAAGTGTGACGATCTTCTTTTTATTCATGTAAAACATAGAGTGTTGCCCTTAAGTGAGGAAAAGATCCCAAAGAGGACAAAACAAAAGATCCCAAAGAGGACAAATGAGAGATAAATAGAAAGAGCCAAAGAGGCCACAAAAAATAAAAATAAAAGAGAAAAATAAAAATAAATAAAAAGAAAGAAGGGGGCAACACTACTATTCCTTTTGAAGATCCACACTCGTACTCCATTGCTATATTGGTACTGCATAGAGATTATCATTCATGCATAACTATGTGGGGACCCTTACACTACAGAACTTGGTTTGCATATTCCAATCATGAGACTCCTCAAATGAGCTCTAGGTCTTCATGAGCAAACAAGTTGGATGCATGTCGGGACCCCGATCCTAAGCCATAGGAATCCAGCCTGTAACACATTGCATCCCTTTGTGGTCTCACGCACGGTTATCCTCACGGCTGCCACCTTACCTTAGCCGGGACCGTTTGCGCCTTTTGACTCACGTATGCATTAGTGCCGCTAGCATTCCAATGTCAAAGAACCCGAGTCGACATATCTAGTCATAAACTCAAGTGGCTCGACTATACAAAGACAGCCATACATAACCCAATAAAGCAGGTGTCGGTCAGCAGCGAGTGTAGACGAGTCATAGCAAGCTACAAGGACTCCATTACACCGCGTGACATTTCCCCGAAGGGACAGACACAAAAACTAAGAAGGATACATGCCGGTCAACCAATGTATCTGGAGCAGTAGTGAACTACCAAGGCTTAGTGGAATAACAAAGGGGCATTTCTCTGTATAGAGAGCTACTAAGGCATACGACTAGGTGTCGAATCCCATACATATCACAGTGCATCACACGTACGCATGACATACTAGATATGTATAGATACAACAATGGAAACACAACTTAACCATCCAACATCACGACATTTATTCAGAAGACTCGGAACAGTCCTGCATAATATGTTCATACAAGCAGGGGTCTGATACGTATCGAACGTATCTATAATTTTTGATGGTTTCATGCCATTATCTTGTCAAACTTTGGATGTTTTGTATGCCTTTTATATCTTTTTTCGGACTAACTTATTAACTCAGTGCCAAGTGCCAGTTCCTGATTTTTCCATGTTTTTGACCCTTTTCACAGGAGGATTTTAAACGGAGTCCAAACGGAATAAAACTTCCGAAACGATTTTTTCCGGAACAGAAGATACGCAGAAAGCTTGAGAACCAAGGCAGGGAGTCCCGGGGGAGGCCACAAGCCACAATGGCGCGGCCAGGGGGCCCGCGCCTCCATGCTTGTGGGCTCCCTGGGCCTCCCCTGCCCTAGCTCCTTCGTCTATAAATTCCCTAAAATCACTAAAAAATCAGGAGATCCACGAAAATACCTTTCCGCCGCCGCAAGCTTCTGTCTCCGCAAGATCCCATCTGGGGTTTGTTCTGGTGCCCTTCCGGAGGGGAGATTCCGATATGGAGGGCTTCTTCATCAACACCATGACTTCTCCGATGATGCGTGAGTAGTTCACCATAGACCTACGGGTCCATAACTAGTAGCTAGATGGCTTCTTCTCTCTCTTGGATCTTCCATACAAAGTTCTCCATGATCTCCATGGAGATTTATCCGATGTAATCTTCTTTTGCGGTGTGTTTGTCGAGATCCGATGAATTGTGGATTTATGATCAGATTATCTTTGAATCTTATTTGAGTTTCTTCTAATCTCTCTTATGCATGATTTCATATCCTTGTATTCTCTTCGAGTTGTGGGTTTTGTTTGGCCAACTTGATCTATGATTCTTGCAATGGGAGAAGTGCTTGGTTTTGGGTTCATACCGAGCGGTGACCTCACCCAGTGACAGAAGGTGTAGCAAGGCACGCATTGTGTTGTTGCCATGAAGGGTAAAAAGATGGGGTTTTCATCATTGGTTTGAGTTTATCCCTCTACATCATGTCATCTTGCTTAAAGCGTTACTCTGTTCGTCATGAACTCAATACACTAGATGCATGCTGGATAGCGGTCGATGTGTGGAGTAATTGTAGTAGATGCACAAAGTATCGGTCCACTTGTCTCGGACGTGATGCCTATATGTATGATCATTGCCTTAGATATCATCATGACTTTGCGCGGTTCTATGAATTGCTCGACAGTAATTTGTTCACCCACCATAATATTTTCTATTTTGAGAGAAGCCTCTAGTGAACACTATGGCCCTCGGGTCTACTTCACACCATATTTCTAGCCTTAGTCTTTTACTTCGTTGCACTTTCCGCCTTCAGATCTCACTTTGCAATCAATTTTGAAGGGATTGACAACCCCTTTATAGCGTTGGGTGCAAGCTCTTTTGTGATTGCGCAGGTACTCTGGACTTGACACGATTCTCCTACTGGATTGATACCTTGGTTCTCAAACAGAGGGAAATACTTATTGCTCCTGTGCTGCATCACCCTTTCCTCTTCAAGGGAAAAACCAACGCAGGACAAGTCTCCGTCAATGTGCCAATTTCTGGCGCTGTTGTTTGGGAAGTAGCAGAAGGATTTCTGGCGCCGTTGCCGGGGAGGATCATGTCAAGAACTCATCCAAGTAAGTGTCGCAAACTCTTCACTTGCATTTACTTTTTTGCCTCTCGTTTTCCTCTCCCCCACTTCTGAAAAACAAAAATTTACAAAAATATTTGCCTTTTTCGTTTGCCCTTTTCTCTCGCTTGCTTTCTATTCGCTTGTGTGCTTGCTTGCTTGCTGAAGTCACCATGAATGAAAACACCAAACTTTGTGACTTCTCGAATAGTAATAATAATGATTTTATTAGTACTCCGATTGCTCCCGCCACTAGTGCGGAATAATACAAAATCAATGCTGCTTTGCTGAATCTTGTTATGAAAGAGCAATTCTCCGGCCTTCCTAGTGAAGATGCCGCATCCCATCTTAATAACTTCATTGAGCTTTGCGATATGCAAAACAAGAAAGATGTGGATAATGATGTGATTAAATTGAAGGTTTTTCCGTTCTCGTTGCGAGATCGAGCAAAAACTTGGTTTTCGTCTTTGTCCAAAAATAGTATTGATTCTTGGAACATGTGCAAAGATGCTTATATATCCCAGTATTTTCCGCCGGCGAAGATTATCTCTCTCTGTAATGATATCATGAATTTTAAGAAAATTGATCATGAACATGTTGCACAATCTTGGGAGAGAATGAAATTGATGATTAGAAATTGTCCCGCTCATGGCTTGAGTCTTTGGATGATTATACAAATATTTTACGCTGGCTTGAATTTTGCTTCTAGAATTATCTTGGACTCTGCCTCAGGTGGAACGTTCATGGAAATCACGTTAGGAGAAGCCACAAAACTCCTAAACAATATCATGACGAACTACTCTCAGTGGCACACTGAAAGGTCACCTACTAGTAAGAAGGTACACGCTATAGAAGAAATTAACTCGTTGAGTATTACGTCTCCATCGTATCTACTTTTCCAAACTCTTTTGGCTTTGTTTTGGACTCTAATTTGCATGATTTGAATGGAACTAACCTGGAATGACGATGTTTTCAACAGAATTGCCTTGGTGTTGTTTTTGTGCAGAAATCAAAGTTCTCAAAACGTCCTGAAAATTTACGAAGATTATTTTTGGAAAATATGAAAAATACCTACGCAAAGATCCACCTGAGGGGGTGGGACAGTGGGCCACAAGCCCTGCCACTGCCACCCCCTGGTGGCGGATGGCAAGCTTGTGGGGCCCACACGGCTCTGTCGCCCCAAATCTCAGCTCTATAAGTTCACTTTCTTCCCAGAAAAAATAAAAAGAGAAGATTTCGTCGCGTTTGCGATACGGAGGCGCCGCCACATCCTGTTCTTCATCTGGAGGGCAGATCTGGAGTCTGTTTTGGGCTCCGGAGAGGGGAAATCGTTGCCATCGTCATCATCAACCTTCTTCCCTCTCCAATTCCATGAAGCTCTTTGTCGTTCGTGAGTAATCTATTCGTAGGCTCGCAGGGCGGTGATGAGTAGGATGAGATCTATGATGTAATCGAGTTATTTTTGATGGGGATCGATCCCTAGTATCCACTATGTTCTGAGATTGATGTTGCTACTACTTTGCCATGCTTAATGCTTGTCACTAGGGCCCGAGTGCCATGATTTCAGATCTGAAATTATTGCGTTGCCACCAATATATGTGTGTTTTAGATCGGATCTTGCAAGTTGTAGTTACCTACTATGTGTTATGATCCGGCAACCCCGGAGTGACAATAACCGGAACCACTCCCGGTGATGACCATAGTTTGAGGAGTTCATGTGTTCACCAAGTGCTAATGCATTGGTCCAGTTCTTTATTAAAAGGAGAACCTTAATATCCCGTAGTTTCCTTTTGTACCCCGCTGATACGTCTCAAACATATCTATAATTTTTGAAGGTTTCACGTTGTTATCCTGTCATATTTGGATGTTTTATGTACCTTTTATATCTTTTTTGGGACTAACTTATTAATTCAGTGCCAAGTGACAGTTCCTGTTTTTTCTGTGTTTTTTGGCTCTTTTCAGATCTGATTTTGGAACGGAGTCCAAACGGAATAAAATCCCCGAAATTATTTTTTCCCGTACAAAAGAAGATCAGGGGGCCTGTGGGCCAAGCCAGGTGGGCTCCAGGGAGCCCACAAGCTCCCACTCCGCCACCAGGGGGAGGCGGCGGTGTCACGGCTTGTGGCCTCCCTGGCCACCCCCTAACCTAGATCTTTGGCCTATAAATTCCCAAAAATATAGCAAAAAACCAGGGGAGCCTCGAAAATACTTTTCCGCCGTCGCAAACTTCCGTTTCCGCGAGATCTCATCTAGAGACCCTTTCCGGCACCCTGCCGGAGGGGACTTTGGAGTTGGAGGGCTCCTTCATCATCATCATCGCCCCTCCAATGACTCGTGAGTAGTTCAATTCAGACCTACGGGTCCGTAGTTAGTAGCTAGATGGCTTCTTCTCTCTCTTGGATCTTCAATACAAAGTTCTCCATGATCTTCATGGAGATCTATCCGATGTAATCTTCTTTGGCGGTGTGTTTGTCGAGATCCTATGAATTGTGGATTTGTGATCAGATTATCTATGATATATATTTGAGTCTTTGCTGATTTCTTATATGCATGATTTGATATCCTTGTAAGTCTCTCTGATTCTTGGGTTTTGTTTGGCCAACTAGATCTATGATTCTTGCAATAGGAGAAGTGCTTGGTTTTGGGTTCTACCATGTGTTGACCTTTCCCAGTGACACTAAGGGCAGCAAGGCACACATTAAGTAGTTGCCATCAAGGGTAACAAGATGGGCTTTGTCGTTGATATGAGATTGCCCATCTACATCATGTCATCTTGCTTAAGGCGTTACTCTGTTCTTTTGGACTTAATACACTAGATGCATGTTGGATAGCGGTCGACGTGTGGAGTAATAGTAGTAGATGCAGAAAGTATCGGTCTACTTGTTTTGGACGTGATGCCTATAGACATAATCATTGTCATAGTTATCGTCACGACTTTGCGCGGTTCTATCAATTGCTCGATAGTAATTTGTTCACCCACCGTCTACTTGCTTTCATGAGAGAAGCCACTAGTAAACACTACGGCCCCGGGTCTATTCACATCCATCGTTTACACCTCCGCCTTTACTTTGCTTTGTTACTTTGTTGCTTTCAGTTCTCACTTGGCGAACAATCTATAAGGGATTGACAACCCCTTCATAGCGTTGGGAGCAAGCTTTTTTGTTTTTGCAGGATCTTGCGATAGTCCTCCACTGGATTGATACCTTGGTTCTCAAACTGAGGGAAATATTTACCACCGCTGTGCTACATCACCCTTTCCGCTTTGAGGGAACACCAACTCAAGGCTCCAAGGCCACGGGGGAAATCCTTTGCATATTTGCCTAGGAAGTCCCTTAAGGCGTAGCCGCAGCAGAAGGATTCCCGGTGCCGTCGTCACAACTATTCTTGGCACCGTTGCTAGGGAAGCACAGCTGACATCAGAAGTATTTCTGGCGCCGTTGCCGGGGAGGAGAGATCAAGATCTATCCAAGTAGGTCTCACAAACTCATCTCTTGCATTTACTTTTGTTGCCAGTTGCCTCTCGTTTTCCTCTCCCCCACTTCACATTTGCCGTTTTCATTTGCCTTTCTCCTTCGCCTTTTCGTTCGCCCTTTTCTCTCACTTGCTTTATGTTTGCTTGTGTGCCATGCGCCTTCATTATGCTTGCATCTTCGCTTGCTGAAAATCTATTGATATGGGTCCTCATCCACTAGCTAATCTCTTTAAGAGACCCACTTATGTGGAATGAATTGCCAGTGAGTTGAGGGAACTTGACTATCTTTATGGAGTTTTGCTTGAGATGCGTGAATCTAAAAATCGTGATGAAGAAACTTATGAAGTGATTCACGAGAGCTCCTTGGATGAAAAGCATGATTGCAATGGTTTCACTATAAATTCTATTAGTGACAATCATGCTAAAAATATGCAAAACACTAGCTTGGGGATGCTAGTTTTGCTTTGTCCACTACTTGTTGCAATAATCATGATTGGGGTGATGATCTTTCTTATGATCTTGAAAATTTGTTCAAACCTCATGATGAATATGATATTTGCAACAATACTGAAAGTGGGATTGGAGAAGTCATGACTTTATTTGATGATAATCCCACTATCTTTGAAGAGCGTCAACTTTGCATGCATGTGGATCATGAAAAGAATATCCTATGGGGTAGCTATATTGTTGAATTTGAATATGATCCCACATGTAATTGCTATGAGAGAGGAAAATATTTTGGTAGAAACTTTCATGTTACCAAATCACCTCTCGTGATGTTGAGATTGCTCTTGTCTCTTTCTTCTTCCTTGCATGTGGCAGCTATTGGTTGTCTTGACAATTTGTTTTCCTATAAAACGCCTATGCATAGGAATTATGTTAGACTTAGATGTGATTTTTACATGCTTTAGGATGCTCTCGTTGTGCTTCAATTCTTGTCTTTTGTGAGAGCATCATTGAATGCCTAGCTAAGGGCATTAAACAAAAGCGCTTGTTGGGAGGCAACCCAACGAATCTATCATTTTTCTTTCTGTTTTGTGTTTTACACACTTTCATAATTCTGTTATGACTGTGTTTTTTGTGTTTCTTTTTGCGTTTGTGCCAAGCAAAACCGTTATGATTAATCTTGGGGATGATCGTTTGGTCATGCTGGAAAAGACAGAAACTTTCTGCTCACGAAACGAATTTTCATTTTTTTTATGTAAGAGATTTTGAGTTGATTCTTTTTTATGCTAATTTCCACGCAAATTATTCAGACTGTAGTAATGTTTCATAATTTTTGGAGTACCACAGGTATACGAAATATACAGATTGCTACAGACTGGTCTGCTTTTAACAGATTCTGTTTTTGTTGTGTTGGTTGCTTATTTTGATGAAACTATGGATAGTATCGGGGGGTATTAGCCATGGAAGATTTAAAATACAGTAACCCAACATCAGCATAAGTAGAATTTAAGTTTGCTACAGTACCTAAGGAAGTGGTGGTTTGCTTTCTCATACTAATGTTATCACGAGTTTCTGTTTAAGTTTCGTGTTGTGAAGTTTTCAAGTTTTTGGTGAAGTTCTTATGGACAAAGAGATAAAGAGTGGCAAGAGCTCAAGCTTGGGGATGCCCAAGGCACCCCAAGAGATTCAAGTATGCCATAAAAGCCTAAGCTTGGGGATGCCCCGGGAAGGCATCCCCTCTCTCGTCTTCAATCCATCGGTAACGTTACTTGGGGCTATATTTTTATTCACCACATGTTATGTGTTTTTGCTTGGAGCGTCTTGTATCGTAAGAGTATTTTAGTTTTTTTGTGACACAATCATCCTTTCTGCACACCTAGAGAGAGAGACATGCACTCACCGTGATTTTGTCGAGCTTCACTTATATCTTTTGGTAGACAATTCAGCTCACATGTGCTTCACTTATATCTTTTGAGCTAGATACTTTTGCTCTATGTGCTTCACTTATATCTTTTAGAGCACAACGGTGTGTGGCTTGGTAGTTGATCTATGCTTTGAAAGTAGTCTCAAAAGGGGTAGTTATCCAAAGGGATACGAAAACTTCCACCTTCATGTGCATTTAATAATTAGAGAAGTTTGATTCATCTCAATTAGTTTTGAGTTGTGGTTATGGTAATATTGAAGTCATGCTAGTAAGGTGTTGTGGATCTAGAAATACTTGTGTTGAAGTTAGTGATTCCCGTAGCATGCACGTATGGTGAACTGCTATGTGATGAAATCTGAGCATGATTAGTATATTGATTGTCATCCTTCGCGTGGCGGTCGGGATTGCGCAATGGTTTATACCTACCAACCCTTCCCCTAGGAGTATGCGTTGAATGTTTTGTTTCGATTACTAATAAAATTTTTGCAACAAGTATATGAGTTCTTCATGACTAATGTTGAGTCCATGGTTTAGGTGCACTTTCACCTTCCACCATCACTATCTTCTTAGTGCCGTGCAACTTTCGCTGGTGCACAAAACCCACCATTAGCCGCCCTCAAAACAGCCACCATACCTAACTACTATGGCATTTTCAAAGTCATTCCGAGATATATTGCCATGCAACTACCACCATGACATCTGCCACCACGTCTACATTGCCATTGCATAATCGTAAGATAGCTAGCACTTCCCTACTCGAGGACGAGCAGGAGTTAAGCTTGGGGATGCTTGATACGTCTCAAACGTATCTATAATTTTTGATGATTTCACGTTGTTGTCTTTTCATCCTTGGATATTTTATGTACCTATTATATCTTTTTGGGACTAACTTATTAATTCAGTGCCAAGTGCCAGTTCCTGTTTTTTCTATGTTTTTGGCTCTTTTCAGATCTGATTTTGGAATGAGGTCTAAACGGAATAAAATCGCCAAAATGATTTTCTCCCGAACGGAAGAAGATCAGGGGGCCTGTGGGCTCCAGGGAGCCCACAAGCTCCCACTCCGCCACCAGGGGGGAGGCGGCGGTGTCAGGGCTTGTGGCCTCCCTGGCCGCCCCCTGACTTAGATCTTTGGCCTATAAATTCCCAAAAATATAGCCAAAAACCAGGGGAGCCTCAAAAATACTTTTCCGCCGCCGCAAGCTTCCGTTTCCGCGAGATCTCATCTGGAGACCCTTCCCGGCACCCTTCCGGAGGGGAGTTTGCAATTGGAGGGCTTCTTCATCATCATCATCGCCCCTCCAATGACTCGTGAGTAGTTCACTTCAGACCTACGGGTCCGTAGATAGTAGCTAGATGGCTTCTTCTCTCTCTTGGATCTTCAATACAAAGTTCTCCATGATCTTCATGGAGATCTATCCGATGTAATCTTCTTTGGCGGTGTGTTTGTCGAGATCCTATGAATTGTGGATTTGTGATCAGATTATCTATGACATATATTTGAGTCTTTGCTGATTTCTTATATGCATGATTTGATATCCTTGTAAGTCTCTCTGAGTCTTGGGTTTTGTTTGGCCAACTAGATCTATGATTCTTGCAATAGGAGAAGTGCTTGGTTTTGGGTTCTACCATGTGGTGACCTTTCCCAGTGACAGTAGGGGCAACAAGGCACACAGTAAGTAGTTGCCATCAAGGGTAACAAGATGGACTCTGTCGTTGATATGAGATTGTCCATCTACATCATGTCATCTTGCTTAAGGCGTTACTCTATTCTTTTGAACTTAATACACTAGATGCATGCTGGATAGCGGTCGACGTGTGGAGTAATAGTAGTAGATGCAGAAAGTATCGGTCTACTTGTTTTGGACGTGCTGCCTATAGATATAATCATTGCCATAGATATCGTCACAACTTTGCGCGGTTCTATCAATTGCTCAACAGTAATGTGTTCACCCACCGTTTACTTGCTTTCATGAGAGAAGCCACTAGTAAACACTACGGCCCCCGGGTCTATTCACATCCGTCGTTTACACCTACGCTTCTACTTTGCTTTGTTACTTTGTTGCTTTCAGTTCTCACTTGGCGAACAATCTATAAGGGATTGACAACCCCTTCATAGCGTTGGGAGCAAGCTTTTGTGTTTGTCCAGGATCTTGTGATACTCCTGCACTGTATTGATACCTTGGTTCCCAAACTGAGGGAAATACTTACCACCGCTGTGCTACATCACCCTTTCCGCTTTGAGGGAACACCAACGCAAGGCTCCAAGTCCACGGGGGAAATCCTTTGCATATTTGCCTAGGAAGTCCCTTAAGGTGTAGCCGCAGCAGAAGGATTCCCGGTGCCGTCGTCACGACTATTACTCGCGCCGTTGCTAGGGAAGCACATCTGACATCACCCAGTGCCACGGGAGGGATGGACAATAGATGTCATGCAAGTTCTTTTCCCTAAGCACGTATGACGACACACGGAATGCATGCCTACGTCACATTGACGAACGGGAGCTAGCCACATATCTCTCCGTATTATAACTGTTGCATGATGAATATCATCCAAACAAATCACCGACCCATTGCCTACGAGTTCGTCCTACTACTGTTGTTACTTGTCTTGCTCTGCTGTTGTTACTACTGTTGTTGTTGCTGTTACTTGTCTTTCTCTGCTGCTGTTACTACTATTGCAGTTGCTGTTATTTGTCTTGCTCTGCTGCTACTGTCGCTTGCTACTATTGCTACTTGCTACTGATGTCACTACTGCTGTTCCTTGTCACTGCTATTGCTCGTTACACTGCTGCTACCTGCTACAATTTTGATTCGCTGGTCGTTGACAGGAACTGACAATTTCCGTCAACGAGGCAACTTGGCGCCATTGATACAATCGTTAGGAATAGTCTGCCGTCAACAGATCGTTTCTGACACCGTTGTTATCATACTACTTTGCTACTGATACTTTGCTTGAAGATACTAATCTTTCACGTGTGGTTGAATCTGACACATTCAGCTGCTAATACTTGAGAGTATACTCTCACCTCCTATAGGCGTATCAACAAATTTGGGTCGAATACTCTACCCTCGAAAACTACTACGATCCCACGATTGGTGGGCCGTCAACAACATTCTTCTAGTTTCGATTGCCAGAGAGTGCTAGCAGCATTCTTCTGGTGCCGTTGCAAGGGAAGGTCTGCTGTTACGGAGTCAACATTTTTCTGGCGCCGTTGCCGGGGAAGGTCTGCTGTTACGGATTCAGCATTTTTCTGGTGCCGTTGCCTGGGAGGTATTGCTATATTCTTTGAGTCACTTGGGATTTATATCTTCTGATCACTATGAAGAATCTGAAGGATCCAAAAACCAAAGTCTTGCCCTCAACTACGAGGGGAGGTAAGGAATTGCCATCTAGCTCTGCACTTGATTCACCTTCAGTTATGAGTAAGTTTGCGACTTCACCTCCTGCTAGAAATCTTGATATGTCGCATGTGCTTTATGATGCTTATGATGCTACTACTAGAGATGCTATGATTGATACTGCTTTGCCTATTATTGCTAGAGATGCTATGCTTGATACTATGCCTGATGATGCTATGCTTGATACTGCTTTGCCTGATGATTCTAGAGATGCTATGCTTGATACTGCTAGAGATACTACTTTGCCTGATGTTCCACTAGGGGTGTTCCTTGATGCTCATATTGATAGAGTTACTGCCAATGCTCGTGATGCTTCTGAAACTACCGATACTATTGAGATAGAACCTTTTTTTGCTCCTGCTAGATCTAGCTCTCCTAGATATGAATTCCCTGATATACCTGAGGGTTACATTATGGAGGGAGAGATAGATGAGGATTTTCTTGCATGTAAGTATGCCTATGACGCTTTCCTCCTGATAACCCACAACCTATGCGTGTAAGGAATGATGAGGATGTGGAGATTGAACCTACGGTTAATCCTGATAACCCACAACCTAAGATATACGATAAGAATGACTTCACTTCTAGGAAGCATGGTAAAGAAAGGGAGCCATGGGTTCACAGATCTATGCCCTTTCCTCCTAAGCCATCCAAGAAAAAGGATGACGAGGATTTTGAGCGCTTCGTTGAGATGATAAGACCCATCTTTCTACAGATGCAATTAACTGATATGCTCAAAATGTCTCCGTATGCCAAGTACATGAAAGATATCGTGACTAATAAACGGAAGATACTAGATCTTGAGATCTCCACCATGATTGCCAATTACACTTTCAAAGGTGGAACTCCTAAGAAACTTGGTGATCCCGGAGTGCCCACTATACCTTGCTCCATTAAAGGAAACTACGTAAGAACTGCCTTATGTGACCTTGGAGCCAGTGTTAGTGTTATGCCACTCTCTCTTTACCGTAGACTTGAATTGGATAAGTTGACACCCACTGAAATTTCTCTGCAAATGGCCGACAAATCAACTGCTTTCCCTATCGGCATTTGCGAGGATGTGCCTGTTGTGGTTGCTAACACCACTATCTTAACAAACTTTGTTATCTAGGATATTTCCGAGGACGATGTCGTGGTTGTCATCCTCGGAAGACCCTTTTTGAACACTGCAGGGGCTATTATAGATTGCAACAAAGGCAATGTCACTTTCCATGTCAATGGTAATGAGCACACGGTGCACTTTCCGAAGAAACGATATCAAGTACATTGCATCAATGCTATCGGAAAGACTTCATTGATTCTTATTGGGAGCTTTGAATGCCCTATTCCTCGTGTCAAGATGAAGTATGATTTGCTTGTTGGGGGGATACATATCCCCATTGAGATGACCTAGTGGCTATTCGAAAATTCTCCATTCTCTCTTGCGATTCGAGAAGGTTTTGTCCTGAGGACTTGATCAACCCCATTGACGGATTTCTTTCGATGACCATGAAATGGATGAATCAAGGAGTCACATACCTCTGTTTTGAGCTTTCATTTTCTGTTGCTTAAAAGAAAAATGATAGAATTAGTTTAGTTTTTCCTGTTTTCTGTTTTAGCGTCCCGGAGAAAAATACCCCGAAAATAAAAGTTCTCCGATGGTCCTAAAAATTTAGTATGATTGTTTCTGGAATATTTGAAAATTACTGGGCCTGAGAGCTGGCCTGGGGGCCTGACCAGTGGGCCACAAGCCCTGCCACCGCCACCCCCCTGGTGGTGGCTAGCAAGCTTGTGGGGCCCACAGGGACCCCCTCCACTCATTCCAGCTCCCAACCTCTTCTCCCACCTCCAGAAAAATGGTTTCGCAGCTCAAACCCGTGTTCTTGCTCATTTGGCTGTGATTTTCGATCTCCTTGCTCAAAGCACCATTCTCCGAACCGTTTTGGGGAAATTACTCCTTGGTAAGTGACTCCTCCATTGGTCCAATTAGTTTTTGCTCTACTGCTTTATCCTTCGTGTATTCTTGCTACCTTGGTGACCCTGTTCTTGAGCTAGAAATGTTGATTTTAGCTGGTCCCAAGTAGTTTTAGCGCGTGATACGGTCTCTAGGCACTAGTAGGAGTAGTTGCTACAAGTTGGGTTAATCTTTATTCACTTTTCTTTCAAAGTCTCTAAAAATTTCAGAATTTTCAGAGCTAGAAAAATGAAAAGAGGAGGAGGTTCTTGAGAGGCTCTTCAAGCCTTAACCCCAAGGAGGATGAGAAGAACCACCCCAAGTACGTATGCCCTCGAGTCACAGAAGTTCAAGCGTGCGAGTGGCCAAGTGATGAGTTTTTGCGCGCCACTGGGCTTAATGAAGACTTTTATTACTTGGTGGAGAACGCAGGTCTTACTGCCTTCGTTGCAGATAAGTGCTCACAATACCTCCTCCTCACCAATATTTTCGTTCAAAGATTCAACTTTTATCCGAGGAAGAATCCTCCCATGGTTGAGTTCATGCTATACAATGTTCCCCAGTGCATGACACTACATGATTTTTGAAATGTATGAAAATTACCTTATGTTGGGGATATCGGTGACCCTCGTCCATGGGACTTGGAGGATTTCATTAGTACTATTGCTTTGGAGAGGAGAGAGGAGTGTCTCGTGCTAGAATTGCTAGCATACATTTTCCTGTGCTTCGGTACTTCTCACTATTTGCGGGAAAATGTTTGATTGGCCGTGGGAAGGCTGGATCACTTAGTTCTCCAGACCTTGCGGTTCTGCACGAAGGCCTTTACAACGATAAGACTTATAGCCTAGGTGCTATAGTAGCCCAGCGGTTGAACACCAACTGTTCCAAGGGTGTCGTCTATGGAGGTATCTATGCTACCCATCTTGCCAGACACTGTGAGATACCCATTAGACTGGGAGAGGAAGGAGAGATGCTTCTCCATGAGAAATATCTGGATTATGACAGCATGGTTCGCCATGATTTTCTGGATAGAGATGCTGGTAGAGGGATGATTTATAACCTGGTATTTAGTCAGGGTACTCGAGAGACTATTACTTTGCCTGCTCCTTCTTTGTTCGATCTTCATGTAGGCAGGTACACTATTATGCCCTCGGACATCTACGCATATTGGGGCTTGGCCCAACCACAGGTGCCCGTGCCCGAGCCGCGAGTCGAGTACCAGATGCCCGTTT
The DNA here is from genome assembly GCF_904849725.1 of Hordeum vulgare subsp. vulgare. Classification (NCBI taxonomy): domain Eukaryota; kingdom Viridiplantae; phylum Streptophyta; class Magnoliopsida; order Poales; family Poaceae; genus Hordeum; species Hordeum vulgare. Next base: position 49,455,590 of record NC_058523.1, read on the forward strand.
ATCAGTGGGAGCCACAGGAGCTCGCACAACAGTGGCATCCACAGTCTGCTCCGGAGTACCCCGGAGCTGGTTATTTTCCACCATGGGAGTAGACCAAGCTAGGCCAAAAGACTAAGCTTGGGGGAGTACGTGTTCTCACCGACTTTACATTCATGCTTATGCTTTCACTTTGTTAGCCGGTGTTCACACTTTGCCACTGTATTATCCATGCTAGTTTATTTTCATTTTCTTGTTTTGTGTCCTTTGGAGAAAACCCAAAAAGATTTTTCTTTCTTCTTTTGCTTGTTGGGAGCTTTCCCGTGTAAATAGTTTTCTTTTTCTTTGGGTCAAGGTAGAAGATATTGGTTACAATGTTTAGTGGTTCTTGCATGCATACTTGTTTAGCTTTCAAAGAGCCATATTACTTTGTCTTCTCCTTTGTGTTTGCCTACAGATTCAGCTTAGTCCAATGCTCTTATTATTGTTCACATCATTCGATCGTGCAAATGAAAGGCAATAATGATGATATATGATGAAGTGACTGAGACTGAAAAGCTGGTATGAAGTCTATCTATTTTGTTTTTGTAAATATGACTAGCTTGACAACCCAGATTCAGCTTTGTTGTGAGAGAACCATGTTTGCAATGACAACTTATTTAGCTGAGAGCTTATAATGGTTTGTCTTGAATGCCAACATAGATTTTGAGATGACTATGATGTAGTGTGATAGGATGGTATTCTCCTTTGAATGTTTGAAGTGGCTTGACTTGGCGCATGTTCATGCATGTAGTTGAAACAAAATCAACATAGCCTCTATGATGTTCGTGTTCATGGTGATTCATATCATGTTCATGCTTGCATTCAATGTTAGTCAAACTCATTGCATCTTGATGACTGTTGTCGCTCTCTAGTTGGTCGCTTCCCAGTCTTTTGCTAGCCTTCACTTGTACTAAGCGGAATACTACTTGTGCATCCACTCCCATATACCCAAAAGTTTTTCCATGAGAGTCCACCATACCTACCTATTTGCGGTATCTACCTGCCGTTCCAAGTAAATTTGCATGTGCCACTCTCTAAACCTTCAAGAAATAATCTGTTTTGCATGCCCGAAATGCTCATGTGGTGACAGGGGGCTATTGGTATGTTCCATGCTAGGAGTGTTATCCTTGACATGTGTTTATTCACTGTCATTCACGAGAAAGGGGCCGGTAATTGGAATGCCCAGTACCACGCTTAAATTGAAAACATAACTGTAAAACAAGACTCCCTGGATTGATGTTAGTATGGACGGTACCCGAGGATTCGGCTAGCCGTGGAGTGTGATTGGTTGGTGGTGGGGGAGTTAAAACTTTACTTTTCTCATTGGGAACCGCCTATAGCATGAGTAGCATGGAAGATATTGAGAACTCTTGGTCATTGCTGACAATGAAAGCATGCCACCCAAAATTATTATCTCTGTTTTCAAAACTTGAGCTCTGGCACCTCTATAAAATCAATGCTTCCCTCTGTGAAGGGCCTGTCTATTTATTTTCCTGTTGAGTCATCCTCTTCTTATATAAGCACCAATTAGAGAGCACCTCTGTCATTTTTTATGCTTTGCTTTTGATTGATATTGAGTATGACTATGACTGGATCTTCGTTGCTATGAATTACAATGTTTAGTCAGCCCTTGATCTTTGAAAGTGCTCTGCATTTATGTTTTGCGGTCTCAGAAAGAGCTAGCGAGATACCACCTATTCATATTGCTTCATGCTAGTTTTGATTGAAGTGTTGGTATTTGAAACTCATTATTATTTTCTCTTTAGCTGATTATGCCATTGATATTAGTTTATCGTGAGACCTTTGTGTCACTTGCTTATATGGTTAACTTGTGATCTTGCTGAAATTCTGGTTATGAGTTAGACATACTTGCAACAACAAGATCAAACAGAGTTTGCCAAAGTTTTTCTTTCCCTCTCAGTTTGTCAACTGAGTTGCTTGAGGACAAGCAAGGTTTTAAGCTTGGGGTGTTGATACGTCTCCATCGTATCTACTTTTCCAAACTCTTTTGCCCTTGTTTTGGACTCTAATTTGCATGATTTGAATGGAACTAACCTGGACTGACGTTGTTTTCAGCAGAATTACCTTGGTGTTGTTTTTGTGCAGAAATCAAAGTTCTCCAAACGTCCTGAAAATTTACGGAGATTATTTTTGGATATGAAAAATACCCGCGCAAAGATCCACCTGAGGGGGTGGGCCAGTGGGCCACAAGCCCTGCCACCGTCACCCCCTGGTGGCGGATGGCAAGCTTGTGGGGCCCACACGGCTCTGCTGCCCCCAATCTCAGCTCTATAAGTTCACTTTTGTCCCAGAAAAAATAAAAAGAGAATATTTCATTGCGTTTGCAATACGGAGGGGCCGCCGCATCCTGTTCTTCATCTGGAGGGTAGATCTGGAGTCCGTTTTGGGCTCCAGAGAGGGGAAATCATCGCCATCGTCATCATCAACCTTCTTCCCTCTCCAATTCCATGAAGCTCTTCGTCGTTCGTGAGTAATCTATTCATAGGCTCGCTGGGCGGTGATGAGTAGGAGGAGATCTATCATGTAATCGAGTTAGTTTTGATGGGGATTGATCCCTAGTATCCACTATGTTTTGAGATTGATGTTGCTACTACTTTGCCATGCTTAATGCTTGTCACTAGGGCCCGAGTGCCATGATTTCAGATCTGAAATTATTATGTTGCCACCAATATATGTGTGTCTTAGATCTGATCTTGCAAGTTGTAGTTACCTACTATGTGTTATGATCCGGCAACCCCGGAGTGACAATAACCGGAACCACTCTCGGTGATGACCATAGTTTGAGGAGTTCATGTGTTCACCAAGTGCTAATGCGTTGGTCCGGTTCTTTATTAAAAGGAGAACCTTAATATCTCGTAGTTTCCTTTTGGACCCCGCTGCCATGGGAGGGATGGACAATAGATGTCATGCAAGTTCTTTTCCCTAAGCACGTATGAGGACACACGGAATGCATGCCTACATCACATTGACGAACGGGAGCTAGCCACATATCTCTCCATGTTATAGCTGTTGCATGATGAATATCATCCAAACAAATCACCGACCCATTGCCTACGAGTTCGTCCTACTACTGTTGTTACTTGCTCTGCTGCTGTTACTATTGTTGCTATTGTTGTTACTTGTCTTGCTGTGCTGCTGTTACTACTGTTGCTGTTGCTGTTACTTGTCTGGCTCTGCTGCTACTGTCGCTTGCTACTGTTACTACTTGCTACTGCTGTCACTACTTCTGTTCCTTGCCACTGCTATTGCTCGTCACACTGCTGCTAACTACTGCAATTTTGATTCGCTGGTCGTTGACGGGAACTGACAATTTTCGTCAACGAGGCAACTTGGCACCATTGATACAACCATTAGGAATAGTCTGCCGTCAACAGGTCATTTCTGACATCGTTGTTATCATACTACTTTGCTACTGATACTTTTCTTGCAGATACTAATCTTTCAGGTGTGGTTGAATCTTACACATTCAGCTGCTAATACTTGAGAGTATCCTCTCACCTCCTATAGGCGTATCAACAAATTTGGGTCGAATACTCTACCCTCGAAAACTGCTACGATCCCACGCGCTGGTAGGCCGTCAACAACATTCTTCTAGTTTCGATTGCCGGAGAGCGCTAGCAGCATTCTTCTCGTGCCGTTGTAAGGGAAGGTCTGCTGTTACGGAGTCATTGAGTGCTAAGATGGACGAGTTAATGAATTTGATTGCTAGTAGAAGTGCTCCTTTAGATCCTAATTATATGCCCTTGTCTTCCTTGATTGAGAGTAGCAACGCTAGCTTGGACGTTAATTTTGTTGGTAGGAATAATTGGGGAACAACAATGCTTTTAGAGGAAACTAAGTTCCTAGGCCTTTTCCTAGTAACCCCTTTAATAACTTTGGCAACTCCTACAACCATACTCATGGAAATTACAAAAGATTACCCTCTCATCTAGAGAGTAATATCAAAGAGTTTATAACCTCACAAAAGATTTTCAATGCGTCCATAGAGGAAAAACTACTCAAAATTGACGATTTGGCTAGGAGCATTGATAGAATGTCTAGTGATATTGATGCTTTGAAAGTTAGATGTGCTCCTGCCAAGATCAATATGGATGAAACTTTGAAAGCTATGCATGTTTCCATGAGTGAGAGCAAAGAAAGAAGCGCCCAAATTCGTGCTAGACATGAATGGCTTAAAAGGCGTGTTCTTGTGATAAGAATCCTGAAGAGCTTAAAGTGCTTGGTGTGACTCCCATTGAATCTTTGTTTTCTTGTGTCAAACCTAATGATGACGGGGCTGGATATGAATCCACTTTGGTTGAAAAACGCCCCAATGATTCGGTGTCCATCTATCTTGATGCTAAAAGCATTGAAAGTGGAGTAGAAGATATTAAAACCTTGAGTAGTAATGAAATTACTACTTTGGATTTCAAGGAATTAAATTATGATAGTTGCTCCTTGATTGAATGCATTTCGTTCATGCAATCCATGCTAAACTCTCCACACGCTTATAGCCAAAACAAGGACTTTACCGATCATATCGTCGAAGCTATGATAAAATCTCCTGAAGAGAAACTTGAATTGGAAGTTTCTCGTAGAAAGCTTCATGATGAGTGGGAACCTACTATCAAAATCAAAATCAAAAACTATGAATGCAATGTTTTGTGTGATTTGGGTGCTAGTGTTTCCGCGATTCCAGAGTCTTTATGTGATGTTCTGGGTTTTAATGAGATTGAGGAGTGTTCTCTTAATTTGCATCTTGCAGATTCTACTGTCAAGAAACCCATGGGAAGGATCAATGATGTTCTTATTATTGCAAATAGGAACTATGTACCCCTGGATTTCATTGTGCTTGACATTGATTGCAATCCTACGTGCCCTATCATTCTAGGTAGACGTTTCCTAAGGCCTATCGGTGCTATCATCGATATGAAGGAAGGGAATATCGGATTTCAATTTCCTTTAAAGAAGGAAATGGAGCATTTTCCTAGAAATAAAATAAGATTGCCTTATGAATCCATGATGAGGGATACTTATGGTTTGAGCACCCAAGACGACGATACATGATTCTATCGCTTTACGCCTAGCTAAGGGCGTTAAACAATAGTGCTTGTTGGGAGGCAACCCAGTGAATTTATCTTTTTTCTTTATGTTTTGTTGCGTCCACACCATCATAATTCTGTTATGATAGTATATTTTGTGTTTCTTTTTGTGTTTGAGCCAAGCAAGACCTTTATGACTAGTCTTGATGATGGTTGTTTGATCCTGCTGGAAAAAGACAAAAACTTTTCGCTCATGAGATTATTTTTCATTTTATTCAGAAAGAGATTTTGAGTTCATTCTTTTTTCTCATGGTTGATATGTCTTTTTACCAGGCATTGGTAATTTTTCATAATTTTTAGGTACCAGAAGTATACGAAGTATACAGATTGCTACAGACTGGTCTGTTTTTGACAGATTCTGTTTTTGTTGAGTTGGTTTCTTGTTTTGATGAAACTATAGATAGTATCGGGGGGTACTAGCCATGGAAAAGTGAGAATACAGTAATATAACACCAATATAAATAGAAATCAAGATTTCTACAGTACCTAAAGTGGTGGTAATTTGTTTTCTTGTGCTAATGATATCACGAGTTTCTATTTAAGTTTTGTGTTGTTAAGTTTTCAAGTTTTGGGTGATGCTCTCATGGACAAAGGGATAAAGAGTGGAAAGAGCTCAAGCTTGGGGATTCCCAAGGCATCCCAAGACAAATTCAAGGACACCAAAAAGACTAAGCTTGGGGATGCCCCGGGAAGGCATCCCCTCTTACGTCTTCAATCCATCGGTAACATTACTTGGAGCTATATTTTTATTCACCACATGATATGTGTTTTGCTTGGAGCGTCTTGTATCATAGGAGTCTTTTCTTTTTGTTGTGTCACAATCATCCTTGATGCACACCTTTTGAGAGAGACATGCACTCATCATGAATTTGCCAGAATGCTCATTGTGCTTCACTTATATCTTTTGAGCTAGATAATTTTGCTTTGTGTGCTTCACTTAGATCTTTTAGACCATGGCAGTGCGTGACTTGGTAGTTGGTTTGTGCTATGAAAGTAGTTCCAAAGGTGATAGGTACCCAAAGAGGTTACAAAAACCTCCATCTTCATGTGCATTGAGTAGAAAGAGAAGTTTTGATTCCTCTCAATTAGTTTTGAGACGTGGATTTGGTAATATTAAGAGTTATGTTAGTAGGGTGTAGTGAATCTAGAAATACTTGTGTTGAAGTTAGTGTTTCTCGTAACATGCACATATGGTGAACCGCTATGTTAGGAAGTCGGAGCATAATTGATCTATTGATCGTCATCCTTTGTGTTGCGGTCGGGATCGCGCGATGGTTTACACCTACCAACCCTTCCCCTAGGAGTATGTGTTTAGCACTTTGTTTCGATTACTAATAAAAACTTTCGCAATAAGTATGTGAGTTCTTCATAACTAATGTGAGTCCATGGTATAGATGCACTTTCACCTTCCACCATTGCTAGCCTCTCTAGTGCCGCGCAACTTTCGTCGGTGCACAAACCCACCATATGCCTTCCTCAAAATAGCCACCATACCTACCTACTATGGCATTTTCATAGCCATTCCGAGATATATTGCCAAACAACTCCCACCGTTCCGTCTCATGACTTATGTCGTCACTCTCATATTGCCATTGCATGATCATAAGATAGCTAGCGAGATGTTTTAACGTCATACACCTAGCTAGATCATTGCACATCCCGGTACACTGTCGGAGGCATTTCCTATAGAGTCATCATCATTCTAAGCTTTGAGCTATGAGTAAATAAAAGTGTGATGATCATAATATTAGAGCATTGTCCCATGTGAGGAAATAAAAAAAAGATGCCAAAGTTGCCCACATAAAAAAAAGAGGCCAAAGAGCCCAAATAAAAAAGGAGAGAAAAAGAGAGAAGGGACAATGCTACTATCTTTTTCCACACTTGTGCTTCATAATAGCACCATGTTCGTCATGATTGAGAGCTTCTTGCTTTGTCACCACCATATACTAGTGGGAATCTTTATTATATAACTTGGCTTGTATATTCCAATGTTGGGCTTCCTCAAAATTTCCCTAGGTCTTCGTGAGAAAGCAAGTTGGATGCACACCCACTAGCTCTCCTTTTGAGCTTTCACATACTTATAGCTCTCGTGCATCCTTTGTATGGCAATCCCTACTCATTCACATTGATATCTATTAATGGGCATCTCCATAACCCTTTGATACGCCGAGTCAACGTGACTGTCTCCTCCTTTTTTGTCTCACAACCACCACCACACTCTATTCCACCTATAGTGTTATATCCATGGCTCATGCTCATGTATTGCGTGATAGTTTAAAAAGGTTTGAGAAAGTAAGAGTGCGAAAACAATTACTTGGCCAATACCAGGGTTGTGCATGATTTAAGTTAGTTGTGTGGGATGATGGAGCATAGCCAGACTATATGATTTTGTAGGGATAACTTTCTTTGGCCTTGTTATCTCGAAAGTTCATGATTACCTTTCTAGTTTGCTTGAAGTATTACTGTTTTCATGTCAATAGCAAACTATTGTTTTGAATCTTACGGATGTGAACATTCATGTCACATGAAATAAGTTACAAAGGATAACTATGCTAGGTAGCATTCCACATCAAAAATTCAGTCTTCATCACTTCTCTACTCGAGGACAAGAAGGAGTTAAGCTTGGGGATGCTTGATACGTCTCCAACGTATCTATAATTTTTTATGGTTTCATGCTATTATCTTGTCAAACTTTGGATGTTTTGTATGCCTTTTATCTTTTTTGGGACTAACTTATTAACTCAGGGCCAAGTGCCAGTTCCTGTTTTTCACGTGTTTTTGACCCTTTTCTAAGGAGGATTTTATACGGAGTCCAAACGGAATAAAACTTCCGAAAATATTTTTTCCAGAACAGAAGATACACAGAAAGCTTGGGAACCAAGGCAGGGAGTCCCGGGGGAGGCCACAAGCCCCCATGGCGCGGCCAGGGGGGCCGCGCCTCCCAGGCTTGTGGGCTCTCTGGGCCTCCCCTAACCTAGCTCCTTCGCCTATAAATTCCCTAAAATCCCTAAAAAATCAGGAGATCCACGAAAATACTTTTCCGCCGCCGCAAGCTTCTGTCTCCGCAAGATCCCATCCGGGGCACGTTCTGGTGCCCTGTCGTTGGGGAGATTCGGATACGGAGGGCTTCTTCATCAACACCATGACCTCTCCGATGATGCGTGAGTAGTTCACCATAGACCTACAGGTCCATAGCTAGTAGCTAGATGGCTTCTTCTCTCTCTTGGATCTTCAATACAAAGTTCTCCATGATCTTCATGGAGATCTATCCGATGTAATGTTCTTTTGTGGTGTGTTTGTCGAGATCCGATGAATTGTGGATTTATGATCAGATTATCTATGAATATTATTTGAGTTTCTTCTGATCTCTCTTATGCATGATTTCATATCCTTGTAATTCTCTTCGAGTTGTGGATTTTGTTTGGCCAACTTGATCTATGATTCTTGCAATGGGAGAAGTGCTTGGTTTTGGGTTCATACCGTGCGGTGACCTCACCCAGTGACAGAAGGGGTAGCAAGGCATGCATCGTGTTGTTGCCATCAAGGGTAAAAAGTTGGCGTTTTCATCATTGGTTTGAGTTTATCCCTCTACATCATGTCATCTTGCTTAAAGTGTTACTCTGTTCGTCATGAACTCAATACACTAGATGCATGCTGGATAGTGGTAGATGTGTGGAGTAATAGTACTAGATGCAGAAAGTATCGGTCTACTTGTCTCGGACGTGATGCCTATATGTATGATCATTGCCTTAGATATCGTCATGACTTTGCGCGGTTCTATCAGTTGCTCGACAGTAATTTGTTCACCCACCGTAATATTTTCTATTTTGAGAGAAGCCTCTAGTGAACACTATGGCCCCCGAGTCTACTTCACACCATATTTTCAGCCTTACTCTTTTACTTTGTTGCACTTTCCGCCTTCAGATCTCACTTTGGAATCAATCTTGAAGGGATTGACAACCCCTTTATAGCGTTGGTTGCAAGCTCTTTTGTGTTTGCGTAGGTACTCTGGACTTGACGCGATTCTCCTACTGGATTGATACCTTGGTTCTCAAACTGAGGGAAATACTTACTGCTCCTGTGTTGCAACGTGCCAAGTCTCCGTCAACGTGCCAATTTCTGGTGCTGTTGTTTGAGAAGTAGCAGGGTCACACGACCCAACACTCAAACTCATACAATCAAGTCGTACAAACCAACGGAAGCATAAAGCTGTCTGAGTACACACAGATGAAAGGATAAGGCGTAAAGCCTGACTATCTATAGATCCCTTTTGAAAGGGGCCAGATCGTAGCTGGGACAGCAGCTACTCGTCATCATTGATGTCTAGAATGAACCCACATGTTGGCTCGTGTGGGTATCCTCTGCAACAGTTGTTAAGCAAACATGAGTACAAAAGTACTCAGCAAGACTCTAGAACAGATCTATCTACTCATGCGCACGTATCAATAAAGGGGTTGTGCTGTTTCATGCAGCAAGCCGGCTTTGACTCTTGGCTAGACAAAACTACATTTTTAAATAGTTTTGACAACTTTGTTTTCTCGCACACGAGTCCACTAACTCCAAAACAATACACCATCATGGAATCATTCCCGTCTTCCTACGGAAACGACATCCACGACACTCACACTTATCTTTATACTTTTATGAGTAGGCATTAAAGTTATATATGAACAACATATGTGCACATCATGCACCTCACACACGCTCTCGCCACTTATCACAGGGGTGTACTTCTTCACACACGGTCTCGCCACTTATCGCTATGTGCACGTCATGCACCTCAGCAACCTTCAAGTGGAAGCCCAGCGAGGGAGTCGGCCATAACCGTTAACCACATTAGTACCTAGTCCAGGTTTATCGCCTATTTGAGGGTAACCCGCACGGAAGTCCGGCTGAGGTTTCTGCCATGGCCCCAAACGATGTGCGCAGGGTTCCCAAGCCCACCATCCGGGTGCCACTTGGTACACCGTGCCACTGCCTACCACATCATAGCCCATCTCTAAGGTCAGCACCATGCACGGCCTCCAGCATGACTATAAACACCAGAAACTACTTGCGACTCGTGGATCGAGTACTAGGTGATTAATTAGTCAAGCGGGGTCATATTTTAGGGCCCAGCATGTGGTAGTATCTCGTCTTGGATTACATACACGGAAATCAGTTCCTAAGGACGGTTCCAATGAAAGAACCTGCCATGTACTCCTACATAGCCTTTCATCGGTACCTTTACCAAATCAGGTTCCACACTTATTCCTTGTCACTAGAACACATTCATCCATTCATGTTCATCACCCAGATGAAACAGACCTGACACAACTTCTAGGCATAGCAAGCATAGCAGGAATAACACATCACAGTTCAAGCATCTACCACATATGCTAGGTTGCATGGTTTGGCCATTTACTATGACAATGACAGGTCATGCAAAGGAATAGGATCAGCTACCGAAGTAAAGCATTTGAAATAGTTTGTCCTAATGCAATAAGTGGGAGCAGGAGCAAGAACATGGGGTGATATCGGAATGATCAAAAGATTGCTTGCCATGTTGCTCAGCAGAGGTGTAATATCCGTCAGTCGGATATTCAGTCGTATCCGGAGGGGCGGGGCCTACCGAATAACAACATACAATTAATACCAATCATATGCAACAATCATGATGCAAGAACATGGCATGAAATGAAGGGTAATATGATTTAGTGTGGTTGGCAAAACCTTAGTTTGCATCTGGTTTGAAATCCAAATTTCGATATCATTTGAAATGGCATATTTATCTTAATCATTTAATCGACTGACCTAATGCTATTTCATAACTTTGTTTTCCATGCATGAAATTAGCACCATTGTGTTCATTGAATTTTTCTGATCAATTTCCATATATTATTTGTCTGATTTGGAGTTATAATCAAATTTCTATGAATTTCCAAAGTTTTGCAATTATTCTGGAATTATTTTAAACCCAGAATTGGATTTATTGCATCAGGATGACATCAGCACGTCAGCTGGCCGTTTGAAAGTCAAACCTGACTAGTGGGACCCACTAGTGACTGACTATGGCCAGATTCTAATTAAATTTAAATCCAATTAAGTAATTAACAGGGCTGGACCCACCTGTTAGTGTCTAATTAGGTTTTAGTAAATACTTTATTTTTATTTTGACTAAACTTAATTAGTCAGGGGGCTGGCCCCACTTGCCAGAGACTTAGGGGAGTCAACCCCACCGGTGATGGGCTCAAACCCACCGACGGCAAGGCTCCGGCGACCACCAGAACAGTGGAGGGCCTCGGGTTTGCATCTCCGGGGACCAAATGGATGGCGGAGGGCACCAGACGGTCGGCCAGTCGATCGTGGATCCATGTTTGCACAGAGCAGGGGCTGAGATGGCCGGGGATGATGCCGGCGACGAGCTCGGCGGCTGCCGGAGCTCGGGAACCATCGGGATCATTGATCCAGAGGCTAAGAGGGCCAGGGCTTAGCTCCTACGGCATCTATGTGGTGCATTGAAGCTGCTGGTGGCCTCAGAACAACCAACCGATCACCGGAGAGCTACCGGCGACGAGCTCCCGTTGCGGATCTCGTCGGGCTTCGGTGGAATCGGGGCCTTGACCACGGGATCGAAGGGGAAAATGAGGGGGAAAGCACCCTGGGCTTACGGGTTGTGCAGAGGCGACGAGAGCGGGTTCGGGGACGGTCTGAGGAGGGAGAACGACGGCGGCGAGCTTCGGGAATCCGAGGTGGAAGACGATGGCATCAGGGCGATGCAGGGCTCGATGGCTTCTTTCCTTAGGCAGGGACGACGTGCTCCATGAGGCGGAGTGAACGGCGTGCTCGGGAGGACTTCCGGTGGCCAGAGGAGATGGCTAGCTCGAGCTCGAGCTCGATCTCTAATGGCGGCTGAGAGGGAAGAGAGCAGGGGGCCAATGAGGAGAGGATGAGCTCGGGAGGAGGTCGTGGGAGGTTATCCCTTCCTTTCCAGCGCGAAGCGGCGGCCAGGCAGGCAAGCAGGTGCGTGGCCGCGCCGGAGGGAGCGGCGGCCACCTCCTGCTGCCGACTGGCACGAGGTAGACGACATGACAGGAGCTGGGCCGGGCCAGGGTGAGCGAGGAATAGCTCTTTTTCAATTTTTTTTCTTTTCTAGTTTCTGTTTTATCTTTTCTGACTTTGTTTTGTTTTATTTTTAGCTCCAAACTATTTCTAAAATAGTTTGAAAAATACTGGGGTGTTATTTGGAATATTTCCAAACACATATAAAAGTTTTAACATTTTATGAGAATTTGAATTATTTGAAATCAATATATAAGTGATTTCAATGACTTTTATATTTAAAATAAAATGCCAAAAGCATTTTGAAAATATATTTTACCCTTGATATTTTCTTTTCAAGAATTAACATAAAAGACGAACTTTTATGATGGCCATTTTGGGTTCATTGATTTGCCACCAAATTTGAATTGTTTTTGAAAATAGAGTTGCTATGGTTTGCTTTTGTTTTCATTTCTTTGCTTTTGATTTCCTTTCATTTTCTTTGATGCAAAGGAAAAGACATGAGCACAATCTTGCTAAACTCTATTAGGGAATTAGGGATGTGACAACTCACCCCCACTCAAAAGAATCTCGTCCCGAGATTTGGAAGTCGTCGGGAATAACGCGGGATAGTCAAGTCGAAGACGGTCCTCTCTTTCCCATGTTGCCTCTTTTTCAGAATGATTTGACCATTGAACTTTAAGAAACTTGAGGTTTCGACGTCGAGTGGTACGCTCAGGTTGATCAAGAATACGAACAGGGTACTCTCGGTATGAAAGGTTATCTTGGAGATCAAGCGTTTCGTGGTCCACTTCACGGATAGGATCCGAAAAGCAATGCCTGAGTTGCGAGACGTGGAATACATCATGAACTTTGGAAAGATGTGGAGGAAGTTCCAACTGGTAGGAAACTTCTCCTCATTTAGCAAGAATGCGAAAAGGACCGATGTAACGAGGAGCCAACTTGCCCTTGATACCGAAACGATGGGTACCCTTCAGAGGAGTAACCCGAAGGTAAGCCTTCTCGTCAACTTCAAAGGTCACAGCCTTACGATGGCGATCATATTGGCTCTTTTGACGAGACTGGGCTGTTTTCAACTATTCACGAATAGTGCGAACTTGCTCTTCTGCTTCCTAGATCATATCCGGACCAAAGAGTTGCCTCTCTCCGGTTTCTGACCAATTAAGAGGTGTTCGACATCTTAGTCCATAGATAACTTCAAAAGGAGCTTTGCCCAAGCTTGATTGATAACTATTTTTATAAGAAAATTCGGTGAATGGAAGGCACTTCTCCCAATTCATGCTGAATGATATAACACAAGCTCAGAGCATATCTTCTAGGATTTGATTCACTCTTTCTACTTGACCACTTGATTGAGGATGGAAAGCAGTGCTAAAATATAGGTGAGTCCCCATGGCATTCTAAAAACTTTCCCAGAAGCGAGAAGTAAAAATACTTCCACGGTCTGAGTTAATCTCCAAAGGAACACCATGAAGAGACACTATTTGAGAGATATATAACTCTGCTAGCTGGCTAGCTATTATACTCTCACGAACTGGAAGAAAATGAGCTACTTTGGAAAGACGGTCAATGACCACAAAGATAGCATTATTTCCTTTCTTGGTCTTGGGAAATCCAGTGATGAAATCCACACTGACTTTATCCCATTTCCATTCAGGAATAGCTAAAGGTTGAAGGGTGCCAGCAGGCCTTTGATGTTCTGCCTTAACTCGACGACAAACGTCGCAGTTAGCAACGAACCCAGCAATTTCTCTCTTCATCCTAGTCCACCAAAACCTCTGGCGTAGGTCTTGATACATCTTAGTACTACCAGGATGAATGGTGGGAGGAGAATCATGAGCTTCCTTAAGGATCAACTACCTTAGATGTGGATTCTTAGGAACCACTAGACGATTCTGGAAGAACACAACATCTTGATCATTCATGGAGAATTCCTTAGCGTTTCCGCCAATAATATTCTCCTTGATCCGTGATAATACCCTTATCACGCTTTTGGCCAGCTATGATCTGATCCCTAAGAGTAGGTTTCGCCACCAGGTTAGAAAGGAATCCTTGAGGAACAATGTGAAGATTTAACTTCCGAAATTCCTCATAGAGATGTGGTTGACCTTGTTGTAGAATCAGATTATTACAATAAGACTTACGACTTAGTGCATCAGCCATGACATTGGCCTTCCCCGGGGTGTAAGTTATCCCTAAGTCGTAATTTGTGATCAACTCAACCCACCGTCTTTTCCTGAGATTCAAATCCGGCTGGGTGAAGATATATTTCAGACTTTGGTGATGAGTGAATATTTCACAACGATTACCAAGAAGGTAATGTCGCCAGGTTTTTAGTGCATGGACTACATCTGCAAGCTCAAGATCGTGTGTGGGATAATTATCCTCATGTGGACGCAACTGTCGAGATGCGTACGCAATCACATGACGATCCTGCATGAGGATGCAACCTAATCCTTGTCGCGAGACGTCGCAATAGATAACAAAGTCCTTAGAAAAATATGGTGATAGCAACACAGGAGCGGAAGTCAGACGTCTTTTCAGTTCCTGAAAACTATGCTCACACGGTGGTGTCCACTCGAATTTTTTATGTTTCTTGAGGAGTTCAGTTAGAGGCTTTGCAAACTTGGAGAAATTCTTGACAAAGCGGCGACAATAGCTCGCTAGACCAAGAAAACTCCTAACTTGCTTAACCGATTCGGGTTGAGTCCAATCAAGGACGGCTCGAACTCTCTCGGGATTGACAACAATACCCTTACCAGAGATTACGTGGCCTAGATAGGTCACTTCTGGTAACCAAAATTCACATTTTGAGAATTTGGCATATAGGCGATGCTCTCGAAGTTTCATCAATACCAGCCTTAGATGCTCGGCATGTTCTTGTTCGTTCTTCAAGTAGATGAGAATATCATCGAGGTATACCACGACGAACTTATCCAAATACTCCATGAAGATAAAATTCATCAAGCGAGAGAAGGTGGCTGGGGCATTGGTTAAACCGAAGGTCATGACAGTGTACTCGTATTGGCCATAACGAGTGACAAAAGTCGTTTTTAGAATGTCCCCGTTCTTGATCTTGATTTGATGGTAACCCAACCTCAAATCCATTTTGGAGAAGACTGAGGATCCAACGAGTTCATCATACAGATCGTTGATCCTGGGGAGTAGATACTTGTTCTTTATGGTGACCAGGTTAACTGGTCGATAATCTACAACCATCCGGTCTGTTCCATCCTTCTTCTTGGCGAAGAGGACAGGACAAGCCCAAGGAGAAGATCTAGGACGAATGAAACCTTTATTCAAGGCCTCATCTAGTTGCTTAAGTTTGGCTAGCTCCAGGGGTGCCATCTTATAGGGTCTTCTGTCTATTGGAATAGTTCCCGGAACAAGGTATATCACAAACTCTACATCCCTGCGAGGTGGAATTCCTAGCAGTTCTTTTCGAAAAACATCCGGGAAGTCACGAACTAACGGAATGTCTTCAACTTCTGGAAGAGGGTTGGCATTGAGGGAATATAGTTGGCATTTGGAAACTCGAGTAGAGACATTAACTATCTCACCCGAGGGATGGGTAAGCTGAACATTTCTAGAATGAGTATCAATCTTGGCATAGTGAGCTGACATCCAGTCCATACCCAAGATGATATTGATATCCGAAGATTTCAGGACTATCAAAGATGCTAGAAAAAATAGCGTGTCTACTAGGATTTCATTGTCATAGGTTATCCTGGAGGTTTGCCACTTACTACCAGGGGTTTGGACAACCAATGGGATTGGCATATCACAAAAGGACATGTCATGCAACTGTGCATAACTTTCTGAAATGAAGGAATGAGATGACCCAGTGTCAAGAAGGACAGACGATGGGTGATGATTTACAAGGAGCGTACCCAATATGATGTCGGGATCCTCTGCAGCTTCTTCTGCTGAAACATAATTCACGTGGCCACGTGCAGGAGTTGGCTTCATGTAGTAAGATTTGCCCGACTTCCCTTGCCCAACGGACTTTCCAGGTTACTTGGCACCTATATTCTGAGGACACTCTCATGAGTAGTGCCCTGGTTCTCTGCACTTGTAACAGATCACTTGATTGGCACGTGGTGCAGCATTGCTAGCTGGACCACCATAGGTCTTTGCTGGAGGGTTGGTCTGATTCGCCTGAGGCGCCACATAGGATGGCCTCGGGGTATATCTTGGCGGCAGAGAGCTATTCGGAACCCACAACCTGTGTTTTGGAAACGCGAAACCAGATGAGGAGCCAGAGTCACGGGAGTGCTTCTTCGTGGCTTCATAGTCGGTATGACCAGTCTCGGCACTGATCACCTTGTTGACAAGAGCTTGAAAGCTTGTACATTCATGGAGGCGCAGGTCACGATGCAGCTCAGGGCTCGAACCCTTGCGGAATCTTGCTTGCTTCTTGGCATCAGTTGACACCTCTTCAGTTGTGTAGCGAGTGAGGTTACCGAACTCGCGGCTATAAGCATCCACGGTCTACTTTCCCTGGGTGAAGGCACAAAATTCCTCTCTCCTACGGTCCATGAGACCTTCTCGGATGTGGTGCAGATGGAAGGCTGCACTGAAGTCTGCCCATGTGGCTGCTGGTCCGGCAGGACGCATAGCTTCAAAATTCTCCCACCACAGATTGGCGGGTCCTTCCAGAAAGTACACCGCAAAGGTCACCTTGTCGGCCTCGGAATAATTTGCAAAGCGAATCTTGCGTGATATACTGCACAACCAGTCATCAGCGTCGAGAGGATCGATGGAGTGATGGAACTTCGGGGGATTCAGCTTCACGAAGTCATTGAGGGACACTGCATCATTCCTCGGCTGGCGAGCCGTATTTTTCTCAATACGCTCTAGCAGACGGTTGGTCTCTCTTTTGTTTCTTTCCGCCTCAAGCATAACTTCCGCCAGAGAAGGTGGGTGAGGCAATTCCTCCTACGATGCCTGACTACCTTCTCCCTGCTCATGGGCAGGGGCACGGTTCAGCCTGGTGAACACCATCCTACCAAACAAACTCACAGCTTAGACTAATATCAATATCAATACTAGCTATGGATTAAGAATGCACTGAACACATGGAATGTAGAAATGAATATCCGAACAACATGGTAACAAGCAACTGCTATATATACACCATGGTTCATACACACCATTACATAGTTCAGTACAACCATAACCGAAGAGAAAACTACTGAAAAGATGATACTACTCATCAGAGGGTTTCCAAGCTTCCTATACATTATTTATCTATGCCTCCAGAACTCTGCTCATGACATAAGCATACTCCACAAGACACACAGGACTGTGGAAGTACAACTACTACCATACTACTCTTCCACTCACGGTTCAGGCATCTGCATAAAACATCTCATAAAGGTTGCCTCCATGGCCTGGGAGCTCAACCTGCGGATCAGGAAATACTCGAGCCTGAGACCCCTGAGAACCGTAAGGACACGGGTGTGGCCTTGGTCCCCTGACTGGCAGTAGTAGAGGTCCCTGAAGAGGGGTAACTCCTCCTATAGCAGGCCAGTCAACATGAGCTGGAAGATGGGTCCTAACAGGGTTCAACATCTCCATATCTCCATACCCTGTCTGGACTACATGTGCCAGCTGTGTCAAAGCCGTCCACAGACGGGCACATGTTTCATAGAGCTCCATACGAAGGGCACGAGCATCTCTGTCTCTATTCTCTAACATCTCAGCGGCGGACTGCAGCAGCGGATCCTCCATAGAGGAATCAAAGTAGACCCCACTGAGGTATCCTTCTTCTCCTGGCTGAGAGGCGGGAACATAGCAAAACTCTGAATTCTGCAGTAGTGCATGTCTGGCCCTCACGATGGTCAACATTGAATAGGCAGCATCTTGTACTGCCATGTCAACAGTAACCCCCAATCCATATGACCAATGGATCGGCTCCTCGGCTCTAGGGTAATCTGGGAATACCCTAACAGTGCACAGATACTGACTCTGATTAAAATCCCGGTACTACTCCTCCACTGTATACTCTGGGTACTAGCGGTAACCGACTACTAACATCATCCTGACTAGCATGGCCGTGTGACCCGGCACATCAATGCACCTAGTCAGACGGACCACCTGACGAGAAGGACGGATAGGCATCTGAAAATGGAGAGTAATGCAAAGGCATTAGAGCTCTGGGGACAAAATTGGGCAGCATAACGGTTGTAAATGCTCAAAAAAAAATTGAGACAACCCACAAAAGATAGGATAGCATAACCACTCAACTATCAAGTTCAATTCCATGGTCATCAACACTTACTTTTTTTCCTTGGAACAAAATAAACTCGGAGTAACTATCGACTCGTTGTCCTATAATTTACCGATTAATAATATATGATCCTGAGAGGAAGATAAGTAACCTAGTTCTTAATCCCCGCAGAAAAGACGAGGATGACCAGAATAGAATGACTTGAGAAGAGAAGCAAGAATCTTAGGTTCCCTTCCACAAACAATTCCCTTATATATAACTAGAGCAATTCTAGACTCAGCTTCGACCAGTTTGGCTTGGTAATCCTACAGTCAGTCAGGCTGTGATACCAACGCTGTCGGGACCCCCATCCTAAGCCATAGGAATCCAGCCTGTAACACATTGCATCCCTTTGCGGTCTCACGCACGGTTATCCCCATGGCTGCCACCTTACCTTAGCCGAGACCGTTTGCGCCTTTCGACTCACATATGCATTAGTTTCGCTAGCATTCCAATGTCAAAGAACCCGGGTCGACATATCTAGTCATAAACTCAAGTGGCTCGACTGTACAAAGACACGCATACATAACCGAACAAAGCAGGTGTCGGTTAGCAGCGAGTGTAGACGAGTCGTAGAAAGCTACAAGGACTCCATTACACCGCGTGACATTTCCCATAAGTGACAGACACGGCAGCTAAGAAGGATACATGCCGGTCAACCAATGTGTCTGGACCAGTAGCGAACTACAAAGGCTCGGTGGAATCACAAAGGGGCATTTCTCTGTATAGAGAGCTACTAAGGCATACGACTAGGTGTCGAATCCCATACATATCACAGTCCATGTCACGTACGCGTGACATACTAGATATGTATAGATACAGCAATGGCATCACAACATAACCATACAACATCACGACATTTATTCACAAGACTTGGAAGAGTCTTGCATAATATGTTCATACAAGCAGGGGTCACACTACGCAACACTCAAAGTCATACAATCAAGTCGTACAAACCAACAGAAGCATAAAGCTGTCTGAGTATAGACAGATGAAACGATAAGGCGTAAAGCCTGACTATCTACAGATCCCTTCTGAAAGGGGCCATATCGTAGCTGGGACACCAGCTACTCGTCATCATCGATGTCTAGAAAGAACCCACATGTTGGCTCCTGGGTATCCTCTGCAACAGTTGTTAAGCAAACATGAGTACAAAAGTACTCAGCAAGACTTTAGAACAGATCTATCTACTCATGCTCAGGTATCAATAAAGGGGTTGTGGTGTTTCATGCAGCAAGCCAGCTTTGACTCTTGGCTAGAAAAAACTACATTTTTAAATAGTTTTGACAACTTTGTTTTCTCGCACACGAGTCCACTAACTCCACAACAATACACCATCATGGAATCATTCCCGTCTTCCTATGGAAATGCCATCCACGACACTCACACTTATCTTGATACTTTTATGAGTAGCCATTAAAGTTATATATGAACAACATATGTCTCCAACTTGTCCATATCCGCGGACGCGGTTATTCGAATAGATCATAACTCAGTAGGGGTGTACTTCTTCACACACGCTCTCGCCACTTATCGCTATGTGCACGTCATGCACCTCGGCAACCTTCAAGCGGAAGCCCAGCGAGGGAGTCGGCCACGACCGTTAACCACATTAGTACCTAGTCCAGGTTTATCGCCTATTTGAGGGTGACCCGCACCGAAGTCCGGCCGAGGTTTCCGCCACGGCCCCAAACGATGTGCGCAGGGTTCCCAAGCCCACCATACAGGTGCCACTTCGGACACCGTGCCACTGCGTACCGCATCATAGCCCACCTCTAAGGTCAGCACCATGCACGGCCTCCAGCATGACTATAAACCCCAGAAACTACTTGCGACTCCTGGATCGAGTACTAGGCGATTAATAAGTCGAGCAGGGTCATATTTTAGGGCCCAGCATGTGGTAGTATATCGTCTTGGATTACATACATGGAACTCGGTTCCTAAGGACGGTTCCAACGAAATAACCCGCCATGTACTCCTCCATAGCCTTTCATCGGTACCTTTACCAAATCAGGTTCCACACTTATTCCTTGTCACTAGAACACATTCATCCATTCATGTTCATCACCCAGATGAAATAGACCTGACACAACTTCTAGGCATAGCAAGCATAGCAGGAATAACATATCACAGTTCAAGCATCTACAAGGTATGCTAGGTTGCATGGTTTGGCTATTTACTGTGACAATGACAGGTCATGCAAAGGAATAGGATCAGCTACCGAAGTAAAACATTTGAAATAGTTTGTCCTGATGCAATAAGTGGGAGCAGGAGCGAAAACATGGGGTGATATCGGAATGATCAAAAGGGTGCTTGCCTTGTTGCTCAGCACAGGGGTAATATCCGTCAGTCAAATATTCAGTCGTATCCGGAGGGGCGGGGCCTACCGAATAACAACATACAATTAATAGAAATCATATGCAAAAATCATGACGCATAAACATGGCATGAAATGAAGGGTGATATGATTCAGTGTGGTTGGTGAAACCTTAGTTTGCATCTGGTTTGAAATCCAAATTCAGATATCATTTGAAATGGCATATTAATCTTAATAATTTAATTGATTGACATGATGTTGTTTCATAACTTTGTTTTTCATGCATGACAGTAGCATCATTGTGTTCATTGAATTTTTCTGATCAATTTGCATATATTATGTGTCTGATTTGGAGTTATAATCAAATTTCTATGAATTTCCAAAGTTTTCAATTATTCTGGAATTATTTTAAACCCAGAATTGGATTTATTGCATCAGCATGACATCAGCAGGTCAGCTGGCCGTTTGAAAGTAAAACCTGACCACTTGGACCCACTAGTTAGTGACTTTGGCCAGATTCTAATTAAATTTAAATCCAATTAAGTAATTAACAGGGCTGGACCCACCTGTCAGTGTCTGATTCGGTTTTAATAAATACTTTATTTTTATTTTGACTAAACTTAATTAGTCAGGGGGCTGGCCCCACTTGCCAGAGACTCGGGGGAGTCAATGCCACCGGCGATGGGGTCAAACCCACCGGCGGCGATGAGGGCCTCGGGTTTGCATCTTTGGCGACCAAATGGACGGCGGAGGGCACCAGACGATCGGCTAGTCGATCGTGGATCCATTTTTGGACAGAGCAGGGGCTGAGATGGCCGGGGATGACGCCGGCGATGAGCACGGCGGCTGTCGGAGCTCGGGCACCATCGGGATCATTGATCCAGAGGCTAAGAGGGCCATGGCTTAGCTCCTGCGACATCTACACGGTGCACTGAAGCTGCTGGTGGCCTCAGAACAACCAGCCGATCACCGGAGAGCTACCGGCAACGAGCTCCTGCGGTGGATCCCGTCGGGCTGCGGTGGAATCGGGGCCTAGACCACGGGATCGAAGGGGAAAATGAGGGGGAAAGCACCCAGGGCTCACGGGGAGTGTAGAGGCGACGAGAGCAGGCTCGGGGACGGTCTGAGAAGGGAGAACGACGGCGGCGACCTTCGGGGATCCGAGGTGGAAGACGATGGCGTCAGGGCGATGCGGGGCTCGAGGGCTTCTTTCCTTAGGCAGGGACGACGTGCTCAACGAGGTAGAGCGAACGGCATGCTCGGGACGACTTCAAGTGGCCAGAGGTGACGGCTATCTCAAGCTCGAGCTCGAGCTCTAATGGCGGCCGAGAGGGAAGAGAGCAGGGGGCGAATGAGGAGAGGATGAGCTCGGGAGGAGGTCGCGGGAGGTTATCCCTTCCTTGCCAGCGTGAAGCGGCGGCCAGGCAGGCACGCACATGCGTGGCCGCGCCGGAGGGAGCGGCAGCCACCTCCTCCGGTCGACTGGCAGGAGGTAAACGACAGGGCAGGACTTCGGCGGGGCGAGGGTGAGTGAAGAATAACTCTTTTTCATTTTTTTTCTTTTCCAGTTTCTATTTTATCTTTTCTGACTTGGTTTTGTTTAATTTTTAGCTCCAAACTATTTCTAAAATAGTTTGAAAAATACTGGGGTGCTATTTGGAATATTTCCAAACACATATAAAAGTTTTAACATTTTATGAGAATTTGAATTATTTGAAATCAATATATAATTGATTTCAGTGACTTTTATATTTAAAATAAAATGCCAAAAGCATTTCGAAAATATATTTCACCCTTGGTATTTTGTTTTCAAGAATTAACAGAAAAGATGAACTTTTATGATAGCCATTTTGGGTTCATTGATTTGCCACCAAATTTGAATTGTTTTTGAAAATAGAGTTACTATGGTTTGCTTTTGTTTTCATTTCTTTGCTTTTGATTTCCTTTCATTTTCTTGGATGCAAAGGAAAATACATGAGCACAATCTTGCTAAACTCTATTTGGGAATTAGGGATGTGACAATGCACATATGTGCATTCGTTACATGGGAGTCCCTACTCCTCACATCATATCTATCATTTGGCTTTCTCTCGCCTATGGTTGTCCTCATTGATGTGAGCCTTTCACACCTTTTTGTCTTCCTTCCCCATCATTATTATATTTCTCATCCTAAGTGCCAACATATCTTGCTTGCGCTCATCCATTGCATGAGTGCTCGAAGTCGAAAGGGAGAGGATCATTTTGACTTGCGCGTGACTAGTGGTCTGGGGATGAGTCAAAATAAGATTCTGAAGGAGACCAACTGTGAAATTTTAGTAGATTGACTTCTCAATTAAAAAAATATTTTATGATCTCAACCCATCTCCCACTTCTTGCACGCAAATACCATTTGGAGACATTCGAGTTACGGACAGCGAGAGCTCTTGCACCTTTATGTTCTTACTTTGCTAAACTCAATACTAGATATAGACTCTTGCTTGTTATTATCTTGACTTGAATTGGATATCTTACTTGCTTTACTTTGAAGTTCTTATATGTGTGTTAGCATGTCACCACAGAAATTATTGTGTTATCATTTATCTACTCGAGGACGAGCAAAAGATCATGGAATAATTAGAAATTATCGATACGTTCATAATTCTGTCAATTGCCCAACTGTGATTTGTTTACCCAAGCATAGTTGTTTATCGTCGTTTGGGAGAGAGACATCACTAGTGAACATCATGTGACTCCGGTCCATATCACCATCATTGTTTACACCTCCATCATTTACCGCTTTCATTTACTTTCCCATTGCAATCACTATTACTTTCCCGCTTGTGTTTTGATACTTTACAAACTACAAGGCCGGAGAGATTAACAACCTCCATGTACTCGTTGGGAGCAAAGTTATTTGTTGTGTGTGCAAGTCCACGTCTTCTTCTGACCAGGACAAGAGACACCAGCTTGTTGAGCCTAGGAGTCCTGCTGGTTCGATAAACCTTACTGTTCCCGTGTGAGGAAAAACTTGTTGCTGACTACATCTCAACCTTCCACTTGGGGTAACCAACGGGGTGCAAGAAGTATATACATCATCTCGTCTTCAATCGACTATATCAAATATCCAGGTATAAGAGCAGTTCAAAGGAATTAGAAGTTGCGGAAACATGTACCGAGAACTTACTCAATGTACGGCCACACTTCTGTTAGGTTGTTGAAGATGTACAACGAAATGTTCCTCCATTCTTCGACATCCAACGTTATTGGTTTTGAAGCAATGGCTAGTGCGAGCTTCCCTTTGAATAGGCTGAGGTCGGATCCACCTTTTTTAGGGTCGGCATCATTGTACCGAGGCTTCAGATTATGATTTTTGGCTTTGTAGTGTGCTTTCACAAAGTTAGCCACCTCCTTGGTAATGAATGCCTCGGCCATCGATTCTTCAATTCTATGTTTATTTTTACATTTAGCTCGAAGCGTCTTCTGCATCCTCTCAGTTGCAAAGCACCAACGATTTTGCTATGGTCCCACCCAATCTTGCCTGGGTGGGTATATGTAAAATAAAATGCTTCATTGGATTAAAGAAGCCCGGTGGAAAGATCTTATCTAACTTGCAGAGAAACTCTGGCGCCAACTCCTTCATGTCATCTACCACGCTAGGCGACAGTTCTTTCGCACGAAGAACACGGAAGAAATAGCTCAACTCCGTCAGTACTATCCATTCATCCTCATGAATAAAGCCACATAACATCACCGACATTACCCACTCAAGCCATATGTGCCAATCATGACTCTTGAGACCAAACATTTTTAATTTTTCAAGACTCGCTCCCCTCTTTAGATTCATTACATACCCATTGAGGAACATCAACTGCATTTTGACCCACAAGATAATTTCCCTCATAGCTGGCCTTCCAAGAATGAACGAGGCCTTTGGCTTCGACAAGTTATGCTTTCCTTTCGATTCTTGCATGTTTTGTAACGGTCTATGACATAGTGTCTCTTGATCGACTCTAGACTTAGTATTATCCTTTGACTTCCCATCTATGCCAAACAATGTACCAAAAATGGCATCTTCGGTATTCTATTCAGTGTACATCATGTCGATGTTGTGTGGAAGAAGGAGGTCTTTGAAGTAAGGCAGATCCCACAAACATGGCTTGTGAGTCCAGGCGTGTTCCTTGAAATACCCTGGATGCTCTGGATCAGGATCGAGGGTGCTTAACTGATCCAGGATCTGTTGGCCTGTAAACACAGGTGGGGCCAGGGTTTTGACAACTTTACCTTTGGTAAAATTCTTCTTGTCTTTTCTGAACTGATGGTCAGGATCCAGGAACTGTCTATGCAAGTCAAAGCAAGAATACTTTCCACCCGCCTGCAACCAATGAAACTGAAGAGCTGCCTTGCAGATGGGCACAAGAACCTTCCATGCACACACCATCCAGAGAATAGCGCATACGTCGGCAAGTCATCAATTGAGTACATGTACCACACATGCATTTTGAAGTTTTCTTTTCTAGCGGCATCGTATGTATTGACCCCATTATCCCAAGCTTCTTGCAATTCATCCTTAATCGACTACGCGTACACATTAATATTCTTCCCGGGATAGTTGGGCCCTGGAATTATCAATGTTAGGAATATGTTATTTCTTTCCATAATCTGCCATGGGGGAGATTGAGTGGAATGACAAATACATGCCAACAACTGTATTGGGTTGCCGTCATACCGAAGGAATTGAACCCATCCGTGGCGAAGCAGACTCGAGGATGCCTTGGATCTCCCGCTTTATCCTGATGTAATCCATCGAAATCTTTCCACACTTCCCCATCCGATGTGTGTACCTCCTTCTTATTCCCATCTGCAACTAGTTCGGTTCTTTTGCCCAATTTGTGCCATGTCATCTGTCTGGCTGTCTCTTCGACCATGAAAATACCTTGAAGACTTGATATGATTGGCATATACTGAAGAACATTAACTAGGATTTCGGTCTGCCTCTTCTCACCATACCGTTGTCTACCACAAGATACCTGCAACACTTGCAAATCGGACAATAGTCCAAGTGTGCATACTCCTTCCTAAATAAGGCATATCCTTTCTCACAGACATCTATCTTCTCATAGGGCATCTTAAGTACATGAAGTATTTTTCCCACTTGTACAGGTTTGCAGGCTTGACATGGCCTTTGGTTAGAAATCGTATAAATATTTCATCATCGCGTTGCAGCATTCTCTTCCCAAGTTGAACCGAGCCTTCAGAGCCATTACTTGTGCAAAGACATCCAACTGACAAAGCTCAGTGTGCTCGTGGAGAGTTGATATGTCTCCATCGTATCTACTTTTCCAAACTCTTTTGCCCTTGTTTTGAACACTAATTTGCATGATTTTAATGGAACTAAACCGGACTGACGCTGTTTTCAGCAGAATTGCCATGGTGTTGTTTTTGCGCAGAAATAAAAGTACTCGGAATGACCTAGAAATTTACGTGGTTTTATGTGGAATATATAAAAAATACTGGCGCAAGAATTACCTGGAGACGCGGAGCCAAGAGCCCACAAGCCTAGAAGGCGCCACCCCCCCCCCCTGGCCGCGCCTGGCAAGCTTGTGAGGCCATCGTGGCTCCGCAGCCTCCAACTCCAGTTCCGGTTCACTATGTGCTAATGCTTTTTTCTGGTTCTCTTTTAAAAGGAGACCTTAATATCCCTTAGTTTACATTAGGACCCCGCTGCCACGCGAGGGATGGACAATAGATGTCATGCAAGTTCTTTTCCATAAGCACGTATGACTAAATACGGAATACATGCCTACATTACATTGACGAACTGGAGCTAGTTACATATCACCCTATGTTATAACTATTACATGATGAATGTCATCCAACATAATTATCCATCACTGATCCAATGCCTATGAGTCTTTTCCTACTGGTCCTTGCTAAGTTACTTTACCGCTACTGCTGTCACTACTACTGATGTTACTGCTGCTACAGTTACTATCACACTACTTTGCTACTGAAACTTTTCTGCAGATACTAAGTCTTTCAGGTGTGGTTGAATTGACAACTCAACTGCTAATACTCAAGAATATTCTTTGGCTTCCCCTTGTGTCGAATCAACAAATTTGGGTTGAATACTCTACGCTCGAAAACTGTTGCGATCCCCTATACTTGTGGGTTATCAAGACCTTTTTCTGGCGCCGTTGCCGGGGAAGCATAGCTCTATTCTCTGAGTCACTTGGGATTTGCGTCTGTTGATCACTATGAGGAATCCGAGAGATCCAAAAACTAAAGTCTTGCCCTCAACTACGAGGACAGGTAAGGAACTACCATCTAGTTCTGCACTTGATTCACCTTCAGTTATGAGTGAATTTGCGACACCACCACCAATTGGTAATTCTGATATGTCGCTTGTGCTTGATGATGCTACTTCTGCTATCCATGATGCTTATGATGATGCTTTGCTTGATAATGATTTGCCACTGGGTGCATTTCTTGATGCACAAATTGCTAGAGTTACTGCTGAATGTGATGACACTTCTGAAACTGATGAAATTATTGAAGTAGAACCTGATGTTACCACTGTTAGACCTAGCACTCCTAGATATGAATGGTCTGATATACCTAAGGGTTATGTTATGGAGGTAGAGGTAGCTGAAGACTTTCTTGCTTGTAAGGATAGCTATGATCTTGAGAATTTATTGCGCAAGTGGAAAGAAAAAACTCTGAATGCTAGAATGAAATACGATCCTAAGTTTGCTACTTTGCCTATCTTTGTTACTGATAAGGATTATGAATTCTATGTCGATCCTGAGTTAATCACTTTGGTTGAATCTGATCCTTTTCATGGTTATGAGTCTGAAATGGTTGTAGCACATCTTACCAAACTGAATGATATAGCCACCCTATTCATGAATGAGGAAAAGATTTGCCATTACTATATCCTTAAGTTGTTTCCTTTCTCACTAAAGGGTGATTCTAAGACTTGGTTCACTTCTCTTGCTCCTGGTTGCGTGTGTAGTCCCCAGGATATGATTTACTACTTCTCTGAGAAATATTTTCCTGCCCATAAGAAACAAGCTGCCTTGTAGGATATATATAACTTTGTGCAAGTTGAAGAAGAGAGTCTCCCACAAGCTTGGGGGAGGCTTGTCCAGCTACATAATGCTTTGCCTGATCACCCTCTTGAGAAAAATGAAATACTTGATATCTTGTATAATGTACTAACAGATGCTTCTAGGGACCACCTAGATAGTTGTGCTGGTTTTGTTTTCAGGGAACAAACTGTGGAACAAGCTGAAATTCTATTGAATAATATCTTGAGCAATGATAATGCTTGGACTATTCCCGAACCACCTCCGAAGCCAACTTCGAAGAAAAGAGGTATTCTATTCCTCAGTCCTGAAGATATGCAAGAACCCAAGAAATCTATGCAAGAGAAATGTATTAAATCTGAAGATGTTAAGAATCTATCACCTGTCAAAGAAATACATGGTCTTGATAACCCGACACAAGTAGTAGAGGTAAATTCTCTTCGTAGATTCAATGAGAGTGATATTCCTTATGATAAACTTGCTAGCTTATGCTCAGATGAATTTGATAACTTTGTTGCCAAAAAACAAAGTTTCAATGATTATGTTAGCAGACAATTGAGACAAAATGCTCCTATTATTGATCATATAAGTTCTTGTGTGGATAGAAATGTCAATGATCTTAAGCTTTTGAGTAAACATGCCTCTATGGTCACTACTCAAGTAGAACAAGTACTTAAGGCTCAAAATGACTTGCTCAATGAGTTGAATGAAAATTCTGTTAGAGTTGTCACTAGAGGTGGTAGAATGACTCAGGAACCTTTGTATCGTGAGGGTCATCCTAAGAGAATTGAACAAGATTCTCAAGGAGTTAATACTGATGCACCTAGTCATCCTGGTATTAGGAAGAAAAAGAAAGATGATAGGAACTTGCATGCTAGCAAAAATGTTGCTGTTACACCCGAGAATCCAAACAATGTCTCTGTTTCTGTTGCCGAAACACAATCTGGTGATGAACATGAGCCTAGTGATAATATTGATAGTGGTGTTCATGTTGATGCTCAACCTAGTAATGATAAGGATGTGGAGATTGAACCTGTTGTTGATCTTGATAAACCACAACCTAAGAACAGGAGATACGATAAGAACGAATTTATTGCTAGGAAGCATGGTAAAGAAAGAGAACCATGGGTTCAGAAACCCATGCCCTTTCCTCCGAAACCATCCAAGAAAAAGGATGATGAGGATTTTGAGTGCTTTGTTGAAATAATTAGACCTGTCTTTTTGCAAATGTGTTTGACAGATATGCTCAAAATGTCTCCTTATGCTAAGTACATGAAAGATATTGTGACTAATAGAAGGAAGATACCTGAGGTTGAGATTTCCACCATGCTTGCTAATTACACCTTCAAGGGTGGAACTCCTAAGAAACTAGGTGATCCCGGAATGCCCACTATACCTTGCTCCAGTAAAGGAAATTATGTTAGAACTGCTTTATGCGATCTTGGAGCCGGTGTTAGTGTTATGCCTCTCTCTTTATATCATAGAGTTGAATTGGATAAGTTGACACCTACAGAAATGTCTTAGCAAATGGCCGACAAATCAACTGCTTTTCCTATCGGCATTTGCGAGGATGTGCCTGTTGTGGTTGCTAACGTTACTATCTTAACGGACTTTGTTATTCCGGATATTCCCGAGGATGATGCCATGGAAGTCATCCTTGGAAGACCCTTTTTAAACATTGTAGGGGCTGTTATTGATTGCAACAAAGGCAATTTCACTTTCCATGTTAATGGTAATGAGCATACGGTGCACTTTCCGAAAAAACAATATCGAGTACATTGTATCAATGCTATTGAAAAATCTTCATCAATTCTTATTGGAAGCTTTGAATGCCCTATACCTACTGTCAAGATGAAGTATGATTTACTCGTTGGGGATATGCACATCCCCATTGAAGTAACCTAGTGATTATTCGAAAGTTCTCCGGTTTTATGTGATTCGAAAAAAGTTTGTCAAGGAGACTTGATCAACCTCATTGACGGATTTCTTTTGATGACCATGACCTGGATGAATCTAGGAGTCATAACCTTCTGCTCCCAACTTTTACTTTTTGTTGTTTAGAAGAAAAATGATAAATTTAGCTTTATTTTTCCTATTTTCTGCTTTTTCCGTACCTTAGAAAAGTGACCCGAAAATAAAAGTTCTCCAAATGCCCTGAAATTCAAGTATGATTTTTTCTGGAATATTAGAAAATTTCTGAGATAGAGAGCTAGTCAGGGAGATGCACCAGTGGGCCACAAGCCCAGGAGGCGCGGGCACTCCCCTGGCCGTGCCTGGCAGGCTTGTGGGTCCCACGTGGCCCCCTCCACTTATTCCAGCTCCCATCTCCTTCTCCTACCTCCAGAAAAAATCATTCTACAGCTCAAACCCGTGTTCTTGCTCTTCTTGCTGCATTTTTCGATCTCCTTGTGCAAAGCCCCATTCACCAAACTGTTTTGGGGAATTGTTCCTTGGTATGTGACTCCTCCATTGGTCCAATTAGTTTTTGTTCTAGTGCTTTAATCGTTGCATATTTTTGTTGTCTTGGTGACCATGTTCTTGAGCTTTGCATGTTAATTTTAGTTGGTCCCAAGTAGTTTTGATGCATGATATGGCCTCTAGGAACTTGTAGGAGTAGTTGCTAAGAGTTTTCTTGAGCCATGTTCACTTTTCTTTTGAGTCCCTAAAAATTTCAGAAAAAGAAGATGTTCAGGAAAAACTATCATGGTGGTTCTTCAAGCAATAGGGGTCTAATAACCCACAAGTATAGGGGATCACAACAGTTTTTGAGGGTAGAGTATTCAACCCAAATTTATTGATTCGACTCAAGGGGAAGCAAAAGAATATTCTCAAGTATTAGCAGTTGAGTTCTCAATTCAACCACACTTGAAAGATTTAGTATCTGCAGCAAAGTATGAGTAGCAAAGTAGGGTGATAGCAGCAGTAGCAACAGTAACCAGTAGCAGAAAAGTAACAGCAGTAGCGGCAAAGTAACATAGCAAGGACCAGTAGTAAAAGACTCGTAGGCATTGGATCGGTGATGGATGATTATGTCGGATGCTATTCATCATGCAACAGTTATAACACAGAGGGATAAGTAACTAGCTCCAGTTCGTCAATCTAATGTAGGCATGTATTCCGTATGTAGTCATACGTGCTTAGGGAAAAGAACTTGCATGACATCTATTGTCCATCCCTCCCGTGGTAGCGGGGTCCTAATGGAAACTACGGGATATTAAGGTTCTCCTTTTAATAAAGAACCAGACCAACGCATTAATACTTGGTGAATACAAGAACTCCTCATACTATGGTCATCTCCGGGAGTGGTTCCGGCTATTGTCACTCCGGGGTTTCCGGGTCATAACACATAGTAGGTGACTACAACTTGCAAGATAGGATCAAGAACACATGTATATTGGTGACAACATAATAGGTTCAGATCTGAAATCATGGCACTCGGGCCCTAGTGACAAGCATTAAGCATGGCAAAGTAGTAGCAACATCAATCTCAGAACATAGCGGATACTAGGGATCAATCCCCCTCAAAACTAACTCGATTACATGATAGATCTCATCCAACCCAACACCGTCCAGCAAGCCTACGATGAGATTACTCACGAACGGTGAAGAGCATCATGGAATTGGCGATGAAGGAAGGTTGATGATGATGATGGCGACGATCTCCCCTCTTCGGAGCCCAAAACGGACTCCAGATCTGCCCTCCAGATGAAGAACAGGAGGTGGTGGTGCCTTCGTATCGTAAAACGTGATGAACTCTTCTCCTTGATTTTTTTGGACAAAACAGATTAAATACTGATAGCCGAATACTCGGGTGCCGTCCATACCAACATCAATCCTGGGGGAGTTTTGTTTGCAATTATCTTTTCGATTTGAGCATGGAACTAGGAATTCCAATTACCAGCCCCCTGTCACCACATGAGCGGTTCGGGCATGCAAAACAGATTATTTCTTGAAGGTTTAGAGAATGGCACATGCAAATTTACTTGGAACGGCACGTAGATACCGCATATAGGTAGGTATGGTGGACTCATATGGAACAACTTTGGGTTTATGGAAGTGGATGCACAAGCAATATTCCCGCTTAGTACAAGTGAAAGCTAGCAAAAGACTAGGAAGCGACCAACTAGAAAGCGACAACAGTCATCAAAATGCATTGAGATTAACCAACATTGAGTGCAAGCATGAGTAGGACATAAATAACCATGAACATGAATATCATAGAGGCGATGTTGATTTTGTTTCAACTACATGCGTGAACATGCGCCAAGTCAAGCCACTTGAAACATTCAAAGGAGGATACCATCCTATCATACTACATCATAGTCATCTCAAAATTCATGTTGGCATCCAAGACAAACCATTATAAGCTCCTAGCTAATTAAGCATGGCATCAGAAACTATGATCTCTAAGTTGTCATTGCAAACATGTTTCTCTCACAACAAAGCTGAATCAGGAACGATGAGCTAGTCATATTTACAATAACAAAATAGATCGAGTTCATACCAGCTTTTCCAGGCTCACTCACTTCATCATATATCGTCATTATTGCCTTTCACTTGCACGATCGAATGATGTGAACAATAATAAGAGTGTTCGTGCATTGGACTAAGCTGTAATCTGCACGCAAACACAAAGGAGAAGACAAAGTAATATGGCTCTTTGACAGATAAACAGATATGCATGCAAGAGCCACTAAACATTGTAACCATGGTATTCTACCTTGACCCAAAGAAAAAGAAAACTATTTACACGGGAAAGCTCCCAACAAGCAAAAGAAGAACAAGAAAATCTTTTTGGGTTTTCTCAAACTAGACAGACACACGAAAAGAAAACAAGAAAAAGAAAATAAACTAGCATGGATGATACAATGGCAAAGTGTGAACACCGACTAACAAAGTGAAAGTGTAAGCAAGAATATAAACTCGGTGAGAAACACGTACTCCCCCAAGCTTTGGCTTTTGGCCTAAGTTGGTCTACTCCCAAGGAGGGAAATAACCAGCTCTGGGGTACTCCGGAGTGGACTGAGGATGCCACTACTGTGTGAGCTCCTCTGGCTCCCACTGATAAACTTGCGTCTCGTACTCGACTGGTGGCTCGGGCACGGGCACCTGTGGTTGGGCTATGCCCCAATATGTGTAGATGTCCGAGGGCATAATAATGTACATACCTGCATGAAGATTGAACAAAGAAGGAGCAGGCAAAGTACTAGTCTCACGAGTACCCTGACTAAATACTAGGTTATAAATCATCCTTCTATTTATATCTCTATCAAGAAAGTCATGGCGAACCATGCTATCATAATCTAGATATCTCTTGGGAAGAAGAATCTCTTCTTCCTCATCCAGTCTAATAGGTATCTCAAAATGTCTAGCAAGACGAGTAGCATAGATACCTCTATAGACAACGCCTTTAGAACGGTTCGTGTTCAACCATTGAGCTACTATAGCGCCCAAACTATAAGTTTTATCATTATAAAGGGCTTCGCGCAGGACTGCAAGATCTGGGGAGCTAAGGGACCCAGCTTTCCCACAGCCAATCAAACATTTTCCCACGAATAATGAGAAGTACCGAAGCACGGGAAAATGTATGCTAGCAGCTCTAGTGCAAGACACTCCTCTCTCCTCTCCTACAACAATAGTATCTATGAAAGCCTCCAAGTCCCGTGGACGAGGTTAATGAATATCCCCAACAAGAGGCAATTTGCAAACATTGCAAAAATCCTGGAGTGACATGCACTGGGGGATATCATATAATTTGAACTCAACAATAGGAGGATTCTTCCTTGGATAGAAGTTAAAGCTTTGCACGAAAATATTAGTGAGGAGGAGGTATTGGGGACACTTATCTTCAACGAAGGCGGTAAGGCCTGCGTTCTCCACCAAGTAATAAAAGCCTTCATAAAGTCCGGCGGCGCGTAAGAACACATCGCTTGGCCACTCGCACGCTCGAACTTCTGCAACTCGGCGGACCGGATACTTGGGCTTCTTCTTCTCACTTCCATCATCCTTGGGGTCACGGCTTGAAGAGCCTCTTAAGAAACTCCTCATCTTTTCCATTTTTTATCTTTGAAAATTTCTGAAATTTCAGTGACTCTAAGGAAAATGAATAAGGCCCAACGAAACTCGTAGCAACTACTCCCACAATGTAACATCCAAAAATTGTAAATTTTGGAATGTTAATATAATTATTAGATTGATTGTTTGTTGGTTGCCTGAGTGATTGAAACTTGTGTGAAAATTTGAAACTTTTCGAAACTTTTGAAAGAGAGGGAATAAAATGACTTTCCCCTTCTCCGGTGAATTCAAAATTCAAGCTTTTAAAAGCAAAGAGAGAAGATGACATGACTTCTTTAACTATAAAGAATTCGAACGGAGATATTTGCATTGAATTCTTTTGCATTTTCATCTGTTTTCTTCATGCAAGAAATGCCGGGAAATACATTCTAAAGAGCGGAGGAACATGACCCTCAAATACCCGGGCATTTTGAATGTTATTTGCACCCTCAAACTTAGAGGATCATTTGAAAATTATTTGCAAAAAGAAATAATGCTTTTAGGGATTTTTGGAAAAATAATTTTTTCTGAAGTTTTTATTTTTGCCGTGGAAAAATGCCCATCATCTATATTTTATTTTTCTGATAATTTTAGTATATAAAAACTCTTTCTTCCGAATTGATTTGATTTCCTTTTTAACGTTTTAGTTTCCTAGTTTTGAAAATAGGAAGGAGATCACTTTTATTAGGAAATACCCCCTGGCCCATTAAACACTTTCCAAACTTGGCCCAAGAAGATCATCTTCTTCCTCCTCCTCCTTTCACGTGACAGAGAAGCTTTCCCTCCATGGAGAGGAGATCCCCTCCTCCGGGATTCGCGACGCACATACCTTCCCGGCGCCTCCCGTCGCCTCTATAAGAAGCCCCTACCTCTCCTCGTTCCATTCCCGTCGAAAAGTTCACCTCTCCTCGCCCCTAGCTCGTGCCCCACCTCGCCGGAGTCGTCACCGGAAACTCACCGGAGAGCACCAACAGGAGCTTCCTCCTCCACCTGCCGAGCCCCCCTGGCACCCCTCCACCTCGCCGCCACCCCTCCACCTCGCCCCCTGCTCCTCCCCTCGCCAGAACCCTCCCATCGCCCCCTGCTTCCCCATTGCTAGGAGGCCAGCAGCCCACCTCGCCCCCTGCAGCCCCCTCCCTCCACCTCGCCCCCCCTACAGCCCCCTCCACCTCGCCTCCCCACCCCCCTTCGGCCCCCCTGCCACCCCACCCCCCCTCGCCGCCCCTCCCCCTTCCCCACCTGCACCCCACCCCCACCTCGCCACCATTACCAGCCAGCGAGGAAGAACAGCCCAGCGAGGTAACTCCCTCCCCCTCTCTGTTCTTGTTTATTTAACCCTTAGATCTCTAGTGGATGGTTAGATTAGATCTAGGAAATACCCTTTCGGTTTAGTTCAGTAAACCGCGGTTTATTTTTCCCACTTAAAATTTAGCCAGCGAGTTTGCTAGCCTTAGGCCGTTTGCTCAAAGCAATGCAACAAACAGCACCCGCAGCCAATAGCATCATGCCACATGTACCCCCTATTTGTAGATAGTTAGCTTCAGTTTTTTCTGCCTGTTTGCAAAAAAACAGAAAGTTTCAATTTTGTTTTGGCCACAACTTTTGATCCCGAAGTCCAATGATAGTGATTCTTTTTCCAGTAGCTCACAAATTTCCTGTAGTTTGTAAAAACATATAATTTGTCTATGTGTGAAATTTTTAAATATAAGTTAGATCAGATTTAGTTTAAACCTTTTTTTGCCTATTCCAGGAGTTTGAAAAATGATTTTGAGTTGATTCTTTTTGCTACTGTTTTCTAGTGATAATATCGTACTGTGGTAAAAATTTCAGATTTGTTTGTGTATTTTCCTCACTGTTTCATTTGAAACAATTTGTGTTTCACCGCTTTTAGGATTTCGGCTAATTCGTTTTATACTTTTGTTTTAAAATATTTTCTTTATTATTTCAGAAATATTATTATGTTTTGTTTCTGTTAGTTAAACATTAGTTTTGCAACAAGTTTTTATTTTTGTTTTATTTGTTTTTATGAAAACAATTCTAGCTCCGTAGTAACGTGCAATTGTTTTCACCGTTGTTTCAAATCCCGTTTGGGGATACTTTCAAAGGTTTTGTGAAAAACACTTTATTTTATCTTAGTTAGATTTATATCTTAGTTCCTTGTTATTATTTTCTGTTAGACAAAATCATTTAGTGTTTGACGTAGTAGAAGACTCTCTAGTCTTATTTGAAGTTTTCTTCGGTTTCCTATTCGCTCTCTCTCTTTTGTTTTGATTGCTAGAATGATTGCTAGTATGAGTGCTTATGTGAATGATGTGTTTGTTATATAGATTTCATCGGAGAGTGACGAGTAGTCTATCAAATTATTTTCTCGAGGAATTCTTCTTCGTCAACATCACAGGCAAGTCATCTTTGATCATGTTATTTTACCTATGTTTTCAATGCATGGTAGATCACCTTCTTTGCCCAATTTGCATGCTGCCTAGGTACTTGGAAACTTTAGCATAATATGTAGTATCATGTGGTAGGAACACAACAACCCCGACACTTGGCCCCGGGACGACAATGTTATATTTGCAATGCTTGAGTAGACGGGTTATTGGTTGAGTGTATACCACGAGTGATGCGAGATTGATATTATAATCAAGACCGGACTAAGACAAGATTTTCAAGACCTCGGACGCAATGCAACACTGGGTGAAGGACGGTTGACTGGCTCCCTGGAAAACCCAGTGGATGCCCGGGATGCTGGAGAGGCCATGTCATCCTACGGAAAGCTTCACCCAGGCTCAAAGATACAGACGTATATTTTCAAGACCCAAGGCTTACCTGCACAGCCACAAGTCATTATGGGCTCTGGCTTGGTTGGACAACGCGGCGACTCTGGACAGGCGGTGCTAGTAGATGTAGACGAACGGTAGGAATGGATGGGCACCGACAGGGATTCAGAGGGACCCGTTCAAAGACCATGTTTTGATCATCCGGTCTTCAAACGCCCTGAAGTGCGAGGACATACACGGAGGCGATCAAATCTTGTGGGGAACGTGTGCAAAACTCTGCAGAGTACTCAAACCTAATCGATTAGCCGTGTCCACGGTCATGGACAACTTGAGCCAAAGGAACTGAAGTTATCAGGATTTCTCAACACCATTAAATGTATTTGATGAGGGTAATTATTGACAACTCGGGTACGAGAACTGGTTGGCGGAACCATCTCGTTAACAACAAACCTTGTAGTAACATTTTTCTTTCAACCCCTCTTGTTGTAGGATAAAACTGGCTTTATGCAAAACTTAGCTCCACCGACCAAATATGCATGTAGAGATAGTTGATTATTACTTTACCCCCTCCCTTATGTGACTTGCCGGCATATTCAATATGCTGACCTACCCGGCTACAACGTCTTATGTTGCACATATTTTTCTTCGACGAGTAAGAGTACGATTCAGGGTTACGGTCTACACTCAACTTGTCGTTGGTGTTTATTGGGACTCCACTCCCTTGACCGCTTCCGCTGAGATATTTAAGGTATATATCAGTTTTACGATATTTTACATGTGATTGCACTTTGATATATACATTGATCTACTGTGTGTGCCAGCATACTGATCCAGGGATGGCACAAAAACACAGAGGCTTGACTCGTCTTCAGTCGGGTCACGACACACAAGTGCCTAGAAGCCATATTACGCATCAAAACTACTTGGGACGAGGTAAAATTAGCATGCAAAGCTCAAGAACATGGCCACCAAGGCAGCAAAAATACGCGATGTATAAGGCACTAGAGCAAAAACTAATTGGCCCAATGGAGGAGTCACTCACCAAGGAGCAATTTCCCCAAAACAGTTTGGTGAATGGTGCTTTGCACAAGGAGAGCGAAAATCCCAGCAAGAAGAGCAAGAACACGAGTTTGAGCTGCGAAACGATTTTTTCTGGAGGTAGGAGAAGCAGATGGGAGCTAGAATGAGTGGAGGGGGTGCACGTGGGCCCCACAAGCCTGGGTGGCGCGGCCAGGGGGTGCCCGCGCCTCCAGGGCTTGTGGCCCACTGGTGCAGCCCCCACACTAGCTCTTCATCTCAGTATTTTTCAAAAGTTCTAGAAAAAATCATACTTGATTTTCACGGCATTCGGAGAACTTTCATTTTCGGGGTACTTTTCCACGGGACGCTAAAATAGAAAATATGGAAAACTAAACTAAATCTATCATTTTATCTTCTAAGCAACCGAAGGTGAAAGCTTGGAACAGAGGTTTGTGACTCCTCGATTCATCCATCTCATGGTAATTGAAAGAAATCCGTCAATGAGGTGGATCAAGTCTCCTTGACAAACTTTTCGAATCGCAAAAGAGAAATGAGAATTTTGGAATAGTCACTAGGTCACCTCAATGGGGATGTGCATATCCCCGACAATCAAATCATACTTCATCTTAACAGGAGGTATAGGGCATTCAAAGCTCCCAATAAGAATCGATGAAGTTTTTTCGATAGCATTGATGCAATGTACTCGATATTGTTTCTTCGAAAGTGCATTG
Source organism: Hordeum vulgare subsp. vulgare (assembly GCF_904849725.1). NCBI lineage: Eukaryota > Viridiplantae > Streptophyta > Magnoliopsida > Poales > Poaceae > Hordeum > Hordeum vulgare. The sequence goes on from NC_058523.1 coordinate 49,493,985, forward strand.
TATGCTCATTACCATTGACATGGAAAGTGACATTGCCTTTGTTGCAATCTATAACAGCCCCTAATGTGTTTTAAAAAGGTCTTCCAAGGATGACCGCCATGGCATCATCCTCGGGGATATCCAGAATAACAAAGTCTGTTAAGATAGTGACATTCGCAACCACAACTGGCACATCCTTGCAAATGCCGATAGGGAAAGCGGTTGATTTGTCGGCCATTTGCAGAGAGATTTCACTAGGTGTCAACTTATCCAGTTCAAGCCTATGATAAAGAGAGAGAGGCATAACACTAAGACCGGCTCCAAGATCGCATAAAGCTGTTCTAACGTAGTTGCCTTTAATGGAGCAAGGTATAGTCGGCACTCCGGGATCACCTAGTTTCTTAGGAGTTCCACCCTTGAAGGTATAATTAGCGAGCATCGTGGAAATCTCAACCTCAGGTATCATCCTTTTATTAGTAACAATATCCTTCATGTACTTAGCATACGGAGACATTTTGAGCATATCTGTCAAACGCATTTGCAATAAGACAGGTCTAATCATTTCAACAAATCTCTCAAAATCCCCATCATCCTTTTTCTTGGATGGTTTGGGAGGAAAGGGCATGGGTTTCTGAACCCATGGTTCCCTTTCTTTACCATGCTTCCTAGCAGCGAATTCATTCTTATTGTATCTTCTATTCTTTGGCTGTGGGTTATCAAGATCAACAGGTGCAATCTCCACATCCTTATCATTGCTAGGTTGAGCATCATCATGAACATCACTATCGATATTATCATTAGGCTCATGTCCATCACCAGATTGCGTTTTAGCATCAGAGACAGAGACATTGTTTGGACTCTCTGGTGTAGCAGCAACAGGGTTTCTAGCATGCAAATCCCTATCATCTTTCTTCTTCTTCCTAGGATGACTAGGTGCATCAGTGCTAACTCCTTGAGAATCTTGTTCAATTCTCTTAGGATGACCCTCAGGATACAAAGGTTCCTGAGTCATTCTACCGCCTCTAGTGATGACTCTAACAGAATTGTCATTCAACTCATTGTGCAAGTCATTCTGAGCCTTAAGTACTTGTTCTACTTGAGTAGTAACCATAGTGGCATGTTTACGCAGAAGCTTAAGATCATTGACATTTCTGTCCACACAAGCACTTAAATGACTAAGCATATGAGCATTCTGTTCCAATTGTCTGCTAACATAATCACTGAAACTTTGTTGTTTGGCAACGAAGTTATCAAATTCATCCAGGCATAAGCTAGCAGGTTTATCAAAAGGAATATCATTCTCGTCGAATCTACGCAGAGAATTTACTTCTACTACCTATATCGGGTTATCAAGACCATGGATCTCTTCGATAGGTGGTGGATTTTTGACATCTTCAGATTTAATGCCTTTCTCTTTCATAGATTTCTTAGCTTCTTTCATATCTTCAGGACTGAGGAATAGAATACCTCTTTTCTTCGGAGTTGGTTTCGGAGGTGGTTCGGGAATAGTCCAAGCATTCTCATTGCACAAGATATTATTCAATAGAATCTCAGCTTGTTCTACAGTTCGTTCCCTAAAACCACAACCAGCACAACTATCTAGGTGGTCTCTAGAAGCACCGGTAAGTCCATTATAGAAGATATCAAGTATTTCATTCTTCCCAAGAGGGTGATCACGCAAAGCATTCAGTAGCTGGACGAGCCTCCCCCAAGCTAGCGGGAGACTCTCTTCTTCAACTTGCGCAAAGTTGTATATTTCCTGCAAGGCAGCTTGCTTCTTATGGATAGGGAAATATTTTTTAGAGAAGTAGTAGACCATATCCTGGGGGCTACGCACACAACCAGGAGCAAGAGAAGTGAACCAGGTCTTAGCATCATCCTTTAGCGAGAAAGGAAACAGCTTGAGGATATAGTAGTGGCAGATCTTTTCCTCACTCGTGAATAGGGTGGCTATATCGTGCAGTTTGGTAAGATGGGCTACAACCGTTTCAGACTCATAATCGTGAAAAGGATCAGATTCGACCAGAGTGATTAACTCAGGGTCGACCGAGAATTCACAATCCTTATCGGTCACAAAGATAGGCGAAGTAGCAAACTTTGGGTCGTATTTCATCCTAGCGTTCAGAGATTTTTCTTTCCACTTGAGCAGTAATTTCTCAACATCATAGCTATCCTTACAAGCAAGAAAGTCCTCAGCTATCTCACCCTCCATAACATAACACTCAGGCATATCAGGCAATTCATGTCTAGGAGAGCTAGTTCTAGCAGGCAAAATAGCAGGTTCTACTTCAATAGTATCAACAGTTTCAGAAGTATCATCACATCTAGCAGCAACTCTAGCAATTAGTGCATCAAGGGCACCTAGTGGCAAAGCAGTATCAAGCAAAGCATCATCATAAGCATCATGGGCAGCAGAAGTAGCATCATCAAGCACAGGCGACATATCAAGATTTCTAGCAGAAGGTGAATCAAGTGTAGAGCTAGATGGCAGTTCCTTACCGGTCCTCGTAGTTCAGGGCAAGATTTCAGTTCTTGGATCTATCAGATTCTTCATAGTGACCAGCAGATGTAAATCCCAAGTAAATCAAAGAATATAGATGTGCCTCCCCGGCAAAGGCGCCAGAAAAAGGTCTTGATAACCCACAAGTATAGGGGATCGCAACAGTTTTCGAGGGTAGAGTATTCAACCCAAATTTATTGATTCGACACAAGGGAAAGCCAAAGAATATTCTCAAGTATTAGCAGTTGAGTTGTCAATTCAACCACACCTGAAAGATTTAGTATCTGCAGCAAAGTATCAGTAGCAGATTAGTATGATAGCACTAGTAGCACCAAAGTAACGTAGCAAGGACTAGTAGTAAAAGACTCGTAGGCATTGGATCGGTGATGGATGATTACGTCGGATGTTATTCATCATGCAACAGTTATAACACGGAGAGATATGTAACTAGCTCCAGTTTGTCAATCTAATGTAGGCATGTATTCCGTATGTAGTCATACGTGCTTAGGGAAAAGAACTTGCATGACATCTATTGTCCATCCCTCCCATGGCAGCGGGGTCCTAATGGAAACTACGGGATATTAAGGTTCTCCTTTTAATAAAGAACCGGACCAACGCATTAACACTTGGTGAATACATGAACTCCTCAGACTATGGTCATCTCCGGGAGTGGTTTCGGCTATTGTCACTCGAAGCTGTCGGGTCATAACACATAGTAGGTGACTACAACTTGCAAGATAGGATCAAGAACACACATATATTGGCGACAACATAATAGGTTCAGATCTGAAATCATGGCACTCGGGCCTTAGTGACAAGCATTAAGCATGGCAAAGTAGTAGCAACATCAATCTCAGAACATAGTGGATACTAGGGATCAATCCCCGTCAAAACTAACTCGATTACATGATACATCTCATCAAACCCATCACCGTCCAGCAAGCCTATGATGAGATTACTCACGAACGGTGAAGAGCATCATGGAATTGGCGATGAAGGAACGTTGATGATGACGATGGCGATGATTTCCCCTCTCCGGAGCCCAGAACGGACTCCAGATCTGCCCTCAACAGGAAGAACAGGAGGTGGCGGCGCCTCCGTATCATAAAACGCGATGAACTCTTCTCCTTGATTTTTTCGGACGAAACAGGCTAAATAGAGCCGAGATTGGAGGCAGTGGAGCTTTGTGGGCCCCACAAGCCTGTCACGCGTGACGAGGGGGGCCGTGCCTGGTGAGCTTGTTGGCTCACACCTCCACTTCCTCCGTTGATTCTTGCGCCAGTATTTTTTATATATTCCACAAAAATTCTCTGTAGATTTTCAGGTCATTCTGAGAACTTTTATTTCTGCGCAAAAACAACACCATGGCAATTCTGCTGAAAACGGCGTTAGTCCGGGATAGTTCATTCAAATCATGCAAATTAGAGTCCAAAACAAGGGCAAAAGAATTTAGAAAAGTAGATACGATGGTGACGTATCAGTAGTTGATGCGTTCCCGTACAACCCCCATTATGATTTTGGATATTGCCCGTACCAGCTGTGGGAGTAGACCAACTTAGGCCAAAAGCCTAAGCTTGGGGGAGTACGTATTTCTCACCGACTTTATATTGATGCTCACACTTTCACTTTGTTAGTCGGTGTTCACACCGTGCCATTATATCATCCATGCTAGTTTATTTCTTTTTCTCGCTTTCTTCTTGTGTGTCTTTGGGTCAAGGTAGAAGATCATGGTTTTCCTGTTCCTCTTATGCTCGTTGGGAGCTTTCCCGTGTAAATAGTTTTGTGTGTCTTTGGGTCAAGGTAGAAGATCATGGTTAAAATGTTTAGTGGCTCTCACATGCATAATTGTTTGTCCGTCAAAGAGCCATATTACTTTGTGCTCTCCTCTGAATTTGCTTGCAGATTCCAGCTTAGTCCAATGCACGAACACTCTCATTATTATTCATATCATTCGGTCGTGCAAGTGAAAGACAATAATGACGATATATGATGAAGTGACTGAGCCTGTAAAAGCTGGTATAAACTCGACCTATTTTGTTTTTGTAAATATGACTATTCCATCGTTCCTATTTCAGCATTGTTATAAGAGAAACATGTTTGCATTGACAACTTAGAGATCATAGTTTCTGATGACATGCTTAATTAGCTAGGAGCTTATAATGGTTTGTCTTTGATGCCAACATGAATTTCAAGATGATTATGATGTAGTATGATAGGATGGTATCTCCCTTTGAATGATTCAAGTGGCTTGACTTGGCACATGTTCACGCATGTAGTTGAAACAAAATCAACATAGCCTCTATGATATTCATGTTTATGGTGATTTATATCCTACTCATGCTTGTACTCAATGTTGGTTAATTTCAATGCATATTCATGACTGTTATCGCTCTCTAGTTGGTCGCCTCGAGTCTTTTTGTAACATCCCAAATTTTGGAATGTTAATATAATTATTAGATTGATTGTTTGTTTGTTTGAGTGATTGAAACTTGAGTGAAGTTTGAATCTTTAAAAAAAAACTTTTGAATGAGAGGGAATAAAATGACTTTCCCTTTTCCTGTGAAATCAAATTCATCTATTTTTAAAATCAGCGAGAGGAGATAGCATGACTTCTTCAACTATAAAGAATTTAAATTAAGGCGGCATTGGAATTCCTTTCGATTTTTGTTTTGCATCTTGTTTCTTCCTCACTCACGGAATGTCGGGAACCATATCTTGTCAAGCAAGAAAAAGAGAGGAGGAACATGACCCTCCAAAACCAGGGACATTCATTGAAATATTTTTGAGCCAAGAAAACCAAAATTTATTTGAGAAAATATTTGCAAAAAGAAATAAAGCATTTATGGATTTTCTGAAAAAACATTTTTTTAACTTTTTATTTTGGCCATGGAAAAATGTCCATCATTTAGATTTTATTTTTCTGATAATTTTAGTATATAAAAACTCTATATTCCGAATTTATTTGGTTTCCTTTTTAATCGTTTACTTTCCGGTTTTTGAAAATAGGAAAGAAATCGCAATTTATTGGAAATTTTGCCCTGGCCCATTAAAGCCTTTCCAAATCTGGCCCAACAGGACCTTCTTCTTCCTCACATACTCCCTCTCTCCGAGGAACTTCCATAGCAATGGAGACAAAGAACCTCCACCTTCCCGATCTCCCTCTCCCTTCCTTCCCGGCGCTTCCTGAGCACCCTATAAGAACCCCCTCCTCCTCCTCGTTCCATTTTCCCCATCAACTCGCCTCCTCCCTGCCCGTAGCCACCTCACCACCATCTCCCCTTTCCCAGTCTGCAGAAGCTCACCAGGAGCACGCCCACATCGCCAGGACACCACCCCCCTCACCTCCAGGAGCCCCTAACGCTCCTCTCCACAGCGTCAGGACCTCCTCCGCCGTTCCCCCTCCCCGCCGGCGACCCCTCCCCCCTCGCCGGAGCAGCCTCTCCTCGCCGCCGTTCAACCCTCCCTGCATTATCTTCCCTGTAGCACGCACGTATTTGTTTTATTCAGTTCTCTGTTTTCAAAACAGAAACAGTTTTGTTTTTGTTTTCCTTATATCTTTTAATCTATAAGTCCAATGAAGTTGATTCCTTTTGGACTAGATCAAAAATTTCTTTATTTTCCGAAAACATATTATTTGCCTATGTTTGAAATTTCAAAATTTGAATTAGAACGGATTTAGTTTAATCTTTGTTTTTCTTATTCTGGGAGTTTAGAAATAGCTTTTAAATTAATTCTTTTTTCTACTGTTTCCTATTGATCATATCGTTGAGTAGTTTAAGTTTCAATTTTTTTAATTATATTTTACTTGGTATTTTTACCAAAACAGATTCTACTTTAGTTCTTTTAGGATTATAGCTATTTCTTTTTCTATATTTGTTTTTAAATTAGTTCCTTTTATATTTGAGAAATTTTATATTTTGTTTTCTGTTAGATAACAGTAGGTTTTCAACAAAAACAAAAAATTATTTTTATTTGTTATCATGAAATCAATTCTAGTTCTCTAATAACTTGTAGTTGATTTCCCTACTAGTTTAACTCCCATTTGAAAATACTTTCAAATAGTTTTATGAAAAATACTTTATTTTATCTTAGTTAAATTTATATTTTATTCTCTTTTATTTTAGTGTTTTATTTTCAGTTAGAACAAAAACTATTTAGTGTTTGATGTAGTAGAAGACTCCCTAGTTTTCTTTGAAATTCCTTTGGATTCTTATTCAATCTTTCTTATTGTTTTGATGGCATAAATTTTATTTCGTTTGTCATATTGATTGCTAGGATGATTTATTATATGAATACTTTGTTTGATTATATAGATTTCATCGGAGAGTGACGAATAGTTCTATCACATGTTTCTCGAGAACGATAATTCTTCTCCACGAGGCAAGTCATTTCATCATGTATTACCTATGTTTTTATGCATAGTAGTTCTACCTTTATTCACCCAATTGCATGCAAAGTAGGTACTTGGAAATTTGGATCTTGATGTAGTATCATGTGGTAGGCGCCCAACACCCTTGTTACTTGGCCCGGGACGATGAACTTTATTCTGCTATGCTTTTAGTAGACGGGGTTTTGGTTGAGTGTTTACCATGAGTGTTGTGAGAACTTAATAATCAAGACCTGAAGACTCCAAGACTTGCAAGACCTCAGAACGAAATATACCTCTGGGTGAAGGACGGTTTAGATGGGCTCCCTGGAGAAACCAGTGGACGACCCGGGATGCATGGGGAAGCGCCATGACATCTTTCGGAAAGTTTCACCCAGGCTCAAAGAGACGGACGGATATTTTCAAGACCCGAGGCTTACCTGCACAGCCACAAGTCATTATGGGCTCTGGCTTGGTTGGACAACGTGGCGACTCTGGACAGGCGGTGCTTGCAGATGTAGAAGAACGGTAGCATTGGATGGGCACCGACAGAGGATCAGAGGGACCCGTTGAAAGACCATGTTTTGATCATCCGGTCTTCAAACACCCTGAAGTGCGAGGACATACTCGGAGGCGATCAAATCTTGTGGGGAACGTGTGCAAAACTCTGCAGAGTACTCAAACCTAATCGATTAGCCGTGTCCACGGTCATGGACAACTTGAGCCGAAGGAACTGAAGTTATCTGGAATTCTCAATACAAATTAATAATGATGTGGGTAATATTGATAACTTGGGTATGAGAAGTGGTTGGCGGAACCATCTCATTAATAACCAACAATGTAGTAACATTTTTCTTTTAGCCCCTCTCTTGTTGTAGGAGAAAACTTTTCTTTTCGCTAAAAAACTTACAGCCCCACCTGCCATATATGCATATAGTATAGATGATATTTTTTCCCCTCTGTTTTGTGACTTGCCGGCATATTCAATATACTAACCTACACGGCTGCAACATCTTATGTTGCAGATATTTTCTTCAACGAGTAAGAGTACGATTCAGGGTTACGGTCTGCACTCACCTTGCCGTTGGTGTTTATTGGGACTCTACTCCCTTGACTGTTTTCGCTGAGATTTTGAGGTATATATAAGTTTTACATTATTTACATGTGATTGCACTTTGATATATACATTGATGTACTATGTGTGTCAGCATACTAATCCAGGGATGGCACAGATGCACAGAGGATTGACTCGTTTTGAGTCGGGTGGCTACACTTTTGCTAGCCTTCACTTGTACTAAGCAGGAATACTGCTTGTGCATCCACTTCCATAAACCCAAAGTTGTTCCATATGCGTCCACCATACCTACCTATATGTTGTATCTACCTACCGTTCCAAGTAGATTTGCATGGTCCACTCTCTAAATCTTCAAGAAATAATCTGTTTTGTATGCCCGAACCGCTCATGTGGTGACAAGGGGCGGTCAGTATCTTCCATGTTAGGCGTGTTATCCTCGATATGTGTTTATTCACTATCACTCACGAGAAAGGGGCCGGTAATCAGAATGCCCAGTTCCATGCTCAAATCGAAAATATAATTGCAAACAGAACTCCCCCTGGATTGTTGTTGGTATGGACGGCACTTCAGGATTCGGCTAGTCGTGGAATGTGATTGATCGGTGGTGGGGGGTCAAAATTTACTTTTCTGTTTGGGAACCACCTATAATTTGTGTAGCATGGAAGATGGTGAAAACACTTGGTCATCGCATTGACAATGAAAGCATACCACCAAAAATTATTTATCTCTATCTTTAAAAGCTTGAGCTCTGGCACCTCTACAAATCAATACTTCCCTCTGCGAAGGGCCTATCTATTTACGTTTCTGTTGAGTCATCCTCTTCTTATCAAAGGCACCAGTTAGAGAGCACCTTCGTCATTTTTATGATTTGCTATTAATTGATATTGAGTATGAATGTGACTGGATCTTATTTGCCATGAATTACAATGTTCAGTCAGCCCTTGGTCTTTGAAGGTGCTCTGCATTTATGTTTTGCGGTCTCAGAAAGGGCTAGTGAGATACCATCTGTTCATATTGTTTTCATGTTTGTTTTGATTGAAGTGTTGACGTTTGAAAATTATCATTATTGCTCGCTGGTTGATTATGCGATTGATATGAGTACACCATGAGACCTAAATGTTATTGCTTATGTGGTTAGCTTATGATCCTGCTGAAAATCTGAATATGAGTTAGACATGATTACAACAACAAGATCAAACAGAGTTCGTAAAAGTTCTTCTTTTGTCTCTTTCAATTCTTCAACTGAATTGCTTGAGGACAAGCAAGGCTTTAAGATTGGGGGAGTTGATACGTCTCCATCATATCTACTTTTCCGAACTCTTTTGCCCTTGTTTTGACCTCTAATTTGCGTGATTAGAATGGAACTAACCCGGACTGACGCCGTTTTCCGCAGAATTGCAATGGTGTTGTTTTTGCGCAGAAATAAAAGTTCTCGGAATGACCTAGAAATTTACGAGGATATTTTTTGGAATATATAAAAAAATACTGGCACAAGAATTACCTGGAGACGCGGAGCCAGGAGCCCACAAGCCCAGGAGGTGCGGGCCCTCCCCCTGGCCGCGCCTCGCAGGCTTGTGAGGCCCTCGTGGCTCCGCAACCTCCAACTCCAGCTCTATATATTCTCTCTCGCCCAGAAAAAATTAGGAAAGAAGAGTTCATGCGTTTCACGATACGGAGCCACCGCCACCACATGTTCTTCCTCTGGAGGGCAGATCTGGAGTCTGTTCTAGGCTCTGGAGAGGGGGAATCGACGCCGTCATCATCACCAACCATCCTTCATCACCAATTCCATGATGCTCTTCATCGTTCATAAGTAATCTCATCGTAGGCTTGCTGGACGGTGATAGGTTGGATGATATCTATCATGTAATCGAGTTAGTTTTGATGGGGTTTGATCCCTAGTATCCACTATGTTCTAAGATTGATGTTGCTACTACTTTGCGATGCTTAATGCTTGTCACTAGGGCCCAAGTGCCATGATTTCAGATCTGAACCTATTATGTTTTCATCAATATATGTGTGTTCTTGATCCTATCTTGCAAGTTGTAGTCACCTACTATGTGTTATGACCCGGCAACCCCGGAGTGACAATAGCCGGAACCACTCCCGGAGATGAACATAGTATGAGGAGTTCATGTATTCACTATGTTCTAATGCTTTGTTCCGGTTCTCTTTTAAGAGGAGACATTAATATCCCTTAGTTTCCGTTAGGAACCCGCTGCCACAGGAGGGATGGACAATAGATGTCATGCAAATTCTTTTCCATAAGCACGTATGACTAAATACGGAATAAATGCCTACATTAATTGACGAACTTGAGCTAGTTACATATCACCCTATGTTATAACTGCTAGATGATGAATGTCATCCGACATAATTATCCATCACCGATCCAATGCCTACGAGTCTTTTCCTACTGGTCCTAGCTAAGTTACTTTATCGCTACTGTTGTCACTACAACTATTGTTACTACTGCTACAGTTACTATCACACTACTTTGCTACTGAAACTTTGCTGCAGATACTAAGTCTTTCAGGTGTGGTTGAATTGACAACTCAACTGCTAATACTGGAGAATATTCTTTGGCTTCCCCTTGTGTCCAATCGACAAATTTGGGTTGAATACTCTACCCTCGAAAACTGTTGCGATCCCCTATACTTGTGGGTTATCAAGAGGACGTTTTGAAGACTCCAACATTTCATAGAAGGCCTTTGCAGATTCCTCCATCTCATTGTCCGAATCCCGAGCATAATCAAAGTCTTGCACCATGTCTTATATGCCACTACCATGCTCGTCGGTGTGATGATGAACCACCTCAGCTCCAGTGCGTTGTATAGACTCACCATGAAATGTACACCCCGTATAATTAGGCTTATAACCCCTCCTGTGTAGGTGTTTAATCATTTCAGCCTCTGGCCTCTTTTTATAGTTGTCGCACCCAGGACAGGGGCACCAGTCTGTTTCCTGGCCATTTGCAAATGCAGGTTTCAAAAACTCCTTGGTTTTTAGAAACCATTCTTTGCTCATCTCTTTCTGACTAGGGTGACCGGCGTACATCCACGCACGATCACTCGTCTTGCCTAGTCGAACGCAGGGGCGGAGCTCGTCGAACACCAGACCCTCGCAGCGGCGAAAACAACTGCACATTGAAATCCAAAGATGAGTAACATATGATACGCCCCAAACATATCTATATTTTATGTTTGTTCCATGATCTTTTGGGTGACATTGTTATATGTTTTGCTACACTTTCATACCTTTTTACACATATTTGGACTAACCTACTAACTCAGTGCACCCAATGCCAGTTTTTGTCTGCTGATGTCGTTTTTGCAGGGACTTTTACCCCAATTTACAGATCCCCAAAAATCCTGAGAAAAAGATATAAAAATCAGCGTGACGGAAGCTTCACGAACACCAAAGGTGGGACACAGGGGAGGCAGGGACTGCCTAGGTGGCCTCCCTGCGCGGCCTACCTCCTGGCCGCGCCACCAGCTCGCCTGGGTGGGGCCCACCCCCTCTGGTGCCCTACCTTGGCTCGTATTTTTACCCCCGGGGAGGAAACTCTCATTCCGAACCCATTTTCTCCAGAAGCAATTCCGATCTCCGCCGCCATCGCCAACAAGTTTTGGGGGACCAGAATTCCTATGCCAGCACCCTGCCGGCATGGGGAAGTGCCCCCGAATTCATCTCCATCAACGTTGCTTCCTGCCTTCATGAAGCGGGAGTAGTTCCTCCTCGGGGCTGAGGTCTTCTACAGTAGCTATGTGGTTAATTCTCTCTCCCATGATGTGATCTTGATTGTGATCATAGGCTATGTTAACCTAGGGTGATCCCATGATGTTTCCCCTTCTTCAATGTATTGGATTGATGTACTCACTTGATCTTATCTAGTATAATCCCCGAGACCATGGTGACAGCGGTCTATTGGACATGGATTAGAAGAATATTTTCATGAGTGATTTCCTCTTTTGTGAATTGATTGACGATTGAGAGTCTCTTGGTGCTTGTCTTTGACTATCCTTGAGATACGTTGTGGAGATTGTGGTACTCTCTTTGGATGGTCGCATTGACATTGGGAAATCCATAGATGAGAACTACGAACTCTTAGGTGTGCTTTTGTAGCCTGATACGTCCATTTTGCATCATGCGTTCATGTTGATATTTATCGCTTTATGGGTTGTTATTATACTTTGTGGAACCTTACTTATGCCTTTTCTCTCTTATTTTGCAAGGTTTATTTGAAGAGGGAGAATACCGGCAGCTGGAATCCTGGACTGGAAAAGGAGCAAGTCTGAGTCCTCTATTCTGCGCAACTCCAAATGCCCTGAAAATCAACGTGGATTTTTTTTGGAATTCATAAAAAATACTGGGCGAAAGAAGTGTCAGAGGGAAGCAACCAGGCACTACTGCAATCTGCTGGTTTGCCGACAGGCAGAGATGACGGCAAAGGACAGCTTAACTGATGGCAAAGGCTTTGTCGTCAGTGTGCTGTCGATAAAGGTACCGGCCATGATTTTATCGGCAATCACCTTCTTTGCCGTCAGCTGAAGGTCGACCGATGGCAAAGACTTTGCCATCATCTTTGTGGCACGGGCTGATGGCAAAGAGCAGTGGCGGTAACGGCGGAGGCCGAGCTTCGTTAGAAGGTCAACGGCAGGCTTTGCCCATAGCCGTAGCAAAGCTGACGGCAAAGCCGAAACCCCTAGGTCCCCTAGGTCCCCTGTTTGCCCACAGCCGTAGCAAAGCTGACGGCAAAGCCGAAACCCCTGGGTCCCCTTGGTCGCCTCTTTGACGACAGCTGGAGCACAGCTGACGGCAAAGCCGAAAATCTGGAAAATTTAGTATTCCCAGAGTTGCCAGGATACACAGGTTGCCGCCACGTGTCTTCTTTGCCGTCAGTCCACCGACGACAAAGCCTTTGCCGTTAGTAAGCTGTAGGCAAAGACCCTCTCTGCTTTTTTTTCATATTTGTTTTCTATTAATTCCCTGCATTTGCAAAACATCGATACAAACAGCAACATATAAATATTTGCCCAGCCCCTAAACAGCACCACAAGTGCATCACAAAGTGCAAACAACACAACACAAGTGCAAACAGCACGAATATATGTAATTAAAGTGCAAACAAGATCACAAAGTATTACAAAGCATCACAAGTGCATCCACAAATACAATTGCATTACAAAGTTCATCTAAGACTACACAAGTGCATTACAAAGTCCCTCGAGCATCCATCCATATGCCGTGCTGCTTTATCAAAATCTGCATAATGAGAAATAAGTTAGAAGAAGAATACAATAAGAAAGAAGTTATCTAAATTAAGCTAAGAAATTAGAAGAAGAAGTGGAAGAAGAAGAAGAAGAAGAAGAAGTGGAAGAAGTGGAAGAAGAAGAAGAAGAAGATAGAGAAAAAGAAAGAAGAGAAGTTATCTTTTTCTCCTCTTTCTTCTTCTCTTATTTCTTCATCTCTTGTTTGTTCTTCTCTCCTGGTTTCTTTTAAAACTTTCTAAACTAATTATGTCATTTTTGAGCTCTAATATCAACTAGAATTTACTAAGCTAACTAAACCATGGCTAATATCAACTAGAATTTACTAAGCTAACTAAAGCCTAGCATAATCTAAGTTTATCTAAACAATAAGAAGAATAAGAAGGAGAGGAATAACTTACCGAATGCCAAGAAACGGAGGAGAAGTTGCATCTCCGTTGGCCGCTGGGTTGCTAGGGCTCTCACCAGGAGAAGTAAAGGGATCGTGGGATTCAACTCTGGAATAATGCTGCAACAAGGCAAGAGTTAAAATATCTGGTTAGCACGGCGACAGACAATGGTATAAGACCGTGCAAGGTTGGTCATTGAAAGGTAACTCACCGTTCCCACCGGAGAATGTTGGAATTATGCCCTAGAGGCAATAATAAATGTATAGTTATTATTATAATTCCTGTATCAAGATAATAGTTTATTATCCATGCTATAATTGTATTGAATGAAGACTCATTTACATGTGTGGATACATAGACAAAACACCGTCCCTAGCATGCCTCTAGTTGGCTAGCCAGTTGATCGATGATAGTCAGTGTCTTCTGATTATGAACAAGGTGTTGTTGCTTGATAACTGGATCACGTCATTAGGAGAATCACGTGATGGACTAGACCCAAACTAATAGACGTAGCATGTTGATCGTGTCATTTTGTTGCTACTGTTTTCTGCGTGTCAAGTATTTATTCCTATGACCATGAGATCATATAACTCACTGACACCGGAGGAATGCTTTGTGTGTATCAAACGTCGCAACGTAACTGGGTGACTATAAAGATGCTCTACAGGTATCTCCGAAGGTGGTAGTTGAGTTAGTATGGATCAAGACTGGGATTTGTCACTCCGTGTGACGGAGAGGTATCTCGGGGCCCACTCGGTAATACAACATCACACACAAGCCTTGCAAGCAATGTAACTTAGTGTAAGTTGCAGGATCTTGTATTTCGGAACGAGTAAAGAGACTTGCCGGTAAACGAGGTTGAAATAGGTATGCGGATACTGACGATCGAATCTCGGGCAAGTAACATACCGAAGGACAAAGGGAATGACATACGGGATTATACGAATCCTTGGCACTGAGGTTCAAACGATAAGATCTTCGTAGAATATGTAGGATCCAATATGGGCATCCAGGTCCCGCTATTGGATATTGACCGAGGAGTCTCTCGGGTCATGTCTACATAGTTCTCGAACCCGCAGGGTCTGCACACTTAAGGTTCGACGTTGTTTTATGCGTATTTGAGTTATATGGTTGGTTACCGAATGTTGTTCGGAGTCCCGGATGAGATCACGGACGTCACGAGGGTTTCCGGAATGGTCCGGAAACGAAGATTGATATATAGGATGACCTCATTTGATTACCGGAAGGTTTTCGGAGTTACCGGGAATGTACCGGGAATGACGAATGGGTTCCGGGGGTTCACCGGAGGGGGGCAACCCACTCCGGGGAAGCCCATAGGTATTTGGGGGGTCACACCAGCCCTTAGTGGGCTGGTGGGATAGCCCACCAAAACCTATGCGCCAAGGAAGAGAAAATATGAAAGGAAAGAAAAAAAAGGGAGAGGTGGGAAGGGGGAAGGACTCCCTCCCACCAAACCAAGTAGGACTCGGTTTGGGGGGGGAGAGTCCTCCCCCCTGGCTCGGCCGACCCCTTGGGGTTCCCTTGGACCCCAAGGCAAGGTCTCCCTCCCTCCTCCTATATATATGGGGATTTTAGGGCAGATTTGAGACGACTTTCTCACGGCTGCCCGACCACATACCTCCATAGTTTTTCCTCTAGATCGTGTTTCTGCGGAGCTCGGGCGGAGCCCTGCTGAGACAAGATCATCACCAACCTCCGGAGCACCGTCACGCTGCCGGAGAACTCTTCTACCTCTCCGTCTCTCTTGCTGGATCAAGAAGGCCGAGATCATCGTCGAGCTGTACGTGTGCTGAACGCGGAGGTGCCGTCCGTTCGGTACTAGATCGTGGGACTGATCGCGGGATTGTTCGCGGGGCGGATCGAGGCACGTGAGGACGTTCCACTACATCAACCGCGATCTCTAATCGCTTCTGCTGTACGATCTACAAGGGTACGTAGATCACTCATCCCCTCTCGTAGATGGACATCACCATGATAGGCCTTCGTGCGCGTAGGAAAATTTTTGTTTCCCATGCGACGTTCCCCAACAGTGGCATCATGAGCTAGGTTCATGCGTAGATGTCTTCTCGAGTAGAACACAAAAGGTTTTGTGGGCGGTGATGTGCGTTTTGCTGCCCTCCTTAGTCTTTTCTTGATTCCGCGGTATTGTTGGATTGAAGCGGCTTGGACCGACATTACTCGTACGCTTACGAGAGACTGGTTTCATCGTTACGAGTAACCCCCTTTGCTCATAGATGACTGGCAAGTGACGGTTTCTCCAACTTTAGTTGAATCGGATTTGACCGAGGAGGTCCTTGGATGAGGTTAAATATCAACTCATATATCTCCGTTGTGGTGTTTGCGTAAGTAAGATGCGATCCTACTAGATACCCTTGGTCACCACGTAAAACATGCAACAACAATATTAGAGGACGTCTAACTTGTTTTTGCAGGGTATGATTGTGATGTGATATGGCCAATGATGTGATGTGATATATTGGATGTATGAGATGATCATGTTGTAATAGAAATATCGACTTGCACGTCGATGGTACGGCAACCGGCAGGAGCCATAGGGTTGTCTTTATACTAACATATGTGCTTGCAGATGCGTTTACTATTTTGCTAGGATGTAGCTTTAGTAGTAATAGCATAAGTAGCACGACAACCCCGATGGCGACACGTTGATGGAGATCATGATGATGGAGATCATGGTGTGACGCCGGTGACAAGAAGATCGTGCCGGTGCTTTGGTGATGGAGATCAAGAAGCACGTGATGATGGCCATATCATGTCACTTATGAATTGCATGTGATGTTAATCCTTTCATGCACCTTATTTTGCTTAGAACGACGGTAGCATTATGAGGTGATCTCTCACTAAAATTTCAAGACGAAATTGTGTTCTCCCCGACTGTGCACCGTTGCTACAGTTCGTCGTTTCGAGACACCACGTGATGATCGTGTGTGATAGACTCAACGTTCACATACAACGGGTGCAAAACAGTTGCGCACGCGGAACACTCGGGTTAAGCTTGACGAGCCTAGCATGTGTAGACATGGCCTCGGAACACATGAGACCGAAAGGTCGATCATGAATCATATAGTTGATATGATTAGCATAGGGATGCTTACCACTGAAACTACTCTCGACTCACGTGATGATCGGACTTGGGATAGCGTAAGTGGATCATGAACCACTCAAATGACTAGAGAGATGTACTTTTTGAGTGGGAGTTTAACATATAATTTGATTAAGTTGAACTCTAATTATCTTGAACATAGTCTAAGTCCACTTTGAATATATTTGTGTTGTAGATCATGGCTCACGCAAGCATCATCCTCAATTTTAATACGTTCCTAGAGAAAGCTAAGTTGAAAGATGATGGAAGCAACTTTGTAGACTGGGCTCGTAATCTTAAGCTAATCTTACAAGCTGGAAAGAAGGATTATGTCCTTAATGCTGCGCTAGGAGATGAACCACCCGCTACGGCTGATCAGGATGTTAAGAACGCTTGGCAAGCACGTAAGGAGGACTACTCAATAGTTCAATGTGCAGTCTTGTATGGCTTAGAGCCGGGACTTCAACGTCGCTTTGAGCGTCATGGAGCATTTGAGATGTTCCAGGAGTTGAAGTTTATCTTTCAGAAGAACGCCCGGATCGAGAGGTATGAGACCTCCGATAAATTCTATGCTTGCAAGATGGAGGAAAGCTCGTCTGTCAGTGAACATGTGCTCAAGATGTCTGGGTACTCAAACCGTCTAGCTGAACTAGGGATTGAACTCCCGCAAGAAGCTATCACTGACAGAATCCTCCAATCACTGCCGCCAAGCTATAAAGGCTTTGTGTTGAACTACAACATGCAAGGGATGAACAAGTCTCCCGGCGAGTTGTTTGCGATGCTGAAAGTCGCAGAGTCTGAACTCCGTAAAGAGCATCAAGTGTTGATGGTGAGCAAGACCACTAGTTTCAAGAGAAACGGCAAAGGCAAGAAGGGCAATTCGAAGAAGAGTGGCAAGCCTGTTGCCAATCCGCCGAAGAAACCCAAGGCTGGACCTAAGCCTGAAACAGAGTGCTTCTATTGCAAGGGTATGGGTCACTGGAAGCGCAATTGCCCCAAGTATCTGGCAGATAAGAAGGCGGGCAAAGAAAAATCAGGTATATTTGATATACATGTTATTGATGTGTACTTAACCGGCTCTCGTAGTAGTGCCTGGGTATTCGATACCGCTTCTGTTGCTCACATTTGCAACTCGAAACAGGAACTGCGGAATAGACGGAGGCTGGCGAAAGACGAAGTGACGATGCGCGTAGGAAACGGTTCCAAGGTTGATGCAATCGCCGTCGGCACCGTGTCACATCAACTACCATCGGGATTAGTGATGAACTTAAATCATTGTTATTTAGTGCCAGCGTTGAGCATGAACATTATATATGGATCTTGTTTATTGCGAGACGATTACTCTTTTAAGTCTGAGAATAATGGTCGTTCTATTTCTATGAGTAATATCTTTTATGGTCATGCACTAAATGTAAGAGGATTGTTCATATTGAATCTTGATAGAGATACGCATATACATAACATTGAGACCAAAAGAGTTAGAGTAAACAATGATAGCACCATATTTTTGTGGCACTGCCGCTTGGGTCATATTGGTGTAAAGCGCATGAAGAAACACCATGCTGATGGACTTTTGGAGTCACTTGACTTTGATTCACTTGACACGTGCGAACCATGCCTCATGGGCAAGATGACTAAAACTCCGTTCTCTGGAACAATGGAGCGTGCAAGTGACTTGTTGGAAATCATACATACCGATGTGTGTGGTCCAATGAGCGTGGAGGCACGCGGCGGATATCGTTATTTTCTCACCTTCACTGACGATCTAAGTAGATATGGTTATGTCTACTTGATGAAGCACAAGTCTGAAACATTTGAAAAGTTCAAGCAATTTCAGAGTGAAGTGGAAAATCATCGTAACAAGAAGATCAAGTTCCTACGGTCTGATCGTGGGGGTGAGTATCTGAGTTTCGAGTTTGGTACTCACTTAAGACAATGTGGAATTGTTTTGCAGTTAACACCGCCTGGAACACCACAGCGTAATGGTGTGTCCGAACGTCGTAATCGTACTTTATTAGAAATGGTGCGATCTATGATGTCTCTTACTGATTTGCCGTTATCGTTTTGGGGTTATGCATTAGAAACAGCTGCATTCACTTTAAATAGGGCACCATCGAAATCCGTTGAGACGACACCATACGAACTGTGGTGTGGCAAAAGGCCAAAGTTGTCGTTTCTTAAAGTTTGGGGATGTTATGCTTATGTCAAAAAGCTTCAGCCTGAAAAGCTGGAACCCAAAGCGGAAAAATGCGTCTTCATAGGTTACCCAAAAGAGACAGTTGGGTACACCTTCTATCTCAAATCCGAGGGCAAAGTGTTTGTTGCTAAGAACGGAACTTTTCTCGAGAAGGAGTTTCTCTCGAGAGAATTGAGTGGGAGGAAGATAGAACTTGACGAGGTTGTCGAACCTCTCATCCCTCTGGATGGTGGCGCAGGGCAAGGGGAAACCTCTGTCATTGCGACGCTGGTTGAGGAGGAAGTTAATGATGATGATCATGAAACTCCAGTTCAAGTTTCTGTTGAACCACGCAGGTCGACGAGATCACGCGCTGCTCCAGAGTGGTACGGTAATCCCGTCTTATCAATCATGTTGTTAGACAACAATGAACCTGCAAATTATGAAGAAGCAATGGTGGGCCCAGATTCCAACAAATGGCTAGAAGCCATGAAATCCGAGATAGGATCCATGTATGAGCACAAAGTGTGGACTTTGGAGATACTGCCTGAGGGCCGCAAGGCTATTCAGAACAAATGGATCTTTAAGAAGAAGACGGACGCTGACGGTAATGTGACCGTTTATAAAGCTCGACTTGTGGCAAAGGGTTTTTCACAAGTTCCAGGAATTGACTACGATGAGACTTTCTCTCCCGTAGCGATGCTTAAGTCCGTCAGAATCATGTTAGCAATAGCTGCATTTTTCGATTATGAAATTTGGCAGATGGATGTCAAAACGGCGTTCCTTAACGGTTTCCTTAAGGAAGAGTTGTATATGATGCAACCCGAAGGTTTTGTCGATCCTAAAAATGCTGACAAAGTGTGTAAGCTCCAGCGATCCATTTATGGACTGGTGCAAGCATCTCGGAGTTGGAACAAACGTTTTGATGAGGTGATCAAAGCATTTGGGTTTATACAAGTGGTTGGAGAATCTTGTATTTACAAGAAAGTGAGTGGGAGCTCTGTGGCGTTCCTAATATTATATGTGGATGACATATTACTGATTGGAAACAACGTAGAGCTTTTGGAGAGCATAAAAGGTTACTTGAATAAAAGTTTCTCTATGAAGGACCTAGGAGAAGCTGCTTACATTCTAGGCATTAAGATCTATAGGGATAGATCAAAACGCCTGATAGGACTTTCACAAAGCACATACCTTGATAAAGTTTTGAAGAGGTTCAAAATGGAACAGTCCAAGAAAGGGTTCTTGCCAGTGTTACAAGGTACGAGATTGAGTAAGACTCAGTGCCCAGCAACTGATGAAGATAGAGAGCATATGCGCTCCGTCCCCTATGCTTCAGCCATAGGTTCTATCATGTATGCGATGCTGTGCACTAGACCGGATGTTAGCCTGGCCATAAGTATGGCAGGTAGGTTCCAGAGTAATCCAGGAATGGATCACTGGACGGCGGTCAAGAATATCCTGAAGTACCTGAAAAGCACTAAGGAGATGTTTCTCGTGTATGGAGGTGACGAAGAGCTCGCCGTAAAAGGTTATGTCGATGCAAGCTTTGACACAGATCCGGACGACTCTAAATCGCAAACCGGATACGTATTTATTCTTAATGGGGGTGCAGTAAGCTGGTGCAGTTCCAAGCAAAGCGTTGTAGCAGATTCTACATGTGAAGCAGAGTACATGGCTACCTCAGAGGCGGCTAAGGAGGGTGTCTGGATGAAGCAGTTCATGACGGATCTTGGAGTGGTGCCAAGTGCACTGGATCCAATAACCTTGTTCTGTGACAACACTGGTGCCATTGCCCTGGCAAAGGAACCAAGGTTTCACAAGAAGACCAGACACATCAAACGACGCTTCAACCTCATCCGCGACTACGTCGAGGAGGAGGACGTAAATATATGCAAGGTGCACACGGATCTGAATATAGCAGACCCGCTGACTAAACCTCTTCCACGGCCAAAACATGATCGACACCAGAACTGTATGGGTGTTAGATTATTACAATGTAATTCACATGGTGATGTGAGGGCTAGATTATTGACTCTAGTGCAAGTGGGAGACTGTTGGAATTATGCCCTAGAGGCAATAATAAATGTATAGTTATTATTATAATTCCTGTATCAAGATAATAGTTTATTATCCATGCTATAATTGTATTGAATGAAGACTCATTTACATGTGTGGATACATAGACAAAACACCGTCCCTAGCATGCCTCTAGTTGGCTAGCCAGTTGATCGATGCTAGTCAGTGTCTTCTGATTATGAACAAGGTGTTGTTGCTTGATAACTGGATCACGTCATTAGGAGAATCACGTGATGGACTAGACCCAAACTAATAGACGTAGCATGTTGATCGTGTCATTTTGTTGCTACTGTTTTCTGCGTGTCAAGTATTTATTCCTATGACCATGAGATCATATAACTCACTGACACCGGAGGAATGCTTTGTGTGTATCAAACGTCGCAACGTAACTGGGTGACTATAAAGATGCTCTACAGGTATCTCCGAAGGTGGTAGTTGAGTTAGTATGGATCAAGACTGGGATTTGTCACTCCGTGTGACGGAGAGGTATCTCGGGGCCCACTCGGTAATACAACATCACACACAAGCCTTGCAAGCAATGTAACTTAGTGTAAGTTGCGAGATCTTGTATTACGGAACGAGTAAAGAGACTTGCCGGTAAACGAGGTTGAAATAGGTATGCGGATACTGACGATCGAATCTCGGGCAAGTAACATACCGAAGGACAAAGGGAATGACATACGGGATTATACGAATCCTTGGCACTGAGGTTCAAACGATAAGATCTTCGTAGAATATGTAGGATCCAATATGGGCATCCAGGTCCCGCTATTGGATATTGACCGAGGAGTCTCTCGGGTCATGTCTACATAGTTCTCGAACCCGCAGGGTCTGCACACTTAAGGTTCGACATTGTTTTATGCGTATTTGAGTTATATGGTTGGTTACCGAATGTTGTTCGGAGTCCCGGATGAGATCACGGACGTCACGAGGGTTTCCGGAATGGTCCGGAAACGAAGATTGATATATAGGATGACCTCATTTGATTACCGGAAGGTTTCCGGAGTTACCGGGAATGTACCGGGAATGACGAATGGGTTCCGGGGGTTCACCGGAGGGGGGCAACCCACTCCGGGGAAGCCCATAGGTATTTGGGGGGTCACACCAGCCCTTAGTGGGCTGGTGGGACAGCCCACCAAATCCTATGCGCCAAGGAAGAGAAAATATGAAAGGAAAGAAAAAAAAGGGAGAGGTGGGAAGGGGAAGGACTCCCTCCCACCAAACCAAGTAGGACTCGGTTTGGGGGGGAGAGTCCTCCCCCCTGGCTCGGCCGACCCCTTGGGGTTCCCTTGGACCCCAAGGCAAGGTCTCCCTCCCTCCTCCTATATATATGGGGCTTTTAGGGCAGATTTGGGACGACTTTCTCACGGCTGCCCGACCACATACCTCCATAGTTTTTCCTCTAGATCGTGTTTCTGCGGAGCTCGGGCGGAGCCCTGCTGAGACAAGATCATCACCAACCTCCGGAGCGCCGTCACGCTGCTGGAGAACTCTTCTACCTCTCCGTCTCTCTTGCTGGATCAAGAAGGCCGAGATCATCGTCGAGCTGTACGTGTGCTGAACGCGGAGGTGCCGTCCGTTCGGTACTAGATCGTGGGACTGATCGCGGGATTGTTCGCGGGGCGGATCGAGGGACGTGAGGACGTTCCACTACATCAACCGCGATCTCTAATCGCTTCTGCTGTACGATCTACAAGGGTACGTAGATCACTCATCCCCTCTCGTAGATGGACATCACCATGATAGGTCTTCGTGCGCGTAGGAAAATTTTTGTTTCCCATGCGACGTTCCCCAACAGAGAAGGCATCAGCGGAGGGGGGCAAACCTTGCTTCTCACACATAGCCTGCAAATTAGTTTTCGAGGAGTCAAAGAAATAGCCTTGTTGCGTCTCACACATAGCCTTGCTTCGCACACAACTGACTTACCGCAACGAAGTCGTGCATGGCCTTCGCATGAGCATTATTGCGTGCCCTCTCCTCGTCAAGCAACCTCTGCGTATTCCAGTCCCTCTCCTCCAACAAGAGCCTGGTGGCCTCCCGCTCCTTCATAAGTGAGGCCTGCAACCACTCCTCAAAAGGAATTTTCATCATCCATCCAGGGACAAAAGAACAAAAGAAATAATGAAGAAAACTAACCTCGATGGCAAGATCAACTGGCCTCGCGCGTTGCCGTATTACAGGAGCGGAGCTCGTTTGCCTCGACTTGATCTGAGATAGAGTCTCAGTGATAGGGACGAAGCCATCACACATGGCCAGCGTGCCATGACTCTTACCGCCACCAGAGATCATTAACGCCTCTGGATCGATAGGATTCTGGCTCGGGTCAAAGTCAGGCCCGCGCAACTGTTTGACCACCTCAGAATAAGACGTCATCTTGTTGTAGGCGGACAGGCTTGTGTACGCCGACGACCCGTCCCCCTCAGAATATGCCTTCGCCGTCTTGTACGAGCCTTTATGGGCCATGCTAAACGCGGCGTATCCCTCAGGCTCGGGCTGGTTATTGTGTTTGGACTACACGAAAATACAAAGAATTAGTACAACAAAAATCATGAACGAACGAATTATTGATGAAACAAAACAAGGCACACATACCCATTTTTTGGCGTATTGCTTGATGTTGGCATTGCCTTGGTGGTGTGGCACACCAACCAATTGGGCACGACGGTCCTTGGCCATAGTGTGGGTGCTCAACCAAGCCTCAGTGCACCACCTGTCCGCTATCATCTCCCAACAATACATCTTATCGGCCAACCATCTCGGGGCCACCTATGAATGTAAGTTAATGAAGAATGAAACTAATTATTATAACTAAATAGACCTAACTAGCCCTAAGAATTGATCTTTGGAATGTACATACCTCCATGTACTCGGTCTTATCAAGGAAAATCTTTCGACATTCAGTCTTTGTCTTCGGCTCCCCTTGCTTGGCGTACCAATCTCGAACAGCCTGAACACGCAGCTCGTGCCTCGTGTTATTCAATAAACTCTTGCACTCTTTCACGAGGTTCTTCTTGGCCGCCTCCTCCATCCCCTCCTCGACCCTAAAGTAACTCTGCAATTATGCCAAATAGATGCACAGATGAATAGTGAAATGATTTGGAAGGAAATAACAATATATAACATTGTATACTTTTTATTGGGTAAAATAATAGTTACCCAAAAATCAGCCAACACCTTGTCGGCCACGCTCATGCAAACAACACCATTGACATGTGTGTTTTCCGGGAGCAGAGCGGCTTGGTAGTGCTCCCACTTGAGTCCTGGCTCGGGAACCATACCCTCACCGGGCAACTGCACTATCCCGGGGAAGTGCTCCCTAAGTAAAGCACCAAGGAGGCAGTTTCGATTCCGGGTATTCTGCGGGTAATCCCACCCCCTACATAATGACAAGGCAAAGACATTAGCTACTTGGTGAAATATAATGATATAAGGTACACAATATATATCAACTTACTTCTTGCCATCTGGCTAAATGAACGCCTTGTGCTGCAACTCCAATCGGTCTGGAACTCGTGTCATACCACATTGGTAGACCGACTTGTTGGCAGCCCCCTCAGCCTCTGCCTCAGCCCCCTCTGCCTCAGCCTCCGCCTCAGCACCCTCCGCCTCAGCCCCATCCGCCTCAGCCTCCGCCTCAGCACCCTCCGCCTCAGCCCCCGCCTCAGCCCCCTGCATCGGTGTCTGCTCCTGGACGGGAGGATCCCGCACCGGTGACACCCTCGTCTGCAAGGGTGAAGTGGCTGAGATAGAAGTAGCCGAGGGTGGTGGCGACTGGCTCCTATCATGCAGCCTCCCTCTCCCACGACCACGTCCTCTGCCTCTCTTCTTTCCTACGCCTCTCCCACGGGGCTCCTCGGCAAAGCTCTGCAACAAAGTTCTCCGTAGCTGCCCAGGTGCTATCCTCAACTTATCCCCGCCTGCCATGTCTCACCACCTATAACGATAAATAGTTAAATAATTAGTACAAATTCAAGGACAATAATTAAATGAACAATAATAAATACATGAATAATTCAACTAATAATTGAATAATTAAACAACGATGTTTGGATGCATACAAAGTACTAATAGTCTGGATCATCTGTCTCTTCTCCATGGTCAATTGAAGCAAAATCATCATCAGTATCACACGTGTCGTCATGACTGATATCGTCATCGGGTTCAGGGACATCATGTGGAAGGCCTTTTTGTAACCTATCAAGCATTGATAGCTCATCGGCATTGGTAACTTCTTCTACTTCCACTTCTTCCTCATCATCACGTGAGTCTTGTTCCTCCGTGTTCAGGGTGGACGTAGAGCAGTTTCGGGTACGACGTCTGACACCACGTGATTCTTGGAAGAATTCTCCATCATATGTTATTGGGTCAATTTGAGGTTCATAATCATCTTCATTTGGGGGAGGTGGTCTAAGATGTGGCGGCACATCGAACACGACATACCAACCTTCTAGGTTCTTAACACTTTGACGACAGTATGGCAGATAGAAAAGTTGGGTGGCCTGTTGATCCACAATATAGACATCGGCACCGCTTATGTGCATCTCGTGTCGAATTTCGACAATCCCAAGATGTTCATGAGTCCGTCTTGTCTTAGTAGGATCGAACCAATGACATTTGAACACAACAACGTTCGGAGGATTTTTACCATAATAATGAAGTTCGTAGACTTCTTCAAGTCTTCCATAATACTCGACACCTCCCTCGCCTATAGCAGAGACACCGGAATTGTTTGTTTTTCGACCGGGCATTGAAAGCTCTTTGCTAGCAGTACGAAAGCGATACTCGTTGATGTCGTACTTCAAAACCATTAGCTATTTGTCTCAATTCATCGTAGACTTGCTCATCTGAATTAGCCTAGAAGTTAAGAAAAGGTAGAGTTTGGTGTGTTACTCATGAGTAATAGCAACAAAGGAAATCACTTATTATATATAAGGGAGGTACCGTTTTTTGAACCAAGAGATGAAACCGGGATAGCCGCCTCCTGTCTTTTCAAGAAGTTCATATTCGAGAATGGATTCTTTTTCGATCGCAACACCATTCGAGAATTGTTCGACGTATCGACTGTATCAATTAATAATAGTTGTTAGACACAAAACTTGTTAAAAGTTGCGAAACAATGTACAGAGCACTTACTCGATGTATGGCCACTCCTCGACGCACAGCAACTTTGGTTTTCCCACACCAGAAGGTGCGAGCTTCCCTTTGAAAAGGCTGACATTGGATTCACATCGTTTGGGGTCGCCCAGATTGTACCGAGGCTTTGGATTATGCAAGCTGTGCATAGTGGCATCATAGTGTGCTGTTATGAAGTTTGCCGCCTCCTCGGTAATGAACGCCTCGGCCATCGATGCTTCAATTCTACGTTTCTTTTTACATTTTCCTCGACGTCTCTTCTGCATTCTTTCAGTTGCGTAGCACCATAGATTTTGCACAGGGCCACCCAATCTTGCCTCGGTTGGGAGATGCAAAATCATCTGTTGCATCGGATTAAAGAAGCCCGGTGGAAAAATCTTCTCTAACTTGCAGAGCAACTCAGGCGCCAACTCTTCCATGTCATCTATCAAGGCACGCGGCAACTCTTTAGCACAAAGAACACGGAAGAAATAGCTCAACTCGGCCAATACTAGCCATTCAGCCTCGGGGATATAGCCATGCAACATCACCGGCATTATCCGCTCAAGCCATATGTGCCAATCATGACTCTTGAGCCCAAAAAATTTCATTTTTTCAATGCTCGCTCCCCTCGCTAGATTCGCAGCATACCCATCGGGGAACAACAACTTTTTTTGCACCCACAAGAGGATTTCCCTTATTGCTCCCTTCTCAAGATTGTACCAAGCAGGTGGTTTGGACCAATTTTTTCTTCCTTTCGGTTCTCGCATGTTTGGTGATGGCCTATCACACAGAGTCTCCTGGTCAACTCTAGCCTTTGTATTATCTTTGCCCTTATCAGTGCCGAAAAATGTGCCAAGAAGGGCCTCGGCGATATTCTTTTTAGTGTGCATCATGTCAATGTTGTGTGGAAGTAAGAGGTCTTCGAAGTAGGGGAGATCCCAGATGCATGGCTTGTGGGTCCAGGCGTGTTCCTCATTATAACCCAGGAAATACCCTGGACGGTTTGGATCAGGCTCCATAGATTTTAACTGTTCATTAATTTGTGCCCCCGTCAACGCAGGTGGTGCTGAGTGTTTCACAACTTTACCTTTCATGAAATTCTTCTTGTCTTTTCTGAATGGATGGTCCATAGGCAAGAACTGTCTATGCAAGTCAAAGCAGGAATACTTCCCACCGGCCGGCAACCAATGAAACTTAAGAGTTGCCTTGCATTGTGGGCATGGGAACCTTCCATGCACACACCAGGAAACGAAAAGCGCAAATGCTGGCAGATCATGCAACGAGTATTGGTACCAAACATACATTTGAAAGTTCTCTTTCTTAGCTGCGTCGTATGTGTTGACCCCATTCACCCAAGCTTATTTCAAGTCATCCATCAGTGGTTGCATGTACACACTCATATTCTTCCCCGGGTATTTTGGCCCTGGAACTATCAACGTCAGAAATATGTGCTTTCTTTGCATAATGGATGATGGTGGAAGATTGAGGGGAATAACAAATACAGGCCAGCAACTATATTGGGTAGCCCTCATACCAAAAGGATTGAACCCATCGAGGTTGATGGCGATTTGACAATTCCTTGGTTCTTTAGCTTTTTCCTTATGTATACTATCGAATGCCTTCCATGCGTCACCATCTGAAGGGTGTACCAACATCGGAACTCCGTGTTCATCTAATTCTTTCCTAATTCCATGTTTGTGCCATGTCATCTGTTTTGCTGTTTCTTCGAGCATGTAAAGTCGTTGAAGTCTTGGTAGGATCGGCAGATACCGTAGGACACTCACGGGGATTTTGCTCTGCTTCTTCTCACCTTCACCGTTTTCTACCTGAACATATCTGGAGGACTTGCAAAATGGACAATATGTTTCGTCCGCATACTCTCTCCTAAATAAGGCACATCCCTTCTCAGAAGCATGTATCTGCTCATACTGCATCTTGAGTGCACTAAGGATTTTGTCTGACTCATATAGGTTTGAAGGCATAATATGACCTTCTGGTAGAAAGCGCCCAAATCGGGTGATCAGTGAGTCAAACAGGTCTCTTCCAATGTTGAACTGGGCTTTCAGAGCCATTACTTGTGCGATGGCATCTAGCTGAGAAATCTTAGTGTGCTCCTGAAGAGGACGTTTTGAAGACTCCAACATGGCATAGAAGGCTTTCCCGGATTCCTCCATCTCTCCGTCCTTGTTCCGAGCATCATCAAAGTCATTCACCATGTCTTCAATCCCTGTACCATAATCATCGGTGCACCGATGCAACACCTCGTCTCTTTTACGTTGGGCCGGCTCACCATGAAATGTCCACAAGGTATAGCCGGGAGTAAAACCACGCATCTGCAGGTGTTTACCCATTACATCCTTTGTCTGACGCGAATAATTCTTGCACTTAGTGCAGGGGCACCATGTTTTTGGCTGGCCTTTAGAAAACGTCGTTTCCACGAATTCATAGGTTTTGCTCAACCATTTATCGGTCATATCTCTCTGACTATGGTGACCGGTGTACATCCATTCACGATCAGTCATTCTGGCAAGCTAACTACATAGTATCCACATATAAAACAATATAAATTATCAATTCATCAAGTATGTTAAATTAGTTATGGCCATTTTTTAATCATGGTTAATACATTGGGATGCACAGCATGCACACCTACCAGCTACTAGGTAAAGATGGGTCCTAATCCCACCCGAGTATGTATAGATTGGGTCATTTCCCCATGCTCTGCTCCCGACCCAACGCAAAATTTCGACAGCACCTCCCCGTTGTTCTCTTGATACACGTCTCGGCAACTAACCGAGAGGATGTGTACCCGGAGAACAACAAGGAGGAGCTGTCGAAACTCTGCATGGGATCCAGAGCAAAGCGTGGGAAACGACCCAATCTACACATACCCGGGCTGTCCATGGATAACATTGGACAATCCGAAAGAATCACCGTTATAAATATGCAAATGCATGCATATTTTTGACAGGAACCCTTTCGAGCGGGAGACGCATATTGGTTACGCAACACCTTTGCATTTTAATACTAAAAATACCTAGCTAGATAGTGTCATCAGCACGAAGGCCAGAATAGAGCAAAATAAAGGGGGTGGAGGAGGAGTTAACAAATGTGCTCACTTTCGAATGCAGGGGAGGTCGTCGAAAACCAATCCCTCGCGGAGAAGCTACTGCACATTTAAATGCACTCAATCAACACAAATACGCACTCGCGGTAATTAAGCTAACTAATACTAACATCTATTATTAATAATTTATTAGTCAAGTTTTGTTAGTCTTCTCTTCTTCTATTTATTTTCTTCTTATTATTTTCTTTCTATTGCTAACAGCTAGCTAACTAATACTAACAGCTAGCTGACTAATACTAACAGCTAGCTAACTAATACTTACATGTACTAACATCTATTGCTAACTAAATCTAACTAAAAATCTACCACTAAGTAATTGCTAACTAAATTTAACTAAAAATCCACTACTAACAGATCTAACTAAGGCCTCCTTTGATTTGAAGGATTTTTCATAGGAAAAACGCAGGAATGCAAATTCCATAGGATCTAACTAAGGCCTCCATTTCAAATGTTTCATTTGTTTCATATTCATGTACTTTTCCTCTGTTTTTCAATCCTCGGTTTTACACATGCATCTTCTATTCTTAAATAGTTGCAACCCACAAAGTATTTTTCCTAAGCATGCAATGCTTCCACACCAACAAACCATGCATCTATGCCACATAATTAATCTACAATCCCACTAAATATATTTTCTATGCATGCAACCCTTTTCTATTCTTAAATAGTTGCAACCCACAAAGTATTTTCCTAAGCATGCAACGACTTCCACACCAACAAAACATGTATTTTCCTAAGCATGCAACGACTGCCAAATCACTAGTTCCGATAGTTTTCCTACATTTTTCCTATTCCCATGTTTTTGCGATCCTGTAAATCTAAGAGGCCCTAACATAGAAAAAATAAACTAAAAAAAAGGGGGAGGAGGAGCTCACCGGCGAGTCGGGGCGGGGCTGGCGCGGGGCGGCGGCGGGGCGGAGCTGGCGCGGGGCAGAGGCGAGTAGGGGTGGCGCGGGGCAGAGGCGGGTAGGGGCGGGCGCGGGGGCAGAGGCGAGTAGGGGCGGCGCCGGCGAGTACAGGCTAGCGCGGGGCGGCGCCGGCGAGTAGGGGCGGCGCAGGGCGGTGCAAGGCGGCGCGGGGCGGTGCAGGGCGGCGCGGGGCGGGGCAGGGCGGGGCGGGGCAGGGCAGGCCGGGCGCGGGGCGGCGCCGGCGATTAGGGGCGGCGCGGGGCGGCGCAGGGCAGGGCGAGTAGGGTCGACGACGGCGGCGGGTCGGGAGAGCAGGGTGGGAGAGGTATGTGAGAGAGAAGAGGGGTTAGGTCGTGGCACGGGGGGGATAAGGCACGTGGCTTTGCCCTCAGGCAGCTGTCGGCAAAGACAGGCGTTAGTCTTTGCCCTCAGCCAGCTATCGGCAAAGACAGCCGTTAGTCTTCGCCCTCAGCTGGCTGTCAGCAAAGACGGCCCCCATTAAGCACTGGTCGAACGTGCGACCGGGTTAGCCCCCTATGCCATCAGCCTCCCTATTCCGACAGTGTTTTTGTCCTTTGCCGTCAACTGGCTAATGGCTTAGATAAAGCGGACGACATAGATTTTCTATGCCGTCAGCCTCTCCTATGCCATCAGCATTTGTTTTGGCTGAGGGCAAAGTCTCTTTGCCGTCAGCCCCGTGAAATTACTGACGGCAGAGCTGAAAGCTGTCGGCAAATTATGTTTTTCCAGTAGTGAGGGGCCCACAAGCCTGGTTGCCGCGGCCTACCCCCCTGGCCGCGGCAACAGGGCTTGTGGGCACCCTGGTGGCCCACTGGCCCCCCTCTTTTGCTATATGAAGGGTTTCGTCCAAAAAAAATCAGGGTGGAGCTTTTTCGTGGATTCTCCGCCGCCACGAGGCGGAACTTGAGCAGATCCAACCTAGAGCTCCAGCAGGATGATCCTGCCGGGGAAACTTCCCTCCCGGAGGGGGAAATCGTCGCCATCGTCATCACCAACACTCCTCTCGTCGGAGGGGAGGCATCTCCATCAACATCTTCATCAGCACCATCTCCTCTCCAAACCCTAGTTCATCTCTTGTAACAATCTCCGTCTCGCAACTCCGATTGGTACTTGTAAGGTTGCTAGTAGTGTTGATTAGTCTTTGTAGTTGATGCTAGTTGGATTACTTGGTGGAATAGTTTATGATTGGATCCTTGATGCTATTCATTACACCTCCGATCATGTTTATGATTATGCTTTGTGAGTAGTTACTTTTATTCCTGAGGACATGGGATAAGTCAAGCTAATAATAGTCATGTGAATTTGGTATTCGTTCGGTATTTTGATATGTTGTATGTTGTTTTTCCTCTAGTGGTGTTATGTGAACGTCGACTACATAACACTTCACCATATTTGGGCCTAGAGGAAGGCATTGGGGAGTAGTAAGTTGATGATGGGTTGCTAGAGTGACAGAAGCTTAAACCCCAGTCTATGCGTTGCTTCG
The DNA here is from genome assembly GCF_904849725.1 of Hordeum vulgare subsp. vulgare. Taxonomy (NCBI): domain Eukaryota; kingdom Viridiplantae; phylum Streptophyta; class Magnoliopsida; order Poales; family Poaceae; genus Hordeum; species Hordeum vulgare. Next base: position 49,525,594 of record NC_058523.1, read on the forward strand.
TAAGGGGCTGATTTGGATCCACTAGTTTAATGATATGGTTAGACGTTGTATTAATTCTTCTTTCGTAGTTGCAGATGCTTGCGAGAGGGGTTAATCATAAGTGGGATGCTTGTCCAAGTAAGGGCAGTACCCAAGCGCCGGTCCACCCACATATCAAACTATCAAAGTAACGAACGCGAATCATATGAACATGATGAAACTAGCATGACAAAAATTCCCGTGTGTCCTCGGGAGCATTTTTCCTCTTATAAGACTTTGTTCAGGCTTGTCCCTTGCTACAAAAGGGATTGGGCCACTTGCTGCACCATTGCTACTACTTGTTACTTGTTACTTTTCGCTTGCTACGTTTCACCTCACTACACCATCACTTGTTACCGATACTTTCATTGCTTGCAATTATTACCTTTCTGAAAACCGTTTATCAGAGCCTTCTCCTCCTCGTTTGGTTCGACACTCTTACTTATAGAATGGACTACGATTGATTCCCTATACTTGTGGGTCATCAAGACTCTTTTCTGGCGCCGTTGCCGGGGAGGGAAGCACCTTTGGTAAGTGGAACTTGGTAAGGAAACATTTATATACTGTGCTGAAATTTATTGTCACTTGTCACCATGGAAACTGTTCCTTTGAGGAGTTTGTTCGGGGTATCTTCACCACGAACGGAAGCACGAGGAGTTGTTCCTCAACCTGAGGTACCTACTGAAAATATCTTTTATAAAATTCCTTCGGGTATGCTTGAGAAACTGCTGGCTAATCCTTTTACAGGAAATGGATCTTCACATCCAGACTTGCATCTAATCTATGTAGATGAAGTTTGTGGTTTATTTAAGCTTGCAGGTTTGCCCGAGGATGAGGTAAATAAGAAAGTATTTCCTTTATCTTTTAAGGATAAGGCGTTGACATGGTATAGGCTATGTGATGATACTGGATCATGGGACTACAATCGGTTGAAATTGGAATTTCATCAAAAGTTTTATCCTATGCATTTAGTAAATCGTGATCGGAGTTATATTTATAACTTTTGGCCTCGTGACAGGTAAAGCATAGCTCAAGCTTGGGGGAGGCTTAAATCAATGCTATATTCATGCCCCAATCATGAGCTCTCGAGAGAAATTATCACTCAAAACTTTTATGCTCGGCTTTCCCATGAATATCGTACCATGCTTGACACTTCTTGTACCGGTTCTTTTATGAAGAAGGATATTGACCAAGAGTGGAATTTATTGGAAAGAATCAAACATAACTCTGAAGATTGGGAGCTGGAAGAAGGTAAGGAGACAGGTATGAATTTCCAGTTTGATTGCGTTAAATCTTTTGTTGAAACAAACACTTCTAGAGATTTTAGCGCTAAGTATGGACTTGACTCTGAGATAGTAGCTTCTCTATGTGAATATTTTGCTGCTCATGTTGATCTTCCCAAAGAGAAGTGGTTTAAGTATCATCCTCCTGTAGAAATCAACATAGTTAAACCCAATCTAGTTGAGGAGAAAGTCATTGCTTTTAGTGATCCTATTGTTCCTTGTGCCTACGCTGAGAAACCACCTTACCCTGCTAGGAAAAAGGATTATTCTAAAGCTCCAACTGTGATACGTAGGGGTTACATTAGACCACTTGCACCCCCTGAGGAAATTAGAGTTGAACCTAGCGTTGCTATTATCAAAGATCTCTTAGCCGAAGATATAGATGGGCATGTTATCAAATTCTGTGAGGACTCCGGTAGAATAGTTAAACCTCACGCAAAAGATAAATACGGACTTGTAGTTGGCCTGCCCGTTGTTTCTTTCAAGATAGGAGATCACTGTTATCATGGTTTATGTGATATGGGTGCTAGTGTTAGTGCAATACCCCGTTCCCTATATGATGAAATCAAAGATGAGATTGCACCTGCTGAGTTAGAACCCATTGATGTCACTATTACGCTAGCTAATAGAGACACTATCTGCCCTCTGGGAATTGTGAGAGACGTAGAAGTCGTGTGTGGTAAGACGAAGTATCCTACTGATTTCCCCGTCCTTGCTACTGCACAAGATAGCTTTTGTCCCATCATATTAGGTAGACCCTTTCTCAACATTGTCAATGCTCACATTGATTGCATTAAACAGGCTGTCACTTTTAGTTTCGAGGGTGTGTCTCATGAATTTAACTTCTCCAAGTTTGGAAGACAACCCCATGAAAAAGAGTCGTCTGGTAGGGATGAAATCATTGCTCTTGCCTCTATTGCCGTACCTCCTACTGATCCTTTAGAGCAATATCTGCTTGAGCATGAAAATGATATGCATATGGATGAAAGAGATGAGATAGATAAAATTGTTTTAGAACAATATCCTATTCTCAAGAATAATCTGCCTGTTGAACTTCTTGGGGATCCCCCCCCACCAAAGGGTGATCCTGTGTTCGAGCTAAAACAGTTAACAGATACTCTTAAGTATGCCTATCTTGATGAGAAGGAGATATATCATGTTATTATTAGTGCTCACATCTCGAGTCACGAAGAGAAGAAGTTATTAAAAACTTTGAGGAAACATCGTGCTGCTATTGGATATACTCTTGATGATCTTAAGGGTATTAGTCCCACTCTATGTCAGCACAAGATTAAAACCGATCCTGATTCTAAGCCAGTTGCAGATCATCAACGAAGACTAAATCCGAGGATGAAAGAGGTCATGAGAAAAGTAATATTAAAGCTTCTCGAAGTAGGAATCATCTATCCTGTTGCTCATAGTGATTGGGTAAGTCCAGTACATTGCGTACCAACGAAGGGAGGTATCACCGTCATTCCTAATGATAAGAATGAACTAATTCCATAGAGGATTATTACGGGCTATAGGATGGTGATAGACTTCTGGAAACTGAACAAGACAACCAGGAAAGAGCATTATCCTTTGACGTTTATCGACCAGATGCTAGAAAGGCTATCTAAACACACACACTTCTGCTTTCTAGACAGTTATTCAGGTTTCTCGCAAATACCTGTTGCACAATCTGATCAAGAGAAAACCACCTTCACATGCCCCTTCGGTACCTTTGCTTATAGACGCATGCCTTTTGGCTTGTGCAATGCACCTACCACCTTTCAAAGATGTATGATGGCTATATTCTCTGACTTTTGTGAAAAGATTGTTGAGGTTTTCGTGGTTGATTTCTCCGTTTATGGTTCTTCCTTTGATGATTGCCTCAGCAACCTTGATCGAGTCTTACAAAGATGCAAAGATACCAACCTCGTCTTGAACTGGGAGAAGTGCCACTTCATGGTTAATGAAGGCATCATCTTAGGACACAAAATCTCTGAGAAAGGCATTGAAGTTGATAAGGCTAAGGTTGATGAAATTGAGAAAATGCCTTGCCCCACAGATATCAGAGGTATACGAAATTTCCTAGGTCATGTTGGTTTCTATAGAAGGTTCATTAAAGACTTCTCTAAGATTTCTAGGCCTCTTACCAACCTCTTGCAGAAGGATGTTCCTTTTGTTTTTGATGAGGATTGTGAGGAATCTTTCGAAATACTTAAGAAGGCCTTGATAACCGCACCTATTGTTCAACCACCTGATTGGAACTTGCCCTTTGAAATCATGTGCGATGCTAGTGATTATGCTGTTGGTGTTGTTCTAGAACAAAGAGTTGGCAAGAAGTTGAATGTCATTCACTACACTAGTAAAACTCTAGACAGTGCCCAAAGAAACTACGCCACTATGGAGAAGGAGTTTTTAGTAGTCGTGTTTGCATGCGAAAAGTTCAGATCTTATATAGTTGACTCCAAAGTCACTATTCACTCTGATCATGCTGCTATTAAGTACCTCATGGAGAAGAAGGACGCTAAGCCTAGGCTAATCAGATGGGTTCTCCTGCTACAGGAATTTGATTTGCACGTTGTTGACCGAAAGGGTGCTGATAACCCTGTAGCAGATAACTTGTCTAGGCTAGAGAATGTCCTTGATGACCCACGACCTATTGATGACAGCTTTCCTGATGAGCAATTGAATGTCATCCGCACTTCACATAGTGCATCGTGGTATGCTGATTACGCAAACTATATCGTAGCCAAATACATACCACCCAGTTTCACCTACCAGCAAAAGAAGAAATTCTTCTTTGATTTGAGACACTATTTTTGGGATGATCCTCACCTTTATAAGGAAGGAGTATATGGTGTTATTAGACGTTGTGTGCCTGAACATGAACAGGGACAGATCCTGCAGAAGTGTCATTCTGAGGCTTACGGAGGACACATTGCTGGAGACAGAACTGCTCATAAGGTATTGCAATCAGGTTTCTATTGGCCCACTCTCTTCAAGGATGCTCGTAAGTTTTTCTTGTCTTGTGACAAATGCCAAAGAATAGGGAATATCAGTAAGCATCAGGAAATGCCTATGAACTATTCACTTGTCATTAAACCATTTGATGTCTGGGGCTTTGATTATATGGAACCCTTCCCGAGTTCCAATGGGTATACTCACATCTTAGTTGCTGTGGACTACGTCACTAAGTGGGTAGAAGCTATCCCCACTAAAAATGCTGATCACCACACCTCTATTAAGATGCTTAAAGAAGTCATTTTCCCAAGATTTGGAGTCCCTAGATATCTGATGACTGATGGCGGTTCACACTTCAATCATGGTGTTTTCCGCAAGATACTCGCTAAGTATGATGTCAACCATAGAGTTGCATCTCCTTATCATCCTCAGTCTAGTGGTCAAGTGGAGTTGAGTAATAGGGAGATCAAATTGATCTTACAAAAGACCGTCAATAGATCTCGAAAGAATTGGTCTAGCAAACTTGACTATGCACTATGGGCTTATAGGACTGCTTATAAGAATCCCATGGGCATGTCGCCGTATAAAATGGTTTACGGTAAGGCCTGTCATTTACCTCTGGAGCTGGAACACAAGGCTTATTGGGCAATCAAAGAGCTCAACTTCGATTTCAAACTTGTCAGTGAGAAGTGGTTGTTTTATATCAGCTCGTTAGATGAATGGAGGGCCCAGACATATGAGAATGCCAAGTTGTTCAAGGAAAAGGTTAAGAGGTGGCACGATAGAAGAATACAAAAACGAGAGTTCAATGTAGGTGATTATGTCCTGCTATACAATTCTCGTTTAAGATTCTTCGCACGCAAGCTTCTCTCTAAATGGGAAGGTCCCTACGTTGTCGAGGAAGTATATCGCTCCGGTGCCATCAATAACACGGAAGGTAATTTTCCTAGAGTGGTAAACGGGCAAAGAATCAAGCATTACATCTCTGGTACTCCCATAAATGTTGAGACCAGTATCATCAATATCATAACTCTAGAGGAGTACATAAGGGATGTTTATCAGCCTGTTTCAGACCCTGAAAACCAAGAGGTATCTGTTTCGGTAAGTAATTGGACTCCGAAACTTTTCCACTAGGAAATTTTCTCCGTTTTGGAATTTATGGAAAATTAGAAAAATAAAAAAGCAGTCCGGAGAGCACACGAGGCGGCCAAGAGCTTGGTTGCCGTGGCCTCCCCCCTAGCCGCGGCAACAGAGCTTGTGGGCAGCTCGTGTGCCTCCCGGACTCAGTTTTCTTGCGGAGCACTCCTTCTGATCCATCAAAAATCATTATATATACGCCCGAGAGTTTTGGTCTCCGTTTCGCGCAGTTTTCCTCTGTTTTCGCATCGAGCCTGTTGTTTGCCGTAGATTTAGAGCAAAGATGTCTCAGGAATCTGTTGGGGAGAATAATCTCCCTCAACTTCATGAAGAAGTAGATGTTGATCTGAAAAGGGTAGAAGTCACGGAAGCCAGGGACAAAACTAAGGAGAAAACCCACGCTAGGGAGGAAGTTCAACCTATGTTCAACATTGAAGACGTTGAAGGAGTAGATTTTCTCCAACCCTTCCTCCACGTGTTGTCTCCATTCTTGATTGAACTATTGAGGTTTTGTGAAACAACTCGTGCTCGCAATATTTCCCTTTCTCGTGAAGTTATTTTGCTGGAAAACCATGTCGCGGATCTCAAAGGTATAAATCAAAGATTGATAGCTCTCTTGGAATCAAAGGCAAAGACTACTTCAACAACACCACCACCATCACCACCAAAGGAAGACAACTAAGCATTGGTATGGGCAATCCCCTTGGCTTTTGCCAAGCTTGGGGGAGTTGCCCTGGTATCGTATCAACTTTATATCTTTTGCTTTTACCTTTGTTTTAGTTCTTTCCTTTTCAGATTTATTTCTTCTCTTAGTGGAGTAAGTCTTTAGTGTTTGGTTTGAATCTTTTGCCTTGTGTTTCCCCCAATGTATTCGAGCTCGTGAGCTATATAATAAAGAGTATCTTAGTCAAGGGATTTCTTTTGTGCCGTGATCAAAAGTATGAAAAGAACGATAGCATGAAAGATCATGATATGATCCTATGGAAAGTGATAGCTTCACATATAACAAGTATGATGATTGAAACTTATTGAGAGTAGACCAACATACACCTCAGTCATTGTTGCAATTAATAAGAAGTAATAAGGAAAGAGAGGTTCACATATAAATATATCATCTTAGACACTTTCTATAATTGTGAGCACTCACCAAACTATTACATGCTTAGAAGTAGATGTTGGGCAAGGAAGACAACATAATGAATTGCATTTGCTTAGTTCCAAACAATGTTATATGATTATATATCCCTTAGCATGTGACGATTGCTTCCACCTCATATTTGCCAAAACTCCCGCACCAAGTAGAGATACTACTTGTGCATCCATAAACCTCCAACCCAGTTTTGCCATGAGTGTCCACCATACCTACCTATGGATTGAATAAGATCCCTCAAGTAAGTTGTCATCGGTGCAAGCAATAAAAATTGCTCTCTAATATGTATGATCTATTAGTGTGTGGAAAATAAGCTTTGTACGAACCTGTGACGAGGAAGACATAAAAGAGACAGACTGCATAATAAAGTTTTTATCATAGGAGGCAATATAAAGTGACGTTCCTCCACACTAAGATGACACGCATCCAAACCTCAAAAGCGCATGGCAACCTCTGCTTCCCTCCGCGAAGGGCCTATCTTGTACCTTTACTTTTTGCCCTTGTAAGAGTCATGGTGATCTTCACCAATTCCTTATTTACCCTTTTTCTTGGTGAACGTCATATGCTTGGGAAAGATCTATATTCATATATCAACTTGGAGCTGAGTGCTTATGCTTTATTATTGTTGACTTTACCCTTGAGGTAAATGGTTGGGAGGCAAAATTATAAGCCCCTATCTTTCTCTGTGTCCAACTGAGACTTTGATATCATGAGTACCACGTGAGTTGTAACAATTGTGGAAAACAAAAGAGATGATTGAGTATGAGGATTTGCCTTACAAGATCTTATTTGACTCTTTCCGATGTTATGATAAATTGCAATTGCTTCAATGACTATGGACAGTTGTTGGCTACTTCTCGGTAAGGTTTTTGTTTCATACTTTGCTTTGTGAAGGAATTGTTACTTTACCATAAGAATCTCTATGATGTATTGTTGTTCTATGTGTGATCATGATGCCCTCATGTCTGTATTATGTTTTATCGACACCTTCATCCCTAAACATGTGGACATGTTTTGGGTCTTGGTTTTCGCTTGAGGACAAGCGAGGTCTAAGCTTGGGGGAGTTGATACGTACATTTTGCATCATGCTTTCATGTTGATATTTAGCGCTTTATGGACTGTTATTATACTTTGTGGAACCTTACTTATGCCTTTTCTCTCTTATTTTGCAAGGTTTATTTGAACAGGGAGAATACCGGCAGCTGGAATTCTGGACTGGAAAAGGAGCAAGTCTGAGTCCTCTATTCTGCGCAACTCCAAATGCCTTGAAAATCAACGTGCATTTTTTTGGAATTTATAAAAAATACTGGGCCAAAGAAGTGTTAGAGGGGAGAAACCAGGGGCCCACAAGCCTTGTTGCCGCGGCCTGCCCCCTGGCCACGGCAACACGGCTTGTGGGAACCCTGGTGGCCCACTAGCCCCCCCTCTTTTGCTATATGAAGGGTTTCGTCCGGAAAAAAATCAGGGTGCAGCTTTTTCGTGGATTCTCTGCCGCCACGAGGCGGAACTTGAGCAGATCCAATCTAGAGCTCCGGCAGGACGATCCTGTCGGGGAAACTTCCCTTCCGGAGGGGGAAATCGTCGCCATCGTCATCACCAACACTCCTCTCGTCGGAGGGGAGGCATCTCCATCAACATCTTCATCAGCGCCATCTCCTCTCCAAACCCTAGTTCATCTCTTGTAACCAATCTCCGTCTCGCGACTCCGATTGGTACTTGTAAGGTTGCTAGTAGTGTTGATTAGTCTTTGTAGTTGATGCTAGTTGGATTACTTGGTGGAAGAGTTTATGTTCAGATCCTTGATGCTATTCATTACACCTCTGATCATGATTATGATTATGCTTTGTGAGTAGTTACTTTTGTTCCTGAGGACATGGGATAAGTCATGCTGTTAATAAAGAAGCCCTCCGTATCCGAATCTCCCCTGCAGCAGGGCACCAGAACGTGTCCCAGATGGGATCTTGTGGAGACAGAAGCTTGCGGTGGCGGAAGAGTACTTTCGACGATTTCTTGATTTTTTTTGGGATTTTTAGGGAATTTATAGGCGCAATCCCTACGTCAGAGGACGCCGAGGGGGCTGATACGTCTCCATCGTATCTACTTTTCCAAACTCTTTTGCCCTTGTTTTGGACTCTAATTTGCATTATTTGAATGGAACTATCCCGGACTGACGCTGTTTTCAGCAGAATTTCCATGGTGTTGTTTTTGTGCAGAAATGAAAGTTCTCGGAACGTCCTAAAAATTTATGGAGAATATTTCTGGAAAATATGAAAAATACTTGCGCAAAGATCCACCGGAGGGGATGGGCCAGTGGGCCACAACCCCTATTGCCCCCCTGGCCGCGGCAACCAAGCTTGTGGGGCCCACGTGGGTCTGCCGCCCCCAACTCCATCTCTATAAATTCACTTTCGTCCAGAAAAAAATCAGGAGAGAAGATTTCATCGTGTTTGCGATACGGAGGCGCCGCCACATCCTGTTCTTCATCTGGAGGGCAGATCTGGAGTCCGTTTTGGGCTCCGGAGAGGGGAAATCGTCGCCATCATCATCATCAACCTTCTTCCCTCTCCAATTCCATGAAGCTCTTCATCGTTCGTGAGTAATCTATTCGTAGGCTCGCTGGGCAGTGATGAGTAGGATGAGATCTATCATGTAATTGAGTTAGTTTTGACGGGGATTAATCCCTAGTATCCACTATGTTCTGAGATTGATGTTGCTACTACTTTGCCATGCTTAATGCTTGTCACTAGGGCCCGAGTGGCATGATTTCAGATCTGAAATTATTATGTTGTCAACAATATATGTGTGTTTTATATCCGATCTTGCAAGTTGTAGTTACCTACTATGTGTTATGACCCGGCAACCCCGGAGTGACAATAACCGGAACCACTCCCGGTGATGACCATAGTTTGAGGAGTTCATGTGTTCACCAAGTGCTAATGCATTGTTCCGGTTCTTTATTAAAAGGAGAACCTTAATATCTCGTAGTATCCTTTTGGACCCCGCTGCCACGGGAGGGATGGACAATAGATATCATGCAAGTTCTTTTCTATAAGCACGTATGACAACACACGGAATGCATGCCTACATCACATTGACGAACGGGAGCTAGCCACATATCTCTCCGTGTTATAATTGTTGCATGATGAATGTCATCCAAACGAATCACCGAACCATTGCCTACGAGTTTGTCCCACTGCTACTGTTACTTGTTTTGCTCTGCTGCTGTTACTACTGTTGCTGCTACTGTTACTTGTTGCTGCTGTAACTTGCTTTGCTGTTGTTACTTGCTACTGTTGCTACTTGCTACTACTGTTACCACTGCTGTTACGCGTTACACTACTGCTACCAGCTATAATACTTTTCTAGCACCATTGATACGACAGTTAGGATTAGTCTGCCTTGTCAACAGATCGTTTCTAACACCGTTGCTATCATACTACCTTTGCTGTTGATACTTTTCTCGCACATAATAATCTCTCAGGTGTGGTTGAATCCGACACATTCAGCTGCTAATACTTGAGAGTATCCCTTCACTTCCCGTCTGGCGAACCAACAAATTTGGGTCGAATACTCTACCCTCGAAAACTGCCGCGAACCCACACGCTGGTGGGACATTGCAAGACAATTGCTAATTGTTGAGCAACTGGGAGCAGTTCTGGCTCTCTTGCCACGGAGGCATCAAGTCAGGCACACGTCGACAACATTATTCTAGTGTCGTTGCCGTGGACTGCTAGCAAGCAGGGGCCCACAAGCCTGTGGGCCGCGGCCTCCCCCCTGGCTGCGGGTTGGGGCTTGTGGGGCCCCTGAGGCTCCCCTGCCTTGCCTCTCAAGCTTCCCGATCTTCTTCCGTTCTGGAAAAAATCTTTTCGGGGATTTTCTCCCGTTTGGACTCTGTTTCAAAATCTCCTCAGAAAGGGGTCAAAAACATGGAAAAAACAGGAACTGGCACTTGGCACTGAGTTAATAAGTTAGTCCCAAAAATTATATAAAAGGCATGCATAACATCCAAAGTTTGACAAGATAATAGCATGAAACCATCAAAAATTATAGATACGTTGGAGACGTATAAAGCATCCCCAAGCTTAACTCCTTCTCGTCCTCGAGTAGGGAAGTGATAAAGAATGAATTTTTGATGTGGAATGCTACCTAGCATAGTTTTCCTTTGCAACTTCTTTCACGTGACATGAATGTTCAGATCCGTAAGATTCAAAACAATAGTGTGCTATTGACATGAAAACAATAATACTTCAAGCAAACTAGTAAGGTAATCATAAACTTTCACAATATACAATTCAAGTTATATAATGAAGATTCCCACTAGCATATGGTAGTGACAAAACAAGAAGCTCTCAATCATGAAGCACATGGTGCTATTATGAAGAACAAGTGTGGAAAAAGATAGTAGCATTGTCCCTTCTCTCTTTTTCTCTCTTTCTTTTTTTTCATTTGGGCTCTTAGGCCTATCTTTTTTTCGTATTTTTTGTGCTCTTTGGCCTCTCTTTTTTATTCCTCACATGGGACAATGCTCTAATAATGATGATCATCACACTTTTATTTACTCACAGCTCAAAAATCACAATGATGACTCCATAGGAAATGCCTCCGGCAGTGTACCGCGATGTGCAACGATCTAGCATGGCGTATGACATTGAAACATCTCGCTAGCTATATTACAATCATGCAATGGCAATATGAGAGTGACGGCACAAGTCATGAGACGAAACGGTGGGAGTTGCATGGCAGTATATCTCGGAATGGCTATGAGAATGCCATAGTAGGTAGGTATGGTGGCTGTTTTGAGGAAGGAATATGGTGGGTTTCTGCACCGACGAGAATTGTGCGGCACTAGAGAGGCTAGCAATGGTGGAAGGTGAAAGTGCATCTATACCATGGACTCACATTAGTCATGAAGAACTCACATACTTGTTGCGAAAGTTTTTATTAGTAATCGAAACAAAGTGCTAAACGCATACTCCTAGGGGAAGGGTTGGTAGGTGTTAACCATCGCGCGATCCCGACCTCAACACAAAGGATGACAATCAATAGATCAATTATGCTCCGACTTCCTAACATAGCGGTTCACCATATGTGCATGCTACGGGAATAACTAACTTCAACACAAGTATTTCTAGATTCACAACACCCTACTAACATAGCTCTTAATATTACTGAATCCACGTCTCAAAACTAATTGAGAGGAATCAAAACTTCTCTTCCTATTCAATGCACATGAATATGGAGGTTTTTGCATCCTCTTTGGGTACCTATCACCTTTGGTTCTACTTTCATAGCATAAGCCAACTACCAAGTCATGCACCGCCATGCTCTAAAAGATATAAGTGAAGCACTAGAGCAAAAGTATCTAGCTCAAAAGATATAAGTGAAGCACTATGAGCATTCTAGCAAAATCATGATGAGTGCATGTCTCTCTCTCTCAAAAAGGTGTGCAGCAAGGATGATTGTGACACAACAAAAAGAAAAGACTCCTATGATACAAGACGCTCCAAGCAAAACACATATCATGTGGTGAATAAAAATATAGCTCCAAGTAATGTTACCGATGGATTGAAGACGAAAGAGGGGATGCCTTCCCGGGGCATCCCCAAGCTTAGGCTTTTTGGTGTCCTTGAATTTGGCTTGGGATGCCTTGGGCATCCCCAAGATTGAGCTCTTTCCACTCCTTATCTCGTCATCCATGAGAACATCACCCAAAACTTGAAAACTTCACAACACAAAACTTAAACAGAAACTCGTGATAACATTAGCACAAGAAAACAAACTACCACTTCTTTTGGTACTATAGCAAACTTGAATTCTATCTATATTGATGTTGGGCTACTGTATTCTCACTTTTCCAAGGCTAGTACCCCTCGATACTAACCATAGTTTCATCAAAACAAGCAACCAACTCAACAAAAACAGAATCTGTCAAAAACAAACTAGTCTCTAGCAATCTGTATACTTCGTATACTTCTGGTACCTCAAAAAATTCTGAAAAATTACGACTGTCTGGAAAAATGCATATCAACCACCAGCAGAAATAATCAACTCAAAAGCTCTTTCTGAATGAAAATGAAAAATCATCTCGTGAGCGAAAAGTTTCTGTCTCTTTCCAGTAGGATCAAACAACCATTACCAAGACTAGTCATAAAGGTTTTGCTTGGCTCAAACACAAAAAGAAACACAAAAAACACAATCACAACAGAATTATGATGGTATGGACGCAACAAAATAGAAAGCAAAAACAAAGATAAATTCATTGGGTTGCCTCCCAACAAGCTCTATTGTTTAACGCCCTTAGCTAGGCATAAGGATTTTAATGATGCTCACATAAAAGATAGCAATCGGACACGAAGAGAGCATCATGAAACATGTGAAAATCACATCTAAGTCTAACATATTTCCTATGCATAGGCATTTTATAGGAAAATAGATTGTCAAGACAACCAATAGTTGCCATATGCAAGGAAGAAGAAAGAGACAATAGCAATCTCCACATAACGAGAGGTAATTTGGTAACATGAATGTTTCTACCACAATATTTTTCTCTCTCATAGCAATTACATGTGGGATCATATTCAAATTCAACAATATAGCTATTCCATAGGATATTCTTTTCATGATCCACATGCATGCAAAGTTGACTCTCTTCTAAAATAGTGGGATTATCATCAACTAAAGTCATGACTTCTCCAAACCCACTTTCAACATTATTGCAAATATCATATTCATCATGAGGCTTAAACAAATTTTCAAGATCATGAGAAAAATCATTACCCCAATCATGATCATTGCAACAAGTAGTGGACAAAGCAAAACTAGCATCCCCAAGCTTAGGGTATTGCATATTTTTAGCATGATTGACACTAATAGGATATATAGTGAAACCATTCCATTCATGCTTTTCATTCAAGGAGCCCTCGTGAATCACTTCATAAATTTCTTCATCACGATTTTCAGATTCACGCATCTCAAGCAAAACTCCATAGAGAAAGTCAAGTGCACTCAACTCACTAGGAATTGGATCAACATAATTGGGTCTCTTAAAGAGATTAGCAAGTGGATGAGGATCCATATCAATAGATTTTAAGCAAGCAAAGATGCAAGCATATTGAAGGCACATAGCACACAAGCGAACAGAAAGCAAGCGAAATAAAAGGGCAAACGAAAAAGGCAAACGAAAAAAAGGCAAATATTTTTTGTAAATTTTTGTTTTTTAGAAGTGGGGGAGAGGAAAACGAGAGGCAAAAAAAAGGTAAATGCAAGAGATGAGTTTGTGACACTTACTTGGATGAGTTCTTGACTTGATCTTCCCCGGAAACGGCGCCCGAAATCCTTTTGCTACTTCTCAAACAACAGTGCCAGAAATTGACACGTTGATGGAGACTGGGCTTGCGTTGGTTTTTCCCTTGAAGAGGAAAGGGTGATGCGGCACTGGAGCAGTAAGTATTTCCCTGAGTTTAAGAACCAAGGTATCAATCCGGAATGAGGGTCTCGTCAAGTCCAGAGTACCTGCGGAAACACAAACAGGCTTGCACCCAACGCTTCAAAGGGGTTGTCAATCCCTTCAAGATTGTTTGCAAAGTGAGATCTGAAGGCGGAAAGTGCAACGAAGTAAAAAGTGTAAGGCTGAAAATATGGTGTGGAGTAGACCCTAGGGGCCATAGTGTTCACTAGAGGCTTCTCTCAAAATAGAAAAAATCACGATGGGTGAACAAATTACTGTCGAGCAATTTATAGAACCGCGCAAAGTCATGATGATATCTAAGGCAATGATCATACATATAGGCATCACGTCCGAGACAAGTAGACCGATACTTTCAGCATCTACAACTATTACTCCACACATCGACCGCTATCCAGCATGCATCTAGTGTATTGAGTTCATGACGAATAGAGTAACGCCTTAAGCAAGATGACATGATGTAGAAGGATAATCTCAAACCAATGATGAAAACCCCATCTTTTTACCCTTAATGGCAACAACACGATGCGTGCCTCGCTACCCCTTCTGTCACTGGGTGAGGTCACCGCACGGTATGAACCCAAAACCAAGAACTTCTCCCATTGCAAGAATCATAGATCTAGTTGGCCAGACAAAACCCACAACTCAAAGAGAATTACAAGGATATGAAATCATGCATAAGAGAGATCAGAAGAAACTCAAATAAGATTCATAGATAATCTTATCATAAATCCACAATTCATCGGATCTCGACAAACACACCGCAAAAGACGATTACATCGGATAGATCTCCATGAAGATCATGGAGAACTTTGTATTGAAGATCCAAGAGATAGAAGAAGCCATCTAGTTACTAGCTATGGACCTGTAGGTCTATGGTGAACTACTCACGCATCATCGGAGAGGTCGTGGCGTTGATGAAGAAGCCCTCCGTATCCGAATCTCCCCTCCGGCAGGGCACCAGAATGTGCCCTAGATGGGATCTTGCGGAGACAGAAGCTTGCGGCGGCGGAAAAGTACTTTCGATGATTTCTTGATTTTTTGGGATTTTTAGGGAATTTATAGGCGCAACCCCTAGGTCAGAGGACGCCCAGGGGGGCCACAAGCATGTGGGTGGCGGCCTCCCCCCTGCTACGGGGTGGGGGCTTGTGGGGCCCCTGAGGCTCCCCTGCCTTGGCTCTCAAGCTTCCCGATCTTCTTCCGTTCCGAAAAAATGTTTTCGGGGATTTTCTTCCGTTTGGACTCCGTTTCAAAATCTCCTCTGAAAGGGGTCAAAAACATGGAAAAAACAGGAACTGGCACTTGGCACTGAGTTAATAAGTTAGCCCCAAAAAATATATAAAAGGCATGCATAACATCCAAAGTTTGACAAGATAATAGCATGAAACCATCACAAAATATAAATACGTTGGAGACGTATCAGGCCCCACAAGCTCTCACGGCGCTGCCAGGGGGGTGGCCGCGGCCCAGGGGCTTGTGGCCCACTGGCACACCTCCTTCGGTGGATCTTTGCGCATGTATTTTTCATTTATTCCAGAAAAATTCTCCGTAAATTTTCAAGACATTCCGAGAACTTTTATTTCTGCACAAAAACAACACCATGGCAATTCTGCTGAAAACAACGTCAGTCCGGGTTAGTTCCATTCAAATCATGCAAATTAGAGTCCAAAACAAGGGCAAAAGAGTTCGGAAAAGTAGATACGACGGAGACGTATAAACTCCCCCATGCTTAAAGCCTTGCTTGTCCTCAAGCAATTCAGTTGACAAACTGAAAGAGACAAAAGAAAAACTTTGACGAACTCTGTTTGATCTTGTTGTTGCAACTATGTCTAACTCATAACCAGAATTTCAGCAAGATCACAAGCAAAACACATAAGCAAATGACATCTAGGTCTCACGGTAAACTCATATCAATGGCATAATCAACTAGCGAGCAAATAATAATAAGCCTCAAGTGTCAACACTTCAATCAAAACAACATGAAGCAGTATGAATAGATGGTATCTCGCTAGCTCTTTCTGAGACCGCAAAACATAAATGCATAGCACCTTCAAAGACCAAGGGCTGACTAAACATTGTAATTCATGGCAAAGAAGATCCAGTCACAGTCACACCCAACACAGTTAAAAGCAAAGCATAAAAATGGCAGAGGTGCTCTCTAATTGGTGCTTTTGTAAGAGGCGGATGACTCAACAGGAACATAAATAGACAGGCCCTTCGTAGAGGGAAGCATTGATTTGCAGAGGTGCCAGAGCTCAAGCTTTGAAAACAGAGATAATAATTTTGGGTGGCATGCTTTCATTGTCAACGCAATGACTAAGAGTTCTCAACATTTTCCATGCTACACATGCTATAGGCGGTTCCCAAACAGAAAAGTAAAGTTTTGGCTCCACCACCACCAATCAATCACACTCCACGGCTAGCCGAATCCTCGGGTACCGTCCATACCAACAACAATCCTGGGGGAGTTTTGTTTGCAATTATCTTTTTGATTTGAGCATGAAACTGGGAATTACCGGCCCTTTCTCGTGAATGGTAGTGAATAAGCAAATATCGAGGATAACATGCCTAGCATGGAAGATACCAATAGCCCCCTGTCACCACATGAGCGGTTCGTGCATGCAAAACAGATTATTTCTTGAAGGTTTAGAGAGTGGCACATGCAAATTTACTTGGAACCGTAGGTAGATACCGCACATAGGTAGGTATGGTGGACTCATATGGAACAAGTTTGGGTTTATGGAGGTGGATGCACAAGCAGTATTCCCGCTTAGTACAGGTGAAGGCTAGCAAAAGACTGGGAAGCGACCAACATCAGAGCGACAACAGTCATCGAAATGCATTGATATTAACTAACATTGAGTGCAAGCATGAGTAGGACACAAATCACCATGAACATGAATATCATAGAGGCTATGTTGATTTTGTATCAACTACATGCATGAACATGCGCCAAGTCAATCCACTTGAATCATTCAAAGGAGGATACCATCCTATCATACTACATCATAGTCAGCTCAACATTCATGTGGGCATCCAAGACAAACCATTATAAGCTCCTAGCTAAGTAAGCATGGCATAAGAAACTATGATCTCTAAGTTGTCATTGCAAACATGTTTCTCTCACAACAAAGCTGAATCAGGCATGATGAGCTAGTCATATTTACAAAAACAAAATAGATCAAGTTCATACCAGCTTTTCCAGGCTCAGTCACTTCATCATATATCATCATTATTGCCTTTCACTTGCACGACCAAACGATGTGAACAATAAGAAGCGTGCTCGTGCATTGGACTAAAGCTGGAATCTGTAGGCAAACCAAAGGACAAGACAAAGTAATATGGCTCTTTGAAAGCTAAGCAGGTATGCATGCAAGAGCCACTAAACATTGTAACCATGGTCTTCTACCTTGACCCAAAGAAAAAGAAAACTATTTACACGGGAAAGCTCCCAACAAGCAAAAGAAGAAAAAGAAAGTCTTTTTGGTTTTTCTCAAACTAAACAGACACACGAAAAGAAAACGAGAAAAGGAAATAAACTGGCATGGATGATATAGTGGCAAAGTGTGAACACCGACGAACAAAGTGAAAGCATAAGCAAGAATGTAAAGTCGATGAGAAACACGTACTCCCCCAAGCTTAGGCTTTTGGCCTAAGTTGGTCTACTCCCAAGGATGGAAATAACCAGCTCCGGGGTACTCCGGAGTGGACTGAGGATGCCACTGCTGTGTGAGCTCCTCTGGCTCCAACTGATGAACTGGCGTCCGGTACTCGACTGGTGGCTCGGGCACAGGCACCTGTGGTTGGGCTAAGCCCCAATATGCGTAGATGTCCGAGGGCATAATAATGTACCTGCCTGCATGAAGATTGAACAAAGAAGGAGTAGGCAAAGTAATAGTCTCATGACTACCCTGACTAAATACCAGGTTATAAATCATCCTTCTATTTATGTCTCTATCAAGAAAGTCATGGCGAACCATGCTATCGTAATCTTGATATCTCTCGGGAAGAAGAATCTCTTCTTCCTCGTCCAGTCTAATAGGTATCTCAAAGTGTCTAGCAAGACGGGTAGCATAAATACCTCCATAGACAACGCCTTTAGAACGGTTCAGGTTCAACCGTTGAGCTACTATAGCGCCCAAGCTATAAGTTTTATCGTTATAAAGTAAAAGTGCAGTCATGCCCTTAATCGAGTTTTGGTGTTAATGACAACACATACATAGGAAACTAATCTTATTTGTTGAGTGTATCTCAGGATGGCAAGTACTCTTAGTAGATCAAGAAATTTGTGCCAAGGTGGCCTGAGAAGATCGGGACTTATATGTCAAGAAGGCTCGGGATTGAGAAAAGATGATGTAGCCTATCCTTTAAATTTACTATTCTTGAGTATAGGGATCACGCACTATTAAGAGGGGATCACAGGTTTTGCGATGAACTTGCTCATACTACATCTCTACTTTTCTGCTCATACCACATCTCCACTGCTCTGCTTTTATCTCAAAACAGAACCAATGCCTCGGACATCCGGCTCCCTCCGGACGTCTGAGGGCCGGATGCCCGACCGCTTCCGAAATCCGGAACCTTATACCAGAGCCAATGTCTCGGACATCCGGCTCCCTCCGGACGTCTGAGGGTCGGACGCCCAACCACTTCGGAAAACTGGAACCTTGCATAAGATAAATCCAGAGTCAAATAACTCGGACTTCCGGCCTCCCCCTGTCGTCCGAAGGCCGGACGTCCGACCGCTTTCGGAAAACAGGTGCCCGTGAACAGAGCCAATGTCTTGGACACCCGGCTCCGTCCGGACGTCCGGTCCCTGTTCATCTATACAGTGGTTCCTAATATCTATACATCTCTCGGACGACCGACCCCTGTCGGACGTCCGACCCCTTGTGGGCGTCCAGACATCCGAGAACTGCCGGACGTCCGACCACTGTCAGACTTAAGTGACCCCAACGGTTATTTTAGTCTCCCCACTATATATATACCCCCTCCCACTTCATGAGAGGGTGTTCAACACAGCAAGAACACTTACAAGAACACCTTCCTCCTCACTCACTATTGCCTACACCCAAACTTAGATCCCAAGAGAATTTGTGAGCCCCTTTGAGTGTCGTTCCAATCAGAAGATAGATCGTCTCCTTCTCCTCCTCTCCACCAAATCGATTTGTGATTTGAGCAAGTTTTGAGCAATCCCCGTGATCTTGTTACTCTTGGAGGTTGGAGACGCCTAGGCGGTAGGAGTCTTCGGAGAGGAATCAAACCTTTGTGATTACCCCCGAAAAGTTTGTGAAGGTTTGGAAGCCACCTCAAGGCTTACCACTAGTGGTTGAGAAACGCCTTCGTGGTGTTGTCTAGAAGGGAGAATAGGGTGAGCCTTCGTGGCGTTGGTGTGCCTTCGTGGTAACATCTGCCCCTCTAACGGTGACGTAGCTTCCCTCCAAGGAAGTGAACACCGGGATACATCCTCGTCTCTCTTGGAGTTTCGGTTATCCCTAACCCTAAATCTCTACTTGTGTTAATCCTTGTTACGTACTTGCATTTGATTATTGTTTACCGAGTGCCTTACTTTACTCTAAATAGCTTACTCTTTGTCTTTGCAATTATTAGGCTCACGCTCATATTCCGCACCATTGCCTAAAATTGCTAAGTAACTATTAAAATTAGGAACTGTACGTATTCACCCCCCCCCTCTAGGTCCATCTCGATCCTTTTCAATCGGTATCAGAGCCTCGTGTTGTATTCTTGTGGCTTAACCGCCCTAGAGCGAGATGGACGGGACTCCCATTACTGTAGCTCCAGTGGAGAGGGATGGGACTTCCACGGAAGTCAGGTCCTTCACCTCTGAGGACCTGGAACGGTCCCTTGCCAAGCAAAAAGAGGAGCATGATGCTTCTCTTGAGGCATTGGTCCAAATAAGACTCGCATGATTAACCACGGGGACAGCCACGTCTCCGAGGGCCTCAGGGCAAAATGTGTCCGGTTCTTCATTTGGCCAACAACCTCCAGGCAATAACCAAACCAGTGTTCCGTGGCTTTATGCTAGATCTCAAGTTGAGCAACCTAAGTACAATCCTGGAGGAAAACCTCCTTTGCTTGATGACAATTCCGATTTTGCTTTGTGTAGAGTTGGTATGCAGAATCATCTTAGGTACGCCAATGATGAGATGTTGGACATCCTTGAGCATGGCTACCATCCTGTAGATCCAAGGTGCCTCACTCCTAGAGAAACTTATGACAAGCATATCAACGACACTGCGATCATGTGCATAAGAAAAGGAATGAATGACAAGCAACGGAGACCTTACATACACATCACAAGCGCCAAGGAACTGTGGGATAGCATTATAAGGACCAAGACCGGTACCTCCACTCTTCGGCTTGCTCAATATGAAATTGCCAAGGGGCAATTGCAGAACTTCTGTATGGAAAAGGGTGAATCTCCCAAGCAACTGCTAGAACGGCTCATGACTCTCGCCGCAGACATTGAGTCCTATGACTGTGACAAGACGCAAGATGGTTACAATGTGACCAAGAGATTTCTCGTGGACAAGTTACTTCATGCTCTTGCTCCGTACCACCATCAAATGGTATGGGACTTAAGGCAGCACCATGGGTTCAAAGAAATGACCCCAGATGTCATCATATCCACTTTCCAATTATTTGAAGAGTCAAAGGCAAATGCAACAAAGCACCTTGCCATGCATGGCACTTCAACATCAAAGATCAATCTTGCTTTGAAAGCCAGGCCTGAATGTGACGAAGAAGAAAGTGAAGAAGAAGAGGGTGATGAAGACTGCAAAGATTGTGATGATGCTGACTCTGATGAAAGCCCATCTTATGAGGACATTGCTCTCTTTGTAAAGAAGTTCAGTGCAGGAAAATTCAAGGGAATATTCCCAAAGAAGAAAGTAAGAAAATGCTATAACTGTGAGGAAACCAACCACTTGTCCAATGACTGCCCTTATGAGAAGAGAGAAGATAAACCAAGGTTTCCGAAGACCTTTGTAAAGAAGAAATTGCCAAACCCTATGAACTCCAAGCTCAAGAGGAGAGATGGAAGAGCAATGGTTGCACAAGAAGAATCAGATCCAAAAGACGTTGGTGGGGTTGCCGGAGTAGCTCAGGATACACAAAACACCTTGAGGCTCGTCAACAAAAGTGGTGATGTTGTTCACTACAACTATTTGAAAGACTACAAGAGCAACGCCCACAAGTGTTCGATGGCAAAGACTGCCATAGAAGATGAGGAAGACTAAAGCTCACATGATAAGGTTAAGGTAACTCCACGGTTAAACTCTTTTAGTCTAGCTTCTACCTCATCTGATGAGTACCTTGATGCGGAATATCACTATGAGGACAATGACTTAGATCATCCTATGTTTTCCAAAATAAACAAATTTATGTGCTCTCCTAAAGGAAAGAAGCTCACTATGTTTCGCATACTTATGGAAATGGTGAGTAAGCACACCAATACCATCAAGGAACTCGAAACCCTCGTCACTGAGGAGAAGGAAAGGAATGAAATCCTTGAGCAGAAAGTCATGTATGAGGAAGCACAAAATGATGCATTATGCTCAAAAGTTGGTGAAAACCTTGATAAACATGCTAACGATCTTGCCTCCTTGAAAAAGGCTGAATCTGTGTGCAAAGAGTTATTAAATGATAAAAACCGACTTGTGAATTCTCATGCTTCTCTTTCTAAGGACTGTGAGCACCTATCCTTGTCTCTCCAGGACAAGGAAGAGAAACTCACTGTTCTTACAAAGAGCTTTGAGGCACTCAAGGTTACTTATCTTGACACTCTAGCTAAGGCTTACTCCTCACCTATTATTAATGTTGATACCTGGACTGCTAACTCTAGTAGTGAACAGGCATCTATTCTTGAGGAAAACTGTTCGCTAAAGGCATAGCTAGATAGAGGTATCATGACATGTGCACAAGGACAAAAGACTCTCAATGAGATCTTAAGTCAACACAATGAAGTCTTTGCCAAGGAAGGGCTTGGGTTCAATCCAAGCACCGCCAAGAAAAGTGTATCTCCTCTCAAGTGCACCACCCCGCTTAAAGAAATATTCGTACGAGAGGGACACAAGGAGAAAGGTAAGGTTGTGAGTGGGTCGGCTCTAGGGGTTTGCCCACTCTCAACAAGACAACTGAGTTCATGCCTCCATCCTATGTACTTCGCAAATCAAAGGAAGGAGAGGTTTATGCTAAATTCGTTGGTCCCCGTAATGCATTCCGGTTTTATGCTATGTGGGTCCCTAAGACTCTTGTAACTAATGTGAGAGGCCCCATGACGAAATGGGCACCTCAAACCAAGTCTTAATTCGTGTATAGGTTGTTTTCTCCGGAGGAGTCAAATGGGTGATCGACAGTGGATGCACCAATCATATGACCGGAGATAGTAACTTGCTCTATGACTTCATGAAAGACATTCGACCATACATGAGCATTGTATTCGGTGGAGGGTCGAAAGGGCAGGTAATTGGGTTGGGCAAGGTGGCAATCACTAATGACATGTCTCTTGCAAATGTCATGCTTGTCCAATCTCTTCAATATCATTTGCTTTCAATTCGCCAATTGGCTTCCGTTGGTTATGACACACTATACGGACTAACGGATGTGAAAGTCTTTAAGAGAGACACTCTCGAAGTGGCCTTTGTTGGAGAGTTGGATGGCAACCTTTACACAGTTGATTTCTCGAAAGAGAGCACTTTCCATACAACTTGTCTGATGGCCAAGGCTGACATGGGATGGTTGTGCATCGCCGGCTCGCCCATGTCGGCATGAGAAATCTTCAAAATCTCTTAAAAGGCAATCACATCCTTGGACTAACTAATGTATCTTTTAAGAAAGATCGTGTGTGCAGTGCATGCATAGCTGGGAAGCAACATCAATCAAAACACCCACCCAAGAATATTGTATCCACCTCAAGACCTTTAGAGCTCCTTCATGTGGATCTGTTTGGGCCTCCTTCGTGGGCAAGTCTTGGGGGGGGAGTATGGACTAGTCATTGTTGATGATTACTCAAGATACACATGGGTATTCTTTCTCAAGTCCAAGGACGAGACGAAGATCAACTTCATTGATTTTTCCAAACAAGTCCAGCGCAAGTTTGACAAGGCCATCAAGGCAATAAGAAGTGATAATGGCTCCGGGTTCAAGAATTACACCCTAGAAGAATTTCTTAGTGACGAGGGAATTGAACATCAGTACTCCGCACCTTACACCCCTCAGCAAAATGGTGTAGCAGAGAGGAAGAACCGGACACTTGTGGAAATGGCAAGGTCCATGTTAGACGAATACAAGTCACCACATAGTTTTTGGGCTGAGACTGTCAACACAACATGTCATGCATCAAACCGGCTTTTCCTTCGACCAATATTGGAAAAGACTCCATATGAGCTCCTAACCTGGAACAAGCCCAATGTCAAGTACTTTCGTGTATTTGGATGCAAGTGTTTCATCCTCAACAAACGGGACCGGTTAGGAAAATTTCAATCCAAAACAACTAAAGGGATTTTTGTTGGCTATGGATCAAACTCTCACGCCTACAGAGTCTACAACTGAAGCGACCTGACTCAAAACGAGTCAAGCCTCTGTGTATCTATGCCATCCCTGGATCAGTATGCTGGCACACACAGTACATCAATGTATATATCAAAGTGCAATCACGTGTAAATAGCGTAAAACTAATATATACCTTAAATATCTCAGCGGAAGCAGTCAAGGGAGTGGAGTCCCAATAAACACCAACAGCAAGTTGAGTGTAGACCGTAACCCTGAATCGTACTCTTACTCATGAAGAAAAATATCTGCAACATAAGACGTTGCAGCCGTGTAGGTCAGCATATTGAATATGCCGGCAGGTCACATATGAGAGGGGTAAAATATCATCTGTACTATATGCATATATGGCAGGTGGTGTTGTAAGTTTTAGCGTAAACAAAAGCTTCAAAGAACGTCGTCTCTCACTATGGGTAAGTCTCTCAGATTTACCATTCCGAATAGCAAGAGAATGATAATAGTTTGTCGTCATGGTGGTCAAGCCATGTCGCACCGAAATCATTACCTTGTATAAGGCTTAGTGAATCTCGTATTCTAACACTTGGGCATCCTCACAAGCATTGCAGAATTTCTCTTGTCCACGAACGAAGTTCGGATAATCCATTGGTTCTGCAAGCTGAACAAAACATCTATCGTATCTTCACAACTCTTTGGCTTTCGTATGTTCCTAAGAAAACGTTTGCTGATCCATCATAGTTTGTTCCAAGTTTCTTTCTTCATAAAGGTAGTGATTGATCCTTAGTAGTTCCGAGGTCTGTGGGTTTTCAGGCATACTTGGAATTACTCCGCCTTTAAATTCCATAGTGTTTCATTCCATCCTATTCTTGGGGTAACCATCATATAATAATAATCCTCAGACTTATTTTTGGTACACATTCCATTCTGTGGGATACTTTCCATTGGTGTGTTTACCATGAAAAGGTATTGGTTCATCCATAAATCATATTCATTTCATAATCAATCCTTTATTACATCCTTACTTTCTTCAAAATTCCAACTCAAAAGTAATTTATTACAAATGTTGCCATCCACATTGTTCGGTATAGTCGAGCATTTCTACCAACATTATTCATTCGTCTCTCTTGGAGGTACTTTAGTTCCACTGGAACTTTCCAATATGCTCCTTGAAATCATCCATCTGTTGCTTTCTCATGGTGGCCATGAGCTTCATATCCATCATCTCCGCACGTACCTCACTCAGGTATTCCTGGGTATGACGGAGTCTTGCTTCAAGTATTTCTCCAATCTGATGTATGGCTTCCATGGCAGCTTCACGAACAGCATCAAAGAAGGTTGCTCGTGGTACACGTGAAATGAAAAAGTATTGCCCCATAGTCTTTGGACAAACTCCTTTCACATGGTGGTGGTGTACTTCCACGTACCAAAGTTCTACTCCACTTTCCATGAATGGGTAGCCTTTGTAGACTGCATCTCCTTCAAGATGAATGTGCTTCATCATGTCCTTCAGGATTTTCGGGTAATCGTGACCACTGGTCAGGGTCATGATCGTTTCTGGGCCCTTGAGGAATGACTCGTAGAGAGTTGTCATTTGTAGGTGTCAGTAAATAGGTACTCAGAGGAATGTATATGTCTCCTTGGTAGTTATGGTACATTCCTACTCAGTGGATCCTGTGGGTTTACCGATTACTACCACACTTAAAATGAATTATACTCATGCCTGCATAGACCATATTTTCTCATATCCTCATAATTGTTCAGAGATCTTTGTTCAAAGAGAAACAACGCATACAGTTTCAACATAGGCAATCATGAGACAATAAATTCCATTTATTCATGATGTTATTACAATCTCAGGGACTTCTGTTACAAAAAATTTCACTCCATGATCTCCTGAAAAACAAGAGTTCTTCAGATTACACTAATTTCCGTGGTCAAAACTTAATTACTCCTTTTTAGCTTTCTTCCTTTGTGGACAATCGTTAGCAAAATGTCCTGCTTCCTTGCAACGAAAGCAAATGAGTTCTGACAACTCTCGAGGCGTCTTAGTGTTTGCTTTTGCTCCTTGGGTTTCCGGCTTCCTTCCTGAGCACATGTATTTGTGGTGGCCAAATTCCATACAATTGTAACATATGACATGACTCAGGTCTATATCTGCAGAGATATGGCTCTTCCGAGGGTACCTTTTTTTCTTTCCAGACTCCTTTATTTTGGCCAGTTCTTCTATTTCAAGTGGATCAAACTCCACATTTTCCGTCGGGAAGTTTCCCAGATACTCTTGTCTTCCCTTCGTGTAATCCTATGAATAATGTCCTTCTTCTCCACATGAGTAGCATGCATTGGAGAAAAATCTGGTCAGACCTTGTCCATCAGGGTCTTCAATATTTTCGTTCATCACCGGCTCTTCTAGAGTCTTCTTCTTGAGTGTTTCCTTCATTGCTTCTTTCTGCTGCTAGACAACTTGTTGTACCTTGGGGTAAATGTGACATTGAGCTGGGTAGTGGGTGGTTCCTTCACAAAGGAAACAAGTCACTTGACTACTTGGGCACTCCTCAGCTAGGTGATTTCCTTCACAATGAGTGCATCCATCCTTGTGTTCTTCCTGGGTGTGTCCTATTTCTCCACAGATCTTGCATGCACAAGTCTTCTCCTTCGGATTATCATAGCACTTTTGAATAAGACGGGATCTTAACAAAGTCTTCTTGAATTCGTCCCAGGTTTCTACTCCACTAAATCCTTGTATGGCATGATACATTTTCCACCAGATTGTAGCACTTTGTGTAAAGTACTGAAGAGCGTGTTCCACTTCATACTTCCTTGAGATCAAGTTGCTCCCGAAGTGGTTCTCCATGTTTTGAATCCATATATCAGCCTCCAGCTGGGTCATTGGTCCAGAGACTACAAGTCCAGCTTCATACTCCATCCGGTAGGGATGAGGTTTTGGGGATGAGACGGGTAAGAGAGAGGGAGATACACACAATACAAACAATATTTTTGAGAATAGGTTTTAGTTGTGGCCGTAGAAAAACACACACCAATGATGGCTCACAAATCATCGTAACTAACATGGGTATATAATTGGGGTTTGGACTTCTAATGGTCATATAAATATTCGAACGCTTCAGGGTCTTCGAATTCTTCGGGTCTTGAGAGTCTTAAATTCGTGTTGTTTCAATTGCATGGAGAAGTCCTCTTTACTTTGAAGGGGAGTCGATTGATCCTTCACGTGGTCAAAGGGGAAAGGGCATTGTCTAACTATTTGAGGTGAGAGAGAACGTTTGATGAAATCAGAAGAGATGACAAGTAAAAGGTGTTCTTGAAAAATAGAAATTTTGAGAGATCATTTCCTAAGAAATTTCTAGTTTCTAGGGTCACGTCCTACAGTCAACATGTGCTCTGATACCATTTTTGTAGCGACCCGACTCAAAACGAGTCAAGCCTCTGTGTATCTGTGCCATCCCTGGATCAGTATGCTGGCACACACAATACATCAATGTATATATCAAAGTGCAATCACATGTAAATAGCGTAAAACTGATATATACCTTAAATATCTCAGCGGAAGCAGTCAAGGGAGTGGAGTCCCAATAAACACCAACGGCAAGTTGAGTGTAGACCGTAACCCTAAATAGTACTCTTACTCGTCGAAGAAAAATATCTACAACATAAGACGTTGCAGCCGTGTAAGTCAGCATATTGAATATGCCGGCAAGTCACATATGAGAGGGGGTAAAATATCATCATGATCAAACATAGGTGATACATGACCAAATGACTTTCCTGGTGATGTTGACGAAGAAGAATTTTCGTTCTCGAGGAATAACTTGATAGACTACTCGTCACTCTCCGATGAAATCTATATAACAACCATATCATTCACATAAGCACTCATACTAGCAATCATTCTAGCAATCAAAACAAAGGAGAGAGCGAATAAGAATCCGAAGGAAACTTCAAATAAGACTAGGGAGTCTTCTACTACATCAAACACTAAATAGTTTTTGTCTAATGAAACTTAACAACAAAATAAAACACAAAAATAGAAAAAATAACAGAAAATAAAATAAAATAACTAAGATAATAAAAGTAAAATTTACAAAACAATATTATTTTATAAGTATTTTCAAAATAGGAAATCAAACTAGCAATGCAATCAATTCGCAAGTTAGTATAGAACTAGACTTGATTCCATGCAAACAAATAAGAATAAATAAAATAAAACTTTGTTGTTGTTTAAAAGTTACTGGTAAATATCAGAAAACAAAATATAACTTGTCACAATTACAAAAAAACAAATTAAGAACAATTAATACAAAAGAAATAGCAAGAAAACAAAAAAAAGGCTAAAACAGAATCTGTTTTGCTTAAAACCCTCAGTTCAAATATCCTAAAAATTCTGAAATTAAACCTACTGATAAATAATATCACTAGTTATCAGTTGCAAAAAGAATCAACTCAAAAGCTATTTTTAAACTCTCGATATTCACAAAACAAGGTTTAAATCAAATCTGTTTAAACTCAAAATTTAACTATATAAACATGGTCAAATTTTGTATCGACATAAACTACATAAAATTTTTGATCCAATGCAAAAAAGAATCACCTAATTCGGAGTTATAGACTAATAGATATGAATTTTATTAGTTTGCTCTTTTTCTGAAAAACTGTTACGGGTTTTTTTGAAGCTCACCGGAGTTAGTCGCCGGAGTTGGAGAAGACGACGGGAAGGTGGCTCCGGTGTTGATCCGAGGTGGCGAAGGGGTGAGGCCGGTGGAGGGGAACCACGATGATCTCTTGATGGCGTCAGGGTGGCGCCTGGGACGTTGGAGGGGGCGGCAGGAGCTCCTGGAAGCTTCGGTCCGGCCGGTTCGCCGACGAGGTGTGGGCAGCGGCGAGAGGCGAGGAGAGTGGCGGCTCTTGGGGGAAATGGAGAGGGGAGAGGGGTGGGGTTCTTATAGCGGTCTCGGGAGGGCGAGGGGAGGAAGGTACGCGAAGATCGGGGAAGAGAGGATCCTGGTGCCATGGCTGGAAGCTTTTCTCGAAGGTAACGTGCACAGGGAAGGAAGGAAATCAGAGGAAGAAGAAGGAAATAATGGGCCTGATTCGGTTTCCTAACTGGCCCACAATAGCTTTCCTAATAAAACGATTTGTTTCCTTTTTATTATAATAGGAAAGTAAAACATAAAAAGGAAAATAAATATAACTCCAAATATAGAAGTATTATATATCAAAATTATCAGGAAAATATTTCCCACAACGTGGACACTTTCTTTTTTATAGAATAAAAACTTTATAAAAAATTATTATTTTTAAATCCAATAAAAATCCAACTTTTGTCTTTGAAATTTTTGGCACTCTTTTTCTACTGACTTTTTTTTGGGGTTGTCATGTTACCTCCTTTCTTTCTTGCTTGGCAAGTATATTGTGAGGAAAAAATTTGTGGTTGAAATCTTGTGCCAAAAATAAATTTGAATCAAATACCGAAAGAAATTCAAATGCCACCTTGATTCAAATTCCTTATAGTTGAAGAAGTCATGTTATCTTCTCTCACTGATTTTAAACGGATGAATTTGAATTCATGGGGAAAAGGGGAAAGTCATTTTATTCCCTCTCATTCAAAAGTTTTAAAAAGTTTCAAACTTCACTCAAGTTTCTATGACTCAAACAAACAAACAATCAATCTAATAATTTTATTAACATTCCAAAATTTGGGATGTTACAACAACAAATCCACTGGATGTGCTATAGAAACCTGTGACGTGACGTTTGATGAATTTAACCGCTCCCATGGGGAGCAAGTTGATCTAAGTGATGCAGGTGAAGAAGATTCCTCGCAAGATATCCTGAACATGGGTGTAGGTGCACTTCTTCCCATGGAACAAAAACCCCATGATGATGATGAAGATGATGAGAGTATTTCTCATCCTCAAGACAGTTCACTGCCCGTACCTCCACAAGATACTAGCACACATATCATGCAAGTTGTTCAGGATCAAGTGGGAGAACATGTCTCTCACCCTGATCACACTCAAGAACAAGTTGACTTTCAAGAGCTAGACCAAAGTATGGATATGGTTGATGATGAACCTCAACAGGTGCAATGAAGAGGAATATCTTCCACCGCACATTAATGATCCATATGTTGAGGACGTTGATGATGGAAACGAAGTCGAACCTCGTGAAACCCTGACCTCCATCATGCCACGTGTGGCCGGTCGTGTTGATATTGATCAAATCCTAACCGACGTGTCGGAAGGTAGAGTGACTCGTAAACAATTAACAAACTTTTGTGCTCACTTTTCGTTTGTCTCTAGTACTGTGCCACACAGGGTTCAAGATGCATTGTGTGACAATGACTGGCTCCTTGCTATGCAAGAAGAGTTAAACAGTTTTCCATGCAACGAAGTATGGTCATTGGTAGAACGACCAACTGAGGAACACAATGTCATTGGAACTAAGTGGATCTTCAAGACCAAGAAAGATGAGAATGGGACTGTCCTCCGCAACAAGACAAGGTTAGTAGCACAGGGGTACTCCCAAGTTGATGGTTTGGACTTTGGTGAGACTTTCGCCCCTATTGCTCGTCTTGAATCCATTCGCATTCTATTGGCCTATGCTGCTTTCAATGGTTTTACTTTGCATCAAATGGATGTGAAAAGTGCTTTCCTTAACGGTCCCCTACAAGAAGAGGTATATGTATCACAACCACCTGGGTTTGTTGACCCCCATCACAAAGACCATGTGTACAAACTTCACAAGGCTCTGTATGGCCTCAAACAAGAACCCCGTGCTTGGTACGATCATCTTAAGAAGTTCTTACTCGATGATGGCTTTGTGAGAGGGGTGATTGATCCCACTCTTTTTACTAAGAGGGAAAACGGTATTTTGATCTTATGTCAAATCTATGTGGATGACATCATTTTTTGTTCTCCTAACATCCATTTATGCAAGAAGTTTGCGGCCTCTTGACCAAGACCTTTGAGATGTCACTCAACACGGACTTGAAGTTCTTTCTTGGGTTGCAAATACAACAATTTCAAGAAGGAATTTTCTTGTCTCAAACTAAATACCTCAAGGACATTCTAGAAAAATCTGTTATGACAAATGCTAAACCAATGAAGACACCCATGGCCACAGATGTTGTTCTAAATGAAGACACCAACGGTATTCCTTTTGACCCATCTACTTACCGCTCTATGATTGGTTCGTTGCTTTATCTATGTGCATCTAGACCGTACATCATGTTAAGTGTAGGCATATGTGCTAGATTTCAAGCTTCCCCTAGGGAAATCCATCATACGGTGGTTAAGCATATTCTTAGATACCTTGTTCACACTCCAAGGTTAGGCTTATGGTACCCTAAGGATGCAAAGTTCGATCTCATTGGGTACTCGGATGTGGATTGAGCTGGTGACAAAGTGGGACGGAAATCCACTTCTGGTGCATGTCAGTTTCTTGGACGTTCCTTGGTAATTTGGTCCTCGAAAAAGTAGAATTGTGTTTCTCTCTCCACGGCCGAGGCCGAATATATTGCAGCCGCAAGCTGTGCAACCCAACTGCTATGGATGAGGCAAACCCTAAAGGATAATGGCATCACTTATCGACACGTGCCTCTTCTCTGCGATAATGAAAGTGCCATCAAGATCTCCGAGAACCCCATTGATCACCCTCGCACAAAACACATTGATATCAGGTATCATTTCTTGAGAGACCATGTGCGAAAGGGTGACATTGATATTGCTCATGTGGGTACCGACATGCAGCTCGCTTACATCTTCACCAAACCACTATGCGTAGCAAGATTCTGTCAACTTAGGCATGAACTTGGTATCTTGGAGCTTGATAACATCACTTGAAATCATGTACACATGCACACACTCACATTATGTTCTCGTCTTGATGTCGGAATGCATTTAGGGGGTGACACTAGCACTCACATCATAAATTTTGTTTTAACCCTATAATATGCATAAATCAACTACCTTCCACAAGTAGTATACATAATTCTTATAGGCAACACTGTTGGGTGTCCCTTGTGATAAACCATGTCAAATCACCTCATCATCCAGATCCAAAAAATTGCCTCTGCCTACTTCTCTCTCGGTCGTCCGACGAGTCTCGGACCTCCAACGGCTAAACACACTTCGGACGTCCGGCACATGTCGGTCGTCCGACGGCTGATGCTCTCCGGACGTCTGACGCCCGTCGGATGTCCGACACACCGGGAGCCTCTATAAATAGAGGGGCGCGGGCTGGGCCTTGCCCTAGCCCCCACGCGCCCTCTTTCTCACAGCCGCCTCCACAGCTGCCGCCAGCTGCCTCAGGAGCTCGGCCCTGCGACCTCGCCGCCACACGGGCCCTGCCCCGCGATCTGGCTGTTCTCCTTCGTGGGATCCTTCTTCCATTCCTCTCCTCTCTCGATCTACTGGTATCCTCTCGTTTATCTCGTGATTGGTTCCCCTTCTCACTAGTTCATGTGTTCGTTCATGTGTTTTGACCATGACAGTTCCCCATTGGGTTTCCAATCGTGTAGGCCTTTTTCCATCATGCCCAAGATTAAGCACAATGCCCGGAAGAACTCTGCTGGCTCATCCGCTCGTGCCACTCCTGGCACGGGGTCGGATGACTCCGATGTACCACACCGTCCCTTCAAACGGCTTGCTCGGCGTCCTCCTCCACAGCCCCGCTCCTCGTCTGATGGCTCTGACTTTGAGGATGAGCTTGCAGCTGAGGAACGTGTTGAATACGTTGCCGTTCGGAAGACTATGCCGAAGCCGGGGACTCGCAGGCCCTCGTATATACCACCGCCTCCTCCTCAACAGCCCGAAGGTGATTCTCGTCGCATCTCCCTTGAACCTCCTCCTGCTTTAGGTCGTGAAGTCAAGGACTTCACCAAGGTTCCTAAGTCTTCCTACTTTACATTCCGCCGCGATGTTAACCAATTTTCTGTTGAACGTGACTCTATGGACTCACATTTCCACACACACGTCCAAGCGGACATCTTTTCTACTGTCATCGTTCCTAAGGGTCTCTCAGTACATCATTATATTGATCTTGAGCATATTCGCACTCACCCGGCGAAATACCCGGGTGCCATTGAGCTCATTGAGTCATGGGGCTCGCTGCCCCCTTTGCTTTTCGGTGCGATTTTAATAGTGTCGATATTCATCAATTTTATGCCACGTGTTTCTTTGTCTCAAACAACACTGTTAGCTGGATGACTTCTGATGTTGAGTTCACAGCCTCTTATGCTGAGTTTGTTGCCGCACTCGGTTTCCCCGACTCCGGCACCAAAATCCATAAGAATTATCCTAACCATGCACCTAAGCCCATTGAGGCGTGCGGCCTTCTCCTCAAACCACTTCGTGAACTTGATGCAGACGAACGGATGAAGGATCTTAACCAAGTATCCATCTGGTGCTCTCCCTTCTTTATCATCTTTCAGTGCCTTATCCGCACCATCTATCCCAAGATGGGTGACAGGGGAACCTGCAACGACTACCGTATTGATATCATGTCACATTTACACGAGTTCCCCAAGCGCAAGATTAATGTGCCTCACTTTCTCTGGCATGAGATTCGGCTCGCTAGTCTTCAATACAAGCGAGCCTTCCCTCATGCCCCCTTCATCCAGGCCTTTATTCACCATGTTGCTGAATTCACTGTTGCTCCCACTCACATGCATCACAAGTGGGCCATTCCCAATCACATGGCGGATGACTATGCTCCTAAGAAAACCTCATCCACCTCCACTCACCGCACTGCTGCCCGGTCAGCAACCCCTTCATCCAGCTCAGCTCCTCTCGATTGCTTTGCCAAATTCATTGACAAGGCACATTCTGCCATAATGAAGGCTTTCTCTTTCCAGTGCGGTCAAACTCATGATGTGGTTTCTCGCCTCGTCTCCTCCAAGAATGCCCTCAAGGCTCGTGTGAGAGACTCGGACGCTCTTGATGTGAGTGACGATGAGGATCTTCCTGCTGCTCCTCCTTCTGACTTTGGTTTCCCATCTGGTCCTGAGTGGGCTGATTTTCTTGACGAGGCTGGTGGCAGTGGCTTGCCTGAGGATGAGGATGATGAGGATGATGCTGCTAATGATCTCTGAGCATGGTTGATGTTTTTGGTGCCTCCCTTTTCGGTACTTGATGCCAAAGGGGGAGTAATGTATCCTAGTTTTAGTCTGTGGAGATTTAGTTTTTAAACTCAATTTGCATGTTTGAATAATGTAATGGATAAACGACTGTGATGCACTATGTATGGCTACCTATGAATGTCGTGATTGCTATGATATCATCGTATATTATTATGTTTTGCTCTATTACTTCATATGATGATCTATTATCTTTAGTAAGTCACATGATATCTTCGATACACACATTAAGGGGGAGCTCCGTTATTTTTACTGTGCACATACTAAGGGGGAGCTCCGTACTAAAGCTCTCCAAAGCTAAAATGTATGTTAAACCTTTTGAGAGCTATGTATATGTTGTCATCAACTACCAAAAAGGGGGAGATTGAAAGTGCAGTCATGCCCTTAATCGAGTTTTGGTGTTAATGACAACACATACATAGGAAACTAATCTTATTTGTTGAGTGTATCTCAGGATGGCAAGTACTCTTAGTAGATCGAGAATTATGTGCCAAGGTGGCCTGAGAAGATCGGGACTTATATGTCAAGAAGGCTCGGGATTGAGAAAAGATGATGTAGCCTATCCTTTAAATTTACTATTCTTGAGTATAGGGATCCCGCACTATTAAGAGGGGATCACAGGTTTTGCGATGAACTTGCTCATACTACATCTCTACTTTTCTGCTCATACCACATCTCCACTGCTCTGCTTTTATCTCAAAACAGAACCAATGCCTCGGACATCCGGCTCCCTCCGGACGTCCGAGGGCCGGACGCCCGACCGCCTCGGAAATCCGGAACCTTATACCAGAGGCAATGTCTCGGACATCCGGCTCCCTCCGGACGTCCGAGGGCCGGACGCCCGACCACTTCGAAAAACCGGAACCTTGCACCAGAGAAATCCAAAGTCAAATAACTCGTACTTCCGGCCTCCTCCTGTCGTCCGAGGGCCGAACGTCCGACCGCTTTCGGAAAACCGGTGACCGTGAACAGAGCCAAAGTCTCAGACATCCGGCTCCCTCCGGACGTCCGGTCCCTGTTCATCTATACAGTGGTTCCTGATATATATACATCTCTCGGACGACCGACCTCTGTCGGACATCCGACCCCTTGTGGGCGTCCGGACATCCGAGAATTACGACCACTGTCAGACTTAAGTGACCCCAACAGTTATTTTAGTCTCCCCACTATATATATACCCCTCCCACTTCGTGAGAGGGTGTTCAACACAGCAACAACACTTACAAGAACACCTTCCTCCTCACTCACTCTTGCCTACACCCAAACTTAGATCCCAAGAGCATTTGTGAGCCCCTTTGAGTGTTGTTCCAATCAAAAGATAGATCGTCTCCTTCTCCTCCTCTCCACCAAAGCGATTTGTGATTTGAGCAAGTTTTGAGCAATCCCCGTGATCTTGTTACTCTTGGAGGTTGGAGCCTCCTAGGCGGTAGGAGTCTTCGGAGAGGAATCAAACCTTTGTGATTACCCCCGAAAAGTTTGTGAAGGTTTAGAAGCCACCTCAAGGCTTACCACTAGTGGTTGAGAAACGCCTTGGTGGTGTTGTCTCAAAGGGAGAATAGGGTGAGCCTCCGTGGCGTTGGTGTGCCTTCGTGGTAACATCCGCCCCTCTAACGGTGACGTAGCTTCCCTCCAAGGAAGTGAACACCGGGATACATCCTCGTCGCTCTTGGAGTTTCGGTTATCCCTAACCCTAACTCTCTA
Organism: Hordeum vulgare subsp. vulgare; assembly: GCF_904849725.1. Taxonomy (NCBI): domain Eukaryota; kingdom Viridiplantae; phylum Streptophyta; class Magnoliopsida; order Poales; family Poaceae; genus Hordeum; species Hordeum vulgare. The sequence continues at coordinate 49,560,975 of NC_058523.1, forward strand.
CTTGTGTTAATCCTTATTACGTACTTGCATCTGATTATTGTTTACGGGCTGCCTTACTTTACTCTAAATAGCTTACTCTTTGTCTTTGCAATTATTAGGCTCACGCTCATATTCCGCACCATTGCCTAAAATTGCTAAGTAACTATTAAAATTTGGAACTGTACCTATGCACCCCCCCCCTCTAGGTCCATCTTGGTTCTTTTCATAAAGGGCTTCGCGCAAGACCACAAGATCTGGGGAACTAAGTGACCCAGCTTTCCCATGGCCAATCAAACATTTTCCCACAAATAATGAGAAGTACCGAAGCACGGGAAAATGAATGCTAGCAGCTCTAGCGCAAGACACTCCTCTCTCCTCTCCTACATCAATAGTACTGATGAAAGCTTCCAAGTCCCGTGGACGAGGTTCATGAACATCCCCAACATAGGGTAATTTGCAAATATTGCAAAAATCCTGGAGTGACATGCGTTGGGGTATATCATAAAGTTTGAACTCAACCATAGGAGGATTCTTCCTTGGATAGAAGTTAAAGCTTTGTACGAAGATATTAGTGAGGAGGAGGTATTGCGGACCCTTATCTTCAATGAAGGCGGTAAGGCCTGCGTTCTCCACCAAGTGATATAAGTCCTCATAAATTCCAGCGACGCGTAAGAACACGTCGCTTGGCCACTCGCACGCTCGAACTTCTGCGACACGAGGGACCAGATACTTGGGCTTCTTCTCACTCCCATCATCCTTGAGGACATGGCTTGACGAGCCTCTTAAGAACCTCCTCATCTTTTCCCTTTCCTACCTCTGAAAATTTCTGAAATTTTTAGTGATTCTAAGGAAGAGTGAATAAGGCTCAACAAAACTCGTAGCAACTACTCCCATAAGTGCCTAGAGGCCATATTACGCATCGAAACTACTTGGGACCAGCTAAAATTAGCATGCAAAGCTCAAGAACATGGTCACCAAGGCAACACAAATATGCGGAGTATAAGGCACTAGAGCAAAAACTAATTGGACCAATGGAGGAGTCGCTTACCAAGGAGTAATTTCCCCAAAACAGTTCGGAGAATGGTGATTTGAGCAAAGAGATCGAAAATCCCAGCAAGAGGAGCAAGAACATGGGTTTGAGCTGCGAAACGATTTTTTCTGGAGGTAGGAGAACCAGATGAAAGCAAGAATGAGTGGAGGGGGTTGATACGTCTCCAACGTATCTATAATTTTTGATGGTTTCATGCTATTATCTTGTCAAACTTTGGATGTTTTGCATGCCTTTTATTTATTTTTTGGGACTAACTTATTAACTCAGTGCCAAGTGCGAGTTCCTGTTTTTTCCATGTTTGTGACCCCTTTTAGAGGAGATTTTGAAACGGAGTCCAAACGGAAGAAAATCCCCGAAAAGATTTTTTTTGGAACGGAAGAAGATCGGGGAACTTGGGAGCCAAGGTAGGGGCGCCTCAAGGGCCCCACAAGCCCCACCCCGCGGCCAGGGGGCGCGGCATTGATACGTCTCAAATGTATCTATAATTTTTTATGGTTTCACGCTGTTATCTTGTCATCTTTGGATGTTTTATGTACCTTTTATATCTTTTTTGGGACTAACTTATTAATTCAGTGCCAAGTGCCAGTTCTTGTTTTTTTCTGTGTTTTTGGCTCTTTTCAGATCTGATTTTGGAACGGAGTCCAAACGGAATAAAATCCTCGAAATGATTTTTTCCCGAACGGAAGAAGATCAGGGGGGCTGTGGGCCAAGCCAGGTGGGCTCCTGGGAGCCCACAAGCTCCCACTCCGCCACCAGGGGAGGCGGCGGTGTTAGAGCTTGTGGCCTCCCTGGCCGCCCCCTGACCTAGATCTTTGGCCTATAAATTCCCAAAAATATAGCAAAAAATCAGGGGAGCCTCGAAAATACTTTTCCGCCGCGGCAAGCTTCCGTTTCCGCGAGATCTCATCTGGAGACCCTTCCCGGCACCCTGCCGGAGGGGACTTTGGAGTTGGAGGGCTTCTTCATCATCATCATCGCCCCTCCAATGACTCATGAGTAGTTCACTTCAGACCTACGGGTCCGTAGTTAGTAGCTAGATGGCTTCTTCTCTCTATTGGATCTTCAATACAAAGTTCTCCATGATCTTCATGGAGATCTATCCGATGTAATCTTCTTTGGCGGTGTGTTTGTCGAGATCCGATGAATTGTGGATTTGTGATCAGATTATCTATGATATATATTTGAGTCTTTGCTGATTTCTTATATGCATGATTTGATATCCTTGTAAGTCTCTCCGAGTCTTGGGTTTTGTTTGGCCAACTAGATCTATGATTCTTGCAATGGGAGAAGTGCTTGGTTTTGGGTTCTACCATGTGGTGACCTTTCCGAGTGACAGTAGGGGCAGCAAGGCACACATTAACTAGTTGCCATCAAGGGTAACAAGATGGGCTATGTCGTTGATATGAGATTGTTCATCTACATCATGTCATCTTTCTTAAGGCGTTACTCTGTTCTTTTGGACTTAATACACTAGATGCATGCTGGATAGCGGTCGGCGTGTGGGGTAATATTAGTAGATGCAGAAAGTATCGGTCTACTTGTTTTGGACGTGATGCCTATAGATATAATAATTGCCATAGATATCGTCATGACTTTGTGCGGTTCTATCAATTGCTCGACAGTAATTTGTTCACCCACCGTCTACTTACTTTCATGAGAGAAGCCACTAGTAAACACTACGGCCCCCGGGTCTATTCACATCCATCGTTTACACCTCCGCTTTTACTTTGCTTTGTTACTTTGTTGCTTTCAGTTCTCACTTGGCGAACAATGTATAAGGGATTGACAACCCCTTCATAGCGTTGGGAGCAAGCTTTTGTGTTTGTGCAGGATCTTGTGATACTCCTCCACTGGATTGATACCTTGGTCCTCAAACTGAGGGAAATACTTACCACCGCTGTGCTACATCACCCTTTCCGCTTCGAGGGAACACCAACGCAAGGCTCCAAGGCCATGGGGGAAATCCTTTGCATATTTGCCTAGGAAGTCCCTTAAGGCATAGCCGCAGCAGAAGGATTCCCGGTGCCATCGTTACGACTATTCCTGGCGCCGTTGCTAGGGAAGCACAGCTGACATCAGAAGTATTTCTGGCGCAGTTGCCGGGGAGGAGAGATCAAGATCTATCCAAGTAGGTCTCACAAACTCATCTCTTGCATTTACTTTTGTTGCCAGTTACCTTCGTTTTCCTCTCCCCCACTTCACATTTGCCGTTTTCATTTGCCTTTCTCCTTTGCCGTTTTCCTTTGCCCTAGCTGTTTTCCTTTGCCGGTTTTCTTGCTTGCTTGTGTCCTTGTTTGTTTTTTGAAGTCATCATGGCTGAAAACACCAAACTTTGTGACTTCTCGAGCACTAATAATAATGATTTTATTAGTACTCCGATTGCTCCCGCCACTAGTGCGGAATCATACGAAATCAACGCAGCTCTACTGAATCTTGTTATGAAAGAGCAATTCTCTGGCCTTCCTAGTGAAGATGCCGCATCCCATCTCAATACCTTCATTGAGCTTTGCGATATGCAAAAGAAAAGAGATGTGGATAATGACGTGATTAAGTTGAAGCTTTTTCCTTTCTCGTTGCGAGATCGCGCAAAAACTTGGTTTTCTTCTTTGCCTAAAAATAGTATCGATTCTTGGGATAAGTGCAAAGATGCTTACATATCCAAGTATTTTCCGCCGGCTAATATCATCTCTCTCCGTAATGATATCATGAATTTCAGGCAACTTCATCATGAACATGTTGCACAAGCTTGGGAGAGAATGAAATTAATGATTAGAAATTGTCCCGCTCATGGCCTGAGCTTTTGGATGATTATTCAAATCTTTCACGCTAGCTTGAATTTCGCTTCTAGAAATATCTTGGACTCCGCCTCAGGTGGAACGTTCATGAAAATCACGTTAGGGGAAGCCACAAAGCTCTTAGACAACAGCATGACAAACTACTCTCAATGGCACACTGAAAGATCACCTACTAGTAAGAAGGTACATGCTATAGAAGAAATTAACTCATTGAGTGCTAAGATGGATGAGTTAATGAATTTGGTTGCTAGTAGAAGTGCTCCTTTGGATCCTCATGATATGCCTTTGTCTTCTTTGATTGAGAGCAGCAACGCTAGCTTGGACGTTAATTTTGTTGGTAGGAATAACTTTCGCAACAACAATGCCTTTAGAGGAAACTATGTTCCTAGGCATTTTCCTAGTAACTCCTCTAATAACTTTGGCAACTCCTACAACAATACTCATGAAATTTACAATAGATTACCCTCTGATCTAGAGAGTAATATCAAAGAGTTCATCAACTCTCAAAATATTTTCAATGCGTCCATAGAGGAAAAACTACTCAAAATTGACGATTTGGCTAAAAGCGTGGATAGGATTTCTTGTGATGCTGATGCTTTCAAAGATAGATGTGCTCCTCCCAAAATCAACATGGATGAAACTTTGAAATTTATGCGTGTTTCCATGATTGAGAGCCAAGAAAGAACCACCCAAATTCATGCTAGACATGAATGGCTTAAAAACGCGTGTTCTCGTGATGAGAATCACGAAGATCTTAAAGTGCTTGGTGTGACTCCCATTGAATCTATGTTTTCTTGTGTCAAACCTAATGATTATGGGGCTGCATATGAATGCACTTTGGTTGAAAAGTGCCCCAATTATTCGGAGTCCATCTATCTGATGCTAAAAGTATTAAAAGTGGAGTAGAAGACGTTTAAACTTTGAGTAGTAATGAAATTACTACCGTGGATTTCAAGGAATTCAATTATGATATTTGCTCCTTGATTGAATGCATTTCTATGATGCAATCCATGTTAAACTCAACACACGCTTATAGCCAAAACAAGGCCTTTTCCGATCATATCGTCGAAGCTATGATAAAATCTCTTGAAGAGAAACTTGAATTGGAAGTCTCTATCCCTAGAAAGCTTCATGATAAGTGGGAACCTACCATCAAAATCAAAATCAAAAACTATGAGTGCAATTCTTTGTGTGATTTGGGTGCTAGTGTTTCTGCGATTCCAAAGTCTTTATGTGATGTTCTGGGTTTTAATGAGATTGAAGAGTGTTCTCTTAATTTGCATCTTGATGATTCTACTGTCAAGAAACCCATGGGAAGGATCACTGATGTTCTTATTATTGCAAATAGGAACTATGTACCTGTGGATTTCATTGTGCTTGACATTGATTGCACTCCTACATGACCTATTATTCTTGGAAGACATTTCCTAAGGACTATTGGTGCCATCTTTGATATGAAGGAAGGGAATATTAGATTTCAATTTCCTTTAAGGAAGGGCATGTAACACTTTCCTAGAAAGAAAATAAGATTGCCTTATGAATCCATGATGAGGGCCACTTATGGTTTGAGCACCAAAGACGACGATACGTGATTCTATCGCTTCTGGGCCTAGCTAAGGGCGTTAAACAATAGCGCTTGTTGGGAGGCAACCCAATGAATTTATCTTTTTTCTTTCTGTTTTGTTGCGTCCACACTTTCATAATTCTGTTTTGATTGTGTTTTTTGTGTTCCTTTTGTGTTTGAGCCAAGCAAAGCCTTTATGACTAGTCTTGGTAATGGTTGTTTGATCTTGCTGGAAAAAGACAGAAACTTTTTGCTCACGCGATGATTTTTCATTTTTATTCAGAAAGAGATTTTGAGTTGATTCTTTTTGCTGCTGATTGATATGATTTTTTCCTAGGCCTTCATAATTTTTCATATTTTTTTAGGTACCAAAAGTATACAGATTGCTACAGATTGGTCTGTTTTTGACAGATTCTGTTTTTGTTGAGTTGGTTGCTTGTTTTGATTAAACTATGGTTAGTATCGGGGGGGGGGGGGGGGGTACTAGCCATGGGAAAGTGAGAATACGGTAGCCCATCATCAATATAAATTGAATTCAAGTTTGCTATAGTACCAAAAGAATTGGTAGTTTGTTTTCTTGTACTAATGTTATCACAAGTTTCTGTTTAAGATTTGTGTTGTGAAGTTTTTAAGTTTTGGGTGATGTTCTCATGGACAAAGAGATAAGTAGTGGAAAGAGCTCAAGCATGGGGATGCCCAAGGCACCCCAAGCCAAATTCAAGGACACCAAAAAACCTAAGCTTGGGGATGCCCCGGGAAGGCATCCCCTCTTTCATCTTCAATCCATCGGTAACATTACTTGGGGCTATATTTTTATTCACCACATGATATGTGTTTTGCTGGGAGCGTCTTGTATCATAGGAGTCTTTTCTTTTTGTTGTGTCACAATCATCCTTGTTGCACATCTTTTTGAGAGAGAGAGACATGCACTCATCGTGATTTTGCTAGAATGCTCTTAGTTCTTCACTTATATCCTTTGAGCTAGATACTTTTGCTCTAGTGCTTCACTTATATCCTTTGAGCTAGATACTTTTTCTCATGTGCTTCACTTATATCTTTTGAGCTAGACACTTTGCTCTTGTGCTTCACTTATATCTTTAGAGCACGGCGGTGCGTGATTTCGTAGTTGGCTTATGCTATGAAAGTAGTCCCATGTGCTAGGTACCCAAAGAGGATGCAAAAACATCCATCTTCATGTGCATTGAGTAGAAAGAGAAGTTTCGATTCCTCTCAATTAGTTTTGAGACATGGATTCGGTAATGTTAAGAGTTATGTTAGTAGGGTGTTGTGAATCTAGAGATACTTGTGTTGGAGTTAGTGATTCCCGTAGCATGCACGTATGGTGAACTGCTATGTTAGGAAGTCGGAGCATAATTGATCTATTGATTGTCATCCTTTGTGTTGATGTCGGGATCGCACGATGGTTTACACCTACCAACCCTTCCCCTCGGAGTATGCGTTTAGCATTTTGTTTCGGTTACTAATAAAAACTTTCGCAACAAGTATGTGAGTCCTTCCTGACTAATGTGAGTCCATGGTATAGATGCACTTTCACTTTCCACCATTGCTAGCCTCTCTAGTGCCGCGCAATTCTCGCCGGTGCACAAACCCACCAAATTCCTTCCTCAAAACAGCCACTATATCTACCTACTATGGCATTTTCATAGCCTTTCCGAGATATATTGCCATGCAACTACCACTATTCCGTCTCATGAATTGTGTCGTCACTCTCATATTGCCATTGCATGATCGTAAGATAGCTAGCGAGATGTTTCAACGTCATACGCCATGCTAGATCGTTGCACATCCCGGTACACTGCCGGAGGCATTTCCTATGGAGTCATCATCATTGTGATCTTCGAGTTGTGAATAAATAGAAGTGTGATGATCATCATTATTAGAGCATTGTCACATGTGAGGAAATAAAAAATAAAAAATAAAGAGGCCAAAGAGCCCAAAAACAAAACAAAAAAGGGAAAAGAAAGGAAAAGAAAAAAAAGAGGCCTAAGAGCCCAAATGAAAAAAAATGAGAATGGACAATGCTACTATCTTTTTCCACACTTGTGCTTCATGTTAGCACCATGTTCATCATGATTGAGAGCTTCTTGCTTTGTCACTACCACATGCTAGTGGGAATCTTCATTATATAACTTGGATTGTATATTCCAATGATGGGCTTCCTCAAAATTGCCCTAGGTCTTCGTGAGCAAGCAAGTTGGATGCACACCCACTAGTTTTCCTTTTGAGCTTTCACATACTTATAGCTCTAGTGCATCTCTTGTATGGAAATCCCTACTCATTCACATTGATATCTATTAATGGGCATCTCCACAGCCTATTGATACGCCGAGTCAGTGTGACCATCTCCTCCTTTTTTGTCTCACAACCACCACCACACTCTATTCCACCTATAGTGCTATATCCATGGCTTGCGCTCATGTTTTGCGTGATAGTTATAAAAAGTTTGAGAAAGTAAGAGTGTGAAAACAATTACTTGGCCAATTCCGGGGTTGTGCATGATTTACATTAGTTGTGTGAGGATGACGGAGCATATCCACACTATATGATTTTGTAGGGATAACTTTCTTTGGCCTTGTTATTTTGAAAGTACATGATTACTTTGCTAGTTTTCTTGAAGTATTATTGTTTTCATGTCAATAGCAAACTATTGTTTTGAATCGTACGGATCTAAACATTCATGTCACGTGAAAGAAGTTGCAAAGGACAACTATGCTAGGTAGCATTCCACATCAAAAATTCATTCTTTGTCACTTCCCTACTCGAGGACGAGCAGGAGATAAGCTTGGGGATGCTTGATACGCCTCCAACGTATCTATAATTTTTGATGGTTTCATGCTATTATCTTGTCAAACTTTGGATGTTTTGCATGCCTATTATTTATTTTTTGGGACTAACTTATTAACTCAGTGCCAAGTGTCAGTTCCTGTTATTTCCATGTTTTTGACCCCTTTTACAGGAGATTTTGAAACGGAGTCCAAACGGAAGAAAATCCCCGAAAATATTTTTTTTTGGAATGGAAGAAGATCGAGGAACTTGGGAGTCAAGGCAGGGGAGCCCCAGGGGCCCCACAAGCCCCCACCCCGCGGCCAGAGGGGCCGTGCCATCCAGGCTTGTGGGCCCCCTGGAGGTCCCCTGGCCTAGGTCTTTCGCCTATATAATCCCAAAAATTCCAGAAAAAATCAAGAGATCGTCGAAAGTACTTTTCCGCCGCGGCAAGCTTCTGTGTCCACAAGATCCCATCTGGGGCACGTTCTGATGCGCTGCCGGAGGGGGATTCGGACACGGAGGGCTTCTTCATCAACACCATGACCTCTCCGATGATGTGTGAGTAGTTCACCATAGACCTACGGGTCCATAGCTAGTAACTAGATGGCTTCTTCTCTCTCTTGGATCTTCAATACAAAGTTCTCCATGATCTTCATGGAGATCTATCCGATGTAATCTTCTTTTGCGGTGTGTTTGTCGAGATCCGATGAATTGTGTATTTATGATCGGATTATCTATGAATCTTATTTGATTTTCTTCTGATCTCTCTTATTCATGATTTCATATCCTTGTAATTCTCTTCGAGTTGTGGGTTTTGTTTGGCCAACTAGATCTATGATTCTTGCAATGGGAGAACTGCTTGGTTTTGGGTTCATACCGTGCAATGACCTCACCTAGTGACAGAAGGGGTAGCGAGGCACGTATCGTGTTGTTGCCATCAAGGGTAAAAAGATGGGGTTTTCATCATTGGTTTGAGATTATCCCTCTACATCATGTCATCTTGCTTAAAGCGTTACTCTGTTCGTCATGAACTTAATACACTTGATGCATGCTGGATAGCGGTCGATGTGTGGAGTAATAGTAGTAGATGCAGAAAATATTGGTCTACTTGTTTCGGACGTGATGCCTATATGTATGATCATTGCCTTAGATATCGTCATGACTTTGCGCGGTTCTATCAATTGCTCGACAGTAATTTGTTCACCCACCGTAATACTTGCTATTTTGAGAGAAGCCTCTAGTGAAAACTATGGCCCCCAGGGTCTACTCCGCAACATATTTTCAGCCTTACACTTTTTACTTCGTTGCTCTTTCCGCCTTCAGATCTCACTTTGCAAACAATCTTGAAGGGATTGACAACCCCTTTGAAGCGTTGGGTGCAAGCTTGTTTGTGTTTGCGCAGGTACTTTGGACTTCACGAGGCCCTCCTTCTGGATCGATACCTTGGTTCTCAAACTGAGGGAAATACTTACTGCTCCTGTGCTGCATCACCCTTTCCTCTTCAAGGGAAAAACCGACGCAAACTAGAGAAGTAACAAGAAGAATTCCTAAGCGCCATGGAAGGACTTTTGTTGCCGCAGCAGGGGTGCCTGTGGGCCCCAATAGCCTAGGTGGCGCGGTCAGGGGGGTGCCCGTGCCGTCAGGGCTTGTGGCCCACTGGTGCAGCCCCCAGACAAACTCTTCGTCTCAGAATTTTTCAAAAATTCCAGAAAAAATCATACTTGATTTTCAGGACGTTCGGAGAAGTTTTATTTTCGGGGTACTTTTCTACCGGACGCTAAAACAGAAAGCAGGGAAAACTAAACTAAATCTATCATTTTTCTTCTAAGCAACCTAAAGTGAAAGCTTAAAACAGAGGTTTGTGACTCCTCGATTCATCCATCTCATGGTCATCGAAAGAAAATCCGCCAATGAGGTTGATTAAGTCTCCTCGACAAACCTGTTCGAATCGCAAAAGAGAACGGAGAATTTTCGAATAGTCACTAGGTCACCTCAATGGGGATGTGTATCTCCCCAACAAGCAAATCATACTTCATCTTGACACGAGGAATAGGGCATTCAAAGCTCCCAATAAGAATCGATGAAGTTTTTTCGATAGCATTGATGCAATGTACTTGATATTGCTTCTTTGGAAAGTGCACCGTATGCTCATTACCGTTGACATGGAAAGTGACATTGCCTTTTTTGCAATCTATAACAGCCCCTGCGGTGTTTAAAAAGGGTCTTCCGGGGATGACCGCCATGGCATCGTCCTCGGGAATATCCAAGATAACAAAGTCTATTAAGATAGTGACGTTAGCAACCACAACAGGCACATCCACGCAAATGCCGATAGGGAAAGCAGTTGATTTGTCAGCCATTTGCAGAGAGATTTCAGTGGGTGTCAACTTATACAGTTCAAGCCTACGATAAAGAGAGAGTGGCATAACACTAACACCGGCTCCAAGATCGCATAACGCAGTTCTAACGTAGTTGCCTTTAATGGATCAAGGTATAGTGGGCACACCGGGATCACCTAGTTTCTTAGGAGTTCCATCCTTGGTGGAAATCTGAACCTCAGGTATCCTCCACTTATTAGTCACAATATCTTTCATGTAATTAGCATACGGAGACATCTTGAGCATATCTGTCAAATGCATTTGCAGAAATACAGGTCTGATCATCTAAATGAATCGCTCAAAATCCTCATCATCCTTTTTCTTGGATGGTTTGGGAGGAAAGGGCATGGGTTTCTGAACCCATGGTCCCCTTTCCTTACCATGCTTCCTAGCAGCGAAGTCATTCTTATCGTATCTCTTAGTCTTAGGCTAAGGGTTATCAAGATCAACAGGTTCAATCTCCACATCCCTATCATTGCTAGGTTGAGCATCATCATGAACATCACTATTGATATTATCATTAGGCTCATGTTCATCACCAGATTGTGTTTCAGCATCAGAGACAGAGACATCGTTTGGACTCTCAGGTGTAGCAGGGTTGCTAGCGTGTAGGTTCCTATCATCTTTCTTCTTCTTTCTAGGATGACTAGGTGCATCAGTGCTAACTCCTTGAGAATCTTGTTCAATTCTCTTCGGATGACCCTCAGGATACAAAGGTTCCTGAGTCATTCTACCACCTCTAGTGACGACTCTGACGGAATTGTCATTCAACTCATTGAGCAAGTTGATGTCCCACAAGCGTATGGGATCGCAGCAGTTTTCGAGGGTAGAGTATTCAACCCAAATTTATTGATTCTCTCACAAGGGGAAGCTAAAGAATATTCTCGAGTATTAGCAGCTGAGTTGTAAATTCAACCACATGTGAAAGATTAGTGTCTGCAAGCAAAGTATCAGTAGCAAGGTAGTATGATAGCAACGGCACCAGAAACAGCTTTGACAATCCCCGGGAACGGCGCCAGAAAAAGCCTTGTTGACGGGATGTTAGCGCCAACAAAGTCTTGCAACAACTAACATCGGAGTAGCAAGGAACAGTAGTACTAGCAGCAGCAAAGTAACAAGTAATAGCAGTAGTGACAGTAGTAGCAACAGTAGCAGCAAAGTGGCACAATCCCTTTTGTAGCAAGGGACAAACCTAGGCAAAGTAACGTAGCGAGAACCAGTAGTAAAAGACTCGTAGGCAGTGGATCGGTGATGGATGAGTGTGACGGATGTGATTCATCACGTAACAGCTATAACACGGAGAGATATGTAACTAGCTCCCGTTCGTCAATCTAATGTAGGCATGTATTCCGTATGTAGTCATACGTACTTAGGGAAAAGAACTTGCATGACATCTATTGTCCATCCCTCCCGTGGCAGCGGGGTACTAATGAAAACTACGGGATATTAAGGTTCTCCTTTTAATAAAGAACCGGACCAATGCATTAACACGCGGTGAATACATGAACTCCTCATACTATGGTCATCTCCGGGAGTGGTTCCGGCTATTGTCACTCCGGGGTTGCCGGGTCATAACACATAGTAGGTGACTACAACTTGCAAGATAGGATCTAAAACACACATATATTGGCCACAACATAATAGGTTCAGATCTGAAATCATGGCACTCGGGCCCTAGTGACAAGCATTAAGCATAGCCAAGTAGTAGCAACATCAATCTAGAACATAGTGGATACTAGGGATCAATCCCCGTCAAAAACTAACTCGATTACATGATAGATCTCATCCAACTCATCACCGTCGAGCAAGCCTACGATGAGATTACTCATGAACGATGAAGAGCATCATGGAAATGTCGATGGAGAAAGGTTGATGATGACGATGGCGACGATTTCCCCTCTCCGAAGCCTGAAACGGACTCCAGATCTGCCCTCCAGATGAAGAACAGGATGTGGCAGCGCCTCCGTATCACAAAACGCGATGAAACCTTCTTTCTGATTTTTTCCACGCAAAACGGAAGATGTAGAGCTGAGATTGGGGGCGGTGGTGCCACATGGGCCCCACAAGCCTGCACGGCGTGTCCATAGGGGGTGGCCACGGCCTGTGGGCTTGTGGCCCACTGGCACGCCCCCTCACGTGGATCTTTGCGCATGTATTTTTCTTTTATTCCAGAAAAAATCTCCGTAAATTTTCAGGACATTCCGAAAACTTTTATTTCTGCACAAAAACAACACCATGGCAATTCTGCTGAAAGCAGCGTCAGTCCGGGTTAGTTCCATTCATATCATGCAAATTCGAGTCCATAACAAGGGCAAAAGAGTTCGGAAAAGTAGATACGACGGAGACGTATCACAAGTCATTTTGAGCTTTAAGTACTTGTTCTACCTGAGTAGTAACCATAGAGGCATGTTTACTCAGAAGCTTAAGATCATTGACGTTTCTATCCACACAAGCACTTAAATGACTAAGCATACGAGCATTCTGTTCCAATTGTCTGCTAACATAATCATTGAAACTCTGTTGTTTGGCAACAAAGTTATCAAATTCATCCATGCATAAGCTAGAAGGTTTATCAAAAGGAATATCACTCTCAGCAAACCTACGCAGAGAATTTACTTCTACTACCTGTATCGGGTTATCCACACCATGGATCTCTTCGATAGGTGGTAGATTTTTGACATCTTCGGGTTTAATGCCATTCGCTCGCACAGATTTCTTGGCTTCCTGCATATCTTCAGGACTGAGGAATAGAATACCTATTTTCTTCGGACTTGGCTTAGGAGGTGGTTCGGGAATAGTCCAAGCATTCTCATTGCACAAGATGTTATTCACTAGAATCTCAGCTTGTTCTACAGTTCGTTCCCTAAAAACACTACCGGCACAACTATCTAGATGGCCTTCGGAAGCATCGGTAAGTCCATTATAGAAGATATCAAGTATTTCATTCTTCTCAAGAGGGTGATCAGGCAAAGCATTCAGTTGCTGGATGAGCCTCCCCCAAGCTTGTGGGAGACTCTCTTCTTCAGCTTGAGAAAAGTTGTATATTTCCCGCAAGGCAGCTTGCTTATTATGGGCAGGGAAATATTTTTCAGAGAAGTAGTAGACCATATCCTGGGGGCTACGCACACAACCAGGAGCAAGAGAAGTGAACCAGGTCTTAGCATCATCCTTTAGCGAGAAAGGAAACAGCTTGAGGATATAGTAGTGGCGAATCTTTTCCTCACTAGTGAATAGGGTGGCTATATCGTGCAGTTTGGTAAGATGGGCTACAACCGTTTCAGACTCATAACCGTGAAAAGGATCAGATTCGACCAGAGTGATTAACTCAGGGTCGACAGAGAATTCATAATCCTTATCGGTCACAAAGATAGGCGAAGTGGCAAACTTCGGGTCGTATTTCATCCTAGCGTTCAGAGATTTTTCGTTCCACTTGCGCAGTAATTTCTCAACATCATAGCTATCCTTACACGCAAGAAAATCCTCAGCTATCTCCCCCTCCATAACATAGCGCGTATCAGGCATAACACGCAATTCAGGCATAGTAGCAGGTTCTACTTCAATAGTATCAGCAGTTTCAGAAGTATCATCACATCTAGCAGCAACTCTAGCAATATGTGCATCAAGGAATGCACCAAGTGGCAAAGCAGTATCAGGCATAGTATCAAGCATAGCATCATGAGGCATAGTATCAAGCACAGCATCATCATAAGCATCATGGGCAGCAGAAGTAGCATCATCAAGCACAGGCGACATATCAAGATTTCTAGCAGGAGGTGATGTCCCAAACTTACTCATAACTGAAGGTGAATCAAGTGCAGAGCTAGATGGCAGTTCCTTACCTCTCCTCGTAGTGGAAGGCAAGATTTTAGTTCTTGTATCTTTCGGATTCCTCATAGTGACCAGTAGATGTCAATCCCAAGTGACTCAGAGAATATAGTTGTGCCTCCCCGGCAACGGCGCCAGAAAATAGTCTTGATAACCCACAAGTGTAGGGGATCGCAACAGTTTTCGAGGGTAGAGTATTCAACCCAGATTTATTGATTCGCCACAAGGGGAAGCGAAAGAATATTCTCAAATATTAGCAGCTGAGTTTGTCAGATTCAACCACACCTGAAAGATTAGTGTCTACAAGCAAAGTATCAGTAGCAAAGTAGTATGATAGCAATCGTGTCAGAAAAGATCTGTTGACGGCAGACTATTCCTAACTGTTGTATCAATGGCGCCAGTAAGTTGCACGTGGACGGGGAACTATTCTTCCCCGGCAATGGTGTCGAAAAAGGGTCTTGCAACAAGTAACAGCAAAGTAGCAAGGAACAACAATAGCAGCAGAGTAACAGCAGCAGCAGTAACAGCAGTAGCGACAGCAGTAGCAGCAAAGTGGCTCAATCCCTTTTGTAGCAAGGGTAAAGCCTGGACAAAGTAACGTAGCAAGGACCAGTAGTAAAAGACTCATAGGCAGTGGATCGGTGATGGATGAGTATGACGGATGTGATTCATCATGTAACAGCTATGACACGGGGAGATATGTAACTAGCTCCCGTTCGTCAATCTAATGTAGGCATGTATTCCATATGTGGTCATACGTGCGTAGGGAAACGAACTTACATGACATCTATCGTCCATCCTTCCCGTGGCAGCGGGGTCCTAATGGAAACTACGGGATATTAAGGTTCTCCTTTTGATAAAGAACAGGACCAACGCATTAACACTTGGTGAATACATGAACTCCTCATAATATGGTCATCTCCGGGAGTGGTTCCGGCTATTTTCACTCCGGGGTTGTCGGGTCATAACACATAGTAGGTAACTATAACTTGCAAGATAGGATCTAAAACACACATATATTGGTTCAGATCTGAAATCATGGCACTCGGGCCCTAGTGACAAGCATTAAGCATGGCAAAGTAGTAGCAACATCAATCTCAGAACATAGTGGATACTTGGGATCAATCCCCGTCAAAACTAACTCGATTACATGATAGATCTCATCCAACTCATCACCGTCCAGCAAGCCTACGATGAGATTACTCACGAACGATGAAGAGCTTCATGGATTTGTCAATGGAGGAAGGTTGATGATGACGATGGCGACGATCTCCCCTCTCCGGAGCCCAAAACGGACTCCAGATCTGCCCTCCAGATGAAGAACAGAAGGTGGCGGCACCTCCGTATCGTAAAACGCGATGAATCCTTCTCTCTGATTTTTTTTCCGGGTGATATGGAAGATATAGAGCTCAGTTTGGGGGCGGTGGTGCCACGTGGGCCCCACAAGCCCTCACGGCGCAGCCAGGGGGTGGCCGCGGCCCACGGGCTTGTGGCCCACTGGCACACCTCCTCCGGTGGATGTTTGCGCAGGTATTTTTCATTTATTCCTGAAAAATTCTCCATAAATTTTTAGGACATTCCGAGAACTTCTATTTCTAAACAAAAACAACACCATGGCAATTCTGCTGAAAAACAGCGTCAGTCCGGGTTAGTTCCATTCAAATCATGCAAATTAGAGTCCAAAACAAGGGCAAAAGAGTTCGGAAAAGTAGATACTACGGAGACGTATCATTTAGTGCTAAGTTTGAGCTTGATTATCAACTCCTTGTTGATTTCCTCAAATCTTTTGCTTCACATTGTAATATGCCTAAGGGGAATTGGATCAAGCATCATAACCATTTTAAAGAGATTTGCAAAGAAAATGAAATAGTTAATGATAATTGCAACATACATGATCCAATTCCTGAAAATGAAGTTTTATATAAGCATGTTAATTTTTGTGGAGTGGATAGACCTTGTGAAAGGCCTATAATTTAAGAAGAGAAGCATTGTAAGCAACATAAGCATGAAAGAACAATCACTTGGGTTAGAGATTTAAATGAAATTGCTAGATAATTGTGTGACCTTTATCCTTTTACTTGTGAACTTTGTGGTATAGAGGGTCACTTTAATTTTCAATGCATGTACTTTCAAAACATAACTGTTAACCAGTTGTGTGATAACATGATCACTTCTGATCTTTATGATGAACTTATGTTATTTTTTATGTGTGAAGAGTTATCAGAAAAAACTTCTTGGCTAGATGATAATTCCTTAGGAATAAACAACACTTTGCAAAAATGACATCTCTATTGTGCTGTTAATTACCATGAAAATGATTACATAAGTAAGATTAGAAAGGAGGGAACTTTACCAAAGCATAAAAATGTCTCTTATGTTTCCACTAATAAAAAGGAGAGTTTCTCCCAAGTTTCCCCTATTGTTTCTAATGATAAACCAGAATATTTGGAGAAGCTTCCTCTCCAACCACTCCCTCCTAAGGTGAAGAAGAAGAAAAAGAAGAGGATGAAGAGGAACAAGAAGGAAGAAGAATGGGTATCAACCTGGACTGAGCATATTCCTCTCATCAAACTTTATCCTAAGAGACATAAATTTATGGAGGATGGTGAGCTTGATTGCATTCGTTATTATCTTGATGATAAGTCCATAGGTACTATTGAAGATGATTTTGATTATGATATTCATGTTACTTATTGTGATTGGGAAGATGATGATAATGCTACTTATGATCTTGAAAATCTTTTTGGTACCAACTTTGAAAATGATGATTTGGAAAGCTCTAAGCTTGGGGCTGATAGGATTGCAAGTCCTTTACCCATTAGTGATGTGATAATTGATAATTGTTTTGCTAGTAAGAATAAAGACAACATGTTTACAAATATAGTTGCTAGCAATAATAATGATCTTCTCTACCATGATGATGTTATAACTCCTATTTATAGTGATTGTAAAGATACATGTGACATAAGGAGAAATCGTCCATATGAAACTGGTCATAATCATGGAGGGAATTACTTCCTTGCTGAACACCATATCCCCAATACACAATTAATCTACAATGTTCAGGTTGTTTATGATAGTCCTACTCCCAGTATTACCAATGAGAAAGATTATGCTTTTGTGGAGAGTAAGAGTACCTTTTTGCATGTGGATCATGGTAACAATGCTTTATGTGATACTTATATTGTTGAGTTTATTCATGATCCCACTGAAAATTATTATGAGAAGGGAACATATGCTTATAGATATTTCAATATTATCAAGTTCCCTCTCTTTATGTCGAAGGTTTTGAAGCTGCACTTGTTTTTCCTTCCTATGCTTATTGCTTTGTGCTTCTATGAATTATTCTATTGCAATATTCCTATGCATAGGAAGCATGTTAGACTTAAATGTGTTTGGTATTTTCTTTTTGATGCTCTCTTTTGTTCTACAACTCTTATTCCTACGAGAGCATCATTAAAATCTTAAGTCTATCTTTATGGCTATAAAGAAAGAGCTCTAGAGACACAACCCTTGTTATATTTACTTTGAGTTTTTACTTTCAGTTTTTAGTGGTCTTGATGTGTGTTACTACTGTAGCAACATCATTGTATATTTATTTTTAATCTTTGTGCCAAGTTTTAGCCTCCGATTGCAAGAAAGTTCAAAAGTTGTGACATGTTGTCCAGAAACAGATTTTGTTTGCTTAACGAAAAAATTCACAAAAAATCACCAGATCATCTTTTGATCTGAATGTTTTTGGAAGTATGCTCTATACAATTGGCTTTCTGGCGTCTGTTCTGAGTTTTTTGATTTGAGTTGCAGAAGTACCCTGAAACAATTATTTACTACGTGATGGTCTTTTTTTCACTGATTCTGACACGTTTTGCGTTCTCGTCGTTTTACAAATCTTAAGCTTGCTTTTTCTTTGAATTTTTTTTAGCAATCTTGATAAATAGTAGCTCTTCATGAAAATCTTTATTTCTAGTGGAGAAAAATTATTTTATTATGGGTACTAACCACTCTAATTAGCTTATGATGAGTTTCGTATGAAGGGAGTTTTCAAGTATGTGATGGAAGATGATGAAAGAAGATCCAGGAGTGTCAAACGCTCAAGCTTGGGGATGCCCCCATGCATGCCCAAGAAATATTCAAGGATACTCAAGCGTCTAAGATTGGGGATGCCCCCGTGCATCCCCTTCTCCATCAACAATCATCAGTTCGTCCTTCTCCATGCTATATTTTTATCACTTCATATCTTATGTGCTATGCTTGGAGCATCCCGCTCTTTACTTTTTTGTTTGTTTTTAGTTTTTCTTGATGTTCATAACAAGTTGGACCCTAGCCTTCATTGTTTGGGAGAGAAACACACTCCACTCCGCCCTAGAACACAACATAGGTTTTCATGCCTATATTTTTGTGTGTTCTTTATCTTTTCATAGTTGCCCTCGTGCTTAGCTCCTAGTTTTCATGCTTTATCTTTTTAAGAGCTTTTATTTAGGTTGCTTTTGGAACTCTCTTGAGTTATCATGCTTATCTTGTTTAGAGAGTTGGCTTGTTGCACTGAGTTGTGTGTCTTGCATGAGTAGGTAATTGAGGTTGCTATTTAAGTATAGTAGTAACTTGCAATAGTTTTCAGGTATTGATTTGTGGGGACCCCGACTTACGAGTCGAGATCGCCGTGCTCAGTGATCCAAGAGATCAATGCTCACCGAACACAGATACTGAATAAAAGAGTCTTACATCCATACATACGGTTTGATTCAATAAATGACCACTTCGGTCGAGTCTTACATATATACGGCCTTATAGGCCATCACACCAAACCGGACCGATAGCGGAATTATTGGTTAAAAGCGTTCACCCATGCCATCAGCCTTAACCTACAGGCATTCTGACTGGGAAACATCCTAGCTCGCATGAACGTCACCGAGTTAATCTTCACCATATCCTGTCTTTCACACCTGGTCAATGAAATAAAAAGTGGCAAGCCAATGAGTACTTTGAATGTACTCGCAAACAGCCCATGACATGAACAATGAAAGTGAAGGATAACAATATCATGTATCTTTAGTGTAACTCATCTGGGTAGAATGATCATGAATATGCATCAAGTTAAAGAATTACTTTTGAAGAACAGGTTACAAATATCAACATATCTGCTAAGGGTTGAACCATCCGAGTTCACCTTATATGCCAAGTTACCGACCTTGGTCATATCCTCGATATATCAGTTGAGGGATAAACCATCTGGGTTCACCCTATATGCCAAGTCACCGAACTTGGTCATATTATTACTATCAAAGCAACACCTTTTTCCAACACCACACACACTCACTCATGCACACTTGGTTTATGCAAAAATATCAGGACGTAGTTTAAGCAGGATTACCCAATTGTCCTTGACCGTGGACACGGCTATTCGAATAGTTTACGCTCTGCAGAGGTAGTACGCTGGACCCACGAGATCCGGGAAACTTCCGTGTCATCCACGACTCGCGGTATATCACATACCCGAGGTAAGTACCCGATCAAGGCCTTTCCCCTGACGATACTAGACAAAGAAGTCCACTAGATTAGTACCCAGCCCACATGTCGTACGTCTTACGAGCACCAACTCTGGACCGTACCGACCATGCGGGTACCAAGGGTGTGACTGGAACTCATAAAAATGGCATAGTCGTCCTACCCGGCACGACCCCATCACGAGAGTGACCACATATCACTCCCACCACTAGCAATGTGGCTCTTTGCTAGCACCGACCAGAGTAATTAACATAGCCCCGTCCCATAAGGGGTAACGTGGTCATACTGGTAAGGTTGGGACGGTTGACACATCATAAATCTAATCCCATTTCCTAAACCTTACTCACACAAATACCGGGTGCATCACTTCACCAAAAGTGACCACCAACTCATCATCAACCTCGGGCATTAGTGGCACCCGACGGTGTTTTCATAAACTCTTGTTTTACAACATCATGCTCATGATGATACTACTACTATCTTTACTTGTCAACATGGTATTAGCATGACCCTCAAGGGGTAGGGTCAAGCTCAATGCAATTGCTCCGGAGGAGCCTTCGGTGAAATCATATCAAAAGATTACCGACACTTATGATCATATGCAACGGGAATACTTGTTTTTAAAACATGCAAAGTAACATATGCTCAGTCATGGTCAAAGGGTTGCTTGCCTTGCTCACGTAAGTCCTCGGGGTCTTTGAGGTCTTCCGCTCCAACTCCGAATACTTCGTCTACCGTCAACTATCGTCGGAAACAACCATAGTAAGCCACATAGCAAGCAGAATAAAAGTGTTCTATAAATACAAGCTTTATTTTTCTTGGACCTCCCTGGTCATAAGAAAAATACCTGAAGCTTTGCCAAGGGGTTTTGGATCATCAGGGTGTCTGAATGGAAGGAAGGGAGGAATAGGTGATCATTGAAGAAGCCAACAAAATTCATTCTGTTAAAAATGAGTGGAGGCACCCATTTAACAGATCATGATTTTAGAAATATTTAGGAAGTGGTTTCACTTGATTTGGAGTTGAAAAGAATACTCTAGGGATT
The DNA here is from genome assembly GCF_904849725.1 of Hordeum vulgare subsp. vulgare. Lineage (NCBI taxonomy): Eukaryota > Viridiplantae > Streptophyta > Magnoliopsida > Poales > Poaceae > Hordeum > Hordeum vulgare. The sequence goes on from NC_058523.1 coordinate 49,581,904, forward strand.
TTCTACTATGGAGTAAATAGCAATAGGAAGCTATTTATTTTAAAGAACAGAATGAAGCTTGATAAAAAAATGTTGACCAAGGCTCTAAAAATAGGGGATGATTTTAGAAGACCCTAGGAATTTGAATCACTCCATTTGGAGTTGATTTGCATCCTATGGGAATTTCCAAAGTGGGGTCAAATATGGACAAATTTGAATTTAAATGAAAATGCCACAGAAAGTGGGTAGGGAAAAATGTGCAAAGCACTTATTTGGATAGGCCTCATTTTTAGGATCCTGTATAAATTTGAATCATGAATTTTGGAGTTAGTATGATTTTACAATGGAATTTATAAGTTAGGAATAAAAGGTAAAAGGGGGAGGGTACTTATCCCTTGAGCTAACTAGCGCCAAGGGCGGCAGATAAGCAAATGGGACGGCCTGCTGGCTCGGCCTCGCGCGCAGGGCCACGCAGGAGACTTATTCAATAGAATACGCCTCCGGCTGGAAGGAGGCGCAGAGCGCCCGGGCGCCTCCACTTATCTGGTGGGCCTCCACCCTGCCTCGCTAACGAGGGGGCCCTGCGTACAGGTGCTTCTCCTACCTCCTACATGCGCAGAGAGGAGATGCAGGAGCCCGAGGGCTCGCTGGCTCCCGGTGCTCTAGCCACCTCCAGTGAGGCCTGGCTCGCCGGCGAGCTCGGGCGGCCGCGCCGCGCCTACCCAGGTGTCGATTCCCTGCCGAGGAGAGCTGCCGCGATGAGGGCGTCACTGGTGGTGGAAATGGCTGTCGGCCTTCTCTTGTGTCGGCTCCAGGGGCAAAGGGAGGGAGCTAGAGCGCTGGGGAGGAGCTGTGGCGGCCTGGGGGGTTGTTGGCATGGCGGAAGGAGGCGGGGGAAGGCTCTGGGCAGGCCAGCCTGAGTGGAGGCTAGAGCTCTACCCTGCGGCCATGGGGAGTGGAGGGAGCCCGAGAGGAGAGGGGGCACGAGGGGCTCCCTGGGAGGAGAGGACGAGGGTCTTAGGGAGCGAGAGAGGCTCTGGAAGGAAGAGATAAGAGGGAAGAGAGGGAAAGGGAGCTCGGGAGCTCTCTAGAGCTTCCTGGCATGGCAAGGACACGCGTCCCTCGGCACCTTGGAGCTTAGCCAGCATCGGGAAAGAGCTTGGACCAGTCAAAGGAGGTGCTCTGGTGCTATGAGATAAGATGAAACGGCTAGATACGCCGTGGAGAAAGAAGACAAGGTGCAGAGCACCGTTTCTGCAGGCCAGGGGGTGGTCACCACCCCACTTGGTGTCCTGGGCCACCCCTTGGCCAGGCCAAGGTGTCAAACATGCAAGGCATGCGTGCCACGGAACACTGGTGGAGTTTGAACACAATAGGACAAGTTTTGACTGGGGTTTGACTGTTGTAAACATTTCAGCAGGAAACTAGAGGCTGATACAAGTGGTTGTCACAGGTAGGGATGGGAGGTGAAACCATGTCCTGGAGCATGTGGTATAGAAGGATTACACACCTGCAAAAATTCATCTCAAGAAAAGAAGTGTAGCTAGCACTTGCTGTACAAAGCTACTTTTCAGCCAAAAATGAACCTGAAGAGGTGCTGCTCATTTTCTCCACATGAGCATGCCATATCTTTGTTTGAAATGAAGCATTTACATACTAGAGAGGCTCTGGAAAGAATTGGGGGCCTTGGGTTAAGCAGAAGAATGGGAAGAAGGGTAAAACAGTGCTGCCAAGGGTGAAAATGAGAGAAACTTACAAAGGGTCCATCTCCAATAATTGACCAGTGGCCATGGGAATGTTACTGGAGGTGAAATGTAACTATGTGAGGCTGTGGTAGAAAGTTGAGCTCAAGGGTAAAAGTGGAAGGGGCAAAAGAAGCCAATTTAGAGACTGCACACAAGGTGTTTGATCTGTGGTTAGGCTACCATATGGATTCCAATGGCTATGAAACTTAACAGGATCAAACAATAGATGAAAATAGGCTTGCACACCAAATTTGGGATTTGCTCGAGAAGTTTTCCAATGTAGACTTGAAAAACCACAGAAATGGGCAGAAATGGCTTTCTGCCTACAACCCTATTCAAATCAATTCCCACAAATCCAATATTTGGTGTAGGGGCATTATTTAAGCATTAAGGCATGCACAAAAAGTTTGAGGTCAATTGGAGAAACTTTATAATGTAAAGTTTACCAAAGTCAGAAATCAACAAAGAGGGTGTCATGGTTTTGTCACGGCAGATGTCCTCGTGAGAGAACTTAGGTGTGAGGCCATCGCAACCATGTGGCGGCTTGAAGGGGTTGGTCGGAATCGAGAGACATGAGTTTACCGAGGTTCGGCCCCTCCGATGGAGGTAAAAGCCTACGTCGTGCTTGTGTTCCGTTGATGGAGATGATGATCTTGATTACAAGGGTGCAGATTCGCCACCTCTAATCTTGTGGGTGTCTAATCTGTCTATCGCATGATCTGTCTTGTCTAGACCTAAGATGTGTATCTTGCTCCTCCCTCTTGGGGCGCCTTACCCCTCCTTATATAGGTGGAAGGGGTAGGTTTACATGTAGAGTCCTACTAGTAGTAGGAATAGGACTAGTATCTCTTGAATCCTAATCCGGGTCTTGTTTCCTTCTTACGGGAGTCTTTCCTCTTCTTGGGCCTTCTATGTGAGTCGGCCCTCCTCACCTCTCTATGAGTCGCCTTATGCCAGGGTGTACGCCGGGCCTTGGGCCTTCGTCATTTATCTAAGCCGCCTGTGGGGACAAGTATGAGTCGCCGGTGAGTCGCCAAGTCCTTTGGTGGGTCATGCTCCAAGCCGGGTTACACTGCGAGGTATATCCCCGACATTAGCCCCCAAGGTTAGCTTGAATTTATTCATGGTAAGCTCCTGAAATAAGAATGATAAATAAGTTAAGGGACCGGCTTGCTCCTCTGGCCAGCTTGATTTACTGAAGTGGCTCCTTGAAAAATCCGGGTTTCTTCGAGTCGCCTTCAATCATCTTGTTGGTACGTGTCCTTTGTAATAAAATACATATGCCATTGAGTCGGCCTCCAATGCTTTGGCTTGATGAAAATTTGGGAAATAAGAAATCCACACAATGTTGAACTAGCTTCTCTTGCTTCGGCGGGTTATGATTGATAATGGCGGGTCATGATTGCTAATGGCGGGTCATGATTATTAGTAGTGCCCCGTCAAACAACTGAACTCCAATTGTCAAATCCGTGTGATGTTGAGCCGGTCTTTCAATGCTTCAACTAGATAAAAAATATGGTGAACGAGTCTCCCAATACTTCACCTCCATGACATAATGAAATGTGCTCTTAAATTTTTTGATATATCCATATTACCTATAGCCCCCAAGGGCCGGGTCATCAGTGTGTGATGGGCCGGGTCTTCAATTTGAACCTCATGATCTATGAAACAACTTAGTGATGTAGCCCCCAAGGGCCGGCTTGTCTTGCATGCAGCAACCTGGGATTTTAGAAATTATGACCTGAATGGTATAGCCCCCAAGTGACGGGTCGATTGCTTGCGGTGACTCGAGACTTCCATGTTCTTCTCCTTGAGGAGCAATGTGTAGCCCCCAAGAGCCAGATCATTATAAAAATGATGAGCCGGTGCTTCCTTGAATCCATACTTGAATAAAGAGCGGTATGTAGCCCTCCAAGGCCGGCTTATCTCCTTGAGGTAGCCGGGTCTGTTGATGATGTGATGATTTGAAAAGCGGATTGCATTAGCCCCCAAGTGTCATGGTGCATGCTTGCAGCAACATGGGACTTTCATAATTTGATGTAATCTTGATTTGAATAATGTAGCCCCCAAGTGCCGGGTTGCGTGCCTGCAGCAACTTGGGACTATTCCTTCCATTGTAAAATAAAATCATATCCACTCTGTGAGCTGATGATGCCTTTGTGATAAAAGAAATCATTTACCGTGTTTGCAATGTAACCCGGCAAATATATCCTTGAGAGATCCATATGTTTGAGAAATCAATAAGTGTTGTAGTTTACTACAGAACACAAGTTGAAGAAATCCAAGGGCCGGTCAATTAGATGACTCGGCATTATATGTGATAGGGAAGCTCTTCGACAATAGTCAATTCTTCCGAGCTAGCTTAAAAAACCCCAATCATTTAACACTGGTTATGATAAACCATGATGAAAATCCAGCCAAATTGGCAATTCAAAGATTAATTTGCACCTGCAAGAATTTATGCTTTGACCCGGTTTAAAGACCAGCATGATATGTATGTATGATGTATGATGTAATGCAATATGATGCATGTATATGATATGATAAGTATGGCATCAAGCTATTTTAAATAAGCCGGCTCAGTAAGTTACGGTGGCTAGCACCTCAGTGAGTAATGGGTGATAATAAATAACAATCGGCCCAAGATATTTTGAGGCGAGTCAGAAAAAACCTGAAAAACCTTGTGGCAGTGCCAGGAAGGTAAAAAATAGTAATTTCGTCGGCTCATCAGGTCGCGACAGGATGGGGCGAGTCAGAAAGCCCAAACGCCACCCAAGAATGATTTCGTCGGCTCATAAGGTCGCGACAGGATGGGGCGAGTCAGAATAGCTCAAGCGCACACCCTAGATGATGGTTTCATCGGCTCATAAGGTCGCGACAGGATGGGGCGAGTCAGAAAGCTCAAGCGCCACCCTAGATGATGGTTTCGTCGGCTCATAAGGTCGCGACAGGATGGGGCGAGTCAGAAAGCTCAAGCGCCACCCTAGATGATCGTTTCGTCGGCTCATAAGGTCGCGACAGGATGGGGCGAGTCAGAAAGCTCAAGCGCCACCCTAAGATGATGGTTTCGTCGGCTCATAAGGTCGCGACAGGATGGGCGAGTCAGAAAGCTCAAGCGCCACCCTATGATGATGGTTTCGTCGGCTCATAAGGTCGCGACAGGATGGGTGAGTCAGAAAGCTCAAGCCCCACCCTAAGATGATGGTTTCGTCGGCTCATAAGGTCGCGACAGGATGGGGCGAGTCAGAAAGCTCAAGTGCCACCCTAAGATGATGGTTTCGTCGGCTCATAAGGTCACGACAGGATGGGGCGAGTCAGAAAGCTCAAGCGCCACCCAAGATGATGGTTTCGTCGGCTCATAAGGTCGCGACAGGATGTGGCGAGTCAGAAAGCTCAAGCGCCACCCTAGATGATAGTTTCGTCGGCTCATAAGGTCGCGACAGGATGGGGCGAGTCAGAAAGCTCAAGCGCCACCCTAAGATGATGGTTTCGTCGGCTCATCAGGTCGCGACAGGATGGGCGAGTCAGAAAGCTCAAGCGCCACCCTAAGATGATGGTTTCATCGGCTCATAAGGTCGCGACAGGATGGGGCGAGTCAGAAAGCTCAAGCGCCACCCTAAGATGATGGTTTCGTCGGCTCATAAGGTCACGACAGGATGGGGCGAGTCAGAAAGCTCAAGCGCCACCCAAGAAGATGGTTTCGTTGGCTCATAAGGTCGCGAGGGGATGGGGCGAGTCAGAAAGCTCAAGCGCCACCCTAAGATGATGGTTTCGTCGGCTCATAAGGTCGCGACAGGATGGGGCGAGTCAGAAAGCTCAAGCGCCACCCAAGATGATGGTTTCGTCGGCTCATAAGGTCGCGACGGGATGGGGCGAGTCAGAAAGCTCAAGCGCCACCCTAAGATGATGGTTTTGTCGGCTCATAAGGTCGCGACAGGATGGGGCGAGTCAGAAAGCTCAAGCGCCACCCAAGATGATGGTTTCGTCGGCCCATAAGGTCGCGACGGGATGGGGCGAGTCAGAAAGCTCAAGCGCCACCCTAAGATGATGGTTTCGTTGGCTCATAAGGTCGCGACGGGATGGGGCGAGTCAGAAAGCTCAAGCGCCACCTAAGATGATGGTTTCGTCGGCTCATAAGGTCACGACAGGATGGGGCGAGTCAGAAAGCTCAAGCGCCACCCTAAGATGATGGTTTCATCGGGTCATAAGGTCGCGACAGGATGGGGCGAGTCAGAAAGCTCAAGCGCCACCCTAAGATAATGGTTTCGTCGGCTCATAAGGTCGCGACAGGATGGGGCGAGTCAGAAAGCTCAAGCGCCACCCTAAGATGATGGTTTCGTCGGCTCCTAAGGTCGCGACAGGATGGGGCGAGTCAGAAAGCTCAAGCGCCACCCTAAGATGATGGTTTCGTCGGCTCATAAGGTCGCGACAGGATGGGGCGAGTCAGAAAGCTCAAGCACCACCCTAAGATGATGGTTTCGTCGGCTCATAAGGTCGCGACAGGATGGGGCGAGTCAGAAAGCTCAAGCGCCTCCCTAAGATGATGGTTTTGTCGGCTCATAAGGTCGCGACAGGATGGGGCGAGTCAGAAAGCTCAAGCGCCACCCAAGATAATAATTTTTCTGTAATGACCCGGGGTTCTTGAATTATTCATCCCAGTTGAGCCTGCCGAGTCATGTCCATGTAGCCCCCGAGTCTTAAATCGACTCACGGAGTCGGCTTGAGAGTCTTCAGACTTGATTGTGGCATAAACCAGCAGAGAAAAGATACTGGTACTCGCTCCATCTCCGAGATATAAAGCCACTGCACCGGCAAGTTGATGTTGTCCGGACCGTGAGGACGGCGACTTGCATCTTTTGTTGGGAGGCTCGTGTAAGCGAGCACTGCACCGGCGGGTTGATATAATCCGGACCGTGAGGACGGCGACTTGCGTCCATCTGTTGGGCGGCTGGTACAGGCAAGCACTACTCCAACGGGTTGATATAATCCGGACCGTGAGGACGGCGACTTGCGTCCATCTGTTGGGCGGCTCGTACAGGCAAGCACTACTCGAGCGGGTTAAGTTGAATGCGAGAGATATCTTGTGATTTGGCACGAACTCGAGAATCGGTCGCGGCATTGTATGCCGTTTTGGTCGCGCGGACGTGAAAGTTGGCCGCGTCATTGTAAGTCGCCGCGTCATTGGGAATTTGCACGGACGGTGAGCCGTTGTGGCGTTGTAAGCTTATGTGGATAATGAGTTGACAGCGTCATTTGTAAGCCAGTGCGGATAAAAACTAGTGTAGGATGATTCTGACATGATCCCCATCTCCACGGGATAATGCCACTTCGCTAAGAAATAATTGTCCTGCGTAAAAAATATCACCAGCCAGAGTAATTGTTCTTTGGACAAATAGTATGTACTAAAAGATAGGTAGGTTGGATATCACCTGATATTTTTATCGGATGAAATAGTGATGATCCGTATGCGGACGCTGTCGACGTAGTTACACTTCCAATTATAATGTTTGCTCTCACGTGGGCCTTCCTTTGTATTTCTCATCATTTTTTATCTAGGAGCAGCTATCCCTTCTTCCTTTTTTAAGCATCTCCGCTGACGCACATCTCGCGTCCCAGCGGGGCTGCACTCCGCTTCTGCATGACCTCTTATCCCCTGTGCGAGATGTCCGAGCTAACAATTTAGTTGTTGACTTTGGCTTTTTCTCTGATCTAGCGATTTTTCCAGTAGACGCTCTTCCTCTGTCCAGGTAGCCTGAGCATGCGCGGGTGTGCTGACGGCGAGGCACGGCAGCGGGAGCCAGCTGAACGGGTGGTCCAGTAGGGCAGCTCAGCAGCGGGAGCAGGGCGTGCGGCCTCGTGGGCATAAACTGGCGCGACAGAGGCGAGGTCGCGGCGTGTGGGACGCGAACCTCTGCAGCAACTATGCTGATATATTCAGGTCATGGACTCCTCCTCTCTTTTTCGTATGGTGAATCCTACTCCGTGACCATCTCCAGGTCGTGGAGATACATGCATGTATAGAATACACATGTGATTTGCACTCTGGCCGTGTAATCCATGAACGTAACCAGCTCGCTTTGTTTATTGTGGGACTTGATCCAATCAAGTAGCAAGGCACACCATGATGCAAATTTTATAAGCAGGTGCTCCCATCTTCTATCTTCGTGATCACTCAGAGCTTCCGATTTCATCGGCGCAGTTTAGATCTGATGCGCGTTGTGTTGATGGTAGCACCTGTGAAACCCGGTATGGTTTGTAGAGGATGGATCCTGATTCCACCGGTTTCGACCACGTGCTCGAGCAAAGACGAAAGTTGAAGTTGGCGAATCCCTTTGTAAGATTGGAGTTGAAATACATCCTTTCGGACCGACTCATCTTCTTCTAAAAAATTGCAAGCTTCTCGATCCCTAAAAAGATCCCTTCAAGAACACGATACCACCGTACGATCTGCCCCATGGTGGGCGCCAACTGTCGTGGTTTTGTCACGGCAGATATCCTCGTGAGAGAACTTAGGTGTGAGGCCATCGCAACCATGTGGCGGCTTGAAGGGGTTGGTCGGAATCGAGAGACGCGAGTTTACCCAGGTTCGGCCCCTCCGATGGAGGTAAAAGCCTACGTCCTGTTTGTGTTCCATTGATGGAGATGATGATCTTGATTACAAGGGTGCAGATTCGCCACCTCTAATCTCGTGGGTGTCTAATCTGTCTATCTCATGATCTGTCTTGTCTAGACCTAAGCTGTGTATCTTGCTCCTCCCTCTTGGGGCGCCTTACCCCTCCTTATATAGGTGGAAGGGGTAGGTTTACATGTAGAGTCCTACTAGTAGTAGGAATAGGACTAGTATCTCTTGAATCCTAATCCGGGTCTTGTTTCCTTCTTACGGGAGTCTTTCCTCTTCTTGGGCCTTCTATGTGAGTCGGCCCTCCTGGCCTCTCTATGAGTCGCCTTATGCCAGGGTGTAAGGCGGGCCTTGGGCCTTCGTCATTTATCTAAGCCGCCTGTGGGGACAAGTATGAGTCGCCGGTGAGTCGCCAAGTCCTTTGGCGGGTCATACTCCAAGTCGGGTTACACTGCGAGGTATATCCCTGACCGAGGGTTTTGAGGGTCTCAGGAAAATTTCATCTATTCTCCTTGGTGTACCACTTGGTGTGTATGCCTTATTGGAGTATTGGAACATGTGCACCAAATTTCAGCATAATTGGAGACACTTCACAATGAAGAGTTGCTCAAATTTGATTCTGGACAGATAGGGTTTTAGAGTGATTAGGGGAGCCAAATCAACTTGGATTAAAATGAAACTTGGCAAGATCATCAAGAATAGCATAGATGACATGCTAGAATTTTACTGGAATTTATTGAGAATATTTCTAATAGAAATATTTCAAAAGCTTGAAATAGGAAGGAATGGTTTTGGAGGGGTTTGCCAAATATTTTGAACATGACCATGTGTTGAAACTCATAAATAAGGAATAAATATATCCACTGAGTTTCCCTAAATTTTCTTAAATATTTTTAAAGCAATAAAATAACTTTCCTTCATAGGAGACCATTTTTGGTCTCATAGAAAGGCTTTTAAATAAAATAATAAAATAACTTTTAAAATTATAATATGGTGGTTTTTGGAAGACATTTTGATAATAGGTCTTAGATAAAGTAATTGGTGCAAAATAAATTCCCTAATTTGAGGACTTGTAGTACAAACCTCATCTCAGGGGTTTGAAAGTTTAATTCAAAGAGATGTTTTTTGGTGAATATAATATTTGGTGAAAATAGATATTTATCCTAAACACATGGCATGATCATTAGGCACGAGAACATGGGATGAGGAGGTGACTAGGAGGATGGCAAGGATTAATGGGGAGCAATCACATGCATTCAAGCAAACAAGCAAACAATGGTCACTCCAAGCATCACAAGCATTCACAAAAAAATTAACTGGTCCTAATTTTTGAAATAAGTTAATTAGTCAGGAAAGCCAAAAACTGGGGTGTGAGAGACCTTACCCCTTAAGAAAATCTCGTCCCCGAGATTTCTAGGCTAGGGGTTGGTGAGATACAAAATCTTGAGTCGGAGATAGTCTTCATGTCCCCATGTTGTTGTCGTGGTTTTGAGGCGCTTGATGATACAACTTCGAATGTACGCACGTCCTTGCGTGATCGTGAGCGGGATCTGGCAATAAGTTAGGCTTGACCGAGGTCAAGGGCTTGGTGAACTAAGTCCGTGCAAGGTTCTGGCTTGCGAGTGTACTCCAAGGTCAGAATACGTGGCAAGATGGTGTGTCTGGGATCTGGTCCTGGGGCTTCGCATGCCAGTTAGTGACATCAAGATGTCTCGCGTTAGAATGCACTGCCAAAATCTTTGTGTAGCTTCCCGCTTACGGGAAGTCCTTGACTTTCTTTCGGAAGTCAAGCTATGGTCGCAAATAGTCTTCGAAGGCTTCTCGTAAAAGGGTCCGGGTTGGGTCTCACCTATGAGTCTAAGCTCGGAGGCTCAGAGTTCAGAATAGGTCCTGCCATCTGGGAGGGTTAGCGAGGCGTTCTGGACGAGCTGGCTACCCAAGAGTATAGACCAGCCATCCGTTCCCAAGGTCTGCGACTCGGCAAGCGGAAATCGCCTTTAGCAGGTTTCCACCACGACCTACTAGTACTTGCGTCCTTAATATGGACCAAGGAGAGGTCGTCTGATTCTTCGCTTGTCCAAGGGCTTCGTCATCTTGAATCGTCGAGGCTTCTTGACGTCGTTGATGTGGTCGGTGTGCGGTCGGTGGTTGACTTCTGTTGCATTTATCGTCGTTGTCGTGGCTTCCTCGTCACAGCGGTTCTTCGTCTTGACTTGAGTAGGTTAGACTTCCGTCGTCTTGGGACTGCTTCAAGAACTCCACCTTCTCGAGATATAACTGTACCCTCGAGAGGCATAACAATCGGCGTTCCTGGGTTCGTCCAAACAAGACTAAGGTGTTCTTCCTCTTACTGGGTGAGTAAGTATGTCATCAGTGAGGATGACAACATACCTTCCACAAACACGACATAAGCACAGTGCTCATGGGTCAGGCGAGGAGGACGGGGACTTGCTATGGGCGGGTACTGGCCACATTTTAACGACTTAGAGTCGTCTTCTATGGTCGTAATCCGTCCATCTTGTGGCTCAGCGAAGCTTTAGGGTCTCAAGGAACTTAGGATGTGGCGAACAGTTATCATCTTATATCTAAGCACATTCCTTAGATGCCAATAGTTCGACCTCAGATCTCGGGACGATATCACCTCATCTCATCAATGATACCATCCCACGTGGGTCAACTCCACACCGCTCATGCTAGTCAACTCCGGTTTGAAGGAACAACTAAACCCAAACACTACAAGTATGGTGTAGCAACGATGCACATGCATGACTAGGCAAGAAGCTCCGGGAGGCATACAAGTTCCTATGATTGAATCTAGGGCACAACAAATCCAAATGTCCATCTAAGTCATCCAATGGACAGGGTACTACATTTCTATATCAAGGAAACACATAGTATACCAATCCAATATCTTGTTTCCTTGCTACGAATCCGATCAAGTGATCCATCAATCCGATCAATCATTACTGGACCTATCACTCCTACAAATCCAACATTGATGGGGTTCTAATTCACATATTACTGCAAGAATTACGTCATAGTATATCCACCAACTTCAATAATCATGGCCATCTAATCTCCAAGACCAAACCTTATAGGTTGTAAACCAATCTGACAACTCCAAGTACACGCACTATATATCCATCGAGAAACATGGTATCACAATCGAGATTATCGAGCTAAATCCAATTTACTCCGAACCATGTGGTCTTTGTCATCCTCAATACTCTATTAAGATTACCTATTTAAATCCAAGACTCAAATCCAATAAGAATTCTACTTGATTCCGAGTCATCCTGATAATTATCGCCACCCAATGCAACTACTTGCTAAAGTCATATATACCACCAAGAATAATGTTCGCGATCATAATTGTCCTACTAAATCCAATCTTACTCCAAATTATATAGGTCATGCTACTATATCAACTCGTTCCACCAAATCCACCTACCTTTATAAGGGTCTCACGATCCACTAAAATAGTCTAGCTATATCCTCAAGACACATATCATCATCACCATGACAGTCTAATACTCTATATCTGAGAACGATCCTCTTATGGCATTAGGGTTACAGTGCTAGCTTAAGATTGCAGGATACTTGTTCACAGTGATCACTTGTTCCATAAGGAACCCGGTGCTTAGCGGGGCTTATCGGGGACCTACACGAGTTCTGGCAAGTCCGTGTACTAGACACGTGACCAGAAATTTTGAGTCGGAAAGGCTTGTGGAGGATAGTCTGGTCTAGTGTGGTTTTCCAATCTTGAGGGAAAAGCACACTCCTACGGGTTGCGTGTGGTTAAGCACAGTAAGTGTCTTCAGCGTCAGTCGTCCTTCGAAGTGGATTTCTTGGTGCATCTTGCCTTTCCGTCTTCAGTTGTCGAGAGGGTTGAGAGAGAGAGAGAGCACAGAGGGGGTGTTTAAGGGTCTTAGTGCAGTCAAACAAGCGTTGAAAATTCAGCTTGAACAAGTGCCAAAATCGTTTTGAACATTAAAAATAAGACGAGTGATATAACCGCATGCTTGTTGCCTAAGCAAAAGTGCGACTTATATCAAAGCACAAACCACAAAAACGACAACACATAACATGGTCCATCCGAACCATTTCTCGGACTCGACTTCGCATAGAGAATTCACGACTCATACTATCCTAGGTTCTAGGACTCGACGGTCGTGCTTGCTTCTTGCTCCAGAGAGGAGTCCGCTAATTCTTCTGGATCTTCTCATGGTGTTGTCACGCCTCTTGTTGTTGCTTGCCGAAGCAATTCGCTTGGGTTGTAAAGAACTCTTGTTATCTTCTTGTCTGGGAAGTTGCTGACGAAGGTAGTTCTTCATTGCTGTCATTGATAGGGTCTTCTGTTGTCTTCATGATCTTGTCAGTGTCTTCTTGTCTTCCGAGGCTTCGAGAGTCTCAAGTGGACATCTTCATGCACCGATATTTGCATGACATGATAGAGTTCTGATCTGTCAATCATACTAATTGCGATATCGACACCTAGAGCGGGGGATGAAGAGAACCGTTTTCCTGCTCACTAAGGTGAGGCGGACCAAATGGCAAGGTTCTCATCCACCGGTGGTGGTCGACACAATTACTTATAACTGACAGGGTCGCTCTATTAGTGATGCAGATCAAGGTTTGCATATATTATATCCAGATTATCGTAGGCGAAAGTGGCATCACTCTGGAACAGTGCCCAGGGTTTCACCATTTCTAAGCCTCGATATCCTTGTCCCTCATGGAGGTACTTCTGTTGGTGTCGTCTGGTCGTAGAGTTGTCTTCCCTGTCCTTCAGCACAAGTCTTTGCCTGGAATGATTACTTCCTTCCGGGCTGCCCACGAGGATTTCAATTTACCCCATGGTCAGAGGGCATAAGGTACTAGTGACCGTTTGCAAGTTTGAAAAAAAAGTAGACGAGGAGAATCAAGAAAATAGGAGTGGAAGGCTAAGGCATAACCTTCACTTTCTTTGAAGATTTAGGAGAGTCGAGAAAATATATAGGTTTTGTAAGTATTTTGAAGGATCTGGAAAGCAGTTTTATACTAACTAACGTCCGTGCTTACTAAGGGCTTCCTACAGTCAGGATGGCTCTGATACCAGCTCTATGGGGACCCCGACTTACGAGTCGAGATCGCCGTGCTCAGTGATCCCAGATATCAATGCTCACCAAACACAGATACCGAATAAAAGAGTCTTACATCCATACATATCGTTTGATTCAATAAATGACCACTTTGGTCGAGTCTTACATATATAGGGCCTTATAGGCCATCACACCAAACAGGACCAATAGCGGAATTATTGGTTGAAAGCGTGAACCCATGCCATCACCCTTAACCTACAGGCATTCTGACTGGGAAACATCCTAGCTCGCATGAACGTCACCGAGTTAATCTTCACCATATCCTGTCTTTCACACCTGGTCAATGAAATAACCAGTGGCAAGCCAATGAGTACTTTGAATGTACTCGCAAACAGCCCATGACATGAACAATGAAAGTGAAGGATAACAATATCATGCATCTTTAGTGTAACTCATCTGGGTAGAATGATCATGAATATGCATCAAGTTAAAGAATTACTTTTGAAGAACAGGTTACAGATATCAACATATCTGCTAAGGGCTGAACCATCCGAGTTCACCCTATATGCCAAGTTACCGAACTTGGTCATATCCTCGATATATCAGTTGAGGGATAAACCATCCGGGTTCACCCTATATGCCAAGTCATCGAACTTCGTCATATTATTACTATCAAAGCAACACCTTTTTCCAACACCACACACACTCACTCACGCACACTTGGTTTATGCGGAAATATCAGGACGTAGTTTAAGCAGGATTACCCAACTGTCCTTAACCGTGGACACGGCTATTCGAATAGTTTACACTCTGCAGAGGTAGTACGTTGGACCCACGAGATCCGGGAAACTTCCGTGTCATCCACGACTCGCGGTATATCACATACCCGAGGTAAGTACCCGATCAATGCCTTTCCCCTAACGATACTAGACAAAGAGGTCCACTCGATTGGTACCCAGCTCACATGTTGTACGTCTTACGAGCACCAACTCTGGACCGTACCGACCATGCAGGGACCACCGGTGTGACTGGAACTCATAAAAATGGCATAGTCGTCCTACCCGGCACGACCCCATCACGAGAGTGACCACATATCACTCCCGCCACTAGCAATGTGGCTCTTTGCTAGCACCGACCAGAGTAATTAACATAGCCCCGTCCCATAAGGGGTAACGTGGTCGTATTGGTAAGGTTGGGACGATCGACACATCATAAATCTAATCCAATTTCCGAAACCTTACTCACACAAATACTAGGTGCATCACTTCACCAAAAGTGACCACCAACTCATCATCACCCTCGGGAATTAGTGGCACCCGACGGGGTTTTCATAAACTCTTGTTTTACAACATCATGCTCATGATGATACTACTACTATCTTTACTTGTCAACATGGTATTAGCATGACCCTCAAGGGGTAGGGTCAAGCTCAATGCAATTGCTCCGGAGGAGCCTTCGGTGAGATCATATCAAAAGATTACCAACACTTATGATCATATGCAACGGGAATACTTGCTTTTAAAACATGCAAAGTAACATATGCTTAGTCATGGTCAAAGGGCTGCTTGCCTTGCTCACGTAAGTCCTCGGGGTCTCTGAGGTCTTCTGCTACAACTCTGAATACTTCGTCTACCGTCAACTATCGTCGGAAACAACCATAGTAAGCCACATAGCAAGCAGAATAAAAGTGTTCTATAAATAGAAGTTTTATTTTTCTTGGACCTCTCTGGTCATAAGAAAAATACGTGAAGCTTTGCCAAGGGGTTTTGGATCATCAGGGTGTCTGAATGGAAGGAAGGGAGGAATAGGTGATCATTGAAGAAGCCAACAGAATTCATTCTATTAAAAATGAGTGGAGGCACCCATTTAACAGAGCATGATTTTAGAAATATTTAGGAAGTGGTTTCACTGGATTTGGAGTTGAAAACAATACTCTAGGGATTTTCTACTATGGAGTAAATAGCAATAGGAAGCTATTTATTTTAAAGAACAGAATGAAGCTTGATAAAAAAATGTTGACCAAGGCTCTAAAAATAGGGGACGATTTTAGAAGACCCTAGGAATTTGAATCACTCCATTTGGAGTTAATTTGCATCCTATGGGAATTTCCAAAGTGGGGACAAATATGCACAAATTTGGATTTAAATGAAAATGCCACAGAAAGTGGGTAGGGAAAAATGTGCAAAGCACTTATTTGGATAGGCCTCATTTTTAGGATCCTGCAGAAATTTGAATCATGAATTTTGGAGTTAGTATGATTTTACAATGGAATTCATAAGTTAGGAATAAAAGGAAAAAGGGGGAGGGTACTTATCCCTCGAGCTAACTAGCGCCAAGGGCGGCAGATAAGCAAATGGGCCAGCCTGCTCGCTCGGCCTGGCGCGCACGGCCACGCAGGAGATGTATTCAATAGAATACGCCTCCTGCTGGAAGGAGGCGCAGAGCGCCCGGGCGCCTCCACTTATCTGGTGGGCCTCCGCCCTAGCTCGCTGACGAGGGGGCCCCGCGTGCAGGTGCTTCTCCTACCTCCTGCATGCGAAGAGAGGAGATGCACGAGCCCGAGGGCTCGCTGGCTCCCGGTGCTCTGGCCACCTCCGATGAGGCCTGGCTCGCCGACGGGCTCGGGCGGCCGCGCCGCGCCTATCCAGGTGCCGCTTTCCTGCCGAGGAGAGCCGCCGCGACGAGGGTGTGACTGGTGGTGGAAATGGCCGTTGGCCTTCTCTGGTGTCGGCACCAGGGGCGAAGGGAGGGAGCTGGAGCGCTGGGGAGGAGCTGCGGCGTCCTGGGGGGTTGCCGGCAAAGCGGAAGGAGGCGGGGGAAGGCTATGGGCATGCCAGCCCGAGCGGAGGCCGGAGCTCTACCCCGCGGCCATGGGGAGAGGAAGGAGCCCGAGAGGAGAGGGGGAACGAGGGGCTCCCTGGGAGGAGAGGAGTAGGGTCTTAGGGAGCCAGAGAGGCTTTGGAAGGAAGAGATAAGAGGGAAGAGAGGGAGAGGGAGCTCGGGAGCTCTCTAGAGCTTCCTGGCATGGCAAGGACACGCGTCCCTGCGCACCTTGGAGCTTAGCCAGCATCGGGGAAGAGCTTGGACCAGTCAAAGGAGGTGCTCTGGTGCTGTGAGACAAGATGAAACGGCTAGATACGCCCTGGAGAAAGAAGACAAGGCGCAGAGCACCGTTTCTGCAGGCCAGGGGTGGTCACCACCCCACTTCGCGTCCTGGGCCACCCCTTGGCCAGGGCAAGGTGTCAAACATGCAAGGCATGCATGCAACGAAACACTGGTGGAGTTTGAACGCAACAGGACAAGATTTGACTGGCTTTGACTGTTGTTAACATTTCAGCGGGAAACTAGAGGCTGATACAAGTGGTTGTCACACGCAGGGATGGGAGGTGAAACCACGTCATGGAGCATGTGTTATAGAAGGACTACACACCTTCAAAAATTCAGCTCAAGAAAAGAAGTGTAGCTAGCACTTGCTGTACAAAGCTACTTTTCAGCCAAAAATGAACTTGAAGAGGTGTTGCTCATTTTCTCCACATGAGCATGCCATATCTTTGTTTGAAATGAAGCATTTACATACTAGAGAGGCTCTGGAAAGAATTGGGGGCCTTGGGTTAAGCAGAAGAATGGGAAGAAGGGTCAAACAATGCTGCCAAGGGTGAAAATGAGAGAAACTTACAAAGGGTCCATCTCCAATAATTGACCAGTGGCCATGGGAATATTACTGGAGGTGAAATGTATTTGATCTCAAGGGTGTGGTAGAAAGTTGATCTCAAGGGTAAAAGTGGAAGGGGCAAAAGAAGCCAATTTAGATACTGCACACAAGGTATTTGATCTGTGGTTAGGCTACCAGATGGATTCCAATGGCTATGAAACTTAACACAATCAAATAGTAGATGAAAATAGGCTTGCACACCAAATTTGCGATTTGCTGGAGAAGTTTTCCAATGTAGACTTGAAAAACCCCAGAAATGGGCAAAAATGGCTTTCTGCCTACAACCCTATTCAAATCAATTCCCACAAATCCAATATTTGGTGTAGGGGCATTATTTAAGCATTAAGGCATGCACAAAAAGTTTGAGGTCAATTGGAGAAACTTTATAATGTAAAGTTTACCAAAGTCAGAAATCAATGGAGAGGGTTTTGAGGGTCTCAGGACAAGTTCATCTATTCTCCTTGGTGTACCACTTGGTGTGTATACCTTATTGGAGTATTGGAACATGTCCACCAAATTTTAGTATAATTGGAGACACTTGACAATGTAGAGTTGCTCAAATTTGATTCTGGACAGATAAGGATTTAGAGTGATTAGGGTAGCCAAATCGACTTGGATTAAAATGAAAATTGGCAAGATCATCAAGAATAGCATAGATGACATGCTAGAATTTTACTGGAATTTGTTGAGAATATTTCTAATAGAAATATTTCAAAAGCTTGAAATAGGAAGGAATGGTTTTGGAGGGGTTTGCCCAATATTTTGAACATGACCATGTATTGAAACTCATAATTATGGAATAAATATATCCACTGAGTTTCCCTAAATTTTCTTAAATATGTTGAAAGCAATAAAAATAACTTTCCTTCATAGGAGACCATTTCTGGTCTCACAGAAAGGCTTTTAAATAAAATAATAAAATAACTTTTAAAATAATAATATGGTGGTTTTTGGAAGAAATTTTGATAATAGGTTTTAAATAAAGTAATTTGTGCAAAATAAATTCCCTAATTTGAGGACTTGTAGTACAAACCTCATCTCACGGGTTTGAAAGTTTAATTCAAAGAGATGCTTTTTGGTGAAAATAATATTTGGTGAAAATAGATATTTATCATAAACACATGGCATGATCATTAGGCAGGAGAACATGGGATGAGGAGGTGATTAGGAGGATGGCAAGGATTAATGGGGAGCAATCACATGCATTCAAGCAAACAAGCAAACAATGGTCACTCCAAGCATCACAAGCATTCACACACAAAAAAATTGGTCCTAATTTTTGAAATAAGTTAATTAGTCAGGAAAGCCAAAAACTGGGGTGTGACATGATTTGAGTAATGTTTGGACTATTGGTGTCAAGAGCTTGAGCCTATTTGTGATATGTGTCGTACTTTGGGAAATCTGTGTGTATTTTCAAAAACAACAAAAATAGTTGAGAACTCTAGCTACTAGATGGATCGCTAACCTCTGGAGGGGTTGGAATATATAGAGTACCCTCAGATTATCATGGGTCGAGGATGCGCAAGGATAACCAAACCCCCGAACACACCTCCTTGGGGTACTTGTCTCTTTGTGAATCTCGTGACTAGATAGAGAGTTACCGATAATAAGTGCATGAGTTCTTCGGACTAATGCGAGTATTCTCTTCTTGGCACTTCCAGCATCCATATTTTTGCTAGTCTCTTTGGTATCGTGCATTGCCCTTTCTCATCTTGAGAGTTGGTGCAAACTTCGCCGGTGCATCCCAACCTTTGGCATGATACGCTCTGTCATTATAAGCCTAATTATATCCTTCCTCAAAATAGCCACCATACCTACCTATCAAGGCATTTCCATAGCCTTTCCGAGATACATTGACAAGCAACATCCACCATCTCATGACTTGATCTTCATGTCATACATGCCTTTGCTTGATCGAGGAGCCGCATGCTAGCTGGGCCTTGCCCTTATTATTGCTACATGACACGCTAGTTTCATTGCATATCCTGCTACACTGGCAGAGGCATACATTTGCATACATCTGTTGGAAATATGCCCTAGAGGCAATAATAAATTAGTTATTATTATATTTCTTTGTTCATGATAATCGTTTATTATCCATGCTATAATTGTATTGATTGGAAACACAGTGCATGTGTGGATACATAGACAAAACACTGTCCCTAGTAAGCCTCTAGTTGACTAGCTCGTTGATCAAAGATGGTCAAGGTTTCCTTACCATAGGCAAGTGTTGTCACTTGATAACGGGATCACATCATTAGGAGAATCATGTGATGGACAAGACCCAAACTAATAGATGTAGCATATTGATCGTGTCATTTTGTTGCTACTGTTTTCTGCGTGTCAAGTATTTGTTCCTATGACCATGAGATCATATAACTCACTGACACCGGAGGAATGCTTTGTGTGTATCAAACGTCGCAACGTAAATGGGTGACTATAAAGATGCTCTACAGGTATCTCCGAAGGTGTTCGTTGAGTTAGTATGGATCGAGACTGGGATTTGTCACTCCGTGTGACGGAGAGGTATCTCGGGGCCCACTCGGTAATACAACATCACACACAAGCCTTGCAAGCAATGTGACTTAGTGTAAGTTGCGGGATCTTGTATTACGGAACGAGTAAAGAGACTTGCCGGTAAACGAGATTGAAATAGGTATGCAGATACTGACGATCGAATCTCGGGCAAGTAACATACCGAAGGATAAAGGGAATGACATACGGGATTATATGAATCCTTGGCACTGAGGTTCAAACGATAAGATCTTCGTAGAATATGTAGGATCCAATATGCGCATCCAGGTCCTGCTATTGGATATTGACCGAGGAGTCACTCGGGTCATGTCTACATAGTTCTCGAACCCGCAGGGTCTACACACTTAAGGTTCGACGTTGTTTTATGCGTATTTGAGTTATATGGTTGGTTACCGAATGTTGTTCGGAGTCCCGGATGAGATCACGGAAGTCACGAGGGTTTCCGGAATGGTCCGGAAACGAAGATTGATATATAGGATGACCTCATTTGATTACCGGAATGTTTTCGGAGTTACCGGGAATGACGAATGGGTTCCGGGTGTTCACCGGGGGGCAACCCACCCCAGGGAAGCCCATAGGCCTTGGGGGTGGCGCACCAGCCCTTAGTGGGCTGGTGGGACAGCCCAAGAAGTCCCTATGCGCCATAGGAAGAAAATCAAAGAGAAAAGGAAAAAAAAAAGAGGAGGTGGGAAAAGGGGGAAGGACTCCTCCTTCCAAACCTAGTTGGATTCGGTTTGGAAGGGGAGGACTCCCCCCCCCCTTGGCTCGGCCGAACCCCTTGGGTGTCCTTGGACCCCCAAGGCAAGGCTCCCCCTCTTCCCCCTATATATACAGAGGTTTTAGGGCTGATTTGAGACAATTTTGCCACGGCAGCCGACCACATATCTCCACGGTTTCACCTCTAGATCGCGTTTCTGCGGAGCTCGGGCGGAGCCCTGCTGAGATAAGATCATCACCAACCTCCGGAGCGCCGTCACGCTGCCGGAGAACTCATCTACCTCTCCGTCTCTCTTGCTGGATCAAGAAGGCCGAGATCATTGTCGAGCTGTACGTGTGCTGAACGCGGAGGTGCCATCCGTTCGGCACTAGATCGTGGGACTGATCACGGGACGGTTCGCGGGGCGGATCGAGCGACGTGAGGACGTTCCACTACATCAACCGCGTTCACTAACGCTTCTGCTGTGCGATCTACAAGGGTACGTAGATCGAATATCCCCTCTCGTAGATGGACATCACCATGATAGGTCTTCGTGCGCGTAGGAAAATTTTTGTTTCCCATGCGGCATTCCCCAACAGTGGTATCAGAGCTAGGTTCATGCGTAGATGTAATCTCGAGTAGAAAACAAAAGTTTTTGTGGGCGGTGATGTGCGTTTTGCTGCCCTCCTTAGTCTTTTCTTGATTCCGCGGTATTGTTGGATCGAAGCGGCTCGGACCGACATTACTCGTACGCTTACGAGAGACTGGTTTCATCGCTACGAGTAACTCCGTTGCTCAAACATGACCGGCGAGTGTCGGTTTCTCCAACTTTAGTTGAATCGGATTTGACCGAGGAGGTCCTTGGATGAGGTTAAATAGCAATTCATACATCTCCGTTGTGGTGTTTGCGTAAGTAAGATGCGATCCTACTAGATACCCGTGGTCACCACGTAAAACATGCAACAACAATTAGAGGACGTCTAACTTTTTTTTGCAGGGTATGCTTGTGATGTGATATGGCCAACGATGTGATGTGATATATTGTATGTATGAGATGATCATGTTGTAATAGTTAATATCGACTTGCACGTCGATGGTACGGCAACCGGCAGGAGCCATAGGGTTGTCTTTAAACTAACATTTGTGCTTGCAGATGCGTTTACTATATTACTAGGACGTAGCTTTAGTAGTAATAGCATGAGTAGCACGACAACCTCGATGGCGACACGTTGATGGAGATCATGGTGTGACGGTGGTGACAAGAAGATCGTGTCGGTGCTTTGGTGATGGAGATCAAGAAGCACATGATGATGGCCATATCATGTCACTTATGAATTGCATGTGATGTTAATCCTTTATGCACCTTATCTCGCTTAGAACGACGGTAGCATTATGAGGTGATCTCTCACTAAAATTTCAAGACAAAATTGTGTTCTCCCCGACTAAGCACCGTTGCTACAGTTCTTCGTTTCGAGACACCACGTGATGATCGGGTGTGATAGACTCAACGTTCACATACAACGGGTGCAAAACAGTTGCACACGCGGAACACTCGGGTTAAGCTTGACGAGCCTAGCATGTGCAGACATGGCCTCGGAACACATGAGACCGAAAGGTCGAGCATGAATCGTATAGTTGATATGATTAGCATAGAGATGCTTACCACTGAAACTATTCTCGACTCACGTGATGATCGGACTTGAGATAGTGGATTTGGATCATGTACCACTCAAATGACTAGAGAGATGTACTTTTTGAGTGGGAGTTCTTAAGTAATATGATTAATTGAACTAATTGTCATGAACATAGTCTAATGTCTTTGCGAATTACGATGTAGCTTGCGCTATAGCTCTACTGTTTTTATATGTTCCTAGATAAAATTTAGTTGAAAGTTGATAGTAGCTAACTTTGCAGACTGAGTCTGTAAAACCGAGGATTGTCCTCCTTGCTGCGCAGAAGGCTTATGTCCTTAATGCACCACTCGGTGTGCTGCACCTCGAGCGTCGTCTGTGGATGTTGTGAACATCCGACATACACGTTTCTGATGACTACACGATAGTTCAGTACAAAATACTTAATGGCTTAGAAGCAAGGCGCTGAAGATGTTTTGAAACGTCACGGAACATAAGAGATGTTCTAAAGAGATGAAATTGTGATTTCATGCTTGTGCCCTTGTTAAGAGGTATGAGACCTCCGACAAGATTCTTTGTCCACGAAGTAAAGGAGAAAAGCTCAATCGTTGAGCGTGTGCTCAGATTATCTGAGTACGAGAATCGCTTGAATCAAGTGGGAGTTGATCTTCCAGATAAGATAGTGATGGTTCTCCAAAGTCACTGCCACCAAGCTGTGAGAGCTTCGTGATGAACTATAACATACCAAGGATAGATACAATGATCCTTGAGCGATTCGCGATGTTTGACACTGCGAAAGTAGAAATCAAGAAGGAGCATCAATAGTTGATGGTTAGTAAAACCACTAAGTTTCAAGAAAGGCAAGGGCTAGAAGGGATACTTCGTGAAACGGCAAAGCAGTTGCTGCACTAATGAAGAGAACCCAGATTAAACCCAAACCCGGGACTGAGTGCTTCTGTTATGAGGGGAACGGTCACTGAGGCAGAGCAACTCTAGATACTTGGTAGATAAGAAGGCTGGCAAAAGTCGAAAGAAGTATATTTGATATACATGATGTTGATGTGTACTTTACTAGTACTCCTAGTAGCACGAGGGTATTGGATACTGGTTCGGTTGCTAAGTGATTAGTAACACGAAATGAAAGCTACGGCATAAACGGAGACTAGCTAAAGGCGAGGTGACGATACGTGTTGGAAGTGTTTCCAAGGTTGGTATGATCAAACGTCGCACGCTCCCTCTACAATAGGGATTGGTGTTAAACCAAAATAATTGTTATTTGGTGCTTGCGTTAAGCATGAACATGATTGGATCGTGTTTATTGCAATACGATTATTCATTTAAAGAGAATAATGGTTAATTTATTTGCTTGAATAATCACCTTCAATGGTTTATTGAATCTCGATCGTAGTGTTACACATGTTCATGATATTGGTGCCAAAAGATACGAGGTAATAATGATAGTACCACTTACTTGTGGCACTGCCGCTTGAGTCATGTTGGTATAAATTGCATGAAGAGGCTCCATGCTGATGGATCTTTATACTCACTTGATTTTGAATCACTAGTGACATGCAAATCATACCACATGAGCAAGGCCTTGTTTTCAATGAGATGAAACAAGATAGTAACTTGTCGGAAGTGACACATTTTGATGTATGCAGTCCAATGGGTGCTGAGGCACGCAGTGGATATCATTATGTTCTTACTTCAATGACGATTTGAGTAGATACAAGAGTATTTACTTAATGAATCACAAGTCTGAAATATTGAAAAGTTCAATTCTGTTTCAGGAGTGAAGTACGTCGTAACAAGAGGATAAACTGTCTGCGATATGATCATAGAAATGAATATCTGAGTTACGAGTTTTGGTACGCAGTTAAGACAATGTGAAAATTGTTTCGCAGTTCATGCCACCTGGAACATCATAGTGTGATGATGTGTCTGAACGTCATAGCCGCGCACTATTTGATATGGTGCATACTATGATGTCTCCTATAGAATTACCACTGTCGTTTATGGGTTATGCATTAGAGACAACCACATTCACTTTAAATAGGGCACCGCGTATTTCCGTTGAGATGACATAGTATAGACTGAGGTTTAGAGAAATCTAAGTTGTCATTTCTTGAAAGTTTGGAGCTGCGATGCTTATGTGAAAAAGTTTCAGTCTGATAAGCTCGAACCCAAAGCGGATAAATGCATCTTGATAAGATATCCAAAACAGTTGGATACATCTCCTATCTCAGATCCGGAAGCAAAGTGTTTGTTTCTAGAAACGGGTTCTTTCTTGAGGAAAGGTTTCTCTCGAAAGAATTGAGTGGGAGGGTGATAGAACTTGATGAGGTTATTGAACCATCACTTCGACTAGTGTGTAGCAGGGCACAGGAAGTTGTTCCTGTGGCGCCTACACCAATTGAAGTGGAAGCTAATGATGGTGATCATTGAGCTTCGGATCAAGTTACTACAAACCTCGTAGGTCGACAAGGTCGCGTACTACTACAGAGTGGTATGGTAACCCTGTCTTGGAGGTCATGTTGTTGAACAATAGTGAACCTACGAGTTATGGAGAAAGCAATGGTGGGCCCGGATTCCGACAAATGGCTGGAAGCCATGAAATCCGAGAGAGGATCCATGTATGAAAACAAAGTGTAGACTTTGGAAGAACTACTTGATGGTAGTAAGACTATTGAGTAAAGATGGATCTTTAAAAGGAAGATAGACGATGATGGTGATAAGTCACTATTAAGAAAAGCTCGACTTGTCGCAAAGATGTTTCCGACAAGATCAAACAGTTGACTATGATGAGACTTTCTCACTCATAGCGATGCTAAAAGTCTATTAGAATTATGTTAGTAGTTGCTGCATTATTTATGAAATATTGCACATAGGATGTCAAAACATTGTTTCCTCGACGGTTTCCTTGAGAAAACATTACAACCAGGAGGTTTTGTCGATCCTAAAGATACTAGCAAGTATGCAAGCTCCAGCGATCCTTCAATGGACTGGTGCAAGAATCTCGGAGTTGGAATATACACTTTGATGAGATGATCAAAGATTTTGGGTTTGTACAAGGTTTATGAGAAACTTGTATTTCCAAAGAAGTGAGTGGGAGCACTATAGAATTTCTGATAAGTATATGTGGTTGACATATTGTGGATCAGAAGTAATGTAGAATTTCTGTAAAGCATACAAGGTTGTTTGAAAGGAGTTTTCAAAGGAATACCTGGATTGCGCTACTTGAACGTTGAGCATCAAAGATCTATGGAGATCGATCGAAAACTCTTAACAGAAGTTTCAAGAAGATGCATGCCTTGACAAGTTTTTGAAGGAGTTCAAAATAGATCAGCAAAAAAGGAGTTCTTGGTTGCGTTGTAAGGTGTGAATTTGAGTAAGACTCAAAACCCGACCCCGGCAGAATAAAGAGAATAGACGAAGGTCGTCTTCTATGCCTTGGCCGTAGGATCTGAAGTATGCCATGCTGGGTACCGCACCTGATGTGTGCCTTGACTCAAAGTCTGTTGAGAGGTACAGAAAGTGATCCATGATTGAATCACTGGCAGCGGTCAAAATTTATCCTTAGTAACTGATGGACTAAGGAATTTTTCTCGATTATGGAGGTGGTTAAAGAGTTTGTCGTAAAGGGTTACGTCGATGCGAGCTTTGACACTAATCTGAATAACTATGAGTAGTGAAACGGATTCGTATAGTATAATAGATATTTGGACCATTTCCGAATAGCACGTAGTAGCAGCATCTATGAGATGACATAAAGATTTGTAAAGAACGCACGGATCTGAAAGTTTCAAAACCGTTGACTAAAACCTCTCTCACGAGCAAGACGTGATGAGACCCCATAACTATATGGGTGTTGGATTCGTTGGAATCACATGGTGATGTGAACTAGATTATTGACTCTAGTGCAAGTGGGAGACTGTTGGAAATATGCCCTAGAGGCAATAATAAATTAGTTATTATTATATTTCTTTGTTCATGATAATCGTTTATTATCCATGCTATAATTGTATTGATTGGAAACACAGTGCATGTGTGGATACATAGACAAAACACTGTCCCTAGTAAGCCTCTAGTTGACTAGCTCGTTGATCAAAGATGGTCAAGGTTTCCTTACCATAGGCAAGTGTTGTCACTTGATAACGGGATCACATCATTAGGAGAATCATGTGATGGACTAGACCCAAACTAATAGACGTAGCATATTGATCGTGTCATTTTGTTGCTACTGTTTTCTGCGTGTCAAGTATTTGTTCCTATGACCATGAGATCATATAACTCACTGACACCGGAGAAATGCTTTGTGTGTATCAAACGTCGCAACGTAAATGGGTGACTATAAAGATGCTCTACAGGTATCTCCGAAGGTGTTCGTTGAGTTAGTATGGATCGAGACTGGGATTTGTCACTCCGTGTGACGGAGAGGTATCTCGGGGCCCACTCGGCAATACAACATCACACACAAGCCTTGCAAGCAATGTGACTTAGTGTAAGTTGCCGGATCTTGTATTACGGAACGAGTAAAGAGACTTGCCGGTAAACGAGATTGAAATAGGTATGCACATACTGACGATCGAATCTCGGGCAAGTAACATATCGAAGGATAAAGGGAATGACATACGGGATTATATGAATCCTTGGCACTGAGGTTCAAACGATAAGATCTTCGTAGAATATGTAGGATCCAATATGGGCATCCAGGTCCCGCTATTGGATATTGACCGAGGAGTCACTCAGGTCATGTCTACATAGTTCTCGAACCCGCAGGGTGTGCACACTTAAGGTTCGACGTTGTTTTATGCGTATTTGAGTTATATGGTTGGTTACCGAATGTTGTTCGGAGTCCCGGATGAGATCACGGACATCACGAGGGTTTCCGGAATGGTCCGGAAATGAAGATTGGTATATAGGATGACCTCATTTGATTACCGGAAGGTTTTCGGAGTTACCGGGAATGTACCGGGAATGACGAATGGGTTCCGGGTGTTCACCGGGGGGGCAACCCACCCCGGGGAAGCCCATAGGCCTTGGGGTGGAGCACCAGCCCTTAGTGGGCTGGTGGGACAGCCCAAGAAGGCCCTATGCGCCATAGGAAGAAAATCAAAGAGAAAAGGAAAAAAAAAAGAGGAGGTGGGAAAAGGGGGAAGGACTCCTCCTTCCAAACCTAGTTGGATTCGGTTTGGAAGGGGAGGACTCCCCCCCTTGGCTCGGCCAAACCCCTTGGGGGTCCTTGGACCCCAAGGCAAGGCTCCCCCTCTTCCCCCTATATATACGGAGCTTTTCGGGCTGATTTGAGACAACTTTGCCACGGCAGCCCGACCACATATCTCCACGGTTTCACCTCTAGATCGCGTTTCTGCGGAGCTCGGGCGGAGCCCTGCTGAGATAAGATCATCACCAACCTCTGGAGCGCCGTCACGCTGCCGGAGAACTCATCTACCTCTCCATCTCTCTTGCTGGATCAAGAAGGCCGAGATCATCGTCGAGTTGTACGTGTGCTGAACGCGGAGGTGTCGTCCGTTCGGCACTAGATCGTGGGACTGATCGCGGGACGGTTCACGGGGCGGATCGAGGGACGTGAGGACGTTCCACTACATCAACCGCGTTCACTAACGCTTCTGCTGTGCGATCTACAAGGGTACGTAGATCGAATATCCCGTCTCATAGATGGACATCACCATGATAGGTCTTCGTGCGCGTAGGAAACTTTTTGTTTCCCATGCGACGTTCCCCAACAACATCATGATAGTTTTCATTTTTCTTTATGTTGAGTACTTCTTATAAAGTGTGAAGATATTCTTTTTATTCTTGTAAAATATAGAGAGTTGCCCGTAAGTGAGGAAAAGATCTCAAAGAGGACAAATTAAAAGATCCCAAAGAGGACAAATGAAAAGATCCCAAAGAGGACAAATGAGAGATAAATAGAAAGAGCCAAAGAGGCCACAAAAAAAGGAAGTAAAAATAAATAAAAAGGGAGAAGGGGGCAACACTACTATTCCTTTTGAATGATCCACACTCGTACTCCATTGTTATATTTGTACTCCATAGAGATTATCATTCATGCATAACTATGTGGGGACCCTTACACTATAGAACTTGGCTTATATATTCCAATGATGAGCCTCCTCAAATGAGATCTAGGTCTTCATGAGCAAGCAAGTTGGATGCACCCCCACTAGTTCCATTGGAGAGCTTACCTTAGCTCATATGTGCATCCGTTGCATGGCAATCCCTACTCCTCACATCATATCTATCATTTGGCTTTCTCTCGCCTATGGTTGTCCTCATTTATGTGAGCCTTTCACACCTTTTTGTATTCCTTCCCCGTCATTATTCTCTTTACCATCCTAAGTGCCAACATATCATGCTTGCGCTCATCCATTGCATGAGTGCTCAAAGTCGAAAGGGAGAGGATCATTTTGACTTGTGCCTGGCTAGTAGTTTGGGGATGAGTCAAAATAAGATTCTGAAGGAGACCAAGTGTGAAGTTTTAGTAGTTTGAGTTCTCAATTAAACTACAAAATATTTTTATGCTCTAAACCCAGCTCCCATTTCTTGCACGCAAACACCATTTGGAGACATTCGAGTCACCGACAGCAAGAGCTCTTGCACCTTTATGTTCTTACTTTGCTAATTTCAATACTAAATATAGACTCTTGCTTGTTATTGTCTTCACTTGAATTTCATACCTTACTTGCTTTACTTTGAAGTTCTTATATGTGTGTTAGCATGTCACCACAGAAATTATTTGTGTTATCATTTGCCTACTCGAGGACGAGCAGGAATTAAGCTTAGAGATGTTGATACGTCCCAAACGTATCTATAATTTATGTTTGTTCCATGATCTTTTGGGTGACATTGTTATACGTTTTGCTACACTTTCATACCTTTTTACACATATTTGGACTAACCTATTGATACGTCTCCAACGTATCTATAATTTTTTACGGTTCCATGCAATTATCTTGTCAAACTTTGGATGTTTTGTATGCCTTTTATATCTTTTTTGAGACTAACTTATTAACTCAGTGCCAAGTGCCAGTTCCTGTTTTTTCCGTGTTTTTGACCCTTTTCAAAGGAGAATATTAAACGGAGTCCAAACAGAATAAAACCTCCGAAAAGATTTTTTCCGGAACAGAAGATACGCAGGGAGCGTGAGAACCAATGCAGAGGCCACAAGCCCCCTAGGCGCGGCCAAGGGGGCCCGCGCCTAGCAGGCTTGTGGGCCCCCTGTGGCTCCTCTGCGCTACCTCTTCCGCCTATAAATCCCCGAAAAATCCAAAACCACGAGAAAGATCCATGAAAATACTTTTCTGCCGCCGCAAGCTTCTGTCTCCGCAAGATCCCATCTGGGGCACGTTCTGGTGCCCTGTCGGAGGTGCATTCAGATACGGAGGGCTTCTTCATCAACACCATTGACTCTCTGATGATGCGTGAGTAGTTCACCATAGACCTTCTGGTCCATAGCTAGTAGCTAGATGCCTTCTTCTCTCTCCTGGATCTTCAATACAAAGTTCTCCATGATCTTCATGAAGATCTATCCGGTGTAATCTTCTTTTGCGATGTGTTTGTCGAGATCCGATGAATTGTGGATTTATGATCAGATTATCTATGAATCTTATTTGAGTTTCTTCTGATCTCTTTTATGCATGATTTCATATCCTTGTAATTCTCTTCGAGTTGTGGGTTTTGTTTGGCCAACTTGATCTATGATTCTTGCAATGGGAGAAGTGCTTGGTTTTGGGTTCATACCGTGCGGTGACCTCACCCAGTGACAGAAGGGGTAGCGAGGCACGCATCGTGTTGTTGCCATCAAGGGTAAAAAGATGGGATTTATATCTATTGCATGAATTTATCCCTCTACATCATGTCATCTTGCTTAAGGCGTTACTCTGTTCATCATGAACTCAATACACTAGATGCATGCTGGATAGCGGTCGATGTGTGGAGTAATAGTAGTAGATGCGAAAAGTATCGGTCTACTTGTCTCGGACGTGATGCCTATATGTATGATCATTGCCTTAGATAGCGTCATGACTTTGCACAGTTCTATCAATTGCTCGACAGTAATTCGTTCACCCACCGTAATATTTGCTATCTTGAGAGAAGCCTCTAGTGAACACCATGGCCCCCGGGTCTACTTCACATCATATTTTCCGCCTTACACTTTTACTTTGTTGCACTTTCCACCTTCAGATATCACCTTGCAATCAATCGTGAAGGGATTGACAACTCCTTTGTAGCGTTGGGTGCAAGTTTGCTATTTTTTCGCAGGTACATCGGTGCTTCATCTTGATACTCCTACTGGATTGATACCTTGGTTCTCAAACTAAGGGAAATACTTACTGCTATTGTACTTCATCACCCTTTCCTCTTCAAGGGAAAAATCCAACGCAAGCTCAAGAGGTAGCACCTACTAACTCAGTGCATCGAGTGCCAGTTTCTATGTGCTGGTGTCTTTTTTGCAGGGACTGAAGCTTCATGAGCACCAAAGGTGGGCCAGAGGGGAGCCAGGGCCTGCCCTGGTGGCCTCCCTGCGCGGCCTACCTCCTGGCCGCGCCACCAGGTCGCCTGGGTGAGGCCCACCCCCTATGGTGCCCTACATTGGCTCCTATTTTTACCCCCGGGGAGGAAACTCTGATTCTGAAACTCTTTTCTCCAGAAGCAATTCCGATCTCCGCCACCATCGCCAACAAGTTTCGTTGGACCAGAATTCCTGTGCCGGCACCCTGCCGGGACGAGGAAGTGCCCCCGGATTCATCTACATCGACATTCCTTCCTGCCTCCATGAAGCGGGGGTAGTTCCTCCTCGGGGCTGAGGTCTTCTACAATAGCTATGTGGTTAATTTTCTCTCCCATGATGTGATCTTGATTGTGATCATAGGCTATGTTAACCTAGGGTGATCCCATGATGTTTCCCCTTCTTTTATGTATTGGATTGATGTACTCACTTGATCTTATCTAGTATAATCCCTGAGACCATGGTGACAACGGTCTATTGGACATGGATTAGAAGAATATTTTCATGAGTGATTTCCTCTTTTGTGAATTGATTGAAGATTGAGAGTCTCTTGGTGCTTGCCTTTGACTATCCTTGAGATACGTTGTGCTGATTGTGGTACTCTCTTTGGATGGCCGCGGTGATATTGGGAAATCGATAGATGAGAACTACGAACTCTGAGGTGTGCTTTTTAGCCCTACATAATTCTCATCCTCTCTTGATCACAAAGGAATGACCTCCGAGTACGTCACCATTGCATGTTTTAGTGGAAATATCATGTGACTAGACTATCTTAATGTTGTTGGGAGTTGCCACTAGTGAAAGTATGAAGCCTAGGCCTTGTTTCTCACCATTGTTACACCGTTTATGCTCACTTTTGTCACTTGCTACCTTGCTGTAATTTTTATTACAAATTTATATTACCTTGCTTTGCCACACCTATCACCCATATTTTACCATCTCTTCGCAGAACTAGTGCACCTATACAATTTAGAATTGTATTAGGTGTGTTGGGGACATAAGAGACTTCTTGTTTCTTAATTGCACGGTTGCTTGAGAGAGACCATCTTCAACCTCTACTTCCATGAGTTCGATAAACCTTAGGTCATCCACTTGAGGGAAATTGTTGTTGTCCTACAAACCTCTGCGCTTGGAGGCCCAACATAGTCTACAAGAATAGAAGCGTGCGTAGACATCAACATATCGTTATTGTTTTTGCCGCCAACCTAACTAAATATTTTACAACTAGATGCCACCGCCAAGTTCTAAAAAAGAAACTCGCACTACTCCCCCTTAGATTGTGTGTCGGTATGTACATGCTTGAGATTAATATATCCTTTACCAACACTTTCTCATCAAGTGGCTTTGTAAAGATATCGGGCACCCCTAGCCGAAATATATGTCATTCAGGGTTCCATCAACGTCGAGGCACCCCTAACCTATATAGATGTCATATAGGGTTCCATCGACGCCGAGGAACGCCCTAACTCGCTCGTCCTCGACACCCTTAGATATGGCGAAGGACGGTCGAAGGGTCAGCATGCCATCTCTTCCAGTTCTGGAGACCTCTCCTCTCTGCCTCTCCTCTCCTCTAGGAGGCCGAAGAGCACCTTATCGGTCAACAGGAGGCCGAAGAGGTGCCGGGGGTTGGGGGTAAGTGCCGTCGGGGGCGGCGTATTAACAGTTGTGCAGAGTTTCGTGCAGGGGTGTCGAGATGCCGTGTCAGGGCGTCGTGTCGGGGTGTCGGGGCGTCAACTCGGGGTGTCAGGGCGTCGTTTCAGGGTGTTGGGGCATCATGTCAGGGTGTCACGGTTTCATTTTCTTCTTCCTGCTCTTTTTTTTGTTCCTCTTCTTCCTTTTCTTCTTCTTCCTTTTCTTACTTTTCTTCTTCTTCTTCTTCTTCTTCTTCTCTTCTTCTTCTTCGTCTTCTTCTTCCTTCTTTTCCTTTTCCCCTTCTTCTTCTTCTACTTCTTCTTCTTCCTTCTTTTCCTTTTCCTCTTCTTTCTTCTTCTCCTCTCTCCTCTTCTTCTTCTTCTTCTTCTTATTATTATTATTATTATTATTATTATTATTATTATTATTCTTTTCTTCTCCTCTAACTAAGCTAATTAACAACTAACCTAACTAAGCTAATTAACAATAGCTAATTAAAAACTAACCTAACTAAGCTAATTAACAACTAACCTAAATAAGCTAATTAACAACTAACCTAACTAAGCTAATTAACAACTAATTAACCTAACTAAGCTAATTAACAACTAATTAACCTAACTAAGCTAATTAACAAATTAAATGAAAAAAGGAAAAAAGAGGGACTCACGGGAGGGGGCGTCCGGGCGATGAGGACGGTGCATGGAGGCCGGGCGTAGAGGAGGAGGGGGCACAGGGAGGAGGGGTCCATGGGGAGGAGGGGCAATGGTGGAGGAGGGGTGGCGCGGTGGTTGAGGAGGGGGTCGCGAGGAGGAGGGGCGTGGGGAGGAGGGGGTCGGGGCGGTGGAGGAGGAGGGGACACAGAGAGGAGGGGCGATGGTGGAGGAGGGGCACAGTGGTGGAGGAGGGGGCGATGGTGGAGGAGGGGGTCGCAGGGAGGAGGAGGGCGGTAGTGGAGAAGGGGGCGGTGGTGATGGAGGGGCGATGGTGGAGGAGGGCTACGAGGAGGGCGAGCTCCGGCAGCGGGTCGTGGGAAGGAGGGGAGGGCGAGCTCCAGCAGCGAGTCGCGGGAAGGAGGGTGATGTCTACTACACAACCTTCTCCTCGTAGACGTTGTTGTGCCTCCAAGTGCACAGGTTTGTAGGACAGTAGCAATTTTCCCTCAAGTGGGTGACCTAAGGTTTATCAATCCGTGGGAGGCGTAGGATGAAGATGGTCTCTCTCAAGAAACCCTGCAACCAAAATAACAAAGAGTCTCTTGTGTCCCCAACACACCCACTACAATGGTAAATTGTATAGGTGCACTAGTTCGGCAAAGAGATGGTGATACAAGTGCAATATGGATAGTAGATATAGGTTTTTGTAAGCTGAAGTTATAAAAACAGTAAGGTAATTAATAATAAAAGTGAGCACGAACTGTATTGCAATGCGTGGAAACAAGGCCTAGGGGTCATACTTTCACTAGTGAAGTTCTCTCAACAATGATAACATAATTGGATCATATAACTAGCCCTCAACATGCAACAAAGAGTCACTCCAAAGTCACTAATAGAGGAGAACAAACGAAGAGATTATTGTCGGGTACGAAACCACCACAAAGTTATTCTTTCTGATCGATCTATTCAAGAGTCCGTAGTAAAATAACACGAAGCTATTCTTTCCGTTCAATCTATCCTAGAGTTCGTACTAGAATAGCACCTTAAGACACATATCAACCAAGACCCTAATGTCACCTAGATACTCCATTGTCACCTCAAGTATCCGTGGGCATGATTATACGATATGCATCACACAATCTCAGAATCATCTATTCAACCAACACATAGAACTTCAAAGAGTGCCCCGAAGTTTCTACCGGAGAGTCAAAACGTGTGCCAACCTGTAATGCCCCAAGAGTGTAACTTGCCTTATTTGGAACCTTTTGTATGTGGGTCCATCTTGTCATTGCAATGAGAGTTCAATGCATGTGTTATTTCATGTGTCACCTTGTCTTGTTTTCCTTTGCATTCATGCATCCATTCATCCCTGCCTATTTGTGTTTGTTGCCTTGTGATCATGTGTATGTGGTGTAATGACATGTGATGATGTGATGATGGATATGTGAATGATGTGGGTGTAGTTTGAAAGTAGGAATCACTATGTGGATTGCAATAGGATTCAAAACTTCCCCCTCTCTATTTATCTCAAGACCAAGATTCTCTTGCTCCTTCCCTGTTTTAAAAATGTCCATATTTCTAAGTGAATTGTGGTGGATGTGATGCTTTGGTTTTGTTCTTTTGAAACTGTGTTTTAGTGGTGCAAATAATCACAAAACAAATCCATTAAATCTGTTTTATAAATATTTAAATGCTCCAAAAATTCATTTTCCATTTTGTTTAAATAGGTCATAATTCCTTATGAACAGGGGTATTTTTGCTTTATTTTTAGCATCAACAGTTTAGCCTCTGTATTTATTTATTTTGTCTGCGTTGGTTTTAAATAAGAAACCCCAGTAGGTTTCTTTTCCCTTATCAAGCGCCAGCTTGGGCCTCGTGCCCCCTCCCTAGCGCACTGTTCATCTTCAAGACATCGACCTTCAACCCGACCTATCCTATCATGAGCATCCAGTTGCTGTTCTTGAGGCGACTGAGCGTGATACGTCTCCAACGTATCTACAACTTTTGATGGTTTCATGCTATTATCTTGTCAAACTTTGGATGTTTTGCATGCCTCTTATATTTTTTTGGGACTAACTTATTAACTCAGTGCCAAGTGCCAGTTCCTGTTTTTTCCATGTTTTTGACCCCTTTCAGAGGAGATTTTGAAACAGAGTCCAAACGGAAGAAATCCCCGAAAAGATTGTTTTCGTAAAGGAAGAAGATCGAGAAGCTTGGGAGCAAAGGCAAGGGAGCCTCAGGGGCCCCACAAGCCCCCACCCCGTGGCCAGGGGGAGGCCGCGGCCCACAGGCTTGTGGGCCCCTGAGTGCCCTCTGCCCTAGGGGTTGCGCTTATATATTCCCTAAAAATCCCAAAAAAATCAGGAAAACAGCGAAAGTAGTTTTCCTCCGCCGCAAGCTTCTGTCTCCGCAAGATCCCATCTGGGGCACGTTCTGGTGCCCTGCCGAAGGGGGGATTCGGATACGGAGGGCTTCTTCATCAACACCATGACCTCTCCGATGATGCGTGAGTAGTTCACCATAGACCTACGGGTCCATAGCTAGTAACTAGATGGCTTCTTCTCTCTCTTGGATCTTCAATACAAAGTTCTCCATGATCTTCATGGAGATCTATCCGATGTAATCTTCTTTTGCAGTGTGTTTGTCGAGATCCGATGAATTGTGGATTTATGATCAAGGGTATTTTTTCTTTATTTTTAGCATCAACAGTTTAGCCTGTGTATTTATTTTTTTTGTCTGCGTTGGTTTTAAATAAGAAACCCCAGTGGGTTTCTTTTGCCTTATCAGGCGCCAACTTGGGCCTCCTACCCCCTCCCGAGGCCCATCTCTTCCCTTGGTTTCCCCGCGGTAGCCCACCGCGCGCTCCTTCTTCTTTCTCCTAACGGCGTCGTCCCGTGCATGCTTTCCGTCAGAGGCTTCAGAGAGAGAGTGCGAGGGAGTTGACGGCGCCATCCCATCCGTGGCCCATATATCCTCGGCGTCCATGCCCTAGTACCAAGGGTTCCGCGTCCCCCTCCTAGCGCCGCCACCTTCCCCTATATCTCTCTCTTCCTCCCCCAGATAAGATCTGTAGATCAGGGTAGCAGAGGTAGTGCTACTGCAACAAAAGACCTTCCAACGGCGCCAGAAATAGGCACGTCGACGGGACAATACTTGGCTTGATCTTTCTGTTGCGGCTACTCCTTAAGGGACTTCCTACGCAAGTATGCAAAGGATTTCCCCCGTGGCCTTGGAGCCTTGCATTGGTGTTCCCTCGAAGCGGAAAGGGTGATGTAGCGTAGCGGTGGTAAGTATTTCCCTCAGTTTGAGAACCAAGGTATCAATCCAGTGGAGGAGTATCTCAAGATGCCGCACAAACACAAAAACTTGCTCCCAACGCTATGAAGGGGTTGTCAATCCCTTATAGATTGTTTGCCAAGTGAGAACTGGAAGCAACAAAGTAACAAAGCAAAGTAAAAGCGGAGATGTAAACGATGGATGTGAATAGACCCGGGAGCCGTAGTGTTTACTAGTGGCTTCTCTCATGAAAGCAAGTAGACGGTGGGTGAACAAATTACTGTCGAGCAATTGATAGAACCGCGCAAAGTCGTGACGATATCTATGCAATGATTATTTCTATAGGCATCACGTCCAAAACAAGTAGACCGATACTGTCTGCATCTACTACTATTACTCCACACGTCGACCGCTATCCAGCATGCATCTAGTGTATTAAGTCCATAAGAACAGAGTAACGCCTTAAGCAAGATGACATGATGTAGAGGGATAATCTCGAACCAATGATAAAAACCCCATCTTTTTACCCTTGATGGCAACTACTTGATGTGTGCCTTGCTGCCCCTACTGTCACTTGGAAAGGTCACCACATGGTAGAACCCAAAACCAAGCACTTCTCCAATTGCAAGAATCATAGATCTAGTTGGCCAAACAAAACCGAAGACTCGGAGAGACTTGCAAGGATATCAAATCATGCATATAAGAAATCAGCAAAGACTCAAATATATATCATAGATAATCTGATCACAAATCCACAATTCATCGGATCTCGACAAACACACCGCCAAAGAAGATTACATCGGATAGATCTCCATGAAGATCATGGAGAACTTTGTATTGAAGATCCAAGAGAGAGAAGAAGCCATCTAGCTACTAACTACGGACCCGTAGGTATGAAGTGAACTACTCACGAGTCATTGGAGGGGCGATGATGATGATGAAGAAGCCCTCCAACTCCAAAGTCCCCTCCGGTAGGGTGCCGGGAAGGGTCTCCAGATGAGATCTCACGGAAACGGAAGCTTGCGACGGCGGAAAAGTATTTTTGAGGCTCCCATGATTTTTTGTGGAATATTTCAGAATTTATAGGCCAAAGATCTAGGTCAGGGGACGGCCAGGGGGGCCACAAGCCCGTCCACCGCGGCCTCCCCCCTGGTGGCGGAGTGGGGGCTTGTGGGCTCCCTGGAGCCCACCTGGCTTGGCCCAAAGGCCCCTTGATCTTCTTCCGTTCAGGAAAAAATCATTTCAGGGTTTTTCTTCCGTTTGGACTCCGTTCCAAAATCATATCTGAAAAGAGTCAAAAACACGGAAAAAACAGGAACTAGCACTTGGCACTGAATTAAAAAGTTAGTCCCAAAAAGATATAAAAGGTACTTAAAACAACCAAAGAAGACAAGATAACAGCGTGAAACCATCAAAAATTATAGATACGTTTGAGACGTATCAAGCATCCCCAAGCTTAACTCCTGCTCGTCCTCGAGTAGGGAAGTGATAAGAATGAATTTTTGATGCTTTCATGCTACCTAGCATAGGTGTCCTTTGTAATTCCTCTTATGTGGCCAAGTAATTGTTTCACACCTTTACTTTCTCAAACCTTTTCAACTCTCACGCAATACATGAGCGTGAGCCATGGTTATAGCACTATAGATGGTGTGGAATGTAGTCGAGGTTGCAAGACAAAAAGGAGAAGATAGTCACATTAACTAGGCATATCAATGAGCTGTGGAGATGCTCATCAATTGATATCAATGTGAATGAGTAGGGATTGCCATACAATTGATGCACTAGAGCTATGAGTATGTGAAAGCTCTTAAAGAAAACTAGTGGGTGTGCATCCAACTTGCTTGCTCACGAAGACCTAAGGCAATTTTGAGGAAGCCTATCATAGGAATATACAAGCCAAGTTATATAATGAAAATTTCCCACTAGCTATATGGTGGTGACAAAACGAGAGACTCTCAATCATGAAAATCATGGTGCTTAATATGCACTAGTGTGGAAAAAGTGGTAGCATTGTCCCTTCTCTCTTTTTCTCTCATTTTTTTTTATTTTGGTGGGCTCTTTGGCCTCTCTTTTTTTTGGCGGGCTTCTTTGGCCTCTTTTATTTCCTCACATGGGACAATGCTCCATTAATGATGATCATCACACTTTCAACTCAAAACTTAGAGTAACGATGACTCTATATGGAATGCCTTCGGTAGTGTACCGTGGCAATGATCTAGCATGGCATAGACATCAATGGAAACATCAAGCTAGCTATATTACGGTCATGCAATGGCAATGTAGACGTGGTGGCACATGTCATGGTGGTAGTTGCATGGAAATATATCTCGTAATGACTTTGAAAAAGCCATAGTAGTTAGGTATGGTGGCTGTTTTGAGGTAGGCTAATGGTGGGTTTTGTGCACCGGCGAAAGTTGCACGACACTAAGAAGATAGTGATGGTGGAAGGTGAAAGTGCATCTAAACCATGGACTCAACATTAGTCATGATGAACTCATATAATTGTTGCAAAAGTTTTATTAGTAATCGAAACAAAGCATTCAACGCATACTCCTAGGGGAAGGGTTGGTAAGTATAAACCATCGCGCGATCCCGACCGCCACGCAAAGGATGACAATCAATAGACTAATCATGCTCAGATTTCATCACATAGCGGTTCACCATACGTGCATGCTACGGGAATCACTAACTTCAACACAAGTATTTCTAGATCCACGACACCTTACTAGCATGACTTTAATATTACCATAACCACAACTCAAAACTAATTGAGATGAATCAAACTTCTCTAACTATTCAATGCACATGAAGGTGGAAGTTTTCGTATCCCTTTGGATAACTACCCCTTTTGAGACTACTTTCAAAGCATAGATCAACTACCAAGCCACGCACCACTGTGCTCTAAAAGATATAAGTGAAGCACATAGATCAAAAGTATCTCGCTCAAAAGATATAAGTGAAGCACATGTGAGCTGAATTGTCTACCAAAAGATATAAGTGAAGCTCGACAAAATCACGGTGTGTGCATGTCTATCTCTCTAGGTGTGCAGAAAGGATGATTGTGACACAACAAAAATAAAAGACTCCTACGATACAAGACGCTCCAAGCAAAAACACATAACATGTGGTGAATAAAAATATAGCCTCAAGTAACGTTACCGATGGATTGAAGACGAGAGAGAGGGGATGCCTTCCCGGGGCATCCCCAAGCTTAGGCTTTTATGGCATCCTTGAATCTCTTGGGGTGCCTTGGGCATCCCCAAGCTTGAACTCTTCCCACTCTTTATCTCTTTGTCCATAAGAACTTCACCCAAAACTTGAAAACTTCACAACACGAAACTTAAACAGAAACTCGTGATAACATTATTACAATAAAGCAAACCACCACTTCCTTAGGTACTGTAACAAACTTAAATTCTACTTGTGCTGATGTTGGGTTACTGTACTTTCAATCTTCCATGGCTAATACCCCCCGATACTATCCATAGTTTCATCAAAATAAGCAACGAACACAACAAAA
This sequence comes from Hordeum vulgare subsp. vulgare, assembly GCF_904849725.1. Taxonomy (NCBI): domain Eukaryota; kingdom Viridiplantae; phylum Streptophyta; class Magnoliopsida; order Poales; family Poaceae; genus Hordeum; species Hordeum vulgare. The sequence continues at coordinate 49,621,517 of NC_058523.1, forward strand.
ATAGAATATGTTAACAGGAGACCAGTCTGTAGCAATCTGTATATTTCGTATACCTCTGGTACTTCAAAAATTCTGAAAAATTACGACAGTCTGAAGAATTTGCGTAGCAATCAGCAGCAGAAATAATCAACTCAAAAGATCTTACAAAAAAAAATCTTTTCATGAGCAGAAAGTTTCTGTCTTTTCCAGCATGACCAAACGATCATCCCCAAGACTAATCATAACGGTTTTGCTTGGCACAAACGCAAAAAGAAACACAAAAAAACAATCATAAGAGAATTATGAAAGTGTGGAAAACACAAAACAGAAAGAAAAATGATAGATTCGTTGGGTTGCCTCCCAACAAGCGCTTTTGTTTAACGCCCTTAGCTAGGCATTCAATAATGCTCTCACAAAAGACAAGAATTGAAGCACAATGAGAGCATCCTAAAGCATGTGAAAACCACATCTAAGTCTAACATACTTCCTATGCATAGGCATTTTATAGGAAAACAGATTGTCAAGACAACCAATAGTTTCCATATGCAAGGAAGAAGAAAGAGACAACAGCAATCTCCACATAACGAGAGGTAATTTGGTAACATGAAAGTTTCTACCAAAATATTTTCCTCTCTCATAGCAATTACAAGTGGGATCATATTCAAATTCAACAATATAGCTATCCCATAGGATATTCTTTTCATGATCCACATGCACGCAAAGTTGACGCTCTTCAAAAATAGTGGGATTATCATCAACTAAAGTCATGACTTCTCCAAACCCACTTTCAATATCATTGGAAATATCATATTCATTATGAGGTTTAAACAAATTTTCAAGATCATAAGAAAGATCATCACCCCAATCATGATTATTGCAACAACTAGGGGACATAGCAAAACTAGCATCCCCAAGCTTAGGGTTTTGCATATTTTTAGCATGAATTTCACTAATAGGATTTATAGTGAAATCATTGCAATCATGCTTTTCATCCAAGGAGCCCTCGTGAATCACTTCATGAATTTCTTCATCATGATTTTCAGATTCACGCATCTCAAGCAAAACTCCATAAAAATAATCAATTGCCCTCAACTCACTAGCAATTCGTTCAACAATAGTGGGTCTCTTAAAGAGACTAGCTAGTGGATGAGGATCCATATCAATGGATTTTTAGCAAGCAAATATGCAAGCTAAAAGAAGGCACATGGTAACACAAGAAAACAGAAAGCGAGCGGAAGAAGGGCGAACGGAAAAAGGCAAATGAAAACGGCAAATGTGAAGTGGGGGAGAGGAAAACGAGAGGCAACTGGCAACAAAAGTAAATGCAAGAGATGAGTTTGTGAGACCTACTTGGATAGATCTTGATCTCTCCTCCCCGCCAACGGCGCCAGAAATACTTCTCCTACTGCAACAAAAGACCTTCCAACGGCGCCACAAATAGGCACGTCGACGGGAGAATACTTGGCTTGATCTTTCTGCTGCGGCTACGCCTTAAGGGACTTCCTAGGCAAGTATGCAAAGGATTTCCCCCGTGGCCTTGGAGCCTTGAGTTGGTGTTCCCTCGAAGCGGAAAGGGTGATGTAGCGTAGCGGTGGTAAGTATTTCCCTCAGTTTGAGAACCAAGATATCAATCCAGTGGAGGAGTATCTCAAGATCCTGCACAAACACAAAAACTTGCTCCCAACGCTATGAAGGGGTTGTCAATCCCTTATAGATTGTTTGCCAAGTGAGAACTGGAAGCAACAAAGTAACAAAGCAAAGTAAAAGCGGAGATGTAAACGATGGATGTGAATAGACCCGGGAGCCGTAGTGTTTACTAGTGGCTTCTCTCATGAAAGCAAGTAGACGGTGGGTGAACAAATTACTGTCGAGCAATTGATAGAACCGCGCAAAGTCGTGACGATATCTATGCAATGATTATTTCTATAGGCATCACGTCCAAAACAAGTAGACCGATACTATCTGCATCTACTACTATTACTCCACACGTCGACCGCTATCCAGCATGCATCTAGTGTATTAAGTCCATAAGAACAGAGTAACGCCTTAAGCAAGATGACATGATGTAGAGGGATAATCTCAAAGCAATGATAAAAACCCCATCTTTTTACCCTTGATGGCAACTACTTGATGTGTGCCTTGCTGCCCCTACTATCACTTGGAAAGGTCACCACATGGCAGAACCCAAAACCAAGCACTTCTCCCATTGCAAGAATCATAGATCTAGTTGGCCAAACAAAACCCAAGACTCGGAGAGACTTACAAGGATATCAAATCATGCATATAAGAAATCAGCAAAGACTCAAATATATATCATAGATAATCTGATCACAAATCCACAATTCATCGGATCTCGACAAACACACCGCCAAAGAAGATTACATCGGATAGATCTCCATGAAGATCATGGAGAACTTTGTATTGAAGATCCAAGAGAGAGAAGAAGCCATCTAGCTACTAACTACGGACCCGTAGGTCTGAAGTGAACTACTCATGAGTCATTGGAGGGGCGATGATGATGATGAAGAAGCCCTCCAACTCCAAAGTCCCCTCCAGGCAGGGTGCCAGGAAGGGTCTCCAGATGAGATATCGCGGAAACGGAAGCTTGCGGCGGCGGAAAAGTATTTTCGAGGCTCCCCTAATTTTGTGCGGAATATTTCAGAATTTATAGGCCAAAGATCTAGGTCAGGGGGCGGCCAGGGAGGCCACAAGCCTGCCCACCGCTGCCTCCCCCCTGGTGGCGGAGTGGGGGCTTGTGGGCTCCCTGGAGCCCACCTGGCTTGGCCCAAAGGCCCCCTAATCTTCTTCCGTTCGGGAAAAGATCATTTCAGGGTTTTTCTTCCGTTTGGACTCCGTTCCAAAATCAGATCTGAAAAGAGTCAAAAACACGGAAAAAACAGGAACTAGCACTTGGCACTGAATTAATAAGTTAGTCCCAATAAAGATATAAAAGGTACATAAAACAACCAAAGAAGACAAGATAACAGCGTGAAACCATCAAAAATTATAGATACGTTTGAGATGTATCAGGTAGCAGTAGCACGCCGCCGTCGTCCACCGCGCATCCCTCGCCTCCGGCGTCGGCCAGCATGTCAGGGAGCTCGGGGAAGGACCCCGCGTTCCATTCCCGTCGTCGTTGAGGTCGGGGCGCGACCACATTGACGGGCAGGAGCTCTTCTCCGGCGTGTTCCCGGTCCCCTACTTCGGTGCTGCATCAGGTCATCGTCAGATCTTCTTCAGGCTTCTTCCCCGATCGGCACCCTCTCCACTCCTTCCTCTCGGTGAGCCTAGCTCCTTCCTCCCTTCCCCCTCGTTAGATACGACGTAGGTGCTCGTGGTCGGGCCTCTTTGGTCGGAGAGGAGTACGGCAGAGCAGGTGTTGTTTGTTGTGTGTGTGCTCTGCTTGTCCCGATGCTTAGGGCAGCTGATCCAACGCGGTAGAAGGGGTAGCGTAGATGTTCCCCTCTCTGGCGCAGCAGTAGGAGTAGGAGCCGCTCCGGTGGTGTTGCTGTCGTCGTCTCTGTGTGCAGAGCAGAGCAGGGTGGCTCTGGTGTAGATTACCTTGTTAATTCCCTTTGTTCCGTCGAGTCTCCGTTCGTAGCCCAGTGGTTTGCCGTGTGTGTGTTGGTTTGAGGGTGTGGGTTCGAGTCCCAGCAGCAGCACCCCTTTTTAATTCCTGGTTTTGGCACACCCTGCTTGTCCCCCTTGTTCTGTCGAGCAAGTGGGTAGTAGCAGAGTGGTTTGCTTGTGTGTGTGTGACCAAGGGGTCTTGGGTTCGATTCCCCCCAAGCCTTTTTTATTTTTCTGCATTTCCTTTGCTATTTTTCTTTTTGCTTGCTAGATTTTGATGTGGCATGCTAGGTTTGCATATATGGTATTTTTTTGCTTGCCTCCTACTAGTAGGTTGCCTAGTTATTTTGCTAGCATGGTAGAAATGCATGTGTAGGTATTTGTGTGCTAGTGTAGGTGGAGCTATACCATGTATGTGTGTGTGTTTAGCATGTGTGTTTTGCACTAGGCTAGTAATTCATATGTGTATGTGCAAGCTTCCATGATGTGCATGTGTGTGTGTGTTACTTATGTGCTTGAGTGATGAACTTAAGCACTAGTTAGTGCAAGTGTGTGTATGTGTGTGTGTGGGTCCCCCCCCCCCACATACTTTGTGGTGTGCATAGATGGTCATGTGATGTTTGTGTGTGCATGTGCGTGATGACACCCACATGCCAAGGCATGATGTGCCTTGATATGCACCTATGTGCAAGGTTGTATGTGTAGGTGTAGGAATGCATGTTGAGAGTGTAAGTAGTGTGTGTGTTCCAACTAGCATGTGTAGGTGCATATTATGTGTGTGTGGTGGTGTGCTAAGGCACATGAACATGAGGTCTACCCCTCATGTTCACCTTTGGATATGTGAGAGTGTGCAAGTGCATGTGTAGATGATGATCTAGTGAGTAGCATGTGGTATAGCACTATTCACCCCCTTGTGATTCCATGTAGATTTTCCTTTCAAGTTTGTACCCGTTTGTTCTATGCAAGTACCTAGGTATTATATATGTTTTTGGGGTAGAATCATCCCAGGAATCCAATGGTGGAATCAGATTCCACTCTGGAACACTTTCTGGGAATGTCATATTTCTGTTTTGTTCAATGTTTAGAGCTTGGTTCCATGTGATGTGAAGAGCCCAAGAGGTTGATTCCTTGTTGTGGCAGTAGAGGGTGAACCCCTCTATAGCATGTTGGTTTTGTTTCATGCTTGGGATTTCCTATGTGCATGTTGTGCCTAGTCAAAGTAGGCATGTGGCTGAAAATTCCAGTCACTAAGTCTGAGAAACTGCTGTTATTTTATTCCCTTGTATTTCTGCTTGCTAAAGTTCATGTGTTGGGAATCAGCCCCTGCAATCAACTGAGAAGTTGTAGCTTTTGTGTTTTTCTAGATCTCTATCAATTTTCATTCCATTTGTCTTCCTGTAGATAATGTTCTGGGTGCTCTCAAAATGCTTCAGGGCATAAACAGCTAGTGAGAATCTGAGATTTTCACCAAGTCCCTGAAAACTGATATTTTTGTCCAAGTTAGCAGTTGTAGATCTTTCTGTGTGAGACTCCTTTGTATTATATTTTTGCTCATGCTTGTATAGATTTTGAATAGCTTTTGCCACATATCTTATTTGGCACATTTGGGTGGTTGTAGGTGCTTTGCATGTAGCTCTCAAACTCCTATGATGTTGTTTAGGTCAGAATGTATAGTTTTCATGTTTTGATGCTTGTGAGTGCATAGTTGATGGTATGGTGATATTCCTTGCACCACCTCATCCATACTTGTTTGTTTTGTGATATGGCAACCTGGGAATACCAGAAGTATGCCATTGGAGTGTGTTGTGATGGATTTGATCCGTAGAACTCCGTTTCTTGTTTCGTAGTTTCCGGTTGATCCGTAGCTCCGTTCGTAACGTTCTCTATGTGTTTTTGCATCGTTTTCGCGTGACGCATCCGTTCATGCCATCTTCATGCATGTCAAGATAGCTTAGAGTGCAGTTCTGTCCAGAAGTTGTAGTTTCTTCTCATGCATGTGCAAGTGACTAGAATAGAGATGCATGCTACATTTTCATGTGCTTGTTGCATCTTGTTGTGCTGTTGTTCATTGGATGTTATTTTTATGTTGGGTAGCACCGGGATCAGAGAGCGAGTACGTGGATCCAGGAGAGTACATGCAGGACGAACAAGAGCAGTTCCAAGCTGAAGACATCACAGGCAAGATGATATGACCTTGATTCCATCTCTGGACTTGTTATTCTAGATTCATGTTTCCTTCGTCATATGCTCGCTGCCTACCACTGAAATAATTGCCTCCTGATATTGCCATGAAACCCAAACACTTTACCCCTCCTAGAAAATATTGAATGGCTAAGTAGGCTTTGCTCAGATTGTAATGTTAGCATTGCTAGTTGCAGGTGCTTTGTCTCATGTGATAACATGAGTTGATATCATTATGTTAAATCTGTTATTTAATTAATGCACCTATATACTTGGTAAATAACGGAAGGCCTAGCCTTTTGCCGGGTGTTTTATTCCGTTATTGCTGCCATAGTTTCTAGCTACCGGTGTTTGATTCCATAACTGATCGCTCCTAACACGTTCGGGGTTGTTATGGGGACCCCTTGATAAATCGTGTAGTGTTAAGACTTGTCCGACAGGACCCAACATTGGTGTTAATTTGCTAATCACTTAATAATAATCTTCATAGGGAATAACAACCTCGAGGTATTAATCAACAACCCGGGCCAGTGCTCCTCATGAGTGTTGGTCCAAACTAGAGCACTATGCGGGGCCAACTCAAGGCAACTTGAGAGATTTCTATCAGGCCACTGTACGCGTCGCTCATCCATCGTGTCCTGAGACTGAGATACGCGGCTCTTATCGGGGTCGTCGACACGACGGGAGGTCCTGCTAGTCTTGTCTTACCTTAGCGATATATCTTGCGTATAGGAATCCGGGTGAAGCTTTGGTTCCCCCCAGAATTGAGGTTTTCCTCTAAGGAATCCGACGAGATCACGAGATTCGTGATAGGGGATTACTTTGCGGCCCATGACCGTTTGTGATGGACTAGTTGGAGCACCCCCTGCAGGGTTTAATCTTTCAGAAAGCTGTGCCCGCGGTTATGTGGCAACTTGGAATATTTGTTAACATCCGGTTATAGATAACTTGAACATAATCTAATAAAATTGCCAACTGTGTGCGTAACCGTGACTGTCCCCTTCGAAGACCTCTCTTCGATCAGGAACACGGTGGGGTTATGGTTGACGTAAGTAGGTGTTCAGGATCACTTAGTGATCAGCTAGATTTCGTCGGCTAGTATAGACCACCATCAATAACTTGTTCTACGTAACTTAGCCACCATACATGCTTAGGATGCTGCAACCTAAACACTGAACCTTCCTTACCTAATAACTTGACTAGTTCTGGCACCGAGGTCATAGATTGCTGAGTCCCCGTGGCTCACAGATTACCTCAACACACAAACAGGTACAAGTACGCCCGACACAGGTGATCTCGATGGCACGCAGCTGGCGTGGCAGTACGATGAGGAGAACGACCGCTTGTACGTGAACTATCCAGAAGACTGAGGCATGGTCATGATCGTGGGCAAGCATGCACGGTAGCATAGCCTTTTCTCATGTTATGTAGTCTGTAGCGGAACTACCTTGTTTGAATAATGTGTGATGTAAACTCTGATATTATTTATGAGATGCCAGATGAATCCCTATTTGTCATTCGATTATTATGTATGTGATATGTTATCGTGCTTGCGAAACGCTTAGATGCGCTTCTTTCCTTTTGGGGGCCTCATTCCCTAAAATGGAAAGGACCGCATATTAGTCGTTACACAACCCATATGCATAGGTTCCCATGTCACGAAACCCGCAAGTTGATCACCAAAACATACATCAAGTACTCACATGAATATCCCGTTGTCACCACATATAGACACGTGCAAGACATACATCAAGTGTTCTTAAAGACTCAATCTGATAAGATAACTCCAAAGGGAAAACTCAATTCATTACAAGAAGGGAGAGGGGGAAGAACATCATAAGATCCAACTATAGTAGCAAAGCCCGTGGTATATCGAGATCATGACATCTCAAGAACACGAGAGAGAGAGAGATCAAACACATAGCTACTCGTACATACCCTCAGCCCCGAGGGAGAACTACTCCCTCCTCATCATGGAGATCGCCGGGATGATGAAGATGGCCACCGGAGATGGATTCCCCCTCCGGCAGGGTGCCGTAACGGGTTCCTGATTGGTTTTTGGTGGCTATAGAGGCTTGCGGCAGCGGAACTCCCGATCTAGGTTTATTTCTGGAGGTTTCTGTATTTATAGGAGTGGATGGCGTCGAGAACAAGTCAGGGGGACCCACGAGGGAGTCACGAGCCTCCCAGACGCGCCCCACGGGGGGTGGGCGCGCCTCCTTGGCTCGTGGCTTCCTCGGGACTCCCCTCTCGTATATTTTTATTCTGGTATTTTTGATATTTTCCATAAAAAATCACGGCGAAAGTTTTATTCCATTTGGACTCCGTTTGCTATTCCTATCTGAAAAAGGTCAAAAACAAGGAACCTTAGCACCGCCGCCGCTTGAGCACCTCTCCCTGCTCCCGTTCGCCGTCGCTACCGTCGGCCTTCGCCATGGTGGCGGCGGGCCCCGTTGCTGAAGGTGGCAAGGGCGCTCTCTCCCTCTCCCAGGGTGATGTTGGAGGCTGGCCCTGTTGACTGGGACGGCGGCGGTTGGCGGACCAGCGCGAGGAGGTCAGGGCGGCGGCCCCGGGACGAGCTGGCCGGCACATGGCATCTCGGGTGGCCCGTGCTCGACGACGGCGACGACTTCGGCCACTTGGGTAGTGCGACCTCGCCGGATCTGGGCTTGGGCGCCTGGATCTGTGCGCGGGACGGCGGGGCTGCGTGCCAGCGGCCGCTGGCAGCTGGTGGCATGCTGGTGTGCTGGTGGGGGCATGGAGGCCACTGTTTTCTAGTGGGGTGCGCCTACAGGCTCGGGGCGGCTCGGGCGCGAAGCGTCGCGAGAGGTGTTTCAGGCGGAGGTTGCGGCTCGAGGGGGCTTCCCTCCCGTCTGGTTTGGCTCAGCCTGAGGTGGGCATCGGCTGGGCGGAGGCGGGTGGCAGCACGAATCTGGCCGGCTTGGTCTCGTCCGAAGGTATGGAGGATGGCAGCGCGGCGGCCCAGCTTGGCCGCACCTTGGCCTCGGCCTGCCTCGTCGCCATGTAGGCCGCGAGCCGGCCCAGCCCCGCCTCTGCTAGAGCACCTCCTCCTCCGACTTGGGCCAGCACCCGCGAAGGTGAGCCCCAGCCCCTCCTATGTTGCGCCCCAGGCGACATTTAGATGTGTTGCCTTAGTTTCGGCCCGTGTAGGTTCTTATAAGTCGTGTGATTTAATTCTTTTTTGGAAAATAGGTTATATTTAAAACGTATGTATCTTTTAAACCGTATGTCGGATCGGAGCGAGATGTATATGTATCTCGTGTAGAATTTCGCGTAGATTACGAATTTGCAACTTGCATGCATGTTTGAATTAGTTTGACGTGCCGAATGCCTAGTTTTGTGTGTTGTCCCAATAGGGGATCGTCCCGTATTTATTTTCGTGCGTGTCCGGATCGCTCAAACCCCGTAGATAAAATGCTCATGTTTTAGGAACCCTTTTGCCATGTATTGTAGAGTAGTCGTTGGTATTTTTACATGTAGAATTCCGTAGCTAGTTTGCTATACCGTGTTTAGGACATTATCTCGCATATACGTGTGGCGATATTCTTATGTTGCAACCCCACATGTTATATATGTTTTCGGGGTAGAAAAATCCATAGGATTTAACTGTGCATTTAGTTTTAGCTTTTGAGCAAGTTAGTTCGTGTGATATTTTGCCGTGATGCCCTTTTGTTTATTTTGTGGGTTTTAATCCGTGCGTGATATGAAGGAGTTGTCAACTAGAGATTTGCCCTTAGATGTGTAGACTAGCCCCTGGTAATTTTGGTTGCAATAGAAATCCATGTTCAGGTGTGGTTTGTTTGTTCTTTACTTGCTAGGAAATAGTGCTGATTTGGAGATGCTGAAATATTTCTAAGTCTGAAATCTGTTATATTTTGTTGTTGTCTTTGCATGAGTTTATGTGGTGATCTGTAGCTCTTTTGAGGTTGGTGCAATGAAGTTAGTTGTAGACTTTAGGATTCTCTAGCATGCTGTGAATTTTCATGCCATTTGGAGTCCTGTAGCTTGTGGTTTTGCTGTTGTCAATATGCCTTCAGATCGAAAACTGCACTTTCATAAACTGTGGGTTTCACTAAGTCTGAAAGAGTGTGTGAGATGTCATTCTGTGACTTCTTTTCCTAGTGTTCCATGCTTCCATGCTAGGTGTTATAAGTTGCATGTGGTAGTCCATCTTGCCCTCTACCGCCTCATGCCTTGGTTGAGCATATTGGTTTTATGTAGCTCGTAGTTGTGGGGTGTAGAAAATGCTACGTCGCTGATTTTGGTAGATTGTAGTGATTTCTTGTTTAGCTCGTAGTTGTTGAACCGTTGCTCCGTTTTGATCGTGTCCTATATGGAACTTGCTTAGAATATCGTGTAGTTTCATATTATCTTGTTGGTTGTGTGTTTTGAGATGCTTGTGACCGTCATTGCACACATATTGCATTCATGCCATCATATCGTGTGGTGCTTGTATCTTTTAATCCGTAGCTCCGTTGGAGATGTTCTCTATGTGTAAGTTGCTTGTAACGACGCGTAGAATCACGTGAACATGTTTTTTTTGCTGCTTAACAAACATTTAAAAGTGTTAGTTCAGATCTGGACAGAATTGTAAATTAACATCTGAGGTCGTCTCGGAGGTGCTATATGTCTTTTCCGACCTCATTTAAAATGCCTAGATAGGTAGTTTAATTATGCTTCACCTCTTACCATGTGTAACCACATTTAATATTGTCGTGTACCTAATCGGGATAGCACTAAATAACTCATATGTGGAGTTTCGTCAATATGCAACTCGTTGCATATTGAACTTCACTTAATGTGTAGTGTTTGCGTGATGTGAATCGCCGTGCCATGCCTTGCATTAATCCGTTCATGCATCATATGTGTTGTGCATCGTGTGGTGAATATTGTGTGTTGATTCTTGTTTTCGGTTTCCTTCGTCTCGATAGAGTTCCGCAAGCGTGTCGGAAAGTGGGGACCCGTTCGACTACATCGGTTCGTCTGCTTCACGGAGTCATTCTTCTTCCAAGCGGGATCTCGGGCAAGATGACCATTTCCCTAGATACCATTACTATCATTGTCATGTTAGTTTTATCGCTTCTATCGATTATGTCTCGTTGCCTACCACCTGTTAAATATCAGCCTCTCAACATTGCCATGCAAACCTTCAACTTGTTCACCACCTAGCAAACCACTGATTGGCTAGGTTACCGCTTGCTTTACCATGTGTTAGCGTTGCTAGTTGCAGGTGTAGTTGCTTCCATGTGATAACATGGGTTCCTTGTTATATCACCATATTAAATGCTATCTAAATTAATGCACCTATATACTTGGTAAAAGGTGGACGGCTTGGCCTTTCTAGCCTAGTGTTTTGTTCCACCTTTGCCCCCTTAGTTTCGGCTACCGGTGTTATGTTCCATAATTGAGCGCTCCTAACACGATCGGGGTTGTTATGGGGACTCCCTTGATAATTCGTTTTAGATTAAAGCTGGTCTGGCAAGGCCCAACATTGGTTCTACATTTGCCCAACATAATAATTCTGTTAATACTGAAATGCATAGGGCGTCATGAACCCGAGGAGTAATTTTACATATTATAGGGGGGCCAGTGCTGATGGTGTTGGTCCCAAACGGTCTGCCTGCGGGGCCACCACGAGGATACTCAAGGTTTGGCACTCGTAGCTAGTTCCATCCGGTCGTGTCCTGAGAACGAGATACGCGGCTCCTATCGGGTTCGTCGACACGTCGGGTGGCCTTGCTGGATTAGTTTTACCTTTGACGAATGTCTTGTGCATCGGGATTCCGGTGATGCTTTGGGTAATCTCATAGTTGAGGTTTCCCACTAAGGAGTCCAACGAGATCACGAGTTTCGTGATCGAGGATTTCTATGCGGCTTGTGGTAATTTGTGATGGATTAGTTGGAGCACCCCTGCAGGGTTAAATCTTTCGGAAAGCCGTGCCCGCGGTTATGTGGCAACGTGGAAACTTTGTTTAACACTGGTTCTAGACAACTTGAAGTTAACTTGACTAAAATATGCCAACTGTGTGCGTAACCGTGACTGTCTCTTTCGCGAGTTCCTTCTCCGATCGAGGACACGATGGGGTTATGTTTGACGTAAGTAGGTGTTCAGGATCATTCATTTGATCAACAATAGTTCACGTCCGCAATGCGTAGTTCTTCCCCCTCTTATTTCTTGTACTCGTAGGATAGCCACCAAATAATTGCTTAGTCGCTTGCTGAAGCCTCACCACTTAACCATACCTCACCTTTTAAGCTTTGCTAGTCTTGATACCTTTGGAAATGAGATTGCTAAGTCCCCTGTGGCTCACAGATTACTACAACACCAGTTGCAGGTACAGGTAAAGGTTACTTGACGCGAGCGCGTTGATTGTTCAATTGGAGTTGCTTCTTCTTCCTCTTCTTCATCGATCTAGGATGGGTTCCAGGCCGGCAGCCTGGGATAGCAAGGATGGACGTCGTTCTTGCTATCCATATTTATGTAGAATGACCCTGCTCTTCTTCGTGATATTTATGTATTGTACTGATGTGACTCTGATGTAGCTTGTGGCGAGTGTAAGCCAATTCCATATATCTCTTATTTTTGGTACATGTACTTGTAACGATATTCATTCTTGCGAAACGACGAGATGCGCTTCTATCCCTGACGAGGCCCTCGTGCCAAATTAAGGATAGGATCGCATCTTGGGTGTTACAGGTTTGGTGAGCTCCGGACGAAAGCCTAGCATGACCATGGTTGATGCCGGCGGCGACGGCAGAACGAGCATCGACGCGTTCGGCCGCTTCCTCCTTGGGGGCGATGCCTTTGGAGGTCTGGTCCCTTGTCAGCTCTGGTGTCTTGGAGTTTTGTCGTCGGCTAGGTGTCTGCGTGGCCTCGGGGTTGGTGTGGAAGTTGGAGCGGCGGCTCCAGAGTTTTCCTTTGCGTTTGGTGTTGCCTTTGATTGCTTGGGCAGCAAAGTCGTTGACTCGGCTGGATCGTGGCCTCGGGGCCAGTGTGGATGTCAGAGCAGCGGCTTCGGAGATGGTTGTAGGGTGTCGGCTTCGGTTGCTCGGGTGACGAAGTGGGCGGCTCACCCGGAGCGCGACCTTGGGGTCGGCGTGTGTTCTTGTTGGTTGTAAGTCGGAGTGGCGGCTCCAGAAAAGGGTCGTAGGGTGTCGATTTCGGTTGTTCGGCTGACGAAGTTGGCGGCTCGTTGGATGCGTGGCCTCGGGGTCGGTGTGTGGGTCGTTCTTGTGTCGGTTTTCGGCCAGTTTTCCTTATTAACTCACCAATTCTTCTTCTTCTATATGAAAAAGCAGAGCTCCTCCTGGCTCCTCATAAAAAAATAATTTAGGATTGATAAGTGAATCCGCCAAACACTAAACTATGGCTTACTTTAGGCAAAATAAAAATAAAAAAGAAAGCGATGATTTCATTCCCCCCTCACACGCATCCTCGATACCACGATATACGACAATCCTAATGCCCATCCTAGCACGAAACACAACTGGACACGAAAAGAACCACATGATCTGTATCGCACACGACGTTGGCAACACAATCACGTCTAACAAGACCCCGACGCCTCCGCCTCCGCCTTTGCAAATTTGCATTCGCCCAATCAACAACTGTCTTTTGCTTCACCCGAGAGATCCAACCCAACAACAATAAATATTTCCCTAATAATAAAGCAGGCACTGCTTCTGCCGTACGTCGTCGTGGTAGTTTTGCAAAAAAGCCCCTCAGGTTTTATATGTTCAACCCGCAGTCCCTGTTTAAGCGGCACTCTAGAAAAACGTTTCATTTTTACGTAAAAACCATTGCAATTGTTACAAATTATGCATGTAACCCTTATCTCTTATTGGACTGGCTCACCACCGCGCGTCTCCATCGGACATGCGCCGCCGCTTGCCGCTGACGCGGGCACGAGACCATTGTTAAAGGTTGATGGCAGCGGAGGCCTCGGCAGGAAGAATCGAGGCGGCCCGGTCTGACAAAAGGCGTCGCGACATGGGTAACTCCAACCCCGAGCTTGAGCTCGACAGGTGCCTTCCCTCCCCCCTCCCCTCCCTTCCGTGCCGCTGTTGTGCGCTCCGTGCGTCCCGCTCGCGTCCCGCTCCCGGCGGTTGCTCGGATCGAAGAGACCAACAGAGAGAGCGAGGGTTTCCTGGCCGCCCCCCCACTGTCCCTGTGTCTCACGCGATGTGTGTCGGATTTTCGTGACAGATTTCGCCATGTGATTTTGTTGGGGATATTACTTGTTAATAACCCGCCCTAGTTGGGCCGGGTCACCGAATCAGGCGATTCACCTAAGCGTGGTTTGGGCCTTGGCCTGGCAAGACCAAAGGTTGTATGGCGGTTTATAATTTCCGGAAGGTCTCCAAGCTTTAGAGGATGGCGACTTAGAGACCGCAGAGGTCACGATTTGTAGGAAGGAAAGTACCCTTGTAAACCCTAGGGGTTCGACCTGTATATAAAGGCGAGTCCCAGGGAAGAAGAGGGCAGGTTAGAAATCATCGAGCGCTAGGTTTGGCGAGTTACGCCCTCCTTGTAATCGAAACTATATCAATACAACTTAAAGCAGGACGTAGGCCTTTACCTCCTCACGAGGGGCCGAACCTGGGTAAATCGCCGTGTCTCTCCTGCTCAACCCCTTTGAGTCGCCACCAAGGTGCGATGGCTCCAGTACTAAGTCCTTTCACGAGGACATCTGCCGTGACAAAACCACGACATTTGGCGCCCATCGTGGGGCCTACGCACGGTGGAGTTGAGTTCTCAAAGGGAGCCCTACCAGGGTTTGGGAGTTACGCGACGGGGATCATGACCCGGAGCCGCCGCGGGAAGATTTACATAGACAACCAACAATGGGGGCCCGAAGCAGACTCGATCGAATCTGGTTACAGGGTCCCCTTCGGCAAGATCAACATCTTCATCGACATGATCGGATCATCCGTGCCTGAGCCGGACATCTCCACCGACATCATCGAGCCGGCCAGGTACGTTCGCCCAGTGGTGATGCCGAATCTGACTCGCCCGGTTTTTGTTGGGTTCACGCAGGGATCAGAGGAGCCAGAAAGTTCGGCGACCCAGGAAACTACGCCAGTCAACTCTGATGACGAATCATCCATGGGCGATTCAGATTCAATCCGGTCTCTACATGGGGATTGTCTTGGGGGCTTGTCGCTAGCCATGGACCCCGAAGTCCTTGACCGAACCCGCCGCCAGATCGCCATTTATATGGCACGGGCGACTCAGCCTTCGCAAAACCCTACGGGAGGCGATGGAACCGGCGAGACGTCTAGAAGCCCGGCCGCTGTCCTGGTGGAATTAGTGGCGGAGATCACAAGGCTGATGGCGACTCCCCTCACACCAGAAAACCAGGAGGGGATAAACATGGAGCTGGCAAAATTCAGAGAGGCAGGGGCAAAGGCTCATAGGGATGCCGAGGTGGAGTCCACCAGGATCGAGGCTCGGCAGGCTCAAATTGTGGACGAAAGGATGCGCTTAAATACTGACAACTGGTGGCTCGAAAGACACCAGCGCGCATCCGACGCCGTCCATCAACGGAGACACCAAGGTCGCCTGCCCCATGATCTCAACCCGACCCGCCTGTTCGACACTCCACGAACCCCCGGGTGGGGAGCCGCCCCAGGGGGAGGGCCAGGTCAACCGCCTAACCCGCCGGTTCAAACGGTTGAGGATTGCATCCCCCGATTCCGGACGCCTCAAGGCCACTTTTCCAACCCGATGGACAACGTCCTCGCTGCAACTCGCCATTTGGAGTCTCTCCGATCCACGGCAACACCCCTCCCGAGATAGAGGCAAGGAACGCCATCGAGATGTTGAAGACGGCGGTGGTTCAAAACGCCCAGTTCTCACATAGCCTAGATAGGTTGCATTCCACCCCCCAGGCAAGTTACACCAGGAGTCGGCCAGAGGACGAGCCCGCCGTGAACAGCGGGCCGCGACCCGTCCCTCGGGACAACCCGCCTGATCATCAGAACCCGCCGGGCCGGGATCTCCCGAACACCCAAGTCGCCCCTGCCCCTCTCATCGGGAGCGGTGGGCGAGTGGGGGTGCCATGCTTGGCCCCCGCCCTTCGTAACGAAAGGATGCCCAAAGATTTTAAGAGACCAAGAAAGGTGCCTAACTACACCCCGGACCTTGAGCCGGCATCGTGGGTCGAGAGTTATGAAATCGCCATGGACATGCTCGACGTAAACGAGGCAGTTTGCGCCAGGTACTTCACGATGATGCTCGAGGGGTCAGCACGTACTTGGTTGAAAAACTTACCCCCCAACTCCATCCAGACCTGGGCCGAGTTGAAAGAGCGATTCATCAAGAACTTCCGAGGAACTTGCAAACGTCCGATGACGATCGTCGATCTGCAGCATTGTTCTCGATCGTCGATCCCTGATGAGTCGGCCCACCATTGGTCATGGCGGGTTGCGGAAATTATCCATTCGTCAGACGGTATTATGGCGGCTCAGGCTGTGTTGATCCTCGAGCAGAATTGCCACTATGAACCCTTGGTGCAAAAATTAGGGCGACTTAAGCAAAAGGTCAAAGACATGGGAGAACTGATGGACACCCTCACTAGGTACGCTGAAGCGGATGACACCAAAGATCCTCGCGAGGGCGGTAAGGCCAATTCGCCCAAGAAGGGCGAGTCATCCAAAAATCATACCCGGTTCCAGGGACGTAATCGCCACAATCAACGAGCCAATGGCAAGCGAAGACCGCAAGAGGAGCCCTCGGATTTAGTCGCCAACACCAACGCCAACACTGGCGATCAACGCCCGAAGAAAAACAGGGGCTTTAGCGGGAAGAGGCCGCGTAACTATGAAGAGATACTCAAAGGCCCTTGCCCGCACCATGCCACGGCGGACGCTCCGGCGACTCACTCTTGGGAGAACTGCTTCGTGATGCGGGAGTTTCGGGCGGAGGCGATCAAGAAAAGTCAAAGCGATGACCCGGACCAACGCCAGGAGCAGTTCGCCGCACCCAACCAACGACAGAACCCCTTCGGCAGTTTTCCCGAACAGGGGCCTCAGGGAGGCCCGCAGCCAAGCAGCGGCCAGTATCCGGTACACCATCAGTGGCGGTATAACCCGCCAGGAGCCTTTCAGCAGCCGCCCCCACAGGGGGCTCCGCAGGGTTAGGATGACAACGGAGGTTTCCGCAGCAGTCCCAAACAGTTAAGCAATGGGTAGTACCACGTTTTCACCACCAACGCTTGCAGACGTGATAAGAAGGTGAGTCACCAGGCGTACAGTGTGTCTGAGCCGGCCCTTCCTAGGTACCTCCACTGGTCTGAACAGACCATATCATGGAGTAGGGAGGATCACCCGCCAAGAGTTGACAATCCGGGCGATTTAGCGTTGGTCGTGGCTCCCCAAGTTGGGGGCTACACCCTGTCCAAAGTGCTAATGGATGGTGGCGGCAGCATTAATATCTTATACTTTGACACTTTCCAAAGGATGAACCTATTGGAAAAGGACCTGATGCCTTCAACCACGGTTTTCCACGGAATTGTCCCGGGCAAGTCGGCCTACCCCATAGGCCGGGTCACACTCATAGTAGCGTTTGGAACGGCGCAGAATTACAGGTCCGAGTCACTGATATTCGAGGTGGTCAAATTGAAAAGCCCCTACCATGCGTTATTTGGGCGGTCGGCTTACGCCCGCTTCATGGCTCGCCCATGCTATGTTTACCTTAAGCTCAAGATGCCTGGTCCCAAGGGACCAATCACGGTCGAAGGGGATAGAAGGATTGCAAAGGAATGTGAAGAAGGGGACGCGGCTTATGTGGAAGTCGCCTGCGCTGCGGAGGAGCTCAAACACCATCGGGCCAATGTTGACCCGGCAGACATGTCACCCCTGAAGAAGCCAACGACAGATGCTGAGTCGCCCCTCAAGTTCAAACCAACGGATGACACTAAAACAATCGATTTCGTTCCCGGCGACTCATCCAAGCAGTTCATTATCGGGACGGGTCTGGACCCCAAATAGGAAAGCACGCTCATCTAATGCATCCGTGAGAATCGGGACATCTTCGCATGGAAACCCTCTGACATGCCTGGTGTGCCGAGAGAATTTGCTGAGCACCATCTTAATGTTGACCCGAAGGCAAAACCTATTCAGCAGTATCTTCGCAGGTTTAACGAGGAACGATGCAAGGCGATCAGGGAAGAAGTCGCCCGTCTCTTAGCCGCCGGATTCATCGTGGAAGTTTTTCACCCCAAATGGTTGGCTAACCCGGTTTTGGTGCTCAAGAAGAACGGTACCTTCCGTATGTGCATTGATTACACGGACCTCAACAGGGCTTGTCCGAAAGATCCTTTCGCTCTTCCCCGCATCGACTAGATCATTGACTCGGTGGCAGGATGCGAATGATTGTGCTTTTTGGACGCCTACTCAGGATATCACCAGATCAAGATGGCCGTGGAGGATCAAGAGAAAACAGCTTTTATAACCCCCTTTGGGGCCTTTTGCTATGTGTCCATGCCTTTTGGACTCAAGAGTGCGGGGGCGACTTATCAGCGCTGCATCCAGAATTGCCTTCACAGCCAAATCGGTCGCAACGTCCACGCCTATGTCGACGATATTGTGATCAAAACCCGCCAGGGGGAGACGCTACTGGAGGATCTCAAAGAAACCTTCGATAATTTGCGGGTATATCAGATGAAGTTGAATCCCACCAAGTGTGTTTTTGGTGTTCCTGCAGGGAAATTATTGGGCTTCTTGGTGTCGGAGTGTGGCATTGAAGCTAACCCGGACAAAATCGAAGCAGTTACATCCCTTGGAAAGCCGGCAAACGTTAATCAAGTTCAACGACTGGCGGGTCGCATTGCGGCTCTGAGTCACTTTGTAAGTCGCCTGGGTGAAAAGGCGATTCCTCTTTATTAGTTACTAAAGAAATCTGACCGGTTCATTTGGACAAACGAGGCAGAGGAGGCACTCGAAGCTTTGAAACGGCAATTGGTTAACCCGCCGGTCCTGGCCGCCCCGGCTAAAAAGGAGCCCATGCTTCTGTATATTGCGGAAAATTCCAAAGCAGTAAGTGTGGCAGTGGTTGTTGAAAGAAAGGAGGAAGGGAAGGAGTACCCAGTGCAGCGCCCGGTATATTTTATCAGCGAGGTGCTAACCCTTTCCAAGCAACGTTACCCACACTGGCAGAAGTTAGTGTATGGGGTGTTTATGGCGAGTCAGAAACTTAAGCATTATTTCCAAGAACACCCTATCACAGTGGTTAGCTATACTCCCCTTGGGGACATCATCCGAAATCGGGAGGCAACAGGGCAAATTGCCAAGTGGGCGATTGAACTTGGGCCGCATCACGTGCAGTACACCCCCCGCACAGCCATCAAGTCTCAGGCTTTAGTTGATTTCGTCAATGACTGGACAGAGTTGCAGGCTCCGGAAGACAGGCCTGATCTCACTTACTGGACTATTTATTTTGATGGATCTAAATAGCTGGAAGGCTCGAGGGCTGGTCTGGTATTGGTATCCCCTCAAGGAGATAAATTCTGTTATGTTCTCTGACTCATGTTTCCATGCACTAACAATGCTGCAGAATACGAAGCTTTGCTTCACGTTTTGCGACTCGCCAAAGAGATGAATCTAACGCGAGTCAGGTGTTTTGGCGACTCTGATTTAGTGTCGCAGCAAGTTTTGGGTACCTGGGATTCTCGGGACCCCATGATGGCGGCTTACAGAAGAGCTGTGTCTGACGTGGCGGGTCATTTTCATGGTTATCAGGTGGACCACATTGATCGGCGCCTCAACGAGGCGGCTGACGCCCTCTCACGACTTGGTTCCCAGCGAAAGTTAGTTCCTCCCAATGTTTTTCTGGACATTTTGCATAAACCATCTGTGATTTTACCATCGGAGGAGGAGTTGGCAATACCGGATCTTGAGTCTCAGCTTGTGGCGGCTCTCCACGTCACGCTGGATAGGGTTCTTCCTTATCTGGCTTATCTCGCCCGGGGCGAGTTACCAACAAACGAAGTTTCGGCCCGTCAGATCGTTCGGCGCAGCAAATCCATGGTGATCATCAATGGCGAGTTATATAAACGAAGCGCCTCTGGAGTCTTTCAACGATGCGTTTCCTCCGAAGAAGGATGCATAATCTTAAATGACATTCATTCCAGGGACTGTGGGCATCATGCCGGGTCACGCTCTTTGGTGTCAAAAGCTTTCCGTCATGGTTTCTTCTGGCTGACGGCTCATGCAGATGCAGAGGATATAGTTCGTCGGTGCGAGGGATGCCAACGTTATGGACGACAGGCTCATGTTCCGGCTCAAGAATTAAGAATGATTCCCATCACTTGGCCTTTTGCGGTCTGGGGGTTAGACATGGTCGGCCCCTTTAAAATGTCATCCAATAAGAAAACCCATTTGCTGGTGGCGGTTGATAAGTTCATCAAGTGGGTTGAGGCGGAGCCTGTTGGAAGTTGCGATGCGGAGACAGCGGTCAAGTTCTTGAAGAAGCTGATTTTCTGGTTTGGATATCCACATAGTATCATTACTGATAATGGTACTAACCTGTCCCAAGGGGCGATGCAGGAGTTTTGCCGTCGAGAGCATATCCGGCTTGATGTTTCTGCGGTCGCTCACCCACAATCTAATGGGCAGGCGGAACGGGCGAATCAGGAGGTCTTACGAGGAATTAAGCCCCGACTCATGGTTCCCCTGGAGAAAACCCCAGGATGTTGGGTCGAAGAATTGCCTTCAGTGATGTGGAGTATCCGGACCACCCCGAACCGGTCCACGGGTTTTACCCCTTTCTTTTTGGTCTACGGAGCAGAAGCCGTTCTTCCTACTGACATAAGGCATGATTCGCCTAGAGTCGCCGCATATGTGGATAAAGACAATGAGCTGGCGCGTCAAGATTCCTTGGACGCCTTAGAAGAAGCACGTGACCTGGCTGCGGCCCGTTCGGCCATCTATCAACAGGATCTACGGCGTTATCACAACCGTCGGGTTAAGAGCCGGACCTTTCAGGAAGGCGACTTAGTTCTTCGGTTGATACAAGATTGTGTTGCCATGCATAAGTTGTCACCACCATGGGAAGGACCGTTCGTCGTCAGCAAGAATCTTCGCAATGGCTCTTATTATCTGGTGGATCTTCGGCCTAACCGGCCAACCACGGAGGTTGAGTCAACTCGCCCTTGGAATATTGCCCACTTGCGGCCTTATTACACTTGAGCTCTTAAGCTCTGCATTTTGTAAGTTTTTCAGTTTCGTTATGAAGTAATAAAATTAAAATGCTTCCCGACTTGGGGGCTTCTTCATTTAAGATCAATTGTCATCTTGTTGCGACCTTATGAGCCGACAGAACTATCATCTTAGGGTGGCGCTTGAGCTTTCTAACTCGCCCCATCCTGTCGCGACCTTATGAGCCGACGAAACCATCATCTTAGAGTGCGTGCTTGAGCTTTCTGACTCGCCCCATCCTGTCGCGACCTTATGAGCTGACGAAACCATCATCTTAGGGTGCGTGCTTGAGCTTCCTGACTCGCCCCATCCTATCGCGGCCTTATGAGCCGACGAAACCATCATCTTAGGGTGCGTGCTTGAGCTTTCTGACTCGCCCCATCCTGTCGCGACCTTATGAGCCGACGAAACCATCATCTTAGGGTGCGTGCTTGAGCTTTCTGACTCGCCCCATCCTGTCGCGACCTTATGAGCCGACGAAACCATCATCTTAGGGTGCGTGCTTGAGCTTTCTGACTCGCCCCATCCTGTCGCGACCTTATGAGCCGACGAAACCATCATCTTAGGGTGCGTGCTTGAGCTTTCTGACTCGCCCCATCCTGTCGCGACCTTATGAGCCGACGAAACCATCATCTTAGGGTGCGTGCTTGAGCTTTCTGACTCGCCCCATACTGTCGCGACCTTATGAGCCGACGAAACCATCATCTTAGGGTGCATGCTTGAGCTTTCTGACTCGCCCCATCCTGTCGCGACCTTATGAGCCGACGAAACCATCATCTTAGGGTGCGTTCTTGAGCTTTCTAACTCACCCCATCCTACCGCGACCTTATGAGCCGACGAAACCATCACTTAGGGTGCGCGCTTGAGCTTTCTGACTCGCCCCATCCTGTTGCGACCTTATGAGCCGACGAAACCATCATCTTAGGGTGCGTGCTTGAGCTTTCTGACTCGCCCCATCCTGTCGCGACCTTATGAGCCGATGAAACCATCACTTAGGGTGCGTGCTTGAGCTTTCTGACTCGCCCCATCCTGTCGCAACCTTATGAGCCGACGAAACCGTCATTTAGGGTGTGTGCTTGAGCTTTCTGACTCGGCCCATCCTGTCGCGACCTTATGAGCCGACGAAATTGTTATTTTTATTTTTCCTTCATGGCATTGCCACGAGGTTTTCCAAACCTTTTTCCTGATTCATCTTGAAAATGTTTGTTTTCATTTATTTGGTTTCACATATGTTTTTTCAAGCTTAAAACAGGTTGATGATCAAAATCACTTCATCCATGGCAGATTAAGCATTATAAAGGATTTTCAAACGGTGGATCCAATATTTCAAATCGCCTTAAGGGCGATATAAAGATTTTTTCGAAAGTATCACAAAAGCAGTACCGACTCATGAAAAAGACCTATTACATGGCTCTCAGGCCAAATCGATGAAGTTTATTCTGCTGGTGCCTTTGGATCATTTTGCTGCGAGCTTTGGCCGACCTCAATTTGCAAGTCGCCCAGTACCCAGTTGCACTTGGCCAGAGCCGCGAAGTCATCTTCATTGGTCAGGATTGATGCAAGATCTGCGTCCAAGTCAAAAGGGTTCTTGGGTCGCCGTGGAGTTAAGCTGGTCGTCACAAAGGTTGGCGGGTTGACCTTCTTGTTCTTGTTGTCATAAGCAGCCTGATACTTTGATAAGTCCAGACTTGCAGCAAGTTGAGTCGCCGCCAGCCGGGAGTCCTTGACGACACAGTGATAGTCCTCTTCGACGAATTCTGACCCGTCATCTTTGAGTTGAGGAAAGCCTGCCGCTACCTCTTTGTGACAGCCCGATGCCGCCGTTCCAGAAGCTTCCCCTTTTCTTTCCGTTTTCGTCGTGTGGGTATTTTCATTTGTCGCATCATCATCGCATCATGCGCATCATCAGCATTGCATCGGCATCTCTGTTGCCGCCAGTTTTCAAAACTTGCATTCGTTTGTAGTTGCCGGTTCGCGTCGTCGTCCGTTCTGAGCCCGACCGCACTCGCACGCGCCCGCGGCACCGTCGTAACCCGTTTTTAAAGTGTGCGTAAAACTTCCTCTGATCGGGTTGAGATTCGTGTGCGGTATTATTTATATATAGCCAGGCCGCCTGTCGAATTTCGTCGCGATCGGAGACCGTCTGGTACCCGAACGGTCGACCGTAGCGGCACCGTATTCGGGCTACCGTCGGACGTCTGTGGTGTTTTAAAATTCGTTGCCGCGCCGCTCGTTCTCCCTCTCGTCTCCAGATGTCTACACAACAGGGCCGCGTACCCATACCCGCGTTCAGAATCGTCCGAATCCGACCCCGCGGTAGGATCCGGAACGAAATTCCGGCTAGCCTAGCCCCCCCATTTGTCTATATATAGCCCCCACGTCATTAATTAGAGAGCCACCCCCTCCTCCACCTCGGGGTCCGCACCAAACCCTAATCCCCCCACTCTCTCTCCCCTGTCTCCCACCTCCAACCGCCGAGCCCGCCCGAGCCCGCGCGCGGCCCGCCCGAGCCCATCTCTGCCCGTGTCTGCCGCGCCTCCTCTGCTCCCAGCGTGCTCGCCCCGTGCGCCGCCGTCCTCTGTCGCCACCAGCCGGCCGGAGGTTCCCCGAGCCGCCGGAGCCCCGAAGGTCCCCGCCGGCCGCTGCCTCCGCGCCGCCGCGCCAGCCGCCAACCAGCCCGCCGCCCTCGGACCCGCGCTGCCTCGCGTGCGCGCCTGCCCGGATCGGCCTCCGCCATCACCAGTGAGCCGAGGTCCTCGTCGTCAGGCGCTCGGAGCCTCCCCGCGCCGGATCCAGCTTCCTCCCCGCCGGTCCCGCCGTCCCTCGGTCTCCTCTGCGGTGCGGAGCTCCGGCCTCCTCGTGCTCGTCGTCGGCCGCCGCCAGGCCCGTGCCTCAGGCACGACGAGGCGCTGCGGCCCGCTCGCCCCAGATCCGCCCCTCTTGCCCCAGGCCGGCTCGGGCTCCCCTCGGCCCAGCGCCAGGCCAGCCGCCTGGGTCGGCCGTCGCAGCGGCCCCGCAGGCCTGCCCCAGCAGCCGCCGCAGCCTCCCCCGCATGGGCCGGCCCATCCGCCTCCGAGCAGGCCGCCTTCTCTAGATCTGGGCCGCAGCCCGCTAGGTGAGTTGCTCCCCTGTCGCCTATTTGACGCCCTTTGCGTGTTTTAGTTACCTTGCGCCCATTGCCCTGTGTAGTTCGGCCCGTGTAGGGTTTTTATATTCCTGTGATTTTATTCTTTTCCAAGAATATGCTATATTTCAAACGCGCGTATCTTGTTATCCGTAAGTCGGATCGAGGTGGTTTTTATATGGTTTTGGGGTAGCTTCGCGAGTAGAACACGATTATCCAACTTGCATAATTGTTTGACGCCGTTTAGAGTGCCTAATGCATCGTTTTGCGTGCTGTCCTATATTGGTTCGTCCCGTGTTTATTTTTTTTCGTGCTAGACTGTATTGCCCGTATGGCGTGTTAGAAATGCCCATGTTTTAGGGACTTATTTGCCATGTATTTTAGAGCGGTCAATTGTATTTTTACGGGTAGGGATTTTCGGTAGTTTATTTTCCCGTGTATAGGTCATTTTTCCCGCATTAATGTGTGGCTTTATTTTGTGTTGCAAACCCCACATATTTTATATGTTTCCGGGGTAGAAAAATCCCATGGATTTTTCTGTGCAATTAGTTTTATCTTTTGAGGAAGTTAGTTCGTGAGATATTTTGCCGTGATGCCCTTTTGTTAAATTCGTAGGATTTATTCCGTGCGTAGTTTGACGGAGTTGTCAACTAGAGAGTTGTTCTTGGGTGTTTAGACTAGCCTCTGGTATTTTTGGTTGCAATAGAAATGCATGTTTAGGTGTTGTTCGACTGCCCTCAAGTTGCTTGAAATAGTGCTGTTTTGGAGGAGCTGAAATATTTCTAAGTCTGGAATCTGTTATTATTTTGTTGATGTCTTGTCTTGCTTGCATCTTGTGATCTGTAGCTCTTTTGAGGTTGGTCCAATGGAGTTAATTGTACCCCTTGTGTTTCTCTAGCATGCTGTGAAGTTTCATGCCATTTGGAGTCCTGTAGCTTAGGATTTTGCTGCTGTCAATATTGCTTCAGATCGAAAACTGCACTTTCATGAGGTGTAATTTTCACTAAGTCTGAAATAGTGCGTGAGATGCCATTTTGTGTCTTCTTTTCCTAGTGATCCATGATGCCATGCTAGTTGTTGTTAGTTGTTTGTAGTAGTGATTCTTGCCCTCTTCCGTGCCATGCCTTGCTTGAGCTTATCGGAGTTGTGTAGCCGTAGTTGTGGGGCATGGAATATGCTATGTGGCTGATTTTGGCAGTTTGTAGTGATTTCTTGTTTTGCTCGTAGTTGTTGAACCCTAGCTCCGATTTGATCGTGTCCTATATGAAACTTTCTTAGAATCTCGTGTAGTTTCTTTTTCCCTTGCTGGTTGGATGTTTTGAAGTGCTCGTAGCCGCCGTTGCACACATTTTGCATTCATGCCATCATATCTTGCGGTGCTTGTATCTTTTGAACCGTAGCTCCGTTGGAGATGATATCTATGTGTAGATTGCTTGACTTGACGCGTAGAATCACGTGAACCTATTTGTTTTGCTGTTTAACAACTAATTAAAGGTGTTAATTGAGATCTGGACAGATTTGCAAGTTAACATGTGAGGTCGTTTCGGATGTGCTATATGTCATTTCCGACCTCACTTAAAATGCCTAGATAGGTAGTTTAACTTCCGCTTCACCTCTTGCATGTTTGACAACATTAATATTGCCGTGTAGATAACCGGGAGTGAACTAAATAATTAACGTGGAGTTTCGTCAACATGCAACTCGTGCATATTGAACTTCACTTAATGTGTAGTGTTTGGTTGTTGTGATTGTCATGCCTCGCATCATTGAGCCGTTCATGCATCATGTGTGTCTTGCATCGTGTGGTGTATACCGTGTGTTGATGCTTGTTTCCGTTTCCTCTGTATCGATAGAGTTCCGCAAGCGTGTCGGATGTGAGGACCCGTTCGACTACGTCGGTTCGTCTGCTTCACGGAGGCATTCTTCTTCCAAGCGGAATCTCAGGCAAGATGATCATTTCCCCAGATACCATTACTATCATTGCCATGCTAGTTTATCGCTTCTATCGTTTATGTCTCGTTGCCTACCACATGTTAAATATCAGCCTCTCAACAATGCCATGATTACCTTCAACCTGTTCGACCTAGCAAACCACTGATTGGCTATGTTACCGCTTGCTTAACCCTGTGTTAGCTTTGCTAGTTGCAGGTGCAGATGCTTCCATGTGAAAGCATGGGTTCCTTGAGATATCACCATATTAAATGCTATCTAATTTAATACACCTATATACCTGGTAAAAGGTGGAAGGCTCGGCCTTTCTAGCCTAGTGTTTTGTTCCACCTTTGCCCCCCTTAGTTTCGGCTACCGGTGTTATGTTCCATAATTGAGCGCTCCTAACACGATCGGGGTTGTTATGGGGACCCCCTTGATAATTCGTTTTAGATTAAAGCTGGTCTGGCAAGGCCCAACTTTGGTACTACATTTGCCTAATAACCTAATAATAATGCATAGGGACCCGCCGGCACCCGCGGACTAATTTAATCAACCCCCGGGCCAGTGCTCCTCATGAGTGTTGGTCCCACCTGAGCGATGTCCGGCGCCCCTCTGGTCACCCAGAGGTTTAGCGATCCCGACATCTAGCTCATCCGTCGTGTCCTGAGAACGAGGTACGCGACTCCTATCGGGATCGTCGACACGTCGGGGGCCTTGCTGGATTAGTTTTACCTTTGACGAGATATCTTGTGCATCGGGATTCCGGTGATGCTTTGGGTAACCTCAGAGTCGAGGTTTTCCACTAGGGAATCCAACGAGATCGCGAGCTTCGTGATTGAGGATTTCTATGCGGCTTGTGGTAATTTGTGATGGACTAGTTGGAGCACCCCTGCAGGGTTAAAACTTTCGGAAAGCCGTGCCGGCGGTTATGTGGCAACGTGGAAGCTTTGTTTAACACTGGTTCTGGATAACTTGAAGTTAACTTAAATAAAATATGCCAACTGTGTGCGTAACCGTGACTGTCTCTTTCATGAGTTCCTTCTCCGATCGAGGACACGGTGGGGTTATGTCTGACGTAGGTAGGTGCTCAGGATCATTCATTTGATCATCTGTAGTTCACGTCCGCTATGCGTAGATTCTTCCCCCTCTTATCTCCGGTACTCGTAAGTTTAGCCACCAAATATATGCTTAGCCGCTACTGCAACCTCACCACTTAACCATACCTCACCCATTAAGCTTTGCTAGTGTTGATACCTTTGGAAATGAGATCGTTGAGTCCCCTATGGCTCACAGATTACTACAACACCAGTTGCAGGTACATTCAAAGGTTACGTGACGCGAGCGCGTTGATTGTTCATTTGGAGTTGCTTCTTCTTCTTCTTCTTTATCGATCTAGGATGGGTTCCAGGCCGGCAGCCTGGGATAGCAAGGATGGACGTCGTTCTTCTTTTGTCATTTGTTTTCGTTCGTAGTCGGACCCTGCTCTTACTCTTGATGATTACGTAATGTACTGATGTGACTCTGATGTAGCTTGTGACGAGTGTAAGCCAACTCTTTATATATCTCTTCTTTTCAGTACATGTACTTGTAACGATATCCATTCTTGCGACACGACGAGATGCGCTTCTATCCCTGACGAGGCCCTCGTGCCAAATTGAGGATAGGGTCGCATCTTGGGCGTGACACTCTTCCGGGTTGATCTCTGGAGCATACGCCAAGCAGCGACTTAAGGTGGTCAGTACCCCCTTCCGGGCGGCTGACCGAGTCAACTCGCCAATCTGAGGGGGAAGCGTAGATAGGCAGCCAAGCATCTTCTTTATGGAAGTTATAGGCTCCTTGGCACCCATCACAGCTTTAACAGTTAATACATTGTCGGTATACAGCTGCTCTGTCAGCGTCTAAATCGCCTTCAACATCAGCACGCAATCATCCTAAAGGTTGGCGGCTCTCGGACCTGTGTAAGGGGTCATGATAATCAGCGACTCACAATAAGAATTATTGGTAAAAAAAGAGATCAAAAGTTTGAGTATTTTACCAAAGACGGCTTGCGCCATGTTTGAGATATGACGCTTCAAGCCGGACAATTCTTGTTGCACGGTAGCCAGCCTGGCTTCAGCCTTCTCTGCTCTTTTTGTTGCAGCATCTTGGTCAGCTTGAGCCCTTTTTAAATCGGCTTTGAGTTTTTCCATCTCAGCCAGGACCAATTGATACTTCTCCTACGACTTAGTTCGGGCATCTTGCTGATCAGATAAGTTTTTCTTTAAATCGCCAAGCGCCGATTCAGCCTGAGTAAGAGTTTCCTGTTGAAAGAACATGATAAGGGGCAAGTCTCAGAACTATTGCAAGCAATATCCCTGACACTTGGGGGCTAATGTATAAATTTTTCAGATAAAATTATACAATATCAAGACCCGACTCATCTTTTTACTGATGACCCGGCCCTTGGGGGTTAATGGGAGTAATATAATATATAACAAAGCTTACCTCATGTTTATTTTTTAGCATCCGGAGCAGGCTTTTCTCCATCTCATAACTCACCTCCAGGCGACTCGCAAAATAAGAGCAGGGTTCTTGGAACTCCAGATGTTCATATTCAGAAAGCTTAGCCTTGGAGAGTCCAAATTCAGGAATGTTTTGAGAGGATGATGGTGCATGCTTTGATAAAACCGTTGTGGCCGGTTTAGAGAAGCTGGTGCCAGTGATAACCACAACATCCGGGTCTTCTGCTGTTGTCAATGAACTTGGCGGCTTAGGGGCATCCGTTGTGTCCTTGGGCGAGTTAGGAAGATCCATTTGATCCTCAGGCTCGCCTTGATCCGGGTCATCTTGGATTGGCGCTGACTCTTTGATGGGCTCTGAAATTATGACAGGAGTTGACCCGCTGGTCTTCCTCTTCTTCGCCTGTGCCCTAAAAAAGGGAAACATCCCATTAAAAAACTGGTAATTCATTATCCTCAGATTCAAAGTAAAATTGTCAAAGGACTTACCCAGGGACTCGAATCATTGGCAGAAGTGTCGACATTACTGAGTCGCTAGATGTAGGAGGAGAATTCTGCAAGAACTATACGTCAAAGATATAGGCGGATTACAGATGCGATCCAAAGAAACATGAGGAAGTATTGTTCATGGGTACCTCATTTGGTTTCCTCTTGTTCTTTGCTGGTAAGCCAGACACCAGATCACCGGAGTGACTTTGGGTCTTCCGATTTGAGGTATGTTGTGCTTTCTTCAATAGAAAATTGGGGTCCAAACAAGCATTTGGATGTGAGAAGGGAACTTTCCCACAAATTCGCCTGGGCGGCTTAGGTGGAGAAGGAGATGAATCGGAGGAAACAGAAATTACCTCTACAGAATCCTCCTGGCTTTCGTTGTCTTCATTCTATTCAAGAGAGGCAGAGGCATAAATACAAAGTTAACAATAGCGGATGGCGAGTGAAAAGAGGATATGTTTTTACCTCTGAAGGTGCGTCGCCGACTTGAGATTCATCGGCTTCGGATGGCTCAGCCACAACAGCTTTGCCCTTGCCCTTGTTTTTCTTTGGGGCGGCTTAGCTTGCTTCATGGCTGGCCTTTTGGGTTTCTTGGACCAAAATTTATCACCTTTCTGGAATGGTATATGTTATAAAAGGCCACAACTTGAATGAAACATAAGAAATAGAGGCAAAGGGCGGGTTAAAATCGCTTACCTTGGGCGCCGGATTAATTTTGCAGAAGGGTTTGAGGCCGATTTGGCCACATTTTCCCGCAGGCTCGCCGGTCAGCTTCTTGATGATGGTGACAATATCCTTTTCCGTTAAAGCCATATGGAAATAACATTGAGGATGATCTAAGGTGCCATCAAACTCGCACATTAGCCCGTCCCGGCGACTCAAAGGAAGGATCCGCCATTCGACCCAGCAGCGAATCAAGTCGACCCCAGTAAGGCCGTTGTTTGTCAAAGATCTTAACTCGGACAATACTGGGATAAAATCTGATTCATCCTCTTCGGTGAGCTTGTCCGGAAGTTTGAAGTTTGTTGGAAGGCGGTCTTTCCTATAACCCAGAAGCTTGTTTTCTCCTGCGGGTGAGGTCTCTTGACAGTAGAACCAAGACTCGCCCCAGCCTTTGGGATGACTTGGCATGGCGAGTGAGGGAAACGGGCTATCCCTGCAGCGCTGAACATTTACGCCGCCAAGTTCGATGCTGGGACCATTGTGAAATTCCGTCTGGCGATTTAAGTGGAAAAAGTACCAGAATAAGGGAACTGAGGGTTCCATCCGCAGATAAGCCTCACAGAACACTTGGAACTGGCATAGGTTACTTATGGAGTTAGGTCCCAGATCCTGGAGGCGGACGTTCATGAAAGCCATGGCGTCTCTAAGAAACTTTGATCCGGGCGGCTTAAAACCTCGCTCAAGGTGTTCAACGAAAACGACTATCTCCCCTTCTTTGGGGTTGGGGAGATCCTCTCCGAACCCGGTACGCCAACCGATAATATTATGAGGGTCCAAGTTGCCCGTT
Source organism: Hordeum vulgare subsp. vulgare (assembly GCF_904849725.1). Taxonomy (NCBI): domain Eukaryota; kingdom Viridiplantae; phylum Streptophyta; class Magnoliopsida; order Poales; family Poaceae; genus Hordeum; species Hordeum vulgare. The sequence continues at coordinate 49,652,022 of NC_058523.1, forward strand.
TTCACATAGTCTGCTAGTATGGTGTCGTCAACTTTGGTAGGGAGCCAGTCACTTTTGAAGACGGTGCCCATGCTACAAAGGAGTAAAGTACGGGTGAATTTACACGCCTTGAACATCTACCGTAAGGGGTGAAATAAGTTCATTTGACTCACCAAGTAATTTGTTCACGGACTAAGGGAAAAGCTTGACCCGCCATATAAAGATCCGGTTTGGGTTGCTATGGCGACTTACGAAGTTTGGCTATTCACAAGAGTTATGTTCTAAAGGTGTCGAAGACATTTGTTCGAAACGGTGAAGTGTGAAGACTACAAACAGCTTTACGCAATGAGCACGTAAACTATGGATCTACTGGACAGTCGAAAAAACATGAGAAAAATGAGTGGATGCAACAATTTACTACCAGGATAAGGTGATATCGTTCGTTTGACGAAATATTGTTCTAAACACGCAAGTCAAGGGCAGATAAATGAAGGTATTAAAAACATTGGCTATCTCATCGACATTTGCATTAATCAGTCAAGGACAGGTAACATATATTCACGAAGGGCATCAAGAACATGGCAATGTTGAAACTTCAAGCAGGGATGGGATCTGTTCTTAAGTGAGCGGTGACCTAACCTGATGATTTTGGTCGGAAGTGGTCGACGGCGACGGAGGCTGTTGGAGGAGCACGAAAGTCTTGTCGAGCGTAGAGATCTTCGGCGGCGACGGAGTGCTTGGCAAACAGCAAGGTGGTCGACGGCGATGCAGTGGTCGATGGCGGCGAGCAGATCGGCCGCGGTACGAAGCTTGACGGCGGCGAAGATCTATGGGCGGCGCCGAAGCTTTCGGGCGACGACAGGAACTGCGGTCGGCGGCGGAGCCCTCGGAAGGCGGTAAGTTTTCCTCGCTGTGATAATAGGGAGGAGATTGATGAGACTGGTAGGTGGGAAGCGCCAGTCCTGTCCCCCCCCCACCTATTTAACAGGGCGGGCGCTGGAATCGAGGCACCGTGAGCGGGAACCGCCGGAGGATAAAAAGATTCGCTATAATGGCACTCCGAAAATTTTGGGATAACGACACCAAAGGATCCGTTGGGATTATGTGAGTCTTCCCGGAATTCAAGGGATAAGAAGATGCCGACGAGAAATGGTTTGGCGATTTAAAGATTTTCAGCGCCAGATGGCGGGTTAAAGTTTCTGACGTATAGAGAAGAATGAAGGATGAATCGCCTTTAACCGAGCAGAAATATTGGCGTGAAAAGAGTTCAAGTCAATCTAGGGCCTAATGTTGGGGATATTACTTGTTAATAACCCGCCCTAGTTGGGCCGGGTCACCGAATCAGGCGATTCACCTAAGCGTGGTTTGGGCCTTGGCCTGGCAAGACCAAAGGTTGTATGGCGGTTTATAATTTCCGGAAGGTCTCCAAGCTTTAGAGGATGGCGACTTAGAGACCGCAGAGGTCACGATTTGTAGGAAGGAAAGTACCCTTGTAAACCCTAGGGGTTCGACCTGTATATAAAGGCGAGTCCCAGGGAAGAAGAGGGCAGGTTAGAAATCATCGAGCGCTAGGTTTGGCGAGTTACGCCCTCCTTGTAATCGAAACTATATCAATACAACTTAAAGCAGGACGTAGGCCTTTACCTCCTCACGAGGGGCCGAACCTGGGTAAATCGCCGTGTCTCTCCTGCTCAACCCCTTTGAGTCGCCACCAAGGTGCGATGGCTCCAGTACTAAGTCCTTTCACGAGGACATCTGTCGTGACAAAACCACGACAGATTTGTTGGTGTTTGCTCCGATGGGATCCGCTGAGGCAGCGACTTCAAGCAGATCGTGATGATGCTGCGCCACATCAAGGACAAGGCTCACAAGGACGGCCAGAAGGAGACCGAGCAGGCCATCTCCAGGTGATTCCACCTCTCCCGTGCTTATTCCGGGTCAATTTCACATTTTAACTTTTACGAGTCTGAACCACACTAGAATGTTTTGTACATAAATTTCATTATCAAATTCACTGTATGAGCCAACCTAAAAAAGAAGTCATCGTATGAGTGGTTTGCTGAAGGCGAACATCAGTGGCTATACAAAAACCTTAAGAAACAAAGAGACTGTATACAATTCCTTTCAAATCAAATCAGCTAAATGACACACACACTTTCTGCCTACAGCTCCAAAACTCCAAGCATCCAAATAAAACATGACTTATGGTCGGTCACACATTTCAAAGACTAGCTAAACATCCAGATTATTGGTGTTATAGCAGTTCTATCATTTACACTTATCAGGGGAGATTCAAAATAGCATGGGAAGACTGATATTATCCACCGCGTCGCTCCGCTTCCGCGTTATGGTCAGTCTGAGCAGAGCTCTGCTCCTTTGATTGCACCTCTTTATCATCCTTATCTGCATATTCAACCTGGGAATCTGTCAAGGAATCTAATAGCGAGCTCTCAGAAGTTACGGCACCAGAACAAGCTTCGCCATCCTCTCCATGGAAGAACCTAGCCAGAGACAGGGCATTGTAAGTAGAGCTCGCTTTCTTAAGGCCCTCTATCGCTTTCATTGCCGCGAGTGTGCTTCGGTACACCTCTGAGGTTTCTACGTCGGAAGATGACGCTGGGTCACGACTAGCCGCATCATTTGTGAGCCTGGTGCTTTGAAGAGGAACCAGATTCGAGTACTTCGTCTTCAACAGGGAAGAGGATTTCAAGATTAGCCTCACATTCTCGAACAAGTCTTGTTAATGGTTCAGTGTTGAAAAATGGTTGGTGGCGAGCTCGCTGAGTGAAAGGTAGGCTGAGCACGCCGCCTGTTCTTTTGTCATACTTCTTCAGTATCTTCACTAGCCCTGTATGCATCAAGTGTCAGGACGTTAGCTAGAAAATGTACTGTTGGTAGGACACTCAAGGTTGGTTAATTTGGTTTCATATGCTCACCAGCAAAGTTCAGGGAGCTGTAGATCTGGAGAAGTATCTTTTCGCCATGGATAAGCACGAAATCTCTACGTATCTCTAACATATCTTCAGTAAAATGGCAACAATGGACAATAACATTCACAGATTTTGGGACTTCAAAAGAGAAAGGGATTCCCTCCCAAGCGCTCATGAGAACCTTATCAAGAATGTCGCTTCATGTTGTTAGGAAAATCATCTTCTCAACACCTCACATGTTATTAGATTCTACAGATCCGAAACACCAGACAATTTGTTACTCAAGGACAAAACATGTGACAGTACAACAAAATAGATGCTTTCAGTAGGAGGTTCAATCAAATGCTCAGAACTAATATGAAGACAAGAACTGAAGCATAAAGATACTATTTAGGCCTTTCACCAGATAAGTTCAGAAGTACGGATTTTACTGCCAGCCAGGAATGCTAAACCGTCTAAATTGATTAATCAGCTATGTTTGTGTGGTCCATACCCAAAAAATGGTAAACTTAGTTCTTTTGGGCAAGGCCAAGTGCTGTTGTTTATATTGGTTCTGGGTCTCGGTTTACTAGAATTATTGGAACTGGGTTATCTACTCATCAGTCGCCAACATTTCAGCAGACTCTGCCTCATAATGAGCCCTGACAAACCTAACTGGCAAATTACAAATTCCGTTCTCATGCGAATGGATTAAATGTTCATTCATATATGGGTCATTGGTTGAACGTGACCCAATGACAATTGCGTGACTGAAGCCTTAATATGCTCAAGTCACTTTGATCATGTTCACTAAGCTTATGTGGAATGTTGACAGTTTCAGGCCATCACTTAAAGAGGGGAGGGGGCGTATGGCTCAATCAAATGATCAGAACAGGGAGGTCAAGAACTGAAGGTGAAAGTGCAACATACTTTGAACAGGAGGTTTAATCGAATGATCGGAACTAATATGCAATCAAGAACTGAAGAATAAAGAGACTATTCAGTCATTTCAGCACATAAGTTCAGAAGTGTCTCTGAACTTGATGTATGCCCTCTATCTGAATCTAGGCTTCATGAGTCTGTAACTGGATGGGAACTAGGAGTTACTAGTGGCATGTTGTTTTTGAATGATCAGGTGCCCTTTTGATGATTGGAGTAGTAGGCACCAATGCAATGACATGTCTTAGTGATGATAATGTTTAAAAAATGCCCGTGCGTTGCACCGGGAGAAAAAAGAGAATCACATCATGTAGCCTATAACACGAGTAATTGTTTGATTTATGACCCACATTAACAATTCTCAACATGAAGAATTATGTTGTCGGCCTTGCCATCTTTGTGAAATGTTTACAAAACGTTTGCATTGTTTGATTTGCGGCGTTACTATTTTATTCTCACCGTCACTATTGTAGGTAACATTAATTTATATTTATACTTTTCACGGAGCTGAAATGGATTGGATTACATCACCTTATCTTATCAATCCATAGATTGTTCGCTGTGATAGAGCATAACTGATACAAAAGCAAAGTGTTGTGATTATCCGTGCATATTTGCAAGGTTTCTGATGTATTTAGTATATAAACCCTTATAAGTACATGAAGTTCGTTACCTTAGAAATTCAATATTTCGCAAGTGCACGACACATGCTTCTGGATGAGTCATCGTAGTTTACATATCATTCTAGATCAACATTGAGACAGGAGATAGCTAAGTTGGTTTGCCCATCACAAGGAAAACACTAATGCTTTCTGTATTTTGTGCAGATGGCTGAACCTGTTATGAAGGGAGCAGTGTATCCTTTTTTTTTGTTCTGTTGTTTTCTTAGCAGAAATTAAATAAAGTGTACATCCACACTTGACTTGCCTTAGGTGAAGCACGTATAATTTTACCGTTTGTCTACCAAAAGGGAAACAAATCTCATAGTAACTTTCATTTCGAGTTGATTGCTACATATCCAAAGTTCCTTAATCCATACTACAATCAGATCAGCTTTTTACTTGCTAGATCTTTTTTCATTGAACTTTGCACTGCAGTGCTTGCTTTGCTTGCATGAGTGAGAGTCCTGACCCAACAGGTGAGCCACATAGTCTACATGCATGACTATGAATGATTGTATCAATTTAGTTCTGTAAATAACCACCCATATATTTATGCAGCAACTAACTTGGTATGAGTGACTGTGGTTACAGTCACAACTAAGAGACAGATTCCTTTCTCTTTGGAGCTTGCCTTGAACAAACAAACTGCGTGGTATATACAACTGTAACCAGAGCAACTATGTATTGTATGTAGCAGTAGCGGTAGCACTCTTTGGACCAGGCACCAACATGACAAGTTATCTACTACATTTAGATGCATGCATTGTACCGCTCAACTTCTCTGGAATGGCAAGACAATTGAATCGACTCGCCATTTATATGCAGGTCGACATCTCCGCCACCGGGATTTGAAGCAACAGCACCATCACCGGCGTCGGCAACTACCTCAAGGAGAAGAACCCAAATGCAAAGGTGAAGAAGATCATTTTTTTTCCTGTTATGTTAACATGTAAATTACATGATCCTATGATGGGTTTAATGCCAAAGTTGTTTTTGTACTCCATTTTAAATACATATCTTTGAATGATCCTAGCATGCATTTGTTCAGTTTGTATGTGTCAATTCTTTGAAAATCTTAATCTTAAAGGTTAATTATCTTAAAATCCCCAAATTCTATGCTTGGCTGTTCATACCTATACCTGTGTGGTGGTGCTTAGGTTGTTTTCGAATTCTCTTGTCCGTGTTTTTATTTGTGCTTCTTCTCGGGCCACGATGCAGCGGCGTTGCTACAGGTTCCCCGCTTGACTGGTGGTCTTTCGTTATTGTGCGGCGTTGAGAGCATGCTTCGGCTTTGGCTACTAATGACGCAGGTGATTTCCCCTTCTTACCTTCTTCCTTTCCCTGTGCTCTCGGCACTGGCCTTTGTGCCATGACCATGCATTTTGTGTTTTTTCAGAAAGTCAGCGATGGTTTTGCACACTTTTAGATTCAGACCTTGTCAATCTTCATAGCCGTATCAAAAGTAGTGTCTGAAATGTCAACCTGGAATCATATGCATGCCAATTATCTTCTCTGTCTATTTATGCAGAAATTTTGCTTAAGATGCTGACACTCTGACATTGTGTTTACATATGTTACTTGATGTTGTATCATTCTACAACAAGGTTACTGATCTTACAGATAAAAAGCAGGCTGTTAAGATCAGTATTGATAAAGTGCAGGTATGTTTTGCTTCCACACTAGCACTATGTATGAAGTGCAAAGCTGGGTGGGTGGCCACGAGGGCGAGGAGTTCATCGGCGTCGGCGCACGCTTCGGCCCCAAGATCGTCTCCAAGGAGAAGCAGGCCACCAGGGAGCCGCTCACCCTCGCAGACCCCATCCACGGTTGCACGCCTCCCAAAATCAATTTAAATCTGGTAAATATAGTACAATTTGGAAGATCTCGTAATAACAAATTCTTTTTTCAAGATTGATTGTTTTGTCGTACTAACTTCTATTTGCTCAAACAGGACATGCATGCTATTTCTGAAAAAAGATCCTCCGCTATTGGCTAGCTGTTGGATGGCATCTCTGGTGGTAGTTTTAGATAACTAGCAAATGAAAGGGCTTCTCATAATTCATTGGATATAGACCAGTTGTGTCAATTACATATAGTTGATTGTAAATGACTTTTACAAATGAAATGTAATATTTTTATTATTTTATTTCAACAAATATGAGATTCGCATCAAGCACTGCACTGATTCAGTTTTTTCGACAAATATGGGCTTCAGATTGTTGTCTTCTTTGAGTGCGTGTGGGATGTATAAGCACAAAAAACAGTGCAAAAAATTACAAAAAAATGTAATATATCACAACAAAAATGTTTCCCTTTAAAAAAATCTTGAATTTTTATTTTAGAAAACATTAGAACAGTGCTTTCTGGTAAGAAATACCAAAAACATTGCAAAAATAATTACGAATTAAATGTAATATTGCCAGCGGAGGGATGAACGGCAAGGGGCGGCCATCATTGGAGGTACATCGAGAGCTCAACTCCACAAGGAATGGAAGGGAGGGGGTGGCCACCATTGGAATGAGGGGAGTGACGGAAACAAAGTGAAGAGATAAGGACAACTTTTTTTTTCTTTGAGAAGAAGATGAGGAGAACGTTTTTTTAGAAGAAGATGAGCAAAGTGCTTCGGATGACGCACTTTGTGTCTCGTGCGGAGGCTTGGTGTCTATGCTCAGAGCAGCTCACTTACAAGAGCTTAGCAAGTTATGCAAAAAACAATTTAAAATATATATTGTTCAATTTATTTTTTGAAAATATATTGTACACAAAAATGCTATTACCCATAAAAAACAAAACATTATTACCACTCAATAAAAATGATAATAATTATTAAAAAAGTAATCCAATTTTTATATAAGCATTACATTATATTTTAAAACTTTAAAAGAAACTCCTTCCGTCCAAAACTAGACGTCTTACATTTAACATTATAATTTACATTTAACATTTAATGGTAAAATAAATAGGTTTTCTGTTTTTTTTAGCCCGGTGCAACGCACGGGCATTTGTACTAGTGATCTTTTAAAAAGACACAACTCATCCACACGACCAAATTCCAGTTCCACTTCACCCCACACCAGCGTCACCTCCCCAAACCGGGGCTCCTGCAAAAAAGACGCCCATCTTTCCAGCCCAAACGCAAGAACCAGGGGCGTGCGTGGTCTCTCGCTCTCCAGCATCAGCGCTGGCGCACGTGAGGCAACAGAAACCACTCGAGCTGCTGACTGGACTCCTGAGATCTCCCTCGCTCACTCGCGCCGCACGCGCGCACCAGCATATACCGGTGCGCCTTGCCGTTTTCGCCACACCGCACCAGACCAGAACCAGACCATCCACCCTGCGCCGCCGCGGCCCGGGCCCACCCCGCAGCGACCCCTCCCTCCCCACGAGTCCTCGCAGATCCGCGATTGGTCGACGTCCCACTCCTCCTGCCCCCCTGCCCTCCTCCTCCTCGAGCCCTCCCCCCTCCCCGCGTCGACAATTCCCCGCCCCCCGCCCCAAATCCGCAATCCCCCCGCTCGCCGCCGCCCCGCTCGCCGCCGTACGGATTCCGCCCCCCGCGCCCCGGGCCCGCGCCCAATCGCCGTTTGCCGTGGACGCGGGGTCGCCCCGCGGCGTCGGTAGCCCGCACCGCGATTCTAGGGTTTCGGGCGGGGGCGCCCCAATTCGCCGGCTCGGCCCCGCGGGTGCTCGCGTCGCCCCGCGCGGGTCCTGATCGCTGGCGCTCGCGCCTCGCCGCCGCTCTGTCCACTGCCGTCTGGTACAGTGCGCCCCGTATGCTGAATTGGGCTGGGTTTTGCGCCTGATTCACATTGGGCTGTCTGATTAAATTTCCGCTGACCCTCCAGCAGGAAGGAATATTACAGCTTTTGAAGGTCTCTGCCGCGTGTGCCCCGCCTCGGGAGGGGCTGCCGCAGCTTTCAGCTTGCTCCGCGCCACGCCGTGCTGGGAATGACGTCGCGGGCTCTTGTCTGAGGCGCCGCTGCGAGCGACAATGAATGTGGGGCAGGCGGCGCACCTGTCCGGGCAGATGTCCGGGCAGGGGGCGCAGATGAATCAGGTTGTTGGCGGTGGCAGCGGTGTCGTCGGTGCTGACGGCATGCCCCTGCACCAGCACCAGCAGATGCAGGATGGCGTGGGCCTCGTTGGCGCGGGGGTCGATCAACAGTTTGCCGCTATGCGCACCAATATGCGCGAGAAGATGTAAGCACCCCACACCGCAAACTTCTTTCGGTGCCTGCTCTAAGGAAAGAAAAAAAAATTCTTTCGGTGGCTGAGCTATTTATATTTAGTAGGCGCTAGCGCGGGTGTTAATTAATTGTACTGAGTTAATGCGGCCTATCCTTATCAACTTTTATACGGCAAATATTTATTTTGTTCCCAAAATTATAGAGGTGATCACACTTGCACACGCGACCAAAGCTTATGACTTTCCTTAATTGACAAGAGCTCGCATATAAATTTCGGCACTTGGGCTGCAGTTGAATCACCTTCCCAACTAAAATTGTAGGTTCGCCGCCATGGCTGATTGTTCGAATCTGATAGAAAGTATTGACATGTTTTTTTTAAGCCTGATACTTGTTCGTAAATTGGCAGATTTGAGTATATAGGAAGAAAGCAGACTTCAGCTGACTGGAGGCGGAGGCTGCCGGAACTCGCAAGGCGGCTAGAGGAAATCTTGTTTAGAAAATTCCCAAGCAGGGTATATTTCTTTATTTCCTTTGTCTATTTTACTTCTGGTTTGGAGCAATCAAACACTTTCTCTACTAAAAGTTAATCTCACAGTTTCATCATTATGGCTGTTTGAGCAGAATGAGTACTACAATATGATGAAGGCACCAGTCGAGCCACAATTGCAGTTTGCTATTAAGACCTTGAGTGCTCAGAACCAACAAAATCAACAAAACCAACAAATGTCAAGGCAGATGGCATCTTCCTCTGGTTATAGTACAATGATTCCAACACCTGGTATCACACAAGGTGCAAGTGGAAATTCTAGAATGTCTTATGGAACAGACAACATGGGTCTTTCGTCATCTGGTGCAGGCATGGTTCCTCAAAATGCCAACATGGGTACCTCGATGCCCGGTATCGGTATGGATAGATTAACTTAGCTTCTGCTCATATCATTACGGCTGTGTTGTAGCTTAACTTGAAATTCTCTTGTAGGCATGCTGTAGAGTTTCTAGCCTAAGTATCCAATACCCAGCAGTATATTCGGCAAAATTCAATCTATGTGGTAGAAAAACACCACATCTGTTTTACTTAATACTTCTTCCGTAAAGAAATATACGAGCGTTTAGATAAGTAATCTTTACGGAGGAAGAAGCTAGTCTTTTTTTTTTGTTTTTTTTAAAGAAAAAAACCATCCACTGAATAGCTTGTATATACCCATGAGACCATGACCTAATTGGGGCATTTCTTTTGAGGTCTCTGTTGTTTATAACTGGAAGTTATTTGTTAGAAGCTGAAGCATATGTAGTTGCCTGCTACTGTTTGTTCTCATTTTTTGCTGGTCCACTTTACATGGCTCTACTTATTCTTAATTGGTCCTTACAGGTACAATGTCTAACGGCTACCAGCATCTAACTACCAGTGCCCCACTAAATTCGACCACAAATGGTGTCCCATCTACGATGGGTCCAGTGGGTATTCAGCGACAAGTAACTCATATGATCCCAACTCCTGGATTCAGTAATCAACAAAACGTACCTACTAGTTCTGACTATTCAAATGGAACTGGATATTTCAATGGTGAGTCAGCTATGACTCCACATATGCAGCAGCAGAAGCAATTTCAAAGCAACCAGAGTAGCCATCAAATACAGCATATTGGGGGGCACAGTAATTCTGGAATACATTCAAGCATGCTGGAGAATTCTTCTGCATTTGGTTTATCAGATGGACATGTGAATGGTGGAATGGGATTGCTTGGGTCGAACACGCAAATTACAAATAGAAATGCAGCACCAGAAGGATATATGAACATATCCTCTTTTGGAAGTTCGCCCAGACCTTTGCAGCAACAGTTCAGTCAGCACCCAACACAGAGAATATCAAGTATGTGTGCTGATGTGTCTTATCTTTTATTGCCTTATCATCATGACTTGTGCCATAACCTTGAAGTCATGTTCGTGAAGGGTGCATAACAAAAGCTAGTGATGGGTTTATTATTCATTTCCAATGTGTTCAATTTCTAATTATCCAAGTCATTTGTACAAACTAACTTTGTTAGAGCATTGTTGTTAGGGAACAGATAAAAGGTAAACACAAAGCCTTACTTTAGTTCCTTGCTGTTGGAGTCACTGGCTTCATAATTAATGTGTTTGCTAGAGTCCTTGAACCTTTGGAGGGTGAAAGTGTTATTGTTTCCACCTTAGTACCAGTTATGTGAGTTTGTGTATCAACAGACACACATGCACAGTCATGCATAGCGAAAATGCAAAATTCATATCTTACCCTCTTCATCATGAGAAACTAAATTGTGTCGTTTTTTGTTGTGCAGCATCAGTTGACATGGGTGGCTCTGGAAGTTTCTATGGTACTGGTTCTTCTGCTTTAGCAACAGCAAATAATCAGAACATCGGTGCTGCAAACTTGCAGTCTAGATCAAGAATGAATTCCATGCTGCTTAGCAATCAGCTAAACATGCAGTCCATTCAAGGGCAGCCGCAGATAAAAACTGAGGTTTTGGATCAGTCAGAAAAACTCAATTTCCAGCCATCTCAGTTGTCTCATGAACAACTACTCCGACAGCAGCTTCCAATGCAGCAACATCAGGTGCAGCCAAACTCCCAGTTTGTGCAAAACCAATATCATCTCAATCAACAGATACCAAATTCACAGCATCAGCAGGCTATACTGAGGAACAATTCCTTTAAACAGTCTCAGCTGAATTCAAGCCATTCTATGCAAGTGTCAGAACAGGGAACTTTGCCACACACCGAACTAACATCCTCACAAGCTACTGAACCTCCTGCACCTCCAAATTTCCAGGGTCAATACCAGCAGCAAAGAAGTGCCCACGATAATGTCAAAGGTGCGCAGGTGTTTGGACATCTTCCTGTATCTCAAAATTTCAGTGCTTCTGGTTCTCACAATTCTCAGGCATTGTTGCACCCTAGTCAGCAGCTTGATGTTAGCTCAAACGATGTCAGTTATGTTTTGAAAGGAACACAAACAGAGCAAATGCAGCAGCACCAATGGCGGCCTCAAACAATGGATAAGGTGCCTATCAGTAGCAATTCATCTCTTGAAAAGCAAATACAGGATGACTTTTGTCAGAGAACAATGGCCCAGGACGGAGCACAACAGCCATTTTCATCTGACTGGCGTGTTTCTGGTTGCACTGTGACCTCAGTTGACCCTGCACTGCCAAAGCTCCCCGCTGGAGGATTGGAACAGCCCACTGGAAATATCAATTACCTCCGTCAGATGAGGTGGTTACTGTTGCTGTTTCATGCAAAAGGATGTTCTTCTCCTCTTGGTAGTTGTAAATTGCCTCGTTGTGTTCAGCTGCAGGATTTTGTGAAGCATTTGGACAACTGCCAAAGAAAAGATTGTCCGCAGAAGAAGTGCAGTAAGTCACGAATGTTAATTGAGCATTATAAGACTTGTGTTGATGAGCAGTGTCCTGTATGTAGTAATGTAAAGAAATTTTTGCGCCTCTCAGCTGAACATGCAAGTAAGCAAAAAGCCCCTGAGCCCAGAAAAGTTGCTCAACAGAATATGACTCAAAGAAACATGAATGGGGTAGACAGTGATATAATGGATATTGACCCAGTGTCTGTTGAATCCTTTGATGGTCATCCATCTGTTCCAAAACGTTTGAAGATGCAGCCCGCGTCACCCAATATTCCAGAGCATGAAATACTTAGAGCCTCCAATCCTCAGGTGAACCCAGGGTTTGTACTACAGGAATCACATCCCGAGCTGCTTGAGCAGAATAAAAAGACGGCATACATGAAAAGAGAGTTGGATGTGAAGGCTGACATGCGACCTCTACAGAAGCCCGTAAAGATGGGTTATGGTGCTGATGGAAATGTGCCTACACCGAGGCACAATGCCGTTCCTGGTGTTTCAAATGAGATGAAGTCTCATGTCAAGCAAGAAATCTTGCCGGTTGACAAAGGGACAATTGAAAATGTTCATGAGGTTAAGAATGAAACAAATGATTCAACAGAGGCCACAGCATTGAAATCAGGAAAACCCAAAATTAAAGGTGTTTCATTGACTGAGTTGTTCACTCCAGAACAAATCAATGCACATATAGAGAGTCTAAGGTTGTGGGTTGGCCAGGTTAGTCTTTTACTTGGAATAACCTGCTTTAACATTGGGTATTTTTTTCCTGGAATTACCAGATCAGTTGTTAAGTAAATATAGGAGATGAGTAGAAAGCCTTTAATTTTCATGAAATGAGTAATATGTGCTTTAATGTCCTCATTTACACATGCAAACATCAGAAAGCCTACTGTTTGTTTGTATTTCCAATGTGTGAAAAAATAATTTCCCTCCTTCACTTCCTCACATAATGCCCAACTACTGCGTAAGCTTGCCCAAAATTTACTGCACTGTCGCTTTACCAAACTTAATTACTAGAAGTTGAAAATGTCATACGAAAAGAAAAAAACCCTTGTCCTCGTGAGATAAACGTTGCATGTTCTTTTTTGTGCAAGTACTCTTAATCTCATCGTGCAATTGTCATGATGGAACTTGTACTGTAGCCCTAATATGTATTTTTAGAAGGAACAATTTTACATGTCTTGCCATTTGACAGAGCAAGGCTAAAGCTGAAAAGAATCAACTGCTGGTGTCTTCTGAAAATGAAAATTCATGCCAGCTCTGCAAAGTGGAAAAACTCACTTTTGAACCTCCACCCATATATTGTTCCCCTTGTGGTGCTCGGATAAAGCGAAATGCACCATACTATACTGTTGGTTCTGGTGACACCCGCCACTTTTTCTGTATTCCATGTTACAATGAGTCCCGTGGTGACACCATTGAGGTTGAAGGGCAGAATTTTTTGAAGGCCCGATTTGAGAAGAAAAGAAATGATGAGGAAACTGAAGAATGGGTAAGTTCCGTATCTCTGTTCTGGTGGTTGTATAACTATAATCTTGGTTATCTTTGATTTGTACTAATCTTTCTGAATGATGCGTTCCACAGTGGGTTCAGTGTGACAAATGTGAATGCTGGCAGCATCAGATATGTGCTCTGTTTAATGGCAGAAGAAATGATGGAGGACAAGCAGAGTATACTTGCCCGAATTGCTATAGTAATGAAGTGAAGTGTGGGCTGCGCATGCCTCTACCACAGAGTGCTGTTCTTGGAGCAAGTGATTTGCCAAGAACTGTTCTTAGCGATCATATAGAAGAGCGGCTTTTTAAACGGCTTAAGTGGGAGAGACAGGCTCGGGCGAATAATTCAAATTGTAGTGTTGATGAGGTTAGTGAAACTAAGTCTTGTTGGAAGTGCATGTCTACTTTAAGTATGTTATATGGGACCTCAAAGTACTTTGGTAATATATTACCTTATGTCACAAAAATATGATACCTGAGAATGTTATGTAAGTGCCTACCTACCATGCAAATAGTTGCAGCCTACTATAATGATTGCCCGGAAAAACAGAAGACAAAATGCCTGTTTAATTTTCTTTCAGACCCCATCGCAACCTTTTCCATCAACCAGGATAAACTAGCAATTTATCTAACTCTGTACTCTCACCTGGTATGTAATGAGGTGTGCCATTTTGGAGAATCAGTTAATAGTATGAATTGCCCATTAATTGCTCGGAAGCTTCAACTATATATATTAAAAATTTAGATGAAAAATATACCAAATGGTATTTATATTTAAAGTTTCAAATGCGGTGACATAGTGCAAATTTGTTGCTGATCATACACCCAATAAAAAAGCACAGCAACAAAAAAATGGGCTACAAAATGATGGATGGCTTGAAAAATCAACCAGGATTGATCTTTTTGGCAGTTTAGAGACCCGAAGAGTATACACACTTTGCATTTTTTTTTTACTTGAAGTATGTTCTATATCTTGATAATTTATGTGCTACTTTTTTCGACGATGGCTTGAAAAATCAACAAGTGGTCTTCACTTCCTGTAATTTGGATTACACCAGATACCATTCATTTTGGAATCATTATGAACCATTTTGATAGAAATGTTCCCTCCATCACTTTTAAAGTCCAACTGTTCCATATTTGTTAGGTCGCTGGAGCAGAAGGTCTTGTGGTCAGAGTTGTTTCATCGGTGGATAAGAAGGTTGAAGTTAAACCACGCTTTTTGGAAATTTTTCAAGAAGATAATTACCCGACAGAGTTCCCTTACAAGTCCAAGGTAGGAAGTTGTACCTAAAGTATAAATTATGCTGACAACAGATTCTGATATCCATGATTCTGTTCCTGTGATTGTTTGGCAGGCTGTTCTTTTGTTCCAGAAAATTGAAGGCGTAGAAGTGTGCTTATTTGGAATGTATGTTCAAGAATTTGGTGCTGACTGCGCTTACCCGAACCAACGTCGAGTTTATTTGTCATACCTGGATTCTGTGAAATACTTCAGACCTGAGATTAAAGCAGCCTCTGGAGAGGCCTTGCGTACATTTGTCTACCATGAAATTCTGGTAAGTTGCTGTATTTGCTGAATTTTAATCACAGTTGTGAATATTTTCTTTTGTCAGTCTGGTCAGAAAATTCCTGTATGAAACTATTAGATGTGATGCCGTCCTCTTTGAGCTAGCATTTTCCTATAATCTTACACCATTTATCTATGTGTACAGATAGGATATCTTGAATACTGCAAGCAGCGTGGATTCACAAGCTGTTATATATGGGCTTGCCCACCTTTGAAAGGTGAAGATTACATTTTATATTGCCATCCTGAGATTCAGAAGACTCCAAAATCCGACAAACTGCGGGAGTGGTAAGACCTTTGATTGACACATGTGTTACTCTGCTTACATTGAGCTCCTGGTTGCATGATTTCCGATTTCTTCACTCAGGTACTTAGCCATGCTTCGAAAAGCTACTAAGGAGGAGATTGTTGTTGAGCTTACAAATCTGTATGACCATTTCTTCATTACCATGGGAGAGTGCAAGGCTAAAGTTACCGCTTCTCGTTTGCCTTACTTCGATGGAGATTATTGGCCTGGAGCTGCAGAAGATATGATCAATCAACTGCGTCAAGAAGAAGATGACCGAAAGCTTCAGAAGAAGAGTAAGACAAAGAAAATTATTACAAAAAGAGCTCTTAAAGCTGCTGGCCACACGGATCTCAGTGGAAATGCTTCCAAGGACGCTATGCTGATGCAGAAGGTAAGCTTATGCTCTGGTAATTGTAATACTAGATCCTCGGAATCCCCTATCTCGCGTTTGTGAAATTGTACTTGTTTGTTTCAGTCGGATGACATCTTTCTCATGAATTCAATTTTGATATATGCAGCTTGGGGAAACCATTTATCCAATGAAGGAAGATTTTATTATGGTCCATTTGCAGTATTCTTGTAGCCACTGTTGTATCCTTATGTCATCTGGAAAACGCTGGGTTTGCCATCAATGCAGAAGTTTTTACATCTGTGACAAGTAAGTCAATTTCTTGAACAATATGATACCTGTGCTATAGAGGCCAATATGTGATCACAGTTGAAATGAAAGCGATCTGTATATGCCAACAAGTTTTGCATTATTGCCCTTTCTCAGGGCCAGGTGCCTCAAACCAAACTTGTGCCTAGGCACTTACACGAAAATTATATTTATTTTCTAAAGCAGCAGTTTAAGTTGTAGCATTCAACAAATATGTGCCTAAGGACGCTTTGTTTACCACACAAACTACTGTACCCCTACACATCTCTTTGTTAAGTCATGCATGACCCCTGGTCTTTATGTTGCAACAAATTGTATCCATATCATCAAGATACCCAAAGATCAGGAAACGAGGAAACAGGGTAGATTTGCAAATCTGTTTCTTTTGACACCCATAAAAACTTTCTACGGCCATTGGCTTCTACTCCTTTCCAATCCCCCGTGGCCATATCTCCTCCCCTTACCCTCCTTAATCCTATAAGGCCTCTCATGGAGCGATGCCATCTCATCAAACGTGTGGCTTAGGGGCAAAGGCTCAGCAGCGGTCATTGTGCAAGCCATGAAACCAGGAGCCCGACGGAGTCAATCTCTCCAGACCCCAGGTGACTTGCAATGAACCGGGGTGACTCTTGGGAGCCCCAAATGACCGCATAATCTTTCCCTGGAAAGGCAAGGGGGGCTGATGCCCACCCCCAACCGTGGCATCGCAGGCCTAGCTCGGGGTGAGGTGACACCTTAGAGCATCTCCAACAGCTGCCCTATTTTTGGGCACCAAAAGTTAGTGGAGTAAAAAGTTTTGGGCACAAAAACTGGTTTTTTGGGCATGAGCAAGCACTGTCTCCAACAGCTGCCCTGAATTAGGGCACACTGTCGTCTTCAAACTTAACTGTCGAAACTGAATTTTACTGTCGAATCGTCCAAAACTGAAACTAAACCAAGCTAAACACATATTGTGATGTTAAATTAACATGTAGCACTATCGGCCGTATCAACTGGTAGCTAGAATTCCACTTGTATGTACATGCCTGTAGGAGTTCTCTGATCCAAATTGGCTACTGTCGCCTGCACATGTTACTGCTGTCGCCGTTCGCACGTCCGCAAGCATGCAGTAGTGCAAGGGAGCTAGCTAGCTCCTGGATTGATTCCACTGAAGCTAGCTAGCTAGCATCCCTGAACAGATCCGTGCCGGGGAACAAGCCAGGAACACGCCGGCAACGCAGGAGGATGGGGCACCCGCAGGGATGGCCATGGTGGCTGGCTAGGGTTCGGGCACCGGCGGACCTTGAGGCCGAACCTGAACGAGTCTCGTGCCCTGCCTCGTCTGGATCTACAGCAGATCTGCCGGATTTGATGGCAGAGGAGGTGGCGGGCGGCGGAGAAAATGGAAAGGGGAGGCCGAGAGGAAGCCGAGCCGGTGAGCGGCAGGGCGGGAAGGCACCGGAGCTCGCCGGAATGGGCTGCCGACGGTTGGGGATGGGCGGTCAACGGGGAGACTTGTGCTGGGCGCTGCTGTTTTAATTTTACGGCAGCCGCACGAGTGCTGTATATTTGCTGCACGAGGTGCCTCTTTTTAGTGTTGCCCAAAAATCTTTTGCATTTTTTAGGATTGGACAGCTGTTGGAGGGCATTTTTTGCCCTCCTGTGCCCTAAAACCGGCCTGTGCCCTATTATAGGGCTGCTGTTCGAGATGCTCTTAATAACCCAGCTGTACTGGCGAGATTTTTATGAAAATAACTACATGTGCTTGAATATTGTGTATATAAGAATTATCCTTGGGATGAATTGCTTGTAATTATACAGCTTGCCATTTTAGACAAACCTTTTAGCCCTTTTAAAGTTCTCTTAATGAATTTAGTATTTTCCTGTTGCAGGTGTTACAGTGCAGAACAACAGCTTGAAGATAGGGAGAGGCATCCGAGTAATAGTAGAGACACACATAAGCTCCATCCAGTAAGTAAACAAGACTCATTTTTCTCTTTAGAGAAAGAGAAAGTTAGTAACATATAACTTGATGTCTTAGGTTGACATTGTTAGTAACATATAACTTGATGTCTTAGGTTGACATTGTTGGGGTGCCTGATGAGACAAAGGATAGAGATGATATTCTAGAAAGTGAGTTTTTTGACACCAGGCAGGCATTTCTCAGTCTTTGTCAAGGGAACCATTATCAATATGACACCCTTCGCCGTGCTAAGCATTCGTCAATGATGGTGTTGTACCACCTACATAATCCCACTGCACCAGCGTTTGTCACTACATGCAATGTCTGTAGCCATGATATTGAAACTGGCCAAGGCTGGCGGTGTGAAATTTGTCCAGATTTTGATGTGTGCAATGGTTGCTACCAAAAAGGAGCAGTCAATCATCCTCACAAGTTGACAAACCATCCATCAGTTGCCGACCGTGATGCCCAAAACAAGGAAGCCCGGCAAATGCGTGTTCAGCAGGTAAGCCCCTTCAGATGATTTCCACTAGTAAAATTGTTGCTAACCTGCCATTGTTGAAGTTGTGACTTCCTGTTTATTTCCATTAAAAAAACTTGACAGCTGTCTAGCTTAAATACCATTTTTTTTCTTCTGAATCTATGGTAACTAATAGTATCATGCCGCATAAGTTTAGATAAATTGGGCTATAGGGCCAGTTCTTTTGGCAGCTTAAAATTTAAGCCGCCTCCTCCCCAGCTTTTTTCATAAGCTTCATCTATCATTGATTGAGGCTTCTGAACTAGTTATGTGATAACTAATTCACAAGCCTCAACAAATTTTAGGAGCGGCTTATTTTTTAAGCTGGGTAGAGGCAGCTTATTTTTTTAAGCCGCCTAAAAGAACTGGGCCATAGAGTTTTAGACAACGAGCAGTAAGTTTCACTTATTAAGATAGGCAGGTGCTTGAAGGATGCATCAAATATCAGGATAACTCTGAATATAGCATTGGACAGTTTGTGCAATTACCGCTCAGGTCCAGTTTCATCTGAATCGGGAAATGGAACCATAACCTGCCTGTCCACTGTGATTTGGTGCTGTTAAATTTCAATGTTAGTATGTACTCCCTCCGTTCACAAATATAAGATGTTTTAGGTATTTCAGTATGGACTACATACGGACCGAATTGAGTGCACAGACACACTAAAACGTGTCTATATGCATCCGATTTGAAAGAAAGCTAAAACATATTATATTTATGAACGGAGGGATTAATTGGCAGGTATTTAATCACTAATAATTGAGTTAAGCTGGAGCTTTATAAATTGGAAGACATAAATAGTCCTCCAGCATTCTCATTTGTTCATCATAATATTGTGGAAACAGTCAACATGTGCATCTTTGCTTTTCGAGGCTGCAATTTGTAAAGTAGTTATTGTGCAGAAGTCATGTGCTCCACTACAATCCTTTTGTTAAATATAGTTCCACCATTAATTTCCTTTTACCATGATTCTGCAGCTAAGGAAAATGCTTGATCTTCTGGTACATGCCTCGACATGCCGCTCTGGCAGCTGCCAATATCCTAACTGCCGTAAAGTCAAGGGACTATTTCGGCATGGGATGCAGTGTAAGACGCGTGCTTCAGGAGGGTGTGCCCTGTGCAAGAAAATGTGGTACATGCTTCAGCTCCATGCCCGAGCTTGCAGAGATTCAGGATGCAGTGTGCCGCGGTGCAGGTGTGTTTGCATCTCTCATTGGTCCCGCTAACCCCCCACCACCCCTGTGCTCTTGCATACATTATTTCAATCATCTCTGGAATAACATCTGACCGCCACTTCTGGTAACCATACAGGGATCTCAAAGAGCATCTTAGAAGGCTGCAACAGCAGTCTGATTCCCGGAGAAGGGCTGCTGTTAATGAGATGATGAGACAGAGAGCAGCGGAGGTTGCTTCAACATGATTAGTTGCATCTGTACAGGTATACCGTCGTCGAAAGAAGATTAGGAAAGTGTGCAGGGTCTCAGTCCTCTCATCCCCCACACCAATCGAAACTTGGGATCGTTGAATTAGAGGATCCAGGTCGACCGATTGTCCTAGAAGATGGAAGAAGGCGCTTGGCCATTCTTCGCCGACGGTTAACATAGGGGCTCGGAAGCCTGCCATTCTCCTAAGGAAGGGTGAAGGGCGCAACGCACCACAGTAGGTGGTAACGGTTTTGCGCCCTGCTGACTGTGCTGCTGATGTCGTCGATAGGAACTGGCCCGGCCCCTTGGGTGTGGTGATTCTTTCGTTTGACCTGTACTAGTTGGACTAATCTTGTTTTTGATGCTTGCCTGCTCCATCGTCGACGTTCATGTATAATAGGTCTCTGGATCCTCTATTGTTGAAAAACAATGGTTGTAGCTGCTGCTGTTTTGTTTTCTCCCCCCTCCGTTCTGGTTTCTTGTTGCCTCGGTCAGGAGGGGTATAGTAGGGAGAAAGAAGGTAGAGGAATGGGCACTGGACATGGTTCTATTTATTTATGCCCCCCTCCCATTTTGTAGGACAAGTCTTTATTTTGAAAGTATAAAAGAAAGTAAATCTTGCGTCTTTCTTTGCCCCTCCTTTCTTGCAAGGTAATGCATGATCGTGATTTCTCCAGTCAGATCATCATCACATTTGAAGTTTTGCATGTGGGAATTCTTGTGCCATGACGAAATTAGAGCTGTGCAGAAATCTGTATGGCGATTTGTCTGAAATTTTGCCATCCCAAGCTTCCAAACTGTTTTCAAGTTGGTTTTACAAATATTTGCAAATTGTGTTGTTCTTGTTTTTTTAGGGAAGTGTTGTGCTTGGTTAGCTATATGCAGTTACATTCGAACTGTTTCCAAATTGGTTTTACAAATATTTGCAAATTGTGTTGTGCTTGGTTAGCTATATGCAGTCATGTAGAGTGCAGCGTTTTGGTGCTCGGGCTACATGTAGTGTAGCCCTTTGTTTGTTACACTAAAAAATTTATATTTCGAAGTTCTAAAAAATTCTTAAAGGAAAATCCACATCGACATATGGGATTTGCAAACTGCACATAAGAGTGAAAACCGTTGGTTTTATAGCGAGTGTTCAAAATTACCAGTTTTTCTATTTTGTAGCTTGTGTGTCAATACATTTTGCCATGAAAATTTGCACACAAGGGGTATACATCCGCATGTTTTCATATTTTTTGAATCATTCAAAAAATGATTTTGATTTTTTTAAAAAAAAAGCTTCATGTAACCCTATCATGAAACGTTTTTGAGTTAGAGCATCTCCTACGTGTGATGTAAAACAGGGCACTCAAAAGCAGTTTTTAGAAAAAAAAGGAGTTTAAGAGCACTAGAAATTATTTATCTTTTATACCTCTTTATTATTTTTAATATACTTCATTAATAATTACCAGATATCCTAAAATGAGTTTGAAAAAAATTCATGTGAGTCTATATATTTTTAAAGGCTTACATATTTACTGATTTGTTTCTACGTGAAAAAGGTATATTACAAAAAGTATGTTGCAAATAATTTTTTTCCACAACTTGTGTTTGGGTATCTTAGAATATTTAATGAAGTATATTAAGAATGATAAAGATAGAAATGCATTTTGGCTTCCGGGGCCAAAAAAAAAGTTTGAAATGAAAAACAAATCCAGACAAAATTTATTTGTGTATTTAGTCACATCCAAATGCTACCTGCCAATTTTGAGGCAAAAAGGTTAAACATTTTGGCTTATGCAAATAAATAAATAAATTAAACATCAAAAGTTATCCCAAAATGTCGTCTCAAATATATTTATTTTGCCGAGGAAACACCACCGCTCCTTATCGTACCAAAATTGTCATGCATGTTTACGATACTAATACAATAATCTACAATTTTTTTAGAATTTTTCAAAAACATTTAATATTTTTTTTACGTTACCGTTCACCTGAAAGCATATGCTCCGGGGAGCCAAAACATGACTCCCTGATAAAGATGTATAATCAATGCATATACATAATATATTGAAGATGGGAGTACATACTTCCATGAGTATAGAATAGTAGTCCTATATATACTAATTAAAACAAAAATATCAAACTCATCTCAAATGAATCTAAAATAAATGATACAAAATTAATACAAACATCCTAATATCAACGTGCATTGCATGCACACATTTACTAGTAACATCAAATTCATCAATCCACAACATCAAATTATTATATACTTCATCAATCCATAACATCTAATTCAACACAAATTGTTCATCACATATAACAACAAAGTTGATCACACATGACATGAAACAGAGATACACCTAGTGGTCTTGTTGCCCTTGCTATGCCTACCACTCCTCAACGAGATCTATTTAAAGATCTTCATGCTTATCAGAATCTCGAATATCATGGTATACGTTAAGAAAACGACGGATTTAGTCTTTCCTTCTACGCTGTCGCACCAATTATTCCATGACTTCATAGAAGATGTAAATCAAATCTTTCTCACACTTACTCATAATGATCATGTTATGCATGATCACACAAGCTAGGATGACGTACTCCATTTATTCCCTTTTAGTTTGCATATGGGTTTTGGTAAAGTCAAATTATCTCTACTTTAACCAAACTTATAGAAGAAGCACCAACATTCACAATACCAAAAAATATCATTAGCCATGTTTTTAAGGCGGTAAGGTAAGGCAAAGCGCTGGGGGGGGGCTCACCGTCTAAGAGCATCTCCAATAGACGGTCCAAATGTAAAAATACCTAACTTTTGGATAGTCTGAGGCAAAAAACGCTTTTTCAGCAAATGGTCCATATGTAAATTTTTTTGGACCGCGGCCTCCTCGTAATGTAAAACACAACACCTCGTGGTGCAAATTTACATTACAGGGTGCATCTGGTCCAAAATCAGCCGCCGCCTGCGAACGCCCAACCGCCACTTCATTTCCCTTCCCGCCCGCCCGCCCGCGTCTGCCCGCCCGCTTCCTGCCCGGCCGCCGCCGCCCCCCGCCGTCCGCCGCCGCCATGGCCGAAGGCGACGACCCTGCCGCCGCAGCCGGTGGGCTGACCCACGTGGCTGCCGCCGCTGCCATCTCGCCCGCAACCACTGCCATGCCGCCGCCCCTCGCCTGGCGGCCCGGATTAGCGCCGCCCCGGCCGGTGGCCACCGCTCCGGCGGCGAAGCCGACGAAGGGACGAGGCGGCGGAAAACGGGCGGCCAACATCAGCCGCAACCCGACCGACAATTCTACGCGGCCGATGAAGCTCTCCAAGGCGGTCGTGGCGGCTCGGGGTGACGAATCGCAGCCGATGCGGTCGGCAGCCTCCTCCAGCAGCCCTACATCAATTCCTCAACCTCCCCCGCCGCCACCGCCGGCCGTGGAGGACGATGTGGCCACGCCGACGGCCACCGCCTCCAACATGTTCGACAAAATGTCGCAAAGGTATAAATTTTCCGGTTGTCCTCTCGTTTGTTGTTTCAAATTGTATGTGTTTTTGATTGTTTGTGCGTCCTATTGTAGTCTTGATGATGAAGCTTTCATGCACGCAACAAATGTGGCAAATGATGATTACATGTATGCGTCACAAGAATATGAAACCCAATATGATGATGACAATCTTGATGTGGACGATGAGGGCTTTGTTGTCAAGGGAAGAAGTGGAAATTATACCACCGCGGAGGATGTGTTGATATGCACCGCTTGGAAGAAAATCTCTCAAGATGCAAGCGTTGGAAACGACCAAACGGTGAACACTTATTGGCAACGCATCAAGGAGTACTTCGATGAGCGCAACACAAGTGGTCACTTCCGTTCGAGCGACTCTCTACGCCAACGTTGGTCCACCATCAACGCCGAATGCCAAAAGTGGTCCGGTTGGTTGTCAAACGTTGCTCGCATGAACCCAAGTGGTTGCGGTGAAATTGACTTGGTAAATATTCCCTCTTCGTGCGTGCTTTGTCAAATATTTCCTCTTTGTTCCACATGTTGATGATGATGTGTTGCTTGTTTTATTGTAGAAAATGATTGAAGAAGGATTGTTTCGAGAGAGGAACATGAAAGGCGAGAAGAAGAAAAGGAAAGGAAAAGCTTTCACTTTTCATCATTGCTACAAAGAGCTCAAGGATGTGGAGAAGTGGAAAACTAGAGAGACTTTTGAATCGTCGAAGAAGAAGAGTGTGGTGCTTGAGGATGAATAAGATGTCATTGAGGAGACGAGCCCCATTCCTCACTCCGCGAAAAAATCTTATAGGCCTGATGGAAAAAAGAAAGTGAAGGGAATTAAGGCCGAAGACAATGATCTCAAGGAAGGATTTGATGCCATTGTCATGGCGAGGAAAGAGTATGCCGAAGAGAAAAGAATCTTGAAGCTCAAGGAAATAGAGGAGAGGAGTGAGGCCGAGCGGCGAAGGGCAGCGGCCGAGGAGAAGAGGGCGGCGGCCGAGAGAGGTTGGCCGCGGCTGAGGAGAGGAAGGTGGAACTAGAGGAGAAGAAGGCCGTGACCGACGATAGGAAGATGGTTGAGGAGAGGACACTCAAGTTTATGTTTATGGACACATCAACTCTTGATGCCAAGGCAAAGGCATATGTTGAACTTTGTTGCGATGAAATGCTCATGAAGAAGCAAATGATCATGAGGCAAATGATGATGGGAGGAGGCATGGGAGGTGCTATGGGAGGAGGCATGGGAGGTGCCATAGGTGGTTACATGAATATGATGGGAGGAGGCATGAATGGTGCATTTGGCGGAAACATGGGAGGTCGCTTCGGTGGCAACATGGAAGGTGACTTTAGCGGCATGGGAGGTGGCTTTGGCGACATGGGAGGTGGCTTTGGCGGCAACATGATGGGTGGCTTGGGAGGTGGCTATGGAGGCAACATGAGTAGCGTTGGAGTTGGCTTTGTCGGCAACATGACCGGTATGGGACGCAATGAAGATGCTTCCGGTAGTGCTCACGGCAACGAGAGTTCACTGCTTGTTAAGAACGTCGACAAAGAAGGTGGTGAAGATGATGATCATACCACGGTTCACAAGGCCGATGGTGTTGATGACCCGCATGAGTAATATTCACGTGCATTTCAATTTCTAGGGCGAAAAACTTTGATTGAGACGATGCTCTTTTGGTAGAGGGATTTGATACTATGATGGTGATGCACTTTTGATTGAAAATATGATGATGATGCACTTTATTTTCAATTTTTTGATGCTAGTTCAATGCAAAACCGCGGCTGAACAGTGGCTGGCAGCAGCCGCGCGACCGTTTTCAGATTTTTACATCTTTGGTTTGGACCATCTATTGGAGTTGCTCTTTTGGACCATCAATTTGGACCATCTGTTGGAGTTGAGCGTTTTTCGGAGCTCCAAAATGCACTTTTTGGCGGTCCAAATTTGACATCTCCGGTTTTGGACCGCCAAAATTTGGACCATCTATTGGAGATGATCTAAGCGCTAAGGCATAAGGCAAGGTGACGCCTTAGAGAGTTTTAAGAAGTAGAATATAACAGAACTTGAGAGGTAACTAGGCATTGTTGGAATTATGCCCTAGAGACAATAATAAATGTATATTTATTATTATAATTCCTGTATCAAGATAATAGTTTATTATCCATGCTATAATTGTATTGAATGAAGACTCATTTACATGTGTGGATACATAGACAAAAAACCGTCCCTAGCATGCCTCTAGTTGGCTAGCCAGTTGATCGATGATAGTCAGTGTCTTCTGATTATGAACAAGGTGTTGTTGCTTGATAACTGGATCACGTCATTGGGAGAATCACGTGATGGACTAGACCCAAACTAATAGACGTAGCATGTTGATCGTGTCATTTTGTTGCCACTGTTTTCTGCGTGTCAAGTATTTATTCCTATGACCATGAGATCATATAACTCACTGACACCGGAGGAATGCTTTGTGTGTATCAAACGTCGCAACGTAACTGGGTGACTATAAAGATGCTCTACAGGTATCTCCGAAGGTGTTAGTTGAGTTAGTATGGATCAAGACTGGGATTTGTCACTCCGTGTGACGGAGAGGTATCTCGGGGCCCACTCGGTAATACAACATCACACACAAGCCTTGCAAGCAATGTAACTTAGTGTAAGTTGCGGGATCTTGTATTGCGGAACGAGTAAAGAGACTTGCCGGTAAACAAGATTGAAATAGGTATGCGGATACTGACGATCGAATCTCGGGCAAGTAACATACCGAAGGACAAAGGGAATGACATACGGGATTATACGAATCCTTGGCACTGAGGTTCAAACGATAAGATCTTCGTAGAATATGTAGGATCCAATATGGGCATCCAGGTCCCGCTATTGGATATTGACCGAGGAGTCTCTTGGGTCATGTCTACATAGTTCTCGAACCCGCAGGGTCTGCACACTTAAGGTTCGACGTTGTTTTATGCGTATTTGAGTTATATGGTTGGTTAACGAATGTTGTTCGGAGTCCCGGATGAGATCACGGACGTCACGAGGGTTTCCGGAATGGTCCGGAAATGAAGATTGATATATAGGATGACCTCATTTGATTACCGGAAGGTTTTCGAAGTTACCGGGAATGTACCGGGAATGACGAATGGGTTCCGGGAGTTCACCGGGGGGGGGGGGCAACCCACCCCGGGGAAGCCCATAGGTATTTGGGGAGCCACACCAGCCCTTAGTGGGCTGGTGGGACAGCCCACAAGTGCCCAATGCGCCAAGAGAAGAAAAATCAAGAGGAAAGAAAAAAAAAGGAAGGAGGTGGGAAGGGAGGGGGACTCCTCCCACCAAACCAAGTCCAACTCGGTTTGGGGGGGAGTCCTCCCCCCCTTGGCTCGGCCGACTCCTTGGGGGGTCCTTGTATCCCAAGGCAAGGCCCCCTCCCTCCTCCTATATATATGGAGCAATTAGGGCTGATTTGAGACGACTTTCTCACGGCTGCCCGACCACATACCTCCATAGTTTTTCCTCTAGATCGCGTTTCTAAGGAGCTCGGGCGGAGCCCTGCTGACACAAGGTCATCACCAACCTCCGGAGCGCCGTCATGCTGCCGGAGAACTCTTCTACCTCTCCGTCTCTCTTGCTGGATCAAGAAGGCCGAGATCATCGTCGAGCTGTACGTGTGCTGAACGCGGAGGTGTCGTCCGTTCGGTACTAGATCGTGGGACTGATCGCGGGATTGTTCGCGGGGCGGATCGAGGGACGTGAGGACGTTCCACTACATCAACCGCGTTCTCTAACGCTTCTGCTGTACGATCTACAAGGGTACGTAGATCACTCATCCCCTCTCGTAGATGGACATCACCATGATAGGTCTTCGTGCGCGTAGGAAAATTTTGTTTCCCATGCGACGTTCCCCAACAGTGGTATCAGAGCTAGGTTCATGCGTAGATGTCTTCTCGAGTAGAACACAAAAGTTTTTGTGGGCGGTGATGTGCGTTTTGCTGCCCTCCTTAGTCTTTTCTTGATTCCGCGGTATTGTTGGATTGAAGCGGCTTGGACCGACATTACTCGTACGCTTACGAGAGACTGGTTTCATCGTTACGAGTAACCCCCTTTGCTCAAAGATGACTGGCAAGTGACGGTTTCTCCAACTTTAGTTGAATCGGATTTGACCGAGGAGGTCCTTGGATGAGGTTAAATAGCAACTCATATATCTCCGTTGTGGTGTTTGCGTAAGTAAGATGCGATCCTACTAGATACCCTTGGTCACCACGTAAAACATGCAACAACAAAATTAGAGGACGTCTAACTTGTTTTTGCAGGGTATGATTGTGATATGATATGGCCAACGATGTGATGTGATATATTGGATGTATGAGATGATCATGTTGTAATAGAAATATCGACTTGCACGTCGATGGTACGGCAACCGGCAGGAGCCATAGGGTTGTCTTTATACTAACGTTTGTGCTTGCAGATGCGTTTACTATTTTGCTAGGATGTAGCTTTAGTAGTAATAGAATAAGTAGCACGACAACCCCGATGGCAACACGTTGATGGATGATCATGGTGTGGCGCCGGTGACAAGAAGATCGTGCCGGTGCTTTGGTGATGGAGATCAAGAAGCACGTGATGATGGCCATATCATGTCACTTATGAATTGCATGTGATGTTAATCCTTTTATGCACCTTATTTTGCTTAGAACGACGGTAGCATTATGAGGTGATCTTTCACTAAAATATCAAGACGAAATTGTGTTCTCCCCGACTGTGCACCGTTGCTACAGTTCGTCGTTTCGAGACACCACGTGATGATCGGGTGTGATAGACTCAACGTTCACATACAACGGGTGCAAAACAGTTGCGCACGCGGAACACTCGGGTTAAGCTTGACGAGCCTAGCATGTGCAGACATGGCCTCGGAACACATGAGACCGAAAGGTCGATCATGAATCATATAGTTGATATGATTAGCATAGGGATGCTTACCACTGAAACTATTCTCGACTCACGTGATGATCGGACTTGGGATAGTGTAAGTGGATCATGAACCACTCAAATGACTAGAGAGATGTACTTTTTGAGTGGGAGTTTAGCATATAATTTGATTAAGTTGAACTCTAATTATCTTGAACATAGTCTAAGTCCACTTTGAATATATTTGTGTTGTAGATCATGGCTCACGCGACAGTCATCCTGAATTTTAATACATTCCTAGAGAAAGCTAAGTTGAAAGATGATGGAAGCAACTTTGTAGACTGGGCTCGTAATCTTAAGCTAATCTTACAAGCTGGGAAGAAGGATTATGTCCTTAATGCTGCGCTAGGAGATGAACCACCCGCTACGGCTGATCAGGATGTTAAGAACGCTTGGTTAGCGCGTAAGGAGGACTACTCAATAGTTCAATGTGCAGTCTTGTATGGCTTAGAACCGGGACTTCAACGTCGCTTTGAGCGTCATGGAGCATTTGAGATGTTCCAGGAGTTGGAGTTTATCTTTCAGAAGAACGCCCGGATCGAGAGGTATGAGACCTCCGATAAATTCTATGCTTGCAAGATGGAGGAAAACTCGTCTGTCAGTGAACATGTGCTCAAAATGTCTGGGTACTCAAACCGTCTAGCTGAACTGGGGATTGAACTCCCGCAAGAAGCTATCACTGACAGAATCCTTCAATCACTGCCGCCAAGCTATAAAGGCTTTGTGTTGAACTACAACATGCAAGGGATGAACAAGTCTCCCGGCGAGTTGTTTGCGATGCTGAAAGTCGCAGAGTCTGAACTCCGTAAAGAGCATCAAGTGTTGATGGTGAGCAAGACCACTAGTTTCAAGAGAAACGGCAAAGGCAAGAAGGGCAATTCGAAGAAGAGCGGCAAGCCCTTTTGCCAATCCGCCAAAGAAGCCCAAGGCTGGACCTAAGCCTGAAACAGAGTGCTTCTATTGCAAGGGTATGGGTCACTGGAAGCGCAATTGCCCCAAGTATCTGGCAGATAAGAAGACGGGCAAAGAAAAATCAGGTATATTTGATATACATGTTATTGATGTGTACTTAACCGGCTCTCGTAGTAGTGCCTGGGTATTCGATACCGGTTCTGTTGCTCATATTTGCAACTCGAAGCAGGAACTGCGGAATAGACGAAGGCTGGCGAAAGACGAAGTGACGATGCGCGTAGGAAACGGTTCCAAGGTTGATGCAATCGCCGTCGGCACAGTGTCACTTCAGCTACCATCGGGATTAGTGATGAACTTAAATCATTGTTATTTAGTGCCTGCGTTGAGCATGAACATTATATCTGGATCTTGTTTATTGCGAGACGGTTACTCTTTTAAGTCTGAGAATAATGGTTGTTCTATTTCTATGAGTAACATCTTTTATGGTCATGCACCGAATGTGAGAGGATTGTTCATATTGAATCTTGATAGCGATACGCATATACATAACATTGAGACCAAAAGAGTTAGAGTAAGCAATGATAGCGCCATATTTTTGTGGCACTGCCGTTTAGGTCATATTGGTGTAAAACGCATGAAGAAACTCCATGCTGATGGACTTTTGGAGTCACTTGACTTTGATTCACTTGACACGTGTGAACCATGCCTCATGGGCAAGATGACTAAAACTCCGTTCTCCGGAACAATGGAGCGTGCGAGTGACTTGTTGGAAATCATACATACCGATGTGTGTGGTCCAATGAGCGTAGAGGCACGCGGCGGATATCGTTATTTTCTCACCTTCACTGACGATTTGAGTAGATATGGCTATGTCTACTTGATGAAGCACAAGTCTGAAACATTTGAAAAGTTCAAGCAATTTCAGAGTGAAGTGGAAAATCATCGTAACAAGAAGATCAAGTTCCTACGGTCTGGTCGTGGGGGTGAATATCTGAGTTTCGAGTTTGGTGCTCACTTAAGAGAATGTGGAATTGTTTCACAGTTAACACCGCCTGGAACACCACAACGTAATGGTGTGTCCGAACGTCGTAATCGTACTCTATTAGAGATGGTGCGATCTATGATGTCTCTTACTGATTTGCCGTTATCGTTTTGGGGGTATGCATTAGAAACAGCTGCATTCACTTTAAATAGGGCACCATCAAAATCCGTTGAGACGACACCATACGAACTGTGGTATGGCAAAAGGCCAAAGTTGTCGTTTCTTAAAGTTTGGGGATCTGATGCTTATGTCAAAAAGCTTCAGCCTGAAAAGCTGGAACCCAAAGCGGAAAAGTGCGTCTTCATAGGTTACCCAAAAGAGACAGTTGGGTACACCTTCTATCTCAAATCCGAGGGCAAAGTGTTTGTTGCTAAAAACGGAGCTTTTCTCGAGAAGGAGTTTCTCTCGAGAGAATTGAGTGGGAGGAAGATAGAACTTGACGAGGTTGTCGAACCTCTCATCCCTCTGGATGGTGGCGCAGGGCAAGGGGAAACCTCTGTCATTGCGACGCCGGTTGAGGAGGAAGTTAATGATGATGATCATGAAACTCTAGTTCAAGTTTCTGTTGAACCACGTAGGTCGACGAGATCACGCGCTGCTCCAGAGTGGTACGGTAATCCCGTCTTATCAATCATGTTGTTAGACAACAATGAACCTGCAAATTATGAAGAAGCAATGGTGGGCCCAGATTCCAACAAATGGCTAGAAGCCATGAAATCCGAGATAGGATCCATGTATGAGAACAAAGTGTGGACTTTGGAGATACTACCTGAGGGCCGCAAGGCTATTCAGAACAAATGGATCTTTAAGAAGAAGACGGACGCTGACGGTAATGTGACCGTTTATAAAGCTCGACTTGTGGCAAAGGGTTTTTCACAAGTTCCAGGAATTGACTACGATGAGACTTTCTCACCCGTGGCGATGCTTAAGTCCGTCAGAATCATGTTAGCAATAGCTGCATTTTTCGACTATGAAATTTGGCAGATGGATGTCAAAACGGCGTTCCTTAACGGTTTCCTTAAGGAAGAGTTGTATATGATGCAGCCCGAAGGTTTTGTCGATCCTAAAAATGCTAACAAGGTGTGCAAGCTCCAGCGATCCATTTATAGACTGGTGCAAGCATCTCGGAGTTGGAACAAACGCTTTGATGAGGTGATCAAAACATTTGGGTTTATACAAGTGGTTGGAGAATCTTGTATTTACAAGAAAGTGAGTGGGAGCTCTGTGGCGTTTCTAATATTATATGTGGATGACATATTACTGATTGGAAACAACGTGGAGCTTTTGGAGAGCATAAAAGGTTACTTGAATAAAAGTTTCTCTATGAAGGACCTAGGAGAAGCTGCTTACATTCTAGGCATTAAGATCTATAGGGATAGATCAAAACGCCTGATAGGACTTTCACAAAGCACATACCTTGATAAAGTTTTGAAGAGGTTCAAAATGGAACAGTCCTAGAAAGGGTTCTTGCCAGTTTTACAAGGTACGAGATTGAGTAAGACTCAGTGCCCACAAACTGATGAAGATAGAGAGCATATGCGCTCCGTCCCCTATGCTTCAGCCATAGGTTCTATCATGTATGCAATGTTGTGCACTAGACCGGATGTTAGCCTGGCCATAAGTATGGCAGGTAGGTTCCAGAGTAATCCAGGAGTGGATCACTGGACAACGGTCAAGAATATCCTGAAGTACCTGAAAAGGACTAAGGAGATGTTTCTCGTGTATGGAGGTGATGAAGAGCTCGCCGTAAAAGGTTACGTCGATGCAAGCTTTGACACAGATCCGGACGACTCTAAGTCGCAAACCGGATACGTATTTATTCTTAATGGGGGTGCGGTAAGCTGGTGCAGTTCCAAGCAAAGCGTCGTAGCAGATTCTACATGTGAAGCGGAGTACATGGCTGCCTCGGAGGCGGCTAAGGAGGGTGTCTGGATGAAGCAGTTCATGACGGATCTTGGAGTGGTGCCAAGTGCACTGGATCCAATAACCTTGTTCTGTGACAACATTGGTGCCATTGCCTTAGCAAAGGAACCAAGGTTTCACAAGAAGACCAGACACATCAAACGACGCTTCAACCTCATCCGCGACTACGTCGAGGAAGAGGACGTAAATATATGCAAAGTGCATACGGATCTGAATGTAGCAGACCCGCTGACTAAACCTCTTCCACGGCCAAAACATGATCGACAACAGAACTGTATGGGTGTTAGATTTATTACAATGTAATTCACATGGTGATGTGAGGGCTAGATTATTGACTCTAGTGCAAGTGGGAGACTGTTGGAATTATGCCCTAGAGGCAATAATAAATGTATAGTTATTATTATAATTCCTGTATCAAGATAATAGTTTATTATCCATGCTATAATTGTATTGAATGAAGACTCATTTACATGTGTGGATACATAGACAAAACACCGTCCCTAGCATGCCTCTAGTTGGCTAGCCAGTTGATCGATGATAGTCAGTGTCTTCTGATTATGAACAAGGTGTTGTTGCTTGATAACTGGATCACGTCATTGGGAGAATCACGTGATGGACTAGACCCAAACTAATAGACGTAGCATGTTGATCGTGTCATTTTGTTGCTACTGTTTTCTGCGTGTCAAGTATTTATTCCTATGACCATGAGATCATATAACTCACTGACACCGGAGGAATGCTTTGTGTGTATCAAACGTCGCAACGTAACTGGGTGACTATAAAGATGCTCTACAGGTATCTCCGAAGGTGTTAGTTGAGTTAGTATGGATAAAGACTGGGATTTGTCACTCCGTGTGACGGAGAGGTATCTCGGGGCCCACTCGGTAATACAACATCACACACAAGCCTTGCAAGCAATGTAACTTAGTGTAAGTTGCGGGATCTTGTATTGCGGAACGAGTAAAGAGACTTGCCGGTAAACAAGATTGAAATAGGTATGCGGATACTGACGATCGAATCTCGGGCAAGTAACATACCGAAGGACAAAGGGAATGACATACGGGATTATACGAATCCTTGGCACTGAGGTTCAAACGATAAGATCTTCGTAGAATATGTAGGATCCAATATGGGCATCCAGGTCCCGCTATTGGATATTGACCGAGGAGTCTCTTGGGTCATGTCTACATAGTTCTCGAACCCGCAGGGTCTGCACACTTAAGGTTCGACATTGTTTTATGCGTATTTGAGTTATATGGTTGCTTAACGAATGTTGTTCGGAGTCCCGGATGAGATCACGGACGTCATGAGGGTTTACGGAATGGTCCGGAAACGAAGATTGATATATAGGATGACCTCATTTGATTACCGGATGGTTTTCGGAGTTACCGGGAATGTACCGGGAATGACGAATGGGTTCCGGGAGTTCACCGGGGGGGGGGGGGGGGCAACCCACCCCGGGGAAGCCCATAGGTATTTGGGGAGCCACACCAACCCTTAGTGGGCTGGTGGGACAGCCCACAAGTGCCCAATGCGCCAAGAGAAGAAAAATCAAGAGGAAAGAAAAAAAAGGAAGGAGGTGGGAAGGGAGGGGGACTCCTCCCACCAAACCAAGTCCAACTCGGTTTGGGGGGGGGAGTCCTCCCCCCCTTGGCTCGGCCGACTCCTTGGGGGGTCCTTGGACCCCAAGGCAAGGCCCCCCTCCCTCCTCCTATATATATGGAGCAATTAGGGCTGATTTGAGACGACTTTCTCACGGCTGCCCGACCACATACCTCCATAGTTTTTCCTCTAGATCGCGTTTCTGCGGAGCTCGGGCGGAGCCCTGCTGAGACAAGGTCATCACCAACCTCCGGAGCGCCGTCACGCTGCCGGAGAACTCCTCTACCTCTCCGTCTCTCTTGCTGGATCAAGAAGGCCGAGATCATCGTCGAGCTGTACGTGTGCTGAACGCGGAGGTGCCGTCCGTTCGGTACTAGATCGTGGGACTGATCGCGGGATTGTTCGCGGGGCGGATCGAGGGACGTGAGGATGTTCCACTACATCAACCGCGTTCTCTAACGCTTCTGCTGTACGATCTACAAGGGTACGTAGATCACTCATCCCCTCTCGTAGATGGACATCACCATGATAGGTCTTCGTGCGTGTAGGAAAATTTTGTTTCCCATGCGACGTTCCCCAACAGGCATACATACCTTGCAATTTCTATTGTTTGTAGAGCCCATATAGCATCCATGCTTTTTGCACTTTCTTTTCTCCCCAACAATAATTTGCGTCAAGCCATTATCCATCAACATGAAGTCATGAACAAATATGTTAAAACTAAATAATGTATCACACTACCATTCACCACATCAATAATAAAAAATCTGAGAAATAAAGTGAGGTAGTGAGCAAAAGGGAAAACAAGATAACAAGCATGAGTGCAATCTGCAGTGTAGTGCATGATATAATGACATATTACATAAGCAATTCAAATACGAAATGACATAACGACGATCCACAATTCCACATAACAAATAACACCAACATAGCAAAAGGCATAAGGCTGTCCAACTCTCTCATGTTTCTCAACTCTCAGTTAGTAGCAATCATCATCAAACTCATTCAGGTTGGCATTGGTGTTGTCTTCACCATATTGGTCAATATTTGTTGGATCTTTATCATCATTGCTCACATCATCATCATACTCAACGTAGTTTGAATCCTCCTCCTCAGCATGGGGGCATACTTAGTGTTGGGGATATTACCTGGGCCTGACCCGCCCTGTTGGGCTGGGTGAGGAAAGCGGCGACTCATATATACATGGTTAGTATAAGCCTTGGCTTAGGCCTGAGGTGTGCATGAAGATCTTCATCATGAGGGCCGCCAGGGACCATGAGCTAGATGGCGGTTCAGGACTGATGGAGAAGATAAGTCGCCAAGGAGGTTTCCTAGCTTGGAAAACACGGCGACTTAGAGGTATGGAAGGCCACGATTTGTAACATGGCCAGGAATTTGTAAACCCAGGAGCCTCTACCTGTATATAAAGGCGAGTCTCTAGGGCGGATAGGTTAAGTTAGAAATTGTCGAGAGCTAGGTCAGGCGATTTACGCCCTCCTTGCAATCGAATCCACCATCAATATACACAAAGCAAGACGTAGGATTTTACCTCCATCGGAGGGGACGAACCTGGGTAAACCTGAGTCTCGCTTTCACTCACCCTCTTTGAGTCACCACCAAGGTGCGATGGTTCCATCACTAAGTCCTTTCACGAGGACATCTGCCGTGACAAAAGCACGACAGTTGGCGCCCACCGTGGGGCTTGCGCACGGTGGAGTTGATTTCTCAAAGGGAACCCTTCCAGGGTTAGGAAGCTATGCACTCGGCATCATGACAAAGAGCTGCCACGGAAGGTACTACATCGACAACTCTCAGTGGGGACCTGAGGCCGATTCGATCGAATCTGGATACAGGGTCCCCTTCGGCAAGATTCACGTTTTCATCGGCAAGATTGGGTCTCCTGTACCTGAGCCGGACACCTTCACTGACATCGTCGAGCCGGCCCGGTACGCCCATCCCACCAACCATCAGGTCAGGAAACACCATGCTTTCGTTGGTTTTACACAAGGAACCGACCTACAGGATGAGCCGGTGATCCAGGAAATCACCCTCGTCAATTCGGACAACGAGTCGTCCATAGGCTACACCGATTCAATCTGCCCTCTCCACAAAGGACAGCTCGGGGGGTTGCCCGAAGCAGTAATCTCTGAGGAAGCTGAAGGCCCCCACCGCCAAGTCACCATCTACATGGTAGGAGCAGCGCCACCTCAGCCAAGCGCGGCGGGTAACAATGAAGCCAACGGACCGGGGAAGACTCCGGCTCAAGCTATGCCGGATCTGGTAGCACAGATGGCGAAACTCTTGGCGATCACTGTGACAACGGATAACCAGGAAGCGGTTAACGCCTAGTTGACAAAACTAAGGGAAGAGATGGCCAAAATCCAGCGTGATATAGAAGGAGAAGCCGCAAGGATGGCGACGCAGCGGGCCCAGATCACCGCAGAGACAGAACGGCTGAATGCTGAGGGATGGCGGCTTGAGCGACAGCAGCGCGCCTCCGATGCGGTCCACCAGAGGAGACATCATAACCGTCTGCCGGCAGATTTAAACCTGACTCGGCTCTTTGACAACCCACATACCCCTAGAATGGAGCCCAATCAGCCATGGCGAGTCTCCCCGCGAGGTGATCCAGCTCAGCCACCGCTTAACCCACAGCCGCCTCAGCCGACGACGGCTCATGCACCCCGTTTCCAGATGCCGCGGGGTCACTTCTCAAACCCCGTCGACAACATGTTAGCAGCAACCCGCCACCTTGAGTCTCTCCCCATTCACGGAAACTCTCCGGCTGAGATGGAGGCAAGAAACGCCATTGAGATGCTGAAAACAACGGTAGTGCAACAAGCGCAATACTCATATAGCCGCGAGCGGCTACACTCCACACCGCAGGCAAGTCACACTAGGAGCCGCCACGATGATCCACCCGTAGTGTCCAGCAAACGACGGTTACCGCAAATCAATTCGCCCAGTATGCTCGACACACGGGCCCAGGATCTTGTGGATGCGGCACGAGCCACCCGCCTGATGGAGTCAACGGCCACGGCGGGTCAGGGTTATCCGGCTTATACCCTGCCTTCCCCCGCGCGAGCCGAGGCAGGAGGCAGGAACATCGGGATACCTTGTCTAGCACCCACCCTTTGCAGTGAGCGTATGCCGAAAGATTTCAAAGGCCCGCGGAAGGTCCCCAATTACATGCCGGACCTGGAGCCAGGTGCATGGATCGAGAGCTATGAATTGCAATGGATATGCTTGAGGTGAGTGAGACAGTCTGCGCCAAATATTTCACCATGATTCTTGAAGGGACAACATGCACGTGGTTGAAGAACCTGCTACCCAACTCCATCAACACCTGGGCCGAGTTGAAGGAACGTTTCGTCAAAAAATTTAGAGGGACTTGCAAGCGCCCGATGACCATCGTTGACTTACAACACTGTGTTCAGCGCCCAGATGAGTCGCCCCACCACTCGACGCGGCGGGTTGCAGAAGTGATCCATTCATCAGATGGCATCTCGGCCCAAGCCGTGCTGATCTTGGAGAAAAATTGTCACTACGAGCCTCTGGTGCTGAAGCTTGGGCGACTCAAACGAAAGGTGCAGGACATGGGGGAATTGATGGACACCCTGACTAGGTATGC
Organism: Hordeum vulgare subsp. vulgare; assembly: GCF_904849725.1. Lineage (NCBI taxonomy): Eukaryota > Viridiplantae > Streptophyta > Magnoliopsida > Poales > Poaceae > Hordeum > Hordeum vulgare. Next base: position 49,689,534 of record NC_058523.1, read on the forward strand.
CGAATCAGACGACACCAAAGATCCCGGGGAGGATGACGACAAAGTCAGCACCGCCAAGAGAGGAGAGTCATCAAAATCCCACCCTCAGTTCCAGGGGCGAGGCAACCACAACCCCGGGGGACAAGGGAAAAAGAGACAACAGGAAGGCGTCACAGATTTCGTTGCCAACACTAACGCGGGGAACGGGAACCAGCGTGAGAAGAAAAGGGGTTTCAGCGGGAAGAAGCCACACAACTATCATGAGATGCTCAAGGGCCCCTGCCCACAGCACGCTACCGCGGAAGGTCCGTCTACCCACTCTTGGGAGGATTGTTATGTGATGCAGGAGTTTCGTGCTGAAGCACTCAAGAACGGGCAAGGAGGCAACCATGGCGGACACCACGATCAATTTGGTGCAGGCGGCTCACATAGAAACCCGTTCGGTGGCTTTCCTAACCCGGGCCCATAGGGCAGGTCGTAGGCTAATACCGGGCAGTATCAGGTTCAAAACAGTCAGCAATACATTGCGCATGGTGTTTTTCAGCAGAAGCCTCCGCAAGGCGGCCCCCAACGGCAAGATGACAATGACGGCTTCTAGAATAACCCTAAACAGCTAAACAACGGGCAATATCATTTGTTCACCACCAGCACTTGCAAAAGGGACCAAAAGGTGAAACACAGAGCCTTCAGCGTGGTTGAGCCGGCGCTTCCCAGATACCTCAACTGGTCTAAGCAACCCATTGTTTGGAGTAGGGAAGATCACCCGCCCCAGGTTGATAACCCTGGTGACTTAGCTTTGGTCGTGGCGCCTCAGGTTGGGGGCTATACCCTTTCCAAGGTCCCGATGGATGGAGGCAACAACATTAACATCTTATATTTTGATACCTTTCGGCGGATGAATTTCTCAGAGGGCGAGTTGATGCCATCCTCCACGGTCTTCCTCGAGATCGTCCCGAGTAAGTCGGCATACCTTGTTGGACGGATAAAGCTTAACGTGGCCTTCAGCACAGAGTCTAATTACAGGAGCGAATCCCTCATGTTTGAGGTGGTCAAAATCAAGAGTCCTTACCACGCGCTTTTCGGAAGGCCGACTTACGCTCGCTTCATGGCCCGCCCATGCTATGTCTACCTTAAGCTCAAAATGCCGGGCCCTAAGGGAACTATCACGATCAACGGGGACCGGAAGATAGCTCAAGAGTGCGAGGAAGGAGACGCAACTTATGCTGAGTCGGCTTGCGTAGCTGAGTGTAACGACCAAGATGCGGTCCTTTCCGATCTGGGGTCGAGGCCCCCGAATAGGAAAGAAGCGCATCTAAGCGTTTCGCAAGCAAGTAACATAGCACAAATAATAATACAAGTAGACAATTCGGGATTCAACTGTCTTCTTATTAATAACTCAGAGTACATCACAGATACAATCAAGGTAGTTCCGCTACGGACTATAAAACATGGAAATGCTATGCTACCCTGCCTGCAGGCCCACGATCACGACCACGCCTCAGTCCTCTGGATAGTTCACGTAGAGGCGGTCTGTCTCCTCGTCGTACTGCCATGCCAGCTGGGTGCCGTCGGGATCATCTGTCTCTGGGGTACCTGTACCTGCTGGGAGTTTCGGAGGAATCCGTGAGCCACGGGGACTCAGCAATTTAAGACCTTGGTGTCAGAACTAGTCATGTTATTAGGTAGGGTAAGGGTGACGTGTATAAGGCTGCAACATCCTAAGCTTGATTAAGTGGCTAACTTACGCAAAATAACAGTGAAGGTGGTCTACACTAGCGGTCGGGTTTACTTGATCACTAAGTGATCCTGAACACCTACCTACGGCATTCATAACCCCACCGTGTTCCCGATCGAAGAGAGATCTTCGAAGGGACAGTCACGGTTACGCACACAGTTGGTAATTTTATTAGCTTATATTTAAGTTCTCTAATACCGGATGTTAACAAAATATTCCAAGTTGCCACATAACCGCGGGCACGGCTTTCCGAAAGATTAAACCCTGCAGGGGTGCTCCAACTAGTCCATCACAAACGAACACAGGCCGCAAAGGCATCCTCTATCACGAATCTCGTGATCTCGTCGGATTCCTTAGAGGAAAACCTCAACTCTGGGGGAAACCAAAGCTTCACTGGGATTCCTATACGCAAGTTATACCGCTAAGGTAAGGCAAGGCTAGCAGGACCTCCCGACGTGTCGACGACCCTGATAAGAGCCGCGTATCTCAGTCCCAGGACACGCCGGATGAGTCACACTACAGGTATACCAAACCTCAGGTTGCCCTGTGGTGGCCCCATAGTCTGCCCAGTTTGGACCAACACTCATGAGGAGCACTGGCCCGGGTTGTTGATTAAAATCCTCGGGGTAGCTATTCCCTATGCAGGTTATTATTAAGTGAATAGCAAATTAACACCAATGTTGGGTCCTGCCGGACAAGCCTTAGCACTACGCGATTTATCGAGGGGGTTCCCATAACAACCCGAACGTGATAGGAGCGATCATTATGGAATCAAACACCGGTAACCGGTAACTAAGGCGGCAATAACGGAACAAAGCACCCGGCAAAAGGCTAGGCCTCCCGTCATTTACCAAGTATATAGGTGCATTAATTAAACTAGTCGTCGACCCGTGCGTTCGCACAGGCTAGCATATTTATTGCGGGGATAAACATAATCTTCTGTGGAAGGAAATATATGATTTTCATATTTCTTAACTTGACTTTTTTATCGATATCGATCAATTCTAGAACTCCTTCAAAATCTCCTATTGTGAATTGTTTTCTAAAAAATTAGATTTTGCTATGATTTGCGGTTGCTTTTTATGAGTCCATGACATGTGTACGATTGAGATTGGATTTTTCTTTTTGTCTAATATTCCCTCTGTTCGAATTATTTGACGCATTATTTAGGCTAGTTTAGCCTACAAAAATATCTTATATTTTGGTACATAAGTAGTAGTTTGTTGTGACGTCCATTTAAAACTGTATTCTCCATAATATAAAAATAATTGTCTCGATTTGTGTTACTTATTTTTATTAGTTAATTAAAATTGGTTCTACATAGTTTTATTGCAGATTTTTAATATATGAAACCAAATGTAATTAGTAACAATTGTATTTTATGTACAATTATTTATTTTACTATTTTATAGAGTGAATGTCAGCTTGCCTACTTAGATGTGCGCATCTTTATTAGTTACAGATACAGATTTTTGGTAGGATGAGCGGCAGGTTCGGTGCCTGCGGTCGGCGCTGTCTTGTGTAGTGCGTTCCTCTAACCGGTGTGCATCAACAACTTTTTAAAGTATTCGCAAACTGCATCACACTGCCGACCGGAGCGCCGGCCATCTGGCGTTCCTCTTTGCGGTGTGGTACGCCGTCTGCACGGAAGCTGCAATTTCCTCCGGCGCCCGCGTTATTGAGCGGAGTCTCCTTATCCAGCAGCAGCGCCGGCCACTCCTATCCATTTACCAAACTTATCCATTAAGTAGCGTTTGTGTGAATAGGTGTGTATCCTCCCTTAGCCTTACCATCTCCGCTCTCTATTATCTATTCTACAAATTTGAGTAGCGTATGTTTGCATGATGCTATGAAGTGTACTTGAGAGATAGTAGAGGATCGTTCGAGGAGATTGCTAGGCAGATACAACTACGATATTCTTTGTTCCAGTATTTTATTTAGCAATTACATTTTCCAATTTTTCTTTTATTTGTGAAACCCGATATGAATTGCTAAATTATATAGGAAACAAATGTCATAGTAATTGAGAAAATGATCTTGGTTCCTCAATGATTCTGTAACTTTAGAACCACGAGTGTGATGCATACATATATAACTGATACTGATTTTATCAAATCACACCTCTAAATAAAGAGAGAAGTACGTTGCCGACAAATAAAATATTTCAGAGACAACAATTTAAAGCAACTAAAAAACCAATTTAAAACAGATAAGACTGCTAGTCATATAAGAATGGTTGTACTTGTTGTAATTCCAGATATTAAAAACAAATATCTATAATATATCCTTGTAAACAATGTTTTTTGCAACCTTGTGGGATGGAAGCTCTTCATCTGATATGAGTATCCGCAATCATAATCAAACTCTACTATTGTTTTTAATTAACAGGGATGCAATTATTGAGAGGAATTCGTTCCTCTTGTTGCGTGCACACCAGTCTAATTAGTCTCCTGATGCTTGTCATCAAATCCTACAACAGAAGCAGAAACGAAAATGCTGTGCATACGACAAAAGCTTTGTACGATTTGTGTACGATATGATCTCACTCGTCCGTGTGGTTGAACGAACGGCTTCTGCTTACTGTTGTATGCAAATCATAGAAATTCGTCGTATGTGTAGCCGGACTCAAGCACAATACAACATGTGTTCCTAGTTCTAGCCTTTTTAATGCCCTTAGTATGGTTCTACAAAAACATGAAAATTTGGATTAATTTCCATAGACATTCATTGTAAAATTTGGCATGCAGATAGAAAATATTATGGAGCACCATAGTACAAATAGATGATACATGTTCAACATTAGCATGTTGTACTGATGAATCTTCTTCAGAATCTATAAAAAGATTCCATAAACGGTGTAATCCTGATAACCGTGCTTGAAATTATAATCATTCAGTCTGAATTGAAAAATCAATCTCTGCCCACATATTTGCTGAAGTTTTTCTGCATGTTCATGCATATCACAACCATTCCTATCTATCAAGAATCTTGCAGATTGCTTAATCAACTTTTTTGCTTCTTCCTCAAACATGGAGCAAGTTGTGGTTGCAGTAAGATCACATATTTCTAGCTTAAGTTTGTACCTAATAACAACACGAAACATGTGGTTAGTGCAGGATATATTGCTACCTAAAACATGAGATATTATCAGATTTACCTTGGACATGTCTTCTCAGGTTCTTTTTCACATTTTGGACAGTAGAAGTGGTTCCCTTCTTTTTGTAACTTTTTATTACATTTTCCGCATCCTATGTAGTAACACTCATCTAATGTATTAATTGACTTAATGGTTGGTTGTGAAGTATAAATAACTTTTCCTTTCCATTGTAGGTTAAATTAGCACATAAAACATATGACAAAAGAATTTAAAAGTTAATAATAAATACCTGTTTTCAGGTTCATATTCGATTTCAGTTATTTCTCTTAGCGTCCTTCTGTTATAGACCATTTCTTCTTGAATTGTTCCTTGCAAGTGGCCTTCCGGCTCTATTTCCTCCATCATATCATCTTCCAAGCAACACATGTTCTTTCATGAGGTAAGTATCCATGTACGTACATCATAGAATAGGATTTCTTAATATTATTGCGGAAAAACGGTTGCACCTTGTTTGGAGCTCAGTTGTTTCAGGGATATCCAAATTAATATAAACTTTTGTCGCACCTGTAGATGACAGCGAGTAATCTGTAACACTTTATATTTGATTTCGAATACAAAAAATACATGCATAGAACTACTTACCTTGATTGATATAAATACAAAACCTTTTAGTTTTCTGATAGTTGTTGATGTTACTATGACAACACATCCCACATAATCTTCATCAATTTGGTTGACCTTACTACCCCATAATCTAATATTAAATTTTTGATCCCTGTATAACTCCAAGAGACATGTCTATCAGCAGACATGATATTTTACTTCCATAATTTCTTTAACTGTACTTACTCAATTGGAAGTACAATATCTCGAATCTTTAAAATCCCATGGGTTGTGTGTATTTCTTCAATATTCCTTATATAACTTGCTACCCCAATGACATCTGCTAAGCAAAGTGGTGTTAATATGCAGAGAAGATTCAAGTTAATAATTTTAAAAAATATAATCATACCGGATAAGTACATCTTCTGGCCATCTCTTGTGGAAAGAACGTCATGCCAATACCAATAAATTGAGAGATATGGATTTAAATTCAGTATTTAAATCATAGTTGCCTGGTTATCTTGGTTGGAACAACATATGCTTATACCAATAAACTGACCTGATCATCAAGTACTATCATGTCAAGGCTAATGAGTTCATTGTTGTTGAGGTTAATGGCATCCCATAGCCTAATTACTGTGACCTTCACTTTCCAGAAATGCTTCCCATTATTACTCGCACCGAGCATATCATATGCCATTGTTTTGAAGGAAAACAAAGGTCTTTAACTTAAGTGAACAGAATTCTGAAAATTAGAACTTGTTATACTATCTGCCAAACCAAAGGCTTTAACTCGAAAGAAAGATTAGATTGTACGAAATAGGAAGTGCAAGACCTACCAAGGGGATTAACCAACGAAACAAATAGTCGATAAAACAGGGTGAGAAAGCAACTAAGCAGAGACAACCATCACACCTAATTGGAGAGATGCTTGACCAATGCCGATGCTGACAACGAACAAAGCCTCCTTGATTCGAGATGGTTTGTGTTAGGCTGCGGGAGCATGCATGAGAAGATTTGAAACTGAATCCCTATGTAGCACTATCAAAGGGAACGATATTTTTTTTTGAATCCAATCCAGGAAAAAATGAAAGGGGGAGAGACGTGAGAGATTGAGAGAGGGATCTATGTCGAACGTCCAGCAAAAAAACAAATCTGAGAGAGATAGAGAGACGTGAGAGATTGAGAGAGGTATCCATGCCGGATCCATGCCCAACTTCCTTTCTCCAATTTGAGCGATGTGAATCTGTTTTCCATGAGGAGATGAAGAGAGACATTAGAGTTGGAGAGAGAGACGTGAGAGATTGAGAATACGGTTAAGGTCATTGTTTTTTCTGGTAAAGGAAGAGACGGTGGAGAGGAGTAGATATTTTACGGCTGTGCCTTTTAGCTTTCCTTAAACATGATTTTTTAATAGAGAGATGTATGGGCCTTTTCTCTTGGCTTAGCCGTGAAATGGATGGTGAGCTTTGTAAATCAATCTGTTTAATGACTGGACTTAAAATTTCAGCTGTAAATTGTACGGGTTAATCCAGGCCGTAATAACTCGGTCCCATCAAAGATGCACGGCTGTTAATTTCTAATTAACGTGGGAATTACTTGAGAGTCTGTAATTAGTATAGGTATAGATAACCGAATTTAAGATAATGATATCAAGCTTGGCGTGGTCGTGATCGTGGGCCTACAGGCAGGGTAGCATAGCATTTCCATGTTTTGTAGTCCATAGCGGAACTACCTTGATTGTATCTGTGATGTACTTTGAGTTATTAATAAGAAGACAGTTGAATCCGAATTGTCTACTTGTATTATTATTTGTGCTATGTTACTTGCTTGCGAAACACTTAGATGCGCTTCTTTCCTATTCGGGGGCCTCGACCCCCAGATCGGAAAGGACAGCATCTTGGTCGTTACACTGAGGAACTCAAGTTTCATCAAGCTAATGTTGACCCGGCAGATATGACACCGCTCAAGAGACCCACAATCAATTCAGAGCCGCCCCTCAAGTTTAAGCCGACAGATGACATGAAGTTGATAGATTTCACGCCTGGCGACTCCTCCAAGCAATTCACCATTGGGACAGGTCTGGATCCCAAATAGGAAAGCGCGTCATCGAATTCATCCGTGAGAATCGCGACATCTTTGCATGGAAACCTTCTGACATGCGAGGTGTACCGAGAGAATTCGCTGAGCACCACCTTAACATTGACCCTAAGATAAAGACGGTTCAGCAATATCTTCGCCAGTTCAATGAAGAATGACGTAAAGCGATTGGGGAGGAAGTCGCCCGGCTCTTGGCCGCCGGTTTCATTATTGAGGTTTTTCATCCTGAGTGGTTGGCTAATCCGGTTTTGGTGCTCAAGAAGAACGGTACTTTCCACATGTGCATTGACTACACCGACCTCAACAGGGCCTGCCCAAAGGTCCCTTTCGCCCTCCCTCACATTGACCAAATCATTGACTCTACGGTGGGTTGCGAGAGACTATGTTTCCTGGACGCTTACTCATGATACCACTAGATCAAGATGGCTCTAGCAGACCAGGAGAAGACATCATTTATAACTCCCTTTGGAGCCTTCTGCTATGTGTCTATGTCGTTGGGGTCAAGAGCGCGGGGGCGACTTATCAACGCTGCATCCAGAATTTCTTGCACAGTCAGATTGGGCGCAATGTTCACGCCTACGTTGATGACATAGTGGTCAGATCCCAGAAGAAAGAGTCACTTTTGGAGGACCTCAAGGAGACTTTCGACAATTTACGCGTGTATCAGATGAGGCTTAACCCGACAAAGTGTGTTTTCGGTGTTCCTACAGGGAAATTATCGGGCTTCTTGGTGTCAGAACGAGGCATCGAGGCTAACCCGGAGAAAATCGAAGCGATCACTTCGCTTGGCAAGCCGGCCAATATCAACCAAGTTCAGCGCATGGCGGGTCGTATTGCGACTCTAAGTCGTTTCATAAGTCGCCTTGGGGAGAAGGCCATCCCTCTATATCAACTGCTCAAGAAAACTGATCGTTTTGTCTGGACGGATGAAGCCAATGAAGCTTTTGAGGCCTTAAAGAAACAACTGGCTGAGCCGCGTGTCTTAGCCGCTCCGATTGACAAAGAGCCTATGCTCCTGTACATTGCTGCCAACTCTAAAGCAGTAAGCATAGGAGTTGTCGTCGAGCGCAAGGAAGAAGGGAAGGAATACTCGGTTCAAAGACCGGTCTACTTTGTCAGCGAGGTTCTAACCCTCTCCAAACAACATTACCCGCACTGGCAGAAGTTAGTCTTTGGGATTTTCATGGCGAGTCGAAAATTGAAACATTACTTCCAAGAGCATCCCATCATGGTGGTCAGTTCTGCGCCGCTTGGTGATATCATACAGAACTGTGAAGCAACCGGGCGGATTGCTAAATGGGCTATTGAGCTTGGACCCCATCATGTGAAATATACGCCTCGAACGACCATTAAGTCTTAGGCCTTAGTGGATTTCATCAACGATTGGACCGAGTTACAAATTCAGGAGGACAGACCTGACCACACGTATTGGACTATCCATTTTGATGGGTCTAGACAGCTGGAAGGCTCGGGGGCTGACGTAGTATTGACCTCACCTCAGGGTGACAAGTTTTGTTATGTCCTCCGACTTATGTTCCCATGTACCAACAATGCGGCAGAATACGAAGCTTTGCTCCATGGGTTTAGAATCGCCAAAGAGATGAACCTCAGTCGAGTTAGATGCTTGGGCGACTCAGACCTGGTGGCACAACATGTTTCCGGCACATGGGATTCCAGAGATCCCCTGATGGCGGCTTATAGACGTGCAATGTCGGACGTGGCGGGTCATTTTCATGGTTATCAGGTTGATCATATCGATCGTCGACTCAACGAGGCGGCTGACGCTCTTTCGCGACTTGGATCACAGTGTAAGCCAGTTCCCCCTAACGTCTTTTTGGATATATTGCATAAACCTTCAGTAAAATTGCCTTCAGAAGAAGACTTAGCAATTCCTGACCCCGAGTCTCAACTTGTGGCGGCTCTCCGTGCTACTCCGGATTGGGCAATCCCCTACATGGCGTATATGGCACGAGGCAAATTACCTACTGATGAGTTGTTGGCTCGCCAAATTATCCATCGATGCAAGTCCATGATCATACATAAAGGCGAGTTACACAAGCGAAGCACTTCTGGAATTTTCGAAAGGTGTGTCTCGTATGAGGAAGGATGTGCGGTTCTCAACGAGATACATGCAGGTGACTGTGGTCATCACGCTGGGTCACCCTCTCTGGTGTCCAAAGCCTTTAGGCATGGATTTTACTGGTTGACAGCTCATGCAGATGCTGAGGATATAGTACGCAAATGTGATGGCTGCCAAAAATTTGGGCGTCAGAGATGCATGTGTCAGCTCAGGAATTACAGATGATTCCAATTACATGGCCTTTTGCGGTTTGGGGGCTGGACATGGTTGGTCCCTTCAAGATGTCGTCCAATAAAAAGACTCACCTATTAGGGGCAGTTGACAAGTTTACCAAGTGGGTTCAAGCAAAGCCAGTCAGCAGTTGCGATGCAGACACGGCCGTCAAGTTCCTCAAGAAGTTGATTTTTCGCTTCGGGTATCCTCATAGTATTATTACAGATAATGGTACTAATTTTTCCAAAGGCACCATGCAAGACTTGTGCGCAAGGGAGCACATCCGGCTCGATGTTTCTGCAGTTGCAGCCCCCAGTCTAATGGACATGCATAAATGGCAAATCAAGAAATATTGCGGGGAATCAAGCCCCGGCTTATGGTACCTCTGGAACGTACTCCGCGATGCTCGGTGGAAGAGTTGCCTTCAGTTTTATGGAGCATCAGAACCACCCCTAATCGGTATACCGGTTACACGCCCTTTTTCTTGGTCTATGGAGCAGAGGCAGTGCTACCAAGTGATATCAGACACGACTCGGCATGAGTCGCCGCCTATGTGGAACAAGACAACGAGCTAGCACATCAAGATTCGTTGGACGCCCTGGAGGAAGAGCGCGACTTGGCTGCGTGACGATCGGCGATTTATCAACAGGACTTACGATGCTATCATAGCCGCCAAGTCAAAAGCCGAGCCTTTCAGGAGGGCGACTTAGTGCTCCGGTTGATTCAGGATCATACCGGTATGCATAAGTTATCTCCTCCGTGGGAAGGACCTTTTGTCATCACCAAAACTCTTCACAACGGTTCATACTACCTGGTGGATCTTCGCCTAGATAGGCCAACAACAGAGGTTGAGACGACCCGCCCATGGAACTGTTGGGGAACGTCGCATGGGAAACAAAATTTTTCCTACGCGCACGAAGACCTATCATGGTGATGTCCATCTACGAGAGGGGATGAGTGATCTACGTAGCCTTGTAGATCGTACAGCAGAAGCGTTAGTGAACGCGGTTGATGTAGTGGAACGTCCTCACGTCCCTCGATCCGTCCCGCGAACAATCCCGCGATCAGTCCCACGATCTAGTACCGAACGGATGGCACCTCCGCGTTCAGCACACGTATAGCTCGACGATGACCTCGGCCTTCTTGATCCAGCAAGAGAGACGGAGAGGTAGAAGAGTTCTCCGACAGCGTGACGGCGCTCCGGAGGTTGGTGATGACCTTGTCTCAGCAGGGCTCCGCCCGAGCTCCGCCCGAGCTCCGCAGAAACGCGATCTAGAGGAAAAACCATGGAGGTATGTGGTCGGGCTGCCGTGGAAAAGTTGTCTCAAATCAGCCCTAAAACCTCCGTATATATAGGTGGGAGGGAGGGGACCTTGCCTTGGGGCTCAAGGAGCCCCAAGGGGGTCGGCCGAGTCCAAGGGGGAAGGCTCCCCCCAAACCGAGTTGGACTTGGTTTGGTGGGTGGGAGTCCTTCCTTCCCTTCCCACCTCCTCTTTTTTTTTCTTTTCTCTTTGATTTTCTTTCCTAGGCGCATAGGGCCCTTTTGGGCTGTCCCACCAGCCCACTAAGGGCTGGTGTGCCACCCTCAAGGCCTATGGGCTTCCCCGGGGTGGGTTGCCCCCCTGGTGAACTCCCGGAACCCATTCGTCATTCCCGGTACATTCCCGGTAACTCCGAAAACCTTCCGGTAATCAAATGAGGTCATCCTATATATCAATCTTTGTTTCCGGACCATTCCGGAAACCCTCGTGAGGTCCGTGATCTCATCCGGGACTCCGAACAACATTCGGTAACCAACCATATAACTCAAATACGCATAAAACAACGTCGAACCTTAAGTGTGCAGACCCTGCGGGTTCGAGAACTATGTAGACATGACCCGAGAGACTCCTCGGTCAATATCCAATAGCGGGACCTGGATGCCCATATTGGATCCTACATATTCTACGAAGATCTTATCGTTTGAACCTCAGTGCCAAGGATTCATATAATCCCGTATGTCACTCCCTTTGTCCTTCGGTATGTTACTTGCCCGAGATTCGATCGTCAGTATCCGCATACCTATTTCAATCTCGTTTACCGGCCAGTCTCTTTACTCGTTCCGTAATACAAGATCCCGCAACTTACACTAAGTTACATTGCTTGCAAGGCTTGTGTGTGATGTTGTATTACCGAGTGGGCCCCGAGATACCTCTCCGTCACACGGAGTGACAAATCCCAGTCTTGATCCATACTAACTCAACTAACACCTTCGGAGATACCTGTAGAGCATCTTTATAGTCACCCAGTTACGTTGCGACGTTTGATACACACAAGGCATTCCTCCGGTGTCAGTGAGTTATATGATCTCATGGTCATAGGAATAAATACTTGACATGCAGAAAACAGTAGCAACAAAATGACACGATCAACATGCTACGTCTATTAGTTTGGGTCTAGTCCATCACGTGATTCTCCTAATGACGTGATCCAGTTATCAAGCAACAACACTTTGTTCATAATCAGAAGACACTGACTATCTTTGATCAACTGGCTAGCCAACTAGAGGCTTGCTAGGGACGGTGTTTTGTCTACGTATCCACACATGTAAATGATTCTTCATTCAATACAATTATAGCATGGATAATAAACAATTATCTTGATACAGGAATTATAATAATAACTATATTTCTTATTGCCTCTAGGGCATAATTCCAACAGGAACATCACCCACTTACGGCCATACTATACTTAGAGCCACTGACTCCTTATCTATGTCTAAAATTTAGTCTTTGTAATCTCTCCTTTTATATATAAAGCAATAAAGCCGGCGCCCACGAACTTCGGAGTTTTTGCCGTTTCAGCTTCTTGAAAGCATGAGTCTTTATTGCTCCATAAGTCGTCCTAGCATGGACGCTATCAGCATCAAAGAGCATAAGTCGCCACGCTGCGCTTATTTCAAAACTGGATGTTGGTACGCCAAAGAGGACCAAAGTTGCCACGTTGCACGGTTCAAACATGGGCACCCTATATGGTTTTGAGAATTAAGCCGGCTTACTTGGGGGCTACTAGCTCCCAAGTCGTTTTGCAGTAAGAGCGTACACGCTTTTGCAACCCTATGTATGACTTTTACCTAATCGTAGGTCACTTGGGGGCTTCTGCTCATTGAGTTCAGCCTGAATACCCTCTTGGCTAGCGAAAAATTAACGCATTACAATGGTTATACTGGACTGTGTGTTTGGCGACTTGCCCTATGGTCCCATGTACTCTTGGCGACTCAATCCACTTTTTGGACCCTGAACTTGCCTTGGTTAAAACATGAAGGGTGCTAGCGGGAGCCGGCACAAGGAAAATAGACAAACCATGGGTTCACTGAACCTGCTTCACTGAAGCTTGACTCGCGCTTGATCAGCCGGTCTAAACAACTCGGGCTGTTGCAAAAGCCTTCTTGGCGTAGCACTAGAGTTTTGTAAACTCGTCCTATCCTGTCGTAACTCATTGAGCCGACGAACTTTATGACTATCTTTGTGGCACAACCCAAAGGTTTCATAAAACTCTATTATAACCTGCCGCGACTCATTGAGCCGGCCTATTGTTTTTCTGTGATAAACAGGGCAAAGATCTTTCTGGTCAAACATGACAAAGCGTTAGGAAAGGCGATTCATATTAATGAAGGCTGAAACTTTCAACACCATCACAAAGTACAGTTATCATACTATTTATAAAAATCCTAGACTATTACATGGCTTAGCAGGCCATACGAGGAAACATAACCCGACCATAAAGGATCAAAGTATTCTTTGGAGATCAACTTCATGTCAGTTTGGCTCAAGCCGCCTCCGGGTTATCCTGCCTCGAGCTTTCTCCATCTTCAATCTGTAAGTCGCCCAATTTCCAATTGCAATTGGTCAAGGCGAGGAACTCATATTCATCAGTCAAGACGGTGGACAGATCGGCATCAAATTCAAAAGGATTCTTACAGTGTCGCGGAGTCAGGCTGGTGATTTCATACGAAGGAGGAGTCACTCTTTTGATGTGTTCATCATAAGCCGCCAAATATTTGCCTAAATCCAGGCCGGCCGCTAGCTGATTCACCGCGAAGCGAGACTCTTTTACACAATGGTGGTAGTCCTCTTCAGTGAAATTTGACCCATCATCCTTCAGTTCTGGAAATCCACGAGACACCTCTTCCGGCTTAAGTTCTGGAGCATAAGCCAAACACCGGCTTAGGTCAGTTAGCGCTCCCTTGCGAGCGTCTGACCTCTTTTGCTCCTCTATTTGGGGTGGCAATGTTGACAAGCAACCCATCATATGTTTGATGGATTTTATGGGCTCCCTGTTGCCCATTGTTGGAAATATGCCCTAGAGGCAATAATAAATTAGTTATTATTATATTTCTTTGTTCATGATAATCGTTCATTATCCATGCTATAATTGTATTGATTGGAAACACAATACTTGTGTGGATACATAGACAAAACACTATCCCTAGTAAGCCTCTAGTTGACTAGCTCGTTGATCAAAGATGGTCAAGGTTCCCTGACCATAGGCAAGTGTTGTTACTTGATAACGGGATCACATCATTAGGAGAATCATGTGATGGACAAGACCCAAACTATGAACGTAGCATATTGATCGTGTTGTTTTATTGCTATTGTTTTCTGCGTGTCAAGTATTTGTTCCTATGACCATGAGATCATATAACTCACTGGCACCGGAGGAATACCTTGTGTGCATCAAATGTCTCAACGTAACTGGGTGACTATAAAGGTGCTCTACAGGTATCTCCGAAGGTGTCCGTTGAGTTAGTATGGATCAAGACTGGGATTTGTCACTCCGTGTGACGGAGAGGTATCTCGGGGCCCACTCGGTAATACAACATCACACACAAGCCTTGCAAGCAATGTGACTAAGTGTAAGTCACGGGATCTTGTATTATGGAACGAGTAAAGAGACTTGCCGGTAACGAGATTGAAATAGGTATGTGGATACCGACGATCAAATCTCGGGCAAGTAACATACCGAAGGACAAAGGGAATGACATACAGGATTATATGAATCCTTGACACTAAGGTTCAACCGATAAGATCTTCGGATAATATGTAGGATCCAATATGGGCATCCAAGTCCCGCTATTGGATATTGACCGAGGAGTGTCTCGGGTCATGTCTACCTAGTTCTCGAACCCGCAAGGTCTGCACACTTAAGGTTCGGTGACGTTTCGGTATAGTTGAGTTATAGGTGTTGGTAACCGAAAGTTGTTCGGAGTCGCAGATGAGACACAGGACGCCACGGCGAGCTCCGGAATGGTCCGGAGGTAACGATTGATATATAGGAAGTCCTGCTTTGGTCACCGAAAAAGTTTTGGACTCATCGGTAGTGTACCGAGAGTGTCGGGAGGGGTGCCGGGGACCATCGGGAGGGGTGTAACGCCCCAAGGGGTCTCATGGGCTATGGGAAGAAGTAAACCAGCCCCTAGTGGGATGGAATAAGTTCCCACTAAGGCCCATAAGGTTTGAGAAGGAAAAAACACAAGGTGGAAAGAGTTTCCAAGTAGGAAGGTGGAATCCTACTCCAAGTAGGATTGGAGTAGGACTCCTCCACCTCCAATTTCGGCCAAACCTTGAGGGTTTGAGGCTGCCTCCTCCCCTCCCTCCCTCCTATATATACTAGAGGTATTGAGGGTTTTTGAGAAACAACTTTGCCATGTGCTGCTCGACCCTATACCACACAGTTTTTCCTCTAGATCGTATTTCTGTGGAGCTTAGGCGAAGCCGTGTCGGAGTAGATCATAAACACCACCGGCGCGCCGTCATGCTGCCGGAGAACTCTTCTACCTCTCCGCCCCTCTTGCTGGATCAAGAAGGTGGAGATCTTCATCAAGCTGTACGTGTGCTGAACGCGGAGGTGCCGTCCGTTCGACACTAGATCGGAACGAATCATGAGACGGATCGCAAGGCGGTTCGAGCAACGGATCGCGAGACGGTTCGTGGGATGGATCACGGGATAGTTCGTGCAACGGATAGCGATACGGTTCATGGTACGGATCGCGGGGCGGATCGTGGGACGGATCGCGGGATGGTTCGTGGGACGGTTCGTGGGGCGGTTCGAGGGACGTGAAGACGTTCCACTACATCAACCGCGTTTCTTAACGCTTCCTGCTGTGCAATCTACAAGGGTACGTAGATCCAAATCTCCTCTCGTAGATGGACATCACCATGATAGGTCTTCGTGCGCGTAATTTTTTTTGTTTCCCTTGCGATGTTCCCCAACAACGACATCATGAGCTAGGTTCATCCGTAGATGTTATCTCGAGTAGAACACAAAAGTTTTTGTGGGCGGTGATGTGCGATTTTCTACCCTCCTTAGTCGTTTCTTGATTCCGCGGTATTGTTGGATCGAAGTGGCTCGGACCGACATTACTCGTGCGCTTACGAGAGACTGGTTTGATCGCTACGAGCAACCCCGTTGCTCAAAGATGACTGGCGAGTGTCGGTTTCTCCAACTTTAGTTGAATCAGATTTGACCGAGGAGGTCCTTGGAGAGAGGTTAAATAGCAATTCATGCATCTCCGTTATGGTGTTTGCGTAAGTAAGATGCGATCCTACTAGAGACCCAAGGCAACCACGCAAAACATGCAACAACAATTAGAGGACGTCTAACTTGTTTTTGCAGGGTATGCTTGTGATGTGATATGGCCAACGACGTGCTATGATATATTGGATGTATGATATGATCATGTTGTAATAGTTAATATCGACTTGCACATCGATGCTACGGCAACCGGCAGGAGCCATAGGGTTGTCTTTAAACTAACGTTTGTGTTTGCAGATGCGTTTACTATATTGCTAGGACATAGCTTTAGTAGTAATAGCATAGCATACACGACAACCTCGATGGCGGCACGATGATGGAGATCATGATGATGGGGATCATGGTGTGACGCCGGTGACAAGAAGATCATACCGGTGCTTTGGTGATGCAGATCAAGGAGTACTTGATGATGGCCATATCATGTCACTTATGAATTGCATGTGATGTTAATCCTTTATGCACCTTATCTTGCTTAAAACGACGGTAGCATTATGAGGTGATCTCTCACTAAAATTTCAAGACGAAATCTTGTTCTCCCCGACCGTGCACCGTTGCGACAGTTCGTCATTTTGAGACACCACGTGATGATCGGGTGTGATAGACTCAGCGTTCACATACAACGGGTGCAAAACAGTTGCACACACGGAACACTCGGGTTAAACTTGACGAGACTAGCATGTGTAGACATGGCCTCGGAACACAAGAGACCGAAATGTCGAGCATGAATCATATAGTTGATATGATTAGCATAGAGATGCTTACCACTGAAACTATTCTCGACTCACGTGATGATCGGACTTGAGATAGTGGATTTGGATCATGTACCACTCAAATGACTAGAGAGATGTACTTTTTGAGTGGAAGTTCTTAAGTAATATGATTAATTGAAGTAATTATCATGAACATAGTCTAATGGACTTTGCGAATTACGATGTAGCTTGCGATATAGCTCTACTTTTTTTATATGTTCCTAGAGAAAATTTAGTTGAAAGTTGATAGTAGCAAACTTTGCGGACTGAGTCTGTAAAACTGAGGATTGTCCTCGTTGCTGCGTAGAAGGCTTATGTCCATAATGCACCACTCGGTGTGCTGCACCTCGAGCGTCGTCTGTGGATGTTGTGAACATCCAACATACACGTTTCTGATAACTACGCGATAGTTCAGTGCAAAATACTTAATGGCTTAGAAGCAAGGCACCGAAGACGTTTTGAAACGTTACGGAACATAAGAGATGTTCTAAAGAGATGAAATTGTGATTTCATGCTCGTGCCCTTGTTAAGAGGTATGAGACCTCCGACAAGATTCTTTATCCACGAAGTAAAGGAGAAAAGCTCAATCGTTGAGCGTGTGCTCAGATTGTCTGAGTACGACAATCGCTTGAATCGAGTGGGAGTTAATCTTCCAGATGAGATAGTGATGGTTCTCCAAAGTCACTGCCACCAAGCTGTGAGAGCTTCGTGATGAACTATAACATATCAAGGATATATACAATGATCCTTGAGAGATTCGCGATGTTTTGACACTGTGAAAGTAGAAATCAAGAAGGAGCATCAATAGTTGATGGTTAGTAAAACCACTAAGTTTCAAGAAAGGCAAGGGCTAGAAGGGATACTTCGTGAAACGGCAAAACATTTGCTGCACTAATGAAGAGACCCAAGATTAAACCCAAACCCGAGACTAAGTGCTTCTGTTATGAGGGAAACGGTCATTGAGGCGGAGCTACCCTACATGCTTGGTAGATAAGAAGGCTGGCAAAGTCGACAGAAGTATATTTGATATACATGATGTTGATGTGTACTTTACTAGTACTTCTAGTAGCGCGAGGGTATTGGATACCGGTTCAGTTGCTAAGTGATTAGTAACACGAAATGAAAGCTACGGAATAAACGGAGATTAGCTAAAGGCGAGGTGACGATACGTGTTGGAAGTGTTTCCAAGGTTGATATGATCAAACGTCGCACGCTCCCTCTACCATCGGCATTGGTGTTAAACCTAAATAATTGTTATATGGTGCTTGCGTTAAGCATGAACATGATTGGATCATGTTTATTGCAATACAATTATTCATTTAAAGAGAATAACAGTTACTCTATTTGCTTGAATAATCACCTTCAATGGTTTATTGAATCTCGATCGTAGTGTTACACATGTTCATGATATTGGTGCTAAAAGATACAAGGTAATGATGATAGTACCACTTACTTGTGGCACTGCCGCTTGAGTCATGTTGGTATAAATTGCATGAAGAGGCTCCATGCTGATGGATCTTTATACTCACTTGATTTTGAATCACTTGTGACATGCAAATCATACCACATGAGCAAGGCCTTGTTTTCATTGAGATGAAACAAGATAGTAACTTGTTGGAAGTAATACATTTCGATGTATGCAGTCCAATGGGTGCTGAGGAACGCAGTGGATATCATTATGTTCTTACTTCAATGTCGATTTGAGTAGATACAAGAGTATTTACTTAATGAATCACAAGTATGAAATATTGAAAAAAGTTCAATTCTGTTTCAGAGTGAAGTTCATCATAACAAGAGGATAAACTGTCTACGATATGACCATAGAGATGAATATGTGAGTTGCGAGTTTTGGTACACAGTTAAGACAATGTGGAAGATGTTTCGCAATTCATGCCACCAAGAACACCATGGTGTGATGGTGTCATAGCCGCGACCTATTTCATATGGTGCATACTATGATGTCTCTTATCAAAATACCACTATCATTTATGGGTTATGCATTAGAGACAACCGCATTCACTTTAAATAGGGCACCGCGTAATTCCGTTGAGATAACACAGTATAGACTGAGGTTTAGAGAAATCTAAGCTGTCATTTCTTGAAAGTTTGGGACTGTGACACTTATGTGAAAAGGTTTCAGTCTGATAAGCTCGAACCCAAAGCGGATAAATGCATCTTCATAGGATATCCAAAATAGTTGGGTGCATCTCCTATCTCAGATCCGGAAGCAAAGTGTTTGTTTCTAGAACGGGTCCTTTCTCGAGGAAAGGTTTCTCTCGAAAGAATTGAGTGGGAGGGTGGTAGAACTTGATAAGGTTATTGAACCATCACTTCAACCAGTGTGTAGCAGGGCGCAGGAAGTTGTTCCTGTGGCGCCTACACCAATTGAAGTTGAAGCTGATGATGGTGATCATTAAGCACTGGATCAAGTTACTACAAACCTCGTAGGTTGACAAGGTCGCATACTACTACAGAGTGGTACGGTAACCCTGTCTTGGAGGTCATGTTGAACAAACAATGAACCTACGAGTTATGGAGAAGCAATGGTGGGCCCGGATTCCGACGAATGGCTGGAGGCCATGAAATCCGAGAGAGGATCCATGTATAAAACAAAGTGTAGACTTTGTAAGAACTACTTGATGGTAGTAAGACTATTAAGTAAAGATGGATCTTTAAAAGGAAGACAGACGATGACGGTGATAAGTCACTATTAAGAAAATCTCGACTTGTCACAAAGATGTTTTCGACAAGATCAAAGAGTTGACTATGATGTGACTTTCTCACTCGTAGCGATGCTAAAAGTCTGTTGGAATTATGTTAGTAGTTGCTGCATTATTTGTGAAATATTGCACATAGGAAGTCAAAACATTGTTTCCTCGACGGTTTCCTTGAGGAAAGATTGTATGTGATACAATCAGAAGGTTTTGTCGATCCTAAGGATACTAACAAGTATGCAAGCTCCAGCGATCCTTTTATGGACTGGTGCAAACATCTCAGAGTTGGAATATACATTTTGATGAGATGATCAAAGCTTTTGGGTTTGTGCAAGGTTTATGAGAAACTTGTATTTCCGAAGAAGTGAGTGGGAGCACTATAGAATTTCTGATAAGTATATGTGGTTGACATATTGTGGATCAGAAGTAATGTAGAATTTCTGTAAAGCATAAAAGGTTGTTTCAAAGGAGTTTTTTAAATGGAATACTTGGATTGCGCTACTCGAACATTGAGCATCAAGATCTATGGAGATAGATCGAAACGCTTAATAGAAGTTTCAACAAGATGCATGCCTTGACAAGTTTTTTGAAGGAGTGCAAAATAGATCAGCAAAGAAGGAGTTCTTGGTTGTGCTGTAAGGTGTGAATTTGAGTAAGACTCAAAACCCGACCCCGACAGAAGAAAGAGAAAGGACAAAGGTCATCCCCTATGCCTTAGCCGTAGACTCTACAGTATGCCATGCTGTGTACCGCACCTGATGTGTGCCTTGCCACAAGTCTGTTAAGAGGTACACAGAGTGATCCAGGATTGAATCACTGAACAACGGTCAAAGCTATCCTTAGTAACTAATGGACTAAAGAAGTTTTCTCGATTATGGAGGTGGTTAAGGAGTTCGTCGTAAAGGGTTACATCGATGCAAACTTTGACACTAATCCGAATAACTATGAGTAGTGAAACGGATTCGTATAGTAGAGTAGATATTTGGAGTATTTCCAAAGAGCATGTAGTAGCAGCATCTATAAGATGACATAAAGATTTGTAAAGAACACACAGATCTGAAATTTTCAGAACCATTGACTAAAACTCTCTCACGAGCAAGACGTGATCAGACCCCAGAACTATATGGGTGTTGGATTCGTTAGAATCACATGGTGATGTGAACTAGATTATTGACTCTAGTGCAAGTGGGAGACTGTTGGAAATATGCCCTAGAGGAAATAATAAATTAGTTATTATTATATTTCTTTGTTCATGATAATCGTTTATTATCCATGCTATAATTGTATTGATTGGAAACACAATACTTGTGTGGATACATAGACAAAACACTGTCCCTAGTAAGCCTCTAGTTGACTAGCTCGTTGATCAAAGATGGTCAAGGTTTCCTGACCATAGGCAAGTGTTGTTACTTGATAACGGGATCACATCATTAGGAGAATCATGTGATGGACAAGACCCAAACTATGAATGTAGCATATTGATCGTGTCATTTTATTGCTATTGTTTTCTACGTGTCAAGTATTTGTTCCTATGACCAAGAGATCATATAACTCAGTGGTACCGGAGGAATACCTTGTGTGCATCAAACGTAGCAACGTAACTGGGTGACTATAAAGGTGCTCTACAGGTATCTTCGAAGGTGTCTGTTGAGTTAGTATGGATCAAGACTGGGATTTGTCACTCCGTGTGACAGAGAGGTATCTCGGGGCCCACTCGGTAATACAACATCACACACAAGCCTTGCAAGCAATGTGACTAAGTGTAAGTCACGATATCTTGTATTATGGAATGAGCAAAGAGACTTGCCGGTAACGAGATTGAAATAGGTATGCGGATACTGACGATCAAATCTCGGGCAAGTAACATACCGAAGGACAAAGGGAATGACATACGGGATTATATGAATCCTTGACACTGAGGTTCAACCGATAAGATCTTCAGAGAATATGTAGGATCAAATATGGGCATCCAGGTACCGCTATTGGATATTGACCGAGGAGTGTCTTGGGTCATGTCTACATAGTTCTCGAACCCGCAGGGTCTGCACACTTAAGGTTCAGTGACGTTTCGGTATAGTTGAGTTATATGTGTTGGTAACTGAAAGTTGTTCGGAGTCCCAGATGAGATCCACGACGTAATGGGGAGCTCCCGAATGGTCCGAAGGTAAATATTGATATATAGGAAGTCCTGTTTTGGTCACCGGAAAAGTTTCGGACTCATCGGTAGTGTACCGGGAGTGCCGGGAGGGGTGCCGGGGACCATCAGGAGGGGTGTAACGCCCCAAGGGATCTCATGGGCTATGGGAAGAGATAAACCAGCCCCTAGTGGGCTGGAATAAGTTCCCACTAAGGCCCATAAGGTTTGTGAAGGAAAAACACAATGTGGAAAGAGTTTCCAAGTAGGAAGGTGGAATCCTACTCCAAGTAGGATTGGAGTAGGACTCCTCCACCTCCAGTTTCGGCCAAACCTTGAGGGTTTGAGGCTGCCTCCTCCCCTCCCTCCCTCCTATATATACTAGAGGTATTGAGGGTTTTTGAGACACAACTTTGCCACGTGCTGCTCGACCCTATACCACGCAATTTTTCCTCTAGATCGTATTTCTGCGGAGCTTAGGCGAAGCCCTGTCAGAGTAGATCATAACCACCACCGACGCACCGTCACACTGCTGGAGAACTCTTCTACCTCTCCGCCCCCTCTTGCCGGATCAAGAAGGAGGAGATCGTCATCGAGCTGTACGTGTGCTGAACGCGGAGGTGCCGTCCGTTCAGCACTAGATCGGAACGGATCATGAGACGGATCGCAAGGCGGTTCGTGCAACGGATCGCGAGATGGTTCGTGGGACAGATCACGGGACGGTTCGTGCAACGGATAGCGAGACAGTTCGTGGGAGGATCACGGGGCGGATCGCGGGACGGTTTGTGGGGCGGTTCGAGGGACGTGAAGACGTTCCACTACATCAACCGCGTTTCTTAACGCTTCCTACTGTGCGATCTACAAGGGTACGTAGATCCAAATCTCCTCTCGTAGCTGGACATCACCATGATAGGTCTTCGTGCGCGTAATTTTTTTGTTTCCCTTGCGACATTCCCCAACACCCATCACAGCCTTCATGGTCATCACACCACCAGTATACAGCTGCTCTGTCAAGGTATAGATCGCCTTCAGCTTTAGAATGCAATCATTCTGCAGGGTGGCGGCTCGCGGACCTACAGGTGACAAAGCAAGATCGTAAGTGATTGCAAGGTTGTACACAGTACTTTAAGAAGGAGGTAATTGACCCTTACCAAATATGACCTGGGTCATTTTGGAGATGTGATGCTTCGAACCGGAGAGTTCTTGTACGGTGGCTTTCAGTTTCTCTCCGGCTTGTTCTGACCTTTTCAAAATGGCGGCTTGCTCAGCATGGGCCTTGTCTTCAAACCGTTTGTGCTCTGCTTTCATTTTTTCCATGTCAGTTAGGGCAAGGCGAAATTTCTCTTCAAACATAGCTCAAGCGTCCTGCTGCTCTGCTAAGTTTTGTTTCAAACCGGCCACGGTTGAGTCGGCCCGAGTCAAGGATTCCTGCAACAAAACATCGGGAAAACAAGTTTCAGGACCATTGCAAGCAACATCCCTGATACTTGGGGGCTAATGTATGACTCAATTCTTCTAAGGTCATACCTTTCAACAAGACCCGACTCATCTTTACAAAGATGACCCGACCCTTGGGGGCTATAGGTTCAAGATTTTGTTCAAATACAAGTTAAAGACCTGTCTCATCTTTCAAAAGATGACCCAACCCTTGGGGTGTAATGCCCAAGATGCGACCCTATCCTTAATTTGGCACGAAGGCCTCGTCTGGGATAGAAGCGCATCTCGTCATTTTGCAACAATGGATATCGTTACAAGTACATGTACTGAAGAGAAGAATATATGGATTTGGCTTACACTCGCCACATGCTACATCAGAGTCACATCAGTACAATACATAAATATCATGAAGAAGAGCATGGTCCGACTACAGACAAAAACAAACGAGAAAAGAAAACGACGTCCATCCTTGCTATCCCAGGCTTCCGGCCTGGAACCCATCCTAGATCGATGAGGAAGAAGAAGAAGAAGCAACTCCAAGTGAACAATCAACACACTCGCATCAAGTAACCTTTACCTGTACTTGCAACTGGTGTTGTAGTAATCTGTGAGCCACAGGGGACTCAGCAATCTCATTTCCAAAGGTATCAAGACTAGCAAAGCTTAATGGGTGAGGTATGGTTAAGTGGTGAGGCTGCAGCAAGCGACTAAGAAATATATGAGGTGGCTAACTTACGAGTACAAGAATAAAGAGGGGGATGATCTATGCATAAGGACGTGAACTACTGTTGATCAAAAGAATGACCCCAGACACCTAGTTACTTCAAACATAACCCCACCGTATTCTCGATCGGAGAAGGAACTCGCAAAAGAGATAGTCATGGTTACGCACTCAGTTGGCATATTTTAATTAAGTTAATTTCAAGTTATCTAGAACCAGTGTTAAACAAAGTTTCCACATTGCCACATAACTACGGGCACGACTTTCCGAAAGATTTAACCCTGCAGGGGTGCTCCAACTAGTCTATCACAAATTACCACAAGCCGCATAGAAATCCTCGATCATGAAGCTCGCGATCTCGTCGGACTCCTTAGTGGAAAACCTCAACTCTGAGATTACCCAAAGCATCACCGGAATCCCGATGCACAAGATATCTCGTAAAAGGTAAAACTAATCCAGCAAGGCCGTCCGACGTGTCGACGATCCCGATAGGAGCCGCGTATCTCGTTCTCAGGACACGATAGATGAGCTAGACGTCGGGATAGCTAAACCCTGGGTGACCAGGGGGCGCCGGACATCGCTCAGGTGGGACCAACACTCATGCGGAGCACTGGCCCGGGGGGTTGATTAATTATTCTCGGGGTCCGGAAAGTCCCTATGCAATTTTATTAGGTTATTAGGCAAATGTAGTACCAAAGTTGGGCCTTGCCAGACCGGCTTTAATATAAAACGAATTGTCAAGGGGGTCCCCATAACAACCCCGATCAAGTTAGGAGCGCTCAAATATGGAACATAACACCGGTAGCCGAAACTAGGGGGGCAAAGGTGGAACAAAACACCAGGCTAGAAAGGCCGAGCCTTCCACCTTTCACCAAGTATATAGGTGCATTAAGTTAAATAGCAATTAATATGGTGATAAAACAAATAACCTATGTTATCACATGGAAGAAACTGCACCTGCAACTAGCAACACGAACACACGGTTAAGAAAGCGGTAACAGAGCCAATCAGTGGTTTGCTAGGTTGTGAACAGGTTGAAGGTTTTCATGGCAATGTTGAGAGGCTGATATTTAACAGGTGGTAGGAAATGAGACATAGCGACAGAAACGATAATGCTAGCATGGCAATGATAGTAATGGTATTTGGGGAAATGGTCATCTTGCCCGAGATCCCGCTTGGAAGAAGAATGACTCTGTGAAGTAGACGAACTGACGTAGTCGAACGGGTCCTAACTTTCCGACATGCTTGCGGAACTCTATCGAGACAAAGGAAACCGGAAACAAGAATCACACATGATATTCACCATGCCATATGCACGACAAGATGCAAACCACGTATGATGCATGAACAACTGAATATATGCAAGACATGGCATGACAATTCACAACAATCAAACACTACACATTAAGTGAAGTTCAATATGCAACGAGTTGCATATTGACGAAACTCCACATCCAAATTATTTAGTTCTATCCCGATTAGGTACACGGCAATATTAAATGTTGTTAAACATGGCAACAGGTGAAGGGCTATTAAACTACCTATCTAGGCATTTTAAATGAGGTCGGGAATGACATATAGCACCTCCGAAACGACCTCACATGTTAATTTGTAATTCTGTCCAGATCTGAACAAACATGTTTTAATAGTTGTTAAACAGCAAAACAAATAGGTTCACGTGATTCTATGCATTGTTCCAATCAATTTACACATAGAAAACATCTCCAACGGACCTACGGATCAAAAGATACGAACACCGCAAGATATGAGGGCATGAATGCAATATGTGTGCAACGACACTCACAAGCATCTCAAAACATACAACCAGCAAGATAATATGAAACTACACGAGATTCTAAGCAAGTTTCATGTAGGACACGATAAAATGGAGCAACGGTTCAACAACTACGAGCTAAACAAGAAATCACTACAAACAGCCAAAATCAGCCACATAGCATTTTCTACACCCTCGAACAACTAGCTAGACAAACCCAAAATGCACAACCAAGGCATGAGGCAATAGAGGGAAATATGCATTAGCACATACAACTAATAACACCTAGCATGGAAGCATGGATCACTAGGAAAAGAGCTCACAAAATAGCATCTCACACAGAGTTTCAGACTTAGTGAAAAACACAGTTTATGAAAGTGCAGTTTTCGATCTGAAGGCATATTGTCAGCAACACAACCATAATCTTCAGGACTCCAAATGGCATGAAAATTCACAGCATGCTAGATAATCTTAAGTTCTACAACGAACTCCATTGCACCAACCTCAAAAGAGCTATAGAACACCAGATAAACTCATGACAAGACAACAACAAAATATAACAGATTTCAGACTTGGAAATATTTCAGCATCTCCAAAACAACACTATTTCCTAGCAAGTTGAGAGCAAGCAAACCACACCTAAACATGGATTTCTATTGCAACCAAAATTACCAGTGGCTAGTCTACACATCCAAGGGCATATCTCTAGTTGACAACTCCTTCATATCATTCACGGATTAAATCCCACAAAATAAGCAAAAGGGCAACATGGCAAAATATCACGCGAACTAACTTGCTCAAAAGCTAAAAACTAAATACACAGTTAAGTCCTATGGATTTTTCTACCCCTAAAACATATATAACATGTGGGGTTGAAACACAAAAATATCGCCACACGTATATGCGAGATTATGTCCTAAACACGGAGTAATAAACTAGTGATGGAACCCTACATGCAAAAATGCAAACAACTATTCTAAAATACATGACAAGAGGTCCCTAATAACATGAGCATTTTATCTACGGCATTTGAGCAATCCGGACACGCACGAAAATAAATACGGGGTAATTAACATATTAGGACAACACGTTAAACTAGGCGTTCGACAAGTCAAACTACTCCAAACATGCATGCAAGATGCAAAATATTAATCTACGTGGAAAACTACACAAGTTTCATATATGACTCGCCTCGATCCGACATACGGTTAAATATCTACGATTTTTTTAAAACAGGTAATTTTGTGGAAAAGAATTGAAAGGATCGATATGGTTGACTAGAGGGGGGGGGGGTGAATAGGCAATGACCACTTTTTAATTAATCTTAGCAAGTTTGGGTAAACAACATACGGGTTCACAAATATAACTACAATGGGGTGAACCGTAATGAAGCTAACAACGAGAGCTACTAAGACAAGTAAGAGATAGACAACAACATAACCATACACAAAGTAAAGGTTAGAGATAACCACAAGTGGAACCAATGAAGATGAGGATGTGTTACCGAAGTTCCTTCCCTTTGACAGGAAGTACGTCTCCGTTGGAGCGGTGTGGAGGCACAATGCTCCCCAATAAGCCACTAAGGCCACCGTATTCTCCTCACGCCCTCGCACGATGCAAGGTACCGTGATTCCAGTATAGGTGCCCTTGAAGGCGGCGACCGAACCTTTACAAACGAGGTTGGGGCAAACTCCACACAAAGCTTGGAGGCTTCCAACAAGACCACGAAGCTTCACCACAATGGAATGTGGCTTCGAGGTGACCTCAACCGTCTAGGATGCTCAAACACCCAAGAGTAACAAGATCCGCAAGGGATTGGTGGGGGAATCAACTTTTCTCTTGGTGGAAGTGTAGATCTAGGCCTTCTCAACCAATCCCTAAAGAATCAACAAGTTTGATTGGCTAGGGAGAGAGATCGGGCACTTTTGAGCTTAGGGAGCAACAATGGAGCTTGGGAGGGTAAGAGATAAGGTTCCACAGCTAGAAGAACCCCTTATATAGTGGGGGGGGGGAATCCAACCGTTTTCCCACTCACAGCCCCTGCCTAGCGGTACTACCGCTGGATGCAGCGGTACTACCGCTGGCACTCCAGCGGTACTACCGCTGGCTGCAGCGGTACTACCGCTGGCCCCCTGGTAGTGCATAAGCACTACCACCGCCAAAAAAGTCTTCGCAAAAAGGTCCGTCCACGTACAACCGCTAGGCAGGCGGTACTAAGCTCCTGGAGCGGTACTACCGCTGACCAGGGGCGGTACTACCGCCAGCTAGCGGTACTAACGTTGGCTACAACGGTACTACCGCTAGCACTCTAGCGGTACTACCGCTAGGGCCAGCGGTACTACCGTTGGGGGACCATTTGCAAAGAAGAAAGAAACACCAAGACGGGAGCCACTCCAAAGTTGCCGGCAAGGGGGAAAAGAGGTGAAGTGTGCGCGTGCAAGATTGATTCCACCCAAACCTTTCCATTACGGTTCCCCTCTTAATAGTACGACTTTCCTATGACTCAAATAAAGAGAATCATAGAGAACACCGTGCTTCTGTTCCACGAAAGAGGGGGCGAGTCGTCTTGTGCCGTTGACGTGTGTTATCTGAAATCTTAACACACACGGTTAGTCCTTTGCGGTACTGTCATCAATCACCAAAATTACTTAGGCATAAACTATGCCCCAACAATCTCCCCCTTTTTCGTGGATTGATGAAAATACCGGATTTGTAGAGTGAATAATATGTGAACAAAAAGATAGAGATATATGAAAATAAGGAGCATATGACTCACATCATATGACGGAAATAAATCTCACACTAGTTCATGTCTCACGTCACACAAAGCAAAGATAGCAAAATAGAAGCAAACCAAGTTCGAAGCAAACACGAAAGATAAGCAAAGCAAGTTCAACTCTCAAATCCAAATCCAGCTCCTAGACTCTCTCCCCCTTTGGCACAAGACACCAAAAAGGGGCACACCTAACGACACAGGTGGTCACTCCTCATCCTCATCATCCCCAGACTCTTCCGTAGCATCCGGATCGTCCTGCTCCTCTTCATTGTCCTCCTCCTCCTCTGTGCCAGACCACTGGTAACCTTGAGCCCGCATCCAAGCAGATTCTGGAGTGATGTCGTCCTCTGATCCGCTGGAGATGTCAACATCAAGTGTCCTCAGGACATGCTTGTGCCGCTGACGGTTCTCCTTCTGAGCCACGTGCGTCTGATACTGGCCCTTAGCCTGCATACAGAAGAGAGTCTTCATCTTATCCTGCAGTTTCATGGCCCAAGATGGCATGGCAGAAGAGCGGGACTGAGAAGCGGTTCCTCTGTCAGCAGCAGTCTCTGTGTCAGTGTCCATGTGCTGAGATGAAGTTGATGGGTTGGCCCATTTGTCCTTGACGCGAAGCTTGATAGGATCGTGCACAAAGTAGTCATCCTGAATGTATACCTCCTCAAGCGGATAGGTGTCTTGCCACTTCTGACAAATATAAGCAAACAAGTAGGGCCCGTAGATGGGAACCTTCCGCATCATGATGCAGTTCCAGAGCTCAGTGAACATCACATCAGAAATATCAAGAGGGACAGACTCCTTAGTCATAGCCTCCTCACAGAGCAGTAGCATCTCAGCCAGAGAGCCATGTACCTCGTCGAAGTTGCCAATGCGAGGAAAGAGGGTGTTGCGGAAGATCCGATGCATGATGTCGAGATGCCTAGGGAGCACACTTTCTTCACATAGAGTTGCTGCAACCTGTCCTTGGCGGAGGCCCTATCAGTGGGAGCTGCAGCATGAGGACACCACCCAAGTGGAGTGTCAGCTCCCTGAAAATCAACCTTGAGGAATGCCATGAATTCACGCCAGGAACCTGTCATCTTCTGAGTCCCAGTCATCCAAACTAGGGAGCGCTTGTCATCAGGCGAGAAGTGAACCATGACATAGAACTGGACAACAACATTTGGATCAAAGTCTGTCTTGAAGGATATGATCTCCTTAATGCCCAGCTTGTCAATCAGAGAGAGAGCGTCACCAAAGTAATCCAGGTTCCGCTGAAGGTGAGCCAAGTCAATCCACTGAACGGGAACAAAACTCTTCTTGAAATGCTTGATGATATCACGATAGATCCTGTAGTGATCCTTTGCCCAAACATGCTCGACATTCTTGATCACAGCCCTCTCTTGGAGATAGTGGTTTTGGTTGCGGAACCGCAGAAAATCCTTAGGGGGCATGGTGCGAACGTTGACCCCCTTGCCATTGTGAGCGGTCTTCTTGAAGGCCTTCTTTTTGGGTTTCAGACCTGAAGTGGCGGAGCCCTCTGGAGCCTCTGGATTGCGATAATGCTTTGACTGTGTGTCCTGTGGGGGGTTCGAGTGGCGAGCACCACCTATGACACAAAACACACACCGAAAAAGAGCGACAAAAGGAGTCAAGGCAATGAACAAGAAAAGGCAGAAAAGTAAACACTCATTGCCAAGCAAATAAAAAGAATAAACAGAGAATCCTCCTGGCGGTAGTACCGTTGGGGTCAGAGCGGTAGTACCGCTACCCCTGGCGGTAGTAACACTGGGGCCCTGGCGGTAGTACCGCTGGGGTCCTAGCGGTAGTACCTCTACCCCTGGCGGTAGTACTGCTGGGGTTTGCTTTTCAGATCTGAATATGAAAAGAACCCATTGAGATGGCTACATGGAATTTACGAGGGCCATTGGATGTGTATAATCACTAAGAACTCCACCACAGCCCTAACCACATGAGGATCACAAGTACCATCTAAATACGGACATGCCTAGTCAAGAGAATGCAAGTTTTTTAGATCTAATCCAAACATAGAAGAAGTGCTTGATCTAAAACATGTAAATCCTAGGGCACGACAATATAAAAGCAAAGATTCATAGGACCTACACTCCCCTCGAATATCTCCTTCATGCCATCCAAGAACAAGGCACAATATCAAAAACATGGATCCAAACCACCAATGCTCCTAACCCTAGAACACGAAAACATCAACTAAGAGAAGGAAGGGAGGAGCTTTACCGGGGTCCATGGCACTTGGAGGAGGAAGGAGAAGTGGAGCAAATCCTCCAACTCAACGGAGAGAAGGGGCTCCACGGATAGAGATCCAAATAGGGGGAGTTCGGGGTTGGGGAGGGAGGAGCCACGAGGAAGAAGAAAGAGGCAGGAAAAACGGGCTCCCCCTCCTTTATATAGCCCAAGGGGTACGGGCCAGCGCTAGTACCGCTGTGGTCCTGGCGGTAGTACCGCTGGTTGCAGCGGTAGTACCGCTGGAGTCCTGGCGGTAGTACCGCTCCCCCTGGCGGTAGTACCGCTCCCCCTGAGACAACCCTAAAAATGTCCTAGCGGTAGTACCGTTGGGGTCCTGGCGGTAGTACCGCTACCCCTGGCGGTAGTACCGCTGGGGTCCTGGCGGTAGGACCGCTGGGGTCCTGGCGGTAGTACCGCTACCCCTGGCGGTAGCACCGCTGCAAATGCCACAACGGGACCTAGGAGATGAGAAGAACGTGGGCAAATGACAAGTTAGTGAAAATAAGAAGATAACACCAGCAAGATATACTGACTTGTCATTTTGTATCCTTTCTTCCATATGAGAGAAAGGTGGGGAGGGGCGGTGGCCGAGGCCACCTATGTTTGAGACAAAGGTATGACACCGCGAAGAATTATCCTTGGTTTCATGACCAAGCTCGTCTTTGAAGCACAAGTGCCATTTGGTGATGGCTAAAGTGAAAGACTAGATCGATTTATGCATAATGGGGGGGGGGGAGGAAGAGTTCATTGAGAGAACAACACTCCCCCTATGTCCATGCCTACATCTAGAACAAGATAGAATGCATAGTAAGGTGCAACGTGCCTAGCTTCAATCCACATTACTTGAATCAATGATATTTAGCTAATGCCTTAACTCCCGGAACCTTGCTTCATCTAGGGGCTTAGTGAAAATATCTGCAAGTTGCTCTTCAGTGTGGATGAAGTGAACCTCAATATCACCTAGCTTGATATGTTCACGAATGAAGTGATGTCGAATATCAATATGCTTGGTTTTTCTATGTTGCACTGGGTTGAGGGAAATCTTGATAGCACTTTGATTGTCACATAGAAGAGGCACTTTGTCACAAGTGACACCGTAATCCTTTAAAGTTTGCCTCATCCATAGCAATTGTGCACAACAACTTGCAGCTGCCACATACTCAGCTTCGGTGGATGATAGAGAGACGCAATTCTGCTTCTTTGAAGACCAACTTACCAGTGAGCGACCAAGGAATTGGCATCCTCCAGAAGTTGACTTCCTCTCCACACAATCTCCTGCCCAATCTGAGTCAGAATAGCCAATTAGGTTGAAGTTTGCTCCTTTGGGATACCATAGGCCAAAGTTTGGGGTATGAGCCAAATATCGAAAGATTCACTTAACAACCATATAATGACTTTCTTTTGGTGCGGATTGAAACCGTGCACATATCCCTACACTCAACATAATATCTGGTCTAGATGCACAAAGATAAAGGAGGGATCCAATCATGGAGCGATATACCTTTTGATCCACTGCTTTACCATTGGGATAACTGTCAAGCTTGCATCTTGTTGGCATGGGGAACTTGACCGGTTTGACATCTTCAAGCTTGAACCGTTTGAGCATGTCTTGAGTGTACTTGGCTTGTTTGATGAAGGTCCCTTCTAGTCCTTGTTTAATCTCGAACCCGAGGAAGAACTTCAACTCTCCCATCATGGGCATCTCAAATTTCTGAGTCATTAGTGCGGCAAATTCTTCATTGAAGGAAATGTTAGGAGAGCCAAAGATAATATCATCAACATATAGTTGGCATATGAACAAATCCCCTTTAACCCTCTTAGTAAAAAGAGTGGGATCTATCTTCCCAATTTCAAACCCACGATCTTGTAACAACTCAGTAAGATACTCATACCACGCACGTGGGGCTTGTTTAAGGCCATAGAGTGCCGTATTAAGTTTGTACACATGATTGGGGAGCTTGGGATGTTCGAATCCCGGGGGTTGTTTGACATAGACCAACTCATTTAAAGGACCATTAAGAAAGGCACTTTTCACATCCATTTGTTGTAATTTGAAGTTATGATGAGATGCAAATGCAAGCAACATGCGAATAGATTCTAAACGAGCAACAGGGGCAAAGGTTTCACCGTAGTCGATACCCTCGACTTAGGAGTAGCCTTGAGCCACCAATCTTGCCTTGTTTCGAATCACAATCCCATTGGCATCTTGCTTGTTCTTGAATATCCATTTGGTCCCGACGACATTATGTTCCTCCATTGGCCTTGGCACTAAATCCCAGACTTGGTTGTGCTCGAAGTTGTTAAGTTCTTCATGCATGGCCATAAGCCAATCCTCATCATCGAGCGCTTCCTGTACCTGTTGAGGTTCACAATACGAAACAAACGCGTGATGCTCACAATAATTCCAAATCTGTTGACGGGTGGATACTCCCCTTTTTAAACTACCAAGTACATTCTTCATAAGATGTGACTTGACTCTCAGCTTGTTCGCAATCTTGGCTGCTCGACGCTCCAAGAGTTCTTCATTGGATAACTGGGGAGCATCGACTTGTTTACTTTGCTTGCCCTTGCGTCTTGAGCCTCCCTTGGCACCGGCTGTTGGTGCTGCAGAAGGGAATTGTGAGACAGTATCCTGATCATCGTGACTTTCGACTTGAGCAGGTTAACTTGTTTGTTCTTGTATTTGTGGTTGCTCTTGATCTTGATCTTGGGCTTCTACTTGGTCTGGATCTCGTGGTTGCACTTGATCTTGATCATGAGCAGGTTCGGAGCCTTGGGTGAGTGCTTGAATACCATGGGACACATCATCATTGTTGGGCAATTTATCTTGACCTTGAGCTTGTTCATTTAGTTGAGAGTCTTCTCTTTGTTCATCGAAAGCGTGTGGGGCTTGTGGAGGTGATGGCTCTATTTGAGTAGAGCATTGTCCTTCTCCTTCGGCCACAAGGGGTTCCTCAATGGGGAGTATTTGACCAATCCCCATTCTTCTTATGGCTTGGGGAGGAATTTCATCACCTACATCACAGAGACCACTTTGCTCCACTTGGGAGCCATTATTTTCATCGAACTCCACGTTACACGTCTCCTCAATGAGTCCGGTGGACTTGTTGAGGACACGGTAAGCATGAGAGTTTGTAGCATAACCAACAAAGATGCCCTCATGTGCTCTAGAATCAAATTTAGCTAAACGGGCACCTTTCTTGAGCATGAAACACTTACAACCGAATACCCGGAAGTACTTGAGATTGGGTTTGTTTCCAGTTAGAATCTCATATGGAGTCTTGTTCAAGCCTTTGCGGATATAGAGCCGATTGGACGCATGACATGCTATGTTGATGGCCTCTGCCCAAAAGTTATATGGAGATTTGAATTCCGCCATCATTGTTCTTGCAGCGTCTCTAAGGGTCCAGTTCTTCCTTTCTGCCATGCCGTTTTGTTGAGGGGTATATGGTGCTGAATATTGATGTTTTATTCCCTCATCACCTAGAAACTCATCCAAGGTGTAGTTCTTGAACTCGGTGCCGTTGTCACTTCTAATCATCAAGATCTTTGCTTCATGTTGACGTTGAGCTTCGTTAGCAAAGTTGATGACAGTTTGTTGATTTCCACTCTTCCTTTTGAAGAAATATACCCAGGTGTATCTTGAGTAGTCATCAACAATCACCAAGCAGTACTTTCTGCCTCCAAGACTATCAAATGATGGAGGACCAAACAGATCCATATGGAGGAGCTCCAATGGCCTCTTAGTGTAGATGAGAGTCGTTGGACGATGAGCAGTTTCATGAATCTTTCCTTCAATGCAGGCACTACAAGCACGATCTTTAGCAAAACTCACATTTGGTAGTCCACGAATATGGTCCCCTGTTAGAAGACTTTGCAAAGATCTCATATTGACATGAGCTAAACGGCGATGCCAAAGCCAGCCCACATCAACTTTAGCCATTAAACACGTCGCGGTCTTATTGGGTCACTTTGAGAAGTTCACCACATTAAGACCATTTTCGACATATCCAACATAGGCTACTTTAAGATTCTTGCTCCACACGAGGACCACAATATCAAGATTAAAGAATGTGGAAAAACCCATAATTGCAAGTTGACGAACCGAAAGTAAATTGTAGGCAAGTGACTCAACAAGCATGACCTTCTCAATAGATAACTCTTGAGAGACGACCACCTTACCAAATCCCAATACCTTTGACGAGGATGCATCAGCGAATTGGACATGGGTGGGCATAGATGGAGAAGGATGCACATCCACCACTAAGTCCTTGCTTTCGGTCATATGATTTGTTGCTCCACTATCGAGCAACCATGACACCCCACCGAAAGCAAACTCCTGCAATAGATCAAGGCTTGGTTTTAGGTACCCATTTTTTAATGGGTCCTTTCATGTTAGAGACAAGGGTCTTAGGAACCCAGATAGCCCATTCAATGTACTCATCGTAGGAACCAACAAATCTGGCATAAACATGCCCATCACTAGCACGACATAAGACATAAGAAGAATTGAGTTTGTCGGCTGTGTTAGTGGGAATGGTTTTGCCCTTCTTGAGGTTTCCATAGTCCACCTTGTTCCTGTTCACCTTCTGAGTCCCCTCACCCTCTTTGACAAAGATGTCCATGAGGGTAGGAGATCGTTTGTTCCTGTTCCCCCTTTTACCTTTTGACTTGGAGGCAAGTCCAAGTCCCTCCTTTCCTACAACACCTTTTTGAGTGCTCAAGAGGTCGTTCAGGCTCTTCTCACCTTGTATGCATGCCACAAGGCCCTTCTCAAGTTTCTCCTTTAACTTGGCATTTTCCTCCACAAGATGTACATGCTCACAACAGGGATTAGTTGCACAAGCATTATCAATTAACACAAAGGGAGGACAAGTAGAGATCTCCTTGGTAATCTTTGCTTGGAGTTGATCATGAGACTCTTTTAGAGAGAAATGAACACCTTTCAAGACCTTGTGGGCCTTGTCAAGTGTGTCAAACTCCACTTTGAGTCTGTCATGGCCAACCCCAAGAGCATACTTTTCAGACTTAAGCATACGAGTAAGAACAACATCATGATCTAGTTTCTTTTGCATTTTAGCACAGTCATCGTTATATGACTCCTCAAGAGCCAAACGAAGAGTGCGCTCCTTTTCTAGAGCAATAGATAATTCAGCAATTTCATCGGCATAGTCACGATTGTGTCCCTGAAGCTCGGAGATGGTCTCCTCATGAGACTCAATGAGGTCAGTGGCCTCACCCAGTTGTTCCAAGAGAGCAACAAAGTGCTTCTTGGATTCTGCCTTAATAGTGCACAGAAACTTGTCAAGATCATGCTCATTAAGTTCCCCAACATCACTATCATCAACACAATTTAACAATGAAGGAGTAGTAGTGATGTTGGTCTTAATGATGGGGGTTACCTGATTGATACCTTTTGCCATGAGGCATTTGGTGATGTGGTTCTCGTTGGGGGCGTTGAAGAGAGACACCTTCTGGGGAGAGGTAGTGGCAATGGCAACAGTTGCCGTTACCACTGTATCATCATCATCATCATTATCATCGGAAGGGTACTCTTCAAGGGCCACCATCCCTTTTGGGTGGGGTTTCTTCACAAAGTTGTTCTTGATTGGAAATGATTTGGTTTTGTCTTTGCGAATGAGCTTGCCCCCATTGTCTTCCCTTTTCTCATAAGGACATTCGGCCACAAAGTGGCTCACGTTACCACAGTTATAACATGTCCTCACTCGTTGCTTGGGTTTGAATCCACTCGAGTTGTTCTTGGTGAAGGTGGGTCTTGAGTTCCTCTTGTTGCCCCAGAATTGCCTTGATGCAAGAGCCATGTGCTCATGATAGGCATACTTTGTGTCTTCAGGGCAACTCTCCTTTTCCTCATCCTCTTCTTCTTCTTCAAACATTGCTTTTTCTTTTAACGCAAGGTTGGGTGAAGTTGTCTTTGAGCGAACACGAGCAAGTGCATTGTCGGCTGTTTCGTTCATGATTGACATTGCAATAAATTCATCCAACACCTCACTGGAAGACAAGGAGTGGAAGTCTGGCCGCTGACGAATGAGAGATGACATGGCTTTGTTGAAAGGCATGATGGCTTTGAGGAACTTGCGCTTGACCCATGTATCATCCACATCCTTGCTCCCATGATACTTGAGTGCCAC
Source organism: Hordeum vulgare subsp. vulgare (assembly GCF_904849725.1). Lineage (NCBI taxonomy): Eukaryota > Viridiplantae > Streptophyta > Magnoliopsida > Poales > Poaceae > Hordeum > Hordeum vulgare. The sequence continues at coordinate 49,726,615 of NC_058523.1, forward strand.
AGCAATAGCAGTCACCCTCCGATAGAGATCACGAGGGTCCTCGTCTTCCTTCATCACAAACTCATCGGTCTTATCAAGTATCACTTCATAGTTGGATCGTTGAATGCTTGAGCTTCCCTGTACAACACCATAATATGCTCCCAACAATCCTTGGCCAAAGTGAAGGGACGCAGGTGAGGAAGATCTTCAGGTGGCACTGCGGACTGGAGAATGAACAAAGCGGAGTGATTGTATTGATTGTCTGCATCTTCTCTTGGAGTGAGGGTTCTTGGATCATGGGGATAATATCCTTGCTCGATGATTCTCCACAAATTTGTTGAGCTGTGATTCAAATGAGACTTAATAGAAAATACCCAGTTAGCAAAGTCACCTTTCACAAGCTTAGGAGGAGGACCAACAGGGTTAAGACGCGGTGTGGGAACGGATCCTCCATAGACCATGGGAGGTGGAACTGAGGCATAGGTTCCAGTCCCATACTTTTCGTGAGATGAGGAAGGTCGCATACCTTTAGCCGCTTCCTTAGAGGAATTGGCCTACGAATTGGTGATGGTGGGTTTAACCACTAACGCCGGTTCAGGTGGACTTTTAAATCCCTCAATTAGCTCTTTAAGCATGGTCTTGACTTCGTTCGTCAAGGACGTCTTGAGGGCGGCCATAGCCGTATTCAAGTCATCCCTTGTGACCGAAGTCAAGTCCATGGCCTCGGGTTGCCCATGGTTAATTCCCTCTTCGCCTTCCACACTCTTCGGGTGGTGAAACCCTTAATAAAGAGACGTGGCTCTGATACCAATTGAAAGGATCGATATGGTTGACTAGAGGGGGGGGGGTGAATAGGCAACGACCACTTTTTAATTAATCTTAGCAAGTTAGGGTAAGCAACATACGGGTTCACAAATATAACTACAAGGGGGTGAACCGTATTGAAGCTAGCAACGAGAGCTACTAAGACAAGTAAGAGATAGCAACAACATGAGCATACACAAAGTAAAGGTTAGAGATAACCACAAGTGGAACCAATGAAGACGAGGATGTGTTACCGAAGTTCCTTCCCTTTGACAGGAAGTACGTCTCCGTTGGAGTGGTGTGGAGGCACAATGCTCCCCAATAAGCCACTAAGGCCACCGTATTCTCCTCACGCCCTCGCACGATGCAAGGTACCATGATTCCACTATAGGTGCCCTTGAAGGCAGCGACCGAACCTTTACAAACGAGGTTGGGGCAAAGTCCACACAAAGCTTGGAGGCTCCCAACAAGACCACGAAGCTTCACTACAATGGAATGTGGCTTCGAGGTGACCTCAACCGTCTAGGATGCTCAAACACCCAGGAGTAACAAGATCCGCAAGGGATTGGTGGGGGAATCAACTTTTCTGTTGGTGGAAGTGTAGTTCTAGGCCTTCTCAACCAATCCCTAAAGATTCAACAAGTTTGATTGACTAGGGAGAGAGATCAGGCACTTTTGAGCTTAGGGAGCAACAATGGAGCTTGGGAGGGTAAGAGATAAGGTTCCACATCTAGAAGAACCCCTTATATAGTGGGGGGGGGGAATTCAACAGTTTTCCCACTCACAGCCCGTGCCTAGCGGTACTACCGCTGGATGCAGTGGTACTACCGCTGGCTGCAGCGGTACTACCGCTGGGCCCCTGGTAGTGCATAAGCACTACCACCGCCAAGAAATTCTTCGCAAAAAGGTCCGTCCACGTACAACCGCTAGGTAGGCGGTACTAAGCTCCTTGAGCGGTACTACCGCTGACCAGGGGCGGTACTACCGCCAGCTAGCGGTACTACCGCTGGCTGCAGCGGTACTACCGCTTGCACTCCAGCGGTACTACCGCTAGGGCTAGCGGTACTATCGCTAGGGCCAGCGGTACTACCGCTAGGCGTAGTGGTACTACCGCTGGGGGACCATTTGCAAAGAAGAAAGAAACACCAAGGCGGGAGGCACTCCAAAGTTGCCGGCAAGGGGGAAAAGAGGTGAAGTGTGCGCGTGCAAGATTGATTCCACCCAAACCTTTCCACTATGGTTCCCCTCTTAATAGTACGGCTTTCCTATGACTCAAATAAAGAGAATCGTAGAGAACACCGTGCTTCTGTTCCACGAAAGAGGGGGCGAGTCGTCTTGTGCCGTTGACGTGTGTTATCTGAAATCTTAACACAGACGGTTAGTCCTTTGCGGTACTGTCATCAATCACCAAAATTACTTAGGCATAAACTATGCCCCAACAAGAATAAATCGCCGATAATTAATAAAACCTACATGGGCCAAATCTATTTCTAATGGGCTACACACGGGGTGGCGCAGGATTCTAAATGCCGCCCAGGGCGGAAGATAGGCTGCGGGGGCCTCACCATGGTGGGCCTTGGCCCATGGCGTGGGAGGCTGGGCCGGGGCGTGACAGGCCGGTCGGGGAGCCGCGTGGCGAGGAGGCCGGGGCGCTGGGCCACGTGGGGGCGACGACTGGGCCTTGGGCCTGGCGCGCTGCGATGGGAGCGTCCCAAGCGAGGGTCAACAGGGATGGGATCGGGGCTGGCTTGCCCTCCCGATCCGATCTAGTCGGCGGCGGCGGCTGGATCGATTCTGGCGAGGTGGCGCCGCAGGTGGCCATGGACGAGCGTGAGGGCCGGATCAGGCGAGGCGACGGTGGTTCGCCGGCCTGCTCTGGGGCGGAGCTCTTGCTCCCATCCATGGCACCGGCTTAGAGCCCGGGCGGTGCAGCCGCATGCGGGGTTGGATCCGGCTGGGAACACGCCTACTCCGGCGGGCGGAGGCGGTGCAGCGGCCGGGCTTGGTCGGAGGCAGAGCATGGCGGCGCCGGTATCCAGTGGCTGCTGGCGGCAGAGGGCGGCGATGCGCAGGGGGCGGGCGCGCTCGGGAGGAGAGGAGGCGCAGGAGGAAGGGCGAGGCGGCGGCGGGGCTTCGGGCCTGGGCGGGCCAGCCGTGGGCCTGGCGGGCCGACATCGACTGGTGGGAGGAGAGAGGAGGTGGGAGTGGGCTGTGCATGGATTAGGGTTAGCACGGGTTTCAAGGAGGAGTTGGGTAGCTGTCTATTTATAGACATGGGGCTAGGGTTATCCGAATTCGGATCCGTTTTCGACCACGTGATCGTGATCGAATGACCTCGGACACGGGGCTGGCTAGGTGGCTGTGTAGAGTAGGTTAGCCGGTGAAGAGAGGGAAACGACACCCGGCAACGTGATTTTAACACACCGATAAAACGTCCGACGATAGACCGAATTCGGTGCCGCTACGGTCAACCGTTCGGGTACCATACGGACTCCGATTGTGACGAAATTTGGCAGGCAGCCTACCTATATGTAAATAAGACCGCACACCAAGTTTCAACCCAATCAGAGAAAGTTTGATACACACTTTTAAAACAGGGTTTTGATGATGCCGCGGGCGCATGCGTGTGTGGTCGGGCTCAGAACGAGCAACGACGAGAACCGACAACTAATAACAGATGCAACTTCTAAAAATTAGCGGCAACGGGATGCCGATGCAATGCGGATGATGCGCATGATGTGATGATGATGCGACAAATAAAAATAATCATACGCCGAAAACGGAATAAAGGGGGAATCTTCTGGAACGTCGGCATCGGGCTATCACATGGGGGCTGCGGGTTGAAGAAGTTTTTGTTCAAATACAAGTTAAAGACCCGACTCGTCTTTCAAAAGATGACCCGGCCCTTGGGGGCTACAGGTTGAATACGTTTTTGTTCAAATACAAGTTAAAGACCCGGCTCATCTTTACAGAGCTGACCCGACCCTTGGGGGTTACAGGTTAAAGATTTTATTCCAAGTGTTAAATTTAAAAGTCGCGGCTCACCTTTACAAAGATGACCCGACCCTTGGGGGCTACACATTGATAGATGACATAAATGTACGATTCAACATGGATGACTCGTCCTTTGGAGGGCTAATGGGAGGACATGTTAATAAGGATGAAAGATATCATAACTTATGTTTGATCCGCATCATGTTGGCCAGGCTCTTTTTCATCTCGTGGCTTGTCTCCAGGCGGCTCACAAAAGCAGAATATAGTTCCTCAAACTCCAATTTTTCATAGTGGGGAAGCTTTAGCTTGGTGATATATTTCTCTACAAATACTTAGGTATCTTTGGGCACGTGTTTGGTTAACATCGCGGTTGCAGGCTTAGAATAGTCGGTACCAGTAACAACGATTGAATCTGGGTCTTCAGGCGCCTTAGAAGGACTGGGCGGGTTGATGTTTTCAGTCACTTCCTTTTGAGGGTTTGAAGGGTTGACCTGGATATCAGGAAAATCATCAAAGGTATCATCGTGGATTTCAGCTGGTTCTTCTGGAGCTTGTGGGATGGAGGTACTCATACCAATCACTTCAGCCGCTTTAGGAGCAGAAGACGAGTCGCTGGTTTTCCTCTTCTTTGCTTGTGCTCTGAGAAACAACGACGCCAATGTTGAGATGGAGATATTAGCATCTGAAAGAACATGTTAGTAAAGGAACTTACCCCTGAAGATGAATCATTCGGGGGAGAGTCGGCATAGCTGAATCGACAAATGAAGGAGGGGAAACCTGATAGATAAGGATTCAAAGACTGTGTAAATCACGAGAATATCTTGCACAAGAAGAGAAAGATGCTTATAGTAACATACCTCGTTCTGACGTTTGCGACCATTTGTTCTCTCAGGCAAGCCGGACACTAGGTCCCCGGAGCGGCTCCGAGTGAAACGTTTGGGTGTATAACTCGCCTTCTTCAAAAGGAAATTGGGATCCAGATGAGCATCCGGGTGAGACATGGGAACTTTCCTACAGATCTTCCTGGCCGGCTTGGGGGGAGAAGAAGTTGAGTCAGAAGAAATAGAAATTACCTCGACATCTTCATCTTGGCTCTCAAAGTCATCATCCTATAAACAAAGGTAGCAAAGCATGAGTACAAATTAGATTAAAGCAATAAAGACAAGAGACTTTTTACCTCTGATTGTTCTTCGGCGGCCCAAGACTCGCCAACGACGGATGACTCTTTTGCGGCGGCTTTGCCTTTGTTTTTCTTCTTCGTCTTAGGGGCGGGTTTGGTTGTTTTATTGACGATCGTCTTGAGTCTTCGGGACCAAAACGCCGAATTCTTCTGATTGATATGATGAAAAGCTCAGATCAGAAACATGAACGAGTACATTGAAAAGCTAAAAGGGCGACTTGGATTGTTTACCTCTGGAGCCGGGTTGGAGATGCAAAAAGGTTTAAGCCCAATTTTGGAACAATTATCAATGGGATCACCACTCAGTTTCTTCACAATCTCGACAATGTCTTCTTCCAAAAGCCTCACCTTGTAGAAGCATTGGGGGTGGTTTAAGTCACCATTGTACTCACACATCAAGCCATCTCGGCGGCTTAAGGGCAAGATTCTCCACTCCACCCAGCAGCGGATCAGATCGATCCCAGTAAGACCATTGACAGTAAGGGCCATCGGCTTTGCAAAGATAGGAACAAACGTGGCTTCTTCTTCCTAAGTTAGATTTTCCGGCAACTTGAAGTCCATGGGCAGACGTTCTTCCCTTAGACCCGGTAAAGGGTTCTCATTGGATGGAGGGGTGTCGCGGTAGTAGAACCAAGTCTTTGCCCAACCTTTTGGATGGCTAGGCAATGTAACAGCCGGAAACCCACATTCATGACGTTGCTGGATGTTAACTCCCCCAAGCTCTAAGCAAGGCCCATTCGAAAACTCAGTCTGGCGGTTCAGATGGAAAAACTTCCTGAACAACAATAAAGTGGACTCTATTTGCAGATAAGCTTCCCAGAACACTTGGAACTGACAGAGGTTACTGATGGAGTTTGGCCCCAAGTCTTGGGGATGAAGGTTGAAGAAGTGCAAGGCGTCTGTGAAAAATTTCGAGCCGGGCAGCTTGAAGCCTCGCTCAAGGTGATCAGCAAAGATGACTACTTCCCCTTCGGCGGGTTGAGGGGTTGCTTCCCCAAAAGTGGTTCACCAGCCAATGACTTCCTTGGGATCAAGATTACCCACTTTTAGAAATTTCTCAAGATAAGCGTCATTGACTTTTGTTGGCAGCCAGTTACATTTAGATATGGTACCCATGACTACAAAAAAAGAGATTGGCGGGTTTTCAGGACCTACGGAATGGTAACTCGCCAGCTAACGGTCAGAAGCATATCTACAAGGGTGTTATGACTCGCCGTAGCATTAAGGGCGGGTTGTGGCTCTAAAAGTTTCCTTTAGGATATTCCCAATTGGAGACAAACATGTTTCCAACACCAAGAGATAATTTACAGATCTACGTGTGATTCTATTTGAGGAAATAATGCTTGCCAAAAATCCAGGCGCTAAGAACACGAGAACGTTTCGAAAACAGTGTGTGGATCTATAAGCAATGGATGAAAAATACAACTTGCTAGGGAGCACGATGGGACTACCACGGTTTATCGCTACACAGAAGGATCTAAAATGCCATGCTTGGATGGGTTAATGGTGAAAGGATCTAGCATTCAAGGAGTTTCGGTGCTGCCCTAAGAAATACGGGAGTTCAAGATCTAGCCCTAATGGAGGAAGAGAACTTACCCGAAGGAGGAAGGCGATGACGGAAGAAGGTCGCAGAGGTTCTGCCACAGGGACCGCACCCTCGATCGGCCTGGGAAATGACTGGTTCACAACAGAAGCTCGGCAATGGCGAGGTGGTCGAGATGCAAGCTCGAGGAAAACGAAGCAGCCGAGGAGACGGAATGGGGGTAGGTGGGGATGCTCCCCCACTCCCCTGCGACTATTTAAAGACCTAGGGCAGAGTTGAAATGGCAGGCATGGGAATCGAGGCGACAAATTGAAAACCGAAAATAATGGCGCCTAGATTTTCGGGATAACAGGATAAAGACGAAAAGATTTGCTGGAAGTGATGTGATCAACATTCCGGGAATAGTGGAGAAGGTGATGTCACCAATAAATGACATGGTGACTCAAGAAAATTGAGAAAGTTGGCGGCTCGTCACTTATTAAAGAAAAGATGGAGGTAATATCAGTCACCGAAGACAAGCGTAAGGGTTTATTGGCGTGAATGAATTCAAGTCAATCTGGGGCCTAATGTTGGGGATATTACCTGCGGCCTGACCCGCCCTGTTGGGCTGGGTCAGGAAAGCGGCGACTCATATATACATGGTCAGCATAAGCCTTGGCTTAGGCCTGAGGTGTGCAGGAAGATCTTCGTCATGAGGGCCGCCAAGGCCCATGAGCTAGATGGCGGTTCAGGACTGATGGAGAAGATAAGTCGCCAAGGAGGTTTCCTGGCTTGGAAAACATGATGACTTAGAGATATGGAAGGCCACGATTTGTAATGTGGCTAGGACTTTGTAAACCCAGGAGCCTCGACCTGTATATAAAGGCGAGTCTCTATGGCGGATAGGTTAAGTTAGAAATCATCGAGAGCTAGGTCAGGCGAGTTACGCCCTCCTCGTAATCGAATCCACCATCAATATACACAAAGCAGGACGTAGGCTTTTACCTCCATCGGAGGGGCCGAACATGGGTAAACCCGAGTCTCGCTTCCGCTCACCCTCTTTGAGTCGCCACCAAGGTGGGATGGTTCCATCACTAAGTCCGTTCACGAGGAAATCTGTCGTGACAAAACCACAACAATTAGTGTTGCTCCAAGTCCTCCTCTTCTTCAGGAATTGTAGGTAGTGTTGTAGTAGGTCTCTTGCATGCTTAGTGTTGGACAAAGACATTTGACTGCCTCTCTACAAAGTGCAGTTGCTGTCCTAGGCAGATTGCGGCCTCGAAGGTTAGAAGATGCACCAATAGCATCATCTACATCCTCCCATGTAATGTCTTCAAGAAAACCTCGAGCACCTTGAGGTTGTGATAGTGATGGGTCAACCCACTCATTACCCCAATCAAAATCTCAATGACCAAAGGGTCAAAGCTATTGTCTCTCACTTTCGCACGCCTCTTTTGAAACCGATGCATATTCTTCTGGTTGTATGAAACAAAGATAAGATCATTCAACCTTTTCCACTGTAACATGTTCCTTTTCTTTGTATGGATCTACAAAGTACAACCAACAAATGGAATAAGTAAATAAGTTGCTCAAATCATCATGGAACAAACACAAATATTGCTTTACCAGTTGACTTACAAATTCAAACGTGCTCCAATTCCTTTCACTACCAGATGATGAAGCACAAAGAAAATGATAGAAATTGACACATATTAAGAGTTTGTACAACAATTACATTGCTCTAATTGGAATTAACATGCTGAAATTGACCTGATGCATTTAACATGACTTACGAGGGTTTCCTATGTTCATGTTTTCGATTGCCAATGGATTAGAAAAGCCTTCTCACTCGCCCTCATAGAGCATATCTTGTTGATCAATCTTGTTTCGAACATTGATATCCAATACCATTTTTGCAAGCACATCATTCAAGCAACTCATTAGCTCCCCAACTAAGGCATCATCATTCCTTCTTACAACAGTAAAGAACTTTCCTGGGTTAAAAATAGAGTAGCCCCATAAAATGGATGATCCATTTGATTCTCCCAACGCTTCTCAACAATGGCCAATATCTTCTTGAGAAAATTGAGGTTGCTTGCTTTGTTGAGGGAAACCAAGATTAATCATATCCTTTGCATAAATCGTAAGTGTTGTAATCACCGACATGGAAAGCTTTTCATCACCATCCGCTACTCTATGAACTCTAAGAAGTGGAGTCGAAGCTCTAAGACAGTCCTCAATTGAGCTCCATGATAAGTCTCCAACTAATTGATAATTTTTTCTTGTTCCATGCTGTTATATTATCAATCTTGGTTACTTTATATGCAATAATATGCTATTTTATATCATTTTTGGGAACTAACTATTAACCTAGTGCCTAGTGCCAGTTGCTGTTTTTTGTTTGGTTTTGGTTTTCCACGAAATCACTAGCAAACAAAGTCCAAATGCTATGAAACTTTATGATGATTTTTTGGACAAAAGAGACCCTGGAAGTTTCAAAAGGAGACCAGAAGGCACATGAGGAGACGACAAGGCAACAGGGCATGCCCAGGGGGTAGGCGCTCCTTGATGCCTTGTGGGCCCCTCATGGCTTCGTCTGACTTAATCCCACCTCCATAAATTCTCTAAAATTGGGAAACCAACAGAGAGCCACCAGAAACACTTTTTCTGCCGCCACAAGTCTGTGTTTCATCGTGATTCTATCTTGAGACCTTTTTCGGTGCTCTACCAGAGGGGGGAATCGATCATGGAGGTCATCTACATCAACCTTGCTGCCTCCATGGTGATGTGTGAGTAGTCCACCACAGACCTACGGGTCCATAGCTAGTATCTAAATGGTTTCTTCTCTCTTTTTGATCTTCCATACAAAGTTCACCGTGATTCCCGTGGCGATCTATCCGATTTAATCCTCTTTTGCGGTGTGTTTGTTGGGATCCAATGAATTGTGGGTTTATGATCAGATTATTCATGAATATTAATTGTGTCTTCTCTGAATTCTTTTATGCATTATTGTTGTAACTTTATATTTATCTCCAATCTATTGGTTTGGTTTGGCCAACTAGATTAATTTATCTTCAGCGTGAGTGGTGCGTTGTAATGGGTTTAATCTCGCAGTGCTCAATACTAGTGAAATAAAAGGACATGGCACATATTCGAATTGTTGCCATTAAGGATAAAATGATGGGGTCTGAACATATTGCTTGTTTTACTTCATCTACGTCATGTCATCTTGCTTCAAGCATTACTCTCTTTTATACTTAATACTCTAGATGCATGCTGGATAGCGGTCGATGAGTGGAGTAGTAGTAGTAGATGCGGGCAAGAGCCAGTCTACTTGTTTATGGACGTGATGCCTATATACATGATCATTACCGTGAATAACATGTCATAACTCTGCGCTATCGTGTCAATTGCCCAACAATAATTTGTTTGTCCACCGTATGCTATGTTCAAGAGAGAAGCCTCTAGAGAAAAATATGGCCTCTGTGCCTACTTAAACATATTTACTAAAGCTTTATTTACTTGCTGTAATTTATTTACTTTTTGTTTATGCTTATATTTATATTATCTATCTATCTACTAGTATTTAATCCGTGCAAGTAACGAGTTCAAGGGGCTTGACAACCCTCTTGCCTGCGCTGGGTGCAAGTGTTTGATTATTTTTGTGTAGGTGCTGCAAAAAGGGGGTTGCGTGAGTGTCCTATTAGTTCGAAATCGTTGGTTCTCACTAAAGGAAATATTTATCTCTACTGTACTTCATCTCCCCTCCTCTTCAAGGAAAAACCCAACACAGTTTACAAGCGACAGGAAGAATTTCTAGCGCCGCTGTGGGGGTGACATCTTCAAATTCTCATCAGATCCCTTCACACAAATTGTCATTCACTTGTTTTTTCTTTCTTAAAAATATAAAAAATACAATATTTATCTTTGCTAGTATGCTTGTTTTGCTTGTTAGTTGCTATAATTTTTGAATTTGAAAAGGTTAGCGATGTTCCCGCCACTAGTGCGAAACACTTTGATCATCAAGCTTCCCTAAATAATGAGAGTACTAAATGAATTTTTGATGAAGTTGCTAAAGAAAAACTTGATAATCTTGCGGATGACGATCCTTGTAGAGAAGAACCCACTATTATGCAAACAAAGAAATTTCACATAGGTAGTGGTAATATTATTGGGATAATTGTAATTCAACACTATTGTTTCTTGTGTTGGCTCGTTACCATTGACAGGAGGATCTATTATTAGTAGAACTACTAGTTATGTCGATGCCATATTTTTTCTTATAGTTGAAGTGGAGAGACAATTTGTGCATGCATCCTCGTATACAATAGATGTTCCTAGAATTTTCTAATATTCATGATCCTTCTACTAAGCGCTTAGCTATATTTCTCGTACAAGAGTTCAATTACATTATAAAAGAAGCCAGGGAAAGATTTTCTCACTACATAATTACTAATGAGTGCCCACCTATAGAAGGAATCCTACATTACTTGGAATAAATAGTAAAACCGAGATCAACAAATTATGCTACTTATGATGAGAATCTAAGGAAAAAGGTTCCACCTAATGTTGTGGTTGATAAATTTCAGAACACAGTGATCAATTTGTTATAGTAAACCTAGGATTAGATCTTGTACTTGAGAAAGAGCTAAGGAAGTACCTCTATCAAAACTTATATAACAAAGAATTAGCTATCACTTAAGAGAGGTCTAAGGATGAGCCTCCTCCTCTTGAAATTGATCTCATGGATCCTTGTGCGGTGAAATATGGACCCTTCAATTATTTTTGCTTACCATTATAAAATTGGTGCTGAAAGAAGGGAATATGAATTGAGGAAAGTGGATCTCCCCTATGATTACTACACTTGATACTATGCATTATGCCTAGCTAGGGGCATAAAACAATAGTGCTTATTGGGAGGCAACCCAATTGTTATCTTAAGTTTTTGTTTTACTTTATGTTTTGGTGTGTTGACATGATTATTGCTACTATAATGATTGTGTTTTATGTTTTAATTAGTGTTTGTGCCAATTAAAGCCTTTTGGATGATTTGGATTATAGTAGAATTGATCTTGTGCAAAAACAAAAACTTTTACGCCCAATGCGGAATTTCTCTAAATTTACTGGAATGTCTTTTTGATCATATTTTTTACACAATATTGGTATAAAAATTTGCCAGGTTGTCCAATTTTTCAGAAATGTTTTGAGTTACATAAGTATGGTTTTAGTGTTGATCACTACATAATGTTCCATTTTAGAGAAACTCTATTTTTTTGCTTCCATAGCTTGCTTGTTTTGATAATGCTATGGATTATATCAGGGGTAGGGGGGTATAAGTTACCTAAATTTTATGATATGCATATTATACTAACAATTCCCACAAGGTTTGTGTTGAGTTTTATGTGCTGAAGTTTTCAAGTTTTCAGTGAGATAACATTAGATGAAGGAATAAGGAGTGGCAAGACCCCAAGCTTGGAGATTCCCGAGGCACCCCAGGGTAATATTCAAGGAAGACCCAATCGTTTAAGCTTGGGGATGCCCCGGAAGGCATCAACTCTTTCATCTCCATTCTATCGATATGTCAGTTGGAGCTATATTTTTATTCATCACATGATATGAGTTTTGCTTGGAGCATCATGTATTATAGTTTGATTTTATTTTAGTTTGACACAATCATTATTTGATGGAGACACATATTTGAGAGAGACACATGTTTATCATAATTTGTTAGAATACTCTATATGCTTCACTTATATCTTTTGAGCGAGCCACTTGCTCTAGTGCTTCACTTATATCTTTTAGAGCACGAAGGTGTTCAAATTTTAGAGACATATTTGTACTCTCATGGTTCACTAAAATCTGTGTGAGAGTCTAATAAATAGGAATGGTAATATGCACGTGTTATAAAATTAGTCCAAAAAGGATAGTTATTCAAGGGGGGTATAATAAAAACTTTCATGTAGCTCATCATAAAAGAGAACCATGGGTTAATTATATTGATGTACTAATATGAAAGGGCATGAGTACATGATCATTGGTTGGTAGAAATATCGTATTCAATCTTGTTATTTGTTATTCATATAAATATTGGTTATGGCATGGTGATGATGTGTGAGCGTCTTTGTACCTGACGGAAATCCTATCATGCTGTTTGGGTCGGATGCGCACGATGGTTAACTCCTACCAACCTCGTCCCTAGGGGTATGCGGTCGTACTTTGCTTCGAGAGAGCTAATAAGGCTTTACAATAAGCATGTGAGTTATTTATGACTAATGTGAATCCATGGATATACGCACTCTCACCTCTCCATAATTGCTAGCCTCTTTGGTACCGTGCATTGCCCATTCTCACCTCGAGGATCGGTGCAGCCTTAGCTGGTGCATCCAAACCCCGTGATATGATATGATCTATCGCACATAAGCCACACTATATCTTCCTCAAAACAGCCACCATACGTACCTATCATGGAATTCCCTATGTACCAAAATCTACCAATTGCTTTTCTCGTCTCGTAAACCCCCTCCTCCACGCACCACGTGCCCTGTGTAAGCATCCCAGTGCTTCCCCCAACCTTATCTCTCAACTGCCTGCTCCTGCACATGTTTCTTTTTTTCCCGTGACAACCAGAGGAGAGGACCCAAGAAGAGCACCGCCATAGCAGCTAGGAATCGGCAGGGGTGGCCACCGGCCGCCGCCTTGATGCATCCTCTGTACATCCCTACCAAACACAGAGAGGAGGCCACAACCAAATCGCTAGTGCATACTGCATCCCTGCAATGGGTTGCGACTTGCGACTTCAAAAGGGGAAGGGTGACGCCGGCGAGCACAACAACATGGTTGTTGCAAGGCCGGGGGAGGGCGACTCCGGCCCTCGGCTGCAAGGTTCCGGTGTGACCCATTGCTACCTACACCCTTGTTCTTTGCAACATCACTATTGTTGCGACAACGGCCACAACGGTCGGCAATTTCTGCAGCAGCGGTGGCAAATTACTGTGATGTTCTGCTATGATGGCGGTGCAACAACTTCTGTGGTGGTGTGTGGCTATAATGGGTGCTCGCTTGCTCTACCGATGCTGAAATGGAGTGCTCCCCTGAAGTCTCGGAGCTGCGATGAATCACTGGAGCTGCAATGGAGCGCTCGTCGACGCTCCCTCCAGGCGGTGCAATGAGAGCTCACCGCTGCTGCAATGGAGCTATCGTTGGCACTAACGACGCTGCCATGGAGCTCTCCCCTGAAGTCTCGGAGCTGCAATGGAGCACTCATCGGTGCTCCGCCCAGGCGGTGCAATGGAGAGCTCACCGCTGTTGGAATGGAGCTCTCGCTGGCGCTACCGACGCTGTAATGGAGCGCTCTTCGGAGGTATCAGAGCTGCAATGCAGCTCACTGACGGTGTCCCAATGTTCCATTGAAACAGTAGGTGTCATTCGTCCTAGGAGGAGGGGGCATGTGCAGCTGGAGAGTGGTGTAGGATGCCGCAAGAGGCCAACTCGACGGTTGTGATGGCACGCATCTAACGACCGAGGAGGCGGTTTATATTTCCACAAATCAGTCATATGATTTGTAGTACTCGCATTTCCATAGCCATTATGAGGTATATTACCATGCAACTTCCGTCGTTCTGTCACATGACTTGTGTGTTCATCATCATATCGCTTTGCATGATCATGTAGCTAACATAGTATTTGTGACAGAGCCACCGTTCATCATTACCGACATGTTATGCTAGATCATTGCACATGCTGGCACACTGCCAAAGGCATTCATATAGAGTCATCTTGTATAGTTTTCCAAATCGAGTTGTAAGTACATAAAAGTGTGATGATCATCATTATTAGAGCACTGTCCTAGTGAGGCAAGGATGATGGAGACTATGATTCCGCCACAAGTCGGGATGAGACTCCGGACGAAAAAAAGAAAAAAATAGAAGAAGAAGAAATGGAAAAAAAGAAAAAAAAAGAAAAAAATAAAATAGAAGAGAAGGGCATTGTTACTATCTCTTTTTACACAGTTGCGCTTAGAGGGAGCACCATGTTCTTCATATAGAGTCTCCTAAGTTGCCATTTTCATATGCTAGTGGGAATTCTTCATTATAGAGCTTGGCTTTATATTCTGATGATGGGCTTGCTCAAATGCCCGAGGTCTGTATGAGTAACAAAGTTGGATGCACAACCACTTAGCTACCGTTGAGATTTAATACACTTATACCTCTAGTGCATCCATTGCATGCAATCCATACTCCTCACATTGATATCGATTGATGGGCATCTCCATAGCCCGTTGGTCCGCATAGTTGATGCGACACAGTTTTTTCACTTTGACTCCTTTGGATCTCTACCACCATACCCTATTTCACCCATATGCTATAATCATGGCTCAAACATGTATTGAGTGAATCTGAAACTACTAAAACACATTAGAAGTACGATCCAATTGCCTGACTTGACACCAAGGTGCTCATGATTTATACTTATGCAGTGAAGACGAAGTCATGCCATGCTAATATGATAAAATGGGTAGGGAATAACTTTCTTTAAGGTCGTATATTTTCAATATGAATGATTATGCTTCCTATGTTCATGGATATTTTTATGTTGATATCAATTAGTTCATCGTTTCTCAAGATCATACCTAAAAGGGATTACATGTTGGGCAGCATGTTGTTGGAAATATGCCCTAGAGGCAATAATAAAATGGTCATTATTATATTTCCTTGTTCATGATAATCATTTATTATCCATGCTAACTCAAATACATGTGTGGATACATAGACAACACACTATCCCTAGTGAGCCTCTAAACGACTAGCTTGTTGATCAAAGATGGTCAAGGTTTCCTGGCCATAGACATGAGTTGTCGTGTGATAACGAAATCACATCATTAGGAGAATGATGTGATGGACAAGAACCAAACTATGAACGTAGCATATGACCGTGTCAGTTTATTGCTACTGTTTTCTGCATATCAAAGTATCTGTTCCTATGACCATGAGATTATATAACTCCCGGACACCGTAGGAATGCCTTGTGTGTATCAAACGTCACAACGTAAGTGGGTGACTATAAAGGTGCTCTACAGGTATCTCTGAGGGTGTCTATAGGGTTGGCATGAATCGAGACTGGGATTTGTCACTCCGTATGACGGAGAGGTATCTCCAGGGCCCACTTGGTAATACAACATCACAAGAAGCTTGCAAGCAATGTGACTAAGGAGTTATTCATGGGATCTTGTATTACAGATTGAGTAAAGAGACTTGACGGTAACGAGATTGAACTAGGTATGCAGATACCAACGATCGAATCTCGGGCAAGTAACATACCGATGGATAAAGGGAACAACATACGGGATTAACTGAATTCTTGACATAGAGGTTGAACCGAGAAATATCTTTGTAGAATATGTAGGAACTAATATGGGCATCTAGGTCCCACTATTGGTTATTGACCATAGAGTGTCTTGGTCATGTCTACATAGTTCTCGAACCCGCAAGGTCTGCACACTTAAGGTTCAATAACGTTTTGGTATTATTGAGTTATGTGTGTTGGTAACCGAAGGTTGTTTGGAGTCCCGGATTATATCCCGGACGACACGAGGTGCTCTGGAGGTAAAGATTCAGATATAGGAAAGTGGTATTTGGGTTCCAAAAAGGTTTCGGGCATTTTTGGTAGTGCACCAGGAGTGACGAATGGGTTCTGGGGGTCCACCGGGAGGGGCCCACCCACCCGGGGGGGGGGGGGCACAAGGGCCCAAGAGGTGGCGCACCAGCCCTTGTGGGCTGGGCAGTTGACCCCATAAGGGGACCATGTGCCAAGAGGAGGAAAGGTGGAGGGTGAAGGAGTCCTTGTTGGAGTAGGACTCGTCCCCACGCCCACCTCCTTGGCCGGAGGCCAAAGGCCCTAGGGGAAACCCTAGTGCACCTCCTCCACCCCTTCCTCCTATATATAGTGGAGGTTTTGAGTGCAACCACCACCAGAAAAGCCACATGCTTCCCTCTACTCTCTAGATCATCACCCTCCTCTAGATTAGTTCGGTAGAGCTTGGCGAACCCCTGCCGAATTAGTTCACCACCACTGCCCCCATGCCATTGTGTTGCCTGAGAACTCATCTACCTGTCCTCCCTTGCTTGCTGGATCAAGGAGGCGGATATCGTCATCGAGTTGTACATGTGCTAAACGTGGAGGTGCCGTCCGTTCGGTACTAGATTGTGAGTGGACCGCGGGACAGCTAGCGATTTGGATCGCAGAGACGTTCGACTACATGAATCGCGTTTCTTAACGCTTCCCGCTTAGCAATCTACAAGGGTATGTGGATCCGATCTCCCCTCTCGTAGATGCCTATCACCGTGGATAGATCTTGTATGTGCGTAAGAAGTTTTTTGTTTCCCATGCAACATTCCCCAACAGTTGCATCATGAGCTAGGTCTATGCGTAGATGACACTCGAGTGGAACACAATGTAGTTTGTTGGTGTTGATATTCAGATTGCTTCCCTCCTTAGTCTTTTCTTGATTTAGGGGTATTGTGGGACGAAGTAGCTCGAACCAACCTTACTCTCTTATATTTCTATGGTTAGGCTTTGCCTTAATTTATCTCTTGTATTTGCGGATGCTCACAAGAGGTTTAATCATAAGAGTGTACATGTATTAGCCTAGACGGTTGATATGTCTCCAACGTATCTATAATTTTTGATGATTCCATGCTATTATCTTGTCAACTTTGGATGCTTTGTATGCATTTTTATATCTTTTTTGGGACTAACCTATTAACTCAGTGCCAAGTGCCAGTTCCTGTTTTTTTTCCGTGTTTTGACCTTTTTCAGAGGAGAATATCAAACAGAGTCCAAACGGAATAAAACCTCTGAAAAGATTTTTTCAGGAACAGAAGATACGCAGGAAGCTTGAGAACCAAGGCAAAGGGCACCAGGGGAGGCCAAAAGCCCCCTAGCCGCGGCCTGGGGTGGGGGGCGTGCCTAGCAGGCTTGTGGGCCCCCCTGTGGCATCATTGCCCTACTTCTTCCGCCTATAAATGCCCGAAAAATCTCAAACCACGAGAGAGAGCCACGAAAATACTTTTCCGCTGCCGCAAGCTTTTGTCTCCGCGAGATCCCATCTGGGGCACGTTCTGGTGCCCTACCGGAGGGGGGGATTCGGACACGGAGGGCTTCTTCATCAACACCATTGCCTCTTCGATGATGCGTGAGTAGTTCACCATAGACCTTCGGGTCCATAGCTAGTAGCTAGATGGCTTCTTCTCTCTCTTGGATCTTCAATACAAAGTTCTCCATGATCTTCATGGAGAACTATCCGATGTAATCTTCTTTTGCGGTGTGTTTGTCGAGATCCGATGAATTGTGGATTTATGATCAGATTATGTATGATTCTTATTTGAGTTTCTTCTGATCTCTTATATGCATGATTTCATATCCTTGTAATTCTCTTCGAGTTGTGGGTTTTGTTTGGCCAATTTGATCTATAGTTCTTGCAATGGGAGAAGTGCTTGGTTTTGGGTTCATCCCGTGCGGTGACCTCACCCAGTGACATAAGGGGTAGCGAGGCACACATCGTTTTGTTGCCATCAAGGGTAAAAAGATGGGGTTTATATCTATTGCATGAATTTATCCCTCTACATCATGTCATCTTGCTTAAGGCGTTACTCTGTTCATCATGAACTCAATACACTAGATGCATGCTGGATAGCGGTCGATGTGTGGAGTAATAGTAGTAGATGCAGAAAGTATCGGTCTACTTGTCTCAGACGTGATGCCTATATGTATGATCATTGCCTTAGATATCGTCATGACTTTGCGCGGTTCTATCAGTTGCTCGACAGTAATTCGTTCACCCACCGTAATATTTGCTATCATGAGAGAAGCCTCTAGTGAACACTATGGCCCCCGGGTCTACTTCACATCATATTTTCAGCCTTACACTTTTACTTTGTTGCAGTTTCCACCTTCAGATCTTACCTTGCAATCAATCGTGAAGGGATTGACAACCTCTTTCTAGCGTTGGGTGCAAGTTTGCTATTTTTGCACAGGTACTTTGGAGACTTGGCTTGATTCTCCTACTGGATTGATACCTTGGTTCTCAAACCGAGGGAAATACTTACTACTACTGTGCTGCATCACCCTTTCCTCTTCAAGGGAAAAACCAACGCAAGCTCAAGAGGTAGCAACGGTGCACTAGTAAAGATCCACCCACATAACACTTATCAATACAAAACATAGTACTAGACGAAATATGGCAAAATCACTTGCCTATCTTTCCCATGTGTCCTCAGGAACGCCTTAGTCTTTATAAGTTTAGTCCTTCGGCTTATCCTTTGTGTTCAAAAGGATTGGTCCACTTGTTGCACCTCAGCACCATTTACTTTCCCTGCATTTATTTCCTTGTTGCTTATACCAGAAAACCCATAAAAAGTTACCTTTCAGTGCTTGCAGTTATTCCTTGCTCAACATCATTTGTCAGTACCTTCTGCTCCTCGTTGGGTTCGACACACTTACTTATCGAAAAGGCTACGATAGATCCCCTACACTTGTGTGTCATCAAGACCATTTTCTAGCGCCGTTGCCAGGGAGTGTAGCGCTATTGGTAAGTGAAATTGGTAAGGAAACCTTTACATTGTACGTGCTATTTTTATTTTGCTGTTTCCGCTTTTTGTCCCTATGGACAACTCTGCTCCTGGTTTGTTTCTTGTGGGGAACCGCCCCAACGCTATTGTGGTGGAGGAGTCTCCTCCACCTATGGAAATTGTGCCCTTTAAAATACCAACTGGTATTATTGATTGTGTCTTGGCTAATCGATATGCAGGAGATAGACATCTAGGTGAACACTTTCTATATCTTTCACAACTATGCTCCTTATTTAAGCGTGCAGGTATATCGATGGAATTTGTTATGAGAAAGCTATTCTCTCTATCATTAAAAGACAAGGCTTTGGATGGGTATAGGATTCTTGATAACTCTCATTTGCTAAATTGGAAAGATCTTATGCCTCTCTTTTATGCAAAGTTTTATCCTCTTCATGAAATACATCGAGACAGGAACTATATTTATAACTTTTGGTCTCGTGATGGACAAAGCATCACTCAAGCTTGGGGAGATTGAAGTCTCTAATGCTCAAATGTCCCAATCATCAGCTCCCCAAGGAAATTATTCTTACAAATTTTTATGCAAGGCTTTCTCGTCAAGATAAAGAGATGCTTGATGCCTCCTCTAGTGGGGCATTCTCCAACAAAAGCACTGAAGCTAGGTGGGATCTTATTGGAAGGATCCAGAAGAACACTGAAGATTGGGAGATTGATAAATGTATTGAACCCGTTATAAATTATGAGCATGATTACATTGAGAGCTATGTGAAAACTGATTACTTCAGTACCTTTTGTGCTAAGGTTGGTTTTTATTCCCAGCTTCTAATTGATTTTTGCAAAGACTTTGCCTCTCATATTGATTTTTATAAGAAGAGGGAGAATGAACACCATAAACCTTCTAAGGAATTACCTGTTGACATCAATATTGTTGACCCTATCTCGCCTGCAGTTTTATATGAAAAGCTCCCTTTTCCCACAAGGATGAGGGACCATTATTTTGTCATAGGCACACTGAATAGAAGTGAAAGAATGACTGATGAGCATGAGGACCAGATTAAGGTAGATCCTCAAGTTGCATTAAGGATCTTGTTACTAGTAATACTAAGGATTCCAATATAATTTTTTGTGCTGTTTCTACTAACCTTGTTACAGCCAAGAATAAAGGCCCAATTTCACGTACTCTAGTTGTATTTGTTAAAATAGGAGATCATAATTATTAAGGGCTATGTGATTTGGGATCCAGTGCCAGTGCTATTCCTTTTTCACTTTATCAAGAGATCATGAATGAGATTCTACGATGTGAAATTGAACACATTGATGCTACTATTCATCTTGCAAACAAAGAAACTATCTCTCCTATTGGAATTGTACGAGATGTTAAAGTCCTATGTGGAAAGGTAAAATATCCTACCGACTTTCTAGTACTTGGTTCAGTGCAAGATAGTTTTTTCCCTATTATCTTTGGTAGGCCTTTTCTCAAAACCCTGTGGAGCTATTATAGATTGCAGGAAAGGAAAAGTATCTGTTGAATTTAATGGTGAACCATATGAATTTAAATTTTCTAAATTCTTGAAGCAAATTCGTGGTACTAATTTGCCTAGTAATGGTAAAATTATTGAAGAGATTGCTTCTATTGCTATTCCTCTTAACGATCCTTTGCAGCAATTTATGGAGGACCACGAGAATGATATGCATATGAAAGAAAGGAATGAGCTAGACGATATATTTTTGAGACAACCTGCTATCCTCAAGCACAACCTTCCGGTTGAGGCTTTGGGAATCCTATCCAAACCAAAAGAAGACCCGGTGTTTGATCTTAAATCTCTTACCAATACGCTCAAGTATGCTTATTCTGATGAAAAGAAAGTATATCCTGTTATTATCAATGCTAACCTTTCAGGATATGAAGAAGAGCGATTATTGGAAGCCCTTCGTAAACACCGAGGCGCTATTGGCTATACCCTTGATGATCTTAAGGGGATTAGTGCATCTATTTGTCAGCATACTATTAATCTTGAGCCTGATGCTAAACCGGTTGTTGATAATCAACGACGGTTGGACCCGAAGATGAAGGATGTTGTGAGAACCGAAATCCTCAAGCTTCTAGCCGCATGTATTATCTACACTATAGCTGACAGTAAGTGGGTAAGTCCGGTACATTGTGTTCCCAAAAAATGAAGTACGACTGTGGTTCCTAATGATAAGAATGAACTAATACCTCAAAGAATTATTATTGGATATAGAATGTGTATTGATTACAAGAAGCTGAACAAGGCAACCAGGAAGGACCACTACCCGCTGCCGTTCATCGACCAAATGCTTGAAAGGTTATCCAAAAACACTCACTTTTGCTATCTTGATGGGTATTCTGGCTTCTCTCAAATTCATGTTAACACTGCCGATCAAGAGAAGACACTTTTACTTGTCCCTCTAGTCATTGATACTTTTGATTGCTGGGGTTTTGATTTTATGGGTCCTTTTCCTCCTTCACACAAGTACACTCACATCTTAGTGGCTGTTGATTATGTGACCAAGTGGGTTGAAGCAATCCCCACTGAAAGTGCTGATCACAAGGCATCTTTGAAAATGCTCAAGGATGTAATATTCCCTAGGTTTGGTGTACCTAGGTACCTCATGACCGACGGAGGATCACATTTTACACATGGTGCTTTTAGAAAAGCTCTAGCCAAATATGATTTTAATCATAGAATTGCTTCGCCTTACCACCCTCAAACAAGTGGGCAAGTTGAGCTCACAAATAGAGAGATCAAGTTGATCTTGCAAAAGACAGTGAACAATTCTAGAAAGGACTGGTCCAAAAAGTTAGAAGATGCCATGTGGGCGTATAGAACTGCTTACAAAAATCCAGTGGGAATGTCTCCGTATAAGATGGTCTATGGCAAGGCATGCCATCTACCTTTAGAGTTCGAGCACAAAGCTTTCTGGGATGTTAGAGAGCTTAATGCTGACCCAAAGCTTGCTGGTGAAAAGCGCCTCATGAATTTGACTTCTCTAGATGAGTGGAGAAGTGAAGCTTACGAGAGTGCAAAAATGTTCAAAGGAAAGGTAAAGAAGTGGCATGACAGGAGAATTTTGAAACGTGAATTTAATGTTGGTGATAAAGTTTTGTTATATAGATCTTGTTTTAGGTTTTCTCTAGGTAAATTACTTTCCAAGTGGGAAGGACCGTACCATATCGAAGAAGTCTACTGCTCCGGTGCAATCAAGATTATCAATTTTGAAGGCACCAAACCACATGTTGTGAATGGGCATAGACTCAAGCATTACATGGCTGGAGACCCCATCAATGTAGAGGTGGATGTGATAGAAATAGCTACTCATGAAGAACATATTGTAATACTGTGTCAGACACCAGCAGAAGCAGAACAAGAATAGGTAGGTAATACGGTAAGGAAACTTCACGAACATCGATAAAAGTTCCATATTATGTGTTTTTGCAAAATTAGGAAAATTCCAAGCCAAAGTGCAGCCGGAAAGGAACTCCCGAGGCTCCAGGCGACCTGGTGGCGCGACTTGCCTCTTGGCCGCGCAGGGAGGCCACGTGGGCCACCAGGAGTCTGTCTCCGACCCCACTTTGGCTTGTTACCTTCCTTTTGGTGCAGAAAGTTTTGTTATATATTTTCCCGGTTCGTCCCGGTTTTGTATCTTGCGTTTCCGTGTGTTTTCTTTTTGATCTATTTGTGCCAGGAGAACTTTGAGAAAACCTAGGTACCATGGCTTCCCCAAACTCTCCAAGGACAAGTTCTTCGTCAATCTCATCAACCCTTACCTCATAGACGTAAAGAGACACCCTCAAACACTCTGGGTGGAGGATGGTGTCCTCCACAAATAAGATCTGAAGGGACCTATAAAGGAGGGGATCACCGATGCCATGATGGAAGAAGTGGAGCAAGAAGTCTTCAAGTACAAGTTGATGATCGAGCGTGCTGTCGAGGCCAACTTCGATATCATCGCCGAGCTAAAGAAGCAACATGAGAAGGAGATGAAGGAAGTGTGATCAATCATATTCGCACGGGAAACCAAAGTGTTCGTGATTCGAGGGCACATCTATGACCTTCAAAACCAGAACTGTGAGTATGAACTAAAGTTTTTGCGCATGGGCTTATCTATTGAAAGCAGGATCCTGGAGACTGAAGAATCCTGTGTGGAGGGAGTACCTTTTCCATGGAAGCTTTTCGCTAAGGATTACCTGAGGAACAAGAACAAGGATGAAGAGTGAAATATTCATGGGTAATGGCATTCCCTTAGCTTGTTCCAAGCCTGGGGGAGTGCCCGATATCTTTATTTTTATTTTTACCCTTTATCTTTTATGGTCAAGTCTAGTCTCATATCATGTCTAGAGGAGTTATCTTATGAAATAGGTGTTTGCGCTGAGGTCTATCGCTCCTTTATGGAGAGTCTTGTATCCGTGAGTGTGCAGTTGTCTATGATGGAATATTAATGAGAAGTCTATTGGTTTCTTCACTGCACCTGGTATTCTCTTCATGCAATCGACCTTATATGCTGATTCTTATGGGAGTATTGATCTTATATATCAGGTATGACTTTGAAAACTTTATTTAATCTTGGCAAACATAGCAATGGTCATAACAACAAGCATGAGTTTTTCTAGTAGCGACATAGCCAAAACCTTTATGTTCTTATGCTTGAAATGTTATGCTGACAAGGAAGACAACTTGATGTTTCATGCCAATTATTTATGTTAAACTTTATATTGTTTTGCATCCAAGTCAACATAATTTTTCTGCTTTCAAAAGCCTTTGCTAGCCAACCCTTGTACTAAGGGGTAATACTGCTTGTCCACCCATACCTTGAAACCGCAACCTTCCAAAGGGTCCACCATACCTTCCCTATATGTGGTATTTCACCGCCACTCCTAAAGTATATTACTCATGTGCTATCTTTAAACCTTCAAAATATGATTCCCTATTTTGTGCCTCTGTTTTAGCTCATGAGGAAGTAGTAGATAATTCATGATCTTCTCATACTGGACAAGCTTTATCCTGGGTTTGCATTTGTAATTTGCGAACCCCTAATACAAGGAGGGACTGGCATGAGTGCGCCCAGCTCGTAAAAGATAATATCAACAAACATAACCTCCTTCACACTTTGTTTATGAGAAATCAGAAAACTTTGGTAGTGATAAACAAAGGAGACTAAGGGGATGTGATCGTCCCCACTTTGGGAGCCGTTCCTCAAAACTTGTCCAGCATGAGACATATTGGGCTATCTGCTAGCATTCATTGACAAATTATGCACCTCTCAAAAGCGTGTTTTACAATCTTGTTGATTTCAAAATCTCTAAAAGCTCTAGTACACGAGTTTTTCCTACTTCCCTCTGCGAAGGGCTAATCTTTTACTTTTATCTCGAGTCAGTAAGCCTACTTATTTCTATCCTATAAAAGAGGTGACACCTTATGTTGATAAAGATGCATGCATTTATATTGTTTCATTGAGAATTGCCATATCACAACTTTGTTGATATTATCATTAATATAAGTAAGTTGTTTGTTAAGCCTAGCTAAAGCAAACATCTTCCTTTGTGTTAGCATTTTCACTTCTTGACTAATAACATGTTCTTCCAAAAAGCTTCAATTGATCTCATCAAAATATAAGAGGAAGAGAAAAAGTTAAAAGTTATTAGTTGTTCTTTGACCAAGGACATGTTTGCCGTGGTTTGGTGAGTTTCCTTAGCCCTACATTGGTTGTAATTGATATTACTCTTTCATATGGGCCTTATGAGTTGAGAATGCCGTTGAGGATGGTTGAGTTTAGTAGAGAAATTATGATTCTTCTTGTCCGTATTCTTATTTATCGACACTTCACTCTATAAACTTGTGGACAAGTTTACCGAGCTCAGTATTTGCTTGGGGAGAAGCGAGGTCTAAGCTTGGGGGAGTTGATATGTCCAAAATGCATCACTATTTTGTATCATAATTTGTCTCTATTCATTGATATATTTCACAATATGTTTATGTTCTTATAGTGTTTTGGCTTATTTTACACAGTTTACAACTTTCCGGTGCCGAAACAGCAGATGCAGGATTCAGCGGAGAAAAAGGCACAAAGAGTTGCCATATCATAACATCTCCAACTGAGCTGAAATTCACGGGGAAGGAGTTTCCGAAGAAATCACGAAGATAGGCCGAAGAAGGGCCGGAGGGGGGCCACGAGGCATCCAGGCAACCTGGGGGCGCGACCTGCCTTCTGGCCGCGCAGGGAGGCCGCCTGGGTGGTGGTTCCCTCCTCCGGTGCCCCTCTTTGGCCTATATCACCCTCGTGACCTAAAAATCCCCGGGACAGAAGAGTTTTCGCAGTTTCGCCGCCGCTCCACGGCAGAAACTTACAAAGAATAAAAGACCTTTCCGGCGGGCAGATTCCATCGGGGAGAACTCCTCCTGGAAGGGGAGATTGTCCTCATCGTCATCACCATCGTCACGGGCATCATCGAGATTATCATCACCATCATCTTCATCACCAGCACCATCTCCATCTTCACCCCATCTCACTTTACCATTGCAATCGGAGTTGTACCTTGCACTATTCATGCCCTCTACTCTACCGGTGTTGATTACTCTTTTGTGGTGAATGCTATTGAGTTTTGTTGGAGAATTATTGTTATGACCAGATTGTTCATCATATTTTCATCACCTATACTCATGATCTCTTTTATGACTTGTGAGTAGTTCCTTTAGTTCTTGAGGACATGGGAGAAGTCTAGTTGCTAGTAGTCATATGATGTTGAAGTAATATGTGTTGATTGATATTTAAGTTATGATGTTATTCTTCTAGTGGTGTTATGTGAACGTGGACTACATAACAATTCGCCTTTTTAAGGACCTAGGGGAATGCGTCATGTATAAAGAATGCTTATGGTGGGGTGCCGGAGTGACAAAAACCTGAACCCCAGTTCGCATGCTTTTGCACGAGGGAGTGTTGGATCCTAAAGCTTATTGCTATGGTTACGCTTTCCCTTAATTTCTCTCTTGTATTTGTGTATGCTTGCAAGAGGTTTAACCATAAGAGTGTACTTGTCTTAGCCTAGATGATGCACTAGTTAAGATCCACCCACATAACACTTATCAATACAAAACATAGTACTAGATGGAATATGGCGAAAGCACTTGACTATCTCTCCCGTGTGTCCTCAGGAACGCCTTAGTCTTTATAAGTTTAGTCCCTCGACTTATCCTTTGTGCTCAAAAGTATTGAGCCACTTGCTGCACCCTGGCACCATTTACTCTCCTTGCATTTATTTCCTTGTTGCTTATACTAGAAAATCCATAAAAAAGTTACCTTTCAGTACTTGCAGTTATTCCTTGCTCAAGATCGATTGTCAGTACCTTTTGCTCCTCGTTGGGTTCGATACTCTTACTTATTGAAAAGGCTACGATAGATACACTACACTTGTGGGTCATCACCCCCCCTCCCGGCGACTGAAGACGTTATGAATGTTTGGCAGTCGCGTCTGGATGACTACTCAGTAGTTCAATGTGCAATTTGTATCGCTTAGAACCAGGACTTCAAAGATGTTTTGAACGTCATGGAGCATATGAGATGTTTGATGAGTTGAAGTTCATTTTTGAAAATAATGCCCGGATCGAGAGGTATGTGAGCTCCGACAAGTTCTATGCTTGAAAGATGGAGGAGACTGGGTTTGTCAGTGTACACATACTCAGAATGTCTAGGTATTCCAACCGTGTGTTTGAATTAGGAATTGTTCTCCCTCCAGAGGCAATCACTGACAGAGTTCTTCAATCACTGACACCTAGCTATAAAGGCTTTGTGTTGAACTATAACATGCAAGGGATGAATAAATTAGACGCCGAGCTGTTTACGATGTTGAAAGTCGCCGAGTCACAAATTCAGAAGGAGCATCAAGTGTTGATGGTCAATAAAACCACTAGTTTCATGAAAAATAGCAAGGGTAAGAAGGGTAACTCTAAGAAGAGTGGTAAAGCGGTTGCCCCTCCCATGAATAAACCCAAGGCTGGACCCAAGCCAAAAACGGAGTGCTTTGATTGCGAGGGGACTGGTCACTCGAAGCGGAACTACCCCAAGTATCTGGCCGACAAGGAGGCGTCCAACACCAAACAAGGTATATATGATATACATGTTATTGATGTGTACCTCACGAACTCTCGTTGTAGTGCGTGGGTATTTGATACCGGTTCAGTTGCTCACATCTGCAACTCAAAGCAGGAACTACGGAATAGATGGAGGTTGGCGAAGGACGAAGTGACGATGCACGTGGGAAATGGTTCGAAGGTTGATGCGATTGCCGTCGGCACACTCTCACTTCAATTACCATCAAGATTAGTGAGGCACGTGAATAATTGTTAGCTCAGCATGAACATTATATCTGGATCTTGTTTATTGTGAGACGGTTACTCATTTAAATCAAAGAATAATGGTTGTTCTATTTATATTAGTAATATAATTTATGGTCATACACCCAATGTGAGGAGTTTGTTTTTATTGAATCTCGATAGTGATGACACACATTAACATAACATTGATGCCAAAAGATTAGAGTTGTTAATGTTAATACCACTTTCTTGTGGCACTACCGCTTAGGTCATATTGGTGTAAAACGCATGAAGAAACTCCATGTAGATGGACTTTTGGAGTTACTTGATTTTGAATCACTTGACACATGTGAACCATGCCTCATGGGCATATGACCAAAACTCCATTCCCCAGAACAATGGAACGAGCAAGTGACTTATTGGAAATCATACATATTGACGTGTGCCGTCCGATGAGCATTGAAGCGCGTGGTGGATATTGTTATTTTCTCACCTTCATCGATGACTTAAGTAGATATGGTTATATTTACCTAATGAAACACAAGTCTGAAACATTTGAAAAGTTCAAGCAATTTCAGAGTGAAGTGGAGAATCATCGTAACAAGAAGATCAAATTCCTATGATCTGATCGAGGAGGAGAATATCTGAGTTATGAGTTTGGCACTCACCTAATAAAATGTGGAATTGTTTCACAGTTGACACCGCCTGTAACACCACAGCGTAATGGTGTGTCCGAACGTTGTAACCGAACGTTATTGGATATGGTGCATTCTATGATGTCTCTTGCCGATTTGTCACTTTCGTTTTGGGGTTATGCATTAGAGACAACTGCATTCACTTTAAATAGGGAACCATCAAAATCCATTGAGACGACGCCATATGAACTATGGTTTGGCAAGAAACCAAAGTTGTCGTTTCTTATAGTTTGGGGATGTGATGCTTATGTCAAAAAGATTCGGCGTGAAATGCTGGAACCCAAAGCGGAGAAATGCGTCTTCAGAGGATATCCAAAAGAGGTAGTTGGGTATACCTTCTATCTCAGATCTGAAGGCAAAGTGTTTGTCGCTAAAAACGGAACATTTATTGAGAAAGATTTTCTCTCGAAAGAATTCAGTGGGAGGAAGATAGAACTTGATGAGGTTATTGAACCCTTGCTTCAACCAGAGAGTAGCGCAGCGCACAAAGGTGTTTTTGTGGAGCCTGCACCAGTTGAAGAAGAAGCCAATGATGACGATCATGAAGCTTCAGATCAAGTTGCTGTCGAACCTTGTAAGTCGACAAGGGAACGTACTGCTCCTTAGTGGTACGGTAACCCTATCTTAATAGTCATGTTGTTGGACAACAATGAACCAACGAGCTACAGAGAAGCGATAGTGGGCCCGGATTCCAACAAATGGTTAGAAGCTTTGAAATCCGAGATAGGATCCATGTTTGGAAACAAAGTGTGGACTTTGGAAGTATTACCTGAAGGGCGAAAGGCCATTCCGAATATATGGATCTTTAAAAAAAGACAAACGCTGATGGTAATATCACCATCTATAAAGCTCGACTTGTGGCAAAGGGTTTTTCACAAGTTCAAGGAGTTGACTACGATAAGAATTTCTCACCCGTAGCGATGCTTAAGTCCGTCAGAATCATGTTAGCAATAGCTGCATTTTTTGATTATGAAATTTGGCAGATGGATGTCAAAACAACGTTCCTTAATGGTTTCCTTAAGGAAGAGTTGTATATGATGCAACCAGGAGGTTTTGTCAATCCATAGAATGCTGACAAGGTATGCAAACTCTAGCTATTCATTTATGGACTCGTGCAAGCATCTCAGAGTTGGAATTAGCGTTTTGATGAGGTGATCAAGGCATTTGGGGTTATACAAGTTTATGGAGAAGCTTGTATTTACAAGAAAGTGAGTGGGAGCTCTATAGCGTTTCTAATATTATATGTGGATGACATATTGCTGATTGGAAACAATGTAGAATTTTTGGGAAGCGCATAGGTTAACTTGAATAAAAGTTTTTCAATGAAGGACCTAGGAGAATCTGCTTGCATATTAGGCATCAAGATCTATAGAGATAGATCAAGACGCTTAATAGGACTTTCAGACAACACATACCTTGACAAAGTTTTGAAGAAGTTCAAAATGGATGAGTCCAAGAAAGGGTTCTCGCCTGTATTTCAAGGTGTGAAGTTGAGTAAGACTCAATGCCCAGTGTCTGCAGAAGATAGAGAAAAGATGAGTGTCATCCCCTATGCTTCAGCCATAGGCTCTATCATGTAGGTAATGCTGTGCACTGGATCCAATGACTCTATTTTGTGACAACACTGGTGGCATTGCTCTAGCCAAGGAACCAAGGTTTCACAAGAGGACCACAGACATAAAGCAACACTCTTCACTTCCATCTAGGATTACATCAAGGATGATGACATAAGTATTTGCAAAGTGCACACGGATCTGAATGTTGCAGACTCGTTGACTAAACCTCTTCCACGAGCAAAACATGATCAACACCAGAACTATATGGGTGTTATATTCATTACAATGTAAATCACATAGTGATGTGAGCTAGATTATTGACTCTAGTGAAAGTGGGAGACTGTTGGAAATATGCCCTAGAGCAAATAATAGAATGGTTATTATGATATTTCCTTGTTCATGATTATTGTTTATTATCCATGCTAGAATTGTATTGAATGGAAACTCAAATACATGTGTGGATACATAGACAACACACTATCCCTAGTGAGCCTCTAAAGGACTAGCTCGTTGATCAAAGATGGTCAAGGTTTCCTGGCCATAGACATGAGTTGTCATTTGATAATGGGATCACATCATTAGGAGAATGATGTGATGGACAAGATCCAAACTATGAATGTAGCATATGATCGTGTCAGTTTATTGCTACTGTTTTCTGCATGTCAAAGTATCTGTTCCTATGACATGAGATCATGCAACCCCCGGACACCGAAGGAATGCCTTGTGTGTATCAAACGCCACAACTTAACTGGGTGACTATAAAGGTGATCTACAGGTATATCTGAGGGTGTATGTTGGGTTGGCGTGAATCGAGACTTGCATTTGTCACTCCGTATGACAAAGAGGTATCTCCAGGGCCCACTCGGTAATAAAACATCACAAGAAGCTTGCAAGAAATGTGACTAAGGAGTTAGTCACGCGATCTTCTATTACAGAACGAGTATAGAGACTTGCCGGTAAATAGATTGAACTAGGTATGCAGATACCGACAATCGATTCTCGGGCAAGTAACATACCGATGGACAAAGGGAACAACATATGAGATTAACTGAATCCTTGACATAGAGGTTCAACTGATAAATATCATCGTAGAATATGTAGGAATCAATATGGTCATCGAGGTCCCGCTATTGGTTATTTACCAGAGAGTGTCTCCGTCATGTCTACATAGTTCTTGAACCTGCACGGTCTGCACACTTAAGGTTCTGTGATGTTTCAATATTATGGAGTTATGTGTGTTGGTGACCTAAGGTTCTTCGGAGTCCCGGATGAGATCCCGGACGTCATGAGGAGCTCCGGAATGGTCCGAAGGTAAATATTAATATATAGGAAAGTGGTATTTGGGTTCCGGAAAGGTTTCGGGCATTTCCAGTAGTGTATCGGGAGTGACGAATGGGTTCTGGTGGTCCACGAGGAGGGGTACACCCACCCCGGGGGCCACATGGGCCCAAGAGGTGGTGTACCAGCCCCTAGTGGGCTGGGCAGACGACCCCATAAGGGGCCCATGTGCCCAAGAGGAGAAAAGGTGAAGGGTGGAGGAGTCCTTGTTGGAGTAGGACTCCTCCCCACGCCCGCCTCCTTGTAGGAGGTGGACTCCACCTCCTTGGCCGGTGGCTAAAGGCCCTAGGGGAACACTAGGGCGCCTCCTCCACCTCTTCCTCCTATATATAGTGGAGGTTTTGAGGGCAGCCACCGCAAGAAAAGCCGCATGCTGCCTCTCCTCTCTACATCGTTGCCCTCCTCTAGGTTAGTTCAGTAGAGCTCGGCGAAGCCCTGCCGGATTAGTTCACCACCACCGCCACCACGCCATTGTGTTGCCGGATAACTCATCCACCTCTCCACCCTCTCTTGCTGGATGAAGGAGGCGGAGATCGTCATTGAGTTGTACGTGTGCTGAACGCGGAGGTGCCGTCCGTTCGGCACTATATCGTGATTGGATCACGGACGACTAGTGATTTGGATTGTGAAGACGTTCGACTACATCAACCGCATTTCTTCATGCTTCTCGCTTAGTGATCTACAAGGGTATGTGGATCCGATCTCCCCTCTCGTAGATGCTTATCACCGTGGATAGATTTTGTATGTGCGTAGGAAAGTTTTTGTTTCCCATGCAACGTTCCCCAACACATGTTGCATCAAAAATTCAGTTTTTATCATTTACTTACTCGAAGATGAGCATTAAATAAGATTGGGGATGCTAATATGTCTCAACGTATCGATAATTTTTAATTGTTCCATGCTATTATATTATCAATCTTGGATACTTTATATGCAATAATATGTTATTTTATATCATTTTTGGGAACTAACCTATTAACCCAGTGCCTAGTGCCAGTTGCTATTTTCTACTTGTTTTTGGTTTTCCAGGAAACTAGTACTAAACGAAGTCCAAATGCTATGAAAATTCTTGATAATTTTTTCTGGACAAAAGGGACCCTAGAAGCTTCGGAAGGAGACCAGAACACACACGAGGAGACGACAAGGCAACATGGCGCGCCGAGAGGGGTAGGTGCGCCTTGATGCCTTGTGGGCCCCTCGTGGCTCCGTGTGACCTAATTCCACCTCCATAAATTCTCTAAAATCAGGTAACCAACAGAGAGCCACTAGAAACACTTCTTCCGCCATCGCAAGTCTCTATTCCGCCGTGATCTCATATGAAGACCTTTTCCAGTGCCTATCAAAAGGGGAATCGATCACAGAGTTCATGTACATCAACTTTGCTGCCTCCATTGATGGTGTGTGAGTAGTGCATAACACACATATGGGTCAATAACTAGTACCTAAATGGATTCTTCTCTCTCTCTTTGATATCCAATACAAAGTTCACCATGATTCCCGCGGTGACCTATCCGATGTAATCTTGTTTTATAGTGTGTTTGTTGGCATCCGATGAATTGTGGGTTTATGTTCAAATTACGCATGAATATTAATTAAGTGTTCTATAAATTATTTTATGCATGATTGTTATATCTTCATAGTTCTCTCTGATCTATCAGTTTGGTTTGGCCAACTAGATTGATTTATCTTTAGTGTGAGTGGTGGGTTGTAATGGGTTCAATCTTGCGGTGCTCAATCCCAACGACACAAAGGGACATGACACGTATTTGTATTGTTCCCATTAAGGATAAAATATCGGGGGCGTGAACATATTGCTTTTCTTACTTTGTCTACATCATGTCATCTTGCTGCAAGCATTAATTACTCTCTTGTATACTTTATACTCTAGATGCATGATGGATAGCGGTCGATGAGTGGAGTAATAGTAGTAGTTGCAGGCAGGAGTCAGTCTACTTGTTTATGGACATGATGCCTATATACATGATCATTGCCGTGAATAACATGCCATAACTATGCGCTATTGTGTCAATTGCCCAACAGTAATTTGTTTACCCACCATATGCCATGTTCAATAGAGAAGACTCTAGCAAAAACTATGGCCCTCGGGTCTACTTAAACATATTTACTAAAACCTTATTTACCTTGCTGCAATTTATTTACTCTTATACTTATATTATCTATCTATCAATATTTAATCCTTCCAAGTAACGAGTTCAACGGGCTTGACAACCCTCTTGCCTGCCTTGGGTGCAAGTGTGTGATAGGCTGGCTTATTAGGGATGATAGACTACTCATATCAATAAGGAATTCCTTCTTTTTAGGGAGCCCATTTGAACAGAATTCCCAGGTTAAGCGTGCTCGGCTTGGAGTAGTTCCTGGATGGGTGACCGACCGGGAAGTTGATCCCGGGTGCACATGAGTGAGGACAAAGTGCGCAGAAAATACTAGTATTGATATGTGGGGCCAGTCTAGATCCCGCGAGGAGTAACGACCGCCAGTGGGTGTGTCCGGGGCGTTACAAAGTGTTTGATTATCTGTGTGTAGGTGCTGCAAAAAGGGGTTTGAGTGAGTCCCGCGAGGAGTAACGACCGCCAGTGGGTGTGTCCGGGGCGTTACAAAGTGTTTGATTATCTGTGTGTAGGTGCTGCAAAAAGGGGTTTGAGTGAGTC
Source organism: Hordeum vulgare subsp. vulgare (assembly GCF_904849725.1). Taxonomy (NCBI): domain Eukaryota; kingdom Viridiplantae; phylum Streptophyta; class Magnoliopsida; order Poales; family Poaceae; genus Hordeum; species Hordeum vulgare. The sequence goes on from NC_058523.1 coordinate 49,760,266, forward strand.
TGGTTCTCACTGTGGGAAATATTTATCTCTAATGTACTGCATCTCCCCTCCTCTTTGGGAAAAAACCCAACGCACTTTACAAGTATCACTCCACCACTCCGCTGAAAGCACAATCTCTTGCACAAACCAGCTTGTGTTTTTGCTAAGTTGTTTCCGACCCTTTCTTAAGATATAAATATACTCCTCAGTGCAGCCTTGTGCTTGACCAAACTCCTAAGTGTGAGGAAGGCTATGGCAAAACGAGCTGCTGGTCTCACAAGATACCCACCCGTGGCCTTGCTCATTAGACTAATAGTTCTTCCATGTCTACAGATGAAAGTTTTGAAACATCTAGACCGTGCAATAGGCTTTTTAAATTCCTTAAACTTTCCTAATTCTTCGAACATTAGGTCCAAGCAATGACATGCACATGGGCTCCAATATAGAGTAGGTATCCTTTCCATTAGATGGTGGCCAACTTCCTTCTAATTAGCTCCATTATCGGTGATAACTTGTACCACATTCTCTTTTCCAACATCATAGTTATCTTCTAAAGAAAATTAGCTATCATATAAGGATCATGAGTTTCACTTGAGGCATCAACCGACTCCAAGAAGAAAGTGCCCTCCGGACTATTAATAAGGAAGTTAATCAAATGACGTCTTCTTTTATCTGACCGACCATCTGACAAGAGTGTGCATCCATATTTTTCCATGCTACCTCGTGTTGCCTCCTCAAAAGACCCGTTTCCTTGACACAACCACTAAGAAATGGCTCTCTCATCTCATGTGCAGTATGAGGCTTGTTACGTGAACCATATTGACAAGAGGCTTCAATTGCAACCGTGAACTACCTACTGCTTTCAACATTGAATGGAATACCACAGTCATAAAAGAACAATGCCCACTGCATATTGGCGTACTGCCTCTCTTTTGGAGTCTTTGTGCTCGACTCCATGGTGCTTTGAGAACACCTAGAGCGCCCTTCATCTACAAGATCCTCAGGTGTTCTTCGCAGGATGGCAACAATTGGCGGGGCAGCAACATGCTTCTTTTTACCTTGCATGTTGGTTATAGATGCTCTCTTATTCTGTTTGGCTGTTGTCCCTAAGCTTGGCCTTTTAGAGGGGATGTTTGTTCTAGGCTAAGGGCTGTTTGGGACTGCTTCACTCCACCAAAATCAGCTTCACTTCATCAGATTCATGTTGGAGCAGTTTCATACAGAAGCTATAGCACTATCAAGAGAATGTTTGGCTTCCATCTACCTCCAGTTTCAAGAATAGAAAATTTGGTGGAAAGAATCTATTTGATTTGCTGAGGGGGACAAATGAAGGGGTATCCACTTACTGGTGACAGTGGTGGGTAATTCCCCACCAACTTCAGCTTCTAGAGTTTTTTGAAGCACCCTCTCAAGAGCTTCATAAAAACTTTGAAGTTGTACCCTAGATTCAGGTTTTTTTATGGAGTGGCATATTGTGGAGCTACCCCATTTGGCTTGTCTTTTCTGGAGCGGAGCTGAATTTTAAGGAGCAGAGAAGTCCCAAACAGGCCCTAACTCACCTCCACAACATCATTGCCATCTGCATCTACTACTCCCCTTACCCTCCTATTGCTCCAAATATGCTCCCATTTCTCTCCTTAGCTGTGTGGTGGCCTTAGGACAACCAGTTGCATCTCCCTCGGAGGTAGCAAGATGCTCCTTATGCCTCTTCATACCTCCAGAAGTTATTTTTCCACAAAGTGTGCACACAACAAGATCCCGATTTGGATGCTCAGCCCAATAACCATAGTTCCACCCCGGATCAGTTGACCAGTATGGCTTCCTTGTTGGATCTTTCACTAGTGCAGGAGGCTCCTATATAAACGGTTTTAACCCCCTTTCTACGATGAAGTTTTAAACCATCGCCTTGCCTCTGTGGGTGATAGGGGGGCTATCCCACACCACATAGATAAATCGTCGGCGATACCTCCATACTGTCACACATGATGAGCAAAAAGAGATTGTGTGCCATTGGATGGGCCATGACAAACATACACATTTTCAAAGTTGTGAGATGTGCTTAGCATTCCACACAGGTAATCCTAAAGATACGTTTCCATTTCTAGTGTACATCATACACAGTTTTCTACATCACATCATCTATCTTAGGGGCGGCCATCACACATGGTGCCTAGAAGAAACTGTTTGGAATAGGGCTGTCCAACACCCATTCTTTTTATGTGATTTTTTGTGAAAGAGTGGCCTTACGCACACAGTTTTCGACCAGAAGTCATGTGTGATTGTTAACTGATCCAACACGTCAACTTTCCCGAAACTGTGTAGGTTTATTGAGGTCATCGCTCACGGTGTTGTCTGAGAAACAGTATGCAATAGGAAACCCCAATAGTCAGCCTAATTGCTCTATTATTTACAAGCCGGTTAGTAATCAAGTTGACACTTCATATCAAGCACACAATATATTTCATGTTTGTATTACGACAACCAAGATTTCAAAATTGAAATAGATCAGAGTACAACATCATATAGGCATATACTACCTAGCTACCCAATTACACGACAGGACCAAGTCTCACAAGCGACATCTAAAACCTTTGGAAAGTAGCATCATAGACCGTAAATAGAGAGATGAACCTCGTGTAGAAAACTATTGAAGGGGAAGGCAAATATCGAGCCTTCATTTAAGTAGAACGTCCTTGCAACTTTAGGCGAATGCCTCTGGATGGTCGCTTGCCCATCCTTCATACTCTTGAGGAAGAATTGAAGATTATACCATGGGTGCTGTATGAATACCTTCCTTGCCTCTTGAGCATACAGGTGGTTTGAGACGTACTCATCAATGAACTGCTTTGGAAACAAATATATGCATAATTTAAAAAAAAAATTGAAATGTCACAAAGGTAAAAAGACAAGGTAAAAGAGATAGTACCATCCTATACTTGACCGATGTCTTCTTCATTGTGCGCACAAACATCTTGTTCTTTTTTGTCGCTAGTTTCTTTATTTTAACAATCTTTCTGATTTTCTTGATTTGATTGATATTCATGAACATCTAATTTCTCCACTTGCACAATGGGTCGAACAATGGATCTAAACCTCTTACATAAGGACCTACATGTGCAACACCAAATTATTAGAAACCTAAATATTAGAATGGTTCCTTCAATTGCATAATAATGTGTATTAGCCAAAGGATCATGAATGTGAAAACCGTGATGGTAAACTTCAATGTCTCCCATTGTTTCCCCCTATAATGTATTTAAGATAGATAGTTATCAGGTTATAACTGAGATTGGGTGTGATATCAGCAAAATATGTTAATGAAAAATAAACGCATTGCAGATCCAACATATTAATTCGAGCCCGATGGAAAAGCCAAGAGTGCTAAGAACTATGAAATATAGCAATTGTATGTTTCACATGTATTTGTCATATCCAAATTTGATTTACTTCTCACCTGTATAACAATACAAAATTGTACCAACAGATTATAGCCTTCGATTGCAAGAAAGTTCAAAAATTGTGACATGCTGTCCAGAAACAGATTATGTCTGCTTGACGGATATTTTCGCCAAAAATCACCAGATCATCTTTTTGATCTGATTTTTTACAGCATGCTCTATATAATTTTCTTTCTGGCATCTGTTCTGAGTTGTTTTATTTGAGTTGCAGAAGTGCCCCGAATAAATTATTTACTACCCGCTGTTCTGTTTTTCACAGATTCTGCCATGTTTTGCGTTTTCATTGTTTTGCAAATCCTAAGCTTACATTTTATTTGAAAAAACCTTTTTGAAATCATGAGAAACAGTGTATTTTCATGAAAATATTTATTTCCAGCAGGTAATTAATTATTTTATTAAGGGTACTAACCAGTCTAATCAGCTTATGATGAGTTTCGTATGAAGGGAGTTTTCAAGTATGCGATGGGAGATGATGAAAGAAGATACAAGAGTGTCAAGAGCTCAATCTTGGGGATGCCCCCATGCACCCTAAGAAATGTTCAAGTAGACTCAGGCGTCTAAGCTTGGGGATGCCCCCGTGCATCCCCTTCTCTATCAACAATCATCAACTCGTCCATCTCCATGCTATATTTTTATCACTTCATATATTATGTGCTATGCTTGGAGCGTCTCGCTCTTTACTTTTTAGTTTATTTTAGTTCTGCTTGCTGGTCATAACAAGTCGGACCTAGCCTACCTTGTTTGGGAGAGAAACACGCTCCATTCCACTCTAGAACACAACATAGGTTTTCATGCTTATCTTTTTTGTGTGTTCTCTATCTTTTCATAGCTACTGTCATGCTTAGCTCTTAGTTTTCATGCTTATATTTTTAAGAGATTTTATTTATGTTTCTTCTGGAACTCTCTTGAGTTATCATGCTTATCTTGTTTAGAGAGTTGCCTCGTTGCATTGAGTTGTGTGTCTTGCATGAGTAGGTGATACGTCTCCAACGTATCTATAATTTTTGATGGTTTCATGCTATTATCTTGTCAAACTTTGGATGTTATGCATGTCTTTTATATATTTTTTGGGACTAACTTATTAACTCAGTGACAAGTGCTAGTTCATATTTTTTCCATGTTTTTGACCCCTTTTAGAGGAGATTTTGAAACGGAGTCCAAACAGAAGAAAATCCCCGAAAAGATTTTTTCCGGAACGGAAGAAGATCAGGAAGCTTGAGAGCCAAGGCAGGGGAGCCTCAGGGGCACCACAAGCCCCCACCCCGCGGCTAGGGGGGAGGCTACGGCCCACAGGCTTATGGGCCCACTGGGCGCCCTCTACCCTAGGGGTTGTGCCTATAAATTCCCTAAAAATCCCAAAAAAATCAGGAGATCATCAAAATTACTTTCCTGCCGCCGCAAGCTTCTGTCTCCGCAAGATACCATCTGGGGCACGTTCTGGTGCCCTGCCGGAGGAGAGATTCAGATACGGAGGGCTTCTTCAGCAACACCATGACCTCTCCGATGATGTGTGAGTAGTTCACCATAGACCTACGGGTCCATAGCTAGTAACTAGATGGCTTCTTCTCTCTCTTGGATCTTCAATACAAAGTTCTCCATGATCTTCATGGAGATCTATTTGATGTAATCTTCTTTTGCAATGTGTTTGTCGAGATCCGATGAATAGTGGATTTATGATCAGATTATCTATGAATCTTATTTGAGTTTCTTCTGATCTCTCTTATGCATGATTTCATATCCTTGTAATTCTCTTCGAGTTGTGGGTTTTGTCTGGCCAACTAGATCTATGATTCTTGCAATGGGAGAAGTGCATGGTTTTGGGTTCATACCGTGCGGTGACCTCACCCAGTGACAAAAGGGGTAGCGAGGCACGCATCATGTTGTTGCCATCAAGGGTAAAAAGATGGGGTTTTCATCATTGGTTTGAGATTATCCCTCTACATCATGTCGTCTTGCTTAAGGCGTTACTCTGTTCGTCATGAACTCAATACACTAGATGCATGCTGGATAGCGGTCGATGTGTGGAGTAATAGTAGTAGATGCACAAAGTATCGGTCTACTTGTCTCGGACGTGATGCCTATATGTATGATCATTGCCTTAGATATCACCATGACTTTGCGTGGTTCTATCAATTGCTCGACAGTAATTTGTTCACCGACCGTGATATTTGCTATTTTGAGATAAGCCTCTAGTGAACACTATGGCCCCCAGGGTCTACTCCACACCATATTTTCAGCCTTACACTTTATACTTCGTTGCACTTTCCGCCTTCAGGTCTCACTTTGCAAACAATCTTGAAGGGATTGACAACCCCTTTGAAGCGTTGGGTGCAAGCTTGTTTGTGTTTGCGCAGGTACTCTGGACTTGACGAGACCCTCCTTCTGGATCGATATCTTGGTTCTCAAACTGAGGGAAATACTTACTGCTCCTGTGCTGCATCACCCTTTCCTCTTCAAGGGAAAAACCAACGCAAGCCTAGTCTCCGTCAACGTGTCAATTTCTGGCGCTGTTGTTTGAGAAGTAGTAGAAGGATTTCTGGCACCGTTGCCGGCGAGGAATATCAAGTCAAGGACTCATCCAAGTAGGTGTCGTAAACTCATCTCTTGCATTTACTTTGTTTGCCAGTTGCCTCTCGTTTTCCTCTCCCCCACTTCACCAATTTGCCCTTTTCGTTTGCCTTCTTCGTTCGCACTTCTTCTCGCTTGCTCTTTGCCGCTTGCTTGCCTGCTAAAACCCGATTGGCCCCACCAAGGTATTTTGATGCTCACTTTGCGAAGTTAGAAGAGATTGAAACTAGTGTTAAAGGCTTCATGTCTACACAGTTTGAATATAATAGTTACTTCCGTAGAGAGCTGAAGGAGCAAAATTCTTTTCTAGCTTTTATGAGTAGAGAAGTTGATGATATGGCCAAAGAATTCCTTGTGCTAAATTCTCAGTTTGCTCGTCTTGATAAGTTAGTAGGCCAGATTTCTGATAAGCAAGCTACTTTAGTCAATAAAATGGCTGCTAAACCCGAAACTCGTGATGAGTATCACGAAGATCTTAAAGTGCTTGGTGTGACTCCCATTGAATCTTTGTTTTCTTGTGTCAAACCTAATAAGGGGCTGGATATGAATCCACTTTGGTTGAAAAGTGCCCCAATGATTCAGAGTCCATCTATCTTGATGCTAAAAGCATTGAAAGTGGAGTAGAAGATGTTAAAACTTTGAGTAGTAATGAAATTACTACCATGGATTTCAAGGAATTCAATTATGATAGTTTCTCCTTGATTGAATGCATTTCTTTGATGCAATCCATGTTAAACTCTCCACACGCTTATAGCCAAAACAAAGCCTTTACCGATCATATCGTCGAAGCTATGATAAAATCTCTTGAAGAGAAACTTGAATTGGAAGTCTCTATCCCTAGAAAGCTTCATGATGAGTGGGAACCTACCATCAAAATCAAAATCAAAAACTATGAATGCAATGCTTTGTGTGATTTGGGTGCTAGTGTTTCTGCGATTCCAAAGTCTCTATGTGATGTTCTGGGTTTTAATGAGATTGAAGAGTGTTCTCTTAATTTGCATCTTGCTGATTATACTGTGAAGAAACCCATGGGAATGATCAATGATGTTCTTATTATTGCAAATAGGAACTATGTACCCGTGGATTTCATTGTGCTTGACATTGATTGCAATCCTACATGCCCTATTATTCTTGGTAGACCTTTCCTAAGGACTATCGATGCTATCATCGATATGAAGAATGGGAATATTAGATTTCAATTTCCTTGAAGGAAGGGCATGGAACACTTTCCTAGAAAGAAAATAAGATTGCCTTATGAATCCATTATGAGGGCCACTTATGGTTTGAGCACCAAAGACGAGGATACGTGATTCTATCGCTTTTATGCCTAGCTAAGGGCATTAAACAATAGCGCTTGTTGGGAGGCAACCCAATGAATTTATCTTTTTCTTTCTGTGTTGTTGCGTCCAGACTTTCATAATTCTGTTGTGATTGTGTTTTCTGTGTTTCTTTTTGTGTTTGAGCCAAGCAAAACCTTTATGACTAGTCTCGGTAATGCTTGTTTGATCCTGCTGGAAAAAACAGAAACTTTTCGCTCACGTGATGATTTTTCATTTTTATTCAGAAAGAGATTTTGAGTTGATTATTTACGCTGCTGGTAGATATTCTTTTCGCCCAGGCCGTCGTAATTTTTCAGATTTTTTGAGGTAACACAAGTATACGAAGTATACAGATTGCTTCAGACTGGTCTGTTTTTGACAGATTCTGTTTTTGTTGAGTTGGTTGCTTGTTTTGATGAAACTATGGTTAGTATCAGGGGGTACTAGCCATGTAAAAGTGAGAATACAGTAGCCCAACATCAATATAGATAGAATTCAAGTTTGCTACACTACCAAAAGAAGTGGTAGTTTGTTTTCTTGTGCTAATCTTATCACGAGTTTCTGTTTAAGTTTTGTGTTGTGAAGTTTTCAAGTTTTGGGTGATGTTCTCATGGACGATGAGATAAGGAGTGGAAAGAGCTCAAGCTTGGGGATTCCCAAGGCATGCGAAGCCAAATTCAAGGACACCAAAAATCCTAAGCTTGGGGATGCCCCGGGAAGGCATCCCCTCTTTCGTCTTCAATCCATCGGTAACATTACTTGGAGCTATATTTTTATTCACCACATCAGATGCGTTTTGCTTGGATCGTCTTGTATCTTAGGAGTCTTTTCTTTTTGTTGTGTCACATCATCCTTGCTGCACACCTTTTTGAGAGAGAGAGAGACATGCACTCATCGTGATTTTGCTAGAATGCTCATAGTGCTTCACTTATATCTTTTGAGCTAGATACTTTTGCTCTTGTGCTTCACTTATATCTTTAGAGCACGGTGGTGCGTGATTTGGTAGTTGGCTTATGCTATGAAAGTAGTCCCAAAGGTGATAGATACCCAAAGAGGATGCAAAAACCTCCATCTTCATGTGCATTGAATAGAAAGAGAAGTTTTGATTCCTCTCAATTAGTTTTGAGACGTGGATTCGGTAATATTAAGAGCTATGTTAGTAGGGTGTTGTGAATCTAGAAATACTTGTGTTGAAGTTAGTGATTCCTGTAGCATGCACGTATGGTGAACCGCTACGTTAGGAATTCGGAGCATAATTGGTCTATTGATTGTCATCCTTTGTGTTGAGGTCAGGATCGCGTGATGGTTAACACCTACCAACCCTTCCCCTCGGAGTATGCGTTTAGCACTTTGTTTTGATTACTAATAAAAACTTTGGCAACCAGTATGTGAGTTCTTCATGACTAATGTGAGCCCATGGTATAGATGCACTTTCATCTCTCACCATTGCTAGCCTCTCTAGTGCCGCATAATTCTCGCTGGTGCACAAACCCACCAAATTCCTTCCTCAAAACAGCCACCATACCTACCTACTATGGCATTTTCATAGCCATTCCGAGATATATTGCCATGAAACTCCCACCGTTGCGTCTCATGACTTGTTCTGTCACTCTCATATTGCCATTGCATGATCATAAGATAGCTAGCAAGATGTTTCAACGTCATACGCCATGCTAGATCGTTGCACATCCCGGTACACTGTCGGAGGCATTTCCTATGGAGTCATCATCATCATTTTGAGCTGTGAGTAAATAAAAGTGTGATGATCATCATTATTAGAGCATTGTCCCATGTGAGTAAAAAAAATAGAAGAGGCCAAAGAGCCCATGAATAAAAAAAAGAGAAAAAAGAGGCCTAAGAGCCCAAATGAAAAAAAGAAAAGAGAGAAAAAGAGAGAAGGGATAATGCTACTATCTTTTTCCACACTTGTGCTTCATGATAGCACCATGTTCTTCATGATTGAGAGCTTCTTGCTTTGTCACTACCATATGCTAGTGGGAATCTTCATTATATAACTTGGCTTGTATATTCCAATGATGGGCTTCCTCAAAATTGCCCTAGGTCTTCATGAGCAAGCAAGTTGGATGCACACCCACTAGTTCTCCCTTTGAGCTTCCACATACTTATAGCTCTAGTGCAACTCTTGTATGGCAATCCCTACTCATTCACATTGATATCTATTAATGGGCATCTCCATAACCCTTTGATATACCGAATCAATGTGACCATCTCCTCCTTTTTGTCTCACAACCAACACCACACTCTATTCCACCTATAGTGCTATATCCATGGCTCGCGCTCATGTATTGCGTGATAGTTATAAAAAGTTTGAGAAATTAAGAGTGCGAAAACAATTACTTGGCCAATACCGGGGTTGTGCATGATTTACATTAGTTGTGTGAGGATGATGGAGCATAGCGAGACTATATGATTTTGTAGGGATAACTTTCATTGGCCTTGTTATTTTGAAAGTTCATGATTACCTTGCTAGTTTGCTTGAAGTATTATTGTTTTCCTGTTAATAGAAAACTATTGTTTTGAATCTTACGGATCTGAACATTCATGTCTCGTGAAAGAAGTTGCAAAGGACAACTATGCTAGGTAGCATTCGACATCAAATATTCATTCTTTATCACTTCTCTACTCGAGGATGAGCAGGAGTTAAGCTTGGGGATGCTTGATACGTCTCCAACGTATCTATAATTTTTGATGGTTTCATGCTATTATCTTGTCAAACTTTGGATGTTATACATGCTTTTTATATATTTTTTGGGACTAACTTATTAACTCAGTGCCAAGTGCCAGTTCCTGTTTTTCCATGTTTTTGACCCCTTTCAGAGGAGATTTTGAAACGGAGTCCAAACGGAAGAAAATCCATGAAAAGATTTTTTCCGGAACGGAAGAAGATCGGGAAGCCTGAGAGCCAAGGCAGGGGAGCCTCAGGGGCCCCACAAGCCCCCACCCCGCGGCCAGGGGGAGGCCGTGGACCACAGGCTTGTGGGCCCCCTGGGCGCCCTCTGCCCTAGGGGTTGCGCCTATAAATTCCCTAAAAATCCCAAAACAGTCAGGAGATCATCGAAATTACTTTTCCGCTGCCGCAAGCTTCTGTCTCCGCAAGATCCCATCTGGGGCATGTTCGGGTGCCCTGCCGGAGGGGAGATTCAGATACGGAGGGCTTCTCTATCAACACCATGACCTCTCCGATGATGCGTGAGTAGTTCACCATAGACCTACGGGTCCATAGCTAGTAACTAGATTGCTTCTTCTCTCTCTTGGATCTTCAATATAAAGTTCTGCATGATCTTCATGGAGATCTATCCGATGTACTCTTCTTTTGCGGTGTGTTTGTCAAGATCCGATGAATTGTGGATTTATGATCAGATTATCTATGAATCTTATTTGAGTTTCTTCTGATCTCTCTTATGCATGATTTCATATCCTTGTAATTCTCTTCGAGTTGTGGGTTTTGTCTGGCCAACTAGATCTATGACTCTTGCAATGGGAGAAGTTGTTGGTTTTGGGTTCATACCGTGCGGTGACCTCACCCAGTGACAGAAGGGGTAGCGAGGCACGCATCATGTTGTTGCCATCAAGGGTAAAAAGATGGGGTTTTCACCATTGGTTTGAGATTATCCCTCTACATCATGTCATCTTGCTTAAGGCGTTACTCTGTTCGTCATAAACTCAATACACTAGATGCATACTGGATAGCGGTCGATGTGTGGAGTAATAGTAGTAGATGCAGAAAGTATTGGTCTACTTGTCTCGGACGTGATGCCTATATGTATGATCATTGCCTTAGATATCGTCATGACTTTGCGCGGTTCTATCAATTGCTCGGCAGTAAGTTGTTCACCCACCCTGATATTTGCTATTTTGAGAGAAGCCTCTAGTGAACACTATGGCCCCCAGGGTCTACTCCACACCATATTTTCAGCCTTACACTTTTTACTTCGTTGCACTTTCCGCCTTCAGATCTCACTTTGCAAACAACTTGAAAGGATTGACAACCCCTTTGAAGCGTTGGGTGCAAGCTTGTTTGTGTTTGCGCAGGTACTCTGGACTTGACGAGACCCTCCTTCTGGATCGATACCTTGATTCTCAAACTGAGGGAAATATTTACTGCTCCTGTGCTGCATCACCCTTACCTCTTCAAGGTAAAAAACAACGCAAGCCCAGTCTCTGTCAACGTGTCAATTTCTGGCGCTGTTGTTTGAGAAGTAGAAGTAGGTAACTGAGGTTGCTATTTAAGTATAGTAGTAACTTGCAATAGTTTTGAGGTATTGATTTGAGTAATGTTTGGACTATTGGTGCCAAGAGCTTGAGCCTATTAGTGATAGGTGTCATATTTTGGGAAATCCGTGTGTTTTTCAAAAAAAAAAATTAGTTGAGAACTCTAGCTACTAGATTGATCGCTAACCTGTGGAGGGGTTGGAATATATAGAGTACCCTCACGTTACCATGAGTCGAGGATGCGCAAGGATAACCAAACCCCCAAACACTCCTCCTCGGGGTACTTGTCTCTTTGTGAATTTCCTAACTAGATAGAGAGTTACCGATAATAAGTGTATCAGTTCTTCGGACTAATGTGAGTATTCGATTGTTGGCACTTCCACCATCCATATTTTGCTAGCCTCTTCGGTACTGTGCATTTCCCTTTCTCACATTGAGAGTTGGTGCAAACTCCGCCGGTGCATCCAAACCCATGACATGATATGCTTTGTCATACATAAGTCTCCTTATATCTTTCCTCAAAACAGCCACCATACCTACCTATTAAGGCATTTCCATAGCCTTTTCGAGATACATTGCCGTGCAACATCCACCATATCATGACTTTATCCTCATGTCATACATGGTTTTGCTTGATCATAGAGCCGCATGATAGTTGGGCCTAGCTCCAATTATTGCTACATGACACGCTAGTATCATTGCATATCCTGCTACACTCGCAAAGGCATACATTTGCATACATCATGATAGTTTTCACTTGTCTTTATGCCGAGTACTTCTTATAAAGTGTGATGATTTTTCTTTTTATTCATGTAAAACATAGAGTGTTGCCCTTAAGAGAGGAATGTTGGGGTAACGTAGCATAAATTCAAACACCATATTCAGATCTTCCTATGGAGAGACCAACAACGAGAGGGGTGAGTGCATCTTCATACCTTTGAAGATCGCTAAGCGGAAGTTTTGCTAGAACGCGGTTGATGGAGTCGTACTCGCGGCGATTCAGATCGCGGTGTGATTCCGATCTAGTGCCGAACCACGGCACCTTCGTGTTCAACACACGTGCAGCCCGGTGACCTCTTCTACACCTTGATCCAGCAAGGAGGAGGGAGAGGTTGGGGAATATCTCTGGCAGCACGACGGCGTGATGTCGATGGAGATACGAGGTCTCTCGGCAGGGCTTCGCCAAGCACCGTGGGAGAGGAGGAAGGAGGGAAGCAGGGCTGCGCCGAGGGAGATGGAAAACTGTGTACCAAACAACCCCAAAACCCTCTCTATATATAGGAGGAGGGAAGGGTGGGGGTGCCACCCCTAGGGTTCCCACCCTAGGTGGTGCGGCAGCCCTCCTAGATGGGAGGTGCCAAGGCCAGTGCAGGGAGAGGGGGTGGCGCAACCCTAGGTGGGCCTTAGGCCCACCAGTGCCTAGGGTTTCCCCTCCCTCCCTCTCTGGTGCGCATGGGCTGGGTGTGGGGGGCACACCAGCCCACCTAGGGGCTGGTTCCCTCCCGCACTTGGCCCATGTAGCCCTCCAGGGCTTGTGGCCCCTCCCGGTGGGCCTCCGGAACCCTTCCGGTGCTCTCGGCACTTTGTCGGTGGTGCCCGAAACATTTCCGGCGTCCAAACCCATCCATCCTATATATCAATCTTTACCTCCGGACCATTCCGGAGCTCCTCGTGATATCCGGGATCTCATCCGGGACTCCAAACATCCTTAGGTGACCTTGTATAACAATTCCCTATGACCCTAGCGTCATCGAACCTTAAGTGTGTAGACCCTACGGGTTCGGGAGGCATGCAGACATGACCGAGACACTCTCCGGCCAATAACCATCAGCGGGATCTGGATACCCATGGTGGCTCCCACATGTTCCACGATGATATCATCGGATGAACCACGATGTCAAGGATTCAATTAATCCCGTATACAATTCGCTTTGTCTGTCGGTATAGAACTTGCCCGAGATTCGATCGTCGGTATACCTATACCTTATTCAATCTCGTTACCGGCAAGTCTCTTTACTCGTTCCGTAGCACGTCATCCTGTGACTAACTCCTTAGTCACATTGAGCTCATGATGATGTTCTACTGTGTGGGCCCAGAGATACCACTCCGTCACACGGAGTGAGAAATCCCGATCTCGATTCGTACCAACCCAACAGACACTTTCAGAGGTACCCGTAGTGCACCTTTATAGTCACCCTGTTATGTTGTGACGTTTGATACACGCAAAGCACTCCTACGGTATCCGGGAGTTGCAAAATCTCAAGGTCGAAGGAAAAGACACTTGACATTGGAAAAGCTTTAGCATACGAACAATACGATCTAGTGCTATGCTTAGGATTGGGTCTTGTCCATCACGTCATTCTCCCAATGATGTGATCCCGTTATCAATAACATCTAATGTCCATGATCAGGAAACTATGATCATCTATTGATTAACGAGCTAGCCAACTAGAGGCTTGCTAGGGACACATTGTGATCTATTTATTCACACATGTATTACTGTTTCCTGTTAATACAATTATAGCATGAACAATAGACGATTATCATGAACAAGGAAATATGATAATAACCATTTTATTATTGCCTCCAGGGCATATTTCCAACAAGGAAAAGATCCCAAAGAGGACAAAACAAAAAATCCCAAAGAGGACAAATGAGAGATAAAAATAAAGAGCCAAAGAGGCCACAAAAAAATAAAAATAAAAGAAAAAAGAAGTAAAAAGAGAGAAGGGGGCAACACCACTATTCCTTTTGAAAGATCCACACTCGTACTCCATTGCTATATTGGTACTACATAGAGATTATCATTCATGCATAACTATGTGGGGATCCTTACACTATAGAACTTGGTTTGCATATTCCAATGATGAGCCTCCTCAAATGAGCTCCAGGTCTTCATGAGCAAACAAGTTAGATGCACCCCACTAGTTCCATTAGAGAGCTTACCTTAGCTCATATGTGCATCCGTTACATGGCAATCCCTACTCCTCACATCATATCTATCATTTCTCTTCCTCTCGCCTATGGTTGTCCTCATTGATGTGAGACTTTCACACCTTTTTGTCTTCCTTCCCCATCATTATTCTATTTGCCATCCTAAGTGTCAACATATCTTGCTTACGCTCATCCATTGCATCAGTGCTCAAAGTCGAAAGGGAGAGGATCATTTTTACTTCTGCGTGACTAGTGGTCTGGGGATGAGTCAAAATAAGATTCCAAAGGAGACCAAGCGTGAAATTTTAGTAGATTGAGTTCTCAATGAAAAAAGTATATATTTTATAATCTCAACCCATCAACCACTTCTTGCATGCAAACACCATTTCGAGACATTCGAGTCACGGATAGTGAGAGCTCTTGCACCTTTATGTTCTTACTTTGCTAAACTCAATACTAGATATAGACTCTTGCTTGTTATTGTCTTGACTTGAATTGCATATCTCACTTGCTTTATGATACGTCTCAAACGTATCTATAATTTTTGATGTTTTCACGCTGTTATCTTGCCTTCTTTGTATGTTTTATGTACCTTTTTATATCTTTTTGGGACTAACTTATTAATTCAGTGCCAAGTGTCAGTTCCTGTTTTTTCCGTCTTTTTGACTCTTTTCAGATCTGATTTTGGAATAAAGTACAAACGGAAGAAAAACCGCGAAATGATTTTTTCCTGAACGGAAGAAGTCCAGGGGGCTTTTGGGCCAAGCCAGGTGGGCTCCAGGGAGCCCACAAGCCCCCACTCCGCCACCAGGGGGAGGCGGCGGTGGGCAGGCTTGTGGTCTCCCTGGCCGCCCCCTGATCTAGGTCTTTGGCCTATAAATTCCCAAATATTCCACAAAAAATCAGGGGAGCCTCGAAATTACTTTTCCGCCGCCGCAAGCTTCCGTTTCCGCGAGATCTCATCTGGAAACCCTTCGCGGCGCCCTGTCAGAGGGGACTTTGGAGTTGGAGGGCTTCTTCATCGTCATCATCGCCCCTCCAATGACTCGTGAGTAGTTTACTTCAGACCTACAGGTCCGTAGTTAGTAGCTAGATGGCTTCTTCTCTCTCTTGGATCTTCAATACAAAGTTCTCCATGATCTTCATGGAGATCTATCCGATGTAATCTTCTTTGGCGGTGTGTTTGTCGAGATCCGATGAATTATGCACTTGTGATCAGATTATCTATGATATATATTTGAGTCTTTGCTGATTTCTTATATGCATGATTTGATATCCTTGTAAGTCTCTCCGAGTCATGGGTTTTGTTTGGCCAACTAGATCTATGATTCTTGCAATGGGTGAAGTGCTTGGTTTTGGGTTCTGCCATGTGGTGACCTTTCCCAGTGACAGTAGGGGCAGCAAGGCACACATGAAGCAGTTTCCATCAAGGGTAAAAAGATGGGGTTTTTATCATTGGTTTGATATTATCCCTCTACATCATGTCATCTTGCTTAAGGCGTTACTCTGTTCTTATGGACTTAATACACTAGATGCATGCTGGATAGCGGTTGACGTGTGGAGTAATAGTAGTAGATGGAGAAAGTATCGGTCTACTTGTTTCGGACGTGATGCCTATAGAAATAATCATTGCATAGATATCGTCACGACTCTGCACAGTTCTTTCAATTGCTCGACAGTAATTTGTTCACCCACTGTCTACTTGCTTTCATGAGAGAAGCCACTAGTAAACACTACGGCCCCCGGGTCTATTCACATCCATCGTTTACATCTCCGCTTTTACTTTGCTTTGTTACTTTGTTGCTTTCAGTTCTCACTTGGAAAACAATCTATAAGGGATTGACAACCCCTTCATAGCGTTGGGTGCAAGCTTTTGTGTTTGTGCAGGATCTTGAGATACCCTTCCGCCGGATTCATACCTTGGTTCTCAAACTAAGGGAAATACTTACCGTCGCTGTGCTACATCACCCTTTCCGCTTCGAGGGAACACCAACGCAAGGCTCCAAGGCCACGGGGGAAATCCTTTCAATACTTGCCTAGGAAGTCCCTTAAGGTGTAGCCGTAGCTGAAGGACTCCTGGTGCCGTCGACACAACTATTTTTGGCGCCGGTGCAAGAGATACACAACAAACATCAGAAGTATTTCTAACGCCTTTGCTGGGGAGGAGAAATTAAGATCTATCCAAGTAGGTCTCACAAACTCTTCTATTGCATTTACTTTTGTTGCCAGTTGCCTCTCGTTTTCCTCTCCCCCACTTCACATTTGCCATTTTCATTCGCTTTTCTCCTTCGCCGTTTTCTTTTGCCCTTGCCGTTTTCCTTTGCCGGTTTCTTGCTTGCTTGTGTGCTTGTTTGTTTGTTGAAGACATCATGAAAACACCAAACTTTGCGACTTCTCGAGCACTAATAATAATGATTTTATTAGTACTCCGATTGCTCCCGCCACTAGTGCGGAATCGTTTGAAATCAACGCAGCTTTGCTGAACCATGTTATGAAAGAGCAATTGTCTGGCCTTCCTAGTGAAGATGCCACATCCCATCTCAATACCTTCATTGAGCTTTGTGATATGCAAAAGAAAAGAGATGTGGATAATGACGTGATTAAGTTGAAACCTTTTCCTTTCTCGTTGCGAGATCGCGCAAAAACTTGGTTTTCTTCTTTGCCTAAAAATTGTATCGATTCTTGGGATAGGTGCAAAGATGCTTACATATCCAAGTATTTTCTGCCGGCTAAGATCATCTCCTTACGTAAAGATATCATGAATTTCAAGCAACTTGATCATGAACACGTTGCACAATCTTGGGAGAGGATGAAGCTTATGATTAGAAATTGTCTTGCTCATGGCTTGAGTTTGTGGATGATTATACAAATCTTTTACGCTGGCTTGAATTTCGCTTCTCGCAATATCTTGGACTCCGCCTCAGGTGGAACGTTCATGGAAATTACGTTAGGAGACGCTACAAAACTCCTAGACAATATCATGACCAACTACTCTCAGTGGCACACTGAAAGGTCGCCTGCTAGCAAAAAGGTGCACGCTATAGAAGAGATTAACTCGCTTAGTGCTAAGATGGATGAGTTGATGAATTTGGTTGCTAGTAGAAACGCTACCGTATATTCCTAATGACATGCCACTATCTTCTTTGATTGAGAGTAGCAACGCTAGTCTGGACGTGAATTTTGTCGGTAGGAACAATTTTGGCAACAAGCATTTAGAGGAAACTATGTTCCTAGGCCTTTTCCTAGTAACTCCTCTAACAATTATGGCAATTCCTACGGCAACACTTATGGAAATCATAACGAATTACCCTCTGATCTAGAGAGTAATATCAAAGAGTTCATCAACTCTCAAAAGATTTTCAATGCGTCCATAGAGGAAAAACTACTCAAAATAAACGATTTGGCTAAGAGCGTTGATAGGATGTCTTGTGATATTGATGCTTTGAAAGTTAGATGCGCTCCTCCCAAGATCAACTTGGATGAAACTTTGAAAGCTATGTGTATCTCCACGAATGAGAGCAAAGAAAGAACCGCCCAAATTCGCGCTAGACATGAATGGTTTAAAAGGGTGCGTTTTAGTGATGCAAATCACGAAGATCTTAAAGTGCTTGGTGTGTCTCCTCTTGAATCTTTGTTTTCCCATGTCAAACGTACTTATGGAGGGGCTGGATATGAATCCACTTTGGTTGAAAAACGCCCCAATGATTCGGAGTCCACCTATCTTGATGATAAAGGTGTGGAGAGTGGAGTAGAAGAAGTCAAAATTTTGGGTAGTAATGAAACTCCCACTTTGGATTTCAAGGAATTCAATTATGATAATTGCTCCTTGTTTGAATGCATTTCTTTGATGCAATCCATTGCAAACTCTCCACATGCTTATAGCCAAAGTAAAGCCTTTACCGCACACATCGTAGATGCTATGATGAAATCTCTTGAAGAGAAGCTCAAACTAGAAGTCTCTATACCTAGAAAACTTCATGATGAGTGGGAACCTACTATCAAAATCAAGATCAAAAACTATGAGTGCAATGCTTTGTGTGATTTGGGTGCTAGTGTTTCCGCGATTCCAAAGTCTTTATGTGATATTCTTGGTTTTCATGAGATTGAAGAGTGTTCTCTTAATTTGCATCTTGCGGATTCTACCGTCAAGAAGCCCATGGGGAGGATCGATGATGTTCTTATTGTTGCAAATACAAACTATGTACCCGTGCATTTGATTGTACTTGACATAGATTGCAATCCTTCATGTCCCATTATTCTTGGTAGACCTTTCCTAAGGACTATTGGTGCTATCATCGATATGAAGGAAGGGAATATTAGATTTCAATTTCCCTTAAAGAAGGGCATGGAGCACTTTCCTAGAAAGAAAATAAGATTGCCTTATGAATCTATGATGATGGCTACTTATGGTTTGAGCACCAAAGATAACTATACGTGATTCCATCACTTTCGCCTAGCTAAGGGCGTTAAACAAAAGCGCTTGTTGGGAGGCAACCCAACGAATCTATCCTTTTTCTTTCTGTTTTGTGTTTTCCACACTTTCATAATTCTGTTATGATTGTGTTTTTTGTGTTTCTTTTTGCGTTTGTGCCAAGCAAAACCGTTATGATTAGTCTTGAGGATGATCGTTTGGTCACGCTGGAAAAGACAGAAACTTCCTGCTCACGAAAAGCATTTTCATTTTTTTTCTGTAAGAGCTTTTGAGTTGATTCTTTTTGCTGCTGCTTTCTACACAAATTCTTCAGACTGTCGTAATGCTTCAGAATACCAGAGGTATATGAAACATACAGATTGCTACAGACTGGTCTGCTGTTAACAGATTCTGTTTTTGTTGTGTTGGTTGCTTATTTTGATGAAACTATGGATAGTATCGGGGGGTATTAGCCATGGAAGATTTAAAGTACAGTAACCCAACATCAGCACAAGTAGAATTTAAGTGTGCTACAGTACCTAAGGAAGTGGTGGTTTGCCTTCTTGTACTAATGTTATCACGAGTTTCTCTTTAAGTTTCGTGTTGTGAAGTTTTCAAGTTTTGGGTGAAGTTCTTATGGACAAAAAGATAAATAGTGGCAAGAGCTCAAGCTTGGGGATGCCCAAGGCACCCCAAGAGATTCAAGGATGCCGTAAAATCCTAAGCTTGGGGATGCCCCCGGAAGGCATCCCCTCTCTCGTCTTCAATCCATCGATAACGTTACTTGGGGCTATATTTTTATTCACCACATGTTATGTGTTTTTGCTTGGAGCGTCTTGTATCGTAGGAGTCTTTTATTTTTTTGTGTCACAATCATCCTTGCTGCACACCTAGAGAGAGAGACATGAACTCACCGTGATTTTGTCGAGCTTCACTTATATCTTTTGGTAGACAATTCAGCTCACATGTGCTTCACTTATATCTTTTGAGCTAGATACTTTTGCTCCATGTGCTTCACTTATATCTTTTAGAGCGCAGTGGTGTGTGGCCTGGTAGTTGATCTATGCTTTGAAAGTATTCTCAAAAGGGGTAGTTATCCAAAGGGATGCGAAAACTTCCACCTTCATGTGCATTGAATAGTTAGAGAAGTTTGATTCATCTCAATTAGTTTTGAGTTGTGGTTATGGTAATATTGAAGTCATGCTAGTAAGGTGTTGTGGATATAGAAATACTTGTGTTGAAGTTAATGATTCCTGTAGCATGCACGTATGGTGAACTGCTATGTGATGAAGTGTGAGCATGATTAGTATATTGATTGTCATCCTTTGCGTGGCGATCGGGATTGCGCGATGGTTTATACCTACCAACCCTTCCCCTAGGAGTATGCGTTGAATGCTTTGTTTCGATTACTAATAGAACTTTTACAACAAGTATATGAGTTCTTCATGACTAATGTTGAGTCCAAGGTTTAGATGCACTTTCACCTTCCACCATCACTATCTTCTTAGTGTCGTGCAACTTTCGCCAGTGCACAAAACCCACCACTAGCCTCCCTCAAAACATCCACCATACCTACCTACTATGGCTTTTTCAAAGTCATTCCGAGATATATTGCCATGAAACTACCACCATGACATGTGCCACCACGTCTACTTTGCCTTTGCACGATCGTAAGATAGCTAGCATGATGTTTCCATTGATGTCTATGCCATGCTAGATCATTGCCACGGTACACTACCGAAGGCATTCCATGCTAGATCGTTGCTCTAAGTTTTGATTTGAAAGTGTGATGGTCATCATTATTGGAGCATTGTCCCATGTGAGGAAATAAAAGATGCCAAAGAAGCCCATAAAAAAAAGAGGCCAAAGAGCCCACCAAAAAAAATGAGAGAAAAAGAGAGAAGGGACAATGCTACCACTTTTTCCACACTTGTGCATTTTGAGCACCATGATCTTGATGATTGAGAGTCTCTCGTTTTGTCACCACCATATAGCTAGTGGGAAATTCTCATTATATAACTTGGCTTGTATATTCCAATGATAGGCTTCCTCAAAATTGCCTTAGGTCTTCGTGAGCAAGCAAGTTGGATGCACACCCACTAGTTTTGTTTAAGAGCTTTCACATACTTGTAGCTCTAGTGCATCAGTTGTATGGCAACCCCTACTCATTCACATTGATATCTATTGATGAGCATCTCCACAGCTCATTGATATGACTAGTTAATGTGACTATCTTCTCCTTTTTGTCTTGCAACCCCCACCACATTCCACACCATCTATAGTACTATAACCATGGCTCAAGCTCATGTATTGCGTGAGAGTTGAAAATGTTTGAGAAAGTAAAGGTGTGAAACAATTACTTGGCCAATACCGGGGTTGTGCATGATTTAAACTCGTTGTGCAATGATGATAGAGCATAGCCAGACTATATGCTTTTGTAGGGATAACTTTCTTTTGGCCTTGTTATTTTGAAAGTTCATGATTACTTTGCTAGTTTGCTTGAATTATTATTGTTTCCACGTCAATAGAAAACTATTGTTTTGAATCTAATGGATCTGAACATTCACGTCACACGAGGAATTACAAAAGACACCTATGCTAGGTAGCATGAAAGCATAAAAAATTCGAGCACGAGCAGGAGTTAAGCTTGGGGATGCTTGATACGTCTCAAACGTATCTATAATTTTTGATGTTTTCACGCTGTTATCTTGCCTTGTTTGTATGTTTTATGTACCTTTTTATATCTTTTTCGGACTAACTTATTAATTCAGTGCCAAGTGCCAATTCCTGTTTTTTCCGTGTTTTTGACTCTTTTCAGATCTGATTTTGGAACGGAGTCCAAACGGAAGAAAAACCCCGAAATGATTTTTTCCTGAACGAAACAGGTCCAGGGGGCTTTTGGGCCAAGCTAGGTGGGCTCCACGGAGCCCACAAGCTCCCACTCCGCCACCAGGGGGAGGCGGCGGTGGGCAGGCTTGTGGCCTCTCTAGCCGCCCCCTGACCTAGGTCTTTGGCCTATAAATTCCCAAATAGTCCGCAAAAAATCAGGGGAGCCTCGAAATTACTTTTCCGCCGCCGCAAGCTTCCGTTTCCGCGAGATCTCATCTGGAAACCCTTCCCGGCGCCCTACCGGAGGGGACTTTGGAGTTGGAGGGCTTCTTCATCGTCATCATCGCCCCTCCAATGACTCGTGAGTAGTTCACTTCAGACCTACGGGTCCATAGTTAGTAGCTAGATGGCTTCTTCTCTCTCTTGGATCTTCAATACAAAGTTCTCCATGATCTTCATGGAGATCTATCCAATGTAATCTTCTTTGGCGGCGTTTTTGTCGAGATCCGATGAATTGTGGACTTGTGATCAGATTATCTATGATATATATTTGAGTCTTTGCTGATTTCTTATATGCATGATTTGATATCCTTGTAAGTCTCTCCGAGTCTTGGGTTTTGTTTGGCCAACTTGATCTATGATTCTTGCAATGGGAGAAGTGCTTGGTTTTGGGTTCTGCCATGTGGTGACCTTTCCCAGTGACAGTAGGGGCAGCAAGGCACACATCAAGCAGTTGCCATCAAGGGTAAAAAGATGGGGTTTTTATCATTGGTATGAGATTATACCTCTACATCATGTCATCTTGCTTAAGGCGTTACTCTGTTCTTATGGACTTAATACACTAGATGCATGCTCGATAGCGGTCGACGTGTGGAGTAATAGTAGTAGATGGAGAAAGTATCGGTCTACTTGTTTCGGACGTGATGCCTATAGAAATAATCATTGCATAGATATCGTCACGACTCTGCACAGTTCTATTAATTGCTCGACAGTAATTTGTTCACCCACCGTCTACTTGCTTTCATGAGAGAAGCCACTAGTAAACACTACGGCCCCCGGGTCTATTCACATCCATCGTTTACATCTCCGCTTTTAGTTTGCTTTGTTACTTTGTTGCTTTTAGTTCTCACTTGGCAAACAATCTATAAGGGATTGACAACCCCTTCATAGCGTTGGGCGCAAGCTTTTGTGTTTGTGCAGGATCTTGAGATACTCTTCCGCCGGATTGATACCTTGGTTCTCAAACTGAGGGAAATACTTACCGTCGCTGTGATACATCACCCTTTCCGCTTCGAGGGAACACCAACGCAAGGATCCAAGGCCACGGGGGAAATCCTTTGCATACTTGCCTAGGAAGTCCCTTAAGGCGTAGCCGTAGCTGAAGGATTCCTGGTGCCATGGACACAACTATTTCTGGCGCCGTTGCAAGGGATACACAACAAACATCACTTTACTTTGAAATTCTTATATGTGTGTTAGCATGGCACCACAGAAATTATTGTGTTATCATTTTTCTACTCGAGGACGAGCAGAAATTAAGCTTGGGGATGTTGATACGTCCCAAACGTATCTATAATTTCTGCTTGTTCCATGATCTTTTTGGTGACATTGTTATATGTTTTGCTACACTTTTATATCATTTTACACGTATTTGGACTAACCTACTAACTCAGTGCACCCAATGCTAGTTTCTATCTGCTGATGTCTATTTTGCAGGGGCTTTTACCCAATTTTCCGAAGCCCTAAAAATTCCAGAAAAAATATATAAAAAAATCAACGAAACAGAAGCTTCTAGATCACCAAAGATGGGCCAGAGGGGGGCCAGGAGCCTCCCAGGCGACCTGCTGGCGCGGCCAGGCCCTAGGCCATGCTAGGAGGCCACCTGGGTGGGTCCCACCTCCTCCGATGCCCTCCTTTGGCCTATATTTAGGGTCCTAAGAGGAAACCCTTGAAGAACTTCTAGAATCGCGAATTTCTCCATCATTCCGCCGCCGCAGCACTTCCGAGATCGGGAGCGTCAGGAGACCTCTTGTCGGCACCCTACCGGAGGGAGGGTTGACCTCCAGGAGCTTCTCCACCGCCATGGACACTTCCCAGACGTGCCGTGAGTACTCCTCCTTGGACCATGAGTCCATGACCTGTAGTTATGTGATGTCTCCTCTCCAACTTGTGCTTCAATGGTTAGTCCTTGTGAGCTGCCCTACATGATCAAGGAATCTATGTAATTCTCTTGCTATTGCTATGCTCGGTTTGTTGGGATCCGATGGATTATGAGATTATGTTCAGATTGTTATGAGTTATATATTTGATTATCCTTTTATATTATGTTCCTTAGTGATTCATCCATGTTCTCCGTTGCTATTTATTGCTTTGGCCTAGTAGTAGATTGTAGCTACAAGAGGGAGCGTTATGCATGATTGTGGGTTCATGCCCCTGATTTCTAGCTTGAGTGACAGAAACACGAGACTAGCGGATGTGCTTGTTGCCACCAGGGAGAAAACAACGGTTCTTGTGACCATGGTTGCAAGGATTGTTTACCTTATTCATAGTTCGTTAATGCAGTTGTCCGTTGCTTTGAGTTCACACTTTGGGTGGGGCTCGCAACTTAATACCGGCCAGATGTTCTGGATAGATATCTCAAGGTGGATGATTAGTAAGTAGATGCTGATGAATAAATGGTCTACTTGTCTTGGCGTACACCCCATTACTATTGAACCTCTAACTATCAAGTAGCATAATTAGCATTGCGGTGCGTTCATAATTTTGTCAATTGCCCAACTGCGATTTGTTTACCCAAGCATAGTCGTTTATCGTCTTTTGGGAGAGAGATATCACTAGTGAACATCATGTGACTCCGGTCCATATCACCATCATTGTTTACACCTCCACCATTTACCGTTCTTATTTAATTTTCTGTTGCAATCACCATTACTATTCTCGCTTGTGTTTTGATCCTTTGCAAACTACAAGGCCGGAAAGATTGACAACATCTCTGTACTCGTTGGGAGCAAAGTTATTTGTGTGTGTGCAGGTCCACGTCTTGTGCTAGCACCAGGGTGGAAGACACCTACTTGTTGATCCTAGGAGTCCTCCTGGTTTGATAAACCTTACAGTTACTGCGTGAGGGAAAACTTGCTGCTGACTACATCTCAACCTTCCACTTGGGGTAACCAACAAGGTGTAAGAAGTATATACATCATCTCGTCATCACACACTCAATGATTACCAACTCATCAGACATGGGTTGTTGACCGGTGTCGGAGAAGGCCAGTGTAATTTGTGCAATGACCAACACGAGATGGGCGTGGGCGGCCTCGAGATTGGCATGGGTATCCGCTGTGAGGGCTATAGCAACCACCGAGAAACTAATAGTTGATGTGCCATTATCGTCATTTTCTAAGCCCATTGTGGTTGTTGCTGTCGCCCTTTTAGTTACATCACATGTCCTTTCTATTGCTGCAGCCGCCTTGTTGGAGGTAGCAGCCACGTTCAAGCATGTTGAGAGCGTGCTCATGGCTGATGCAGCCGCGCTTAGGCCGGATTAGGTTGCCGAACTTGCCCTCATGATGGGGATCCATGTCCCCATCTTTGACATGCGACGATTGAACAGTAAAATGATCTTGAGGAGCTAGTGCGGTAAACTCGCCGATGGTGGAATGTAGTCAACGAAGCTTCCGTCCCAAGACATGTATGAGGATTGGCCCAAGATATTTTGTATTGCATCACACCCGACTCATGAACATGGACTGTTTATGACATACTTGATATTTATATTGTTTTAAAACAAAAAATGAGGTTGCTTCAGCAAAGGATGGTGTTTGGATAGCAATAATATTTATGTGCAGTGAACGCGGACCAATAGTAGTGTCATGCTAAAATATGGAATTTTTCTGGGTTCGTTTGACATTTTTATACATGAATTGATTTTTCTAGACATCTAATGTGTATAATTCAAATTTTAAATATAGTCCCAAGGTCCGGTGCATCAAAATGGGTTGAAAAATCATATGAGTGTCCATGGCTTCATATTTAGGTCACATGCAAGAAATTGGTATGAATTTAAACCATATAGGCATATTGGCTCAGCCACAAACATGGAGAAACTTGGTTTCTAAATTACTGTAAATCAAAAATGCATAAAAATTCATGAAACTTGGCATGTTGTCATGACATGGCACATATGCGTCGTGGTAAAAAAATTGTCCAATTTGGGACAAGTCTTGTCATAAGCCCCTTACATACCGGAGCTTCTCATGGGAAGCTTTGTGGTTCCGATAGGGAACCCATCACCTTATGTGGGCGAATCAACATCCACTCATATTCTCTCATTGAACTTTTTTCTAGAGGCAACATAGACCAATAGGAGTGTCTTGCTAAAATATGGAATTATTCAAGGTTTGTTTTGCAATTTTTATACATTAGTTGAGTTTTCAAGGCATTTAATGTGTATAATTCAAATTTGAACTAAAATCATAAGGTCCGATGCATCAAAATTCGTTGAAAAATGATATAAGTGTCCATGGCTACATCTTTGGCCGCATGGAAGAAATGGAAATGAATTGCAAACGTCTCGGTATCTTGGCTTGACCACAAATATTAAGAAACTTGGGTTTTAAATTCATGTAAATCGAAAACTTGTGAGAAATTCATGAATCTTGGCATGGTGTCATGACATGGCTCATATGTGTCGTGGTAAAAAAATTGTCTAATTTGGGACAAGTTTTAGGACAAAGCCTTTACAAACCAGAGCTTCTCATGGGAAGCTTTGTGGTCCCAATATGGAACGCGTCACCTTACGTGGGCGAAATGGCATCCGCTGCCTCTTCTCACCGTGAATTATTTATAGCGGCAACATAGACCAACATAAGTGGCATGCTAAAATATGGAACTATGCAGAGTTCGTTTGACCTTTTTATACATCAATTGACTTTTATAGGCATTTAATGTGCATAATTAAAATTTGAACTACAGTCACAAGGTCCGGTGCATCAAAATGGATTGAAAATCATATAAGTGTACATGGCTGCATCTTTAGGTCCCATGAAAGAAATGGAAATGAAGTTCAAACATCTCACGGTCTTGGATCAGCCACACAAACATTGAGAAACTCGGCTTTCAAATTCATGTAATAAAAAAACTCGTCAGAAATTCATGAAACTTGGCATGTGTTATGACATGTTACATATGTGTCTTGGTAAAAACTTGACAAATTGGGGACAAGTTTTGGCATAAGCCAGAGTCACAACTTGTTTTCACTACCACTTTTTCTGTAATTCAAAAATCTGAGTTTATTAAAACTTCTTCAAAACTAATGTTGTGAGTGCCATGATTGTCATTGTATGCTTGTATGCTTGATCATGTGATATCACAAACCACATTTCTCATGACTTAATTATTTTCAAAACCCTTTTTCTTATTTCTCGTTAATGTAAAACCCTGATTTGGGTAGCACTAGAAGCCCTTGATGGCAAGGAGTGTTCTTACCCAAAGTTGGTGATGTGGTTCTAGCACCATTTTAGAGCACCAAAACATAAAATAATTATTTTATCAATTATTTTCCTAATTTATTTGCATGTCCATTTCTGAGGCCAGAAATGGTATTCCTATGTGGAAAAATACTTTTCTGCCTTAGAAAAATCTGAGAAAATTTGGAGATGATCAGAAGGACATATATTTTCCATACATAAGATTTCCAACCCCTATTTATATTATTATTATTTGAGTAAAACCCTGAAAACCCCTTCTGTTTGTTTTGACCTTTTGAAATATTTGCAAAGGAAATATTCTCAATAAATTCCTAGAAAAATTCAGTGGTATCCCTAAGCCATATGTGGTGCCCATATAAAATTTCACCTTGATCCAAGGTGATTAAGGACACCAAATAATTGCAAAACCCCTTCTGTCCAGAATGAAGTTAGAGCAACTCTACATAGCAAAGTTTGTCCAATGAAGTTGAAACTTTGCAGGAGTGCCTAATACCTCAAATGAGGGCTCCATGCAAAAAATGGGATGTGTGGGACTTGATTTGCCCACACTCTCTTTGGAAGGAACATATCTGGTCATTTGGTGATGTTTTCAAGTTTGCAAAGCTAAACTTGTCCAATGGAGCTCAAACTTGGTGAAACCCCTTGTTTTAGCACCAAACCCAATCCTGTTAAGTTGCACAGCCAATGGAGGGGTGCAACCACCCCAAACCACTGTCGAGCACCTTTTGACAGATGGATAAAAACCCCTCCTAACCTTAGCTAAACCCCAACCCTTTCTCCCAAACTCTCAGATTAGGTGGCTAGCATCAATGCCAAGCCCCATTCAACTGCCCCCTCACTTGTTCAAAGTAGAAATGCCAAAAACCCCAATCTAAGCTTCAGCTCAAGGCTGACAACACATGTTTGCCTTGTCCCCCTTGACCAGCCGAAGCTCCCACGGGTCTCCAACGTCTAGGCATCTCTCAGTCAGTGCCCAAGACACGCTAGGCACATCCAAGGCACCCCAGGGCGCGCCAGCATGCTGTGGCATGCCAAAGCTGGGCTCTGGGCGTGCTACAGGTAGCCACCAAGGTGGGGGCGACGCTCTCGACCAGTTCCAGCCTCCCCCAATGTGTCTATCCTCTCCCCCGACAACCCCTCTGCATCAGGCGACCATCTGGGCCCCTTCTCTCCCGCACTAAGAGCTGGTGCGACGTGTGCCCGCGCGCACCAGAACCGGCCAGAGATGCGTGGCCACGGTAGCTCGCCTCTTCTCTCTCCCTCTATCTCGCATTGAGTTCTGGAGGTCCAAAACCACATCCTGAGACCGTGGTTTCGACCCCAGCTTCTCTCTGCACCCCCATGAACGCCACGGTGAATCACCGGCGCTCCCTGATACGTCTCCATCGTATCTACTTTTCTAAACTCTTTTGCCCTTGTTTTGGTCTCTAATTTGCATGATTTGAATGGAACTAACCCGGACTGACGTTGTTTTCAGCAGAATTGCCATGGTGTTGTTTTTGCGCAGAAATAAAAGTTCTCGGAATGACCTGGAAATTTACGAGGATTTTTTGTGGAATATAAAAAAAATACCGGCGCCAGAATCATCTGGAGGGACGGACCCAGGAGCTCACAAGCCCACCAGGCCTGCCCCCCTGGCCAGGCCTGGCAGGCTTGTGAGCCCGTCATTGCTCCGCAGCCTCCAATTCTAGCTCTATATATTCTCCTCCGATCAGAAAAAAAATCAGGGAGAAGAGTTCATCGCGTTTTACGATACGGAGCCGCCGCCACCACCTGTTCTTCCTCCGGAGGGCAGATCTGGCATCCGTTCTAGGCACCGTAGAGGGGGAATCAACGCCTTCGTCATCACCAACCATCCTTCATCGCCAATTGCATGATGCTCTTCACCGTTCGTGAGTAATCTCATCATAGGCTTGCTGGACGGTGATGGGTTGGATGAGATCTATCATGTAATCGAGTTAGTTTTGATGGGGATTGATCCCTAGTATCCACTATGTTCTGAGATTGATGTTGCTACTACTTTGCTATGCTTAATGCTTGTCACTAGGGCCCGAGTGACATGATTTCAGATCTGAACCTATTATGTTTTCATCAATATATGTGTGTTCTTGATCCTATCTTGCAAGTTGTAGTCACCTACTATGTGTTATGACCCGGCAACCCCGGAGTGACAATAGCCGGAACCACTCCCGGAGATGACCATAGTATGAGGAGTTCATGTATTCACTATGTGCTCATGCTTTGTTCCGGTTCTCTACTAAAAGGAGACCCTTAATATCCCTTAGTTTCCATTAGGAACCCGCTGCCACGGGATGGATGGACAATAGATGTCATGCAAGTTCTTTTCCATAAGCACATATGACTATATACAGAATGCATGCCTACATTACATTGACGAATTGGAGCTAGTTACATATCACCCTATGTTATAACTGTTACATGATGAATGTCATCTGACATAATTATCCATCACGGATCCAATGCCTACGAGCTTTTCCTATTGGTCCTTGCTATGTTACTTTACCGCTACTTCTGTCACTGCTGCTATTGTTACCGTTGCTACCATTACTATCACACTACTTTGCTACTGAAACTTTGTTGTAGATACTAAGTCTTTCACGTGTGGTTGAATTGACAACTCAACTGCTAATAATCGAGAATATTCTTTGGCTTCCCTTTGTGTCGAATCAACAAATTTGGGTTGAATACTCTACCCTCAAAAACTGTTGCGATTCCCTATACTTGTGGGTTATCAAGACTATTTTCTGGCGCCGTCGCCGGGGAGTCATAGCTCTATTCTCTGAGTCACTTGGGATTTATGTCTGTTGATCACTATGAGGAATCTGAGAGATCCAAAAACTAAAGTCTTGCCCTCAACTACGAGGACAGGTAAGGAACTGCCATCTAGCTCTGCACTTGATTCACCTTCAATTATGAGTAAGTTTGCGACACCACCACCTGCTGGAAATTCTGATATGTCGCGTGTGCTTGATGATTCTACTTCTTCTATCCATGATGCTTATGATGATGGTTTGCTTGATACTACTTTGCCACTGGGTGCATTTGTTGATGCACAAATTGCTAGAGTTACTGCTGAATGTGATGATAGTTCTGAAACTGCTGAAATTATTGAAGTAGAACCTGCTGTTTCACCTGTTAGAACTAGCTCTCCTAGATATGAATTGCCTGATATACCTGAGGGTTATGTTATGGAGGGAGGATAGCTGAGGACTTTCTTGTTTGTAAGGATAACTACGATCTTGAGAATTTACTGCGCAAGTGGAAGGAAAAATCTCTGAATGCTAGAATGAAATACGATCCTAAGTTTGCTACTTCACCGATCTTTGTGACTGATAAGGATTATGAATTCTCTGTCGACCCTGATCGTTTTCATGGTTATGAGTCTGAAACGGTTGTAGCACATCTTACTAAGCTGAATGATATAGCCACCCTATTCACGAGTGAGGAAAAGATTCATCATTACCATATCCTTAAGTTGTTTCCTATCTTGCTAAAGGATGACGCTAAGACTTGGTTTACTTCTCTTGCTCCTGGTTGTGTGCGTAGTCCCCAGGATATGATCTACTACTTCTCTGAGAAATATTTTTCTGCTCATAAGAAACAAGCCGCCTTGCAGGATATATATAACTTTGTGCAAGTTGAAGAAGAGAGTCTCCCACAAGCTTGGGGGAGGCTTTTCTAGTTACTAAATGCTTTGCATGATCACCCTCTTGAGAAGAATGAAATACTTGATATCTCTTATAATGGACTAATCGATGCTTCTAGGGGCCACCTAGATAGTTGTGCTGGTTGTGTTTTCAGGGAAAGAACTGTGGAACAAGCTGAAATTCTATTGAATAATATCTTGAGAAATGATAATGCTTGGACTATTCCCAAACCACCTCCAAAGCGAACTCCGAAGAAAAGAGGTATTCTATTCCTCAGTCCTGAAGATATGCAAGAAGCCAAGAAATCTATGCATGAGAAAGGTATTAAATCTGAAGATGTTAAGAATCTACCACCTATCGAAGAAATACATGGTCTTGATAAGCCGACACAGGTAGTAGAGGTAAATTCTCTTCGTAGATTCAATGAGAATGATATTCCTTTTGATAAACCTGCTAGCTTATGCTTAGATGAATTTGATAACTTTGTTGCCAAACAACAAAGTTTCAATGATTATCTTAGCAGACAATTGGAACAGAATGCTCGTATGCTTAGTCATTTAAGTGCTTGTGTGGATAGAAATGTCAATGATCTTAAGATTTTGAGTAAACATGCCTGTATGGTCACTACTCAAGTAGAACAAGTACTTAAGGCTCAAAATGACTTGCTTAATGAGTTGAATGACAATTCCGTTAGAGTCGTCACTAGAGGTGGTAGAATGACTCAGGAACCTTAGTATCCCGAGGGCCATCCTAAGAGAATTGAAAAAGATTCTCAAGGCGTTAACATTGATGCACCTAGCCATCCTAGTTATAGGAAGAAAAAGAAAGATGAGAGGAACTTGCATGCTAGCCAACCTGCTGCTGTTACACCTGAAAGTCCAAATGATGTCTCTATTTCTGATGCCGAAAAACAATCTGGTGATGAACATGAGCCTAGTGATAATATTGATAGTGATGTTCATGATGATGCTCAACCCAGTAATGATAGGGATGTGGAGATTGAACCCAGTGTTGATCTTGATAACCCACAACCTAAGAACAAGAGATACGATAAGAACGACTTCATTACTAGGAAGCATGGTAAAGAAAGAGAACCATGGGTTCAGAAACCCATGCCCTTTCCTCCCAAACCATCCAATAAAAAGGATGATGAGGATTTTGAGCGCTTTGTTGAAATGATTAGACCTATCTTTCTGCAAATGCGTTTGACAGATATGCTCAAAATGTCTCCTTATTCTAAGTACAGGAAATATATTGTGACTAATAAAAGGAAGATACCTGAGGTTGAGATTTCCACCATGCTTGCCAACTACACCTTCAAGGGTGGAACTCCTAAGAAACTAGGTGATCCCGGAGTACCCACTATACCTTGCTCCATTAAAGAAAATTATGTTAGAACCGCTTTATGCGATCTTGGAGCTGGTGTTAGTGTTATGCCTCTCTCTCTTTATCGTAGACTTGAATTGGATAAGTTGACACCCACTGAAATCTCCTTGCAAATGGCCAACAAATCAACTGCTTTTCCTATCGGCATTTGCAAGGATGTGCCTGTTGTGGTTGCTAACGTTACTATCTTAACGGACTTTGTTATTCTGGATATTCCAAAGGATGATGCCATGGCGGTCATCCTTGGAAGACCCTTTTTAAACACTGCAGATGCTGTTATTAATTGCAACAAAGGCAATGTCACTTTCCATGTTAACGGTAATGAGCATACGGTGCACTTTTCAAAGAAACAATATCGAGTACATTGCATCAATGCTAATGAAAAAACTTCATCAATTCTTATTGGGAGCTTTGAATGCCCTATGCCTACTGCCAAGATGAAGTATGATTTACTTGTTGGGGATATGCACATCCACATCGAGGTAACGTAGTGATTGTTCGAAAATTCTCTGGTTTTATGCGATTCGAAAAAAGTTTGTCAAGGAGACTTGATCAACCTCATTGATGGATTTCTTTTGATGACTATGAGATGGATGAATCTAGGAGTCACAATCCTATGTTCCCAACTTGTACTTTCTGTTGCTTAGAAGAAAAATGATAAATTTAGCTTTACTTTCCTGTTTTCTGCTTTCTCCGTCCCTTAAAAAATGTCCCAAAAATAAAAGTTCTCCAAATGCCCTGAAATTCAAGTATGATTTTTTCTGGAATTTTTGAAAAATTCTGAGATAGAGAGCTAGTCAGGGGAATGCGCCAGTGGGCCACAAGCCCAAGAGGCCCGGCCACCCCCCCTGGCCGGGCCTGGCAGGCTTGTGGGCCCCATGTTCTCCCCTCCACTTATTCCTACTCCCATCTCCTTCTCCTACCTCCAGAAAAAATCATTCCATAGCTCAAACCCGTGTTCTTGCTCCTCTTGCTGCATTTTTTGATCTCCTTGTGCAAAGCCCCATTCACCAAACTATTTTGGGGAAGTTGTTCCTTGGTATGTGACTCCTCCATTGGTCCAATTAGTTTTTGCTCTAGTGCTTTATTCGTTGCGTATTTTTGCTGCCTTGGTGACCCTGTTCTTGAGCTTTGCATGTTCATTTTAGTTGGTCCCAAGTAGTTTTGATGCATGATATGGCCTCTAGGCACTTGTAGGAGTAGTTGCTATGAGTTTTGTTGAGCCTCTTTCACTTTTCTCTTGAGTCACTAAAAATTTCAGAAAAAAGAAGATGTTCAGGAGAAACTATCATGGTGGTTCCTCAAGCAAAAGGGGTCCCGGTCTCTTGATTCGGGAGCCCAACTCTTATCAGCCGAGGAACGCACAAGTACAACCATGTGAATGGCCTTCCGATGAATTCATGATCGATGCAGGTTTCAAAGACGAGTTTGATACATTTTTTCATAACGTTGGGCTCGAAGAATTCATCTCCAACAAATGCGAACAATATACTATGCTCACTGCCTCTTTTGATCATAGATTCATATTTTCAGTTGGCCGTGACTCATCCATACCGTTTGATCTTTATGATAAATCGTATACCATGGATTTAGAGGATTTTAATATAATTTGCAAGATACCTGATTGGGGTAGTCCCAATGATCCTCCTAAGTCTTCGGTTAGAGATTTATTTTCTAGTATAACTGTTGGAGAAACTAGAGATATTACGCAGGCTACCTTGGGGAGCATTCAATTCCATACGTTACATTATTTTGACCTCTTCATAGGTAGATGCATTAACGACAAGATTTATCATTGTCACCTCTGCACACCTGACCTTAGTATTCTTAAGAGCGCAGTAACGGGTGATAGAAGTTTCAACATGGGAGATATAATCACAAGGAGGCTAAATAATAATGCTAATGAAGGGGATTTCTTTGGTGGGACCTATGCCACTCGCATAGCAAATTTTCTTGGAGTACCCATCCGCGAAGGAGATCCCCCGCTCCATACAGCTTTCCTTGATCGCGCCGCTATGACACGTCATCAGTTCCTTGAGAGGGATAATGAATCCCTCCTATACCGGTTAATATTTAACCGACAACGTGTTTTCCATATTACCCTTCCTGCTCCTGCCTTCTTTCACTTTCAGGTAAAACGGAGATATTACATAACTAGAGGAGAGGCAGAGGAGTATGAGAGGGAGGCAAAGGCTGCTCGCCTCCGTAAGGCAGCTATTCAGGCGGCAGCTGCCGCGATCCCGTACAACCCCCATCAATATTTTGGATATCACCCGGACCAGCCGTGGGAGTAGACCAACTTAGGCCAAAAGCCTAAGCTTGGGGGAGTACGTGTTTCTCACCGACTTTATATTGATGCTCACACTTTCTCTTTGTTAGTCGTTGTTCACACCTTGCCATTGTATAATCCATGCTAGTTTATTTCTTTTTCTCGCTTTCTTCTCGTGTGTTTGTTTAGATTGAGAAAAAAATAAAAAAATTAGTTGTAAGTTTGCTTTCCAGCTTGCTTAGTGATGTTTAAAAAGAAAACCCAAAAAGATTTCCCTTTCTTCTTTTGCTTGTTGGGACCTTTCCCGTGTAAATAGTTTTCTTTTTCTTTGGGTCAAGGTAGAAGACCATGGTTAACATGTTTAGTGGCTCTCACATGCTTATCTATTTATCCATCAAACAACCATATTACTTTGTCTTCTCCTCTGTGTTTGCTTGCAGATTCCAGCTTAGTCCAATGCACGAACACTCTCATTATGATTCACATCATTCGGTCGTGCAAGTGAAAGGCAATAATGACGATATATGATGAAGTGACTGAGCCTGGAAAAGATGGTATGAACTCGACCTATTTTGTTTTTGTAAATATGACTAGCTCATCGTTCCTAATTCAGCTTTGTTATGAGAGAAACATGTTTGCAATGACAACCTAGAGATCATAGTTTCTGATGCCATGCTTAATTATCTAGGAGCTTATAATGGTTTGTCTTGGATGCCAACATGAATTTCAAGATGATTATGATGTAGTATGATAGGATGGTACCCTCCTTTGAATGATTCAAGTGGCTTGACTTGGCACATGTTTACGCATGTAGTTGAAACAAAATCAACATAGCCTCTATCATATTCATGTTCATGGTGATTTATGTCCTACTCATGCTTGCACTCAATGTTGGTTAATTTCAATGCATATTGATGACTGTTGTCGCTCTCTAGTTGGTCGCTTCCCAGTCTTCTGCTAGCCTTCACCTGTACTAAGAGGGAATACTGCTTGTGCATCCACTTCCACAAACCCAAAGTTGTTCCATATGCGTCCACCATACCTACCTATATGCGGTATCTACCTGCAATTCCAAGTAAATTTGCATGTGCCACTCTCTAAATCTTCAAGTAATAATCTCTTTTGTATGCCCGAACCGCTCATGTGGTGACAAGGGGCGATCAATATCTTCCATGCTAGGTGTGTTATCCTCGATACGTGTTTATTCACTATCACTCACGAGAAAGGGGCCGGTAATTGGAATGCCTAGTTCCATGCTCAAATCAAAAAGATAATTGCAAACAAAACTCCCCCTGGATTGTTGTTGGTATGGACGGCACCCGAGGATTCGGCTAGTCATGGAGTGTGATTGATCGGTGGTGGGGTAGTCAAAACTTTACTTTTCTGTTTGGGAACCGCCTATAGTATGTGTACCATGGAAGATGGTGAAAACTCTTGGTCATTGTGTTGACAATGAAAGGATACCACCCAAAATTATTTATCTCTGTTTTAAAAGCTTGAGCTCTGGCACCTCTGCAAATTAATGCTTCCCTCTGCGAAGGGCCTATCTATATACGTTTCTGTTGAGTCGTCCTCTTCTTGTAAAAGGCACCAATTAGAGAGCACCTCCGTCATTTTTATGCTTTGCTATTAATTGATATTGAGTATGACTGTGACTGGATCTTCTTTGCCATGAATTACAATGTTAAGTCAGTCCTTGGTCTTTCAAGGTGCTCTGCATTTATGTTTTGCGGTCTCAGAAAGGGCTAGCGAGATACCATCTGTTCATATTGTTTCATGATTGTTTTGATTGAAGTGTTGACGTTTGAAACTTATTATTATTGCTCGCTAGTTGATTATGCCATTGATATGAGTACATAATGAGACCTAAATGTCATTGATTATGTGGTTAGCTTATGATCTTGCTGAAAATCTGAATATGAGTTAGACATAATTACAACAACAAGGTCAAACAGAGTTCGTAAAAGTTTTTCTTTTGTCTCTTTCAGTTTGTCAACTGAATTTCTTGAGGACAAGCAAGGCTTTAAGCTTGGGGGAGTTGATACGTCTCCATCGTATCTAATTTTCCAACCTCTTTTGCCCATGTTTTGGTCTCTAATTTGCATGATTTGAATGGAACTAACCCGGACTGACGCTGTTTTCAACAGAATTGCCATGATGTTGTTTTTGCGTAGAAATAAAAGTTCTGGAAATGACCTAGAAATTTACGAAGATTTTTTGTGGAATATATGAAAAATACTGGCGCAAGAACCACCTGGAGGGTCGGAGCCAGGAGCTCACAAGCCCACCAGGCCCGCCTCCCCCTGGCCGGGCCTGGTAGGCTTGTGAGCCCCTTGTGGCTCCGGAGCCTCCAATTACGGCTCTATATATTCTCCTTCGACCGGAAAAAATCAGGGAGATGAGTTCATAGCGTTTTACGATACGGAGCCGCCGCCACCACCTGTTCTTCCTCTGGAGGGCAAATCTGGAGTCTCTTCTGGGCTCCGGAGAGGGGGAATCGACGCCTTCGTCATCACCAACCATCCTTCATCGCCAATTCCATGATGCTCTTCAGCATTCGTGAGTAATCTCATCGTAGGCTTGCTGGACGGTGATGGGTTTGTTGAGATCTATCATGTAATCGAGTTAGTTTTGATGGGGATTGATCCCTAGTATCCACTATGTTCTGAGATTGATGTTGCTACTACTTTGCTATGCTTAATTCTTGTCACTAGGGCCCGAGTTCCATGATTTCAGATCCGAACCTATTATGTTTTCATCAATATATGTGCGTTCTTGATCCTATCTTGCAAGTTGTAGTCACCTACTATGTGTTATGACCCGGCAACCCCGGAGTGACAGTAGTCGGAACCACTCCCGGAGATGACCATAGTATGAGGAGTTCATGTATTCACTATGTGCTAATGCTTTGTTCCGGTTCTCTATTAAAAGGAGACCCTTAATATCCCTTAGTTTCCATTAGGACCTCGCTGCCACGGGAGGGATGAACAATAAATGTCATGCAAGTTCTTTTCCATAAGCACGTATGACTATATACGGAATGCATGCCTAAATTACATTGACGAACTGGAGGTAGTTACATATCACCCTATGTTATAACTGTTACATGATGAATGTCATCCGACATAATTATCCATCAGCGATCCAATGCCTACGAGCTTTTCCTACTGGTCCTTACTATGTTACTTTACCGCTACTGCTGTCACTGCTGCTGTTGGAATTATGCCCTAGAGGCAATAATAAATGTATAGTTATTATTATAATTCCTGTATCAAGATAATAGTTTATTATCCATGCTATAATTGTATTGAATGAAGACTCATTTACATGTGTGGATACATAGACAGAACACCGTCCCTAGGATGCCTCTAGTTGGCTAGCCAGTTGATCGATGATAGTCAGTGTCTTCTGATTATGAACAAGGTGTTGTTGCTTGATAACTGGATCACGTCATTGGGAGAATCACGTGATGGACTAGACCCAAACTAATAGACGTAGCATGTTGATCGTGTCATTTTGTTGCTACTGTTTTCTGCGTGTCAAGTATTTATTCCTATGACCATGAGATCATATAACTCACTGACACCGGAGGAATGCTTTGTGTGTATCAAATGTCGCAACGTAACTGGGTGACTATAAAGATGCTCTACAGGTATCTCCGAAGGTGTTGGTTGAGTTAGTATGGATCAAGACTGGGATTTGTCACTCCGTGTGACGGAGAGGTATCTCGGGGCCCACTCGGTAATACAACATCACACACAAGCCTTGCAAGCAATGTAACTTAGTGTAAGTTACGGGATCTTGTATTACGGAACGAGTAAAGAGACTTGCCGGTAAACGAGATTGAAATAGGTATGCGGATACTGACGATCGAATCTCGGGCAAGTAACATACCGAAGGACAAAGGGAATGACATACGGGATTATACGAATCCTTGGCACTGAGGTTCAAACGATAAGATCTTCGTAGAATATGTAGGATCCAATATGGGCATCCAGGTCCCGCTATTGGATATTGACCGAGGAGTCTCTCGGGTCATGTCTGCATAGTTCTCGAACCCGCAGGGTCTGCACACTTAAGGTTCGACGTTGTTTTATGCGTATTTGAGTTATATGGTTGGTTACCGAATGTTGTTCGGAGTCCCGGATGAGATCACGGACGTCACGAGGGTTTCCGGAATGGTCCGGAAACGAAGATTGATATATAGGATGACCTCATTTGATTACCGGAAGGTTTTCGGAGTTACCGGGAATGTACCGGGAATGACGAATGGGTTCCGGAAGTTCACCGGAGGGGGGCAACCCACTCCGGGGAAGCCCATAGGCATTTGGGGGGTTCACACCAGCCCTTAGTGGGCTGGTGGTACAGCCCACCAATCCCCTATGCGCCAAGAGAGAAAAAATCAAAGGGGAAAAGAAAAAAAAAAGAGAAGTGGGAAGGGGGAAGGACTCCCTCCCACCAAAGCAAGTAGGACTCGGTTTGGGGGGGGGGGGAGAGTCCTCCCCCCTGGCTCGGCCGGCCCCTTGGGGATCCCTTGGACCCCAAGGCAAGGTCCCCCTCCCTCCTCCTATATATATGGGGCTTTTAGGGCAGATTTGAGATGACTTTCTCACGGCTGCCCGACCACATACCTCCATAGTTTTTCCTCTAGATCGTGTTTCTGCGGAGCTCGGGCGGAGCCCTGCTGAGACAAGATCATCACCAACCTCCGGAGCGCCGTCACGCTGCCGGAGAACTCTTCTACCTCTCCGTCTCTCTTGCTGGATCAAGAAGGCCGAGATCATCGTCGAGCTGTACGTGTGCTGAACGCGGAGGTGCCGTCCGTTCAGTACTAGATCGTGGGACTGATCGCGGGATTGTTCGCGGGGCGGATCGAGGGACGTGAGGACGTTCCACTACATCAACCGCGTTCTCTAACGCTTCTGCTGTACGATCTACAAGGGTACGTAGATCACTCATCCCCTCTCGTAGATGGACATCACCATGATAGGTCTTCGTGCGCGTAGGAAATTTTTTGTTTCCCATGCGACGTTCTCCAACAGTGGCATCATGAGCTAGGTTCATGCGTAGATGTCTTCTCGAGTAGAACACAAAAGGTTTTGTGGGCGGTGATGTGCGTTTTGCTGCCCTCCTTAGTCTTTTCTTGATTCCGCGGTATTGTTGGATTGAAGCGGCTTGGACCGACATTACTCGTACGCTTACGAGAGACTGGTTTCATCGTTACGAGTAACCCCCTTTGCTCAAAGATGACTGGCAAGTGACGGTTTCTCCAACTTTAGTTGAATCGGATTTGACCGAGGAGGTCCTTGGATGAGGTTAAATAGCAACTCATATATCTCCGTTGTGGTGTTTGCGTAAGTAAGATGCGATCCTACTAGATACCCTCGGTCACCACGTAAAACTTGCAACAACAAAATTAGAGGACGTCTAACTTGTTTTTGCAGGGTATGATTGTGATGTGATATGGCCAATGATGTGATGTGATATATTGGATGTATGAGATGATCATGTTGTAATAGAAATATCGACTTGCACGTCGATGGTACGGCAACCGACAGGAGCCATAGGGTTGTCTTTATACTAACATATTTGTGCTTGCAGATGCGTTTACTATTTTGCTAGGATGTAGCTTTAGTAGTAAATAGCATAAGTAGCACGACAACCCCGATGGCAACACGTTGATGGATGATCATGGTGTGGCGCCGGTGACAACAAGATCGTGCCGGTGCTTTGGTGATGGAGATCAAGAAGCACGTGATGATGGCCATATCATGTCACTTATGAATTGCATGTGATGTTAATCCTTTTATGCACCTTATTTTTCTTAGAACGACGGTAGCATTATGAGGTGATCTCTAACTAAAATTTCAAGACAAAATTGTGTTCTCCCCGACTGTGCACCGTTGCTACAGTTCGTCGTTTCGAGACACCACGTGATGATCGGGTGTGATAGACTAACGTTCACATACAACGGGTGCAAAACAGTTGCGCACGCGGAACACTCGGATTAAGCTTGACGAGCCTAGCATGTGCAGACATGGCCTCGGAACACATGAGACCGAAAGGTCGATCATGAATCATATAGATGATGTGATTAGCATAGGGATGCTTACCACTGAAACTACTCCCGACTCACGTGATGATCGGACTTGGGATAGTGTAGGTGGATCATGAACCACTCAAATGACTAGAGAGATGTACTTTTTGAGTGGGAGTTTAGCATGTAATTTGATTAAGTTGAACTCTAATTATCTTGAACATAGTCTAAGTCCACTTTGAATATATTTGTGTTGTAGATCATGACTCACGCAAGTGTCATCCTCAATTTTAATACGTTCCTAGAGAAAGCTAAGTTGAAAGATGATGGAAGCAACTTTGTAGACTAGGGCTCGTAATCTTAAGCTAATCTTACAAGCTGGAAAGAAGGATTATGTCCTTAATGCTGCGCTAGGAGATGAACCACCCGCTACGGCTGATCAGGATGTTAAGAACGCTTGGTTAGCGCGTAAGGAGGACTACTCAATAGTTCAATGTGCAGTCTTGTATGGCTTAGAACCGGGACTTCAACGTCGCTTTGAGCATCATGGAGCATTTGAGATGTTCCAGGAGTTGAAGTTCATCTTTCAGAAGAACGCCCGGATCGAGAGGTATGAGACCTCCGATAAATTCTATGCTTGCAAGATGGAGGCAAACTCGTCTGTCAGTGAACATGTGCTCAAAATGTCTGGGTACTCAAACCGTCTAGCTGAACTGGGGATTGAACTCCCGCAAGAAGCTATCACTGACAGAATCCTTCAATCACTGCCGCCAAGCTATAAAGGCTTTGTGTTGAACTACAACATGCAAGGGATGAACAAGTCTCCCGGCGAGTTGTTTGCGATGCTGAAAGTCGCAGAGTCTGAACTCCGTAAAGAACATCAAGTGTTGATGGTGAGCAAGACCACTAGTTTCAAGAGAAACGGCAAAGGCAAGAAGGGCAATTCGAAGAAGAGCGGCAAGCCTGTTGCCAATCCGCCGAAGAAACCCAAGGCTGGACCTAAGCCTGAAACAGAGTGCTTCTATTGCAAGGGTATGGGTCACTGGAAGCGCAATTGCCCCAAGTATCTGGCAGATAAGAAGGCGGGCAAAGAAAAATCAGGTATATTTGATATACATGTTATTGATGTGTACTTAACAAGCTCTCGTAGTAGTGCCTGGGTATTCGATACCGGTTCTGTTGCTCACATTTGCAACTCGAAGCAGGAACTGCGGAATAGACGAAGGCTGGCGAAAGACGAAGTGACGATGCGCGTAGGAAACGGTTCCAAGGTTGATGCAATCGCCGTCGGCACAGTGTCACTTCAACTACCATCGGGATTAGTGATGAACTTGAATCATTGTTATTTAGTGCCTGCGTTGAGCATGAACATTATATCTGGATCTTGTTTATTGCGAGACGGTTACTCTTTTAAGTCTGAGAATAATGGTTGTTCTATTTCTATGAGTAACATCTTTTATGGTCATGCACCGAATGTGAGAGGATTGTTCATATTGAATCTTGATAGAGATACGCATATACATAACATTGAGACCAAAAGAGTTAGAGTAAACAATGATAGCGCCATATTTTTGTGGCACTGCCGCTTGGGTCATATTGGTGTAAAGCGCATGAAGAAACTCCATGTTGATGGACTTTTGGAGTCACTTGACTTTGATTCACTTGACACGTGCGAACCATGCCTCATGGGCAAGATGACTAAGACTCCGTTCTCCGGAACAATGGAGCGTGCAAGTGACTTGTTGGAAATCATACATACCGATGTGTGTGGTCCAATGAGCGTGGAGGCACGCGGCGGATATCGTTATTTTCTCACCTTCACTGACGATCTAAGTAGATATGGTTATGTCTACTTGATGAAGCACAAGTCTGAAACATTTGAAAAGTTCAAACAATTTCAGAGTGAAGTGGAAAATCATCGTAACAAGAAGATCAAGTTCCTACGGTTTGATCGTGGGGGTGAGTATCTGAGCTTCGAGTTTGGTACTCACTTAAAACAATGTGGAATTGTTTCGCAGTTAACACCGCCTGGAACACCACAGCGTAATGGTGTGTCCGAACATCGTAATCGTACTTTATTAGAAATGGTGCGATCTATGATGTCTCTTACTGATTTGCCGTTATCGTTTTGGGGTTATGCATTAGAAACAGCTGCATTCACTTTAAATAGGGCACCATCGAAATCCGTTGAGACGACACCATACGAACTGTGGTATGGCAAAAGGCCAAAGTTGTCGTTTCTTAAAGTTTGGGGATGTGATGCTTATGTCAAAAAGCTTCAGCCTGAAAAGCTGGAACCCAAAGCGGAAAAATGCGTCTTCATAGGTTACCCAAAAGAGACAGTTGGGTACACCTTCTATCTCAAATCCGAAGGCAAAGTGTTTGTTGCTAAGAACGGAACTTTTCTCGAGAAGGAGTTTCTCTCGAGAGAATTGAGTGGGAGGAAGATAGAACTTGACGAGGTTGTCGAACCTCTCATCCCTCTGGATGGTGGCGCAGGGCAAGGGGAAACCTCTGTCATTGCGACGCCGGTTGAGGAGGAAGTTAATGATGATGATCATGAAACTCCAGTTCAAGTTTCTGTTGAACCACGCAGGTCGACGAGATCACGCGCTGCTCCAGAGTGGTACGGTAATCCCTTCTTATCAATCATGTTGTTAGACAACAATGAACCTGCAAATTATGAAGAAGCAATGGTGGGCCCAGATTCCAACAAATGGCTAGAAGCCATGAAATCCGAGATAAGATCCATGTATGAGAACAAAGTGTGGACTTTGGAGATACTGCCTGAGGGCCGCAAGGCTATTGAGAACAAATGGATCTTTAAGAAGAAGACGGACGCTGACGGTAATGTGACCGTTTATAAAGCTCGACTTGTGGCAAAGGGTTTTTCACAAGTTCCAGGTATTGACTACGATGAGACTTTCTCTCCCGTAGCGATGCTTAAGTCCGTCAGAATCATGTTAGCAATAGCTGCATTTTTCGATTATGAAATCTGGCAGATGGATGTCAAAACGGCGTTCCTTAACGGTTTCCTTAAGGAAGAGTTGTATATGATGCAACCCGAAGGTTTTGTCGATCCTAAAAATGCTGACAAGGTATGCAAGCTCCAGCGATCCATTTATGGACTGGTGCAAGCATCTCGGAGTTGGAACAAACGCTTTGATGAGGTGATCAAAGCATTTGGGTTTATACAAGTGGTTGGAGAATCTTGTATTTACAAGAAAGTGAGTGGGAGCTCTGTGGCGTTTCTAATATTATATGTGGATGACATATTACTGATTGGAAACAACGTAGAGCTTTTGGAGAGCATAAAAGGTTACTTAAATAAAAGTTTCTCTATGAAGGACCTAGGAGAAGCTGCTTACATTCTAGGCATTAAGATCTATAGGGATAGATCAAAACGCCTGATAGGACTTTCACAAAGCACATACCTTGATAAAGTTTTGAAGAGGTTCAAAATGGAACAGTCCAAGAAAGGGTTCTTGCCAGTGTTACAAGGTACGAGATTGAGTAAGGCTCAGTGCCCAGCAACTGATGAAGATAGAGAGCATATGCGCTCCGTCCCCTATGCTTCAGCCATAGGCTCTATCATGTATGCAATGCTGTGCACTAGACCGGATGTTAGCCTGGCCATAAGTATGGCAGGTAGGTTCCAGACTAATCCAGGAGTGGATCACTGGACGACGGTCAAGAATATCCTGAAGTACCTGAAAAGGACTAAGGAGATGTTTCTCATGTATGGAGGTGACGAAGAGCTCGCCGTAAAAGGTTACGTCGATGCAAGCTTTGACACAGATCCGGACGACTCTAAGTCGCAAACCGGATACGTATTTATTCTTAATGGGGGTGCAGTAAGCTGGTGCAGTTCCAAGCAAAGCGTCGTAGCAGATTCTACATGTGAAGCGGAGTACATGGCTGCCTCGGAGGCAGCTAAGGAGTGTGTCTGGATGAAGCAGTTCATGACGGATCTTGGAGTGGTGCCAAGTGCACTGGATCCAATAACCTTGTTCTGTGACAACACTGGTGCCATTGCCCTGGCAAAGGAACCAAGGTTTCACAAGAAGACCAGACACATCAAACGATGCTTCAACCTCATCCGCGACTACGTCGAGGAGGAGGACGTAAATATATGCAAGGTGCACACGGATCTGAATATAGCAGACCCGCTGACTAAACCTCTTCCACGGCCAAAACATGATCGACACCAGAACTGTATGGTTGTTAGATTTATTACAATGTAATTCACATGGTGATGTGAGGGCTAGATTATTGACTCTAGTGCAAGTGGGAGACTGTTGGAATTATGCCCTAGAGGCAA
This sequence comes from Hordeum vulgare subsp. vulgare, assembly GCF_904849725.1. Taxonomy (NCBI): domain Eukaryota; kingdom Viridiplantae; phylum Streptophyta; class Magnoliopsida; order Poales; family Poaceae; genus Hordeum; species Hordeum vulgare. The sequence goes on from NC_058523.1 coordinate 49,805,164, forward strand.
TAATAAATGTATAGTTATTATTATAATTCCTGTATCAAGATAATAGTTTATTATCCATGCTATAATTGTATTGAATGAAGACTCATTTACATGTGTGGATACATAGACAGAACACCGTCCCTAGCATGCCTCTAGTTGGCTAGCCAGTTGATCGATGATAGTCAGTGTCTTCTGATTATGAACAAGGTGTTGTTGCTTGATAACTGGATCACGTCATTGGGAGAATCACGTGATGGACTAGACCCAAACTAATAGACGTAGCATGTTGATCGTGTCATTTTGTTGCTACTGTTTTCTGCGTGTCAAGTATTTATTCCTATGACCATGAGATCATATAACTCACTGACACCGGAGGAATGCTTTGTGTGTATCAAACGTCGCAACGTAACTGGGTGACTATAAAGATGCTCTACAGGTATCTCCGAAGGTGTTGGTTGAGTTAGTATGGATCAAGACTGGGATTTGTCACTCCGTGTGACGGAGAGGTATCTCGGGGCCCACTCGGTAATACAACATCACACACAAGCCTTGCAAGCAATGTAACTTAGTGTAAGTTACGGGATCTTGTATTACGGAACGAGTAAAGAGACTTGCCGGTAAACGAGATTGAAATAGGTATGCGGATACTGACGATCGAATCTCGGGCAAGTAACATACCTAAGGACAAAGGGAATGACATACGGGATTATACGAATCCTTGGCACTGAGGTTCAAACGATAAGATCTTCGTAGAATATGTAGGATCCAATATGGGCATCCAGGTCCCGCTATTGGATATTGACCGAGGAGTCTCTCGGGTCATGTCTGCATAGTTCTCGAACCCGCAGGGTCTGCACACTTAAGGTTCGACGTTGTTTTATGCGTATTTGAGTTATATGGTTGGTTACCGAATGTTGTTCGGAGTCCTGGATGAGATCACGGACGTCACGAGGGTTTCCGGAATGGTCCGGAAACGAAGATTGATATATAGGATGACCTCATTTGATTACCGGAAGGTTTTCGGAGTTACCGGGAATGTACCGGGAATGACGAATGGGTTCCAGAAGTTCACCGGAGGGGGGCAACCCACTCCGGGGAAGCCCATAGGCATTTGGGGGGGGGGTCACACCAGCCCTTAGTGGGCTGGTGGGACAGCCCACCAATCCCCTATGCGCCAAGAGAGAAAAAATCAAAGGGGAAAAGAAAAAAAAGGAGAAGTGGGAAGGGGGAAGGACTCCCTCCCACCAAACCAAGTAGGACTCGGTTTGGGGGGGGGGGGAGAGTCCTCCCCCCTGGCTCGGCCGACCCCTTGGGGATCCCTTGGACCCCAAGGCAAGGTCCCCCTCCCTCCTCCTATATATATGGGGCTTTTAGGGCAGATTTGAGACGACTTTCTCACGGCTGCCCGACCACATACCTCCATAGTTTTTCCTCTAGATCGTGTTTCTGCGGAGCTCGGGCGGAGCCCTGCTGAGACAAGATCATCACCAACCTCCGGAGCGCCGTCACGCTGCCAGAGAACTCTTCTACCTCTCCGTCTCTCTTGCTGGATCAAGAAGGCCGAGATCATCGTCGAGCTGTACGTGTGCTGAACGCGGAGGTGCCGTCCGTTCGGTACTAGATCGTGGGACTGATCGCGGGATTGTTCGCGGGGCGGATCGAGGGACGTGAGGACGTTCCACTACATCAACCGCGTTCTCTAACGCTTCTGCTGTACGATCTACAAGGGTACGTAGATCACTCATCCCCTCTCGTAGATGGACATCACCATGATAGGTCTTCGTGCGCGTAGGAAATTTTTTGTTTCCCATGCGACGTTCTCCAACAGCTGCTACTGTTACCGTTGCTACCGTTACTATCACACTATTTTGCTACTGAAACTTTGCTGCAGATACTAAGTCTTTCAGGTGTGGTTGAATTGACAACTCAACTTCTAATACTCGAGAATATTCTTTGGCTTCCCCTTATGTAGAATCAACAAATTTAGGTTGAATACTCTACTCTCGAAAACTGTTGTGATCCCCTATACTTGTGGGTTATCACTCCCGAGTCGGCTCACCGTAGTGGGCCTATAAATAGCCCCTCCCCTCACTCCAACACCCCTCATTCCTCTTTGTAGCAACCTCAATTATCTCCCTAGCCACCCAGTAAGCCAGCAGAGCCCCGGTGCTCGAGATCGACCGAGGCCCCTCCGCCTCGAAGCTCCGGTCGATCTCCGGTTACAAGTTGGCTCCCGCGTTCCTCTGCCCACCAAACCACTCCCCGTGACCTCAGGAAGCTTTCCCCTCTCTTCCCCGAGCAAATCCGTGCCCCTAGCTACCACCTCCATCTTCTCCCGAAACCCTTCCACCGCGGCTACCTTGTCTCGACCACCATCAGGTAGGCGACGATGAGCCTGACCCATTCCTGTCATCGTTAGGGCCCGAGGATGTCGGTAGCCACGCCGACGTGCTCCTCCTCCTCTCTGAACAGAGGTAGGAGACAACCCCGACAGGTGTGCCCCACCTGTCACTGGCCCATCTCTCTCTCCCTCGCTGCCCGCAGCCACTGACTGTAGGGGCCCGCACGTCAGGTTCAAACCTGACGGCGTGCGCCCCTGGGCAGGCTGGTTGGATGGCCATTGAGCCGGCCTAGTCCCAGGCCAAGCCAGGCCAGGGTCTGTAGCCTTTTTATTTTTGATTTAAAACCTGAGTTTAAATGATTTTTATAAAAAGATTTAACCAATGTAAAAATATAATTTTTCCACTGTTATTCTTCTAAAAATGTGTAGTATTTAACAAAACCATTGTTTGAATTTTTGCAGCAACTGTTCTATTTTACAACAATAAAAAGGATTAAATTGGAATAGTTTTGCTTCTGATAAGTTGATTTTAAAAATATTTTGTCACTAAAATTAGAAGCAAATATTTTAAAATAACAACCTGGATTTATCAAAAATAACCAACATTTTTAAAATGACTTTGTGATCTGTTTTGGAGTGAGCTACTTTATTTTTATCTTTATACAATGATAGAAAACTCGTGTGAGGAAGGAGTCGGAGCGGAAGACCTGGATACCTAGCTGACCAAGGCAAGCAGCCCTTTGACCATGTATGAGCATATGATATGATGCATGCTAGTGTAGCACATATTTCCGTTGCATATGATCATAAGTACCGGTAAATCATTGAGGTGATGTTACCGATGGCTCCTTTGGAGCACATGCATTGAGCTCGATCCTACCACCTATGACGGTCATGCTAATATCATGTTGACAAGTAAAGTTAGAATAGTATTAGCATGAGCATGATGATGACATAAATCAAAGGTTTATGAAAACCCCGTCGGGTGCCACTAATGCCCGAGGGTGATGATGAGTTAGGTGGCCACTTTCGGAGAAGTGGTGCACCGGGTATTTTGAGTGAGTATGGTTTCGGAAATGGGATTAGATTTATGATGTGTCGACCATCCCAACCATAAATGTACGACCACGTTACCCCTTTTTGGGACGGGGCTGTGTTGATTACTCTGGTTGGTGCTAGCAACGAGCCACATTACTAGTGAAGGGAGTGATGTGTGGTCACTCTCGTGATGGGACCGTGCCAGGTAAGGCGACTATGCCGTTTTTACGTGTTCCAGGCACACCATTGGTTCCCGCATGGTTGATACTATCGAGAGTAGGTGCTCGTAAGACGTAGAACATGTGGGCTGGGTACCAATTGAGTGGACTTCTTTGCCTAGTATCGCCAGGGGAAAGGCATTGATCGGGTACTTACCTCGGGTATGTTATATACCGCGAGTCATGGATGACACAGAAGTTTCCCGGATCTCGTGGGTCCAGCACACTACCTCTGCAGAGTGTAAAACTATTCAAATAGCCGTGTCCACGATCAAGGACAGTTGGGTGGTGCTGCTTAAACTACGTCCAGTCATTTCCGCATAAACCAAGTGTGTGTAAGTATGGAGTTAATATGAAAGAGTTTATATGACCAAGTTTGGTGACTTGGCATATAGGGTGAACCCGGAGTGTTCAACCCTCGACAGATATATTGGTATGTGTAACCTGTTCTTCGAATCAACATTTACTTATGTTGCATACCATGAACAATGTTTATTACAGCCAAGTTGTTGTCCACCAAAGATGCATATTATTGTTATCCTTCAAATTGCATTGTTCATATCATGGGATGTTTGCGAGTACATTAAAAAGTACACATTGGATTGCCACAGGTTATATTATTGACCAGACATGGAAGGAACGGAGTTTGGAGAAGAGTACGTCTTCGGAGACGCCCCTGTGAACTAGGATGCTTCCCAGTCAGAATGGGCACCCGCTTAGCCCTAAGATTTCCGCTACTAGTTGTATTCGTGTGATTTGGCCTTATATGCCCTACCTTGTGAACTTGACCATTCGTCCACGTGATGTAATAATTCGGTATTTGGATGTAAGACTCTTAATATTCAATATCTGTGTGTTCGGTGAGCATTAATCTCTTGGATCACTAAGCACGTTCATTCGGTGATCTCGACTCGTAAGTCGGGGTCCCCACAGAGCTGGTATCAGAGCCATCCTGGCTATAGGAAGCCTTAGGTAGCATGGATGATAGCCAAGACGATTAGTGCACTTAGACCTTAACCTGAGATCCTGCACCCACTAAAAACTTTCTAACCCTCTCCGCTACATCTTGAAGATGGCCGCCGTACCTGAGATGCTTCTGGAGACGGGCTTTCCCCTACTTTTGGGAGATAGCCTCGAGAAGTGCCAAGTACGCCGCACGCCCATGTTCCTCTACCACGAGAACTGGATCAACACCGACACCAAGGAATATCACATGGATGTGATAGTGAAGGATAATGACTCCCCGACTAGTTGGGTTCTTTGAAGCACCACAAATTGAGGATCTGATGCTGGCAGTGGAGACAGCCGCACGAGAGGCGCTCGTGCGTCTCCACGACATCCTTCCCGAGATGGCTAACGAGCCAGCTACTCTTCACCTACCTTTTATTAAGGATGGGATAGACGGGAGTTGGACACTCAACCCATCTTCAGAGGACGGGACACCACTAAGGTTTCAGACCTACTTCAGCCTCTCCTCCGACACTTTGACGCACCTTTTGATCAAGGAGTCAACAAAGATTCTCCAAGAGTTGCATCAAGTCAAGGACCTACTTCGCCTGGAGAATATGAAGACTCGTAAGGTCAAGAAGGAAGGAGAAACCGGAGGGTGATTAACCATTGTCTTTCGAGGAGGAGTACCACCGCTTCACGCCACTCCTATACAGAGTCGCCGCCTGACCGCAGAAGAGTACAGTGAGCTCGTCACTGCCTCGCCAACTAAGAGACGCCGAGACAGACCACTTCCTTCTCCTACTCCCCTGCAGGAGGGAAGTACAGAACAAGATGAAGACGAAGACCCTGCAGAACCCACCTATGAGACGGAGCAGTCGGCCGCTTAGGATTACGACGTAGGCAATTAGGAGTTTCCCCCAAGCGTAGGGAATCCATGTATCGGTTCATGCGAACCATGAATGTTGTGTAAGCATGTTTGATGCAAGCCGCATTTCTTCCTTAGGCAGCTTGTAAGCGACTACATCACTTGTTTTAATCTAATGCATTAGCTTTTCCAAAAAACAATATTTGGCTTAAATATCGCACACTAGTACAACACCAGACCCCTTTTACTAGAGCATCATCCCTTATGATTCCGGCCAGCTCGGCAACTCGCACAACACCTTCGGCAACCCCGGCTCTGCCTCTTCTGGTCAGCAGCAGGGAACCGGAGGGGATGCTCAAGCTGGAGATCACCACAAGCAGCAGCAAGACGATGTTCCACCGCCACCGCCTCCTACTGAAAGCTTGACTATGAAGCTCTCCGCGAGGAACGTCAAGCCAACAATGCCGCTATTCAGTAGTTGGCTCAAGTCTTGGTGAACAACCCGCCGCGGAACGGGAATGGAAATGGCCGCTCTACTCTGTGTGAGTTTATGCAGACTATGCCACCCATATTCACGGAGACGACTGAACCATTGGATATCGATGACTAGATCCATACTATTGAAGACCTCCTCACGCTGGTCAAATGCACTGATGATCGTGAGAAAGTCCTCTATGCTTCTCACTGTCTCGGGGGCACAACCAGAGCTTGGTGGGATGGATTCCAGATCATGCGAGCCGGGCAGGTCATCACTTGGGCTAAGTTCAAAGAGGGATTCCGCGTTGCTCACATTCCTCCCGGAATGATGACCATTAGGAAGCATGAATTCCGAGCTTTAAGGCAAGGTAGTGGATCCGTGAAGGAGTATTTGCAGAAGTTCAACCTCATGTCAAGATATGCACCAGAGGATGTGAACACTGAGGCCACTAAAGTGGAACGCTTTATGGAAGGATTGCAGCAGTCGCTCCAGTATCAACTGGTTGTTTGTGAATGCTGGACCTTCAGCGGTCTGGTTAATAAGGCCCTTATGTTGGAGGATAAGCATCGTGCAATGGACGACACCCGCAAGCGCAAGCTGATGGGTACTGGAGGACCTAGTAATCCGAAGCCACGCGCATGGCAGTCAGCTCCAGCAAGACCCAGTTATCAACAACAGCAGTACAAGTCTTCAACATTTCGCCAAAACTACCAGCCTCAGCAGCAAGTCAACACCAAGCCAACATTCAACCCACCGAATGATAGTGGAATCAAGACCAACATTCCAACTCAAGTTACCTGTTTTGGATGTGGTCCGACTAGGCACTATTCCAGGCAGTGTCCGAACAAGAAGCCCGACGCACCGCGCCCCAATGCGCCAAATCAAGGCCAAGGAGCACCAGGTAGGAACCAAGCTCCCCGCAACCAACAGTATCACAGTAGGGGGCGGATCAATCACATCTCCGCAGAAGAGGCACAAGAAGACCCGGACTGCATTGTGGGTACGTTCCTCGTCAACTCCACCCCCGCAACAATATTGCTTGATTGTGGTGCTTCACATTCTTTTGTTACACAAAGATTTGCAGAAAAAATGTGGTTTAAAGCCTACTCTTCCTAACGGGCAAATGGCGATACCAACCTAGGGTGTAGGAAAGTTGGGATTGTTATCAATGGGATAAGCTTCTCAGCAGATCTTATCGTCATTAAGTCGCAAGGCCTATAACTAATTCTCGGCATGGATTGGTTGGCCAAACACCAAAGCATCTTGGACTGTGCCAACAGGGCTATTACCATGACAAGCGACCAAGGGGTCAGGGTCAAGTATGTCTCTAAGCTAGTAACCACTCGTGTACCGCGGGTTAACAGCCCGTCAGGAGAAGAGTTGAACCAAGTGCCGATAGTCTATGAGTACCTGGACATCTTCCCTGATGAGCTACCAGGGATGCCTCCCGACCGTGACATCGAGTTCATCATTGAGCTCATGCCTGGATCAAGGCCTATCTATAAGAAGCCTTATAGGATGGGATCCGAAGAGCTGGCGGAGGTGAAAAAGAAGCTGGATGAGCAACTCTGGAAAGGGTTCATTTGTCCGAGTGCATCACCTTGGGGATCACATGTTCTGTTCGTGTCTAAGAAGGATGGAACTATAAGACACTGTGTCGATTACCGTTCTCTCAATGAAGTCACGATCAAGAACAAGTACCCATTCCCCAAGATTGAAGACTTGTTTGACCAGCTAAATGGAGCTAAGGTATTCTCCAAGATCGATCTCCGATCTGGATATTACCAACTGAAGATCCGACCTGAAGACATACCCAAGACTGCATTTGTGACCCAGTACGGTCTATACGAGTGCACTGTCATGTCTTTTGGGTTGACTAATGCCCCAACTTACTTCATGTACCCCATGAACAAGGTCTTCATGGAATACCTGGATAAGTTTGTTGTCGTATTTACTGATGACATATTAATCTTCTCCAAGTCTGAAGAAGATCATGAGAAACACTTGAGGTTAGTGTTGGAGAAGCTCCGAGAGCACCAACTTAATGCCAAATTCAGCAAATGCCAATTCTGTCTGAACGAAGTTGGATTCTTGGGTCATACCATGACAACAAGTGGATTGGCAGTCGATCCCTCCAAGATTACTACAGTAACCAACTGGGAGTCGTCAATCGATGTGAAGGAAGTCAGGAGCTTCCTCGGGCTCGCGTGGTACTACCGCAAATTCGTAGAAGGATTCTACCGCATCGCTCGACTCATGACTCAGCTCTTGAAGAAAGGCAAGAAGTTCGAATGGACGCCGGAGTGTGAAGCAAGATTCCAGGAGTTGAAGAAGAGATTAACTAACGCCCCGGTATTGGCTACTCCAGATATCAACAAGGAGTTTGTGATATATTGTGATGCCTCCAGAACCGGCCTCGGTGGGGTTATAATGCAAGAAGGCAGGGTCGTGGCGTATCTGTCATGGCAACTGCGTCCGCATGAGGAGAATTATGCCACCCATGATCTCGAATTGGCAGCCGCAGTGCATGCTCTAAAGACATGGCGACATTACCTTCTCGGGAAGCGATGTGAAATATACACCGACCACAAAAGTCTGAAGTATATCTTCACTCAAAGGGAATTTAATATGAGGCAACGAAGATGGTTGGAATTAATCAAAGACTACGATTTCACCATTCAATACCACCCCGGTAAGGCCTATGTAGTGGCTGATGCTTTGAGCAGGAAGGCCAGCACCTTGAACATTATGTTCAAGGAAAGGGTACCCGCCTTATATGAAGAAATGGAGAACTTCGGGTTGGAGCTAGTAGAACAAGGGTTCCTAGCTAACCCCGAAGTCAAACCAATGCTGGCTGACGATATCAAGGAAGCCCAGAAAGGGCACAAGAGCATTGAAGCCATCAAGAAGAAGATCCAAGAAGGCAAGGTGCCAGAATTCTCAGTCGATGAGCAAGGAGTAGTGTGGTTTGGGAAACGTTTATGCATACCCAACAAGGCAGAACTCAAGGATTTGATCCTGCAGGAAGCACATGATACACACTACTCTATTCACCCCGGTGGTACCAAGATTTATCAAGATCTCCGAGAAAAATTCTGGTGGCATGGCATGAAGAGGGAAACAACGTCTTATCTTGCCAAGTGCGACGTGTGCAAGCGAGTCAAGGCTAAGCATCAGCGACCTGCTGGACTGCTACAACCTCTTCAAGTGCCAGAATGGAAGTGGGACAAGGTCGGCATGGATTTCATCACTGGATTGCCCAGGTCAAGCAAGGGGCATAACTCCATATGGGTAATTGTCGACCATCTGACCAAGGTGGCTCATTTCATTCCAGTCAACACCACTTATGATGGGAGGCAATTGGCTAGTCTGTACATCCATCGTATAGTGAGTCTCCACGGAGTTCCAAAGTAGATTGTATCTGACCGAGGCACGCAGTTCCAAGATTCTGGAAAAAGTTCCAAGAAGCCCTCAGAACCAAACTCTCTTTCAGCACCGCTTTCCACCCGCAAATGGGTAGACATACTGAGAGAGTAAATTAGATACTCGAAGATATACTCCGCGCTTGTCTCTTGGTGCATGGTGCCAAATGGGAAGACTATCTGCCGTTCGCTAAGTTCTCATACAACAATGGCTACCAATATAGTCTCCACATGCCTCCATTTGAAGTGCTGTACAGACAAAAGTGCCGCACCCCACTCAACTGGTCCGAAATCGGTGAAGGGTTGATCTTCGGGCGGGAAGTTCTGTAAGAAGTAGAAGATAAGGTGTAGCTTGTTCAAGAAAACCTAAAGGCAGCCAAGTCGCGATAGAAGAGCTATGCGGATTCTCACCGCAGAGATGTGGAGTTCGTTCCCGAAGACCAGTGTACCTCCACGTCACACCTCTCAGGGGAACCAAGCATTCCACATCAAGGGGAAACTTTCTCCAAGGTTCATTGGACCTTTTAAGATCACGCCAAGGCGTGGAGAAGTTGCTTACCATTTGGAGCTACCTCCCGAACTTTCGGGTGTGCATAATGTCTTCCACATGTCACAACTTCGAAAGTGTCTTCAAGCGCCAAACCGTCCTGATCTTTACAAGGACATTGACCATCAGGCCATCGACCTTCAGCCAGATCTTACTTACCGCGAGAAGCTGATCCGCATCCTGGATGAAGCACAACATTGCACCACAAGCCGCACCATCAAGTATTTCAAGGTTAAGTGGAGCAACCACACCGAAGCATAAGCAACCTGGGAGCGTGAAGTCTATCTCCGATCTGAGTTTCCGTACCTTTTTAGCACCTAGATTAGGAATCTCGGGGGATAGGTATGTGATACGTCCATTTTGCATCATGATTTTATGTTGATATTTATCGCTTTATGGGCTGTTATTACACTTCACGGTACAATACTTATGCCTTTTCTCTCTTATTTTATAAGGTTTACATGAAGAGGGAGAATGCCAAGAGCTGGAATTCTGGACTGAAAAGGGAGCAAGTTTGAGATATCTATTATGCGCAACTCCAAAAGCCGTGAAAATCAACGGGGAATTATTTTGGATTTTATGAAAAATATTGGGCAGAAGAAGTACCACAGGGGCGCCACCAGGAGGCCACAAGCCTGCCAGGCTCGACCTACCCCCTGGCCGGGCCTGGGTGGCTTGTGGGCCCCCTGCTGCCCCTCCGGTGCTCATCTTTTGCTATATGAAGGGTTTCGTCCTAGAAAAAATCAGAAGGGATCTTTCGGGAGGAGTCGCCGCCGCCACGAGGTGGAACTTGAGCAGAACCAATCTAGAGCTCCGGCAGGGCCGTCCTGCCGGGGAAATTTCCCTCCCGGAGGGGGAAATCATCGTCATCGTCATCACCAACACTCCTCTCATCGGAGGGGATCATCTCCATCAACATCTTCATCAGCACCATCTCCTCTCCAAACCCTAGTTCATCTCTTGTAACCAATCTCCGTCTCACGACTCCGATTGGTACTTGTCAGGTTGCTAGTAGTGTTAATTACTCTTTGTAGTTGATGCTAGTTGGATTACTCGGTGGAAGATTATATGTTCAGATCTTGGATGCTATTCATTACCTCTCCGGTCATGAATATAATTATGCTTTGTGAGTAGTCACTTTTGTTCCTGAGGACATGGGATAAGTCTTGCTATAAGTAGTCATGTGAATTTGGTATTCGTTCGATATTTTGATGTGTAGTATGTTGTTTTTCCCCTAGTGGTGTTATGTGAACGTCGACTACATAATAGTTCACATTATTTGGGCCTAGAGGAAGGCATTGGGAAGTAATAAGTAGATGATGGGTTGCTAGAGTGACAGAAGCTTAAACCCTAGTTTATGCGTTGCTTCGTAAGGGGCTAATTTGGATCCACTAGTTTAATGCTATGGTTAGATTTGTATTAATTCTTCTTTCGTAGTTGCGGATGCTTGCGAGAGGGGTTAATCATAAGTGGGATGTTTGTCCAAGTAAGGGCAGCACCCAAGCACCTGTCCACCCACATATCAAACTATCAAAGTAGCGAACGCGAATCATATGAGCATGATGAAAACTAGGTTGACAGAAATTCCCATGTGTCCTCGGGAGCGCTTTACCTCCTATAAGAGTTTGTCCAGGCTTGTCCCTTGCTACAAAAGGGATTGGGCCATCTTGCTGCACCTTTGTTACTATTGTTACTTGCTACTCGCTACGATTCATCTTGTCACACAACTATCTGTTACCGATAATTTCAGTGCTTGCAGAGAATACCTTGCTGAAAACCACTTGTGAGTTCCTTCTGCTCCTCGTTGGGTTCAACACTCTTACTTATCGAAAGGACTACGATACATCCCCTACACTTGTGGGCCATCAATCTGCCACACCCTGGTTTCACTACCACCTTTTCTGTAATTCAAAAATCTGAGTTTATTAAAACTTTTTCAAAACTAATGTTGTGAGTGCCATGATTGTCATTGTATGCTTGTATGCTTGATCATGTGATATCACAAACCACATTTCTCATGACTTAATTATTTTCAAAACCCTTTTTCTTATTTCTGGTTAAAGTAAAATCCTGCTTTGGGTTGCACTACAAGTCCTTGATGGCAAGGAGTGTTCTTACCCAAATTTGGTGATCTGGTTCTAGCACCATTTTAAAGGACCAAAACATAAAATAATTATTTTATTAATTATTTTCCTAATTTAATTGCATGTCCATTTATGAGGCCAGAAATGGTATTCCTATGTGGAAAAATACTTTTCTGGCTTAGAAAAATTTGAGAAAATTTGGAGATGATGAGAAGGACATATATTTTCCATACATAAGATTTCCAACCCCTATTTATATTATTATTATTTGAGTAAAACCCTAAAAACCCCTTCTGCCTGTTTTGACCTTTTGAAATATTTCCAAAGGAAATATTCTCAATAAATTCCTAGAACATTCCAGTGGTATTCCTAAGCCATATTTGGTGCCCATATAAAATTTCACCTTGATCCAAGGTGATTAAGGACTCCAAATAATTGCAAAACCCCTTCTGTCTAGAATGAAGTTAGAGCAACTCTACATAGGAAAGTTTGTCCAATGAAGTTGAAACTTTGTAGGAGTGCCTAATACCTCAAATGAGGGCTCCATGCCAAAAATGGGATTTGTGGGACTTGATTTGCCCACACTCTCTTTGGAAGGAACAAATCAGGTCATTTGGTGATGTTTTCAAGTTTGCAAAGCTAAACTTGTCCAATGGAGCTCAAACTTCGTGAAACCCCTTGTTTTAGCACCATACACAATCCTGTTAAGTTGCAGAGCTAGTGGTGGGGTGCAACCACCCCAAACCACTATCGAGCACCTTCTGACAGATGGGTAAAACCCCTCCTAAACTTAGCTAAACCCCAACCATTTCTCCCAAACTCTCAGATTAGGTGGCTAGCATCAATGCCAAGCCCCAGTGAACTGGCCCCTCTCTGGTTCAAAGTAGAAATGCCAAAAACCCCAATCTAAGCTTCAGCTCAAGGCTGATAACACCTGTTTTCCTTGTCCCCCTTCACCAGACGAAGCTCCCACGGGTCTCCAACGGCTAGGCATCTCTCAACCAGTGCCCAGGACATGCTAGGCACGTCCAAGGCATCCCAGGGCGCGCCAGCATGTTGTGGCATGCCAAAGCTACGCTCCGGGCATGCTACAGGGAGCCACCGAGGTGGGGCCGATACTCTGGACCAGTTCTAGTCTCCCCCGATGTGTCTATCCTCTCCCCCGACAACCCCTCTGCATCAGGCGACCATCAGGGCCCCTTATCTCGCGCGCTAAGAGCTGGTGCGACGCGTGCCCGCGTGCACCAGAACCGGCCAGATATGCGTGGCCATGTAGCTCGCCTCTTCTCTCCTTCTCTCTCGCATTGAGTTTTGGAGGTCCAAAACCACGTCCTGAGACTGTGGTTTCGACGCCAGCTTCTCTCTGCACCCCTGATACGTCTCCAACGTATCTCTAATTTTTTATGGTTCCATGCTATTATCTTGTCAATCATTGGATGTTTTGTATGCCTTTTATATCTTTTTTGGGACTAACTTATTAATTCAGTGCCTAGTGCCAATTCCTATTTTTTCGTGTTTTTGACCCTTTTCAGAGGAGAATATTAAACGGAGTCCAAACGGAATAAAACTTCTGAAAAGATTTTTTGCGGAAAAGAAGATACACACGGGGCGTGAGAATCAAGGCAGAGGCCACCAGGGGAGGCCACAAGGCCCCTAGGAGCGGCCGGGGGGGCCGCGCCTAGCAGGCTTGTGGGCCCCCTCTGGCTCGTCTGCCCTACTTCTTCCACCTATAAATCCCCGAAAAATCCAAAACCACGGGAGAGATCCACGAAAATACTTTTCCGCGGCCGCAAGCTTCTGTCTCCGCAAGATCCCATCTGGGGCACGTTCTGGTGCCGTGCCGGAGGGGGGATTCGGGTACGGAGGGCTTCTTCATCAACACCATTGCCTCTCCGATGATGCATGAGTAGTTCACCATAGACATTCGGGTCCATAGCTAGTAGCTAAATGGCTACTTCTCCCACTTGGATCTTCAATACAATGTTCTCCATGATCTTCATGGAGATCTATCCGATGTAATCTTCTTTTGCGGTGTGTTTGTCGAGATCCGATGAATTGTGGATTTATGATCAGATTATCTGATGGGGTTATAGTCCCAGGATAGGGTCATAGGCCTGCCCTATAGGTCCTACCCAAAGACTACCCTTCATAGAGGACAAGGCCCTTAGACAGTTCCGACTGAACTAAGGACTCCCCCATCATCCAGTCGGTGACGAGCACTCGGAACGTATTTAACGTGCCGGTTGGATTCCACTCTGTACATCGTAACCTCCCAGGAGGGCAACGGTCATACGTTTTCATACACCATTATTAACATTTAAGGCGTACGTTACCTGTAATTTAGGCATTTATTCGCCACTATTCCACCCCTCTCCACCAGGCCATTATGAAGGGCAGCACACTCTATATAAGCCACCCTTCCCCACTGGTGCAGGGGTTGGCATTTTACTGTAATCCGATATTCCACTCGACACTAAGCTCCCAAGAGCACTGAGACGTAGGGCTTTTACCTCCACCGTAGAGGGGCCTGAACTCATACATCGTCACCGTAGCTAAGGCTCTGCCCATCCTTTCGTACCCTACACATCTACTGTCAGACTTATACCCACGATAGTTGGCGCCCACCTTGGGGCAGGCGTCTAAGCGACTTCCGGCGAGTTTGCGACTTCATCTTTTCATCATGTCGTCTGGCGAAGATTTGTGCATCGGTCATGAGATCCTCTTCGGCACACTCTCCTTCATCGTCGACGATTCGGCATGGCTTCGGGATGCGCCCCTCGATGTCGAGGCGCTCCCCAGTCGCGGGGCTACGCACTTCCGTGACGGTTCCCGCGGCGTCCTTCTTCTGCAGCAATCGGCCCGGTGTCGATCTTCGCCCCCGTCACGCGACGCAACAAGCGGTCCCGCCGTCCGCGGCTCCAGCGTTTGGTACGACACGCCCAGACGCGACAGAACGCGTCCTCTCAAGTGGCGGTCCTCGAGTCGGTTGTGGTCGCGCCACCGTCCCAGTGCTTGGACTCAGTTCCGACTGAGTTAACTTCCGAGTACTTGGGTCGCGGGCCTGCATCCGAAGTTCTCATGGCCGATTCCCATGAAAGTCCCCTCCGAACTGGTCAGAACGAGCATGAGGTCGGCGAATCATCCGGCGCTCGTCGTCAACACCATCGTACTGCCAGTCGACGCACTCGCCAGAGCAATGTCGAGGTGTTCCGCACACCCGTCCTCAACCTTGCTGCCGCTGCCAAGATAGCCGATTCCCTCCAACCGACTGATTCAGAGGCTGGTAGAGGGATCGAGCAGATCCGTGCCCTGTTGCATACGGCGCAGCAGCAAAATTCGGCGGTCTCCCAGTCGCACAACAGGATCCACAACAGTTCTGTTCACGTGAACACGCATCGGTCAGTTTTCAGCCCCGACTCTCATCAGCGACGCAGAGGGGGCTATCGTTCCAAGAATCTCGAAGATCGTCGCCGTTCGCGCACCCCTCCACGGGGTGGGCCTTATGGGCCCCGGCATCACGATGATCGGCGTTCAGTCGGTGACGCGTATGATCTAAGGCCCGACGCAAGAGGGTACATCGCCCAGAAGAAGGTCGACAGAAGTTGAGCCCACCGTGATGGTCACAATAGAGACCGTCCGAGTGGAAGCAGGACCGTCGTTTCTGGTCCCGAGTGCTTCAGTCAGGCCATCCGCTTAGCTGACATCACTCCCAACTTCCGATTGGCGACGGGAATCAACAAGTTCACAAGCGAGTCCAAGCCAGAAACTTGGTTGGATGACTACAGAGTGGCAGTCCAGATCGGTGGCGGAGATGACCAGGTCGCCATGAAACATCTCCCCCTGATGCTCGACGGCTTGGCGCGAGCTTGGCTGAACCAGTTAGCTCCGTCAAGCATCTATAGCTGGGCAGATCTGTCCCGAGTCTTCATCAAGACCTTCGAGGGTACGTGCAAGCGCCCTGCTGGTCTCGTGGAGCTTCAACACTGTGTCCAAAAGCAGAACGAGCCCCTGCGCGATTTCATCCAGCGCTGGACGACCCTCTACCACACGGTGGAGAACGTCACAGAGCACCAAGCAGTCTGCGCCTTCAAGGCAGGCGTGTGGTACAGAGATCTGTACCTGAAGTTCGGTCGGACAGGCGACATCTCCATGAGCAAGATGATGGAGATAGCTGCACGCTATGCAAATGGCGAAGAAGAGGACCGCATATGTAGCGGCAAGCATAAGGCAGTCACCGACGGAGATGGGAACAGCAATCAGAAATAGAAGCAGAAAGCTCCATCCACTCCACAGGCAGAGGCGCAGCAGCTGTTACGAATGCCAAGTTCAAGGGCAAGGGAAAGCTCAGTATACCCCCATGAAGAAACAATTCGGAAACTCCGTCCTGGATCAGCCGTGTCCAATACACACGAAGATGGACGAAGAAGGCAATCCCATATTCCCGAAGCATACCACTCGGCAGTGTCGCCTCCTGATCCAAGGATTCGGCGAAGGGCAGCCGAGTGAAAAGGACAACGAGCAGGATGATGAGGACAAGGAGGATCCGTTCCCCCAAGTCCATGCAACATTGACGATTTTTGCTGACGTGGAAAGAAAGAGTCGACTGAAGATGGTGAACAGGGAGGTGAACATGGCAACCCCAACCAACCCCACATTCCTCAAATGGTCTCAGACTGCGATCACCTTTGATCAGTCGGACCATCCAGCACACGTGCCCACTCCAGGGAGGCAAGCTCTGGTCGTCGACCCGGTGGTGGAAGGAGTCCGTCTGCGCAAAGTCCTCATGGACGGCGGCAGCGGCTTGAACATCATGTACGCCGACACTCTCAAGGGGATGGGCATTCCGATGTCCAAACTTAGCGAGAGAAGCATGCAGTTCCACGGAGTCGTCCCAGGACGAAAGGCCAAGTCACTCGGCCAGATCGCGTTGGACGTCATTTTCGGCTCCGACAAGAACTTCCGCAAGGAAAAGCTGACATTCGAGGTGGTGGACTTCCAGAGTGCATACCATGCGATTCTGGGCCGTCCGACGTATGCGCGTTTCATGGCCCGTCCATGTTACGTGTATTTGAAGCTGAAGATTCCGGGTCCCAAAGGCGTGATCACGGTCACAGGCAATCGGCAGCGGGCCGAGGAGTGTCTGCAGCAGGGGTCGAGGATTGCTGATCAGCAGATGGCTATCCTCGAGCTGGATGAGTACAAGAAGACAGCCGACCCCGCTGACTTGATGCGTTCGAAGAAGCCAGCTTCGGAGTCCGCATTCCAGTCGGCGGGAGACACGAAGAAATTCAGCATCCACCCGACGGACGATGCCGCTGCCCCGACGAACATCTCCACCACCCTTGATCCAAAATAGGAAGCCGAGCTCATCCAATTCCTTCGTGAGAACTGGGACATTTTCGCATGGAAGCCCGCTGACATGCTAGGTGTACCCAGGGAGTTGGCTGAGCACCGACTCCATGTGGATCTTGCCTCTCGGCCTGTCCGAGAACACTTGCGTCGGTCGGCCGCGCACAAAAGGAAGGCAATCGGAGAGGAGGTGGCTAAACTTTTGGCGGCCAACTTCATTCGCGAGGTACCCCACTCCGAGTGGCTCGCCAAAGTTGTCATGGTGCCCAAGAAGGACAAGTCTTTCCGTATGTGCATCGATTTCAAGCATCTCAATAAGGTATGCCCGAAAGATCATTTCCCGCTCCCTCGCATTGATCAAATTGTTGATTCGACTACGGGCTGCGAGCGTTTATCATTCCTTGATGCCTATTCGGGCTATCATCAGATCCGTCTGTATGGTCCGGATGAATTAAAAACAACCTTCATCACCCCATTCAGGTGTTTGTGCTACATCACTATGCCATTCGCTTTGAAGAATGCAGGAGCAACTTTTACGCGCATGATCCAAAAATGCCTCCTTGACCAGATCGGTCGAAATGTGGAGGCATATATGGACGATATCGTAGTCAAGTCACGCAAAGGTTCCGACCTGCTGACTGACTTGGCAGAAACATTCGCCAACCTACGTAGGTACGATATCAAGCTCAACCCAACCAAGTGTTCATTCGGCGTTCCCAGCGAGAAGTTACTCGGTTTCTTTGTTTCCGAACGAGGGATCGATGTCAACCCCGAAAAGATCGGGACCATCGTCCGAATGGAATGGCCGGTCAGAATACATGATGTTCAAAGGCTCACAGGTTTCCTAGCGGCTTTGAGCAGGTTTATCGCTCGACTCGGCGAGAAGGCGTTACCTTTGTACCGACTCATGAAGAAATCAGATACTTTCGAGTGGACAGACGAAGCCCAAATTGCATTCGACGACCTCAATGCCCTGCTTTCCACCCAGCCGGTTCTGACTGCCCCGCTCAGTAAAGAACCCCTTCTTCTGTACATCGCGGCTACAAATCAAGTCGTCAGCACTGTTCTCACAGTCGAACGCGAAGAAGAAGGCAAAGCGTACAAGGTTCAACGGCCAGTATATTATGTCTCCGAAGTCCTCACTCCTTCCAAGCAGAGGTATCCCCATTATCAAAAGCTTATTTATGGGATCTACATGACTGCAAAGAAGGTGGCTTATTATTTCCAAGACCACTCGGTGTCTGTCATATCTGATGCTCTGTTGTCGGAAAGCCTCCACAATCGGGACGCATCAGGACGAGTGGCAAAGTGGGCAATGGAGATGTTATACTGCGACATCAAGTTTGATGCCAAGAAGGCTATAAAGTCTCAAGCTCTGGCTGACTTCATAGCAGAATGGGTAGAACAACAGCAACCGACTCACATCTACTTGGCTCATTGGACCATGTTCTTCAATGGGTCCAAGATGTTGAATGGCTTCGGCGCTGGCGTAGTGATCATATCGCCAAAAGGTGATAAACTCAAGTATGTGTTGCAGATACATTTTGATTCTTCCAACAAGGAGGCAGAGTACGAAGCTCTCCTTTATGGATTGCGCATGGCCATCACACTCGACGTCCGTCGCCTGATGGTCTATGGCGACTCAGATTTGGTGGTTAATCAAGTGATGAAGGAGTGGGATGTAAGGAACCCCACCATGACTGCATACTGCAACGCAGTAAGGAAGCTCGAGAAGAAGTTTGAAGGTCTGGAACTTCACCATGTTCCCCAACTAAAAAACCAAGCGACAGATGAATTGGCGAAACTTGGATCCACTCGGAGGCCGGTCCCGAGTGATGTCTGCCTCGAGCACCTACACCTCCCCTCAGTAAAAGAAGATCCTTTTACAGAGGAACCAGTACAACCGAAGATCTCAACAGATCCGACTGAAGTCGAGGTCCCCGCTGTGATTGATTTGATCATGGAGATTCTTGTTCTCATCCCCGAATGGACTGTGCCCTTCATTGCATACATCCTGAGGCAAGAGTTACCAGAAGACGAAGTCCAAGCTAGGCAGATCGTCCGCAGATCGAAGTCCTTCACCGTCATTGATGGCCGGTTGTACAGGGAAAGTGTTTCAGGCGTCCTTCAGCGCTGCATCTCCCCTGAGGAGGGACAGTTAATCTTGGAAGAAATTCACTCGGGAACCTGCGGCCATCATGCCTCCTCAAGGGCAATCGTCGCCAAAGCATTCAGAGCTGGTTTCTTTTGGTTGCAGGCGAATGAAATGGCAAAGGATATGGTCGACCGTTGTGAAGGCTGTCAGTTCTATTCGAACAAGTCCCACAAGCCAACGTCTGCGCTAAAGACAATTCCTCTCGTCTGGCCATTCGCCGTGTGGGGATTAGATACAGTCGGACCATTCAGAACAGGCCAAGGAGGATTCACTCATCTGCTGGTAGCAGTCGACAAGTTCACCAAGTGGATTGAAGGGAAGCCCATCAAGAAGCTTGACACCCTTACGGCCATCAAATTTATCAAAGACATCATCTCCAGATACGGGGTTCCGCACAGCATAATCACCGACAACGGCACTAACTTCGACTCGGACAGGTTCAAAGGATTTTGCACAGGCCAAGGAATCCGAGTGGATTTTGCATCCGTGGCACACCCCCCAAACAAACGGGCAAGCAGAGCGGGCGAATGGACTTGTTCTTCAAGGGTTGAAGCCTCGACTCCTGCGAGAAGTTGGACATGCCGCCGGCACATGGGTCACAGAACTGCCTTCGGTGCTGTGGGGCCTCCGCACAACTCCGAATAGATCTATTGGGCGATCCCCGTTCTTCCTCGTTTATGGAGCAGAGGCGGTCCTTCCGAGTGACTTGCTTCACAACTCTCCACGAGTCGAACTCTTATCCGAAGCCGAAGCAGAGCAAGCTAGACAAGACAGAGTGGATCTTCTGGAAGAAGAGCGCGAGATGGCACTGACTCGCTCAACAATTTATCAACAAGATCTGCGGCGATTTCAAGCACGACACGTCAGGAGTTGCACATTCCAAGCAGGCGACCTGGTGCTCCGAGTGGATCAGCAGAGACCACACAAGTTGGCTCCCGCCTGGGAAGGACCCTTCATCATCTCTAAGGTGCTGAATAATGGAGCGTATCGACTTTACAACCTCGACAGGGAAACGGACGAGCCGCGAGCATGGAATGGAGATCTCCTGAAGCGCTTCTACACATGACCGCCGACGGAGACAATGTAAAGAACAAGTATCATTGAAGTAATATAAAGCAGATTGATTTCTTGCCAATTCCAAATTCATCCGCATTTGCAGACTCCGGTCTAAGAAACTCTCTCCGAGTGTGCACTAAAAGTCGCACTCGAAGACTTAGCTGCGATCCAGAGTCACCTAAGTACAAACTCTCTCCGAGTGTGCAATAAAAGTCGCACTCGGGGACTTAGCTGCAACCCAGAGTCGCCTAAGTACAAACTCTCTCCG
This sequence comes from Hordeum vulgare subsp. vulgare, assembly GCF_904849725.1. Lineage (NCBI taxonomy): Eukaryota > Viridiplantae > Streptophyta > Magnoliopsida > Poales > Poaceae > Hordeum > Hordeum vulgare. Next base: position 49,825,915 of record NC_058523.1, read on the forward strand.
AGTGTGCACTAAAAGTCGCACTCGGGGACTTAGCTGCGACCCAGAGTCGCCTAAGTACAAACTCTCTCCGAGTGTGCACTAAAAGTCGCACTCGGGGACTTAGCTGCGACCCAGAGTCGCCTAAGTACAAACTCTCTCCGAGTGTGCACTAAAAGTCGCACTCGGGGACTTAGCTGTGACCCAGAGTCGCCTAAGTACAAACTCTCTCCGAGTGTGCACTAAAAGTCGCACTCGGGGACTTAGGTGCGACCCAGAGTCGCCTAAGTACAAACTCTCTCCGAGTGTGCACTAAAAGTCGCACTCGGGGACTTAGCTGCGACCCAGAGTCACCTAAGTACAAACTCTCTCCGAGTGTGCACTAAAAGTCGCACTCGGGAACTTAGCTGTGACCCAGAGTCGCCTAAGTACAAACTCTCTCCGAGTGTGCACTAAAAGTCGCACTCGGGGACTTAGCTGCGACCCAGAGTCTCCTAAGTACAAACTCTTTCCGAGTGTGCACTAAAAGTCGCACTCGGGGACTTAGCTGCGACCCAGAGTCGCCTAAGTACAAACTCGTTCCGAGTGTGCACTAAAAGGTTCACTCGGAGACTTAGCTGCGACCCAGAGTCGCCTATATACAAACTCGCTCCGAGTGTGCATGAAAAGTTGCACTCGGGGACTTAGCTGCGACCCAGAGTCGCCTAAGTAAAAGCTTCCTCCGAATGTATACTCGAGATGCACTCAGAGGCTTAGCAGACCCTCATTGAGGCTCATGTGGATGTGAAGACAACTGACAACTAAATGAGTAACAACTCATTCCGAGTGTGCACGAAAAGTCGCACTCAGGGACCTAGCTGCAACTCAGAGTCGCCTAATTAAAAAGCTTCCTCCGAGTGTATACTCGAGATGCACTCAGAGGATTAGCAGACCCTCATTGAGGCTCATGTGGATGTGAAGACAACTGACAACTACATGAGTAACAACTCATTCCGAGTGTGCACGAAAAGTCGCACTCGGAGACTTAGCTGCGACTAAGAGTCGCCTAACTAAAAACCTTCCTCCGAGTGTATACTCGAGATCCACTCGGAGGCTTAGAAGACCCTCATTGAGGATCATGTGGATGTGAAGACAACTGACAACTACATGAGTAACAACTCATTCCGAGTGTGCACTAAAAGGCGCACTCAGAGACTTAGCCGCGACCCAGCTGGCCAGTCTATGCATTCATCGAGTGGTGAGTCTCCATGGAGTTCCCAAGGAGATCGTGTCCGACCCCGGCACTCAATTCACCTCAAGATTCTGGAAGAAGTTTCAAGAATCTCTCGGAACCAAACTCTCCTTCAGTACGGCTTTCCACCCGCAAACGGGCGGACAGACCGAGAGGGTAAACCAGATACTTGAGGACATGCTCCGCGCCTGTGTTTTGGCTCATGGTGCCAAGTGGGAAGATTGCCTGCCGTTTGCTGAGTTTTCTTACAACAACAGCTACCAGTCCAGTCTTCAGATGGCCCCATTCGAAGCATTATATGGGCGGAAGTGCCGCACCCCGCTCAATTGGTCCGAAACCAGTGAAGGACTAGTTTTCAGACCAGAAGCACTGCAGGAAGCAGGGGACAAGGTTCAGCTTGTCCGAGAGAACTTGAAGGCAGCTAAGTCAAGGCAGAAGAGCTATGTGGACCCTCGCCGCAGAAATGTGGAGTTTGTTCCCGGAGACCAGGTGTACTTGCGAGTCACGCCTCTCAAGGGGACCAAGCGTTTCCATGTCAAGGGGAAGCTAGCTCCAAGGTTCATTGGACCCTTCGAGATCACGGCAAGGCGCGGGGAAGTAGCTTATCAGTTGGAGCTACTTCCTGAGCTTTCGGGTGTGCACAACGTGTTTCACGTGTCACAACTCCGGAAGTGTTTGCAAGTGCCGAACCGTCCCGATCTTTACAAGGACATTGATCCTCAAGCTATTGACCTTCAACCGGACCTTACCTACCGCAAGAAACCGATCCGCATTTTGGATGAAGCCGAACGTTGCACCAGAGGCCGCACCATCAAGTTTTTCAAGGTTCAGTGGAGCAACCATACCGAACTTGTTAAAACTTTTTTTCACCACAAGTATTTTATGTTGCAAAATCAGAGCTTGTTAAAACTTTTTCAAATAATTTTGTGAGTGAAATGTAAGCCCTTGTACGAGTGAATGCTTGCTTTCTTGATGACTCAAACCCATGAAAAACTTATTATTTTGCTCTCTTCAAAAACCCTTTTCCCTTTATATCAAGATCACCTTCATCATGTTGGGATACACTACTAGCTCATTCGCCAAAGCAACGCCAAAGCCAAAGCAACGCCAAAGTCACGCCAAAGCAACGCCAAAGTCACGCCAAAGTCACCATTTATTCGCCATTATTCCATCCCTGTGCACCAACCGTTGTGAAGGGAAGCGCACTCTATATAAGCCACCCTTCCCCAGTAGTGCAAGGGTTAGCAACTCATTGTATTCTATATTCCACTCGACAACAAGCTCCCAGAGCACTGAGACGTAGGGCTATTACCTCCACCGCAGAGGGGCCTGAACTCATACAACCTCGCCGTAGCTAAGGCTCTGCCCATCCTTTTCGTACCCTACACATCTACTGTCAGGCTTATACCCACGACAAGTGCAAAAATTATATTTTTACACTGGCTAAATCTTTTTATAAAAATCATTTAAACTCAGGTTTTAAATCAAATAGAAAAAGGCTACAGACCCCGGCCTGGCTTCGCGTGGGACTGGGCCGGCCCACTGGCCAGCCAACCAGCCTACCCACGCGCGCGCGCCGTCAGGTTTGAACCTGATGCACGGGCCCCTGCGGTCAATGGCTGCGGGTAGCGAGGGAGGGAGAGATGGGCCACCGACAGGTGGGGCACACGTGTCGTGGTCGTGTCCTTCCTCTGGTCAGAGAGGAGGAGGAACACGATGGCGTGGCTACCGATGTCCTCGGGCCCTAACGACGTCGGGAATGGGTTTGGCTCGTCGTCGCCTACCTGATGGTGGTCGAGACAACATCGGAGGGGCTCGGGTTCACAGGCGACGAGGTAGCCGCGACGGAGGGGTTTCAGGAAAACATGGAGGTGGGAGCTAGGGGCACGAATTTGCTCAGGGAAGACAGGGGAAAGCTTCCTGAGGTCACGGGGAGTGGTTTGGTGGGCAGAGGAACGCGGGAGCCGACATGTAGCCAGAGATCGACCAGAGCTCCGAGGCGAAGGCGCCTCGGTCGATCTCGAGCCCCGGGGCTCTGCTGGCTTACCGGGGTGGCTAGGGAGTTGATTGAGGTTGCTGCAAAGAGGAATGAGGGGTGCTGGAGTGATGGGAGGGGCTATTTATAGGCCCGCGATGGTGAGCCGACTCGGGAGCGCCGGTGGTTCACTGTGGCGTTCATGGGGGTTGCTACCTCTTGAACTTGCATTGGTTTTTCCCTTGAAGAGGAAAGGGTGATGCAGCACAGTAGCAATAAGTATTTCCCTCAGTTTTGAAAACCAAGGTATCAATCCAGTAGGAGAATCAAGCCAAGTGTCCAGAGTACATGCGCAAACACAAACGAGCTTGCACCCAACAGTACAAAGGGGTTGTCAATCCCTTCACGATTGATTGCAAGGTGAGATCTGAAGGCGGAAAGTGCAACAAAGTAAAAGTGTAAGGCTGGAAATATGATGTGAAGTAGACCCGGGGGCCATAGTGTTCACTAGAGGCTTCTCTCAAGATAGGAAATATTACGGTGGGTGAACAAATTACTGTCGAGCAATTGATAGAACTGCGCAAAGTCATGATGATATCTAAGGCAATGATCATACATATAGGCATCACGTCCGAGACCAGTAGACCGATACTTTCTTCATCTTCTACTATTACTCCACACATCGACCGCTATCCAGCATGCATCTAGTGTATTGAGTTCATGACGAACAGAGTAACGCCTTAAGCAAGATGACATGATGTAGAGGGATAATTTCATGCAATAGATATAAACCCCATCTTTTTACCCTTGATGGCAACAACATGATGCGTGCTTTGCTACCCCTTCTATCACTGGGTGAGGTCACCGCACGGTATGATCCCAAAACAAAGCACTTCTCCCATTGCAAGAATCATAGATCAGGTTGGCCAAACAAAACCCACAACTCGAAGAGAATTACAAGGATATGAAATCATGCATATAAGAGATCAGAAGAAACTCAAATAAGATTCATAGATATTCTGATCATAAATCCACAATTCATCGGATCTCGACAAACACACCGCAAAAGAAGATTACATCGGATAGATCTCCATGGACATCATGGAGAACTTGTATTGAAGATCCAAGAGAGAGAGAAGAAGCCATCTAGCTACTAGCTATGGACCCAAAGGTCTATGGTGAACTACTCACGCATCATCGGAGAGGCAATGGTGTTGATGAAGAAGTCCTCCGTACCCGAATCCCCCTCCGGCAGGGAAACAGAACGTGCCCCAAATGGGATCTTGCGGAGGCAGAAGCTTGCGGCGGCGGAAAAGTATTTTCGTGGTTTTGGATTTTTTTTGGGGATTTATAGGTGGAAGAAGTAGGACAGACAAGCCACAGGGGGGCCACAAGCCTGTTAGGCGCGGGCCCCCTGGCCACGCCTAAGGGGCTTGTGGCCTCTGCCTTGGTTCTCACGCCCCTGTGTATCTTCTATTCCGGAAAAAATCTTTTCGGAAGTTTTATTCCGTTTGGACTCCTTTAATATTCTCCTCTGAAAAGGGTCAAAAACACGGAAGAAAATAGGTAATGTACGGCCTAAATGCTAATAAAAGCGTGAGGAAACGTACGACCGTTTCCCTCCTGGGGGGTTACAATGTACAGAGTGGAATCCAGTCGGTCCGTTCTATACGCTCCGAATGTTCGTCTTCGACTGGATGGTCGGATGTCTGTTACCGACTGGATGATGGGAACTCCTTAATTCAGTCGGAGCTGACTAAGGGCCTTGTCCCTTATGAAGGGTAGTCCTCGGGTAGGACCTATAGGGCAGGCTTATGACCTTACCCTAGGACTATAACCCCATCATTAGTCCCCGAATGGATTGAGGTTGGAACGGTGAAGTGATGCTTGAGGTTTGGATCCGACTGGCACGGACATGACTTTGGCGTTGCTTGCCTCGGTCCATTTTATCTTTTCCGATCGACGATCCGAGTGGAAGTACTTGCGAAACAGACTGTCGGAAACCGAGTGCTTCTGCGACATCTTCTGACGCGACCGGTCAACTGACAGCGGCGGATTTTCCGGGATCCTCAAATTTCGGTTTCGGCGCGCTCAGCGGGGATGACGCCATCGCGCTCGAGTAGCGCCTGATGCCTCGATTCTCGTGCCTTCAACCTCTCCACTAATATCGCTGTGGTTGGTCGGGGGATAAGGTTTCGGGGCCACCTGCCAGCGTCCCAGTCGGAACCTTACTTAAATCTCAGCGGCGAGGGTTTTTCGTTACGCTCGCCGGATCTCTTGCCTTCGCTTGCTCCGTCCTTCTCGCCACCTCCAGCGCCTCTACACTCCTTCCTCCTCCTTCCTCCCGCGGATTCGCAGCTTCCGCCATGACCAAGGGTCAGACCAGCAAGGTGGAGGCGAGGAAGAAGAAGGGGAAGGCAGCGACTCCTGCTCAGCGGCGGCAGCGGACGCTGCCGGCGGGGTGGATTCAAGGCGACTTCCTCCCCTCCACGATGACGGAGGGGGATCTACTGCAGTTGGTGGAGCACGGGATGATCGTGCACAAGTCTCGGAGGCTACCGGCGGAGAACGAGGTCCAGCCGGCGCCCCGGGAGGGGAAGCGTGTCCTGCTGCTCAGCCACGTCCACCGAGGTTTCTCCTTGCCCCCGCATCCTTTCTTCAAGGGCATTATGAATCATTTCGGGGCACAGCTTCACCACTTTCCCCCAAACGCTATTGCTCATCTCTCTGCTTTTATAGTTCTGTGTGAGTGTTTCATTGGCTGTCCTCCCCATTGGGGGCTGTTCAAGCACATATTCTCTGCTAGATCCCAAACCATCAAACGACTCTGCCAGTCGGATGATAAGACACATCTTCTCCAGCTCTGCGGGGGCTTAGGTTTCCAGAAAAAGAGTCGGAGTAGTTATCCTGCCCTCCAGCTAAGTGAGTCGGTCAAGAACTGGCAGTCGACGTGGTTCTACTGCCAGGATATTGCCTGTCCGAATGCCGCGACAGGGCTGCCTCCCTTTAGCTTAGATCGGCCCGCTCCGCCTAAGCAGCTCGCGCTCACGAAGGCGGAGAAGAACGACATCCAGCCTCTGGTCGAGGCACTCGTAGATGTCGTCAGGAGGGGGGTCACCGGCATAGACTTGCTGGAGGTCTTCCTCGGTCGGCATATCCAACCCCTGCAGGCTCGCGACCACGCCATGTGGCGTTATACGGGGCCCCAGGATTCCAATCGGACCATCGCTGTGGGAGTGACTGAGGAGAAGGTGACCTCGTGGGTGCTCCATATCACAGGCCCCTGCGAGAATCCCAAAGGATCCCGGTGAGTGAAGCCTTTCTGCGCGGATAATCCTCCTCCGAATCAGGTGAGTAACATGTGTCGAGTGTGCGTAACTGTCTTAATCTTATCGTTTGCTTGAATCTCTGTGCGACGTCTGATGTCGCTGACTGAATTTTATGCAGAAGTGGACCAACTGGTTTTCTCCCGTCTCAAACGGGAACCCGGCCGAGGAGGAGGAGGAAGGCAGCCAGGAAGGCAGCGTGGAGAGCGCTGAGTATGTCTCCGACAGCGGGGAATCGGAGGAAGAGACTAGCAAGGAAGAGGAGGAAGACGAAGAGCAGGACTCGCCGCCTCCGCCGTTAGAGCATCGGACCAAGTGCCGACACGAGCCTGCTGTTCCCTCAGTCCCTCCGGCATCCTCGAGTGCTCCGCCCACTGCCCCCGTGGTCCCGAGTGCTTGGAGCACCAAGAGGGCCAGGGATGTCGCTGCTGAGCCTGCGGGTCAGTCTTCCAAGGCGGCCAAACCGAGTGGGACTAATCCTCGGAAGGCTGTGCCGCGGATGAGGGTTGTTGTCCCCGTCACCTCCACGTAAGTGCATCGATCTTCTAATTTCTTCTGATATCCGAGTGTACTCTTTTTATTGGTCGAACGGATTTCACTCATCAGAGTTGCTACCTCCGCCACCTCTCCGGCGCGCCAGGAGGACGACCCCATGGACATAGACAACGTCGTCTCGTCCCAGCCACGTGCGTTGTAGTGACTCCGAGAGTTTTATACTATCGCCTCGCGAATTCTATCATAGGTCTTGCCTCTTTCTTTTTCTGAGATCTCGCACCGTTCGGTCTCTCAGGGGCGATTTGCATGGACGAGGGTGACCAGGGGAGAGGTGAACAAGCTGCGGAGCCTGTTCTTGAGGCTGCTCCGCCTATTACTGCTCTCGCCGCAGATGTGCTGCCGACTGTGGCGCTGCCGCCGACTGAACCGGCGCTGGTGGTTGAGGAGCCGACTAGAGCGGACCTTGGGATGCCTCAGGAACTTCCGACGATGCCAGGCTCGTCGAATGTCGAGTTCAACATCTAGCGTCTCCCGGAGGAGCATGTGGGACCGGCCAAGGGAGCCATGGTGCAGGCCGAGCTGATGGCTAGAGAAGCCAAGAAGGCCTACGACTCCGTCGCATCCTTGTACCAGCGGAGCTTGGAGCTGTGGGATGATATCCGAGTAAGTGGGCTAGTAAGTATTTACTTTTCTCTTGTAACCCACTAGGTGTTCTTGGATAGCATCTGTTGTTTGCAAGGGGTTCACTCTGAGTGAACCCAGTGGGTGTAGTCCCCGAGACTTCTGTCGAGTGCTTGCACCGGCAGTTGTCTTTATATATATTGTCTTTGCTTTGGTCAGGTCTGTAAATAATATGACCGACTGCGAACAGTTGTGGCACTCGGGGTGCACTTACTGTAAGAGTCCCCGAGAGTAATTTCTACTCAGGTCGGGTAGTATTAGCCTCGTAGGCGTAGGTGGTAACATGTATCTCAATAGGGTGGGCCTGCTTGAGTTGCATGCCAGTGGGGTCACTCTTAGTGAACCCACTGGGTGTAGTCCCTGAGACCGCTGTCGACTGCTTGCGTCGGCAGGGGTCTGAAGAACTTAGACTTTTATTGTTGAATTTTCTAATTGTTCCCTTGGTGTTGGCTGGCAGAAAACTTGTGAAATGGCGACAGCCTATGAGACTCTCAGGGCGGAGAGGAATCAGTTAGCTGGTGAGCGTGATGCGGCGCTGCTTGCAATGGCTGGCATGAAGGATGCTCTGGCGGGGCGAGAGAAGTCATTGGAGCAGGCTCGTGAAGCGAACAAAGTGCTGACTGAGGAAGTTGAGAAGATGGGGAAACAGAGGACTGCTCTGATGGGACAGATGGATGTGCTGAACAAACGATGCATAGCTCAGGAGAAATACGTCAGCGACTGGGCTCGGCAGATGATGACGCGTCTGGCTGGTAAGTCCTGTTTTTTCCGAGTGCTTGTGGTATGTGCGTCACACTCGGCGCTTATTGTTTGCGTGTCCTTCTGTTGCAGATTTTTGCATTGATGCTGAAGTTGAAGCAGCTGACGTGGAGCGGTCGATTCGCGATAACGTTCCACTCGGCGAGGATGCCAATCGGGATCTGCTCCGGGCGCACATCTGCGTGGGCAAAGTTGGCCCTTTCATCGGTCGACCGAGAGAAGTCGTCGACCGAATCGACAAGGAGCTTTGGCCAGAAGATGAGTCGCGGCAGGAGATGGAGAACTTGATGACGCGGCTGGAGGAGATGGAGAACCGAGTGCAGTCGTGGAAGAAATCTGTAGCTCGTTGTGGTGCAGATGTTGCTCTGTCCCTGGTCCGCGTTCATTGCAAGGAGGTGCGCGAGGAGAAGCTGAAGACATTGAAGGTCGCCAACACGAAGAAACTTCGATTCGAAGACTTCATGGAAACTTTCCTTAAGAGTGCCACCCGCATCGCCGACGGTATTGATCTGGACACGTTCATAGAGCCCTCCAGTCCTGGCGCTAATCCAGATGATGCGTAAGAAGACTTTTATCCTCGGTATGCCGAGTGTTGATCTGTAAGGAACTTTGGCCACTGCTGTTGGCCGTCACATTCTTGGATCGGTGCGGGTAAGCTTGATCCACACCGAGTGAACTATCTTTGTTGGAACTTTTGAATCTGAATCAAATCGTTTGCTCTTGTGTTGCAATTTTGATTCGAATTTTCTGTTTGGCGTTTCTGGGTGAAGCCAATGCAAACATGCGTAGCACGTAAGTGTTACTCATGTATTTAGGCGATTCTGTATCGCAGCTAAATCTCCGAGTGTACGCTCGGAGAAAGTTGATACTTAGGCGATTCTTGATCGCATCTAAGTCTCCGAGTGTGGCGTGAAGTGCACACTCTAAGAAAGTTAAAACTTAGGCGATTCTTGATCACAGCTAAGTCCCCGAGTGCGACGTTTAGTGCACACTCGGAGAAATTTATTACTTAGGTGATTCTTGATCACAGCTAAATCCCCGAGTGCGACGTTTAGGGCACACTCGGAGAAAGTTATTCCTTCGGTGATTCCTGATCACAGCTAAGTCCCCGAGTGCGACGTTTAGTGCACACTCGGAGAAATTAATTACTTAGGTGATTCTTGATCACAGCTAAGTCCCTGAGTGCGACGTTTAGTGCACATTCGGAGAAATTTATTACTTAGGTGATTCTTGATCACAGCTAAGTCCCCGAGTGCAACGTTTAGTGCACACTCGGAGAAAGTTATTCCTTAGGTGATTCTTGATCACAGCTAAGTCCCCGAGTGCGACGTTTAGTGCACGCTCGGAGAAATTTATTACTTAGGTGATTCTTGATCACACCTAAGTCCCCGAGTGCGACGTTTAGTGCACACTCGGAGAAAGTTATTACTTAGGTGATTCTTGATCACAGCTAAGTCCCCGAGTGCGACGTTTAGTGCATACTCGGAGAAAGTTATTACTTAGGTGATTCTTGATCACAGCTAAGTCCCCGAGTGTGACGTTTAGTGCACACTCGGAGAAAGTTATTACTTAGGTTACTCTTGATCACAGCTAAGTCTCCGAGTGCGACGTTTAGTGCACACTCGGAGAAAGTTATTACTTAGGTGATTCTTGATCACAGCTAAGTCCCCGAGTGCGACGGTTAGTGCACACTCGGAGGAAGTTAGAACTTAGGCGATTCTGGATCGCAACTAAGTTTTTTTTGTGACCGGAGTGTGCGACTGCGGAAGAATTCTGAATCTGCAAAAACTGAATCTGCTTTATATTATTTCATCAATACTTGTTCTTTACACTGCTTCAGTCGACGATCACATGTAGAAGCGCTTCAGGAGATCTCTGTTCCATGCTCTCGGCTCGTCTGTCTCCCTATCGATGTTGTAGAGTCTGTATGCTCCGTTGTTCAGCACCTTGGAGATGATGAAAGGTCCTTCCCAGGACGGAGCCAACTTGTGAGGTCTTTGCTGATCCACTCGGAGCACCAGGTCGTCGGCTTGGAACGTGCGACTCCTGACGTGGCGTGCATGAAAACGCCGCAGATCTTGTTGATAAATGGTTGAGCGAGTCAGTGCCATCTCGCGCTCCTCCTCCAGAAGGTCCACTCCATCTTGCCTTGCTTGTTCTGCTTCGACTTCGGAGAAGAGTTCAACTCGTGGAGCATTGTGAAGCAAGTCACTCGGAAGGACCGCTTCTGCTCCATAAACGATGAAGAACGGTGATCGCCCTGTAGATCTGTTCGGGGTTGTGCAGAGACCCCAAAGTACTGAAGGTAACTCGGTGACCCATGCGCCAGCGGCATGTCCCACCTCTCGCAGGAGTCGGGGCTTCAAACCTTGCAGAATAAGTCCATTCGCCCGCTCTGCTTGTCCATTGGATTGAGGATGTGCTACGAAAGCAAAATCCACTCGGATACCTTGGCTTGCACAGAAACCTTTGAATCTGTCCGAGTCAAAGTTTGTCCCGTTGTCCGTGATTATGCTGTGAGGTACACCAAATCTGGAGATGATGTCCCTGACAAACTTCACGGCTGTTGAGGCGTCGAGTTTCTTGATGGGCTTGGCTTTGATCCATTTCTTGAACTTGTCGACTGCCATCAACAGATGTGTGTATCCCCCTTGGCATGTCCTAAATGGACCGACTGTATCTAATCCCCATACTGCAAACGACCACACCAGAGGGATTGTCTTCAACGCAGATGTCGGCTTGTGGGATTTGTTGGAGTAGAACTGGCAGCCCTCACATCGGTCAACCATATCTTTAGCAATCTCGTTTGCCTGTAGCCAGAAGAAACCAGCTCTGAACGCCTTGGCGATGATTGCTCTCGAAGAGGCGTGATGACCGCAGGTTCCCGAATGAATATCCTCCAGGATCAGCTGCCCCTCCTCTGGGGAGATGCATCGTTGAAGAACTCCTGACGCTCTCTCCTTGTACAATTGGCCATCAATGACAGTGAATGACTTCGACCTGCGGACTATCTGCCTGGCCTGGACTTCGTCTTCTGGTAGTTCCTGCCTCAGGATATATGCAGTGATCGGCACAGTCCAATCGGGGACGACAGCAAGAATCTGCATGACCAGATCAACCACGGCAGGTACATCGACTTCAGTCGGATCTGTTGAACTCTTTGGTTGTACTGGTTCCTCTGTAAAAGGATCTTCTTTGACTGAGGGGAGGTGAAGGTGCTCGAGGCAGACGTCACTCAGGACTGGTCTCCGAGTGGATCCGAGTTTTGCCAACTCATCAGCTGCTTGGTTCTTCAGTCTCGGAACGTGATGAAGTTCTAGACCTTCGAACTTCTTCTCAAGCTTCCTCACTGCATTGCGATATGTGGTCATGGTGGGGTTCCTGACATCCCACTCTTTCATCACTTGATTGACCACCAAATTCGAATCGCCGTAGACCATCAGGCGACGGACGCCGAGTGAGATGGCCATGCGCAATCCATAGAGGAGAGCTTCATACTCTGCCTCGTTGTTGGAGGAATCGAAGTGTATCTGCAACACGTACTTGAGTTTATCGCCCTTTGGCGATATGATCACAACGCCAGCGCCGGAGCCATTCAACATCTTGGACCCATCGAAGAACATTGTCCAATGGGCCGAGTAAATGTGGGTCGGTTGCTGTTGTTCTACCCATTCTGCTATGAAGTCAGCCAGAGCTTGAGACTTAATAGCCTTCTTGGCCTCGAACTTGATATCGCAGTACAACATCTCCATTGCCCACTTTGCCACTCGGCCTGACGTGTCTCGATTGTGGAGAATTTCCGACAACGGAGCATCAGAAACGACAGACACCGAGTGGTCTTGGAAATAATGGGCCACCTTCTTCGCAGTCATGTAAATCCCGTAGATAAGTTTTTGATAGTGGGGATACCTCTGCTTGGAAGGAGTCAGGACCTCGGAGACGTAGTACACTGGCCGCTGAACTTTGTATGCTTTGCCTTCTTGTTCTCGTTCGACTGTAAGAACAGTACTGACGACTTGATTTGTAGCCGCGATATACAGAAGAAGGGGCTCTTTACTGAGCGGAGCAGTAAGAACCGGCTGGGTGGAAAGTAGGACTTTGAGGTCGTCAAATGCGACTTGGGCTTCGTCTGTCCACTCGAAAGTATCTGATTTCTTCATGAGTCGGTACAGAGGAAGTGCTTTCTCGCCGAGTCGACTGATGAACCTGCTCAAAGCTGCTAGGCAACCTGTGAGCCGTTGAACATCGTGTATTCTGACCGGCCTCTCCATTCGAACGATGGTCCCGATCTTTTCGGGGTTGACATCGATTCCTCGTCCGGAAACGAAGAAACCGAGTAACTTTCCGCTGGGAACGCCGAATGAACATTTGGCGGGGTTGAGCTTGATATCGTACCTACGAAGGTTGGCGAATGTTTCTGCCAAGTCAGTCAGCAGGTCGGAACCTTCGCGTGACTTGACTACGATATCATCCATATATGCCTCCACATTCCGACCGATCTGGTCGAGAAGGCATTTTTGGATCATGTGCATAAAGGTAGCTCCTGCATTCTTCAAACCAAATGGCATAGTGTAAGTGCATCTAGTGCCCCTTAGTGATTTTGGTGGTTTGAAGACGTATAGGTTAAGTATCTAATGTGTTTATAAGTGTACACAGGATCTATAAGTCATTGAGGAGTTTGAGATATTTCAAGAATATCGACCCCTAAAAATGTATATCTTCAGTTGAAGAAATTGGTCTGAAGCTGAAGAAATGAATCGCGAGGAATCTGCGATGAAATTGATATTCCTCATGAAGAAAATCATTCTGAAGAAATGGAAGCGTGAAGATTTATGTTTTCTGTTTTACTTTCTTCGCATTTGATGAATAGGAACACCGTACTGTTAAAGGGGGTCAAAGTAACACTATGGAATGGATTTCCTCATGATGCTCAACCCAAGCCTAATCCTACCAAAAGCCTCAAGTGAAGAATATGAGTGACATGAGGACTCTCACAGTTGAGGGTCCCGACCATTTCGATAACCACGCCAAGTCACTGGTCTTATCCACTCCAACGGTCATATTATTTAAGGGCATTAGTTTCAAATCATGTCGGGATGCTCCCAGGCTATAAATAGCCACCCCCCACAGCCACTAGCTGGTTGGCTGCTTCGTTAGAAACTGACACTTGTCATAAGAGCAACCCAAATTCCTCAGAGCCTTCGAGAGTAATTCATCAGTGAGGAAATACACCACCCACCGAAACCACAAACCAAACATGGTGATTGAGCATCACTGAAGAAGTTGTTCCAGTGTGGGACTGAAGCCTTTTACCTTTGAGGACTGTGCATCCTCGAGACGGTTAGGCGTCATGGTCTAGAGCAATCCAGCAGTCAATTGTGGATCGCCAGGTGACCGAGTTTGTGAGGGTTTGGAAGTCTGCCCTGAAGACTTACCACGAGTGTTGGGTGAGGACTATGTGTCCATAGCTCAAGGAGAATACGGTAGGGACTGTGTGTCCCGGGACTGGGTGTCCTTTGGTTTCAATACCAAGCCGCTCCAAACCAGATGTACAACTGTCACAGCAGTTGGAACTGGGTCATCAACGACTGTCTTCTCTGAGAATCGGGTTCTAATTCCTCAACTCTTTACTTTCTCTGTATTATGTGTTGATGACTTCCACTGTGACTGTTTGAAGAATTTGTTGAAGACTTTCTCTGAATTTCCTCAACCCCAAATTCTTCACAATAGTTAATCATCATCTGTATTCTGCGTGCCTGCTTACTGTGCAATCTGTTTTCACATTCTTCACTCTGAAATACTGCTGGTGTGAATGTTTGCACATCTGATCCTTTACTATTTCCGCTGTGAGTTAGTCATCAGTGAGGAATTTCCTCAAAAGGAATTTCCTTAGTGATGAAATTCTAAAACCTCCTATTCACCCCCCTCTAGTCGATATAACGCACTTTCAATTGGTATCAGAGCAAGGTACTCCCTTGTTCTGTGTGATTTTGGTTTAACCACCTCGAGTTTTAGTTATGTCGACTGCAGGCATGCTCAAGGTGACTGCAGCATGTCCCACCTACGAAGGGAAGAACTTTCCTTTCTGGAAGAACAAAATGCAAATGCATCTACAAGCTATTGACAATGATCTCTGGTATATTGTGGAAAATGGCGTCCCCATCATTTCTGCCAGTGTCACTGCACCTGATGTGAAGAAATTCAAGCAACTTGATTCTCAAGCGAAGAACATCATCTATGGCCATCTGAGCCCTGGCCAGTTTGGAAGAGTAAGTGCTTTGGGCTCTGCAACACTGATCTGGGAGAGACTGTGCAAGGTAAATGAAGGAGTATCAACCCAGCGTGACTCTTGTGTTGATATTCTTCGCAATCTCTTCAATCGCTTCAAGAGACATGACAATGAATGCTGCCAAGACACCTTTGATCGCCTCACTGATATATCAAATGAACTGCAAGCACTAGGAGCTTGAGATATCACTGATCACGAAGTTGTGAAGAAACTGCTGAGATCCTTAGATTCTTCATTTGACACTCTAGTTCTGATGATTCAAGAAAGACCAGACTACAAGATGCTAGATCCAACTGATATCCTTGAAAGGCTAAATACTCATGAATTCCAGCTAGAAGAGAAGAGAGATCTATATGGACAAAGCTATTCCAGACCACGTGCACTGAAGACTAGAGCAATTTCCTCATCTGAAGAAGAAGACACAGATGACAACAGTTGTGACCCTGAAGAATTTGGACAGGAGCTTGCAATGCTTGTGAGGAAATTCCAGAGATTTACACGACGAGGCCAGTTTGGTAAATCATCAAGAAGAGACATGAGGAAATCAGAATCTGCATCTGAGGACTACAAGAAATGGACCTCTCACAAGTGCAAGAAATCATGTCATTACATTGCTAATTGTCCCCGCTGGGGAAAGGAATCAAAGAAGAAGAAATACAAGTATGACAGTTCTGATGACTCGAAGAAGAAGAAGAAATCTTCAAAATCCTCATCTTCAAAGTCCTCTTCACACAAGAAGACTAGCTTCAGAAAGGCTCGGGCACTTATTGGCAAGGAAATGGATTCCGAGGCAGAATCAGAGGAATGTGATGAAGAAGAAGGCTCTGGAGAAGACTCAGAATCCGGACAGGCTAGTCTTGCACTAGCAACCACTTTCGTGAGCAAGTCAATCTTCAATCTTGAAGAAAATGATTGCACCATCCATACTGATGACTATGCTGATGACATCGCTCCAACCTATTGCTTCATGGCAAAAGGTTCAAAGGTATCAAATAATGCCTCCTCCTCTGATTCAAGTGTCTGTGAACATAATTATTATAAGAAACCCAGTTATAGTAAACTTGCTATCATTGCCACTAAACAACAAACTGCTCTGGAAAAGCTTCAAAAACTGCTAGACAAAAGTGATGATCTGTTGAATGATGAAATGAATCTTAATCAAATCCTCTATGATGACATGAAAAATCTTCAGTCTTGATTTGATATTCTTCAGGATCGTTATGATACACTCCTCACTAATCATGAGAAGCTTTCCTACGAATTTCTTCAAAGGAAGCTTGATCTTGAGAAGCTGACGATGTCTCATGATGATCTTCGCATGGAAAATGATTCATTACTAGCTCAACAGATCAGCACTAGTCAAGTTGAATTTATTCCTCCATGTCTTAAATGCATTGAACGTGAAACTGCTAATTCCTCACCAGAATCATCAAAAGCTACAAATTCTTCAACTGCACCTGTTGTGTTTATTTCCTCACTTGAGGAAAACACAAATGTTATTGATGAAAATGCAGGGTTGAAGGAATTTTACGTGACAGGCATGTACAAAAGCCTCAAAGGACACCAAACCCTTTGTGATGTGCTCAAAAAGCAGATCTTGAACATGAACCCGAGGAAAGAAGGAATTTCCTCAAAAGGAATTTCCTCAGTGATGAAATTCTAAAACCTCCTATTCACCCCCCTCTAGTCGATATAACGCACTTTCAATTGGTATCAGAGCAAGGTACTCCCTTGTTCTGTGTGATTTTGGTTTAACCACCTCGAGTTTTAGTTATGTCGACTGCAGGCATGCTCAAGGTGACTGCAGCATGTCCCACCTACGAAGGGAAGAACTTTCCTTTCTGGAAGAACAAAATGCAAATGCATCTACAAGCTATTGACAATGATCTCTGGTATATTGTGGAAAATGGCGTCCCCATCATTTCTGCCAGTGTCACTGCACCTGATGTGAAGAAATTCAAGCAACTTGATTCTCAAGCGAAGAACATCATCTATGGCCATCTGAGCCCTGGCCAGTTTGGAAGAGTAAGTGCTTTGGGCTCTGCAACACTGATCTGGGAGAGACTGTGCAAGGTAAATGAAGGAGTATCAACCCAGCGTGACTCTTGTGTTGATATTCTTCGCAATCTCTTCAATCGCTTCAAGAGACATGACAATGAATGCTGCCAAGACACCTTTGATCGCCTCACTGATATATCAAATGAACTGCAAGCACTAGGAGCTTGAGATATCACTGATCACGAAGTTGTGAAGAAACTGCTGAGATCCTTAGATTCTTCATTTGACACTCTAGTTCTGATGATTCAAGAAAGACCAGACTACAAGATGCTAGATCCAACTGATATCCTTGAAAGGCTAAATACTCATGAATTCCAGCTAGAAGAGAAGAGAGATCTATATGGACAAAGCTATTCCAGACCACGTGCACTGAAGACTAGAGCAATTTCCTCATCTGAAGAAGAAGACACAGATGACAACAGTTGTGACCCTGAAGAATTTGGACAGGAGCTTGCAATGCTTGTGAGGAAATTCCAGAGATTTACACGACGAGGCCAGTTTGGTAAATCATCAAGAAGAGACATGAGGAAATCAGAATCTGCATCTGAGGACTACAAGAAATGGACCTCTCACAAGTGCAAGAAATCATGTCATTACATTGCTAATTGTCCCCGCTGGGGAAAGGAATCAAAGAAGAAGAAATACAAGTATGACAGTTCTGATGACTCGAAGAAGAAGAAGAAATCTTCAAAATCCTCATCTTCAAAGTCCTCTTCACACAAGAAGACTAGCTTCAGAAAGGCTCGGGCACTTATTGGCAAGGAAATGGATTCCGAGGCAGAATCAGAGGAATGTGATGAAGAAGAAGGCTCTGGAGAAGACTCAGAATCCGGACAGGCTAGTCTTGCACTAGCAACCACTTTCGTGAGCAAGTCAATCTTCAATCTTGAAGAAAATGATTGCACCATCCATACTGATGACTATGCTGATGACATCGCTCCAACCTATTGCTTCATGGCAAAAGGTTCAAAGGTATCAAATAATGCCTCCTCCTCTGATTCAAGTGTCTGTGAACATAATTATTATAAGAAACCCAGTTATAGTAAACTTGCTATCATTGCCACTAAACAACAAACTGCTCTGGAAAAGCTTCAAAAACTGCTAGACAAAAGTGATGATCTGTTGAATGATGAAATGAATCTTAATCAAATCCTCTATGATGACATGAAAAATCTTCAGTCTTGATTTGATATTCTTCAGGATCGTTATGATACACTCCTCACTAATCATGAGAAGCTTTCCTACGAATTTCTTCAAAGGAAGCTTGATCTTGAGAAGCTGACGATGTCTCATGATGATCTTCGCATGGAAAATGATTCATTACTAGCTCAACAGATCAGCACTAGTCAAGTTGAATTTATTCCTCCATGTCTTAAATGCATTGAACGTGAAACTGCTAATTCCTCACCAGAATCATCAAAAGCTACAAATTCTTCAACTGCACCTGTTGTGTTTATTTCCTCACTTGAGGAAAACACAAATGTTATTGATGAAAATGCAGGGTTGAAGGAATTTTACGTGACAGGCATGTACAAAAGCCTCAAAGGACACCAAACCCTTTGTGATGTGCTCAAAAAGCAGATCTTGAACATGAACCCGAGGAAAGAAGGAATTTCCTTTGAGAGGAAATTAAATGCAGATGGAACTTATTGGAAACGTGAGAAGTATCCCAAAACCTCATGGGTTGCTGCTACTGGGCCTCCTTTTGATCCATCTAATCTAACTGGCTTCTCATGTGAATTATCCTATTCCTCGGATGAGTCATTTGATTCTAACTGTAAACTGTTCAAAAATCAATCTGGTGAAGTATTTGCTCGATATGTTGGAACTAACTGCACGAATGGCCCTCCTGTGAGGAAAATCTGGGTTCCCAAAAGTTGTCTTGAAAATCTTCAGGTGAATGTCCTCATGACACCACCTCTGAAGAATCTGAACCCCAGATCAAATTCCTCAGGAGGACCAAAGTCTTCAAGAGGATCAAAATCCTCAACCGGTCTAAACTATGCTCGTACCCGTGCTTATGCGTCTAACATGAAGGGAAACTACAAGGAATATGAATATGAGCGTTACTCCTCAAATCATTATGTTCATAAATCCTCAAACCAGTTCTCTGCATACTCATATGAGTACTTTACCCCCTACTGTTAAGAGAAGTGCATTAGCTTCAATGCCACCTTTCTCATATGGTGCTCGCAGGATGATGAACGCTTTGCCACCCCTTCAGATGTGGGTGGTGAAGAAATCAAACTAATCACTTCTGCAGGTCAGGTCTCTAGATGAAAATCATCATCTGAAGAATTTGCCGGAGACCTGAGGAAATGCTTGATAGGACGCAAGCTAATGATTGATGAAATAGAAATATTTCACACGTCCTTACATTTCTGTTATGATGAAATTACTGAACTGATGAATTTATATCATATTCTTCAAATCTGAAGCATATGAGATGGTAAGCTGTACTAATTCATCTGCAGGATGACAAACCCAAAAATACTGAGTGGGTTCTTGATAGTGGCTGCACACATCACATGACTGGTGATAAAAGCCTACTGATGAATATGCCACTAACTCCATCACCTCTGAAGCAAATCACATATGCTGACAAAGGTAAAAGCAAGGTATTGGGACTTGGCAAAGTAGCTATTTCCAAGGATAGGCATATGGACAAAGTGATGCTTGTTGAATCCCTTGGTTTTAACCTCATGTCAGTCTCGATACTTTGTGATCTTGATATGATTGTTATCTTTGGTAGATATAGATGTGTAGTCATCATGGAATCTGACAGATCCAAAGTCTTCGAAGGTGTAAGAAGAGGGGATTTGTACATTGTTGATTTCTCTACAGGTCCTCAACCAGCCACTTGCTTACT
This sequence comes from Hordeum vulgare subsp. vulgare, assembly GCF_904849725.1. Classification (NCBI taxonomy): domain Eukaryota; kingdom Viridiplantae; phylum Streptophyta; class Magnoliopsida; order Poales; family Poaceae; genus Hordeum; species Hordeum vulgare. The sequence continues at coordinate 49,845,574 of NC_058523.1, forward strand.
AGCAAAAACCTCAGAAGGATGGCTGTGGCACCGAAGACTAGGTCATGCAGGCATGAGGAATTTGCACACGCCTCGAATATAAGAAGAAGCATGTCATCGGCATCGAATCAGTCAAATTCCTCAAGGACCATCTCTGTGGTGCTTGTGAATCTGGGAAAATGACGAGATCCAAGCATCCCTCTAAAACCATCATGACTACTAAACGTCCATTCGAATTGCTTCATATGGATTTATTTGGACCTACTCACTATGCCACACTAACCAATGCAACATATTTATATGGCTTCGTCATAGTTGATGATTATTCCAGATATACTTGGGTGCATATCATAGTGTATAAAACTGAAGTGCAGGAAATATTCAAACAATTTTCTTCAAGGGCCTCGACGAACTTTGGCATCAAGATCAAACACATCAGGAGTGATAATGGAACCGAGTTCTCGTCTTGATGATTATCTTGATGAACTTGGTATTACTCACGAATTGTCTGCTCCTTATACTCCTCAGCAGAATGGTGTCGTCGAAAGGAAGAACAGGACTCTGGTTGAAATGGCAAGAACTATGCTTGAAGAATATCAGACTCCTCGTCGCTTCTGGCCTGAAGCAATCAACACTGCATGCCATATCATCAACAGGGTATATCGTCACAAATTCCTCAAGAAAACCTCATATGAACTCCTCACTGACAAGAAACCCAATGTAAGTTATTTCAAAGTCTTCGGTGCAAAATGCTGGATTAGAGATCCTCACCATAGCTCAAAATTTGCACCTAAGGCACATGAAGGTTTTATGCTCGGTTATGGAAAGGACTCGCACACCTATAGAGTCTTCAACAACTATCACAACAAAGTTGTTGAGACTGTAGATGTGCGGTTCGATGAAACTAATGGCTCGCAAAGAGAGCAATTGCCTTCTGATCCAGATAAGCTGTCTCCTGAGGAAGCGATAAAGCTTAAGCCTACTGAAGACATTGTCCCCACTAAGGAAATTGGTGAAGAAACGATCCCCATCGCTGATAAAAACCAAGAAGATGCTCCTGAGGAAATTGCAACAGCACCACTTCCTCAGCCGAGACAAAATCCTCAACCAGCTCATCCATGGATTGCAAACGAAGTAGAACTTGACAAAATCCTCAACGACATCAACGCGCCAGGTCCTCTCACTCGCTCAAAAGCTTCACACTTAGTTAACTTTTGTGGGCATTTTTCCTTTGTATCCATCACAGAACCCTCAAAAGTAGCTGAGGCTTTTCTGGAACTGGAGTGGATCCAAGCCATGCAAGACGAACTTCTTCAATTCAAGCTGAATGACGTATGGGAGATCGTCAAACGACCAGATCCTCGCAAGCACAACATCATCGGCACCAAGTGGATTTTCCGAAACAAGCAAGATGAGGACGGTCAAGTGGTGAGGAACAAGGCACGACTTGTAGCCCAAGGCTACACCCAGGTTGAAGGAATAGATTTCAATGAAACTTTTGCACCTGTTGCTAGACTTGAAGCTATTCGAATACTACTTGCTTATGCTAATCATCATAACATCACCTTATATCAAATGGATGTGAAAAGTGCATTCCTCAATGCTAAGCTTGAGGAAGAAGTATATGTTGCTCACCCCCCAGGTTTTGAGGATCCAAAGAATCCAGACAAAGTCTTCAGACTCAAAAAGGCTTTGTATGGCCTCAAACAAGCCCCTCGGGCATGGTATGATACATTGAAGGAATTCCTCATGAAGAAAGGCTTCAAACCTGGTTCACTCGATCCAACTCTTTTCACAAAATCCTATGATAATGAGCTGTTTGTATGTCAAATATATGTTGATGATATCATATTTGGTTGTACTGACAAAAGATACAGTGAAGAATTTGCCTACATGATGAGTGAAGAATATCAGATGTCCATGATGGGGGAGCTGAAATTCTTCTTAGGCCTTCAAATTCGTCAACAAAGCAATGGAATCTTCATATCACCGGAGAAATACCTCAAGGATGTTCTGAGGAAATTCGACATGCACGAATGCAAAGGTGCCAAGACTCCAATGCCTACCAACGGCCACCTCGGCACTGATGAAAATGGTAAAGATTTCGATCAGCAGGTATACCGTTCTATGATTGGCTCTTTATTGTATCTATGTGCATCTAGGCCAGATATAATGCTTAGTTTTTGCATGTGTGCACGTTTTCAAGCAAAACCGAAGGAATCACACCATAAGACTGTGAAACATATTCTTCGATACTTAGCTCACACACCAACACTAGGATTATGGTATCCCAAGGGCTCCAATCTTCATCTGGTAGGGTATTCTAATTCAGACTATGCTGGTGACCGTGTGGATCGCAAGTCAACTTCTGGCACATGCCATTTCCTCGGAAGATCACTAGTCTGCTGGTCCTCAAAGAAGCAGAACTGCGTATCACTCTCCACTGCCGAAGCTGAGTACATTGCTGCTGGTTCTTGCTGTGCTCAATTGCTATGGATGAAGCAAACCCTCAAGGACTACGACATCAACATGAAGAATGTGCCTCTCTACTGTGACAATGAGAGTGCTATCAAGATTGCATACAACCCAGGACAACACTCGAAGACCAAGCACATCTAGATTCGTCATCATTTTCTTCGGGACCATGTCCTCAAGGGCAATATCCTCATCGACCATGTGAAGACTGATGATCAACTGGCAGATATCTTCACTAAGACCTTGGATGAGAAAAGGTTTTGCAAGTTGCGGTGTGAGCTAAATATCTTAGAATCTTCAAATGTTTTGTAAAAACATGCACACATCCTAACACTTATGCAAAGTTGATGACTTAGATGTGCAACACATGATGAAATGATTTTCTTCAACTGATGAAGAAAGTCACTCTGAATGTGAAGAAATTAACGAAGAAATTGATTCTCAGGGCCCTACGACAATTGTACACGGCGTCTGTAATCAACATTCTTATATGGTGGGTAACGCCACCGCCCAATGTGAAATTCCTCAAGTTGATTTTCTTAAAATGATCAATTTCCTCACAATGCATTTTTTTAAGCTGTTCTTCATTGTGATGATTTATTACAAAATCTTCAAAAACACTTGATGACTTTCATTTGCCTAGGTAGACTGTGATTTCTAGTCCTCAACAGCATTCACTTATTGCTATTTCTTCAAGTCGATGTTTCTGCTAAGTGAATGTGATCGGACCCTACTTTCCCTCTATGCTATACTTATCCAGTATATTCAATTCTTCATATGCGTTTTACTTGAAACTTTGTTCAAAATCCTCACTACATCCTTGTCAGCTGATGATTTTGTAACGAAAATCCTCAAATCTTAAAAAATTGTTTTCTTTAAAGGCACAGTAACTGAATCCCCACTTCCCACGATCGGATAACCACGATCTCCACTATCTCCACCGCATCGTACGGGAGCTACACGTGTCATGCGGAGACGTAGAGGCAGGGGCTATTTGGTCCGAAACTTTCACGCCAAACAGTAACTTTTGGGCTATAAATATGACCTTATCCCCCTCGGTATCCTCTTCTTCGCCTCATCGCTCTCCTGCCACAGCACACTCCAGCGAACCCTAGCACCACCGTTGGTAGTCTTGTCGCCGGTGAGGAAGAGCTTCACTGCCTCGACCTTTTCGTCGCCAGAATCACGCCGGAGTCGGACCATCTTCGTCCGCCGCCGCCGTAGACGTCCTCTGCCGCCAAGTTAGGTTGCATTGGGCACTCGAACGAAGAGCCTCTCCAACACTACTTTCTGTGTTCTTCGTACGCACCTTCGAAGGTAAATATATCCCATTTTTACAGCAGATTAGATCTCAAATTTTACATCTTCTATGTGAAATCTGTTTTTCCTCAAGATACGATGCGCACATGATTCCTCAAACACTACCTATCACCGCAATCATTGATGAACTACCTAAGCATATAAGATTTTCACGAGATTCCTCAATTGTGCGAATTTCCGGATCTGTACAACTCTGGAACCCAAGAACAGTATGCTTAGACAAATTCCTCAACCACTGGTTATATTCCTCAAACTGTCAAACTTTTTCATTTTCTTCAAATCTGAGAACGCATATGACCTCTCCAAATTCCTCGCAACTATACTCTGTTCAAAGGTACACACATGTCAGCTGATGAATCTCTCGGTTCTCATCACATTAACTCATTTGCAGCGTTTCTGGCAGAAACTCTTCAAGGCTCATCAGAATCCTCAAGAGTTCAAAATCATCAGCAAATTCCTCGACTGAAGAAAATGGAGGAAGAGAGAAAACAGAAGGGAGGAAAGAAACTGGAGCAGAACACAGCTGTTGATATTCCTGGGGACATATACTTGGACTATTGTACGCCTGATGAAGAACATGAGACAATGGCCAAGAGAAAGATAAGGCTGCAGAAGATTGAACGCAGATGGGCGAAGGAATGGAAGGAGTACAGGTTTGTGACTCCAAAATATGCGAAGAAATTCGCTTTGAAGCCTCCTGGCAGAAGGGCCCCACTTGAGGATCATCAAGTAGCACATCCCTCAAGTCTTATGACAATTGATGACTACCCAGATGAGAAAGAAAGGCATCTGGCCAAGTTCAAGAAGCAAGCTGAAGCTGCAGTGAGGAAATTCAATGAATCCTCAGCTGCTGCCTCCGGTGCTGCTAATTCCTCAGCGGAAGAAACCTCAGGCTCAGAGATTCCTCACACGCAGTCTGTGCCATCAAAGCAAAGGGCTCTAAAGCCTCAAGAGAAGTTTGTTCAGGCTTCTGTCACAAAACCCTCAGCTCCAAAACCCTCAGTTCCAAAACCTTCATCACCAAAACCATCAGCGCCAAAACCCTCAGCACCAATCTCCTCTGCACCCAAATCCTCAGCTCCACCTCCAAAGCCTCAAGAAAAACCAGTACAGAAGCATGTCGTGAAGCCTACAACCGCCAGCTCCAGCTCCTCACTTCCAGCTGCAACTAGCTCGGAGACAAAGTCTTCAACACCACTTGTGAAGACTTTGACAACTGCTCAACCTTCACCTCTGTCCAACCCCAGCAAAATCATCGCAGTCCCGTCTGCATCAGAGGGAAGTGATGATTATGATGATGAAACCCTGCAATCCATCATCAGGAACAAGCAAGAACGGGTAGCACAAGCATCACGCAGTGCTATTCCTCTGGCCATGGACCCCAAGGTCCTCCTCGACTACATCAATATATGGTATGAGGACCCAAACACACCCATTGATGATTTGAAACTTCCTCCTGGCATCAGCAACATGGTGGCCACCTTCATAAATGAAGCCAAGTGGAAGGAACAGCAGGCCAGGCAGGCAAAGGTTGCAAAGGCCAAAAAGGAGAAATTCCTCAGGCAGAATCTCCTCAAACTGACTCCTGATGCACTGGTGTCAACTCAGGCAGAGTTGCAAGTACTGACTGACAAGTGTGACAAACTGTCAGATTGCAAAAGCATCAAGCTAGCCACTAGTGTTGTTGATGACTACAACAAGAGAATCGCACAACCAGCACCAACTCCTCAGCCCCTAGTTGAGTAGCCAGCAGATGCATCTCCTGATGAGGAGGAAACTCCTCAAGCTGAGGAAGAACACCAGGAGCGCCGTGCTGATGAACCGGCCATTGAAGAAATTCTCACGGAGACTGCAACTGATGAAATTGCAACCACTGATGAGACTGCTCCTGATCCAGCTGCTTCATCAAAGCAGGTTGATGACTCTGTTCCAGTTGGTTCCTCACTACCAGCTGAAGAATCTGCAGAAAGAACACCTTCACCAAAAGCTTCAAAGGTGAAGAAGATAATCCCGTCTGCATCAGACGCGAAGAAGACAAGAGCTGCTGAAAAGGAAGCAAAGAAGAGAAAAGCCTCCTCAGCAGTAGAAAAGACAGAGGCAAAGCGCCTCAAGGAAACTGAAGAAACTGCTCCTCTGGATCGAGTGCCTCTTAATGTCGCCCCTTCATATGAGATGGTCATCATTGATGACCCAACTACAAGGGCTGATGAGGAAATGAAGGATGTCGCCTCCGAGGAACACACTAATGAGGAAATCCAGATTGATGATAGTCCTCAACCTCATGTTCCTCAGACAAAGACTACTCAAGCTTCAGCTGCAGCAACTGATGAAACTACTTCTGCCACAAAGCCAGCTGAAGAAAAACAAGCTGAGGAAAATGCACATTCTGAGCAGACTCCTCATTCTGAACAGGCTGACCCAACTCCTCAAGCTGAGAAAGAAGGAGAAATTCCTCAGCCTGAAGCTCAGCCAGAGCAAGAAGTACCAGCTGATGAAATTCCTCAACCTGAGGAAAATGCTGAAGAAAATGTTCCCGCCCAAGACAATGAATTCATTGTGCTCAACCCAGAGACTGCCATGGTTGTTTCCCCTCCCATTCCTCAGCAGAATCTTAAGCCAGTTTAGCGCCAGCCATTCTCCAAGCGTCCAAAGTTTCAGAAAGAAGATTTCTTTGAATAACGCATGTATTTCATCGGAGAGAACCCTTATGACAAGCCTCAAATGAGGCATCTGAAGTTTTGGACAAGAACTCAGATGAACTACTATTCCTCAGTGCTCTGTGGCCGCAACAAGATATTCCAGCACAGGCACATTCCTCATGTTGAGCTTGAAGCAATACCCTGCCTGGAACCAGTCCTCAGTGTACTCCACGATGCAGGTTTGCTCCCTATGTGCTCAGACATATCAGATTGGAATAGTGAGCTTATTCTTCAGTTTTATGCAACTCTGCACATCTCTGGCAACGCTAATGACATCAACACTTGGGTGTTCGACTGGATGTCCCAAAATACTCACTACAAAGCTCCGGCTTCTGAACTCCTCAGAGAACTGCCCGTACCAATTCCCTCAGATGGGGCAGTGAAGCTTTATGGTGAGCATGAGCTGCCAAATGGAATGATGGAAGTCCTCATGAAGCCTTTGGCTGCAGGAAAACCCTCAAGAACCACATTCCTTGTCCATGAGCTCAAGTACACACCCCGGTCTGTCTACAGAATACTCTGCAGTGTGCTCGCCCCAATCAAAGGTCATGACGATGAAGAAGATGTTGTAGGCCTCATGAAGAATATCCTCTTCAACATCATTCATAGTATTCCTATCAATATCCATGATTTCTTCTTGAGGACTTTGGCTGACAATGCAATGTGCCCCTATGATCACAAGATTTATGCCTCGTGGATCATGAGATTCATCAGGACAAGGACAAGCATCAACTTCCACGCAGATTTCCAAAACCACATGGGTTATATGCCTCCTATCCGGGTCAACAAGAAGACTTTCGAGCCCATCGAAGGAAAAGGAAAATCTGTGATTGAAGAAGGCAGCAGGCCCCTTGATGGCCAGTTCAAAGAGCCAGAAGCATATTCTTCATGGGATGATACTGAGACTCGTCCAACAAGTCCTGTTCCTCCTCGCGTGCTAACCACCAGAGAGCTGCTCCTCAGTCTTCACCAGAAAGTGGATCACAACCACAAATGGGTCAAACGCTAGTTTGGTGCCATTGTGAAAACCCTCACTAAAACCCAGAACTCTGTGAAGATTAATCATCACTATCTGCATGAGGTTTTCGATCGCACCTGGGCTACACTTGCACATCTGAAGACCCAGAGTGAGCTTGAAGAAATGAACTTTGAGTAGGACTTTGACTGGTCATGGCCTCCCAAGAGGAAGTTCAGGCCCATTCCAGTGCCAGACCTTGAAGACAGCTCCTTTTCTTCATTCCGCACCGCTGAATCTGATGAGGAACAACTCGACACAGCAACCGGCCCAAGGAAGAAGACTACCCCCAAGAAGCGTAATGGCTCTTCATCAACCACCAAGAAATGAAGTCTTCACGGGCGTTAGTCCTCAGTTTGTCCCTTTTTGTCACTTGATGACAAAGGGGGAGAAACTCGAGAGTTAGTCTTCAAGCGGGATATTTTTGGGGCTTATGAACTATATTTAAGTTACAAACTCTTGGTTCTTCTGAAGTTTTTATGTAATGAGTTGTAACTTAAGCCCGATGGTACTCTGACGCTTTTGAATGTTTTTCTTCGCATGCTTATTCGTCAAAGTTTTAATGCACGCATGCTGGAATTCGTCAGATACCATTGCCATCATGCATCTTCATTTTCTTCATATGATATGTTATATGTATGCATGATTTACAAGACTTAGGGGGAGATCTCCATGATATAAATCATCAATGTGCATCTGCTATAAAAGCAAAATCCTCAAGGTATGCACATCTTCAGGGGGAGTCTCTGTGAATCTTGTTTTCAAATTCCTCAGATGAGTATTTACACTTCATCTTTTTGATCCCTGTTGAAGACTTAACCTAATTGTCATCAACCACCAAAAAGGGGGAGATTGTAAGTGCATCTAGTGCCCCTTAGTGATTTTGGTGGTTTGAAGACTTATAGGTTAAGTATCTAATGTGTTTATAAGTGTACACATGATCTATAAGTCATTGAGGAGTTTGAGATACTTGAAGAATATCGACCCCTAAAAATGTATATCTTCAGTTGAAGAAATTGGTCTGAAGCTGAAGAAATGAATCGCGAGGAATCTGCGATGAAATTGATATTCCTCATGAAGACAATAATATTGAGAAGACCGGTGGTTCCTGAAGAAAATCATTCTGAAGAAATTGAAGCGTGAAGATTTATGTTTTCTGTTTTACTTTCTTCGCATTTGATGAATAGGAACACCGTACTGTTAAAGGGGGTCAAAGTAACACTATGGAATGGATTTCCTCATGATGCTCAACCCAAGCCTAATCCTACCAAAAGCCTCAAGTGAGGAATATGAGTGACATGAGGACTCTCACAGTTGAGGGTCCCGACCGTTTTGATAACCACGCCAAGTCACTCGTCTTATCCACTCCAACGGTCATATTATTTAAGGGCATTAGTGTCAAATCATGTCGGGATGCTCCCATGCTATAAATAGCCACCCCCACAACCACTAGCTTGTTGGCTGCTCCGTTAGAAACTGACACTTGTCATAAGAGAAACCCAAATTCCTCAGAGCCTTCGAGAGTAATTCATCAGTGAGGAAATACACCACCCACCGAAACCACAAACCAAACCTAGTGATTGAGCATCACTGAAGAAGTTGTTCCTGTGTGGGACTGAAGCCTTTTACCTTTGAGGACTGTGCATCCTCGAGACGGTTAGGCGTCATGGTCTAGAGCAATCCAGCAGTCAATTGTGGATCGCCAGGTGACCGAGCTTGTGAGGGTTTGGAAGTCTGCCCTGAAGACTTACCACGAGTGTTGGGTGAGGACTATGTGTCCATAGCTCAAGGAGAATACGGTAGGGACTGTGTGTCCCGGGACTGGGTGTCCTTTGGTTTCAATACCAAGCCGCTCCAAACCAGATGTACAACTGTCACAGCAGTTGGAACTGGGTCATCAACGACTGTCTTCTCTGAGAATCGGGTTCTAATTTCTCAACTCTTTACTTTCTCTGTATTATGTGTTGATGACTTCCACTGTGACTGTTTGAAGAATTTGTTGAAGACTTTCTCTGAATTTCCTCAACCCCAAATTCTTCACAATAGTTAATCATCATCTGTATTCCGCGTGCCTGCTTACTGTGCAATCTGTTTTCACACTCTTCACTCTGAAATACTGCTAGTGTGAACGTTTGCACATCTGATCCTTTACTGTTTCCTCTGTAAGTTAGTCATCAGTGAGGAATTTCCTCAAAAGGAATTTACTCAATGATGAAATTCTAAAAATCTCCTATTCCCCCCCTCTAGTCGATATAACGCACTTTCACATAGTGATGTAGCAGAAGCACCCGAATGGGGTGATAAAGGTTGTCTTTAATTTATCGGGGCCATACAGACGGATTTGATGATAGCCCCAGTAGGCATCAAGAAATGACAAACGCTCGAAACCCACAGTCGAATTGACAATTTGATCTATGCGGGGGAGCGGAAAATGGTCCTTCGGGCAGACCTTATTGAGATGCTTGAAGTCGATGCACATTCGGAGCGACTTGTCCTTCTTGGGCACCATGACAACATTGGCGAGCCACTCGGAGTGGTGAAACTCGCGAATGAAGTTGGCTGCCAGCAGCTTGGCCACCTCTTCCCCGATTGCTTTCCTCTTGGGCGCGGCAGACCGGCGCAGGCGCTCTCGGACAGGCCGAGCGACGGGGTCCACATGCAGTCGATGCTCAGCCAACTCCCTGGGTACACCTGGCATGTCAGAGGGTTTCCATGCGAAGATGTCCCAGTTCTCACGGAGGAATTGGGTGAGCTCGGCTTCCTATTTAGGATCGAGGGTGGTGGAGATGTTCGTCGGGGCAGCAGTGTCGTCCGTCGGGTGAATGCTGACCTTCTTCGTCTCTCCCGCCGACTGGAATGCGGATTTTGAAGCTGGCTTCTTTGAGCGCATCAGGTCGGCGGGGTCGACTGTTTTCTTGTACTCGTCGAGCTCGAGGACGGCCATCTGCTGGTCGGCGATTCTTGATCCCTGCTGCAGACACTCTTCGGCTCGCTGTCGATTGCCCGTGATGGTGATCACGCCTTTTGGGCCTGGCATCTTCAGCTTCAAGTATACGTAACATGGACGGGCCATGAAACTCACATACGCTGGGCGGCCCAGAATTGTGTGGTAAGCGCTCTGGAAATCCACCACCTCAAACGTGAGCTTTTCCTTGCGAAAGTTCTAGTCGGAGCCGAAAACAACGTCCAACGTGATCTGGCCGAGTGACTTGGCCTTCCGTCCAGGGACGACTCCATGGAACTGCATGCTGCTCTCGCTGAGTTTGGACATCGGAATGCCCATACCCTTGAGAGTGTCGGCGTACATGATGTTCAAACCGCTGCCGCCGTCCATGAGGACTCTGCGCAGTCGGACTCCTTCTACCACCGGGTCAACGACTAGAGCTTGTCTTCCTGGGGTGGGTACATGTGCTGGATGATCCGACTGGTCAAAGGTGATCGCAGTCTGAGACCATTTGAGGAACTTGGGCTGGTAGGGGTGGCCATGTTCACCTCCCTGTTCACCAGCTTCAGTCGACTCTTGCTCTCAACGTCAGCAAAAATCATGAGTGTCCCATGGACTTGGGGGAACGGATCCTCCTTATCCTCCTCATCCTGTTCATTGACCTTTTCACTCGGTTGCCCTTCGCCAAACCCCTGGATCAGGAGGCGACACTGTCGAGTGGTATGCTTTGGATATATGGGGTTGCCGTCTTCATCCATCTTCGTATGAACCGGACATGGCTGGTCCAGGATGGGATTATTGAACTGCTTCTTCCTGGGGGTAAACTGCGCCTTCCCTTTGCTCTTGAACTTGGCATTGGTCACGACCGCAGCTTGTGCCTGCGGAGTGGATGGAGCTTTTTGCTTTTGCTTCTGAGTGTTGCTTCCATCTCCATCGCCGACTGTCTTGTGCTTGCCGCTTCGGATGCGGTCCTCTTCTTCGCCGTTTGCGTAGCGTGCTGCAATCTCCATCATCTTGCTCATGGAGATGTCACCTGTTCGGCCGAACTTTAGGTACAAATCTCTGTACCGCACGCCTGCCTTGAAGGCGCAGACTGCTTGATGCTCGGTGACGTTCTCCACCGTGTGGTAGAGTGTCGTCCATCGCTGAATGAAGTCACACAGGGGCTCGTTCTGCTTCTGGACGCAATGCTGGAGCTCCACGAGGCCCGCAGGACGCTTGCACGTCCCTTCGAAGGTCTTGATGAACACTCGGGCCAGATCTTCCCAACTGTAGATGCTTGAGGGGGCCAACTGATTCAGCCATGCTCGCGCCGAGCCGTCGAGCATCAGAGGGAGGTGCTTCATGGCGACATGGTCGTCCCCTCCTCCGATCTGGACTGCCACTCGGTAGTCATCTAGCCATGTTTCCGGCTTGGACTCTCCTATAAACTTGCTGATTCCCGTTGCCAATCGGAAGTTGGGCGGGAAGTCAGCCGAACGGATGGCTCGACTAAAACACTGGGGACCAGATACGATGGTCCTGCTTCCACTCGGACGGTCCATGTCGCGACCATCGCGGTGGGCTCGGCCCCTGTCGATCCTTCGCTGGGCGATACGCCCTCTTGCGCCGGGCCTTGGGTCGTAAGTGTCGCCGACTGAACGCCGATCATCATGATGTCGGGACCCATAGGGCCCACTCCACGGAGGGGTGCGTGAACGGTAGCGATCTTCGTGATTTATGGAACGGCTGCCTCCCCTGTGTCGCTGATGGGAACCAGGGCTGTGAACCGACCGATGCGTATTCCCATAAACAGAACTATTATGGATCCTGTTGTGCGACTGGGAGACTGCCGAATTCTGCTGCTGCGTCGTGTGCAACAGGGCTCGGATCTGCTCGATCCCTCTACCAGCCTCTGAATCAGTCGGCTGGAGAGAATCGGCTATCTTGGCAGCCGCAGCCAAGTTGAGGAGGGGTGTGCGGAACAACTCCACGTTGCTCCGCCAAGTGTGCCGACTGGCAGAACGGCGAGGTGGACGGCGCGCGCCGGACGTTTCGCCGACCTCGCGCTCGTTCCACCCAGCTTGACGGGTATCTTCATGGGAGTTGGCCATGTGTACTTCTGTTGCGCGCCCGCGACCCGCATACTCGGAAGGAAACTCAGTCGGAACCGAGTCCGAGTGCTGGGACAGCGGGGCAACCACAACGGACTCTAGAACCGCCACTTGTGAAGACGCGTTCTGGCGTGCCTGGGCGTGTTGCACCCAACGCTGGAGCCGCGGACGGCAAGACCGCTTGCTGCAGTGTGTAACGGCGGTGCAGGTCGACACCGGAGCCGACTGTTGGAGAAGAAGAATGCCGCGGGCGCCGGCACGGAAGTGCGTAGCCCCACGACGGGGAAGCGCCTTGACGTCGAGAGGAGCATCCCGAAGCCATGCCGAATCGTCGACGATGAAGGAGAGAGCGCCGAAGAAGATCTGGTGACCCATGTTCGAACCTCCACCGGACGACATGACGAAAGGAAGTAGTCGCAAACTCGCCGAAAGTCGCTTAGACGCCTGCCCCACGGTGGGCGCCAACTGTCGTGGGTATAAGCCTGGCAGTAGATGTGTAGGGTACGAAAAGGATGGGCAGAGCCTTAGCTACGGCGAGGTTGTATGAGTTCAGGCCCCTCTGCGGTGGACGTAATAGCCCTACGTCTCAGTGCTCTGGGAGCTTGTTGTCGAGTGGAATATAGAATACAATGAGTTGCTAACCCTTGCACCAGTGGGGAAGGGTGGCTTATATAGAGTGCGCTGCCCTTCACAACGGTTGGTGCACAGGGGTGGAATAATGGCGAATAAATGCCTACGTTACAGGTAACGTACGGCCTAAATGCTAATAAAAGCGTGAGGAAACGTACGACCGTTTCCCTCCTGGGGGGTTACGATGTACAGAGTGGAATCCAGTCGGTCCGTTCGATACGCTCCGAATGTTCGTCTTCCACTGGATGGTCGGATGTCTGTTACCGACTGGATGATGGGAACTCCTTAGTTCAGTCGGAGCTGACTAAGGGCCTTGTCCCTTATGAAGGGTAGTCCTTGGGTAGGACCTATAGGGCAGGCTTATGACCCTACCCTAGGACTATAACCCCATCACCACTGTTATTCGTCTAAAAATGTGTAGTATTTAACAGAACCATTGTTTGAATTTTTGCAGCAACTATTCTGTTTTACAATAATAAAAAGGATTAAATTGGAATAGTTTTGCTTCTATTAAGTTGATTTTAAAAATATTCCTTCACTAAAAATAGAAGAAAATATTTTAAAATAACAACCTGGATTTATCAGAAAGAACCAACATTTTTAAAATGACTTTGTGATCTGTTTTTGTCGGTGAATACTCACAACATATGCCATAGGTAGGCTAAAGTCGGTGAGAACCGAAGGGACAAAGAAGGGCGCTGGGAACGAGGTTGGTACTAGCATGGAATGCACGATGTACCCAGGTTCAGGGTTCTCCGTAGAGATAAGACCCCCAGTCCTGCCAGAGTGTTTGATGTGTATGAATGGATTACAATGTGCCTCCTGGAGCTGTGTTGGGAGGAGGAAGAGGGGAGCAGCCGGCTCGTCTCTGCCTCTCTCTATGTGGTTGGTGGATGTCAAGTGTTGTTTGACCGTCCTCCTGCATGGAGCGTGACCGGGGGATTTTATAGACGAACCCACCGGCCTACAATATGGATAAAGGGTACAAGAATGGGACTCGGCTGGCAGCCTCGCTGGCTGACTAGGGGCCCACGAGAGTCTTGTTTTGTCGCTTGAGGGGCCTGCCAGCTGCATGGTCTCGATTGGCTGTGGGACCCGTCGACTGGCCAATGAAGCTCTCACGTAAGTTTGATGCTGAACACGCGTTGTACGTCGAGCGTCGTCCAGCGAGATTCGTCATGGGCAGGTAGTACGACCGCCTCCACTGTTCCCCACGCCGAGTGCAGTAATGGAGTGGGAGTGTGACGGTCCGACCCTATGCTAGGTGATGGATCAGAGCCGGGGTAGGTCAGCACCGTGGTCGCCGACGCTCGTACCTGCCGGACACTCCGATCCAGTACCTTTGCTGACGTGTAGCTACCTTTAATCGTAAGGTCTCATCCTGAGCTACGATCTGATGTGACTTGTGATCCCCGGCCGGCTAGCCTGCTTGGCTAGCCGGCTTGGGCACGGCCGCCTCGTTCCTAGCCGGCTGGCCTGACCAAGCTGGTCAGGAAGAGGTAACCGTCTTGACTCTAGCCGGTAGGGGTTGCCTGGCCGGCCAGAGAGATGGCCGCCTCCTCCTCCAACCGGTTTGTTCATATACTTGGGCCTTGGGTAACTGTGTTTGTTCATATACTTTGGGCAGGAGATGAAGGAGCAGGCTTGATGAGCCTACCCTGGGGTTATCCCCCCGACAGTAGTCCCCGAAGCTGGAGAGGCCTGCCGTCTGCGGGCGGGCGACCTCACCGGCTTGATGATTTGTCTTGGTATTTCTGCCGCCATTCGTGATGGGGAGCGCCGGCTCCGAAACCGGCTGGCTTCGAAGCAACGCCTCGGCTTCGTCATAGGTCGCCCGGAAGGCGCCACGTGCCAAGCCCTGCCTGACGTAATGATGGTGATTACTGGTGATGGGACCGGGCGTGGGCCCTGGGTCCCGCCATGACGCCCCCTCGGCCTCCGCACGAGAGATCCTCTGCGGATTTACTTCGTGACGGTTGGGCTTAGGGAAGCGTTACCACCGCAATACACGGGGCTAGTGGGGGTCCCGCGCGCACCAGAGCCCCTCCCCACGACCCTTCGTGAGGGTTTAAATTGGATGCAGGGGTTCCGAGGAGGCCATTCGCCCCCCCCTTCTTGCCCTGCATCGACGCTCTCTTCCTCCCTGAGCCCAGAGAGAAAGAGCTCGCCCTCTTCGTCTTCCTCGCCTTCATTGCCGCAGAGCCACCAGCCTTTCGAGCTTTAGCCGCCCGCAGCCATGGCCGGCGGCTCCACCTCAAAAAAGTCCTCGTCGCAGAAGGCCTCGTCGCAGGGAGCCTAGCTGGGCAGCGAGATCCACGAAGGCCACATCGAGGCGCTCCGCCATCACCGGCTACTGCCCCCAGCCTCCTAGGTGCTGGTGCGAATCCCCGGTGCCGAGACCGCTCCCACACCTGCCGTGGGAGAGGTCGTGGTCTTCAACGAGCACTTCTACCGAGGCTTCGGGCTTCCGGCCAGCGCCTTCTTCTCCAAGTGGCTTCGCTTCTTTGGCCTGCAGCCACATCACCTGGCGCCGAACGCCATACTGCAGTTGTCGGCCTTTGTGGTCCTGGGCGAGGGCTTTGTGGGGACCGAGCTCTGCGTCGATCTCTAGCGTAGCTTGTTCTTCTTCAAGCAGCAATCCATCCTGCTTGGAGAAGTCCGAGGTGGAGAAGCTCGCCAGACCGCGCCCGGTGACGTCGTGCGGAGCCGCGCTGGTGCATCACCGCTCAAAGTCTGGCTTCCACCAGATGCTGCTGCAGGAGTCCATCAAGCAGTGGCAGAGGGGCTTCTTCTACGTGAAGAACACCGACCCCGCCCAGGACTCCCTCAACATGCCCCTGTTCAACACCGACCCGCCGACGAAGTTGAACTAGGCAGCGAGGACCCCCAAGTCGATTCCCGAGGTGGTGTTGATTTGCGCCCACCTCGAGATCCTGGAGAAGAGCGGCCTCCCCGGCCGCGACCTGCTCACCACCATGGTGACCCACCGGATCCTGACGCTGCAAAGGTGGCCGCATCTGGTCTGCCAGATGAGCGGCCGGCATGACCCCTGTAGGCTGTCCACCAAAAGGTTTACCCCTGGCGCGGTAGCGTGAAGGGTGAACCTGATCTCCACCGCCCGCATGGACGACAGCAGGAACTGGACGTGGGGGATGACCCCATTCAATAGGTCCCATCCGCCTCCAATGGTAGGTGGTTCCTTTGTTTCTTTGTTGTTCGCCTTGCGACTGGCCGCCTCGCTGAGCCGGCTGTCGAATCCTTTTTTGTAGATGTTTGAGAAGCTGCAGGGATCCCTCCGTCCCCCCGCTCCCGACGTGGATGTGTCCGACGCCTCGGGGATTGAGGACGAGGGCGTGATCGAGTCCCGCTCGGACTCCTCCGCAGGCTTGGACAACGCCCTGGAGTCGGAAGGGACAGAGCCATCTGGTGAGTACCTGCGGCCCTCCGTCGCAGACTGGACGGATGACGACGAGACTCCCTCATTCCTCTCGGATACAACCTTCGAGGATGACTCTGACGGGGTGGATGAGGTTACCAGCCCATGCTGACGCGCGGTCGGCGTCAAAGGGCTGGGGCAACCATCACCGACGAGACGACCGGGAAGAAGGGCAAGGGTGCCACAGCTTCCAGGCCGGCTCCTAAGCGGCCGGCGCCGGGTCCTCCAGCCTGAGCCCGGGCAGGCGGCGCCAAGAAGCGTCGTGGCACCGGTAGAAGGCTGGTGCCCATGGTTGCGGGGTAAGATTTCCTCCCCCTTTTCTTTGTTTGTCTTGTGGGAAGCTTTGTTCCTTAAGAATGTCGCTCGACAGGGAGGCCGAGGACGCGGAGGAAGACACCACCTCCGCAGTCGAGCGGGCCAGCTGGGCAGCAGCCGATGCTGCCCAGAGGGAGCTTGAGGAGCAGTCCAAGCGTCGGTGGGACGAGGCCGCAGGGGAGACGGCCGAGGGCCAGTCTCGCCCTAGCCGCGCCGAGGAGCCGGCGGAGAAGCGTACGAAGGCTAGACATGACCCCTCTGTGCATGCTCGCGTGGAGGAGCCAGCTAGCGAGGAGGCCCCGAGGCACGCCCCGAGGGCTGAGGGGGCCCAGCCCTCCGAGTCGGACGCTTTCGCGCTGATGGACTTGGAGACGATCCCCGAATCCCCTCGGGCTGAGGCGGCGCCCGACGCGCAGGAACTGATCCTCGACATGCTGGACGCGGCGCCTCATGCGCCAGGGGTGGCCATGGATGCGCCAGGTGCGGCCCATCCGCCTCAAGTTGAGGAGGCAGCGCCTGCCGCGATATTGGCGGAGCCAGCCTTCGAGCCGGCACCCGGAGCCGACGCCGAGTCGTTCCCCACCACGGTCCAGCTGCACCGGGAGCTCGAGGCCGGGTCGGGAGCCGGCCGATGAAGTCTTGGCGGGCGGCCAACTCGGTGCGCGTGCGACTGCCTACCGGCACTGCGCTCACCGGTGTCCCGGAGCTGGTGTCGCTGTTTTCCAGCAGCCGGACCAAGGTGGAGCAGTCGGCCCGCATGGTGGGCAGCAACTTGGAGCGCCTGGAGGCCTGCACCAGGGTAAGTGCCTCATCTTGGTTTTGAATTTTTTTTCTTTTTCTTCTTCTTGCGTCAGTGGGGGCGCGACAGCGCACCCACTGGGTGTAGCCCCCGAGAATTGGGTCGGTCGATCATCGGCTAGGCCGAATCTCTTTGAGCCTCTTTTCTTGTTTTGCTTCTTTAGTGGGGGCGCGCTAGTGCACCCACTGGGTGTAGCCCCCGAGAATCGGACTGGTTATGTCTTAACCAGGCCGAATCTTATTCTTGCTTCTTCTTTGCTTTTTTGTAGGAGCTTTATGATGCTCAGGCGCAGGCTTACATGAGCTGCGAACTCAGCACCAAGCGGCCGATGGCCAGATCGCCGGGCTCGAAGTCCGGCTGGGCGAAGTTGCCATGGAGTAGGACGCCCTGCGAGGCGCTGACGACCGGCTCCAAGAGCAACTGGCTCTTCTCCAGATGGAGAAGAATGAGCTCAAGGCGGCTAGCCGGGTCGAGCTGGAGCAACTGCGTGGTAAGCTGCAGGAGAAGGACGCCTCCTACTCTGCTGACGTGGAACGCCTTGCCTCGGCTCATCTCGAGGAGATGAAGCTCAAGGACGCCGCCTTGAGAGAGAAGGAGGAGTCCCTTGTCCAGAAGCAGGCGCAGCTGGCAAAGGCCTTGGAATCTGCGCAGCTCTCCAGGAGGAAGTCGCCCGCCTTACTCAGGCGAGCAAGGTGCGGGAGCGCGAGGTCCTGGAGAGCACCCCTGAGACCGATGGCGCCTTCCATCGTGAGTCTCTTTCTTTTTGGGTTTGTCTTGAGCTTTCTTGTCGTCTCCTCTTCTTACTTGTTTCTGCGCCCCTTTTCCTGTCTCAGGCCTCTTTCTTGAGACCCAGGGCACGTCCGACACGGTCGTTGAGGTGAGCCGTGAGGAGCGCCGTGCGGCCGGGCAGGAGGTAGATGCTACCTCCAGCTGGAGCATGGAGGAGATCTGAGTGGGTCTCCGGTCCCGCCTGTACTCCCTGGGCGAGTCTGTGGCTCGGCTCCAGGTTGCGGGCTCGTCGATGGTGGTGGCCCTATGGCCGTCTGGCATGGAGCCGGCGTCGATGAGCCGACTCGCCCGCTAGCTTGCAGCTCGCGATGAACACCTGGATGCCTGGCGCGCCTCGGCCGCGCGCGCTGGAGCCTACATGGCCCTGTGCTAGGCCAAGTCCTAGTATCGAAACCTGGACTTGGGCAAGCTCGTCGCTCAGCGCGACGGTTCGGAGGCGGAGCTGCAGGCTGTGGAGGAGGTGCTGCGCGTGAGGGCCAGCGGCATCGCCGAGTACGCTGCTTGGGATGAGCTCATTTTGGAGCGGGGTGAAGATAGCGGTGAGATCCCTGAAGATCTGCACGGCCTTCAGCCCTATGACCCTGATGGCAGCTCCTGTGAGACGGCCCACGGTGTGGATTCTGCTGCCGCCTCCAGCGGGGCGGCGTACGCCGACTCCGGTGCGGGTGGAGCCGGGAGCCCTCGCGAAGGATACGGCGCAACCGCCTCGGGAGCAGCCGGGGATGGTGAAGCCACCACTTCAGGAGCAGCAGCCGGGGCGACCGATGAGGCCGCAGCCCCGTTGCCGGTTTCCTGTTTGTTGTCTGCAATTTTCTTGTCAGTCCAACAGTTCCATCCGCTGGGGGGTGTAATGAACCTCAGCCCTGGGCCAATGCATTTTGAATGTATATATTCAACATTTTATTCGTATTGCCATAGGTGTTGTTTTATATCTTTATCTTTTGATTCCTGGTTGACTTCCTTTTCTCCAATCCCTGTATTTCCAAGTTTCCACCCCGCCAGCCCGACAGCCGGGAGCCGGTCTATGACTGGGTCGGGGTTTCTGGCCTTAGAACACAGGACTTAGATTTTTCGAAGCCATCAAGACTTAAAGACTTAGACATAAACCAGCAGAGGCCAGCCTGAATGAGATCGTAAATTTGATCGAGCCGGCAACCCTTTTGTACTCGAACTTTGCATGCATCCGGCCTTACCTGGCGCCGGCTCGCAAGACGGACGGCTGGAGCCGGTCTGCAAGCTGATACGAGGTGACCAGGGATCGGTCCGGCTTACACTTTGTGTCCTTCTACAACATAGGGAAGGTGTCCGGGCGGCTAGCGAGCCCCCGAGCTTATTAGAGCCAGCAAGGGGCGTCGCAGAGTGAGCACTCTAGATATGAATTCTAAAAAGAAGCATGAGCCATGCTCTTTCTATTGCATTCATCGAGGATCCCTAAAGAGGGAGAAAGATAAATTTGTGCATGCTCTTTTCGTGTTTCGTACTTGCCTTCTAGTAGTAGAACGGGCGAAGCAACACCGCGTTCCATGGACGTTCCATCTCCTGGCCGGAGTCGTCCCTCTTGCGCTTCCTTGGCTTTTGGGCATCGATCAAGTAGTAAGCGTTGTTGTGCAACGCCCTACTGATGATGAAGGGTCCCTCCTATGGGGATGAGAGCTTGTGCTGGCGGGCAGTGCGCTGGATTCTTCTGAGGACCAAGTCTCTCTCCCTGAAAGAGAGAGGAATGATCTTTTTGCTGTGGTAGTACGTCAGCTTCTGTTGGTAGATGGACGTCCGGCTCAAGGCCAAGTCCCTTGCTTCTTCGAGGAGGTCCACACCATCTTCTCTTGCCTCCTTCGCCTCCGTTTCCGTGTATAAGGTGACCCGAGGCGAGTCAAACTCGATATCTGTGGGGATAATAGCCTCGGACCCGTATACGAGGAAGAACGGAGTGAAGCCGGTCGACCGGTTGGGCGTGGTGCGGAGGCTCCATAGTACAGCCGGCAATTCTTTGATCTAGCAGCCGGCCGACCTGACAAGTGGTGCCACCAGTCTTGGCTTGATGCCGGCCAGGATCAGGCCGTTGGCCCTCTCCGCTTGGCCATTCGACTGGGGATGTGCCACTGATGCCAAGTCGAGCCGGACGCCTACCTTGGAGTAGTAGAGCGCCAGAGCGCCTTTGGCGAAGTTGGTGCCGTTGTCGGTGATGATGCTGTGGGGGACGCCATATCGAACAGAGATGTCTATGATGAACTTGACAGCCGAGTGGCCATCAAGCTTCTTGATAGGTCTGGCCTCGATCCACTTGGTGAATTTGTCGACGGCTACCAAGAGATGGGTCATGCCACCACGAGCCGACTTGAAGGGTCCTACCATGTCCAGCCCCCAGACGGCGAACGACCATGACAGGGGGACAATTTTGAGGACCGAAGGCGGCATGTGGCTCTTTGCGCTGAAGAACTGGCAACCTTCGCATTTGTCGACCAGATCCACGGCCTCCTCGAGGGCCGTGGGCCAGTAAAATCCATGGCGGAACGCCTTGACCACCAGGGTTCTAGAGGCGTCATGATGCCCGCACTCCCCCTGGTGAATGTCTCTAAGGATCTCATGTCCCTTTTCTGATTCGACGCAGCGCTGGAACACGCCCGTCACACTGCGCCGCACCAGCTCGCGATTGATGATGTCGTAGGCTGCAAACCTGCGCTGGATCTGCCTCGCCTCCGCCTCGTCTTGAAGAAGCTCACCGCGAAGGAGGAAGGCTAGGATAGGTTGAGCCCATGACAGAGCCGACACAAGGGTTGGCTCCGCCTCGACCTGACTGTTAGGGGCTTCTGCAGCCCCCGTGCTTGGTGAAGCAGCGGTCGTGGACTCGAGACGAGGTGTCTGTGGTACTGCTGTGGCAGCTGGCTCGCCGTCAACCTCCATGACATCCACCCACTGGGTGTCGAGACGATAGGATTCGAGGCAGGATGGTGCTGGAGTTGTTATTGTAGCCGGTGCCTCTATTGTAGTCGGCATAGCCAGGGTAGCCAGCACAGGAGCTGTAGCCGGCGTAGCTGGTGGAGCCGACGGCGCTTGCACCGTAGATTCAGCCGGTGCCGCTATTGGAGTCGGCGTGGCCAAAGTAGCCGGCACATCAGCTGTAGCTGGCGTAGCTGGTGGAGCCGACGGCGCTTGCACCGTAGATTCAGTCGGCACGAAGATCGATGCTGACTCAGGAGACAGCCTGATAGACGGCTTACGGAGTTGCTCGAGGGAGACGCCGGCTGGGATAGCCTGTCTCATGGAGCCAATTTTTGCCAGTGTATCAGCCGCCTCATTGTCTGCTCTGGGAACTTGGTGGAACTCACAGCCCTTGAAGGGGTCGCTGAGCTGCTGGATGAAGAAGTGGTAGCTTGCCATGTTGGCGTCCCTGGCGTCCATTCGCCAGAAACTTGCTGTACCACCAAGTCTGAGTCGCCGAAGCATATGAGCCGCCGGATGCCAATCTCCTTGGCGAGATGGAGGCCGTGAGCCAGTGCTTCGTACTCGGCGACATTGTTGGAGGCGACGAAGTGGATCTGCAGAGCAAACTTGAGCTGGTCTCCTTTCGGAGACGTCAAGACGATGCCGGCTCCCAGACCCGTCCGCATCTTCGAGCCGTCGAAATGCATCCGCCAATGCGTAGAGTCTGGAGGTGGCGGCTCGAACTGGGTCTCAGCCCAGTCGACTAAGAAGTCGGCCACCACCTCAGATTTGATGGTGGTGCAAGGCTCGTAACGAATATCGTGGTCCGCCATGGCGATGGACCATTTGGCAATCCAGCCCGTTGCATCAAGGTCGCCCATGATCTCTGAAAGTGGAGCAGTGCTCACCACAGTGATGGCATGCTCTTGGAAGTATTGCTTCAACTTCTTTGCGGCAAGGTAAACACCATAACACATTTTTTGGTAATGGCGGTAGTTCTGCTTGGAGGCGGACAAGACCTCGCTGAGGTCGTAGACAGGGCACTGCACTGACAGTACCTTGCCCTCCTCCTTGCGTTGAACTACCAACACTACACTAACCACGCGAGTGGTCGCGGCAATGTATATGAGTATGGGTTCCCTTTCAGTCGGTGCTTCCAAGATCGGCAGGCTCGAGATGACCCGCTTGAGGTCGCGGAAGGCTTCGTCCGCCTGGTCGTTCCACTCAAATTTCGTTGTCTTCTTCATGAGCTGGTAGAGTGGGAGGGCCTTCTCACCAATCCGGCTAACGAACCGGCTAAGGGACGCCATGCAGCCGGCGAACTTCTGGACGTCTAGGATTCGAGCCGGCCGCACCATCTGCTCGATGGTGCCGATCTTCTCGGGGTTCGCCTCGATGCCACGAGCGGACACGAAGAACCCCAAGAGTTTTCCGCATGGAACCCCAAAGACGCACTTCTCCGGGTTGAGCCGGATCTTGTACTCGTGCAGGTTGGCGAACGTCTCCCGCAGGTCGTCGAGGAGGCTGAAGTGCTGCTTCATCTTGACGACGATGTCATCCACATAGACGTGGATGTTTCTGCCGATCTGCGGCAGTAGGCATTGCTACATGCAGCGTTGGAACGTCGCACCAGCATTGTTCAGACCGAACGTCATGGTGGTGTAGCAGTAGGCCCCGAAGGGCGTGATGAAGGAGGTCTTCAGGCGATCAGCTGGATCGAGCTTGATTTGATGGTAGCCTGAATAAGCATCCAGAAATGACAGCAATTCGCAGCCTGCAGTGGAGTCGATCACTTGATCTATCCTAAGCAACGCGAAAGGGTCTTTCGGACAGGCCTTATTCAGGCTAGTGTAGTCGATACACATTCGCTAGGTGTTGTTCTTCTTCGGCACCAAGGTTGGATTAGCCAACCATTCCGGGTGGAAAACCTCCATGATGAAGCCGGCTGCAAGGAGTCGAGTGATCTCTTCTCCTATTGTGCGCCGCTTCCCCTCGGCGAAGCGGCGCAAAGGTTGTTTAACCGGCTTTGCATCCGGTCGCACATGAAGTTTGTGCTCGGCGTACTTCCTCAGAACACCCGGAATGTCCTTGGGGGACCATTCAAAGATGTCCCGATTCGCATGGAGGAAGTCGACGAGCTCGCCTTCCTATTTGGGGCTGAGGCCAGCCCCGATGGTGACGCACTGCTTGGGGTTCGCAGGGTCGAGTGGGACCTTCTTGGTCTCTTTGGCCGGCTTGAAAGAGCCCTTGCCGGTCGACTGGGACGGAGGAGAAGGAATCACCGGCTGCTCAGTGGCCTGGGCTACGAGCCAGTCGATCTCCGCTTCTCCTGAGCGATCACCAGGGCGTCGGCGAGGCGGCTGCTATCTTGGTCACACTCGAGCGACTTCTTCTAGTCGCCAGCAACAGTGATGATGCCCTTGGGACCCGGCATCTTCATCTTCAGGTAGGCGTAGTGCAGAATAGCCACGAATTTGGCCAGAGCCGGTCTGCCCAGCAGCGCGTGATACGGGCTGCTGAGGTCCACTACCTCGAACCATATGGACTCTCGGCGGAAGTGAGCTTTGTCGCCGAAGAGGACGTCCAACTGGATTTTGCCAATGGGCGAGCAGGACTGCCCGGGCACGATGTCTTGGAAGACAGTACTGGTGGGCAGGATGTCCGTCTCCTTGAGCCCGAGCTTGAGGAGAGTGTCGAGGTAGAGATGGTGATGCTGCTGCCGCCATCGACCAGCACCCGGGATAACCGGCAGGTGAAACTCTTCGAGGCGAAGGTGGGGTCGAGGACGAGCGCGTATGAGCCCAGGTTGGGCATCACCACAGGATGGTCCACCCAGCTCCATGTGATTGGTTTGTCAGACCAATGCATGTACTCGGGAACCGGGGGAACTGTGGCATTCACCTCGCGCCGTCTCTGGCGCAGGTTGTGCTTATCATCGCCTTCACTAGTGAAGACGACGAATGCTTCGTCTTGATGAGGGTAGTCGTCATGGAGGTGGCCGTCGTTGCGAGGCGGCAGCGGTGGAGCCAGAGCAGGACCAGGAGCCGGTGCGCGAGGCGCCGCCTGCGCACCTGGGGGAGCCAGCATGCCATCCCCTTGCGACAGCCGGCGTGCGAAGCTGCATTGTCGAAGGGTGTGGTTGGACGGCTGCGCCCTAGAATGTATCTTGCAGGGGGCATCGAGCATTTGCTCGAAGGACTGCTTGGGCTGCCAGTTGGCGTTGTTCCTGTTGGAACGCTTCCACGGAGGGCCGGTTGAGGAGACGACGTCTCGCCCTCCACGCTGGCTACTAACTTGCTGTTGGGGCGTGAATCCATTTGATCCGTCTTGCGCTTGTTGTTGTTCTGGCCGCCTCGGCCATCTCCCGTCGGCTTGGGAGTAGCCGGCATGGGGACAGCCTTGTCCGAGGTGGTCACCTTGACGCGCATCGCCGAGTCGGCCATGGCGTATTTGTCTGCCTTCGCCATGAGCATCGCGAGAGAGGTGGGCTCGGAGCACATAAGCTTGTGCTTGAGGAGAGTGCCGTCTCGGCAACCGTCGATGAAGTACTGGATGGCTTGTACCTCATGCACCCCCTCGTAGGAGTTACACAGCTCTGTTGACCGGGTGACGTAGTTGCGAAGGTATTCGTCGGGCCTCCGGGCGCACATGGCCAGCTCGCGAGGCCGGCCAGGGCGCTTGTAGGTGCAAGTGAAGTTGCGGACGAACGCCTCCTCGAAGTCCACCCAGGAGTTGACGCTGCCGGCCGGTACGCTGTTAAGCCAAGTCCGAGCCGAGCCGGCCAACATGAGTGGCACGTAGCGGACCGCTACGCGCTTGTTGCCCCTGGCGATGCCGACGGCCGTGGTGTAGTCAATTAGCCAGTCCTCTGGCTTGGCCGTGCCGTTGTACTTGGGCGTGTCCCGAGGCAAGGTGAAACCTCGGGGGAACGGCTCCCCTTGGATCCGGGGGCCGAAGCAGGCTGGACCGATGGGACCGTCCTCCTCCAGGAGGGTTGACTGGGCGAGGATGATGAGATGCCTGCGGGCGTCCCGATCATCCTAGGGAGTGCGAGCACCAATCCGAGTAGCGAGAGGGGAGGCGCCTCGTGAACCAGAGACATGAGTTTTTCCCGGGTGAAGAACCTCACACTCCGAATCGCCCTCGTCGCCTCCGCGTCACTTGCTTGAAGTGTGGTCGCTCTGGCGCTGGGAGCATCGGTCTTGGCTTCCCTCGCCCCTCCGGTCGGAGGTGCGATGCAAGGAAGATCCTTCTACGTGATGCTGACCGCTAGGGTTGCTACGTGCTCCGGAGTTGGGTCCCGGAGACTCTGACTGTGCCTGACCGGGGTCAAGCCGAGTCTGCTGTTTGTTGGCGGCGTCAAGGAGATCCTTGACCGGCATCTCCTGGAAGGCGCGCTCCTCGCCATCCAGGCTCGCCATCTCCTCCATGGCTGCCTATGCAGCCCGCATGTTGGCCGCAGGGGTCTCGTAGGTGGGCTGATCGCCGCCGAGGACCTCGGCAATGAACCGGTCAGGGCTGTGGACCGATCCAAGCCGGCTAGGGGCCTCGAAAATCGGAGTGAGCCGTATGCGGAGTTATACTCGCGCTGTGTGGCCTCCATCCGACGTTTTGCCAAGGCGACGGCAATGCCCTCCTCCAAGATACGCTTACGAGCCTCCTCCAGTGAGGCCCGGGCGTCGCTAGGGTTCGCGGAAGCAGCGATGGGTGTTTTCAGGAAGGCGATGGCGTCCTGAAGAGTATCAGCGGTGGCAACAGCGGGTTCACCAGCGTCTGCTGACGCCTTGCCATGAGCCGCGCTGGTGCGAGCGCCGATAACCATCACCTGCACGACGTTGGAGACGGCGGCGACATGGTATGGGGTGAAGAACCCCACCGACGGCGGAGGGCCGTCGAAGACGAGGACGTTGTTGGGGTACACATCAGGGGCATGCGTCTCAGCAATAGAGAACCTGTTGAAGCTGGCGCAGAGCGCCTCATCATCGAAGTCCTCGCCAAAGTAGCGAGGACCGTCGTTGAGACATAAGTCACTAAAGAGAACGCTGAGGTTCTCCATAGCAGCGATCACGACGCTAGGAAGCGCCTCGTCATCAAAATCTTCATCCGAATCCACATGGCGGACGGGGACATCGATCATCATCGGTGTTGCCTCGTCGAAAGCGGGCTGCACGAGCATGCAGACCGATCCGAACGCGATGCATCCGGTGGCGTAGGTGCGGGGCCCCGCCCAGCGCGTAAAGCCAGCCGATGACGCGATCGGCCCAAGGTGGGCGCCAAATGTCGGTGAATACTCACAACATATGCCATAGGTAGGCTAAAGTCGGTGAGAACCGAAGGGACAATGGAGGGCGCTGGGAACGAGGTTGGTACTAGCATGGAACGCACGATGTACCCAGGTTCACGGCTCTCTGTAGAGATAAGACCCCTAGTCCTGCCGGAGTGTTTGATGTGTATGAATGGATTACAATGTTGCTCCTGGAGCTGTGTTGGGAGGAGGAAGAGGGGAGCAGCCGGCTCGTCTCTGCCTCTCTCTATGTGGTTGGTGGATGTCAAGTGTTATTTGACCGTCCTCCTGCATGGAGGGTGACCGGGGGGTTTTATAGACGAACCCACCGGCCCACAATATGGATAAAGGGTACAAGAGTGGGACCCGGCTGGCAGCCTCGCCGGCTGACCAGGGGCCCACGAGAGTCTTGTCTTGTCGCTGAGGGGCCCGCCAGCTGCATGGTCTCGATTGGCTGTGGGACCCGTCGGCTGGCCAATGAAGCTCTCGCGTAAGGTCGACGCTGAGCACGCGCTGTACGTCGAGCGTCGTCCAGCGAGATTCGTCATGGGCAGGTAGTACGACCGCCTCCACTGTTCCCCATGCCGAGTGCAGTAATGGAGTGGGAGTGTGACGGTCCGACACTATGCTAGGTGATGGATCAGAGCCGAGGTAGGTCAGCAGAGTGGCTGCTAACGCTCGTACCTGCCGGACACTCCGATCCAGTACCTTTGCTGACGCATAGCTACCTTTTATCGTAAGGTCTCGTCCTGACCTACAATCTGATGTGACTTGTGATCCCCGCCCGGCTAGCCTGCTTGGCTAGCCGGCTTGGGCACGGCCGCCTCGTTCCTAGCCCGCTGGCCTGACCAAGCTGGTCAGGAAGAGGTAACCGTCTCAACTCTAGCCGGCAAGGGTTGCCTGGCCGGCCAGAGAGATGGCCACCTCGTCCTCCAGCCGGTAGGCGCGGCCTAGCCGGCCAGAAGACTTGGGCCTTGGGAAACTGTGTTTGTTTATATCCTTTGTGCAGGAGATGAAGGAGCAGGCTTGATGAGCCTACCCCGGGGTTATCCCCCCGACAGTTTTGGAGTGAGCTACTTATTATTTTTGTCTTTATACGATGATAGAAAACCCGTGTGACGAAGGAGTCGGAGCGGAAGACCTCGAAGACCCGGGATACCTAGCTGACCAAGGGAAGCAGCACTTTGACCATGTCTGAGCATATGATATGATGCATGCTAGTGTAGTAAATATTTCCGTTGCATATGATCATAACTAACGGTAAATCATTGAGGTGATGTTACCGATGGCTCCTCCGGAGCACATGCATTGAGCTTGACCCTACCACCTATGAGGATCATGCTAATATCATGTTGACAAGTAAAGTTAGAATAGAATTAGCATGAGCATGATTATGACATAAATCAAAGGTTTATGAAAACCCCGTCGGGTGCCACTAACGCCCAAGGGTGATGATGAGTTAGGTGGCCACTTTCAGAGAAGTGGTGCATCGGGTATTTTGAGTGAGTATGGTTTCGGAAATTGGATTAGATTTATGATATGTCGACCATCCAACCTTACATGTCCGACCACGTTACCCCTTTCTGGGACGGGGCTGTGTTGATTACTCTGGTCGGTGCTAGCAAAGAGCCACATTACTAGTGGCGAGAGTGATGTGTGGTCATTCTCGTGATGGGGTCATGCCAGGTAGGGTGACTATGCCGTTTTTACGTGTTCCAGGCACACCGTTGGTCCCCGCATGGTTGATACTGTCCAGAGTTGGTGCTCATAAGACGTACAACATGTGAGCTGGGTACCAATCGAGTGGACTTCTTTGCCTAGTATCGTCAGGGGAAAGGCATTGATCGGGTACTTACCTCGGGTATGTTATATACCGCGACTCGTGGATGACATGGAAGTTTCCTGGATCTCGTGGGTCCAGCGTACTACCTCTGCACAGTGTAAAACTATTCGAATAGCCGTGTCCATGGTCAAGGACAGTTGGGTGGTGCTGCTTAAACTACGTCCAATCGTTTCCGCATAAAACAAGTGTGTATGAGTATGGAGTTAATATGACCAAGTTTGGTGACTTAGCATATAGGGTGAACCCGAAGTGTTCAACCCTCGACAGATATATTGGTATCGGTAACCTGTTCTTCAAATCAACATTTAGCTTATGTTAAATACCATGAACCATGTTTATTACAACCAAGTTGTTGTCCACCAAAGATGCATATTATTGTTATCCTTCAAATTGCATTGTTCATATGATGGGATGCTTGCGAGTACATTCAAAAGTACTAATTGGCTTGCTACTGGTTATATTATTGACAAGACATGGAAGGACCGGAGTTTGGAGAAGAGTACGCCTTTGGAGACGCCCTGCGAACTAGGACGCTTCCCAGTCAGAATGCTTGTTGGTGTAGGCTGATGGCATGGGTACCCGCTTAGCCCTAAGATTTATGTTACTAGTTGTATTCGTGTGATTTGGCCTTATAGGCCCTACCTTGTGAACTTGACCATTCGTTCACGTGATGTAATAATTCGGTATTTGGATGTAGGACTCTTAATATTCAGTATATGTGTGTTCGGTGAGCATTGATCTCTAGGATCACTGAGCATGTTCATTCGGCGATCTCGACTCGTAAGTCAGGGTCCCCATAGCCCCTTACAAACTGGAGCTTCTCACATGAAGCTTTGTGGTTCTGATATGGAACACATCACCTTACGTGGGCGAAACGACATGTGCTGCCTCTTCTTGCCTTGATTTTTTTATAGAGGCAACATAGACCAGTAGGAGTGCCGTGCTAAAATACGGGATTATCCAGGGTTCGTTTGGCTCTTTTTGTACATTAGTTGAGTTTTATAGGCATTTAATTTGTATAATTCAAATTTGAACTACAATCACAAGGTTTGGTGCATCAAAATGGGTTAAAAAACCATATAAGCATGCATGCGTGCATCCTTAAGTCCCATGCAAGAAATGGTAATGAATTTCACACATCTCAGGTTTTTGGCTCGGCCACAAACATTGAGAAACTTGGGTTTCAAATTCATGTAAATCAAAAACTCGTCAGAAATTCATGAAACTTGGCATGGTGTCATGTCATGGAACATAAAGGCATGAGAGTATTTTATTTTCCTATTTGAGATACATTTTCAATATATTTTTCTTCTAGAGACAACATTGAGAATATTGGTTTAAATTATAGTAAATGTAAAACACACAAAATTCAAGAAATTGGGCATGCATCATGGTATAACACAATTATGACGTGGTATTTTTTGTGTCTACTTTGGTAAAAGGCACACACGACCAACAAAAGCATTTGGGAATAAAGAACTGTCATGTTACCACGGAAACAGATGCATTATTTACAAACTAAGGTATGTGGGTGTTCTACTGCCCTTACGTGCTGCCACACGTCACACTTTGTTATTGTCTATAGGAGGTGCCGTGCGAGCACCTGTTTGAGTTGAGGGGAGGCGTGCGAGCTGGCCTCCACTACACATGCTCACCGGGAGGAGTACGTGTAGTACGTTGTAGGCTCACCAGGAAGCGAGCCCGTTGACCTCCATATCCGCTCGCCTCGCTTCCAACCTGTCCATCAATGGTGCTAGAGTCGTTGTTTAATAGGAGACTTTACTTCCCACTCACCCACAATCCTCTCTTTTCGCCTCCCATTCCCCTCTATCATTTTTATCTCCACTCACCTACACCATGGCGCACAAGGATCATATGCCACTAGTCTTCTGGCTTGGTGAAGTCAACATCGAGCCAAAGGAGATAGAACATAAAGACGAATGGGACACCATGAACATGGTCCTAGAAGAGGTGCATGCTGCAGCAGATGCTGCCCCGGTGCACTTGCCAGCAACCATCCCTGCGCCCATGCCAACAACCATCCCTGTGGCATTGACGGGCTGGTCATCGAGCATCATCATAGCGCTGGAAACCTTGGGCGTCAGCAGGGTCCCCGCGGCCTCAGGCGAGCTTGTTTATGTGCAAGCGTGAGCGCCTCCTCCTGCACCTGTGCTCGTGCGAGCCCCTACACATGTCGCGCCGGCCCTCGTACATGTGCATGCACCCACTGTGTCGGTCCTCATGTGCGCGCCTACACCCACCGCTCCCGTGACCATGCACGCGTGTGCACCCACCCCGCATGTGCCCGTGCGTGTGTCTGCACCCGTCACGCCCCCCTAAGTGGATTTGCACACTACCGTTGACCGCTTCCTCGTAGCGCTGCTAGTCGCCCCCCCCCCCCCCCCCCGCCCGTCGATCGCGTGACGATCCGCTCTTTGATTGGGAAGTCCATAACATTCTAGTCTCGTTTGAAGAATTAAACAGCTGCGCCCAGGAGCATGACAACGCTGACGCAGGACGTCGCCGCCTCCGCCATCGTAACTAGTTTTCTTTATATTGTATCTTGATCACATGAATGTAAAGTCAAAGCTTGATTCAATAAAATATATGGTTTGATCAACTAAGTATTTATCTCTGAATTCACATAGTAATCAAAGTAAATACAAAAAATCAATGTTTTTGTTTGAATAAACAATCAGAACAAACAATTCAGATTGAAAACCCATTTGCAGATCGACAGCTATGTTTCACTCGCCAGTAAGCCAAGTGAATAATTGGTGCGAAGGATTGGTGGATCAGGTCATTGCAAACGTTTCTCTATGATGACCTGTTGGCTTAGTACATACAATTCCAGAATATTTGCATCTGTCATATTGGTAAGTTTCCATATGTTAAATTGGAAATATTGGAATTTGTCAATCTAGTATTAGCATTTGCCAACATTGTAGCACTGACATTTTTTTCAAATTTTACAGCAACAAAATCACTATTATGGTGCAATTTTGCAACTAAAATTCACTAAACATAGATTTCATTCATAGATTGAGCAATGGTCTTCATACAAAACAATTCAACTCGACAGCTGAACCAAACAAAAAAATTCGCCAATTGTTGCCAGCTACGTACTGAAATAGCTAGTTCAACTATATATACTAGCTTATTTAAAGTATGTAGTACAGTTCAACCATATCTATAGTTAGATAAACTGAACAAAATAGCCCCTAAATGCTACTACGGAGGGGCTCTGTACTACTTCGATCAGAATCGAGCACACTCGGTAAGAGACACAGGAGGAGGAGCCTCCCAACGAGGTGGTGGAGTCAAGTCTGTTGCCTGTCAATGCTGCCCTCCTCCGCTCCAGACGTGCCTCCTCGAAGCGGTGGGATGATACGTCTCCAACGTATATATAATTTTTGATTTTTCCATGCTATTATATTATCATTCTAGGATGTTTTTAGGCATTTACTTGCTGTTTTATATTATTTTTGAGCACTAACCTATTAATTGAGTGCCAAGTGTATGTTGTTGTTTTCTGCCTGTTTTTGGCATTTCAGGAATACTGTACTAAATAAAGTCCAAATACATTGAAACTATTTGATAATTTTTTGGACAAAATAAGGACGTGGAAGCTCTCCGACTCCCGTTATTTGGCTTATAAATTCTCATATTTCCCCAAAACCATAGGGAGCCACGCGAAACACTTTTTCCGCCACCGCAAGTCTCTGTTCCGCCGTGTGCGGTGCCCTGTCGGAGGGAGGGGGTGGGGGTTGATCATGGAGGGCCTCTACATCAACCTTGCTGCTGCCATGGTGATGTGAGAGTAGTTTAACATAGACCTACATGTCCATAGTTAGTACCTACATGGATATCTCCGTCTCCATGTTCTTTGTTGCCATGATCACCGCGATTCCCGCGGTGATCTATCTTATGCAATCACTCTTGTGCGGTGCATTTGTTGGGATCTGATGAATTGTGAGTTTATGTTGACATTATTCATGAATAATATTTGAGTCTTTTCTGAATTCTTATATGCAGGATTGTGATATATTTGTAATTCTCTTCGCTCTGTTGATTTAGTTTGGCCAACTAGATTGATCTATCTTGAGAGGGAGACGTGCGTTGTAGTGTGTTCAGTCTTGAGGTTCTCAACCCTAGTGACCGAAACGGACATGATATGTATTGTATTGTTTCCACTAAGGGTAAAACTATGGGGTTCATTTATACTAATTGGATTTACTTTTTCTAAATCATGTCATCATTCTCCAAGCATTACTCTGTTTTCACTTAATACACTATATGCATACTCGATAGTTGTTGATGGGTGGAGTAATAGTAGTAGATGGAGGCATGAGTCGGTCTACTTGCTTATGGACATGATGCCAATATGTGATGGTAATTGCCATGAATAAATATGTGTTTTTCTATCAATGGCCCAACAGCAATATATTTACCCATCGTATGCTTTCGATGAGAGAGAAGCCTCTAGCGAAAACATGGCCCCCGGGTCTATTCACAAATATATTTACGAAAACTTTAAATACCTTGCTGACTTTTATTATTCGCATTTAGTTTTTATATTTAATATATTTGAACTATCTATCTATCGCTACGTATCGCTTGCAAGTAACGGGGATTGACAATCATCTTCCCTATGTTGGGTGCAAGTGTGTGCTCTTTTGTGTGTAGGCGATGAAGATGGGAAATTGCATGGTCCTTCTATTGGTTCAATAACCTTTGTTCTCACCTAGGGAAATACTTATCTATACTGTGCTACATCATCCCCTCCTCTTCGGGGAAAATTCCAACGCAGATCATAAGTATAAGGAAGGATTTCTAGCGCCGTTGCTAGGGAGTATCACCAATTTCCTATCAAGTACCTACTCATAAATTATCATTCATTGTTTTACTTTTTTATTTTCTCTTATATTTTTCTCGCTATAAAAAACAAAAATACAAACATATTTATTTTTCTATTTTACTTGTTTGCTTGCTATACTTGCTAGTTTACTTGTTTCACTTGTTACTTTGCTTGATTGGTCATCATGTCTCAAGATAGATTCTATAATATTTCCTATTACCAAAGGATGACTAAAGTTGAAATCTCCATGAAAAATTTTAACTACTCAACATTAGCACAATAAATTCTTTGCTACTGAAATTAAGGAGCACTCAACCGTGCTAGATGTTATTAGTAAGCAACTTGATGGAGTCAATAGGGAAGTATCTAGTCTCGAATCACAATTTGCACAAACTAAAGAGTTGATAGGAAAGATATCTGATAAGAAAACCACTCTAGTAAATAGGATGGCCACTAAACCGGAATCTTTCCCTATTGGTAATCATGATGAAGATCTTAAAATGATTGGTACTTCTCCTATTGAATTTTTGCTTACTAATCTGAAAATAGATGATAAAGGAACTGGAGATGAGTCAACTTTAGCTAGAAGGCACCCCGTTTGTCTGGAGGGTGATGTTTCCAGTGATAAAAATAAAAAAGTGGGTTTGGAGAGGTCAAACCTTAACTAGTGATATGCCCACTATCTTGGATTACAAGGAGTTTAATTGTGAGAGTTGCTCTTGAGTAGAATTTATTTCCTTGTTGCAATCCATTATTAGCTCATACAATGCCTATGAACAAAATAAAGCTTTTCCTAAACATATAGTAGAAGCAATGATAAAATCTTACGATGAGAAACTTGAGCCAGAAATTTCTATACCTTGAAAAATGCATGATGAATTTTAACCTACTATTAAAATTAATCTTAAATAATATGAATGATTTATGTGACCATGGTGCTAGTGTTTCAACTATACCTAAATCTCTTTGTGATGTGCTTGGTCTCACCGGTATACATGAGTGTTCCCTTAACTTGCATCTTGCGGATTCTACCATTAATAAACCTTTGGGTAGAATAAATGATGTGCTTATTCTTGTTAATAGAAATCCATCTTGTCCAATAATACTTGGAAGACTTTTTTACGAACTATTGGTGCAATTATTGATATGAAAGAGGGAAATATAAGATTACTATTCCCACTAAGGAAAGGGATGTAACACTTACCTAGGGAGAGAACTAAACCATCTTTCGAGTCTATCACGAGGGCCACTTATAGACTGAATGTCAAAGATGACAACACTTGAAATTATGCATTACACCTAGCTAGGGGCGTAAAACAATAGCGCTTGTTGAGAGGCAACCCAATAGTTATCTTATTTTTCTTGTTATTCTTTCTATTTGTGTGAGTCAACATGATTATTGATACTGTAATGATTGTGTTTGTATGTTTAAATTAGTGTTTGTGCTAAGTAAAGCCATTGGGATAATGTGAATGATAAATAGAATTGATACGGTGCAAAAACAGAAAATTTTATGCCCAGTGCAAAATTTCTCTAATTTTACAGGAATGTATTTTTGATCTGAATTTCTACATAGTATTGGTATACAAATTCCTAAAGTTTTCCTAATTTATATATGTATGGTGTCTTTGCTGATCACTATAGACTTTTTAGTTTTAGACACTTACTATTTTTGCTTGTATAGTTTGCTTGTTTTGATCGATAGATTACATCGGGGGTATAATACATGGAGAAGTTAGAATACAATACCTTGTGCAATAATAAAATACAAATCAATTTATAACACTACCTAATGTTTATGGCTCACCTATCATACTAACGGATCTCATGAGTTTTCTGTTGAAATTTTTGTGCTGAAGTTTTCAAGTTTTGGCTGATATCACGTTGGTTGAAGGAATAGGGAGCATCAAAGAGCCAAAGCTTGGGGATGACCAAGGCACCCAAGTCAAATTATAGGAAGATCCAAGCATCTAAGCTTGGGGATGCCCCGGAAGGCATCCCTTCTTTCGTCTCAATCCATTGGTATGTCACTTGGAGCAACATTTTTATTCGTCATATATTATGAGTTTTGCTTGGAGTGTCATGTATTATAGTTTGCTTTTGTTTTAGTTTTCCACAATCATTATTTGCTGGACACATCCACGTGAGAGAGACACATGTTCACACGATTTATTTGAATAATGTATGTGCTTCACTTATATCTTTTGGGCTACGCAGTTGCTCTAGTACTTCACTTATATCTTTTAGAGCACGGTGGCATATAGATTTTATAGAAATAACTGCACTCTTGTTCTTCACTTAAATTTGTTTGAGAGTTCATAAATAGTGAAGGTAATTTGCATGGGTTATAAGAGTAGTGCAAAAATAATAGGTATTCAAGGAGTGCATAATAAAAATCTTCATGTAGTACATAATAGATAAATTGTGGGATAATGATACTGATGTGGTAATATGAAAGGCGTGAGTGCATGGTTGTTGATTAGTCTAATTATCGATAGTTAAAGGGTGTTCATTTATTGTTCATCTAAATATTGGTTATGGCATGGTGATGATGTATGAGCATTCTTATGCCTCATTGAAATCATGGTGATGTTTAGGTCGGGGGCGCGCGATGGTTAACTCCTTCCAACCTCCTCCCTAGAGGCATGCGAGTAGTACTTTGCTTCGAGAGAGCTAATAGAACTTTGTAATAAGTATGTGAGTTCTTCATGAATAATGTGAATCCATGGATGTATGCACTCTCACCTCCTTATATTTTCTAGCCTCTTCAGTACTGTTCATTGCCCATTCTCACCTCGAGGATCGGTGCAAACTTCACCGGTGCATCCAAACTCCGCGACATGATACACTCTGTTGCACATAATCCACCTTATATCTTCCTAAAAACATCTTCCATGCAAACCTATCATGGCATTTCCATTGCCATTCTGAGATATATTGCCATGCAAGTTCCACCGTTACATCATATGACTAGTACACTCATTGTCATATTGCTTTGCATGATCATGTAGGTGACGTAGTCTTTGTGGCAAAGCCACCATTCATCATTGTTTACATGTTATGCTAGATCATTGCACATCCTGGTACACTATCAGAGGCATTCATATAGAGTCATACTATTTAGTAGTTTTTAATATCGAGTTCTATGTAAATATAAGTGTGATGCTTTGCATTATTAGGATTGTCTCAGTGAGGAAAGGATGATGGCGACAATTATTCCCCCCACAAGCTGAGATGAGACTCTAGACAAAAAAGAAAGAAAAAAACAAACAAACAAAAAATAAAAAAAAGAGAAAGAAAGAAAGAAAGAAAAAAGAGAAAAGAGAACGAAAAAAGTGAAAAAATGAGAGAAAAAAGAGAAGGGACAATGCTACTACCTCTTTTTCCACACTTGTGCTTCAAAGTATCACCATGTTTTTCATATGGAGAGTCTCATGTTTCATCACTTCCATATGCTAGTGGGATTTTTTCATTATAGAACTTGGCTTGGGTATTCCGGTGACGAGCTTCCTCAAATGATCAAGGTCTTCATGAGCAAGCAAGTTGGATGCACACCCACTTAGCTTCAGTTGAGCTTTCATACACTTATAGCTCTAGTGCATCCGTTGCATGGCAATCCCTACTCCTCGCATTGATATTCATTGATGGGCATCTCCATAGCCCGTTGATCCACCTAGTTGATGCGAGAATTTATTCTCCATTTTTACCCCTTTGAAACCTACCACCATATTCTATTACACCTATATGCTATGTCCTTGATTCACGCTCATGTATTAAGTGAGGAATAAAAAGCTAAAGCGCATTAAAAAGGATAATCCGATTGCCTGGCTTAACACCTTGGTGGTTGACATTTGTATTTATGTGGTGAAGACGGTGCCATTCTAATATAATTAAATGAAAAGTGGGTAAACATTCTTTAAAGATCATATATTTTTAAAATTGATGATTATGTTACTTATGTTCATGGATATTACTATGTTGATGTATGTTAATTCATCATTTCTTAATGATCATACCTGCAAAACATTACATGTTGGGTAGCATGCCACATCAAAATTTCTCTTTTTATCATTTACATACTTGAGGACGAGCATGAATTAAGCTTGGGGATGCTAATACATATCCAACGTATCTATAATTTTTGATTTTTTTTCATGCTATTATACTATCATTCTAGGGTGCTTTTTAGGCATTTACTTGATGTTTTATATTATTTTTGAGCACTCACCTATTAACCCCGTGCCAAGTGATAGTTGTTGTTTTCTGCATGTTTTTGGCATATCGGAAATACTGTACCAAACATAGTACAAATACCCCAAAAAAAATTCTAGACAAAATAAGGACCTGGAAGATTTAAAGGAAGACCAGAGGGCAAACAGGGTGCCCCAAGCCAACACGATGCGCCCAAGGGGGTGGCCGCGCCCTGATGGCTTGGGGCCACCTCCCAGCTCTGAGACTTCCGTTATCTAGCTTATAAATTCTCATATTTCTCAAAAACCCTAGGGATCCACCCAAAACACTTTTTCTGCCGCCGCAAATCTCTGTTCCACGACGTGCCCATCAGGAGCACTATTTCGATGCCCTGGCGGAGCATGTGTCGATCATGGAGGGCCTCTACAACAACCTTGTTGCTCGCATGGTGATGTGTGAGTAGTTCAACACAGACCCATGGATCCGTAGTTAGTACCTATATGGCTATCTTTATCTCTCACCCTCTCTCTCTATATTATTTTTTGCCATGATCTTCGCGATTCCCGCGGTGATCTATCTTATGTAATCACTCTTGTGCGGTGCATTTGTTGGGATCCGATGAGTTCTGGGTTTATGTTCAGATTATTCATGAATAATATTTGAGTCTTCTCTGAATTCTCATATGCTACCGAATCTTAAAATAATTGGCCGACATCTACTTTGACTTATCGCAGCCCTGTCCGAGATCTGCCAACGGATCAGGTCTCGAAGGGAGATTCACTGCCCGTCGAGCTGGTGGAAAGCGGGAACTTGTCCCGCACCTCCCTTTCCCCAGCCTTGGAGGAAGCCGTTGAGGTGGGGGTGAGGAGGTGATGGATGAGGTGAATATCTCGGAAGCCGAGGACCGTGAGGTCCTGGTTACACAAGATGTGCCTGCCGCTGAAAACTAGGAAGCCCTGGCCAACGCTAACTCTCCGGCTGTCATAGCCCAGGAGACAGGCCTTTCTAGAAGCAGCAGGGGGCGATCTTCGCCCGAGCTACCCCCAACGTAATTGGTGCCCCCCTCAGCCCCGCCCGTACTAGAGCGGGTTTCAGTCGAGGGGTCAGCAAAGATGGAGGAGATCCTATCTAACGTCTACATTGCTAACGAACATCACACTTTAATGGGTACGGTATTGTAGAGCATTCATTCCGTTAATAGCGGACTGACTGAAGCCTTTACCGGCTTATTGACAGGTTTTCAGGTAAACCATGTATTTTGGTTAATCTTCACATTATTTTATATACATATGAGGGATATTTTTAGTAGTATAACAGCCCCCGAGCCATGGGTGAGTTTGAGAAAGCTCACCCGTGGCTCAAAGAAGAGAATATATGAAAAATTTCCCGAAGACCTTTAATTGTTCTTTTTGTTTTCAAGAAACTTTGGTCGGACATGGTTACCTCAATAGGCAAAACCTTGTGTTTGAAAAATTATGCATTTTGCAGGCCTCGTCATCACATGCCAATGCTAATGCATTGGAAATTGCCGAACTAAATCGGAAACTGGAAGTATCCGATAAAGAGCTTGATCAAATCAATGCTCGGTTCAACGAGAAGCAGGGTGATACGTCCATTTTGCATCATGCTTTCATGTTGATATTTATCGCTTTATGGGCTGTTATTACACTTCACGGTACAATACTTATGCCTTTGCTCTCTTATTTTATAAGGTTCACATGAAGAGGGAGGATGCCGGCAGTTGGAATTCTAGTCTAAAAAAGGAGCAAGTTTGAGATACTTATTCTACGCAACTCCAAAAGCCGTGAAAATCAACGAGGAATTATTTTGGATTTTATAAAAAATACTGGGCGGAAGAAGTACGAGAGGGGAGCCACGAGGAGGCCACAAGCCTACCAGGCGCGGCCTACCCCCTGGTCGCGCCTAGGTGGCTTGTGGGCCCCCTGTTGCCCCTCTGGCTCCCATCTTTTTGCTATAAGGAGGGTTTCGTTCGAGAAAAAAATCAGGAGGAGGCTTTCGGGAGGAATCGCCACCGCCACGAGGCAGAACTTGAGCAGAACCAATCTAGAGCTCCAGCAGGGCCGTCCTACCGGGGAAACTTCCCTCCCGGAGGGGGAAATCGTCACCATCGTCATCACCAACACTCCACTCATCAGAGAGGAATCATCACCATCAACATCTTCATTAGCACCATATCATCTCCAAACCCTAGTTCATCTCTTGTAACCAATCTCCGTCTCGCGACTCCGATTGGTACTTGTAAGGTTGCTAGTAGTGTTAATTACTCTTTGTAGTTGATGCTAGTTGGATTACTCGGTGGAAGATTATATGTTCAGATCCTTGATGCTATTCAATACCTCTCTGGTCATGAACATAATTATGCTTTGTGAGTAGTCACTTTTGTTCCTGAGGATATTCCATTGATATAAGTAAATATGAGACCTAAATATTATTGTGAATATGGTTAGTCTATAATCTTAGCTGAAGATCTGAACATGAGTTAGACATATTTACAATAGCAAGATCAAACAGAGTTTGTCAAAGTTTTTCTTTGTCACTTTCAGTTTATCAACTGAATTGCTTGAGGACAAGGAAAGGCTTAAGCTTGGGGGAGTTGATACGTCTCCAACATATCTACTTTTCCAAACTCTTTTGCCCTTTTATTTTGGACTCTAATTTGCATGAGTTGAATGAAACTAACCCAGACTTACGCTGTTTTTAGCAGAATTGTCTTAGTGTTATTTTTGTGCAGAAATAAAAGATATCGGATTGATGTGGAAATTTATGAATAATATTTCTGGAATTAATAAAAAATACTGGCAAAAGAATCTACCGGAGAGGGGCCACCCCCAAGCACAAGCCTACAGGGCGGCCCCCTAGGCTGCACCCCTGGCTTGTGGGGCCCCTGTAGCTCCTCATCCCCGAGGGTGACAATAACTGGGATTATTTCCGGTGATTACCGTAGTTTGTGAAGTTCATGTATTCACTAAGTGTTAATGCTTTGGTTCGGTTCTCTATTAAAAGGAGGCCTTAATATCCCTTAGTTTCCATTAGGACCCCGCTGCCATGGAAGGGTAAGACAAAAGATGTCATGTAAGTCCTTTTGCATAAGCACGTATGACTACATATGGAATACATGCCTACTATACATTGATGAATTGGAGCTAGTTTTGTATCACCCTATGTTACGACTGTTGCATGATGAATGCCATCTGACATAATTATCGATCACTGATCCATTGCCTACTAGCTTTCCACATATTAATCTTTTACTAAGTTACGTTCCCGTTGCTATTGTTACAATTACTTCAAAACTGCTACTGTCATGTTTGCCACCGTTATCGTTACTTCCACACTACTTTGCTACTAAATACTTTGATGTAGATATGAAGTCTTTCACGTGTGGTTGAATTGACAACTCAGCTGCTAATACTCGAGAATATTCTTTGGCTCCCCTTGAGTCAAATCAATAAATTTGGG
Source organism: Hordeum vulgare subsp. vulgare (assembly GCF_904849725.1). NCBI lineage: Eukaryota > Viridiplantae > Streptophyta > Magnoliopsida > Poales > Poaceae > Hordeum > Hordeum vulgare. Next base: position 49,886,646 of record NC_058523.1, read on the forward strand.
TTGAATACTCTACCCTCGAAACTGTTGCGATCCCCTATACTTGTGGGTTATCACGCATACATGATATGAATGAATACTAATGCACATGACTCCAAAAGGATAAGTGAATGATGATCATATGAATAGCTCAAAGATAATAGTAGCATCAACCAATCAAAGTGTATGATCAAACACAGGTAAACGAATAAAGTCATCCAACGAGACAAAGTTTTGTAAAAACCAAATGAGAGCAAATAAAGGCAAAAGCTCTCTCTCGCTCTCTCTCTCTCTCTCTCTCAGCCCTATGATCTACACATTTGTGCCCCTTTCGTAACAAGTTACCAAAAAGTTCAAAAAGTATAGAGCAAATCGTCTATCTAGGCTCTATCTCCCGCGGAGGTCGACAAAGGAGTAGAGAGAAGAGCATCGGCGAAGGCTTCGGCAGAATGTCCTGGAGCTGGAGGTGTTGATACTGGAGGTGTTGGAGCTGGGGCTGAAGCTGAAGGTGGAGATGTCTGAGCTGATGAAGTTGGTATTGCTTCCGACACTAGCACAGCTACTAACCGGGGCTTGGTACTGAACTGAGTGGTAGTGCGAGGAGGCGACTCTTCATCATCACTAGTTGAACTGGGTGTCCTCACACCATCAACTTCATGCTTGAGTTGGTCAACACTAGCAGATATCTCTGTCACTTTGATGCCCAAATCATGGAATTTGGTTTCCATGATCCTCTCTAGCTCTTTTGGTTTAGCAGAATCTCCGAGATGTTCTTCTCCATACCCTCGATAGTGCTCACTAGAAATGCCATTTTCTCAGCTTGAGTTCCGAGATGTGGAACAGGTGGTGGCACATTCCTAGCAGCATCTTCCTCTGTGCATGTGTTGCCTCTCTAGTTGCGGCTGAGCTAGGATCATTATCATCCATCACAACCACATTATCTTCAAATTCAGGATGAAGGGACAAATGGGGACGATCAAGCAGATATGTGATACGTCTCAAACGTATCTATAATTTTTGACGGTTTCATGTTGTTATCTTCTCATCTTTGGATGTTTTATGTACCTTTTATATCTTTTTTGGGACCAACTTATTCATTCAGTGCCAAGTGCCAGTTCCTGTTTTTCTGTGTTTTTGGCTCTTTTCAGATCTGATTTTGGAACGAGTCCAAATGGAATAAAAACCCCGAAATGATCCCGAACGGAAGAAAATCAGGGGGCCTCTGGGCCAAGCCAGGTGGGCTCCAGGGAGCCCACAAACTCCCACCACGCCACCAGGGGGGAGGCGGCGGTGTTAGGGCCTGTGGCCTCCCTGGCCGCCCCCTAACCTAGATCCTTGGCCTATATATTCCCAAATATTCAGCAAAAAATTAGGGGAGCCTCGAAAATACTTTTCCGCCGCCACAAGCTACCGTTTCCGCGAGATCTCATCTGGAGACCCTTCCCGGCGCCCTGCCGGAGGGGACTTTGGAGTTGGAGGGCTTCTTCATCATCATCATCGCCCCTCCAATGACTCATGAGTAGTTCACTTCAGACCTACGGGTCCGTAGTTAGTAGCTAGATGGCTTCTTCTCTCTCTTGGATCTTCAATACAAAGTTCTCCATGATCTTCATCGAGATCTATCCGATGTAATCTTCTTTGGCGGTGTGTTTGTCGAGATCCGATGAATTGTGGATTTGTGATCAGATTATCTATGATATATATTTGAGTCTTTGCTGATTTCTTATATGCATGATTTGATATCCTTGTAAGTCTCTCCGAGTCTTGGGTTTTGTTTGGCCAACTAGATCTATGATTCTTGTAATGGGAGAAGTGCTTGGTTTTGAGTTCTACCATGTGGTGACCTTTCCCAGTGACAGTACGGGTAGCAAGGTACACATTAAGTAGTTGCCATCAAGGGTAAAAAGATGGGGTTTTCATCATTGGTTTGAGATTATCCCTCTACATCATGTCATCTTGCTTAAGGCGTCACTCTGTTCTTTTGGACTTAATACACTAGATGCATTGTGGATAGCAATCGACGTGTAGACTAATAGTAGTAGATGCAGAAAGTATCGGTCTACTTGTTTTGGACGTGATGCCTATAGGTATAATCATTGCCATAGATATCGTCACGACTTTGCGCGGTTCTATCAATTGCTCGACAGTAATTTGTTCACCCACCATCTACTTGCTTTTATGAGAGAAGCCACTAGTAAACACTACGGCCCCCGGGTCTATTAACATCCATCGTTTACACCTCCGCTTTTACTTTGCTTTGTTACTTTGTTGCTTTCAGTTCTCACTTGGCGAACAATCTATAAGGGATTGACAACCCCTTCATAGAGTTGGGAGCAAGGTTTTGTGTTTGTGCAGGATCTTGAGATACTCCTCCACTGGATAGATACCTTGGTTCTCAAACTGAGGGAAATACTTACCATCGCTGTGCTACATCACCCTTTCCGCTTCGAGGGAACACCAACGCAAGGCTCCAAGGCCACGGGGGAAATCCTTTGCATACTTGCCTAGGAAGTCCCTTAAGGCATAGCCGCAGGTGAAGGATTCCTGGTGCCGTTGCTGAGGAGTATCAAGCAACACTCCAATTTCTGGCACCGTTGCCGGGGAGGAGCACGTCAAGATAATTTCTCGACAACGTGCCTATTTCTGGCGCCGTTGGAAGGTCTTTTGTTGCAGTAGCACAAGTATTTATGGCGCCGTTGCCGGGGAAGGACAAATCAAGATCTATCCAAGTAGGTCTCACAAACTCTTCTCTTGCATTTAATTTTGTTGTCAGTTGCCTCTCGTTTTCCTCTCCCCCACTTCACATTTGCCGTTTTCATTTTCCTTTCTCTTTCGCCGTTTTCTTTTGCCTTTGTTGTTTCCCTTTGCAGGTTTTCTTGCTTGCTTGTGTGCTTGTTTGTTTGTTGAAGTCATCATGGCTGAAAACACCAAACTTTGCGACTTCTCGAGCACTAATAATAATGATTTTATTAGTACTCCGATTGCTCCCGCCACTAGTGCGGAATCGTATGAAATCAACGCAGCTTTACTGAATCTTGTTATGAAAGAGCAATTCTCTGGCCTTCCTAGTGAAGATGTCGCATCCCATATCAATACCTTCATTGAGCTTTGTGATATGCAAAAGAAAAGAGATGTGGATAATGACGTGATTAATTTGAAACTTTTTCCTTTCTCGTTGCGAGATTGCGCAAAAACTTGGTTTTCTTCTTTGACTATAAATACTATCGATTCTTGGGATAAGTGCAAAGATGCTTACATACCCAAGTATTTTCCGCCGGCTAAGATCATCTCCTTACGTAATGATATCATGAATTTCAAGCAACTTGATCATGAACAAGTTGCACAATCTTGGGAGAGGATGAAGCTTATGATTAGAAATTGTCCCGCTCATGGCTTGAGTTTGTGGATGATTATACAAATCTTTTACGCTGGCTTGAATTTCGCTTCTCGCAATATCTTGGACTCCGCCTCAGGTGGAACATTCATGGAAATCACGTTAGGAGACGCTACAAAACTCCTAGACAATATCATGACCAACTACTATCAGTGGCACACTGAAAGGTCGTCTCCTAGCAAAAAGGTGCATGCTATAGAAGAAATTAACTCGCTTAGTGCTAAGATGGACGAGTTGCTGAATTTGGTTGCTAGTAGAAATGCTACCGTAGATCCTAATGACATGTTACTATCTTCTTTGATTGAGAGTAGCAACGCTAGTTTGGACACGAATTTTGTTGGTAGGAACAATTTTGGCAACAACAATGCTTTTAGAGGAAACTATGTTCCTAGGCCTTTTCCTAGTAACTCATCTAACAATTATGGCAATTCGTACAGCAACACTTAGTGAAATCACAACAAATTACCCTCTGATTTAGAGAGTAATATCAAAGAGTTCATCAACTCTCAAAAGATTTTCAATGCATCCATAGAGGAAAAACTACTCAAAATAGACGATTTGGCTAAGAGCGTTGATAGGATGTCTTGTGATATTGATGCTTTGATAGTTAGATGCGCTCCTCCCAAGGTGAACTTGGATGAAACTTTGAAAGCTATGCGTGTCTCCATGAATGAGAGCAAAGAAAGAACCGCCCACATTCGCGCTAGGCATGAATGGTTTAAAAGGGTGCGTTCTAGTGATGCAAATCACGAAGATCTTAAAGTGCTTCGTGTGTCTCCTCTTGAATCTTTGTTTTCCCGTGTCAAACCTATTTATGGAGGGGCTGGATATGAATCCACTTTGGTTGAAAAATGCCCCAATGATTCGGGGTCCACCTATCTTGATGATAAAGATGTGGAGAGTGGAGTAGAAGAAGTCAAAAATTTGGGTAGTAATGAAACTCCCACTTTGGATTTCAAGGAATTCAATTATGATAATTGCTCCTTGTTTGAATGCATTTCTTTCATGCAATCCATTGCAAACTCTCCACATGCTTATAGCCAAAGCAAAGCCTTTACCGCACATATCGTAGATGCTATGATGAAATCTCTTGAAGAGAAGCTTGAACTAGAAGTCTCTATACCTAGAAAACTTCATGTTGAGTGGGAACCTACTATCAAAATCAAGATCAAAAACTATGAGTGCAATGCTTTGTGTGATTTGGGTGCTAGTGTTTCCGCGATTCCAAAGTCTTTATGTGATATTCTTGGTTTTCATGAGATTGAAGATTGTTCTATTAATTTGCATCTTGCGGATCCTACTGTCAAGAAACCCATGGGAAGGATCGATGATGTTCTTATCGTCGCAAATAAGAACTATGTACCCATGGATTTCATTGTACTTGACATAGATTGCAATCCTTCATGTCCCATTATTCTTGGTAGACCTTTCCTAAGGACTATTGGTGCTATCATCGATATGAAGGAAGGGAATATTAGATTTCAATTTCCATTAAAGAAGGGCATGGAACACTTTCCTAGAAAGAAAATAAGATTGCCTTATGAATCTATGATGAGGGCTACTTATGGTTTGAGCACCAAAGATGACTATACGTGATTCCATCACTTTTTGCCTAGCTAAGGGCGTTAAACAAAAGCGCTTGTTGGGAGGCAACCCAACGAATCTATCCTTTTTATTTATGTTTTGTGTTTTCCACACTTTCATAATTCTGTTATGATTGTGTCTTTTTTTGTTTCTTTTTGCGTTTGTGCCAAGCAAAACTGATATGATTAGTCTTGGGGATGATCGTTTGGTCATGCTGGAAAAGACAGAAACTTTCTGCTCACGAAAAGAATTTTCATTTTTTTTCCATAAGAGCTTTTGAGTTGATTCTTTTTTATACTGATTCATACGCAAATTCTTCAGGCTGTCGTAATTTTTCAGAATTTTTGAAGTACCATAGGTATACGAAATATACATATTGCTACAGATTGGTCTGCTGTTAACAGATTCTGTTTTTGTTGTGTTGGTTGCTTATTTTGATGAAACTATGGATAGTATCGGGGGGTATTAGCCATGGAAGATTGAAAATACAGTAACCCAACATTAGCACAAGTAGAATTTAAGTTTGCTACAGTACCTAAGGAAGTGGTGGTTTGCTTTCTCATACTAATGTTATCACGAGTTTCTGTTTAAGTTTCGTGTTGTGAAGTTTTCATGTTTTGGGTGAAGTTCTTATGGAAAAAAGATAAAGAGTGGTAAGAGCTCAAGCTTGGGTATTCCCAAGGCACCCCAAGAGATTCAAGGATGCCGTAAAATCCTAAGCTTGAGGATGCCCCGGGAAGGCATCCCCTCTTTCGTCTTCAATCCATCGGTAACGTTACTTGGGGCTATATTTTTATTCGCCACATGTTATGTGTTTTTGCTTGGAGCGTCTTGTATCGTAGGAGTCTTTTATTTTTCTTGTGTCACAATCATCCTTGCTCCACACCTAGAGAGAGAGACATGCACTCATCGTGATTTTGTCGAGCTTCACTTATATCTTTTGATAGACAATTCAGCTCACATGTGCTTCACTTATATCTTTTGAGCTAGACACTTTTGCTCGATGTGCTTCACTTATATCTTTTAGAGCACAGCGGTGCGTGGCTTGGTAGTTGATATATGCTTTGAAATTAGTCTCAAAAGGGGTAGTTATCCAAAGGGATACGAAAACTTCCACCTTCATGTGCATTGAATAGTTAGAGAAGTTTGATTCATCTCAATTAGTTTTGAGTTGTGGTTATGGTAATATTGAAGTCATGCTAGTAAGGTGTTGTGGATCTAGAAATACTTGTGTTGAAGTTAGTTATTCCCGGAGCATGCACGTATGGTGAACCTCTATGTGATGAAATCTGTGCATGATTAGTATATTGATTGTCATCCTTTGCGTGGCGGTCGGGATCGCGCGATGGTTTATACCTACCAACCCTTCCCCTAGGAGTATGCGTTGAATGCTTTGTTTCGATTACTAATAAAACTTTTGCAACAAGTATATGAGTTCTTCATGACTAATGTTGAGTCCATGGTTTAGATGCACTTCCACCTTCCACCATCACTATCTTCTTAGTGTCGTGCAACTTTCGTCGGTGCACAAAACCCACCATTAGCATCCCTCAAAACAGCCACCATACCTACCTATTATGGCTTTTTCAAAGTCATTCTGAGATATATTGCCATGCAACTACCACCATGACATGTGCCACCACGTCTAAATTTCCATTACATGATCGTAAGATAGCTAGGATGATGTTTCCATTAATGTCTATGCCATGCTAGATCATTGCCACGGTACACTACCGAAGGCATTCCATATATAGTCATCGTTGCTCTCAGTTTTGAGTTGAAAGTGTGATGATCATCATTAATGGAGCATTGTCCCATGTGAGGAAATAAAAGAGGCCAAAGAAGCACACCATAGAAAAAGAGGCCAAAGAGCCCACCAAAAAATAAAAATAAAAATAAAAAAAAGAGAAGGGACAATGCTACCACTTTTTCCACACTTGTGCATATTAAGCACCATGATCTTCATGATTGAGAGTCTCTCGTTTTGTCACCACCATATAGCTAGTGGGAAATTTTCATTATATAACTTGGCTTGTATATTCCAATGATAGGCTTCCTCAAAATTGCCTTAGGTCTTCGTGAGCAAGCAAGTTGGATGCACACCCACTAGTTTTCTTTAAGAGCTTTCATTTACTGGTAGCTCTAGTGCATCATTTGTATGGCAATCCCTACTCATTCACATTGATATCTATTGATGAGCATCTCCACAGCTCATTGATATGCCTAGTTAATGTGACTATCTTCTCCTTTTTGTCTTGCAACCTCCACAACATTCCACACCATCTATAGTGCTATAACCATGGCTCACGCTCATGTATTGCGTGAAAGTTGAAAAGGTTTGAGAAAGTAAAGGTGTGAAACAATTACTTGGCCAATACCGGGGTTGTGCATGATTTAAATTTGTTGTGCAATGATGATAGAGCATATCCATACTATATGCTTTTGTAGGGATAACTTTCTTTTGGCCTTGTTATTTTGAAAGTTCATGATTACCTTGCTAGTATGCTTGAATGATTATTGTTTCCACGTCAATAGTAAACTATTGTTTTGAATCTAATGGATCTGAACATTCACGTCACATAAGAGGAATTACAAAGGACACCTATGCTAGGTAGCATGAAAGCATCAAAAATTCATTCTTTATCAGTTCCCTACTCGAGGACGAGCACGAGTTAAGCTTGGGGATGCTTGATACGTCTGAAACGTATCTATAATTTTTGACGGTTTCATGTTGTTATCTTGTCATCTGTGGATGTTTTATGTACCTTTTATATCTTTTTTGGGACTAACTTATTAATTCAGTGCCAAGTGCCAGTTCCTGTTTTTCTGTGTTTTTGGCTCTTTTCAGATCTGATTTTGGAACGGAGTCCAAACGGAATAAAAACCCCGAAATGATTTTTCCCGAACGGAAGAAGATCAGGAGGCCTATCTGATGTAATCTTCTTTGGCGGTGTGTTTGTCGAGATCCGATGAATTGTGGATTTGTGATCAGATTATCTATGATATATATTTGAGTCTTTGCTGATTTCTTATACGCATGATTTGATATCCTTGTAAGTCTCTCCGAGTCTTGGGTTTTGTTTGGCCAACTAGATCTATGATTCTTGCAATGGGAGAAGTGCTTGGTTTTGGGTTCTACCATGTGGTGACCTTTCCTAGTGACAGTACGGGTAGCAAGGCACACATTAAGTAGTTGCCATCAAGGGTAAAAAGATGGGGTTTTCATCATTGGTTTGAGATTATCCCTCTACATCATGTCATCTTGCTTAAGGCGTTACTCTGTTCTTTTGGACTTAATACACTAGATGCATGCTGGATAGCGGTCGACGTGTGGAGTAATAGTAGTAGATGCAGAAAATATCGGTCTACTTGTTTTGGACGTGATGCCTATAGATATAATCATTGCCATAGATATCGTCATGACTTTGCGCAGTTCTATCAATTGCTCGACCGTAATTTGTTCACCCACCGTCTACTTGCTTTTATGACAGAAGCCACTAGTAATATGCATGCTTGCCAAGTTTTTATGGCGCCTTGGAAGGTCTTTTGTTTGAAGTAGCAATATGCATGCTTGCCAAGTTTGGCACTAATAAGCATCTGAATGTATGGGGCATATCCACAAGATCTCTTCTGATCTGCAGCAGTCCTCCTGATAGCATAGGGATCAATAGCTCCCCACTTACTGAGCGTTGCATCTCTCCTCTTCTTCATGTCCTCATCTACTCGGTGAGTGTCATTATGAACTGGCAAATGAATTCTAAGCTTCATGAGATTGGATGCATTCTATTCTTCCTCTGCATCAAATGCACTGGAAGCAGGGCCTTTCTCCTTGGCAGCTGCAGGTATGTCCTTTGTAGTCCTATTGGGAGCTACAACCTTCTTAGCCTTAGTAGGAGGCTTTGGAGCAGATCTCTATGGCATGGCTTCAGCCATGAGCTTCTTCTTCTTCTTTGGAGGAGGGGCTTGAGCTAGGATTTCTTCTTCTTCAGCAGCAGCTTCTGGGTCTTCATACATTGAGGTTTGTCTCCCAATAACATAAATCACTCTCTTGTTGGCTCTCTTCACACCTGGCTTCTTAGAAGGTTTCTCAGTGGTGAGTGCCATACTCTGGCTTGCAGAGTCGGGGGCTCTAACATCAGCAGGCTTTGCATACTCTTTCCTGACAGTCTTCTTGGCAGGAGCCTTGTCCTTTCTGTTTCTGAGGAACAGAAATTTCCTCTGGCACAAAATCAGAATCTTCCTCATCAGAATTGAGCATTCTTCTTGACCTGGTAGCTGCCTTGGGCAAGCCATGGGAGCTGGGAGTACCTGGGTCAGAAGGTGTCCTCTCAGGACTTGTGCTTGAATCCATCTCAACACTGTCCTCAGTCAAATTGTTCTGGCTATCCTCAGAACCTGACATCCTGGCAGTCAAAGCAGACAAGCACACCAACAAACCAACAGACAAGCAACCCTATGAAATAGATATATATGAGCAGAAAGGTTGAGCATCACAAAACACAGTAGATTTCCAAAAATTTGAACAAAGAAATCCTTAGTTTTGGCTTTCTACAGAACAAATTTCGGTAGCACCGAGTCTAAATTTTCGGATTCACCGAGGTAGATGAACTTCTTCACAAAGACTTGACAATCACTTCGGTGGAACAAAAAGTGATCACTCAGTCTCACCGAGTCCATTCTCAGGAAACCTAGACTCAAAATAGGTGGAACCGATTTTTGCGATTCGGTGTCACCGAGATGTGTTCTGCGAACAGCTAACCCTAAAAATATCTCGTTTGCTGATCTACGAGAACTTCTGGTGGAGAGGAGGAATTGCACACAGTGGCTTATAGATAAAATTTTCTAATGCGCATGAATCGGAACAATGGAGCGCAAGAGAAGTTTGGAACCGTACCCTTACTCGGTGGCGGCCCGACTATGGCGACGACGGCGGCGAAGAATCTGTCAGCAGCGGCGAGTTCCAACGATGGAGGTGCTCGGGGATGCAAAGGCGATGACCATGGGTCCTTGCGTGGCAGATTAGGGTTTGGGTCGAAGAGTTTGAAGGAGTGATTCCAAAACGCTCGGTCCTCCAGGCTTTATACCCATCACTGTCGATGTCACTAATACTACAATTTTGGTGTCACTGAGTTCATGTGTTGTATGACGACAGGGAAACTCGGTGTAACCGAGATGGTGGTATTGATGGTACCGAGAGGGAAAACACTGATCAACTTTGGGAATTCGGTGGAACCGAGTTTGTGGGGTTGGTTTCACCGAGATTCAAAAAGAGGTTTTGGAATGCAGCCTTTGTCGATACGGAACTCCGAGTGCTCCTTCACACAGAGGGGTGGAGAAGTGCTTGTTCAAGTTTTGTGATGAAGCATGAATAGAACTTGAGATGAGAAATCATAGATAGCTAGAGGAGGGTCCTAGCCGTTCTTGTCCATCCAATTGGCAGAAGATAAATCAAAAGCCAAATAACAACAATTGGGTGTCCTCGAATGAGTAAAACATGCAGAACAACATGCTCACACAATTGGATGATAGGTAAAACATGGTGAACATGCACAAACACCCTAGCATCTATCAAGCACTTTGGCGATGACGAAGTCATCTATATATGAGTATATTGACATAGGAGCCAAGTAATAATACTTGATCATAGGTCATACTCATCGTTTAACCACAACTGAGGTTACCACTTTTATATAAAGCATTAATGTGTTCAGATCCTTAGGAGATGCTTATATTCAAGATTTAGAGTAAAGCTCCCCCTTTATATGACATTCCCCTAAGAGGGAAAACCTAACCTTGGGTTTTGTCGTAGAAGACTTCAAGTAGGTGAAGTAGTTGTGGATGCTCATGTTGATGAAGATCATATTGAGTTGAGAGCAATCCTTGTTGTTTCTTACTCTTCTCACCTACATGGGTTAGTCCAAAGCACAAGGAACATACGCAAGAATATATATGGACATGGAGTGGAAACACATGTGTGATGATGTCCAATGACACATTAATTACCTTGTTCCTTGCTTACCATTGAGGGAATGTGTGACCCCTTGAACTAATGCATATGGTTAAGGTTGGTTGCGTTTAGTTCTTGCCAAAATGAATAAGAGTGGATTTCATTGGCGGAGTCGCACCTCAAGAACTATCTAGTTCTTCCTCTTGGGGATCTACATCAACTTGATGGGAAACCTTGGAGTTGTGGTAGCACTAGATGAGGTAGTGCTAGTAGTGTCCTTGGGAATCCACTTGACCTTGGCTTGGGGTTCCTGCTACGGCGATAGAAATCTGTTGTCGTCTCTTGAGCTTGCGTTGGTTTTCCCTTGAAGAAGAAAGGGCGATGCAGCACAGGAGCAGTAAGTATTTTCCTCAGTTTGAGAACCAAGGTATCAATACAGTAGGAGAATCTCGTCAAGTCCAGAGTACCTGCACAAACACAAAAGAGCTTGCACCCAACCAAATAAAGGGGTTGTCAATCCCTTAAAATTGATTGCAAAGTGAGATCTGAAGGCGGAAAGTGCAACGAAGAAAAAGTGTAAGGCTGAAAATATGGTGTGAAGTAGACCCGGGGGCCATAGTGTTCACTAGAGGCTTCTCTCAAAATAGCAAATATTACGGTGGTTGAACAAATTACTGTCGAGCAATTGATAGAACCGCGCAAAGTCATGACGATATCTAAGGCAATGATCATACATATAGGCATCACGTCCGAGACAAGTAGACCGATACTTTCTGCATCTACTACTATTACTCCACACATCGACCGCTATCCAGCATGCATCTAGTGTATTGAGTTCATGACGAACAGAGTAACGCCTTAAGCAAGATGACATGATGTAGAGGGATAAACTCAAACCAATGATGAAAACCCCATCTTTTTACCCTTGATGGCAACAACATGATGCGTGCCTCGCTACCCCTTCTGTCACTGGGTGAGGTCACCGCACGGTATGAACCCAAAACCAAGCACTTCTCCCATTGCAAGAATCATAGATCAAGCTGGCCAAACAAAACCCACAACTCGAAGAGAATTACAAGGATATGAAATCATGCATAAGAGAGATCAGAAGAAACTCAAATAAGATTCATAGATAATCTGATCATAAATCCACAATTCATCGAATCTCGACAAACACACCGAAAAGAAGATTACATCGGATAGATCTCCATGAAGATCATGGAGAACTTAGTATTGAAGATCCAAGAGAGAGAAGAAGCCATCTACCTACTAGCTATGGACCCGTAGGTCTATGGTGAACTACTCACGCATCATCGGAGAGGTCCTGGTGTTGACGAAGAAGCCCTCCGTATCTGAATCCCCCCTCAGGCAGGGCACCAGAACGTGCCCCAGATGGGATGTTGCGGAGACAGAAGCTTGCGGCAGCGGAAAAGTACTTTCGATGATCTCTTGAATTTTTCTAGAATTTATGGGAATATATAGGCGAAAGACCTAGGGCAAAGGTGGCCCAGGGAGCCCACAAGCCTGGGAGGCGCCCCCCTGGCCGCGGCTAGGGGGCTTGTGGGGTCCCTGGTGGCCCCCTGCCTTGGTTCTCAAGCTTCCCGATCTTCTTATGTTTCGCAAAAAAATCTTTTTGGAAGTTTCGTTCCGTTTGGACTCCGTTTCAAATCCTCCTCTGAAAGGGGTCAAAAATACGGAAACAACAAGAACTGGCACTTGGCACTGAGTTAATAAGTTAGTCCCAAAAAGATATAAAAGGCATACAAAATATCCAAAGTTTGAAAGGATAATAGCATGAAACCATTAAAAATTATAGATACGTTGGAGACGTATCAAGCATCCCCAAGCTTAACTCATGCTCGTCCTCGAGTAGGGAAGTTATAAAGACTGAATTTTTGATGTGGAATGCTACCTAGCATAGTTGTCCTTTGCAACTTCTTTCGTGTGACATGAATGTTCAGATCCGTAAGATTCAAAACAATAGTTTGCTATTGACATGAAAACAATAATACTTCAAGCAAACTAGCAAGGTAATCATGAACTTTCGAAATAACAAGGCCAAAGAAATTTATCCCTACAAAATCATATAGTCTGGCTATGCTCCATCATCCTCACACAACTAATTTAAATCATGCACAATCCCGGTATTGGCCAAGTATTTTTTTCGCACTTTCACTTTCTCAAACCTTTAATAACTATCACGCAATACATGAGCGTGAGCCATGGATATAGCACTATAAGTGGAATAGAGTGTGGTGGTGGTTGTGAGACAAAAAGGGAGGAGATGGTCACATTGACTCGGCGTATAAAAGGGCTATGGAGATGCCCATTAATAGATATCAATGTGAATGAGTAGGGATTGCCATACAAGGGATGCACTGGAGCTATAAGTATATGAAAGCTCAAAAGGAGAACTAGTGGGTGTGCATCCAACTTGTTGTATCACGAAGTCCTAGGGCAATTTTGAGGAAGCCCATCATTGGAATATACAAGCCAAGTTATATAATGAAGATTCCCACTAGCATATGGCGGTGACGAAACGTGAGGCTCTCAATCATGAAGAACATGGTGCTATAATGAAGCACAAGTGTGGAAAAAGATAGTAGCATTGTCCCTTCTCTCTTTTTCTCTCTCTTTTTATTTGGGCTCTTTGGCCTCTTTTTTTATCTCTTTTTTTATTTGGGCTCTTTGGCCTCTTTTTTATTTCCTCACATGGGATAATGCTCTAATAATCATGATCATCACACTTTTATTTACTCACAGCTAAAAGCTCAAAACGAATGATGACTCTATAGGAAATGCCTCCGGCAGTGTACCGGGATGTGCAACGAACTAGCTTGGTGTATGATGTTGAAACATCTCGCTAGCTATCTTACGATCATGCAATGGAAATATGAGAGTGATGGCACAAGTCATGAGACGGAACGGTGGGAGTTGCATGGCAATATATCTCGGAATGGCTATGAAAATGCCATAGTAGGTAGGTATGGTGGCTGTTTTGAGGAAGGCATATGGTGGGTTTGTGCACCGGCGAGAACTACGCGGCACTAGAGAGGCTAGCAATGGTGGAAGGTGAAAGTGCATCTATACCATGGACTCACATTAGTCATGAAGAACTCACATACTTGTTGTGAAAGTTTTTATTAGTAATCGAAACAAAGTGCTAAACGCATACTCCGAGGGGAAGGGTTGGTAGGTGTTAACCATCACGCGATCCCGACCTCAACACAAAGGATGACAATCAATAGATCAATTATGCTCTGACTTCCTAACATACGGTTCACCATACGTGCATGCTACGGGAATCACTAACTTCAACACAAGAATTTCTAGATTCACAACACCCTACTAACATAACTCTTAATATTACCAAATCCACGTCTCAAAACTAAATGAAAGGAAACAAAACTTCTCTTTCTACTCAATGCACATGAAAATGGAGGTTTTTGTATCCTCTTTGGGTACCTATCACCTTTTGGGACTACTTTAATAGCATAAGCCAACTACCAAGTCATGCACCGCCGTGCTCTAAAATATCTAAGTGAAGCATATAGAGCAAAATTATCTAGCTCAAAAGATATAAGTGAAGCACTATGGGCATTCTAGCAAAATCACGATGAGTGCATGTCTCTCTCAAAGGGTTTTCAGCAAGGATGATTGTGACACAACAAAAAGAAAAGACTCATATCATACAAGATGCTCCAAGCAAAACACATATCATGTGGTGAATAAAAATATAGCTCCAAGTAATGTTACCGATGGATTGAAGGCGAAAGAGGGGATGCCTTCCCGGGGCATCCCCAAGCTTAGGCTTTTTGGTGTCCTTGAATTTGGCTTGGTATGCCTTGGGCATCCCCAAGCTTGAGCTCTTTCCACTCCTTATCTCTTTGTCCATGAGAACATCACCCAAAACTTGAAAACTTCACAACACAAAACTTAAACAGAAACTCGTGATAACATTAGCACAAGAAAACAAACTACCACCTCTTTAGGTAGTGTAGCAATCTTGAATTCTATTTATATTGGTGTTAGATTACTCTATTCTCACTTTTCCATGGCTAGTACCCCCCGATACTATCCAAAGTTTCATCAAAACAAGCAACCAACTCAACAAAAACAGAATCTGTCAAAAACAGACCAGCCTGTAGCAATCTGTATACTTCGTATACTTCTGGTACCTCAAAAATTCTGAAAAATTACGACTGCATGGGCAAAAGGCATATCAACTAGAAGCAAAAAAGAATAAACTCAAAAGCTCTTTCTAAAAAAAATGAAAAATAATGTTGTGAGCGAAAAGTCTGTGTCTTTTTCCAGCAGGATCAAACAACCATCACCAAGACTAGTCATAAAGGTTTTGCTTGGCTCAAACACAAAAAGAAACACAAAATACACAATCATAACAGAATTATGATAGTGTGGACGCAACAAAACAGAAAGAAAAAGATAAATTCATTGGGTTGCCTCCCAACAAGCGCTATTGTTTAATGCCCTTAGCTAGGCATTGATAATTCAATGATGCTCACACAAAAGACAAGAATTGAAGCACAACGAGAGCATCATAAAGCATGTGAAAATCACATCTAAGTCTAACATACTTCCTATCCATAGGCATTTTATAGGAAAACAAATTGGCAAGACAACCAATAGTTACCAAATGCAAGGAAGAAGAAAGAGACAATAGCAATCTCAACATAACGAGAGGTAATTTGGTAACATGAAAGTTTCTACCACAATATTTTCCTCTATGATAGCAATTACATGTGGGATCATATTCAAATTCAACAATATAGCTATCACAAAGGATATTGTTTTCATGATCCACATGCATGCAAAGTTGACGCTCTTCAAAAATAGTGGGATTATCATCAACTAAAGTCATGACTTCTCCAATCCCACTTTCAATATTATTGCAAATATCATAATCATCATGAGGCTTAAACAAATTTTCAAGATCATAAGAAAAATCATCGCCCCAATCATGATTATTGCAACAAGTAGTGGACATAGCAAAACTAGCATCCCCAAGCTTAGGGTTTTGCATATTTTTAGCATGATTGTAACTAATAGCATTTATAGTGAAACCGTTCCAATCATGCTTTTCATTCAAGGAGCCCTCATGAATCACTTCATAAATTTCTTCATCACGATTTTCAGATTCACGCATCTCAAGCAAAACTCCATAGAGAAAGCCAAGTGCGCTCAACTCACTAGCAATTGGTTCCACATAAGTGGATCTCTTAAAGAGATTAGCAAGTGGGTGAGGATCCATATCACTAGATTTTCAGCAAGCGAAGAAGCAAGCATATTGAGGGCACATAGCGCACAAGCAAAGGAAAGGCAAACGAAAAAAGGCAAACGAAGCAAAGGGCAAACGAAGAAAAGGGCAAACAAAAAAGGCAAATAATTTTGTAATCTTTTATTTTTCACAAGTGGGGGAGAGGAAAACGAGAGGAAAAAAGTAAATGCAAGAGATGAGTTTGCGACACTTACTTGGATGAGTTCTTGACTTGATCCTCCCCGGCAACGGCGCCAGAAATTCTTTTGCTACGGCGACAGAAATCTTCTGTCGTCTCTTGAGCTTGCGTTGGTTTTTCCCTTGAAGAGGAAAGGGCGATGCAGCACAGGAGCAGTAAGTATTTCTCTCAGTTTGAAAACCAAGGTATCAATCCAGTAGGAGAATCTCGTCAAGTCCAGAGTACCTGCACAAACACAAAAGATCTTGCACCCAACGCAATAAAGGGGTTGTCAATCCCTTCAAGATTGATTGCAAAGTGAGATCTGAAGGCGGAAAGTGCAACGAAGAAAAAGTGTAAGGCTGAAAATATGGTGTGAAGTAGACCCAGGGGCCATAGTGTTCACTAGAGGCTTCTCTCAAAATAGCAAATATTACGGTGGGTGCACAAATTACTGTCGAGCAAAGGACAGAACCGCGCAAACTCATGACGATATCTAAGGCAATGATCATACATATAGGCATCACGTCTGAGGCAAGTAGACCGATACTTTCTGCATCTACTACTATTACTCCACACACCGACCGCTATCCAGCATGCATCTAGTGTATTGAGTTCATGACGAACAGAGTAACGCCTTAAGGAAGATGACATGATGTAGAGGGATAAACTCAAACCAATGATGAAAACCCCATCTTTTTACCCTTGATGGCAACAACATGATGCGTGCAGCGCTACCCCTTCTGTCGCTAGGTGAGGTCACCGCACGGTATGAACCCAAAACCAAGCACTTCTCCCATTGCAAGAATCATAGATCAAGCTGGCCAAACAAAACCCACAACTCGAAGAGAATTACAAGGATATGAAATCATGCATAAGAGAGATCAGAAGAAACTCAAATAAGATTCATAGATAATCTGATCATAAATCAACAATTCATCGAATCTCGACAAACACACCGAAAAGAAGATTACATCGGATAGATCTCCATGAAGATCATGGAGAACTTTGTATTGAAGATCCAAGAGAGAGAAGAAGCCATGTAGCTACTAGCTATGGACCCGTAGGTCTATGGTGAACTACTCACGCATCATCGGAGAGGTCATGGTGTTGATGAAGAAGCCCTCCGTATCTGAATCCCCCTCCGGCAAAGCACCAGAACATGCCCCAGATGGGATCTTGCAGAGACAGAAGCTTGCGACGGTGGAAAAGTACTTTCGATGATCTCTTGATTTTTTCTGGAATTTATGGGAATATATAGGCGAAAGACATAGGGCAGAGGTGGCCCAGGGAGCCCACAAGCCTGGGAGGCGTGGGCCCTGCTAGTCACTGCTAGGGGGCTTGTGGGGTCCCTGGTGGCCCCCTGCCTTGGTTCTCAAGCTTCCTGATCTTCTTCTATTTCAGAAAAAATCTTTTTGGAAGTTTCGTTCCGTTTGGACTCTGTTTAAAATCCTCCTGTGGAAGGGGTCAAAAATACGGAAAAAACAGGAACTGGCACTTGGCACTAAGTTAATAAGTTAGTCCCAAAAAGATATAGAAGGCATACAAAACATGCAAAGTTTGAGAGGATAATAGCATGAAACCATCAAAAATTATAGATACGTTGGAGACGTATCAGTTCCTTTTCAAATAAGTCAAGCTCCTCTTGAAGCTTTCCTTTTCCCTTGTGGTCTTTTGGTAGAAGGCCATCTTTAGAGCTTGTTACTTTGGGAGGAGTAGGATCATACTTATCCTTTTGAGGAACAAACTCAGGAGTGGGATATGTACCTCCTTCCCAAACATCTCCGTTTATGTTGAAGTAGCCAACTCCTTGTTTCTTCTGATGTCCTCCTTGCTTGCGCACAATTTTCTCAAATTGCTTACTTCTAGAAAGGCTTTTGAAGAGACCTCTCTCTATAATCCCATTCAATAAATCATTTTATTGCTCAAGTGTAACTTGGCTAAGAGAATCATTAGTGGAATCAAGAGAGCTACTAGCAACAACATCATTAGATTTAACTTTAGCATTGTTGTTACTAGATGAAGAAACTTTCTTTCCCTTGTTACTAGTGTTCTTAGGTTTGACTTGTGGAAAAAAATTAGAAAAGAGTAGTCGTTTGTATAGATAAGAAGAACTCTTCTTTCGAAGATCATCATTGATTGCTTTTAAGAACTCATGCTCTTCCTCCAAGTTGAGCTTCTCGAAGCATAACTTCTCATGAGTTCTTCCAAGCTCTCTATGATCTTCTAGAGTAGTTTCATGAACTAACTTATGAGTAATTAATTCTTTAGTTAGTTGTTCAATATGTTTCTTATCATCATCATTTGACTTCTCTTGACTAGCATGATAATTAGCAAGTTCATCTTCAATGCTATCACTAGTCTTATCAAAGAGCAAGTCATCTTATCCTAACAAGTCATCCTCATCACAATCAAAATCAAGATATTCGGGTTGTGATACCTTCGGGCCTTTAGCCATAAAGCCGTTTTTGAACCCCCTCATTTGGTGAATCAAATAAGTTGTAGTAATTGTAGGAAACGAGTGCAATGCCGGCAACACCTTCATATTGACTATAGTCGGAGTCGGAGTGGTAGCTTCTCTCAAATTGGTTGTCAGACTTGGATCTAGAGACCCATTCACCAACATGAGCTTGATGTCTTCTTCTAGATCTGCTCTTAGTGTATTTGTCCTTCTTCTCTGATTCCTCGCCTCTCCGTGAGTGTCTTCGTTCATAACGATCTTCTCTACTCCTTCTCTCTCTCTCTCTACGAGGTGACTCATCTATTGAGCTTTGTCTTCGAGGTGACTCTTCTCTTCATTTGTAGGAAGCGGAGAACTCATTGGAGTAGTGTTCAGGCTTCCCACAGTTGTAGCAGTTTTGGTCACAACTGGACGAACGCTTCTCATCATGTCTTGAGCTTGAGTTTTCCTCTTTGCCTATACTCTTGTACAACTTGTTGATTTTTCTCACCATGAGGCTTATCTCTTCATTGGTAACAATATTGTCCTTTGAAGTACAGGAGGATCGCTTGAAGCTTTGGAAGCATCGCTTGACTTGTTGTGCAACTCATCTTTGTCCTTGAGTGACATCTCATGAGCAACAATCCTTCCAATGACTTCCGTTGACTTGAGATCTTTGTAGTTTGGTGTCATTTGGATTAATGTGCACACGGTGTCATATTTTCCATCCAGATCTCTAAGTATATTCTTGATGATGAATTTGTCAGTCCTCTCTTCGCTCCCTAAGCCGGCAATATCATTTGTGATGAGAGCTAGCCTAGAGTACATTTCAGCAACTCCTTCGCCATCCTTCACCTTGAACTTGTCAAGTTGACTTTGAAGCACATCCAACTTAGATTCTCTGACAGAATCAGTACCTTCGTGCATATCAACCAAAGTATCCCAAATTTCTTTTGCATCCTCAAGGAGACTGATTTTGTTGAATTCTTCGGGGCATAGGCAGTTGAAGATGATATCACAGGCTTGTGCATTGTATTGCAACATCTTCAATTATTCCACGATCGCATGATGACCGATTATGTTCCTTCTCCGAAGAAGTCACCTTGCACACCAACACGAACAACAACCCATATGGCAGGATTATAACCAAGAATATGCATTTTCATCTTATGCTTCCAGTTAGCAAAATAAGTGCCATCAAAGTATGGACCTCTATGGTGATAACTTCCCTCACTAGACGCCATACTCTCCTAGGTTGTGAAACCAATGCAATGGAGACCAAGGCTCTGATACTACTTGTGGGATCGAAAGTATGTCTAGAGGGGCGTGATTAGACTACTTGACCAATAAAAACTTAGGCTTTTCCCAATTTTAGTTGTGGGCAAGTTTTAGCAATTATGGAAAGCCAAGTACACCCCACACATGCACATCTAAGAGTATAGCAGCAGAATGTAAAACATGCAAGTGTAAAGTAAAGGGGTAAGGTAGGAAGATCAAACGCAAGAGTTGACACGGCGGTTTTTGGCATGGTTCCGATAGATGGCACCATCGTACGTCCATGTTAGTGGAGACTTCAACCCACGGAGGGTAACGGTTGCGAGAATCCATGGAGCGCTCCACCCACAAGGGGTCCACGAAGAAGCGGCCTTGTCTATTCCACCATGGCTTCTGCCCACAAAGGACTAGCCTCACTCACGGTAGATCTTCACGAAGTAGGCGATCGCCTTGCCCTTACAAACATCTTGGTTCAACTCCACAACACGAAGTAGGAGGCTCCCAAGCGACACCTAACCAATCTAGGAGGTACCACCCTCCAAAAGGTAATAGATGTGGTAGAACGATGAACTCCTTGCTCTTGTGCTTCAAAAGATAGTCTCCTCAACACTCAATCACTCTCTCGTAGATTTTGCATGGGTAGGAGAGATTGATTTGGTGGAAAGCAACTTGGGGAGGCTAGAAATCAAGTTTCAAATGATTGGATAAGAATATCTTGATTTCAACTCATGAGTAGGTGCCTTTCTCTAAGAAAAAATGGATCTGGCAATGATATGTGTGTCCTGAGTACTTCCTCTACGAATGAGAGGTAGGTGGAGGGGTATATATAGGCAGCAGCCAAAATCCAACCCTTACACCTAAAGTGGCCAACTCGGTGACACCAAAGTTACAAACTCGGTGGTACCGACTTGCTCACAAGGTAGCAACTTTTGAATATCGGTGGAATCGATATACACAACTCAGTAGAACCGAAAAGGTGGCTAACGGTGAGATGACCCAACTCGGTGACACCGATACTCAAACTCGGAAATTCTGATGTGTACTGAGGCAATAGAAGGTTGTTCACCTAAACTCGGTAGCACCGATGCAGAATTGGTTGTACCGAAATGGTAGGTTTGGCTCGGGTTTTGTGTGACATGAAAATCAGTAGGGCCTAATTTGGAAACTTGGTGGCGCCGATTTTGGATATTTGGCTTGGGACAAAAGTGTTATGTGGGAGAACGCTGAGTATTTTTGGTGGCTATCTCTGAGCACTTGAGCAACCAATTCATTTTAATACACCACCCCCCTTTTACTAGTATTGGCTTTCCTATGGACTCAAAAGTGATTTCTCACAAATATTAAATGCAGAGTCTTTAGCTTGAAGCTTGAGCCAATCTTATTCCTGCTTGCATCAAGGGGCATCTCCACATAAACCTTTAGCCAATGCATCTTTTGAACTTTTCTAAAATATACTTGGATAAGATCATTAGTCCAATGATGCATATGTTGTGATCAATTATCAAAACCACCTTAGGGAGCAATTGTGCTTTCAGGAGGCAATAGGAAGGTAGTTTCGCCGGAGCGGTACTACCTCTGCGAGGAGCAGTACTACTGCCCATAAGGGGTAGTACCACCTCCTACAATTGCTCTAGATCCGCTAAGAGTCGAACCCAAGAAAACATGGGCGGAAGTGGCGCGTTAGCAATAAGCGGTACTACCACTCGTAGAGCGGTACTACCACTCAGAACTACCGGCCAGAACCCGCCCCGTCGAACACGAAAAGTTTTGAGACCCCGAGGCAGCGGCGCATGCCAGCAGCACTAGCGAGGGGTACTTCCGCCCGAGAGCGGTATTACCGCTGGCCAAGGCGGTACTACTGCTTGGGTCTTTTCAGGCTAGAACAAAGGCAAGATTGGGGCTCCATCAAAACGGGAAAGAAACATGGTTGCAATAAATGCGTATGTGATGATTCCACCCAAACCTTTCTGATGCGGAACCCCTCTTAATAGTATGGGTTTTCCTACTACGTACTCAAGTCCACCGATAATGAAACGTAAGAAAGAAAACCGTCTTCACTCTAATACACCGAGGGGCATGAATTTCCTTGTGCCATATGATGAAATACCCGAAAGTCTTAGTGCACACGATTAGTCCGCAAATGCATTGTCTCCAATCACCAAAATCACTAGGGTAAAAATATGCCCTTATACTTATTAGTAACACATATTGGAGAAGTAGCATATTTAGGATCACGTTTCATTTCTCCATCATAGAATTTTCTTTTAGTTTGCATAGTAGTTTCTTAAAATCATCTCTATCATTACAAGCAAGGAAGTCTATAGCTACCTCCCCATCCATAACATATCCCTCAGGTACATGAGGTGTTTCATAACTATTGGGAGATCTAGGCATAACAGGTGAATCATAATATTGTTTGGTTTCAACATTTTTAGTTTCTAATGATCTAGCAATATGAGCATCAAGCAATTCACCAAGTGGCATAGATTTATTTTTATCAAGCATAACAGTAGCATCATGTCACATCCCTAAACCTTAAGCTAGATAGCATTGTGCTCATGTCTTCTTGCATTTTGCATCCAAGAAGTTCCAACAAAAACAACAAAGTGGCAAAGAAAAAACTCTAAACCCTAGCCACCATTTCAACTAAAGGGAAAATTCAACTAGTTCAAAATCAATGAACCCAAAATGGCCTCAAGAAATGTTCAAACTTTCTGATAAATCATGAAAGCAAATGAGCATTGGAGAAAACTATTTTCTTGACACTTTAAGCATTTTAAATAAATGCAAAAGCCACTGGTTTCAAATTTAAAAATTTGAAAACAGAAACTATAATTTTCCAAAAATGTTGAAAGTCTTGGAAATGAGTGGGGTTATTATAACAAATATTTCAGGAGGTCAAAATTAGTTTTTACTTTTTGTTTTGGAGCTGAAATAACTAGCAAAGCAATAAATAGCAAAACAGAAAAACAAAAACAGAAGAAAAAGGAAAAGTCTTACCTGACGCCCACGCCAAGCCCAGCCCATCTCGCCGCTCGTCCCCTTCCCCGCGCCAGTAGGCAGCAGGAGGTGGCCGCCGCCTCCTCCGGCGCGGCCACGCACCTGCGTGCCTGCCTGGCCGCCGGTTCGCGCTGGCGACGGCGGGGATAAGCTCCCCAGAGCCTCCCCTATCCATTCCCCGCCTCGGTTCTTCCCCTCCGCCCGGATCTCCTCCCCCTCCCTGCTGCCGCCATTAGAGCCGAGCTCGAGCTCGAGCTGGCCGTTGCCCTGGCCATAGGAACCCCTCCGCGAGCACGCCATTAGCTCCGCCTCATCGCCCTGGTCATTCCTGCAGAAGCCGAAGCTTCCTCGCGCCCTGCAACGCCCGCAACGCCGTCGTCTTCTTCCTCCGGCCGCCGGACCTCTCCCGTCGATTCGTCGCCCCCAGGCCTTCCCCGAGCCGTCTGAGCTCTTCTCTGCACTCCCTGTGAGCATGCGGTGGTTTTCCCTAAGCTTTCCCCGTCGATCCCCTCCTCTAGCCCTAGTTCCACCGGAGCCCGACGAGCACCGCCGCTGCCGCTCGTCGCCGGTAGCCCTCCAATGTCCAGCTCGTCCTCCCGTGAGCACCAGAAGCTCCAGGACGACGCGTAGATGCCGTAGCAGCTAAGAACTAAGCGTGGATCCCCCTGATTCGAAGCCCCGACGACGCCCGAGCTTTGACCGCCGCTCCGGCTCGTCGCCGACGCCTCTTCCGGCGACCCTAGCCTCCCCAGTTGGTCCTGCCAGATCGGCCACTTCGCGAGCTTGCTTTAGCTGCCAACCACGTGCGTTTTCGTGCGGAGCAGCGCCGTCTAGGTCGCCTCCGGCGAGCCCTCCGCCGCGGGTATGGTCGCCGGCGACCACCCTCCGGTGGCCGTCGACGTGGCCGGCCATTAGGGCCTAATCGCCCTCCTCCGAGTCGCTGACAGAGGGCCCCACGCCTGGTCAAACCCCAATTAGGGGCTGGTCAGCGCGGGATTAGTCCCAGAGAGGCTGACCAGTGGGGCCCCCCTGTCAGGTTTGACCTGCACAGGTCGGCTGACCTGCTGACGTCAGCCTGATGCAATAAATGGAATTTCCAGTATAAAAATAATTCAGGAAATTGCTAAAAATTGCAAAAATCATAGAAATTAATCTGTAACTCCAATGAAAATAATTTATATATGAAAAAGTATCAGAAAAATTCAAGGATTCTGATTATGCTATTTTCAGCTATGTTTGAAAAAGTTATAGAACCCTAAATTGTGAAATAAGGAATAATTCAATTCTTTTAATCACTTTATAAATGGAATTTGCAAAAATATCCAAATTTCATTATAATTGCAATGATCACACACTGCCCTAGATGTAAATCAGTACCATAACATGACATTTCATGCATGTTAACATTAGGTTGATCTGAGCATCAGGTCGAATCAATTAAACCGGTATCCGGGAATACCCGTTTGAATTGCTATTCGAATGTGATTCAAATCAACTCTAAACCCAAAACATCTTGATTATAATAACTTATCACTTTGCATTCTCATGCCATGCTCATGCATCATTTTGATTGCATATGATTGTTATTGAATGTTGTCGTTCATTTCGGTAGGCTCCGCACCCCCGGATTCCACCGAATATCCGTCCGACGGATATCGTTCCTCCTCTGAGCAACAAGGCAAGCAACCCTTTTGATCATCCCGATAACACCTATGTTCTTGCTCCTGCACCTATTTAATGCATTAGGATCAAATGCTTCAACTGCTTTTGCCACGATAGTTGGACCCACTTCCTTTGCATGACTTAACCTTGTCACAGTAAATAGCCGAACCTTGCAACCTAGCATACCTGGTAGTTGCTTGAGCTATGATGTGCCTTATCCTGCTTGCATGCTATGCTTAGTGTTGTGTATGGTCTGTCATCTGGGAGATGAACAGAAATGTAGAATGTGTTCGGTGAACAAAGGTCGTGTGTTGAACTTGATTTGGTAAAGGTACCGGTGAAAGGCTGTGTAGGAGTACATGGCGGGTTGTTTCATTGGGACCGTCCTTAGGAACTGAGTTCCGTGTATGTAATCCAAGACTAGATACTACCACATGCTGGGCCCTGAAATATGACCCCGCTCGGCCTATTAATCGCGTAGTACTCGGTCCAGAAGTTGCAAGTAGTTTCTGGTGTTTATAGTAATGCTGGAGGCCGTGCATGGTGCTGACCTGAGAGGTGGACCGTGATGCGGTAGGCAGTGGCACGGTGTACCAAGTGGCACCCGGATGGTGGGCTTGGGAACCCTGCGCACATCGTTTGAGGCCGTGGCGGAAACCTCGGCCGGACTTCCGTACGGGTTACTCTCAGATAGGCGATAAACCTGGACTAGGTACTAGTGTGATTAACGGTCGTGGCCGACTCCCTCGCTGGGCTTCCGCTTGAAGGTTGCCGAGGTGCATGACGTGCACATGGCGATAAGTGGCGGGAGCGTGTGTGACGAAGTACACCCCTGCAGGGTTATGATCTATTCGAATAGCCGCGTCCGCGGATATGGACTACTTGGAGACATATGTTGTTCATAGATAATTTCAATGGCTACTCATAAAATTGTCAAGATAAGCGTGAGTGTCGTGGACGGCATTTCCGTATGGAGACGGAATGATTCCACGATAGTGTATTGTTGTGGTGTTAGTGGACTCGTGTGCGAGAAATCAAGTTGTCAAAATTATTTAAAAATGCAAGTTGTCTAGCCACGAGTCAAATGTTGGCTTTCTGCATGAAACCCCACAATACCTTCTTGATACCTTGCATGAGTAGTTAGTCATCCTAAAGTCTTGCTGAGTACCTTCGTACTCATGTTTGCTTAATCATGTTGCAGAGGTTGCTAATGACCCTAATGGAGGGTTCTTCGTAGACATCGACGACGACGAGTAGCTGGTGTCCCAGCTACGATCTGGCCCTACGTCGGCTCTGTAGTATAGTCAGGCCATGTGGCTTCTAGTTGCTCTGTCTGTACCCAGACAGCTTATAACTCTTCCGCTGGCTTGTATTGTGTGACTGATATTATGGGTCGTGAGACCCTTAATGTGTAATAATATGTGTGTGGCTCTGCCGAGCCTCTTAAATAAAGCTTGTATGCTTATGGTTATGTTGTGATGCCATCGATGTATCTATACATATCGGTATGCCATGCGTACGTGTGTCTTACTTGATATGTATGGGGTTCGAATACCTAGTCGTGAACTTTAGTAGCACTCCTTACAACGAAATGCCCCTTTGTGATCCAACGAGCCTTGGTAGTTCGCTACTGCTCCGGACGCATTGGTTGACCGGCATGTGTCCTTCTTAGCTGCTGTGTCTGTCCCCTTTGGGGAAATGTCACGCGACGTAATGGAGTCCTTGTAGCTTGCTACGACTCGTCTACGTTCGTTGATGACCGACACCTGCTTTGTTGGGTCATGTATGCCTGTCCTTGTGCGGAACTGTCGCTTTGGTATATGACTAGACATGTCGATCCGGGTTCTTTGACATTGGAATGCTAGCGACACGATCGCATACGTGAGTCAAAAGATGCAAACGGTCCCGGCTAAGGTAAGGCTGCAGCCGTGGAGTTAACCGTGCGTGAGACCACAAAGAGATGCGATGTGTTACAAGCTGGATTCCTATGGCTTAGGATCGGGGTCCCAACAGCGTTGGTATCAGAGCCTGACTGACTGTAGGATTACTAAGCCAAACTGGTCAAAGTTGAGTCTAGAAATGCTTTAGTTATATATAAGGGAATTGTTTGTGGAAGGGAACGTAACACTCTTGTTCTCTTCTCAAGGTATTCTATTCTGGTCATCCTCGTCTTTTCTGCGGGAATTAAGGACTAGGTTACTCATCTTCTCCTAGGCTCGGATTTTTGATCGGTAGATTATAGGACTACGGGTCGAGAGATATTGGGTTTCTTTTATTCCTAGGAAGCAGGAAGTAAGTTTGATGATCAGAGAGTTGAACTTGATAGTTGAGTGGTGACGCTATTTCATTTTGGGTTGTCTCAAAATTTGTTTTTGAGCATTTACAGCCATTATGCTGCCCAATTTTGCATTCAGAGCTCTAATGCTTCTGCATTACTCTCTATTTACATATGCCTGGCCGTCCTTCTCGTCAGGTGGTACGTCTCACCAGGTGCATTGATGTACCGGGTCATACGGCCATGCTGGTCAGGATGATGTCGGTGTGCGGTTACCGCTGGTACCCCGAGTACACAGTGGAGAAACAGTACCGAGACTTCAACCAGAGCCAGTACATCTGCACTGTTAGGGTATTTCCAAACTACCCTGGAGCGGAGAAGCCAATCCATTGGTCCTATGGGTTGGGAGTCACTGTTGACATGGCAGTACAAGATGCTGCCTATTCAATGCTGACTATTATGAGAGCGAGACATGCACTGCTGCAGAATTCAGAGTTCTGCTATGTTCCGGCCTCTCAGTCTGGCGAAGAGGGATACCTCAGTGGAGTCTATTTTGATTCATCTATGGAGGATCCACTTCTGCAGTCCACTGTTGAGATGCTAGAGAACAGAGACAGGGATGCTCGTGCTCTCCGCAGGGAGCTTTACGCTACCCGTGCCCGTCTGTGGACAGCTTTGACGCAGCTGGCACCGGTAGTCCAGACAGGGTATGGAGAGATGGAGATGCTGAACCCTGTTAGGACCCATCTTCCGGCCCACGTTGACTGGCCAGCTATAGGAGGAGTCACACCTCTTCGGGGACCCCTCTTACCACCAGTCAGGGGACCAAGGCCACATCCGTGTCCCTATGGATCCCAGGGATCTCAGGCTAGAGTGTTTCCTGATCCGCAGGTTGAGCTTCCAGGTCATGGAGGTAATCTCTATGAGATGTTCTATGCGGATGCCTGAGCTGTGAGCGGAAGGATAGTATGGTAGTAGCCGTACGTTCACAGTCCTGTGTGACTTGTGGAGTATGGTAGTAATGTGAAACGAATTCCGGAGGCCTAGATAAATAATGTATAGGAAGCTTGTAAGCCTCTGATGAGTAGTTCCACCATTTCAGTAGTTTGCTCTTCGAGTAAGTTTGTACTGAACTATGTAAGGGTGTGTATGAACCATGGTGTATATATAGCAGTTGCTTGTTACCATGTTGTTCGGATATTCATTTCCGCATTCCGTGTGTTCAGTACATTCTTAATCCATAGTTAGTATTGATATGATATTGGTCTAAGCTATGAGTTTGTTTGTCAGGATGGTGTTCACCAGGTTGAACCGTGCCCCTGCTCATGAGCAAGGTGAGGGTAGTCAAGCGTCGCAGGAAGACCTGCCTCACCCACCTTCTCTGGTAGAAGTGATGCTTGAGGCAGAAAGAAACAAAAGGGAGACCAACCGACTGCTAGAGCATATTGAGCAGAATACGGCTCGACAGCCTAGGAACGCTGCAGTGTCCCTCAATGACTTTGTGAAGCTGAATCCTCCAAAGTTTCATCATTCCGTCGATCCCCTCGACGCTGATGACTGGCTGTGCAGCATTTCACGCAAGATTCGCTCTGCGAATGTGTCTGAGGCCGACAAGGTGACCTTTGCGGCGTATTTCCTGGAGGGACCCGCCAATCTATGGTGGGAGAATTTTGAAGCTATGCGTCCCGCTGAACCAGTGGCCACATGGGCAGACTTCAGTGCAGCTTTTCGTCTGCACCACTTCCCAGAGGGTCTGATGGATAGAAAGAGAGAGGAGTTCTGTGCCTTCACTCAGGGCAAGTTGTCTGTGGATGCCTATAGCCGCGAGTTCGGTAATCTCGCCCGCTATGCAACAGAGGAGGTGTCTACTGACGCCAAGAAGCAAGCAAGATTCCGTAAGGGTCTGAGCCCTGAGCTCCGTCGAGATCTGCGCCTCCATGAGTGTGCAAGCTTTCAAGCCCTGGTCAACAAAGCGATCAGTGCGGAGACTGGTCATTCTGACTTCGAAGCCACAAGGAAGCACTCCCATGACTTTGGCTCGTCATCTGGTTCCGCGTTTCCAAAACGCAGGCTGTGGGTTCCAAACAGTTCTCTGCCGCCAAGATACACCCCGAGGCCATCCTACGTGGCGCCTCAGAGGAATCAGGCCAACCCTCCAGCAAAAGCTTATGGTGGTCCAGCTAGCAATGCTGCACCACGTTCCAACCAAGTGATATGCTACAAGTGTGGAGAACCAGGGCATTATTCCCGTGAGTGTCCTCAGAATGTGGGTGCCAAGCAACCCGGAAAGTCTGTCGGGCAGGCCAAGTCGGGCAAAGCGTTTTATGTGAAGCCAACTCCTGCACGTGGCCGTGTGAACTATGTGTCAGTAGAAGAAGCTGCAGAGGATCCCGACGTCATGCTGGGTACGCTTCTTGTTAATCATCACCCAGCGTCCGTTCTCTTTGACACTGGGTCTTCTCATTCCTTCATTTCAGAAAGTTATGCACAGTTGCATAACATGTCATTTTGTGATATGCCAATCCCATTGGTTGTCCAAACCCCTGGTAGTAAATGGCAAACCTCTAGGATAACCTATGACAATGAAATTCTAGTAGACAGGCTAGTTTTTCTAGCCTCATTGATAGCATTGAAATCTTCGGATATTAATATCATCTTGGGCATGGACTGGATGTCAGCTCACTATGCCAAGATTGATACTCACTCTAGAAATGTCCAGATTACCCATCCCTCGGGTGAGATAGTAAATGTCTCTACTCGAGTTGCCAAATGCCAACTCTATTCCCTAAATGCCAACCCTCTTCCGGAACTTGAAGACATTCTGGTAGTCCATGACTTCCCGGATGTTTTTCCCGAGGAACTGCCAGGAATTCCACCTGACAGAGATGTAGAGTTTGTGATAGATCTTGTTCCGGGAACTGTTCCAATAGCCAGAAGACCATATAAGATGGCACCCCTGGAGCTAGCCGAACTTAAGAAGCAATTAGATGAGGCCTTGAGCAAAGGTTTCATTCGTCCTAGCTCTTCTCCTTGGGCTTGTCCCGTCCTCTTCGTCAAGAAGAAAGACGGAACGGATCGGATGGTTGTAGATTACCGACCAGTTAACCTGGTCACCATAAAGAACAAGTATCCGCTCCCCAGGATCAACGACCTGTACGATCAGCTCGCTGGATCCTCAGTCTTCTCCAAAATGGATTTGAGGTTGGGATACCATCAAATCAAGATTAAGAACGGGGACATTCCAAAAACGGCCTTTGTTACTCGTTATGGCCAATATGAGTACACCGTCATGTCCTTCGGTTTAACCAATGCCCCAGCCACCTTCTCTCGGCTGATGAATTCAATCTTCATGGAGTATTTGGATAAATTCGTCGTGGTATACCTCGATGATATTCTCATCTACTCAAAGAATGAACAAGAACATGCCGAGCATCTAAGGCTGGTATTGATGAAACTTCGAGAGCATCGCCTTTATGCCAAATTTTCAAAATGTGAATTCTGGTTACCAGAAGTGACCTATCTAGGCCACGTAATCTCTGGTAAGGGTATTGTTGTCAATCCCGAGAGAGTTCAAGCTGTCCTTGATTGGACTCAACCTGAATCGGTTAAGCAAGTTAGGAGTTTTCTTGGTCTAGCGAGCTATTGTCGCCGCTTCATCGAGAATTTCTCCAAGGTTGCAAAGCCTCTGAATGAACTCCTCAAGAAGGATAAAAAGTTCGAGTGGACACCACAGTGTGAGCATAGTTTTCAGGAACTGAAAAGACGCCTGACTTCCGCACATGTGTTGCTACCACCAGATTTTTCTAAGGACTTTGTTATCTATTGCGACGCCTCGCGACAAGGATTAGGTTGCATTCTCATGCAAGATCGTCATGTGATCGCATACGCATCTCGACAGTTGCGTCCACATGAGGATAATTATCCCACACATGACCTTGAGCTTGCAGCTGTGGTCCATGCACTAAAAACCTGGCGACATTACCTTCTGGGTAATCGTTGCGAAATATTCACTGATCACCAAAGTCTGAAATATATCTTCACCCAGCCGGATTTGAATCTCAGGCAAAGACGGTGGGTTGAGTTGATCTCGGATTACGACTTAGGGATAACTTACACCCCGGGGGAGGCCAATGTAATGGCCGATGCACTAAGTCGTAAATCTTATTGTAACAATTTGATGCTACAACAAGGTCAACCACTTCTCCATGAGGACTTTCGGAAGTTGAATCTTCATATTGTTCCTCAAGGATTCCTTTCTACCCTGGTGGCGAAGCCTACTCTTAAGGATCAAATTACAGCTGGCCAAAAGCGTGACAAGGGTATATCACGGATCAAGGAGAATATTTTTAGCGGAAACGCTAAAGAATTTTCCATGAATGATCAAGGTGTGGTATTCTTCCAGAATCGTTTAGTGGTTCCTAAGAACCCACATCTAAGGCAGTTAATCCTTAAGGAGGCTCATGATTCCCCTCTCACCATTCATCCCGGTAGTACTAAGATGTATCAGGACCTATGCCAGAGGTTCTGGTGGACTAGGATGAAGAGAGAAATTGCTGAGTTCGTTCCTAACTGCGATGTTTGTCGTCGAGTTAAGGCAGAACATCAAAGGCCTGCTGGCACCCTTCAACCTTTAGCTATTCCTGAATGGAAATGGGATAAATTTAGCATGGATTTCATTACCGGATTTCCCAAGACCAAGAAAGGAAACAATGTTATCTTTGTGGTCATTGACCGTCTTTCCAAAGTGGCTCATTTTCTTCCTGTTCGTGAAAGTATAACAGCTAGCCAGCTAGCAGAGTTATATATCTCTCGAATAGTGTCTCTTCATGGTGTTCCCCTGGAAATTAACTCGGACCGTGGAAGTATGTTTACTTCTCGCTTCTGGGAAAGTTTTCAGAATGCCATGGGGACTCACTTATCTTTTAGCACTGCTTTCCATCCCCAGTCAAGTGGTCAAGTAGAAAGAGTGAATCAAATCCTAGAAGATATGCTCCGAGCTTGTGTTATTTCGTTCGGTATGAATTGGGAGAAGTGCCTTCCATTCGCCGAATTCGCTTATAACAATAGTTATCAATCAAGCTTGGGCAAAGCCCCTTTTGAAGTTCTCTATGGACGAAGATGTCGAACACCTCTTAATTGGTCAGAAACCGGAGAGAGACAACTCTTTGGCCCGGACATGATCCAGGATGCAGAAGAGCAGGTTCGCATTATTCGTGAAAAGTTGAAAACAGCCCAGTCTCGTCAAAAGAGCCAATATGATCGTCATCATAAGGCTGTGACCTTTGAAGTTGACGAGAAGGCTTACCTTCGGGTTACACCTTTGAAGGGTACCCATCGTTTCGGTATCAAGGGCAAGTTGGCTCCTCGTTACATTGGACCTTTTCGCATTCTTGCCAAACGAGGAGAAGTTGCCTACCAGTTGGAACTTCCTCCGCATCTTTCCAAAGTTCATGATGTTTTCCACGTCTCGCAACTCAGGCGTTGCTTTTCGGATCCTATCCGTGAAGTGGACCACGAAACGCTTGATCTCCAAGATAACCTTTCTTACCGAGAATACCCCGTGCGTATTCTTGATCAAGCTGAGTGTACCACTCGACGTCGAAACCTCAAGTTTATTAAAGTTCAATGGTCAAATCATTCTGAAAAGGAGGCAACTTGGGAAAGAGAGGATCGTCTCCGACTTGAACATCCTGCGTTATTCCCGACGACTTCTAAATCTCGGGACGAGATTCTTTTGAGTGGGGGTGAGTTGTCACATCCCTAAACCTTAAGCTAGATAGCATTGTGCTCATGTCTTCTTGCATTTTGCATCCAAGAAGTTCCAACAAAAACAACAAAGTGGCAAAGGAAAAACTCTAAACCCTAGCCACCATTTCAACTAAAGGGAAAATTCAACTAGTTCAAAATCAATGAACCCAAAATGGCCTCAAGAAATGTTCAAACTTTCTGATAAATCATGAAAGCAAATGAGCATTGGAGAAAACTATTTTCTTGACACTTTAAGCATTTTAAATAAATGCAAAAGCCACTGGTTTCAAATTTAAAAATTTGAAAACAGAAACTATAATTTTCCAAAAATGTTGAAAGTCTTGGAAATGAGTGGGGTGATTATAACAAATATTTCAGGAGGTCAAAATTAGTTTTTACTTTTTGTTTTGGAGCTGAAATAATTAGCAAAGCAATAAATAGCAAAACAGAAAAACAAAAACAGAAGAAAAAGGAAAAGTCTTACCTGACGCCCATGCCAGGCCCAGCCCATCTCGCCGCTCGTCCCCTTCCCCGCGCCAGTAGGCAGCAGGAGGTGGCCGCCGCCTCCTCCGGCGCGGCCACGCACCTGCGTGCCTGCCTGGCCGCCGGTTCGCGCTGGCGACGGCGGGGATAAGCTCCCCAGAGCCTCCCCTATCCATTCCCCGCCTCGGTTCTTCCCCTCCGCCCGGATCTCCTCCCCCTCCCTGCTGCCGCCATTAGAGCCGAGCTCGAGCTCGAGCTGGCCGTTGCCCTGGCCATAGGAACCCCTCCGCGAGCACGCCATTAGCTCCGCCTCATCGCCCTGGTCATTCCTGCAGAAGCCGAAGCTTCCTCGCGCCCTGCAACGCCCGCAACGCCGTCGTCTTCTTCCTCCGGCCGCCGGACCTCTCCCGTCGATTCGTCGCCCCCAGGCCTTCCCCGAGCCGTCTGAGCTCTTCTCTGCACTCCCTGTGAGCATGCGGTGGTTTTCCCTAAGCTTTCCCCGTCGATCCCCTCCTCTAGCCCTAGTTCCACCGGAGCCCGACGAGCATCGCCGCTGCCGCTCGTCGCCGGTAGCCCTCCGATGTCCAGCTCGTCCTCCCGTGAGCACCAGAAGCTCCAGGACGACGCGTAGATGCCGTAGCAGCTAAGAACTAAGCGTGGATCCCCCTGATTCAAAGCCCCGACGACGCCCGAGCTTCGACCGCCGCTCCGGCTCGTCGCCTACGCCTCTTCCGGCGACCCTAGCCTCCCCAGTTGGTCCTGCCAGATCGGCCACTTCGCGAGCTTGCTTTAGCTGCCAACCGCGTGCGTTTTCGTGCGGAGCAGCGCCGTCTAGGTCGCCTCCGGCGAGCCCTCCGCCGCGGGTATGGTCGCCGGCGATCACCCTCCGGTGGCCGTCGACGTGGCCAGCCATTAGGGCCTAATCGCCCTCCTCCGAGTCGCTGACAGAGGCCCCCACGCCTGGTGAAACCCCAATTAGGGGCTGGTCAGCGCGGGATTAGTCCCAGAGAGGCTGACCAGTGGGGCCCCCCTGTCAGGTTTGACCTGCACAGGTCGGCTGACCTGCTGACGTCAGCCTGATGTAATAAATGGAATTTCCAGTATAAAAATAATTCAGGAAATTGCTAAAAATTGCAAAAAATCATAGAAATTAATCTGTAACTCCAATGAAAATAATTTATATATGAAAAAGTATCAGAAAAATTCAAGGATTCTGATTATGCTATTTTCAGCTATGTTTGAAAAAGTTATAGAACCCTAAATTGTGAAATAAGGAATAATTCAATTCTTTTAATCACTTTATAAATGGAATTTGCAAAAATATCCAAATTTCATTATAATTGCAATGATCACACACTGCCCTAGATGTAAATCAGTACCATAACATGACATTTCATGCATGTTAACATTAGGTTGATCTGAGCATCAGGTCGAATCAATTAAACCGGTATCCGGGAATACCCGTTTGAATTGCTATTCGAATGTGATTCAAATCAACTCTAAACCCAAAACATCTTGATTATAATAACTTATCACTTTGCATTCTCATGCCATGCTCATGCATCATTTTGATTGCATATGATTGTTATTGAATGTTGTCGTTCATTTCGGTAGGCTCCGCACCCCCGGATTCCACCGAATATCCGTCCGACGGATATCGTTCCTCCTCTGAGCAACAAGGCAAGCAACCCTTTTGATCATCCCGATAACACCTATGTTCTTGCTCCTGCACCTATTTAATGCATTAGGATCAAATGCTTCAACTGCTTTTGCCACGATAGTTGGACCCACTTCCTTTGCATGACTTAACCTTGTCACAGTAAATAGCCGAACCTTGCAACCTAGCATACCTGGTAGTTGCTTGAGCTATGATGTGCCTTATCCTGCTTGCATGCTATGCTTAGAGTTGTGTATGGTCTGTCATCTGGGAGATGAACAGAAATGTGGAATGTGTTCGGTGAGCAAAGGTCGTGTGTTGAACTTGATTTGGTAAAGGTACCGGTGAAAGGCTGTGTAGGAGTACATGGCGGGTTGTTTCATTGGGACCGTCCTTAGGAACTGAGTTCCGTGTATGTAATCCAAGACTAGATACTACCACATGCTGGGCCCTGAAATATGACCCCGCTCGGCCTATTAATCGCGTAGTACTCGGTCCAGGAGTTGCAAGTAGTTTCTGGTGTTTATAGTAATGCTGGAGGCCGTGCATGGTACTGACCTGAGAGGTGGACCGTGATGCGGTAGGCAGTGGCACGGTGTACCAAGTGGCACCCGGATAGTGGGCTTGGGAACCCTGCGCACATCATTTGAGGCCGTGGCGGAAACCTCGGCCGGACTTCCGTACGGGTTACTCTCAGATAGGCGATAAACCTGGACTAGGTACTAGTGTGATTAACGGTCGTGGCCGACTCCCTCGCTGGGCTTCCGCTTGAAGGTTGCCGAGGTGCATGACGTGCACATGGCGATAAGTGGCGGGAGCGTGTGTGACGAAGTACACCCCTGCAGGGTTATGATCTATTCGAATAGCCGCGTCCGCGGATATGGACTACTTGGAGACATATGTTGTTCATAGATAATTTCAATGGCTACTCATAAAATTGTCAAGATAAGCGTGAGTGTCGTGGACGGCATTTCCGTATGGAGACGGAATGATTCCACGATAGTGTATTGTTGTGGTGTTAGTGGACTCGTGTGCGAGAAATCAAGTTGTCAAAATTATTTAAAAATGCAAGTTGTCTAGCCACGAGTCAAATGCTGGCTTTCTGCATGAAACCCCACAATACCTTCTTGATACCTTGCATGAGTAGTTAGTCATCCTAAAGTCTTGCTGAGTACCTTCGTACTCATGTTTGCTTAATCATGTTGCAGAGGTTGCTAATGACCCTAATGGAGGGTTCTTCGTAGACATCGACGACGACGAGTAGCTGGTGTCCCAGCTACGATCTGGCCCTACGTCGGCTCTGTAGTATAGTCAGGCCATGTGCCTTCTAGTTGCTCTGTCTGTACCCAGATAGCTTATAACTCTTCCGCTGGCTTGTATTGTGTGACTGATATTATGGGTCGTGAGACCCTTAATGTGTAATAATATGTGTGTGGCTCTGCCGAGCCTCTTAAATAAAGCTTGTATGCTTATGGTTATGTTGTGATGCCATCGATGTATCTATACATATCGGTATGCCATGCGTACGTGTGTCTTACTTGATATGTATGGGGTTCGAATACCTAGTCGTGAACTTTAGTAGCACTCCTTACAAGGAAATGCCCCTTTGTGATCCAACGAGCCTTGGTAGTTCGCTACTGCTCCGGACGCATTGGTTGACCGGCATGTGTCCTTCTTAGCTGTTGTGTCTGTCCCCTTTGGGGAAATGTCACGCGACGTAATGGAGTCCTTGTAGCTTGCTACGACTCGTCTACATTCGTTGATGACCGACACCTGCTTTGTTGGGTCATGTATGCCTGTCCTTGTGCGGAACTGCCGCTTTGGTTTATGACTAGACATGTCGATCCGGGTTCTTTGACATTGGAATGCTAGCGACACGATCGCATACGTGAGTCAAAAGACGCAAACGGTCCCGGCTAAGGTAAGGCTGCAGCCGTGGAGTTAACCGTGCGTGAGACCACAAAGAGATGTGATGTGTTACAAGCTGGATTCCTATGGCTTAGGATCGGGGTCCCGACACATCATCATAAGTTTCAGAAGGAACAGCAAGTAATTGTGACATATCAGAACGAGTAGCAAGTGGTGGTGTCATAAGCTGATTCAAAAGAGTAGGTGAATCAAAAGCAGAGCTAGATGGCGGTTCCTTACCTCCCCTCATCTTAGAGGGTATGATCTTGGTTCTAGTATCTTTCAGATTCTTCATAGTGGAAATTGGATATCCTCAAGTGAACAAAATAAATAGAGCTATGCTCCCTAGCAACAGTGCCAGAAAATAGTCTTGATAACCCACAAGTAACGGGGATCACAACAGTCTTCGCGGGGAGTATTACACCCTAATTTATTGATTCAACACAAGGGGGGCAAAGAATATTTATTGATCTTAGTAGTTGAGTCATCAATTCAACCACACCTGTGATATCTTTCTATAGCAAAATTTTAGTAGCATAGCGAAATAGTAGTAGTAACGGTAACAACAATAGTTTTGTTGTGATTGTAAGAGTAGTAACAACAATAGTAACTTAGCAAGATTTGGTATAGGAAAAGCATATGCACGTGGACCAGTGATGGATGATGATTTAGATGACACTTATCATGTACCAGCTACACACTAGAGCGACACAGAACTAGCTCCAATTCATCAATGTAATGTAGGCATGTATTTTGTATATAGTCATAGGTGATTGCAACAAGAACTTGCATGACATCTTTTGTCCTACCCTCCCATGGCAGCGGGGTCCATAAGGAAACTAAGGGATAATAAGGCCTCCTTTTAATAGAAAACCAGAACAAAGCATTAATACATAGTGAATACATGAACTCCTCAAACTACGATAATCACCAAAAATAATCCGAATTATTGTCACCTTGGGGTATGTGGATTGTGACACGCAATAGGTGCATATAACTTGCAAGATAGGATCCAGAACACTCTCATATTCATATAAACATAATAGGTTTAGATCTAAAATCATGGCACTCGAGCCCTAGTTACAAGCATTAAGCATAGCAAAGTTATAGCAACATCAGTCTCAAAACATAGTGGATACTAGGGATCAATCCCTATCAAAATAACTCGATTACATGATCAATTTTCATCCAATCCCTTCACCGTCCAGCAAGCCTATAAAGGAGTTACTCACTCTCGGTGGTGAGCATCATGATGGTGTTGATGGAGAAGGGTTGGTGATAACAATGACGATGAATCCCCCTCGTGAGAGCCCCAAACGGACTCTAGATCAGCCCTCCCAAGGAAGAACAGGAGGTGGCGGAGGCTCCGTCTCGTAAAATGTGATGACAACTTCTCTCCTATTTTTTCTCCGGAATTAGGAATTTATAGGACTCGAATTAGGGTCGGAGGTGCCACGAGGTGGCCCTAGGACACCATGGCGCACCCACTTGGCACCAACAGGTGGCCCCCTCTGGTGCATCTTCGCTCCATTATCTTTTATATATTTTAGAAAATATCCACAAAAAGTTTTGTCAAATTCTGAAAACTTTTATTTCTACACAAAAACAATACCATGGCACTTTAGTTGAAAACATCGTCAGTCCGTTTAGTACCATTCAAATCCTGCAAATTAGAGTCCAAAGCAAGAGCAAAAGTGTTTGGAAAAGTAGATACGTTTGGGACGTATCAGTCTCCTGATCGCCCACAACTTTATGAATGATGGTGACATCCTTCTTGTGTCCTTTGAACTGTCCTTGCTATGTTATACGAAATTTAGTCCACTTCCAGTGCATGTAAGCAATGGATCCAAGCATAACTAAAAATCCACGGGCTTTGTTCATCTTCAAAAGACTTGTCGTATCCTAAGCATTGGGTGTTCTCAAATACTTGAGCGTGAATGCTTGAACCACGCCTTTGCAAATTTTTTGGTGTAAAATATTAAAGTTATCATCAACGAATGTCGAAACACCACATGTCATCATGCACAATGCGTTAGTCACCTTATGGATAATACTATGTCCAAGATTTCCAGTGCAATTCCTCCTCTGTTCGAAGGACCGATCATGTTGTTTCCATACGAAGGAAGAAATCAAGAGACATTCTAAACCGGTGTTAAAAGTATCACCATGTATACTCCAGATTTGGACCACAATGACCATACATCAGTCTATCATAAGCATCTTGCCTATCCCTCCTAATAAACTCATGGCCGGAAACGGAGTCACCATGGGTCAACCTCTTGTTCTTATGCATCATTAAGATCAAAGCAGTGTCCTCCTCTTTGGTTATGTCATATTCCTCTTCACACGACGAGGAATCATCCCACAAAGAGAATTCAAGTGAACTCATCTATAATATAATATTTTTTATTACAATCAGTGGCGACGCCAGGAATAATTTTAAGGTGTGGCGGAATGTATGAATGAAAAAAACCATGTACAACTCACCAATGGAAGTGTTCAGTAAAATACTAGATATATATTAATTGGTGTTCAACAAATACAACCAAAATCAAAACATAAGTATGGTCTTTCTAAATGCCTCATTTGATGAAGATTACATGGATGATTGATTGCCCATGTATCATCTATGTTACCTAGACGGGCATAAAGATGACCTGAAAACATAAAAACCATAGATAAATCATGAATTAGTAACTAGTAGGATATAATGAGATAAACCACATTATGTGAACATAGTTAGAAAGAATACATACCCATAATGAAGTTTTATTTTCCTTAAATAGAACGTGGCAATGGCACTCTTCTACCTTTATGTTGAAATTCCTTCTTAATTTCAGCAAGATGAATTCCTCTAAATATCTCTCTCTCGATGTAGCACACCATTAAGTCACCAAGCCAACCATTGGACATCTTGCTGCGCAAATCGGTCTTGATGATCTTCATTGTTGAGAAGGCCCTTTCAACCGATGTCGTTGCCACCGGTAGAAGCAACCCCAACTCAATAAGGCGATAAACCATAGGGAACATAATATTTCTTTCAAGTTCAAACATTTTTTTGGCTAGGGTTGCAAGATCATGGCAAACTCTAAAGTCATCATGTCTTCTCATATGGTTGCTGAACAGCTCGAGTAACATTTTTGTACGCTTACGATCATCATTGGAGAAATCTCCATCATAGATGTCTGTAAGCTTAGCAACTTTGTCCAAATCAAACTTGGAAAATGGGTCTCTTTGGTCAAGACAAGGAAATACACAAAGCAGTTCTGAAGCCATGTCATTAAAGCGATGATCAAGCTCTCTGGTGATAGAATCTATCGCTCCAAAGAAGGTATCAACACGAAAAAAATGTTCTTGAGTAACATTATTTCTCCCTCCTTTTCTTGATCAACCGAATCTCGGTACAACTTCATCCATATTTGGTATTGGAATATCATTAACATTACAAAAGATCTTGACATATTCAAAAAGTGGTTCCCAACCATGGTTCCTCAAGTTGGCCAAGGAAGACTTCACATCTGTAACCAAAGACATAGCTTGAACAATATTTTGATCCTTCCGTTGGAGGAGTTGTGACAACTAATTTGTAATGCGAAGGATTTGCAATATCAACTTCATGATGAACACAAAGCTAAAAGACTCCATTATCTGCACCAAACCTCCTGCCCTTGATGGATTACGCTCATCCTCATGCACAATAGTTAGCACTTCTATGACTACATCCTACATTGATTCAATGCGGGCTAGTGTTTTATAATGAGATCCCCATCTTGTATCTCCTGGTCTAGCCAATGATGTTTCTTGGTTTTTTCCTCTTCCTGAGAAAATTTCTCCACTCTCTAACTTAGCCAACAAATTTATGCGTTGTTTATCAAGCAATATATCCTTCCTCTTGCAAGACGAACCAGCGGCGTTCACAATCAACGTCACATATTCAAAGAAATCCGCAATGGAAGAACAACATCTCGAGACAACAACAACTACAAGCTCCAATCGATGGGCAAAACAATGCATATAGAAAGCATATGGGTTTTCATCTCAGACAAGTTTGTGAACACTATTGAATTCTCCCCTCATATTAGATGCTCCATCATACCCTTGCCCTCGTAAATTTGCAATAAGTAGCCCATTCTTACCAAGAACCTCAACTAGTGCTTTCTTTAGTGCTTCTGATGTGGTCCCCTTGACATGCTTGATACCCAAAAATCTTTCAATAACTTCTCCCTTGTTCATATACCTGTAAGGCATAGAAGAAATAATACAATTAGTTAATTAGAAAAAGGTGATTATAAGGCAAAATATGAAACACATAATCAAGTAACCAGTGGCTTACCTCACAACCAAGGCCATCTGCTC
Source organism: Hordeum vulgare subsp. vulgare (assembly GCF_904849725.1). Classification (NCBI taxonomy): domain Eukaryota; kingdom Viridiplantae; phylum Streptophyta; class Magnoliopsida; order Poales; family Poaceae; genus Hordeum; species Hordeum vulgare. The sequence goes on from NC_058523.1 coordinate 49,927,804, forward strand.
TTTAACTGAAATATCACGAGATTCATCAACAAGAACTGAAAAAAAGGTTATCCCCCATCTCTTATTTTATTGCTCTTCAGACCGCATCTCCACAACTTTTGGCAAGTTGTTTTTGAATTGTTGAAGAAGTCATTTGTGCATTTCCTGGAAATAGCTCATCAAACGCAATTCTCACTTCCCCTTCCTTGATTTGTACCAATCAAGCATCTCTAGAAAATTACCCTTATTTAAAGAAAGGGCAGATTCATTGTGACCACGAAATGGTTCACCTTGCAATGCAAGAAAACTTACAATCCCCAAAGATGTTTCCAAACGGGTCTCATACTTGATTAATGATTCTTTTTATAGATGGTAACCTTACGCTCTAGACTTGAACTTTGATTTTTGAAATCTTCATATGTTGTCCTTGCTTGATTGTGGACACTCCCAGGGCCAGCAAGATGAAGAGGAAATGCTTTGTATGCATTCTTCCAAGTACTGTACCCCTCTTTCGTGAAGGTAGTATGACCAAATTTTTCATCCACCGGATCTTGTCTAAAAAGAAAACAGTAAAAGCAATAGGCTGCATTATTTTTGACGCTATATTCTAACCAAGGATTTTTTCATACCATGCTTCACAAAAGGCCCTCTCAAAATGATCACGTTCATAAGTATGACCAACCGGTCGAGTTGGACCCTTTGCCACATACGCCAATCTAATTTCATCTCTAATGTTGGGATGAAAATTATTGATTGGAACTCGAAGCCCAGGATTAGGCTCGATGTGGTCAAGATGCAATTCTTCAATGAACATGCCTTCTCCCTCTTCTCTAGCTATTGGTTCATCCTCAACATAATTTTCCCCTTCAGTCCGTGCATTTTCTTGAGGCGCAGGCTCTTGTTCTCATTGTTCAATGTCTACTTCCAAAGTTGGAGCTGGGCTCGAGGTGCTAGTGTCACTGGCTTTGGCAAAAATAGTCTTAAAATCTGTAAGAGAACATAAGATACTAAGAGTTGTGTATGTTATCAAGCAAGTAAAATTAGTACATGGCACGGTTAAACTGATGCGATGAAGTGGAAAAAATAAACTAAATTATACCTTTCATTACATACTTAACCCTCTTCTTCGCCGGCGGCATCATCTACAACTGCAAATCCAATGAACTCGTCGAGTCGTGGCCGCCGCCTCGCTGATCGCAGACTCGCGGAGTCCCTTCGTCGCCTTGCCGGTCGCTGGCTTCGCGCCCTCCGGTGGCTGATTGCTAGCTGCCCGGCTGCTCACTGTCGTGCAGGTGTAGCCGTGTAGATGACGGTGTGCGGCATGCAATACTAGCAGCGACGCGGCGTGCCCTAGCTAGCATTTAGCCTCCCTGTCCCGTTTCCCGTGCGGCGTGCGGCGTGCGATGCGATATAGACTGTCGATCAAGAAACTGCCGTGCGTGTGGGCTTCAGCGGTTCAGCCGTCCCATGGGCAGGCCCCAATAGGAGGCACGCTCCATCCTGAAACCAATAACCTGAAACTAGTATGTGTCTACCTGAAACTCTGAAACGTTGTTACCAGCTAGGCTAATACAGATAGAGTAAACTACTAGTACTATATATGGGTATTTGTACAGCTGGTTAGGTATGGCAATGGCCAAACCATGCCATGTAGCTAGCTTCGCCCCTGTTGTGAGGTAAGCCACTGGTTACTTGATTATGTGTTTCATATTTTGCCTTATAATCACCTTTTTCTAATTAACTAATTGTATTATTTCTTCTACGCCTTACAGGTATATGAACAAGGGAGAAGTTATTGAAAGATTTTTGGGTATCAAGCATGTCAAGGAGACCACACCAGAAGCACTAAAGAAAGCACTAGTTGAGGTTCTTGGTAAGAATGGGCTACTTATTGCAAATTTACGAGGGCAAGGGTATGATGGAGCATCTAATATGAGGGGAGAATTCAATAGTGTTCAGAAACTTGTCCGAGATGAAAACCCATATGCTTTCTATATGCATTGTTTTGCCCATCGATTGGAGCTTGTAGTTGTTGCTGTCTCGAGATGTTATTCTTCCATTGAGGATTTCTTTGAATATGTGACGTTGATTGTGAACGCCGCTGGTTCGTCTTGCAAGAGGAATGATATATTGCTTGATCAACAACGCATAAATTTGTTGGCTAAGTTAGAGAGTGGAGAAATTTTCTCAGGAAGAGGAAAAAACCAAGAAACATCATTGGCTAGACCAGGAGATACAAGATGGGGATCTCATTATAAAACACTAGCTCGCATTGAATCAATGTGGGATGCAGTCATAGAAGTACTAACTATTGTGCATGAGGATGAGCGTAATCCATCAAGGGCGGGAGGTTTGGTGCAGATAATGGAGTCTTTTAGCTTTGTGTTCATCATGAAATTGATGTTGCAAATCCTTCGCATTACAAATCAGTTGTCACAACTCCTCCAACGGAAGGATCAAAATATTGTTCAAGCTATGTCTTTGGTTACAGATGTAAAGTCTTCCTTGGCCAACTTGAGGAACCATGGTTGGGAACCACTTTTTGAAGATGTCAAGATCTTTTGTAATGTTAATGATATTCCAGTACCAAATATGGATGAAGTTGTACCGAGATTCGGTCGATCAAGAAAAGGAGGGAGAAATAATGTTACTCAAGAACAAATTTTTTCGTGTTGATGCCTTCTTTGCAGCGATAGATTCTATCACCACAGAGCTTGATCATCGCTTTAATGACATGGCTTCAGAACTGCTTTGTGGATTTGCTTGTCTTGACCCAAGAAACTCATTTTCCAAGTTTAATTTGGAAAAAGTTGCTAAGCTTACAGACATCTATGATGCAGATTTCTCCAATGATGATCGTAAGCATATAAAAATTGAACTCGAGCTGTTCATCAACCATATGAGAAGACATGATGACTTTAGAGTTTGCCATGATCTTGCAACCCTAGCCAAAAAAATGTTTGAACTTGAAAGAAATATTATGTTCCCTATGGTTTATCGCCTTATTGAGTTGGGGTTGCTTCTACCGGTGGCAACGACATCGGTTGAAAGGGCCTTCTCAACAATGAAGATCATCAAGACCGATTTGCGCAGCAAGATGTCCAATGGTTGGCTTGGTGACTTAATGGTGTGCTACATCGAGAGAGAGATATTTAGAGGAATTCATCTTGCTGAAATTAAGAAGGAATTTCAACATAAAGGTAGAAGAGTGCCATTGCCACGTTCTATTTAAGGAAAATAAAACTTCATTATGGGTATGTATTCTTTCTAACTATGTTCACATAATGTGGTTTATCTCATTATATCCTACTAGTTACTAATTCATGATTTATCTATAGTTTTTATGTTTTTAGGTCATCTTTATGCTCGTCTAGGTAACATAGATGATACATGGGCAATCAATCATCCATGTAATCTTCATCAAATGAGGTATTTAGAAAGACAATACTTATGTTTTGGTTTTGGTTGTATTTGTTGAACACCAATTAATATATCTAGTATTTTACTGAACACTACCATAGGTGAGTTGTACATGATTTTTTTCATTCATACATTCCGCCACACCTTAAAATTATTCCTGGCTTCGCCACTGGCCGGGTGGATGGATACACAGGAAAGAGAGAAGCGCTGATGGGAGGAATGGATAAGAACCACGCAGTGGGAAGTTCTCGGTGGGGATTTTTTTTGGGGACTACTTTTTTTAATGGATCCATCGATGAGAAGCTGCTGGAATTTTTTTTGAGAAAAAGAAACTACTGAATTTTGCAATGCGTGTTGCAAACAAATATTCTAAATGAGCACCCGTATAATTACATGTTGTTGTTTCTTGTTACTGTCGTAGTTTAATTTTCACGTCTACTACATCATGAGATACAATAACTAAAAGTAAGTGAAATATAGGAAATAATACTCCCTCCTTTTGGACTTACTTGTCGCACAAATAACATATTCTAAAAAAATATTTAAGCTCGCTGGGACATGCTGACAATTAACATATCCTCAAAAATAATAATCTAAATGACCACCGATATAATTATTTGATGTCATTTTTTGTTATTGTCATAGTTTAATGTTCAGGCGTACTACATTATACCATGCAATAATTAAAATTGAGTGAAATATTAGAAAAAAATATTTCTTAGGTAAGAAGATATTTGGAGCTCACCGGGACTTGCTGACAATTAATATATTCTCAACTCTGGATGTAATCGACGTTGTTGGTGAGACATGGAGGAGAGAAGGAGGGATGAAGAGTAAAGAGAATGTAACAACAGTGCATCTTGCTCGCGTCCTGTTTGGTCCCGCACGCCAGTTGGGGGGGCTTCATTTTCCCATCTCCCTCGTTGCTCTGCGTGTCCTAATAATGATCCCAACGAGGCCCGATGATGATGTCCAGGAAAGTGGCCATGTGTGGCGTGGGATGTGTGCTCCTACTGCTCACGGCAACATGTCAATAAAAGAGCGCCAAACATGGTAAACTCTTTACTTTCCGGGCATTATATTTTTAAAGTGGGAAAAATTAAATATGAATTAATATTAATGAGGATTCTGGAGAGAGAAGAAGGACAATAGAGCAATATGTGGAGGGGGGAGGGCTTCATTTTACCATCTCCCGGTTGCTCTGCGTGTCCTAATCATGATCCCAACGAGGCCCGATGATGATGTCGAGGAAAGTGGCCTTGTGTGGCGTGGGGTAAATCCTATTTAGTGCCACAGGCGCTCGTTACAGGCAAAATTTGCTAACCGGCGCCTGCAGCGCTCTGCAATGGGCCAGCCCATCCAGAAATTCTTCATGAACTTTTTCAGCCCATGAACTGTTTTAACCCGTGAACTTCTTTTTAAATCGGTGAACTTCTCTACAAAATCGATGAACTTTTTTTAAAAATTGGTGAACTTTTTTGAAAATTGATGAACATAATTGAAAATTCATGAAGTTTTTTCAAAATCAGTGAACTATTTTTTTGAAAATCGATGATATTTTTTTGAATTCTATGAATTTTTTTAAAATTCATGATGACATTTTCAAAATTGGTGAACTTTTTTTCTTAATCATTGAATTGTTTTCTTAAATCTGAACTTTTTTTCAATTTTTAAATAACCACCGCATTTTATATGGACCGGCCCATGAAGAGGGACGCTGGACGCGCGCCTGAAGCGCCACATAAGAGGTCCCAAGGTATTGAGTCATACTTATTTTGCTACGGCGTAATATATTTGTCTTCCATTGCAACACATGGGTATATTTGCTATTTGCTACAAATAATAAAGCATAGCCCGCTTCTAGTCGTCCATCATTTAAATTATCTCTAAAGTTGTCCATAATTGCCGATCATGCCACCTTCAAGTGAAAAAAAAGATTTACATCTAAATATCCGCCCTGGGCCGGCCCATGCAGTAGATGTCATATACTATGCTCTTCACTCTGGGAGAAGACACAGTGCTCTTGTTTGGCCCGGTGTCGGTGAATACTCGCAACATATGCCATAGGTAGGCTAAAGTCGGTGAGAACCGAAGGGACAAAGGTGGGCGCTGGGAACGAGGTTGGTACACGCATGGGACGCACGATGTACCCAGGTTCAGGGCTCTCCATAGAGATAATACCCCTAATCCTGCTTGTATGTTTGATGTATGGGAACAGAGTACAATGTTGCTCCTGGAGCTGTGTTGGGAGGAGGAAGAGGGGAGCAGCCGGCTCGTCTCTACCTTGCTCTCTATTGGTTGGTGAGTGTGTAGTGTTGAATGACTAGCAAGTGATCGGCCCCTCTGCATGGGGGGCGACCGGGGGGTTTTATAGATGAACCCGCCGGCCTACAATATGGATAAAGGGTACAAGCATGGGACCCGGCTGGCTGCTTCACCGGCTGGCCAGGGGCCCACAAGGGTCTTGTCTTGTTGATGAGGGGCTCGCCGGCTGCATGGTCTCGTTTACCTGTGGGACCCGCTGGCTGGCCAATGGGGCTCTTGCGTAAGGTTGACGCTGAGCACGCGTTGTACGTCAAGCGTCGCCCCGTGAGATTCTTCATGGGCAGGCAGTACGACCGCCTCCACTGTTCCCCACGCCGAGTGCAGTAATGGAGTGGGAGTGTGACGGTCCGACATCAGGCTAGGTGATGGATCAGAGCCGGGGTAGGTCAGCGGCGTGGCCGCCGACGCTCGTACCTGTCGGGCTCCCCGATCCAGTACCTTTGCTGACGCGTAGCTACCTTTAATCGTGAGGTCTTTTCCTGACCTACGATCTGATGTGACTGGTGATCCTCGGCCGGCTAGCCTGCTTGATTAGCCGGCTCGCGGGTGGCCGCCTCCTCCCCAGTCCGGCTGGCGGGACCAGGCCGGCTCTGAAGGGGAGGCCGCCTACATTCTAGCCGGCAGGGGATGCCTGGCAGGCCAGAAAGGTGGCCGCCTCGTCTTCGAGCCGGCAGGCGATGCCTAGCCGGTCAGAAGACTTGGACCTTGGGAAACCCCATATCTTCATGTCCATTGGGCCGGAAATGAAGGAGCAGGCTTGATGAGCCTACCCCGAGGTTATCCCCTCGACAGTAGTCCCCGAAGCTGGCGAGGTCTACCGCCTGCGGGCGGGCGGCCTCACCGGCTTGTTATCTTGTCTTGATATTTTGGATGTTGTTTGCGGCGAAGGGCGCCGGCTCCGGAGCCGGGTAGCTTCGAAGCGACGCTTCGGTCTGGTCGCAACTGGCCCGGAGAACGCCACGTGTCGGGCCCCGCCTCACGTAATGATGGCGATTACTGCTTGACGGGACTGGGCCTGAGCCCTGGGTCCCGCCACGACGCCCCCTCGGCCTCCGCGCGGGAGATCTTCTGCGGATTTACTCCGCGACGGTTGGGCTTAGGGAGGCGTTACCGCCCATAATACACGGAATTAATGGGGCCCCGCGTCCATCGGATCCCCTCCCCACGACGCTTCGTGGGGTTTAAATGGGACGCAAGGGTTTCGAGGAGGCCATTCACCCCCTCTTCTCGCCCTGCTCTGTGCCTTCTTCCTCCTTGCGTCCTGAGAAGAAGAGCTCGCGCCCTTCGTCTCCTTCTTCTTCGCCGCCGAGACCTCCGCCGCCCGCTTCGAGCTCTTGCCACCCGTAGCCATGGCCAGGGGATCTTCTTCGAAGAGGTCGTCGGCACAGCAGGCGTCCTTGCAGGGGGCTTGGCTGGGCAGCAATGTCAACGCGGGGCTCATCGACGTGCTCCATCATCATCGGCTGCTGCCCCCGGCCTCCCAAGTGTCGGTGCGCCTCCCTGGCTCCGAGGACTCTCCTGCACCTGTCGCGGGAGAGGTTGTGGTCTTCGCCGAGCACTTTTACCGGGGTTTCGGGCTCCCGGCTAGCTCTTTCTTCGCCGAGTGGCTCCAGTTCTTCGGCCTGCAGCCGCATCATCTGGCGCCGAACGCCATACTGCAGTTGGCCGCCTTCGTGGTCCTGTGCGAGGGCTTCGTGGATATCGAGCCTCGTGTCGATCTGTGGCGCAGCTTGTTCTTCTTCAAGCAGCAATCCATCGCCATGGAGAAATCCGAGGTGGAGAAGCTCAAGGGTCCGCGCCCCATGATGCCGTGCGGGGCCGCGTTGGTGCATCACCGCCCGAAGTCGGGCTTCCCCCAGATGCCTTTGCAAGACTCCGTCAAGCTTTGGCAGAAGGGGTTCTTCTATATGAGGAGCACCAACCCCGCCCAGGACGCCCTCAACATGTCTGCGTTCGCCATTGCTCCTCTGACGCGACAGAACTGGGACACGAAGATGCCCAACCGCATCCTGAGGTGGCGCCCATTCGTGCCCACCTCGATATCTTGAGGGAGAGCGGCCTCCTCGGCCGCGACCTTCTCGCCACCATGGTGGTCTGCCGGATTCTGCCCCTGTAGAGGCGGCCGCATCTGGTCTGCCAGATGAGCGGCCGGCTTGATCCGTGTCGGCTGTCCATCAAGAGGTTCACCCCGGGCGCCGTGGCACGGAGGGTGAACCTGATCTCGACCGCCCGTATGGATGAGGGTGGGGAATGGACGTGGGGGATGGCCCCGTTCAACCGTGCTGACGCGCCTCCCATGGTAGCCTTTCTCCCTTCTTTTCTGTCATTTTGTTTTGAAGCCGGTGGCATTTGCTGAGCCTGGTTGAGTTCCTTTCTTGCAGATGTTCAAGACCCTGCAGGGGTCCCTTCGTCCGCCTGCTCCTGACGTGGAGGCGTCCGGCGCCTCCGAGATGGAGGACGAGGATGCCATGGAGCCCCGCTCAGACTCCTCCGCTGGCATGGGAGATACCCTGGAGTCGGAAGGGACCGAGCCGTCTGGTGAGTACCCGCGGCACGCCCTAGCAGACTGGACGGACGACGATGAGGAAGCCTCATTCTGCTCTGATGTAGCCTTCGAAGGAGACTCCGACGAGGTGGAGGAGGTCACTGGCCCACTACCGTCGCGCGGCCGACGTCAAGCTGGCGGAGCGACCGCTGCTGACGAGGCAGCCGGGAAGAAGGGCAAGGGTGCCACGGCTTCCCGCCGGCCTTTAAGCGACCGGCGCCGGGTCCTCCAGCCGGGCAGCGGGCAGACGGCGCCAAGAGGCGCCGTGGCGGTGGCCGGAAGAAGGTCCCGGTAGTTGTCGGGTATGGTTTCCTCCTTTTCTCTCTTCCATATTTTGAGATGAACCTTGTTCCTGAGAAGCCTGGCTTGACACGAAGGCGGAGGATGCGGATGAAGACACCGCCTCCATAACCAAGCGGGCCGGCTGGGCAGCAGCTGATGCTACCGACAGGGAGCTCGAGATAGAATCCCAGCGCTGGTGGGACATGGCCGTAGGGAAGACCGCCGTGGTCCAGCCCTGCCCCAGCCGGGTAGAGAGGCCGGCGGAGGCGCATGCGAAGGCTAGACAGGACCCCTTCACACATGCTCATGTGGAGGAGCCAGCTAGCGAGGCCGCCTCCAGGCCGGATCCAAGGACCGAAGGGGCCCAGCCGTCTGAACCGGCAGCCCCAGAGCAAGTGGTCCTGGAGACGATCACGGTTTCTCCCAGGGCCGAAGCGGATCCTGACGCGCCGGCACTGGATCTGACCACGCCGGACGCGGGCCCTAATGCTCCAGGGGTGACCATGGATGCGCCGGACGCGGCTCATCCGCCTCCTGCGAAGGAGGTAGCGCCGGCTGGGACGGCGCCCGAGCCGGCCATCGAGCCGGCACCAGGAGCCGGCGCCCTCGTCGTCCCCCAGCGGGGCCCTGTTGCGCCAAGGGCAGGGGGCAGCCTGGGAGCCAGCCCATGAAGTCATGGCGGGTGGCGAACGCGGCCCGCCTGCAAATGCCCGCCGGCACCGTTCTTTCTGGCGTGCCGGAGCTGGTGACGCTGTTTGACAGCGGCCGGACGAAGGTGGAGCAGGCGGCCCGCATGGTACGCGGTGACATGGAGCGCCTGGAAGACCGCACCCAGGTAGGCCTTGCCTGTTTTTCTTTACGCTTTTTTCTCTTCTCTTGATGTCAGTGGGGGCGCGACAGCGCACCCACTGGGTGTAGCCCCCGAGAATCGGGCGGGTTGATTGCCAACCGGTCCGAATCTCTTGGAGGCCTTTTTCTTCTGCATATTTTTCTTCAGTGGGGGCGCGCAAGCGCACCCACTGGGTGTAGCCCCCGAGAATCGGGCTGGTTATGCTTTTAACCAAGTCGAATCTTAATCATGTTCCCTTTCTCTCCCCTTTGGCACGCGCTATACAATGCTCAGGTACAGGCGTACAATGAGCTTCGGGACGAGCACCTGGGGGCTGATAGCCGGATCACTGAGCTTGAAGTCCGGCTGGGCGATGCTGCCGCGGAGCGTGATGCCCTTCGCGAAGCCGGCGGCCGGCTCCAAGAGTAGCTGGACCTTCTTCAGGCGGAGAAGAAGGAGCTCGAGGCGGCCGGCCGGGTCGAGCTGGAGCGGCTGCAGAACATGTTGCAGGAGAAGGAGGCCTCCTACTCTGCTAACATGGACCGCCTCACGTCGCTCCATCTTGAGGAGGCGAACCTCGAGGATGCCGCCTTGAGGGCGAAGGATGAAGCCCTTACAAAGAAACAAGCGCAGTTGGGTAAGGCGTTGGAGTCCGCCGCGACCCTCCAAGAGGAAATCGCCCGCCTCACTCATGCGAGTGAGCTGCGGGAGCGCGAGGTCTTCGAGGTCTTTCATGAGACCGAAGGCGCCTTCCAGCGTAGGTTTCCTTTCCTTGTTTTGCGTTTGGTTTTTTGGCCATCTCCTCCTCTTGCTGTCTTCTTATGTCCCGGCTATCTTTACCCCAGATCTCTTCTCCGAGACCGAGGTCGCAGCCGACACCGTCGTTGAGGTGAGCCGTGAGGAGCGCCACGCGGCCGGGCAGGAGGTGGATACTACCTCCGACTGGAGCGTAGAGGAGATCGGCATGGGCCTTCGGGCCCGCCTGCACATCCTGAGCGAATCTGTGACTCAGCTCCAGGTTGCAGGTTTGTCGATGGTGGCAGCCCTGTGGCCGGAGGGCGTGGAGCCGAAGACCATGAGCCGGCTTGCCCGCTGTCTCGCAGTGGGTGGAGAGCGCCTGGACGCCTGGCGAGCCTCCGCAGCGCGATCTAGGGCTTATATGGCCATGTGCTTGGCCAAGTCATGGTATCGCAACCTGAACTTGGGCAAGCTGGCTGCCCAGCGCGACAGCCCATAGGCGGAGCTGCAAGGCAAGGAGGAGGAGCTCCGGGTGAGAGCCAGCGCCGTCGCCAAGTACGCCGCCTGGGATGACTTCGTCTTGGAGCGGGGCGAGAATGGCGGCGTGATCGCTGAGGATCTGCACGGCCTTCAGCCCTACGACGTCGATGGCAGCGCCGACGAGGCGGCCTGGGTTGCGGAATCTGCAGCCGCCTGCAGCGGTGGGGCGTATGCCGACTCCGGGATCAGCGGAGCCGGGGGCCGCAACGGGGGAGACGGCGCATCCACCTCGGGAGGAGCCGGAGGCGGCGATGCTACCACATCAGGAGCGGCAGCCGAGACGACCCCTGAGGCCGCTATCCGTAACTGACGTAATTTTGTGTTTTTTGTTCTACCCCCGGAGGGATGTAAGGAACGTGGGCCGTGGGCCAATGCTTTTTATGAATGTATATATTCAACATTATATTCGTCACCAAGCGTGTTGTCTTATGATCCCGTCTTTTGATTCCTGGTTGACTTCTCTTATCTGAAGCCATCAAGACGTAAAGAACAAGACATAAGCCAATCAGAGGCCAGCTTGAATAAACCAACTCGAGCCGGTCGTCACTAGTATAGCCGGACTGTGCATGTATTCGACCTGGCCCGGCGTCACATCGCGAACCGTGCGACCGGAGCCAGCCCGCAGGTTCAAGCGATGGACCGTGATTCAGCAGGTACACTATGTATCCGACTACAAGGATTGACCGTCCGAGCGGCTGGCGAACCCCTGAGCTTGTTTAAAGCTAGCAAGGGGCCGCGCTGCGTAGCCTCCGGGCTTAAGCAAGCCAGCAAGAGGTGGTACGTGGTGTGGCCCGTACACTGAGTGAAAACTCTTTTAGCAAGAGAAAGCATGGAGCCTTCTTTTTTCTGCGTAGCCTCCGAGCTTAAGCAAGCCAGCAAGAGGTGGTACGCGGTGTAGCCCATACACTGAGTGAAAACTCTTTTAGCAAGAGAAAGCATGGAACCTGCTTTTTTCACCATATTTGTTGTTTCCGGCAGTCAGAGGCCGTCTTGAGTCTTAAATGAGATCGTATGCACGATCGAGCCAGCCCGATCCGGTCGTCACTAGTATAGCCGAACTTTGCATGTATTCGACCTGACCCGACGTCATATCGCGAACCGAGCGACCGGAGCCAGCCCGCAGGTTCAAGCAACGGACCGGGAGTCAGCCGGTACACTATGTGCCCGACTACAAGGATTGACCGTTCAGGCGGCTGGCGAGCCCCCGAGCTTCTTTAAAGCTAGCAAGGGGCCGCGTTGCATAGCTTCCGAGCTTAAGCAAGCCAGCAAGAGGTGGTACGCTGTGTAGCCCGTACACGTGAGTGAGAACTCTTGACAAAAACAAACATGGAGCATGTCCTTTTTATTGCCTTCTTTGTTCCCTGGAGAGGGAGGAAGATACATGTGTATGCTCTTTCCTTTGCTTGTCTTCCGCCTTTTATCAATAGAACGGGCGAAGCAACGCCGCGTTCCATGGGCGCTCCGTTTCTTGGCCGGAGTCGTCCCTCTTGCACTTCCTTGGCTTCTGGGCGTCAATCAGGTAGTAAGCGTTGTTGTGTAACGCCCTACTGATGATGAAGGGTCCCTCCCAGGGGAGTGATGTTGGAATTATGCCCTAGAGGCAATAATAAATGTATAGTTATTATTATAATTCCTGTATCAAGATAATAGTTTATTATCCATGCTATAATTGTATTGAATGAAGACTCATTTACATGTGTGGATACATAGACAAAACACCGTCCCTAGCATGCCTCTAGTTGGCTAGCCAGTTGATCGATGATAGTCAGTGTCTTCTGATTATGAACAAGGTGTTGTTGCTTGATAACTGGATCACGTCATTAGGAGAATCACGTGATGGACTAGACCCAAACTAATAGACGTAGCATGTTGATCGTGTCATTTTGTTGCTACTGTTTTCTGCGTGTCAAGTATTTATTCCTATGACCATGAGATCATATAACTCACTGACACCGGAGGAATGCTTTGTGTGTATCAAACGTCGCAACGTAACTGGGTGACTATAAAGATGCTCTACAGGTATCTCCGAAGGTGTTAGTTGAGTTAGTATGGATCAAGACTGGGATTTGTCACTCCGTGTGACGGAGAGGTATCTCGGGGCCCACTCGGTAATACAACATCACACACAAGCCTTGCAAGCAATGTAACTTAGTGTAAGTTGCGGGATCTTGTATTACGGAACGAGTAAAGAGACTTGCCGGTAAACGAGATTAAAATAGGTATACGGATACTGACGATCGAATCTCGGGCAAGTAACATACCGAAGGACAAAGGGAATGACATACGGGATTATACGAATCCTTGGCACTGAGCTTCAAACGATAAAGATCTTCATAGAATATGTAGGATCCAATATGGGCATCCAGGTCCCGCTATTGGATATTGACCGAGGAGTCTCTTGGGTCATGTCTACATAGTTCTCGAACCCGCAGGGTCTGCACACTTAAGGTTCGACGTTGTTTTATGCGTATTTGAGTTATATGGTTGGTTACCGAATGTTGTTCGGAGTCCCGGATGAGATCACGGACGTCACGAGGGTTTCCGGAATGGTCCGGAAACGAAAATTGATATATAGGATGACCTCATTTGATTACCGGAAGGTTTTCGGAGTTACCGGGAATGTACCGGGAATGACGAATGGGTTCCGGGAGTTCACCGGAGGGGGGCAACCCACTCCGGGGAAGCCCATAGGCTTTTGGGGGACACACCAGCCGGCTGGTGGGACAGCCCCAAGGGAGCCTATGCGCCAAGATAAGAAAATCAAAGGAAAAGAAAAAAAAAGAGGGAAGAAGTGGGAAGGGAGGGGGACTCCTCCCACCAAACCAAGACCAACTCGGTTTGGGGGGGGGGGAGTCCTCCCCCCCTTGGCTCGGCCGACCCCTTGGGGATCCCTTGGACCCCAAGGCAAGGTCCCCCTCCCTCCTCCTATATATATGGGGCTTTTAGGGCAGATTTGAGACGACTTTCTCACGGCTGCCCGACCACATACCTCCATAGTTTTTCCTCTAGATCGTGTTTCAGCGGAGCTCGGGCGGAGCCCTGCTGAGACAAGATCATCACCAACCTCCGGAGCGCCGTCACGCTGGCGGAGAACTCCTCTACCTCTCCGTCTCTCTTGCTGGATCAAGAAGGCCGAGATCATCGTCGAGCTGTACGTGTGCTGAACGCGGAGGTGTCGTCCGTTCGGTACTAGATCGTGGGACTGATCGCGGGATTGTTCGCGGGGCGGATCGAGGGACGTGAGGACGTTCCACTACTTCAACCGCGTTCTCTAACGCTTCTGCTGTACGATCTACAAGGGTACGTAGATCACTCATCCCCTCTCGTAGATGGACATCACCATGATAGGTCTTCGTGCGCGTAGGAAAATTTTTGTTTCCCATGCGACGTTCCCCAACAGTGGCATCATGAGCTAGGTTCATGCGTAGATGTCTTCTCGAGTAGAACACAAAAGGTTTTGTGGGCGGTGATGTGCGTTTTGCTGCCCTCCTTAGTCTTTTCTTGATTCCGCGGTATTGTTGGATTGAAGCGGCTTGGACCGACATTACTCGTACGCTTACGAGAGACTGGTTTCATCATTACGAGTAACCCCCTTTGCTCAAAGATGACTGGCAAGTGACGGTTTCTCCAACTTTAGTTGAATCGGATTTGACCGAGGAGGTCCTTGGATGAGGTTAAATAGCAACTCATATATCTCCGTTGTGGTGTTTGCGTAAGTAAGGTGCGATCCTACTAGATACCCTTGGTCACCACGTAAAACTTGCAACAACAAAATTAGAGGTCGTCTAACTTGTTTTTGCAGGGTATGATTGTGATGTGATATGGCCAATGATGTGATGTGATATATTGGATGTATGAGATGATCATGTTGTAACAGAAATATCGACTTGCACGTCGATGGTACGGCAACCGGCAGGAGCCATAGGGTTGTCTTTATACTAACATATTTGTGCTTGGAGATGCGTTTACTATTTTGCTAGGATGTAGCTTTAGTAGTAATAGCATAAGTAGCACGACAACCCCGATGGCAACACGTTGATGGATGATCATGGTGTGGCGCCGGTGACAAGAAGATCGTGCCGGTGCTTTGGTGATGGAGATCAAGAAGCACGTGATGATGGCCATATCATGTCACTTATGAATTGCATGTGATGTTAATCCTTTTATGCACCTTATTTTGCTTAGAACGACGGTAGCATTATGAGGTGATCTCTCACTAAAATTTCAAGACGAAATTGTGTTCTCCCCGACTGTGCACCGTTGCTACAGTTCGTCGTTTCGAGACACCACGTGATGATCGGGTGTGATAGACTCAACGTTCACATACAACGGGTGCAAAACAGTTGCGCACGCGGAACACTCGGGTTAAGCTTGACGAGCCTAGCATGTGCAGACATGGCCTCGGAACACATGAGACCGAAAGGTCGATCATGAATCATATAGTTGATATGATTAGCATAGGGATGCTTACCACTGAAACTACTCTCGACTCACGTGATGATCGGACTTGGGATAGTGTAAGTGGATCATGAACCACTCAAATGACTAGAGAGATGTACTTTTTGAGTGGGAGTTTAGCATATAATTTGATTAAGTTGAACTCTAATTATCTTGAGCATAGTCTAAGTCCACTTTGAATATATTTGTGTTGTAGATCATGGCTCACGCAAGTGTCATCCTGAATTTTAATACGTTCCTAGAGAAAGCTAAGTTGAAAGATGATGGAAGCAACTTTGTAGACTGGGCTCGTAATCTTAAGCTAATCTTACAAGCTGGAAAGAAGGATTATGTCCTTAATGCTGCGCTAGGAGATGAACCACCCGCTACGGCTGATCAGGATGTTAAGAACGCTTGGTTAGCACGTAAGGAGGACTACTCAATAGTTCAATATGCAGTCTTGTATGGCTTAGAGCCGGGACTTCAACGTCGCTTTGAGCGTCATGGAGCATTTGAGATGTTCCAGGAGTTGAAGTTTATCTTTCAGAAGAACGCCCGGATCGAGAGGTATGAGACCTCCGATAAATTCTATGCTTGCAAGATGAAGGAAAACTCGTTTGTCAGTGAACATGTGCTCAAAATGTCTGGGTACTCAAACCGTCTAGCTGAACTGGGGATTGAACTCCCGCAAGAAGCTATCACTGACAGAATCCTCCAATCACTGCCGCCAAGCTATAAAGGCTTTGTGTTGAACTACAACATGCAAGGGATGAACAAGTCCCCCGGCGAGTTGTTTGCGATGCTGAAAGTCGCAGAGTCTGAACTCCGTAAAGAGCATCAAGTGTTGATGGTGAGCAAGACCACTAGTTTCAAGAGAAACGGCAAAGGCAAGAAGGGCAATTCGAAGAAGAGCGGCAAGCCTGTTGCCAATCCGCCGAAGAAACCCAAGGCTGGACCTAAGCCTGAAACAGAGTGCTTCTATTGCAAGGGTATGGGTCACTGGAAGCGCAATTGCCCCAAGTATCTGGCAGATAAGAAGGCGGGCAAAGAAAAATCAGGTATATTTGATATACATGTTATTGATGTGTACTTAACCGGCTCTCGTAGTAGTGCCTGGGTATTCGATACCGGTTCTGTTGCTCACATTTGCAACTCGAAACAGGAACTGCGGAATAGACGAAGGCTGGTGAAAGACGAAGTGACGATGCGCGTAGGGAACGGTTCCAAGGTTGATGCAATCGCCGTCGGCACCGTGTCACTTCAACTACCATCGGGATTAGTGATGAACTTAAATCATTGTTATTTAGTGCCTGCGTTGAGCATGAACATTATATCTGGATCTTGTTTATTGCGAGACGGTTACTCTTTTAAGTCTGAGAATAATGGTTGTTCTATTTCTATGAGTAACATCTTTTATGGTCATGCACCGAATGTGAGAGGATTGTTCATATTGAATCTCGATAGCGATACGCATATACATAACATTGAGACCAAAAGAGTTAGAGTAAACAATGATAGCGCCATATTTTTGTGGCACTGCCGCTTGGGTCATGTTGGTGTAAAGCGCATGAAGAAACTCCATGTTGATGGACTTTTGGAGTCACTTGACTTTGATTCACTTGACACGTGCGAACCATGCCTCATGGGAAAGATGACTAAAACTCCGTTCTCCGGAACAATGGAGCGTGCAAGTGACTTGTTGGAAATCATACATACCGATGTGTGTGGTCCGATGAGCGTGGAGGCGCGCGGCGGATATCGTTATTTTCTCACCTTCACTGACGATTTAAGTAGATATGGTTATGTCTACTTGATGAAGCACAAGTCTGAAACATTTGAAAAGTTCAAGTAATTTCAGAGTGAAGTAGAAAATCATTGTAACAAGAAGATCAAGTTCCTACGGTCTGATCGGTGGGGTGAATATCTGAGTTTCGAGTTTGGTACTCGCTTAAGACAATGTGGAATTGTTTCGCAGTTAACACCGCCTGGAACACCACAGCGTAATGGTGTGTCCGAACGTCGTAATCGTACTTTGTTGGAGATGGTGCGATCTATGATGTCTCTTACTGATTTGCCGTTATCATTTTGGGGTTATGCATTAGAAACAGCTGCATTCACTTTAAATAGGGCACCATCAAAATCCATTGAGACGACACCATACGAACTGTGGTACGGCAAAAGACCAAAGTTGTCGTTTCTTAAAGTTTGGGGATGTGATGCTTATGTCAAAAAGCTTCAGCCTGAAAAGCTGGAACCCAAAGCGGAAAAGTGCGTCTTCATAGGTTACCCAAAGGAGACAGTTGGGTACACCTTCTATCTCAAATCCGAGGGCAAAGTGTTTGTTGCTAAAAACGGAACTTTTCTCGAGAAGGAGTTTCTCTCGAGAGAATTGAGTGGGAGGAAGATAGAACTTGACGAGGTTGTCGAACCTCTCATCCCTCTGGATGGTGGCGCAAGGCAAGGGGAAACCTCTGTCATTGCGACGCCGGTTGAGGAGGAAGTTAATGATGATGATCATGAAACTCCAGTTCAAGTTTCTGTTGAACCACGCAGGTCGACGAGATCACGCGCTGCTCCAGAGTGGTACGGTAATCCCGTCTTGTCAATCATGTTGTTAGACAACAATGAACCTGCAAATTATGAAGAAGCAATGGTGGGCCCAGATTCCAACAAATGGCTAGAAGCCATGAAATCCGAGATAGGATCCATGTATGAGAACAAAGTGTGGACTTTGGAGATACTACCTGAAGGCCGCAAGGCTATTCAGAACAAATGGATCTTTAAGAAGAAGACGGACGCTGACGGTAATGTGACCGTTTATAAAGCTCGACTTGTGGCAAAGGGTTTTTCACAAGTTCCAGGAGTTGACTACGATGAGACCTTCTCACCCGTAGCGATGCTTAAGTCCGTCAGAATCATGTTAGCAATAGCCGCATTTTTCGATTATGAAATCTGGCAGATGGATGTCAAAACGGCATTCCTTAATGGTTTCCTTAAGGAAGAGTTGTATATGATGCAACCCGAAGGTTTTGTCGATCCTAAAAATGCTGACAAGGTGTGCAAGCTCCAGCGATCCATTTATGGACTGGTGCAAGCATCTCGGAGTTGGAACAAGCGCTTTGATGAGGTGATCAAAGCATTTGGGTTTATACAAGTGGTTGGAGAATCTTGTATTTACAAGAAAGTGAGTGGGAGCTCTGTGGCGTTTCTAATATTATATGTGGATGACATATTACTGAATGGAAACAACCTAGAGCTTTTGGAGAGCATAAAAGGTTACTTGAACAAAAGTTTCTCTATGAAGGACCTAGGAGAAGCTGCTTACATTCTAGGCATTAAGATCTATAGGGATAGATCAAAATGCCTGATAGGACTTTCACAAGGCACATATCTTGATAAAGTTTTGAAGAGGTTCAAAATGGAACAGTCCAAGAAAGGGTTCTTGCCGGTGTTACAAGGTACGAGATTGAGTAAGACTCAGTGCCCAGCAACTGATGAAGATAGAGAGCATATGCGCTCCGTCCCCTATGCTTCAGCCGTAGGCTCTATCATGTATGCAATGCTGTGCACTAGACCGGATGTTAGCCTGGCCATAAGTATGGCAGGTAGGTTCCAGAGTAATCCAGGAGTGGATCACTAGACGGCGGTCAAGAATATCCTGAAGTACCTGAAAAGGACTAAGGAGATATTTCTCGTGTATGGAGGTGACGAAGAGCTCGCCGTAAAAGGTTACGTCGATGCAAGCTTTGACACAGATCCGGATGACTCTAAGTCGCAAACCGGATACGTATTTATTCTTAATGGGGGTGCAGTAAGCTGGTGCAGTTCCAAGCAAAGCGTCGTAGCAGATTCTACATGTGAAGCGGAGTACATGGCTGCCTCGGAGGCGGCTAAGGAGGGTGTCTGGATGAAGCAGTTCATGACGGATCTTGGAGTGGTGCCAAGTGCACTGGATCCAATAACCTTGTTCTGTGACAACACTGGTGCCATTGCCTTAGCAAAGGAACCAAGGTTTCACAAGAAGACCAGACACATCAAACGACGCTTCAACCTCATCCGCGACTACGTCGAGGAGGAGGACGTAAATATATGCAAAGTGCACACAGATCTGAATGTAGCAGACCCGCTGACTAAACCTCTTCCACGGCCAAAACATGATCGACACCAGAACTGTATGGGTGTTAGATTTATTACAATGTAATTCACATGGTGATGTGAGGGCTAGATTATTGACTCTAGTGCAAGTGGGAGACTGTTGGAATTATGCCCTAGAGGCAATAATAAATGTATAGTTATTATTATAATTCCTGTATCAAGATACTAGTTTATTATCCATGCTATAATTGTATTGAATGAAGACTCATTTACATGTGTGTATACATAGACAAAACACCGTCCCTAGCATGCCTCTAGTTGGCTAGCCAGTTGATCGATGATAGTCAGTGTCTTCTGATTATGAACAAGGTGTTGTTGCTTGATAACTGGATCACGTCATTAGGAGAATCACGTGATGGACTAGACCCAAACTAATAGACGTAGCATGTTGATCGTGTCATTTTGTTGCTACTGTTTTCTGCGTGTCAAGTATTTATTCCTATGACCATGAGATCATATAACTCACTGACACCGGAGGAATGCTTTGTGTGTATCAAACGTCGCAACGTAACTGGGTGACTATAAAGATGCTCTACAGGTATCTCCGAAGGTGTTAGTTGAGTTAGTATGGATCAAGACTGGGATTTGTCACTCCGTGTGACGGAGAGGTATCTCGGGGCCCACTCGGTAATACAACATCACACACAAGCCTTGCAAGCAATGTAACTTAGTGTAAGTTGCGGGATCTTGTATTACGGAACGAGTAAAGAGACTTGCCGGTAAACGAGATTGAAATAGGTATACGGATACTGACGATCGAATCTCGGGCAAGTAACATACCGAAGGACAAAGGGAATGACATACGGGATTATACGAATCCTTGGCATTGAGGTTCAAACGATAAAGATCTTCGTAGAATATGTAGGATCCAATATGGGCATCCAGGTCCCGCTGTTGGATATTGACCGAGGAGTCTCTCGGGTCATGTCTACATAGTTCTCGAACCCGCAGGGTCTGCACACTTAAGGTTCGACGTTGTTTTATGCGTATTTGAGTTATATGGTTGGTTACCGAATGTTGTTCGGAGTCCCGGATGAGATCACGGACGTCACGAGGGTTTCCGGAATGGTCCGGAAACGAAAATTGATATATAGGATGACCTCATTTGATTACCGAAAGGTTTTCGGAGTTACCGGGAATGTACCGGGAATGACGAATGGGTTCCGGGAGTTCACCGGAGGGGGGCAACCCACTCCGGGGAAGCCCATAGGCTTTTGGGGGACACACCAGCCCTTAGTGGGCTGGTGGGACAGCCCCAAGGGAGCCTATGCGCCAAGATAAGAAAATCAAAGGAAAAGAAAAAAAAAGAGGGAAGAAGTGGGAAGGGAGGGGGACTCCTCCCACCAAACCAAGTCCAACTCGGTTTGGGGGGGGGGAGTCCTCCCCCCCTTGGCTCGGCCGACCCCTTGGGGATCCCTTGGACCCCAAGGCAAGGTCCCCCTCCCTCCTCCTATATATATGGGGCTTTTAGGGCAGATTTAAGACGACTTTCTCACGGCTGCCCGACCACATACCTCCATAGTTTTTCCTCTAGATCGTATTTCTGCGGAGCTCGGGCGGAGCCCTGCTGAGACAAGATCATCACCAACCTCTGGAGCGCCGTCACGCTGCCGGAGAACTCTTCTACCTCTCCGTCTCTCTTGCTGGATCAAGAAGGCCGAGATCATCGTCGAGTTGTACGTGTGCTGAACGCGGAGGTGCCGTCCGTTCGGTACTAGATCGTGGGACTGATCGCGGGATTGTTCACGGGGCGGATCGAGGGACGTGAGGACGTTCCACTACTTCAACCGCGTTCTCTAACGCTTCTGTTGTACGATCTACAAGGGTACGTAGATCACTCATCCCCTCTCGTAGATGGACATCACCATGATAGGTCTTCGTGCGCGTAGGAAAATTTTTGTTTCCCATGCGACGTTCCCCAACAGGTGAGAGCTTGTGCTGGCCGGCAGTGCGCTGGATTCTTCTGAGGACCAAGTCTCCCTCCCTGAAAGAGAGGGGCGTGATCCTTTTGCTGTGGTAGTATCTCAGCTTCTGTTGGTAGATGGCCGTCCGGCTCAAAGCCAAGTCCCTTGCTTCCTCGAGGAGATCCACACCGTCTTCTCTCGCCTCCTTCGCCTCCGTTTCTGTGTATAGGGTGACCCGAGGCGAGTCGAATTCGACATCCATGGGGATGATAGCCTCAGACCCGTATACCAGAAAGAATGGAGTGAAGCCGGTCGACCGGTTGGGCGTGGTGCGGAGGCTCCATGGTACAGTCGGCAATTCTTCGATCCAGCAACCGGCTGACCTGACCAGTGGTGCCACCAGCCTTGGCTTGATGCCGGCTAGGATCAGGTCGTTGGCCCTCTCCGCTTGGTTGTTTGACTGGGGGTGTTCCACTGAGGCCAGGTCAAGCCGGATGCCTAACTTGGAACAGTAGAGCGCCAGGGCGCCCTTGGCGAAGTTGGTGCCGTTGTCGGTGATGATGTTGTGGGGAACGCCATATCGGACAGAGATGTCTGTGATAAACCTGACAGAAGTGGGGCCTTCAAGCTTCTTGATAGGCCTGGCTTCGATCCACTTAGTGAACTTGTCGACGGCTACCAGAAGATGCGTCATCCCTCCGCGAGCCGTCTTGAAGGGCCAACCATGTCCAGTCCCCAGACGGCGAATGGCCATGATAAGGGAATGGTTTTCAGCGCTGAAGGCGGCATATGGCTTTGTGCACTGAAGCATTGGCAGCCTTGACATTTGTCCACCAGATCCACAGCCTCCTCGAGGGCCGTGGGCTAGTAGAATCCATGTCGGAATGCTTTGGTCACCAGGGTTTTGGAGGCGGCATGATGCCCACACTTCCCTTGGTGGATGTCTCTAAGGATCTCCTGCCCTTTTTCTGATTCGACGCAGCGTTGGAACACGCCGGTCGTGCTGCGTCGCACCAGCTCGCGATTGATGATGGCATAGGCGGTGGACCTGCACTGGGTCTGTCTCGCCTGTGCCTCGTTCTAAGGAAGTTCGCCGCGAAGAAGGAAGGCCAGAATGGTCTGAGCCCATGATGGAGCCGACACAAGGGTCGCCTCCGCTTCTTTTTGACTGTTGGGGGCTTCTGCAGCCCCCGAGCTTGATGGCGTCTCCGATGCTATTACCACAGCCGGCTCATCGTCTATCTCCATGACGTCCACCCACTGGGAGGATTCGAGCCCGGGCAGAGCCGGGGTTGTCGTTGTTGGAGTCGGGTGGACCAATGGAGCCGGATTAGGATCCGAAGCCAGCGTAGTTGGTGGAGCCGACGGTGCTTGCACCGTAGACTCAGTCGGTGCCGTATTTGGAGCTGGTGCCGTCAGTGCAGCCGGCGTGGGGTCCATAGCCGGCACAACTGGCGGAGCCGGCGGCGCTTGTATCATGGAGTCGGCCGGTACGAAGATTGATGCCAACTCCGGAGACAGCTTGATAGACGGCTTGTGGAGTTGCTCGAGGGAGACACCGGCTGGGATGGCCTGCCTCGTGGAGCCGATCTTTGCCAGCGTATCTACCGCCTCATTTTCCGCCCTGGGAACATGGTGGAACTCACAACCCTCGAAGGGGCCGCTGAGTTGCTGGATGAGGAAGCGGTAGCTTGCCATGTTGTCGTCCCTGGCGTCCCATTCGCCACAGACATGTTGTACCACCAAGTCCGAATCGCCGAAGCATATGAGCCGCCGGATGCCAATCTCCTTGGCAAGCCGGAGGCCATGAGCCAGTGCCTCGTACTTGGCAACGTTGTTGGAGGCGGCGAAATGGATCTGGAGAGCGTACTTGAGCTGGTCCCCTTTCGGGGACGTCAAGATGATGCCGGCTCCCAGTCCTGTCCGCATCTTTGAGTCGTCGAAGTGCATCCGCCAATGCGTGGAGTCCGGAGGCGGTGGCTCGAACTGGGTCTCGCCCAGTCGACTAAGAAGTCGGCCACCACATGTGATTTGATGGCGGTGCGAGGCTCGTACCGAATATCGTGGTCCGCCATGGCAATGGACCATTTGGCAATTCTGTCCGTGGCATCACGGTTGCCCATGATCTCTGAGAGCGGAGCAGTGCTCACCACAGTGATGGCATGCTCTTGGAAGTATTGTTTTAATTTCTTTGCAGCAAGGTAAACACCATAACACATTTTTTGATAATGAGGGTAGTTCTGCTTAGAGGCGGACAAGACCTCACTAAGGTAGTATACAGGGCGCTGCGCTGGCAGGGCCTTGCCTACCTCTTTGCGCTGAACTACCAACACTACGCTGACCACACGAGTGGTCGCCGCGATGTATATGAGTATGGGTTCCGTTTCAGATGGGGCTGCCAAGATTGGCAGGCTCATGATTACCCGCTTGAGGTCACGGAAGGCTTCGTCCGCCTGGTCGTTCCACTCGAACTTCGTCGTCTTCTTCATGAGCTAGTAGAGTGGAAGGGCCTTCTCGCCAAGCCGGCTGACGAACCGGCTGAGGGACGCCAAGCAGCCGGCGAACTTCTGGACGTCGAGGATCCGAGCCGGCCGCACCATCCGCTCGATGGTGCTGATCTTCTCAGGGTTCGCTTCGATGTCGCGGGCGGATACGAAGAACCCCAAGAGTTTGCCGCCTGGGACCCCGAAGACGCACTTCTCCGGATTGAGCCGGATCTTGTATTTGCGCAGATTGGCGAATGTCTCTCGCAGGTCGTCGAGGAGGCTGAAGTGCTGCTTTGTCTTGACGACGATGTCATCCACATAGACGTGGATGTTTCTGCCAATCTGTGGCAGTAGGCACTGCTGCATGCAGCGTTGGAATGTCGCACTTGCGTTCTTCAGACCGAACATCATGGTGGTATAGCAGTAGGCCCCAAAGGGCGTGATGAAGGAGGTCTTCAGGCGATCAGCTGGATCCAGCTTGATTTGATGGTAGCCTGAATAAGCATCCAGAAATGACAGCAGTTCGCAACCTGCAGTGGAGTCGATCACTTGATCTATCCTAGGCAACGCGAAAGGGTCTTTCGGACAGGCCTTATTCAGGCTAGTGTAGTCAATGCACATTCGCCATGTGTTGTTCTTCTTCAGCACCAGGACTGGGTTCGCCAGCCAGTCCGGGTGGAAAACCTCCATGATGAAGCCGGCTGCAAGGAGCCGGGTGATCTCTTCTCCGATTGTGCGCCGCTTCCCCTCGGCGAAGCGGCGCAAAGGTTGTTTCACCGGCTTTGCATCGGGTCGCACGTGAAGTTTGTGCTCGGCGTACTTCCTCGGAACACCCGGCATGTCCTTGGGGGACCATGCAAAGATGTCCCGGTTCTCACAGAGGAAGTCGACGAGTTCGCCTTCCTATTTGGGGCTGAGGCCAGCCCCGATGGTGATGCACTGCTTTGGGTTGGCAGGGTCGAGTGGGACCTACTTGGTCTCTTTAGCCGGCTTGAAAGAGCCCTCGCCGGCCGATTGGGACGGAGGAGAAGGAATTGCCGGCTGCTCGGTAGCCTGGGCCACGAGCCGGTCGATCTGCCGCTTCTCCTCAGCAATCACCAAGGCGTCGGCGAGGCGGCTGCTATCTTGGGCGCACTCGAGCAACTTCTTGTAGTCGCCAACAACAGTGATGATGCCCTTGGGACCCGACATTTTCATCTTCAGGTAGGCGTAATGAGGAATAGCCATGAATTTGGCCAGAGCCGGTCTCCCCAGCAGCGCGTGAATACGGGCTACTGAGGTCCACCACCTTGAACCATATGGACTCACGGCGGAAGTGGGCCTTGTCGCCGAAGAGGACGTCCAGCTGGATCTTGCCGATGGGAGAGCATGACTGCCCAAGCACGATGCCATGGAAGACAGTGCTGGTTGGCAGGACGTCCGTCTCCTTGAGCCCGAGCTTGCGAGAGTGTCAAGGTAGAGGATGTTGATATTGTTGCCGCCATCGACCAGCACCCGAGAGAATCGGCAGGTGAGCCTCTTGGAGGCGAAGGTGGGGTCGAGGACGAGTGCGTATGACCCCGTGTTGGGCATCACCGCAGGGTGGTCCACCCGGCTCCATGTGATCGGTCTGTCCGACCAATGCATGTACTGGGGAACCGGGGGAATGGTGGCGTTCACCTCGCGCCGCCTTTGGCGCAGGTTGTGCTTGTCGTCGCCTTCGCTGGTGAAGACAACGAACGCTCCGTCTTGATGCGGATAGTCGTCAGGGTGTGGGCCATCGTCGCGAGGCGGCGACGGCGGAAGCGGAGCGTGATGA
Source organism: Hordeum vulgare subsp. vulgare (assembly GCF_904849725.1). NCBI lineage: Eukaryota > Viridiplantae > Streptophyta > Magnoliopsida > Poales > Poaceae > Hordeum > Hordeum vulgare. The sequence continues at coordinate 49,953,242 of NC_058523.1, forward strand.
GCAGCCGGTGCACGGGGCGCCGCCTGCGCACCCGGGGGAGCTGGCATTCCCTCCCCTTGCGCAACCGGCGTGCGATGCTGCACTGTCGAAGGGTATGGGTAGATGGCGTCGCCCTCGAATGTATCTTGCAGGGGGCGTCGAGCAGCTGCTCGAGAGACTGCCTGGGCTGCCAGTTGGGGTCGCCCTGATTGCGACGCTTTCGTGGGGGGCCGGCTTGGGAAGCCGACGCCTCGCCCTCCATGTTGGCCACTAGCTTGTTGTTGGCCATCTGATCCACTTTGCGCTTGTGTTGTTCTGGCCGCCTCGGTTGTCCCCAGCCGGCTTGGGAGTAGCCGGCGCAGGCACAACCTTGTCCAAGGCGAACACCTTGATGCGCATTGCGGAGTCGGCCGTGGCGTACTTGTCCGCCTTGGCCATGAGCACCGCCAAAGAGGTGGGCTCGGCGCACATGAGCTTGTGCTTGAGGAGGGTGCCATCTCGGCATCCGTCGATGAAGTATTGTATGGCTTGTACCTCATGTACCCCCTCACAGGAGTTGCGGAGCTCAGTCCATCGGGTGACGTAGTCGCGGAGGGGTTCGTCGGCCTTCTGGACGCACATGGCCAGCTCATGAGGCCGACTAAGGCGCTTGTAGGTGCCGGTGAAGTTGCGGACGAACGCCTCCTCGAAGTCCACCCAGGAATTGACGCTGCCGGCCGGGAGGCTGTTAAGCCACGTCCGGGCCGACCCGGCCAGCATGAGTGGTACGTAGCGAACTGCTACGCGCTTGTTGCCCCTGGCGATGCCCACGGCCGTGGTGTAGTCGATCAACCAGTCTTCTGGCTTGGCCGTGCCGTTATATTTTGGCGTATCCCGAGGCAAGGTGAAGCCTCGGGGGGACGGCTCCCCTCGAATCCGGGGGCCAAAGCACGCCGGACCAACGGGTCCGTCTTCCCCTAGGAGGGCCGCATGGGCCAGGGCGATGATGCGCCGGCGAGCGTCCCGCTCATCCTGGGTGGCGGGGGTGCCAGCCCCGTTGACGAGAGGGGAGGCGCCTCGGGAGCCGGAGGCATGAGTCCTGCGCGGGGGAAGATCCCCGTACTCCGAATCGCCCTCGTCGCTTCCGCGACGTAAGCCCGAGGTGTGCTCGCTCTGGTGCCGCGAGCACCTCGCCCCTCCAGCCGGAAGGGCGATGCGAGGAAGATCCTTCGGCGTGGTGCTGGCCGCTAGGGTTGCGGCGAGCCCCCCGAGTTGGGTCTCGGGGACTCCGATTGAGCCTGACCAGTGTCAATCCAAGCGTGTTGCTGGTTAGCGGCGTCAAGGAGATCCTTGACACGCTTCTCCTGGAAGGCGCGCTCCTCGCCTTCCAGGCTCGCCATCTCCTCCATGGCAGCCTGCGCCGCCCGCATGTTGGCTGCAGGAGTCTCGTATGTGGGCAGATCACCGCCTAGAACTTCAGCGACGAACCGGCTGCGGCTGCGTACCGATCCAAGCCGACTAGGGGCCTCGGAAATCGGAGTGAGGCTGTATGCGGAGTTGTACTAGCGGTGCGTAGCCTCCAACCGACGTTTCGCCGAGGCGACAGCGATGCCCTCCTCCAAGATACGCCTGCGAGCCTCCTCCAGCAAGGCCCGAGCGTCTGCAGGGTCGGTGGAAGCGGCGACCGGTGTCTTCAGGCCGGCGATGGCATCCCGAAGGGTATCAGCGGCGGCCGCAGCGGGCTCGCCGGCGCCTGCGGAGGCCTTGCCGGGAGCCGCGCTGGTGCCGGCGCCGTTAACCATCACCTCCACGGTGTTGGAGATGGCAGCAACGTTGTATGGGGTGAAGAACCCCACCGACGACGGAGGGCCGTCGAAGATGAGGACGTTACTAGGGTAAACGTCGTGGGCAGGCGTCTCAGCGATAGAGAGCCTGCTGAAGGTGGCTCAGAGCGCCTCAATGTCGTAGTCCTCGCCGAAGTAGCGTGGGCCGTCGTTGAGGCGAAGGTCGCTGAAGAGAATGCAGAGGTTCTCCATAGCTGTGACGACGACGCTAGGGAGCGCCTCGTCATCAGAATCTTCGTCCGAATCCGCATGGCGCACAGGGACGTCGACATCATGGGCGTCGCCTCGTCGAAAGCGAGCTCCACGGGCATGCAGACTGATCCGGACGCGATGCATCCGGTGGTGTAGGTGCGGGGCCCCGCCCAGCGCGTGAAGCCAGCCGATGTCGCGATCGGCCCCACGGTGGGCGCCAAATGTCAGTGAATACTCACAACATATGCCATAGGTAGGCTAAAGTCGGTGAGAACCGAAGGGACAAAGGTGGGCGCTGGGAACAAGGTTGGTACACGCATGGGACGCACGATGTACCCAGGTTCAGGGCTCTCCGTAGAGATAATACCCCTAATCCTGCTTGTATGTTTGATGTATGGGAACAGAGTACAATGTTGCTCCTAGAGCTGTGTTGGGAGGAGGAAGAGGGGAGCAGACGGCTCGTCTCTACCTCGCTCTCTGTTGGTTGATGAGTGTGTAGTGTTGAATGACTGGCAAGTGATCGGCCCCTCTGCATGGGGGGCGACTAGGGGGTTTTATAGACGAACCCGCCGGCCTACAATATGGATAAAGGGTACAAGCGTGGGACCCGGCTGGCTGCTTCACCGGCTGGCCAAGGGCCCACAAGGGTCTTGTCTTGTCGATGAGGGGCCCGTCGGCTGCATGGTCTCGTTTACCTATGGGACCCGCCGGCTGGCCAATGGGGCTCCCGCAAAAGGTTGACGCTGAGCACACGTTGTACGTCAAGCGTCGCCCCGCGAGATTCTTCATGGGCAGGCAGTACGACCGCCTCCACTGTTCCCCACGCCGAGTGCAGTAATGGAGTGGGAGTGTGACGGTCCGACATCAGGCTAGGTGATGGATCACAGCCGGGGTAGGTCAGCGGCGTGGCCGCCGACGCTCGTACCTGCCGGGCGCCCCAATCCAGTACCTTTGCTCACACGTAGCTATCTTTAATCGTGAGGTCTTTTTCCTGACCTACGATCTGATGTGACTGGTGATCCTCGGCCAGCTAGCCTCCTTGGTTAGCCGGCTCGCGGGTGGCCGCCTCCTCCCCAGTTCTTGCTGGCGGGACCAGGCCGGCTCTGAAGGGGAGGCCGCATGCATTCTAGCCGGCAGGGGATGCCTGGCCGGCCAGAAAGGTGGCCGCCTCGTCTTCGAGCCGGCAGGCGATGCCTAGCCGGTCAGAAGACTTGGGGCTTGGGAAACCCCATATCTTCATCTCCATTGGGCCGGAAATGAAGGAGCAAGCTTGATGAGCCTACCCCCGGGGTTATCCCCCGACACCCGGCCCATATCTGGGCGACCTTTATTTTTCGTTTTGCTTTTCCATCTTCATTTTTTCTAATTTATTAAAATAAGTTGAGAATTCAAAAAAGTTATGAAAAATAAAAAATGTCAATTTTGAAATAAAATGTTCAACAACTCATAAATGTTTGCGGGTTCAGAAATTGTTTGCTATTTTTAAAAAATGTTCGTATATTCAAAACAATTCGCAATTTTGGAAACTTTATTATAGAAATCAAAAAAGTTCAATGTTTTTCTAAAAGTTCTGGTGTTAAGAAATGTCATGTCCGGTTGACTTTTGTTTTTCGTTTTTTATTTTTTCTTCTTCTTTTTCAAATTCCTTTTTTTACACTTTAAATAATTTGAGTATTCAAAAAGTTCTGGAAAAATAAAAACATGAATGAGATTTTTGAAATAAAATGTTCAACTACTCATAAATGTTTGAGTATTCATAAGACATTCTTTATTTTTGAAAACTGTTCGAAATTCAGAAAAAATATCCAATTTTGAAAACAAATATTCAAGAAGTCAAAAAATGTTCATGATGTTTGTAATGTTTGGGTATTAAAAGTTGTTAATGAAATTGAACAAAAAATAATTCAATTAGTAAAATGTTCAAGATTTGAAAACGAAATCAAAAAATGTTCATGACTTACAAAATAGTTTATTAATTCATAAAATCTACTCCTCAAAATAAATAATTCATAAAATATTCACTGATTTATAAAATGATCAAGCATTTCGAAAAATGTTGATGAATTTTAAAAATTATTAGCCGAGTCTAGAAAAGTGGTTTATGAAATATTCACAACTAAAAAAAATTTGTTTTACCAATAGTATGCAATGTTCATCATTTTAGAAAAAATATTCGAAAATCTGTAAAAATGTTCGGGAATTCAAAAAAGAATCATGAATTATTATTTTCATGATTTTCAAAAGTTATTCATGATTTAAAAAAATTGAAAGTAATAGTGTATCTCGGTGATGAAGCAAAATATGGCCATAGCCATTAAAGAGTATGATTTTTTTTCTTCCGTTACAATACACAGCCGTTTTGCTAGCAGTTATAATGAAGCATTGAAGATTCTCTTTTCTACACAAGCCACCGTTATTTTTCCATCAAAACTTTATGCAATTTTTTCTTGATTTTTTAACTTTTAAAAATAAACTTATTCGTCTACACAGGGAATTTCCCCTCATGTATCCATAGAGTAGGAATTCAAACCAGCCGAGTTTTGTTGGACTGTAGTAGCTGAATAGCTCTGACTAGGCACCGAACCGATCTGAACCGTCCATCCGTGATCAGACGACAGACGGCCACCCTGCGGCGCACGCTATTTATCCGTTCCTCGCGCGCTCGTGACTCCCGATGGCGACGGCAGCGCGGCGCCTCGTCCCCTTCCACCTCCGCCCGCCCGGCGCGCGCCCGCTCGCCGCCGTTGCGGCAGCTCCCCACAGCCGCAAGCGCGATGCCGTCTCCTGCAAATCCCCCGGCAAGACCAGGGCGAAGAACAAGGCCAAGGACACCACCATGTGGCGGCCGCAGCGGCGGGAGCTGGAGGAGCACCTCAAGCGGCGCACCCGCTCCGCCGGCGCCTTCGACCCCGGACTCTACCGCCGCCACTCCCACTCCCACCACGTTCCCGTCTTGCTCGGCGAGGTCCTCGCCGCGTTCCGCCGCCCGCTCCCGCTCCGCTCCTTCGTCGACTGCACCCTCGGTGCCGCCGGCCACTCCCTCGCCGTCCGTAACCCCTTCCCTTTCGCATTTACCTTTCCGTTGTCGTGGGAGCAAGCTGTTATGCTTTGTACAACTAGAATTGAATACCTGTACCGCTGTAGGCGCTGCGACCTCAATGCCATGGTGCTCATTTGTGCCCATAAGCTGTTTGATGGAATGCGTCTTGGGTAACAGATGATGGGGGCACACCCGGAGATGGAGCTGCACGTTGGCATGGACGTCGACCCCTCTGCGCTGGAGATTGGCCAGCGCCACATCGAAGCTTTCCTTGCTAGTAGGGCAGCTGAGGAAGGAGGAGAAGATGCACTGCAAGGGACACTGCGCGCATATACTCACGTCAAGAATTTCAAGTACATCAAGCATGTTCTTGGTGGCGTTGATGAGAGCCTGGCGGATGGCTCGTGTGGAGTTGACGGTATCCTTATCGACCTTGGCATGTCATCCATGCAGGTAAAAAGTCAGTAAAATGTGATGAAACTGATGCTAAGACTTCTGAATTTCCCATTGTCTGACCCAATTTTTTCGGTGTGCTGTGTGCAGGTTAACAGGTCAGATAGGGGATTCAGTGTGCTTAATGATGGTCCACTTGACATGCGCATGGACCCGAGGGTCAGTGTTGATTTAGTCTTACTTACTGCCTTACTGGTTATTTCTTTATTCTACTTATCGGAATGCACCATCTATGGATGCCATATTCGTTTTTGCTACTTACTACAATCACTCAGTGTTGCAAACTTGCATGACTAAAGATTAAAACAACTTATATCTAATATTACTTTGTCTTGCCAAAAGATCATTTATTGGCAGATAGCATGAGCTGCAATTATTTAGATGCGCTCCTATTCATAATGCCAATCACAGTCTATCTAGGAATTTGTAAAACACAGTTGCACTTGGTTCATTTCTGTTTCTGTATTTACATGCACAAGTTCCATATTAATTTATCATGGCAGTTAATATTTCTATCTGTAATGTACACGAGAGACATTATAAAATATCTACTGTGCGCCATTTCCATGATGAACATCCCAATCGACGATTAATATCTTGTTAGGTCTGAAAATAAATCCACCTTCTTAGTAGATCACATCATGACAAATTGCGATAACTGTTCCTACATAGAAACATAGTTTAAAAAGGCGTGCCTAGACTCTAGGCGTTACAAAATTCCAAGCGCTTAATGTGCGCATAACTGCGCTTAAGCATGCGTGAAAAGCGCAAGGTTGTAGAAGTTAATCATGTTGTTTCTTTAGGATTAGGAAAGAAAGCCAAACCGAGTCCTAGTAGTATTAGGATTCCTAGTCCTAGTCTATTTCCATAGTCCCTTGTGGACGTGTATAAAAGACATCCTAGGGATGTTGATTGTAACACCAGAAAAACGAAAAGCAATACAAAGCAAAGGCTCGACACGGGCCTTTAGCCATAAAATCCATCGATCAGTTTTATTTGTGTCGCTAGTTACGCAAGTTCCGTCAAGTAGCCGGCCGAAGCAAGAATCGCGTAGGCACGCCTGTACAGCTGCCTACGCACGTTCAAAAGCCAACAATTGGTATCTAGAGCCTCGACGATCTACGATCTACGATGACGGACAGCGACGCTGAGTCGGTCAAGTCCGGCAGTGGCGGTGCCAAGGCGAACAAGAACGGCGACAAGGTGAAGAAGGGCGTCAAGTCAGCAACCAGTGGTGGAGGAACGAGCGGCGCCAACGTCCAGGCGCATCGCAACATCCCCATCCAGTACCCGATGCTCACCGACGCCAACTACGGCGTGTGGGCGGTGAAGATGAAGATTATTCTTCGATCCCTTCGAGTGTGGGAGGCCATCACGGACGACGACGTCGACGAGGAGCGCGACGAAGGTGCCATGGCCGTCATAGCCCAGTCTGTGCCGGATTCCGTGCTGATGACATTGGCGGAGTTCGAGACGGCAAGAGAGGCGTGGAACGCACTCAAGGAGATGAGGATCGGAGAAGATCGCGTCACCAAGGCACGGGCACAAGTGCTGAAGCGCCAATTTCACAAGTTGCAGATGGAGGAAACTGACTCGGTGAACGACTACGCCATGTGTCTTACTACTCTGGTGGGAGAGATCCGCGCGCTTGGTTCAAAGCTCGAGGAGACCGAGATTGTGGAGAAATTTTTCAGTTCAGTGATTGACAAATTCACGTACATCATCGGCACGCTCGAGCAGCTTTACGACATCGACGACATGACCATAACGGAGGCGATCGGACGCCTGCGAACGTGGGAAGAGAATGCTTGTGGCAGTCGAAAAGGCAACGGAGGAGGTAGTGACCAACTCATGTACTCGCGCGCAGATTGGGAGGCCCCAAGTAGCAAAGGGAGGTGTGACGGTGACGAAGGCTCAAGCAACACGAAGTGCGGCGGACAAACCGGAGAAGGCAAAGGAAAAGGCAAACCACAAGGTCGTGGTAAGGCAGACCGATCTAAAGGGCGGAAGCAACGGAACTTGGATATGTCCGAGGTCAAGTGCTATAACTGCAACGAGATGGGTCACTTTGCAAAGAATTGTCCGGAGCCTGACAAGCGGGAGATCAAGGCAAATTTGGCAAAGGAGGAAGACAAAGGTCCAGGTCTTCTGATGGCTGAAGTTTGTGATCTCGTTGAAACAGTGGTTATGAAACCAAGCTGGAAGGTGCTACTTCATGAGAAGAATGTAACACCTAAGTTATCCGGGGATCACAACGTGTCGTGGTATCTCGACACGGGTGCCAGTAACCACATGACGGGATGCAAGGAGAAATTTCTCGAGCTCGAATATGATGTTGAAGGCTCGGTCAAGTTTGGTGATGGTTCAAATGTGGAGATTTGTGGGCAAGGATCTGTCCTCTTCGAGGGTCTCACAGGCGAACATCGCATACTCACCGGAGTGTACTACATCCCACGGCTTCGCAACAACATCATCTCTATCGGGAAGCTTGACGAGAATGGATGCAAGGTGGATATCGAGAACGGAGTGATGACGATCTTCGACAACCTCCGGAACGTGCTAACTCGTGTTAGTCGCACACAGAACAGGCTCTATTTCCTCAACCTTGATCAATCTCAACCGGAGTGTTGGCTCGCCAAGAGTGATGATGATTCGTGGTTATGGCATGCTAGATTTGGACACGTTAACTTCTACGCCTTGAAGAAGATGTCAAAGATGGAGATGGTATCCGGGATGCCAGTTATCGACCATGTTGATCGAGTATGTGACGGGTGCTTGGTTGGAAAACAGCACCGCGGGCCATTCCCTGCTCAGTCTACCTATCGTGCAAGTGATGCACTCGAGCTGCTCCATGGTGATCTATGTGGCCCTATCACCCCGGCAACTCACGCTGGAAAGAAGTATTTCTTCCTTGTGGTAGATGACTACTCGAGATATATGTGGGTCGTTCTCCTACGGTCTAAAGATGAGGCGTTTGAAGCATTCAAGAAGCTGAAGGCTGCAACAGAGATGGAACACAAACTGAAGGTTCGCGCTCTATGGACAGATCGCGGCGGAGAGTTTACGTCGAATGAGTTCAACGACTACTGCGAGAAGATTGGCATAAAGAGGTTCCTCACGGCACCTTACATGCCGCAGCAGAATGGGGTCGTTGAAAGGCGCAATCGAACCGTCGTTGACATGGCAAGGAGTTTACTCAAGAGCAAGAACCTGCCGGGGACTTTTTGGGGAGAAGCTGTCTCGACGGCGGTCTATCTTCTCAACCGAGCTCCAACGAAGGCGGTGATCGGCAAGACTCCGTATGAAGCAATTTACGGATGTAAGCCGAATGTGTCTCATCTACGGACATTCGGGTGCGTGGCACATGTGAAGACGGCGGAGCCGCACCTCTCAAAGCTTGCCGATCGTAGCACCAAGATGGTGTTCATCGGATACGAGAGCAGTTCTGGCACCAAGGCATACCGTTTCCACGATCCACAAACCAAGCGTCTACGGATTTCATGCGACGTCGTGTTTGAAGAAAACCAAGCGTGGAATTGGAGCGCCGCAGCGACGATGCTCCAAACAGTAACATATTTGCAGTTGAATTTCCAACTGATGATGATGCAGGGGAGGATGTCCAGGTGGTTGGCAAGACGTCCAACCAAGGTGACCACAATGGTAGTGATCATCATGGTGCCGACACCGACGACGACGCGCATAGGTCGCAAGGAGATAGCGACAACGCCGCGCACGACACAGGCGGAGATCTCGACGACAACATCGACAACGAGGCGCATAGTGACGACGACAATCAAGATGATGGTCACGGTCACGACGACTACGCCGACGACACGGATATCGATGACACACCAGGGTCTCAGCCGTCTTCCTCAAGTGCATCAACACCGACACAATTTGTGTCGCCTCCTTCGCAAGCCACAACGGACTCCTCAGGGCCTCGTCGCTACAAGACCCTCAAGAAAGTCTACAAGTACACAAAGCCAGTTACGCTCGAGTACTCCGGACTATGTCTGTTCGGAGTTGAGGAGCCGGCGAACTTCGTAGAGGCGAGCAAAAGTCCTAGCTGGACGCACGCCATGGATGAGGAGATGAAGGCAATTGAGAGCAATGGCACGTGGACTTTGGTAACCCGACCTCCAAACCAAAAGACGATAGGTTTGAAGTGGGTTTACAAGTTAAAGAAGGACACGGAGGGTGCCATTGTGAAGTACAAGGCAAGGCTCGTTGCAAAGGGCTACGTACAACGTCAAGGAGTTGACTATGATGAGGTGTTTGCACCGGTTGCTCGAATCGAGACGGTGAGAGTGCTCCTAGCTTTGGCAGCACAAGAGGATTGGAAGGTTCATCATATAGATGTTAAATCCGCTTTTCTCAACGGCGATCTTAAAAGCCAACAAAGGTGGTGGCAAAACGCGCAATCAACACATTATTTTTCATTAGATGCCAGACTACAGTCCATCTTAAAAGTTCTTTGCAATGTCCAGAATATCCAGATTTCTTTTTTGTATGTTACTTCATGTTTGAGTCAATGTTGGCGAATTAGTAATGTCCAAATGGTACAACTCAACCTTGATATATGTTTTGTGTCACAATTGTTTACTGCTTCTAACCTATAGCTGAACTAGACAGGCAACTTTAACAGCAGAAGATATCTTGAACTCTTGGCCTGAGCTTGAAGTTGGGCGTATCCTCCGTGATTATGGGGAGGAAAGCAATTGGCAATCCCTTCAGAGGCGAATCGTTAAAGAACGGAAGACGGGGGGTTTACACTCTACAGGCGAGCTTGTCAAACTTATCCAAAGAACGTGTACCATTTCAGGAGGTACGCATGAAGCTAGATTATGATAATATAGTTTGAGGTTTTCATCTATCATAATTAGAATTCAAGGTTTTCTTTTCTTTTCTGTTCTGCTTGATAAACCTTTGTGAATTTACTAAGAAGTAATGATTTCTTGTGGACCCTTTGATCCTTGGTTTATGCAAATTTCTGCTTGCTACTTTGTAAATGTTCTCATGGTTCTCACTCTACCATATAATATAACTTCTCTACAAAAAAGAAGAAGATTGGTATTTTCACAAGGTGGAGATAACTAAAATAAGAATCTCACAAGTTTATAAATTACAGGACGACAAGGCTGGATTAAGACTGCAACAAGGGTATTTCAGGCCCTTAGGATTGCAGTTAACGATGAGCTCCGAACTTTAGAAGACGCACTTCATTCGTGTTTTGACTGCCTAGCTACAGATGGCCGTCTTGCTGTGATCTCATTCCACAGCTTAGAGGACAGAATTGTGAAGCAGACATTCCTGGAGCTTATTCATGGGGGTGAAGCAGATGGCGATGATGACGACTTGGCGTATGCTGACATCGACGATGAAGATGAACCATGGTTTAAGCAGAGGGTGCAAGGGACTAACGGCACCGTCCTGACAAAAAGACCGATAACCCCTTCACAAGAGGAAGAGAAACTAAATCAAAGGTGTAGAAGTGCAAAGCTGAGAGTTATCCAGAAGGCCTGATAAAAGTAAATCTGGGTAATAAGTTGTCAAGGACCGCTGAGGAGATTGACGCATAGATTTGTCGCCAAACATGTGAGCATGAGTTTCTCACCTGTACACCTGGAAGCAAACACTTCGAAATCGCCTGAAACTTAGCTGGGGGGGGGGGGGGGGGGGGGATAGGAGGTCTTTGCTTCCCCCAAAGATGGGAACATGGAAGATAGAGGGTTAGGATAGTCCAGAAGTAATCATCTCACCTTGTTTGTACTTTGTACGTACCATTTTTCCAACTTCACTCATGTATATTGTACTCTGTTTGCCACCTTCTCTTGCAAAATGCAACCAATTTTTATGCTTCTGCATTCGACATCTCAGTTCTTGGTCATGTTCCCAGCAACCTGGGTGCTTGCTGTGTTCCCTCGTTTCATATAAAGTTCTGTACTAATCGGGGCTAGGTACCCGCGTGTGCCACAGACACCGGTGAAAGTGCGTGTCTGGTCGGGCTGGAGCAGCTTGGCGAGCGCGAAGTTGGCAATTTTCGCCGTGCTGCCCCATCTACGAGGATATTCTGCGGATTGACGTTGCAGTGGATCCCAACTTTTATTTGAACCGGGCAACCCCTTTCCATTACTCTCATAACGGAAATACAGAGTCCAAAGTCAGAAAAAAGGAAACCAGAAAAGAGGTGCGAGCTCAAAGCATTCTTAGGAAACCTATACATAGGCACTCGTCATCGAGCAGCCTACCGTAGGACAAAAACCCAAGAACACTCATATCACGCACTAACCATCCAAAGAGTTTTTAGGAAAACTGCAAGCAAAACAACACAGGTCAACACCTGAAATCACTCCACGCAGGGAGGCCACCAAAGCAACTGAGTATCATCAAACTACACCCATCAACAATCATCCTCCGGGGCCGCACAAATCCTCAGCAAATTTGACGCATTCCTCTTCAGCATCTTCACCCTTCGCTCCAGCGCCAGTTTGTCCTCCCCCGTCAGCAGCCGTGCCCAATATGCAGTGGATTACAACTCGACCGAGTACTACAACTTTTCCAGATTGTTAGGAATTGTGTATCTCATCAGCGGCCAACCAACTAATTACATAAGCCACATGGATAAACCACAGACTCATGAATTTGGTGTGGGTTGTATTGCGGTCATCTAGAATGAATGGCTTGAGAAGAACCGATGTAATTTTCAAGGCAAGAGACCATTATTTTCATTATGAATAGACAAAACATCTCTTAATGTCCTATCCAAAGCTTCAAAACATTAGCGGTCATTGGAGCTTCGTCCCATAGAATAAGAGATGCATGTTGACACAATCCAGCGAGCATTGAACTTCTAGATATACAACACTGAGAACGGTCATTCACGTCCAACGGAATTTTAAATCTTGAATGCCCAGTTCGCCCTCCAGGTAGCAACAAAGATGCAACACCAGACGATGCCACGGCAAGTACAACACGACGTTCAGACCTAAGAGTGGCATGATAGAATTCCATAAAAATGTCTTACCAGACCCCCCACATCCAGAAACAAAATAAAAACCACCCTTATCACCATAAACTGCAGATACTATTTCATGTTGTATACTCTTTTGTTCATCATTTAACTTGCAATATAGCATGTCAGCCTCAACTATCAATCTAGCAATATCATAGCTCAATTCCTCGGCAATCAATCTATTGAAGCATCCGTCATCAGTTGGAATAGTACGCGAGGTCAGATTAAATGAAGCAAGACATGATCCATTTTTTGTGAACATGGAAGCCATTTCACGGAGGAGACATTCCTGCAAGTAATCCGACGGCACGTCATACCTCTGGTTACCAAGTGCAGCTGAAAGTCTGAACGATATATCTTCGGTCATACTTGGCCAAAACCGCTCAAAAATAGCACGACCATTGCCAACTTCACGATGCAAAAGAACAATCATAAAGAGATGTCTTAGCTGGAATGGGCTTGCCCACATGGTAGCTTCATCAAAGAGTTTAAACCACTCATTGTCATCCCCAACTAAACCTCTTGACGGGCATGCTTCCTTAAATGTATGTCAACCATTATGCATTCTCAAATCTTCAAAACAGGTTGCACCAGGGACAACCATAAGCAACATCCGAAGAAAATACAATTCACCATTTTCTGGATGCACATGGTAAATACGTCCAATCTTACTGCCAATCTTTTCGTTGTGTTTCCTTTTCGTCCAAACTTTATCACTTCTATTCCAAACCCATTCACTTGGAAAATCTAAATATGTCAACGATCTAGCTGAGCTATATTTTTTATTTGCGATGAACCACTCCGTTAACATGGTTTTTGTAGCAGACAGGCTATCTACTACATTCCCCAAATCATCTCTTTCAGAAAATATAATTCGATTCATATTAGGAAGGTGCACAATTAATCTCTCGACAGAAGGTTTGCAACCATGGATATTGTATGCAAACATTCGCCAAAAAGCTTCACATGCAGAAAGATACCTACCAGATATAAAATATAAATTAATTAATAGAAGGAAAGAACGACACATACCAACACCGCATACTTTTCGTGCTGATTTGTTTTAATTAGATGAATTAATTATACATACCTGCACCTAATATAATCATCAATTTCATTTCTGCCGGTAGGAGAAGGAACTGTAAAAAAATACTACGTGGCCTATTATCAACATCGAAAATACTACGTGGCCTATTATCAATATCGATACGCATTTGAACTATGTCATGGCCCTTCGTAAGATATTTAAATAAATACTTCAATAAGTTGGTCTTGTTGCACCACTTGACATTTATGTGAGCATCAAACTTCTTCAATAGCATCATATTATATGGGACAACCCATTGGTTTCCCAAACGAAGAGAATCTTTTTGTCTAAGCACATAACGTCCATTGTCACGCCTTCGATAAACCGGAAATCCAATGTTATCAATCTCCGCTTCCGTCGGTTACGTAAAATATCAGCAAGTTCCATAACGGGAGTAGCCAGCACTAAAAACGACAACATAATTAAATTAGAAATATTTAAACCAATATCAGCAAGTTCCTAATAAGAGTAGACCAGCACTAATAATGAAAAGAGAACGAAATTAGATATATCTAAACCAAACACCATACATAAAAGATACAGTAGACCGACGATACAAAACACAAACTTACCCAAAGGAGTGGAGCAATAAGAAGACCCCTCTCTACGCAACGGAACCACACGTGGTCGTCTAACTTGATCAACACCAGACTTGAAGCCACAAAAAGATCCTCTCTCACACGAGTTACAGCATTAACAACAACCATTTGTACTAAAACATAAAAAGCAATCAATATAACAAATTTAAAAATATATACGTAAAAGATACCAAATAGCATACGGGAGGCACACTAGTGGAAAACGGGCCTTTGGCCGGGACACTTTAGTCCCGGCCTGCCTCTGGGCCGGGACTAAAGGCCCGGCCACGTCGCCCAATTCTCAATGACTCCCTCAAAGCTTTAGTCCCGACCCGTAAAGAGCTTTTAGTCCCGGTTCGTGTCCCAAACCGGGACTAAAGGGCTACGCGGTGGACAGTGGTGGTGGCAACCGTTCGTATCCCCCTTTAGTCCCGGTTGGTGGCTGAACCCGGGACTAAAGGCCTAACACGTGGCCTGTCGTAGTGGTGGCAACCGTTGGTATACCTCTTTAGTCTTGGTTGGTGGCTCAACCGGGACTAAAGGCCCTAAACGGTTTGCATCCCGCGTCATTTCGGGCGATGAAAAGCACGAACCGAAGTAGAGTCGCAATTTCTCTGTTTCTTCTTCTCTCTCACTCTTGCTCTCTGTTCTTCTCCTCTCTTCTTCCCTTCTCTTCTTCCATCATGCCAACTCGTTTTGAAGAGGTGCTCGCACATGGCACGACCACGCTCCATGTCGTGTACACGAACGAGAGCAGGGAGATGCCGTTTTTTCTTGAACAGTTGAAGGAAGGATGGCTTGACGGCGCAATGAATCATGAGAAGTTCTTGGGGCTTGATCTGGAGTACACGACCGATCAACGCGGTGTTGCCGTCATCCAACTATGCTTCGCACACCATGTCTTGATCTTTCAATGAGGGAGGTAAGTTTTGAGGCTTTCTTTGATCCAAGATAATGACATTGTAAGTTTATTTGTTTCAATCATAGTTGGTTTCCTTCAAATAGTTGTAGTAAAACAATTTTCATTAGTTGAAGGGGAACACAATCTAATTGGAATTGTGTGTCATAATCTGAAAAATTGTATTAGAATCAACTATTGTTTAATATGTTTCATTGGAATCATAGTTGGTTCCCTTCAAATAGTTGTAGTGAAACAATTTTGATTAGTTGAAGGGGAACACAATCTAATTGAAATAGTGTGCCATAATCTGAAAAATCGTATTAGAATCAACTAGTGTTTAATATGTTCCATTGAAATCATAGTTGGTTCCCTTCAAATAGTTGTAGTGAAACAATTTTGATTAGTTAAAGGGGAACACAATCTGATTGGAATAGTGTTCCATAATCTGAAAAATCGTATTAGAATCAACTAGTGTTTAATATGTTTTATTGGAATCATAGTTGGTTTGCTTCAAATAGTTGTAGTGAAACAATTTTGATTAATTGAAGGAAACACAATCTGATTGAAATAGTGTTCCACAATCTGAAAAATCTGATTGGTTCAATATGTTTCATTGAAATCATAGTTGTAGTGATACAATTTTATTCGGTGTTCTTTGATCCAAGGTTATGAAAATTGCATATAGCTAGTGATCTCTCTAGGTTCCATTGGATAGCAATATGATATGTCATAGTCATGAAAATTGCATATAGCTAGTGATATTTCTAGGTTCCATTGAATAGCTATAGTGATCTCTCTAGGTTCCATTGTATATGTTCTATTTGAATCCTAAAGATAATTTTCTCTTTAGTTGTGGTGAAACATGTTTCCTTATTGCAGGAGTATGTAACATTTGTTCCATTTTAATTTGTTTCTGTTACAGTAGTGACAAGCATTGTTCAGAACTTATGAACTTCCTTCGCAGCGGCATCACTTTTGCTAGCGTTGACATAAGGAACGACAAGCTGAAGATGAGGCACAGCTTCGGTATTGAAATATCAACTGGTTGCCTCATTGATCTCCAAATGGTATTCAGGCTTCGACATGTCAGGACTTCGATGGCTCATATGGCAATTGCCTTGATCGACGAGGAATATGGTGATATGAAGACCAATTTCCCAAAGTCTCAGCACAAACTTTGGGAGAAGGCCCCACTTGATCGTATCAACATTGAGTATGCAGCAAAAGATGCATACGTTTCATACGAGTTATACTGCAAGATTCGAGTCGTCAACTATGGCCCGCGTCACCTCGAGGAAGGTGGACATTCTGATTCAGAAGATTCAGACGAGTAGTGTTCTCAACGTCGAACACTTGTATATATATCTATGGTAGCTATTATTATGAACTAGCTATTATTATGAACTGTTTGGACTAGTATCATGTACTGTTTGGACCAATTTATATATGTCTAGTTTCTGTTTGTGCCGTTATAGTTTCTAAATTTGAATGGTTTAGCCCTTTCTAACTTCATTTGCTATTTTTGAATGGTTTAGCCCTTTCTAACTTCATGGTATCATGTATTTCGATCACATATATATACAAAAAGTCTTCAGTTCAAATAAATTCAAAAAATGAAATCCTTTTGTAACAGATCTGTTTTTAATTAAAACAATCATTTAAAAATAAAAGACCATTAGTCCCACGTGCGCACCATTTTAAAAAGCAGCAGACTGGTCAACAACTGAACCATCAAACAGAGCCGAAGGTTCTCTTAAAGAGAGGAAAAATTATACTCCCTTCATTTTTAAATATAACTCTTTTAAGGTTTCAAGAGGTTTTACTAAGGAACTACATATGAATGTATATAGACATGTTTTAAAGTATAAATTCACTCATTTTGTTCCATAGGTAGCCCTTTAGGCCTCGTTTGGTACAAGCGGATCGACGGGGTTTCTAGAGGATTAACCTCGCGGGGCCCAAAAACCTCGCTAATCCTCATGGGCCCATTTGTTTCACGGGGTTTGAACAGTCCAACCCCTTCGACCCCCTTGCGATCCCCTCCTATCCACGCGTCTTCCAAGGCTCGAGGGCACCCGCAGGGAATGAGTCGGGCAAGACGCACCGCGGCACCGAGACAGAGCATCGTCCCCGTCCCGCTGCCCCGCAGAACCCGCAGAAACCAGATGCACGCAATCGAGGCCGACGAGCTGTCCCGCTCGGTCGTAGCCTACCGGAAGGAGCGCCAGCACGACGAAGAGGCGGAGCTTCGTGCCTGGAAGGCCGCGCTAACACGGAGGTTCGCGCGGGCGGGCGAGCTGGGGACGTCTGGGGTGCCACGGGGCACCTTCGTGGGGTCGACGGTCCTGGTGGCGCTGGTGCTCCATGGCCGCATTATCGTGGCCAACTGCGGCGACTCCCGCGCCGGCCCACTCTCCCAGGACCACAAGATGAGATTAATCGTGATTTCTCTCCTTTTGATCGGCCGGTCAAACTTGAGCTTGATGCGTGGATGCAGCTGGACCGGCCGGAAGAGATGGCGCATGTCACGGCGGCGGGCGGCGGGGTGCTGCTCGTGCAGGGGATCCTTGCCAAGACGCGCGCGCTAGGTACATTCTTACACGATTGCCCTTCCCAATCCATGATGCACCAAGCAGCTGGCATGCGTGTTGTGCTACTAGCAAACAAGCCATATTCCTGAATTTGTTTGCCATTAACTAGAAAACTGGTTAGTACAAAGCAAGCAACAATTCAGAGGTTAGTGGATCAGGTTCTCATATTTAAAGTAAAGCTAGCATCTAGCTAGTATCACACTTTGCTTTTCTTTTATGATCAGGTTCTTAGGCAACCAGAAAAGCAAGATTAAACAATCTGGACAAAGTTGGGCCATCAAAAACTGGATAACCATGACATCATTAAGAGCAATTCATCTGTATGACAACATCATTCTCAGAGTGCTTGGTCTGTAAAAATATAATTGATTGTAAAGATTGCATTTTTAGACGTTTGCACTATCATATCTGAATGTGTCAATCCCTGCCAACCAAACAACTTTTTCATATGAAGGGGATTTGTGGTTGGAGGGATTTGGGGGTTTCAAGAGGTTTTGAGGGGATTGGGTGGAAGGAAGGGATTCACCAAATCCCCTCAAATCCCCTCCTCCCCAAACCTCCCTAATCCACTTCTACCAAACAAAGCCTTAGTGAAATCTCTAAAAAGAGATAGATTTAGGAATGGAGGGAGTACTTGTTAATGAGGCAGGACGCATTAATGCATGGCACATGCACTTAGCCTCGTCGGCAACCCCGGCATGCAACACGAACACGTGTTGCCTTCTTATGTAGAAGAACATTTATTTAACTTGTACTATCTTGTCAAATGAACTTATGCCAACCTTGAAACATGGCGAGCCATTTAACATATTTTATTCATAACAATTATTTGTAAAACTAATTTACAAGGAAGCAATACCAGAATGTAGAGACGAAGAACTTGGTAAGGAAGCAACGGGGGTCGCATCATCGCGAGGAAAACCATAGCCACATGAAGAATCAACTACAATAAGATGAAAAACAAATAGGTAATAAAGAAATAAACCGAAGGACTGAAACAACTCAATCTTAGAATAGATGTACTTACCAACAGCAGAATCGACATGCCGCTTTCCTAGACGGGTCTCTTGACGTCGACGACGTAAATCAACAGCAGAGGAACTCTGACCTTGAACCTCTATACGAAACAACCATACAAATACTTAGTTACACAATGAACATGCAACAACGCAAAAGACAGATCAAATATACTGAACAAACCTAGATGTGAAGCCAATGGAACGATGAATATTAGGACGCCCCCATGCAGTAAAAAAACATCGTACATACAACCACCACTGACAGCTTCCGACATGGAAGCTCCATGGCCTCGCAGATCATTACGTCCAATAACCGCCCCACGAATCCCACGAGGACGACCCGGACGACGTAGCCGCAGATCATTACGCCCAATAACAGTTCCACGTATACCAGGAGGACGCCTTGGACGACGAAGGCCACTTCGGCAAGACCTACCACGATCCATCTATGAGTGCAAGATGGAGGAAAGCAATGAAGCAGACCACATATTTATAGGAGCCTGGAAGGAACAAGAAGTCAAGAACACAGAGCAAAATAGTACTAACCAACCGAAACAAGGACCGGCTTCGAGAGAATACGGCAACAGCGTGCATGCTGCATGCAGCCATGCATTTTTTGAAGCGATGCATGCAGTCATGTTTGATTTGCCTACTCTTATATGCTTTATACGTGTCGCTTTTCATTGATTGTGTTATCTGCATGAATTCACCACGTCATGTCGCTGATTCCACGTCTTTGATTTGTAAGCGGTGCCGACTTTGTGCATGTTATACGTGTAACTGCTCAGGTAAATATGCATGATGAAATCAACCGCATGCAATGTTATACGTGTAACCGCTCAGGTAAATATGATTATATGCATGGTGAAATCAATCACATGCACCTCAGTACCCAACACATGCAACAGACGTAATCAAGTTGACCACATGCACTAATGGACACACATCAAGATTTCTTGTGAAAATTACTACACATGTCGTCACCCCATTTATCAATTTGGAACGCTAAAAAAACTCAACAAATCCACAAAAGTTAAACGGGTCTAGATTTAGGGATTGTAATATATGCAAAAGTATCTTCAAAAGAACTGTAACCAATCAGAATTGTGTTTCTTGCCTATTTCGTATCACGACATGCTTTCACACGAACAATGGTATTATCCCATTTCTTTTCTAAAGGGAATAGGATATGTACACCAGGTCAATTAATTTTTTACCTTTCTTGCATCCCTTATTCTGAACACTGTCGCAATATAGTTTTTACACGTGAAATCTATAAGTATATTATGCCCCAGATGCGGCTAACCCATCCAATCCAACAAGCAGAAAAGCTATCTCATCTTACACTAGGTATCCCATCTTACCATCCACAAATTTGCAGTCTCTTGTTTTTCCGATGGAGAATGTCACAATGTTGATTGTTGGTGCTGGGCCAGCAGGCCTCGCGACAGCAGCATGCCTTAGCCAATTCTCCATTTCTCATGTCATCGTCGAGCGCGAGAACTGCAGTGGGTCACTCTGGCGGCACCGTGCCTACGATCGCCTCAAGCTGCATCTTGGAAAGGAATTCTGTGAGTTACTACACATGTCATACCCAGCAGATGCAACAACATACATACCAAAAAACATGTTTGTCAAGTACTTGGATGACTACATTGAGCATTTCAATATCCAACCAAAATATCTCACCAGTGTGGAGTCATGCATATATGACAATGATAAAAAGTGCTGGTCTATCAAGGCGCTGGACATGGCAAAGTGCATGACAACCGATTTCACAACACAGTTTCTTGTTATGGCTACTGGTGAGAATAGCGCAGAGAATATCCCAATGGTCTCCGGCCTGCAATCTTTTCCGGGTGAGACCATCCATTCACGAAACTACAAGTCAGGCGAAAGATTTTATGGGAAAAAGGTGTTGGTCATTGGATCCGGTAACTCTGGGATGGAAATTGCTTATGACCTTGCATCTCATGGTGCCAATTCCTCGATTGTTATACGAAGCCCGGTATGTGTCATATTTATTTTCTTTAGGTGGTGGATATACAATATGTTAGTATAGTTGCAAGTATTTTACCCCATTGCCCCCTTCAATCTACGCACACAAACAACTGAATGTACTTCGATGCACAAAAAACAAATTTTGGAAGTGAAAATAGGTCTATGACTTACATTCTATTTTAGCTTGTATTTTGCAAAAGATGCGTGACATGTTTTGTGGCTGCAGATTCATGTAATGACCAAGGAATTAATCCGACTGGGGATGACACTAGCTCGTCATCTTCCACTGCATCTAGTGGATAACCTCCTTGTGATGGGTGCAAATTACATATTTGGAGACCTATCAAGGTATGGCATCACGCGGCCAAAATTGGGTCCAATGAGCCTTAAATCAAGAACTGGCAGGTCAGCGGTAATTGATGTTGGGACTGTTGGTTTAATTAAGAAAGGCATCATCAAAGTAAGTATATGATCAATCTTGACATAAATATTCAAAGAAATGTTTATTTCCTACGAAAATTTATTAATATTTTCTTCGTCTCTTATAGGTTCAAAGAGAGGTCACTAACATCAAGGGCAGAACTGTTGAATTTCAATGTGGAAACAAAGTTTCATTCGACGCGATTGTCTTTGCAACGGGATACAAAAGCACGACAAACATTTGGATCAAGGTATTGCATTGATCTTATAAATTTCATACATCTGATTTTCATGGTGTAAACTTTCTGAAATCTTAGAAAAAACTATATGTTATTTATGAGTGCAGAACAATGAGAGCATGCTAAATGAAAATGGAATGCCAATCAAAGAATACCCCAAACATTGGAAAGGTGAAAATGGACTATACTGCACTGGTTTAGCAAGGACAGGATTGGCCGGTATTGCTATGGACGTCAAGAATATCGCCAATGACATTAATGATATGATAGGCTCTTTCTCCAACTAAATTAGCTTGTAAACGTTGTTTATCAAAAGAAATGTCTAAAGAGCATTAATTTCTTTGGGGATCCATCTATTGTGTCACCTAGTAAAAGGTCAATTATGTAATAAAGGGTCCCGTGCCCTTAGGGTACTTTAATGTAACTAGCAGGTAGAGGCACGGTGGCACGCCGTGCCTGTCGTGGAGCGCGTCTGTGTGGTTGTGTTGTTTTCTTTATAGAATGAAAGAAGGCAGTGTAGAAGCGAGCTGATAGTTGGTAATGTGAAAGTCAATTTAACTTAGATAAATATTGAAAGGTACCAAAAAGAACAGTTCACTCAAGATTATAGTTACTTTCCTATATATCTTAAATGTTTCAGCCAAAGTTATTACTACTATGATAGTCAAAGTTTGTTCAACCAAAAGTTGTACGAAATGAAGTTTGTTTCGAACCAAAGGAAAATTGTTCTAGTATACATTTTATTGATAATACCGCATACTACAACAAATGGAAATTTGTATTAATGATCGAAGCAAGATACAAAAAAGGAGAATACAAGAAAAATGAATTAACAACAATGTTATTCTTTCCTGTAATGCATACAAATTTTATTTCACAAAATAGTAAAAGATGAATGAAATCTGGTATTACAGTGCATTGATGATTTTTTTTAATACATGATATTTTGAGTAAGATTTGTTGCATCTCATAAACCTTTGTCGTGATAAATACCATGCATAAGCAACACAATTAAAGATGTATTATCAATCGAAATCAAGCATAATTCTAAGAGTCTAAATAGATACTCTTCGATTTGCTTATTCTATATTGTCCTACATAAAAAGTTACTATGTATTGCATCGTAACTAACCTTACTTTATATAGAAGGTAGAATGAATAAAGAATGCTACAATTTATATTACTCACAGCGTTATATGGGTAGGATGTACATGTGTGTGCATTTATAGGGATGTGTGTATACCAACATTTGTGTTGTATTGTCTTGGAACTGGTGCTCACATTTTTTTATTTATTTCAGGCTTTTCTATAACATTATAGGGATACAGTATGCGTGCATGCGTTTGTAAAAATGAATGTATACAATCATCTATGTTGTACCGTATTGAAAATAGTAGCAAACACAAAAGAAAAACCTAGTAGTAACCAAACAAAAAACCACTATGTGTTAGCTCGAAATGCATTCACGCCAAACTACTCAAACATATGGCATCGGCGCTAACTTAGTAGCTAACAATATTAGCGTCAATCTCAAGATGTTGTAACGGGTTAATATCTCGAATGTTTATGTAAATTACAGGATATGCGTACATGTGTTCTTAGTGATGAGTGTATGTGCGTATATGTGAGCATTTACATTGTACTGTATGAAAATGTAGCTAACACAAATAGGAAAAACCTAGTAATGAAAAAATAAATCAATGTGAGCATCTACGTTGGCGTAGTGTTTACATTTTCATAAGTGTAGGATATACGTGTAGAGTGAGTGTATATGTGTATATATGAGTATCTGCTTGTATTGTATTAAAAATAGTAGTAAACCCATAACATAATAGCAAAAGCAAGAGCCACGTGTACAGACGAGGGAATGTGCTAACTAAATTGGAAACTCATAGGAGGAGCCCTGCTTAGCAGCTTTAATATATAAAATTATACAGATGATCCGTTGTGCCAATTGGCGCAAAGACCAGCTGCAGGTTAGAAGTTAAGTGAACTATGAAAGAAAGATAAATATTTAATGCATGGTTATTCGCTAGCGAGTGCTCCTGAAATGTTGCACATAAATGAATAAAAAATAAAAAAAAGTTCATCACACTTGTAGAAAACGAGGCTACAGTCCTGGTTCTTCAACCGGGGCTATTAATTAGGGACTAAAGACCTTCCCCTCCCCCACACACACCTTTAGTTCCGGTTTGCCACGAACCGAGACTAATAACCTTTCACGTGGCGGACAACGTCTGAGGCGGGCGTGGTCAGAACCTTTAGTCCCGGTTGGTAGGCTTTGGTGATTTGGGGTTTTGGGATTTTAGGGTTTATTGTTTATTTTTGCTTTTCATTTTCTGTTTTCCATTTAATTCTTTTTCATTTACAACATATCTTACGCTACGTACTACATATTATACACGTTATGCATATATAAAAATAGAATTTCTCATAAAACTGATCATATATATATCATCGAATTCCTCGCACGGCCATTCACAAACACACGCACACACACAGGCGCGCGCGCGCACACACACACACACACACACATATATATATATATATATATATGGCACCTAGAAGCGTGGGCACCTAGCATTTAATAACGTGCATGTCTATTTATTAGCGTTTATGTTTTTATAAATAATTAAAACACAAACTAATTGATGGAAAGAGAATAAGAAAATAAAAGGAAAGAGTGTACATGTTAACATGCATTTTTTTTATCGAGGTATACATGCATGTACGCATAATGTGACTCGCCGACCGATGAACCTTCTATGCACAGGTGAATATAGATCATATATAATACCTACTAATGATATTATGTACATACATAAGTATATTTATCCAATTATTTATTCTAGGTTCTAGCTAATAAAAAAATGTACTTACGTGAATATGTATACCTAGTAACGAAATTATGTACATATACGAATATGCATATACCTACTAATAATATTATATACATACCCATGTATGCATATACCTACTAGTAAAATGATAAAGAAATATTTCCAAGAAATGATATACCTACTAATAAAATGATAATAAAATATTTTCAGGTATACATACGCGGGTATCCTGAAACGTTGTCATGCATGCTAGTCTCTTTCCTTTTTTCTACTATAAAATTATTTCCATGCATGGTGGTCACTGACCTTATTTATGGTATCAATTAGTGATTAATGCATTAATACACATACCCATTATAATAGCACACATCTACATGCAATCGGGCGGTGGAAAGACAAGGAGCATGGGCACCCAGGTGCCCCAAACGGTATATATATATATATATATATATATATATATATATATATATATATATATATATATATATATATATATTCTTACAATTTGCAGTTCATTACATGGATGCATTACAGCTTGTAATGATATTCTCCTTTGGGATCTATGACCTGATCGAGCAAAAATTCCGCTATTTCCTCTTGAATATTGCTCGTACGCGATCCGTTGGTAGGAGCCGATCCCGCATGCCTTTCATCTTTATTAAAAAAGATCAATATGAATATATTAGTTGTGTGTATATATATTAGATCATGATAAAAAGAATTGTGAATAGTGTTCTAGCAAACGTACCTAAAGTTGTCTATCACTTTTAGACCTTTTAAACGTCACCAGACGAATGTTCTCGCAAATGTAGTATGCACATAAATTATTCTCGCAAACAATTTGTGTGCAAATTTAACATTTTTTAAATGCTTGGATTATGATTTCTTATATACGAGGAACCTTTAGTCCCTGTCTAGGAACATGATTCAGAATCATAATGGATTCTCTTAACCTTCTAATGTTAAATTGCCCTTGGGACCGAAAAGTCATAGCCATAACCTTCTAATGTGTCTCCAACATTTGCTGCTGGTATTGAGCCTCCTCAATGTCCATCTCTGCTCCACCTTCAGAACCATCAGGACCATCTTGAGTCCTCCTACAAAATTACATAGTTATTATCATCTATTACAAACTACCATGCGTGGTACAGAAAAGTTTGAACGAACCTGGCTCACGTTATCGACCTCCGAATTCTCAGAATTATTTTTCTCATTCTCAACATCCACATCTTTCCGTAAATTTAAAACACATATAAATAATTACACATACAATACACTGCACGTTGAAAAATAAAATCAAATAGAATTCACTTACATTTTCACCGTTTGCACCATGTTCATTATTTCCAAAATCCACTGAAGGTAAGATATCATATGATGACCACGATTCATTATCGTTGTTGTCATCATCTTCACTACTAGGATCGTCATCGGTCCCACTGACCTTATTCGTACCATTATCATCGGTCGTAAATGAGGTTTTGTTCGTCCATCTAAACACACGTTAGTACCAACCATTGTTGAGGAAATCGTTAATTGGTAGCTGCTCGGTTGGCTTGCGAGTAGGGGATTAATAGGCTAATCGACAAGTTAATCGGTCATTTAATCAGTTAATCGGGTGATTTATCAATTAATCGGCTACTCGTTGACCCAATAAATAGGGATTAATGGGCAAGTTAAATCTTTAATCGGACGAATTCTTGAAGAGGGGTACCAACACTACACATCATTGACAAACACATTATCCCACGTTAAATGTTAGGTTCATACAGTGAGTCATACCGATGAATAAATTGCAACATTTAACTTGTGAGCATTTTTCCATACTAGGTACAAGGGTTAGATGACAAACCTTGTGCGGCGGTGTCGACATCTCCGGTGTGATTCAAGATGGTGGTGGCGTGGGAGACGACGAATGCACCTGCGGGATTACCAAACGGGTCTGCGGCGGAGGACGAGTGTGGTCACTGCCGGCGTTGGACGAGTATGGTGGCCGACATGGGATGTCGGTACGGTTAGAGGCGGCGTGGGACATCGATAGGGTTACAGACGGCGGACGCGGCGTAGATGCGGAAAACGACAACGTCCAAGATGTGGCCCACCGCTTCAGTAACCACCGACCGCAGTGCGAGACACAACGGGGTTGGAACGGGCGGCGTGGGAGATCGGGGTGGTTACGGGTGGCGGGCGGGCGCGGCATCGATGTAGAAAACAGGGAGGTGGTTACAGGCGGCGGGCACGGGCGCAGCGTCGACGGGGTTGGAACGGGCGCCGTGGGATATTGGGGTGGTTACATGCGGCGGGCGCACGCGGCGTCGATGCAGAAAACAGCGAGCTGGTTACACGCGGCAGGCGCGACTTCGACGGGGAAGACGACGGGTTGGAACGAGGCGCCGGCGACGACGGTCTTCCACACGTCAGGCGACCCCGCGACGATCCAGATCAATAGCCGCGTGATCACCGGGCGGCTGGCCAGATTGATCAGCGATTGTTTTGCCTCTATGCAGACGGTAGGCGGGCTCGTGGAGCGGGTTTTTTGTATGTGTGCGGGGGGTAAGGATGTACGCCTACGATACGAAAGGTGGGTATAGGTTTCTTTCTGTATGATCATTATGCCCTTCTACGTTTTGTTGGGGGGGGGAAGGGTGTACCGAAGCAGTTCTCTTCAAAATTTAGAAAACTTATGTGTAGTTGCTACTTAAAATAGTAGTACTCTATATGTTTCTTCTTATTAACCATTTCTACTATTAAAGGAGGATCTGCAGTCGTGATGGTTCGACCTCCACTTCTACCCCTCGATCGCACGCAGAGCCTTGTCCTCGTACGTGCAAACCTTCCGCCGGTTTTCTTCTAATCGCCTTGACGTGACCCTGTGCAGATAACAGCCGATGAAAAACTACACGCTCGAACCAATGGAAAACCGAAAAGAAACCCGCGTCCTCCCCACCTTCTCTGGTTCTCTCCCCTAAACTTTTCATCTCCAGATCTCTCTGTCCTGAGCGTCGTTCCTACCCATCTCTCCTCCGCTGTCATCGTCCATCTCTTCTCCTGCTACCTCCAGCCTGCCATTGCCCATCTCTCCTCCACATTACCGGGGGGGGGGGGCAACCCACCCCGGGGAAGCCCATAGGCCTTGGGGGTGGCGCACCAGCCCTTGGTGGGCTGGTGGGACAGCCCAAGAAGGCCCTATGCGCCAAGGATAGAAAATCAAAGAGAAAAGAAAAAAAAGAGGTGGGAAAGGAGAGAAGGACTCCACTTTCCAATCCTAGTTGGACTAGGATTGGAGGAGGACTCCTCCTCCCCTTGGTGCGCAGCCTTGGGGCTCCTTGAGCCTCAAGGCAAGCCTACCCTCCCTCCTCCTATATATATGGAGCAATTAGGGCTGATTTGAGACAACTTTTGCCACGGCAGCCCGACCACATACCTCCACGGTTTTACCTCTAGATCGCGTTTCTGCGGAGCTCGGGCGGAGCCCTGCTGAGATTAGATCACCACCAACCTCCAAAGCACGGTCACGCTGCCAGAGAACTCATTTAACTCTCCGTCTCTCTTACTGGATCAAGAAGGCCGAGATCATCGTCGAGCTGTACGTGTGCTGAACGCGGAGGTGCCGTTCGTTCGGCACTAGATCGTGGGACGGATCGCGGGACGGTTCGTGGGACGGTTCCCGGGGAGGATCGAGGGACGTGAGGACGTTCCACTACATCAACAGCGTTCACTAACGCTTCTGTTGTGCGATCTACAAGGGTACGTAGATCGGAAATCCCCTCTCGTAGATGGACATCACCATGATAGGTCTTCGTGCGTGTAGGAAATTTTTTGTTTCCCATGCGACGTTTCCCAACATAAATATACCATGAACATGAACAAGAACCTCCAGGAGCTCCTAGATTGACTGAATCCTAACCCTAGATCGACCAGGTGGGGGATGTACCCCCATTTGTTACCCATCACAAATGCAGGACCCCATGATCCAGCCCCATGACAACTACAACCCTAACCCCATGAATCTAACCCTAACACCATGAACCCTAACCCTAACCCCATGAATGTACCGAACCATCCCAATTGATCCAGCCCCATGAACCCTAGAAGAACACATGAGGGGGATCTATCAAACCCTAGAAGAACACATGAGGGGGATCTATCAACGGGAGATGGGTCGATGGGAGAGGTACCTATCATCGTCGACTGTTGATTATGTAGATGTACCCGCCGTCGTCGTTGATGTAGTCATAGCCGTCGACGTCGATGTAGATGTAGCCGTCGTCGTCGATGTAGATGTAGCCGTCGACGTCGTCGATGTAGATGTAGCCGTCGACGTCGTCGGGGAGAGGGGAGAGGGGCGGCGCGGAGCACGGGAGGGGCGCGGGGTGACGTGGAGCAGGGGAGGGGCGGCGGAGTGGGGAGTGGAATGGATCCCGCGTGGGTAGTGGGGAGTGGAATGGAGAGGGGAGTGGGAGAGGGAGTGGTGGGTCCCGCGTGGTAGTGGGAGAGGGAGTGGAGGGAAAATTTGGTGGGGTGAGAGAGAAAATTTTCACTAGTTTTTTGGGGTTTGGAGGCAGACTTTTTTTTTATAAACATTGTAGAAATAATGGTTAAAATCATACCGAAGGGCGTCAAGTCAGCAACCAGTGGTGGAGGAACGAGCGGCGCCAACGTCCAGGCGCATCGCAACATCCCCATCGAGTACCCGATGCTCACCGACGCCAGCTACGGCGTGTGGGCGGTGAAGATGAAGATTATTCTTCGATCCCTTCGAGTGTGGGAGGCCATCACGGACGACGACGTCGACGAGGAGCGCGGCGAAGGTGCCATGGCCGTCATAGCCTAGTCTGTGCCGGATTCCGTGCTGATGACATTGGCGGAGTTCGAGACGGCAAGAGAGGCGTGGAACGCACTCAAGGAGATGAGGATCGGAGAAGATCGCGTCACCAAGGCACGGGCACAAGTGCTGAAGCGCCAATTTCACAAGTTGCAGATGGAGGAAACTGAATCGGTAAACGACTACGCCATGCGTCTTACTACTCTGGTGGGAGAGATCCGCGCGCTTGGTTCAAAGCTCGTGGAGACCGAGATTGTGGAGAAATTTTTCAGTTCAGTGATTGACAAATTCACGTACATCATCGACACGCTCGAGCAGCTTTACGACATCGACGACATGACCATAACGGAGGCGATCGGACGCCTGCGAACGTGGGAAGAGAATGCTCGTGGCAGTCGAAAAGGCAACGGAGGAGGTAGTGACCAACTCATGTACTCGCGCGCAGATTGGGAGGCCCCAAGTAGCAAAGGGAGGTGTGACGGTGGCGAAGGCTCAAGCAACATGAAGTGCGGCGGACAAACCGGAGAAGGCAAAGGAAAAGGCAAACCACAAGGTCGTGGTAAGGCAGACCGATCTAAAGGGCGGAAGCAACGGAACTTGGATATGTCCGAGGTCAAGTGCTATAACTGCAACGAGATGGGTCACTTTGCAAAGGATTGTCCGGGGCCTGACAAGAGGGAGATGAAGGCAAATTTGGCAAAGGAGGAAGACAAAGGTCCAGGTCTTCTGATGGCTGAAGTTTGTGATCTCGCTGAAACAGTGGTTATGAAACCAAGCCGGAAGGTGCTACTTCATGGGAAGAATGTGACACCTAAGTTATCCGGAGATCACAACGTGTCGTGGTATCTCGACACCGGTGCCAATAACCACATAACGGGATAGGCGCGAGCAGGTGTATATGCACCTTCTATGCACAGGTGAATATCGATCATATATAATACCTACTAATGATATTATGTACATACATAAGTATATTTATCCAATTATTTATTCTAGGTTCTAGCTAGTAAAAAAATGTACTTACGTGAATATGTATACCTAGTAACGAAATTATGTACATATACGAATATGCATATACCTACTAATAATATTATATACATACGCATGTATGCATATACCTACTAGTAAAATGATAAAGAAATATTTCCGAGAAATGATATACCTACTAATAAAATGATAATGAAATATTTTCAGGTATACATACGCTGGTATGCTGAAACGTTGTCATGCATGCTAGTCTCTTTCCTTTTTTCTACTATAGAATTATTTTCATGCATGGTGGTCACCGACCTTATTTATGATATTCAATTAGTGATTAATGCATTAATACACTTACCCATTATAATAGCACACATCTACATGCAATCGGGCGGTGGAAAGACAAGGAGCATGGGCACCTAGGTGCCCCAAACGGTATATATATATATTCTTACAATTTGCAGTTCATTACATGGAGGCATTACAGCTTGTAATGATATTCTCCTTTGGGATCTATGACCTGGTCGAGCAAAAATTCCGCTATTTCCTCTTGAATATTGCTCGTACGCGATCCCTTGGTAGGAGCCGATCTCGCATGCCTTTCATCTTTATTAAAAAAAGATCAATATGAATATATTAGTTGTGTGTATATATTAGATCATGATAAAAAGAATTGTGAATAGTGTTCTAGCAAACGTACCTAAAGTTGTCTATCACTTTTAGACCTTTTAAACGTCACTAGACGAATGTTCTCGCAAACGTAGTATGCACATAAATTATTCTCGCAAACAAATTGTGTGGAAATTTAACATTATTTAAATGCTTGGATTATGATTTCTTATATACGAGGAACCTTTAGTCCCTGTCTAGGAACATGATTCAGAATCATAACGGATTCTCTTAACCTTCTAATGTTAAATTGCCCTTGGGACCAAAAAGTCATAGCCATAACCTTCTAATGTGTCTCCAACATTTGCTGCTGGTATTGAGCCTCCTCAATGTCCATCTCTGCTCCACCTTCAGAACCATCAGGACCATCTTGAGTCCTCCTACAAAATTACATAGTTATTATCATCTATTACAAACTACCATGCGTGGTACAGAAAAGTTTGAACGAACCTGGCTCACGTTATCGACCTCCGAATTCTCAGAATTATTTTTATCATTCTCAACATCCACATCTTTCCGTAAATTTAAAACACATATAAATAATTACACATACAATACACTGCACGTTGAAAAATAAAATCAAATAGAATTCACTTACATTTTCACCGTTTGCACCATGTTCATTATTTCTAAAATCCTCTGAAGGTAAGATATCATATGATGACCACGATTCATTATCGTTGTTGTCATCATCTTCACTACTAGGATCGTCATCGGTCCCACTGACCTTATTCGTACCATTATCATCGGTCGTAAATGAGGTTTTGTTCGTCCATCTAAACACACGTTAGTACCAACTATTGTTGAGGAAATCGTTAATTGGTAGCTGCTCGGTTGGCTTGCGAGTAGGGGATTAATAGGCTAATCGACAAGTTAATCGGTCATTTAATCAGTTAATCGGGCAATTTATCAATTAATCGGCTACTCGTTGACCCAATAAATAGGGATTAATGGGCAAGTTAAATCTTTAATCGGACGAATTCTTGAAGAGGGGTACCAACACTACACATCATTGACAAACACATTATCCCACGTTAAATGTTAGGTTCATACAGTGAGTCATACCGATGAATAAATTGCAACATTTAACTTGTGAGCATTTTTCCATACGAGGTACAAGGGTTAGATGACAAACCTTGTGCGGCGGTGTCGACATCTCTGGTGTGATTCAAGACGGTGGTGGCGTGGGAGACGACGAATGCACCTGCGGGATTACCAAACGGGTCTGCGGCGGAGGACGAGTGTGGTCACTGCCGGCGTTGGACGAGTATGGTGGCCGACATGGGATGTCGGTACGGTTAGAGGCGGCGTGGGACGTCGGTAGGGTTACAGACGGCGGACGCGGCGTAGATGCGGAAAACGACAACGTCCAAGATGTGGCCCACCGCTTCAGTAACCACCGACCGCAGTGCGAGACACGACGGGGTTGGAACGGGCGGCGTGGGAGATCGAGGTGGTTACGGGTGGCGGGCGGGCGCGGCATCGATGTAGAAAACAGGGAGGTGGTTACAGGCGGCGGGCACGGGCGCAGCATCGACGGGGTTGGAACGGGCGCCGTGGGATATTGGGGTGGTTACATGCGGCTGGCGCACGCGGCGTCGATGCAGAAAACAACGAGCTGGTTACACGCGGCAGGCGCGACTTCGACGGGGAAGACGACGGGTTGGAACGAGGCGCCGGCGACGACGGTCTTCCACACGTCAGGCGACCCCGCGACGATCCAGATCAATAGCCGCGTGATCGCCGGGTGGCTGGCCAGATCGATCAGCGATTGTTTTGCCTCTATGCAGACGGTAGGCGGGCTCGTGGAGCGGGTTTTTTGTATTTGTGCGGGGGGTAAGGATGTACGCCTACGAAACGAAAGGTGGGTATAGGTTTCTTTCTGGGGAAGGGTGTACCGAAGCAGTTCTCTTCAAAATTTAGAAAACTTATGTGTAGTTGCTACTTAAAATAGTAGTACTCTATATGTTTCTTCTTATTAACCATTTCTACTATTAAAGGAGGGTTTGCAGTCGTGATGGTTCGACCTCCACTTCTACCCCTCGATCGCACGCAGAGCCTTGTCCTCGTACGTGCAAACCTTCCGCCGGTTTTCTTCTAATCGCCTTGACGTGACCCTGTGCAGATAACAGCCGATGAAAAACTACACGCTCGAACCAATGGAAAACCGAAAAGAAACCCGGGTCCTTCCCACCTTCTCTAGTTCTCTCCCCTAAACTTTTCATCTCCAGATCTCTCTGTCCTCAGCGTCGTTCCTACCCATCTCTCCTCCGCTGTCATCGTCCATCTCTTCTCCTGCTACCTCCAGCCTGCCATTGCCCATCTCTCCTCCACATTATCGGGGGGGGGGGGGGGGGGGGGCAACCCACCCCGGGGAAGCCCATACGCCTTGGGGGTGGCGCACCAGCCCTTGGTGGGCTGGTGGGACAGCCCAAGAAGGCCCTATGCGCCAAGGATAGAAAAGCAAAGAGAAAAGAAAAAAAAGAGGTGGGAAAGGAGAGACGGACTCCACTTTCCAATCCTAGTTGGACTAGGATTGGAGGAGGACTCCTCCTCCCCTTGGTGCGCAGCCCTTGGGGCTCCTTGAGCCTCAAGGCAAGCCTCCCCTCCCTCCTCCTATATATATGGAGCAATTAGGGCTGATTTGAGACAACTTTTGCCATGGCAACCCGACCACATACCTCCACGGTTTTACCTCTAGATCGCGTTTCTGCGGAGCTCGGGCAGAGCCCTGCTGAGATTAGATCACCACCAACCTCCAAAGCGCCGTCACGCTGCCAGAGAACTCATCTACCTCTCCGTCTCTCTTACTGGATCAAGAAGGCCGAGATCATCGTCGAGCTGTACGTGTGCTGAACGCGGAGGTGCCGTTCGTTCGGCACTAGATCGCGGGACAGATCGCGGGACGGTTCGTGGGACGGTTCCCGGGGAGGATCGAGGGACGTGAGGACGTTCCACTACATCAACAGCGTTCACTAACGCTTCTGCTGTGCGATCTACAAGGGTACGTAGATCGGAAATCCCCTCTCGTAGATGGACATCACCAGGATAGGTCTTCGTGCGCGTAGGAAATTTTTTGTTTCCCATGCGACGTTTCCCAACATAAATACCATGAACATGAACAAGAACCTCCAGGAGCTCCTAGATTGACTGAATCCTAACCCTAGATCGACCAGGTGGGGGATGTACCCCCATTTGTTACCCATCACAAATGCAGGACCCCATGATCCAGCCCCATTGATCCAGCCCCATGACAACTACAACCATAACCCCATGAATCTAACCCTAACACCATGAACCCTAACCCTAACCCCATGAATGTACCGAACCATCCCAATCGATCCAGCCCCATGAACCCTAGAAGAACACATGAGGGGGATCTATCAAACCCTATAAGAACACATGAGGGGGATCTATCAACGGGAGATGGGTCGATGGGAGAGGTACCTATCGTCGTCGACTGTTGATTATGTAGATGTACCCGCCGTCGTCGTTGATGTAGTCATAGCCGTCGACGTCGATGTAGATGTAGCCGTCGTCGTCGATGTAGATGTAGCCGTCGACGTCGTCGATGTAGATGTAGCCGTCGACGTCGTCGGGGAGAGGGGAGAGGGGCGGCGCGGAGCACGGGAGGGGCGGCGGGGCGACGTGGAGCAGGGGAGGGGCGGCGGAGTGGGGAGTGGAATGGATCCCGCATGGGTAGTGGGGAGTGGAATGGAGAGGGGAGTGGGAGAGGGAGTGGTGGGTCCCGCGTGGTAGTGGGAGAGGGAGTGGAGGGAAAATTTGGTGGGGTGGGAGGGAAAATTTTCACTAGTTTTTTGGGGTTTGGAGGCAGACTTTTTCTTTGTCTTTTTCTTTTTTATAAACATTGTAGAAATAATGGTTAAAATCATACCGAATAGTTCAACAAGACATCGGTACTCAAATTTATATATCTTTTCTAGTTGGCAGGTCACATGTGATGATGCAACACGAAGGTTTCCCATTTTTTTGATTTTTTTTAATTTTTCATGGCCGTTTTAAAATGCGGTCGAAACGGCGGGAATGACCGTTCCTACCTAGTGGTTGAATCTTGGAAACGTTTTGGTATTTCTATGATTAAATAGATACTTGTGTACCTAGAAATGATTTTTGGATAAAAATAAAGAGCAACTAAGGCAGCCGTAGTTCAAATTTGACCCGCTTCCAACTGATTCGACATAGATTTGTCTTTTTCACAAAAGATGGATAAAAGCTTTTTACACCCAACCATTTTGTCAATTGTACATTAAATATGGCCTAGTTTGTTAGAAAAATTATTTGGACCAATTTTGAAACAAATATATGGTAGGTCGTTCAGAAAAAAACTCATTTCGGGCACTTAAAAATTAAAATTGAATTTTTCATACAAGGAAGATGAAAACTTCCTTAATCAACATTGTTTGTCACTCCAACATGCACCATTGTGCAAAATATGAGACCATTTCAACAAACTATGCCATGAATATGGCCATGAGATTGATCATGTGGCTTGGAAGCCATTAATCTTCACACATGATAACTCATTTGTGTGAACACTTTTTAAAAATAATTGTCGTATTACAAGTTCATTATTTTACATGGTAAATTTATCACATATGATGACATAATGCAAAGGTTTCCCATTTTTTTGATTTGTTTTGAATTTTTCATGGCCGTTTCAAAAAGCGGTCGGCGCGTCGGGCATGACCGTTCCTACCTAGTGGTTGAATCTTGGAAACCTTTTGGTGTTTCTATGATTAAATAGATACTTGTGTACCTAGAAATGATTTTTGGAAAAAATAAAGAGCAAACTATAAGGCAGCCGCAGTTCAAATTTGACCCGCTTCCAACTAATTCGACATAGATTTTTCTTTTTCACGAGAGATGGATAAAAGCTTTTTACACCCAACCATTTTGTCAATTGTACACTAAATATGGCCTAGTATGTTAGAAAAATGATTTGGACCAATTTTTAAACAAATATATGGTAGGTCCTTCACAAAAAAAACTCATTTCGGGCACTTGAAAAATGAAAAATGAATTTTTCATACAAGGAAGATTAAAACTTCCTTAATCAACATTGTTTGTCACTCCAAAATGCACCATTATGCAAAATATGAGACCATTTCAACAAACTATGCCATGAATATGGCCATAAGATTGATCATGTGGCTTGAAAGCCATGAATCTTCACACATGATAGCTCATTTGTGTGAACACTTTTTAAAAATAATTGTCGTATTACAAGTTTATTATTTTACATGGTAACTTTACCACATATGATGACATAATGCAAAGGTTTCCCATTTTTTTGATTTTGTTTTGAATTTTTCATGGCCGTTTCAAAATGCGGTCGAAACGGCGGGCATGACCGTTCTTACATAGTGGTTGAATCTTGGAAACCTTTTGGGTTTCTATGATTAAATAGATACTTGTGTACCTAGAAATGATTTTTGGAAAAAATAAAGAGCAAACTATAAGGCAGCCGCAGTTCAAATTTGACCCGCATCCAGCTGATTCGACATAGAATTGTCTTTTTCACGAGAGATGGATAAAAGCTTTTGAGACCCAACCATTTTGTCAATTGTACATTAAATATGGCCTAGTATGTTAGAAAAATTATGTGGACCAATTTTGAAACAAATATATGGTAGGTCCTTCACAAAAAAACTCCTTTCGGGCACTTGAAAAATGAAAAATGAATTTTTCATACAAGGAAGATGGAAATTTCCTTAATCAACATTGTTTGTCATTCCAACATGCACCATTATGCAAAATATGAGACCATTTCAACAAACTATGCCAGAAGATCAACAACTAGTGGTCATGATGTCTTTTTATGTGTGATTGATGGTCATGATCTGCTTATAGCAACAGGTTAGGTCTTTTCATGGGCACTTAAAGACATTTGCAACAAATAAGAAGTCACTTAAACCAATCTATGAACAAATAAGATACAACAAGTAAGATCAACCAATCTATCAACATACTTGGGTTGTACAAAGATAAAGTCACTTAATCATTCATAATTAAGAGATTCTTCTCATCTTGCATTACAACATTGCTACAAAAGAGCAACACACCAACAATAGCATAATACACTTACAAACATAGCATAGTGGAGTCACTTAATCATACATAATATAGAGATTCTGATCATCTTGCATTACAACATTGGTACAAAAGAGCAACACCAGCAACACAACAACACATCAACCATAGCATAGTGGACTTCATCTTCATCTGATCAGCTCATCCATCCAAAATGTCGCTGATCATCTTCAACTTCTCTTGGTTCTTCTCCAATGCCTTCAACTGATCAGCAATCTGGATCTTCAGCTCATCCCCGCGTTTAATCAGATTCTCAATTCCTTTCTTCACACCATCAATGTGAAGGTTGAGCACCAAAATTTCATCATTAAGTTTGTCCTTCTCCTTCAAATGATTTGCCTTTTGTGTCCTAATGACCCCGCCTTGAGCTTCTGCAAGGTTGAGCAGTTGATTCACATCTTCTACTAGTTTGTCATAGTTTGCATCAAGATTTCTTTTCTCCTCTGTGAGGTGGTGAATTTTCAGTGAATTCTCCAAATTATCATCCCTCCTAGCACTCTTGCTGTCTTCCAACATTTCCCACAGTTTTAACAATGCATTTTGCATTGTGGGAGGCCACTCTTGGTCTACCCAACCAACAAAACCACAGTTTTGAGGTGGCTGCAATACAAAATAACCAGTACTTCAGCAATACAAAATAACCAGAAAATAACAAGCCAGAATTCTGACATAAACATGCAATGACAGTGCTGTAACAAGCCAGAATCTTTTAGCTAAACTAGCAATGATAGTGCTGTAATAAACAATGATAGTCTGAATATTTGAGCTAAACAAACAATGACAGTGATGTAGTAAACACTGACAGTCTGAATATTTGAGCTAAACAAACAATGACAGTGATGTAGTAAACACTGACAGTCTGAATATTTGAGCTAAACAAACAATGACAGTGATGTAGTAAACACTGACAGTCTGAATCTTTTGAGCCAGATAGAAAAAAAAGAAGCAACTTCATGCATGTCTAACACTAAAGAAGATAGAACTAACCGGCTGAGCACACACTAAAAATATTCTCCCTGTCTCAAATCCTTCGAATGCTACGCGATGCTCAGGCGGCAGCCCATACTCCAAGCAAACATCCAGGGCAGAATTCTCGATGCCCATGTAGTCTTTGTCGTCGATGCTAGCAAGGATCTAAAGAAGAACCAAGAAACAGAGATAAATCCCCAATGTGAAGAAACCGAAACCCTAAACCTAACCCTAGCTCTACAAATTACCCGGTACATCATGCCATCCGAGGAAGAGCTGATGTCCAGGCTCGATAGGTCGTTGCTACTCTCATCCTCGTAAACCATGGCGCGGCAGAAGTGGTGGTAGCCGACGAGCTTCAGCGACGAGGGGGGCAGAGCGCGAGCAGAGTAGACTGGCTCGGTCGACCAGGTTCGAGCGAGACACAAAGACCGACTGAACCGGTTCGTGCCGACCAGGTTCGGGCGGGCCATTTGTTTTTTTGAAGGTGTCTATGCCATTTGTTTCTTTGTAAGATGTCCCGGACGACACGTGGCGGACGGGACATTGCAGGAACTGTCACATCATATAAAGAGGGAACTACCACTTCGT
The DNA here is from genome assembly GCF_904849725.1 of Hordeum vulgare subsp. vulgare. Taxonomy (NCBI): domain Eukaryota; kingdom Viridiplantae; phylum Streptophyta; class Magnoliopsida; order Poales; family Poaceae; genus Hordeum; species Hordeum vulgare. The sequence continues at coordinate 49,991,560 of NC_058523.1, forward strand.
CTCCCTCGTCGCCTCGTCTCCCACTTCGTCGCCTAGTCTCCCACTTCGTCTCCCTCGTCGCACCGTCTCCCAATGAAGGGCGCTCGTCGTGCCGTCGCTGTTGCGGATCTGCCGAAGCAGCAGGAAGTCGACACGACCGCAACCGCTGTCGCCGCCACTGCGGAAGAGAAGGAGGTGCCTGTGCCGAAGCAGGAGGACACGACCGCAACCGATGTCGCCGCTGCGGAGGTGCCGAAGCAGGAGGACACGACCTCGAGCGGTGCTGCCGACGATGAGGTGATTTTTTTAGATAGGGTTTTCTGGGTTTTTTATAGTTGATTCTTGCTTGAATGCTACATAGATTTATATATTGAGACTTGGATTTCTTTAATTTCAGTCTTGATTTGTGCATGTGGATGTGGTAATGCTTCCCGTTCCCCTGCTTTCATAGTTATCATTGATAAGCAGGAGACTATTTAGATAGGGTTTTCTGCTTTCATATATTTAGAGAGCAGAACACACTCTGCTTTTGCATGTGTTGGCGAACTTTTGCATTTTGTTGGCTTGAATCAACGAAATCTTTCTCTTATTAGTAAAGATTTCACCTAAGTCATGTGCTTGATATATACAAACACCCATTATTCCTAAATTTTGCCTAGGTCTGCCCCCTCTCTTGCATTTTATTGGGATTATTAATACGGATTTAATAAGAGTTAGGTTTTGAATTGGGATCTTGATTGATGCATGTGCTTAGATTTTATTATGTGTCGGATATGTTGATAGATTTGTTGTGGTTATCCCCTCACCGGGGCACGGCAGGGGCTGAGCAGCCCAATAGTGCAATGTTCTGCTATATAAAATGTAGAACAGAGAGAAACGTCTTATGCAAATAGATAAGAAAATATAATGAAGTGATACTTACAAATAGCTTGCAGACATCACATTTTGGATGAAAGCGCTCCTTGTAACAAGTTTTATGGTATGGATGGTTTCCTGACATGGAGAACCGCATGTTTTTGTTGGTAAAGTCAATACCAATGCAACTGCTTAATTAGTACACAAAACAACAAAGAGCTACCTCATAGTCTAATATTGGCTGATTACAAGCATATAGTTACAGTATAGTCATATATTGGCTGATTACGTCCATGGCCAATTTCATTGTGACATCCAGCACATGTTCTGACAAAAGAAGTGTGTACATGACATATAGTTACAGAGTACAGTTTGATTTTTTAAAAGGACATTTAAATCTTTGTATGAAGGATCGAAAGATTGTATAAGTGAAATGCACAAAGGACAGACCCAGTGGAGAGAATAGGGTGGCTGATGCAGCAGCACTATGAGTGTAATTAGAAGCACATTGTTGAATGCTTGACCTTTTGAATACTGTGTTACATAGTTTGTACTAATCGAATTACTTATATTGTAGGAAAAGGAAGCTGCAGGCATGAAGAGGAAGCTCGCCAAGACTGGGTTCAAGAGCCCGTATGACTCTGACTACGACGACGACGAACCGTATGAGGTAATCCCAACTATTTTAGTTCATCGTAAGCACTATATGAATGCATGTTGGTGGGATTTTTAATGGAATTGATGTAGAGAGTGTTTTAATGTTGTTTGTTTAATTAGGTTACTGGACATGACTTTTTCTTTGTTTGTTCATTAAAATTTGGTGTTTGTTCATTGCATCATTCTGAATCAGAAGTGTGTGTTCTGGCTCCATAATGCCTATATGAATGCAAAATGTGTGCGCAATTAATTTGTGTGTGCAGTATAACTCTGGAGATGACGTGGAGGACGGCAACAAAGAGTCCTTCATTGAGAAGGAAGCCCAGAAGATCAGGGAGAAGGGGAAGGCGGCCTACTTCAGGAGGGGAATGTTCAGATGCCCATACTGCACCACAAAGGCAAAGCCCAGGGATGGTGTTTATGAACACCTGATGTCGCATGCACGTGGTTTATCGCGGAGTGCTGATCAAGACATCAAGACCAGGGCAAAGCATGCAGCCCTCCTGAAGGCTCTAGGTCCCATTTAGTCATCACCCTCCATGATCCTCGGTTTATCGTCGTCGTTGTCTGTTGTACTTTTGCGCACTGTGTTATCGGCCTGTTGTTGTGAACTGTGTTAGAATGCCTTATACTTTTGATGTTAATTATGGCAGGATGTTATGGCTGCTTCTATTTTGCTGCTTCACTGATGTTATGGCAGGATGTTATGGTCGACTGGTTAGCAACATGCAACATCTCAATTCAGCTCTCTGATGTAGATAGCAACAACAACAACAACAACTTCCGATGGGTGAGGTGGCCGTGGCGTCAGCACCACCACCGCTGGTCACCAGCCTAGTAATGACCATTCATATTGGTCATTATCACCTAGAAATAAGGCAGTGCCAGGTGCTGTCCGCTTTATGACCTTTTCCAGTAAGCAAGTGATGACCTTTCAGATGAAAATGGTCGTTGGTTTTTGGGGCTAGGACCCCTCCAGATAGCTTACGACCAAATGATGTCAAATGGTCATAGATTTATGACCATTCCTTCCAGGGTCACTGACAAAAGGTCGTTAGTTGACATATTTCTTGTAGTGCACGCCAAACTACTCAAACATATGGCATCAGCGGTAACTTAGTAGCTAACAATATTAGTGTCAATCTCAAGATGTTGTATCGGGTTAGTATCTCGAATGTTTACATAAATTACAGGATATGCGTACATGTGTTCTTAGTGATGAGTGTATGTGCGTATATATGAGCATTTACATCGTACTGAATGAAAAAGTAGCTAACACAAATAGAAGAAACCCAGTAATGAAAAAATAAATCAATGTGAGCATCTACGTTGGCGTAGTGTTCACATTTTCATAAGTGTAGGATGATGGGGAACGTAGCATGAGAAAGAAAAAAAAAATCCTACGCACACGCAATACCTATCCATGGTGACGATCATATACGAGAGGGGAGATTGAATCTACATACCCTTGTAGATCCCTAAGAGGAAGCGTATATAACGCGGTTAATGTAGTGGAACATCTTCACGATTCAAATCACAGCCCGTCCCGCGATCTCATCACGATCCGTCCCGCGATCCCATCACGATCCATCCCGGTCTAGTGCCAAACGGACGACACCTCCGTGTTTAGCACACGTACAACTCAATGACGATCCCCGCCTTCTTGATCCAGCAAGAGGGGTGAAGAGGTAGATGAGTTCTCCATCACGGCGGCGTGGTGCTGGTGGTGGTGAACTAATCCAGCAGGGCTTCGCCTAAGCACCGCTGAACTAGACTAGAGGAGAAACAGATCTAGATGAAGTAGAGAGAGTATGTGGCAATTAGGGTTTGGGCTGCCTCTAATTCCTCTAGTATATATAGGAGGGAGGGCGGGGAGTAGGCAGCCTCAAACCCTCAAGGTTTGGCCGAAATTGGAGGTGGAGGAGTCCTACTCCAATCCTACTAGGAGTAGGATTCCTCCTCTCTACTTGGAAACCCTTTCCTCCTCTTCCACCTTTGGGTTTTTTCCTTCTCAAACCTCATGGGCCTTAGTGGGGACTTAGGACAGCACACTAGGGGCTGGTTTGTCTCCTCCCACATTCCATCAGGCCCCTCGGGGCGTGACACCCCTCCCGATGATCCCGTGTACCCTCCCGGCACTCCAGGTACACTACCGAAATACCCGGAACTTTTCCGGTGACCAAAACAGGACTTCCTATATATCAATCTTTCCCTTCGGACCATTCCAGAGCTCCTCGTGACGTCCATGATCTCATCCGGGACTCCGAACAACTTTCGGCTTCCAACACCTATAACTCAGCTATACCGAAACGTCACCGAACCTTAAGTGTGCAGACCCTGCGGGTTCGAGAACTATGTAGACATGACCTGAGACATTCTCTGGTCAAAATAACCAATAGCGGGACCTGGATGTCCATATTGTCTCCTACATATTCTACGAAGATCTCTATCGGTTGAACCTCTATGTCAAGGATTCAGTTAATCCCGTATGTTGTTACCTTTATCCTTCGGTATGTTACTTGCTCGAGATTCGATCGTCGGTATCTCTATACCTAGTTTAATCCCGTTACTGCCAAGTCTCTTTACTCGTTCCGTAATACAAGATCCCATGACTAACTCCTTAGTCACATTACTTGCAAGGCTTGTTGTGATGTTGTATTACCGAGTGGGCCCCGAGGTACCTCTCCGTCACACGGAGTGACAAATCCCTGTCTTGAGCCATGCCAACCCAACATACACCTTTGGAGATACCTGTAGAGCACCTTTATAGTCACCCAGTTATGTTGCGACCTTTGATACACAAAGGTATTCCTCCAGTGTCCGGGAGTTGTATGATCTCATGGTCATAGGAACATATACATTGACATGCAGAAAACAGTAGCAATAATCTGACATGATCAAATGCTACGTTTATAGTTTGGGTCTTGTCCATCACATTATTCTCCTAATGATGTCATCCCGTTATCAAGTGACAACACCTGTCTATGGCCAGGAAACCTTGACCATCTTTGATCAACGAGCTAGTCAACTAGAGGCTTATTAGGGACAGTGTGTGATGTTTGCTGTGTATCCCCGGCAATGGCGCCAGAAATACTTCTGATGTTTGCTGTGTATCCCCGGCAACGGCGCCAGAAATACTTCTGCTACTGCAACAAAAGACCTTCCAACGGCGCCAGAAATAGGAGTGTTGCTTGATACTCCTCAGCAACGGCACCAGGAATTCTTCAGCTGCGGCTACGCCTTAAGGGACTTCCTAGGCAAGTATGCAAAGGATTTCCCCCGTGGCCTTGGAGCCTTGCGTTGGTGTTCCCTCGAAGCGGAAAGGGTGATGTAGCACAGCGACGGTAAGTATTTCCCTCAGTTTGAGAACCAAGGTATCAATCCGGCGGAAGAGTATCTCAAGATCCTGCACAAACACAAAAGCATGCACCCAACGCTATGAGGGGTTGTCAATCCCTTATAGATTGCTTGCCAAGTGAGAACTGAAAGCAAAAAAGTAACAAAGCAAAGTAAAAGAGGAGGTGTAAACGATGGATGTGAATAGACCCGGGGGCCGTAGTGTTTACTAGTGGCTTCGCTCATGAAAGCAAGTAGACGGTGGGTGAACAAATTACTGTCGAGCAATTGATAGGACTGTACAGAGTCGTGACGATATCTATGCAATGATTATTTCTATAGGCATCACGTCCGAAACAAGTAGACCGATACTTTCTGCATCTACTACTATTACTCCACACGTCGACCGCTATCCAGCATGCATCTAGTGTATTAAGTCCATAAGAACAGAGTAACGCCTTAAGCAAGATGACATGATGTAGAGGGATAATCTCAAACCAATGATAAAAACCCCATCTTTTTACCCTTTATGGCAACTGCTTGATGTGTGCCTTGCTGCCCCTACTGTCACTGGGAAAGGTCACCACATTGCAGAACCCAAAACCAAGCACTTCTCCCATTGCAAGAATCATAGATCTAGTTGGCCAAACAAAACCCAAGACTCGGAAAGACTTACAAGGATATCAAATCATGCATATAAGAAATCAGCAAAGACTCAAATATATATCATAGATAATCTGATCACAAGTCCACAATTCATTGGATCTCGACAAACACACCGCCAAAGAAGATTACATCGGATAGATCTCCATGAAGATCATGGAGAACTTTGTATTGAAGATCCAAGAGAGAGAAGAAGCCATCTAGCTACTAACTACGGACCCATAGGTCTGAAGTGAACTACTCACGAGTCACTGGAGGGGCGATGATGATGATGAAGAAGCCCTCCAGCTCCAAAGTCCCCTCTGGTAGGGCGCCGGGAAGGGTCTCCAGATGAGATCTCGCGGAAACGGAAGCTTGCGGCGGTGGAAAAGTATTTTCGAGGCTCCCCTAGTTTTTTGCGGAATATTTGGGAATATATAGGCGCAAAACCTAGGTCAGGAGGCGGCCAGGGAAGCCACAAGCTTGCCCACCGCCGCCTCCCCCCTGGTGGCATGGTGCAAGCTTGTGGGATCCCTCGGGCCCACCTGGATTGGCCCAAAGGCTCCCTGGTCTTCTTTCGTTCGGGAAAAAATCATTTCGGGGATTTTATTCCGTTTGGACTCCATTCCAAAATCAGATCTGAAAAGAGTCAAAAACACGGAAAAACAGGAACTGGCACTTGGCACTGAATCAATAATTTAGTCCCCAAAAAGATATAAAAAGGTACATAAAACATACAAAGAAGACAAGATAACAGCGTGAAACCATCAAAAATTATAGATATGTTTGAGACGTATCAGTGTGTTGTCTATGTATCCACACATGTATGTGAGTTTCCATTCAATAAAATTCCAGCATGGATAATAATCGATTATCATGGACAAGGAAATATAACAATAACCAATTTATTATTGCCTCTAGGACATATTTTCAACAGTCTCCCACTTGCACTAGAGTCAATAATCTAGTTCACATCACTATGTGATTGTAATGATTCTAACACCCATACAGTTCTAGGGTTTGATCATGTATTTCTTGTGAGAAAGATTTTAGTCAACGTGTCTGAACTTTTCAGATCCGAGTGTTCTTCACAAATATCTATGTCATCCTGTAGGTGCTGCTACCACGCGCCATTTGGAACAGTTCCAAACAACTGCTCCATTATACGACTCTGGTTTACGACTCGGAGTTATTCGGATTAGTGTCAAAGTTTGCATCGACGCAACCCTTTACGACAAACTCTTTAATCACCTCCATAATCGAGAAAAGTTCCTTAGTCCAGTAGTTACTAAGGATAAGTTTGACCGCTGTTCAGTGGTTCAATCCTGGATCACTCTTTGTACCCCCTTGACACACTCATGGCAAGGCAAACATCAGGTGCGGTACACAACATGGCATACTTTAGAGCTTACGACTAAGGCATAGGGGACGACCTTCATCATTTCTCTTTCTTATGCCGTGGTCGGGCTTTGAGTCTTAGTCAAATTCACACCTTGCAACACAGCCAAGAACTCCTTCTCTGCCGATCTATTTTGAACTTTCTAAAACTTGTCAAGGCATGATTTTCGATGAAAGGTCTATTAAGCGCTTTAACCTATCTCCATAGATCTTGATTCTGAATGTTCAAGTAGCTTAATCCAGGTTTTCCTTTTCAAAAACTCCTTTCAAATAACCCTTTATGCTTCCAGAAATTCTACATTATTTTCGATCAAAATATGTCAACCACATATATTTATCAAAAATTCTATATGTCTCCCACTCATTTCTTTGGAAATACAAGTTTCTCATAAACTTTGTATAAACCCAAAAACTTTGATCATCTCATCAAAGCGTATATTCCAACTCCAAGATGCTTGCTCCAGTCCATAGAAGGATCACTGAAGCTTGCATACTTGTTAGCATCCTTAGGATCGACAAAATCTTCTGGTTCCTCAAGGAAACCGTCGAGGAAACACTGTCTTGACATCCTATCTATAAGATTTCATAAATAATGCAGCAACTGCTAATATAATTCCAACAGACTTTTAGCATCGCTAAGAGTGAGAAATTCTCATCATAGTCAACTCTTTGAACTTGTCGGAAACATCTTTGCGACAAGTCGAGCTTTCATAATTGTGACATTTCACCATCATCGCGTGTCTTTCTTTTAAAGATCCATCTGTACTTAACAGTCTTACGACCATAAAGTAGTTCTTCCAAAGTCCACACTTTGTTTTCATACATGGATCATCTCTCGGATTTCATGGCCTCCACCCATTTGTTGGAATCCAGGCCCACCATCGCTTCTCCATAGCTCGTAGGTTCATTGTTGTCCAACAACATGACCTCCAAGATAGGGTTACCGTACCACTCTAGAGCAGTACGTGACCTTGTCGACCTACGAGGTTTGTAGTAACTTGATCCTGAAGCTTCATGATCACTATCATTAGCTTCCACTTCAATTGGTGTAGGTGCCACAGGAACAACTTCCTGTGCCCTGCTACACACTGGTTGAAGTGACGGTTCAATAACCTCATCACACTGCTAAACTTTTTCTCGAGAAAGGACCCGTTTCTAGAAACAAACAATTTGATTCCGGATCTGAGATAGGAGGTATACCCAACTATTTTGGGTGTCCTATGAAGATGCATTTATCCGCTTTGGATTCGATCTTATCACGCTGAAACTTTTTCACATAAGCGTCGCGGTCCCAAACTTTTAAGAAACTACACCTTAGGTTTCTCCAAACCATAGTTCATACGGTGTCATCTCAACGGAATTACGTGGTGCCCTATTTAAAGTGAATCCAGTTGTCTCTAATGCATAACCCAAAAACGATAGTGGTAATTCGATAAGAGACATCATAGTATGCACCATATCCATTAGGGTGTGGCTATGATGTTCGAAAACATCATCACACTATGGTGTTCCAGGTGGCATGAGTTGTGAAACAATTTTCACATTGTCTTAAATGTGTACCAAACTCGTGACTCAGATATTCATCTCTATGATCATATCGTAGACATTTTATCCTCTTTTCACGATGATCTTCAACTTTACTCTGAATTACTTGAACCTTTCAATAATTCAGACTTGTGTTTCATCATGTAGATATTCTAGTATCTACTCAAATCATGTGTGAAGTAAGAACATAATGATATCCAATGCGTGCCTCAGCACTCATTGGACTGCATACATAAAAAATGTATTACTTCCAATAAGTAACTTTCTTGTTCCATCTCACTGGAAAAACGAGGCCTTCAGTCATCTTGCCCATGTGGCATGATTTGCATGTCTCAAGTGATTCAAAATCAAGTGAGTCTAAATGATCCATCTGCATGGAGTTTCTTCATGCGTTTACACCAATAGACACGGTTCACATGTCTCGAACGTTTCAAAAACAACTGAGCCCAAAGATCCATTAGTATGGAGCTTCTTCATGCGTTTTATACCAAAGAAGTAAGTGGTACTACCATTACTACTTTGTATCTTTCGGCATCAATATTATGAACATGTGTATCACTACGATCGAGATTCAATAAACCATTCATTTTAGGTGCAAGACCATTGAAGGTATTATTCAAATAAACAGAGTAACCATTATTCTCTTTAAATGAATAGCCATGTTGCGATAAACACAATCTAATCATGTCTATGCTCAACGCAAACACCAAATAACAATTATTTAGGTTTAACACTAATCCCGATGGTAGATGGAGCATGCGATGTTAGATCACATCAACCTTGAAAACACTTTCAACACATATCGGCACCTCGCCTTTAGCTAGTCACTGTTTATTCCATAGCTTTTATTTTGAGTTACTAACACTTAGAAACCGAACCGGTATCTAATACCCTGGTGCTACTAGGAGTACTAGTAAATTACATATCAATATCATGTATATCCAATACACATTTGTTGACTTTGCCAGCCTTCGCATCTACCAAGTATTTAGGGTAGTTCCTCTTCAGTGACTGTTCCCCTCATTACAGAAGCACTTAGTCTTGGGTTTGGTTTCAACCTTGGGTCTCTTCACTAGAGCAGCAATTGGTTTTCCGTTTCATGAAGTATCCCTTCTTTCCCTTTCCCTTCTTGAAACTAGAGGTTTTACTAACCATCAACAATTGATGCTCCTTTTTGATTTCTACTTTCGCGGTGTCAAACATCGCAAATAGCTCAAGGATCATCATCTCTATCCCTCATATGTTATAGTTCATCATGAAGCTCTAGTAGCTTGGTGACAGTGACTTTGGAGAACCATCACTATCTCATCTGGAAGATTAACTCCCACTCGCTCAAACAATCTGAGCACATGCTCAATGATTGAGCTTTTCTCCCTTACTTTGTGGAGAAAGAATTTTGTTGGAGGTCTCATACCTCTCAACAAGGGCACGAGCATGAAATCCCAATTTCATCTCTTGGAACATCTCATATGTTCTGTGACATTCAAAACGTCTTCGGCGCCTCAATTCTAAGCCGTTAAGCATTACAGACTGAACTATCACGTAGTCATCAAAAATGTGTATGTGAGATGTTCGCAACATCCACAGACGACGCTCGAGGTTCAGCACACCGAGCGGTGCATTAAGGACATAAGCCTTCTGCGTAGCAATGAGGACAATCCTCAGTTTGCAGACCCAGTCCGCATAATTTCTACTATCAACTTTCAACTAAATTTTCTCTAGGAACATATCTATAACAATAGAGCTACAGCGCAAGCTACAACATAATTTGCAAAGACCTTTTGACTATGTTCATGATAATGAGTTCAATTAATTATATTACTTAAGAACTCCCACTCAAATAGACATCCCTCTAGTCATTCAAGTGGCGCATGATACAAATCCACTAACTCAAGTCCGATCATCACGTGAGTTGAGATTAGTTTCAATGGTGAACATCTCCATGTTGATCATATCAACTATATGATTCATGCTCGACCTTTCGGCCTCTTGTGTTTGGAGGCCATATTTGTACATGCTAGGCTCGTCAAGTTTAACCCGAGCGTTCCACGTGTGCAACTGTTTTGCACCCGTTGTATGTGAACATTGAGTCTATCACACCCGATCATCACGTGGTGTCTCAAAAGACGAACTGTCGCAACGGTGCACAATCGGGGAGAACACAATTTTATCTTAAAATTTTATTGAGGGATCACCTTATAATGCTACCGTCGTCCTAAGCAAAATAAGGTGCATAAAAGGATTAACATCACATGCAAATCAAAAGTGACATGATATGGCCATGAACTTGTGCTTCTTGATCTCCATCACCAAAGCACCGTCATGATCTCCATCGTCACCGGCGCCACACCATGATCTCCATCATCGTGCTGCCATCGAGGTTGTCGCACTATCTATGCTATTACTACTAAAGCTACTACCTAGGATATAGCAAGAGCATCTGCAAGCGCAAAATAAATTTAAAGACAACCCTATGGCTCCTGTCGGTTGCCGTAGCATCAACGTGCAAGTCGATATTTAACTATTACAACATGATCATCTCATACATCCAATATATCATATCATGTCATTGGCCATATCACATCACAAGCATACCCTGCAAAAACAAGTTAGACGTCCTCTAATTTGTTGTTGCATGTTTTACGTGGCTGCTATGGTATCTAGTATGATCGCATCTTACTTACACAAAGCCACAACGGTGATATGCAAATTTCTATTTAACCTTCTCCAAGGACCGCCTCGGTCAAATCCGGTTCAACTAAAGTTGAAGAAACAGACACCCGCCAGTCATCTTTATGCAACAAGTTGCATGTTAGTCGATGAAACCGGTCTCTCGTAAGCGTACGGGTAAAGTTGGTCCGGGCCGCTTGAATCCAACAATGCCGTCGAATCAAGAAAAGACTAAGGAGGGCAGCACATTGAACATCAACGCCCACAAACTCTTTTGTGTTCAACTCGAGATATCATCTACGCATGAACCTAGATCATGATGCCACTCATTGGGGAACACAGAACCTAGATCATGATGCCACTCATGGGGAACGTAGCATGGGAAACAAAAAAAATCCCTACGCACACGCAATACCTATCCATGGTGATGATCATCTACGAGAGGGGAGAGTGAATCTACATACCCTTGTAGATCTCTAAGCGGAAATGTATATAACGCGAATGATGTAGTGGAACATCTTCGTGATTCAAATCGCAGCCCGTCCCGCAATCTCATCACGATCCTTCCCGCGATCCCATCACGATCCGTCCCGCGATCCCATCATGATCCATCCCGATCTAGTGTCGAACGGATGACACCTCCGCGTTCAGCACACGTACAGCTCGATGACGATCCCCGCCTTCTTGATCTAGCAAGAGGGGTAGAGAGGTAGATGAGTTCTCCAGCACGACGACGTGGTGGTGGTGATGGGGAACTAATCCAGCAGGGCTTCACCTAAGCACAACCGAACTAGATTAGAGGAGAAACCGATCTAAATGAAGTAGAGGGAGCACGTGGCAATTAGGGTTTTGGGCTTCCTCTAATTCCTCTAGTATATATAGGAGGTAGGAAGGGGAGGAGGCAGCCTCAAACCCTCAAGGTTTGGCCGAAAATGAAGGTGGAGGAGTCCTACTCCAATCGTACTAGGAGTAGGATTCCTCCTCTCCACTTGGAAACCCTTTCCTCCACTTCCACCTTTGGGTTTTTTTCCTTCTCAAACCTCATGGGACTTAGTGGGGGCTTAGGCCATCCCACTAGGGGCTGGTTTGTATCCTTCCACATACCATGAGGCCCATCGGGGTGTGACACCCCTCCCGATGGTCCCCGGTGCCCTCCCGACACTCCCGGTACACTACCGAAGTACCCAAAACTTTTTCGGTGACCAAAACAGGACTTCCTATATATCAATCTTTACCTCCAGACCATTACAGAGTTCCTCATGGTGTCCGTGATCTCATCCAGGACTCCGAATAACTTTCGGTTACCAACACCTATAACTCAACTATACCGAAACGTCACCGAACCTTAAGTGTGCAGACCCTGCGGGTTTGAGAACTATGTAGACATGACCTGAGACATTCTCCGGTCAATAACCAATAGCGGGACCTGGATGTCCATATTGGCTCATACATATTCTACGAAGATCTCTATCGCTTGAACCTCTATGTCAAGGATTCAGTTAATCCCATATGTTGTCCCCTTTATCCTTCGGTATGTTACTTGCCCGAGATTCGATCGTCGGTATCTCTATACCTAGTTTAATCTCGTTACCGACAAGTCTCTTTACTCGTTCCGTAATACATGATCCCGTGACTAACTCCTTAATCACATTGCTTGCAAGGCTTTTTTGTGATGTTGTGTTACCGAGTGGGCCCCGAGATACATCTCCGTCACACGAAGTGACAAATCCCAGTCTTGATCCATGCCAACCCAACAGACACCTTCGGAGATACCTGTAGAGCACATTTATAGTCACCCAGTTACGTTGCGACGCTTGATACACACAAGGTATTCTGCCGGTGTCCGGGAGTTGCATGATCTCATGGTCATAGGAACAGATACATTGACATGCAGAAAACAGTAGCAATAAACTGACAAGATCATATGCTACGTTTATAGTTTGGGTCTTGTCCATCACATCATTCTCCTAATGATGTGATCCCATTATCAAGTGCCAACACTTGTCTATGACTAGGAAACCTTGACCATCTTTGATCAACAAGCTAGTCAACTAGAGGCTTACTAGGGACAGTGTGTTGTCTATGTGTCCACACATGTATCTGAGTTTCCATTCAATACAATTCTAGCATGGATAATAAACGATTATCCTCAACAAGGAAATATAATAATAACTAATTTATTATTGTCTCTAGGGCATATTTCCAACAGTCTCCCACTTGCACTAGAGTCAATAATCTAGTTCACATCACTATGTGATTGTAATGATTCTAACACCCATACAGTTCTAAGGTTTGATCATGTATTGCTTGTGAGAGAGGTTTTAGTCAACGGATCTGAACTTTTCATATCCGAGTGTGCTTCACAAATCTCTATGGAAGGTTCAATATCTCGTGTATAGAATGGTTAAGGACCTCCTAGAAGAGGTTAACCTTTTGTGTGCCGGTGTATATTATTTTTTATCTTCGGCTCTTTATCATTTGGGTTCTGGTGCATAACCTATATATTGTTTGATATTCAACACCTACAAAAAAAAAATACTTCCTTGCATGTTATTGGCAAACTTCAGATTGAAAATTTACCAATTGTTGTAGAAGTTTCTTAAAAATTGAGCAGACGAATTACTACCGAAGTTTCAGAAGATGGTTGCATTCCCTGCCTAAGGGACATCAAATAAAGATTTTATTTGTAAATGTTTGTTGAGAAACCCGACTCAAGATCTTATCTTACCACATTAAAACTTTGTTTTGTCTATAACTGCAATGAAAGGAAAGATACACTCTAAAAACATCATTCTCAGAACACATATCTTTATTCGTTATGGAAAGAAACACAAAAAAGCTATGGTGTAAGCATATGCTAAAGTATCTTCAAAAGAACTGTAACCAATCAGAATTGTGTTTCTTACCTATTTCGTATCACGACATGCTTTCACACGAACAATGGCATTATACCAGTTTTTTTCTAAAGGGAATAGGATATACACCAGGTCAATTAATTTTTTACCTTTCTTGCATCCCTTAATCTGAACACTGTTGAAATATAGTTTTACACGTGAAATCTATAAGTATATTATGCCCCAGATGCGGCTAACCCATCCAATCCAACAAGCAAAAAGGTTATCTCGTCTTACACTAGGTATCCCATCCTACCATCCCACAAATTTGCAGTCTCTTGTTTTTCCGATGGAGAATGTCATGGTGTTGATTGTTGGTGCTGGGACAGCAGGCCTCACGGCAGCAGCATGCCTTAGCCAATTCTCCATTCCTTATGTCATCGTCGAGCGCGAGAACTGCAGCGGGTCACTCTGGCGGCACCGTGCCTACGATCGCCTCAAGCTGCATCTTGGAAAGTAATTCTGTGAGTTACCACACATGTCATACCCAACGGATGCACCAACATACGTACCAAAAAACATGTTTGTCAAGTACTTGGATGACTACATTGAGCATTTCAATATCCAACCAAAGTATCTCACCAGTATGGAGTCATGCATATATGACAATGATAAAAAGTGCTGGTCTATCAAGGCGCTGGACATGGCAAAGTGCATGACAACCGATATCACAACAAAGTTTCTTGTTATGGCTACTGGTGAGAATAGCGCAGAGAATATCCCAATGATCTCTGGCCTTGCAATCTTTTCCGGGTGAGACCATCCATTCACAAAACTACAAGTCAGGCGAGAGATTCTATGGGAAAAATGTGTTGGTCATTGGATCCGGTAACTCTGGGATGGAAATTTCTTATGACCTTGCATCTCATGGTGCCAATTCCTCGATTGTTATACGAAGCCCGGTATGTGCCATATTTATTTTCCTGAGGTGGTGGATATACAATATGTTAGTATAGTTGCAAGTATTTTACCCCATTGCCCCCTCAAATCTACGCACACAAACAACTGAATGTACTTCGATGCACAAAAAAACAATTTTTGGAAGCGAAAATAGGTCTATGACTTTCATTCTATTTTAGCTTGTATTTTGCGAAAGATGCGTGACATGTTTTGTGGCTACAGATTCATGTAATGACCAAGGAATTAATCCGACTGGGGATGACACTAGCTCCTCATCTTCCACTGCATCTAGTGGCAGGCCCGTTGATGAGGAAGGCCAAATTGGCCGACCGCACAGGGCCCCAAAATTTTGGGGGCCCCAGTCCAGCAAGCAATATATATATATGTGGAAAAAAAAGCCCGGCTAAAAACGCAATCTCTAGGCCTGGCAATCTCACGACTCACGCAGCCCATTCTAGCTAGCGATCCCACTCCCAGGCATGAACGCTAGCTCCTACAGCCCGTTTTGCTTCCGTAACTCCCGTCCCGATTCGATCGCTGATCGGCTGATCGCACGCACGAAAGGGCAGCGGGGTTCGACGGCGGCTGAGTGCAGGCAGGGCGACACGCACCACGCAGCATCGAGCAGGCAGGACGACGCCGTGTACGTGACCAGGAGTCCAGGACTACGCGCCTACGCGGTCGCCGACGGCCGACCGGCCACGCCCCAGCGGCCAGCGCTGCAGCGCATAGATCCCTTCCCTTGCCAGTTGCCAGGGTAATTTTTGGTATATTTTTGCCAATCCCTGGTTCTTCACAACAGGCCCTGGTTCACAATCCCCAGCGACCGTGTACGTGATTTCTTGTCAGGCCTTGGTTCTGGTGCTTCAATTTTCAGAGTTGTGCTTTACTTGAATTGGTTCTTCAGTTATTTTCAGAGTTGTGCTTTACTTAATTCAAGTAACAGCGTATTGTTGAAGTCCTTTTCTATTTTCTTTATTTCTTATAGCTATAGTTCTCAGAGTTTGAATTGATTCAGATTCTCATTAAACAGAAAGAATCATGTATCCGGGAAGGAGGTATGATTCTGGTGCTTCAAAGCGAAACAAGAAACAAAAACTAGAAGAAGATGCTCGAAAACAAAAGGGCGCTCTCGATAAATTTGTTGTGAAAGAACCTCAACCCAATTCTGAAAACCAAACTCTAGATGCTAATATTGATGATGCACCTGGTGGTGATCCAGAAGAGGCTGAGGCTCACATTGGTGAAACTGATGAAGGTGATGATATTAACAATGTTGACCAAGGTGATGATTCTAATCATGTTGATGAAGGTGCTAATATTGCATCTGAAGGTGATGATGTTAATATTGCTGATAACACAAATAATTCTGTTCAACCTGATATATTTGATCTAAGAACATGGGATGCACTTGATCCTACAATGATTGATATTTTGGTGCAAAAAGGTCCTAAAAGAGACCTATCTATTGAGCATGGTTGTACAGACAAATTTGGTAGAAGGTTTTCTGCACTAGCGTACACTAGAGTTCTCTCGAATGGAGAAAAGTGTGATAGAGAGTGGCTTGTGTACAACAAAGAGCTTGACAAAGTATTTTGTTTTTGCTGCAAATTATTAAGGAAGGGACATGTGAGAGGTCAGTTAGCAAATGATGGTTTCAGTGGCTGGCATCATCTTATCAGTAGACTCAAAGAGCATGAAAATGGTAGAGAACATGTCACAAATATGAGTACTTGGTATGACTTGCGCCTCAGGTTGGAGAAGAATCAAACAATTGATAAAGTTGCTCACCAAGAACTTGAAAAAGAAAGGGAGCATTGGAGAAAAGTTTTGCTCAAGATTCTTTTGATTGTGAAGTTTCATGCGGAACATAATATAGCATTTCGTGGCAGTAATAGCAAGGTGTACCAAGATAGTAATGGCAATTTCTTAGGATTGGTTGAAATGTTGGCTGAATTTGACCCGGTTATAAAAGAACATGTTGACCGCATCACAAATGATAAAATCCGTGATCATTATCTCGGTCCTTCCATCCAGAATGAACTAATAAATTTACTCGCTGCCGCAATCAGGTCTGAAATCATTAAGAAGGTAAAAGAAGCAAAGTACTTCTCTGTTTTGCTTGACTGTACTCCTGATGCAAGCCACCAAGAGCAGATGTCTTTGATAATTAGGTATGTTGATGCATCTTCAGGTTCTTTTTGCATTGAAGAATCATTCTTAGGTTTTTTGGATGTGAATGATACCACTGGGCAAGGATTGTTTGATGCTCTAAAAAATGAATTGGAAAGTCTTGACCTTGATATTGATAATCTGAGAGGGCAAGGATATGATAATGGGTCAAATATGAAGGGAATACATAAAGGGGTACAAAGTAAAGTTTTGAAAATAAATCGGAGAGCTTTTTATTCAGCTTGTGGTTGTCATAGTCTGAATTTGACAATATGTGATATGGCAAAGTCTTGTCGTAAAGCATCCGATTTTTTTGGAGTTATCCAACGCATCTACACAACATTTGCTAATTCTACTAAACGATGGCAAATTCTCAAAAATAACATATCATGAGTGACTCTCAAGTCATTGTCATCTACTAGGTGGGAGAGTCGTGTTGATAGTGTTAAGGCTATAAGGATTCAACTACCAGAAATAAGGGAGGCTCTACTACAAGTGGCTGAAAATGATAAAGAACCATCGTCAAGTAGTGAAGCTCAATCATTGGCAGAGAATGATCTTTGTGACTTTGAATTCTTAGTGTCAATAATCATATGGTATGAAATATTATCAGCTGTTAATTTGATCAGCAAAGAGTTGCAGTCAAAGGATATGCTTATTGATATTGCAATTGAGTCTGTAAAGGGCTTGATTTCCTTCTTCACTAAGTACAGAGAATCTGGCTTTTCAAAAGCATTGGAAGGTGCAAAAGAAATTGCAAAGGAAATGGATATTAATCCAGAGTTCCGCACCAAGCGTAAAATCAAGAGAAAAAGGCAATTTGGTGAGGGTGCAGATGATCCATCTATTGTTTCACAATCAGCAGAGGAGTCATTTAGGGTCAATTATTTTTTGCATATTATTGATCAAGCTATAGTTTCACTTAACACTAGATTTGAACAGTATGAGGGGTATGAAAAAATATTTGGTTTCTTGTTTACTTCAGATAGGCTGCGATCCTTGGATGACAAGAGTTTATTGGCTGCTTGTGTTAATCTTGAAGATGCACTTAAGAGCGGAGAACATAAAGATATTGATGGACTTGAATTGTGTTGCGAGCTACTTTTTCTGCAGGGCTCACTTCAGAAATCTATGGGCCCACTTGATATTCTGAATTTTTTGAAGAAGCGCTCCTTAATCTATCCTAATGCTGTTATTGCATACAGAATTTTGTTAACCATTCCTGTGACAGTTGCAACTGCGGAAAGGAGCTTTTCTAAACTCAAGTTGTTGAAATCCTACTTGCGTTCTACTATGACACAAGAAAGACTGAATGGATTGGCAACAATAGCACTTGAAAATGATGTCTTGGAGAAGGTTAATTATGAAGATTTGATCGAAGATTTCATATCAAGAAATACTAGAAGAATGCTGCTTTTTGGTAGAAAATGAGGTCAGTTTATAAGTGTATTCCTTTAGTACCATCTTTAATATTTTACCGCTAGTATTTGATATATTTCCTAAATATTGTAACAAATAAGATATATTTCAAGTTAAATAATTAAGTGAGAGTGTGCTTTACTTGAATTAGTTCTTCAGTTATATGGTTTAAAAAAATAGGGCCCTATTTTGATTTTTGTCCCGGGCCCCCAAATTTGTGGAGACGGCCCTGTCTAGTGGATAACCTCCTTGTGATTGGTGCAAATTACATATTTGGAGACCTGTCGAGGTATGGCATCACGCGGCCGAAATTGGGTCCAATGGACCTTAAATCAAGAACTGGCAGGTCGGCGGTAATTGATGTTGGGACTGTTCGGTTAATTAAGAAAGGCATCATCAAAGTGAGTATATGATCAATCTTGACATAAATATTCGAAGAAATATTTATTTCCTACGACAATTTGTTAATATTTTCTTCGTCTCTTATAGGTTCAAAGAGGGGTCACTAACATCAAGGGCAGAACTGTTGAATTTCAATGCGGAAACAAAGTTTCATTCGACGCGATTGTCTTTGCAAGGGGATACAAAAGCACGACAAACATTTGGCTCAAGGTATTGCATTGATCTTATAAATTTCATACATCCGTTTTCATGGTGTAAAGTTTGTGAAATCTTAGAAAAAACTATATGTTATTTATGAGTGCTGAACATTGAGAGCATGCTAAATGAAAATGGAATGCCAATCAAAGAATACCCGAATCGTTGGAAAGGTGAAAATGGACTTTACTGCACTGGTTTAGCAAGGAGAGGATTGGCCGGTATTGCTTTGGACGCCAAGAATATCGCCAATGACATTAATAATATGATAGGCTCTTTCTCCAACTAAATTAGCTTGTAAACGTTGTTTATCAAAACAAATGTCTAAAAGTATTAATTTCTTTGGGGATCCATCTATTGTGTCACCTAGTAAAAGGCCAATTATGTAATAAAGGGCCCCGTGCCCTTAGGGTACTTTAATGTAACTAGCAGGCAGAGGCACAGTGGCACGCCGTTCCCGTCATGGAGCGCGTCTGTGTGGTTGTGTTGTTTTCCTTATAAAATAAAAGAAGGCAGTGTAGAAGTGAGCTGACAATTGGTAATGTGAAAGTCAATTTAACTTAGATAAATACTGAAAGGTACCAAATAACAGTTCACTCATGATTGTAGTCACTTACCTATATATCTTAAATGTTCCAGCCAAAGTTATTACTACTATGATAGTCAAAGTTTGTTCAACCAAAAGTTGTACGAAATGAAGTTTGTTTCGAACAAAAGGAAAATTATTCTAGTATACATTTTAAAGATCTTATTTTATTGATAATACTGCATACTTCAACAAATGGAAATTTGTATTTATGATCGAAGCAAGATACAAAAAAATAAAAATACAAGAAAAATGAATTAACAACAATGTTATTCTTTCGTGTAATGCATACAAATTTTATTTTACAAAACAGTAAAAGATGAATGAAATCTGGTATTACATTGCATTGATGATTTTTTAATACATGATATTTTGAGTAAGATTTGTTGCGTTTCATAAACCTTTGTCATGATAAATACCATGCATAAGAAACACAATTAAAGATGCATTATCAGTTAAACTCAAGCATAGTTCTAAGAGTCTAAATAGATACTCTTTGATTTGCTTATTCTATGTTGTCCTGGAGAAAAAATTACTATGCATTGCATCATAACTAACCTAACTTTATATAGAAGGTATAATAAATAAAGAATGCTACAACTTGTACTACTCACAGCGTTATATGGGTAGGATGTCATTTGTATGCATTTGTAGGGATGTGTGTATATCAACATCTGTGTTGTATTGTCTTGGAACTGGTGCTCACATTTTTTGTATTTATTTCAGATTTTTCTATAACATTATAGAGGTACAGTATGCGTGCATGCGTTTATAGAAATGAGTGTACACGATCATTTATGTTGTACCGTATTGAAAATAATAGCAGACACAAAAGAAAAACCTAGTAGTAACCAAACAAAAAACCACCATGTGTTAGCTCGAAATGCACTCACGCCAAACTACTCAAACATATGGCATCAACGCTAACTTAGTAGCTAACAATATTAGCGTCAATCTCAAGATGTTGTAGTATCTCAAATGTTTATGTAAATTACAGAATATGCGTACATATGTTCTTAATGATGAGTGTATGTGCGTATATGTGAGCATTTACATTTTACTGTATGAAAAAGTAGCTAACACATATAGAAAAAACCCAGTAATGAAAAAAAAATCAATGTTAGCATCTATGTTGGTGTAGTGTTCACATTTTCATAAGTGTAGGATGTACGTGTAGAGTGAGTGTATATGTGTATATATATGAGTATATCTGCTTGTATTGTATTAGAAACAGTAGTAAATCCATAAAATAATAGCAAAAGCAAGAGCCACGTGTCCATACGAGGAAGTGTACTAACTAAATTGAGAACTCATAGGAGGAGCCCTGCTTAGCAGCTTTAATATATATAATACTCCGGAAATGTTGCACATAAATGAATAAAAAATAAAAAAAATCATCATATTAGTAGAAAAAGGGGCTATAGTCCCGGTTGGTAAGGGCCTATAATCCCGGTTCTCCAACCGGGACTATTGACTTGGGACTAAAGATATCCCCACCTTTAGTCCCGGTTTGCCACGAACCGGGACTAATACCCTTTCATGTGACGGGCAGCATGCGAGGCGTGGCCAGGACAAAAGGTAACACCAACCGGGACTAGAGGCTTTGGTGATTTGGGGTTTTGGTATTTTTGGGTTTATTATTTATTTTTGCTTTTTATTTTCTATTTTCTATTTAATTATTTTTCATTTAAAACATATCTTACGCTACGTACTACATATTATACACGTTATGCATATATAAAAATAGAATTTCTTGTAGAACTGATCATATATATACATATATATATATATAGGAATTGACTATTCGTCACCCTGGGTGAAGAATGATTATTCTTCACCCCCTCTCTTTTCACATCAATGCATCGTAATTTTATGTTTCAATTTTTTGTTCTTATTTCATACGTAAAAAGAGACCGCAAGAAAATATATAGTCATCATAAAGTTTTTTTATGTCACGTAAAATTACAAACATAAAAATATAGTGTAAAATATACATGAAATGCGATTTTTTGGTCTTATGACCAAATTTTTAAATTTTTTACATCAAATTTTACGTAATGAATCAATATTAATGTAACTATTGTTATTCCAAATATAATTTATTTATGAAACGGTTGTAAGATTACCTGGGTGAAGAGTAACTTATTTTACACCCTGGGTGATGAATAGACTTTCTATATATATGTGTGTTTATATATTAGAGGTATATCTATAATATTTATTTATCTATTATATATATATATATATATATATATATATATATATATATATATATATATATATATATCATCGAATTTCTCGCACGGCCATTCGCACATACACACATATATATATATATATATATACAATTTTTCCTACAATTTGCAGTTCATTACATGGAGGCATTACAGCTTGTAATGTTATTCTTCTTTGGGATATATGACCTGGTCGAGCAAAAATTCTGCTATTTCCTCTTGAATATTGCTCGTACGCGATCCGTTGGTAGGAGCCGATCCCGCTTGGCTTTCATCTTTATTAAAAAAGAAGATCAATATGAATATAATAGTTTGTGTGTATATATATTAGATCATGATAAAAAGAATTGTGAATAGTGTTCTGGCAAACGTATCCAAAGTTGTCTATCACTTTTAGACCTTTTGAACGTCATCATGCGAACATTCTTACAAACGCAGTATGCACATAAATTATTCTCGTAAACAAATTGTATGCAAATTTAACATTTTTAAATGCTTGGATTGTGATTTCTTATATACGAGGAACCTTAGTCCCTGTCTAGAAACAGGATTCAGAATCATAACAGATTCGCTTAACCTTTCAATGTTAAATTGCCCTTGGGACCGAAAAGTCGTAGCCATAATCTTCCAATGTGTCTCCAACATCTGCTGCTGGTATTGAGCCTCCTCAATGTCCATCTCTGCTCCGTCTTCAGAACCATCAGGACCATCTTGAGTCCTCCTACAAAATTACATATGAAACTATGTCAGTTATTACCATCTATTACAAACTACCATACGTGGTACAAAAAAGTTTGAACGAACCTGACTCACGTTATCGACCCCCGAATCCTCAAAATTATTTTGCTCATTCTCAGCATCCACATCTTCCTGTAAATTTAAAACACAGATAAATAATTACACATACAATACATTGCACATTGAAAAATAAAATCCAATAGACTTCACTTACATTTTCAGTGTTTGCACCGTGTTCATTATTTCCAAAATCCTCTGAAGGTAAGATATCATATGATGACCATGATTCATTATCGTTGTTGTCATAATCTTCACTACTAGGATCGTCATCGGTCCGACTGACCTTATTCGTACCATTATCATCGGTCGTAAATGAGGTTTCTTCGTCCATCTAAACACACATTAGTACCAACACTGCACATCATTGACAAACACATTATCCCACGTTAAATGTTAGGTTCATACAGTGGGTCATACCGATGAATAAATTGCAACATTTAACTTGTGAGCATTTTTTCAGACGAGGTACAAGGGTTAGATGACAAACCTTGTGCGGCGGTGTCGACGTCTCCGGTGTGATTCAAGACGGCGGCGACGTGGAAGACAACGAATGCACTTGCGGGATTACCGGACGGGTCTGCGGCGGAGGACGAGTGCGGTCACTACCGGCGTTGGACGAGTGCGGTGGCCAGCATGGGACGTCGAGACGGTTAGAGGCGGCGTGGGACGTCGGTAGAGTTACAGACGGCAGACGCGGCGTAGATGCGGAAAACGGCGACGTCAAAGACGTGGCCCACCGCTTCAGTAACCGTCGACTACCGCGCGAGACACGACGGTGTTGGAACGGGCGGCGTGGGAGATCGGGGTGGTTACAGGTGGCGGGCGCGCGCAGCATCGATGCAGAAAACGGGGAGGTGGTTACACGCGGCGGGAGCGGGCGCAACGTCGACGGGGTTGGAATGGGCGGCGTGGGATATTGGGGTGGTTACGGGCGGCGGGCACGCACGGCGTCAATGCAGAAAACGGCGAGCTAGTTACGGCGGCGGGCGCGGCTTCGACAGGGAAGACGACGGGTTAGAACGAGGCGCCGGCAACGACGGTCTTCCACACGTCAGGCGACCCCTCGACGATCCAGATCAGCAGCCGCGTGATCACCGGGCGGCTGGCGAGATCGATCAGCGATTGTTTTGCCTCTACGCGGACGGCAGGAGAGCTCGTGGAGTGGTTTTTTTTTAATTCGTGCGGGTAAGGATGTACGCCTGCAATAGAGAAGGTGTGTATACGTTTCTTTCTGTATGACCATTATGCCCTTCTACGTTTTATTAGGGGTTGTACTGAAGCAGTTCTCTTCAAAATTTAAAAAACTTATGTGTAGTTGCTGCTTAAAATAGTAGTACTCTATATGTTTCTTCTTATTAACCCTGCATATATATAACTAAAGACTAAGAAATAGAAAAACTGGGTTGCATGTAGTACGTGTGCGTTGATCCACGTTCTAAAATTAGAGTTTGTTTGTGACTCATACATTGATGTAGATGGATCAACATCAATCCTTTCTTTTTGCAACAACGTTATACTTAAGTAAAGAAGCAAAGAGAGTACTAATGAAAGCACGATGCATGATGACATACGTACGTACAATACACTCCTTCTATACCATAACGCTTACTAGGAAAAAATAACGGATGAATTTGTGAGTCACTTTGAATCAGGGCTGGCCCGAACTATATCTAGAGATAAGGGTTGCACATGACCAAAACGGTGTGAATCGTTTTTTTTTTTTAGAGAACCACATGTTTCATTAATCAAAAAACAAGTTACAACAAGCAACACACGTGGAAACTAAAAGACAAACCGGGATAAAATGATTATCCTGAATTTGCAGATAAAAACCTAAGAGATCGAGAAATACAAAACGATCCCTCTTTTCTTTTTTTTTCTTTCTTTTTGTTTTACACCGTAGGATCTTTAATCAAAGGCTCAGATTAGATCACTAATATACGCGAATCGTTTTCCTTTTATAAAGCGAGCGTTCGCTCTGGAGCCCCGCGCGTGCACGCCTCCACTCACCCACGGCTCGCCACGTGGCCCTGTTCGTTAGTTAGGTTTTTCTTTATTTTCAGTATTCTGTTTTCAAAACAGAAACAATTCTGTTTTTGTTTTCTTAATAACTTTTAATCTATAAATCCAATTAAGGTGATTCTTTTTGCATTAGATCATAAATTTTATGTAGTTTCGGAAAATATAAAATTTGATTATGTTTGAATTTGTAAAGTTTGAGTTTAAACAGATTTGACTCAAATCTTATTTTGTAAATACCGGGAGTTTAAAAATAGATTTTTAATTGATTCTTTTCGCTACCGATCACTAGTGATCTTATTTATGAGTAGGTTCTGTTTCAAAAAATTTAAGATATTTTACATTGGGGTTTTCACCAAAACAGATTCTGTTTTGGATATGGAAAGACAATTTTACTCCTTGTGCTATAGCTATTCTTTTATTAGATGCTTTATTTTGATTACTTGTCATTGTGGTGCTTATTGTGTGAATTTATTTGTGTCGTTAGATCACCCGGAATGCGAAGCTTGTTATCTAGAAGCGCTCGAGTTCTACAGTCGTCAGCAAGGCAAGTCACGTTGATCATATTTCCTATGTTTTATATGCATTGTAGATCAACCTCTCTTCACCTATTGCATGCTAAGTAGGTACTCGAAAAAATTGGTTCTTGATTTATTATCATGTGGTAGGCACCCATCAACCTTGTTACTTGGCCCGGGACGATACCTTTTATTTTGCTATGCTTAAGTAGACCACGGTTTGGTTGAGAGTCTATCACGAGTGTTGTGAGAAAATTTTAATAATCAAGACCGGATATGTCAAGACTTTTCGAGACCTCGTGATGTAATGCAACTCTGGGTGAAGGATGGTTCAAATGGGCTCCCTGGGATAAACCAGCGGAGGACCCGAGATGCATGGAGAAGCGCCATGACATCTTGCAGAAAGCTTCACCCAGGCACAAAGAGATGGATGGATGCTTCAAGACCGGAGGCTTACCTGCACAGCCACAAGTCATTATGGGCTCTCGCTTGGTTGGACTATGCGGCGACTCCGGATGGGCGGTGCTACGAGATGTAGAAGAACTATAGGATTGGATGGGCATCGATAGAGGCTCAGAGGAACCCGTTGAAAGACCATGTTTTGATCATTCGGTTCTCAAACACCTTGTAGTGCGAGGGCATTCAACGGAGGCGATCAAATTTTGTGGGGAACGTGTGCAAAACTCAGCAGAGTACCCAAACCTAACCAATTAGCCGTGCCCACGGTCATGGACAACTTGAGCCGAAGGAACTGAAACTATCTGGAATTCTCAACACAATTAATAATGATGTGGGTATTATTGACAACTTGGGTACAAGAATTGGTTGGTGGAACCATCTCATTAACAACCAACCATATAGTAATATTTTGCTTTTAGCCCTTTCTTATTGTAGGAGAAAACTTTGCTTTCCGCTAAAAACTTACAAGCCCCACCTGCCATATATGCATGTAGTATAGATGATACTTTTTCATCTCTCTCTTTTGTGACTTGCCGGCATATTCAATATGCTGACCTACACGGCTGCAACGTGCCATGTTGCAGAGTACTTTTTCGACCAAGAGTGAGGTCACGATCTACGCTCGGTGATATGCCCTGGAGTCAGATGGACTCTACTACTTTTGAAACTTCCGCTAGTCTTCGTTTAGTTATCTCATGAGTTTGGCCTTCAGCCTCTTTATTGTAATAAAGTACTCGATATGAGATCCGATTAATAAAGTTGTGTGGTTGAACTCTCAATATATACATTGATGTATTGTGTGTGTACCATCATAATCTTAGGATGGTAGAGAAACACCACAGACTTGGCCGTTTCAGGTCGGGTCGCTACAGATATGGTATGAGAGCACGCACTGACCGTAGGACGTAACCCCTAGGATTGGAAAAGCCTTAGGAAGAAAACTATTTTATTATATCTTTAAATCTTCTATATTTCTCTT
Source organism: Hordeum vulgare subsp. vulgare (assembly GCF_904849725.1). NCBI lineage: Eukaryota > Viridiplantae > Streptophyta > Magnoliopsida > Poales > Poaceae > Hordeum > Hordeum vulgare. The sequence continues at coordinate 50,018,217 of NC_058523.1, forward strand.
CTTCTCATTTCTGACTTCTCTCCGATCTTCCAATATTTTCTAGATGGCCACCTTCATCCCCGTTAAGGTCACGAAGTTTTGCCAGCCCGACGCCACAATGCCCTTCGGAAAGGAGCTGATGCAGATCACCAAGGACTTAAGGATTGCTGTGACAACCATCACCGGGAAGCCTACCTCGTCTTACCCGGAAGATACATGCTACAGGATTGAGGTGCACATCCCCGGAAGAACTTTTGAGCCGCGCACAGAACCTGTGGACTTCAAGTTCATCGCACCCAGCTGGATTCTCGAAAGGGACATAGCGGTTCACTGTGCACTTGGTTGTATCAAGGAGGTGTACAGAGGCTGTCCCATTTCACCGGACCTATTCACGGTCTCCCGGAGAGAAGATGGAGACATCATCACGACCAAGACTAAAGACGCTCTCCTGTCCTATGCACAGACCCTGGAGACACACATCGGGACTCTGGAGCTTCGTGTAATCCAGGACACAAGGAAGATCAAGCAACTGTCGCTGCGCAAACTCGACCTCGAAGGCAAAGCCCGAGAAGCCCAATACAAGCATGAATTGGAGGTGAAGGACTTCTTGGAGAGGATCGAGAAGCTGAAGGCTCGTGTCGCATATCTGGAAGAAGAATTGGACATGGGAGAAAACCTTCACCCTGAAGGAGACGTAGCCCCCTTGATCAGCAATGAAGAGGACTACAAAACAAGCTCTACCGACGGACCCACCACCATGTTTTTCTGAGGAGGACACATAGACAAATCCACCAATTTATCTTATCGTTAAATGTTTAGGCCGATGTTTAGGATATCGCAACTTGTATCCCCGTGTTTGAACCTTTTGAGGTGATTAATGAATAAATGTGTGGTGTGAAAATTGTTTGTTGCATGTCATATGGCTAGTGTATTTTTCTTTTTAGACCCTTGTTCTATGCTAATCCCATCCCTCTACAAATACCAGATGCCTCCGAGACGTGACCCTGCTTCAAACTTCCCACCAGAACTTGTTTAGTTGATCTGTTGTTGGATCAACTGAGCAAGTTCTGACGGGAAGTTGGAAGCAGGGTCACGTCTCGGAGGCATCTGGTGTTTGTAGAGGGATGGGATTAGCATAGAACGAGGGTCTAAAGAGAAAAATACACTAGCCATATGACATGCAACAAACAATTTTCACACCACACATTTATTCAGTAATCACCTCAAAAGGTTCAAACACGGGGATACAAGTTGCGATATCCTAAACATCGGCCTAAACGTTTAACGATAAGATAAATTGGTGGACTTGTCTATGTGTCTTCCTCAGAAAAGCTTGGTGGTGGGTCCGTCGGTAGAGCTTGCTTCGTAGTCCTCCTCATTGCTGATCAAGGGGGCTACGTCTCCTTCAGGGTGAAGGTTTTCGCCCATGTCCAATTCTTCTTCCAGATATGCGACACGAGCCTTCAGCTTCTCGATCCTCTCCAAGAAGTCCTTCACCTCCAATTCGTGCTCGTATTGGGCTTCTCGGGCTTCGTCTTCGAGGTCGACTTCACGGAGCGACAGTTGCTTGATCTTCCTTGTGTCCTGGATTACACGAAGCTCCAGAGTCCCGATGTGTGTCTCTAGGGTCTGTGCATAGGACAGGAGAGCGTCTTTAGTCTTGGTCGTGATGATGTCTCCATCTTCTCCTCTCTGGGAGACCGTGAATAGGTCCGGTGAAATGGGACAGCCTCTGTACACCTCCTTGATTCGTCCAAGTGCATAGAGAACCGCTATGTCCCTTCCGAGAATCCAGCTGGGTGCGATGAACTTGAAGTTCACAGGTTCTATGCGCGGCTCGAAAGTTCTTCCGGGGATGTGCACCTCAATCCTGTAGCGTGTATCTTCCAGGTAAGATGAGGTAGGCTTCCCGGTGATAGTTGGCAGAGCAATCCTTAAGTCCTTGATGATCTGCATCAGCTCTTTTCTGAAGGGCATTGTGGCGTCGGGCTCGCAAAACTCCGTGACCTTAACGGGGATGAAGGTGGCCATCTACAAAATATTGGAAGATCGGAGAAAAGTCATAAATGAGAAGAGAAATATAGAAGATTTAAAGATATAATAAAATAGTTTTCCTCCTAAGGCTTTTCCAATCCTAGAGATTACGTCCTACGGTCAGCGTGTGCTCTTATACCATATCTGTAGCGACCCGACCTGAAACGGCCAAGTCTGTGGTGTTTCTGTACCATCCTAAGATCATGCTGGTACACACACAGTACATCAATGTATATATCAAGAGTTCAATCACACAACTTTATTAATCGGATCTCATATCGAGTACTTTATTACAATAAAGAGGCTGAAGGCCAAACTCATGAGATAACTAAAGAAAGACTAGCAGAAGCTTCAAAAGTAGTAGAGTCCATCTGAATCCGGGTCATATCACTGAGCGTAGATCGTGACCTCACTCCTGGTCGGAAAAGTACTCTGCAACATGACAGGTTGCAGCCGTGTAGGTCAGCATATTGAATATGCCGGAAAGTCACAAAAGAGAGAGGTGAAAAAGTATCATCTGTGCTACATGCATATATGCCAGGTGGGGCTTGTAAGTTTTTAGCGAAAAGCAAAGTTTTCTCCTACAACAAGAAAGGCTAAAAGCAAAATATTACTATATGGTTGGTTGTTAATGAGATGGTTCCACCAACCAATTCTCATACCCAAGTTGTCCATAATACCCACGTCATTATTAATTTTGTTAAGAATTCTAGATAGTTTCAGTTCCTTCGGCTCAAGTTGTCCATGACCGTGGACACGACTAATCGGTTAGGTTTGGGTACTCTGCTAAGTTTTGCACACGTTCCCCACAAGATTTGATCGCCTCCGTTGAGTGCCCTCGCACTACAGGGTGTTTGAGAACCGGATGATCAAAACATGATCTTTGAACGGGTTCCTGTGAGCCTCTGTCGGTGCCCATCCAATCCTACCGTTTTTCTACATCTCGTAGCACCGCCCGTTCAGAGTCGCCGCATTGTCCAACCAAGCCAGAGCCCATAATGACTTGTGGATGTGCAGGTTAAGAATTCTAGATAGTTTCAGTTCCTTCGGCTCAAGTTGTCCATGACCGTGGACACGACTAATCGGTTAGATTTGGGTACTCTGCTAAGTTTTGCACACGTTCTCCACAAGATTTGATCGCCTCCGTTGAGTGTCCTCGCACTACAGGGTGTTTGAGAACCGGATGATCAAAACATGGTCTTTCAACGGGTTCCTGTGAGCCTCTGTCGGTGCCCATCCAATCCTACCGTTCTTCTACATGTCGTAGCACCGCCCGTCCAGAGTCGCCGCATTGTCCAACCAAGCCAGAGCCCATAATGACTTGTGGCTGTGCAGGTAAACCTGGGGTCTTGAAGCATCCATCCATCTCTTCGTGCCTGGGTGAAGCTTTCCGCAAGATGTCATGGCGCTTCTCCATGCATCCCGGGTCCTCCGCTGGTTTATCCCAGGGAGCCCATCCGAAGAATCCTCCACCTAGAGTTGCATTACATCACGAGGTCTCGAAAAGTCTTGACATATCCGGTCTTGATTATTAAAATTTTCTCACAACACTCGTGATAGACTCTCAACCAAAACTCCGTCTACTTAAGCATAACAAAATAAAAGGTATCGTCCCGGGCCAAGTAACAAGTGTGATGGGTGCCTACCACATGATACTACATCAAGAACCAATTTTTTCGAGTACCTACTTAGCATGCTATAGGTGAAGAGAGGTTGATCTACAATGCATATAAAACATAGGAAATATGATCAACGTGACTTGCCTTGCTGACGACTGTCAAACTCGAGCGCTTCTAGATAACAAGCTTCGCACTCCGGCTGATCTAACGACGCAAATAAATTCACACAATAAGAACCACAATGACAAGTAATCAAAATAAAGCATCTAATAAAAGAATAGCTATAGCACAAGGAGTAAAATTGTCTTTCCATATCCAAAACAGAATCTGTTTTGGTGAAAACCCCAATATAAAATATCTTAAAATTTATGAAACTGAACCTACTGATAAATAAGATCACTAGTGATCAGTAGAAAAAAGAATCATTTAAAAATCTATTCTTAAACTCCCGGTATTCACAAAATAAGATTTGAGTCAAATATGTTTAAACTTAAACTTTATAAATTCAAACATAGTCAAATTTTATATTTTCATAAACTACATAAAATTTGTGATCTAATGCAAAAATAATCACCTTAATTGGATTTGTAGATTAAAAGTTATTAAGAAAACAAAAACAAATTTGTTTCTGTTTTTAAAACAGAATACTGAAAATAAAGAAAAACCTAACTTACGAACAGGGCCACGCGGCGAGCCATGGGTGGGTGGAGGCGTGCACGCGCGGGGCTATAGAGCGAACGCTCGCTTTATAAAAAGAAAACGATTCGCGTATATAAGTGATCTAATCTGAGCCTTTGATTAAAGATCATACGGTGTAAAACAAAAAGAAAGAAAAAAACAAAAGAGGGATTAGCCTCACCGTGGCTGACAGAGGAGAAGGAGTCCGACGAGGTAGTTGCAGGGGCGGATGGGTGGAGGGCTCGGGGTTTTGGGGAGGGGCATGGGGTGCGGAGTGGTGGCGGGGATCTCTGGCGACGGAAGGTGGCGCGGGGAGGCGCGACAGCGAGCAGCAGGGGGCTCCCGGAGCTTCGGCTCCGGCGAGGTGGAGCGGGGGCGATTGAGGCGGCGAGGTGAGGCAGGGTCGAGGGGAACGGAGTGCGGAGGGAGGCGGGGTACTTATAGGGGGTCGGGGTGACCGCGGGAAGGAAAGGGGAGGGAGATCCGGTCGGATTCCGGCGATCTCTCGCGATGGAAGGAAGGAGAGGGAGGGAAGGAAAGTGGTGACCGGGGGAGATTTGGATCGGGCGGTGGGGTCCACGCACCAGCGAGAGAGGAGAGGGGGCAAGGGATCGGTGGCCAATCCGAAAGGGATTCGGTCCCGGTCCAAAGGGGATCTGGGCCGATCCCTTCCTACTTGGCTGCGAAATTTTCCAAATAAAAAGATTTTTTTCTTTTTTTTAGAAAACAGGAAATAAAACAATTAAAAGGGAATAAAATATACTCGGAATATAAGGGTATTATATATTAAATTTATCAGAAAAATAAATTCAATAAGATGAACATTTTTCCACGGCAAAAATAAGTACTTCAGAAAAAATGTTTTTCAGAAAATCCCTAAATTGGTTTATTTTCTTTTTGCAAATATTTTTCAAATAACCCTTTGGTTTTATGGTTCAAATATTTCAAAGAATTACCCTTGGCTTGGAGGGTCATGTTCTTCCTCTTTTTTTCTTGCTTGGCAAGATAATATTTCCGGCATCCTGTGAGTGAAGAAAAATAAAATGCAAAGCAAAAATCAAAAGAAATTCAAATGCCACCTTTATTACAATCAAAATGCATAGATGCTTAGCTATAATTGTAAAACATTCCAAATTAGGATTACAGTACTTTTTCTGTTTTTACATATTTGTTGTTCAAGAGAAGTAAACTAGTATTTTTCCCAACAATAGTATTACAGTACAGAGGAAGTATACATTACCAGTCGCAGAACAATTTTTGTCTGAAAATAAAAGGACGCGTCCGGTGGAATACGAGCGGAAACGCTAAACCAAGCAGAGCTTTAGATGACAAATGCATGCTTAGGCCGCCTGGACACACGAGATTAGCCTTCAAGTTACATAGACAATTATTTATGATTTATGCTGTATGCTATTGACCATGGATTCAATTGCTACAACGAGTTGATACGATGCACTTGAGTCTGCTTGGGAGAAAAGGATGCAGGACCATATTCAAATATGAAAACAGTGTCATCGAGACACTGTAGCATTCATATCGCACCTTCCGCTAAATTCCCTATACGCCCTTGATTCTAAGGTCAACTAAGCGATTCAGAAAGGACATCCAGAGCTATACTCAAAATAATTGGGGACAAAGGATCTCCTAGTCTCAAACCCTTTATGAACTTTAATAAGACCATATCAAATCATTAACTTTGACAACTACATAACCTTTTTCAATGCACAACTCTAAACATAGTAGGGAACCCCTTCATTTCCATAACTTGTTTCAAGAATGCCCAATTAATTTTTTTCATATTTGAACATGGTCCTGCATCCTTTTCAATGGAGTAATATTTTTCAAAGCCTACCTTAAACATGACAACCTGTTGTTTCTTTCTAACTACCTCATTAAAGGTTTCATGGAGTATGGCTATCCCATCTAAAATACACCTAAAATACGAAAATTGTATGTAGATGGGAAATAATTGTATCAACCACTATATAGATCTATTAATAAATTTTATAATGTTTGGAAGAGGATATTAAGTACGTATAAGCAAAGCAACCTATACACATCTGGATTTTATCAGCTCATGCATATACCCTTAGGCAACAAAGTCACGCCATAATTCAACCTAGGAAGATCAAGCCTACTATGATTTCCCACAAATCAATGGTCAAGAAGACTTCGTGAATGTTCAAAGTTTGATATCAGATTTTTAACCATGATAAATCAAACATTTTAATGGAAATTTATGTGGTTGTCGAGATGGCAATTTCCTTTTTCAATCACGCAGTAGATCTTCGCAAAAAACTAAACATATCAATGACCTGGCATTGCTTACTAAAGGAAATTGATATCCTCGCGACAACATAATTTGCCATAAAAAATATTTGATTTGTAGGAAATTCTAACTCTATTCAAAGGCAAGGCCTAAGGAAACATGTACTGTACATCAGATTCTGCAGGACCAAAAGGATTCTGGCAGCTGCTACAAATCAACCGGCTGATTTCGAGAGGAAATCAGTCGGGTCGGTAGCCGTCTGATCCAACCTCTCCAATCATTGGATAGGGCCAACGCTCCATCGTTTTCTTGCCCCCCCAGCAAACGTAGCAGAGCCTCGGTCGCTTCATCCCATTAGTCTGGTCGCCGACGGTAGCAACGCCGTCGAGGCCTACATCACGGCACAGGCGACAAAGGACATGTGCTGCATCGCGACGACGATGATGATGGATGTTACAACGCAACAATCCATGGCGACAGTAACGGATGTGCGGCGCAGCAGTCCTTAGCAGCAGCTCCATGCAACACCGACGGGCGCACGGTGGCGCTTGATTGCAGCTCCGGCGACACACCATTGCAGCTCTGACGGTGTTCCAATGATCACCCCATGCTTCATTGCAGCTCCGGCAACATGCCATTGCAGCTTCGACGGCGCTCGAACGACCCCTCCATGCTTCATTGGAGCTCCGACGATTCACCATAGCAGCTCCATCGGTGCTCCAATGACCCCCTCCCATAGCTTCATTACAGCTCTGACGCCCGACAATGCTTCATTGCAACGCAGGCGAGCCCACTCTGTTTCACGGGACCGCTCCAACCCGCCGGCCAGCCTGCAGCACCGTGTCGTCGCACGGTTGAACTGGTTGATGTTGCTCAGCTCCTCTCCCCGGCATCCTGATTGCAGCCTATGTGGCGAGCCGCATCGCCTTGTAATACCGTCAACGCTGCAGCACCCAACGGGACCTCCTTGTATGGCCGTCCACACCATGAGAATAAGTATGTGCGGCGCCTCCCTGCGTCACCATCGACGGCTGCAGCGCCAGTGGCCCTTTATAGCAGTAGCAGCTCCCCAATGGGGATGGGAAGCTCGTGGAGAGAGAAAAAAAATTAAGGTGCAGGGGACGAGAGAGAAAGGGAATCGAGCAGAGGATGAGGACGACTCATTTGCAAATAGGATAAAGTGCGGGATGTGCAGTATGGAGACGCGTATCAACCCATCGAGGCGGCTTAGAGCAAGTACAATAGTAGAGCCGGCTGCCGGCTGTAAGCTCATGCCATGTCACCTATAGCCCATCTTATAGCTAACATGTACAATAGTTGGTTAGAAGAGTGTACAACTTATTTATTATATGATCTACCATTCATTCTCACAAAGTGTCTAGTAGCACGTGCTAGAGCTGGCTCTTAACTAAGAGCCCGCTTACCTTCTCTCTCTTTCAACTAAGCAAAAATATACTATTTTATTTCTTATAACCAGCTGACTTAGCTCTATTGTACTTGCTCTTATGAAGATGAGAAATCATCACGTTTTCCAAGGATTCTGGTAGAAATAGGTGGCAAAAGTAGATTATAACTGAAAAGAGAAATATCTATAATACTATAAGTACCTGCGATGATGAATTGATGATCGAATTCCATCAAAATTATTGTCAGAAGGAACCTTGAGATCCATGGAGAGCTTTACTTAGCTAGTACAGTGGCGCCATGCTGGAGTGGTAGCCGAAGACCACGAAGTCGTCGTGCTTCTCCCTCCCGAACAGTTCCGCCACCGTGGTCGTGGCGTCGGTTCGCATGTCGTACCGCAACACCTCGCGACGCCACGCATTCTCGTTGTCACCACCGCCCACGCAGCCGCGCTGCCTGTACCCGATCCGCACCGCCGGGCCCAAGACCCCCTCTGCGCCGACGTCCACTCCCGCCGGCACCACCGACCATAGGAAGCGCGACACCGGGGGCGCCATGCCAGGGATTTCGTCCCAGCTCCTCTGGTGCACCATCTCCCACCGCGCCGGCGGCGACGCACTGCCAGAGGGCGGCGATGATAGAGCCCACACGGCGAGCATGGCGGCGCTCGCTGACACCATCCCGATCCGCCCGTGCCACGCCACCAGCTCTCCGTTTCCCTCCATGTACCCTCCTCCGTCAAGCAGGGAAGACGGCCTCTTCTTCCCGTGCGGAGGCGGCGGCAACTTGCCCGCCGCGTCGGCGCCGTAGTTGTACCAGAGCACGTCGTCCCGGTCGCAAAGCCAGTACGAGAGCCCGCCCAGGTATAAAGCCTTCGGGTGCACATAGCTGTAGGGCGGCATCCGCACGGTCGCCCACGACGCGCGCCATCCGCGCGACAGCGACGAGAAGGAGAAGATCCAGAACCTCCACAGCTCCAGGTTCTGCCGGGCAGGGACGACGAGGTGGTAGCTCTCCTGGTGCGCCGTCGCCGGGTCGTACGCGAGGGACGCCCTGAAGGCGCCCTCGCCGGCGTAGGGGACGTCGCGGAACGCGCGGGTCGCTGGGTTGACGACCCAGAAGGTGCTGCCGGTCGTGATCAGGATAAGGCCGCTCGTGGTGGAGCAGAGCCGGAGGTACTGCCGGTGCGCGTCGACGACGGGCAAGAAGGAGAGGGAGGCGTCGGGCGGGGCGACGGCGGCGGATGTGGATCCGGGGGTGAGGACCTCGATCCGGCCCTTGTGGAAGCGAGCGAGGACGCCGGAGGCCGGCGAGGGGCACTGCGTCTGCACGCGGGCGAAGACGGGGTCGTGGAGGATGAGGTGGCGCCACGCCTTGCAGACGGGGGCGAGGCGGAGGAGCAGCCGGAAGGGGAGGCGGGAGAGGATGCTGTAGTGGATCAGGTCGTCCGGCAGCTGCGCCGGCGGGGACATGATCTGCCGATCAGAAGAATCCTGACGCCGCCGCACCGACCTATCGAGATCGGCCTGCATCTAAGCTCCTCTGGTGGCTCCTGGCAGGGAGCGATTTATCTGTCTCGCCTGGACTCGGTGAAGGGCGAGCAAGCTGGGCCGGCCCACGAGCACGGGAGGCCACAGCCTCCTTTTTTTCTTCACATTTTCTGTTTTCCTTTTTTACTTTTATTTTTCTACCATTGTATATATTTTATTCTAAATATATACATGACAAACAAATGTTAAAAAAATGTTTAAAAAAATTGAACAGGTATTTGAAAAGTGTTGGTCATGTATATAAAAATGTTGAACAAGTATTTGAAAAAATGTTGAACATGTCTATACCTACTAATAAAAGAAATATATATTCTTAGTCCGTCATGCTATTTTATGAAAACCCCTGATGTTTTTAACATTAAATCCGTAATACATATTAAATATTTTTTTAAATACTCATATCTTCTAAACCGCAACTCCAGAATCAGGATTAGAGACGAAATTGAAGATCACTTCACCGTTTCTTACTACGTATTAAATCTACATGCAAGCTTATTTAAATAGAAGACCTGTGAAATCTTGAACTGCGTTTTTGTAGGCTAAAATCGTCATTGTTCGGGTCGTAGCTATAAATACTCAAAGTTTAGACCACTTTTTATAAATTAAGTGTGTGCATTGTTTTTTCCCGTTGCAACCCACGGGCCCTTTTCCTAGTATATAAAAATGTTGAACATGTATTTTCAAAATGGTGAACAAGTATTTTCAAAATGTTTATCATGTATATGAAAATATTGAACAAGTATTTAAAAACATTTGTATTTGCCACATTAGGGTAAATCCCATCTCTTTTGCCCTTCTCTTTCCGATTCAATGCGCACAAGATCATGCCTACAATTTTGCCAGATTGCACTATTTCCTATCCTCGCAAATTCATCATTATATTAGATTCGAGCAAAAAAAAGGGTGAGGGTTCCGCAGTACACACTTTGGATGTTCCAATTGAAATGAATCGGAGTCGCCGATGTGGTTTCGGCCACATCACAAAGGACACCTCGGTGAAACCGAGTGGATCCTCTTGGTGTCACCGAGGCAAGTTTTCAGAAGCACCATGTGCACCTTAGAGAGACCGGGGCACACTTCGGTGAAACCGAAACTGTGTGGCCAAGTCTGTGTTGCTACCTCCGTAACTCCAAAAAAATTCACCGAGAAACTCCTAAATGCTTACTATGAAAACATAATACTGAATTTTGAGCTCAATTATTTTGCAAAAACCTGTGTATTTTGTGATACTTATCCATTACACTCTTCTATATCTAATTCACAGAGTAAGAGTTCGGCATATCTTCCTTAGAAGACATCCAGAACATATCAGATGAGCCCGATGTGGACTTGGGTGCAGGTACCACTCCTGAGGAAAGCTATCATGAGGGAGAGAGGAGTTGTCCTAGTATTCCTAAGGCTACTACCAGGACCAGGAAGAAGAGGAACTCTGATGAGGATGAGGAGGACTTTGAGGTTCAAGAGGTGACCTCCAAGAAGCAGACAGTGAGGAAGGAGTATGCAAATTCTAAAAAAGAATGGGATGTTGCAAGGAATGTCTCAGCTTCTACTGTAGTGAAAATGGGCATCACAATCACATTAGAAACCCCTAGAGGCTAAGGGCAAAATAAGTTAATGGCCAAGAAAGGTGGATTGAAGAGGTCAAGAAAAAAAAATAGTTATGTTGTTTGAAAGACAACATCCATGTATGAGGACCGAGAAGATGCTCAGGGGGAAGAGCGAGCTGCTACCCCTCCTCCTGCCAAGCAACAGAAACTCATGTCAAATGCAATGCCTAAGAAGGCACCCACCAAGTCCAAGCCTGGTGCTAACCCCAAGACAAAGGGCAGGACCACTAGAAATGTTTCTACAACTGAGAAGAACAAGGCCGAAGTGCCTGAAGGAAAGCTGACAGCATGGGCTGATGAGCTGATTATGAAGTTTTACTCTACTGCTCACTTCAATCGAGATGAGAAGATTGTGTGGATGACAGAGGGTATCAGGTACCAATCCACATTTGAGGAATGTGTTAGTTTGATAGGTGCTACAGAAGCAGTTGAGGGAGATGTGGATGTATATGGTGAACCCAAGAAGGGTCACAACTCTATGGCCAACATGTATACACCCATCCCCAAGGAGTATCTGAAGTATCGCAAGCTTGGCTTAGTATACTTTCTCTTATCAGGGCTTCTTGCTGGGGATACACATAATAGGTAGGCCCATGAAGGGTCAAAACATACTACCCACTCAGACAATCAACGTTCCATCCACTCGGATGACAGTCAACAACTCGATCGTATGACTCACTCAGAAATACGAAGACCAACAATCAACGAGGCAGTTGAAGCATCATCCTCGTAGCGAAGGTTTTGTAGTGGGCTCACATTATGAGATTAATGTCCCACTTTGTAACATAATAGGCAAGTGGTGGGCTCATTATTCTCCCTGGCTCTCTCGCAATTAGTCTTAGGACTTAGCTCACGTATGGAAATCCGTTCTCCCCTCACCACTAAATTGTAATCCCTAGATTCATAATCAGATAAAACAAACTCTCTCCGGTGCACGAGACGTAGGGCTGTTATCTCCACCGCGGGAAGCGAGAAATCGCTAAAAACATTGTGTCACTAATTGTAACGACTAAGATGCGGTCATTTCCGATCTGGGGATCGAGGCCCCGAATTGGAAAGGAGCGCATCTAAGCGTCTCGCAAACAAGGTATCATAGCACATACATAATAACAACAGATTGACAATCAGGGGTTTAATTGCCATCTCATAAATATATCAGAGTACATCACGCATACAATCAAAGTAGTTCCGCTACAGACTACAAAACAAGGGAAATGGCTATACTACCCTGCCTGCTGGCCCACGATCACGACCACGCCTCAATCTTCTGGATAGTTCACGTACAGGCGGTCGTTCTCCTCATCGTACTGCCACGCCAGCTGCGTGCCCTTGGGATCACCTGTCTCTGGGGTACCTGAACCTGTTCGTGTTGTGAAGGAATCTGTGAGCCACGGGGACTTAGCAATCTATGACCTCGGTGCCAGATCTAGTCAAGTTATTAGGTTGGAAAGGGTAGAGTGTTTAAGGTTGCAGCATCCTAAGCTTGATATGGTGGCTAACTTACGTAGAACATTTATGAAGGTGGTCTATACTAGCGGTCAAGAATACTTGATCACTAAGTGATCCTGAATACCTACCTACATCATTCATAACCCCACCGTGTTCCCGATCGAAGAGAGATATTCGAGAGGACAGTCACGGTTACGCACACATTTGGCAAATTTATCAGCTTATGTTTAAGTTATCTATTACCGGATGTTAACAAAATATTCCAAGCTGCCACATAACCATGGGCACGACTTTCCGAAAGATTAAACCCTACAGGGGTGCTCCAACTAGTCCATCACAAACGTACACCGGCCGCAAAGTAATCCTCTATCACGAATCTCATGATCTCGTCGGATTCCTTAGAGGAAAACCTCAACTCTCGGGAGAACCAAAGCTTCACTGGGATTCCTATACGCAAGATATATCGCTAAGGTAAGACAAGACTAGCAGGACCTCTCGTCGTGTCGACGACCCTGATAAGAGCCGCGTATCTCAGTCTCAGGACATGACGGATGAGCTAGACGTCGGGATGGCTAAACCTCTGGGTGACCAGTGGGGCCTCGGACATCGCTCAGGTGGGGCCAACACTCATGAGGAGCACTGGCCGGGGTTGTTGATTAAATTCCTCGAGGTAGCTATTCCCTATGCATATTATTATTAAGTGATTAGCAGATTAAAACCAATGTTGGGTCCTGCCAGACAAGCCTTAACACTACACAATTTATCGAGGGGGTCCCCATAACAACCCCGAACGTGTTAGGAGCGATCAATATGGAATCAAACACCGGTAGCCGGTAACTATGGCGGCAATAACGGAACAAAGCACCTGGCAAAAGGCTAGGCCTTCCGTTATTTACCAAGTATATAGGTGCATTAATTAAATAATAGAATTTAAGATAACGATATCAAGCTCATGCTATCATATGAGACAAAGCACCTGCTGTTGTGGAACGTCGCATGGGAAACAAAAATTTTCCTACGCACACGAAGACCTATCATGGTGATGTCCATCTACGAGAGGGGATGAGTGATCTACGTACCCTTGTAGATCATACAGCAGAAGCGTTAGAGAACGCGGTTGATGTAGTGGAACGTCCTCACGTCCCTCGATCCGCCCCGCGAACAATCCCGCGATCAGTCCCACGATCTAGTACCGAACGGACGGCACCTCCGCGTTCAGCACACGTACAGCTCGACGATGATCTCGGCCTTCTTGATCCAGCAAGAGAGACGAAGAGGTAGAAGAGTTCTCCGGCAGCGTGACGGCGCTCCGGTGGTTGGTGATGATCTTGTCTCAGCAGGGCTCCGCCCGAGCTCCGCAGAAACACGATCTAGAGGAAAAACTATGGAGGTATGTGGTCGAGCAGCCGTGAGAAAGTCGTCTCAAATCTGCCCTAAAAGCCCCATATATATAGGAGGAGGGAGGGGGACCTTGCCTTGGGGTCCAAGGGACTCCCAAGGGGTCGGCCGAGCCAAGGGGGGGAGGACTCCCCCCCCAAACCGAGTTGCACTTGGTTTGGTGGGAGGAGTCCCCCTCCCTTCCCACTTCTTCCCTCTTTTTTTTTTCCTTTGATTTTCTTATCTTGGCGCATAGGCTCCCTTGGGGCTGTCCCACCAGCCCACTAAGGGCTGGTGTGTCCCCCAAAAGCCTATGGGCTTCCCCGGAGTGGGTTGCCCCCTTCCGGTGAACTCCCGGAACCCATTCGTCATTCTCGGTACATTCCCGGTAACTCCGAAAACCTTCCGGTAATCAAATGAGGTCATCCTATATATCAATTTTCGTTTCCGGACCATTCCGGAAACCCTCGTGACGTCCGTGATCTCATCCGGGACTCCGAACAACATTCGGTAACCAACCATATAACTCAAATACGCATAAAACAACGTCGAACCTTAAGTGTGCAGACCCTGCGGGTTCGAGAACTATGTAGACATGACCCGAGAGACTCCTCGGTCAATATCCAATAGCGGGACCTGGATGCCCATATTGGATCCTACATATTCTACGAAGATCTTTATCGTTTGAAACTCAGTGCCAAGGATTCGTATAATCCCGTATGTCATTCCCTTTGTCCTTCGGTATGTTACTTGCCCGAGATTCGATCGTCAGTATCCGTATACCTATTTCAATCTCATTTACCGGCAAGTCTCTTTACTCGTTCCGTAATACAAGATCCCGCAACTTACACTAAGTTACATTGCTTGCAAGGCTTGTGTGTGATGTTGTATTACCGAGTGGGCCCCGAGATACCTCTCCGTCACACGGAGTGACAAATCCCAGTCTTGATCCATACTAACTCAACTAACACCTTCGGAGATACCTGTAGAGCATCTTTATAGTCACCCAGTTACGTTGCGACGTTTGATACACACAAAGCATTCCTCCGGTGTCAGTGAGTTATATGATCTCATGGTCATAGGAATAAATACTTGACACGCAGAAAACAGTAGCAACAAAATGACACGATCAACATGCTACGTCTATTAGTTTGGGTCTAGTCCATCACGTGATTCTCCTAATGACGTGATCCAGTTATCAAGCAACAACACCTTGTTCATAATCAGAAGACACTGACTATCATCGATCAACTGGCTAGCCAACTAGAGGCATGCTAGGGACGGTGTTTTGTCTATGTATCCACACATGTAAATGAGTCTTCATTCAATACAATTATAGCATGGATAATAAACTATTATCTTGATACAGGAATTATAATAATAACTATACATTTATTATTGCCTCTAGGGCATAATTCCAACAGTCTCCCACTTGCACTAGAGTCAATAATCTAGCCCTCACATCACCATGTGAATTACATTGTAATAAATCTAACACCCATACAGTTCTGGTGTCGATCATGTTTTGGCCGTGGAAGAGGTTTAGTCAGCGGGTCTGCTACATTCAGATCCGTGTGCACTTTGCATATATTTACGTCCTCCTCCTCGACGTAGTCGCGGATGAGGTTGAAGCGTCGTTTGATGTGTCTGGTCTTCTTGTGAAACCTTGGTTCCTTTGCTAAGGCAATGGCACCAGTGTTGTCACAGAACAAGGTTATTGGATCCAGTGCACTTGGCACCACTCCAAGATCCGTCATGAACTGCTTCATCCAGACACCCTCCTTAGCCGCCTCCGAGGCAGCCATGTACTCCGCTTCACATGTAGAATCTGCTACGACGCTTTGCTTGGAACTGCACCAGCTTACTGCACCCCCATTAAGAATAAATACGTATCCGGTTTGCGACTTAGAGTCGTCCGGATCTGCGTCAAAGCTTGCATCGACGTAACCTTTTACGGCGAGCTCTTCGTCACCTCCATACACGAGAAACATCTCCTTAGTCCTTTTCAGGTACTTCAGGATATTCTTGACCGCCGTCCAGTGATCCACTCCTGGGTTACTCTGGAACCTACCTGCCATACTTATGGCCAGGCTAACATCCGGTCTAGTGCACAGCATTGCATACATGATAGAGCCTACGGCTGAAGCATAGGGGACGGAGCGCATATGCTCTCTATCTTCATCAGTTGCTGGGCACTGAGTCTTACTCAATCTCGTACCTTGTAACACCGGCAAGAACCCTTTCTTGGACTGTTCCATTTTGAACCTCTTCAAAACTTTATCAAGGTATGTGCTTTGTGAAACTCCTATCAGGCGTTTTGATCTATCCCTATAGATCTTAATGCCTAGAATGTAAGCAGCTTCTCCTAGGTCCTTCATAGAGAAACTTTTATTCAAGTAACCTTTTATGCTCTCCAAAAGCTCTACGTTGTTTCCAATCAGTAATATGTCATCCACATATAATATTAGAAACGCCACAGAGCTCCCACTCACTTTCTTGTAAATACAAGATTCTCCAACCACTTGTATAAACCCAAATGCTTTGATCACCTCATCAAAGCGCTTGTTCCAACTCCGAGATGCTTGCACCAGTCCATAAATGGATCGCTGGAGCTTGCACACCTTGTCAGCATTTTTAGGATCGACAAAACCTTCGGGTTGCATCATATACAACTCTTCCTTAAGGAAACCATTAAGGAATGCCGTTTTGATATCCATCTGCCAGATTTCATAATCGAAAAATGCAGCTATTGCTAACATGATTCTGACGGACTTAAGCATCGCTACGGGTGAGAAGGTCTCATCGTAGTCAACTCCTGGAACTTGTGAAAAACCCTCTGCCACAAGTCGAGCTTTATAAACGGTCACATTTCCGTCAGCGTCCGTCTTCTTCTTAAAGATCCATTTGTTCTGAATAGCCTTGCGGCCTTCAGGTAGTATCTCCAAAGTCCACACTTTGTTCTCATACATGGATCCTATCTCGGATTTCATGGCTTCTAGCCATTTGTTGGAATCTGGGCCCACCATTGCTTCTTCATAATTTGTAGGTTCATTGTTGTCTAACATCATGATTGACAAGACGGGATTACCGTACCACTCTGGAGCAGCGCGTGATCTCGTCGACCTGCGTGGTTCAACAGAAACTTGAACTGGAGTTTCATGATCATCATCATTAACTTCCTCCTCAACCGGCGTCGCAACGACAGAGGTTTCCCCTTGCCCTGCGCCACCATCCAGAGGGATGAGAGGTTCGACAACTCGTCAAGTTCTATCTTCCTCCCACTCAATTCTCTCGAGAGAAACTCCTTCTCGAGAAAAGTTCCGTTTTTAGCAACAAACACTTTGCCCTCGGATTTGAGATAGAAGGTGTACCCAACTGTCTCCTTTGGGTAACCTATGAAGACGCACTTTTCCGCTTTGGGTTCCAGCTTTTCAGGCTGAAGCTTTTTGACATAAGCATCACATCCCCAAACTTTAAGAAACGACAACTTTGGTCTTTTGCCATACCACAGTTCGTATGGTGTCGTCTCAACGGATTTTGATGGTGCCCTATTTAAAGTGAATGCAGCTGTTTCTAATGCATAACCCCAAAATGATAACGGCAAATCAGTAAGAGACATCATAGATTGCACCATCTCTAACAAAGTACGATTACGACGTTCGGACACACCATTACGCTGTGGTGTTCCAGGCGGTGTTAACTGCGAAACAATTCCACATTGTCTTAAGTGAGTACCAAACTCGAAACTCAGATATTCACCCCCACGATCAGACCGTAGGAACTTGATCTTCTTGTTACGATGATTTTCTACTTCACTCTGAAATTGCTTGAACTTTTCAAATGTTTCAGACTTGTGCTTCATCAAGTAGACATAACCATATCTACTTAAATCGTCAGTGAAGGTGAGAAAATAACGATATCCGCCGCGTGCCTCCACGCTCATCGGACCACACACATCGGTATGTATGATTTTCAACAAGTCACTTGCACGCTCCATTGTTCCGGAGAACGGAGTTTTAGTCATCTTGCCCATGAGGCATGGTTCGCACGTGTCAAGTGAATCAAAGTCAAGTGACTCCAAAAGTCCATCAGCATGGAGTTTCTTCATGCGCTTTACACCAATATGACCCAAGCGGCAGTGCCACAAAAATATGGCGCTATCATTGTTTACTCTAACTCTTTTGGTCTCAATGTTATGTATATGCGTATCGCTATCGAGATTCAATATGAACAATCCTCTCACATTCGGTGCATGACCATAAAAGATGTTACTCATAGAAATAGAACAACCATTATTCTCAGACTTAAAAGAGTAACCGTCTCGCAATAAACAAGATCCAGATATAATGTTCATGCTCAACGCAGGCACTAAATAACAATGATTTAAGTTCATCACTAATCCCGATGGTAGTTGAAGTGACACGATGCCGACGGCGATTGCATCAACCTTGGAACCGTTTCCTACGCGCATCGTCACTTCGTCTTTCGCCAGCCTTCGTCTATTCCGCAGTTCCTGTTTCGAGTTGCAAATGTGAGCAACAGAACCGGTATCGAATACCCAGGCACTACTACGAGAGCCGGTTAAGTACACATCAATAACATGTATATCAAATATACCTGATTTTTCTTTGCCCGCCTTCTTATCTGCCAGATACTTGGGGCAATTGCGCTTCCTGTTTCGAGTTTCAGTGGTAAGCATCCCTATGCTAATCATATCAACTATATGATTCATGATCGACCTTTCGATCTCATGTGTTCCGAGGCCATGTCTGCACATGCTAGGCTCGTCAAGCTTAACCCGAGTGTTCCGCGTGCGCAACTGTTTTGCACCCATTGTATGTGAACGTTGAGTCTATCACACCCGATCATCACGTGGTGTCTCGAAACGACGAACTGTAGCAACGGTGCACAGTCGGGGAGAACACAATTTCGTCTTGAAATTTTAGTGAGAGATCACCTCATAATGCTACCGTCGTTCTAAGAAAAATAAGGTGCATAAAAGGATTAACATCACATGCAATTCATAAGTGACATGATATGGCCATCATCACGTGCTTCTTGATCTCCATCACCAAAGCACCAGCACGATCTTCTTGTCACCGGCGCCACACCATGATCATCCATCAACGTGTTGCCATCGGGGTTGTCGTGCTACTTATGCTATTACTACTAAAGCTACATCCTAGCAAAATACTAAACGCATCTGCAAGCACAAATATGTTAGTATAAAGACAACCCTATGGCTCCTGCCGGTTGCCGTACCATCGACGTGCAAGTCGATATTTCTATTACAACATGATCATCTCATACATCCAATATATCACATCACATCATTGGCCATATCACATCACAATCATACCCTGCAAAAACAAGTTAGACGTCCTCTAATTTTGTTGTTGCAAGTTTTACGTGGTGACCAAGGGTATCTAGTAGGATCGCATCTTACTTACGCAAACACCACAACGGAGATATATGAGTTGCTATTTAACCTCATCCAAGGACCTCCTCGGTCAAATCCGATTCAACTAAAGTTGGAGAAACCGTCACTTGCCAGTCATCTTTGAGCAAATGGGGTTACTCGTAACGATGAAACCAGTCTCTCGTAAGCGTACGAGTAATGTCGGTCCAAGCCGCTTCAATCCAACAATACCGCGGAATCAAGAAAAGACTAAGGAGAGCAGCAAAACGCACATCACCGCCCACAAAACCTTTTGTGTTCTACTCGAGAAGACATCTACGCATGAACCTAGCTCATGATGCCACTGTTGTGGAACGTCGCATGGGAAACAAAAATTTTCCTACGCACACGAAGACCTATCATGGTGATGTCCATCTACGAGAGGGGATGAGTGATCTACGTACCCTTGTAGATCGTACAGCAGAAGCGTTAGAGAACGCGGTTGATGTAGTGGAACGTCCTCACGTCCCTCGATCCGCCCCGCGAACAATCCCGCGATCAGTCCCACGATCTAGTACCGAACGGACGGCACCTCCGCGTTCAGCACACGTACAGCTCGACGATGATCTCGGCCTTCTTGATCCAGCAAGAGAGACGAAGAGGTAGAAGAGTTCTCCGGCAGCGTGACGGCGCTCCGGAGGTTGGTGATGATCTTGTCTCAGCAGGGCTCCGCCCGAGCTCCGCAGAAACACGATCTAGAGGAAAAACTATGGAGGTATGTGGTCGGGCAGCCGTGAGAAAGTCGTCTCAAATCTGCCCTAAAAGCCCCATATATATAGGAGGAGGGAGGGGGACCTTGCCTTGGGGTCCAAGGGACTCCCAAGGGGTCGGCCGAGCCAAGGGGGGGAGGACTCCCCCCCCAAACCGAGTTGCACTTGGTTTGGTGGGAGGAGTCCCCCTCCCTTCCCACTTCTTCCCTCTTTTTTTTTTCTTTTCCTTTGATTTTCTTATCTTGGCGCATAGGCTCCCTTGGGGCTGTCCCACCAGCCCACTAAGGGCTGGTGTGTCCCCCAAAAGCCTATGGGCTTCCCCGGAGTGGGTTGCCCCCTTCCGGTGAACTCCCGGAACCCATTCGTCATTCTCGGTACATTCCCGGTAACTCCGAAAACCTTCCGGTAATCAAATGAGGTCATCCTATATATCAATTTTCGTTTCCGGACCATTCCGGAAACCCTCGTGACGTCCGTGATCTCATCCGGGACTCCGAACAACATTCGGTAACCAACCATATAACTCAAATACGCATAAAACAACGTCGAACCTTAAGTGTGCAGACCCTGCGGGTTCGAGAACTATGTAGACATGACCCGAGAGACTCCTCGGTCAATATCCAATAGCGGGACCTGGATGCCCATATTGGATCCTACATATTCTACGAAGATCTTTATCGTTTGAAACTCAGTGCCAAGGATTCGTATAATCCCGTATGTCATTCCCTTTGTCCTTCGGTATGTTACTTGCCCGAGATTCGATCGTCAGTATCCGTATACCTATTTCAATCTCATTTACCGGCAAGTCTCTTTACTCGTTCCGTAATACAAGATCCCGCAACTTACACTAAGTTACATTGCTTGCAAGGCTTGTGTGTGATGTTGTATTACCGAGTGGGCCCCGAGATACCTCTCCGTCACACGGAGTGACAAATCCCAGTCTTGATCCATACTAACTCAACTAACACCTTCGGAGATACCTGTAGAGCATCTTTATAGTCACCCAGTTACGTTGCGACGTTTGATACACACAAAGCATTCCTCCGGTGTCAGTGAGTTATATGATCTCATGGTCATAGGAATAAATACTTGACACGCAGAAAACAGTAGCAACAAAATGACACGATCAACATGCTACGTCTATTAGTTTGGGTCTAGTCCATCACGTGATTCTCCTAATGACGTGATCCAGTTATCAAGCAACAACACCTTGTTCATAATCAGAAGACACTGACTATCATCGATCAACTGGCTAGCCAACTAGAGGCATGCTAGGGACGGTGTTTTGTCTATGTATCCACACATGTAAATGAGTCTTCATTCAATACAATTATAGCATGGATAATAAACTATTATCTTGATACAGGAATTATAATAATAACTATACATTTATTATTGCCTCTAGGGCATAATTCCAACACCTGCATCTAGCAACGCTAACATTAGTAGCTGAGCAAGCCTACTTAGCCATTCAAGTTTGCTAGGAAGGGACATGTGTTTGGTTTCATGGCATAACAAGAGGCAAATATTTCAGTGGTAGGCAGCAAGCATATGACAAGGAAACATAGTCTAGCATAACAAGTCTAGAGATGGAATCAAGGTCATATCACCTTGCGTGTGATATCCTCAGCTTGGAAAGGTTCCTGTTCATCCTGCACGTACTCTCCTGAATCCACGTACTCGTTCTTCGATCCCGGTGCTACACAACATAATAATATCATCCAATGAACAATAGCACCTCAAGATGCAACAAGCACATGATGCATGATATGAATATGAGCATGCATCACTATTTCTATCACTAACACAAGCATAAGGAGTGAATACATGTTCCTGGACAGAACTGCATACTAAGCTATTTTTACATGCATGAGAATGACATGATCAGATGCGTCTCGTGAAAACGATGCAAAACCATATAAAGAACATTACAATCGGAGCTACGGATCAACGGGAACCAAGGAAATAAGATATGAAGCTCTACGTGTCAAATCATCACCACACACTCAAATGGCTTAACTCTGGTATTTCCAGGTTGCCAAGACATAAAGCAAACCATAATGGATGGGTTGGAGCAAGGAAGAACACCACATCATCAACTAAGCATTCACAAACATCAAAATGGCAAAACTACACAATCTGCCATAAACTGCATCATAGCACTTTGTGAGCTACATGCAAAGCACCTACAACCACCCAAATATGACAAATAATATATGTGGCTGTAGCTATCCAAGAATACTACAAGCACAAGCAAGAATAACACAAAAAAAATTAAACACAGAAAGTTACAAGGCTGCAAACTTGCACAAAAATATCAGTTTTCAGGGACTTAGTGAAAATTCCAGATTCTCACTTTCTGCCTATGCTCTGAAGCATTTTGACAGCAGCCAAAACAATATCTACATGACTCCAAATGACATGAAATTTTACGAGGAGCTAGAAAAACATATCAGCTCCAACTTTCCAGTTCAAAGCTAAGGCTAGATCACAATACATTGACCTGCACAACCTCATCAACAAGAGAAGAAAATATAAAGAGAGTCAGATTTAGTGAAAATCTCAGATTTTCACTAATATGGAATTTCAGCCACATGCCTACTTTCAGTGGGCATAACTTGCACATATGGAATCCTAATCATGAGATGAAACCAACATGAGGTAGAGGGGGTCACCCTCTACTACCACAACCAAGAATCAAACACAAAGGCTCACCACAACTCATGGAACCAAGCTCTAAACATAGAAGAAAAATGAAATATGTCATCTCCAGAAAATGTTCCAATGGCAAAACTAAGTTCACCAATGGATTCCTTGGGAGATTCTACCCCAAAAACAAATATAATAAGCATGCACTTGCTTGGAGCAAGTGACCACAAACTAGGAAGGAAGAATCTACAAGAAATCATACATGGTGAATAGTGCAACATTTCATGTGCATTTCACTAGAACAACTCCTACAAGGATACTTGTTCATGTGCATCATGACAATAGTGGCATGAGGGTTTTGACCCCATGTATGTGTCATAGCACATAACACCAAGCTCATCTACCCAACTATCCACACACACAACACCATGCCCTCTCTCATATGGTCATGTGAAGGTACATAGTTTGCAAAGGTGGGAAAGTTCCACACACACATCTACTCCACATCACCCACAACAACATCATGCTCTTGATCAAAACACAAACCTACACATGCTATCATAGCAATCATCACTAGAACAAGCTCACACACACAAATTATATGTGGTGAGGGGGAGACCATCCACCCACACATACACACTCCTCCAAAACTTACAAGATGCAACACAAACTACTAGTGCAGCCACATAATCAAGATAATCTTGCAATCCTACCAGCATTAAACAACCCACACTAACTTTACTTAAGGCATCTACATACACACACAAAGCATCAACACCATGAGTACACACATGCACACATCCACATGCACTTCACCAAGTATGTGCACAACACACACTTACACCTCTCACAAGTGTTGCCACCAACACTACATGTGCTGGATAGGGAAAAGAAAAAATGCACACCTCTCTTGCAACAATATTTAGACACAAGGTGCAGCAAGGAAAGACAAATAAATAAACAAAAAAAGGGGGGGTGGCCTGGGATCGAACCCAGGAGCTCCCTGGTACACCACACAGCCGCTACCACTGCACTAGGACACGGCTCTCACCACATAAGGCGAAGGAACCCAATTATACTAGCTCTGTCAAGGATACCACTGTGCCGAATAAAAACCAACAAAAAGGGGGGAGGCTTCCCCTGGGATCGAACCCACGACCTCTTGAGAACAAATACATACAGCTACCACTGCGCTACGGTACAGGGACCCGACAGAGGGGAGCACGCAAAGAATACTAGCAGGAGTCCCTGCTCTGATTACAGAGGCTGCCGGCGACAGGAAGGTCGCCGGGCATGCCTCCTGCTGCACCATGGCAGGAGATCTACGCTATGCCCGCTGCGCTGCGAGGAGCACCACACTGCTACTGCTGCTGCACCGCACCTGCACCTACATCATGCACGCAACAACACCTGCTGCTACTGCTCGGGACAGGGAACAATCTACCACAGCATCGCCGGATCTACATGAGGAAGAAGGAAGGGGGCAACATCCTCACCTAGAGAAGGAAGAAGGGGGCCGATCTGCGGAGGAAGAGGCGCTCGAGGGGAAGAAGACCGAAGCAGAAGAAGTCCCTGACGTAGAACCGAAGCAGAGACGAAGGAGCACCGGGTTCGCGGCATCGGCGAGCTCCTGGTCGACGGTGATGACGCCCCTCGACCTCACCGAGGACGAAAATGGGGCGCGGGCACCATCCCCGTGCCCCTGGACATGGCGCCGGCGCTGCTCGACGGAGAAGGCGGGGTAGATGGCGGCGGGGCTGCTCTCTCTCTCTCTCTTTGCTAACTCCTACAGAGACTTACCAGGAGGGGGAAAGAGAGAAGGAGGAAGGTGGCAGCAGGGCTGGAGGAAGGAGAGGGAACCCTAGGTACGGGGAGGGGTCCCTGCGACTTATATCGGCTCGGGGGAGACGCTAGAGCCACAGGATCGAGGCCATGGAGAATCGGTGGAGGAGGGGGAGTCGTACAGTAGCTGACGTCGCGAGGAGGAAGAGAGGGTCGCGCGATGGGCTACTGCACAGGAGAGGAGGAGAAGTCGGGCCACCATAGCGGGAGGAAGCCCACTTAGGCGCGAGATAGAGAGAAAACAACCCCTATACTATTACCTATTTAATTAAACACAGAGAAAAGAAAAGGTCTACAGGGCTAACTATAGCAGATAAAATTCAAGCAAAAATGGCCCTGGACCTGAAAATAAATAAGCTACTTGAATAAAATACTAAAGGAATTTTTGGGGCAATCTAAATAAATACAAAACAGTATTATAGTTGCTGTTTTGTGTTTATTTTGCACCTTTAGAACACTATTCAAAACCCCATATTTAGCACCCCAATATACCCACATTTTTCCCTAAACAAAAGACATTTTAAAATCAGGTTAGGCTCAAGTGGTATTTTGAACTTGGGAATAAAAGAGAGAAAGGGGTTTGCAACCCAAAGGGGTTTGAAGGAAAGAACCACCACACCACTACTACACACCCCATCACCTCATGAGCATCACCACATAAAATCACAATGTATCCAAACATAACTTCACAAGTGAACACATGCAATCACAAGGTATGGCATGGCAAGACAATATGACAAGCAAAACAAGGAAGAACATAAGTGCCACATGAAATCATAGAACCAACATGACACAATCATATCATGACAATGTGGACCCACATAGATAGGTTCCAAATATGGCAATTACACACTTGGGGGCATTACACTAATACATCTCCATCATATCTACTTTTCCTAACGCTTTTGCTCTTGTTTTGGACTCTAATTTGCATGATTTGAATGAAACTAACCGGTACTCGCGTTCTTTTCATTAGAACTACCATGGTGTTATTTTTGTGCAGAAATAAAAGTTCTCAGAATGGAACAAAAATTTTTGGAGATTTTTTTCTGAAATAAATAAAAATCACTGGAACCAAGATCCACCATAGGGGAGTCCACATGCGCCCACTAGACAAGAGGGCGCGTGAGCCCCCCCACCCCGCCGGCGTGGCCTCGTGTCTAGTGGGGCCCACGGGGCTCCGCTGACCCTAATTCCAGCGCTATAAAATCCTATTTACAGAGAAAAAATTAGAGAGGAAGTTCCATCACGTTTCACGATATGGAGCCACCTCCTATTCTTCATCGGGAGGCCTAATCTGGAGTTCGTTTGTGGCTCCGGAGAGGGGAATCTTCATTCTTCGTCATCACCAAGCCTCCTTCATCACCAATTCCATGATGCTCTCCATCGGGAGTGAGTAATCCCTTCGTAGGCTTGCTGGTCGGTGAAGAGCTGGATAAGATTCATCATGTAATCAAGTTAGTTTTGTTAGGACTTGATCCCTATTATCCACTATGTTCGGAGATTGATGTTGCTATGACTTTGCTATGCTTAATGCATGTCACTAGGGCTCATGTGCCATGATTTGAGATATGAATCATTTATGTTTTCACCATTATATCTATGTTCCTGATCCGATCTTGCAAGTTATATGCACCTACTACGTGTTAGTGTTGGAAATATGCCTCAAATGTTCATGATAAATATTTTTATATTACTTTGTTCAAGATAATTGTCTATTATTCATGCTAGAATTGTATTGATTGGAAACTCAAATACATGTGTGCATACATAGATAACACACTGTCCCTAGTAAGCCTCTAATGGAGTAGCTTGTTGATCAAAGATGGTCAAGGTTTCTTGACCATGGACAAGAGTTGTCATTTGATAAAGGGATCACATCATTCGTAGAATGACGTGATGGACAAGACCCACTATGAACGTAGCATATGATTGTGTCAGTTTATTGCTATTTTTCTGCATGTCAAGTATGCGTTTCTATGACCATGAGATCATGTAACTCCCGAACATCGGAGGAATACCTTGTGTGTATCAAACGTCACAACGTAACTGGGTGACTATAAAGGTGCCCTATAGGTATCTCCAAAGGTGTTTGTTGGGTTGGCATGAATCAAGAATGGGATTTGTTACTCCATGTGACGGAGAGGTATCTCTAGGGCCCACTCGGTAATACAACATAACAATTAGCTTGCAAGCAACGTGACTAAGGAGTTAGTCACGGGATATTGTATTACGGAACGAGTAAAGAGACTTGCTAGTAACGAGATTGAACTAGGTATAGAGATACTAACGATCGAATCTCGGGCAAGTAACATACCGATGGACAAAGGGAACAACATATGGGATTAACTGAATCCTTGACATAGAGGTTCAACCGATAAGATCTTCGTAGAATATGTAGGATCCAATATGGACGTCCAGGTCTTTCTATTCGATATTGACCGGAGAGTGTGTCGGTCATGTCTACATAGTTCTCGAACCCGTAGGGTTTGCACACTTAAGGTTCGGTGACGTTTTTAGTATAGTTGAATTATGTATGTTGGTGATCAAAGGTTGTTTGGAGTCCCGAATGAGATCCCGGACGTCACAAGGAGTTCCGGAGTGATGTGGAGACGAAAATTGATATATAGGAAAGAGGTATTCGGGTTCCGGAAAGATTTCGGGCACTGCCGGTAAAGTACCGGGAGTGACAAATGGGTTTTGGGGGTTCACCGGGAGGGGCCACCCACCCGATGGGGGCCACATAGGCCTAAGAGGTGGCGCACCAGCCCCTGGTGGGCTGGGCAGACAACTCCATGGGCCTACGCGCCCAAATTGAGGAGGTGGGGAGGAACCGACTAGGAGGAGGAGTCCTCCTATCGCCTCCACCAAACCGAATTTGAGGAGGAGGACTCCTCCTCTTGTGCGCCGCCAACCAATCCTAGAGATTTTCCCTAGGGTGCCACCCCTTGCCTCCCTCCTATATATAGTGGAGAGGAGAGAGGCATCTGACCCTAAGCTACCACGCACCTGTCTCTCCCTCCACTAGTTCGTTCCACCTCATAGATTGATTCGATAATGCACGACGAAGCCCTGCCGGATCAGCTACACGAACACCGCCGCCACGCCGTCGTACTATCATAGAATTCATCTACCTCTCCACTCCCTCTGGCTGGATCAAGAAGGTGGAGATCGTCATCGAGTTGTACGTGTGCTGAACGTGGATGTGTCGTCCGTTCGACGCTAGATTGTGATTGGATCGTGGGGCAGCTTGCGATTTGGATCGCGAAGATGTCCGACTACATCAACTACGTTTCTTAACTCTTCCCGCTTAGCGATCTACAAGGGTATGTGTATCTGATCTCTCCTCTCGTAGATGGCCATCACCATGGATAGATCTTGTATGTGCGTAGGAAATTTTTTGTTTCCCATGCAACGTTCCCCAACAGTGGCATCATGAGCTAGGTCTATGCGTAGATGACATCTCGAGTAGAACACAAAGGAGTTTGTGGGCGTTGATATTCAGATTGCTGCCCTCCCTAGTCTTTTTTTGATTCGGCGATACTGTGGGATGAAGCGGCCCGGACCAACCTTACTCGTCCGCGTACGAGAGATCGGTTCCATCGACACACATGCAACTTGTAACATAAATATGGCTGGCGGGTGTCTGTCTCTCCTACTTTGGTTGAATCGGATTCGATAGAGGCGGTCCTTGTAGAAGGTTAAATAACAACTTGTATATCACCGTTGTGGTGTTTGCGTAGGTAAGAAGCGTTCTTGCTAGATACCCATAACAGCCACGTCAAACATGCAACAACAAATTAGAGGACGTCTAAGTTGTTTTTGCAGGGTATGTTGTGATATGATATGGCCAAAGACATGATGTTATATATTTGATGTATGAGATGATCATGTTGTAATAGTTAATATCGACTTGCATGTCGATGCTATGGCAACCTGCAGGAGCCATAGGGTTGTCTTTAATTTTTGAGTGTTTAGTGATGCTTTAATTTATTGCTAAATGAGTAGCAATAGTAGTACAAGTATAGATAGTGCGACAACCTCGATGGCAGCACAATGATGGAGATCATGGTGTGGCACCGATGACAATGGAGATCATGCCGGTGCTTGGAGATGGAGATCAAAAGCACAAGATCATGCCATATCATGTCAGTTAAGATTTGCATGTGATGTTCATCCTTTTTATGCACCTTATTTTTCTTCGGACGATGCTAGCATTATAAGGTGATCCTCATTAAAATTTTATGATAAAATTGCGTCCTCCCCGAGTGTGCACCGTTGCGAAAGTTTGTCGTTTCGAGACACCACGTGATGACCGGGTGTGATAGACTCTACATTCACATACAATGGGTGCAAGAAAGTTTTGCACATGCGGAACACTCGGGTTAAACTTGACGAGCCTACCATGTACAGACATGGCCTCGGAACACGAGAGACCGAAAGGTTGAACATGAGTCATATAGTTGATATGATCAACATGAAGATGTTCACCATTGAAACCAGCTCATCTCACGTGATTATCGGACTTGGGTTGGTGGATTTGGATCATGTTTCACTCGAATGACTAGAGGGATGTCTATTTGAGTGGGATTTTTTAATGTGATTAACTAAACTCATTATCTTGAACAATAGTCTAAGTAATATTTGCAAATTTCATGTTGTAGATCAATGGATCGCACAGTAGCACCCCTGAATTTTAATGCGTTCCTAGAGAAAGCTAAGTTGAAATATGATGGGAGCAACTTTGTAGACTTGGCCCGTAATCTGAGGCTTGTCCTCACGGTTTTCCAAAAGAGTTATGTCCTTGATGCACCGCTTGGTGATGCGCCCCCCTTCCTGGTGGCTGAAGACATTTTGAACGCCAGACAGTCATGTCTGGATGACTACTCAGTAGTTCAGTGTGTGATCTTGTATGGCTTAGAGCCGGGACTTCAAAAACATTTTGAACGTCATGGAACGTATGAGATGTTTCAGGAGTTGAAGTTTATGTTTGAAAAGAATGCACGAATCGAGAGGTATGAGACCTATGATAACTTCTATGCTTGCAAGATGGAGGAGTACGGGTTTGTCAGTGAGCATGTACTCAGAATGTCTGGGTATGTCAACCATGTGGCTGAGTTGGGAATTGTTCTCCCGCTAGAGGAAATCGTTGATAGAGTTCTTCAATCACTGCCACCTAGCTACAAAAGCTTTGTGGTAAACTAGAACATGCAAGGGATGAATAAATCAGTCGCCGAGCTATTTGTGATGCTAAAAGTCGTTGAGTGAGAAATCCAGAAGGAACATCAAGTGTTCATGGTGAATAAAACCACCAGTTTCAAGAAAAATGGCAAGGGCAAGAAAGGTAACTTCAAGAAGAGTGGCAAAGTTGTTGCCCCTCCCGTGAAGAAAACCAAGGATGAACCCAAGCTAGAAACTGAGTGCTATCACTTCGAGGGGACTGGTTATTGGAAGCGGAATTGCCCCAGGTATCTAGCCGACAAGAAGGCGGCCAACGCCAAAGAAGGTATATATGATATACCTGTTATTGATGTGTACCTCACCAACTCTCGTTGTGGTGCCTGGGTATTTGATACCGGTTCGGTTGCTCACATTTGCAACTCAAAGCAGGAACTATGGAATAGACGGGGTTGGCGAAGGACGAAGTGACGATGCGCGTGGGAAATGGTTCCAAGGTTGATGCGATCGCCGTCGGCACACTCTCACTTAAATTACCATCGGGATTGGTGATGAACCTGAATAATTGTTATTTAGTGCCTATGTTAAGCATGAACATTATATTTGGATCTTGTTCATTGTGAGACGGTTACTCATTTAAATTAGAGAATAATGGTTGTTCTATTTATAACTAATATATTTTAGGGCATGCACCCAATGTGAGGGGTTTGTTGTTACTGAATCTCGATAGTAATGACACACATGTCTATAACATTGATGCCAAAAGATGTAGAGTAGATAATCATAGTATCACTTTCTTGTGGCACTGCCGCTTAGGTCATATTGGTGTAAAGCGCATGAAGAAACTCCATGCTGATGGACTTTTGGAGTCACTTGATTTTGAATCACTTGACACATGTGAACCATGCCTCATGGTCAAGATGACCAAAACTCCATTCTTCGGAACAATGGAGCAAGCAGGTGACTTGTTGGAGATCATACATACTAATGTGTGGTCCGATGAGCATTGAGGCACGCGGTGGATATTGTTATTTTCTCACCTTGACCGTTGACTTAAGTAGATACGGTTATATATACTTAATGAAACACAAGTCTGGAATGTTTGAAAAGTTCAAGCAATTTTAGAGCGAAGTGGAGAATCATCATAACAGGAAGATCAAATTCCTACGATCTGATCGAGGAGGAGAATATCTGACTTATGAGTTTGGCACTCACTTAAGACAGCGCAATGGTGTGTCTGAACATCGTAATCATACTTTATTGGATATGGTGTGTTCTATGATGTATCTTGTTGATTTGTCGTTAGAATTTTGAGGTTATGCATTAGAGACAACTGCATTCAGTTCAAATAGGGCACCATCAAAATCCATTGAGACGACACCATATGAACTATGGTTTGGTAAGAAACCAAAGTTGTCGTTTCTTAAAGTTTGGGGATGTGATGCTTATGTCAAAAAGCTTCAGCCAGAAAAGCTGGAATCCAAAGCGGAGAAATGCATCTTCATAGGATACCCTAAAGAGATAGTTGGGTATACCGTTTATCTTAGATCCGAAGGCAAAGTGTTTGTCGGTAAAAACGGAACATTTCTTGAGAAAGAGTTTCTCTCGAAATAATTGAGTGGGAGGAAGATAGAACTTGATGAGGTTATTGAACCTCTACTTCAACCAGAAAGTAGTGCATCACGGCATATTGTTTCTGTGGAGCATACACCGTTTGAAGAGGAAGCCAATGATGATGATTATGAAGCTTCAGATCAAGTTGCTATCGAACCTCGTAGGTCGACAAGGGTACACAATGCTCCTGAGTGGTACGGTAACTGTTGGGGATATTATCCCGCCATGAGACTCGCCCTCAGGGGGTGGGTGAAGATGATGGGGGCTCAAAAGTTTCCTGCTCAAGATGGGCCATGACTTATCAAGCAGGAGGCCTAAGGTGAAGTCCGAAGAACCAGCGGTGGCCCAAGACATAAAGTCGATGACTTGCGACCCATAGAGGAGAGGAGCTTTGGGAAGTTTCCTTGCGATAAAAGTAAGGCAAGTTAGAGATATGTCAGGTCACGAATAACACGTGATCCAGACTCTTGTAACCCTAGAGCCTTGATCTATATATAAAGGCGAGTCTCGAAGGCTGATAGATTTAAGTTAACATCAACTGAGAGCTAGGTCAAGCAAATCTGCACCCTTGTAATCAATTTCCACAACAATATACACATAGAAGGATGTAGGCCTTTACCTCAATCTGAGGGGCCGAACCTGGGTAAAATCATCTCTTGCTCCCTGCTAACCCCTTTAAGTCGCCACATGGTTGCAATGCCCCCATCTCGAAGTCCTCTCAATAGGACATCTGTCGTGACCCAACCACGACAATTGGCGCCCACCGTGTGGAATGCGCACGGTGGAGTTGAGTTCTCAAAGGGAGCCCTTCCAGGGTTCGGGAGCTACGCGTTCGGCCTCATGACTAAAAGTCATCGCGGAAGGTACTACATCGACAATTCAAGCTGGGGTCTCGAGGTTGGTTCAATCGAATTAGGATACCGGGTCCCCTTCAGCAAGCTTCATGTCTTCATCAGCAAGATCGGAACGCCAGTTCCAGAGCCGGACATCTGCAGCGACATCGTCGAGCCATCTCAGCTCGCCCTACCCGCCACGTCTCTAATTGGACGACGTCGCGTCTTCGTTGGCTTCACACAGGGGGCAGCCTCCCGGATGAACCAGAAGCTGGTGGAGATACCTGATACGTCTCAAACGTATCTATAATTTTTGATGGTTTCACGCTGTTATCTTGTCAACTTTGGATGTTTTGTTTACCTTTTATATCTTTTTTGGGATTAACTTATTAATTCAGTGCCAAGCGCCAGTTCTTGTTTTTTCTGTGTTTTTGACTCTTTTCAGATCTGATTTTGGAACGGAGTCCAAATGGAATAAAATCCCCGAAATAAATTTTTCCAGAACAGAAGAAGATCGAGAGGCTTGATGGCCAAGCAAGTGGGCCCACTGGGGGCCCACAAGCCCTGTTGCCGCGGCCAGGGGGGAGGGCGCGGAAACCAAGCTTGTGGCCCCCCTGGCGCTCCCCTGCCCTAGGTCTTTGGCCTATAAATTCCCTAAAAATCCAGAAAAAATCACGGCATCCACGAAAGCACTTTTTCGCCACCGCAAGCTTCCGTTTCTGCGAGATCTCATCTTGAGACCCTTCCCGGTGCCCCGCCGGAGGGGATTTTGGAGTTGGAGGGCTTCTACATCAACATCATCACCCCTCCAATGACTCGTGAGTAGTTCACTTCAGACGTACGGGTCCGTAGTTAGTAGCTAGATGGCATCTTCTCTCTCTTGAATCTTTAATACAGAGTTCTCCATGATCTTCATGGATATCTATCCGATAGAATCCTCTTTGGCGGTGTGTTTGTCGAGATCCGATGAATTGTGGATTTGTGATCAGATTATCTATGATATATATTTGAGTCTTTGCTGATTTCTTATATGCATGATTTGATATCCTTGTAAGTCTCTCCGAGTCTTGGGTTTTGTTTGCCCAACTAGATCTATGATTCTTGCAATGGGAGAAGTGCTTGGTTTTGGGTTCATACCGTGTGGTGACCTTTCCCAGTGACAGAAGGGGCAGCAAGACACGCATCGTGTTATTGCCATCAAGGGTAACAAGATGGGCTTTTATCGTAGATATGAGATTGTCCATCTACATCATGTCATCTTGCTTAAGGCGTTACTCTGTTCTCATGAACTTAATACACTAGATGCATGCTGGATAGTGGTCGACATGTGGAGCAATAGTAGTAGATGCAGAAAGTATCGGTCTACTTGTTTTGGACGTGATGCCTATAGATATAATCATTGCCATAGATAACGTCACGACTTTGCGCGGTTCTATCAATTGCTCGACAGTAATTCGTTCACCCACCGTCTACTTGTTTTCATGAGAGAAGCCACTAGTGAACACTACGGCCCCGGGGTCTATTCACACCTATCGTTTCCACTTCGCTTTTACTTTGCTTTGTTCCTTTTTTGCTTTCAGTTCTCACTTGGCAAACAATATATAAGGGATTGACAACCCCTTCATAGCGTTGGGTGCAAGCTCTTCGTGTTTGTGCAGTTACTTGTGATAATCCTTCACTGGATCGATACCTTGGTTCTCAAAACTGAGGGAAATACTTACCGCCGCTGTGCTACATCACCCTTTCCGCTTCGAGGGAACACCAACGCAAGGCTCCAAGGCCACGGGGGAATCCTTTGCATATTTGCCAAGGAAGTCCCTAAAGGCGTAGCCGTAGCAGAAGGATTCCTGGTGTCGTTGCTGAGGAGTATCAAGAAAAGAATAGTCTCCCGTCAGCACGCTTGTTTCTGGCGCCGTTGGAAGGTCTTTTGTTGCAGTAGCAGAAGTATTTCTGCCGCCGTTGCCGGGGAAGCAGAGATCTATCCAAGTAGGTCTCACAAACTCATCTCTTGCATTTACTTTTTTTTTGCCAGTTGCCTCTCATTTTCCTCTCCCCACTTCACATTTGCCGTTTTCATTTGGCTTTCTCCTTTGCCTTTTTCTTTTGCCTTTTTGCCGTTTTCCTTTGCCGCTTTCTTTTGCCCTTTGTTGTTTTCCTTTGCCGATTTTCTTGCTTGCTTGTGTGCTTGTTTGTTGTTGAAGTCATCATGGCTGAAAAGACCAAACTTTGAGACTTCTCGAGTACCAATAATAATGATTTTATTAGTACTCCGATTGCTCCCGCCACTAGTGCGGAATCGTATGAAATCAACGCAGCTCTGCTGAATCTTGTTATGAAAGAGCAATTCTCTGGCCTTCCTAGTGAAGATGTCGCATCCCATCTCAATACCTTCATTGAGCTTTGCGATATGCAAAAGAAAAGAGATGTGGATAATGACGTGATTAAGTTGAAGCTTTTTCCTTTCTCGTTGCGAGATCGCGCAAAAACTTGGTTTTCTTCTTTGCCTAAAAATAGTATCGATTCTTCGGATAAGTGCAAAGATGCTTACATATCCAAGTATTTTCCGCTGGCTAAGATTATCTCCCTATGTAACGATATCATGAATTTCAAGCAACTTGATCATGAACACGTTGCACAATCTTGGGAGAGGATGAAGTTAATGATTAGAAATTGTCCCGCTCATGGCTTGAGTTTGTGGATGATTATACAAATCTTTTATGCTGGTTTGAATTTCGCTTCTCGCAATATCTTGGACTCTGCCTCAGGTGGAACGTTCATGGAAATCACGTTAGGAGATGCTACAAAACTCCTAGACAATATCATGACCAACTACTCTCAGTGGCACACTGAAAGGTCACCTGCTAGCAAAAAGGTACATGCTATAGAAGAAATTAACTCGCTTAGTGCTAAGATGGACAAGTTGATGAACTTGGTTTCTAGTAGAAACGCTCCTTTAGATCCTAATGACATGCCACTATCTTCCTTGATTGAGAGTAGCAACGCTAGTTTGGACGTTAATTTTGTTGGTAGGAACAATTTTGGCAACAACAATGCTTTTAGAGGAAACTATGTTCCTAGGCCTTTTCCTAGTAACTCCTCTAACAATTATGGCAATTCCTACAACAGCACTTATGGAAATCACAACAAATTACCCTCTGATTTAGAGAGTAATATCAAAGAGTTCATCAACTCCCAAAAGATTTTCAATGCGTCCATAGAGGAAAAACTACTCAAAATTGACGATTTGGCTAAGAGCGTTGATAGGATGTCTTGTGATATTGATGCTTTGAAAGTTAGATGTGCTCCTCCCAAGGTCAACTTGGATGAAACTTTGAAAGCTATGCGTGTCTCCATGAATGAGAGCAAAGAAAGAACCGCTCAAATTTGCGCTAGGCATGAATGGTTTAAAAGGGTGCGTTCTAGTGATGCCAATCACGAAGATCTTAAAATTCTTGGTGTGACCCCTCTTGAATCTTTGTTTTCGCGTGTCAAACCTATTGATGAAGGGGCTGGATATGAATCCACTTTGGTTGAAAAACGCCCCAATGATTCGGAGCCCACCTATCTTGATGATAAAGGTGTGGAGAGTGGAGTAGAAGAAATCAAAATTTTGGGTAGTAATGAAACTCCCACTTTGGATTTCAAGGAATTCAATTATGATAATTTCTCCTCGTTTGAATGCATTTATTTGATGCAATCCATTGGAAACTCTCCACACGGTTATAGCCAAAGCAAAGCCTTTACCGCGCATATCGTAGATGCTATGATGAAATCTCTTGAAGAGAAGCTCGAACTAGAAGTATCTATACCTAGAAAACTTCATGATGAGTGGGAACCTACTATCAAAATCAAGATCAAAAACTATGAGTGCAATGATTTGTGTGATTTGGGTGCTAGTGTTTCCGAGATTCCAAAGTTTTTATGTGATATTCTTGGTTTTCATGAGATTGAAGAGTGTTCTCTTAATTTGCATGTTGCGGATTGTACTGTCAAGAAACCCATCGGAAGGACTGATGATGTTCTTATTGTTGCAAATAAGAACTATGTACCCGTGGATTTCATTGTACTTGACATAGATTGCAATCCTTCATGTCCCATTATTCTTGGTAGACCTTTCCTAAGGACTATTGGTGCTATCATCGATATGAAGGAAGGGAATATAAGATTTCAATTTCCTCTAAAGAAGGGCATGGAGCACTTTCCTAGAAATAAAATAAGATTGCCTTATGAATCCATGATGAGGGCTACTTATGGTTTGAGCACCAAAGATGACTATACGTGATTCCATCACCTTTTGCCTAGCTAAGGGCGTTAAACAATAGCGCTTGTTGGGAGGCAACCCAACGAATCTATCCTTTTTTTTGTTTTGTGTTTTCCACACTTTCATAATTCTGTTATGATTGTGTTTTTTGTGTTTATTTTTGCGTTTGTGCCAAGCAAAACCGTTATGATTAGTCTTGGGGATGATCGTTTGGTCATGCTTGAAAAGACAGAAACTTTCTGCTCACGAAAATAATTTAATTTTTTTTATGTAAGTGCTTTTGAGTTCATTCTTTTTTCTTCTGATTCCTACCCAAATTCTTCAGACTGTCGTAATTTTGCACAATTGTTGAAGTACCAGAAGTATACAAAGTATACAGATTGCTACAGACTGGTCTGCTGTTAACAGATTCTGTTTTTTTGTTGAGTTAGTTGCTTATTTTGATGAAACTATGGATAGTATCGGGGGGTATTAGCCATGGAAGATTGAAAATAAAGTAACCCAACATCAACATAAGTAGAATTTAAGTTTGCTACAGTACCTAAGGAAGTGGTGGTTTGCTTTCTTATACTAATGTTATCACGAGTTTCTGTTTAAGTTTCGTGTTGTGAAGTTTTCAAGTTTTGGGTGAAGTTCTTATGGACAAAAAGATAAAGAGTGGCAAGAGCTCAAGCTTGGGGATGCCTAGGCACCCCAAGATGATTCAAGGATGCCGTAAAAGCCTAAGCTTGGGGATGCCCCGGGAAGGCATCCCCTCTATCGTCTTCAATCCATCGGTAACGTTACTTGGGGCAATATTTTTATTCACCACATGTTATGTGTTTTGCTTGGAGCGTCTTGTATCATAGGAGTCTTTTATTTTTGTTGTGTCACAATCATACTTGCTGCACACCAAGAGAGAGAGACATGCACTCACCGTGATTTTGTCGAGCTTCACTTATATTCTTTGGTAGACAATTCAGCTCACATGTGCTTCACTTATATCTTTTGAGCTAGTTGATTTTGCTCTATGTGCTTCACTTATACGTTTTAGAGCACGGCGGTGCGTGGCTTGGTAGTTGATCTATGCTATGAAAGTAGTCTCAAAAGGGGTAGTTATTCAAAGGGATACGAAAACTTCCACCTTCATGTGCATTGAATAGTTAGAGAAGTTTGATTCATCTCAACTAGTTTTGAGTTGTGGTTATGGTAATATTGAAGTTATATTAGTAAGGTGTTGTGGATCTAGAAATACTTGTGTTGAAGTTAGTGATTCCCGTAGCATGCACGTATGGTGAACCGCTATGTGATGAAGTCTGAGCATGATTAGTATATTGATTGTCATCCTTTGTGTGGCGGTCGGGATCACGCGATGGTTTATACCTACCAACCCTTCCCCTAGGAGTATGCGTTGAATGCTTTGTTTCGATTACTAATAAAACTTTTGCAACAAGTATATGAGTTCTTCATGACTAATGTTAGGTCCATGGTTTAGATGCACTTTCACCTTCCACCATCACTATCTTCTTTAGTGCCGTGCAACTTTCGCCGGTGCACAAAACCCACCATTAGCCTCCCTCAAAGCAGCCACCATACCTACCTACTATGGATTTTTCAAAGTCATTTCGAGATATATTGCCATGCAACTACCACCATGACATGTGCCACCATGTCTACATTGCCATTGCATGATGGTAAGATAGCTAGCATGATGTTTCCATTTATGTCTATGCCATGCTAGATCATTGTCACGGTACACTACCGAAGGCATTCCATATAGAGTCATCATTGTTCTAAGCTTTGAGTTGTAAGTGTGATGATCATCATTGATGGAGCATTGTCCCATGTGAGAAAATAAAAGAGGCCAGCAAAGCCCATATACAAAAAGAGGCCAAAGATGCCCACAAAAAAAGAGGCCAAAGAGCCCATTCAAAAAAATGAGAGGAAAAGAGAGAAGGGACAATGCTACCACCTTTCCACACTTGTGCATATTAAGCACCATGATCTTCATGATTGAGAGTCTCTCGTTTCGTCACCACCATATAGCTAGTGGGAAATTCTCATTATATAACTTGACCTGTATATTCCAATGATAGGCTTCCTCAAAATTGCCTTAGGTCTTCGTGAGCAAGCAAGTTGGATGCACACCCACTAGTTTTCTTTAAGAGCTTTCACATACTCTTAGCTCTAGTGCATCATTTGTATGGCAATCCCTACTCATTCACATTGATATCTATCGATGAGCATCTCCACAACTCATTGATATGCCTAGTTAATGTGACCATCTTCTCCTTGTTTGTCTTGCAACCTCCACCACACTCCACACCACTTGTAGTGCTAAAACCATGGCTCACGCTCATGTATTGCGTGAGAGTTGAAAAAGTTTGAGAAAGTAAACGTGTGAAAACAATTACTTGGCCAATACCGAGGTTGTGCATGATTTAAATTCGTTGTGCAATGATGATAGAGCATAGCCAGACTATCTGATTTTGTAGGGATAACTTTCATTTGGCCTTGTTATTTTGAAAGTTCATGATTACCTTGCTAGTTTGCTTGAAGTATTATTGTTTCCACGTCAATAGCAAGCTATTGTTTTGAATCTAATGGATATGAACATTCACATCACATAAGAGGAGTTACAAAGGACATCTATGTTAGACAGCATGAAAGCATCAAAAATTCATTCTTTATCACTTCCCTACTCGAGGACGAGCAGGAGTTAAGCTTGGGGATGCTTGATACGTCTCAAATGTATCTACAATTTTTGATGGTTTCACGTTGTTATCTTGTCAACTTTGGATGTTTTGTTTACCTTTTATATATTTTTTGGGACTAACTTATTAATTGAGTGCCAAGCGCTAGTTCCTGTTTTTTCTGTGTTTTTGACTCTTTTCACATCTGATTTTGGAACGGAGTCCAAACGGAATAAAATCCCCGAAATAATTTTTTCCAGAACGGAAGAAGATCGGGAGGCTTGAGGGCCAAGCAAGTGGGCCCACAGGGGGCCCACAAGCCATGTTGTTGCGGCCAGGTGGGAGGCCGCGGCAACCAAGATTGTGCCCCCCTGGCGCTCCCCTGCCCTAGGTCTTTGGCCTATAAATTCCCTAAAAATCCAATAAAAACCAGGGCATCCACCAAAACACTTTTCTGCCGCCGCAAGCTTCCGTTTCCACAATATCTCATGTGGAGACCCTTCCCGGTGCCCTACCGGAGGGGACTTTGGAGTTGGAGGGCTTCTACATAAACATCATCGCCCCTCCAATGACTCGTGGTAGTTCACTTCAGACCTACGGGTCCGTAGTTAGTAGCTAGATGGCTTCTTCTCTCTCTTGGATCTTCAATACAAAGTTCTCCATGATCTTCATGGAGATCTATCCGATGTAATCCTCTTTGGCGGTGTGTTTGTCGAGATCCGATGAATTGTGGATTTGTGATTAGATTACCTATGATATATATTTGAGTCTTTGCTGATTTCTTATACGCATGATTTGATATCCTTGTAAGTCTCTCCGAGTCTTGGGTTTTGTTTGGCCAACTAGATCTATGATTCTTGCAATGGGAGAAGTGCTTGGTTTTGGGTTCATATCGTGTGGTGACCTTTCCCAGTGACATAAGGGGCAGCAAGGCACGCATCGTGTTGTTGCCATCAAGGGTACCAAGATGGGCTTTTATCGTAGATATGAGATTGTCCATCTACATCATGTCATCTTGCTTAAGGCGTTACTCTGTTCTCATCAACTTAATACACTAGATGCATGTTGGATAGCGGTCGACGTGTGGAGTAATAGTAGTAGATGCAGAAAGTATCGGTCTACTTGTTTTGGACGTGATGCCTATAGATATAATCATTGCCATAGATAATGTCACGACTTTGCGCGGTTCTATAAATTTCTGGACAGTAATCCGTTCACCCACCGTTTACTTGCATTCATGAGAGAAGCCACTAGTGAACACTACGGCCCCCGGGTCTATTCACACCTATCTTTTCCACTTTCGCTTTTACTTTGCTTTGTTCCTTTTTGCTTTCAGTTCTCACTTGGCAAACAATCTATAAGGGATTGACAACCCCTTCATAGCGTTGGGTGCAAGCTCTTTGTGTTTGTGCATGTACTTGTGATAATCCTTCACTGGATTGATACCTTGGTTCTCAAAACTGAGGGAAATACTTACCGCCGCTGTGCTACATCACCCTTTCCGCTTTGAGGGAACACCAACACAAGGCTCCAAGGCCATGGGGGAATCCTTTGCATATTTGCCAAGGAAGTCCCTTAAGGCGTAGCCGTAGCAGAAGGATTCCTGGTGCCGTTGCTGAGGAGTATCAGGAAAAGAATAGTCTCCCGTCAGCACGCTTGTTTCTGGCGCCGTTGGAAGGTCTTTTGTTGCAGTAGCAATACCCGTGTCAATTCTGATGGCGATTTATCAATCGGAGATACTGACTCGATCTGCCCTCTCTACGAGGGAAGGCTGGGTCGTTTCCCTGAGGCGACAATCTTTGAAGGGCCACAGGAACCGCCACGCCAAGTCGCCATCTATATGGCGGGGGCCACATCGGCTCAGAACCAGCCAAACGCGGCAACTGCCAATGGGGCCAGCAAATCTGTGAAGACGCTGGCCTAGGCCATGACAGATCTGATTGTTGAGATGTCAAAACTCATGGTAGTAGCCGTGACGGTTGATAACCAAGAGGAAGTTAATGCAGAATTAGCCAAACTTCGGGTGGAGATGGCATAGATACAACGTGAGATAGATGCTGAGAAGACCCGGATGGCGGATCGGTAGGCTCAAGTCGACGAAGAGGTAGAGCGCCTGAAGTTGGAGGCATGGCGACTTGAGCGCCAGCGAGTCGCGTCACATGTTGTTCATCAGAGGAGGCATCAGAGTCGTATCCCGGCCAACCTTAACCCTACTCGTCTATTCAACAGCCCGCATACGCCTGGCGCGGACCATAATCCGCCTCGCTAGAGCAATCCGCAGGTTGATATTGTCCAGCAGCCAATGCAATCCCCGTTGATCCCACAAACGGCTCAACTCTTCCAAACACCTGAAGGTCACTTGTACAACCCGGTGGATAACGTGTTGGTTGTGACCCGCCACTTGGAGTCTCTTCCTATTCGTGGGAACACCGCGCTGGAGGTAGAGGCAAGGAACTCCATTGAGATGTTAAAGACGGCGGTGGTACATCAGGCCAGTTTTCATACAGTCGTGATCGTCTGCACTCCACGCCACTGGCAAGCCATACGAACAGTTGCCGAGATGATCCCCCGGTGGTTTCCAGCGACATCCATCCACACCAACCTCAAATCAATCCAACCGAGTCGCCGACATTGAATGCTCAGACGCTTGTTGATACGTCTCCAACGTATCTATAATTTTTGATGGTTCCATGCTATTATCTTGTCAAACTTTGGATGTTTTGTATGCCTTTTATATCTTTTTTGGGACTAACTTATTAACGCAGTGCCAAGTGCCAGTTCCTGTTTTCCGTGTTTTTGACCCTTTTCAGGGGAGAATATTAAACGGAGTCCAAACAGAATAAAACTTTCGAAAAGATTTTTTTCCGGAACAGAAGATACGCAGGGGGCATGAGAACCAAGGCAGAGGCCACCAGGGGAGGCCACAACCCCCTAGGCGCGGCCAGGGGGCCCGCGCCTAGCAGGTTTGTGGGCCTCCTGTGGCTCGTCTGCCCTACGTCTTCCGCCTATAAATCCCCGAAAAATCCAAAACCACGGGAGAGATCCACGAAAATACTTTTCCGCCGCCGCAAGCTTCTGTCTCCGCAAGATCCCATCTGGGGCATGTTCTGGTGCCCTTCCAGAGGGGGTATTCGGATATGGAGGGCTTCTTCATCAACACCACTGCCTCTCCGATGATGCGTGAGTAATTCACCATAGACCTTCGGGTCCATAGCTAGTAGCTAGATGGCTTCTTCTCTCTCTTGGATCTTCAATACAAAGTTCTCCATGATCTTCATGGAGATCTATCCGATGTAATCTTCTTTTGCGGTGTGTTTGTCGAGATCCGATGAATTCTGGATTTATGATGAGATTATCTATGAATCTTATTTGAGTTTCTTCTGATATCTTATATGCATGATTTCATATCCTTGTAATTCTCTTCGAGTTGTGGGTTTTGTTTGGCCAGCTTGATCTATGATTCTTGCAATGGGAGAAGTGCTTGGTTTTGGGTTCATACCGTGCGGTGACCTCACCCAGTGACAGAAGGGGTAGCAAGGCACGCATCGTGTTGTTGCCATCAAGGGTAAAAAGATGGGTTTATATCTATTGCATTAATTTATCCCTCTACCTCATGTCATCTTGCTTAAGGCGTTACTCTGTTCATCATGAACTCAATACACTAGATGCATGCTGGATAGCGGTTGACGTGTGGAGTAATAGTAGTAGATGCAGAAAGCATCGATCTACTTGACTCGAACGTGATGCCTATATGTATGATCATTGCCTTAGATATCGTCATGAGTTTGCGCGGTTCTATCAATTGCTGCATAGTAATTCGTTCACCCACCGTAATATTGGCTATTTTGAGAGAAGCCTCTAGTGAACACTATGCCCCCCCCGGGTCTACTTCACATCATATTTTCAGCCTTACACTTTTACTTT
The DNA here is from genome assembly GCF_904849725.1 of Hordeum vulgare subsp. vulgare. Taxonomy (NCBI): domain Eukaryota; kingdom Viridiplantae; phylum Streptophyta; class Magnoliopsida; order Poales; family Poaceae; genus Hordeum; species Hordeum vulgare. The sequence goes on from NC_058523.1 coordinate 50,061,324, forward strand.
GTTGCACTTTCCGCCTTCATATCTCATCTTGCAATCAATCTTGAAGGGATTGACAACCCCTTTGTAGCGTTGGGTGCAAGTTTGCTGTTTTTGCGCAGGTACATTGGTGCTTCATCCTTGATACTCCTACTGGATTGATACCTTGGTTCTCAAACTAATGGAAATACTTACTGCTACTGTGCCGCATCACCCTTTCCTCTTCAAGGGAAAAATCCAACGCAAGCTCAAGAGGTAGCAAGAAGGATTTCTGGCGCCGTTGTCGGGGAGTACCAAGTCAAGAATAGTCTTCCTTCAACGTGTCAATTTCTTGCACCGAGGATTATTCTAAGTGAAGCTTATCCAAGTAACTGTCGCAAACTCATCTCTTGCATTTACTTTTTTTGCCTTTTGCCTCTCGTTTACCTCTCCCCCACTTCTAAAAAACAAAAATATTTGCCTTTTTTGTTTGCCTTTCCTTTGCTTGTGTGTTATGTGCCTTTAATATGCTTGCATCTTCGCTTGCTGAAAATCTATTGATAGGGATCCTCATCCACTTGCTAATCTCTTTAAGAGATCCAATTATGTTGAACCACTTGCTAGTGAGTTGAGTACACTTGACTATCTTTATGGAGTTTTGCTTGAGATGCGTGAATCTGAAAATCGTGATGAAGAAATTTGTGAAGTGATTCACGAGGGCTCCTTGAATGAAAAGCATGATTGCAATGGTTTCACTATAAATACTATTAGTGGCAATCATGCAAAAAATATGCAAAACCCTAAGCTTGGGGATGCTAGTTTTGCTATCTCCACTACTTGTTGAAATGATCGTGATTGGGGTGACAATTGTTCTTATGATCTTGAAAATTTGTTTAAGCCTCATGATGATTATGATATTTGCAATAATATTGAAAGTGGGATTGGAGAAGTCATGACTTTAGTTGATGATAATCCCACTATTTTTGAAGAGCGTCAACTTTGCATGCATGTGGATCATGAAAATAATATCCTTTGTGATAGCTATATTGTTGAATTTGAATATGATCCCACATGTAATTATTATGAGAGAGGAAAATACTGTGGTAGAAACTTTCATTTTACCAAATTACCTCTCGTTATGTTGAGATTGCTATTGTCTCTTTCTTCTTCCTTGCATATGGTTGTTATTACTTGTCTTGATAATTTGTTTTCCTATAAAATGCCTATGCATAGGAAATATGTTAGACTTAGATGTGATTTTCACATGCTTTATGATGCTCTTGTTGTGCTTCAATTCTTGTCTTTTGTGTGAGCACCATTGAATTATCAATGCCTAGCTAAGGGCGTTAAACAATAGCGCTTGTTGGGAGGCAACCCAATGAATTTATATTTGCTTGTTGCTTTCTGTTTTGTTGCGTCCACACCATCATCATTCTGTTATGATTGTGTATTTTGTGTTTATTTTCGTGTTGGATCCAAGTAAAACTTTTATGACTAGTTTGGTGATGGTTGTTTGATCCTTCTGGAAAAAGACAGAAACTTTTCGCTCATGAAATTATTTTTCATTTTTATCCAGATAGAGCTTTTGAGTTGATTCTTTTTGCTTATGTTTGATATGCCAATTTCCCAAACTGTCGTAATTTGTCAGAATTTCTGAAATACCATAAGTATACGAAGAATACAGATTGCTACAGACTGGTCTGTTTTTGACAGATTCTGTTTTTGTTGTGTTGATTGCTTATTTTGATGAAACTATGGATAGTATCGGGGGGTACTAGCCATGGAAAAGTGACAATACAGTAATCTAACACCAATATGAATAGAAATCAAGTTTTCTACAGTACCTAAAGAGGTGGTAGTTTGTTTTCTTGTGCTAATGTTATCACGAGTTTCTGTTTAAGTTTTGTGTTGTGAAGTTTTCAAGTTTTGGGTGATGTTCTCATGGACGATGATATAAAGAGTGGAAAGAGCTCAAGCTTGGGGATGCCCAAGGCACCCCAAGCCAAATTCAAGGACACCAAAAAGCCTAAGCTTGGGGATGCCCCAGGAAGGCATCCCCTCTTTCGTCTTCAATCCATCGATAACATTACTTGGAGCTATATTTTTATTCACCACATGATATGTGTTTTGCTTGGAGCGTCTTGTATCGTAGGAGTCTTTTATTTTTGTTGTGTCACAATCATCCTTGATGCACACCTTTTGAGAGAGACATGCACTCATCGTGCATTTTCTAGAATACTCTTTGAGCTTCGCTTATATCTTTTGAGTTAGGCAACTTTGCTCTATGTGCTTCACTTAGATCTTTTAGAGCACGACGGTGTCATATTTTGGAGAAATTAGAACTCTCGATCTTCACTTATATATTTTTGAGAGTGATCTCTCTGAGTAACTTGGTAGTTGGCTTGTGCTATGAAAGTAGTCCCAAAGGTGATAGGCACCCAAAGAGGATACAATAAAACTTCCATCTTCATGTGCATTGATTAGAAAGAGAAGTTTGATTCCTCTCAAATAGTTTTGAGACATGGATTTGGTAATATTAAGAGTTATGTTAGTAGGGTGTTGTGAATCTAGAAATACTTATGTTGAAATTAGTGATTCCCGTAACATGCGCGTATGGTGAACCGCTATGTTAGGAAGTCAGAGCATAATTGATTCATTGATTGTCATCCTTTGTGTTGCGGTCGGGTTCGCGTGATGGTTAACACCTACCAGCCCTTCCCCTAGGAGTATGCGTTGAGCACTTTGTTTACATTACTACTAAAAACTTTCGCAACAAGTATGTGAGTTCTTCATGACTAATGTGAGTCCATGGTATAGATGCACTTTCACCTTTCACCATTGCTAGTCTCTCTAGTGCCGCGCAACTTTTGCCGGTGCACAAACCCACCGTATTCCTTCCTCAAAACAGCCACCATACCTACCTATTATGGCATTTTCATAGCCATTCCGAGATATATTGCCATGCAACTCCCAGCGTTCTGTCTCATGACTTGTGCCGTCACTTTCATATTGCCATTGCATGATCGTAAGATAGCTAGTGAGTCATACGCCAAGCCAGATTGTTGCACATCCCGGTACACTACCGGAGGCATTTCCTATAGAGTCATCATTGTTCTAAGCACTGAGCTTTGAGTAAATTAAAGTGTGATGATCATCATTATTAGAGCATTGTCCCATGTGAGGAAATAAAAAAAAAGAGGCCAAAGTTGCCCACACACAAAAAATATATATGGAAAGAGGCCAAAGAGCCCAAACAAAAAGAGAGAGAGAGAGAAAGAGAGAAGGGACAATGCTACTATCTTTTCCACACTTGTGCTTCATAATAGCACCATTTCTTCATGATTTAGAGTCTCTTGATTTGTCACCACCATATGCTAGTGGGAATCTTCATTATATAACTTGGCTTGTACATTCCAATGATGGGCTTCCTCAAAATTGCCCTAGGTCTTCGTGAGCAAGCAAGTTGGATGCACACCCACTAGTTCTCCTTTTGAGATTTCACATACTTATAGCTCTAAGTGCATCTATTGCATGGTAATCCCTACTATCTCACATTGATATCTATTGATGGGCATCTCCATAGCCCTTTGATACGCCGAGTCGATGTGACCATCTCCTCCTTTTTTTGTCTCACAACCTCCACCACACTCTATTCCACCTATAGTGCTTTATCCATGGCTCACACTCATGTATTGCGTGAGAGTTGAAAAAGGTTTGAGAAAGTAAGAGTGCGAAAACAATCACTTGGTCAATACCGGGGTTGTGCATGATTTAAATTAGTTGTGTGGGGATGATGGAGCATAGCCAGACTATATGATTTCGTAGGGATGACTTTCTTTGGCCTTGTTATTTCGAAAGTTCATGATTACCTTGCTAGTTTGCTTGAAGTATTATTGTTTTCATGTCAATAGCAAACTATTGTTTTGAATCTTACGGATCTGAACATTCATGTCACATGAAAGAAGTTACAAAGGACAAATATGCTAGGTAGCATTCCACATCAAAAATTCAGTCTTTATCACTACCCTACTCAAGGACGAGCAGGAGTTAAGCTTGGGGATGCTTGATACGTATCCAACATATCTATAATTTTTTATGGTTCCATGCTATTATCTTGTCAAACTTTGGATGTTTTGTATGCCTTTGATATCTTTTTTGGGACTAACTTATTAACTCAGTGCCAAGTGCCAGTTCCTGTTTTTTCCGTGTTTTTGACCCTTTTCAAAGGAGAATATTAAACGGAGTCCAAACGGAATAAAACTTCCAAAAAGATTTTTTCCGGAACAGAAGATACACAGGGGGCGTGAGAACCAAGGCAGAGGCCACCAGGGGAGGCACAAGCCCATAGGCGCGACCAGGGGGCCCCGCGCCTAGGAGGCTTGTGGACCCCCTGTGGCTCGTCTGCCCTACTTCTTACACATATAAATCCCCGAAAAATCAAAAACCACGGGAGAGATCCACGAAAATACTTTTCGACCGCCGCAAGCTTCTGTCTCTTCAAGATCCCATCTGGGGCACGTTCTGGTGCCCTGCTGGAGGGGGATTCAGATACGGAGGGCTTCTTCATCAACACCATTGACTCTCCGATGATGCGTGAGTAGTTCACCATAGACCTTCGGGTCTATAGCTAGTAGCTAGATGGCTTCTTCTCTCTCTTGGATCTTCAATTCAAAGTTCTCCATGATCTTCAAGGAGATCTATCCGATGTAATCTTGTTTTGCGGTGTGTTTGTCGAGATCCGATGACTTGTGGATTTATGACCAGATTATCTATGAATCTTATTTGAGTTTCTTCTGATCTCTTACATGCATGATTTCATATCCTTGTAATTCTCTTCGAGTTGTGGGTTTTTTGTGGCCAACTTGATCTATGATTATTGCAATGGGAGAAGTGCTTGGTTTTGGGTTCATACCATGCGGTGACCTCACCCAGTGACAGAAGGGGTAGCGAGGCACGCATCGTGTTGTTGCCATCAAGGGTAAAAATATGGGGTTTATATCTATTGCATGAATTTATCCCTCTACATCATGTCATCTTGCTTAAGGCGTTACTCTGTTCGTCATGAACTCAATACACTAGATGCATGCTGGATACCGGTCGATGTGTGGAGTAATAGTAGTAGATGCAGAAAGTATCGGTCTACTTGTCTCGGACGTGATGCCTATATGTATGATCATTGCCTTAGATATCTTCATGACTTTGCGCGGTTCTATCAATTGCTTGACAGTAATTCGTTCACCCACCGTAATATTTTCTATTTTGAGAGAAGCCTCTAGTGAACACTATGGCCCCCCAGGTCTACTTCACATCATATTTTCAGCCTTACACTTTTACTTTGTTGCACTTTCCGTCTTCAGATCTCACTTTGCAATCAATCTTGAAGGGATTGACAACCCCTTTGTAGTGTTGGGTGCAAGTTTGCTGTTTTTGCGCAGGTACATTGGTGCTTCGTCCTTGATACTCCTTCTGGATTGATACCTTGGTTCTCAAACTGAGGGAAATACTTACTTCTACTGTGTTGCATCACCCTTTCCTCTTCAAGGGAAAAATACAACGCAAGCTCAAGAGGTAGCACTTGTCAACGCTGCACGAGCCGCACGCAGGCAGAAGCAGAGGCAGCGACGACATTGGCGGGCCAGGGAGTTCCACCATATGCCCAGCTGGCTCCTGGGTACAGTGGGCAGGGAGCAAGGAACGTAGGCGTCCCCTGCTTATCTTTTGCTCTGCACAATGAGCGCATGCCTAGAGACTTCGAGGGCCCTCGTAAGGTACCCAACTATACACTTGACCTTGAACCAGGGGCGTGGGTTGAGAGCTATGAGTTGGCTATGGACATGCTTGATGCTAGTGATGCAGTTTGCACCAAGCATTTCACCATGATGTTAGCAGGACCGGCTTGCACGTGGTTGAAAAATCTGCCACCCAACTCCATCAAAACTTGGGCGGAACTCAAGGAGCGTTCGTCAAATACTTTCAAGGGACATGCAAGCGTCCGATGACCATTGTAGATCTACAACATTGTGTTGAGCGGGCGGATGAATCAACTCATCATTGGACGAGGCGGGTGATACATCCATTTTGCATCATGCTTTTATGTTGATATTTATCGCTTTATGGGCTGTTATTACACTTCACGGTACAATACTTATGCCTTTTCTCTCTTATTTTATAAGGTTTACATGAAGAGGGAGAATGCCAGCAGTTGGAATTCTGGTCTGAAAAAGGAGCAAGTTTGAGATACCTATTCTGCGCAACTCCAAAAGCCGTGAAAATCAATGAGGAATTATTTTGCATTTTATAAAAAATACTGGGCGGAAGAAGTACCACAAGGGAGCCACCAGGAGGCCACAAGCCTGCCAGGCGCGACCTACCCCCCTGGCCGCGCCTAGGTGGCTTGTGGGCGCCATGTTGCACCTCCGGCTCCCATCTTTTGCAATAAGGAAGGTTCCGTTCTAGAAAAAATCAAGAGGTGGCTTGGGGAGCATATGGATGAAAGGAATGAGATAGATAGAGTTATCTAGTAAGGAGGCAACAAGCCTGCCAGGCGCGGCCTACCCCCTGGCCACGCCTGGGGGGCTTGTGAGCACCTCGTGTGCCTCCCGGACTCCATTTTCTTGTGGAGTACTCCTTTTCGTCGGGAAAAAATCATTATATATTCTCCCGGAAGGTCTGACCCTCGTATCGCGCAAATATCCTCTGTTTTTGTTTCGAGCTACCGTGCAGACAGATCTAGATCGCTATGGCGTCCCCAAAAGTTCCAAAGGACAAGTTCTTCGAGAAGGTCATCAATCCCTACCTTGCGGGAGTGCTACAACACCCTCAATCTATCGAGATGCGTGAGGGGATGCTGTACATCCGTGATGTTGAGGGGTCCAAGAAGATCGGAAGCATGGAGGCGAGGCTCGAAGCAATGGAGCAGCAAGTCTTCAAGTGCCAAGGGATGGTGGAACACGGACTAAACGCTAACCACATGATGATCACGGAGTTCACCAACAAGCACAAGATCGATGCCAATGTCATCGGGAAGCACCTCTCCAGGCTCTATGACAGAATTGATCACCTCCAAGCCCAGATATACGACCTGCAGAACCAAAACTGTGAGTATGAGTATAGATTTAAATCAATACGGTTGGCTGCAGATTTGAGGATTCTAGAGACTCGATCATCTTTCCATGATGGAGCACCTATGCCACCACCATCACCTTCGAAGGAAGACAACTAAGCACGGGTATGGGCACTCCTCTTGGTTTGTGACAAGCTTGGGGGAGTTGCCCCGGTATCATATCACCATCACATCTTTTGCCTTTACCTTTTTCTTAGTTCGCTCCTTTTTGATTTTATCTTTCTCTAGTAGAATAAAGTTCTTAGTGTTCTAGGCTTGAGTTTTTCTTTGTGTCACCCCAATGTATTCGAGCTTGTGAGTCATATAATAAAGAGTGTTTTAGTTAAGGGCCTTGCCTCATGCCATGATCTAAAGAAAAGAATGATAAAAGAACAAAAGCATGAAAGATCATGTAATGATCTTATGGGAAGTGATGACTTCACATATAAAAAGAATGTTGATTGAAACTTGTTGTGGGTGGACAAACGTAGACCTTGTTCATTGTTGCAATTAATAGGAAGTAATAAAGAGAGAGAGGTTCACATATAAATATATCATCTTGGGCATCGTCTATGATTGAGAACACTCACTAAACTATTACATGCTTAGAAGTAGATGTTGGACAAGGAAGACAACATAATGAATTATGTTTGCTTGGTTTCGAACAATGTTATATGATTAGAGATCCCTTAGCATAAGACTCTTGCTTCCACCTCATATCATCCAAAACTTCCGCACTAAGTAGAGATACTACTTGTGCATCCATAAACCTTCAACCCAGTTTTGCCATGAGAGTCCACCATACCTACCTATGGATTAAAGAAGATCCCTCAAGTAAGTTTTCATCGGTGCAAGCAATAAAAATTGCTCCCTAAATATGTATGATCTATTAGTATGTGGAAAATAAGCTTTTTACGAACCTGTGATGAGGAAGACATAAAAGCGATAGACTGCATAATAAAGTTCTTTATCACAGGAGGCAATATAAAGTGACGTTCCTTCACACCAAGAGGTCACACATCCAAACCTCAAAAGCGCATGACAACCTCTGATTCCTCCGTGAAGGGACTTTCTTGTACCTTTACTTTTTATCCTTAAAAGAGTCATGGTGATCGACACCAATTCCTTATTTCGCCTTTATCTTGGCTAACATCATGTGCTAGGGAAAGATCTATATTCATATGTCAACTTGGAAGTAAGTATTCATGATTTACTATTCATGATTTACTATTTTTGACATTACTCTTGAGGTAAGTAGCTTGGGGGAGTTGATACGTCCATTTCGCATCATGCTTTTATGTTGATATTTATTGCTTTATGGGCTGTTATTACACTTCACGGTATAATACTTATGCCTTTTCTATCTTATTTTATAAGGTTTACATGAAGAGGGAGAATGCCGACAGCTAGAATTCTGGTCTGAAAAAGGAGAAAGTTTGAGATACCTATTCTGCGCAACTCCAAAAGTCATGAAAATCATTGAGGTATTATTTTGGATTTTATAAAAAATACTGGGCAGAAGAAGTACCAGAGGGGAGCCACCAGGAGGCCACAAGCCTGCCAAGGACGGCCTAACCCCCTGGCCGCGCCTAGGTGGCTTGTGGGCCCCCTGTTGTCCCTCCGAATCCCATATTTTGCTATAAGGAGGGTTTCGTTCCAGAAAAAATCAAGAGGAGGCTTTCGGGAGGAATCTGTAACGACTAAGATGCGGTCCTTTCCGATTTGGGGAACGAGGCCCCGAATTGGAACGAAGCGCATCTAAGCGTTTCGCAAACATGGTAACATAGCACATACATAATATCAACAGAATGACAATATGGGATTCAATTGCCATCTCATAAATATATCAGAGTACATCACACATCCAAACAAGGTAGTTCCGCTACGGACTACAAAACAAGGGAAATGACTATGCTACCCTGCATGCTTGCCCATGATCACGACCATGCCTCAATCTTCTGGATAGTTCACGTACAGGCGGTCGTTCTCCTTGTCATACTGCCACGCCAGCTGTGTGTCGTCAGGATCACCTGTCTCGGGGGTACCTGAACCTATTGGTGTTGTGAAGGAATTTGTGAGCCACGAGGACTCAGCAATCTATGACCTCGGTGCCAGAACTAGTCAAGTTATTAGGTTGGAAAGGTGGAGTATTTAGGTTGCAGCATCCTAAGCTTAATATGGTGGCTAACTTACGTGGACATGTATGAAGGTGGTCTATTCTAGCGGTCGATGATAGATGATCACTAAGTGATCCCGAACACCTACATACGTCAATCATAACCCCATCATGTTCCCGTTCGAAGAGAGATCTTCGAAGGGGACAGTCACGGTTACGCACACAGTTGGCAATTTTATTATCTTATGTTTAAGTTATCTATTACCGGATGTTAACAAATATTTCAAGTTGCCACATAACCGCGGGCACGGCTTTCCAAAAGATTAAACCTTGTAGGGGTGATCCAACTAGTCCATCACAAACGTACACGGGCCGCAAAGTTATCCTCTATCACGAATCTCGTGATCTCATCGGATTCCTTAGAGGAAAACCTCAACTCTGGGAGAACCAAAGCTTCACCGGGATTCCTATATGCAAGATATATCGCTAAGGTAAGGCAAGACTAGCAGGACCTCCCGACGTGTCGATGACCCTGATAGGAGCCGCGTATCTCAGTCTCAGGACACGCCGGATGAGCACAACGTACAATGGCCTGATAGACATCTCCCGAGTTGCCCTGGGTTGGCCCCGCACACGACTCTAGTTAGGACCAACACTCATGAGGAGCACTGGCCCGGGTTGTTCATTAAAGATCTTCGGGGTGATCATTCCCTATGCAGATTATTATTAAGTGATTAGCAAATAACACCAATGTTGGGTCCTGCCGGACAAGTCTTAACACTACACGATTTATCGAGGGGGTCCCCATAACAACCCCGAATGTGTTAGAAGCGATCAATATGGAATCAAACACCGATAGCCGGTAACTATGGCGGCAATTATGGAACAAAGCACCCGGCAAAAGGCTAGGCCTTCCGTTATTTACCAAGTATATAGGTGCGTTAATTATATAACAGATTTAGCATAATGATATCAAACCCATGTTATCACATGAGACAGAGCACCTGCATCTAGCAACGCTAACATTAGTAGCTCAGCAAAGCCTACTTAGCCATTCAAGATTTGCTAGGAAGGGATAAGTGTTTGGGTTTCATGGCATATCAGGAGGCAATTATTTTAGTGGTAGGCAGCAAGCATATGATGTAAGAAACGTAATCTAGCATAACAAGTCTAGAGATGGAATCAAGGTCATATCATCTTGCCTGTGATATCCTCAGCTCGGAACTGCTCTTGTTCGTCCTGCACGTACTCTCCCGAATCCACGTACTCGTTCTCCGATCCTGGTGCTACCCAACATAAAAACAACATCCAATGAACAATAGCACCTCAATATGCAACAAGCACATGATGCATGAGATAATATGAGCATGCATCACTATTTCTATCACTAGCACAAGCATGAGAAGGGAATGCAAGTTCCTGGACAGAACTGTACCCTAAGCTATCTTTACATACATGAGAATGACATGATCAGATGAGTCTCATGAAAACGATGCAAAATCATATAAAGAACATTACAAACGGAGCTACGGATCAACGGGAAACAACGAAACAAGAAATGAAGCCCTACGTGTCAAATTCATCACAACACTCTCAAATGGCACAACTCTAGTATTTCCAGGTTGCCAAGACATAAAACAAACCAACATGGATGGGGTGGTGCAAAGAATATCACCACACCATCAACTATGCACTCACAAACATCAAAATACCAAAACTACACAATCTGCCATAAACAACATCATAGCACTTTGTGAGCTACATGCAAAGCACCTACATCCACCCAAACATGCCAAATAAGATATGTGGCAGTAGCTATCCAAGAGTACTACAAGCACAAGCAAAAATATCACACAAAGGAGTTAAACACAAAAAGTTACACAGCTGCAAACTTGCCCAAAAATATCAGATTTCAGGGACTTAGTGAGAATTCCAGATTCTCACTATCTGTTTATGCTCTCAAGCATTTTGACAGAAGCCAAAACAATATCTACAGGACTCCAAATGGAATGAAAACTTACAAGGAGCTATACAAACACATAAGCTTCAACTTTCTAGTTGAAAGCTAAGGCTGGTTCGCAACACATTGACCTGCACAAGCTCATCATCACGAGAAGAAAATATAAATAGATTCTCACACTTAGTGCAAATCTCAGATTTTCACTAATCTGGAATTTCAGCCACATGCCTACTTTGATTGGGCACAACTTGCACATATGGATTCCTAAGAATGAAACAAAACCAATATGTGGTAGAGGGGGTCACCCTCTACTACCACAACCAAGAAACAAACCCTTGGGCACACCACAACTCATGGAACCAAGCTCTAAACATAGAACAAATCTGAAATATGTCATTTCCAGGAAGTGTTCCAATGGCAAACCTGATTTCACCAATGGATTCCTCGGATAATTATACCCCAAAATCATATAAAATACCTATCTACTTTCTTGGAACAAAAGGGCACAAACTAGAAAAGAAAATCCACATGGAATCATATCTAGTGAATAGTGTATCATCTCATGTGCTATTCACTAGAGCAACACTTGGTCAATCTCTTGCATATGACCACCACATCAATGGTGTACATGAGGGGTAGACCTCATGTCCATGTGCCTTGGCACACCACCACACCGACACAAGCAACAAGCACAACATAATGAAAACATCTACACATGATACTGAGGACACACACACTATCTAAACTCACATAAGCACTACAAGGGGACACCACCTTAGTACCATGACACCCACAAGGTGCACCCCCACACATGAATCTACACATGCATACATACAACACAACCTACACATGCTTCACTACCATAGAGCCACCTACACATGATAATCATAGCATGCACCACTAGTGAAAACACACACACACGAAAAATATGTGGTGAGGGGGAAACCATCCACACACATACACACACTCTTCTTGCACTCTAGGGCATGAGCTAAACCCACAAGCACAACCACACCCTACAATAAAGCTCATAAGTTGCATCTACATAATCTATCCTAGTGCATCACACACAACAACACCATGCTTGCAAGTATGCAAACAATCCACAAAAGAACTACTACCAAGTAAACCTACACCCACATAATATATAAACACAATCTAGCAAATACACCAAGCACCACATGCTGATTTTTAGGAAGAAAATATTCCTCCTTGGTGCAAGTACACCACAGCAACATGTACACATGCCAAGGGAAAATGCACAAGCAGCAAAAAGGAAAAAATAACAGGAGGGGTCAGGAATCGAACCCTGAACCTCCTGGTACTCAACTCTACAACACACCACTGGGCTGAGATGCATTTGCTCGACAGTTAAGGGCAAGAGAGCAGGGAATGCTCTCTGCTGGCTACTGTGCCAAAGGAAATAAACAAAAAAAAGGTGTCGAGGGGAGGATCAAACCCGCAACCTCCAACTAGCACAAAACCTTCCTACCACTGCGCTACTACTTCGCAGCTTAACAAGATATGGAAGGTAACTCTAAAGAGCACCTGCATCTACCACAACCCACCACGATGACAACCGAACCAGAGGAGGACGACGGCGACTACCACGTCTACCAACGACGGCTACACGTTACTGGGGCGAAGTAGGATCCACAGGGGGATCCATTCCCGCCTCGAAATCACCTCGAAGGCGCAACACCACGAGCACAACCTACTGCACTACCGCTGTTGCTACACTCTGTTCTCTGCAACAGAACAGAGCAACCTCGACGAGGGGCTCGAGCCTACGTCGCGCTAGAGAGGAAAGAGAGGGGACGACACGCTGCTTACCAAGCGGGGAGGAGAGGAGAGGACGACGGCGTTGTAGGAAGAAGAGGCGTCGCAGATCCGCTGCAGGAAGAAGCTACCGGAGTCGAAGAAGATGGCGCTCGTCGTGGACGTCGAGGAGGAAGCCCCTGCTATGGCTCTGCGTGAAAATGGAACCCCTCCTGGGTCCTCTTGCTCGCGTAGCTACAGGGAGGATACGAGGTCGACGCTACGTCGGTGTCGAGCTCGACCCGGAGCTATCCATGGCGATGGGGATGACGGCATGCTTCTAGCGCCGCTAGTGGGAGAAGAGGAGGGGAGGAGGAACCCTAGCTGCAGGAGGAGACGAGCCACAGCTTATATCACCTCGGGGAGAGCGCTGGAGCCGCAAGATCAAGGTATGGGAGATCGGGAGGCTGAGGGCTGGTCATACATGGGTGACGTCGCCAGGAGGAAGAAGAGGGACGTCGAGCTGGGCTCCTGTGCACGAAGAGGTATGGGCTAGGAGGAGATGGGCTCACTAGCACTAGAGAGAGAGGAAAATCCCTGGCTTTCTAATATAATTAAAGCAGGAAAAGAAAATAAAACACAGGACAAACTGTTGGCTCAAAAATAAAGGTAAAAAATCCCTGGTCATAAGGAATTATGACCTATTTGAATTAAATGGAAAAGAAATATTAGGGGCAAATAAATATTTACAAAACAGCATTATTGTTGGCTGTTTTGGGAATATTTGCACCTGTTGAAACACCTTTTAAAACAGCATTTCCACATCTCAAAAATCACCACAAAATATGCTAACACAAGGGCATTTTTAAATCAGGAAAGGATCAAGTGGAAAAAATGAGCTTGAGATAAAATAGAGAGGGGGGAAGATGGTTTTGAAACCTAAGCAACTCACAAGATTGTTCCTACTATCACATGTATTCTCCACACAAGCTACACATCTCACCACCACATAAGATCACAAGCAACACATCACCTCATAAGAACACAATGCAACAACACAAGGACATGGACATGAAATGACATGCATGCATGCAAAGGAAGAAAATAGAAAGGTGTCACATGAAATCACATGCATTGATAGCTCTCAAGACAATGACAAGGTGCACCCACATGGGAAGGTTCCAAATATGGAAGGTTACACACATGGGGCATTACAAACTCTCCCACACTACAAAAAGATCTCGCCCCGAGATCTACGCCTGAAAGAACTCCGAAAATTCAGAATGGAGGTGATCCTCGCGTTCCCAAGTAGCCTCTTTATCGGAATGGTGTGACCATTGCACTTTGAGAAATTTGACAGTCTTGTTGCGGGTCTTGCGCTCAGTCGCCTCGAGAACCGCAACTGGATACTCACGATAAGATAGGTGAGGCTGAAGGTCGATGTCTTGAAGATGAACAGTGCGCTCGGGGGTCTTGAAGCACCTTCGGAGCTGAGAAACCTGGAACACATCATGCACATTTGCAAAGTTTGACGAGAGCTCAAGCTGGTACGCAAGGTCGCCTCTCTTGCCAACAACTCTGAACGGACCAACAGAACGAGGCGCAAGCTTGGCTTTGATGCCAAAGCGCTGCATACCCTTCATAGGCGACACCTTGAGATAGACGAAGTCATCAAGCTCATAAGACATGTCACGATGCTTGCTATCATAATAGCTCTTCTGACGGGACTGAGTTGCTCTGAGGTTGTCGCGAATGACCCGACACATTTCCTCAGCTTCTTCTATCAAATCATTCCCAAGGATCTGACGCTCCCCGGTCTCGGACCAGTTGAGTGGGGTACGACACTTTGTGCCATAGAGAATTTCAAACGGAGCCTTGCCAGCACTAGCTTGATAACTGTTGTTATACGAGAACTCCACAAAAGGCAGACAATCCTCCCACTTCATACCAAAAGAGATAACACGAGCTCTCAGCATATCCTCAAGAACTTGATTGACTCGCTCCACTTGACCACTAGTCTGAGGATGAAAAGTTGTGCTGAATCGGATCTTCGTGCCCATAGCAGACTGAAAAGAGTCCCAGAACTTGGAAGTGAAGATACTTCCGCGATCCGAAGAGATCATCATAGGCACACCATGCAAGGACACAATCCTGGAGGTGTACAACTCTGCAAGCTGAGCTGCGGAAATGGATTCCTTGACTGGAAGAAAATGAGCCACTTTACTCAACTTGTCGATGACGAGGAAGATGGCATCATTACCATTCTTGGACTTCGGAAACCGGGTGACGAAATCCATCTCAATGTGATCGAACTTCCTCTCGGGAATGGGCAAAGGATGCAAAAGACCTGCTGGACGTTGATGCTCTGCTTTCACCCTTCGACATACATCACATTCATTTACGAACTGAGCAATCTCATGCTTCATGCGAGTCCACCAGAAGGTCTGTTTCAAGTCGTGGTACATCTTGGAGCTTCCAGGATGAATAGAGAGTAGAGAGTTATGAGCTTCTTCCATGATTACCTTTCTGAGATCACCTTTCGGGACGACAAGACGATCCTCGAAGAACAACGTGTCTCTGGCATGAACACTGAAGCACTTATACTTGGGAAGACTCTTTGCCACGCCAATGTTGACTTTCTTCACCATAGCGTCAAGAAGCTGTGCTGCTCGGACCTGATCTTCCAAGGTAGGAGAGATCTGAAGGTTTGCAAGAAATCCCAGAGGTACTAACTGAAGGTTGAGCTTCCTGAAAGACTCACAAAGCTTAGGCTGGAGAGGTTGCAGAATCAGACTGTTGCAGTACGCCTTCCTGCTCAAGGCATCTGCCACGACATTAGCTTTGCCTGGCGTGTACTCAACACTCAGATTGAAATCTTGGAGCATTTCCACCCAACGTGTTCGCCGAAGATTCAGTTTAGGCTGAGTGAAGATGTACTTGAGACTCTTGTGATCGGTGAATACTTCAACCTTTCGTTCCAACAAGAGGTGTCTCCAAGTCATCAGAGCGTGTACCACAGCTGCTAGCTCAAGATCATGCACATGATAGTTCTTCTCCGCTGGCTTCAACTACCTGGAGGTATAAGAAACCACTTTCTTCTCTTGCATCAGAACTACACCAAGACCCTTGAGAGAAGCATCGCAGAACACCTGGTAAGACTTGGAATCATCCGGAGGAACCAAGACGGGAGTGGAGGTGAGATTCTCTTTGAGTGTGTTGAAGGCCAACTGACACTCTGGAGACCAAGCATATTTCACACCTTTCTGAAGAAGACTTGAGAGCGGCTTGGCGATCTTGTAGAAGTTCTCAACGAACCTTCTGCAATAGCCTGCAAGCCCGAGAAAGCTTCGAAGCTGCTTCACATTCTGCGGAGGCTCCCATTCAACAATGGCCTGCACCTTGGACGGATCAACTTTGATGCCCTCGGCAGAGATAATGTGACCAAGATAAACGACTTCTTTCTACTAGAACTCACACTTGGAAAACTTGGCATACAACTTGTACTCTCTCAGCTTATCAAGCACCAATCTGAGATGTTCTTCATGTTCTTCCTCGGTTTCAGAAAAGACCAGAATGTCGTCGAGATAGAGCAAGACAAAGTCATTCTTGAACGGAGAGAATATGTAGTTCATCAATAGACAAAATGTCGGAGGAGCATTTTCCAGACCAAAAGACATGACCGTATACTCATACGATCCAAAACTAGTCCTGAACGCAGTCTTCAGAATATCTTCCTCGCAGATGCGAATTTCATGATAGCCCATTCTGAGATCGAGCTTGGAGAAGACCTTAGCACCTTTCAACTATTCGAACAACTCAGTTATGTTCTGAAGTGGATATTTGTTCCTGATTGTCTTCTTTTTCAATGGACGGTAATCGACACACAACCGGTCCGTGCCATCCTTCTTTTTGACAAACAGAACTCCATAGCCCCATGGAGACGAGCTCGGTCTGATCAGACCCAAACGCTCCTGCTCATCGAGTTGCCTCTTAAGTCCCTTCAATTCTTCTGGACCCAATTTGTACGGCCGTTTGCACACGGACTCGGTACCTGGCTCAAGCTCAATCACAAATTCAACTTCTCAATGCGGAGGCGTGCCTGGGAGCTCTTCTGGAAACACATCTTCATATTCGCAGACCACTGGGACTTGCAAAATAGGATTAATCTCACCCTTTTCATTCAAAGAGAACAGACGGATTGTATCATCGCGTGCCACGAATATAATCACGTACTCCGAAGAGTGGGTAAGCTTCACTTCTTTAGCTTGACAATCAATCGATGCCTTGTTCATGGCCAGCCAGTCCATACCAAGGATAAAATCAATGTCGGAATTGCCCAAGACAATAGGAGACACCAGAAAAGAATAACTGCCCATTCTGACAAAAACATCCGGGACCCGACAATTGGAATTCATCAATCTCCTAGGAGAAACTACTGAGATAGGCTTAACCAAATCTTGACAAACAAACTCATGCTTTGCAAAGAATGGACGGGACATGAAGCAATGTGATGCACCAGAATCAAATAACACTTTAGCAGGAATATCATTAACGAGGAGGTTACCCATGAGCACATCTGACGAGTTTTCTGCCTCAGCTGCATTCACCATGTTGACTCAAGCTGATCGGGGGTTGAACTTGAGAAGAGCATTGCTTGGAGGTTTGCCTGGAGGAGGAGGCGGCAGTCGGAGCTGAGAAGTGCACTTGTTGGCATAATGACCCTTCTGCCCACACTTGTGACAAGTAACCTCCGCTGGCTCCCGGTACTGAGTCTCAGGAGGACCTTGCTTCTGATGCTGGAATCTCTTCTAAAAGACTCGGTTGGGTGGGTGGGAAGAACCACGGCCACGAGAATGCTTGAGCTGCTGCGAGTGCCGAGGAGGAGGAGGAGACACCCAAAACTTTTGTTGCTTCTGAACCACCTGGGTAGAAGAAGAGCTGGAATCTCTGAAGCGCTTCTTAGAATTCTCCACCCTAAGCAAGGCTGCCTCTGCCCTGAGAGCTAAGTTGTAGAACTTGTCGAACTCCTCGGGATCGTGCAAAGCAAGAGCTGACTGCAAATCTTCTTTGAAGCCACCTCTGAACTGATAAATCTTGCTCTTCTGATCAGGGATATCCTGCAAGGCGTATTGGGCTAGCTCGTGGAACTCAACGTTGTACTTATACACGGAGTTACCACCCTGCTTCAAGCACTTGAACTTCTCACACATTTCCTCCACGAAGCTGGGAGGAATGTAGTGGGACGTGAAGTCACAGCAGAACTCATCCCAAGTGATCACTCTAGCGCCTCTGGAATCCTTCAACTGTTGCCACCAGATAGATGCTTCCCCCTTCAACTGGAAAGTTGCAAATTTGACAAAATCCTCAAGACGAACATTGCTACACTCGAAATGCTTGTTCATGTTGCGGATCCAATCCTCAGCATCAAATGGCTGGTCACAGGAACTGAAAGTCTTCGGCTGATTCGACAGAAACTGACTCAGATTAGCAAACTGATTGCCACCATGCTGGAAATTGCCTTGCTGCTGATTAGCTCTCTCTTGCAACAACTGTAGCAGCATCTGGGTGTTTACATTAGTAGCAGCCATCATCGCTTGCCAGGCCTCTGCAGGAGGAGGCAGCAGAGGAGGAGGATTCTCCGGAGGAGGAGGTGGTGGCGGCACATCCTCACGCCCTGGATTCTGACGAGTTGGTGGAGCCATCCTGAAGACGGACTACACATTAGCCCACAGAATTAATTGAAGATATTGCTGAATCAAAATGACAGGAATATCTGAACAGGAATAAAGCAATTGCACTCGAACAAAATAGTAAGAGTGCTTCCTCAAAGTGACGGTCGACAAAATTCCCCGAGTTGTAGCGAGCTACAAGGACTCTTTAAGACACAACGAGAACCGCTGTAAGACGACCGTGAACAAACACACCCACTGAACATCGAATCCCAACCTCCATCATGCATCTGTAGGAAGAATGACCTATAAGATACTACTTGATATCCCACCTACGAATTTCCGAAATGTCTGGTCATGCAATCTGGTACACGGATACAAGGAGTAATATCACACAACTCCTATACTAACCCGTCACCTGTATCACATCCGTCAACACACAACCAGAATCTCGAACCTTCATCTACAACAGACCCTCATGATCACAACGATACAAAGTATGACAGTACTCCCGAACAATCTGCACCAGTACTGGGGACATCGGGGTTATCTCGTCACTACCAATATTGAAGCAATAACGAACATCCTTCGTTCTTAGATACTTAGAAATCTGAATGATGGCGATGTGCGTAAGAATCCCCTGGAGCTCAACTCCCAGGAAGAAATCAAAGCAGACAGGAGGCACCAAGACAGAACTCCGTCACATCGAAATCATATAGATTTCACAAATACCCGCGTGATCCTAAAAACAATTGAGCGAGAAGAGGAGTACAATTAAGATTTCCTAAGACGGGAACCTCACCAGAGCATGGAAGAGGAGAAAAAAGAATCCTACTCTCCGATATAACTAAGACTCAAAACATTTTACTAGACTTGACTCGGCCAAGTACGATCACACAAAGGCTCCTATGGTCGTAAGGCTCTGATTACCAACTTGTAACGACTAAGATGCGGTCCTTTCCGATTTGGGGAACGAGGCCCCGAATTGGAAAGAAGCGCATCTAAGTGTTTCGCAAACATGGTAACATAGCCCATACATAATATCAACAGAATGACAATAAGGGATTCAATTGAGATCTCCTAAATATATCAGAGTACATCGCGCATCCAAACAAAGTAGTTCTGCTATGGACTAGAAAACAAGGGAACTGACTATGCTACCCTGCATGCTTGCCCATGATCACGACCACGCCTCAATCTTCTGGATAGTTCACGTACATGCGACCGTTCTCCTCATCGTACTGCCACGCCAGCTGCGTGCCGTCGGGATCACCTGTCTCGGGGGTACCTGAACATGCTGGTGTTGTGAAGGAATCTGTGAGCCACGGGGACTCAGCAATCTATGACCTCGGTGCCAGAACTAGTCAAGTTATTAGGTTGGAAAGGTGGAGTATTTAGGTTGCAGCATCCTAAGCTTAATATGGTGGCTAACTTACGTGGACATGTATGAAGGTGGTCTATTATAGCGGTCGATGATAGATGATCACTAAGTGATCCTGAACACCTACCTACGTCAATCATAACCCCACCATGTTCCCGTTCGAAGAGAGATCTTCGAAGGGGACAGTCATGGTTACGCACACAGTTAGCAATTTTATTCGCTTATGTTTAAGTTATCTATTACCGGATGTTAACAAATATTCCAAGTTGCCACATAACCGCGGGCACGGCTTTCCAAAATATTAAACCCTGCAGGGGTTCTCCAACTAGTCCATCACAAACGTACACGGGCCGCAAAGTAATCCTCTATCACAAAGCTCGTGATCTTGTCGGATTCCTTAGAGGAAAACCTCAACTCTGGGGAGAACCAAAGCTTCACCGGGATTCCTATACGCAAGATATATCGCTAAGGTAAGATAAGACTAGCAGGACCTCCCGACGTGTCGACGACCCTGATAGGAGCCGCGTATCTCGGTCTCAGGACACGCCGGATGAGCACAGCATACAGTGGCCTGATAGACATCTCCCGAGTAGCCCCGGGTTGGCCCCGCACACGACTCTAGTTTGGGGTAACACTCATGAGGAGCACTGGCCCGGGTTGTTGATTAAAGATCCTCAGGGTGATCATTCCCTATGCAGATTATTATTAAGTGATTAGCAAATTAACACCAATGTTGGGTCCTGCCGGACAAGTCTTAACACTACACGGTTTATCGAGGGGGTCCCCATAACAACCCCGAACGTGTTAGGAGCGATCAATATGGAATCAAACACCGGTAGCCGGTAACTATGGCGGCAATAACGGAACAAAGCACCCGACAAAAGGCTAGGCCTTCCGTTATTTACCAAGTATATAGGTGCATTAATTAAATAACAGATTTAGCATAATGATATCAAACTCATGTTATCACATGAGACAAAGCACCTGCATCTAGCAACGCTAACATTAGTAGCTGAGCAAAACCTACTTAGCCATTCAAGATTTGCTAGGAAGGGATAAGTGTTTGGGTTTCATGGCATATCAGGAGGCAATTATTTCATTGGTAGGCAGCGAGCATATGATGGAAGAAACGTAATCTATCATAACAAGTCTAGATATGGAATCAAGGTCATATCATCTTGTCTGTGATATCCTCAGCTTGGAACTGCTCTTGTTCGTCCTGCACGTACTCTCCCGAATCCACGTACCCGTTCTCCGATACCGGTGCTACCCAACATAAAAATAACATCCAATGAACAACAGCACCTCAATATGCAACAAGCACATGATGCATGAGATGAATATGAGCATGCATCACTATTTCTATCACTAGCACAAGCATAAGAAGGGAATGCAAGTTCCTGGACAGAACTGTACCCTAATCTATCTTGACATGCATGAGAATGACATGATCAGATGCGTCTCGTGAAAATGATGCAAAAGCATATAAAGAACATTACAAACGGAGCTACGGATCAACGGGAAACAACGAAACAAGAAATGAAGCCCTACGTGTCAAATTCATCACAACACTCTCAAATGGCACAACTCTGGTATTTCCAGGTTGCCAAGACAGAAAACAAACCAACATGGATGGGGTGATGCAAAGAATATCACCACACTATCAACTATGCACTCACAAACATCAAAATACCAAAACTACACAATCTGCCATAAACAACATCATAACACTTTGAGAGCTACATGCAAAGCACCTACAGCCACCCAAACATGCCAAATAAGATATGTGGCAGTAGCTATCCAAAATTACTACAAGTACAAGCAAAAATATCACACAAAGGAGTTAAACACAGAAAGTTACACAGCTGCAAACTTGCCCAAAAATATCAGATTCTCACTATATGTTTATGCTCTGAAGCATTTTGACAGCAGCCAAAACAATATCTACAGGACTCCAAATGGAATGAAAATTTACAGGGAGCTATACAAACACATAAGCTTCAACTTTACAGTTGAAAGCTAAGGCTGATTCACAACACATTGACCTGCACAAGCTCATCAACAGGAGAACAAAATATAAACACATATTTTCACTAATCTGGAATTTCAGCCACATGCCTACTTTGATTGGGCCCAACTTGCACATATGGATTCCTAAGCATGAAACAAAACAAATATGTGGTATAGGGGGTCACCCTCTACTACCACAACCAAGAAACAAACCCTTGGGCACACCACAACTCGTGGAACCAAGCTCTAAACATAGAACAAATCTGAAATATGTCGTTTCCAGGAAGTGTTACAATGGAAAAACTGATTTCACCAATGGATTCCTGGTATGATTTTACCCCAAAATCATATAAAATACCTATGTACTTGCTTGGAACAAAAGGGCACAAACTAGAAAAGTAAATCCACATGGAATCATATCTAGTGAATAGTGCATCATCTCATGTGATATTCACTAGAGCAACACTTGGTCAAGCTCTTGCACATGACCACCAAATAAATGGTGTACATGAGGGGTAGACCTGATGTCCATGTGCCTTGGCACACCACCACACCAACACAAGCAACAAGCACAACATAATGAAAACATCTACACATGATATTGAGGACACACACACTATTTGCACTCACATAAGCACTACAAGGGGACACCACCTTAGTGCCATGACACCCACAAGGTGCACCCCCACACATGAATCTACACATGCATACATACAACACAACCTACACATGCTTCACTACCATAGAGCCACCTACACATGATAATCATACCATGCACCACTAGTGCAAACACAAACACACCAAAAATATGTGGTGAGGGGGAAACCATCCACACACATACACACACTCTACTTGCACTCTAGGGCATGAGTTGAACCCACAAGCACAACCACACCCTACAATAAAGATCATAAGTTGCATCTACATAATCTATCCTAGTGCATCACACACAACAACACTATGCTTGCAAGTATGCAAACAATCCACAAAAGAACTACTACCAAGTAAACCTACACCCACATAATATGTAAAAACAATCTAGCAAATACACCAAGCACCACATGCTGATTATTGGGAAGAAAATATTCCTCCTTGGTGCAAGTACACCACAGCAACATGTACACATGCCAAGGGAAAATGCACAAGCAGCAAAAAGAAAAAAAAAATAACAGGAGGGGTGAGGAATCGAACCCTTAACCTCCTGGTACTCAACTCTGCAACACACCACTGGGCTGAGATGCATTTGCTCGACAGTTAAGGGCAAGAGAGCAGGGAATGCTCTGTGCTGGCTACTGTGCCGAAGAAAATAAACAAAAAAAGGTGCCGAGGGGGGATTGAACCCGCAACCTCGAACTAGCACAAAACCTTCCTACCACTACGCTGCTACTTCGGAGCTTAACAAGGTATGGAAGGTAACTCTGAAGAGCACCTGCATCTACTACAACCCACCACGCCGGTGACCGAACCAGAGGACGACGGCGGCGACTACCACGTCTACTAACGATGGCTACACGCCACTGGGGCGAAGTAGGATCCACAACGGGATCCATTCCCGCCTCGAAATCACCACGAAGGCGCATCACCACGAGCACAACCTACTGCACTACCGATGTTGCTGCACTCTGTTCTCTGCAATAGAATAGGGCAACCTCGATGAGGGGCTCGAGCCTACGTCGCGCTAGAGAGGGAAGAGAGGGGACGACGTGCTGCTCACCGAGGGGGAGGAGAGGAGAGGACGACGGCGTTGTAGGAAGAAGAGGCGTCACCGATCCGCTGCAGGAAGAAGCTACCGGAGTCGAAGAAGATGGCGCTTGTCGTGGACGTCGAGGAGGAAGCCCCTCCTACGGCTCTGTGTGAAAATGGAACCCCTCCTGGGTCCTCTTGCTCGCGCAGCTACGGGGAGGAGACGAGGTCGACGCTACGCCGACGTCGAGCTCGACTCGGAGCTATCCATGGCGATGGGGACGACGGCAGGCTTCTGGCGGCTGGAGGGAGAAGAGGAGGGGGAGGAGGAACCCTAGCTGCAGGAGGAGACGAGCCGCAGCTTATATCACCTCGGGGAGAGCGCTGGAGCCGCAAGATCAAGGTATGGGAGATCGGGAGGCTGAGGGCTGGTCGTACAGGGGTGACGTCGCCAGGAGGAAGAAGAGGGACGTCAAGCTGGGCTCCTACGTGAAGAGGTATGGGTTAGGAGGAGATGGGCTCGCTAGCGCCAGAGAGAGAGAGAGGAAAATCCCTGGCTTTCTAATATAACTAAAGCAGTAAAAGAAAATAAAACACAGGACAAATTGTTGGCTCAAAAGTAAAGGTAAAAAATCCCTGGTCATAAGGAATTATGACCTATTTGAATTAAATGTAAAAGAAATATTAGGTTCAAATAAATATTTACAAAACAACATTATTATTGGCTGTTTTGTGAATACTTGCACCTGTTTAAACACCTTTTAAAACAGCATTTCCACATCTCAAAAATCTCCACAAAATATGCTAACACAAGGGCGTTTTTAAATGAGGAAAGGATCAAGTGGAAAAAATGAGCTTGAGATAAAATAGAGAGGGGGGAAGATGGTTTTGAAACCTAAGCAACTCACAAGGTTTTTCCTACTATCACATGTATTCTCAACACAATCTACACATCTCACCACCACACAAGATCACAAGCAACACATCACCTCATAAGAACACAATGCAACAACACAAGAACATGGACATGAAATGACATGGATGTTGGAAATATGCCCTAGAGGCAATAATAAATTAGTTATTATTATATTTCTTTGTTCATGATAATTGTTTATTATCTATGCTATAATTGTATTGATTGGAAACACAGTGCATGTGTGGATACATAGACAAAACACTGTCCCTAGTAAGCCTCTAGTTGACTAGCTCGTTCATCAAAGATGGTCAAGGTTTCCTGACCATAGGCAAGTGTTGTCACTTGATAACGGGATCACATCATTAGGAGAATCATGTGATGGACTAGACCCAAACTAATAGATGTAGCATGTTGATCGTGTCATTTTGTTGCTACTGTTTTCTGCGTGTCAAGTATTTGTTCCTATGACCATGAGATCATATAACTCACTGACACTGGAGGAATGCTTTGTGTGTATCAAACGTTGCAACGTAACTGGGTGACTATAAAGATGCTCTATAGGTATCTCCGAAGGTGTTCGTTGAGTTAGTATGGATCGAGACTGGGATTTGTCACTCCGTGTGACGCAGAGGTATCTCGGGGCCCACTCGGTAATACAACATCACACACAAGCCTTGCAAGCAATGTGACTTAGTGTAAGTTGCGGGATCTTGTATTACGGAACGAGTAAAGAGACTTGCCGGTAAACGAGATTGAAATAGGTATGCGGATACTGACGATCGAATCTCGGGCAAGTAACATACCAAAGGACAAAGGGAATGACATACGGGATTATATGAATCCTTGGCACTGATGTTCAAACGATAAGATCTTCGTAGAATATGTAGGATCCAATATGGGCATCCAGGTCCCGCTATTGGATATTGACCGAGGAGTCACTCGGGTCATGTCTACATGGTTCTCGAACCCGCAGGGTCTGCACACTTAAGGTTCGACGTTGTTTTATGCGTATTTGAGTTATATGGTTGGTTACCGAATGTTGTTCGGAGTCCCAGATGAGATCACGGACGTCACGAGGGTTTCCGGAATGGTCCGGAAATGAAGATTGATATATAGGATGACTTCATTTGGTTACCAGAAGGTTTTCGGGCATTACCGGTAATGTACCGGGAATGACGAATGGGTTCCGGATCTTCACCGGGAGCGGGACCACCCACCCGGGAGGGCCCAAGGACCTTGGGGGTCGCGCACCAAGTAGGTGGGGTCAGCCTAAGGCTGTCTTGTGCAAGAGAGAAAGAAAAACCAAAAGAAGAGAAGGAAAAAAAACGGAAAGGTGGGAAAGAGGAGAAGGACTCCACCTTCCAATCCTAGTTGGATTGGATTGGAGGAGGACTCCTCCTCCCCTTGGTGGCGCAGCCCTTGGGGCTCCTTGAGCCTCAAGGCAAGCCTCCCCTCCCCCCCTCCTATATATATGGAGCTATTAGGGCTGATCTGAGACAACTTTTGCCACGGTAGCCCGACCACATACCTCCACGGTTTTTCCTCTAGATCGCGTTTCTGCGGAGCTCGGGCGGAGCCCTGCTGAGATTAGATCACCACCAACCTCCGGAGCGCCGTCACGCTGCCGGAGAACACATCTACCTCTCCGTCTCTCTTGATGGATCAAGAAGGTTGAGATCATCGTCGAGCTGTACGTGTGCTGAACGCGGAGGTGTCATCCGTTCGGCATTAGATCGGAGCGGATCGTGGGACGGATCGCGAGACGGTTCGTGGGGCGGATCGAGGGACGTGAGGACGTTCCATTACATCAACCGCGTTTCTTAACGCTTCTGCTGTGCGATCTACAAGGGTACGTAGATCAGAAATCCCCTCTCGTAGATGGACATCACCATGATAGGTCTTCGTGCGCGTAGGAAATTTTTTGTTTCCCATGCGACGTTCCCCAACAGTGGCATCATGAGCTAGGTTCATGCGTAGATGTCTTCTCGAGTAGAACACAAAAGTTTTTGTGGGCGGTGATGTGCGTTTTGCTGCCCTCCTTAGTCTTTTCTTGATTCCGCGGTATTGTTGTATCGAAGCGGCTCGGACCGACATTACTCGTACGCTTACGAGAGACTGGTTTCATCGCTACAAGTAACTCCGTTGCTCAAAGATGACCGGCGAGTGTCGGTTTCTCCAACTTTAGTTGAATCGGATTTGACCGAGGAGGTCCTTGGATGAGGTTAAATAGCAATTCATATATCTCCGTTGTGGTGTTTGCGTAAGTAAGATGCGATCCTACTAGATACCCATGGTCACCACGTAAAACATGCAACAACAATTAGAGGACGTCTAACTTGTTTTTGCAGGGTATGCTTGTGATGTGATATGGCCAATGATGTGATGTGATATATTGGATGTATGAGATGATCATGTTGTAATAGTTAATATCGACTTGCATGTTGATGGTACGGCAACCGGCAGGAGCCATAGGGTTGTCTTTAAACTAACGTTTGTGCTTTAGTAGTAATAGCATGAGTAGCACGACAACCCCGATGGCGACACGTTGATGGAGATCATGGTGTGACGCCGGTGACAGGAAGATCGTGCCGGTGCTTTGGTGATGGAGATCAAGAAGCACATGATGATGGCCATATCATGTCACTTATGAATTGCATGTGATGTTAATCCTTTATGCACCTTATCTTTCTTAGAACGACGGTAGCATTATGAGGTTATCTCTCACTAAAATTTCAAGACGAAATTGTGTTCTCCCCGACTGTGCACCGTTGCGACAGTTCTTCGTTTCGAGACACCACGTGATGATCGGGTGTGATAGACTCAACATTCACATACAACGGGTGCAAATCAGTTGCACACGCGGAACACTCGGGTTAAGCTTGACGAGCCTAGCATGTGCAGACATGGCCTCGGAACACATGAGACCGAAAGGTCGAGCATGAATCGTATAATTGATATGATTAGCATAGAGATGCTTACCACTGAACCTATTCTCGACTCACGTGATGATCGGACTTGAGATAGTGGATTTGGATCATGTACCACTCAAATGACTAGAGAGATGTACTTTTTGAGTGGGAGTTCTTAAGTAATATGATTAATTGAACTAATTGTCATGAACATAGTCTAATGGTCTTTGTGAATTACGATGTAGCTTGCGCTATAGCTCTACTGTTTTTATATGTTCCTAGAGAAAATTTAGTTGAAAGTTGATAGTAGCAAACTTTCCATACTGAGTTTGTAAAACCGAGGTTTGTCCTCGTTGCTGCGTAGAAGGCTTATGTCCATAATGCACCACTCGGTGTGTTGCACCTCGAGCGTCGTTTGTAGATGTTGTGAACATCCGACATACACGTTTCTGATAACTACACGATAGTTCAGTACAAAATACTTAATGGCTTAGAAGCAAGGCGCTGAAGACGTTTTGAAACGTCACGGAACATAAGAGATGTTCTAAAGAGATGAAATTGTGATTTCATGCTTATGACCTTGTTAAGAGGTATGAGACCTCCGACAAGATTCTTTGTCCACGAAGTAAAGGAGAAAAGCTCAATCGTTGAGCGTGTGCTCAGATTATCTGATTACGGCAATCGCTTGAATCAAGTGGGAGTTGATCTTCCAGATAAGATAGTGATGGTTCTCCAAAGTCACTGCCACCAAGCTGTGAGAGCTTCGTGATGAACTATAACATGTCAAGGATAGATACAATGATCCTTGAGCGATTCGCGATGTTTGACACTGCGAAAGTAGAAATCAATAAGGAGCATCAATAGTTGATGGTTTGTAAAACCACTAAGTTTTAAGAAAGGCAAGGGCTAGAAGGGATACTTTGTGACACTGCAAAACAGTTGCTGCACTAATGAAAAGACCCAAGATTAAACCCAAACCCGAGACTAAGTGCTTCTGTAATGAGGGGAACACTCACTGAGGCGGAGCAACTCTAGATAATTGGTAGATAAGAAGCTGGCAAAAGTCGAAAGAAGTATATTTGATATACGTGATGTTGATGTGTACTTTACTAGTACTCCTAGTAGCATGAGGGTATTGGATACCGGTTCGGTTGCTAAGTGATTAGTAACACGAAATGAAAGCTACGGAATAAATGGAGACTAGCTAAAGGCGAGGTGACGATACGTGTTGGGAGTGTTTCCAAGGTTGATATGATCAAACGTCGCACGCTCCCTCTACCATCGGGATTGGTGTTAAACCTAAATAATTGTTATTTGGTGCTTGCGTTAAGCATGAACATGATTGGATCGTGTTTATTGCAATACGATTATTCATTTAAAAGAATAATGGTTACTCTATTTGCTTGAATAATCACCTTCAATGGTTTATTGAATCTCGATCGTAGTGTTACACATGTTCATGATATTGGTGCCAAAAGATACAAGGTAATGAAAATAGTACCACTTACTTGTGGCACTGCCGCTTGAGTCATGTTGGTATAAATTGCATGAAGAGGCTCCATGCTGATGGATCTTTATACTCACTTGATTTTGAATCACTAGTGACATGCAGATCATACCACATGAGCAAGGCCCTGTTTTCATTGAGATGAAACAAGATAGTAACTTGTTGGAAATGATACATTTTGATGTATGCAGTCCAATGGGTGCTGAGGCACGCAGTGGATATCATTATGTTCTTACTTCAATGACGATTTGAGTAGATACAAGAGTATTTACTTAATGAATCACAAGTCTGAAACATCGAAAAGTTCAATTCTGTTTCAGGAGTGAAGTTCATTGTAACAAGAGGATAAACTGTCTACGATATGATCATAGAAATGAATATCTGAGTTACGAGTTTTGGTACGCAGTCAAGACAATGTGGAAATTGTTTCACAGTTCATGCCACCTGGAACATCATAGTGTGATGATGTGTCTGAACGTCATAGCCACGCACTGTTTGGTATGGTGCATGATATGATGTCTCTTATCGAATTACCACTATCGTTTATGGGTTATGCATTAGAGACAATCGCATTCACTTTAAATAGGGCACCGCGTATTTCCGTTGAGATGACACAATATAGAATGAGGTTTAGAGAAATCTAAACTGTCGTTTCTTGAAAGTTTGGGGCTTAGACACTTATGTGAAAAAGTTTCAGTCTGATAAGCTCGAACCCAAAGCGGATAAATGCATCTTCATAGGATATCCAAAACAGTTGGGTACATCTCCTATCTCAGATCCGAAAGCAAAGCGTTTGTTTCTAGAAATAGATCCTTTCTCGAGGAAAGGTTTCTCTCGAAAGAATTGAGTGGGAGGGTGGTAGAACTTGATGAGGTTATTGAACCATCACTTCAACCAATGTGTAGCAGGGCGCAGGAAGTTGTTCCTGTGGCGCCTACACCAATTGAAGTGAAGCTGATGATGGTCATCATCGAGCATCGGATCAAGTTACTCCAAGCCTCTTAGGTTGACAAGGTCGCGTACTACTGCAGAGTGGTACGGTAACCCTGGCTTGTAGGTCATGTTGTTGAGCAACAGTGAACCTACGAGTTATGGAGAAAGCAATGGCGGGCCCGGATTCCGACAAATGGCTGGAAGCCATGAAATCCGAGAGAGGATCCATGTAAGAAAACAAAGTGTAGACTTTGGAAGAACTACTTGATGGTCATAGGACTATTGAGTAAAGATGGATCTTTAAAAGGAAGACAGACGATGATGGTGATAAGTCACTATTAAGAAAAGCTCGACTTGTCGCAAAGATGTTTCCGACAAGATCAAACAGTTGACTATGATGAGACTTTCTCACTCATAGCGATGCTAAAAGTCTGTTGGAATTATGTTAGTAGTTGCTGCATTATTTGTGAAATATTGCACATAGGAAGACAAAACATTGTTTCCTCGACGGTTTCCTTGAGCAAACATTGTATGTGATACAACCAGGAGGTTTTGTCGATCCTAAAGATACTAGCAAGTATGCAAGCTCCAACGATCCTTCAATGGACTGGTGCAAGCATCTCGGAGTTGGAATATACATTTTGATGAGATGATCAAAGATTTTGGGTTTGTACAAGGTTTATGAGAAACTTGTATTTCCAAAGAAGTGAGTGGGAGCACTATAGAATTTCTGATAAGTATATGTGGTTGACATATTTTGGATCAGAAGTAATGTAGAATTTCTGTAAAGCATACAAGGTTGTTTGAAAGGAGTTTTCAAAGGAATACCTGGTTGCGCTACTTGAACGTTGAGCATCAAAGATCTATGGAGATAGATCGAAAGCGCTTAATAGAAGTTTCAACAAGATGCATGCCTTGACAAATTTTTGAAGAAGTTCAAAATAGATCAGCAAAGAAGGATTTCTTGGTTGCGTTGTGAGGTGTGAATTTGAGTAAGACTCAATACCCGACCCCGGCAGAATAAAGAGAATAGACGAAGGTCGTCTTCTATGCCTTGGCCGTAGAATCTGAAGTATGCCATGCTGGCTGCCGCACCTGATGTGTGCCTTGACTCAAAGTCTGTTGAGAGGTACAGAGAGTGATCCATGATTGAATCACTGGCAGCGGTCAAAATTTATCCTTAGTAACTGATGGCCTAAGGATTTTTTCTCGATTATGGAGGTGGTTAAAAAGTTCGTCGTAAAGGGTTACGTCGATGCAAGCTTTGACACTAATCCGAATAACTATGAGTAGTGAAACGGATTCGTATAGTAGAGTAGATATTTGGAGTATTTCCGAATAGCACATAGTAGCAGCATCTATAAGATGACATAAAGATTTGTAAAGAACACACAGATCTGAAAGTTTCAGAATCGTTGACTAAAACCTCTCTCATGAGCAAGACGTGATCAGACCCCATAACTAGATGGGTATTGGATTCGTTGGAATCACATGGTGATGTGAACTAGATTATTGACTCTAGTGCAAGTGGGAGACTGTTGGAAATATGCCCTAGAGGCAATAATAAATTAGGTATTATTATATTTCTTTGTTCATGATAATTGTTTATTATCTATGCTATAATTGTATTGATTGGAAACACAGTGCATGTGTGGATACATAGACAAAACACTGTCCCTAGTAAGCCTCTAGTTGACTAGCTCGTTCATCGAAGATGGTCAACGTTTCCTGACCATAGGCAAGTGTTGTCACTTGATAACGGTATCACATCATTAGGAGAATCATGTGATGGACTAGACCCAAACTAATAGACGTAGCATGTTGATCGTGTCATTTTGTTGCTACTGTTTTCTGCGTGTCAAGTATTTGTTCCTATGACCATGAGATCTTATAACTCACTGACACCGGAGGAATGCTTTGTGTGTATCAAACGTCGCAACGTAATTGGGTGACTATAAAGATGCTCTACAGGTATCTCCGAAGGTGTTCGTTGAGTTAGTATGGATCGAGACTGGGATTTGTCACTCCGTGTGACGGAGAGGTATCTCGGGGCCCACTCGGTAATACAACATCACACACAAGCCTTGCAAGCAATGTGACTTAGTGTAAGTTGCGGGATCTTGTATTACGGAACGAGTAAAGAGACTTGCCGGTAAACAAGATTGAAATAGGTATGCGGATACTGACGATCGAATCTCGGGCAAGTAACATACCGAAGGACAAAGGGAATGACATACGGGATTATATGAATCCTTGGCACTGAGGTTCAAACGATAAGATCTTCATAGAATATGTAGGATCCAATATGGGCATCCAGGTCCCGCTATTGGATATTGACCGAGGATTCACTCGGGTCATGTCTACATGGTTCTCGAACCCGCAGGGTCTGCACACTTAAGGTTCGACGTTGTTTTATGCATATTTGAGTTATATGGTTGGTTACCGAATGTTGTTCGGAGTCCCGGATGAGATCACGGACGTCACGAGGGTTTCTGGAATGGTCTGGAAACGAAGATTGATATTTAGGATGACTTCATTTGGTTACCGGAAGGTTTTCGGGAATTACCGGTAATGTACCGGGAATGACGAATGGGTTCTGGATCTTCACCGGGAGGGGGACCACCCACCCGGGAGGGCCCAAGGACCTTGGGGGTGGCGCACCAAGTAGGTGGGGTCAGCCTAAGGCTGTCTTGCGCAAGAGAGAAAGAAAAACCAAAAGAAGAGAAGGAAAAAAAAAGGAAAGGTGGGAAAGAGGAGAAGGACTCCACCTTCCAATCCTAGTTGGACTAGGATTGGAGGAGGACTCCTCCTCCCCTTGGTGGCACAGCCCTTGGGGCTCCTTGAGCCTCAAGGCAAGCCTCCCCTCCCCTCCTCCTATATATATGGAGCTATTAGGGCTGATTTGAGACAACTTTTGCCACAGCAGCCCGACCACATACCTCCACGGTTTTTCCTCTAGATCGTGTTTGTGCGGAGCTCGGGCGGAGCCCTGCTGAGATTAGATCACCACCAACCTCCGGAGCACCGTCACGCTGCCGGAGAACTCATCTACCTCTCTGTCTCTCTTGCTGGATCAAGAAGGACGAGATCATCGTCGAGCTGTACGTGTGCTGAACGCGAAGGTGCCGTCCGTTCGGCACTAGATCGGAGCGGATCGTGGGACGGATCGCGGGACGGTTCGTGGGACGATTCGCGGGGCGGATCGAGGGACGTGAGGACGTTCCACTACATCAACCGCGTTTCTGAACGCTTCTGCTGTGCGATCTAAAAGGGTACGTAGGTCGGAAATCCCCTCTCGTAGATGGACATCACCATGATAGGTCTTCGTGCGCGTAGGAAATTTTTTGTTTCCCATGCGACGTTCCCCAACAATGCATGCATGCAAAGGAAGAAAATAACAAGGTGTCACATGAAATCACATGCATTGATAGCTCTCAAGACAATGACAAGGTGGACCCACACGGGAAGGTTCCAAATATGGAAGGTTACACACTTGGGGCATTACAGAATCACCGCTGCCACGAGGCAGAACTTGAGCAGAACCAATCTAGAGCTCCGGCATGGCCGTCCTGCCGGGAAAACTTCCCTCCCGGAGGGGGAAATCGTCGCCATCGTCATCACCAACACTCCTCTCAGCGGAGGGGATTCATCACCATCAACATCTTCATCAGCACCATCTCATCTCCAAACCCTAGTTCATCTCTTGTAACCAATCTCCGTCTCGCGACTCCGATTGGTACTTGTAAGGTTGCTAGTAGTGTTAATTACTCTTTGTAGTTGATGCTAGTTGGATTACTCGGTCGAAGATTATATATTCAGATCCTTGATGCTATTCAATACCTCTCTGGTCATGAACATAATTATGCTTTATGATTAGTCACTTTTGTTCCTGAGGACATGGGATAAGTCTTGTTGTAAGTAGTCATGTGAATTTGGTATTCGTTCGATATTTTGATTCGTTGTTTGTTGTTTTTCCTCTAGTGGTGTTATGTGAACGTCGACTACATAACACTTCCCATTATTTGGGCCTAGAGGAAGGCATTGGGAAGTAATAAGTAGATGATGGGTTGCTAGAGTGACAGAAGCTTAAACCCTAGTTTATGCGTTGCTTCGTAAGGGGCTGATTTGGATCCACTAGTTTAATGCTATGGTTAGACTTTGTATTAATTCTTCTTTCGTAGTTCCGGATGCTTGGGGGAGGGGTTAATCATAAGTGGGATGTTTGTCCAAGTAAGGGCAGAACCCAAGCACCGGTCCACCCACATATCAAACTATCGAAGTAGAGAACGTGA
The DNA here is from genome assembly GCF_904849725.1 of Hordeum vulgare subsp. vulgare. Lineage (NCBI taxonomy): Eukaryota > Viridiplantae > Streptophyta > Magnoliopsida > Poales > Poaceae > Hordeum > Hordeum vulgare. The sequence goes on from NC_058523.1 coordinate 50,095,515, forward strand.
ATCATATGAACATGATGAAAACTAGCTTGACAGAAATTCCCATGTGTCCTCGGGAACGCTTTACCTCCTATAAGAGTTTGTCCAGGCTTGTCCCTTGCTACAAAAGGGATTGGGCCATCTTGCTGCACCTTTGATACCATTGTTACTTGCTACTTGCTACGAGTAATCTTATCACACAACTATCTGTTACCGATAATTTCAGTGCTTGGAGAGAATACCTTGCTGAAAACCACTTGTCAGTTCCTTCTGTTCCTCGTTGGGTTCGACACTCTTACTTATCGAAAGGACTATGATAGATCCCCTACACTTGTGGGTCATCAGCGGGTCGTGGAGATCATCCATTCTTCGGATGACATTACGGCGGCTCAGGCCGTGCTGATCTTGGAGAAGAACTGTCATTTTCAGCCCCTGGTGTTGAAGCTCGTCCACCATAAGCGAAAGGTGAAAGATATGGGCGAGTTGATGGATACCCTCACCAGGTATGCCGAGTCAGATGACATGAAGGATGTCGGCTCTGATGATGAGAAGGAAAGTGAAGTTAAAAGGGAAGATAGAGCTAAGAGTCACTTCCAGACTCACGGGTGCAACAATAACCATGGAGGCCAAGGAAAAAGGAGGCAACAAGATGGTGTGTCTGATTTTGTTGCTAACGCCAGTGCCGGGTCCAGAGAGCAACGTCGGAACTTTGGTCAGGATCGTGGTTTTAGCGGGAGGAAGCCGCACAACTACAAAGAGCTCCTCAAGGGACCTTGCCCTAAGCATAGTACCTCGGGTGCCCCATCTTCTCACTCTTAGGAAAATTGTTTTGTAATGCAGGAATTCCGTTTGCAAGCATCCAGAAACCATCGAGGTAATGAAGTCACCTAGCTGGGTCAATTTGGCTCGGGCGGGTCACGAGGCGGCTCGTTCGGTGATTTTCCTAACTCGGGCTCTCAAGGGCGAGGCGCCTCACATAACAATGGTGTATAATCGTCTAGCCAAGGCAATCAGAAGTATAATGACTAGGGCAGTTTTCAGCAACCAACAATCAGGGTGGCTTTCAGAGCAATCCTAAGCAGTTGAATGGTGATCAATACCATGTCTTCACCACTCGCACCTATAAAAGGGATAAGAAAATAAAGCAGAGGGAAATCAATATGGCTGAGCCGGTGGTTCCGAGATACCTAAACTGGTCTGAACAGCCTGTCACGCGGAGTAGAGGCGATCACCCGCCCTAGATCGATAACCCTGGTGACTTGGCATTGGTGGTGGCGCACCATGTTGGGGGATACACACTTTCGAAGGTCCTCATGGACGGAGGTAGCAGTATTAACATCATGTACTATGACACATGTATGTGCATCTAGTGCCCCTTAGTGATTTTGGTGGTTTGAAGACTTATAGGTTAAGAGACTAATATGTTTTTGAGTGTACACAGGCTCGATAAGTCACTGAGGAGTTTGAGTTATACGATGAATATCGACCCCTAAAAATGTATGTCTTCGGGTGAAGACTTTGGTCCTTCCTTGAAGACTTTGATCGCGAAGAAATTGCGATGAAATTGATATTCCTCATGAAGATATTGAAGATGAGGAACTCGGTTTGTCCTGAAGAAAACACTCTGAAGACATTGAAGCGTGAAGACTTACTCTTTCTGTTTCATTTTCTTTATACTTGAGTCATAGGAACACCGTACTGTTAAAGGGGGTCGAGGTAAAACTATAGAATGATTTTCCTCATGATGCTCCACCCAAGCCTAAATCTACCAAAGCCTCAAAGTGAGGAATATGAGAGACATGAGCACTTTAACAGTTGAAAGTTCCGACCGTTGCCGCGCCACACACCACCTCACTAATCTTATCCACTGAACGATCACATTATTTAAGGGCATTTATGTCCAATCATGTCGGGATGCTCCCAGTCTATAAATAGCCGCCGCCCCCACAAGCACTTGCTGGTTGGCTGCTCCGAGAGAAACTGACACTTGTCATTTTGAGAAACCCAAATTCCTCAGAGTCTTCGAGAGAAAATCATCAAGGGAGGAAATACCCCAAAAACCAAACCCAAACCAAAACCCCAAGTGATTGAGCATCACTGAAGAAGTTATTCCTGTGTGGAGCCGACACTTTTTACCTTTGAGGACTGTGCGTCCTTCAGACAGTTAGGCGTCATGGTCTAGAGCATCCAGCAGTCAATTGTGGATTGTCGGGTGACCGAGTTTGTGAGGGTTTCGAAGTCTACCCTGAAGACTTACCACGAGTTTTGGGCGAGGACTGTGTATCCTTAGCTCAAGGAGAATACGGTAGGGACTGTGTCTCCCGGGACTGTGTGTCCTTTTGGTTTCAATACGAAGCCACTCTGAACCAGACGTACAACTGTCACAACAGTTGGAACTGGGTCATCAACAACTGTCTCCATCGAGCTATGGATTCTATTTCTTCAACTCTTTCATTTCCTCAATTGTATGTTGAAGACTTTCATTTGTGATGTTTGAAGAATTTGTTTGAAGACTTTCTCTAAATTTCCTCAACCTCAAATTCGTCACTTGAGTTAATCTTCACCTGCTTACCCTGTACTTGCGAACTGTGCAAACCAAATCTCTTAAATTTCATCGAGTACTTTGATGTAGTCGTTTTTGCACTCCTGATCATGTATTATTTCCGATGCACTAAGTTCATAACTAAGGACTTTCCTCACAAGGAATTTCCTCAGTGATGAGATTCTAAAAATCTCCTATTCACCCCCTCTAGTCGATATAACGCACTTTCAATTGGTATTAGAGTAAGGTACTCCCTTGTTCTATGGGATTTTGGTTTAACCACCTGGAGTTTTAGTTATGTCGACCGCATGTATGATCAAGGTTACTGCAGGATGTCCTACCTTCGAAGGAATGGATTTTCCCTACTAGAAGAGCAAGATGCCAATGCATCTTCAAGCTATTGACAATGATCTCTGGTATATTGTGGAACATGGTATTCCCTCCATCACTGCTACTGTCTCTGCCGCTGATGTGAAGAAGTTCAAGCAACTTGACTCACAAGCGAAGAATATCATCTGTGGCCATCTGAGCAAAGGTAAGTATGGCAGAGTGAGTGCTTTGGGCACATCTAAGCTTATCTGGGATAGGCTGACCAAAGTTAATGAGGGAGTCTCAACATAGCATGACTCTCGTGTTGATGTTCTTCGCAATCTCTTCAATCACTTCAAGAGGCTTGACAATGAAAGCTGCCAAGATACCTTTGATCGCCTCACTGACATCTCAAATGAACTGCAAGCACTGGGAGCTAGAGACATCACTGCCCATGAAGTTGTGAAGAAACTTCTAAGATCTCTTGATCCATCATTTGACACACTGGTTCTGATGATTCAAGAATGAAGAGACTACAAAATGCTTGATCATGCTGATATACTCGAGAGACTCAATACTCATGAATCTCAACAAGAAGAAAAGAGAGATCTCTACGGACCAAGCTACTCAAGACCTCGTGCGCTGAAAGCTAAGGCTATTTCCTCATCTGAAGAAGAAGACTCGGATTGCAGCATTGGTGACCCTGGAGAACTTGGACAGGAACTTGCAATGCTCGTGAGGAAATTCCAGAAGTTCACAAAGCATGGCCAGTTTAGTAAAGCTTCAAGAAGAGATATGAGGAAATCAGAATCTTCATCTGAGGACTACAAGAAAAGAACCTGCCACAAATGCAAGAAATCTGGTCACTGCATTCTTGACTGTCCTCGTTGGGTGAAAGAAACAAGGAAGAAGAAATACAAGGATGAAAGTTCTGATGACTCAAAGAAAAATAAGAAATCTTCAAAATCCTCATCTTCAAAGTCCTCATCGCACAAGAAGACCAGTTTCAGAAAGGCTCGGGCACTCATTGGCAAGGAAATGGATTCTGAAGAAGAATCTGAGGAATGTCATGAAGAGGACGGTTTTGAAGAGGATTCAGAGTCTGGTGTGGCAAGTCTTGCACTGGTTACCACATTCGTGAGTAGGTCAATCTTCAACCTTGAAGAAAATGACAACGTTATCTACACTGATGAATATGCTGATGACTTCGCTCCGACCTATTGCTTCATGGCAAAAGGTTCAAAGGTACCAAACCATAATTCCTCCTGTGATTCTAGTGACTGTGAACCTGATGATTACCAAAAACCATGTTACTATAAACTTGCCAACATTGCCACTAAGCAACAAAGTGCCATTGGAAAGCTTCAGAAACTGCTAGACAAAAGCGATGATCTGTTGAACGATGAAATGGATCGTACTCAAGTCCTCACTCAAGATGTGAAAATTCTTCAATCTAGGTTTGATAGTCTTCAAGATCGTTATGGCACACTCTTGGTTGATCATGAGAAACTTTCCTATGAGTTTCTTCAAAGGAAGCTTGATATTGAGAAGGTGAAAATGTCTCATGATGATCTTCGAATGGAAAACGATTCATTGCTTGCTCAACAGATCAGTACCGCTCAGATTGAATTCATTCCACCATGTTTGAAATGCATCGAGCATGAAACTGCTAATTCTTCACCAGAATCATCAAATGCTTCTATCGCTACAAATTCTTCATTTGTCCCTATGGTATCAAATTCTTCACTTGAAGAAACCACAAGTGCTACTGACAAAAATGCAGGGTTGAAGGAATTGTATGTGACATGCATATACAAAAGTCTCAAAGGGCATCAAACCCTTTGCGATGTGCTCAAAAAGCAGATTCTGAATAGGAATCTGAGGAAAGAAGGCATTGCCTTTGAGAGGAAATTGAATGCCGATGGATCATACTAGAAACCTGGGCAGTACCCCAAAACCTCGTGGGTTGCTACCAAAGGCCCTCCCGTCGATCAATCCACTCTAAAAGGCATTGCATATGAATTAACCTATTCCTCAAATGAGTCATTTGACTCCAACTATAAACTGTTCAAAAATCAATCTCGTGAAGTATTTGCTCGATATGTTGGAACTAAGTGCAGGAATGGACCACCTCTAAGGAAAATCTGGGTCCCCAAAAGTTGCTTGGAAAATATTCAGGTGAATGTCCTCATGACACCACCTGTGAAGAATCAGAAACCCAGATCAATTTCCTCAGGTGGGCCAAAGTCTTCACGAGGATCAAATTCCTCAAATGGTCAATATTATGCTCGTACTTGCGCTAATGCTTCTGATATGCAGGGAAACTACAAGGGACATGAATACGAGCGTTATTCCTCAAATCATTATGTTCATAAGTCCTCAAGAAATTTATGTGTCTATTCATTTTAGTACTCTAACCCCCCTACTATGAAAAGAAGTGCATTAGCTTCAATGCCTCCATTCTCATATGGTGCTCGTACGATGTTAAACTCTTTGTCATCCCTTCAGATGTGGGTGGTGAATAAAATGAACTAATCACTTCTACAGGTCAGGTCTCGACATGAAAGTCATCATCTGAAGAATTTGGTAGAGACCTGAGGAAATTGCTTGATTGGACGCAAGCTAAAAATGATGAAATGATAACATTTCACACGTCCTCAAATTTACTGTTTATGATGAAATTCTTATTTGATGAAAATGATATCATATTCTTCAAGTCTGAAGCATATGAGATGGTAAGATGTACTAATTCTTCTGCAGGATGACAAACCCAAGAATACAAAATGGGTTCTTGACACTGGTTGCACAAATCACATGACTGGTGATACAAGCTTGTTGATGAATATGCCACTGACTCCATCACCACTGAAGCAAATCACTTATGCTGATAAAGGTAAAAGCAAGTTATTGGGACTTGGCAAAGTGGCTATCTCCAAGGACAGGCACATGGACAAAGTCATGCTTGTCCAATCCCTTGGGTTTAACCTCATGTCAGTCTCAATGCTTTGTGATCTTGATATGATTGTTATTTTTGAAAAATATAGATGCGTAGTCATCATGGAATCTGACAAATCCAAAGTCTTAGAAGGCTTTAGGAGAGGAGATTTGTACATTCTTGATTTTTCCACAGGTCCTCAACCAGCCACATGCTTACTAGCAAAAACATCAGAAGGCTGGCTATGGCATCGATGACTTGGTCATGCAGGCATGAGGAATTTGCACACGCTGGCGAAGAAGAAGCATGTCATTGGCATCGAATCTGACAAATTCCTCAAGGACCATCTCTGCGGTGCTTGTGATTCTGGAAATATAACCAGATCCAAACACCCCTCAAAGACTATCATGACTACTACTCGTCCATTTGAATTGCTTCACATGGATCTGTTTGGACCTACTCATTATGCTACTCTAACCAATGCACCTTCTTTATATGGCTTTGTCATCGTTGATGACTATTCTTGGGTACACATCATTCTGTATAAAACTGAAGTGCAGGAAGTCTTCAAATGATCTTCCTCAAGGGCCTCGACGAACTTCGGCGTCAAGATCAAACATATCAGGAGTGATAATGGGACAGAATTCAAAAACACTGGTCTTGATGATTATCTTGATAACTTGGTATTACTCACGAATTATCTTCTCCTTATACTCCTCAACAGAATGGCATCGTTTAACGCAAGAACAAGACTCTGGTTGAAATGGCATGGACTATGCTTGAAGAATATCAGACTCCTCGTCGCTTCTAGCCAGAAGAAATCAACACTGCTTGCCACATCACCAACCTGGTTTATCTTCACAAATTCCTAAAGAAATCCTCATATGAACTCCTCACTGACAAGGAACCCAATGTAAGTTATATCAAAGTCTTCTGTGCAAGATGTTGGTTAGAGATCCTCACCATAGCTCAAAGTTTGCACCTAAAGCGCATTAGGGTTTTATGCTTGGTTACAGGAAGGACTCGCACACCTACAAAGTGTTCAACACCTATCACAACAAGGTTGTTGAAACTGTCGATGTGCGGTTCAATGAAACTAATGGCTCGCAAAGAGAGTAACTACCTCTTGTGCCAGATAAACTATCTCCTCATGAAGCCATCAAGCTCAAGGCTACTGAAGATATCATTCCTACTGAGGAACAACCCCTTGTTGAAGAAGTCGTCCCCAACACTGAGGAAATTCAAATTGTTGCACCCGAGGAAAATGATGCAGATCAAATTGTTGGAAATATTCCCTAGAGGCAATAATAAATTAGTTATTATTATATTTCTTTGTTCATGGTAATCGTTTATTATCCATGCTATAATTGTATTGATTGGAAACACAGTGCATGTGTGGATACATAGACAAAACACTGTCCCTAGTAAGCCTCTAGTTGACTAGCTCATTGATCAAAGATGGTTAAGGTTTCCTGACCATAGGCAAGTGTTGTCACTTGATAACGGGATCACATCATTAGGAGAATCATGTGATGGACTAGACCCAAACTAATAGACGTAGCATGTTGATCGTGTCATTTTATTGCTACTATTTTCTGCGTGTCAAGTATTTATTCCTATGACCATGAGATCATATAACTTACTAATACCGGAGGAATACTTTGTGTGTATCAAACGTCGCAACGTAACTGGGTGACTATAAAGATGCTCTACAGGTATCTCCGAAGGTGTTCGTTAAGTTAGTATGGATCGAGACTGGGATTTGTCACTCCGTGTGACGGAGAGGTATCTCGGGGCCCACTCGGTAATACAACATCACACACAAGCCTTGCAAGCAATGTGACTTAGTGTAAGTTGCGGGATCTTGTATTACGGAACGAGTAAAGAGACTTGCCAGTAAACGAGATTGAAATAGGTATGCGGATACTGACGATCGAATCTCGGGCAAGTAACATACCGAAGGACAAAGGGAATGACATACGGGATTATATGAATCCTTGGCACTGAGGTTCAAACGATAAGATCTTCGTAGAATATGTAGGATCCAATATGGGTATCCAGGTACCGCTATTGGATATTGACCGAGGAGTCACTCGGGTCGTGTCTACATAGTTCTCGAACCCGCAGGGGTCTGCACACTTAAGGTTCGACGTTGTTTTATGCGTATTTGAGTTATATGGTTGGTTACCGAATGTTGTTCGGAGTCCTGGCTGAGATCCAGCACGTCACGAGGAGCTCCGGAATGGTCCGGAGGTAAAGATTGATATATAGGAAGTCCTGTTTTGGTCACCAGAAAAGTTTCGGGCTCATCGGTAGTGTACCGGGAGTGCCGGGAGGGGTGCCGGGGACCATCGGGAGGGGTGTCATGCCCCAAGGGGTCTCATGGGCTATGGGAAGAGATAAACCAGCCCCTAGTGGGCTGGAATAAGTTCCCACTAAGGCCCATAAGGTTTGAGAAGGAAAAACACAAGGTGGAAAGAGTTTCCAAGTGGGAAGGTGGAATCCTACTCCAAGTAGGATTGGAGTAGGACTCCTCCACCTCCAATTTCGGCCAAACCTTGAGGGTTTGAGGCTGCCTCTTCCCTCCTCCTCCCTCCTATATATACTGAGGTATTAGGGCTGATTTGAGACAACTTTTGCCACGGCAGCCCGACCACATACCTCCATGGTTTTTCCTCTAGATCGCGTTTCTGCGGAGCTCGGGCGGAGCCCTGCTGAGATTAGATCACCACCAACCTCCGGAGCGCCGTCACGCTGCCGGAGAACTCATATACCTCTCCGTCTCTCTTGCTGGATCAAGAAGGCCGAGATCATCGTCGAGTTGTACGTGTGCTGAAGGCGGAGGTGCCGTCCGTTCGGCACTAGATCGGAGCGGATCGTGGGACGGATCGCGGGACGTTTCGTGGGACGGTTCATGGGGCGGATCGAGGGACGTGAGGACGTTCCACTACATCAACCGCGTTTCTTAAACGCTTCTGCTGTGCGATCTACAAGGGTATGTAGATCGGAAATCCCCTCTCGTAGATGGACATCACCATGATAGGTCTTCGTGCGTGTAGGAAATTTTTTTGTTTCCCATGCGACGTTCCCCAACAGTGGCATCATGAGCTAGGTTCATGCGTAGATGTCTTCTCGAGTAGAACACAAAAGTTTTTGTGGGCGGTGATGTGCGTTTTGCTGCCCTCCTTAGTCTTTTCTTGATTCCGCAGTATTGTTGGATTGAAGCGGCTTGGACCGACATTACTCGTACGCTTACGAGAGACTGGTTTCATCGCTACGAGTAACCCCGTTGCTCAAAGATGACTGGCAAGTGTGAGTTTCTCCAACTTTAGTTGAATCGGATTTGACCGAGGAGGTCCTTGTATAAGGTTAAATAGCAATTCATATATCTCCGTTGTGGTGTTTGCGTAAGTAAGATGCGATCCTACTAGATACCCATGGTCACCACGTAAAACATTTAGCAACAAAATTAGAGGACATCTAACTTGTTTTTGCAGGGTATGCTTGTGATGTGATATGGCCAATGATGTGATGTGATATATTGGATGTATGAGATGATCATGTTGTAATAGATAATATCGACTTGCACGTCGATGGTACGGCAACCGGCAGGAGCCATAGGGTTGTCTTTATAACTAACGTTTGTGCTTGCAGATGCGTTTACTATTTTGCTAGGATGTAGCTTTAGTAGTAATATCATGAGTAGCACGACAACCCCGATGGCGACACGTTGATGGAGATCATGGTGTGGTGCCGGTGACAAGAAGATCGTGCCGGTGCTTTGGTGATGGAGATCAAGAAGCACATGATGATGGCCATATCATGTCACTTATGAATTGCATGTGATGTTAATCCTTTTTGCACCTTATCTTGCTTAGAACGACGGTAGCATTATGAGGTGATCTCTCACTAAAATTTCAAGACGAAATTGTGTTCTCCCCGACTGTGCACCGTTGCGACAGTTCTTCGTTTCGAGACACCACGTGATGATCGGGTGTGATATACTCAACGTTCACGTACAACGGGTGCAAAACAGTTGCACACGCGGAACACTCGGATTCAGCTTGACGAGCCTAGCATGTGCAGACATGGCCTCGGAACACATGAGACCGAAAGGTCGAGCATGAATCGTATAGTTGATATGATTAGCATAGAGATGCTTACCACTGAAACTATTCTCGACTCACGTGATGATCGGACTTGAGATAGTGGATTTGGATCATGTACCACTCAAATGACTAGAGAGATGTACTTTTTGAGTGGGAGTTCTTAAGTAATATGATTAATTGAACTAATTGTCATGAACATAGTCTAATGGTCTTTGTGAATTACGATGTAGCTTGCGCTATAGCTCTACTGTTTTTATATGTTCCTAGAGAAAATTTAGTTGAAAATTAATAGTAGCAAACTTTGCAGACTAAGTCTGTAAAACCGAGGATTGTCCTCGTTGCTGCGCAGAAGGCTTATGTCCTTAATGCACCACTCGGTGTGCTCCACCTCGAGCGTCGTCTGTGGATGCTGTGAACATCCGACATACACGTTTCTGATGACTACACGATAGTTCAGTGCAAAATACTTAATGGCTTAGAAGCAAGGCGCCGAAAACGTTTTGAAACGTCACGGAACATAAGTGATGTTCTAAAGAGATGAAATTCTGATTTCATGCTTGTGCCCTAGTTAAGAGGTACGAGACCTCCGACAAGATTCTTTGTCCACAAAGTAAAGGAGAAAAGCTCAATCGTTGAACGTGTGCTCAGATTGTCTGAGTACGACAATCGATTGAATCAAGTGGGAGTTAATCTTCCAGATGAGATAGTGATAGTTCTCCAAAGACACTGCCACCAAGCTATGAGAGCTTCGTGATGAACTATAACATATCAAAGATAGATACAATGATCCTTGAGCGATTCGCGATGTTTGACACTGCGAAAGTAGAAATCAATAAGGAGCATCAATAGTTGATGGTTTGTAAAACCACTAAGTTTTAAGAAAGGCAAGGGCTAGAAGGGATACTTTGTGACACTGCAAAACAGTTGCTGCACTAATGAAAAGACCCAAGATTAAACCCAAACCCGAGACTAAGTGCTTCTGTAATGAGGGGAACACTCACTGAGGCGGAGCAACTCTAGATAATTGGTAGATAAGAAGCTGGCAAAAGTCGAAAGAAGTATATTTGATATACGTGATGTTGATGTGTACTTTACTAGTACTCCTAGTAGCATGAGGGTATTGGATACCGGTTCGGTTGCTAAGTGATTAGTAACACGAAATGAAAGCTACGGAATAAATGGAGACTAGCTAAAGGCGAGGTGACGATACGTGTTGGGAGTGTTTCCAAGGTTGATATGATCAAACGTCGCATGCTCTCTCTACCATCGGGATTGGTGTTAAACCTAAATAAATGTTATTTGGTGCTTGCGTTAAGCATGAACATGATTGGATCGTGTTTATTGCAATACGATTATTCATTTAAAGAGAATAATGGTTACTCTATTTTCTTGAATAATCACCTTCAATGGTTTATTGAATCTCGATCGTAGTGTTACACATGTTCATGATATTGGTGCCAAAAGATACGAGGTAATGATGATAGTACCACTTACTTGTGGCACTGCCGCTTGAGTCATGTTGTTATAAATTGCATGAAGAGGCTCCATGCTAATGGATCTTTGTACTCACTTGATTTTGAATCACTAGTGACATGCAAATCATACCACATGAGCAAGGCCTTGTTTTCATTGAGATGAAATAAGATAGTAACTTGTTGGAAGTGATACATTTTTTGATGTATGTAGTCCAATGGGTGCTGAGGCACGCAGTGGATATCATTATGTTCTTACTTCAATGACGATTTGAGTAGATACTAGAGTATTTACTTAATGAATCACAAGTTTGAAATATTGAAAAGTTCAATTCTGTTTCGGAGTGAAGTTCGTCGTAACAAGAGGATAAACTGTCTACGATATGATCATAGAAATGAATATTTGAGTTACGAGTTTTGGTACGCAGTTAAGACAATGTGGAAATTGTTTCGCAGTTCATGCCGCCTAGAACATCATAGTGTGATGATGTGTCTGAACGTCATAGCCACACACTATTTGGTATGGTGCATGCTATGATGTCTCTTATCGAATTACCACTATCGTTTATGGGTTATGCATTAGAGACAACCGCATTCACTTTAAATAGGGCACCGCGTATTTCCGTTGAGATGACACAGTATAGACTGAGACTTAGAGAAATCTAAACTGTCGTTTCTTGAAAGTTTGGGGCTTCGACACTTATGTGAAAAAGTTTCAGTCTGATAAGCTCGAACCCAAAGCGGATAAATGCATCTTCATAGGATATCCAAAACAGTTGGGTACATCTCCTATCTCAGATCCGAAAGCAAAGTGTTTTTTTCTAGAAACGGATCCTTTCTCGAGGAAAGGTTTCTCTCGAAAGAATTGAGTGGGAGGGTAGTAGAACTTGATGAGGTTATTGAACCATCACTTCAACCAGTGTGTAGCAGGGCGCAGGAAGTTGTTCCTGTGGCGCCTACACCAATTGAAGTGGAAGCTGATGATGGTGATCATCAAGCATCGGATCATGTTACTACAAGCCTCTAGGTTGACAAGGTCGCGTACTACTACAGAGTGGTACGCTAACCCTTTCTTGGAGGTCATGTTGTTGAGCAACAGTGAACCTACGAGTTATGGAGAAAGCGATGGTGGGCCCAGATTCCGACAAATGGCTGGAAGCCATGAAATCCGAGAGAGGATCCATGTATGAAAACAAAGTGTAGACTTTGGAAGAACTACTTGATGGTCAGAGGACTATTGAGTAAAGATGGATCTTTAAAAGGAAGACAGACGATGATGGTGATAAGTCACTATTAAGAAAAGCTCGACTTGTCGCAAAGATGTTTTTCGACAAGATCAAACAGTTGACTATGATGAGACTTTCTCACTCGTAGCGATGCTAAAGGTCTGTTAGAAATATGTTAGTTGTTGATGCATTATTTATGAAATATTGCACGTAGGATGTCAAAACATTGTTTTCTCGACGGTTTCCTTGAGCAAACATTGTATGTGATACAACCAGAAGGTTTTGTCGATCCTAAAGATACTAGCAAGTATGCAAGCTCCAGTAATCCTTCAATGGACTGGTGCAAGCATCTCGGAGTTGGAATATACACTTTGATGAGATGATCAAAGATTTTGGGTTTGTACAAGGTTTATGAGAAACTTGTATTTCCAAAGAAGTGAGTGGGAGCACTATAGAATTTCTGATAAGTATATGTGGTTGACATATTGTGGATCACAAGTAATATAGAATTTCTGTAAAGCATACAAGGTTGTTTGAAAGGAGTTTTCAAAGGAATACCTAGATTGAGCTACTTGAACGTTGAGCATCAAAGATCTATGGAGATAGATCGAAAGCGCTTAATGGAAGTTTCAACAAGATGCATGCCTTGACAAGTTTTTGAAGGAGTTCAAAATAGATCAGCAAAGAAGGAGTTCTTGGTTGCGTTGTAAAGGTGTGAATTTGAGTAAGACTCAAAACCCGACCACGACAGAATAAAGAGAATAGACGAAGGTCGTCTTCTATGCCTTAGCCGTAGACTCTAACGTATGCCATGCTGAGTACCGCACCTGATGTGTGCCTTACAGAGTGATCCAGGATTGAATCACTGATCAGCGGTCAAAGTTATCCTTAGTAACTAAATATACTAAGGAATTTTTCTCGATTATGGAGGTGGTTAAAGAGTTCGTCGTAAAGGGTTACGTCGATGCAAGCTTTGACACTAATCCGAATAACTATGAGTAGTAAAACGGATTCGTATAGTAGAGTAGATATTTGGAGCATTTCCGAATAGCACGTAGTAGCAGCATCTATAAGATGACATAAAGATTTATAAAGAACGCACGGGTCTGAAAGTTTCAGAACCGTTGACTAAAACCTCTCTCACGAGCAAGAGGTGATCAGACCCCAGAACTATATGGGTGTTGGATTCGTTGAAATCACATGGTGATGTGAACTAGATTATTGACTCTAGTGCAAGTGGGAGACTGTTGGAAATATGCCCTAGAGGCAATAATAAATTAGTTATTATTATATTTCCTTGTTAATGATAATCGTTTATAATCCATGCTAGAATCGTATTGATTGGAAACTCAAATACATGTGTGGATACATAGACAAAACACTGTCCCTAGTAAGCCTCTAGTTGACTAGCTCATTGATCAAAGATGGTCAAGGTTTCCTGACTATAGGCAAGTGTTGTCACTTGATAACGGGATCACATCATTAGGAGAATCATGTGATGGACTAGACCCAAACTAATAGACGTAGCATGTTGATCGTGTCATTTTATTGCTACTGTTTTCTGCGTGTCAAGTATTTATTCCTATGACCATGAGATCATATAACTTACTAACACCGGAGGAATACTTTGTGTGTATCAAACGTCGCAACGTAACTGGGTGACTATAAAGATGCTCTACAGGTATCTCCGAAGGTGTTCGTTAAGTTAGTATGGATCGAGACTGGGATTTGTCACTCCGTGTGACGGAGAGGTATCTCGGGGCCCACTCGGTAATACAACATCACACACAAGCCTTGCAAGCAATGTGACTTAGTGTAAGTTGCGGGATCTTGTATTACGGAACGAGTAAAGAGACTTGCCGGTAAACGAGATTGAAATAGGTATGCGGATACTGACGATCGAATCTCGGGCAAGTAACATACCGAAGGACAAAGGGAATGACATACGGGATTATATGAATCCTTGGCACTGAGGTTCAAACGATAAGATCTTCGTAGAATATGTAGGATCCAATATGGGCATCCAGGTCCCGCTATTGGATATTGACCAAGGAGTCACTCGGGTCGTGTCTACATAGTTCTCGAACCCGCAGGGTCTGCACACTTAAGGTTCGACGTTGTTTTATGCGTATTTGAGTTATATGGTTGGTTACCGAATGTTGTTCGGAGTCCCGGATGAGAACCAGGACGTCACGAGGAGCTCCGGAATGGTTCGGAGGTAAAGATTGATATATAGGAAGTCCTGTTTTGGTGACCGGAAAAGTTTCGGGCTCATCGGTAGTGTACAGGGAGTGCCGGGAGGGGTGCCGGGGACCATCGGGAGGGGTGTCACGCCCCAAGGGGTCTCATGGGCTATGGGAAGATATAAACCAGCCCCTAGTGGGCTGGAATAAGTTCCCACTAAGGCCCATAAGGTTTGAGAAGGAAAAACACAAGGTGGAAAGAGTTTCCAAGTGGGAAGGTGGAATCCTACTCCAAGTAAGATTGGAGTAGGACTCCTCCACCTCCAATTTCGGCCAAACCTTGAGGGTTTGAGGCTGCCTCTTCCCTCCTCCTCCCTCCTATATATACTGAGGTATTAGGGCTGATTTGAGACAACTTTTGCCACGGCAGCCCGACCACATACCTCCACGGTTTTTTCTCTAGATCGCGTTTCTGCGGAGCTCGGGCGGAGCCGTGCTGAGATTAGATCACCACCAACCTCCGGAGCACCGTCACGCTGCCGGAGAACTCATCTACCTCTCCGTATCTCTTGTTGGATCAAGAAGGCCGAGATCATCGTCGAGCTGTACGCGTGCTGAACGCGGAGGTGACGTCCGTTCGGCACTAGATCGGAGCGGATCGTGGGACGGATCGCGGGACGGTTCGTGGGACGGTTCATGGGGCGGATCGAGGGACGTGAGGAAGTTCCACTACATCAAACGCGTTTCTTAAACGCTTCTGCTGTGCGATCTACAAGGGTATGTAGATCGGAAATCCCCTCTCGTAGATGGACATCACCATGATAGGTCTTCGTGCGTGTAGGAAATTTTTTTGTTTCCCATGCGACGTTCCCCAACACAAATTCCTCAGCCCTACCAAAGTCTTCAACCAGCTCATCCAAGGATTGCAAATGAAGTAGAACTTGACAAAATCCTCGATGACATCAATGTGCCATGTCCTATCACTCGCTCAAAAGCTACACATTTAGTTAACTTTTGTGGGCATTCCTCGTTTTTGTCTATCAAAGAACCCTCAAAAGATGGTGAAGCCTTCATGGAACCTGAGTGGATTCAAGCCATGCAAGATGACCTTCTTCAGTTCAAGCTAAATGACGTGCGGGAACTTGTCAAAAGACCAGATCCTCGCAAGCACAATATCATCGGCACTAAGTGGATCTACCGAAACAAGCAATATGAAGATGGTTAGGTAGTGAGGAATAAGGCACGACTTGTAGCCCAAGGCTACACATAGGTTGATGGAATTGACTTCGATGAAACTTTTGCACCTATTGCTAGACTTGAAGCTATTCGAATATTACTCGCTTATGCTAATCATCACACTATAACTCTATATCAAATGGATGTGAAAAGTGCATTCCTCAATGGTAAGCTTGAGGAAGAAGTATATGTTGCTCAGCCCCCAGGTTTTGAAGACCCGAAGCATCCGGACAAAGTCTTCAGACTCGAAAAGGCACTTTATGGCCTCAAGCAAGCACCTCGGGCGTGGTATGATACATTGAAGGAATTCCTCCTAAAGAAAGGCTTCAAACCCGGTTCACTTGATCCTACTATTTTCACAAAATCCTATGACAATGAACTATTTGTGTGCCAAATATATGTCGACGACATTATTTTTTGTTGTACTAACAATAGTTACAGTGACGAATTTGCCTACATGATGAGTGAAGAATATCAAATGTCTATGATGGGGGAGCTGAAATTCTTATTAGGTCTACAAATTTGTCAACAACGCAATGGCATATTCATATCTCAGGAGAAATACCTCAAGGACATTCTGGGAAAATTCAACATGCATGAATGCAAAGGCGTCAAGGTTCCTATACCTACCAACGGCCACCTCTGCACTGACGAAAATGGTAAAGATTTTGATCGGCAGGTATATCGCTCCATGATTGGCTCTTTATTGTACCTATGTGCATCTAGGCCAAATATTATGCTTAGTGTTTGCATGGTTGCTTGTTTTTAAGCAAAACCAAAGGAATCACACCATAAGGGTGTGAAACATAGTCTTTGATATCTAGCTCACACACCAACACTAGGATTATGGTACCCCAAGGGCTCAAATCTTCACCTCGTTGGATATTCTGATTCTGATTATGCTAGTGATCGTGTGGATCGCAAGTCAACATATGGAACATGCCATTTCCTCGGAAGGTCATTAGTCTGCTTGTCCTCAAAGAAGCAGAATTGTGTTTCTCTCTCCACTTCTGAAGCTGAATACATTGCTACTGGATCTTGTTGTGTTCAACTTCTATGGATAAAGCAAACCCTCAGAGACTACGACATCAACATGAAGAATGTTCCTCTCTACTGCGACAATGAGAGTGCAATCAAGATCGCCTACAACCCAGTACAACACTCGAAGACTAAGCACATCCAAATTTGTCATCATTTTCTTCGTAAACATGTTCTCAAGGGCAATATCATCATCGATCATGTGAAGACCGATGATCAACTAGCATATATCTTCACGAAGACCTTGGATGAGAGAAGGTTTTCCAAGTTGCAGTGTGACCTAAATATCCTAGAATCTTTGAATGTCTTGTAAACATGCACACATCCTAACACTTATGCAAAATTGATGACTTAGATGTGCAACGCACAAAGTAGCAATTTTCTTCAACCAATGAAGAAAATCACTCTAAGTGTGAAGAAATCAATGAAGAATTAGGTTCTCAAGGCCCTACGACAATTGTACGCGGCGCCTGAAATCATCATTCTTATACGGTGGGTCACGCCACCACCCAACTTTGAAATTATTCAAGCTGATTTTTCTTCAAAGTTGAAATTCTTCAATCTGAGACTTTGTCACAAAATCCTCAAATTCTTCAAGACTTTTTGATGATTGTCCTCAACAGCATTCGCTTATAGCTCAGTCTTCAATTTGATATTTCCTCTAAGTGAATGTGATTGGACCTGACTCCCCTCTATGCTAAGGTCAACCCAATCTATTCTCAATTCTTCGTATGCGTTCTACTCGACACTTGTTCAAAATCCTCACTAAATCCTTGTCAGCTGAGGACTTTGGAATGAAATCCTCAAAATTCAACAAAATAATAAACGTTACAACAGTAACCATGCCCACTACTCATGTTCGGATAACCACGATCTCCACCGCTTCAATCGTGGGCACCACGTGTCAAGCCGAGACGAAGAGGCAAGGGCAGTTCGGTCCGAAAGTTTTGGTCCGAACAATTTTTCACCTGAGCTATAAATAGCCCCTTACCCCCTATTGGAAATATGCCCTAGAAGCAATAATAAAGTTGTTACTATTATATTTCCAGTTCATGATAATTGTCTATTATTCATGTTATAATTCTATTAACCAGAAACTGTAATACATGTGTGAATATATAGATCACAATGTGTCCCTAGTGAGCCTCTAGTTGGCTAGCTCGTTGATCAATAGATGATCATGGTTTCTTGATCATGGACATTGGATGTCACTGATAACGGGATCACATCATTGGGGAATAATGTGATGGACAAGACCCAATCCTAAGCATAGCACTAGATCGTGTTGTTCGCCTGCTATAGCTTTTCTAATGTCAAGTCTCATTTCCTTAGATCGTGAGATTGTGTAACTCCTGGATACCGTAGGAGTGCTTTGGGTGTACCAAACATCACAACGTAACTGGGTGATTATAAAGGTGCACTACGGGAATCTTCGAAAGTGTCTGTTGGGTTGTACGAATCGAGACCGAGATTTGTCACTCCGTGTGACGGAGAGGTATCTCTCGGCCCACTCGGTAATCCATCATCATACTGAGCTCAATGTGACTAAGGAGTTAGTCACGGGATGATGTGTTACAGAACAAGTAAAGATACTTGTCGATAACGAGATTGAACAAGGTATAGGAATACCGACGATCGAATCTCGGGCAAGTATCATACTGGTAGACAAAGGGAATTGCATACAGGATTGGTTGAATCCTTGACATCGTCGTTCATCCAATAAGATCATCGTAGAACATGTGGGAACCAACATGGATATCCAGACCCCATTGTTGGTTATTGGCTGGAGAGATGTCTCGGTCATGTCTGCATGTCTCCCGAACCCGTAGGGTCTACACACTTAAGGTTCGATGACGATAGGGTTATAGGGAAATAGTGTACGTGGTTACCGAAGGTTGTTTGGAGTCCGAGATGAGATATCGGACGTCATGAGGAGCTTCGGAATGGTCTAGAAGTAAAGATTGATATATAGGATGTGAGGTTTCGGACATTGGAAGTGTTTCAGGCGTTACCGGTAACGTATCGGGTCCACCGTAAGGGTTTCGGGGGTTCACCGAGAGGGGCCACCAGCCCCAAGAGGCTTCATGGGCCAAAAGGTGGAAGGGTACCAGCCCAAAGTGGGCTGTGCGCCCTCCCCTCTCAGCCCAAGGCGCAAGGAGAGGTGGAGGGGGCAAACCCTAGACGCAAAGGAGCCCAAGGCCCACCTAGGCGCCGCCCTCCTCTCCACCTTGGCCGCCAGCCCTCCCTGGCCTTTTAGGGCTGCCGGCACTCCTAGGGAGGGAACCCTAGGGGTGCGCACCCTCTCTCCCTCCCTCCTATAAATACCCAAGGTTTGGGGCTGATTTGAGACACGAAAACTCTCTCTCTCTGCGCAGCCCTTCCTCTCTCCATCCTCGTCCTCTGCATAGCTTAGCGAAGCTCTACTCGACAACAACGTAGCTCCACCGCCACCACGCCGTCGTGCTGCTGGAGATCTCCCTCAACTTCTCCTCTCTCCTTGCTGGATCAAGAAGGAGGGGACGTCACCAAGTTGTACGTGTGTGGAACACGGAGGTGCCTTTGTTCGGCACATAGATCGGAATCCACCGCGATCTGAATCGCTACGAATACGACTCCATCAACCGCATTCATAGTAACGCTTCCGCTTAGCAATCTTCAAAGGTATGAATATGCTCCACAACCTCTCTCGTTGCTGGTTTCTCCATAGATAGATCTTTGTATGGCATAGGAAAATTTTGAAATTACTACGGTCCCCAACAGCGGCATCCGAGCCAACGTTCTATGTGTAGATTCTATGCACGAGTAGAACACAAAAGTTGCGGGCGCTGATTTTTTTCAACTTGCTTGCCATTACTTGTCTTATCCTTTTTCGGTGGTATTGTGGGATGAAGCGGCCCGGACCGCCCTTACACGTACGCTTACGTGAGACTGGTTCCACCGACAGACATGCACTTGGTGCATAAGGTGGCTAGCGGGTGTCTGTCTCTCCCACTTTAGTCGAATTGGATTCGACGAAAAGGTTCCTTATGAAGGGTAAATAGCATTGGCATATCAAAGTTGTGGTTGTCACGTAGGTAAGAAGCGTTCTTGCTAAATACCCAAACCAGCCACGTAAAACTTGCAACAACAATTAGAGGACGTCTAACTTGTTTTTGCAGGGTATGCTATGTGATGTGATATGGCCAAAAGAATGTGATGTTTCATATGTGATGCATGAGATTTATCATGTTCTTGTAATAGGATTCACGACTTGCATGTCGATGAGTATGACAACCAGCAGGAGCCATAGGAGTTGTCTTAATTTATTGTATGAGATGCAACGCCATGTTGATTACTTTACTTTATCGCTAACGGTTAGCTATAGTAGTAGAAGTAATAGTTGGCGTGACGACTTCAAGGAGACACAATGATGGAGATCATGGTGTCATGTCGGTGACAATGATGATCATGGTGCCCCAAAGATGGTGATCAAAGGAGCAAGATGATATTGGCCATATCATGTCACTATATGATTGCATGTGATGTTTATCATGCTTTCATCTTATTGCTTAGAACGACGATAGAAAAGATAAGATGATCCCTCATTAAAATTTCGAGATAAGTATTCCCCTAAGTGTTCACCATTGCGAAGGTTCGTTGTCTCGAAGCACCACGTGATGATCAGGTGTGATAGATTCTAACGTTCGCATACAACGGGTGTAAGCCAGTTTACACATGCAAAACACTTAGGTTGACTCGACGAGCCTAGCATGTACAGACATGGCCTCGAATACGGGAGACCAGAAGGTCGAACATGAGTCGTATGGTTGATACGATCAGCATGGAGATGCTCACCATTGATGACTAGTCCGTCTCACGTGATGATCGGACACGGGCTAGTCGACGTGGATCATGTGTCACTTGGATGACTAAAGGGATGTCGATCTAAGTGGGAGTTCATTAGTAATTTGATTAGATGAACTTAATTATCATGAACTTAGTCTAAAATTGTCTTTACAAATATTGTAGATCCAATGGCCAACACAAATGTCCCATTCAACTTCAATGCGTTCCTAGAGAAAACCAAGCTGAAAGACGATGGTAGCAATTATGCGGATTGGGCTCGTAACTTGAAGCTCAACCTCATGGCTTCCAAGAAGGCATTTGTCCTTGATGCACCACTAGGTGATCCTCACATTCCCGCGGCAGACCAGGATGCTAGAAACGCCTGGCAGTCGCGGAGTGATGACTACTCGCTCGTTCAGTGCGACATGCTTTACAATTTAGAATCGGGGCTTCAAAGGCGTTTTGAGCAACACAGAGCATATGAGATGTTCGAGGAGCTGAAACTTGTTTTTCAAGCTCATGCCCTGGTCGAGAGATATGAAGTCTCCGACAAGTTCTTTAGCTATAAGATGGAGGAGAATAGTTCTGTCAGTGAGCACATACTCAGAATGTCTGGGTTGCACAACCGCTTGACTCAACTGGGAGTTGAACTTCCGGATGATGCGGTCATCGACAGAATCCTCCAGTCGCTTCCACCTAGCTACAAAGGCTTTGTGATGAATTACAACATGCAAGGGATGGAAAAGACTATTCCCGAGTTGTATTCAATTCGGAAATCTGCGGAGGTAGAAATCAAGAAAGAGCATCAAGTGTTGATGGTCAATAAGAACACCAGTTTCAAGAAGGGCAGGGGTAAGAAAAGCTTCAAGAAAGACGGCAAATCTGTTGCCGCGCCCGGTAAGCAAGTTGCCGAGAAGAAGTCAAAGAAACGACCTAAGCCTGAGACTGAGTGCTACTACTGCAAGGGAACCGGTCACTGGAAGCGGAATTGCCGCAAGTACTTAGCGGACAAGAAGGCCGACAACGTCAAAGGTATATGTGATATACTTGTTATTGATGTGTACCTTACCAGCGCTCGTAGTAGCTCATGGGTATTTGATACCGGTGTTGTTGCTCAGATTTGCAACTCTAAGCAGGAACTACGGAACAAGCGTAGGCTGGCTAAGGACGAGGTGACGATGCGCGTCGGGAATGGTTCCAAGGTCGATGTGAGTGCCGTCGGCAGCTACCTCTACATCTACCTTTGGGATTAGTTATAAACCGTAATAATTGTTATTTAGTACCAGCTTTAAGCATGAACATTGTATCGGGATCTCGCTTGATGCAAGATGGCTACTCATTTAAATTTGAGAATAATGGTTGTTCTATTTATATGAGTGGTATGTTTTATGGTCATGCCCCGCTGGTTAATGGTTTATTCGTGATGAATCTCGATCGTGATGTTACACATATGCATAGTGTGAGTACCAAAAGATGTAAGGTTGATGATGATAGTCTCACATACTTGTGGCACTGCCGTCTTGGTCATATCGGCGTAAAGCGCATGAAGAAACTCCATACAGATGGACTTTTTGACTCACTTGATTTTGAATCATTTGACACATGTGATACGTCCCAAACGTATCTATAATTTCTGCTTGTTCCATGATCTTTTGGGTGACATTGTTACATGTTTTGCTACACTTTATATCATTTTACACATATTTGGACTAACCTACTAACTCAGTGCACCCAATGCCAGTTTCTGCCTGCAGATGTCTTTGTTGCAGTGGCTTTTACCCAATTTTCGGAAGCCCGAAAAAATCCAGAAATACATATAAAAAAATCAGCGAAACAAAAGCTTTGGGATCACCGAAGGGGGGTAGAGGGGGCCCAGGGGCCTCCCAGGCGGCCTGCTCTCGCGGCCAGGGCCCATGCCACGCCAGGAGGTCGCCTGGGTGAGGCCCACCTCCTCCGGAGCCCTCCTTTGGCCTATATTTAGACTTCCGTGAGGAAACCCTCGCAGACTTTCTGGAATCAGGAATTTCTCCATCGTTCCACCGCCGCAGCGCTTCCAAGAACGGGAGCGTCAGGAGACCTTTTCCCGGCACCCTGTCGGAGGGAGGATTGACCTCCGGGAGCTTCTCCACCGCCATGGACGCTTCCCGGACGTCCCGTGAGTAGTTTCCCTTGGACCATGAGTCCATGACTAGTAGCTAGGTGATGTCTTCTCTCCAATCTTGTGCTTCAATGGTTAGTCCTTGTGAGCTGCCCTACATGATCAAGGCATCTATGTAATTCTCTTGCTTTTGCTATGCTCGGTTTGTTGGGATCCGATGGATTATGAGATTATGTTCAGATTTTTATGAGTTATATATTTGATTATCCTTTTATATTATGTTCCTTAGTGATTCTTGCATGTTCTCCGTTGCTTTTTATTGCTTTGGCCAAGTAGTAGATCGTAACTCCAAGAGGGAGCGTTATGCATGATTGTGAGTTTGGGCCCCTCGATGTCTAGCTTGAGTGACAAAAACATGAGACTAGGGGATGTGCTTGTTGCCACCAGGGAGAAAACAACGGTGCTTGTGACCATGGTTGCAAGGATTGCTTACCTTACTCATAGTTCGTTAATGTAGTTGTCCATTGCTTTGAGTTTACACTTTGGGTGGGGCTCGCAACTTAATACCGGAGAGATGTTCTGTATAGATATCTCAAGGTGGATGATTAGTAAGTAAATGCTGATGAATAAACGGTCTACTTGTATTGGCGTATTTCCCATTACTGTTGAACCTCATACTATCAAGGAGCATGATTAGCATTGTAGTGCGATCATAATTATGTCAATTTCCCAACTGTGATTTGTTTACCCTAGCATAGGTGTTTATCGTCTTTTGGGAGAGAGACATCACTAGTGAACATCATGTGACTCTGGTCAATATCACCATCATTGCTTACACCTCCACTATTTACCGCTTTATTTACTTTTCCGTTGCAATCACTATTACCTTCCCGCTTGTGTTTTGATCCTTTGCAAACCACAAGGCCGGAGAGATTGACAACCTCTTTGTAATCATTGGGAGAAAAGTTATTTGTTGTGTGTGCAGGTCCATGTCTTCTGCTAGTGCCAGGGTGGAAGACACCTACTTGTTTAGCCTAGGAGTCCTACTGGTTCGATACCTTACAGTCTCTGTGTGAGGGAAATTTGTTGTTGACTACATCTCTACCTTCCACTTGGGGTCCAACGAGGAGAGAAACATATACATCACCTCGTCATCAACATGTGAACCGTGCCTCATGGGCAAGATGACCAAGACTCCGTTCTCCGGAACAATGGAGCGAGCAACTAACTTGTTGGAAATAATAAATACCGATGTATGCGGTCCAATGAGCGTAGAAGCTCGCGGTGTCTATTGTTATGTTCTCACCCTCACTAATGATTTAAGTAGATATGGGTATGTCTACTTAATGAAGCACAAATCTGAAACCTTTGAAAAGTTCAAGGAATTTCAGAGTGAGGTGGAGATTCAACGTGACAAGAAAATAAAGTTTCTACGATCTAATTGTGGAGGAGAATACTTGAGTCATGAGTTTGGCACACACCTACGGAAATGTGGAATTGTTTCACAACTCACGCCACCTGGCACGCCGTAGCGTAACAGTGTGTCTGAACGTCGTAATCGCACTTTATTGGATATGGTGCGATCTATGATGTCTCTTACCAATTTACCGCTATCATTTTGGGGATATGCATTGGAAACTGCCGCATTCACTTTAAATAGGGCACCGTCTAAATCCATTGAGATGACACCATATGAATTATGGTTTGGCAAGAAACCTAAGCTATCGTTTCTTAAAGTTTGGGGTTGCGATGCTTATGTGAAGAAACATCAACCAGAGAAGCTCGAACCCAAAGCGGAAAAATGCGTCTTCATAGGATACCCTAAGGAAACTATTGGGTACACCTTCTATCTTAGATCTGAAGGCAAGATCTTTGTTGCTAAGAACGGATCCTTTCTAGAGAAAGAGTTTCTCTCAAAATAAGTAAGTGGGAGGAAAATAGAACTTGATGAGGTAATTGTACCTCCTCTCGAACTGGAGAGTAGCGCAGTGCAAGAAAATGTTTCTAAGGCGCCTGCACCGGCTAGAGATGAAGTTAATGATGATGATCATGACACTTCAGATCAAGTTACTATTGAACCTCGAAGGTCGACAATGGTACGTTCCGCACCAAAATGGTACGACAACCCTGTCATGGAAATCATGTTGTTGGACAACAGTGAACCTTGGAACTATGAAGAAGCGATGGCGGGCCCGGATTCCAACAAATGGCTTGAGGCCATGAAATCCGAGATATAATCCATGTATGAGAACAAAGTATGGACTTTGGTGGACTTGCCCGATGATCGGCGAGCCATAGAAAATAAATGGATCTTCAAGAAGAAGGCTGACGCAGATGGTAATGTGACCATCTATAAGGCTCGACTTGTCACTAAGGGTTATCGACGAGTTCAAGGGATTGACTAGGATGATACCTTCTCACCCGTAGCGATGCTGAAGTCGTTCCGAATCATGTTAGGAATTGCCACATTTTATGATTATGAAATCTGGCAAATGGACGTCAAAACAGCATTCCTAAATGGCTTTCTTAAAAAAGAATTGTATATGATACAACCGGAAGGTTTTGTCGATCCTAGCAATGCTAACAAAGTGTGCAAGCTCCAGCGCTCCATCTATGGGTTGGTGCAGGCATCTCGGAGTTGGAACATTCGCTTTTATGAGGTGATCAAAGCGTTTGGGTTTATACAGACTTATGGAGAAGCCTGTATTTACAAGAAAGTGAGTGGGAACTCTGTAGCATTTCTCATATTATATGTGGATGACATATTGTTGATGGGAAATGATATAGAACTATTGGAAAGCATCAAGGCCTATTTGAATAAGAGTTTTTCAATGAAGGACCTTGGAGAAGCTGCTTACATATTAGGCATCAAGATCTATAGACATAGATCAAGACACTTCGTAGGTCTTTCACAAAGCACATACCTTGACAAGATATTGAAGAAGTTCAATATGGAGAAGGCTAAGAAGGGGTTCTTGCCTGTATTGCAAGGTGTGAGGTTGAGTGCGACTCAACGACCGACCACGGCGGAACATAGAGAAAAGATGAGTACCGTCCCCTATGCTTCAGCCATAGGCTCTATCATGTATGCCATGCTGTGTACCAGACCTAATATGAACCTTGCCATAAGTTTGATAGGGACGTACCAGAGTGGTCCAGGAGTGGATCACTGGACAGCGGTCAAGAATATCCTAAAGTACCTGGAAAGGACTAAAGATATGTTTCTCATTTATGGAGGTGCCGAAGAGCTCGTCGTAAAGGGTTACGTCGATGCTAGCTTCGACACAGATCCGGTTGAATCCAAGTCACAGACCGGATACGTATACATTTTGAATAATGGGGCAGTTAGCTGGTGCAGTTACAAGCAAAGTGTCGTGGCGGCATCTACATGTGAAGCGGAGTACATAGCTGCTTCAGAAGAAGCACAGGAAGGAGTCTGGATGAAGGAGTTCATCACTAACTAGGAGTGATTCCAAGTGCGTCGGGCCCGATGACTCTATTCTGTGACAACACTGGAGCTATTGCTATTGCAAAGGAGCCCAGGTTTCACAAGAATACCAAGCACATCAAGTGCCGCTTCAACTCCATATGTGGATACATCCAGGATGGAGATATAGATATTTGTAAAGTACATACGGATCTGAATGTTGCAGACCCGTTGACTAAACCTCTTCCACGGGCAAAGCATGATCAGCACCAGAACTCTATGGGTGTTCGATTCATCATAATGTAACTAGATTATTGACTATAGTGCAAGTGGGAGACTTTTGGAAATATGCCCTAGAGGCAATAATAAAGTTGTTATTATTATATTTCTAGTTCATGATAATTGTCTATTATTCATGCTATAATTGTATTAACCAAAAACTGTAATACATGTGTGAATATATGGATCACAATGTGTCCCTAGTGAGCCTCTAGTTGGCTAGCTCGTTGATCAATAGATGATCATGGTTTCTTGATCATGGACATTGGATGTCATTGATAACGGGATCACATCATTGGGGAATGATGTGATGGACAAGACCCAATCCTAAGCATAGCACTAGATCGTGTTGTTCGTCTGCTAAAGCTTTTCTGATGTCAAGTATCATTTACTTATACCGTGAGATTGCGTAACTCCCGGATACGGTAGGAGTGCTTTGGGTGTACCAAACGTCACAACGTAACTGGGTGATTATAAAGGTGCACTACAGGTTTCTCCGAAAGTGTCTGTTGGGTCGTACGAATCGAGACCGGGATTTTTCACTCCGTGTGACGGAGAGGTATCTCTGGGCCCACTCGGTAATCCATCATCATATTGAGCTCAGTGTGACTAAGGAGTTTGTCATGGGATGATGTGTTACGGAATGAGTAAAGAGACTTGCCGGTAATGAGGTTGAACAAGGTATTGTAATATCGACGATCAAATCTCGGGCAAGTATCATATCGGTAGACAAAGGGAATTGCAAACGTGATTGATTGAATCCTTGACATCGTGGTTCATCCGATGAGATCATCATGGAACATGTGGGAACCAACATGGATATCCAGACCTTGTTGTTGGTTATTTGTCGGAGAGATGTCTCGATCATGTCTTTATGTCTCCCGAACCCGTAGGGTCTACACACTTAAGGTTCGATGACGCTAGGGTTATAGGGAAGTAATGTATGTTGTTACCAAAGGTTGTTTGGAGTTTGGGATGAGATCTCGGACATCACGAGGAGCTCCGGAATAGTTCATAAGTAAAGATTGATATATAGGATGTGAGGTTTCGGACACCAAAAGTGTTTCGGGCGTCACCGGTAACGTATCGGGTCCACCGGAAGGGTTCCGGGGGTCCACCAGGAGGGGCCACCAGCCCCAAGAGGCTTGATACGTCTCCAACGTATCTATAATTTTTGATGGTTTCATGCTATTATCTTGTCACACTTTGGATGTTTAGTATGCCTTTTATATTTTTTGGGACTAACTTATTAACTCAGTGCAAAGTGCCAGTTCCTGTTTTTTCCATGTTTTTGACCCCTTTCAGAGGAGGATTTTGAACGGAATCCAAACGGAATGAAATTGCCAAAAAGATTTTTTCCAAAACAGAAAAAGATCGGGAAGCCGGAGAATCAGGGCAGGGGGCCTGCAGGGACCCCACAAGCCCTCATGGCGCGGCCAGGGGGGCCCGTGCCACCCTGGCTTGTGGGCTCCCTGGGCCACCTTTGCCCTAGGTTTTGCGCCTATATATTCCCTAAAATCCCAAAAAAAATCAAGAGATCATCGAAAGTACTTTTCCGCCACCGCAAGCTTCTGTCTCCATAAGATCCCATCTGGGGCACGTTCTGGTGCCCTGCAGGAGGGGGATTCGGACACGGAGGGCTTCTTCATCAACACCATGACCTCTCCGATGATGCGTCAGACTACAAAAAATGTGATAATCTATGACGCAATTCCATGATGATTCAGTGAAAAAACGTCACGGAATCATCTTAATTTCACAAACTGTGACGTTATTTTAGTGAATCGTCATGGAATGAGCGTCACAAATTATCACCATAGACCTACGGGTCCATAGCTAGTAGCTAGATGGCTTCTTCTCTCTCTTGGATATTCAATACAAAGTTCTCCATGATCTTCATGGAGATCTATCCGATGTAATCTTCTTTTGCGGTGTGTTTGTCGAGATCCGATGAATTTTGGATTTATGATCAGATTATCTATGAATCTTATTTGAGTTTCTTCTGATCTCTCTTATGCATGATTTCATATCCTTGTAATTTTCTTCGAGTTGTGGGTTTTGTCTGGCCAACTAGATCTATGATTCTTGCAATGGGAGAAGTGCTTGGTTTTGGGTTCATACCGTGCGGTGACCTCACCCTGACAGAAGGGGTAGCGAGGTACGTATCGTGTTGTTGCCATCAAGGATAAAAATATGGGGTTTTCATCATTGGTTTGAGATTATCCCTCTACATCATGTCATCTTGCTTAAGGCGTTACTCTGTTCGTCATGAACTCAATACACTAGATGCATGCTGGATAGCGGTCGATGTGTGGAGTAATAGTAGTAGATGCAGAAAGTATCGGTCTACTTGTCTCGGACGTGATGCATATATGTATGATCATTGCCTTAGATATCATCATGACTTTGTGCGGTTCTATCAATTGCTCGACAGTAATTTCTTCACCCACTGTAATACTTGCTATTTTGAGAGAAGCCTCTAGTGAACATTATGGCCCCCGGGTCTACTCCACACCATATTTTCGGCTTTACACTTTTTACTTTGTTGCACTTTCCGCCTACAGATCTCACTTTGCAATCAATCTTGAAGGGATTGACAACCCCTCTAAAGCGTTAGGTGCAAGCTCTTTTGTGTTTGCGGAGGTACTCTGGACTTGACGAGATTCTCCTACTGGATTGATACCTTGGTTCTTAAACTAAGGGAAATACTTATTACTCCTGTGTTGCATCACCCTTTCCTCTTCAAGGGAAAAACCAACGCAAGCCCAGTCTCCGTCAACGTGTCAATTTCTGGCGCTGTTGTTTGTTGCCGTAGCAGAAGAATTTTTGGCACCGTTGTCGGGGAGGATCAAGTCAAGAACTCATCCAAGTAAGTGTCGCAAACTCATCTCTTGCATTTACTTTGTTTGCCAGTTGCCTCTCGTTTTCCTCTCCCCCACTTCACCAATTTGCCTTTTTCGTTTGCCCTTTTCTTTCCCTTGATTTCTGTTTGCTTGTGTGCTATGTGCCTTTAATATGCTTGCCTCTTCGCTTGCTGAAAATCTAGTGATATGGATCCTCATCCACTTGCTAATCTCTTTAAGAGATCCAATTATGTGGAACCAGTTGTTAGTGAGTTGAATGCACTTGACTTTCTCTCCGAAGTTTTGCTTGAGATGCGTGAATCTGAAAATTGTGATGAAGAAATTTATGAAGTGATTCACGAGGGCTCCTTGAATGAAAAGCATGATTGTAATGGTTTCACTATGAGTTCTATTAGTGACAATCATCCTAAAAATATGCAAAGCCCTAAGCTTGGGGATGCTAGTTTTGCTATGTCCTCTACTTGTTGCAATAATCATGAATGGGGTGATGATTTTTCTTATGATCTTGAAAAAAAAATTAAGCCTCATGATGAATATGATGTTTGCAATAAGATTGAAAGTGGGTTTGGAGAAGTCATAACTTTAGTTGATGATAATCCCACTATTTTTTAAGAGCGTCAACTTTGCATGCATGTGGATCATGAAAAGAATATCCTATGGGATAGCTATATTTTTGAATTTGAATATTATCACACATGTAATTATTATGAGAGAGGAAACGAGTGTGGTAGAAACTTTCATGTTACTAAACCACCTCTCGTTGTGTTGAGATTGCTATTGTCTCTTTCTTCTTCCTTGCATTTGGTAACTATTGGTTGTCTTGCCAAAAAATTTTCCTATAAAATGCCTATGCATAGGAAGTATGTTAGACTTAGATGTGATTTTCACATGCTATATGATGCTCTCGTTGTGCTTCAATTCTTGTCTTTTGTGTGAGCATCATTGAATTATCGATGCCTAGCTAAGGGCGTTAAACAATAGCGCTTGTTGCGAGGCAACCCAACGAATTTATCTTTTTTATTTCTGTTTTGTTGCGTCCACACCATCATAATTATATTATGATTGTGTTTTTTGTGTTTATTTTTGTATTTGAGCCAAGCAAAACCTTTATGACTAGTCTTGGTAATGGTTGTTTGATCCTGCTGGAAAAAGACAGAAACTTTTCGCTCACGAGATGATTTTTCATTTTTATTTAGAAAAATCTTTTGAATTGATTCTTTTTGCTGCTGGTTGATATGCCTTTTTCCCAGGCAGTAGTAATTGTTCAGAATTTTTGAGGTACCAGAAGTATACGAAGTATACAGATTGCTACAGACTAGTCTGTTTTTGACGGATTCTGTTTTTGTTGAGTTGGTTGCTTGTTTTGATGAAACTATGGTTAGTATCGAGGGGTACTAGCCATGGAAAAGTGAGAATACAGTAGACCAACACCAATATAGATAGAATTCAAGTTTGCTAAAGTACCAAAAGAGGTGGTAGTTTGTTTTCTTGTGCTAATGATATCACGAGTTTCTGTTTAAGTTTTGTGTTGTGAAGTTTTCAAGTTTTAGCTGATGTTCTCATGGACAAAGAGATAAGGAGTGGAAAGAGATCAAGCTTGGGTATGCCCAAGGCATCCCAAGCCAAATTCAAGGACACCAAAAAGCCTAAGATTGGGGATGCCCCAGGAAGGCATCCCCTCTTTCGTCTTCAATCCATCGGTAACATTACTTGGAGCTATATTTTTATTCACCACATGATATGTGTTTTATTTGGAGCGTCTTGTATCGTAGGAGTCTTTTATTTTTGTTGTGTCACAATCATCCTTGCTGCACACCTTTTTGAGAGAGAGACATGCACTCATCGTGATTTTTCTAGAATGCTCATAGTGCTTCACTTATATCTTTTGAGCTAGATAATTTTGCTCTATATGCTTCACTTATATCTTTTAGAGCACCGCGGTGCGTGACTTGGTAGTTGTCTTATGCTATGAAAGTAGTCCCAAAGGTGATAGGTACCCAAATAGGATACAAAAACCTCCATTTTAATGTGCATTGAGTAGAAAGAGAAGTCTTGATTCCTCTCAATTAGTTTTGAGACGTGGATTTGGTAATATTAAGAGTTATGTTAGTAGGGTGTTGTGAATCTAGAAATACTTGTGTTGAAGTTAGTGATTCCCGTAGCATGCACGTATGGTGAACCGCTATGTTAGGAAGTCGTAGCATAATTGATCTATTGATTGTCATCCTTTGTCTTGAGGTCAGGATCGCGTGATGGTTAACACCTACCAACCCTTCCCCTAGGAGTATGTGTTTAGCACTTTGTTTAGATTACTAATAAAAACTTTCGCAACAAGTATGTGAGTTCTTCATGACTAATGTGAGTCCATGGTATAGATGCACTTTCACCTTACACCATTGCTAGCCTCTGTAGTGTCGTGCAACTTTCGCAGGTACACAAACCCACCATATGCCTTCCTCAAAACAGCCACCATACCTGCCTACTATGGCATTTTCATAGCCATTCCGACATATATTGCCATGCAACTCCCACCGTTCTGTCTCATCACTTGTGCCGTCACTCTCATATTTCCATTGGATGATTGTAAGATAGCTAGCGAGATGTTTCAACATCATACGCCAAGCTAGATCGTTGCACATCCCGGTACACTGCCGGAGGCATTTCCTATAGAGTCATTTCTAAGCTTTGAGCTGTGAGTAAATAAAAGTGTGATGATCATCATTATTAGAGCATTGTCCCATGTGAGGAAATAAAAAAATAGGCCAAAGAGCCCAAAAAAAGAGAAAAGAGAAAAGAAAAAAAGAGGCCTAAGAGCCCAAATAAAAAAGGGATATTTAAATTAGTGCCCCTGGTTCCTTAGTTGTGCTCACTTTTCCCCACGCTCCAAACGTTGCTCACTTTTCCACTCTTCCTTAGCTGAAACTCTCACAAATGCTCATAGCGGCCGTTTGTTGTCTTGACCGTCCATTGACCGTTAATTGCTGACGAGTGGGGCCGAGTCTTCGGCTAACTGTTGCTTGCTGACGGGTGGGACCGCAAGGAGACACGTATTGGGCATCTTGTCTGAATCTGAAACATATCTAGACAGGTCGCACTGCACCGCGCCGCCCCGCCTCCTCCGCCGGCGTCGTGTCGCATCCATCGCAGTTGTTTCCTCCACCCTATGCCCCCATTCCGTTCGTCGGCGACGTCGCGTCTCCGCCAGATATAGCCCACCTCCCCATCTAGGATTACATGGCGATGTTGAGTGAGGACGCCCGGAATGCAGTCGCCCGTGGAGAGGATTGGGTCGAATCCGCGGCCGATAATTCATGGATTAAACCTGGGTAAGCATTGTTTCCTCTCGACTTGACGTTCTAAGTCGTATTGTAGGCCGTATTTGACTTCTGTTTGCTTGAATCGTTCGAATTTGTGCTCGATTTTACCCGGCTAACACAAGCCTTTATTTCCTTCAACAAAATAGGATTGATCCCGCGCTGGCTTTCTGGCTCGCGATTAGAATGGAAACTAGTGTGCTGCGTGGTACTAAACCGCATTTGATTTCATCATTTTTCTATCCCAAAGTGGTAGAAACCAGCATATCTTTCGAAGATTTGCAAGTTGAGCTAAGAAACACCTATCCCCTGAGTGATGCCGATGTTGTTGAACTGAATTACTTCAACAGTGACGAGCAAAGATTTCTCCCACTAACTTGCGACGATCATATGTCGTTGCTTTTTGCTGGGATTGCTGGCTGCCGATTCGGTAAACTCCAAATCGATGTGCTTCAGCCACGCGCAAAACAGGTGAAGAGGAAGGGACTTCAGACATCATCTGTCTGTGCTAATAGCCAGCACCCCGGCACTCCTTGTAGGTCGACACCAAGTAAAGCAAGTGGTTCATGTAGCCACAACATGCCTGCTGCCAATTGTTGTTCCGATTCAGCTGCTGCTTCTCGTGTACCTTCTGCAGTTGGTGTAGAAGAGGATGCAGAACCTGACGAGGCAGTGCCTACAAATGATGATGAAGACGAGATGATGTTTCCTGAACTGGTCGATGTAGCGAGTCAGCAAGCAGTGGATGACGAATATATGGAGGAGACCATCATCCAAGCTAGGTTTGATGACACTGACGATGAAGAGAAGGTGGAGAACATGGACAGCTTAATCAAGGATGAATACGATGGTGATGACATGCCAACAATTGAGTGGAACAGGGAAAAACCTGAGCTTAGTGTAGGTAGCATTTTCCAATCAATGGTGGACTGTCGGAATGCAGTGACAACATGGTGCATTATATCTGAAAACACCTATAAGATTAAAAGGAGTGAGCCAGCAAGGTTCACAGTTTTTTGTCCATATCCTAGGTGTAGGTGGAAGTTGCATGCATCTCGTATGAGAAAGAGCAAATATATTCAGGTAATCCAAGTTCAGTTAGTAATTTAGTTTCAGATTGTTGAGTAAGGTTTCTTAACTGTTTTTTACCCTTTTATTTTGTTTCAGATAAAGAAAAACCCACACAAGCACACCTGTCCACCTAGAGGGGGAGGGGGGAAGGCCAAAACCAAGCTAGCAAAAACTAGGTGGGTGGCAGATGCTATATTAGATTGGTTGAGAGAAGAATCTGGACTTGGTCCAACAGCACTCCATGGGAAGCTTTTTGAGAAGTACAAGATAGAAATTCCTTACATGAGAATTTTCAATGCTAGGGAAAAGGCTCTTGACAGCATTAATGGTCAATGGAATGACAGTTTTCAGCTGCTTTACACTTTCAAAGCTGAAGTGGAGATGGCAAGTCCAGGGAGTGTTGTAGAGATTGACAAGCATACAGTTCAATTCAAAATAGAAGGGAAGTCATTTCAGAAGGAGTGCTTCAGAAGGGCTTTTGTTTGTTTCAAGGCTTGCTGGCAGGGGTTTCTAGATGGTTGCAGGCCCTATTTGGCTGTAGATGCTACACATTTGACTGGAAGATGGAGAGGACAGCTAGTAGCAGCTTCTGCAGTTGATGGACACAACTGGCTATTCCCAGTTGCATTTGGTGTGGTGGAGGCAGAGTCTGAGGAAAGTTGGGTCTGGTTTCTGCAGCAGTTGCGCAACATTATAGGCACACCCCCAGGTTTGGCTATACACACAGATGCTTGCAAGGGTTTAGAGAGTGCAGTGGAAATTGTATTCCCTGGAGTGGAGCATAGGGAATGTATGCGACACCTAGCGCATAATTTCAGAAAGAAGTTCAAAGGTAAAGTTTATGATGAGAACTTATGGCCAGCATCATACACATGCAGCAAAAGGAAGCATGAACACCATTTGAGAGTGTTGTATGCTCAAAATCCTCTTGTGAAGGAGTACATGGATGCACATCATGGTAACGTGTGGTCAAGAAGCAAATTCAACGAAATCTGCAAAGTAGATTATGTGACCAGTAACCTTGCAAAGTGCTTCAATTCAAAGTTCAAGTTAGTGAAAGGGCTCTTGTTGTGGCAAGCATTTGACAACATGAGGCAAATGATCATGATAAAGATGGCTCTTCGCAAAAGAATTGCACAAACACAATATGTTGGTCATCAAATGCTCCCATCACTGATTAAGGCATTGCACTTGAAGGCAAGAGGCCTGAAGATGAAATGTATTCGATCTGGTACATATGAGGGAGAGGTTACCTATACTTGCACTAAAAATAGGGTATGGAGGTATCCTGTGAACCTAAGTACTAGAGAATGTACTTGTAGGCAATGGCACATCCGTGGGAAGCCATGCATACATGCCCTACATCTGATGACCGTTATCGGGGGTGCAGATGGTGAAGTTGATCAATATTGCTCTGAGTATTTCTCTGTTGCCAAATTTATGGCTGCTTACGCTGACAATGTGCCTACACTATTAGGGAAAGATCAATGGAACATAGTAGATCCAGGGTTCAAACTCCATGCTCCTGTCATTACTAGACCACCAGGAAGACCAAGGAACCACATGATTAGAGCAGGTGAGGAGGGTCTTCTACCAAAGAAGCATGCTTGCAAAAAGTGTGGAGTTCTGGGGCATATTGCTAGGCTTTGTACCAATGCAGTGGATGCATCATTTGGAGAGGAGGAAAGATGGACATCAGCCAATGTTGAGGAGAATGCAACAGCAATGGAGATTGAAGATGCAGTGGAGAATGCAGCAGCAATGGAGATTGAAGATGCAGTGGAGAATGCAGCAGCAAATGAAGCAGAAGATTTTGAAACCATGGCCTTTGATGGTTTTGAAGCTATAAGAGAGGAAGAGGAGGGGTAATTGTTCCAATTGTGCCTTTAAAGATTACGGAACCCATAGATGACCGTCAAATGGTCGTCAAGTGCTCGGCGAGTGGAACTACTCCATCAGCACCTCCACGGGGAAAACACCAAGTAAAGCCCAAGATCAAAAGGAACAAGAGTCTGAAAGAAAAGAGCATCTCAACTAGGGAAACCAGGAGCAAGACGGTGAAGCCAGCTGCAAACACAAGGAGAAAGTCAAAATTTTGAATTAAGTTGTTGGAAAATGTTTGTGTTGTCAATTTGAGGGCGAGTCGATCGCTTAAAACTTGGTAGATTTGTATTAAGATGTTGGCATCTTAAAACCTGGTAGCTTTGAGCTACTGTAATAATGTTGGCATCAGTTGTAATAATGTTGGCATCAGTTGTAATAATGTTGCTTCTACTTTGGTTCCTTATTTGAGTCGAAATTCAAATTTCCATCAAAATTTGAATTTAAATCAATATTTGAATTTGGGACAAAATTTGGATTCAAGCCAAAGTTGAAGTTGAACATTGGAGGTTCATTGCTATGTGCGGTGTATTTGATCGAGCATTTCAAGTCCAATATTCTTAGGTGAACAGTCCGAATGAGAAATGTGCTAGAAACGAGCTCGAAAGCTAGGGTAAACAGCCCTATTTGAAATCAAGTTTTTTTTTACCTTCCCTAAATGAGACATATATATTTTTATTAACACTTGTTTCATATATATAGGGTAAAAACGAAGTCTCACTATTTATTGATTAATATTCATATTACTACATTTTTTTCAAAAAATATGCTTTTAATTCAAAACCGTCAAATAACACGTTTTAGATATGAAAATGAAAAAGTAAGTTCAGATCCTTCTTATTCACTCCAAAATGAAGCTATGGAGATTTTTCTGATTTTTTTTGAATTTTTTTCAAACCCTAAACCCTCTCTCCCTATTCTACAAACTCTGAAAATGTTCATAGGTGATAGCTCATTTTTGTGAAGGCTTTTTTCATGAAAATGACCTACACCAAGTTTATTTTTTTTTCTCATAACCTTGTCACATATGACGGCTATGTGCGCAAGAATTACAACATTTTGATTTTTTTTAATTTTTTAAAAACATTTGAACTTGATTTCGATAGGTCACTTCAAAAAATGACTTTTCAAAAAAACGCCCCTATACCGAGTTTATATTTTTTTATGGTAACTAGGTCTCATAAACAGACGAACTACATTTGTTTTATATTTTTGCGATTTTTTCTAATTTAGTTATGGCCATTTGAAATCTGGTCAAACCCTAATAACCCCGTTGACTCGCTCATAACCCCGCAGAAATGCTCCAAACCCTAGCGTCGAACGTCCGCCGTCGGATCATACCCTAGCGCCAAACACCACCCGTCAGATGTGGGCAGGCATGCGCGATCCGCGTGATGCATCCTGATTGGCTACTGCACTGTCCTTCTCGGGTTTTTACGATCTGCCCCACTTTACATATGAAATTTTATTTTTCGCACATGACCACCACATGTCAGTGTTAAGAGTTGGTTCAAATATTCAAACTGCAAAATACAATGTGGCAAATCGTCAATATAGCTTCCCCTTCTCCTCTTCTCCATGTGACAGACAAGGGCATCGAGCAGATCGAGCAATTCCTCTGTTTCTTTCCCCATCTTCTCGTTCTTCTTCCTCTCGACCAATTCCTCTGTTTTTTCCTCTCGGGCAATATGTCGACCTCCTCGTCAGCCCCCCGTTCCACGTGGCCGGTGTATGGTCCAGTGCCGATGACTCAATGCACTGACTGCCCACGGATTGCGCCACTGAAGCGGTTGACTTCGAAGGAGGAGAAGAATGGGAACTTTGGGCGCGAGTTCGTCAAATGCGAGAGCAAGCCGGAGGGGCAGGTTAGATCTGAGTTTTCCTCGCATCCTTTATCTCTGTCAGATTTGGATTTAGGTTACATGATTTCGTTTTCAGATCGTGAAGAAATGCCACCATTTTGAGTGGATGGATGATTACATCCAGAGGCTTCAAGGGTTGGGCTTGCTGGATTCGAGGGGGGATGCAATCCGCGAGTTCAATCTGCCCCATGACAGTGCCGCTCCGGCAGCAGCAGCGCGTCCGGAATACTCGACGGTGGTAGATGTCGAACTGAAGACGGAATGGAAGAAGATGAACAAGAACTTCAAGCAGCTGATTGAGTTGAAGAAGCAATCCAATCTGGTAGCTTTAGGAATACTTGCTCTAGGAATTTTTTACTTGATGGCCATCTCTCATTAGAGATGTTTGTCTACTGTTGTTGCCACTGTTTAGCAATCCTCGTCTGTTTATCTCAAATGCAACTCTGTTTAGTGCAACTGCCTATCTCTGAATGTATGCAGTTTACTGTTAAGTTTCGACACTTTCAGTTTCGACAGAAGACAACTACCAGTTCAGTGATAGGATTATTTTGTTAGCTAATAACCTCGAGTGTTGGGTCATACCCTAGCTCGTCAGATGACAGTAAGCAGTACTTGAGCAGCACGAGGGATATACATCAAGTTCATCTCTTCTCTCTCGCACTTGCCAAACTTTTGTCCTCGAGTTCGTCAGTTCTGCTAGAAAAAAACCTAGTTTGCGGGCCCAAAGAGAATCAAGCTGCAATAGGCCCACAAAGGATAAATGAGGCCCAGAAACAAGTGATGTTTCTTTTTTTGTTTAGGAACGATTGCTTTGTTCTTTTTTGTTTTTAATTGCTTTTTTCATTAATTTGATTGCCCAATCTCTTCCATCTCATTGAGGAATTTTTTTTGGCTTTCCTTTATGGGTCCCTTCATTTATCCTTTTGACTAAAGCCAAACATCTCAAGGTGTAGTTTTCTACATAGTGTAATTTATACTTCATGATTGGAAAAAAAGGTCCAACCATACTTCAAACATAGTGTAGTTTTCTACATATTAAAGTAGGGATTAAAGTATATAAAACTACACTTTTGACTAAAGCCAAACATCTCAAAGTATTTGATACTTCAATATTTCTGAAAACCAAAGTATTCTTGGAATACCTAAAAAATACAGAGCTCAGCAAACCAAAGCCGTGTACAAATGTACAATATGTTCTTATTTTTAGAAGGCATCTATAAACACATCATTTTTAGTTAGTTTGGTTAATTTTTCCCACGCCAATTAGCCGTGTCTAAACTTGGGACAAACAAAATACAAACATAACAAAGCATTAATATAACACACATAACTTAACTTAGATAGGGTTGCTAGGGCAACATAAGTTCTTGGGACATATAACACGACACCAATTTCTTACATAGATAATAATAATTAGGGTAGCTAGGTCGGGCAACACACACACCAAACTAATACTACATACTAGATAGGGTAGCTAAGGCAACACCGCCATGTCTTCATCGCCGTCTTCACCTTAACCGCCGGCTTCACCATCTTCTTTGTCGCCGGCTTCAGTACTCCTCCTCCTCAAGGCCGTTGTCGCCGAGGTAGTACGGGAGGTTGTGCATGCGGTCGCGAGAGGGGAAGATGCTCTCGAAGTCGGTGAAGATGTTATAGGTGGTGAATGCGATGAACTCGCACCCACACCAATACACCTTGCCGAGCAGGTGGTAGGCATCGAACCTGTTGGTGAAGTGGACGACGAGCCCTACCAGTGGAGCGTTGGCGTGGGGACGCTGCTCCACGAGGTTGAACATGGGCGGCGAGCCCGCCGGGAGGTGGTGGAAGCCCGCACGGAGGAACCCCCGTGCAAGCTCAGTGCTACCCCTCCAGCGTGAGAACGCCCACACGCGGAGCGATTCCTCGACGACGACGTTGGCGGGGTACCCCCGTTCCGGCACGGTGGGAGGCTCTTGGAACGTTGGGCCGTAGAACTGCATCTTGAATGCTTCGCTGAGTGGAACCGCTCTGGCTTTTGGGGGAAGAAGAGAAGTGGGAGGCGCAGATGGATCTGTAGAAGAAGAGGCAACGAAGGGCAGTTTAAATAGCCGGGGGAGACGAAGTGGGTACACGCGCAAACGGTGTAGATCGTGACTCAGTGTTGCTGTGTGAACCGATGCGATCATCAATGTGTGAACGTGAATCGAAGCGAGTGTGCTCTACGTTGGCGGCTCTGCGTGCTCTGCGTTGGCGGCTGCCTCCCCCTTCTGCATGCTCTGCGTTGGCGGCTGCCCCTTCTGCATGCCCCTTCTGCCACCGGCACAACTGAATCGAGCGGCAGCCGTGCGGCGTGAACTGATGCCTCGACATATGGACGCGAGCGTGCGAGCGTGCGTGCAGCCTACCCCTTCTGCCACCGGCACGTATCCTGCGACGCATGAAACGACGTTGCAGAGCGACTGAATCCACTGGCAACCGTGCGGCACGGATCGATGCGTGCGTGTCGGCGTGCATGCATGCGTTTAGGTCTAGGTCACTAGATGTGTGCGTGGCGGTGTTCGCATGCATAGCAGGCTACATCGATGCCAAAGACGGGCATGCATAGCAGGCTGCATCCATCATAGTAGGCTTTTTTAATTTATTTCCAACAAACTAACGGGCCCGTCCTATGAAGACAAACGTGGCCCAACCAGCGAAGCCACAGCCACAGTCAACAGAGTTCAACATGGCCCCACAAGACATTTAATGGCCAAGACGGCAAACGCCTCTTATCAACATTTGTGAGAGTTTCAGCTAAGGGACAGGGGAAAAGTGAGCGAAAGTTTGAAGCGTGGGGAAAACTAAGCACAACTAAGTAATTGGGGGCACAGATGGAATAATCCCATAAAAAAGAGAAAACGAGAGAAGGGACAATGCTACTCTCTTTTTCCACACTTGTGCTTCATAATAGCACCATGTTCTTCATGATTGAGAGCCTCTCGTTTCGTCACCACCATATTCTAGTGGGAATCTTCATTATATAACTTGGCTTGTATATTCCAATGATGGGCTTCCTCAAAATTTCCCTAGGTCTTCGTGAGCAAGCAAGTTGGATGCACACCCACTAGTTCTACTTTTCAGCTTTCACATACTTATAGCTCTAGTGCATCCTTTGTATGGCAATCCCTACTCATTCACATTGATATATATTGATGGGCATGTCCATAACCTTTTGATACTCTGAGTCAATGTGACTGTCTCCT
Source organism: Hordeum vulgare subsp. vulgare (assembly GCF_904849725.1). NCBI lineage: Eukaryota > Viridiplantae > Streptophyta > Magnoliopsida > Poales > Poaceae > Hordeum > Hordeum vulgare. Next base: position 50,136,383 of record NC_058523.1, read on the forward strand.
CCTTTTTTTGTCTCACAACCACCACCACACTCTATTCCACCTATAGTGCTATATCCATGGCTCAGCTCATGTATTGCGTGATAGTTATAAAAAGTTTGAGAAAGTAAGAGTGTGAAAACAATTACTTGGCCAATACCGGGGTTGTGCATGATTTACATTAGTTGTGTGAGGATGATGGAGCATAGCCAGACTATATGATTTTGTAGGGATAACTTTCATTGGCCTTGTTATTTTGAAACTTCATGATTACCTAGCTAGTCTGCTTGAAATATTATTGTTTTCATGTCAATAGAAAACTATTGTTTTGAATCTTACAGATCTGAACATTCATGTCACATGAAAGAAGTTGCAAAGGAGAACTATGCTAGGTAGCATTCCACATCAAAAATTCATTCTTTATCACTTCCCTACTCGAGGACGAGCAGGAGTTAAGCTTGGGGATGCTTGATACGTCCCAACGTATCTATAATTTTTTATGGTTTCATGCTATTATCTTGTCAAACTTTGGATGTTTTGTATGCCATTTATATTTTTTGGGGACTAACTTATTAACTCAGTGCCAAGTGCCAGTTCCTGTTTTTTCCATGTTTTTTACCCCTTTCAGAAGAGGATTTCGAACGGACTCCAAACGGAATGGTTTTGTCTGGCCAACTAGATCTATGATTCTTGCAATGAGAGAAGTGCTTGGTTTTGGGTTCATACCGTGCGGTGACCTCACCCAGTGACAGAAGGGGTAGCAAGGCATGTATCCTGTTGTTGCCATCAAGGGTAAAAAGATGGGGTTTTCATCATTGGTTTGAGATTATCCCTCTACATCATGTCATCTTGCTTAAGGCGTTACTCTGTTCATCATGAACTCAATACACTAGATGCATGATGGATAGCGGTCGATGTGTGGAGTAATAGTAGTAGATGCACAAAGTATCGGTCTACTTGTCTCGGACGTGATGCCTATATGTATGATCATTGCCTTAGATATCATCATGACTTTGCGCGGTTCTATCAATTGCTCGACAGTAATTTGTTCACCCACCGTAATACTCGTTATTTTGAGAGAAGCCTCTAGTGAACACTATGGCCCCGGGGTCTACTCCACACCATATTTTTAGCCTTACACTTTTTACTTCGTTGCACTTTCCGTCTTCAGATCTCACTTTGCAATCAATCTTGAAGGGATTGACAACCCCTTTAAAGTGTTGGGTGCAAGCTCTTTTGTGTTTGCACAGGTACTCTAGACTTGACGAGATTCTCCTACTGGATTGATACCTTGGTTCTCAAACTGAGGGAAATACTTAATCCTCTGTGCTGCATCACCCTTTCCTCTTCAAGGGAAAAACCAACGCAAGCCCAGTCTCCGTCAACGTGTCAATTTCTGGCGTTGTTGTCTGTTGCCGTAGCAAGGCTTCATGGGACAAAAGGTGGAAGGGGACTAGCCCAAAGTGGGCTGGTGCACCCTCCCCTCTCATCCCAAGGCGCAGGGAGAGGTGGAGGGGGCAAAGCCTAGGCGCAGAGGGTCCCAAGGCCCACCTAGGGCGCCGCCCTCCTCTCCACCTTGGCCACTGGCCCTACCTGTCCATCTAGGGCTGCCACCACCCCTAGGGAGGGAACCCTAGGGGTGTGCACCCTCTCTCCCTCCCTCCTATAAATACCCAAGGTTTGGGGCTGATTTGAGACACGAAAACTCTCTCTCTCTCTCTCTCTCTCTCGGCGCAGCCCTTCCTCTCTCCATCCTCGTCCTCCGCATAGCTTAGCGAAGTTGTGCAGGAGAACCACGTAGCTCCATCGCCACCACGCCGTCATGCTTCCGGAGCTCTCACTCAACTTCTCCTCTCTCCTTGCTGAATCAAGAAGGATGAGACGTCACCGGGTTGTACGTGTGTTTAACGTGGCGGTGCCGTAGTTCGGCACATAGATTGGAATCCACCGCGATCTCAATCGCTGCGAGTACGACTCCATCAACCGCATTCATTGTAATGCTTTCGCTTAGCGATCTTCAAAGGTATGAAGATGCTCTACAACCTCTCTCGTTGTTGGTTTCTCCATAGATAGATCCTTGTATGGCGTAGGAAAATTTTGAAATTACTACGATCCCCAACACCCCCTCAGTTAAAACTCTTCTCTCCCTCTCGTCTTCTCCGCTCGAGCTCGAACCCTAGCGCCGCCGCTAGAATCTTTGTCGACGGTGAGGAAAAACTTCACTGTCTCGCCCTCGTCGTCGCCGTACTCACACCTACTGCAGAATATCTTCCTTCGCCGCCGTTATAGCTGTCTTCAGTCGCCAAGTTAGGGCAGTGAAGATCTGGACCGAAGAACTTCGTATTTTTACTGCTTTAGTTCATCGTGTTCTTCGCACAGGGTAAATAAAATCATATTTTACTACCCATGTTGATTTCTTATTTCTCTTTAGATTCATGAAATCAATTTTTCCTCAGAAATTTCCTCAGCAGTGCACACCCATGTCTAGAACATTTGATGAATTTCACTAAGTCACTAAAATTCTTCACGAGATTCCTCAATTGTGTAAATTTTCGAATCTACACAACTCTAGAACCCAAGATCAGAATGCTTAGTCAAATTCCTCAACTCACTGGTCAAATTCCTCAACTTTAGTAATTCTTCAATTTCCTCAAATCTGAGAACGCATATGACCTCTCCAAATTTTTCGCACCTATACTCTGTTCACACGTACAAAATGTCAGCTGATGAATCACTAGGTTCTCATCAACTTAACTCATTTGCAGCATTTCTAGAAGAAACCTTACGTGTGTCTTTAGAATCATCAAGAGTTCAAATTCCTCGGCAAAAACCTCAGGTGAAGAAAATGGAAGAAGACCGGAAACAGAAAGATGGCAAGAAGCTGGAACACAATACTGCCTTTGAGATCCCTGAAGAAATCTACGTTGACTACTGTACACACGATGAGGAAATTCATGGTAAAGAGACCATGGCGAAGCGCAAAATAAGGCTTCAGATATCGAATGTCGATGGGCAAAAGAGTGGAAAGAGTACAGATATGTGACACCAAAATATGCCAAAAAGTTTGCCCTCAAGCCTCCCTGCAAAAGGTTGCCACAAGGAGAGATCAACAAACGGCTCATCCCTCAAGTGTATCCACTATTGAGGATTACCCTGATGAAAAAAAAATACTTGTCTAAATTGCAGAAAAAGGCCAAAGCTATCGTGAGGAAATTCAATGAGCACTCTACTGCTGCATCCGCTACTGCCACTTCTTCAGCTGCTGAGGCCTCTGCCACTTAAATTCATCAGAAGAAGGCTCTGCTGAAGAAACCAAAAGCATCAACAATTGTGTTAAAAGAGCAGTTTCCTCGGGAAGTTGCAACGACTGCAAAATCCTCAACTGCAGCAAAGTCTTCACCCCCTCCGCAAAAGCATCACAGTAAGATTCAATTTGAACAACCCGGTTCCTCTATGCCATCTGCCATTGGCTCAACCTCAAAATCTTCACCAAGTCTGTTGAAGACTAAGATGACTCTTGGTAGAGGTACCAGACCAAGTCCAGCAAAATCGTCAACGTTCCTTCTGCAACAGAAGGAAGTGAAGAATTTGATGATGAAACACTTCAAGTCATTATCAAAAGCAAACAAGAAAGAGTTGCACAAGCCATTGGTAGTTCCATTCCTCTTGCAATGGATTTGAAGGTATTGCTAGACTTCATAGACCTCTGGTATGAAGATTCAAACACTCCGATTGATGATTTGAAGCTTCCCCCTGGTATAAGCCACATGGTTGCCAGTTTCATCAATGAAGCCAAATGGAAGGAACAGCAAGCCAAACAAGCCAGGGCTGCTAAAGTTAAAAAGGAGAAATTTCTGAAGCAGAACCTCCTCAACCTATCGCCTGAGAAACTCGTTTCAACTCAGGCTGAACTGAAAACCCTCACGGACAACTATACCAGTCTTCACGCTGACTGTAAGGGGGTCAAAGTGCAATTCGTCAAGGCTGCAACTGCTGCAGTTGATGAATACAATAGTAGAATGGCCACTCCAAAGTAGTAGACAAACCCTCAGCCAAGCTACACTGTTGAATTGCATGAGGAAGATGAAAATGAAGAACCAGCTGCTGAAGAAATTCCTCAGAATATTCCAGCTGAAGAATCTGCCAGGTCTGACTGTGATAAAACAATGCCTCATGAAATTGCTCCTTCACCTAAATCCTCAAAGGTGAAGAAAGTAACTTCGTCTGCAGCAGACGTGAAGAAAACCAAAGCGGCTAAAAAAGAAGCTAAAAAGAGAAAAGCTTCAATGGCTTCAGAATCCTCAGAAGCAAAACGTCTGAAGATTATGCCTTCAGAATCTTCATCAGCCCCGGTGGATGCTACTCCTCTAAATGTAGCACCATCGTATATGATGGTTCCATTCGGCGAGAAATACATCATTCCCAAAGAGGATGAAGAAATGGAAGACACACGCTCTCGTAAATTCAAATTGATGATATTCCTCAAACCACCACACCACCAATGACAACTGAAGAAAAGGAGGGTGATGAAGAAATTGGATGTAGAACACCTGTGATCCATGATGAGTTCTAGGAATAAGCTCACCCTAACTCACCAAGAACAGCCCAAATTCCTCAAACTCCGGCTGACACTGAAATTCTGACTCGCTCTAATGAAAAGAGCATACATGAGGAATCATCACAAGACCGTGAATCAACTGCATCAGCTGAAGAAAATGCAGCATCAAAAACTACAACTACTTCCTCAAGTCAGCAAATTCCTCAAGCTGAAGAAAATCCTCGAGCTGGAGAAAATCCTCAAGCTGAAGAAAATGCTTCTACCCCAAATGCTGAAATTGCACTTGTTGTAGTGAATCCTGAAACTGCCATTGTGGTGGCCACAACTCCTCGAGATGCACAGCAGCACAATCTTCAGCCGAAGCCTAATCAACCCTTCTCCAAGAGGCCGAAGTTTCAAAAGGAAGCATTCTTTGATGAACGCCATCACTTCACAGGTGCAAACCCCTACGATAAGCTTTGCATAAGGCATAGAAAATTCTCGACCAGAATCAACTCAACTATTATGCCTCTATGCTGTGTGGAAGAAAGAAGATATTTCTTCACACCCATATTCCTCATTGTGACATGGAGTAAATACCTTGCTTCACCCCAGTCCTCAATGGTCTTCACGAAGCTAGGCTACTGCCATTCTGCACAGATATCAGTGATTGGAACATGGACATAATTCTTCAATTTTATGCCACACTTCATATCTCAGGTGACCCAAAAGACGTCACCACATGGGTCTTGGACAGGATGACTCAACACACGCATTACAAAGCTCCATCCATAGAATTGCTTCGAGCTCTCCCAATATGAATTCCCTCAGAGGATGTAGTCAAAATGTATGATGAACGATAACTGCTGAACAAGCTCATGGAAGTCCTCATGAAGCCTTTGGCTCAAGGCCAACCTCCAAGGACCAGATTCCTCGTAAAGGATCTGAAGTATGAGCCCAGAACGGTCTATCGAATCTTGTCATATTCTTTCGCTCCAATCAAAGGGCATGACAATGAAGAAGACGTTGTAGGCATCATGAAAAATATCATATTCAACGTAATTCATGGCATTCCCATGGATCTCCATGGTTTCTTCTTGAGGACTTTGGCTGACAACGCTTTGACACCTTATGAGCTGAAGATTTATGCACTATGGATTATGAGATTCATCAGGAACAGATCGGGCATCAATTACAAAGCTGACTTTTAGAATCACCTCGGATATCTGCCGCCTATCAAAGTAATTAAGCAATCTTTTGAAGCTGTTGAAGGCAAAGGCAAGTCCGTGATTGATGAAGGAAATCGGCCCCTAGACGACCAATTTCGCAAGGCTGATTCATATTCTTCATATGATGATACTGCTACTCAAGAACCTCCAAGCCCAATTGCCCCTCGGGTGATGACTAACATAAAGCTTCTCCTCAATCTTCACTAGAAAGTCGATCGCAATCACAAGTGGGTGAAACACCAGTTTGGTGCCATTGTGAAATCCCTCAATGAGACTCAAAATGCAGTGAAGAAAAATCACTATTATCTTCATGAGGTTTTTTATCGTACTTGGGCCACTTTGGCTCACCCTAAGACTCCTCAGGAACTTAAGGAAATGGAATTTACTCAAGACTTTGACTGGTTGTGGACTCCAAAGAACAAATTCAAGCCAATTCCAGTTCCTAACTTGGAGGACAGTTCCTTTTCTTCATTTCGCACTTCAGAATCAGATGAAGAACCAGCGGACACTGCAAATGGTCCAAGGAAGAAGCATGTCTCCAAGGATGCTCACGCCTCTACATCGACAATGAAGTGAATTTCTTCAAGGGCGTTAGCCCTCAGTTTTGTCCCTTTTCGTCACTTGATGACAAAGGGGGAGAAATCTGAGAGTTAGTCTTCAAGCGGGATACATTATGGGCTTATAAACTTTATTAAGTTACAAACTCTTGGTTCTTCTAAAGTTTTTGATGTAATGAGTTGTAGCTTAAGCCTGATGGTGTTCTGACTCTTTTGAACATTTTTCCTCGCATGCTTATTCCTCAAAGTTTATTAATGCAGTCATGCTGAAATTCGTCAGACACCATTTTTCATCATGCATATCTAATTCCTCATACTATATGTCAAATGCATGCATGAATTGCAAGATACAGGGGGAGATCTCCGTGATATAAATCATCAATGTGCATCTGCTGTTCAAAGCAAATTCCTCAAAATATGCACATCTTCAGGGGGAGTTTCTCTGTATCTTAACTTCAGATTCCTCAAACTCTGTACTTACATTCCATATTATTATCCCCGTTGAAAACTTAACCTAATTGTCATCAACCACCAAAAAGAAGGAGATTGTAAGTGCATCTAGTGCCCCTTGGTGATTTTGGTGGTTTGAAGACTTATAGGTTAAGAGACTCATATGTTTGTGAGTGTACGCATGCTCTATAAGTCGGTGAGGAGTTTGAGTTATACGATGAATATCGACCCCTAAAAATGTATGTCTTCGGGTGAAGACTTTGGTCCTTCCTTAGAGACTTTGATCGCGAAGAAATTGCGATGAAATTGGTATTCCACGTGAAGATATTGAAGATGAGGAATTTGGTGTGTCCTGAAGAAAACACTCTAAAGACTTTGAAGCGTGAAGACTTACTGTTTATGTTTGATTTTCTTTATACTTGAGTCATAAGAACACCGTACTGTTAAAGGGGGTCGAGGTAAAACTACAGAATGGTTTTCCTCATGATGCTCAACCCAAGCCTAAATCTACCAAAGCCTCAAAGTAAGGAATATGAGATACATGAGGACTTTCACAGTTGAAAGTTCCGACCGTTGCTGCGCCACGCGCCACCTCACTGATCTTATCCACCAAACGGTCACATTATTTAAGGTCATTTATGTCAAATCATGTCGGGATGCTCCCAAGCTATAAATACCCCCCAACAACCACTTGTTGGCTGGATGCTCCGAGAGAAACTGACACTTGTCATTTTGAGGAACCCAAATTCCTTAGAGTCTTCGAGAGAAAATATCAAGTGAGGAAATACCCCAAACATCAAACCCAAACCAAAACCCCAAGTGATTGAGCATCACTGAAGAAGTTATTCCTGTGTGGAGGCGATGCTTTTTACCTTTGAGGATTGTGCTTCCTCCAGATGGTTAGGCGTCATGGTCTGGAAAATCCAGCAGTCAATTGTGGATCGCCGGGTGACCGGGTTTGTGAGGGTTTGGAAGTCTGCCCTGAAGACTTACCACGAGTGTTGGACGAGGACTGTGTGTACTTAGCTCAAGAAGAATATGGTAGGGACTGTGTGTACTTTAGGTTTCAATACCAAGCCTCTCTGAACCAGACGTAAAACTGCCACAACATTTGGAACTGGGTCATTAACAACTGTCTCCATCGATCTATGGTTTCTATTTCTTCAACTCTTTCATTTCCTTAATTGTATGTTGAAGACTTTCATTTGTGATGTTTGAAGAATTTGTCTCAAGACTTTCTCTGAATTTCCTCAACCTCAAATTCTGCACTTGAGTTAATGTTCACCTGCTTACTCTATACTTGCAAACTGTGCAAAGCGAATCTCTTAAATTTCATCGAGTACTTTGTTGTAGTCATTTTTGCACTCCTAATCCTATACTATTTCTGTTGCACTAAGGTCATAACTGAGGACTTTCCTCACAAGGAATTTCCTCAGTGATGAAATTCTAAAAATTTCCTATTCACCCCCCCCCTTTAGTCGATATAACGCACTTTCAACACCTTCCGACGGATGAACTTTGCAGAGAAGGATTTGATGCCTTCAACAATGGTTTCATGGCATTGTTCCAGGCAAGTCGGGCGTACAATGTTGGGCGGATCAAGTTGAATGTGGCTTTTGGTGATGAGTCCAATTACAGGAGTGAGTCACTAATGTTTGAGGTGGTCAAAATTAAGAGTCCTTATCATGATTTGTTCGGGCGGCCGGCCTATGTCCGCTTCATGGCCGGGCCTTGTTATGTGTACCTTGAGCTTAAAATGCTTGGTCTCAAGGGCACCATCATAGTCAATGGGGATCGAAAGATAGATGAGGAGTGCGAAGAAGGAGACACCGCTTATGCTCAGTCGGTGTGCGCTGCCGAAGAGTTGAAGTTCCACAAGGCCAATGTGGACCCGGCTGATGGGGAACGTTGCATGGGAAACAACAAAATTCCAACGCACACGAAGACCTATCATGGTGATGTTCATCTACGAGAGGGAGATCGGATCCACATACCCTTGTAGATCGCTAAGCGAAAGCATTAATAAATGCGGTTGATGTAGTGGTACGTCTTCACGATCCGTCCCATGAACCGTCCCACGATCCGTCCCAATCAAGTGCCGAACGGATGGCACCACCGTATTCCACACACGTACATCCCGATGACGATCTCCGCCTTCTTGATCCAGCAAGAGAGACGGGGATGTAGATGAGTTCCCCGACAGCGTGACAGCGCTTCGATGGTAGTGGTGATCTTATTCGTGTAGGGCTCCGCCCGAGCTCCGCAGAAAACCGATCTAGAGGAAAAACTACGAAGTAGAGGTTTAGGGTTGCATGTGGCAAAGTTGTGTCTCAAAAGCCCTAAACCTATAGTATATATAGGAGGAGGGAGGAGGAAGCCTTGACCCCACAAGGGAGGGTCCCTTGGGTCGGCTGAAGTGGAGGAGGGAGGAGTCCTCCTCCAACTCCACTTGGATTAGGACACCTTCCTTAATTTCCCACCTCTTTTGGATTTTCCACTTTTTCCTCATGGGCTTTCCTTGGATGACTTTGTCAGCCCATTATGCCTTATTGCACATCCAATAAACCAATGTGGACCCCTAGGGGCATGGTGGTCCCACCCAGTGGGCCCACGGAACCCATTCGTCACTCCCGATACACTATCGGCAATGCCCAAAAACCTTCCGGAATCCAAATACCAACTTCCTCTATATCAATCTTCGTTTCCGTACCATTCCAGAAATCCTCGTGACATCCGAGAACATATCTGGGACTCCGAACAAAACTTCGGTCACCAACACATATAACTCAACTATACCGAAACGTCACCGAACCTTAAGTGTGTAGACCCTGCTGGTTCGAGAACTATGCAGACATGACATGAGATGCTCTCTGGTCAATAACCAACAGCTGGACCTAGATGTCCATATTGGCTCCTCCATATTCTACTAAGATCTCTATCGGTTGAACCTCTATGTCAAGGATTCATATAATCTCGTATACTATTCCCTTTGTCCTTCGGTATGTTACTTGCCCGAGATTAGATCGTCGGTATCTCCATTCCTAGTTCAATCTCGTTCCCGAAAAGTCCCTTTACTTGTTCTATAATACAAGATCCCGTAACTAACTCCTTAGTCACATTTCTTGCAAGGCTTATTGTGATCTTGTATTACCGAGTGGGCCCCGAGATACCTCTCCGACACACGGAGTGACAAATCCCAGTCTTGATCCATGCCAACCCAACACACACCTTTGGAGATACATGTAGAGCACCTTTATAGTCACCCAGTTACGTTGTGACGTTTGATAACCCACAAGGTATTCCTCCGGTTTCCGGGAGCTACATGATTTCATGGTCATAGGAACAAATACATTGACACGCAGAAAACAGTAGCAATAAACTGACACGATCATATGATACGTTTATAGTTTGGGTCTTGTCCATCACATCATTCTCCAAATGATGTGATCCCGTTATCAAGTGATAACACTTGCCTATGTCCAGGTGCTACCTCTTGAGCTTGCGCTGGTTTTTCCCTTGAAGAGGAAAGGGTGATGCAGCACAGTAGCAGTAAGTATTTCCCTCAGTTTGAGAACCAAGGTATCAATCCAGTAGGAGTATCAAGGCAAGTCTCCAAAGTACCTGTGCAAAAACAAACAAGCTTGCACCCAACGCTATAAAGGGGTTGTCAATCCCTTCACGATTGATTGCAAGGTGAGATCTGAAGGAGGAAAGTGCAATAAAGTAAAAGTGTAGAGCTGAAAATATGATGTGAAGTAGACCCGGGGGCCATAGTGTTCACTAGAGGCTTCTCTCATGATAGCAAATATTACGGTGGGTGAACGAATTACTATCTAGCAATTGATAGAACCACACAAAGTCATGATGATATCTAAGGGAATGATCATACATATAGGCATCACGTCCGAGACAAGTAGACCGATACTTTCTGCATCTACTACTATTAATCCACATAGCGACCGCTATCTAGCATGCATCTAGTGTATTGACTTCATAACAAATAGAGTAATGCCTTAAGCAAGATGACATGATGTAGAGGGATAAATTCATGCAATAGATATAATGTAACGACTAAGATGCGGTCCTTTCCGATTTTGGGATCGAGGCTCCGGATTGGAAAGAAGCGCATCTAAGCGTTTCGCAAACATGGTAACATAGCACATACATGATATTAACAGAATGACAATAAGGGATTCAATTGCCATCTCATAAATATATCAGAGTACATCACGCATACATACAAGGTAGTTCCGCTACGGACTACAAAACATGAGAAATGACTATGCTACCCTGCCTGTTGGCCCACGATCACGACCACGCCTCAATCTTCTGAATAGTTCACGTACAGGTGGTCGTTCTCCTCATCGTGCTGCCACGCCAGCTGCGTGCCGTAGGGATCACCTGTCTCGGGGGTACCTGAACCTATTGGGGTTGTGAAGGAATCTGTGAGCCACGGGGACTCAGCAATCTATGACCTCGGTGCCAGAACTAGTCAAGTTATTACGTTGGAAAGGTGGAGTATTTAAGTTGGTGCATCCTAAGCTTGATAAGGTGGCTAACTTACGAAGAATAAGTATGAAGGTGGTCTATACTAGTGGTCGATGATAGATGATCACTAAGTGATCCTGAACACCTACCTACGTCAATCATAACCCCACTGTGTTCCCGATCGAAGAGAGGTTTTCGATGGGGACAGTCATGGTTACGCACTCAGATGGCAATTTTATTAACTTATGTTTAAGTTATCTATTACCGGATGTTAACAAAATATTCCAAGTTGCCACATAACCGCGGGCACGGCTTTCCGAAAGATTAAACCCTGCAAGGGTGCTCCAACTAGTCCATCACAAACGTACACGGGCCGCAAAGTAATCCTCTATCACGAATCTCGTGATCTTGTCGGATTCCTTAGAGGAAAACCTCAACTCTGGGGAGAACCAAAGCTTCACGGGGAATCCTATACGCAAGATATATCGCTAAGGTAAGACAAGACTAGCAGGACCTCCCGACGTGTCGACGACCCTGGTAAGAGCCGCGTATCTCAGTCTCAGGACACGCCAGATAAGCAAAGTGTACAGTGGCCAGAGAAATCTCCCGAGTTGCCCCGAGATGGCCCCGCATGGTGCTCTAGTTTGGACCAACACTCATGAGGAGCACTAGCCCGGGTTGTTGATTAAATTCCTCGGGTAGGCCATTCCCTATGCATATTATTATTAAGTGGTTAGCAAATTAACACCAATGTTGGGTCCTACAGGACAAGTCTTAACACTACGTGTTTTATCGAGGGGGTCCCCATAACAACCCCGAACTTGTTAGGAGCGATCATTATGGAATCAAACACCGGTAGCCGGTAACTATGGCGGCAATAACGGAACAAAGAACCCGGCAAAAGGCTAGGCCTTCCGTTATTTACCAAGTACATAGGTGCATTAATTACATAACAGAATTAAGATAATGGTATCAAGCTCATGTTATCACATGAGGCAAAGCACCTGCATCTAGCAATGCTAACATTAGTAGCTGAGCAAAGCCTACTTAGTCATTCAAGTTTTGCTAGGAAGGGATAAGTGTTTGGGTTCATGGCATATCAGGAGGCAATTATTTCAGTGGTAGGCAGCGAGAAAATGACAAAGGAAACGTAATCTAGCATAACAAGTCTAGAGATGGAATCAAGGTCATATCATCTTGCATGTGATATCCTCAGCCTGGAACTGCTCTTGTTCGTCCTGCACGTACTCTCCCGAACCCACATACTCATTCTCCGATCCCGGTGCTACCCAACATAGAAATAACATCCAATGAACAACAGCACCTCAAGATGCAACAAGCACATGATGCATGAGATGAATATGAGCATGCATCACTATTTCTATCACTAGCACAAGCATGAGAAGTAAATACATGTTCCTGGACAGAAATTCATTGTAAGCTATCTTTACATGCATGATAATGACATGATCAGATGCGTCTCGTGAAAATGATGCAAAAGCATATAAAGAACATTTCAATCGGAGCTACGGATCAACGGGAAACAACGAAACAAGAAATGAAGCCCTACGTGTCAAATTCATCACCACACACTCCAATGGCTCAACTCTGGTGTTTCCAGGTAGCCAAGACATAAAACAAACCAACATGGATGGGGTGTAGCAAAGAAGAACACCACATCATCAACTAAGCACTCACAAACAACAAAACATCAAAACTACACAATCTCCTATAAACTGCATCATAGCACTTTGTGAGCTACATGCAAAGCACCTACGGACACCCAAACATGCCAAATAAGATATGGGGCTGTAGCTATCCAAGGTTACTACAAGCACAATCAAAAATCTCACACAACGGAGTTAAACACAGAAAGTTACAAAGCTGCAAACTTGCCCAAAAATATCAGATTTCACGGACTTATTGAAAATTCCAGATTCTCACTATCTGTTTATGCTCTGAAGCATTTTGACAGGAGATAATTGCATCTGTCAACCTGGAAGTTGGCGGCGAGGTCCAGTCCAGTCCAGGAAGTTGAGAACTGCTTCGATACGATCCTCATACACGGAAATACGTCATCAATACGGTCCTGGTACTTGGACTTGCAGTCCCCGCTCTACGCGGCATATACGTATCACGAATACCCCCGTATGACACGTCACCGCATGGCCCACCCATCAGTTTAGACCCCACCCGTCAGCTGAGACCCCACATGTAAGTGCAGACTGGATAAGACTAGGTGAGCCAGTTCGAGGGGGGAAAATCCCCAAATCCAACCCGCAACCCCCTCCGGTGATGAGTAGCTCGAGCGTGGAGAGCGAAGACGGCCGAAGTACGGCGGCGGTGGTCGTCGGCGGTGATGGATCCAGCCGCAACTTGCTGGATAGGGCTTACCCACAGGAGGTTTGGCGTCGTGGTGAGCCCTGTCTCCGTCCAGAGAGGAATTGTGTCCTGCTGGCACGGACGCCATCGATGGATGCGCTGGAGGCTCGCTACCGTCAGTTCGTTCTTCTAGCCAGTGCGCTTGGAGACGGCGAGGTTGTGACACCGGCGGCTCTCCTAGCCAGCATCGAGGCGTGCTGTGGCGTCCTTCCGTCAGAGGTGAGCATCCAGGTAGCGTGCCCCCCGCATGACTTGTGGCTGTTTTTCTCAACGGAGGAGAAGTGTACGCTGGTGCTGCAATCATCAATGAAGTTCAAGTGTTGCCGCCGTTGGATCCAATTTCACCGCTGGGTCAGAGAGATTCGAGCCACTTCGGCTGGTCTGGAGTACAAGACGAAGTTAAGTTTCGAAGGGCTTCCAGATCAAGCTTGGTCGATGCAGTCAGTTATAGGTGTTCTGAAGGATTTGGGTGGTGACCTGATAGAGATGATACCGCCAAAGAACCGACGGGAGCTGGAGGTAACTGTGTGGCTCCGTGACCCATCGAAAGTGCCCAAGTTGCTGGACGTGGACATAATGGAGCCTAAGCTTGCGCTGTGTACTGATCCTCCTCCAGAATCTCTTGATGATTTTGTCACGCGTGAAGAAGCGTCGTTGTACGGGCCGTCCTCGCCGAAGAAGAAGAGGACGCTAGTTTATCCTGTCATTTGTCACTTGAAAGAGGTTGTTGATCGTGGTCCACTGCTTGCCGAAGACCTACCGGATGAATAGCTGCCAAACGAAGGGGAGGACCTGACTCTCACACACAAATTCAGCATTGTGTTTGGCAAAATCGACGACAACGTCGATTGATGTATGTTGTAGTTTCTATAGGCTATCTATGTTGTTCAGTTTATCATCAATGTAGTGCATCTGGAATGTATTGGTATGTTGGAGTTCCTGTAGTGCTATCTATCTTTTGTGAACCTGGAATGTAATTCACTAATTATGTGCTGGTATGTTGCAATGTGATCATTGTGAAAATGAAATGATTGTTATGAGAGACAAGAGACAACTTAGTGCATCAAACATGTTCACAAAAGAGACAACCTTAGTGCATCAAACATGTTCACAAAAGAGAGAATCTTAGTGTATCTAACAGTTTATATATTACAAGAGGCTAGCAGAACATGTTCACAGATTTCTCTTCTCTCTTCATCCACCCCTGAGCTCATCAAACATGTTCACTTTTCTTGGTTTCTTAAAAACTCTCCTCTTTTGACTAGAACTTGTTGCAGTTCTGTTCAGTGTTGGTTGTTGCTATTGGTGACATGCATTCATCCTCTCCTCCTCAACCATTGCTTCTGTAGTTTGCTGTGCCTCCTTATCTATTTTTAGAAAAGCTTGTTGTCTATCAAACTCATCTGCTTGATGTATAAGAAACATTGCCTCCTCTGCAGCAAATTTAGTATTGCAAACTCTTCTTTTCTCTGCAGCGATTCTTTCTCTCTCTTGTGCCTTCAATTGTTTTGCCTCTTCCATCTCCTTTCTACTTCTCTCCATTCCTTCTTTCCTTTTGTCTGCCATGGAAAGTTTTTCCTGTAGGGATTTTAGTTTATTTTCCTCACTAGTTTTCTTCCTCTCTTCTACAGCAATTCTTTTTTGTTCTAATGCAGCTTTCTTCTTCTCCTCTGCAGCTTGTTTCTTTGCTAAAAGTTCTTGTTTCTTCTTCTCAGCAGACAACTTGATTTTCTCCTCTTCCTCTTTTAATTTTGCAATGGCTGCATCAAATTTTGCCTGATCTGCTATCTCTCTTCTCTCAGCTGCAACTCTAAGCCTTTCTAGTGCAACAACTTCTCTCTTCCTATGTACATCTCCTGTTTTTGTTGCAGTTGTAGGTTCAATTGCAGGTTGTGATAGGTCCTGTTGCTGCTGTATGAAAGCATTTTCTGGCAGTGGCCCTTGCACAATCTCATCTCTCTGCCTTGCCCCTCTGTGCATTTGTAAAGATGTTACTATCTCTGGCTGATAAAATTGTTGTTCATGGTTAATAACCCCTGCTGTTTGAAGATTGATATCATGCATAGATGCAACAGTTTCTTCATCTGAAGAGGACGCATCTGGCTCTGCTCTAACTCTTTGCCTTTTAGATAGTTTCTTAGGTTTCAGCCCTAAATTCCAGTCCAAGCATCCATTTATGTTATGACCAGCAATACCACAGTATCCACAATGGATTACTGTACCTGACTTACTGATTTGAACACCTCGTTTCCCCTGTTTCTCTTCAGGTTGTTTTCTCCTATTCCTTGCCCTTCTTCCTTTCTTTTTCTAAAATGGTGGTGGTATCATTTTTCTGCCATTCATCTTTTCCCACTCACTCACATCTTTGCAAGGCATAATAATGTGCTCATATGCCTTGCAATATGTTTCAATTGAATAACAAGAGTTCACCCTTGATTCTGGTGGTATCTTCTCATATCTGAGAGTAGAGACTCCATGAGAACATGGGCTACCAGACAAGTCCCATCTTTTGCAGCTACACTTCTCCATTTTTGTGTCCACACTAAATTCCACACCTCTGTCGTTTACCACAAACAATCCTTTTCCAGCTGGTGCAGCATGGCAAGTTCTTGCAAATTCAATATTCTTGTCCAATTTTTTCTTAATCTTTGGACAAATAGTCCCATGCCACTTCAAACTCTCTTGTTGTTTTCCGTAGTTCCTTCCCATATTCTGGCCCTTGATCCTCTGGCACATGCTTATGATTGGCATCTCCCTGGCCTCCAGAATGTACCTATTGAATACTTCACAATTGTTATTCAGTAAGACATCACACTTTGGGAAATCATTTTGGTAAGCCCTAACCCATGTTTTTGGATCCAACTCATCCAGCCAATCATGGGCCTCTTTGCTGAGCACTAACATGTGGTTCATATTTTCCCTAAACCTCCCCTCTGTAGTGCTTCTAGAACATTTCCAAAGCTGGTTCTTTAAGGCCTCTCCTTTGAAGTTCTTGTTGAAATTCTGCCATAAATGCCTGACACAGAATCTGTGTGGTGAAAGAGGGAACAATTCCTTTACTGCCTTAATTAAACCCTGGAAACACATTTCAAACATTAGAAACTTACTAAGCACCGTGTGGTGAAAGAGGGAACAATTCCTTTACCTTTTGCTTGTCAGACATGATGGTCCAAAGTTCTGTGTTATTTATGCCAAGATCTTCTTTCAGTGCAGTCAAAAACCACCTCCATGATTTTGTGTCTTCAATTTGCACTACTGCATGAGCCACTGGAAATATGCAATCATTTGGGTCCATCCCAACTGCACTTAATAGAACACCACCATATTGTGTCTTCAAGTGGCAACCATCCAGGAAAATAATAGGTCTACAAACAGATAAGAACCCCCTCTTGCATGCATCAAATGAGAAATAACATTTCTAAAACTGCCCCTCATCTGAAAGCTCAACAAAGAAAGTACTGCCAAGATTTGATCTCCTCAGCTCATTTGCATAGTCCCACAACAAGTTGTATTGTTTAATCTCATCTCCATATATAATATCATATGCAATCTTCCTAGCTCTCCGAAGCTTTCCCCTTTTAATTGTCATGTTCCAATCTTCATGCACAAAACCTGCTAAGGCCTTTAGTGACATCTTCTCACATGCCCTAATCTTGTCCACATATTTTGAAGCAATGTACCTAGCTGTAAAGGCTGTCACTTGCCACTTCTTCTCACAAGTGTGCTGACCATTGAATGTCTTCACCATCACTGCATCTATCCTATTGTCCCAAGATGCATATAAATACCATGGGCAACCTTTCTCACACTTAGCACAAAGCCTTATTTTGTCATTCTTTGGGAATTTGATGTTCACCCTCTCTTTGCAACTGTACTCTCTGACTGCTTTCCTCAAAAGCTCCACTGAAGAGAACAATTGGCCTGCATGGAACTTAGGCTCATGCATGTCTGCAGATGTAAAAGGTTTGAAATTGAATTTTATTTCATCTTCATCAGAATCTGGACCATCCAATTCCTCTTCTTCAGAGTTGCAATCTTCAACCACCTTCTTCCCTTTCTTGTCTTGAACTGGATGCAGCTGCTCTTGCAACAAATCTTCATCCCCATCCTCCAAGTCATAATCACTGTCAATAATCTCAGGAATATAATCACTGTCACCTGATTCTGAATCTGCATATTGTTCTTCCTCCTCTTGCAACTTATGTGCTCTTGGTCTCAGTCTCATGATGAATTGATCCTGAGAGATCTCTGCATGACTCTGAATTTCATGAGTTTCATCCAAAACACTACAAGATGTGTAGCTTTCATTTCCACTGCTTGGCTTCTTCATGGGACTGAAAACAGTAGGAATTTCTGCTACTGGATTAGCCACAACATCATCCCATTTAGAACCTCCACCAGAAATATGGCTATCCAAATGATCAAGGTACATCATTTGGAAATTGTGGCCTATATTGATCTGAAGATACATAGCATCTAAGTCAGCATAATTGGACAACAAAGTTTCAGCACCTTCATTAATCTGACAACCAGGGGGCAGCCAATAGATATTAATTCTTCCTTCCTTTTCATACCCCAAGTGCTCAACTATTTCTTCAAAAATAGTGTAGTATGCCAGTTCCACATGACAGTAATCATAACAAACCTTCTTGCCATCCAAATAGCACCTATTCATCCCACTACCAAAGAAAAACCCACCATGAATCACTTCGACAGTGAAATACCCACTCCCCTTCGCTGCAAAACATTCAGTAAAAGCTCAAACCCTAGCACAAATCCTCACGAACGGCAACAAATCGACATGTACAAATCACATACATTGTGTGCATTGGACCTAATCGACATAATGCACATTAAGCTCAAACCCTAGTAGAAATCCTCATACCGTAGGTTGCAGCCGCCTCGCCATCGGGCCGCCGTTGAGGGCCCTCCATCGTTGACGAACTCCGCCCCACGGGTTGCGGCGCCGTCCATGTCGCTTTCTCCACTGCACGAACTATCATCGACATGCCTCCTCGCCGTTCATCCGACGGTGTGCCTGCTCGCCGTCGCTCGCGGTGAATCGGGGAAAGGGGATCGAGAACAGACAACGAGCTGAGTGGGTGGGGTCTCAGCTGACGGGTGGGGTCTCAACTGACGGGTGGGCCAGGCGGTGACGTGTCATACGGGGGTATCCGTGATAAGTATATGTCGCGTAGAGCGGGGACTGAAACTCCAAGTACCAGGACCGTATTGGTGACGTATTTCCGTGTATGAGGATCATATCGAAGCAGTTCTCAACTTCCTGGACTGGACTGGACCTCGCCGCCAACTTCCAGGATGACAGATGCAATTATCTCTTTTGACAGCAATCAAAACAATATCTACAGGACTCCAAATGAAATGAAAATTTAAAGGGAGCTAGACAAACACACAATCTTCAACTTTTCAGTTGAAAGCTAAGGCTAAATCACAACACATTGACCTGCACAAGCTCATCAATAGGAGAAGAAAATATAAACAGATTCTCAGACTTAGTGAAAATCTCAGATTTTCACTAATCTGGAATTTCAGCCACATGCCTACTTTGATTGGGCACAACTTGCACATATGGATTCCTAAACATGAAATGAACCCAACATGTGGTAGAGGGGGTCACCCTCTACTACCACAACCAAGAAACAAACTCTTGGGCTCACCACATCACATGGAACCAAGCTCTAAACATGGAACAAATCTGAAATATGTCATCTCCAGAAAATGTTCCAAAGGCAAAAATGACTTCACCAATGGATTCCTGGGATGATTCTACCCCAAAAACATATATAAAACATATGCACTTGCTTGGAACAAGTGAGCACAAACTAGTGAAGAAAAACTTCAAAGAATCATATCTAGTGAATAGTGCATCATCACATGTGCTATTCACTAGAACAAAACCTACATAAGCATATACACATGACCAAAACATCAATGGGGTACATGAGGTGTAGACCTCATGCCTATGTGCCTTGGCACACCACCACACCACCTCAAGCAACAAGCACAACATATAAAACACCTACAAAACTCATAGATGTCACTACTAACTTATCTCACATAAATACTTCTACACTACACATGATATCTTGCACATGTGCTCCCCAAGTCATATCTTGCCATGACATGGGTGAGACACACACATGATCACACACATACCCACAAACATACACACTAGATAGGACACACTCACACACATGATATGTGGTGAGGGGGGAACCCTTCCACACACATAAACATACTTGCACAAGGCCACCACCACATTACACCTATATCATGCACTCTTACAATGTGTGCTACCACACACATATCTACCATCACCATCACACTCCAACACCACAATACACAACCTGCACCATCACCTACATGCACCACTAGCTACAAGGACTAGGCAACAACAATGAATGACTTGGAGCAAAAGGAATAGAAGCCACATGATGTTCATAGCTGCAAAAACTAAATACCTCAACTCTACCTAGTGCACACAGCATTTACACAGCCTAGGAAACAGCATAAGGAAGTAAATACACAACAAAAAGAAAATGGGGGGAAAGAGGATTCGAACCCTGTACCCCGTGGTACGCAATGCTGCACTCTACCACTCTGCTAGAGAGGCTCTGCTTGACAGAACAGAGGCATCCAGCAGGATAAGCTGTTCTGATGTGCACTCCACTTCTAGAAATAAAATCAAAAAGGGGGGAACATCCCCTGGGAGTCGAACCTACAACCTCGCGAGAAAAAACACATATACTTGCCACTGTGCTACGCTACGGAAGTCTGACAGAACGGAGGTGTAATACCAGGAATACTATCCCTAATCTGCACCCTCCTTTGCACCTGCGAGCCGGGGACAGAGAGATCGCCGGAGCTGCAAAGCTTCTGCTGCTGCGCTATGAGGGGCATGCCAACTACACTACTGCACACTACTACAAGGGGAAGCAAGCCCTTGCTGCACCTAGCGCTACCAAGCAACCACAACACCACAACAACACCTGCAACAGCCGATCTACACCTGGTACAGAGACTCGCCGGGGATGATCTACGCAAGCTACCCGAGGAGGAAGGAAGGAGGAGATGCTCCTCGCCTAGGGAAGGAAGAGGAGTAGCCGCATGGTGGAGGAGACCGACTGCAGAGGAAGAAGGCGCGCCGAAGGAGCCCCTGCTGCAGAACCGACGTAGAACCAAGGAAGGCGTAAAAGAACTCCGGGGCCGAGGCGATGGCGAGCTCCTGGCCATTGTTGAGGTCTCTCCTCGACCTTAGTGATGGCGGGAATGGAGCGCGGGGAGCCTTCCCGAGCTCCTGGACATGGTGGCTGCATCGGACGACGACGGATGCAGGGGGTAGACGCCGGCGGTGCTCTCCCCTCTCTCTGATCTGAACTGCAGAGGCTTACCTTGGGGGAGAAGGAAGGAAGGAGGGGGATGGAGAGAGGTGGCGGCACAGATGGGGAAGAGGGCGAACCCTAGAAGAGGGGAGGCACGGATGCCCAAGTTATAAGGGGGGTCCTCGACGTCTGTGCCTCACGGCGGCAGCGCACTCTCTCGGCCAGACTGACGGAAAGGAGCAGAGGGGGTAGAAGGCATATGAAGGTGGAGGGAGGTTGCGGAGCTGGGCTTAGCGCGGGGGGGGAGGAGTACTGGGCCGCCAAGGGGGAGGAAGCCCACCTGAGCGCCACATAATAGAAAAACAATCCCTGGGGATCTATCTATTTACAGGAAAAGCAGAGAAGAAATAAAGATGTGCAAAAATCTACTGGGGATAAAATCAAACAAAAATACCCCCTGGTCATGGAAAAATATGACCTATTAGAATAAAATGGAAAAGAAATATTAGGGGAAAATAAAAATTTACAAAATAGCATTTGTTAGATCTGTTTTGTAATTAGTTGCACCTTTAAAACATGTTTTCAAAATAGCAATCACACCTCTCCATATCCAACACAAAACCTGCTAAATCATGGGCATTTTTAAAACATGATAGGAACAAGTGGAAATTGAGCTAGAGATAAATGGAGAGGGAGTTTGAAACCCATGCAATCCACAATGCACTATTCCTATTATCACATGCAAACTCCTAGAGTTGCACCACACCACACATATCATAAAACCACACCATCACACAAGGTATCACATCAACTCATAAGAACACAATGCAACATCACAAGGACATGGACATGATATGATATGCCATGCATGCATGCAAGGAAGAAAAACAAGTGACATCACATGAAATCACCTGAATTGATAGCTCTCATGTCATGACAAGGTGGACCCACATGAAGAAGGTTCCAAAAGGGGAAGGTTACACACTTGGGGCATTACATATAAACCCCTCTTTTTACCCTTGATGGCAACAACACGATGTGTGCCTCGCTACCCCTTCTATCACTGGGTGAGGACACCGCACGGTATGAACCCAAAACCAAGCACTTCTCCCATTGCAAGAATTATAGATCAAGTTGGCCAAACGAAACCCACAACACGAAGAGAATTACAAGGACACGAAATCATGCATATAAGAGATCAGAGGAAACTCAAATAATAATCATAGATAGTCTGATCATAAATCCACAATTCATCGGATGTCGACAAACACACCGCAAAAGAAGATT
Source organism: Hordeum vulgare subsp. vulgare (assembly GCF_904849725.1). Lineage (NCBI taxonomy): Eukaryota > Viridiplantae > Streptophyta > Magnoliopsida > Poales > Poaceae > Hordeum > Hordeum vulgare. Next base: position 50,158,632 of record NC_058523.1, read on the forward strand.
ACATCGGATAGATCTCCATGAAGATCATGGAGAACTTAGTATTGAAGATCCAAGAGAGAGAAGAAGCCATCTAGCTACTAGCTATGGGCCCGAAGGTCTGTGGTGAACTACTCACGCATCATCGGAGAGGCAATGGTGTTGATAAAGAAGCCCTCCGTGTCCGAATCCCCCCTCCGGCAGGGCACCAGAACGTGGCCCAGATGGGATCTTGCGGGGACAGAAGCTTGCGGCGGCAGAAAAGTATTTTCATGGCTCTCTCCCGTGGTTTCAGATTATTAGTGAATTTATAGGCGGAAGAAGTAGGGCAAAGGAGCCACGGGGGGCCCACAAGCCTGCTAGGCCCCCCCCCAGGTCGCCCCTAGGGGGCTTGTGACCTCCCCCGGGGTCCTTTGCCTTGGTTCTCAAGTTCCCCGCGTTTCTTCTGTTACGGAAAAAATCATTCCAAAGGTTTTATTCCATTTCGACTCCGTTTAATATTCTCCTCTAAAAAGGGTCAAAAACACGGAAAAAACAGGAACTCGCACTTGGCACTGAGTTAATAGGTTAGTCCCAAAAAAGATATAAAATGCATACAAAACATCCAAAGTTGACAAGATAATAGCATGGAACCATCAAAAATTATAGATACGTTGGAGACGTATCGAGCATCCCCAAGCTTAACTCCTGCTCGTCCTCGAGTAGGGAAGTGATAAAAACTGAATTTTTGATGTGGAATGCTACCTAACATATTTGTCCTTTGCAACTTCTTTCATGTGACATGAATGTTTAGATCCGTAAGATTCAAAACAATAGTTTGCTCTTGACATGAAAACAATAATACTTCAAGCAAACTAGCAAGGTAATCATGAACTTTCGAAATAACAAGGCCAAAGAAAGTTATCCCTACAAAATCATATAGTCTGCCTATGCTCCTTCATCCCCACACAACGAACTTAAATCATGCACAACCCCGGTATTGGCCAAGTAATTGTTTTCGCACTCTTACTTTCTCAAACCTTTTTCAACTCTCACGCAATATATGAGCGTGAGCCATGGATATAGCACTATAGTTGAAATAGAGTGCGGTGGAGGTTGTGAGGCAAAAAGGAGGAGATGGTCACATTGACTCGGCGTATCAAAGGGCTATGGAGATGCCCATCAATAGATATCAATGTGAATGAGTAGGGATTACCATGCAACGGGTGCACTTAGAGCTATAACTGTGTGAAAGCTCAAAAGGAAAACTAGTGGGTGTACACCCAACTTGCTTGCTCACGAAGACCTAGGGCAATTTTGAGGAAGCCCATCATTGGAATATACAAGCCAAGTTATATAACAAAGATTCCCACTAGTATATGGAAGTGTCAAAACAAGAGACTCTCTATCATGAAGAACATGGTGCTATTGTGAAGCACAAGTGTGGAAAAAGATAGTAGCATTGTCCCTTCTCTGTTCTTCTCTCTTTTTTGGATGGGCTCTTTGGCCTCCTTTCATTTTATTTTATTTTATTTCCTCACATGGGACAATGCTCTAATAATGATGATCATCACACTTTTATTTACTCACAACTCAATACTTAGAGCAGTGATGACTCTATAGGAAATGCCTCCGGCAGTGTACCGGGATGTGCAATGATCTAGCTTGGCGTGTGACGTTCAAACATCTTGCTAGCTATCTTACGATCATGCAATGGCAATATGTAAGTGACGGCACAAGTCATGAGACGGAACGGTGGGAGTTGCATGGCAATATATCTCGGAATGGCTATGAAAATGCCATAATAGGTAGGTATGGTGGCTGTTTTGAGGAAGGTATATGGTGGGTTTGTGCACCGGCGAAAGTTGTGTGGCACTAGAGAGGCTAGCAACGGTGGAAGGTGAAAGTGCATCTATACCATGGACTCACATTAGATATGAAGAACTCATATACTTATTGCGAAAGTTTTATTCGTAATTGAATCAAAGTGCTAAACGCGTACTCCTAGGGCAAGGGTTGGTAGGTGTTAACCATCGCGCGATCCCGACCACCACACAAAGGATGACAATCAATAAATCAATTATGCTCCGACTTCCTAACATAGAGGATCACCATACGTGCATGCTACGGGAATCACTAACTTCAACACAAGTATTTCTAGATTCACAAGACCCTACTAACATAACTCTAATATCACCAAATCCATGTCTCAAAAAATAATTGAGAGGAATCAAACTTCTCTTTACTAATCAATGCACATGAATATGGAAGTTTTTATTATATTCTCTTTGGATGCCTATCATCTTTAGGACTACTTTCATAGCACAAACCAATTACCAAGTTACTCAGAGAGAGCACTCTCAAAAAGATATAAGTGAAGATCGAGAGTTCTTATTTCTCCAAAATATGACACCGTCGTGCTCTAAAAATATCTAAGTGAAGCACTAGAGCAAAGTTATCTAGCTCAAAAGATACAAGTGAAGCACATGCGAGCTAAATTGCCTAACTCAAAAGATATAAGCGAAGCTCAATGAGTATTCTAGCAAATTCATGATGAGTGCATGTCTCTCTCAAGAAGGTGTGCAGCAAGGATGATAGTGACACAACAAAAAGAAAAGACTCCTATAATACACGACGCTCCAAGCAAAATACATACCATGTGGTGAATAAAAATATAGCTCCAAGTAACGTTGCCGATGGATTGAAGACGAAAGAGGGGATGCCTTCCCAGGGCATCCCCAAGCTTAGGCTTTTTGGTGTCCTTGAATTTGGCTTGGGATGAATTGGGAATCCCCAAGCTTGATATCTTTCCACTCTTTATCCCATTGTCCATGAGAACATCACCCAAAACTTGAAAACTTCACAACACAAAACTTAAATAGAAACTCGTGATATCATTAGCACAAGAAAACAAACTACCAACTCTTTAGGTACTGTAGCAAACTTGATATCTATTTATATTGGTGTTATATTATTGTATTCTCACTTTTCCATGGCTAGTACCCCCCGATACTATCCATAGTTTCATCAAAATAAGCAATTAACACAACAAAAACAGACCAGTCTGTAGAAATCTGTATACTTCGTATACTTCTGGTATCTCAAAAATTCTGAAAATTGGGGCAATTGGTATATCAACGAGCAGCAAAAAGAATCAACTCAGAATCTCTTTATGGATAGGAATTAAAAATAATTTCGTGAGCGCAAAGTTTCTGTCTTTTTCAGCAAGATCAAACAGCCATCACCAAAACTAGTCATAAAGGTTTTACTTGGCACAAACACAAAAAGAAACACAAAAAACACAATCATAACAGAATTATGATGGTGTGGACACAACAAAACAGAAAGCAAAAAAGAAAAGATAAATTCATTGGGTTGCCTCCGAACAAGCACTAGTGTTTAACGCCCTTAGCTAGGCATAAGGCGATAGAATCAAGTATTGTCATATTTGGTGCTCAAACCATAAGTAGCCCTCATCATGGATTCATAAGGCAATCTTATTTTCTTTCAAGGAAAATGGTCCATGCCCTTCTTTAATGGAAATTGAAATCTAATATTCCCTTCCTTCATATCAATGGCAGCACCAATAATCCTTAGGAAAGGTCTACCAAGAATGATAGGACATGTCGGATTGCAATCAATATCAAGCACAATGAAATCTACGGGTACATAGTACCTATTTGCAATAATAAGAACATCATTGATCCTTCCCATAGGTTTCTTAACGGTAGAATCCGCAAGATGCAAATTAAGAGAGCACTCATCAATCTCATTGAAGCCTAGAACATCACATAAAGACTTTGGAATAGCGGAAACACTAGAACCCAAATCACACAAAGCATTGCATTCATAGTTTTTAATCTTGATTTTGATAGTAGCTTCCCACTCATCATGAAGTTTTCTAGGAATAGAAACTTCCAACTCAAGTTTCTCTTCAAGAGATTTCATCATAGCATCGACGATATGATCGGTAAAGGCCTTGTTTTGGCTATAAGCATGTGGAGAGTTTAGCATGTATTACATCAAGGAAATACATTCAATCAAAGAGAAACTATCATAATTGAATTCCTTGAAATCCAAAGTAGTAATTTCATTACTACTCAAAGTTTTGATATCATCTACTCCACTTTCAATGCTTTTAGCATCAAGATAGATAGACTCCGAATCATTGGGGCGTTTCTCAACCGAAGTGGATTCATATCCAGCCCCATCATCATTAGGTTTGACATTAGAAAACAAGGATTCAATGGGAGTCACACCAAGCACTTTAAGATCTTCGTGATTCTCATCACATATTTCATGTTTAGTAGCCATTTTATTGACTAAGGTAGCATGTTTATCAGAAATCTGGCCTACCAATTTTTCAAGACAAGCAAACTGAGAATTTAGCGCAAGGAATTCTCTGGCCATATCATCAACTTATTTATTCATAAAAGCCATAAAAGAATTTTGCTCCCTTTGTTCTCTACAAAAGTAACTATTATAGTCAAACTGTGTAGACATGAAGCCATTAACACTAGTTTCAATCTCTTCCAACCTTTTATAGTAAGCATCATAATCCTTTGGTTGGGCCATACAGGTCTTAGCAGGCAGACAAACGCACAAGCGAACAGAAAGCAAGCGAAAGAAAAGGGTGAACGAAAACGGAAAATATTTTTGTAAATTTTTGTTTTTCAGAAGTGGGGGAGAGGAAAACGAGAGGCAAAAAAGTAAATGCAAGAGATGAGTTTGCGACAGTTACTTGGATAAGCTTCACTTAAAATAGTCCCCGGTGCCAGAAATTGACACGTTGAAGGAATACTATTCTTGACTTGATACTCCCCGGCAACGGCGCCAAAAATTCTTCTTGCTACCTCTTGAGCTTGCGTTGGTTTTTCCTTTGAAGAGGAAAGGGTGATGCAGCACAGTAGCAGTAAGTATTTCCCTAAGTTTGAGAACCAAGGTATCAATCCAGTAGGAGTATCAAGGCAAGTCTCCAAAGTACCTGCGCAAAAACAAACAAGCTTGCACCCAACGCTATAAAGGGGTTGTCAATCCCTTCACGATTGATTGCAAGGTGAGATCTGAAGGCGGAAAGTGCAACAAAGTAAAAGTGTAGAGCTGAAAATATGATGTGAAGTAGACCCGGGGGCCATAGTGTTCACTAGAGGCTTCTCTCATGATAGCAAATAATACGGTGGGTAAATGAATTATTGTCGAGCAATTGATAGAACCGCGCAAAGTCATGATGATATCTAAGGCAATGATCATACATATAGGCATCACGTTGGAGACAAGTAGACCGATACTTTCTGCATCTACTACTATTACTCCACACATCGACCGCTATCCAGCATGCATCTAGTGTATTGAGTTCATAATAAACAGAGTAACGCCTTAAGCAATATGACATGATGTAGAGGGATAAATTCAAGCAATAGATATAAACCCCATCTTTTTACCCTTGATGGCAACAACACGATGTGTGCCTCGCTACCCCTTCTGTCACTGGGTGAGGACACCGCACGGTATGAACCCAAAACCAAGCACTTCTCCCATTGCAAGAATTATAGATCAAGTTGGCCAAACGAAACCCGCAACTCGAAGAGAATTACAAGGGTACGAAATCATGCATATAAGAGATCAGAGGAAACTCAAATAATAATCATAGATAATTTGATCATAAATCCACAATTCATCGGATCTCGACAAACACACCGCAAAAGAAGATTACATCGGATAGATCTCCATGAAGATCATGGAGAACTTTGTATTGAAGATCCAAAAGAGAGAAGAAGCCATCTAGCTACTAGCTATGGACCCGAAGGTCTGTGGTGAACTACTCACGCATCATCGGAGAGGCAATGGTGTTGATGAAGAAGCCCTCCATGTCCGAATCCCCCCTCCAGCAGGGCACCAGAACATGCCCCCGATGGGATCTTGCGGAGACAGAAGCTTGCGGCTGCGGAAAAGTATTTTCGTGGCTCTTTCCTATGGCTTCTGATTTTTAGGGAATTTATAGGCGGAAGAGGTAGGGCAAAGGAGCCACGGGGGGGCCACAAGCCTTCTAGGCGCTGGCCCCCCAGGCCACGCCTAGGGGGCTTGTGACCTCCCTCGGGGTCCTTTGCCTTGGTTCTCAAGTTCCCCGCGTATCTACTGTTACGGAAAAAATCATTCCGAAGATTTTATTCCGTTTGGACTCCATTTAATATTCTCCTCTGAAAAGGGTCAAAAACATGGAAAACACAGGAACTGGCACTTGGCACTGAGTTAATAGGTTAGTCCCAAAAAAGATATAAAATGCATACAAAACATCCAAAGTTGACAAGATAATAGCATGGAACCATCAAAAATTATAGATACGTTGGAGATGTATCACCAGGAAACCTTGACCATCTTTGATCAACGAGCTAGTCAACTAGAGGCTCACTAGGGACAGTGTGTTGACTATGTATCCACACATGTATTTGAGTTTCCAATCAATAAAATTCTAGCATGGGTAATAAACAATTATTATGAAAAAGGAAATATAATAATAACCAATTTATTATTGCCTCTAGGGCATATTTCCAACAGTCTCCCACTTGCACTAGAGTCAATAATCTAGTTCACGTCACTATGTGATTGTAATGAATCTAACACCCATATAGTTCTGGGGTTCGATCATGTCTTGCTTATGAGAGAGGTTTTTAGTCAACGGATCTGAACCTTTCAGATCTGTGTGTGCTTTACAAATCTCTATGTTATCTTGTATATGTTGCTACTACATGCCATTTGGAACTATTCCAAATGGCTGATCCACTATACGAATCCGCTTTACTCCTTAGAGTTACTCGGATTAGTGTCAAAGCTTGCATCCACGTAACCCTTTACGACGAACTCTTTAATCACCTCCATAATCGAGAAAAATTTCTTAGTCCATTATTTACTAAGGATAACTTTGACCAGTGTTCAGTGATTCAATCCTGGATCACTCTTTGTACTCCTTGACAGACTTATGGCAAGGCACACATCAGGTGCAGTACACAACATGGCATACTTTAGAGCCTACGACTAAGGCATAGGGGACGACCTTCGTTCTTTCTCTTTCTTATGTCGTGGTCGTGCTTTGAGTCTTACTCAAATTCACACCTTACAACACAGCCAAGAACTCCTTCTTTGTTGATCTATTTTGAACTCCTTCATGTGTTGCATGTCTCAAACGATTCAAAATGTATTACTTCCAACAAGTTACTTTCTTGTTCCATGTGGTATGATTTGCATGTCTCAAGTGATTCAAAATCAAGTGAGTCCAAACGATCCATCTGCATGGAATTTCTTCATGCGTTTATACCAATAGGTATGGCTTGCATGTCTCAAACGTTTCAAAAATGAGTGAGTACAAAGATCCATTAGCATGGAGCTTCTTCATGCATTTTACACCAACATGACTCAAGTGGCAGTGCCACAAGTAAGTGGTACTATCATTACTACTTTGTATCTTTTCGCATCAATATTATGAACATGTGTAGCACTACAATCGAGATTCAATAAACCATTGAAGGTAATTATTCAAGCAAATAGAATAACCATTATTCTCTTTAAATGAATAATCGTATTGGAATAAAAACGATAGAATCATGTTCATGCTCAACGCAAACACAAAATAACAATTATTCAGGTTTAACACCAATCCCGATGGTAGAGGGAGCGTGCGATGTTTGATCACATCAACCTTAGAATTACTTCCAACACACATCGTCACCTCACCCTTGCTAGTATCCTTTTAATCCGTAGCTATAACTTCGAGTTACTAACACTTAGCAACTGAACATGTATCTAATACCTTGGTGCTACTAGGAATACTAGTACGGTACACATCAATATCATGTATATCAAATATACTTCTGTCAAGTTTGCCAGCCTTCTCATCTACCAAGTATCTAGGGTAGTTCCGCCTCAGTGACCGTTCCCCTCATAACTGAAGAACTTAATCTTGGGTTTGGGTTTAACCTTGGGTCTCTTCATTAGAGCAGCAACTGGTTTTCCATTTCATGAGGTATCCCTTCTAGCCCTTGCCCTTCTTGAAACTAGTGGTTTACCTAACCATCAACAATTGATGCTCCTACTTGATTTCTACTTTCGCATTGTCAAACATTGCGAATCGCTCAAGGATCATCATATATATCCTTGATATGTTTATAGTTCATCACGAAGCTCTAGTAGCTTGGTGGGAGTGACTTTGGAGAACCATCACTATCTCATCTGGAAGATCAACTCCACTTGATTCAAGCGACTGTTGCACTTAGACAATCTGAGCACATGCTCAACGATTGAGCTTTTCTCCTTTACTTTGTAGAGAAAGAATCTTGTCGGAGGTCTCATACCTCTCAACAAGGGCACGAGCATGAAATCCCAATTTCATCTCTTAGAACATCTCATATGTTTCATGACGTTCAAAACGTCTTCAGCGCCTCAATTCTAAGCCGTTAAGTATTACGCACTGAACTATCATGTAATCATCAAAACGTGTATGTCAAATGTTCGCAACATCCACAGACGACGCTCGACGTGCAGCACATCGAGCGGTGCATTAAGGACATAAGCCTTCTGCGCAAGAATGAGAACAATCCTCAGTTTACGGACTCAGTCCGCAAAATTTCTACTATCATCTTTCAACTAAATTTTCTCTAGGAACATATAAAAAGAGTAGAGCTACAGCGCAAGCTACAACATAATTTGCAAAGACCTTTTGACTATTTTCATGATAATTAGTTCAATTAATCATATTACTTAAGAACTCCCACTCAAAAAGACATCCCTTTAGTCATTCGAGTGGCGCATGATCCAAATCCACTAACTCAAGTCCGATCATCACGTGAGTTGAGTGCAGTTTCAGTGGTAAACATCTCTATGTTAATCATATAAACCATACAATTCATGCTCGACCTTTCGGTCTCTTGTATTCCGAGGCCATGTCTGTACGTACTAGGCTCATCAAGTTTAACCCAAGTGTTACGCGTGTGCAACTGTTTTGCACCTGTTGTATGTGAACGTTGAGTCTATCATACCCGGTCATCACGTGGTGTCTCGAAACGACGAACTGTCACAACGGTGCACAGTCGGGGAGAACACAATTTTATCTTGAAATTTTAGTGAGGGGTCACCTTATAATGCTACCGTCGTTCTAAGCAAGATAAGGTGCATAAAAGGATTAACATCACATGCAATTCATAAGTGACATGATATGGCCATGATCTTGTGCTTCTTGATCTCCATCACCAAAGCACCGGCATGATCTTCATCATCACCGGTGCCACACCATGATCTCCATCATCTTGATCTCCAATATCATGATCTCCATCATCGTGCCGCCATCGAGGTTGTCGTGCTATCTATGCTATTACTACTAAAGCTACAACCTAGCAATATAGTAAACGCATCTGCAAGCACAAACGTTAGTTTAAAAACAACCCTATGGCTCCTGTCGGTTGCCGTAGCATCGACGTGCAAGTCGATATTTAACTATTACAACATGATCATCTCATACATCCAATATATCGCATCATGTCTTTGGCCATATCACATCATATGCATACCCTGCAAAAACAAGTTAGACGTCCTCTAATTTGTTATTGCATGTTTTACGTGGTTGCTATGGGTATCTAATATGATCGCACCTTACTTACGCAAAACCACAACGGTGATGTGCAAATTGCTATTTAATCTCTTCAAGGACCGCCTCGGTCAAATCCAATTCAACTAAAGTTGAAGAAATAGACACCCGCCAGTCATGTTTATGCAACAAGTTGCATGTTAGTCGATGAAACCGGTCTCTCGTAAGCGTACGAGAAAGGTTGGTCCGGGCCGCTTCAATCCAACATACCGCCGAATGGAGAAAAGACTAAGGAGGGCAGCAAATCGAACATCAATGCCCACAAAAACTTTTGTGTTCTACTCGAGATTACATCTATGCATGAACCTAGCTCATGATGCCACTCATGGGGAACGTTGCATGGGAAACAAAAAAATTCCTACGCACACGAAGACCTATCATGGTGATGTTCATCTACGAGAGGGAGATCGGATCAACATACCCTTGTAGATCACTAAGCGGAAGCGTTAATAAATGTGGTTGATGTAGTGGTACGCCTTCACGATCCGTCCCACGATCCATCACGTGAACCGTTCCACGATTCGTCCCAATCAAGTGCCGAACGGACGGCACCTCCGTGTGCCACACACGTACAGCCCGATGACGATCTCCGCCTTCTTCATCCAGCAAGAGATACATGGATGTAGATGAGTTCCCCGGCACCATGACGACGCACCGGTGGTGGTGGTGATCTTATTCCTGCAAGGCTCCGCCCGAGCTCCGCAGAAAACCAATCTAGAGGAAAAACTACGAAGTAGAGGTTTAGGGTTGCACGTGGCAAAGTTGTGTCTCTAAAGCCCTAAACCTCTAGTATATATATAGGAGGAGGGAGGAGGCAGACTTGGCCCCACAAGGGAGGCTCCCTTGGGTCGGCCGAAGTGGAGGAGGGAAGAGTCCTCCTCCAACTCCACTTGGATTAGGACTCCTTCCTTAATTTCCCACCTCTTTTGGATTTTCCACTTTTTCCTCATGGGCTATCATTGGATGACTTTGTCAGCCCATTATGCCTTATTGCACATCCAATAAACCCATGTGGACCCCTTGGGGCGTGGTGGTCCCAACCAGTGGGCCCCCGAAACCCCGTCACCCCCGGTACACTGCCGGCAATGCCCGAAAACCTTCCGGAATCCAAATACCAACTTCCTATATATCAATCTTTGTTTTCGGACCATTCTGGAACTCCTCGTGATGTCCGGGATCTCATCCGGGACTCCGAACAAAACTTCAGACACCAACACATATAACTCAACTATACCGAAACGTCACCGAACCTTAAGTGTGCAGACCCTGCGGGTTCGAGAACTATGCAGACATGATGTGAGATACTCTCCGGTCAATAACCAACAGCGGGACCTGGATGTCCATATTGGCTCCTACATATTATACGAAGATCTCTATCGGTTGAACCTCTATGTCAAGGATTCATATAATCCCGTATACTATTCCCTTCGTCCTTTGGTATGTTACTTGTGCAAGATTCGATCGTCGGTATCTCCATACCTAGTTCAATCTCGTTACCGGAAATTATCTTTACTCGTTCCGTAATACAAGATCTCGTAACTAACTCCTTAGTCACATTGCTTGCAAGGCTTGTTGTGATGTTGTATTACCGAGTGGGCCCTGAGATACCTCTCCGTCACACGGAGTGACAAATCCGATTGTTGATCCATGACAACCCAAAAGACACCTTTGGAGATGCCTGTAGAGCACCTTTATAGTCACCCAGTTACGTTGCGACGTTTGATAACCCACAAGGTATTCCTCCGATGTCCGGGAGCTGCATGATTTCATGGTCGTAGGAACAGATACATTGACACGCAGAAAACAGTAGCAATAAACTGACATGATCATATGCTACGTTTATAGTTTGGGTCTTGTCCATCACATCATTCTCCCAATGATGTGATCCTATTATCAAGTGACAACACTTTCCTATTGCTAGAAAACCTTGACCATCTTTGATCAACGAGCTAGTCAACTAGAGGCTCACTAGGGACAGTGTGTTGTCTATATATCCACACATGTATCTGAGTTTCCAATCAATACAATTCTATCATGGATAATAAACGATTATTATGAACAAGGAAATATAATAATAACCAATTTATTATTGCCTCTAGGGCATATTTCCAACACCGGCTGACATGAGCCCGCTCAAAAACCAACGGTTGATTCTAAGTCGCCCCTTAAGTTCAAGCCGATAGATGATACCAAACAAGTTGATTTCATCCCTGGCGACTCTTCCAAGCAGTTTACTATTGGGATCGGCTTGGGTCCCAAATAGGAAAGCGCGCTCATCCAATTAATCCGTGAGAACTGGGACATCTTCACATGGAAACCTTCTGACATGTCAGGAGTACCAAGAGAATTCGTTGAGCACCATCTCAATGTAGATCCCAAGATGAAGCCGGTTTGTCAGTACCTCCGTCATTTTAATGAGGAGAGGCGTAAAGTAATTGGAGAAGAACTTGCCCAGCTCTTAGCCGTCGGGTTCATCGTCGAGGTTTTTCATCCTGAGTGGTTGGCTAACCCGGTCTTAGTTCTCAAGAAGAACGACACTTTTCACATGTGCATTGACTATACAAACCTCAACCAAGCTTGTCTGAAGGATCATTTTGCCCTTCCCCGTATCGATCAAATCATTGACTCTACGATGGGCTATGAGCGTTTGTGCTATCTGGATGCGTACTCTGGTTATCACCAGATCAAGATGGCCAAGGACTAGGAGAAAACGGCCTTTATCACTCCTTTTGGTGCCTTTTGCTATGTCTCAATGCCTTTTGGACTCAAGAGCGCGGGCGTGACTTATCAACGTTGCATTCAGAATTGTTTGCACACTCAGATTGGACGTAACGTTCATGCTTATGTCGATGACATCATGGTGAAGTCATAGAAGAAGAAGACACTTCTAGGCGATCTCAAGCATACATTTGACAATCTCCAGGTGTATCAGATGAAGGTCAACCTGACCAAGTGCGTGTTTGGGGTTCCTGCGGGAAAATTAGTGAGATTCCTGGTGTCTGAGCATGGCACTGAAGCTAACTCGGACAAGATCAAGGCGATAACTTCGCTTGGGAAGACGGATAACATTAATCAGGTCCAGCGTATGGCGGGTCGTATTGCAGCACTGAGTCGTTTCATAAGTCGCCTTGGTGAGAAGTCCATCCCTCTTTATCAGTTGCTCAGAAAAACAGATCACTTCGTTTGGACTGATCCGGCTAATGAGGCTTTCAAGGCCCTTAAGAACCAACTTGCTGAGCTGCCCGTGCTGGCAGCCCCGGCTGATAAAGAGCCAATGCTCTTGTACATTGTTGCTAACTCTAAAGCGGTGAGTGTAGCGATGGTTGTTGAACACAAGGAAGAAGGCAAGGAATATCATGTTCAGCAGCCAGTATATTTTGTCAGTGAAGTATTGACCCTGTCCAAACAGCGATATCCACATTGGCAGAAGCTGGTCTTTGGGATTTTCATGGCAAGCCGGAAGTTGAAACACTATTTCCTGGAGAACCCAATCAATGTGGTCAGTTATGCGCCAATTGGGGACATTATACAGAACCGAGAAGCCACTGGGCGGATTGCTAAATGGGCAATAGAGCTTGGTCCTCATCATGTGAAGTACGTGCCTCGCATAGCCATCAAGTCTCAAGCTCTCGTGGACTTTATCAACGATTGGACTGAGCTGCAAATTCCGGAAGATAGGCCTGATAACACATACTGGACTATTCATTTTGATGGTTCTAGGCAGTTGGAAGGCTTGGGTGCTGGAGCGGTGTTATCCTCTCCACGAGGTGACAAGTTTTGCTATGTTTTGTGACACACGTTTCCCTGTACCAACAACGTGGCTGAGTATGAGGCATTGCTCCATGGGATTAGGATAGCTAAGGAGATGAACCTTAGCCGGGTCAGGTGCTTAGGCGACTCAGATTTGGTGGCTCAACAAGTATCTGGGACCTGGGATTCCAAAGACCCATTGATGGCGGCTTACATACATGCAGTAACTGAAGTGGCGGGTCATTTCCATGGTTACCAAGTTGATCACATTGATCGTCGACAGAACGAGGCGGCTGATGCTTTATCGTGACTTGGATCACAACGTAAGCCTGTCCCCCCCCCCACAATGTGTTCTTGGATATATTACATAACCCTTTTGTGAAGTTGTTTTCTAAAGAAGACATAGCAGTTCCTGACCCAGAATCGCAGTTGGTGGCGGCTCTCCGGGCGATTCCTGACTTGACAATACCGTACATGGCTTATCTCGTGCGAGGCGAGTTGCCAACTGATGAAATTTTTGCTAGACAAATCGTGCGGTGGTGCAAGTCCATGGTTATACATAAAGGCGAGTTACACAAACGAAGTACCTGTGGGAGTTTTCGACGTTGTGTTTTGCCAGAAGAAGGGCGAGATATTCTCAATGAGATACATGCAGGAGACTGTGGACATCACGTCGGGTCATGATCTTTGGTGTCAAAAGCTTTTTGCCATGGTTTCTACTGGTTGACGGCTCATGCCGATGCAGAGGATATAGTGCATCGATGTGATGGATGTCAGAAGTTTGGACATCAAGTACATGTGTCGGCTCGGGAGTTGCGCATGATCCCAATTACATGGCCTTTCGCAGTTTGGGGGCTTGATATGGTTGGCCCGTGTAAAATGTCTTCCGACAAAAAGACCCATATGTTGGTGGCGGTTGATAAATTTACCAAGTGGGTTGAAGCAGAGCCGGTTAGCAATTGTGAGGCAGAGACGGTAGTCAAGTTCCTCAAGAAGCTGATTTTCTGTTTTGGTTATCCCCGCAACATTATTACTGATAATGGTACTAATTTGTCTAAGGGGGCAATGAAGGAGTTTTGTCAACGAGAGCACATCCGTCTTGATGTATCCGCAGTGGCTCATCCACAGTCCAATGGTCAAGCTGAGCGGGCTAACCAGGAAATCTTGCGTCGAATCAAGCCCCGGCTCATGGTTCCTTTGTAGCGCACTCCGGGTTGCTGGGTTGAAGAGCTTCCTTCCATACTTTGGAGCATCACAACAGCACCAAATAGATCCACTGGTTACACTCCTTTTTTCCTCGTCTATGGGGTGAGGCGGTTCTTCCAAGCGTTATAAGGCATGATTCTCCCAGAGTCGTTGCATAAATAGAAGCCAATAAAGAGCAAGCACGTCAGGATTCTTTGGATGCTCTGGAGGAGGAGGGTGATTTAGCCGTAGCACGATTGGCTATCTACCAACAAGACCTGCTTCATTACCAGAGTCGACGGGTCAAGAGGCGGGTCTTCCAGGAGGGCGACTTAGTGCTTCGACTGATTCAAGATCACACTGGCATGCACAAGCTCTCGCCTCCACGGGAAGGACCTTTTGTCATCAACAAAAACCTTCGCAACGGCTCTTATTACTTGATTGATCTTCGCCCTGACAAGCCAACCTCGGAGGAAGAGACAACCCACCCGTGAAACATTGCTCATATACGGCCTTACTACACTTAGAGCCATTGGCTCCTTATCCATGTACATAGTTCAGTATTTGTGTACTCTTTATATCACATCAATAAAGCCGGCGCCCACAAAATTCGGGGTCACTGCCGTTTCAGCCTATACGTTGAGCATGAGTCTTTATTGATTAAATAAGCCGCCCAAGAGGATGAGTCGCTGCCAAGGAGGCCATTCAAACATGGACATTATTAGTATCAAAGAGAATGAGTCGCCCTATTTTGATTGTTCAAACATAGATACTAGTAAGCCAAAGAGGACCAAGTACCATGATGCACGGTTCAAACATAGGCGCCAATGTATGATCATGAACGATAAAAACCGGCTTACTTGGGGGGCTACTAGTCCCTAGGTTGTTTAGCAGTAATAGCATTGTATTCTACTATCCTATGCCCGTTTTTCCTTGATCATAGGTCACTTGGGGGCTTCTGACTCATTGAGTCCCACCTTAATACCCTCTTGGCTAGCAAAAAATAAATGCATAAACAATGGTTATACTGGACTGTATGTTTTGCGACTCGCCCATAAGCCCCGTGTACTCTTGGCGAGTCAATCCAATCTTAGACCCTTAACTTCCAAAGTAAAAACATTGAGGTGCTTTCAAGAGCCAGCATATGGAAAATAGACAAACCATGGGTTCACCGAACCTGGTTCACTGAAGCTTTACTTAAGCCTGATCCGCCAATCTAAAAAGATAAAGGTTTTTGCAAAAACCTCATAGGGTATGACTAGAGCCTTGCAAACCCGTCTACCCGTCGTGACTCACTGAGCCGGCTTATTTTTCACCTTATATGGTGTTATATTTTCAGGCACAGATCCAACAGTTGTACTGACTCATCCAAATTGGGTGATTCTAAAGGTCTTTCCTTTCAAGGAGGGGAAGATAACATACTTCCTAACCAGCGATAGCTCAAACAGGCGACTTATATTACAAGGTAACTCGAGGAAAGTTTTTGCATCCATACTCATGCAAATATATAGGAGTTTAAGTATACTCAAAAGCAAATTACATGGCTCATGAAGGCCAAAAGTTTTTTCCATTTAACCTGGTGGCAAGTTTCCTCCGGGTTCAGACTTTTCCTTCAGGTTGAGGCTTCGAGGGTCGCCTCGTCTAAGCCGCCTTCGGGTCACCCTGTGCCGAGTTTTCGGGGTCTTGGATCTAGAAGTTGTCCACATCCCAGGTGCAATTGATTAAAGCAAGAAATTTAGCTTCCCCTCTCAAGATGGTTGATGGGTCAGCATTAGAGGCAAAAAGATGCTTAAGGCGCTGAGGAGTCAAATCTATTGGTGCAAAACTGGGAGGTGCCACACGTTTATGGTTATCATCATAGGCCGACTGATACTTGGACAGATTAAGACTCTCGGCAAGCCGGCTTCCTGCAGTACGGACATCCCTTACGCACTGGGTGTAGTCTTCTTGTGTAAATTCCAGGCCATCATCCTTATACTCAGGAAACTCGACGGCTATTTCGTCTGGCTAGAGTTCTGGAGCATAGGCTAAAGACCGACTCATAGCTGTGATCAGGCCTTTCCGGGCGGATGATTTCTTTATTTCCTCTATATGATGGGGTATGGTTGAGAGCTGCCGCAGCATGTACCTCATGTATTTTACCGGGTCTTTGTCACCCCATACAGCCTTGATGGTGAGTAAGCCGCCAACATAGAGTTGTTCTGTCAGGGTATATAGCGCTTTTAGCTTCAGCACACAGTCATCCTGAAGATTGGCGGATCGAGGGCCTGCAAGGAGAAAATGAAACATAAGTCGCATGGCACCTTGTGTCCTTTACAATGGTTACAATAGGCACTATCTCAAAGACTTACCAAATGTAGCACTAGTCATCTTGGAGATGTGTCGTCGAAGACTAGTCAATTCTTCTGTGACTAGTTTCAGCTGACCCTCGGTGTTTTCAGCACGTTTCGACAGGGCGGCTTTCTCAGCTTCAGCTAACTCTTTGTATAGTATGTGCTCAGCCTTGACTTTTTCAAGTTCTGCCAAAGAAACTCGAAATTTTTCTTCAGCTGCAGCCCTGGCGTCTTGTTGACGTCCCAAACTTTTTTCATACCACTAAAGGATGAGTCAGCTTGACTTATATTTTCCTACATAATCAAGCAGGGTGGATAAGTTACCTTGGTAGTGCTTGGTCAGATTTGCTCATTTGACATCAAGTCTCAAGCAGATTACAAGCAATCCACTTGACACTTGGGGGCTAATGCACTAGCTTTTCAAGAGTTATTAAACAAGACCCGACTCATCTTCAAGAAGATGACCCGGCCCTTGGGGGCTACAAGTTGAAGTTCTCAAGATTATTAAACAAGACTCGGCTCATCTTCAAGAAGATGACCCGGCCCTTGGGGGCTATAGGTTAAAGTTTTCAAGGTTATTAAACAAGACCCGGCTCATCTTCAAGAAGATGACCCGACCCTTGAGGGCTACAGGTTGAAGTTTTCAAGATTATTAAACAAGACCCGGCTCATCTTCAAGAAGATGACCCGTCCCTTGGGGGCTACAGAGTGATATATGGGGTAATTTATTACAGAACACCATACCTCATAACTTTTCCTCATCATATTTACCAGGCCAGCTTCCAGGTCCCGGCTCATGGAGTAGCGGTTTAGATATCCTGCGTGCAACTCTTCAAAGTTCAATTTCTCAATATTGGGAAGCTCAAGTTTAGCTTTCCCTTTGTCTATTTTGGTTGAGACATCCTTGGTAGTATGCTTAGCCAACACATTAAGGACAGGCGTCGTGTCACCCGTCCCAGTAATAAAGACAACCTCTTCTTCAAGCATGGCATCTTTGGATGACTTCAGGGGGCTTAACGGGTTGAGATTTTATTTTTGACGTGGGTCCATTGTCGCATCGTCATTTTTTGCTGGGTCGGCTTGAATGTCGCATATATTATCCATAGAATTACTCTCAGGAGGTTCAGCATAAATTTCGGCCGGTTCAACGAGAGTATCACGGATAGAGGCATTTGTTTCCTCCACTTCAGGTGTTTCATTATTTGGGATCGGCCCGCCGGTTTTTCTTTTCTTTGCTTGAGCCCTAAAAATGAAAGGTTAAGGTATATATAATGACATGTGAAGTTTTGAAGCAAGCACTGACAAAACAAGTAGTAATGTACCCTGGGAGACGAACAAGTGGAGGCAATTTTGAAGATGTGAATCGCCAAATGAAGGTGGAGACACCTATTAGAGTGGAAAAATCTCGTGAGCTTAAGAAAATTGACAAACAAGGTACATTTGATAAAGAAAGAGAAGGTAACTCAGTGCGGCGCTTACGACCAGATGTTTTCTCACGCAGACCCGCCATAAGATCGCCCGAGGAGCTGCGGGCGTGGCGTTTTGGAGTATATAAAGCCTTCTTCGAAAGGAACTTAGGATCCAAATGAGCATCTGTATGATTCATATGAACTTTCCTACAAACCCGCCTTCGAGGTCTTTCCAAGGAAATATTTGAGTCAAAAGATATTGAAATTACCTCAGCATCTTCAGCGTCACTTTCAACGTCATCCCCCTGAGAATAAGTTGAGTGATTAGAACAACATGTGGCACAATAAGGGGATAGACTAGACATTTACCTCAGGTAGTTCTTCAATGTTCTGTGACTTGCCCACAACAGATGACTCGCGTGCACCTGTTTTGGTTTTCTTCTTCTTCTTTGCGGCAGTCTTGCCCCTTTTAACATGTGGCTTTACTGGTCTACGTTTCCAGAAGGGCGTGTATTTCTACAATAAGGGAAGTTAGTTTTACAAAGAACAAAGGGAATACCAAATAAGGCAGGTGATGGTTGGATATATTTACCTCAGGAGGCGGATTCTAAATGTAGAATGGTTTCAAACCAACTTTTGAACATACTACTTCGGGCTCACCACATAATTTCTTCAGAGGGCTATTAACTTCTTCAGAGTCAAGCATTAATTGGTGAAGCATTGAGTATTGTTCAAATCGCCGTTATAATGGCACATCAGCCCATCACGGCGTCTTAAGGGCATAATGCGCCATTCCACCCAGCATCGGATCAAGTCAATACCAGTTAAGCCATTGGCGTTTAAGGCTCTTAGTTTTTCCCAAACAAAGGTGTGGCCGACTTGTTCTTTCGGGGTCAATGCACCGGGGAGCTGGAAATCCATTGTAAGACGCTCTTCTCTGAAGCCTCGCACGGGATTTTCTTGAGCCGGTGTGGTATTCTTGCAGTAAAACCAAGTTTTTCCCCAGCCCTTGGGGTGACTGGGCAAGGTGACAGCAGGGAAACCGCACTCGCGTCGCCTCTGGATGGTAACTCCGCCGAGTTTTAAGCTGGGGCCATTGATACGGCTCCAACGTATCTATAATTTTTTATGGTTCCATGCTATTATCTTGTCAAACTTTGGATGTTTTGTATGCCTTCTATATCTTTTTTGGGACTAACTTATTAACTCACTACCAAGTGCCAGTTCCTGTTTTTTTTGTGTTTTTGACCCTTTCAGAGGAGAATATTAAACGGAGTCCAAACGGAATAAAACTTCCAAAAAGATTTTTTCAGGAACAGAAGATATGCAGGGGGCGTGAGAACCAAGGCAGAGGCCACCAAGGGAGGCCACAAGCCCCCTAGGCGCGGCCAGGGGCGTGCCTAGCAAGCTTGTGGGCCCCCCTGTGGCTTGTCTTCCCTACTTCTTCCGCATATAAATCCTCGAAAAATCCAAAACCACGAGAGAGATCCACGAAAATACTTTTCCGCCGCCGCAAGCTTCTGTCTCCGCAAGATCCCATCTGGGGCACGTTCTGGTGCCCTGTCGGAGGGGGATTCGGATACGGAGGGCTTCTTCATCAACACCATTGCCTCTTCGATGGTGCGTGTGTAGTTCACCATAGACCTTCGGGTCCATAGCTTGTAGCTAGATGGCTTCTTCTCTCTCTTGGGTCTTCAATACAAAGTTCTCCATGATATTCATGGAGATCTATCCGATGTAATCTTGTTTTGCGGTGTGTTTGTCGAGATCCGATGAATTGTGGATTTATGATCAGATTATCTATGAATCTTATTTGAGTTTCTTGTGATCTCTTATATGCATGATTTCATATCCTTGTAATTTTCTTCGAGTTGTGGGTTTTGTTTGGCCAACTTCATCTATGATTCTTGCAATGGGAAAATGTGCTTGGTGTTGGGTTCATACCATGCGGTGACCTCACCCAGTGACAGAAGGGGTAGCGAGGCACGTATCATGTTGTTGCCATCAAGGGTAAAAAGTATGTGAGTTCTTCATGACTAATGTGAGTCCATGGCATAGATGCACTTTCACCTTCCACCATTGCTAGCCTCTCTAGTGTCGCGCAACTTTTGCCAGTGCACAAACCCACCATATGCCTTCCTCGAAACAGCCACCATACCTACTTACTATGGCATTTTCATAGCCATTCCAAGATATATTGCCATGCAACTCCCACCGTTCCGTCTCATGACTTGTGTCGTCACTTTCATATTGCCATTGCATGATCGTAAGATAGCTAGCGAGATGTTTTCAATGTCATACGCCAAGCTAGATCGTTGCACATCCCGGTACTCAGTCGGAGGCATTTCCTATAAGAGTCATCATTGCTCTAAGTATTGAGTTGTGAGTAAATAAAAGTGTGATGATCATCATTATTAGAGCATTGTCCCATGTGAGGAAATAAAAAAAGGCCAAAGGTGCCCACCAATAAAAAAGGGAGAGAGATATGTAAAGAGGCCAAAGTGCCCAAACAAAAAAAGAGAAAAAGAGAGAAGGGACAATGCTACTATCTTTTCCACACTTGTGCTTCATAATAGCACCATGTTCTTCATGATTGAGAGTCTCTTGTTTTGTCACCACCATATGCTAGTGGGAATCTTCATTATATAACTTGGCTTGTATATTCCAATGATGGGCTTCCTCAAAATTGCCCTAGGTCTTCGTGAGCAAGCAAGTTGGATGCACACCCACTAGTTCTCCTTTTGAGCTTTCAAATACTTATATATCTAAGTGCATCCATTGCATGGTAATCCCTACTCTTTCACATTGATATCTATTGATGGGCATCTACATAGCCCTTTGATACGCCGAGTCGACGTGACCATCTCCTCCTTTTTCTCTCACAACCTCCACCACACTCTATTCCACCTATAGTGTTATATCCATGGCTCACGCTCATGTATTGCGTGACAGTTGAAAACAGGTTGAGAAAGTAAGAGTGCGAAAACAATTACTTGGCCAATATCGGGGTTGTGCATGATTTAAATTAGTTGTGTGAGGATGATGGAGCATAGCCAGACTATATGATTTCGTAGGGATAATTTTCTTTGGTCTTGTTATTTCGAAAGTTCATGATTACCTTGCTAGTTTGCTTGAAGTATTATTGTTTTCATGTCAATAGCAAACTATTGTTTTGAATCTTATGGATCTGAACATTCATGTCACATGAAAGAAGTTACAAAGGACAAAAATGCTAGGTAACATTCCACATCAAAAATTCATTCTTTTTCACTTCCCTACTCGAGGACGAGGAGGAGTTAAGCTTGGGGATGCTTGATACGTCTCCAACGTATCTATAATTTTTTATGGTTCCATGCTATTATCTTTTCAAACTTTGGATGTTTTCCATGCCTTTTATATCTTTTTTTGGGACGAACTTATTAACTCAGTGCCAAGTGCCAGTTCCTATTATTTCCGTGTTTTTGACCCTTTTCAGAGGAGAATATTAAATGGAGTCCAAACGGAATAAAACTTCCGAAAAGATTTTTACGGAACAGAAGATACGCAGGGGCGTGAGAACCAAGGCACGGGCCACCAGGGGAGGCCACAAGCCCCCTAGGCGAAGCCAGGGGGTCGCGCCTAGCAGGCTTGTGGGCCCAGTGTTGATCGTCTACCCTACTTCTTCCGCCTATAAATCTCCGAAAAATCCAAAACCACGAGAGAGATCCACAAAAATACTTTTCCATCGCTGCAAGCTTCTGTCTCCGCAAGATCCCATCTGGGGAATGTTCTGCTGCCCTGCCAGAGGGGGGATTCGGATACAGAGGGCTTCTTCATCAACACCATTGCCTCTCCGATGATGCGTCAGTAGTTCACCATAGACCTTCGGATGCATAGCTAGTAGCTAGATGGCTTCTTCTCTCTCTTGGATCTTCAATACAAAGTTCTCCATGATCTTCATGGAGATCTATCCGATGTAATCTTCTTTTGCGGTGTGTTTGTCAAGATCCGATGAATTGTGGATTTATGATCAGATTATCTATGAATCTTATTTGAGTTTCTTGTGATCTCTTATATGCATGATTTCATATCCTTGTAATTCTCTTCGAGTTGTGGGTTTTGTTTGGCCAACTTGATCTATGATTCTTGCAATGGGAGAAGTGCTTGGTTTTGGGTTCATACCGTGCGGTGACCTCACCCAGTGACAGAAGGGGTAGCGAGGCACGTATCGTGTTGTTGCCATCAAGGGTAAAAAGATGGGGCTTACATCATTGGTTTGAGTTTATCCCTCTACATCATGTCATCTTGCTTAAGGCGTTACTCTGTTCGTCATGAACTGAATACACTAGATGCATGCTGGATAGCGGTCGATGTGTTGAGTAATAGTAGTAGATGCAGAAAGTATCGGTCTACTTGTCTCGGACGTGATGCCTATATGGATGATCATTGCCTTAGATATCGTCATGAATTTGCGCGGTTCTATCAATTGCTCGACAGTAATTCGTTCACCCACCGTAATATTTGCTATCTTGAGAGAAGCCTCTAGTGAACACTATGGCCCCCGGGTCTACATCACATCATATTTTCAGCCTTACACTTTTACTTTGTTGCACTTTCCGCCTTCAGATCTCACATTTCAATCAATCTGGAAGGGATTGACAACCCCTTTATAGCGTTGGGTGCAAGCTCGTTTGTGTTTGCGCAGGTACTCTAGACACCTGGCTTGATTCTCCTACTGGATTGATACCTTGGTTCTCAAACTGAGGGAAATACTTACTGCTACTGTGTTGCATCATCCTTTCCTCTTCAAGGGCAAAACCAACGCAAGCTCAAGAGGTAGCAGCCATCAGCCCATTCTGTTTGGCGGTTCAAGTAAAAGAACTCCCTAAATAAGGGAATGGTAGGTTCTATTCCTAGGTACGCTTCACACAAGACTTGAAATTGACATAAGTTACTGATTGAAATGGGACCTAGATCTTGGGGTGAAGGTTGTAAAAGTTGAGAGCGTCCCGAAAGAATTTTGAACCAGGAGAAGAGAAGCCTCTTTCTAAATGATCAGTGAAAACCACAACCTCTCCTTCGGCGACTTGAGGTCGCACTTCTCCAGCGTCGGCTCTCCATTCAATTATTTCCTTAGGATACAAGGTCCCTGCTGACACGCATCGTTGTAAGGTGGCATCACCAATTTCTGAGGGTAACTAGTCGCATTTTGATGGTCTCAACATGACTGACAGATTCAGGAAGGAGCGAGCTGCATAAGTATGATTGGCGGGTTATTCTAGCAAGTAAAAATCGTTTAGAGAAACGAGGAGTTCAAGAAATAAGCAATAAAGAAGTTCATAATACTTGAGTCGCCATAATACAAGGCGTCTCATGGAGATGGCGAGTTACAAAATGTCTAACACGCGTGTGTGAGTAACAATGGTTTACGAAGGACCTGTGATATCAGATTCCACTAAGTATTGGATAAACAGTTTTTTACCAAAATATATAGAAGGATGGATCTACCAATGGTACGAAAGAAGGAACTTAATAGCTCCAGAGGGCAGTAAAATATGGGGCGGTAACAACTAATGTACATGAGGTTCTCACAAAATGTCCATGAAGTTAATGCGAGATTCAGATCTATATTCATTTCGCAACCTATCATCAGGGAAAGTTTTCATCAAGGGGTCGAATAGATCTCTGCTAGCAATGGTGATAGGACGAACCCTAAGAACTCCATTGAACTATGGTGGTTAACCTAAGCCGATCTAGTGTGAGAATTGAAGCCTTACCTGATGACGTCGACGGAGGCGGAAGGAGTTTGTGGATCGAAGCAGAAGACACATGGCGGTGGAGCCCTCGTACCGGAGTGCTCGTCGAAGGGAGGCGCAGCGGCGGCGCGTTACAGACTCGAGCTTGAGGTAGAAGATGAAGAAGAGGAGCGGGGTAAAAATAAAAAGAGATGCCCCTAGTGATATTTAAAGGCCGAGAGCGAAAATGGAGACGGCAGGCGCGGGAATCTAGGAGGCGTAGTAATTCCGGAGTTGATGGCGGCTCGATTACAGGGCCAGACAGATAAGCCAAAAGAGTCATTGGGGTGACTTCATGAAGATCCCTAACATCTCTAGATAGCCGACGTCATCAACAAATGGACAGAAAACCATAGGGAGATTACAAGCCGACATTTCTTCCATTGGGAGACAAGTTTGGATTATGTGTAAGCCGCCAAGAGTGCGAGAAAGTTTATCGACGTGAACAAGTTCAAGTCAATCTGTGGCCTAATTAATGTTGGGATATTATCCCGCCATGAGACTCGCCCTAAGGGGAGGAGTCAATATGATGATGGCTCAAACGTTTCCTGCTCAAGATGGGCCATGACTTATCAAGCAGAAGGCGTAAGGTGAAGTCAAGAGCCGGCGGTGGCCCAAGACATAAAGTCGGCGACTTGCGGCCCATAAAGGAGAGGAGCTTCACAGAGTTTCCTTGCAATAAAAGTAAGGCGAGTTAGAGATATGTCAGGTCACGAATAACACGTGATCCGGACTCTTGTAACCCTAGAGCCTCGACCTGTATATAAAGGCGAGTCTCTAGGGCTGATAGATTTAAGTTAACATCAATGGAGAGCTAGGTCAAGCGAATCCACACCCTTGTAATCGATTTCCACAACAATATACACATAGAAAGACGTAGGCCTTTACCTCAATCTGAGGGACCGAACCTGGGTAAAATCGTCTCTTTCTCCCAGCTAACCCCTTTGAGTCGCCACATGGTTGCGATGCCCCCATCTCGAAGTCCTCTCAGGAGGACATCTGCCGTGACAAAACCACAAGAGTAACTCTGTCATGTCAATCATGTTGTTGGACAACGATGAACCTACAAGCTATGGAGAAGCGATGGTGGGCCCAGATTCCAACAAATGGTTAGAGGCCATGAAATCCAAGATAGGATCCATTTATGAAAACAAAGTGTGGACTTTGGAAGTATTACCTGAAGGGCGAAAGCCATTCAGAATAAATGGACCTTTAAGAAGAAGACAGACGCCGACTTGTGGCAAAAGGTTTTTCACAAGTTCAAGGAGTTGACTACGATGAGACTTTCTCACCCGTAGTAATGCTTAAGTCTGTCGGAATCATGTTAGCAATAGCTGCATTTTTAAATTATGAATTTTGGCAGATGGATGTCAAAACATCGTTCTTAACGGTTTACTGAAGGAAGAGTTGTATATGATGCAACTTGAAGGTTTTGTTGATCCAGAGAATGCTAACAAAGTGTGCAAACTCCAGCGATCCATTTATGGACTCGTGCAAGCATCTCGGAGTTGGAATCAGCGTTTTGATGAGGTGAACAAGGTGTTTGGTTTTATACGAGTTTATAGAGAATCTTGTATTTAAAAGAAAGTGAGTGGGAGCTCTATAGCGTTTCTAATATTATATGTGGATGAAAAATTGCTGATTGGAAACAATATAGAATTTTTGGGAAGCGTAAAGGATTATTTGAATAAGAATTATTAAATGAAGGACCTAGGAGAAGCTGCTTACATATTAGGCATCAAGATCTATAGACATAGATCGAGATGCTTAATTAGACTTTCACAGAGCACATACCTTGACAAAGTTTTGAAAAAGTTCAAAATGGATCAGTCCAAGAAAGAGTTCTTGCCTGTATTGCAAGGTGTGAAGTTGAATAAGACTCAATGTCGAATAACTCCATAAGATAGAGAAAATATGAGTGTCGTCCCCTATGCTTCGGCCATAGGCTCTATCATGTATGCAATGTTGTGCACAAGACCTGATGTCAGCCTTGCCATAAGTATGGCGGGAAGGTTTCAGAGTGATCCAGGAATGGAACACCGTACATCGGTCAAGAATATTCTGAAGTACCTGAAAAGGACTAAAGAAATGTTTCTCGTGTATGGAGGTGATCAAGAGCTCGTCGTAAAGGGTTACGTCCATGCAAGCTTTGACACTGATTCGGATGACTCTAAGTCGCAAACCGGATACGTATATATTTTCAATGGGGGCGCGGTAAGCTGGTGCAGTTCCAAGCAAAGCATGGTAGCTGATTCTACATGCGAAGTGGAGTACATAGCTGCCTCGGAGGCGGCTAAAGAAGGTGTATGGATGAAGGAGTTCATGGAAAATCTTGGAGTTGTGCCCAATGCACTGGATCCAATGACTTGTTTTGTGATAACACTGGTGCCATTGCTCTAGACAAGGAACCAAGGTTTCACAAGAGGACCAGACACATAAAGCGACGCTTCAATTCCATCCACGATTACATCAAGGAGGAAGTCATACATATTTGCAAAGTGCACACATATCTAAATGTTGCACACCCGTTTACTAAGCTTCTTCCATGAGCGAAGCATGATCAACACCGGAACTATATGGGTGTTAGGTTCATTACAATGTAAATCACATAGTGATGTGAGCTAGATTATTGACTCTGGTCCAAGTGGGAGACTGTTGGAAATATGCCCTAGAGACAATAATAAAATAGTTATTATTACATTTCTTTGTTCAAGATAATTGTTTATTATCCATGCTAAAATTGTATTCATTGGAAACTCAAATACATGTGTGGATACATAGACAACACATTGTCCCTAGTAAGCCTCTAATGGACTAGCTTGTTGATCAAAGATGGTCAAGGTTTCCTAACCATGGACAAAAGTTGTCATTTGATAACGGCATCACATCATTGGGATAATTATGTGATGGACAAAGCCCAGACGATGAACGTAGAATATGATCGTGTCCATTTATTTCTATTGTTTTCTGCATGTCAAGTATGTGTTTCTATGACCATGAGATCATGTAACTCCTGGACACCGGAGGAATACCTTGTGTGTATCAAACGTCACAACATAACTGGGTGGCTGTAAAGGTGCTCTACAGGTATCTCCAAAGGTGTCTATTGGGTTGGCGTGAATCGAGAATGGGATTTGTCACTCCGTGTGACGGAGAGGTATCTCTAGGGCCCACTAGGTAATACAACATCACAATGAGCTTGCAAGTGATACGTCCAAAATGCATCACTATTTTGTATCATAATTTGTCTCTATTCATTGATATATTTCACTTTATGATGGTGTAATTATAGTGTTTTGGCTTATTTTACACAGCTTGCAACTTTCCAGTGCCGAAACAGCAGACGCGGGATTCACCAGAAAAAATAGCACGAAGAGTATCATTATCAGAACATCTCCAATTGCGCTGAAATTTTGAGGGAAGAAGTTTCTGAACAGGTACCAAAGACACGCCAAAGAAGAGCCGGAGGGGGGCCACGGGTCACCCAAGCGACCTGCTGGCGCCCCCTAGGCTGCGCCAGGAGGCCGCCTGGGTGATGGGCCCATCCTCCGGTGCTCTCCTTTGGCCTATATGTCCCTCTTGACCTAAAATTTCTCGTAACAGAAGAGTTTTTGCGATTCCGCCGCCGCTCCATGGTGGAAACCTATAGAGAATAAAAGACCTTTCCGGCGGGCAGATTCCGCCGGGGAGAACTCCTCCCGAAAGGAGAGATCATCCTCATCATCATCACCATCGTCACGAGCATCATCGAGATCATCATCACCATCATCACCAACACCAGCACCATCTCCATCTTCATCCCATCTACTTCATCATTGCAATCGGAGTTGTACCTTGCACTATTCATCCCCTCTACTCTACCGGTGTTGATTACTCTTTTGTGGTGAAAGCTATTGAGTTTTGTTGGAGAATTATTGTTATGACCAGATTGTTAATCATATTTTCATCACCTCTGATCATGATCTCTTTTATGTCTTGTGAGTAGTCCCATTAGTTCTTGAGGACATGGGAAAAGTCTAGATGTTAGTAGTCATACGATGCTGAAGTAATATGTGTTGATTGATATTTAAGTTATGGTGTTATTCTTCTAGTGGTGTTATGTGAACGTCGACTACATAACACTTCGCCTTTTTAAGGACCTAGGGGAATGCATCGTTTATAAAGAATGCTTATGGTGGGTTACCGGAGTGACAGAAACCTGAACCCTAGTTCGCATACTTTTGCATGAGGGAGTATTGGATCCTAAAGCTTATTGCTATGGTTAGGCCTTGCCTTAATTTCTCTCTTGTATTTGCAGATGCTTGCAAGAAGGATTAATCATAAGAGTGTACTTGTCTTAGCCTAGACGGTGCACTAGTTAAGATCCACCCACATAACACTTATCAATACAAAACATAGTACTAGACAGAGTATGGCGAAAGCACTTGACTATCTCTCCCGTGTGTCCTCACGAACGCCTTAGTCTTTATAAGTTTAGTCCCTCGGATTATCCTTTGCATTTAAAAGGATTGGGCCACTTGCTGCACCTCAGCACCATTTACTTTACTTGCATTTATTTCCTCGTTGCTTATACTAGAAACCTCATAAAAAGTTACCTTTCAGTACTTGTAGTTATTCCTTGCTCAAGATCACTTGTCAATACCTCCTGCTCCTCGTTGGGTTCGACACTCTTACTTATCGAAAAGGCTACGATAGATCACCTACACTTGTGGGTCATCAGCAAGCAATGTGACTAAGGAGTTAGTCATGGGATCTTTTATTATGGAACGAGTAAAGAGACTTGCTAGTAACGAGATTGAACTAGCTATGGAGATACCGACGATCGAATCTCGGGCAAGTAACATACCGATGGACAAACGGAACAGCATACGGGATTAACTGAATCCTTGACTAGAGGTTAACTCGATAAAGATCTTCGTAGAATATGTAGGAGACAATATGGGCATCCAGGTCCCGCTATTGGTTATTAACCAGAGAGTGTCCCGGTCATGTCTACATAGTTCTCGAACCCACAGGGTATGCGCACTTAAGGCTCGGTGACGTTTCAGTATAGTTGAATTATGTATGTTGGTGACCTAAGGTTTCTCGCAGACCCGGATGAGATCCCGGATGTTGCGAGGAGTTCCAGAGTGGTTTGGAGACGAAGATTGACATATAGGAAAGAGGTATTCGGGTTCCGGAAAGATTTTGGGCACTCCCGGTAAAGTAATGTGAGTGACGAATGGGTTTGGGGGTTCATCGGGACGGCCACCCACCCGGTGGGGGGCCACATAGGCCTAAGAGGTGGCACACCATCCCCTGGTGGGTTGGACGGCCAGCCCCATGGGCCTATGCGCCCAAATTGACAAGGTGGGGAGGACCCGACTAGGAGGAGGAGTCCTCCTAACGCCTCCACCAAACCAAATTGGAGGAGGACTCCTCCTCCTCTTGTATGCCACCGACAAGCCCTAGGGATTTTCCCTAGGGCGCCACCCCTTGCCTCCCTCCTATATATAGTGGAGAGGAGAGAGGTAGCCGACCCAAAGTCACGACGCAGCTCTCTCTCCCTCCACTAGTTCGTTCCACCTCATAGATTGATTCGGTAGTGCATGGTGAAGCCCTGCCACATCAGCTCCACCAACAGCGTCGCCACGCCAATGTGTTGTCGGAGAATTCATCTACATCTCTGCTCCCTCTTGCTAGATCAAGAAGGTGGAGATTGTCATCGATCTGTACGTGTGCTGAACGCGGAGGTGTCGTCCGTTCGACGCTAGATCGTGATTGGATCGCAGGACGACTTGCGATTTGGATCACGAAGACATTCGAATACATCAACCACATTTCTTAACGTTTCCCGCTTAGAGATCTACAAGGCTATGTGTATACGACATCTCCTCTCGTAGATGTCCATCACCATGGATAGATCTTGTATGTGCATAGGAAATTTTTTGTTTCCCGTGCAACGTTCCCCAACAGTTAGGATCCGCATACCCCAAAGTGAAAATAATTGGGATTCATTTCGATGATTACCATAGTATGAGGAGTTCAGTATTCACAATGTGTTAATGCTTTGTTCCAGTTCTCTATTAAAAGGAGGCATCAATATCCCTTAGTTTCCTTATGGACCCCGCTGCCACGGGAGTGTAGGACAAAAGATGGCATGCAAGTTCTTTTCCATAAGCACGTATGACTATCTATGGAATATGCCTACATTATATCGATGAATGGGAGCTAGTTCTGTGTCGCCCTATGTTTTGACTATTATATGCTGAATATTATCCATCAATATCACTGATCTAGTGCATGTGTGATGTGCAAATTATTTACTTCTCTAATGAAGCTGCTAGAATTGCAAAACATGTTAGAAACAAACAAGATGAACTAGATAAAAATAAACTGGTGGTAGACACATGTGTCATCCCAGTTAAAATTGGAGATCATTGCTATCATGGCCTATGTGATATTGGTGCTAGTAAGTGCTATGCCTTTTACACTATATCAAGAAAATATGCATGATATAGCATCCTTTGAAAATGAAGATATTGATGTCACTATTAAGCTTGCAAACCGTG
Organism: Hordeum vulgare subsp. vulgare; assembly: GCF_904849725.1. Lineage (NCBI taxonomy): Eukaryota > Viridiplantae > Streptophyta > Magnoliopsida > Poales > Poaceae > Hordeum > Hordeum vulgare. Next base: position 50,189,223 of record NC_058523.1, read on the forward strand.
ATACTATTTTGCCACTAGGGATTGTTAGAGATGTTGAAGTCTTGTGTGAAAAGTCAAGTACCCCACCGATTTCTTAGTACTTGGTTCGGAACAAGATAAACTTTGTCCCATCATATTTGATAGACCATTCTTGAATATGGTTAATTCTGAAATTAATTGTGCTACTGTACCTCTTGAGACTGCGTTGGTTTTCCCTTGAAGAGGAAAGGGTGATGGAGAAAAGTAGATAAGTATTTCCCTCAGTTTGTTGAGAACCAAGGTATCAATCCAGTAGGAGGAACAAGCAAGGCTCCAATAGTAGTACCTACACAAGGAATCAAACACTTGCACCCAATGCTATAAAGGGGTTGTCAATCCCTTCAAAGTTATTTGCAAGGATGAGATCTGATAGAGATAGGTATAAAATATTGATAGATATGAAAGTAAAACTAAAGTAAATAAATTGCAGCAAAGTATTTTTGGTTTATAGATCTGAAAATATAATATGGAAAATAGACTTGGGGGCATAGGTTTCACTAGAGGCTTCTCTCATAAACGAAAATAATACGATGGGTGAACAAATTACTCTCGAGCAATTGATAGAAAATCAAATAATTATGAAGATATCCAAGGTAATGATTATGCTTATAGGCATCACGTCTGTGTCAAGTAGACCGAAATGATTCTGCATCTACTACTATTACTCCACACATCGACCGACTCCTGCCTGCATCTAGAGTATTAAGTTCATGAAGAACAAAGTAACACATTAAGTAAGATGACATGATGTAGAGGGATAAACTCAAACAGTATGATGAAAACCCCATCTTTTTACCCTTGATGGCAACAATACAATACGTGCCTTGCTACCCCTGCTGTCACTGGGTGAGGACATCGCAAGATTGAACCCAAAACTAAGCACTTCTCCCATTGCAAGAATTACCAATCTAGTTGGCCAAACCGAACAAATAATTCGAAGAGACTGGCAAAGATATGAAATCATGCATATAAGAATTCGGAAGAGACTCAAATAATATTCATAGATAATCTGAACATAAACTCACAATTCATTGGATCTCGACAAACACACCGCAAAAGAGTATTACATCGGATAGATCTCCATGAAGATCATGAAGAATGTGGTATTGAAGATCAAAGAGAGAGAACAAGCCATCTAGCTACTAGCTATGGACCCGTAGGTCTGCGGTGTACTACTCACACATCATCGGAGGGGAAATGGAGTTGATGTAGATGCCCTTCGTGATCAATTCCCTCTCCGGTAGATTATCGAAAAAGGCTCCCAGATTGGATCTCACGAGAACAGAGGCTCTCGGCGGTGAAAAAGTATTTCCGTGGCTCTCTTTTGCAATGGGAGAATATTTGGGAATTTATAGGCCAAATAATAGGGCTAGGAGACCTACAGGGGACCCACAAGCCACGGGGCGCCCCCCCTAGGGCGCGCCATGCACGCTTGTGGCCTCTCGGCAGGTGCAATGCCCCCTACTCCAAGTCTTCTGGGTTTCTTCTGGTCCAAGAAAAATCATTCCGGAGATTTTATTCCGTATGGACTCCGTTTAATATTCCTTATCTGTAATATTCAAAAAAGTGGAAAAACAGAAACTGTCACTAGGCTCTAGATTAATAGGTTAGTCCCAAAAATAATATAAAACAACATATTAATGCATAAAAATCCAAAATAGATAATATAATAGCATGGAACAATCAAAAAATATAGATACGTTGGAGACGTATCAAGCATCCCCAAGCTTAATTCATGTTCGTCCTCGAGTAGGTATCTGATAAGAACACAATTGTTTATGCGGAATGCTACCTAACATATTTATCCATGTAATACTCTATAATGTGGCATGAATATTTAGATCCATAAGACTCAAAACACAAGTCTATATTGACATAAAAACAATAATACTTCAAGCATACTAATAAGGTAATTACTTCCTTTTGAAATAGCATGGTCTTAGAAAGGTAAACCTACAAAACCATATGGTCTCGCTATGCTCCATCTTCACCACACAAAGTATCTAAATCATGCACAACCCCGATGAAAATCAAGCAATTGTTTCACACTTTTTATGTTCTCAAACCTTTTCAACTCTCACGCAATACATGAGCGTGAGCCATGGATATAGCACTATAGGTGGAACGGAGTGTGGTGGAGGTTGCAAAAAGAAAGGAAGAAGATAGTCTCACATCAACTAGGCATATCAACGGGCTATGGAGATGCCCATCAATAGATATTAATGTGAGTGAGTAGGGATTGCCATGCAACAAATGCATTAGAGATATAAGTGTATATAAGCTCAAAAATAAAACTAAGTGGTTGTGCAAATGATGTAATTCTAGTAGTTATATGAAAGTGACAACATAGGAGACTCTCTATGAAGAACATGGTGCTACTTTGAAGCACAAGTGTGGAAAAAGATAGTAGCACTGTCCCTTCTATCTTCCTCTCATTTCTTCTACCTTTTTTTGGTGGGATTCTTTGGCCTCTTTTATTTTTTCTGGGCTTTGCTGGCCTCTTTTTTTTGTAAAGTCCGGATACTCATCCCAACTTGTAAGGGAATTATAGCTTCCATCATCCTTTTTCTCACATGGGACAATGCTCTAATAATGCAAATCATCACACTTTTATTTATTTACAACTCAAAAGATTACAACTCGATATCTAGAACAAAGTATGACTCTACAAGCAATATGGAAGTGTGGTGCGTGTCATAAAAACAAGGTTGTGGTGTTGCATGGCAATATATCTCGGAATGGCTATGAAAATGCCATAATAGGTAGGTATGGTGGTTGTTTTGAGGAAAATATATGGTGGCTATTTTGAGGAAGGTGGGTTTAATGTACCGACGAAAGTTACGCGGTACTAGAGAGGCAAGCAAAGGTGGAAGGGTGAGAGTGACTATAATCCATGAACTCAACATTAGTCATAAAGAACTCACATACTTATTGCAAAAGCCTATTAGCTATTGAAGCAAAATATTAGACGCATGCTCCTAGGGGGAGGGTTGGTAGGAGTTAACCATTGCGTGATCCCGACCTCCACACAAAGGTTGATATTCATTAAACAAGTCATGCTCCGACTTCATCACATAACAGTTCACCATACGTGCATGCTACGGGAATCACAAGCTTTAACACAAGTATTTTTTTAATTCACAATTACTTACTAGCATAACTCTTATATTATCATCTTCACATCTCAAAACTATATGCAAGGAATCAAACTTCTCATCATATTCAATGCACTTAATATGAAAGTTTTTATTATATCCCTCCTGGATGCCTATTATATTAGGACTAAATTCATAATCAAAACCAATTACCATGTTTTTTAAAGAACTCTCTAAATAATATGAGTGAAGTACGAGAGTTTAATAATTTCATAACACCGTCGTGCTCTAAAAGATATAAGTGAAGTACTAGAGCAACATTGCCTAGCTCAAAAGATATAAGTGAAGCATAAAGAGTATTCTAATAAATTCATGATTCACTGTGTGTGTCTCTCTCAAAAGATGTGTACAGCAAGGATTATAGTGGTAAACTAAAAATTAAAGACTCATATCATACAAGACGCTCCAAGCAAAACACATATCATGTGGTGAATAAAAATATAGCCTCAAGTAAATTTATCGATGGATTGAAGACGAAAGAGGGGATGCCTTCCGGGGCATCCCCAAGATTAGGCTCTTTGGTATCCTTGAATATGGCTTGGGTGCCTTAGGAATCCCCAATCTTAGGCTATTTCCACTCCTTATTCCGTAGTCCATCAAATCTTTACCCAAAACTTGGAAACTTCACAACACAAAACTCAACAGAAAACTCATGAGATTTGTTAGTATAAGAAAAATAAATCACCACTTTAGGTACTATTGTGAACTCATTATTTATTTATATTGATGCAATATTTACGGTATTCCAACTTCTCCATGGTTCATACCCCCCCCCCATACAACCCATAGATTCATCAAAATAAGCAAACAACACAAAGAAAACACAATCTGTCAAAAACAGAACAGTTTGTAGCAATCTGTTTACTTTGAATACTTTTGTAACTCCAAAAATTCTGAACAATTAGGAAGATCTGGAAAATTTGTAAACCAATCTTGTGTAAAAAAAACATATTCAAAAGCATGTACCAGTGAATTTATAAAATTCCTGGACTTAGAGCAAAAGTTTCTGTTTTTCAGCAAAATCAACTTCAAACACCATAGACAATCCCAAAGGTCTTACTTGGCTCAAACACTAATTAAAACAAGAAAACACAATTATTACAGAGGTAATAATGTGTGCAGAACTCAAAAATAAAAACTAAAAGAAAAACAAAAGCAAATAAAATTGGGTTGCCTCCCAAGTTGCGCTATTATTTAACGCCCCTAGCTAGGCATAATGATTTCAATGATGCTTGCATAAAAAGTAGTAATTGAGATATGCAAAAGAGCATCATGAATAGCATGAAAAACACATTTAAGTCTAACTCACTTCCTATGCATATGTATTTTGTGAGCAAACAATTTATGGGAACAAGAATCAACTAGCATAGGAAGGCAAAACAAGCATAACTTCAAAATTTCGAACACATAGAGAAGAAAATTGATATTATTGGAATATGTAAAAGCATGTGTTCCTCTCTCATAGTAATTTTCAGTAGCATCATGAATAAATTAAACAATATAACTATTGCAGAAAGCATTATTTTCATGATCCACATGCATAAGAGTCTTACAATCTTCCAAGGTAGTGGGATTAACATTAACTAAAGTCACGACCTCTCCAAACCCACTATTATCAAAAGATTCAAAAGATTGAACACTCTCCAAATATGTGGGATTCTTAATATCTAACATTGACACTCTTCCAAAACCACTTTTGATATCATATTCATCAAGAGCATTAAATAAATAATCAAGATCATAAGAAGCATTATCACCCCAATCATGATCATTGCAATAAGCAGTGGTCATGGCAAATTCATCAAATATAACATCCCCAAGCTTGTGGGTTTTCATATCATTAGCACAATTGATATTAATAGAATTTATAACAATATCATTTCAATCATGCTTTTCATTCGAGGAAACATCGTGAATCACTTCATCACAATTTTCAGATTCACGAATCTCAAGCAAAACTTCATGGAGATAATCAAGTACACTCAACTCACTAGCAATTGGTTCATCATAATTGGATCTCTTGAAAAGATTAGCAAGTTGATGAGGATCCATATCAATAGATTTTTAGCAAGCAAAGATGCAAGCAAATAGAAGGCACGTGGTAGCACAAGTAGACAAAAAGAGATTCAGCGAGAAAAAGGAGAATAAAATGACAAATCTTTTTGGTATTTTCTGAAAATCATTTTAGTATTGGGGGAGAGGAAAACGAGAGGCAAATGGAAAATAAAGTAAATTCAAGAGATGAGTTTGTGATGGGTACTTGGTAGGCTTGATCTTGCTATGTATCCTCCGCGGCAACGGTGCCAGAATTCCTTCTTGCTACCTCTTGAGCTTGCGTTGGTTTTCCCTTGAAGAGGAAAGGGTGATGCAACAAAGTAGATAAGTATTTCCCTCACTTTGTTGAGAACCAAGGTATCAATCCAGTAGGAGGAACAAGCAAGGCTCCAATAGTAGCACCTACACAAAGAATCAAACACTTGCACCCAACGCTATAAAGGGGTTGTCAATCCCTTCAGAGTTATTTGAATGGATGAGATCTGATAGAGATAGGTATAAAATATTGATAGATATGAAAGTAAAACTAAAGTAAATAAATTGCAGCAAAGTATTTTTGGTTTTTTTGGTTTATATATCTGAAAACAAAATATGGAAATAGACCCCGGGGCCATAGGTTTCACTAGAGGCTTCTCTCATAAAGGAAAATAATACGGTGGGTAAACAAATTATTATCGAGCAATTGATAGAAAAGCAAATAATTGTGAAGATATCCAAGGCAATGATTATACATATAAGCACCACGTCCGTGTCAAGTAGACTAAAACGATTCTGCATCTACTACTATTACTCCACACATCGACCGACTCCTGCGTGCATCTAGAGTAGTAAGTTCATGAAGAACAGAGTAACGCATTAAGTAAGATGACATGATGTAGAGGGATAAACTCAAACAATATGATGAAAACCCCATCTTTTTAACCTTAATGGAAACAATAGAATACGTGCCTCGCTACCCCTACTGTCACTGGCTGAGGACACCACAAGATTGAACCCAAAACTAAGCACTTCTCCCATTGCAAGAATTACCAATCTAGTTGGCCAAACCAAACAAATAATTCGAAGATACTTGCAAAGATATGAAATCATGCATATAAGAATTCAGAAGAGATTCAAATAATATTCATAGATAATATGAACATAAACTCACAATTCATTGGATCTCGACAAACACACCGCAAAAGAGTATTACATTGGATAGATCTCCATCAAGATCATGAAGAACATGGTATTGAAGATCAAAGAGAGAGAAGAAGCCATCTAGCTACTAGCTATGAACCCGTAGGTCTGTGGTGAACTACTCACACATCATCGGAGGGGCAATGGAATTGATGTAGATGCCCTCCGTGATTAATTCCCTTTCTCACATATTACCGGAAAAGGCTCCGAGATTGGATATCATGGGAACAGAGGCTTCCGGTGGAGGAAAAGTATTTTTGTGGCTCTCTTTTGCAATGGAGAATATTTGGGAATTTATAGGCCAAATAATAGGGCTAGGAGACCTGCAGAGGACCCGCAAGCCAGGGGCGCGCCCTGCAAGCTTCTGGCCTCCCGGCAGGTGTCGTGCCCCCTACTCCAAGTTTGTTTCATGTCTTCTCGTCCAAGAAAAATATTTCTGGAGATTTTATTACGTTTGGACTCCGTTTAATATCCTTATCTACAATATTCAAAAATGTGAAAAAAAAAACAGAAACTGGCACTAGGATCTAGATTAATAGGTTAGTCCCAAAAATAATATAAAACAACTTATTAATGCAAATAAAACATCCAAAATAGATAATATAATATCATGGAACAGTAAAAAATTATAGATGCATTGGAGACATATCAGCTACTAAGAAGGTTAAAGTGATCTTTGGTGATATTTCTCATGAGTTTAACTTCTCTAAGTTTAGAAAGAAACCACATGAAAAAGAATTTCCTAGTAAGGATAAATAATTGGTCTTGCCTCTATTTCTGTACCTCCTACCGATCCACTAGAAAAATATTTGCTAGACCACGAAAATGATATGCATTTGAATGAAAGGAATGAAATAGATAGGATACTCCTTGATCAACAACTTGTTATTAAGTACAATTTACTAGTAGAAATTTTAGGTGATCCTCCTTCACCCAAAGGAGATCTCGTATTTGAGCTGAAGGCTTTACCTGATACCTTGAAATATGCTTATCTTGATGACAAGAAGATACATCTTGTTATTACTAGTGCTAACCTTTCAAAACATGAAGAAAAGAGATTACTCAAAACTTTAAGGAAGCACATGGCCGCTATTGGATACACTCTTGATGATCTTAAAGGCATAAGCCCCACTCTCTGTCAGCACAAGATTAATATGGAACCTGATGCTAAACCAGTTGTTGATCATCAATGTCGTATCAACCCTAAGATGAAAGAGGTGGTAAGAACTAAAATACTAAAACTTCTGGAGGCAGGTATAATCTATCATATTGCTAATAGTAGATGGGTGAGTCCCATTCATTGTGTTCCTAATAGAGGTGGTATAAATGTTGTTCCTAATGATAAAAATGAACTTATTCCAAAAGGATAATAATTGGTTATAGGATGATAATTGATTTCAAGAAATTGAATAAGGCTACTAGAAAAGATCATTACCCATTGCCTTTTATCGATCAAATGTTAGAAATATTATCTAAGCACACACACTTTTGCTTTCTTGATGGTTACTCTGGATTCTCTCAAATACCTCTATCAAAAGAGGACCAAGACAAAACTACCTTTATTTGTCCCTTTGGAACTTATGCTTATAGGTGTATGCATTTTGGTCTATGCAATGCACCTGCTACCTTTCAAAGATGTATGACTCTGACTTTTGTGAAAAGATTGTTGATGTTTTCATGGATGATTTTTCTGTTTACGGGACTTCTTTTGATGATTGCTTGAGCAACCTTGATAGAGTGTTGCAGAGATGTGAAGAAACTAATCTCGTCTTGAGTTAGGAGAAGTGCCACTTTATGGTTAATGAAGGTATAGTGCTTGGGCATAAAATTTCTGAATGCGGTATTGAGGTGGATAAGGTCAAAGTTGATGCAATAGAGAAAATGTCTTGACCAAGAAATATCAAAGGTATAAGAAGTTTCCTTGATCATGCTAGTTTCTATAGGCGTTTCATTAAATATTTCTCAAAGATTTCCAGGCCATTAACTAATCTTCTCCAAAAAGATGTTCCTTTTGTTTTTATGATGATTATGTAGACGCCTTTGAAATACTTAAGAAAGACTTAATTTTTGCACCTATTGTCCAACCACCTTATTGGAACCTACCCTATGAAATTATGTGTGATGCTAGTGATTATGTTGTTGGTGTTGTTCTAGGGCAAAGAGTAGACATGAAATTGAATGTTATCCATTATGCTAGTAAGACCCTAGACACCGCTCAAAGGAATTTTGCTACTACTGAAAATGATATTTTAGCAGTAGTGTTTGCATGTGATAAGTTTAGGCCTCACATTGTTGATTCTAAAGTAACGATTCACACTAATCATGCTGCTATTAAATACCTTATGGAAAAGAAAGATGCTAAACCTAGACTCGTTAGATGGGTGTTACTACTCCAAGAATTCAATTTGCATATCGTTGATAGGAAGGGAGTTGATAACCTTGTAGAAGATAACTTGTCTAGGATGGAAAATGTTCTTGATGACCCACTACCTATTGATGATAATTTTCCTAATGAGCAACTTGTTGTTATAAACACTTCACGTAGTACTCCATGTTATGCGGATTATGCTAATTAGATTTTTGTTATATATATTCCGCCTAGCTCCACGTATCAACAAAAGAAAAAAATCTTCTATGATTTATGACATTACATTTGGGATGACCCACATCTTTATAATGAAGGAGTCGATGGTGTTCTTAGACGTTGTATACCTGAGCATGAGCAGGAACAAATTCTATGGAAATGTCATTTTGAAGCCTACGGAGGACATCATGTTGATGATAGAACTGCACACAAGGTATTACAATCCGGTTTCTATTGGCCTACTCTTCTTAAATATGCTCGTAAGTATGTACTTTCTTGTGATGAATGTCAAAGGGTTGGTAATATTGATAAACGTTAGGAAATGCCTATGAACTATTCACTTGCTATTGAGCAATTTTATGTGTCGGGTTTTGACTTTATGGGACCTTTTCCTTCCTCGAATGGATAAACTCATATTCTAGTTTGTGTTGATTACATTACTAAGTGGGTAGAAGTTATTCCAACTAGTAGTGCTGATCATAACACTTCTATTAAAATGCTTAAATACATTATCTTTCCGAGGTTTGGTGTCCCTAGATATTTAATGACTAATGGTGGTTCATATTTTCTTCATGGTGCTTTCCATAAACTTCTAGCTAAATATGATGTTAAGCATAGAATTGCATCACCTTATCATCCTCAATCTAGTGGTCAAGTTGATCTCAACAATCGAGAAATAAAATTAATCTTGCAGAAGACTGTCAATATAGGTCTAGAAAGAATTGCTCTAAGAAACTTGATTATGCTTTGTGGGCTTATATGACTGCTTATAAGAATCCCGTGGGGATGTCCCCATATAAAATGGTCTATGGAAAAGCTTATCATTTACCTCTTGAGTGAGAACATAAGGCTTATTAGGCAATTAAAGAACTTAATTATGATTTTAAACTTGCTGGTGAGAAGACATTATTTAATATTAGCTCACTGATGAATGGAGGACACAAGCTTATGAAAATACTAAGTTCTTTAAGGAAAAGGTTAAAAGATGGAACGACAAGAGAATTCAAAAGCGAGAATTCAATGTAGGAGACTTAGTGGTTTTGTACAATTCTCATTTTAATTTTTTTGCACGGGAAATCCTCTCCAAATGGGAAGGACCTTATGTTATCGAGGATGTTTATCGCTCCAGTGCTATAAATATTAATAACTTCAAAGGTAAAAACCCGAGAGTGGTGAATGGGCAAAGAATCAAGCATTATATTTCAGGGACACCCATTAATGAGGAAACTAATGCCATCCAAGTCATAACACCGGAGGAGCACATAAAGGAAGTCTTACGGAACACTCGAGAAACCTGAAAAAGGGGCACGTACATGGTACGGTAAGTTAACTGACTCCAAAAATTCCAAAAAAATAATATTTACTGGTTTTGGTATTTTAGAAAGAAAAAAACAGAGTCGAGGGGACCCACAAGGGAGGCACAAGCCAAGAGGGCGTGCCCCTGGCCGCGCCCTCATGGCTTGTGGGCCCCTCATGCGCCTCCCAGACTCTGAATTCTTCCCGATCATGTATTCTTACGTAGAAAAAATCATTATATATACCCCATGTGTTTTAACCACCGCATCATGATATTTTCCTTTGTTCTAGTTTCGAGCTATTTTCTGACATATTTAGATCGCCATGACTTCACCAAGCCCTTCCAAGGACAAGTTTTTTGAGAAGGTCATCAACCCCTACGTGTGGGAGGTGATGAAGCACCCTCAAGCCATTGAGATGCATGAGGGGGTGCTTCACATCCGGGACATTCAAGGTCCCAAGAAGGAGGGAAGAGAGAAGGTCATGCTTGCAATGGTGTAATATGAGATCTTCAAGTGCCAAGGGATGGTGGAGCATGGTCTGAGTGCTAACCACTCTATGATCACGGATTTTGTCTGGGAAAACTAGTTGGACACAAAGAACGTGGTGGGGGGATTCTCTATAAGCTTCAAGATCGGATCGATCACCTCCAAGATCAAATCAATGAACTCCAAGGTCAAAATTGTGAGTATGAATCTACGATTCAGAGAATGACCTTCGTTGTTGGTTTAAGGACTCCCATACAAAATTTTCTTTCTATGACGGGGAGTCTATGCCCTGGAGTACTCAGGAGAATCCTGCTACACCACCACCATGACCTAGGGAGGATGCTTGAGTACATGAGTATGTGTACCACCCTTTTCTTGTTCCAAACTCAGGGGAGGTGCCCCGGTATCATATGACCATCACTTCCATCATTACTATCTATCTTAGTTCGATCATTAGTTGTTTCATGATTTAAGAAATAAATTCCAAAATTGCTTTGCTTAGAATTTTTTGCTTTGAGTTCCATCTAATCTTGTAATCGAGTATGTGAGATATATAATAAAGAATACTTGAGTTTTTGTGGTTTACCCGTGGGCACCCATGATCATAGCATGTCAATAAAAAGAAAGATAAAGATCATATGCTCATCTCATGAGAAGTAATGACTCCGCACAAAAAGGGTATACGTGATAAAAGCTATTGATAGTAAACAAACATAGTATTAGTCATTGTTGCAATCTAAGCAAGATAATGATAGAGGAGAGGAGACTCACATATAAATACACTATCCTGGACATCTTTTATGATTGTGAACCTTCATCAAATATTATATAATGATCAAGTGTTGATGTTGGACATGGAATACAACGTATTGAACATGGTAGTTTATATTCGCATAGAAGTTATATGGTATTGGATCCTTCAACATGTGATGCTTTCCTTAGATCCTTTGCTAGCCCAAACATTCTGTGCCAAGTAGAGATGCTACTTGTGCATCCATAACACCGAAGCCCAGTTTCTTGCCATGAGAGTCCACAATACCTACCTATGGATTGAGTAAGTTCCTTCAAGTAAGTTATCACCGGTGCATCAAGCAATAAGAATTGCTCCTAAATATGTATGATATTTTATAGCAAGGGAAAATAAGCTTTGTACGATCTTGTGATGGCAAAGAAATAAAAGTGACAGAGTGCATACTAAAGTTTTCTATCATAATGGGCAATATAAAGTGGCGTTCCTTTGAATTAAGAGTTCACACATCCAAAAAATTAAAAGTGCGTGACAACCTCTGCTTTCCTCTGTGAAGGTCCTATCTTTTACTTTCAGGAGTTTAACTTTGTGCTTGAGTCAATAAAGTTCACCTCTCTTCCAACCTATTAATTCTATAGTGGCAAACCTCATTCGTTGAGGAAAGATTCACATTTATATATCCAAGTGGATGTAGATGATCATAATTCATTATTGTTGACATTATCCTTGAGATAAATAAGTTGGGTCACAAATCATTTAAGCCCCTATCTTCCTATGTGTCCTACAGAAATATGAGCTCCAAAACTATGCCTTAAGCGTGAGCAATCATAGAAGATTAAATGATAGTTGAGTATGTGAACTTGCCAAAAAATAAAGCTCTTATATAAACCCCCCCTCTGGATTATGATGAATTATGATTGCCCCAATGACTGAGAACATAGTTTGTTAATTTTCAATAAAGTTTATGCTTCATACTCCAATAGTTGTGAATGTATTGTTACTTGTTTATGAGAAGTCATATGATAAAATACTTGCTGCTATGCTAATATTCATGATGCTCTCATGCTCGTATTCTGTTTTTATCGACACCTCTCTCTCTCTAATCATGTGGTCGTTATTTTTGAGTTCGGCTTTCGCTTGAGGACAAACGAGGCCTAAGCTTGGGGGAGTTGATACACTCATTTTGCATCATGAATTACTATTGATATTTGTGTTGATCCTATCCATTATCCATTATTATCATACAATTCTTATGCCTTTTCTCTCTGAATATGCAAGGTACATTAGTGAGAGGGAAATATCTGGAAACTAGAATTCTGGACGGGAAACCGAGAAAAAGGCAAAAAAAATCAACTTGCTCCAAATGACCTAAAACTTTACGCAGATTTTTTCTGGAATATTTGAGAATTTCTGGGCCAAAACTATACCTGAGAGAGGCCACCAGCTGGGCACAAGCCAACAGGGCACATCCCCCTAGCCGCGTCCTGATGGCTTGTGGGGCCCCAGCTGACCCTCTGGCGACCATCTTCTCCTATACGATGTGTTTTACCCTAGAAAAAATAATCATAAGTTATCTTTCAGGGCGAAGCGCCGCCGTCTCGAGGTGGAAACCTGGGTAGAGGCCCTTTTGCTCTCCGGCACAGAGATTCTGTCGGGGGGAATTCCCCTCCGAGAGGGGGAAATCGAAGCCATGTCGTCATCAATGCTTCCTCCTTCGTGGGAGGACCAATCTTCATCAACATCTTCACCAGGACCATCTCATCTCCAACCCTAGTTCACCATGTGTATTCAATCTTTGTCTCAAAACCTCAGATTGGTACGTGTGGGTTACTAGTTGTGTTGATTACATCTTGTAGTTGATGCTTGTTGGATTACTTGGTGGAAGATATTATGTTCAGATTCTTAATTATTATTATTTCATGTCTGATCTTGAACATGTTGATGATGTGTGAGTAGTAATTGTTATTCCTCGGGACATGGGAGAAGTCTTGTTATAAGTAATCATGTAAAGTTGGTATTCGTTTGATATTTTGATGATGTGGATGTTGTTACTTCTCTTAGTGGTGTCATGTGAACGTCGACTACATGACACTTCACCATGTTATGGGCCTAACAGAAGTCATTGTGGAGTCAAAAATAGATGATGGGTTGTGAGAGTGACAGAAGCTTAAACCCTAGTTTATGCATTGCTTCATAAGGGGTTGATTTGGATCCACATGTTTCATGCTATGGTTAGATTACTCTTAATTCTTCTATCATAGTTGTGAATGCTTGGGAGAGTGGGTAATCATAAGTAGGTTTTTAGTTCAAGTAAGAACAACACCTTATAACTGGTCCACCCACATATCAAATCATCAAAGTAGCGAATGCAAATCAACTTAAAATGATGAACATGAGTAGATAAAAATTCACATGTGTCCTCGGGAGCCTTGCTTTATATAAGATAACTTTCAGGTCTGTCCTTTGCTATAAAAAGGATTGGGCTACCTTGCTACACATTTTCTACTATTGTTACTTGTCACTTGTTATGAATTATCTTCCTACAAAACCATATATCGCTGTTACTTACAACACTTGTAGAGAATTCCTTGCTGAAAACTACTTATCATTTCCTTCTGCTCCTCGTTGGGTTCGACACTCTTATTGAAATGACTATGATTGATCCCCTATACTTCTGGGTTATCAACTACCCATTTGCAAGCTGATACAATATAAAGATGATGCATGCCCAAGTCTTGCGCCAACGAGAAAGCCTCTCGGCAGGCTAAATCTTCTAGAGTAGGAGGATCAACGATGCCACGAATCACTAGCACTGAAGACCCAAGATAGTTACCATCTCGGTCTCGACAAATTGTTGCTGCTATGCCCACGTTGTGCTCTCCACTAATAATCCCCCGTAAACATTAATTTTTATTTATCCTGTGGTAGGCGTGATCTAGTGGCGTTGCCCAATATTGCATGTAGCCCGAATCATATTAGGTCGTTGTGGTGTTCCCAATGGGTGATCCAGTTCCGAAATAAAGCTTGAAAAAAAACTATGAGTTCCATACGGGCTTTTGATTAATCCTTTCATGAATAAGCTTTCTTCTTGTATACCATATTGCCCAAAGAGTGTTTGACATTCGTGTGAATTCTTCGTGGCTTCGGACATCTATCATAGAAAAGAGCTGGTTCTTATCATCTCTTTCCGTTGTTTCGATCATATGTTCCAAAAGGTCATGGTCCACTAGAACCCATACACAACATGCCATGGTGCACTTAATGAGGCTATGTCGCCATGAGTGTTGAGCCCCACATGTAAAACATTGGTCATGGTGTGCTTTCGAACATCCTCCATCGGCAACAAATTCTGTGATAATCTCCATAAGGAAACTTCTATTTTTGTAGGCACTGAGATTTTCCAAAGAGTGGACCAGGATTTCTCAATTCCTGGGCTTTTTGAGGAGCCAACTCCATTTTCTAGCCAGTCTTCCTGTCGCTTCTTGATAGCCACGAGCATTCTATAAGCTATGCGAACCAAGAAGACCCCATTCTTTTTGAAGTTCCATGACCAAAAATCATCTATAGCCCTCGTGCATACTAGAATCTGCAAGATAGCAGTCGATTGTAAGGCAAAACAACATGATCAATAAATTGTGCATTCCATCTTGCATTACACGGATCCAACTGTTCGGAGACCAACTGAGACAGATCTGTAGTAAGTGACACAATTTATCTCATATTTTCTGCTCGCAGGATCCAATTCATATCCCAAATATTCGTTCAGTCCCAATCCTCCTAATGAGTCCTCTCCAAAGTATCGCGTCCATCAATGACCGATCGCCATAGTTGCAACAGATGATTGCCTAATTCAGCCGATAGGAATTCAGTGTTGGGATAATACACTGCTTTTAAAATTCTAGCACTCAATGACTCTAAGTTCTTAAGTATCCGCCAAGCCTGCCTAGCTAGGAGATCTAGGTTGAAAATTTTAAAATCTCGAAAGCCTAGTCCTCTCATGTATTTAGGCATGTGTCCGAGGAGATCTAATAAGATTTTGATTCTCCTTCTTTGTTGTTCCACCGGAAAGCTTTGATCATGAACGTAGTTGCTCATATATCCCTCTATAAAACGTTCATCAACTAATTGCTCTCACCCACGACGTTGTGGGGTCAGCCACACCACGCATGCTTTTCCTTTTTTTAGAAATCTCGCCTTCCTTATTCATTCAAAGAACATGGAATAGGTAGAATGTTCGTGTCATGGGGGGAGCCAAGCCACACATGTCTACCTTCACCTAAATCACAAGCAAATTTTGCAAAATTAATGGCTTCAACACTAAGACCCCTAGTCTCAATAGAAAAAGACCTAGACTGAAATCTATTACATCGATACTTGATCTCTTGATAAATAGTTACATTGGGTCCTCCTGTCCCCCTAGTGATGTCATTAACCACCTCCTGACAGGATGAAGCAACACAAATGTTGTGTTTGTCGAGGTCCTCAGCGGGAGATAAAGCTTCTCGGTAGGCATAAGACTCCCATATAGCATGATCATTGGATCCCCGGAAAACCACAGCCGAAGACCCCAAGTAGAGGCCAATGTGATCACGGCAAATGGCCGCCACCACTCCTCCATGGAATAGGCTTGAAACAATCCCTAAAACATTGATCTTGATGGACCCTAGTGGAGGGGGACTCCATGATGCCTCCGGTAGCTGAACTGCTGCTGACAGGCCTCTCGTAGTGCTGCTTGCTGCGTGTCCCAGCTCTGCAAGAAAATTATCAATTAAGGTCTTCGTTTGCTGTGGGCTTTGGAAGATAGCTTCATATACCACCTTGCGCCTTGCATACCAGATGGACCACATGGTAACAACCATCCGATAGAAGCTATGATGGTCCAAAGAATCACTAAGCTCGAAGAGCCAGCGCCTAGCATTCAGTTCAATGTTACTTGCCATTTGAGAGACGATCCCCTCGTATGTAAGCGCCCATACACATCTGGCCATGGTACAAGAGAGCACAGCATGTCGCCAAGAATCTGGGCCGCCGCAAAGTGGGCATACATCCTGATATCCTATCTTCCTATGCTTCAGCACATCTGTAGACGGGAGAGAATGATGCGCCAATCTTCACAGAAAAAATCTAACTTTGGATGGGACCGATAGCTTCCACAGGGAGCACCACAATTTCTCATCCCTCAGGGAATGAGAGGAGCCGATGCGTACCTCAAGCCAATCCTCCTGCCGCAATTTGGTCTACAGAAGCAGCTTCTTGGCCGACGAGACAGAAAATTTACCCTTTTTGTCATGAAACCATGCCTAGGAATTTGTGGTATTGTTAGTGCAAATCAGAATCTTCAGGATGGCAATCGGATCAATCGGTAGGAAAACTGACCGTACGAATCCTTCATTCCATGAAGCCGTTGCTGGGGAAAGCAATTCGGCCACCTTGGTGGTGGTAGTGGGGGGGTTGATGTCAAAAAAGTGATCGGACGGGGTGTAGTTTCCTTCGGGATCCAATTGTCATCCCATATGTTTGTAGTCTGTCCATTCCCTATCCGCGTGATGAGTCCCTGCTTAAGTAGACCCCGTCCCACGATGATGGCTCACCAAATCTGAGATGGTTTGGACCCAATTTCAGCATCTAAGATTGTGCCATTGGGGAAGTATGATGCCCTCAATATTCTAGCACTCAAAGTTTTAGGTTCCCGTAATAACCTCCAAGACTGTCTTGCGAGCAGAGCCAAATTGAAGATCTCCAAGTCTTTAAATCCTAGACCCCCAAGATTCTTTGGTCGAGTCATGATGTCCCAAGAGACCCATGCATGTTTACGATCTCCTTGCTTGCAACCCCACTAGAACCTCTGAATGGTGGATTTTGTATGATCACATAGTCCTCGTGGAATCTTGAAGCAGGACATCAAGAAAACTGGGATGGCTTGGGCTACAGATTTGATTAACAGATCCTTACCCCCAGCCGAGAGGCACTTGCTCATCCACCCTTTCACCTTGTCCCAAACTCTGTCCGAAAGGAACTTAAAAGTTCCCTTCTTCGAGTGGCCGACATCTGTTGGCATCCCCAGATATTGATCACTAAGAGACTCATTGGGCACCTACACATATCCTTTTACCGCAATTCTGATAGTTTCTGGGCAGCCTTTATTAAAAAAGATAGAAGACTTCTCTCAACTTATCCGCTGTCCCGAGGCCATACGATATGAATCCAACAGGTTTGATACCTCCTCCGTTCCATTAACACTTGCCCTGAAGAACAGCAGGCCGTCATCCGTGAATAAAAGGTGGTTCACCGCCGGGGACATTGGTGCCACCTTAAAGTCGCTGATCTGGGACGACTGGTTTTGAGATTTTAAGAGGCCAGAGAGGTCATCTGCTGCTAACAGGAAAATGTATGGAGAGATAGGATCTCCCTGTCAAATACCTCAAGTAGGTTAAATTGTTCGGATATGTTACCATTGAACATTACTAAAAATGAGACCGAGCTAAGCATATTCATAATTACCTACACCCATGGTGCCGCAAAGCCCAACTTCAACATGATTGCTTCTAGATATGTCCATTCCACCGATCATATGCTTTCATCATATCAAGTTTCAGAGCAGCATAGCTATTTCTCTTAGCTCGATTCCCCTTCATATAGTGTAAGCACTCATAGGCAGATATAATATTCTCAGTGATTTGCCTACCGAGAACAAATTCCGATTGTTCTTCAGAGATAATCTCCGGAAGAAACATCTTGAGACGGTTGGCAAGTACCTTAGAGGCTATCTTATAGAGTACATTGCAAAGACTGATGGGACGAAATTGAGACCGTGATGTAGGATTTTGTACCTTGGGAATCAAAACCAACAAAGTATCATTTATCCCCTCATGGCTCTCTTCTCCTCGAACAATGCTCTACACCACTTCCGTTACATACGGACCACAAATATCCCAATGTTTCTGAAAAAATGAGCTCGGAACCCATTTGGCCCTGGGGACTTTGTTGGGAACATTTGTAACAAAGCCGTTTTGACCTCCATTGGATCGTAAGGGGCCAGCAGAGTGCTATTCATCGTCGGAGTAACTTTGAGAGGGACATGTTGCAGAACATTTTCCACCCCCCTGGATCCCTTCTGATGTGTACACGTGCTTGTAATACTCGATCGCCAGCTATTGCATCTCAGTCACTTCCTCAGTTATTTGCCCGCCCGGCCATTGCAATGCTTTGATAAAATTATTTTGATGTCTCATTGATGCCCTCATGTGGAAAAACCTGGTGTTGCGGTCCCCTTCAGCAAGACATTGAACACGAGACCGCTTCACGAAGATATAACTCGATTAATCTATCATTGATTTTTGTTTCAGCATGAGAAGGGCCCGAACGGGTTGTGTTGCACCGCAAGCGTTCCAACTCCTTATTCAAACTTCGTATCTCCCCTCTGACACTACAAAAGGTAGATTTAGCCGAGGTTCCAAGATTGTAAGCTAGATCCTCCAACTTTGCTCGCACGGCGTTCGCCGAGAGGTTTTGATCGTAAGATTGCCAAAAATATGAGACTGTCGGCTTGAGTTCAATGTGGGAGTCCCACATCACCTCATACCTAAACAACTTCCCATTCAACCTGGCCGGTGGTTCGTCAAGTTGAATTCTAAGGGCCGAGTGATCTGAAGTTTCCATGGTGAGATGCTCAACTATCGTTGATGGAAAACGAGAGTTCCAATCAGGGGTGCCTAGAGCTCTCTCTAGCCGCACCTGGGTATACGAACCACTTGCCACTCTTTTTTCAAAAGTCCATTTCGTCTCCTTGAAGCCTAAGTCCAAGAGTTCAAAAACATCAACTGCTTCGCGGAATCCTTGAATGTGAGATTGGCTCCTAGAACCGATCCCCACATGTTCATCATGTTTTAGGACTTGATTAAAGTCATCAATGCAAAGCCATGGCAGGTCTTGCAACATGGACAAAATTTTCATTGTGTCCCATGTGTGATGACGAGAGTGAGTGCGGGCATCACCATAGAAACAAGTGAGTCTCCAAGGATCGCTACCCGGATCAGAGATTTTACAGTCAATATGGTACTTTGAGTAACCTAAAATTTCAAGTTGTATATCATCGTTCCAAAATAAATCTAATCCTCCACTCCGACCGGAGGAATCAACAATAAAGGCATTATCGAAACCTAAACTGCTCTTCAACGTTTTATTCCTACTCCTAGTGATTTGGGTTTCAACAATGCCGAGTACTCTAGGGGCAAACTTTTGTGCTATCTCGCGACGCTCTTGGACTTTCGGGGCGTTGCCAATACCCCGACAGTTCCAACATAAGAGATTCATTGTCCCCGGCGGTCCTCCAACGTGGAGGCCGCTGATTGTGCATTTTGTTGTTTGTTACCTTCTAGAGACTTCTTGATTCCTCCACTATTGATCCTCTCAGCTACCTGACCCGATCGCATGTGCTTTGGGTCTCGTATCGGGGGAGGGCTTGGAGGCACAACATCCCCTCCCTTACTAGCTAAGACGAGCTCATTCCCAGAGTTGACATTCGTCTCACGTCTTGCGGCCACCTCGTCCAAGGCCCTCTTCCTGTTATCCTTAGTTGGATCCATCTCCACATCATCTGATTCCTGTTTGTCCTGGGCATCAGCCTCGGTATTAACCTCCTGTCCCTCACCATCAACATTCATGTCATGCTTCCCTTGTCTCTGGTTGTAGTTCTGGTGTCTCGTACCCCAAGCTGTAGTGGCCGGGGCACACAAGTTTTTGAAGATCAAAGCCGACGGAGGATGCACCCCGTCTCCATGCTCTTTGAATTCGTGGCCCATCATCCCGCAAACTTGGTACCAGTCCGGCAGCCGCTCATATTTAACCACAAAAATTTCTCTCGCGCCCCCTTCGATAATTGAGGTAGCCCTCTTCAGTTGATTGTGCACGTCCAAGCGCACCCTTACCCTAAAGAAGTTCCCTTCAAAATCAAAGGAGGATGGCTCTGAATTCACAAGCTCGCCCAGTTTGGAAGCAAGAGCTTTCACTTTCCCATGGTAAGCTATTGGCAGGTCAATGATCTAGGCCCAGACCTCAAACTTGTAAAGCTCTATCGAAGTAGGCTTGGTGTACCCATCGTACGGAGCTATGATCACACGATTGCCTCTGAAGTGCCACGGCCCCCCATGGGTGACCTTCTCCCAAACTCCCAGGTAGTTAAACTGCATCATGAACAGGTTCTCTTCCAGAGTCTTGATTTTGACTGTCCTCGCAAGATCCCACGCCGTTCTCATGTTTCGGAAAAACCACCAGGAGCTGAACCCCTTATCCATATGAACTTGAACCAAAATCATCCAGCGGATTTCTTCCTCCGCCGGTGCGTCAGATTCTTCAAAAACAATGTCGTCGAGATCATCTTCTTGCAACCCAAGCTCTTTAATCAGATCCTCAACATTGCCACCCCCTCCTGCCGATGATGATGGCGGGTCCCCACGTCGCGCCATACTGACAAAAAACCCTAAGAAGATCGATCTAGCTCTCGTCGACAAGCAACCTCCTCCCGTACAACAAGGATTACCCATTCTTTGGCAGAGGATACCCTCAGTGCTAGAGTTACCGGAAGGGGGTATTGATAGTCTCAACATCGCCTCAGGCTATGAGTGGAATAAATCCTAACGCGAGGCCTCGTTTGGTTAGGGTGGATTAGGAGGGATTTGAGTGGATTTTCCTCGCGTGGGCCACAAACCTCGCAAAACCCGGAAGGCCCGTTTGGTGTGCGGGATTTCCTCGGCCCAATCCCTCTCTTACCCCTCCGATCCCTCACTTTCCACGAGGTTCAGAACCCTCGAGGGTGGCCTCGTGGATCCGTCGCCCGACTCCTCCTCTACACGCTGCGAGCCACCGCCGCCGCCATCTGACTCCTCCTCGACACCTCGTCGCCCGACCCCTCGACGCCAGCGAACTCCTCCGGTGACCTCAACTGGATTTTCCCCCGGTCGTAAGTCATTGTTGCCCCTCCCCTTCTCCCCCTCCTCCCCCTCCTGTCCCGATTTTGGATATCTGCATTCGATCCGTCGATTCCGCGGTGGATGCTGCACCTGCACGGGCATCAATAGTGAGATCGAAAGGTGAAAAGAAGAGGGTGGGGAGAATGATTGAGGTGACGAGGAATCAGTTGTCGGTCTGATGGTGATGGTGTGTGTTCACTCTGACGGTGATGGTTTGATTCCATTGGGATCCGGTGATGGTGTGTGTTGACGGGCGCAGATACATGATGGAGGACTATGCGGCTGGACATGCCAAACACTTGGAGTTTCTGATGCGCGAGCTCGAGATGCGCAAGCTTGTACACGTAGCGACCAACGCAGTCGCGCTCCGGGCCACTCCAAGGGTGGGTGATACGAGGGAGACCTCCTGTCATGTCTGTCAGGATGATTTCAAGGAGGAGGACAAGCTGAGGGCGATGTCGTGTGCCCACACTTTCCATCAGCGTTGTATCTTTAGGGTGCTCGGTGTTAACCGTCTGTGCCCAGTCTGCGGCTACCAACTTCCGGGGGACGACGAGATGCCTTGAAACCGGTCATGAAAGATTGATCCTTTCTTATGCAACCTTATATGTATAATTCATAATTATGCGCTGCTTTATCTATCCCTAGTGCAGATCAGCAACTTCTGACATCTCAGATATATATGTTGCTCACCTGATTGTGATTGTCATCAGCAACTGCACTTCCATAAACCATTATGTTGCTCTGCTCTGTCGTGTGATCGTTGCACACATAACCTGGTTTTGCAGCCTATATAATGTTACAACATTTAGGAAGTTCCTTTCTGCATAGACATCGTAAAGAAGTTAGTGGCCTTTGTCTGCATCGGATCAATCAATTTATGTGCTAACATTATGCAATTAAAACATATCACATTTGTACTTCTCTTTTAGGGCATATCACATTTGTACTTCTCTAAATAGTTTGATCTTTGGTTATCTTGGTGAAAATGCTATTTGATTCACTAATCCATGGTTGTGTGGTGTTCTGAGTTTTCTCTTGACCTTGTTTTTATTTTGACAGCCTGCCGCTCGGGTTCTTGTTGGGGTGGATGAGTTGCCTCCATCTTGGGATCCAGTTGTGACGCCTAACTTTGGTACTCCTTGGCCTCTTATGATTTTCTATCACGTCTCTATGAAAAACTTGCTTCAAGTCAAGTAAACCTCAAATGTATTTCTTATTTCTTGCATGATTATTCTAATTTTAGTGTCGAGATGAATTCCGAGATAATCTCACTCACAACATTTATTATCCTGCTTGTTGCTTGTCGATTCTAGTTTTAGTGTCGAGATGAATTCCGAAATCATCGACCGAATTCGGAAGAGAAGAAGAGAGGATGATGAAGACCTGATGTCTTTCATTTGGCCCATATTGCATCGGATGCGTAAAAGAGGATCAATCGAGAGAAAGCAGCGACATAGCTCCATCCTATATGGAAAGAAGCGTGTCCATGATATTCTTACAGGGCATATTAAAAACTGCCTCGTAGCTTATAGGATGGAGCCACATATCTTTAGGGCTTTGGCATCTTACCTTAGAAGAGAAAAGTTGATATTGGATACAAGAATTAAGGTGGAGGAGAAGTTGGCCTTTTTTTTGTACATGGTGTCCCACAACGCGTCTTATCAAGATCTCGAGTTAGAATTTCAACATAGTGGTCAAACATTCCATGAGTACATCAACGAGTTCTTCAACATTATTCCTTTCTTAGCTAGTCAATTTTTGAAGCCTCCGAGCATTGATGAGCCACATCCAAGAATCTCCACCGACCCAAGATTTTATCCCTATTTCCAGCTTTCCATCAGTAACACTTCCACAATTTCTTGACTTATCTAACTTGAAGTTCTTCATTGACCTTCAATCCATTTTATTTTCAAAACTGTTTAGGAGCCATTGATGGTTCACATGTACCTATAACTGCAACACCTGGGATTGCCGCTCCATTTCGGAATAGGAAGGGCACCCTCAGTCATAACATCATGATTGCGTGTGACTTTGATCTATGATTCACTTTCATATCATGTGGCTGGGAGCGTTCAGCAACAGATGCCAGAGTTCTCCAGTCTGCGATGATGACAGGATTTAGAGTACCCGAAGGAAAGTTTTACCTAGTTGATGGTGGTTATGCAAACACTTAGTCATTTCTGGCACCTTATCGGGGTGTCCGATATCATTTGAAGGAATTTGGTCATGGACACGCTCGGCCACAGAACCACATGGAATTGTTCAACCATCGACATGCTATTCTACACAACCATGTGGAAAGGTCCCTAGGAATTCTTAAAAAGTGCTTCCCAATTCTTCATGTTGGCACACTACATACAATTGAGAACCAAGTGAAACTTCCCGCTGGTGTTGCAGTTCTTCACAATATCATCAAGATGCATAATGGAGACGAGACTTGGCTTGACAACCAGCCCAATAACATAGCGCCAAATGATTTTGTTGATCTCCCAAATGGTGATGAGAATAACTATGGGAACAACGGCTTAGGGAACACTTTGAGGGATGAAATCGCAATGCAAATGTGGCAGGCATATCATCTTGAATAACCAACATTGTGGTGTGTTTTTTAATCATATATACATATGCATTAATCAACTTATGTCGTCTTCTTCATCTAACAATTAAATTCTTGTTGAATGCAGATATGTATCCAAAGGGGTCTCCAAAGTACAATCTTATGATGACCCTATAGACGGTACTCAAAGTGATGATCCAATAGATGGTACTCAAAGTGATGATCCAATAGATGGTACTCAAAGTGATGTTACTCGAGCAGGTGCTCCTGGTGGTTCCAATAAAAAGCCAGTGAAAGAGCCCAAGAACAAGAAGTGGGATGATCCCATGGTGGAAGTGATGGCGAACTATGTGGAGATCAAACGGAAGCAAGCAAAGGAGGAGTCTGGTTTGTTCGCAGGGTAAAAAAAATGCCCAACAGTTCACCATCACCAAGTGCATTGCTGTTCTGCACAAGATGGAAAGCATTTCACATGGAGAAAGAGCCGTTGCATACAAGGTGTTCAAAAATGTTGAGAATCGTGAGATTTTCCTCAATGCCTCCGTCGAAGATGAAGTGAGCGCCGCCATGTTCCTTCGGAGCGAAATGGCAGACTTACCTCGGGGTATCTAAGGTAAGATTTCACTATGTTCTTCATACTCTTGTGTGTTTACTTTCAGTTACTTTCACAGTAGTTTATTTTCGGTGCTTGTGAACCTATGGATATCTCAGGTGTCCCGAAAGAAAAAAATACTCCATTGTTGCTTTATGTGTTCAGTCATTAATTTGCAGTATTAGGTCCAGTTGTTTTTATGCCCGCTAGTCAGTTGTTTTTATGTCTGCTAGTCTTAGCCAGATTAGTAGCTAGGCCACTAATGTGTAACATGGCCTTCCATCAATTACATGCAAATTTCATATCTCAAATTCATCTACATGTCAAGAAACTAAAGATAAAATCTGGTGTGGATAGTGTTGTGTTGGTGGTGTGAATAATGATTGTGTCATCAGCTACTATTCACGGGTGAATTCGTCACTTTTGGTTCTCATTATACAGATTTAATTTACATTAGAAATTTTGTGAAATGGTAGATGTATCTTGCCATCAGCCACTATTTATCGGATCTCGAAATTATTAGACCACATGTAACAATCTACAAGATAATACTAAAGGCAGATTGTACACTACTTATGTTCATCAAGAACTATCCATCGAGAGTTGTGATATAACAGGGAGGTACACACTTCTAAGAACCTTGATAAGACTCAAAAATATAATGAACTAGATTTGATATAAAAGTTGCATCTATATATCTCATCTCTTGGGTTTTTCGCGAGCATTCGCTGCTGTCTTCTTTGGGGGGCATCGTTTGCTGTTGCTGCTGCTGCTGGCCGGTTGGGGCGACGACGAAAGGTACGTTTTGTTCGAGGTTGATTTTGATTTGATTTTTACCGCGACTACGTTTGGGCGACATGCTTTTTGTCACTGCCATGGTCAGTAAAATTTGATTAGCGCCACGTTATGTTCGGAAGCATACATGGTTTATGTGTACTCCCTTTTTGTTTTGGAAGTGGCTTGCACACCAGGTTTCTTGGGGACACATTTTTCACACAGAAATAACTCCATTGTATTGTATTATTTATTTTTGCGGGGAACTCCATTGTGTTAGTAGTATATGGCATAAAGTTGATGTTGTTAGTTCTCTTCTTCTATGAGCAACATTGTGTTTGAAGGGATACATGGTTTATGTGTTTTTAAATTTAGAAATAGCCAACAGGACAGGAGGTATTCTTTTTTTAAAGAAACATCGCTTTATTAATTTATAGATGCAGCTTGAACTAGTGGCTTTTATAGGTACACAAAATGCAGTAAATTTGATGAATGTTGAATTCAAGTGACGAACTCCCTTTGCTTTCCTGATGGCAGGAAAATGGAAGAGCAGAAGCCGAAGGACCAGAGGTTCAAGGGCAAGGAGAACAAGCATGTAATGAACGAATGACCATCCTCCGGACAGTCCATTGCCTGCAAGGCCTAGCTGCCAATCAAGTGACTCCTATGTTAAAATGGGTGGTGTGAACATTTGCTTGGTCATCCTGAAAACTATCCAAGTATCCAGTATTTGTGTTTTGAGTTCCTATATCTGCACTGCATGCGTGGAATGATAAATCAGTAGATTTTATCCTGTGATGTGTTCTGTGGACCATTCGTGGTTTTGGAATCCACTTCTATATGGTGATTTTATCATGTGATGTGTTCTCTTTTGATCTGAAGTTGTAAAAATTTCATTTTTAATTATAGTGTACTCCTGTGTATGAATCCCTTTGTATGAATCCCTGTGTACCAAATAGAAAGGATGTGAGAGGATTTGAGGGGATTTGAGAGGATTGGGTGGAAGGAAGGGATTCACCCAATCCCGTGAAATCCCTCCCTCCCAAAACCTCCCCAATCCCCTAAAACCAAACGAGGCCATACTGTGTGGAAGGAAGGAAGGGATTTGAGAGGATTGGGTGGAAGGAAGGGATTTGAGGGGATTTGAGAGGATTGGGTGTAGTTTCCTTCGGGATCCAATTGTCATCCCATATGTTTGTAGTCTGTCCATTCCCAGTCCGCCTAATGAGTCCCTGCTTAAGCAGATCCCGTCCCTCGATGATGGCTCACCAAATATGAGATGGTTTGGACCCAATTTCAGCATCTAAGATTGTGCCATTGGGGAAGTATGATGCCCTCAATATTTTAGCACTCAAAGTTTCAGGTTCCCGTAATAACCTCCAAGACTGTCTTGCCAGCAGAGGCAAATTGAAGATCTCCAAGTATTTAAATCCTAGACCCCCAAGATTCTTTGGTCGAGTCATGATGTCCCAAAAGACCCATGAATGTTTATGATCTCCTTGCTTGCAACCCCACTAGAACCTCCGAATGGTGGATTTTGTATGATCACATAGTCCTCGTGGAAGCTTGAAGTAGGACATCGAGAAAACTGGGATGGCTTGGGCTACAGATTTGATTAACAGATCCTTACCCCCCAGCCGAGAGGCACTTGCTCATCCACCCTTTCACCTTGTCCCAAACTCTGCCCGAAAGAAACTTAAAAGTTCCCTTCTTCGAGTGGCCGACATCTGTTGGCATCCCCAGATATCGATCACTAAGAGACTCATTGGGCACCTGCATATATCCTTTTGCCGCAATTCTGATAGTTTCTAGGCAGCCTTTATTAAAAAAGATAGAAGACTTCTCTCAACTTATCCGCTGTCCCGAGGCCATAGAATATGAATCCAACTGGTTTGATACCTCCTCCGCTCCATTAACACTTGCCCTGAAGAACAGCAGGCCGTCGTCCGTGAATAAAAGGTGGTTCACCGCCGGGGACGTTGGTGCCACCTTAATGTCGCTAATCTGGGACGACTGGTTTTGAGATTTTAAGAGGCCAGAGAGGCCGTCTCCTGCTAACAGGAGAAGGTATGGAGAGATAGGATCTCCGTGTCAAATACCTCGTGTAGGTTTAAATTGTTCAGATATGTTACCACTGAACATTATTGAAAATGAGACCGAGCTAAGCATATTCATAATTACCTACACCCATGGTGCCGCAAAGCCCAACTTCAACATGATTGCTTCTAGATATGTCCATTCCACCTGATCATATGCTTTCATCATATCAAGTTTCAGAGCATCATAACTATTTCTCTTAGCCCGATTCCCCTTCATAAAGTGTAAGCACTCATAGGCAGATATAATATTCTCAGTGATTTGCCTACCGAGAACAAATGCCGATTGTTCTTCAGAGATAATCTCTGGAAGAAACATCTTGAGACGGTTGGCCAGTACCTTAGAGGCTATCTTATAGAGTACATTGCAAAGACTGATGGGACGAAATTGAGACCGTGATGTAGGATTTGGTACCTTGGGAATCAAAACCAACCAAGTATCATTTATCCCCTCACGGCTCTCTTCTCCTCGAACAATGCTCCGCACCACCTTCGTTACATCCAGACCACAAATATCCCAATGTTTCTGAAAAAAATGAGCTCGGAGACCATTTGGCCCTGGGGACTTTGTTGGGAACATTTGTAACAAAGCCGTTTTGACCTCCATTGGATCGTAAGGGGCCAGCAGAGTGTTATTCATCGCCGGAGTAACTTCGAGAGGGACATGTTGCAGAACGTCTTCCACCCCCCTGGATCCCTTCCGACGTGTACACGTGCTTGTAATACTCGATCGTCAGCTATTGCATCTCAATCGCTTCCTCAGTTAATTTCCCGCCCGGCCATTGCAATGCGTTGATAAAATTCTTTTGATGTCTCATTGATGCCCTCATGTGGAAAAACCTGGTGTTGCGGTCCCCTTCAGCAAGACATTGAACACGAGACCGCTTCACGACGATATAGCTCGATTAATCTATCATTGATTTTTATTTCAGCATGAGAAGGGCCCGAACGAGTTGTGTCGCACCGCAAGCGTTCCAACTCCTTATTCAAACTTCGTATCTCACCTCTGACACTACCAAAGGTAGATTTAGCCGAGGTTCCAAGATTGTTAGCCAGATCCTCCAACTTTGCTCGCATGGCGTTCGCCGAGAGGTTTTGATCATCACATCGCCAAAAATTTGAGACTGACGACTTGAGTTCAATGTGGGAGTTCCACATCACCTCATACCTAAACAACTTCCCATTCAACCTGGCCGGTGGTTTGTCAAGTTGGATTCGAAGGGCCAAGTCATCTGAAGTTGCCATGGTGAGATGCTCAACTGTCGTTGATGGAAAACAAGAGTTCCAATCAGGGGTGCCTAGAGCTCTCTCTAGCCGCACCCGGGTATGCGAACCACTTGCCACTATTTTTTCAAAAGTCCATTTCATCTCCTTGAAGCCTAAGTCCAAGAGTTCACAAACATCAACTGCTTCGTGGAATCCTTGAATGTGAGATTGGCTCCTAGAACCGATCCCCACATGTTCATCATGTTTTAGGACTTCATTAAAGTCACCGATGCAAAGCCATGGCAGGTCTTGCCACATGGACAAATTTTTCATTGTGTCCCATGTGTGATGACGAGAGTGAGTGCTGGCATCGCCATAGAAACAAGTGAGTCTCCAAGGATCGCTACCCAGATCAGAGATTTTACAGTCAATATGGTACTTTGAGTAACCCAAAATTTCAAGTTGTATATCATCGTTCCAAAATAAAGCTAATCCTCCACTCCGACCGGAGGAATCAACAACAAAGGCATTATCGAAACCTAGAGTGCTCTTCAGCTTTTTATTCCTACTCCCAGTGATTTGGGTTTCAACAATGCTGAGTACTCCAGGGGCAAACTTTTGCGTTATCTCGCGCAGCTCTTGGACTGTCGGGGCGTTGCAATACCCCGACAGTTCCAATATAAGAGATTCATTGTGCCCGGCGGTCCTCCAACGTGGAGGCCGCCGATTGTGCATTTTGTTGTTTGTTACCTTCTAAAGACTTCTTGATTCCTCCACTATCGATCCTCTTAGCTGCCTGACCCGATCGCATCGCTTTGGGTCTCGCATCGGGGGAGGGTTTGGAGGCACAACATCCCCTCCCTTACCAGCTAAGACGAGCTCCTTCCCAGAGTTGACATTCGTCTCAGGTCTTGCGACCACCTGGTCCAAGGCCCTCTTCCTGTTATCCTTAGTTGGATCCATCCCCACATCATCCGATTCCTGTTTGTCCTGGGCATCAGCCTCAGTATTAACCTCCTGTCCCTCACCATCAACATTCATGTCATGCTTCCCTTGTCTCTGGTTGTAGTTCTGGCGTCTTGTGCTCCAAGCTGTAGTGGCCGGGGCACACAAGTTTTTGAAGATCAAAGTCGACGGAGGATGCACCCCATCTCCATGCTCTTTGAATTCGTGGCCCATCATCGCGCAAACTTGGTACCAGTCCGGCAGCTGCTCATATTTAGCCGCAAAAATTTCTCTTGCGCCCCCTTGGATAATAGAGGTAGCCCTCTTCAGTGGATTGCGCGCATCCAAGCGCACCCTTACCCTAAAGAAGTTCCCTTCTAAATCAAATGAGGATGGCTCTGAATTCACAAATTCGGCCAGGTTGGAAGCAAGAGCTTTCACCTTCCCATGGTAAGCTATTGGCAGGTCAATGATCCGGGCCCATATCTCGAACTTGTAAAGCTCTATCGAAGTAGGCTTGGTGTACCCATCGTACGGAGCTATGATCACACGATTGCCTCTGAAGTGCCACGCCCCCCCATGGGTGACCTTCTCCCAAACTCCGAGGTAGTTAAACTGCATCATGAACATGTTCTCTTCCAGAGTCTTGATTTTGACTGTCCTCGCAAGATCCCATGCCGTTCTCATGTTTCGGAAAAACCACTAGGAGCTGAACCCCTTATCCATATGAACTTGAACCAAAATCATCCAGCGGATTTCTTCCTCCGCCGGTGCGTCAGATTCTTCAAAAATGATGTCGTCGAGATCATCTTCTTGCAACCCAAGCTCTTTCATCAGATCCTCAACGTTGCCACCCCCTCCTGTCGATGATGACGACGGGTCCCCACGTCGTGCCATACTGACAAAAAACCCCTAAGTAGATCGATCTAGCTCTCGTCGACAAGCAACCTCCCCCCGTACAACAAGGATTACCCATTTTTTGGCAGAAGGTACCCTCAGCGCTAGAGTTACCGGAAGGGGATATTGATAGTCTCAACATCGCCTCACGCTGCGAGAGGAAAAAATCCTAACGTGAGGGAAGTAAAAAGCCCCGCATGCTTTTCCTTTTCACACAAATGGAACAAGCGCACGAAAAGCAAGCCGCAGTCTAGAAAAGCCCACCCGCCCTGGCCCGGCCCGGTTGCAGCACTGGATGGTACGAAAGGGCCTGAAGCTCAAAGCGAGCGAGCGCACGCACGATGTGAAAGCGTAAAAGCGAAGGAAAAAAAAAAGGAAAAGAGAGAGAGAGAGAGAGAGAGAGAGAGGGGAGGCATCAAAATACCACTGCTGCCACGTTCCCCTCTCCTTCCTCCTCCTCCACCGCGCCGAAACCCTCGCTGCCGCCGCCGCCGCCGCCGCCCCCCTCCAATCCCTCGCCGCGGCGGCGATCACCGCTCCGCCTCCCGGTACCCGCGGCGGACCCTCCCGCCGCGCCATGATCTCACGCCTCCCCGCCCCGGTGCCCGGCGCCGCCCTCCAATGTGAGCCCCTGCCTCCTCCCCCCTCCCCCGCCGAGACCTAGGGTTCTCGCCTTCTCGACAAGGCGACCGACCGGGCGCGCTTCCGTGCTTGCTCTGCTTCTGCTGGACTCCCTTACTTACTTGGCACGCCCTATTTTCCTGCGATTTGCCCCCGTCTTTACCTATTATTGGAGGATTCCCGGGGCGTCTTCCGCTGGCCGGGCTGGGTTGGAATTTGATTTCTTGCCTTCCTTTCCCACCCCGAGTCTCTTGCAAAGAAGCCGCCGCGACTTTTACTGACTGCGCAAATTCAGAGTTGGTCCAAAGCCGGGTCTTTTTATAGTCTTTACGCGCATTCCGCTCCAGATTCTTTTTCTCCCTTTTCTCGATGCGTTTTCCGTACACTGGAATTCTTGACGGCATGTACTGAACCCTACTCAATTCATGTCTGCAATCTTTCACAGAGGAAGGAAGGGAGAAGGAGACCCTCTCTCTCTCTCTTTCATTCGTGCATCCAGGGATGGAGTCCCTCCAAGGGAAGGAGAGCAACGGCGCTGTTCCTGTCTGCAATGGTGGTGGTGGTGCTGCTGCTCCCCCTGCCAAGCAGCAGCTGCCGGAAGGGACCGACGCCCTTCGGTATGCCAACATACTCCGGTCACGCAACAAGTTTGCTGATGCTCTCCAGTTGTACACTACTGTGCTTGACAAGGATGGGGCCAATGTGGAGGCCCTTATCGGAAAGGGGATCTGCCTCCAGGCCCAGAGCCTGCCAAGGCAGGCCTTGGATTGCTTCACCGAGGCTGTCAAGGTCGATCCAAAGAATGCGTGCGCTCTCACGCATTGTGGGATGATATACAAAGACGAGGGTCACTTGGTTGAGGCCGCAGAGGTATGGACCAACATTCTCCCATCTATCTGCTGGCTTGCTGGTTCTTGTCAGCTGTGTCGCAGAAAAGGCAGACTTTGTTTTTTCATAGCATTGTTGTTATTGTTGTCAACAGCTAAACACCGGAAATCTTTGATCCAGTATGTGCCTCGAACCTGATCTATTCCTCCATGTTTACCTGAATGGATGATCGTGCGTTAGTATGTTACCTGAAATTTAGTTTTTTCTTTTCTTCAGAATACAAGTTAGATCTAAAAGCTAATTTAAAGGGCTATTTATGAACTTCCGTTTCACGCTAAGTTTGTCCAAATTAACCATTGTGTCCTGTGTATATTCTCTTGTGTGACGGAATTACTGTTTAACAGTCTAGCTGATGCGGGTAGAAAGCACACAAGTGTTTGCTAAATCAGGGCAGATGGCAACTGCAGCAAAAGAAAGCAGGATTCTGCTCCGAATGTCTATGCATACTATTTCTCCCTTAGAGAACACCAACCCTTTACATTTAGTGTGAGTATAAGAAATTCTAACCAATCTTAGTTCGTTTGGTTAAAACATCATACTGTCCAAAACTGTTAGTAGGGACTGTACATTACGATTTTAAGTTTTTGTTGTTTTACTGTAGCTATTGTGTTGTACAAATTTTATGTTCTAATGGAGAAAAAGCAATCTGCAACAGGCGTATCAAAAAGCTCGAAGTGCGGATCCTTCCTATAAAGCTGCCTCGGAATTTCTTGCTATTGTATTGACCGATCTTGGAACTAGCTTGAAGCTTGCAGGCAATACAGAAGATGGGATTCAAAAATATTGTGAAGCTCTTGAAGTGGATAGCCACTATGCGGTACAATCATCAACTCTAGCCATTATTATTTTTGTCTGTCAATTTAGCATTCTGCTAATTTATACATCTGATTTATGCAGCCTGCTTATTACAACCTTGGGGTGGTTTATTCAGAGATGATGCAATTTGACGTAGCTCTTACTTGTTATGAAAAGGCTGCATTAGAGAGACCATTGTATGCTGAAGCTTATTGCAATATGGGGGTTATTTACAAGAATCGGGGAGAGCTAGACGCAGCAATTGCCTGCTACGACAGGTAAGGTTGCCATTATTTTGATATGAATTGTGCCAATATTCATAAAATAATCTACAACAAGAATGCGTGAAGTTCACCCGTGGCATAACTTTGCTGTACCCCAGGTGCCTGACTATTTCCCCGAACTTTGAGATTGCTAAGAATAACATGGCAATAGCACTAACCGACTTGGGTACAAAGGTGCGGACTTGTCCACTTCTACTGTTGTGTAAATTCTACCGCTTACCATCATTTTTCATTTCTGTTCTTACTTTTACTGTCTGTAACATGGCCTTCAAAGAGGATCATATACTCCTATTCCATTGTTTACTCCATGATATACAGAAGCTCAGCTACAGTTGCATTGTCTTTTGTATACCTTTAGTTGTCTATAGGCAAGTGTTTGTGTTTGATTGAGCACCTTTTGCAACTGGTTAAAGGCATCTGTTTGTGTTTGATTAAGCACCACTATTTTTTTATTAATTATCATTTTAAACATCCGAGATGCTCAGGTTAAAATTGAAGGTGACATCAATCAAGGTGTGGCATATTACAAGAAAGCTCTATTCTATAATTGGCACTATGCTGATGCAATGTATAATCTTGGTGTTGCATATGGTGAAATGTTGAATTTTGAGATGGTGAGTTACTTGAAAATTCCATTAATTTGGTTCTACTATTAGCATTGACTTTTGGCTGACATAATCAACTTATGAGTTTCATGAAGGCTATTGTTTTTTACGAACTCGCTCTGCACTTCAATCCTCGCTGTGCGGAGGCATGCAACAACCTGGGAGTAATATACAAGGATAGGGATAATCTCGACAAAGCCGTTGAATGTTATCAAGTGAGTCTATGCAATTCTCTTCACGTTTATTAGAGTTGTGTTTACTTATTGCCTATTTCCTTCTTTTTTGTAGATGGCCTTGTCAATTAAGCCAAATTTCTCCCAGTCATTGAATAACCTTGGAGTTGTCTATACGGTTCAGGTATGTTCCTATATCATTATTGATTTCTTACATTCTTACCCTGGTTGACTGGTTACATTGCATGTTTAGCTTATTGAAATACATTTTTCATATTTAGGGCAAGATGGATGCTGCCGCGAGCATGATTGAGAAGGCCATACTTGCAAATCCCACATATGCTGAAGCATATAATAACTTAGGTAATGAACAATCAACCTCTGTCATTTTAGACGCTTATAATACTATCATGTCATTTGAAACATGTTCCAGCTAAGAGTCCACGAGTGCTCTGTGACCACCAAGCATCTTTTATAGTTGCACCATACACGACGAGGATACATTGATGCATGAGTATGCATGTATTAGATAAAAACAAACATCATATAGGCAGTATTGAAGGATAGATGTTGCACAAATGATTAACATTGAACAGTAAGCTATAAAATAGTATTCCCTCCATTCACTTTTATAAGATGTTCTAACTTTTCCTGAATTGGATGTCTATATAGACGTGTTTTAGTGTGTTTGTTCACTCATTTCAGTACGTATGTAGTCCATATTGAAATATCCAAAACATCTTATAATTTGGAACGGAGGTAGTAGTAAACAGGGGGCATGGTGGCTATCAGGGGTTTGCTAGGTTTGTCGATTTCATTGGACTTGCTGTGGCCTTCTATTGACTGGTTTTTGGCCCAGAAGTGTCAAGGAATATCATGATTTACTTTAATTTGTTTTGAAAATCAAAATTTGTTCTGTAAAGAACACCTCCCACTTGTCCACGAGCAATGGGTACAAGACTACGCGTATGGAAGCTTTGCAAAAATTAATTTCTTTGAATATTCTTTTGAACATCGATTAGGTGTTTGCGAAGTGACTGACGGTTCACCATTACCCATCATAGGTGTTCTTTACAGAGATGCTGGAAGTATTACGTTATCTGTACAGGCATATGAAAGATGCCTTCAAATAGATCCTGATTCACGAAATGCCGGTCAGGTACTTTGTGAGGACTCAAGCTTGTTATTTAAACTATATTCTGTACTCTTGTATGCCACTATATGAAACTGTATAGCTTACATTCTCTCCTTACATGGTCAACTAACAGAACAACTCTTTGCAGAATCGTTTGCTTGCAATGAACTATATTGACGAGGGCTCAGATGACAAGCTTTATGATGCTCACAGGTCAGTTTATGCACTGTTTGCAATGGAAGTGCCATTTCTATGTTACCATGATTATGTATTTTGATATGGCATTAATACTATTCAGTATTAACTCTATATTTTGCAGGGAATGGGGAAAGCGCTTTATGAAATTGTATGCACAGTATACTAGTTGGGATAACCCAAAAGTCGCTGATCGTCCACTGGTCATCGGTTATGTTTCTCCTGATTTTTTTACTCACTCCGTGTCTTACTTCGTTGAAGCCCCCCTTACACACCATGATTACACAAAGTGCAAGGTGGTCGTGTATTCTGGTGTTGTGAAGGTATATAGATAATCTGTTCCTTGCTAGCTATTCCGGATTTGGAGCACACAGTGCTAATCAACTTATTTTGGCTGACTTGCCTCATTACCCCTTCAACTAAACAAAAACATCAATCCAGTGTCCAACAGCCTAGAGAATCTCTCTATGAAAATTACTTTGGTAACATGAGATGTACAAACTAGAAAAAAAAGTAACTGCAATGTGAAGCTATCAAGTTGGACCTGGGGTTTATCTCATCATTTTAACTTCTGTTCATATACTTTTTTTTTCTGATCATACTTTTATCATTGATGATTCTCTAGGCAGATGCCAAGACCCTTCGATTCAAGGATAAGGTGTTAAAAAAGGGCGGGGTCTGGAGAGATATATATGGTATTGATGAAAAGAAGGTTGCCACCTTGGTCAGAGAGGATAAAGTGGATATACTTGTGGAACTTACTGGTCATACAGCAAATAATAAATTAGGAACAATGGCGTGCCGGCCTGCTCCTATTCAGGTATTTGTGTTCCACGTGGCATTTCAAGGACTTAACTTTATTTTCAGAACAGCTTGCATATGAGCAGTTTTATGCCTATTACTATTATGTTCTGGGATCTTCTATTTGATGCCAATGAATCAATTGCTATCTGACTATTTGCTGAGAAGGGCATTTCTAACTTGGGTATGTATGTCCATGCAGGTTACATGGATTGGTTACCCTAATACGACAGGTTTACCAGCAATTGACTACCGAATAACAGATTCATTGGCTGATTCTCCTAATACAAACCAAAAGTATGCCAGATGCTTTTTATGTAGTTATTCTGTCATGCAGTTTCACCCTATGCGTCTAGAACCTCATACTAATGATTGTCTGCAGGCATGTTGAAGAGTTGGTGCGCCTTCCTGAAAGTTTCCTTTGTTACACTCCTTCTCCAGAAGCTGGGCCAGTTTGTCCCACACCAGCAATTTCAAATGGTTTCATCACGTTTGGTAGTTTTAACAATCTAGCAAAGGTGCATAACAGATTTGTACTCTTTATTTTATCTGTATTGAACCACTCTGTTCACAAAGTTAATTTTTGGCAGATCACACCGAAAGTTATGCAAGTTTGGGCCAGAATATTATGTGCAGTCCCTAACTCGAGGCTTGTGGTTAAGTGCAAGCCATTCTGCTGTGACAGTATCAGACAGAAATTTTTGTCGACACTTGAGGAGTTGGGTTTGGAGTCACTACGAGTTGATTTACTACCACTCATCCATCTCAACCATGACCACATGCAAGCATATTCCTTAATGGACATCAGGTGAGAAGTTGTTTCACTTGTAATATAATTGTGTCATATTTAGGATCTTCTATGTCAAGTCTTAGATGTTTGTCAGGGTGTGCGTTTATATATAAACCTTAGATCCATGCCAATAAATATCATTATCCTATGTTGATCACTGGCAATCCCTTACTATTTTCACGTGAATATTCAGAAAATTTGTTCTCCAATATCGGTGTTCCTCTGAAGCTGATTGAACTTCCATTTGTGTTTTTGCAGCCTAGATACGTTTCCATATGCTGGGACTACCACTACATGTGAATCTCTTTACATGGGGGTTCCATGTGTTACAATGGCTGGTTCAGTTCATGCTCATAATGTTGGTGTTAGCCTACTCACTAAAGTTGGTACGTTCTAACAATAGGCGAACATGATTTTTTTTTCTCCTGCCTGGTTATTTGTAAGGAGCTGCATAACTTTCCACCGTCTAGTTTCTGTGTGACTTATATCTGTTATGGAACCTAAAAAGGGGGATTATCAGGACCTGGATATTGTTGTTGTATAAACATGGGGAATTGTCGACTGAGAATTATTTGTTGCAGGGTTGGGGAGGTTGGTTGCCAAAACGGAGGATGAATATGTTAGCTTAGCACTGGATTTGGCATCAGATGTGAGTGCCTTAGAAGAACTGAGGAAGAGCCTCCGAGAACTGATGATAAAATCACCAGTCTGTGACGGAGAGAGTTTCACACGTGGGCTGGAATCTGCATACCGAAGCATGTGGCATAGGTACTGTGATGGGGATTCACCAGCTCTCAGGCGCCTAGAAGTGTTGGCGGACCAGACGGGCGAAGACTTGAACAAGACGGCTGTGAAACTTGCAGATCTTAAAGCACAGAGAGTGAATGCTACTGCAGAGGAAGATAATCAGTCCCCGGTAACGAAGTTTGACGCCACGTCCAAGGGAGGTGAGCAGCCGCAGCCCCAAATAATGGTGAATGGCGTGACTTCACCTGAAGGTAACCAGGCCGTGAAGGCGCAGCCCCAAATAATGGTGAATGGTGTGAGTTCACCGCACTCCCCTTCCGGGAGATGCGAAGCAAATGGGCACAGCAGCCGATGACCAATGGGATGCTCCATTGATGCAGGCATACACTGATTACTATATAGCTCGAGATGTGCCATTGATGTAAGTCGCTGCTGGGGGTCAATATAGGTGTTGCGGTTGTTGACCTCGGAAACGGGAGTATGTGGTTGTGAAACACTGGTGACCCCTGACTTGTAGCAGATGTAATATAATTCGTGGGGGGATGCTTAGTCTGATTTGTAGAGCTTTATTTACCCCCCTGTAGGTCAGGTGTATGAGTAAAGAGTATATGCCAAGTTGAGTTGGCATGGTAGAAACAGAGAGAAAGGCGTTGGTTGTATATGTAGGAACAGCTTCTAGATTCTCTAAAATTTAACTGAGGCTATTTCAACTTCTAGATTCTCTCTCTCGTCAGTTTAACTGATTTTGTCTTGTCTTTTGAGCATGCATTCTACTCCTTCCGTTCCAAAATACTCCCCCGTCCGGAAATACTTGTTCTAGAAATGAATATAATGAATGTATCTATAACTAAAATAAGTCTAGATACATTCATCTAAGACAAGTATTTCCGGACGGAGAGTGTATAAGTTTTTTTAAAGATTTTACTAAAAAATACATACGGATGTATATAGACATATTTTAAAATGTAGATTCATTTATTTTGCTTCGTGCGTAGTCTCCTAATGAAATCTCTTTAAAGACTTATATTTCATCTGTCTCAAAATTCTTGTTTTAGATTTGTATAGATACAAATGCATCTAGTCAAGTTTTAGTATGTAGATACATTCACTTCTAGATAGAGGTAAGACAAGAATTTTAGGACGAAGGAAGTATTTAGGAACGGAGGAAGTATGATATTGCCAGGGTGGAGCTGCGGACATGATTTTTGTTTCTGTTGGCCTCGTGTAATTAAAAGCGTCGCAATTTCACAGAATGATAGCAAAACTCATGAGAAACGGTGTCGGCTTTAGTTTAGCACTATATAAGATGTCACAATGCACAGGAAAGACAGCTGCAATGCATTCCTGGTCAATGATTATTCTTTTTTTTCTTCTTCTTCAAATGGAGGACCATTGTAAAATCATAATTTTTCCTAAGTAGTTTTGACGGTTGATGATAATGTCCCTTGCGGATTAATCGTGTGCATTAAGCTTTCAAAAATTATCAGGTTGTACGAGATGGTTTTCATCCCCTCAATGATTAAAAAAGAAGATATTGTTTTTTGTATCAATTTAGTGTTGATGGACTTGAGTCATAGGAAAATCCATACTATCAAGAGGGGATCCACATTTGTAAAAGTTGAGAGGAACTATCACGTACACATTTGCACCCCATCTGTTTCTTGGCATTTTGGAGCTTTTATTTTGCCTCAAAGACCCTCAGGGTCATATAAGCGAAAGTACCGCTCCCTGTAGTATCGGATCTACTATCGCTTATATTATCTTTCTCGCGTCTTCGGTGCCCTGGCCCTTTTTCAGCGAAAGTACCGCTGGGAGTGGAGCAGTAGTACCGCTCGGGCGGTAGCCGCCCTCCTCTTTCGGTCCCACTTTCGCTTATTTTTGCTCTCTCATGTCTTCGGCACTCGAGCAGATTTTGAGCGGCAGCAATGAGCGGAAGTACCGCTCCGACCGGTACTGACGCGCATCCCTTCTCATTTCTGTGCATCACTAGTGAAATCACGCCATCTCGCATTATGTGAGGGTGTGAGAAGAATACGGTGGCCTTAGTGGCATCTTGGGGGCATTGTGCCTCCACACCGCTCCAACGGAGACGTACTTTCCCTCAAAGGGAAGGAACTTCGATAACACATCCTCGTCTTCATCTGTTTCACTTATGGTTACTTCTTATCTTTACCTTATATTTGTTCTTGCTTATTATTGTTGTTGTTAGCATCATATATGTTGCTCACCTAGTTGCATATCTAGACAACCTATTTGTTGCTAAACTTAATTTCTTAAAGGAAAGCCAAAAATTGGTAGTTGCCTATTCACCCCCACCTCTAGTTAACCATATCGATCCTTTCAATTGGTACGAGAGCTACGTCTCTTGATTAAGGGTTTCATCATCCAAAGAGTATGGTTGACGAAGGGGGTCGGGTTGTGGAGTCACCCGAGGTCGTGGATGCGAACACGATCTCCCGAGAGGATCTAAATGATGCTATGTCCTCACTTAGATCGACGGTGGCTACCGAGGTCAGATCCATGCTTAAATATTCCCTTGAAGGGCTCATACTTCCTACCTACTCGTTGCGAGTGGTTAACCCCACTCCTTTGGAGTCGGATGCCAACTCGGATAAGGAGAGGGTCAGTAGTGATAAGAGTAATTTGCCTCAAGGAACGAGCGGGGCGGATACCTATGCCTCGGTTCCCCCTCCCGTGGTCTATGGACGACCGGTTCACCCATCACATATTAGTAACCTTGGTCCTCGTCCTAAACTTGTTAAGAATGCTTTTCCTAATTGGGGTTTTCGTATCAAGGCTCATTTGAATCACAATTTAACACAACTTTGGAGAATCATTGAGCAAGGGTACTACCCACATGATCCAAGCAGCCTCACTCCAAGAGAAGAGGTCGACAATCAACTCAATCACTCCGCCTTGTTCATACTTCAAGCGGTTGTCCCCATTGAAGATCTTGCTCACTTGCGTCCTTTCACTCGTGCTAAATATTGTTGGGAACACATTATTTCCACGTAAAAGGGTAGCTCGAGTATTATATGATCCAACTTTGAAGTGATCCTAGATGAGACCGATGAATTTGCAATGCTTGATGATGAGGACCCTCGTGAGCTTTACCCGAGAGTGATAACTCTTGCCGTTGCTCTTTAGGATCATGGAAGCAAGGATGTGGATGGCAATTGGATCAAGCGGAAGTTTTTCAAGGCCATCATGCCATTCAACAAGGCCATGTCCTCCGTCATGTGCCAAAGACCAGACTTCCATTCCTTGTCCTCGAGCAATGCGTTGGATGAGTTCATTGCCATGAACATATTGAACAAGACCGTTAACAACGCTCTAGCTCGTGTCCAACGGTCAAGAAAAGACTCCTCCAATTTTGCTTTGAAGGCGAAGGCTGTTTCGGAGGAAGATGGAGAAGAAGAGGAGGAAAGTTGTCCCGAAGACACCAAAAATGCTTACCACGAGCACGTGGCTCTTGCGTCAAGGCAATTTTGGGGCAACAAGAGAAACTCAAGGCCCAACTTCTCCAAGAAAAACTCAAGTGGGTCCAAGGGCAAGCAACGCGTGCGTACTTGCTACAACTGTGGCAATGTGAGTCACTTTGTTGCAAATTGTCCATATGAGAAGAGGGAAGACAATGGTGGAAAGCTTATTCACAAAGACAAGGCCAAGTCCTTCCCCAACAAGTACAACTTCTACAAGAAGATGCCCAAAAGGTGTTGGTGGCTCAAGAAGAGCACCTCTCCGATGAGGATGATGATGATGATGCAAGTGGTGAAGTAATGGCAATGGCCACGATGGCCATTGCACCCTCTTCTCCAAGAAAGGTGTCCCTCTTCAACGCCCCAACGAGAACCACATTGCCAAGTGCCTTATGGCCAAGACATCCAACAAGGTAACCTCCAACACCAAAACTACCATTTCCACTATCCCTTCTGCTATGGATAGTGGAGATGAAAAAAGGAGGTAAATGTCGAGGAAAATTCCTTTGATAGATTCATGAGAAAGATCAAGGGTAACACCAAGAAGCATTTTTTTGCTCTCTTGGAACAACTAGGTGAGGCTAGTGACCTCATTAAATCTCATGAAGAAACTATCTCTACGTTACAAGGGCATAGTCGTGACTATGGGGATGAGATGGAGGATCTTTCCATTGCTCTTGAGGAAGAGCAAGGTCTTTGTTTGAATCTTGAGGAGTCACACAATGATGACCTTGCTAAATTACAAAAAGATCTTGATCATGCTTGTGTTCTTTCTTGTGTGCTCAGATCTGAAAAGGTTGCACTTGGGGTTGATCATGATAGGCTCAAAGGGGAGTTTGTTGCTACCTCTTGAGCTTGCGTTGGTTTTTCCCTTGAAGAGGAAAGGGTGATGCAACACAGTAGCAGTAAGTATTTCCCTCAGTTTGAGAACCAAGGTATCAATCCAGTAGGAGTATCAAGCGAAGTCTCTAAAGTACCTGCGCAAAAACAACAAACTTGCACCCAACGCTACAAAGGGGTTGTCAATCCCTTCACGATTGATTGCAAGGTGATATGTGAAGGCGGAAAGTGCAACAAAGTAAAAGTGTAAGCCTGTAAATATGATGTGAAGTAGACCCGGGGGCCATAGTGTTCACTAGAGGCTTCTCTCATGATAGCAAATATTACGATGAGTGAACGAATTACTGTCGAGCAATTGATAGAACCGCGCAAAGTCATGACGATATCTAAGGCAATGATCATACATATAGGCATCACGTCCGAGACAAGTAGACAGATACTTTCTGCATCTACTACTATTACTCCACACATCGACCACTATCCAGCATGCATCTAGTGTATTGAGTTCATGACAAACAGAGTAACGCCTTAAGCAAGATGACATGATGTAGAGGGATAAATTCATGCAATAGATATAAACCCCATCTTTTTACCCTTGATGGCAACAACACGATGCGTGCCTCGCTACCCCTTCTGTCACTGGGTGAGGTCACCGCACGGTATGAACCCAAAACCAAGCACTTCTCCCATTGCAAGAATCATAGATCAAGTTGGCCAAACAAAACCCACAACTCGAAGAGAATTACAAGGATACGAAATCATGCATATAAGAGATCAGAAGAAACTCAAATAAGATTCATAGATAATCTGATCATAAATACACAATTCATCGGATCTCGACAAACACACCGCAAAAGAGGATTACATCGGATAGATCTCCATGAAGATCATGGAGAACTTTGTATTGAAGATCCAAGAGAGAGAAGAAGCCATCTAGCTACTAGCTATGGACCCGAAGGTCTTTGGTGAACTACTCATGCATCATCGGAGAGGAAATGGTGTTGATGAAGAAGCCCTCCATGTCCGAATCCCCCCTTCGGCAGGGCACCAGAACGTGCCCCAGATGGGATCTTGCAGGGACAGAAGCTTGCGGCGGCGGAAAAGTATTTTCGTGGCTCTCTCCCGTGGTTTTGGATTTTTCGAGGATTTATAGGCGGAAGAAGTAGGGCAGAGGAGACACAGGGGGCCCACAAGCGTGCTAGGCGCGCCCCCAGGCCGCGGCTAGGGGGCTTGTGGCCTCCCCTGGTGCCCTCTGCCTTGGTTCTCAAGCTCCCTGCGTATCTTCTGTTCTGGAAAAGATCTTTTCGGAGGTTTTATTCCGTTTGGACTCCGTTTAATATTCTCCTCTGAAAAGGGTCAAAACACGAAAAAAACAGGAACTGGCACTTGGCAGTGAGTTAATAAGTTAGTCCCAAAAAAGATATAAAAGGCATACAAAACATCCAAAGTTTGACAAGATAATAACATGGAACCATCAAAAATTATAGATACGTTGGAGACGTATCATTTGTCATACTTGACAATTCTCACAAAGCTTTGAAGAGTGCGCATGCTTCTCTAAAAGAGTCTCATGCTCAACTCCAAGTAAAACTTACTAAAGAAATAACAACGTGTCCTCCTTTCGTGCTAATTGATAATGTTAATGCTACTAACCCTTGTTGTGAGCATGTGCATCTTGTGGAGGAGAATGCCAAGTTAAAGGAGCAACTTGATAAAGGCCTTGTGACATGCATCCAAGGCAAAAAGAATCTTAATGACCTTTTGAGCAATCAAAAGGAAGTGGTTGCAAAGGAGGAGTTGGTTTACTCCCAAGTCCAAGAAGAACAAGAAGATCAAGACCAAGAAACCTCCCCCGATCAAGGAAACCTTTGTTAAATCCTGGCAGGGTACTCATGAGAAGAAGGACAAAGCTAAGG
This sequence comes from Hordeum vulgare subsp. vulgare, assembly GCF_904849725.1. NCBI lineage: Eukaryota > Viridiplantae > Streptophyta > Magnoliopsida > Poales > Poaceae > Hordeum > Hordeum vulgare. Next base: position 50,233,053 of record NC_058523.1, read on the forward strand.
GTGGTAATGCCAAGAAGGGCAAAACTCTCCCTTCCAACAATGCCGGTGACTTTAACCCCTCTATTGTTTTATGCCGTTCTAGTGATGGAAATGTCTTTGATATTTTTTTTGGTTCTCCTTATGAGTACATTCAATGGTCTATTTGGGTTCCTAAGATCCTTGTTACTAACTTGAAAGGAACCATTAAAGAATGGGTACCTAAATCCAAGCATTGATCTCATGTAGGAGTTTGCTTCCGGTGGAGTGTCATGGTTTCTTGATAGTGGAGCAACAAATCATATGACCAGAAGCAAGGACATGGTGGTGGACGTTCATCCTGACCGATGTGTGGCCACTCAAGTCTCCTTTGGTGATGATGCAATTTCAAAGGTATTGGGTCCTTGAAAGGTGGTAATATCACCGGAACTTTCCATTGAGAATGTCATGCTTGTTGATATCCTTGCATACAATTTACTCTCTGTTAATTAACTTGCACTCATGTTTTTTTACTTTCTCTGGTGTTGACACCATGACATTTTGTGGAGCAAGACTCTTAAAGTAGCATTTTCTCGGCATGTCGAGAATGGTATTTATGTGGTTAACTTCTTGGAGCGACCCACTAGGACCGCGACTTGCTTAATGGCTAAAGTTGATGTGGGATGGCTTTGGCATCGCCGGCCATCCCACGTCAATATGAGATCTTTGCAAAGTATCCTCAAAGGGGGTCACGTTCATGGACTAACAAATGTGAGTTTTGCCAAATATCGTGCTTGCACTGCGTGCATTGAAGGAAAGCTACATGAGACGATTCATCGTACCATGACTATCATCTACTTGAAGAGGACCTTGGAGCTCCTTCACATGGTCTCTTTGGTCCTCCAACTTTCGATAGTCTTGGGGGAAGAAAATATTGTTTGGTGATTGTGGATGATTACTCAAGATATACTTGGGTATACTTCTTCAAGAGGAAGAGTGAGACCCAACAAACCACCATCAACTTTCCAATGAAGCTCAACGTCAACATGAGGCAAATATATTGATGATTAGAAGTGACAGTGGCATCGGATTCAAGAACTACACCGTGAATGAGCTTCTTAGTGATGAGGGGATCAAGCACCAATACTCTCCACCATATACCCCTCAACAAAATGGTGTAGCGAAAAGGAAGAACCGAACATTGATGGATGCGACAAGGACCATGTTGGTGGAGTTCAAATTTCCGTACAACTTTTGGGCCGAAGCCATCAACACCGCATGTCATGCATATAATCGGCTCTACCTCTACAAAGTCTTGAACGAGACTCCTTATGAAATTATTACCGGCAACAAGCCCAACCTCAAGTACTTCTGGGTGTTCAGTTGTAACTGTTTCATTCTCAAGAAAGGTGCTTGGTTGTCTAAATTTGAACCTAGAGCTCAAGAGGGCATATTTGTTGGTTATGCTACAAACTCTCATACTTACCATGTCCTCAACAAGTCCAATGGACTCATTGAGGAGATGTGTAATGTGTAGTTTGATGAAAATAATGGTTCCCAAGCGGAGCGAAGTCGTCTTTGTGATACAGGTGATGAAATCCCTCCCCAAGCCATAAGAATAATGGGCGTGGGACACTTCCTACCTGTTTAGGAACCCCTTGTGGATGAAGGAGAAGGACAATGTTCCACTCAAGTGGAACCATCACCGACGCAAGACCTGCATGCTTTCGAAGAACAAAGTGAAGACCCTCAACCTTGTGATCAAGACCAAGGACAAGATCAAACTCATGATGGTGGTTCACTAAGTGATGTACTAGAACAAGCTCACTCCTCCGAGCAAGCTGAAGATCAAGAGCAAGCCCAAGATCAAGAGCAATCTCAAGGTCAAGACCAAACTCAAGATAAAGAGCAAGCTCACAATGGAGGTCAAGGTCACAAAAATGTTCCTCCTCAACCTTCCATGTAGGAGTTTCTAGAAAGACATGCCACCAAGAATGCTGCCAAGCTTAAACATAAACAACACATCTTGGAGAAAGTCTATGGTAGATTGAATAGAGGGGTAACCACTCGTAGACAATTAACAAACTTTAGTGCACATCATGCATTTTTTTTCTTGCATTGAACCCCTAAAGGTACAAGAAGCGCTCGAGGACATGGAGTAGCTTGAAGCCATGAATGATGAACTCAACAACTCCGAGCATAACAACATGTGGCGGTTGGCGACAAGACCAAAGGAGAACCATAATGTCATTGGAACCAAATGGATCTTTAATAACAAGAAAGATGAAAATGGTGTCATCATTCGCAACAAGGCAAGATTAGTAGCACAAGGCTACTCCTAAGTCGAGGGTATCGACTACGGTGAAACATTTGCTCCCGTTGCTCGCCTTGAATCAATTCACATGTTGCTTGCATTTGGTTCTCATCATAATTTCAAGTTATATCAAATGGATGTGAAGAGTGCATTTATTAATGGTCCCCTTAAGGAGTTGGTATATGTTAAGCAACCCCCAGGGTTCGAGGATCCCAAGTTCCAGAATTATGTATACGTTCTCGATAAGGAACTCTATGGCCTTAAACAAGCCCCCCATGCGTGCTATGAGCACCTTACCGAGATATTGCAAGATCGTGGGTTTGAAATTGGGAAAATTGATCCCACTCTTTTCACAAATAAGGTCAAAGGGAGCTTGTTCATATGCCAACTATATGTTGATGATATTACCTTTGGTTCTCCTAACAAAGATTTTAATGAAGAGTTTGCCGCACTAATGACCACAAAGTTTGAGATGTCTATGATGGGAGAGTTGAATTTCTTCCTTGGATTTGAAGTCAAGCAATGAAGTCAAGGAACCTTCATCAATCAAGCAAAATATACTCAATACATGCTCAAGAGGTTCAAGATGGATAAACTCAAACCGGCCAAGGCAAACACTCCCATGCCACTCAAATGCCAACTTGAATTAGATCCCAATGGTAAAGCTGTGGATCAAAAGGTATATCGCTCTATGATTGGCTATTTGCTTCACCTTTGTGCATCTAGACTGGATATTATGTTGAGTGTGGGAATTTGTGCATGATTTCAATCCACACCAAAGGGAAGTCACTTAGTGTCTGTCAAGCGAATCTTTCGATATTTGGCTCATTCCCCAAACTTGGGCTTATTGTATCCCAAAGGTGCTTCATTTTATCTCATAGGATATTCGAACTCGGATTGTGCGGGAGACCATGTGGAGAGGAAGTCAACTTCCGGAGGTTGCCAATTCCTTGGTCGCTCTCTCGTAAGTTGGTCTTCAAAGAAACAAAACCGTGTTTCTCTCTCGTCCACCGAGGCCGAGTATGTAGCTACTGAAAGTTTCTCTGCTCAGTTGCTTTGGATGAGGCAAACTTTAAAGGATTACGGTGTCACTCATGACAAAGTGCCTCTTTATTGTGTTAATCAAAGTGGTATCTCGATCTCCAACAACTCGGTTCAAAACTGCAAGACGAAGCACATTGATATTCATCATCATTTCATTAGGGATCATATCTAAGCATGGGGAGATTGATCTTATTCACCTCATAACTAATGAACAACTTGCACATATTTTCACGAAGCCATTGGATGAAGCAAGATTTTTCGAGTTAAGGCATGAGCTAAATATCATTGATTCGAGCAATGTGGGTTGAAATTAGGCACACCCTACCACTCTCATCATACTATATTGTTTATATGTAGGCATGGATTTAGGGGTAGTGTTGTTCTCTGAAAGCACATTTGCTCCCTACGGTGGTTTTTATAATTGATCACAACATTATGCATCATTGGACTAATGTGTTTTCCAAGTATATTTCAGAAAAGTTCAAAAGATGCTATGGCTTAAGGTTTTTGTGGAGATGCACCTTGATGCAAGAAAGGAATAATATTGGCTCAAGCTTCAAGGTAGAAGACTCTTCATTTTATATTTGTGAGAAATCACTTTTGAGTCCATAGGAAAACCAATACTATTAAAAGGGGGTGAGGTAGTAAAATGAACTGATTGCTCAAATGCTCAAAGTTAGACACCAAAACACTCAGTCATTTTTCCCACATATCCACTCTGTCAAGTTCCACATTCACAAATTCGGTGTCACCAACATTTCCACATCGGACCCACCGAGTTTGAACCTCAGACAGAACCCTAGCCATTCCCACTAAATCGATGCAACCGAAACTGCATCGGTGCTATAGTGTTTCGGTGACCAGCATTCTGTTGCCAAGATACACAAAATCAAAAGTTCCAAGTTTGAGTATCGGTGCCACCTAGTTTGGCTATCTGACCGTTAGTCACCTTTTTGTGTCACCGAGTTGTATATATCGGTCTCACCGAGATTAAAAAGTTCACACCTTTAGTGCTAGTCGGTACCACCGTTTTTCCAACTTCGCTGTCACCGAGTTTGCTCTTCTGTGTGTAACGGTTGGATTTTGGCTGCTGCCTATATATACCCCTTCACCCACCTCTCATTCGTGGGAGAAGCACTCAGAACACACACTTCATTTCCAGATCCATTTTCCGAGAGAGAACCACCTACTCATGTGTTGAGACCAATATATTCCAATCCAATCATTTGAAACTTGATCTTTAGCCTCCCCAAACTGCTTTCCACCAAATCAACCTCTCCTACCCATGCATATTCTGTAAGAGAGTGATTTGTGTTGAGGAGACTATCTTTAGAAGCACAAGAGCAAGGAGTTCATTGATCTACCCCATCTATTACCTTTTTGAGGGTGATGCCTCCTAGATTGGTTAGGTGTTGCTTAGGAGCCTCCTACTTCGTGTTGTGGAGTTGAACCAAGATGTTTGTAAGGGCAAGGAGATCGCCTACTTCGTGAAGATCTACCATGAGTAAGGCTAGTCCTCCGTGGAAAGAAGTCGTGGTGGGATAGACAAGGCCGCTTCTTTGTGGACCCTTCATGGGTGGAACCCTCCTTGGATTCTCCCAACCATTACCCTTCGTGGGTTGAAGTCTCCACTAACATGGACGTACGATAGCGCCACCTATCGGAACCATGCCAAAAATCACCGTGTCAACCTCATGCGTTTGATCTCCCTACCTCACTCCTCTATTTACACTTGCATGTTTACTTTCCGCTACTATACTATTAGAACTGCATGTGTAGGGTGTACTTGACTTGTTATAACCGCCGTAGCTGCCTCTAGAGTAAAATTGGGAAAATGCAATTTTTTTATCTTGTCAAGTAGTCTAATCACCCCCTCTAGACATACTTTCGATCCTACAAGTGGTATCAGAGCATTGGTCTCCATTTCATTGATTTAGCAACCAAGGAGAGTATGGCATCTAGTGAGGGAATTATCATCATAGAGGTCCTTACTTCGATGGCACTAATTTTGCTAGTTGGAAGCATAAAATGAAAATGCATATACTTGGCTTTAATCCTCATGTTTGGGCTGTTATTCGTGTTGGTGTGCAAGGTAACTTCTTTGGAGATGGGCATGAACCAGATCGTGATGCGACAACTGATGAACTAAAAATGTTGCAACTTAATTCTCAAGCCTGCGATATCATCTTCAACTGCCTTTGCCCCGAAGAATTCAACAAAATCAGTCGTCTTGAGAATGCAAAAGAAATTTGGGATACTTTGGTTGATATGCACGAAGGTACTGATTCTGTCAGAGAGTGTAAGTTGGATGTGCTTCAAAGTGAGCTTGACAAGTTCAAGATGAAGGATGGTGAAGGAGTCGCTGAAATGTACTCTAGACTAGCTCTCATCACCAATGAGATTGCCGCCTTAGGAAGCGAAGAGATGACCGATAAATTCATCATCAAGAAGATACTTAGAGCTCTTGATGCAAAGTATGAAACAATGTGCACATTGATCCAAATCATGCCAAATTACAAAGATCTCAAGCCAACTGAAGTCATTGGTAGGATTGTTGCTCATGAGATATCACTCAAGGACAAAGATGAGCTACACAAAAATCAAGCGGTGCTTATAAAGCTTCATGTGATGCTGCTGCTACTTCAAAAGACAATCTTGTCACTAATGAAGAGATAAGCCTCATGGTCAGAAAATTCAACAAGTTCTACAAGAGTAGAGGCAAAGATAGAAGCTCAAGTTCAAGACATGATGAGAAGCGTTCGTCCAGTCATGACCGAAACTTCTACAATTGTGGGAAGCCCAGACACTACTCAAATGAGTGCTCGACTCCCTACAAAAGAAGAGAAGAGTCACCTCGAAGACGAAGCTCAAGAGATGAGTCACCTCATAGAGAGAGAAGGAGTAGAGAAGATCACTATGAACGAAGACACTCACGGAGAGGCAAGGAATCAGAGAAGAAGGACAAATACACCAAGAGCAGTTCAGGAAGAAGACATCAAGCTCATGTTGGTGAATGGGTCTCTGGCTCCGAGTCTGATCACCACTCCGAGAGAATCTATCACTCCAACTCCGACTATAGTCAAGATGAAGGTGTTGCCGGGATTGCGCTTGTTTTCTACCAACTCCTACAAGAAGTCGGAAACTGCTTCATGGATAAAGGCCCCAAGGTATCACATCCTGAGTATCTTGATTTCAATAGTGATGAGGATGACTTGTTAGGAGAAGATGACTTTCTTCTAGATTAAACTAGTGAATGCACTGAAAATGATCTTGCTATTTATCATGCTAGTCAAGATAAATCGAATGATGATGATAAGAAAGAAATTGAATGATTAACTCAAGCACTAAAAACTCTTAAGTTAGCTCATGAGACTACTCTAGAAGATCATAGAGAGCTAGCAAGAACCCATGAGAAGCTACGCTTCAAGAAGCTCAACTTGGAGCAAGAGCATGAGTTCTTAAAAGTAATCAATGATGATCTTCAGAAGAAGAGTTCTTATTATCTAGCCAAACGATTACTCTTGTCTAACTTTGTACCACAAGTTAAACCTAGGAACACTAGTAACAAAGTCAAGAAGGTTTCTCCATCTAGTAACAACAATGCTAAAGCTAAATCCAATAATGTTGTTGCTAGTAACTATATTGATTCCACTAATGATTCTCTTAGACAACTTAGACTTGAGCAAGAAAATGATCTATTGAAAGGGATTATAGAGAGGGTGTCTTCAGGAGTCTTTACGGAAGTAAGCATTTTGAGGAAATTGTGCGCAAGCAAGGAGGACATCGGAAGAAACAAGGTGTTGGCTACTTCAACGTCAATGGAAATGTTTGGGAAGAAGGTCCATATCCCACTCCCAAATTTGTTCCCCAAGAAGAGAAGTGTGATTCCACTCCTTCTGAAGGAACAAGCTCACAATATGGCCTTGTACCACAAGACCACAAAGGCAAGGGAAAGCTTCAAGATGACATTGAACTATTTGAAGAAGAACCCCAAGCCAAGGTCAAGTGGATTCCCAAGGATACTACTAGCTCTACCTCAACAAGTGCTACCACAACTCCAAGGATTCCCATCAATTTGGTGTGGATTCCCAAGAGGAAGAACTAGAAGTTCTTGAGGGGTGAATCTGCCAATGAAATTCACTCTTATTCATTATGGCAAGAACTATATGCAATCAACCTCAACCATATGCATTAGTTAAAGGAGTCACACATTCCCTCAAAGGTAAGCAAGGAACAAGGTAATTAATGCATCTTTAGACATTATCCCATGTGTGCTTCACTCCATGTCCATAGATATTCTTGCATATGTTCCTTTTGCTTTGGGACTAACCCATGTAGGTGAAAGGAGTATGAAAACAACAAGGATTGCTCCCAACTCAAGTTGACCTTCATCAACATTGAGCATCCACCACTAGTTCACCTACTTGAAGTCTTCTACGACAAAACCCAAGGTTAGTTGATCCCTCTTAGTGGGGATATCATATCAAGGGGGAGCTTTACTCTAAGACTTGAGTATAAGCATCTCCTACGGATATGAACACATTAATGCTTATGTAAAAGTGGTAACCCCACTTGTGCTTAACGATGAGTATGACCTATGATCAAGTATTCTTACTTGGCTCCTATGTCAATATACTCATATATAGATGACTTTGTCATCGACCAAGTGCTTGATAGCTTCTAGTATGTTTGTGCATGTTCACCATGTTTTATTCATCATTCTTATTGTGTGAGCATGTTGGTCTGCATGTGTTTGACCATTTGAGGACATCCAACTGTTTTTATTTGCCTTTTGATTTATCTTTTGCCAATTGGATGGACAAGAATGCCTAGGACCCTTCTCTATCTATCTATGTTATCTCATCTCAAGTTCTATTCATGCTTCATCACAAAACTTGAATAAGCACTTGTCGATCCCTCTGTGTGAAGGTGCACTCGGAGTTCCATATCGTCAAAGGCTGCCTTCCAAAACCTCTTTGAAAAACTCAGTGTGACCAACTCCACAAACTCGGTGCCATCAATTTTTCAAAGTTGATCAGGTTTTCCTATCTCAGTACCACCAAAATCGCCAACTCGGTTACACCGAGTTTCCCTGTCTACTCACAGTTGAGGAATTCGGTGACACCGATTGTGCCATCTCGGTGACACCGACATCGCACGGGTATATATATCCTCAGACCGAATCCTTTGATTTCACTTCGTCAAAATAGTTCGTTCACCAAACCCTCGCAGCCCCCAAGACATCAGGTCATCGCCTTGTCTCCCCGATCACCGCCGCCGCTAGGATTCTCTGCCGTCAATGCAATCTACTCCACCGTCGCCGCCGTAGTCGAACCGCCACCGAGCTAGGGTATGGTTCAATATCCTTTGCGTTTCCTCGTCCGATTCTCACGCATTGGAATCTTTATTCTTCATACCACCGTGTGCAAACCTCTTGTCCACCAAATGAAACCTCAGATTAGTAGAAGTAGGAAATTTCAGATATGATCTTCCGCGGTATGCAACTCGGTGAGACAGAGTTTGTAAAATTGGTTCCACCGATTCTTGTTTTAGGGTTCCTGAGAAGCAACTCAGTGAGACCGAGCAGCTCTTTTCGGTGCCACCGAAAATGATTGCCAAGTTTCTATTAAGCGATCAAGCTTTCTCGGTGACTTCGAAAATGCCAACTCGGTGCCACCGATTTACATCCTATAGAAGATCATACCCTAAGTTTCAGACTTCAATTTTTCAAAAATATCTGAGTTTTGTGACGCTCAGCCATTCTGTCTTTCCTATATCCACTTCACATGTTCTGCTGTTTGCTGCCGAGCGTGTCTGTCAGTATGTCAGATTCAGATGATAGTCAAAATGATTACAGGGAACCAAGTGTTGACTTGGATGCGGACACTAGTCCAGAGAGGACAGACTCTGGCCCTCGATCATATAGCTCCCATGGCTTGCCCAAGGTAGCCACCAGGCAGAGAAGGAAGCTAAATTCTGATGAGGAGGATTCAGACTTTGTGCCTGAAGAGACTTCAGCTCCTTCGAAGGGCCCTCCTAAGAAGGCTGTCAGGAAATTCACTCCTACTCGAGCTGATCCGAGAGCACGCGAGTATGCCAGGAAAAGCACAACACTTTCAAAGGATGTACCTTCCAAGAAGGCTGGTGTGAAGAGGCCGAGGAAGAGAACTGTCCATCTTGTTGGCAGAAAAACTTCCATGTATGAAGATCCAGAAGCTGCTGAGGAAGAAGCTCCTGAGGAGATCCCAGTTCCTCCCAAGAAGAAGTTGATGGTTGACGCCATGAAGTCTGCTCCTTGATACGCCTCCGTCGTATCTACTTTTCCGAACTCTTTTGCCCTTGTTTTGGACTGTAATTTGCATGATTTGAATGGAACTAACCCGGACTAACGCTGTTTTCAGCAGAATTGCCATGGTGTTGTTTTTGTGCAGAAATAAAAGTTCTCAGAATGACCTGAAAATTTACGGATAAATTTTCTGGAATTAATGAAAAATACCTGCGCAAAGATCCACCGGAGAAAGTGAGCCAGTGGTCCACAAGCCCAGGAGGCGCGACCACCCCCCTGGCCGTGCCTGGCAGGCTTGTGGGGCCCATAGAGCTCCACCGCCTCCAATCTCAGCTCTATATATTCCGTATCGCCTGGGAAAAAAATCAAGGAGAAGGATTCATCGCGTTTTACGATACGAGGCGTCGCCACCTCCTGTTCTTCATCTGGAGGGCAGATCTGGAGTCCGTTCTGGCCTTCGGAGAGGGGAAATCGTCGCCATCGTCATCATCAACCTTCCTTCATCGCCAATTCCATGATGCTCTTCACCGTTCATGAGTAATCTCATCGTAGGCTTGCTGGACAGTGATGAGTTGGATGAGATCTATCATGTAATTGAGTTAGTTTTGACGGGGATTGATCCCTAGTATCTACTATGTTCTGAGATTGATGTTGCTACTACTTTATCATGCTTAATGCTTGCCACTAGGGTCCGAGTGCCATGATTTCAGATCTGAACCTATTATGTTGTCGCCAATATACGTGTGTTTTAGATCCTATCTTGCAAGTTGTAGTCACCTACTATGTGTTATGACCCAGCAACCACGGAGTGACAATAGCCGGAACCACTCCCGGAGATGACCATAGTATGAGGAGTTCATGTATTCACCAAGTGTTAATGCGTTGGGCCGGTTCTTTATTAAAAGGAGAAATTTAATATCCCGTAGTTTCCATTAGGACCCCGCTGCCACGGGAGGGATGGACAATAGATGTCCTGCAAGTTCTTTTCCCTAAGCACGTATGACTACATACGGAATACATGCCTACATTAGATTGACGAACGGGAGCTAGTTACATATCTCTCCGTGTTATAGCTGTTACATGATGAATCACATCCGGCATAATCATCCATCACCGATCCAATGCCTACGAGTCTTTTACTACTGGTCCTTGCTACGTTACTTTGCCACTACTGCTGTTGTTGTTGCTGCTGCTACTTTGTTGCTACTGCTGTTACTTTGCTACTACTGGTTACTGTTGCTACTGCTGCTATCATACTACCTTGCTACTGATACTTTGCTGCAGACACTAAATCTTTTAGGTGTGGTTGAATTGACAACTCAACTGCTAATACTTGAGAATATTCTTTCGCTTCCCCTTGAGTCGAATCAATAAATTTGGGTTGAATACTCTACCCTCGAAAACTGTTGCGATCCCCTATACTTGTGGGTTATCAAGACTATTTTCTGGCGCCGTTGCCGGGGAGGCACAACTATATTCTCTGAGTCACTTGGGATTGACGTCTGCTGGTCACTATGAGGAATCCGAAAAATCCAAGAACTGAAATCTTTGGCTCAACTACGAGGACAGGAAAGGAACTGCCATTTAGCTCTGCACTTGATTCACCTTCAATTATGAGTAAGTTTGCGACATCACCTCCTGCTAGAAATCTTGATATGTCGCCTGTGCTTGATGATGCTACTTCTGCTGCCCATGATACTTATGATGATGCTATGCTTGATACTATGCCTGATGATGCTATGCTTGATACTGCTTTGCCTGATGATGCTATGCCTGATACTGCTTTGCCACTAGGTGCATTCCTTGATGCACAAATTGCTAGAGTTGCTGCTAGATGTGATGATACTTCTGAAACTGCTGATACTATTGAAGTAGAACTTGCTATTTTGCTTGCTAGAACTAGCTCTCCTATGCCTGAATTGCCTGTTATGCCTGATGGGGTTATAGTCCTAGGGTAGGGTCATAGGCCTGCCCTAAAGGTCCAACCCAAGGACTAACCCTCATAAGGGACGAGGCCTTTAGTCAGTTCCGACTGAACTAAGGAGTTCCCTTCATCCGGTCGGTAACAGATCCTCGACCATCCAGTCGGAGATTAGCATTCGGAGTTTATGAAACTAACCGACTGGATTCCACTCTGTGCATCGTAACCCCCTGGAAGGAAACGGTCATACATTTCCATGTGCCTTTATTAGCATTTAAGACGTACGTTACCTGTAACGTAGGCATTTATTCGCCACTACTCCACCCCTGTGCACCGAACCGTTGTGGAGGGCAGCACACTCTATATAAGCCACCCTCCCCCGCTGGTGCAGGGGTTAGCAATTCACTGTATTCTATATTCCACTCGACAACAAGCTCCCTGAGCACTGAGACGTAGGGCTATTACCTCCACTGCAGAGGGGCCTGAACTCATACAACCTCGCCGTAGCTAAGGCTCTGCACATCCTTTTCGTACCCTACACATCTACTGTCAGGCTTATACCCACGACAGTTGGCGCCCACCGTGGGGCAGGCGTCTAAGCGACTTCCGGCGAGTTTGCGACTACATCATTTCGTCATGTCGTCCGGTGGAGATTCGAGCATGGGTCACGAGATCTTCTTCGACGCTCTCTCCTTCATCATCGACGATTCGGCATGGCTTCAGGACGCCCCTCTCGACGTCGAGGCGCTTCCCCGCCGCGGGGCTACGCACTTCCGTGCCGGTGCCCGCGGCATTCTTCTTCTCCAGCAGTCGGCTCCGGTGTCGACCTACACCGCCGTCACGAGCCGCAACAAGCGGTCCCGCCGCCCGCGGCTGTAGCGTTGGGTGCAACACGCCCAGGCGCGCCAGAACGCGTCTTCACAAGTGGCGGTTCTAGAGTCAGTTGTGGTTGCCGTGCCGTCCGAGCGCTCGGACTCGGTTCCGACTGAGTTTCCTTCCGAGTACGCGGGTCGCAGGCCTGCAGCAGAAGTACACATGGCCAACTCCCATGAAGATCCCCGTCAAGCTGGTCGGAACGAGCACGAGATCGGTGAAACGTCCGGCGCGCGTCGTCCACCTCGCCGTTCTGCCAGTTGGCACACTCGACGGAGCAACGTGGAGTTGTTCCGCACACCCCTCCTCAACTTGGCTGCGGCTGCCAAGATAGACGATTCCCTTCAGTCGACTGATTCAGAGGCTGGCAGGGGGATCGAGCAAATCCGCGCCCTGTTGCACACGGCGCAGCAGCAAAATTCGGCTGTCTCCCAGTCGCACAACAGGAACCACAATAGTTCTGTTCATGTGAATACGCATCGGTCAGTTCACAGCCCTGGTTCTCATCAGCGACATAGGGGAGGCAACCGTTCCATAAATCCCGAAGATCGTCGCCGTTCACGCACCCCTCCGCGGGCTGGGCCCTACGGACCCCGACATCATGATGATCGGCGTTCAGTCGGTGACACTTACGACCCAAGGCCCGACGCGAGAGGGCGTATCGCCCAGCGGAGGGTTGACAGGGGCCGAGCCCACCGCGATGGTTACGATATTGACCGTCCGAGTGGAAGCAGGACCATCGTTTCTGGTCCCGAGTGTTTCAGTCGAGCCATCCGTTCGGCTGACATCCCTCCCAACTTCCGATTGGCGACGGGAATCAGCAAGTTTACAGGAGAGTCCAAGCCAGAAACGTGGCTGGATGATTACCGAGTGGCAGTCCAGATCGGAAGAGGGGATGACCATGTCGCCATGAAGCACCTCCCTCTGATGCTCGACGGCTTGGCGCGAGCGTGGCTGAACTAGTTGGCCCCCTCAAGCATCTACAGTTGGGCAGATCTGGCCCGAGTGTTCATCAGGACCTTCGAAGGGACGTGCAAGCGCCCTGCGGGTCTCGTGGAGCTCCAGCATTGCGTCCAGAAGCAGAATGAGCCCCTGCATGATTTCATTCAGCGTTGGACAACTCTCTACCACACGGTGGAGAACGTCACAGAGCATCAAGCAGTTTGCGCCTTCAAGGCAGGCGTGCGGTACATGGATCTGTACCTAAAGTTCGGCCGAACAGGTGACATCTCCATGAGCAAGATGATGGAGATAGCAGCACGCTATGCAAATGGCGAAGAAGAGGACCGCATCCGAAGCAGCAAGCACAAGACAGTCGCCGATGGAGATGGGAGTAACACTCGGAAGCAGAAGCAGAAAGCTCCGTCCACTCCGCAGGCAGAAGCTGCAGCCGTAACCAATGCCAAGTTCAAGAGCGAAGGGAAGGCTCAGTTTACCCCCAAGAAGAAGCAGTTCAATAATCCCATCCTGGACCAGCCATGTCCGGTTCATATGAAGATGGATGAAGAGGGCAACCCCATATATCCGAAGCATACCACTCGATAGTGTCGCCTCCTGATCCAGGGGTTCGGCGAAGGGCAACCGAGTGAAAAGGACAATGAACAGGATGAGGAGGATAAGGAGGATCCGTTCCCCCAAGTCCATGCAACACTGATGATTTTTGCTGATGTTGAGAGCAAGAGTCGACTGAAGCTGGTGAACAGGGAGGTGAACATGGCCACCCCTACCAACCCCAAGTTCCTCAAATGGTCTTAGACTGCGATCACCTTTGACCAGTCGGATCATCCAGCACACGTACCCACCCCAGGAAGACAGGCTCTGGTCGTCGACCCGGTGGTGGAAGGAGTCCGACTACGCAAAGTCCTCATGGACGGCGGCAGCGGCTTGAACATCATGTACGCTGACACTCTCAAGGGGATGGGCATTCCGATGTCCAAACTCAGCGAGAGAAGCATGCAGTTCCATGGAGTCGTCCCTGGACGGAAGGCCAAGTCACTCGGCCAGATCGCGTTGGACGTCGTTTTCGGCTCCGACAAGAACTTCTGCAAGGAAAAGCTGACGTTCGAAGTGGTGGACTTCCAGCACGCAATTCTGGGCCGCCCAGCGTATGCGCGTTTCATGGCCCGTCCGTGTTACGTATACCTGAAGCTGAAGATGCCAGGCCCGAAAGGTGTGATCACCATCACGGGCAATCGACAACGGGCCGAAGAGTGTCTGCAGCAGGGATCAAGAATCGCCGACCAGCAGATAGCGGTCCTCGAGCTTGACGAGTACAAGAAAACAGTCGACCCCGCTGACTTGATGCGTTCGAAGAAGCCAGCTTCGGAGTCTGCATTCCAGTCGGCAGGAGAGACGAAGAAGGTCAGCATCCACCCGACGGACGACACTGCTGCCCCGATGAACATCTCCACCACCCTCGACCCTAAATAGGAAGCCGAGCTCACCCAATTCCTCCGTGAGAACTGGGACATCTTCGCATGGAAACCCTCTGACATGCCAGGTGTACCCAGGGAGTTGGCTGAGCACCGACTACATGTGGATCCCACCGCTCGGCCTGTCCGAGAAGCCTGCGACGGTCCGCCGCGCATAATAGGAAGGCAATCGGAGAAGAGGTAGCCAAGCTTTTGGCAGCCAACTTCATTCGCGAGGTTCACCACTCCGAGTGGCTCGCCAATGTTGTCATGGTTCCCAAGAAGGACAAGTCGCTCCAAATGTGCATCGACTTCAAGAACCTCAATAAGGTCTGCCCGAAAGACCATTTTCCGCTCCCCCGCATCGATCAAATTGTCGATTCGACTGCGGGTTGCGAGCGTTTGTCGTTTCTTGATGCCTACTCGGGCTATCATCAGATCCGTCTGTATGGCCCCGATGAATTAAAAACAGCCTTCATCACCCCATTCGGGTGCTTCTGCTACATCACTATGCCATTCGGTTTGAAGAATGCAGGAGCTACCTTTATGCGCATGATCCAAAAATGCCTCCTCGATCAGATCGGTCGGAATGTGGAGGCGTATATGGATGATATCGTAGTCAAGTCACGCAAAGGTTCCGACCTGCTGACTGACTTGGCAGAAACATTCGCGAACCTTCTTAGGTACGATATCAAGCTCAACCCCGCCAAATGTTCATTCGGCGTTCCCAGCGAAAAGTTACTCGGTTTCTTCGTTTCCGAACGAGGGATCGATGTCAACCCCGAAAAGATCGGGACCATCGTCCGAATGGAGAGACCGGTCAGAATACACGATGTTCAACGGCTCACAGGTTGCCTAGCGGCTTTGAGCAGGTTCATCATTCAACTCGGCGAGAAAGCACTTCCTCTGTACCGACTCATGAAGAAATCAGATACTTTCGAGTGGATAGACGAAGCCCAAGTCGCATTCGACGACCTCAAAGTCCTACTTTCCACCCAGCCGGTTCTTACTGCTCCGCTCAGTAAAGAGCCCCTTCTTCTGTATATCGCGGCTACAAATCAAGTCGTCAGCACTGTTCTTACAGTCGAACGAGAAGAAGAAGGCAAAGCACACAAAGTTCAGCGGCCAGTGTATTACGTCTCCGAAGTCCTGACTCCTTCCAAGCAGAGGTATCCCCACTATCAAAAACTTATCTACGGGATTTACATGACTGCGAAGAAGGTAGCCCATTATTTCCAAGACCACTCGGTGTCTGTCGTCTCTGATGCTCCGTTGGCGGAAATCCTCCACAATCGGGGTGCATCAGGTCGAGCGGCGAAGTGGGCAATGGAGATGTTGTACTGCGATATCAAGTTCGAGGCCAAGAAAGCTATAAAGTCTCAAGCCCTGGTTGACTTCATAGCAGAATGGGTAGAACAGCAGCAACCGACCCACATCTACTCGGCTCATTGGACAATGTTCTTCGATGGGTCCACGATGTTGAATGGCTCCGGCGCTGGCGTTGTGATCGTATCGCCAAAGGGCTACAAACTCAAATATGTGCTGCAGATACACTTTGATTCCTCCAACAATGAGGTAGAGTATGAAGCTCTCCTTTATGGACTGCGTATGGCCATCGCACTCGGCGTCCGTCGCCTGATGGTCTATGGCGATTCGGATTTGGTGGTTAATCAAGTGATGAAAGTGTGGGACGTTAGGAACCCCACCATGACCACATACTGCAATGCAGTGAGGAAGCTCGAGAAGAAGTTTGAAGGTCTAGAACTCCACCATGTTCCGCGACTGAAGAACTAAGCAGATGATGAGTTGGCAAAACTCTGATCCACTCGGAGACCAGTCCCGAGTGACGTCTGCCTTGAGCACCTCCACCTTCCCTCAGTCAAAGAAGTTCCTTTCACAGAGGAACCAGTACAACCAAAGAGTTCGACAGATCCGACTAAAGTCGACGTACCTGCTGTGGTTGATCTGATCATGGAGATTCTTGCTGTCATCCCTGATTGGACTGTGCCGATCATTGCACATATCCCGAGGCAGGAATTACCAGAAGACGAAGTCCATGCCAGGCAGATAGTCCGCAGGTCGAAGTCGTTGACTGTCATTGATGGCCAGTTGTACAAGGAAAGCGTTTCAGGCATTCTTCAACGATGCATCTCCCAGAGGAGGGACAGTTAATCCTGGAAGAAATTCACTCGGGAACGTGCGATCATCACGCCTCTTCGAGAGCGATCGTTGCTAAAGCATTCAGAGCTGGTTTCTTCTGGCTGCAGGCAAACGAAATGGCTAAAGATATGGTCGACCCATGTGAAGGCTGTCAGTTCTACTCCAACAAGTCCCACAAGCCAAAGTCTGCGTTGAAGACAATCCCTCTTGTGTGGCCGTTTGCAGTATGGGGATTAGATACAGTCGGTCCATTCAGGACAGGCCACGGAGGATACACACATTTGTTGGTGGCAGTCGACAAGTTCACAAAATGGATTGGAGCCAAGCCCATCAAGAAGCTCGACGCCCTAACAGCCATCAAGTTTGTCAGGGACATCATCTCCAGATTCGGTGTACCTCACAGCATAATCACGGACAACGGGACAAACTTTGACTCGGACAGATTCAAAGGTTTCTGTGCAAGCCAAGGTATCCGAGTGGATTTTGCATCCGTGGCACATCCTCAATCCAATGGACAAGCAGAGCGGGCGAATGGACTTATTCTGCAAGGTTTGAAGCCCCGACTCCTGCGAGAGGTGGGACATGTCGCTGGCGGATGGGTCACCGAGCTACCTTCAGTGCTTTGGGGTCTTCGCACAACCCCGAACAGATCTACATGGCGATCATCGTTCTTCCTCGTTTAGAGAGCATAAGCAGTCCTTCCGAGTGACTTGCTTCACAATGCTCCACGAGTCGAACTCTTATCCAAAGCTGAAATTGAACAAGCAAGGCAAGACGGAGTAGACATTCTAGAGGAGGAGCGGGAGATGGCACTGACTCGCTCAACCATTTATCAACAAGATCTACGGCGTTTTCACGCACGACACGTCAGGAGTCGCACGTTCCAAGCAGGCGACCTGGTGCTCCGAGTGGATCAGCAAAGACCTCACAAGTTGGCTCTTGCCTGGGAAGGGCCCTTCATCATCTCCAAGGTGCTGAACAACGGAGCATACAACCTCTACAACATCGACAGCGAGACACACG
Source organism: Hordeum vulgare subsp. vulgare (assembly GCF_904849725.1). Classification (NCBI taxonomy): domain Eukaryota; kingdom Viridiplantae; phylum Streptophyta; class Magnoliopsida; order Poales; family Poaceae; genus Hordeum; species Hordeum vulgare. The sequence goes on from NC_058523.1 coordinate 50,251,040, forward strand.
AGCCGCGAGCATGGAACGGAGATCTCCTGAAGCGCTTCTACACGTGACCGTCTACTGAAGCAATGTAAAGAACAAGTATTGGTGAAATAATATAAAGCAGATTGAGCTTTTGCAGATTCAAAATTCTTCCGCGGTCGCACACTCCGGTCTCAAAAAAAAAACTTAGCTGCGATCACGAATCGCCTAAGTACTAACTTTCTCCGAGTGTGCACTAAACGTCGCACTCGGGGACTTAGCTGCGATCACGAATTGCCTAAGTACTAACTTTCTCCGAGTGTGCACTAAACGTCGCACTCGGGGACTTAGCTGCGATCAAGAATCGCCTAAGTACTAACTTTCTCCGAGTGTGCACTAAATGTCACACTCGGGGACTTAGCTGCGATCACGAATCGCCTAAGTACTAACTTTCTCCGAGTGTGCACTAAACGTCGCACTCGGGGACTTAGCTGCGATCACGAATCGCCTAAGTACTAACTTTCTCTGAGTGTGCACTAAACGTCGCACTCGGGGACTTAGCTGCGATCAAGAATCGCCTAAGTACTAACTTTCTCCGAGTGTGCAGTAAACGTCGCACTCGGGGACTTAGCTGCGATCAAGAATCGCCTAAGTACTAACTTTCTCCGAGTGTGCACTAAACGTCGCACTCGGGGACTTAGCTGCGATCACGAATTGCCTAAGTACTAAATTTTTTTGAGTGTACACTAAACGTCGCACTCGGGGACTTAGCTGCGATCAAGAATCGCCTAAGTAATAACTTTCTCCAAGTGTGCACTAAACGTAGCACTCGGGGACCGAGCCGCGATCAAGAATCGCCTCAGTACAAATTTCCTCCGAGCGTGCACTACTCGTCACACTCGAAGACCTAAGTGCGATCAAGAATCGCTTTAATGGGAAAGCTTCCTGCGACTGTATCCTACAGATACACTCGGGGACTCAGCAGACCCTCATTGAGGCTCATGTGGATGTCAAGACCACTGACAATTACATGAGGAGCAGACCCTCATTGAGGCTCATGTAGATGTCAAGACCACTGACAATTACATGAGCAGCAGACCCTCATTTTGGATCATGTAGGTGTCAAGAACACTGACAATTACATGAGTGGCAGACCCTCATTGAGGCTCATGTGGATGTCAAGACCACTGACAATTACATGAGTACCAACTCGCTCCGAGCGAGGCCTGTCCGACGCACTCGACGACTTAGCCGCGATCATGAATCGCCTAAGTACTCTATTGCCTTCGAGTGTACCCTACAGATCCACTCGGAGACTCCGTAGACCCTCATTGAGGCTCATGTGGATGTCAAGACCACTGACAATTACATGAATTCCAACTCGCTCCGAGTGCGGCTTGTCTGTCGCACTCGACAACTTAGCCGCGATCATGAGTCACCTAAGTATTCTATTACCTTCGACTGTATCCTACAGATCCACTCGGAGACTCAGCAGACCCTCAAAGAGGCTCATGCAGATGTCAAGGCAACTGACACTTACATGCTCCGCATGTTTGCCATTGGCTTCACCAACAAACGCCAAACAAAAACTCGAGCCAAAATTGCAGCAGAAGAGCAAAAGTTTTGATTTAAATTCGAAGTTCACCTAAAGATAGTTGACTCGGTGCGGATCAAGCTTACCTGCACCGAACCAAGAATGTGACGGCCAACAGAAGTGGCCAAGGTTTATTACAACTAACACTTGGCATACCGAGGTAAAAGTTTTCTTAAGCGTCGTCCGGATTGGTGCCAGGACTGGAGGGCTCCACGAATGTGTCCAGGTCGATCCCGTCGGCGATGCGGGTGGAACTCTCAAGGAAGGTTTCCATGAAGTCTTCGAATCGAAGTTTCTTCGTGTTGGCGACCTTCAACGCTTTCAGCTTCTCTTCGCGCACCTCCTTGCAATGCACTCGGACCAGGGACAGGGCAACGTCTGCACCACAACGAGCCGCAGACTTCTTCCATGACTGCACTCGGTTTGGAACCTCCTCCAGTCGAGTCATCAAGCCTTCCATCTCATGCCGCGACTCATCTTCAGGCCAAAGCTCCTTATCGATCCGTCCGACGACTTCTCTTAGTCGACTGATGAAAGGACCAACTTTGCCCAGGCGAATGTGCGCTCGGAGCAGATCTCGATTGGCGTCCTCGCCGAGTGGAATGTTCTCGTGAATCGACCGCTCCACGTCAGCTGCGTCAGCCTCAGCGTCCATGCAAAAATCTGCAAACACAGGACAAGCAAACAATAAGCACCGAGTGTAACGCACATACCACAAGCACTCGGAAAAACAGGACTTACCACCCAGACGCGTTATCATCTGCCGGGCCCAGTCACTGACGTATTTTTCCTGCGCTATACACCGCTTGTCCAGCACATTCATTTGCCCCATCAGCTCAGACCTATGCGCCTTCATCTTATCAACTTCAGCAGTCAGTGCCTTGTTTGCTTCGCGGGCCTGCTCCAACGAATTCTCTCGTTCCGCGAGCACATCCTTCATACGAGCCATGGCAACCAGTGCCGCATCCAGCTCACCAGCAAACTGAACCTTTTCAGCCCTAAGAGTCTTGTACGCTGTCCCCATCTCGCAAGTTTTCTGCCAGCCAGCGCCAAGAGATGATCAGACAAATCCAACAATAAAAGTCTAAGTTCTTCAGACCCCTGCCGAAGCAAGCAGTCGACAGCGGTCTCGGGGACTACATCCAGTGGGTTCACTGAGAGTGACCCCACTGGCTTTAAACTCAAACAGGTCCGCCCTATTGAGCTTCATGACAACGCCTACGCCTACGAGGCTAATACTACCCGACCTGAGTAAAATTACTCTCGGGGACTCTTACAGTACGTGCACTCCGAGTGCACCAACTGTTAGCATTCGACCAGATTAATTATGGATCTGATCAAGTCAAAGACAATATGTATAAAGACAACTGTCGGTGCAAGCACTCGACAGAAGTCTCGGGGACTACACCCACTGGGTTCACTAAGAGTGAACCCATTGCAAACATCATACTATATCCGAGCACACCCAGTGGGTTACAAGAGAAAAGTAAATACTTACTAGCCCACTTACTCGGATATCGTCCTGCAGCTCCAAGCTTCGCTGGTACAGGGATGCGATGGAGTCGTACGCCTTCTTGGCTTCTCCCGCCATCAGCTCCGCCTGCACCATGGCCCCCTTGGCCGCTCCCACCTGATCCTCCGGGAGGCGCCGAACGTTGTACTCGACATTCGACGGGCCAGGCATCGTTGGAGGCTCCTTGGGCATCCCAAGACCCGCTCCAGTCGGTTCAGCAGCAACCAACGCCGTTTCAGTCGACGACATCGCCTCAGTCGGCGGCACGTCCGCGGCGAGAGCAGTAACTGGCGGAACAGCCTCAAGGACAGGCACTGCAGCTTGCTCAGGTCTCCCCTGGTCACCTTTATCCACATAAATCACCCCTGCCAGACCGAACGGCGTGAGATCTCAGAAAAAGAAAGAAGAAAGACCGAAGACAAAATTCGTGATGCGATAATGTAAACTCTCGGAATCGCTATGACACACCTGGCTGGGACGAGGCAACATTGTCCGCGTCCATGGGATCATCCCCCTGGCGCACCGGAGAGGTGGCAGAGGTGGCAACCCTGTCGAGTGAAATTCATTCGACCATCAAACAGGAGTTCAATCGAATATCAGAAGAAGAAGAACAATGCACTTACGTTGAGGTGACGGGAACGATGACCCTCATCCGCGGCAAAGCCTTCCGAGGTTTAGATCCTCTCGGTTTGGCCACCTTGGAAGGCTGACCCGCACGCTCAACAGCAACGTCCCTGGTCCTCTTGGTGCTCCGAGCACTCGGGACCACGGGAGTAGTGGGCGGAGCACTCGAGAATGCTGGAGGGGCCGAGGGAGCTGTAGGTTCATGTCGGCGCTTGGTTTGGTGCTCTGGCAGCGGGGGCGGCGAGTCCTGCTCTTCGTCTACCTCCTCTTCTTCACCAGACTCCTCCTCCGTCTCTCACTGTCGGAGATGTACTCGACGCTCTCCACGCTACCCTCCTGGCTGCCTTCTTCCTCCTCCTCGGCCGGGTTCCAGTTGGAGACATGGGAGAACCAGTTGGTCCACTTCTGCGTAAAATACAGTCGGCGACATCAGACGCCAAATAGAGATTGAAGAAAGCGACAAAACTAAGACAGTTATGCGCACTCGACAAGTTGTACTCACCTGATTCGGAGGCGGGTTGTCCGCGCAGAAAGCCCTCACTCGCCGGGACCCTCTGGGGTTCTCGCAGGCACCTGTGATCTGGAGCACCCACGACGCCACCTTCTCCTTGGTCACGCCCAAGACGTTGGTCCGAGTGGAGTCTTCGGGCCCCGTGTAGTGCCACATGGCGTGGTCGCGAGCCTGCAGTGGTTGGATGCGCCGACCGAGAAAATCTCCAGCAAATCTATGCCGGTGACTCCCCTTCTGATGACATCTACGAGTGCGTCGACCAGAGGCTGGATGTCGATCTTCTCCGCCTTCGTGAGCGCAAGATGCTTAGGCGGAGCAGGTCGATCTAAGCTAAAAGGAGGCAACCCTGTCGTGGCATTTGGGCAAGCAACGTCCTGGCAGTAGAACCATGTCGACTGCCAGTTCCTAACCGACTCACTCAGCTGAAGAGCAGGATAACTACTTTTACTCTTCTTCTGGAAACCTAATCTCCCGCAGAGCTGGAGAAGATGTGTCTTATCATCCGACTGATGAAGTCGTTTGATAGTTTGGGATCTAGCAGAGAAAATATGTTTGAAAAGCCCCCAATGGGGGGACAGCCGATGAAGCACTCGCACAAGACTATGAAAGCAGAGAGGTGAGCTATAGCATTCGGGGGAAAGTGGTGAAACTGCGCCCCGAAGTGGTTCATTATGCCTTTGAAGAAAGGATGCGGGGGCAGGGAGAAACCTCGATATACGTGGCTGAGCAGCAGGACGCGCTACCCCTCCCGGGGCGCCGGCTCGATCTCGTTCTCCGCCGGCAACCTCCAAGACTTGTGCACGATCATCCCATGCTCCACCAGCTCCAGCAGATCCCCCTCCGTCACCATGGAGGGGAGGAAGTCCCCCTGGATCCACCTCGCCGGCAACGCTCGCTGCCGCCGCTGAGCAGGAGCCGCCGCCTTCCCTTTCTTCTTCTTCGCCTCCAGCTTGCTAGTCTGTCCCTTGGTCATGGCGGAAGCTGCGGGTCCGCGGAGGAGAAGGAAAAGGAAGGAGCTTGGGTGCGCAGGAGGAGGCGAGAGGAGCGGAGCAATCAAAGGCAAGAGATCCGGCGAGCGTAACGAGAAAACCCTCGCCGCTGAGGTTTAAGTAAGGTTCCGACTGCGTCACTGGCAGGTGGCCCCGAAACCTTCTCCCCCGACCAACCGCGGCGATATCAGTGGAGAAGATGAAGGCACGGGAATCGAGGCGTCAGGCGCTACTCGAGCGCGATGTCATCATCCTCGCTGAGCGTGAGGTAACCGAAATTTGAGGATCCCGGAAAATCCGCTGCTGTCAGTTGACTGGTCACGTCAGGGGATACCCTGGAAGCACTCGGTTTCCGACAGTTTGTTCCACCAATACTTCCACTCGGATCGTTGGTCAGAAAAGATAAAATGGATCGAGGCAAGCAACGCCAAAGTCACATCCGTTCCAGTCGGATCCAAACTTCAAGCATCGCTTCGTCGTTCCAACCCCAATCCATTCAGGGACTAATGATGGGGTTATAGTCCTAGGGTAGGGTCATAGGCCTTCCCTAAAGGTCCAACCCAAGGACTACCCCTCATAAGGGACAAGGCCTTTAGTCAGTTCCGACTGAACTAAGGAGTTCCCTTCATCCGGTCGGTAACAGATCCTCGACCGTCCAGTCGGAGATTAGCATTCGGAGTTTATCAAACTAACCGACTGGATTCCACTCTGTGCATCGTAACCCCCCTGGAGGGAAACGGTCATACGTTTCCATGTGCCTTTATTAGCATTTAAGACGTACGTTACCTGTAATGTAGGCATTTATTCGCCAGTACTCCACCCCTGTGCACCGAACCGTTGTGGAGGGCAGCGCACTCTATATAAGCCACCCTCTCCCGCTGGTGCAGGGGTTAGCAATTCACTGTATTCTATATTCCACTCGACAACAAGCTCCCTGAGCACTGAGACGTAGGGCTATTACCTCCACTGCAGAGGGGCCTGAACTCATACAACCTCGCCGTAGCTAAGGCTCTGCCCATCCTTTTCGTACCCTACACATCTACTGTCAGGCTTATACCCACGACAATGCCTGAGTGCTATGTTATGGAGGGAGAGATAGCTGAGGACTTTCTTGTTTGTACAGATAGCTATGATGTTGAGAAATTACTGCTCAAGTGGAAAGAAAAATCTCTGAACGCTAGGATGAAATACGACCCGAAGTTTGCTACTCCGCCTATCTCTGTCGACCCTGAGTTAATCACTCTGGTCGAATCTGATCCTTTTCACAGTTATGAGTCTGAAACGGTTGTAGCCCATCTTACAAAACTGCACGATATAGCCACCCTATTCACTAGTGAGGAAAAGATCCGCCACTACTATATCCTCAAGTTGTTTCCTTTCTCGCTAAAGGATGATGCTAAGACCTGGTTCAGTTCTCTTGCTTCTGGTTGTGTGCGTAGCCCCCAGGATATCGTCTACTACTTCTCTGAAAAATATTTCCCTGCCCATAAGAAGCAAGCTGCCTTGCAGGAAATATACAACTTTGCTCAAGCTGAAGAAGAGAGTCTCCCACAAGCTTGGGGGAGGCTCATCCAACTACTGATTGCTTTGCCTGATCACCCTCTTGAGAAGAATGAAATACTTGATATCTTCTATAATGGACTTACTGATGCTTCCAAAGACCACCTAGATAGTTGTGCCAGTTGTGTTTTTAGGGAACGAACCGTAGAACAAGCTGTGATTCTATTGAATAACATCTTGTGCAATGAGAATGCTTGGACTATTCCCGAACCACCTCCTAAGCCAACTCCGAAGAAAATAGGTATTATATTCCCCAGTCCTGAAGATATGAAAGAAGCTAAGAAATCTATGAAAGAGAAATGCATTAAATCTCAAGATGTCAAAAATCTACCACCTATCGAAGATATCCATGGTCTTGGTAACCCAATACAGGTAGTAGAAGTAAATTCTCTGCATAGATTCGATGAGAGTGATATTCCTTTTGATAAACCTGCTAGCTTATGCTTGGATGAATTTGATAACTTTGTTGCCAAACAACAGAGTTTCAGTGATTATGTTAGCAGACAATTGGAACAGAATGCTCGTATGCTTAGTCATTTAAGTGCTTGTGTTGACAGAAACGTCAATGATCTTAAACTTCTGAGTAAACATGCCTCTGTGGTTACTACTCAAGTAGAACAAGTACTTAAAGCTCAGAATGACTTGCTCAATGAGTTGAATGACAATTCCGTTAGAGTCGTCACTAGAGGCGGTAGAATGATCCATGAACCTTTGTATCGTGAGGGTCATCCTAAGAGAATTGAACAAGATTCTCAAGGAGTTAGCACTAATGCACCTAGTCATCCTATAAAGAAGAACAAAGATGATAGGAACCTGCACGCTAGCAACCCTGTTGCTGCTACACCTGAGAGTCCAAACGATGTCTCTGTCTGTGATGCTGAAACACAATCTGGTGATGAACATGAGCCTAATGATAATATCAATAGTGATGTTCATGTTGATGCTCAACCTAGCAATGATAAGGATGTGGAGATTGAACCTGTTGATCTTGATAACCCACAACCTAAGACTAAGAGATACGATAAGAATGACATCACTGCTAGGAAGCATGGTAAAGAAAGGGAACCATGGGTTCAGAAACCTATGCCATTTCGTCCCAAACCATCCAAGAAAAAGGATGATGAGGATTTTGAGAGATTCGTTGAAATGATTAGACCTGTCTTTCTGCAAATGCGTTTGATGGATATGCTCAAGATGTCTCCGTATGCTAAGTACATGAAAGATATTGTGACTAATAAGAGGAGGATACCTGAGGTTGAGATTTCCACCATGCTCGCTAATTATACCTTCAATGGTGGAACTCCTAAGAAACTAGGTGATCCCGGTGTGCCCACTATACCTTGCTCCATTAAAGGCAACTATGTTAGAACTGCGTTATGCGACCTTGGAGTTGGTGTTAGTGTTATGCCTCTCTCTTTATCGTAGACTTGAACTGGATAAGTTGACACCCACTGAAATCTCTCTGCAAATACAAATCAACTGCTTTCCCTATCGGCATTTGCGAGGATGTGCCTGTTGTGGTTGCTAACATCACTATCTTAACAGACTTTGTTATCTTGGATATTCCCGAGGACGATGCTATGGCTGTCATCCTTGGAAGATCCTTTTTAAACACTGCCGGGGCTGTTATAGATTGCAACAAAGGCAATGTCATTTTCCATCTTAACGGTAATGAGCATACGGTGCACTTTCCGAAGAAACAATATCGAGTACATTGCATCAATGCTATCGAAAAAACTTCATCGATTCTTATTGGGAGCTTTGAATGCCCTATTCCTCCTGTTAAGATGAAGTATGATTTGCTTGTTGGGGAGATACACATCCCCATTGAGGTGACCTAGTGACTATTCAAAAATTCTCCGTTCTCTTTTGCGATCCAAAAAAGTTTGTCAAGGAGACTTGATCAACCTCATTGACGGATTTCTTACGATGACCATGAGATGGATGAATCGAGGAGTCACAAACATCTGTTCCAAGCTTTCACATTTGGTTGCTAAGAAGAAAAATGACAGATTTAGTTTACTTTTCCTTGTTTTCTGTTTTAGCGTCCGGTAGAAAAGTACTCGAAAATAAAAGTTCTCCGAACGTCCTGAAAATCAAGTATGATTTTTTCTGGAATTTTTGAAAAATACTGAGACGAAGAGCTTGTCTGGGGGCTGCACTAGTGGTCCACAAGCCCTGGAGGCGCGGGCACCCCCTGGCCACGCCACCCAGGCTTGTGGGGCCCACAGGCACCCCCTCCACTCATTCTTGCTCTCATCTGGTTCTCCTAGCTCCAGAAAGAATTGTTTCATAGCTCAAACCCGTGTTCTTGCTCCTCTTGCTGGGATTTTTGATCTCTTTGCTCAAAGCACCATTCTCCGAACTGTTTTGGGGAAATTACTCCTTGGTAAGTGATTCCTCTATTGGTCCAATTAGTTTTTGCTCTAGTGCCTTATACTTCGCGTATTTTTGCTGCCTTGGTGACCATGTTCTTGAGCTTTGCATGCTAATTTTAGCTCGTCCCAAGTAGTTTTGATGCGTAATATGGCCTCTAGGCACTTGTAGGAGTAGTTGCTACAAGTTTTGTTGAGCCTTGTTCATTTTTCCTTAGAGTCACTAAAAATTTCAGAAATTTTCAGGGATAGGAAAGGGAAAAGATGAGGAGGTTCTTAAGAGGCTCTTCAAGCCGTGACCCCAAGGATGATGGAAGTGAGAAGAAGCCCAAGTATTTGGTCCCTCGAGTCGCAGAAGTTCGAGCGTGCGAGTGGCCAAGCGATGTGTTCTTACGCGATGCCGGAATTAATGAGGACTTTTATCACTTGGTGGAGAACGCAGGCCTTACCACCTTCGTTGAAGATAAGTGTCCACAATACCTCCTCCTCATTAATATCTTCGTACAAAGCTTTAACTTCTTTCCAAGGAAGAATCCTCCTATGGTTGAGTTCAAACTTTATGATATCCCCCAGCGCATGTCACTCCAGGATTTTTGCAATGTTTGCAAATTACCTTACGTTGGGATATTCATGAACCTCGTCCACAAGACTTGGAGGCTTTCATCGATACAATTGTTGTAGGAGAGGAGAGAGGAGTGTCTTGCGCTAGAGCTGCTAGCATTCATTTTCCTTTGCTTCGGTACTTCTCAGTATTCGTGGGAAAATGTTTGATTGGTCGTGGGAAAGCTGGGTCACTTAGTTCCCGAGATCTTGCGGTCTTGCGCGAAGCACTTTATAATGAAAAAACTTATAGCTTGGGCGCTATAGTAGCTCAACGGTTGAACATGAGCCGTTCTAAAGGTGTTGTCTATGGAGGTATATATGCTACCCGTCTTGCTAGATACTTTGAGATACCTATTAGACTAGAAGAGGAAGAAGAGATTCTTCTTACCGAGAGATATCTAGATTACGATAGCATGGTTCGCCATGACTTTCTTGATAGAGATATAAATAGAAGGATGATTTATAACCTCGTATTTAGTCAGGGTACTCGCGAGACTATTACTTTGCCTACTCCTTCTTTGTTCAATCTTCATGCAGGCAAGTACATTATTATGCTCTCGGACATCTACGCATATTGGGGCTTGGCCCAACCACAGGTGCCCGTGCCCGAGCCACCAGTCGAGTACCAGACGCCAGTTTATCAGTGGGAGCCGGAGGAGCTCACACAGCAGTGGCATCCTCAGTCCACTCCGGAGTACCCCGGAGCTGGTTATTTCCCTCCTTGGGAGTAGACCAACTTAGGCCAAAAGCCTAAGCTTGGGGGAGTACGTGTTCTCACCGACTTTACATTCTTGCTTATGCTTTCACTTTGTTCGTCGGTGTTCACACTTTGCCACTGTATCATCCATGCTAGTTTATTTTCTTTTTCTCGTTTTCTTTTCGTGTGTCTGTCTAGTTTGAGAAAAACCAAAAATATTTTCTTTTCTTCTTTTGCTTGTTGGGAGCTTTCCCGTGTAAATAGTTTTCTTTTTCTTTGGGTCAAGGTAGAAGACCATGGTTAGAATGTTTAGTGGCTCTTGCATGCATACCTGTTTAGCTGTCATAGAGCCGTATTACTTTGTCTTCTCCGTTGTGTTTGCCTGCAGATTCCAGCTTTAGTCCAATGCACGAGCACGCTTATTATTGTTCACATCATTCGGTCGTGCAAGTGAAAGGCAATAATGGCGATATATGATGAAGTGCCTGAGCCTGGAAAAGCTGGTATGAACTCGATCTATTTTGTTTTTGTAAATATGACTAGCTCACTGTTCCTAGTTCGGCTTTGTTGTTAGAGAAACATGTTTGCAATGACAACTTAGAGATCATAGTTGCTGATGCCATGCTTAATTAGCTAGGAGCTTATAATGGTTTGCCTTGGTTGCCAACATGAATTTTGAGATGACTATGATGTAGTATGATAGGATGGTATCCTCCTTTGAATGGTTCAAGTGGCTTGACTTGGCGCATGTTCACGCATGTAGTTGAAACAAAATCAACATAGCCTCTATGATATTCATGTTCATGGTGATTTATGTCCTACTCATGCTTGCACTCAATGTTAGTTAATCTCCATGCATTTTGATGACTGTTGTCGCTCTCTAGTTTGTCGCTTCCCAGTCTTTTGCTATCCTTCACTTGTACTAAGTGGGAATACTGCTTGTGCATCCACTTTCATAAACCCAAAGTTGTTCCATATGAGTCCACCATAACTACCTATGTGCGGTATCTACTTGCCGTTCCAAGTAAATTTGCATGTGCCACTCTCTAAACCTTCAAGAAATAATCTGTTTTGCGTGCCCGAACCGCTCATGTGGTGAAAGGGGCCTATCAATATCTTCCATGCTAGGCGTGTTATCCTCGATATGTGTTTATTCACTATCATTCACGAGAAAGGGGCCGGTAATTGGAATTCCCTGTTCCATGCTCAAATCGAAAAGATAATTGCAAACAGAACTCCCCTGGATTGATGTTGGTATGGACGGTACCCGTGGATTCGGCTAGCCGTGGAGTGTGATTGATTGGTGGTGGGGGGAGTTAAAACTTTACTTTTCTATTTGGGAACCGCCTATAGCATGTGTAGCGTGGAAGATGATGAGAACTCTTAGTCATTGCGTTGACAATGAAAGCATGCCACCCAAAATTATTATCTCTGTTTTCAAAGCTTGAGCTCTGGCACCTCTGCAAATCAATGCTTCCCTCTGTGAAGGGCCTGTCTATTTATGTTCTTGTTGAGTCACCCTCCTCTTATAAAAGCACCAAATAGAGAGCACCTCTGTCATTTTTATGCTTTGCTTTTAACTATGTTGAGTATGACTGTGACTGGATCTTCTTTGCCATGAATTACAATGTTTAGTCAGCCCTTGGTCTTTGAAGGTGCTCTGCATTTATGTTTTGAGGTCTCAGAAAGAGCTAGCGAGATACCATCTATTCGTACTGCTTCATGATTGTTTTGATTGAAGTGTTGACGTTTGAGACTTATTATTATTTACTCGCTAGTTGATTATGCCATTGATATGAGTTTACCGTGAGACCTAGATGTCATTTGCTTATGTGGTTTGCTTGTGATCTTGCTGAAACTCTGGATATCAGTTAAACATACTTTCAACAACAAGATCAAACAGAGTTCGTCAAAGTTTTTGTTTTGTCTCTTTCAGTTTGTCAACTGAATTGCTTGAGGACAAGTAAGGCTTTAAGCTTGGGGGAGTTGATACGCCTCCGTCGTATCTACTTTTCCGAACTCTTTTGCCCTTGTTTTGGACTCTAATTTGCATGATTTGAATGGAACTAACCCGGACTAACGCTGTTTTGAGTAGAATTGCCATGGTGTTGTTTTTGTGCAGAAATAAAAGTTCTCGGAATGACCTGAAAATTTACGGAGAATTTTTCTGGAATTAATGAAAAATACCCGCGCAAAGATCCACCGGAGGAGGTGAGCCAGTGGGCCACAAGCCCAGGAGGCGCGGCCACCCCCCTGGCCGCTCCTGGCAGGCTTGTGGGCCCCACGTAGCTCCACCGCCTCCAATCCCAGCTCTATATATTCCGTTTCGCCCGAAAAAAATCAAGGAGAAGGATTCATCACGTTTTACGATATGGAGGCACCGCCACCTCCTGTTCTTCATCTCGAGGGTAGATCTAGAGTCCGTTCTGGGCTCTGGGGAGGGGAAATCATCGCCATCGTCATCATCAACCTTCCTTCATCGCCAATTCCATGATGCTCTTCACCGTTCGTGAGTAATCTCATCGCAGGCTTGCTAGACGGTGATGAGTTGGATGAGATCTATCATGTAATCGAGTTAGTTTTGACGGGGATTGATCCCTAGTATCCACTATGTTCTGAGATTGATGTGGCTACTACTTTTCCATGCTTAATGCTTGTCACTAGGGCCCGAGTGCCATGATTTCAGATCTGAACCTATTATGTTGTCACCAATATATGTGTGTTTTAGATCCTATCTTGCAAGTTGTAGTCACCTACTATGTGTTATGACCCGGCAACCCCGGAGTGACAATAGCCGGAACCACTCCCGGAGATGACCATAGTATGAGGAGTTCATGTATTCACCAAGTGTTCATGCGTTGGTCCGGTTCTTTATTAAAAGGAGAACGTTAATATCCCGTAGTTTCCATTAGGACCCCGCTGCCATGGGAGGGATGGACAATAGATGCCATGCAAGTTCTTTTCCCTAAGCACGTATGACTACATACGAAATACTGTTGGAAATATGCCCTAGAGGCAATAATAAAATGGTTATTATCATATTTCCTTGTTCATGATAATCGTCTATTGTTCATGCTATAATTTTCTTAACAGGAAACAGTAATACAAGTGCGAATAAATAGATCACAATGTGTCCCTAGCAAGCCTCTAGTTGGCTAGCTCATTAGTCAATAGACGATCATAGTTTCCTGGTCATGGGCATTAGATGTCATTGATAACGGGGTCACATCATTGGGAGAATGATGTGATGGACAAGACCCAATCCTGAGCTAGCACTAGATCTTATTGTTCGTATGCTAAAGCTTTTCTAATGTCAAGTGTCTTTTCCTTCGAACGTGAGATTGTGCAACTCCCATGCCGTAGGAGTGCTTTGGGTGTATCAAACGTCACAACGTAACTGGGTGACTATAAAGGTGCACTATGGGTACCTCCGAAAGTGTCTGTTGGGTTGGTACGAATCGAGATCGGGATTTGTCACTCCGCGTGATGGAGAGGTATCTCTGGGCCCACTCGGTAGAACATCATCATGAGCTCAATGTGACTAAGGAGTTGGTCACACGATGACGTGCTACAGAACGAGTAAAGAGATTTACCGGTAACGAGATTGAACAAGGTATAGGTATACCGACGATCGAATCTCGGGCAAGTTCTATACCGACAAACAAAGGGAATTGTATACAAGATTGATTGAATCCTTGACATCGTGGTTCATCCGATGAGATCATCGTGGAGAAAGTAGGAGCCACCATGGGTATCCAGACCCCGCTGATGGTTATTGGCCGGAGAGGTGTCTCGGCCATGTCCACCTGTCTCCCGAACCCACAGGGTCTACACACTTAAGGTTCGATGACGCTAGGGTTATAGGGAATTGTTATACGAGGTTACCGAAAGTTGTTCGGAGTCCCGGATGAGATCCCGGACGTCACGAGGAGATCCGGAATGGTCCAGAGGTAAAGATTGATATATAAGATGGATGGTTTTGGACACCGGAAATGTTTCGGGCGTCACCGGTAATGTACCGGGACCACCGGGACCATTGGGAATGATCCCGGGGGTTCATCGGGAGGGGCTACCAGCCCCAAGAGGTAGCATGGGCCAAAAGAGGGAGGGAAACCATCCCAAAGTGGGCTGGTGCGCCACCCACAAGGAGGCCCAAGGCGCAGGAGGTGGAGAGGGGGGGAAACCCTAGGCGTTGGTGGGCCTAAGACCCACCTAGGTGTGCGCCACCCCCTTCCCCTGCCGTGGCCGCCGCACCTCCCATCTGGGGGGGGGGGGTTGCCGCACCACCTAGGGTGGGAACCCTAGGGGTGGCAACCCCCCTCCCCTCCTCCTATATATAGTGGGGGTTTTGGGCCTGTTTTGCATACAGTTTTCCATCTCCCTCGGCGCAGCCCTACCCCCCCTTCTTCCTCCTCTCCCACGGTGCTTGGCGAGGCCCTGCCGGGAGACCTCGTCTCTCCATCGACACCATGCCGTCATGCTGCCGGAGATCTTCCGCAACCTCACCCTCCTCCTTGCTAGATCAAGGTGCAGGAGACGTCACCGGGCTGTACGTGTGTTGAACGCGGAGGTGCCGTGGTTCGGCACTAGATCAGAATCACACCGCGATCTGAATCGCCGCGAGTACGACTCCATCAAATATGAAGATGCACTCACCCCTCTCTTGTTGCTGGTCTCTCCATAGGAAGATCTGAATATGCGTAGGAAGTTTTGAATTTATGCTACGTTACCCAACAAATACATGCCTACATTAGATTGACGAACGGGAGCTAGTTACATATCTCTCCGTGTTATAGATGTTACATGATGAATCACATCCGGCATAATCATCCATCACCGGTCCAATGCCTATGAGTCTTTTACTACTGGTCCTTGCTATGTTACTTTGCCGCTACTGCTGTTGCTACTGCTGCTGTTACTCTGTTGCTACTGCTGTTACTTTGCTACTACTGGTTACTGTTGCTACTACTGCTATCATACTACCTTGCTACTGATACTTTGCTGCAGACACTAAATCTTTCAGGTGTGGTTGAATTGACAACTCAACTGCTAATACTTGAGAATATTCTTTCACTTCCCCTTGAGTTGAATCAATAAATTTGGGTTGAATACTCTACCCTCGAAAACTGTTGCGATCCCCTACACTTGTGGGTTATCACTACTAAGCCTGCTGCTAAAGCAAAGAAGGATCCAGCTTCCAGGAAGACCACCAAAGACATACCTGCAGCTGCCAAAGCAAAAGGCCCTGCATCCAGTGCCCATGCTGCAGAGGAGGAAGAAGATGAGAATGTACCAATTCTCAGGAAGCTCAGACCAACCCTTCCACTCCACAATGCTGCTCATCCTATAGTAGAGGATATGAAGAAGAGGAAGGATGCTAGACTAAGAAAGTGGAGATCCCTTGATCCATATGCTGTCAGAAGAAGAACTGTTGGTGATCCAAGGTTTCACACCAAGGAACAACAAGATTTTTATGAGACTGTCTTGTTTGACAAGAGTCCTGCTGTTAGTGATATGAGGTATGTTGACTAGGCATATATCAAGGAAAATGAGAATTTCTTTCCCCATGTCCAAGAGAACTTCAGATTAGTGGACATTAAAAAGTTTGTTGGCAAAGAGATGACCCCATGGAATGACGAGCTGATCATGTAATTCTATGCAACTGTTCATTTGTATGATGACTCTTTAGTCTGGATGACTGATGGTCACAAGTATGAAGCCACAATTGCTAAATGGGTTGCTATCATTGGTGCCCCAAGCAGGAAGATTGAGATGTAGATGTGTATGCAGAAGCAAAGTAGAGTCACAACTTAATGGCCAATATGCACAAGAAAATTCCACGCAAGTACTTGGCCAGTCATAAGATGGGTTTAGTGTACTTTCTGCAAGCAACCATTTCTACGACAAACACTATTCTGAGATACACCCTGATGCCTAAATCATGAGATGAAAATATGATTAGAGGACATTCCATCAACCTGCTGCACCTAATAGACACACATACCATATTTAGAGTGACGGACTTGATAGTTGAGACTATCCGGAGAACTGCTGCGGATCAGAAGAGATCCTATGGATATGCACCTTACATTCAGATGCTCATCAATGCCAAGCTAGGAAAGCATGCATATCTACTTGATCGTCCCCATCTACCTCCTCAGCCTGATTTTGAAGATAATGAGGTTGTGATGGATGACAATGATCCCAACTCAGCTGCAGCAAGAATGGCAGCAGAGGCACTAGAGGCTGAAGCTGCTAGAAATAGGCCACCTCCAGTTCCACATCTCAGAACCCCAGCTGAGCAAATGACATTTCTAGTGAGCACTGTCTAAGGCATGGAGAAGAACATCCAAGAGATCATGCAAAATCGGAGGAGTCTTGAGAGAGTTGCGGAGACAAAATTCCACAACATGGATGTGAAAGTAACTGAGTTGACCACCATTGTCAGACAGCTTCAGCAGGAACTTGACTCTATGGAGATTCCATGCTCAAAGGATGAAGATGAATATGAAGATGAGATGATGACGATGATGAGTCTCCTCCTCCCACTACTACTAGGTTCAGCACCAGGCCTCGGTCAGCTGCTGTTCTAGCTCAGGAGACAGGCAGACATCTCCAGCTCAAGCACCTCCAGAATCAACTCCTCCAGCTCCAGGGACATCAGCAGATGACTTCGCACACACTATTCTGCTGACTCCATCATCAGCTGCCCAGAGAGACGAGTAGTTCTATACTTTTGAATTTTCTCATAACTTGTTGCCAAAGCAGGAGAAATGTATAGATCATAGACTTTGTGTGTGAGAGAGATTTTGACTTTATTTGCTTTCATTTGGTTTTAAAAACTTTGGTTGTTGGATGACTTTATCCTATCTGTGTGATTGATCATGCACTTTATACTGTGTGATGCTACGATATCATCTCTTAGCTATTCTTGTGATGATCACTCACTTATCTTGTTGGTGTCATGTGCATTGCTATTACTTTTACGCACCACCAAGATGTATGTGACATGGAAGAGTTACCCATGATCCTAACTGATTGTGCATTTGCATTCAAACGTCAATTTTAAATAATGCACAAATTTAGGGGGAGCTCTTGCTTTTCACATACTTCTCAAAGCGTCATGCCAATCATTGATTATATCTTCTGTCGAAGCTTTGATGTATATGTTCTCATAAATTACCAAAAAGGGGGAGATTGAAAGCACAATTGCTCCCTAGGGTGGTTTTGATAATTGATCACAACATATGCATCATTGGACTAATGTGTTTTCCAAGTATATTTCAAAAAAGTTCAAAAGATGCTATGGCTTAAGGTTTTTCTGGAGACGCCCCTTGATGCAAGAAAGGAATAATATTGGCTCAAGCTTCAAGCTAGAAGACTCTTCATTTTATATTTGTTAGAAATCACTTTTGAGTCCATAGGAAAGCCAATACTATTAAAAGGGGGTGAGGTAGTAAAATGAACCGATTGCTCAAATGCTCAAAGTTAGCCACCAAAACGCTCAGTCATTTTTCCCACATATCCACTGTGTCAAGTTCCACATTCACAAATTCGGTGTCACCAACATTTCCACATTGGACCCACTGAGTTTGAACCTTAGACAGAACCCTAGCTGTAACATCCCAAATTTTGGGATGTTAATATAATTATTAGATTGATTGTTTGCTTGTTTGAGTGAATGAAAACTAGAGTGAAATTTGAAACTTTTTTAAAACTTTTAAATGAGAGGGAATAAAATGACTTTCCCCTTTTTCTTGTGAATTCAAATTTTCCCCATCACATCGACGCCTCCCTGCCCGTAGCCACCTCACCACCATCTTCATCTTCCCTGCCTGGATCGAGCTCGGCAGGAGCCCAGGAGCTCGCCGGGACGCCCCCTCGCCTGTGGGAACCTCCCCATCGCCCCTGGGAACCCCCCTCCCCGTCGAGATCCCCTCCACCGGCCACTCCCTCCCCCGCCGCCGTCCCTCCCCCAGAGCACCGCCACCTTGCCAGTTCACGTCGGCCCAGGAGCTCGCCGTTCTTCTGGTAAGGCTCCTCCTTTTTCTTTTCTTTTATCTTGCCCCACCCTTAGATCTCATATGGATGGTCCAGATTAGACATAACTTGCCTCCTCGATTAGATAGAAAAAACCACCGGTTTTCTATTAGTTAGATTATAAACCGAATAGTTTTTCTTACATTACGGCCGACCTCTGGATAGCATAAAACGTGCACACCCCACAACCAATCAGGATCTGCCACGTCACTTTTTCTTTCTAATCCTTTTCAGTTTTTATTTCGGAAACAGATTTGAACCTGATTTTAGATTGCTTATAACTTTTAGTCTATAACTCCAATAGAGGTGATTCGTTTTTGCATTGGATCACAAATTTCTTATAGTTTCCGAAAATATATAATTTGACTATGTTTGAATTTATAAAATTTGAGTTAGCACATATTTGGTTTAAATCTTATTTTGTGCATACCGGAAGTTTAAAAATAGATTTTTAATTGATTCTTTTTGCTACTGATTAGTAATGATCTTATTTAACAGTGGGTAAAATTTTAGAGTTGTTGGAATAATTTAACTCATGATTTCATGTGAAACAAATTCTGTTTTGGTTCATGAAAGGCATTTTTTCCTCTCACATGTTATAGCTACTTTTGTTTATTGCTTTATCTTGTTCTTGTGATGCTTATTGTGTGAAATTGTTTGCTTCGTTAGATTATCCGGAGTGCGAAGCTTATTATCTAGACGCGTGATACGTCTCAAACGTATCTATAATTTTTGATGGTTTCACGTTGTTATCTTGCCTTCTTTGTATGTTTTATGTATCTTTTTATATCTTTTTTGGGACTAACTTATTGATTCAGTGCCAAGTGCTAGTTCCTGTTTTTTTCGTGTTTTTGACTCTTTTCAGATCTGTTTTTGGAACGGAGTCCAAACGGAATAAAATCCCCGAAATGATTTTTTCCCGAACGAAAGAAGACCATGGAGCCTTTGGGCCAAGCTAGGTGGGCCCCAGGGAGCCCACAAGCTTGCACCACGCCACCAGAGGGGAGGAGGCGGTGGGCAAGCATGTGGCTTCCCTGGCCGCCTCCTGACCTAGGTCTTGTGCCTATATATTCCCAAATATTATGCAAGAAATCAGGGGAGCCTCGAAAATTCTTTTCCGCCGCCGCAAGCTTCTGTTTCCGCGAGATCTCATCTGGAGACCCTTCTCGGCACCCTGCCGGAGGGGACTTTGGAGGTGGAGGGCTTCTTCTTCATCATCATCGCCCCTCCAATGACTCGTGAGTAGTTCACTTCAGACCTACGAGTTCGTAGTTAGTAGGTAGATGGCTTCTTCTCTCTCTTGGATCTTCAATACAAAGTTCTCCATGATCTTCATGGAGATCTGTCCGATGTAATCTTGTTTGGCGGTGTGTTTGTCGAGATCCGATGAATAGTGGACTTGTGATCAGATTATCTATGATATATATTTGAGTCTTTGCTGATTTCTTATATGCATGATTTGATATCCTTGTAAGTCTCTCCGAGTCTTGGGTTTTGTTTGGCCAACTAGATCGATGATTCTTGCAATGGGAGAAGTGCTTGGTTTTGGGTTCTGCCATGTGGTGACCTTTCCTAGTGACAGTAGGGGCAGCAAGGCACACATCAATCAGTTGCCATCAAGGGTAAAAAGATGGGGTTTTTATCATTGGTTTGAGATTATCCCTCTACATCATGTCATCTTGCTTAAGGCGTTACTCTGTTCTTATGGACTTAATACACTAGATGCATGCTGGATAGCGGTCGACGTGTGGAGTAATAGTAGTAGATGCAGACATTATCGGTCTACTTGTTTCGGACGTGATGCCTATAGAAATAATCATTGCATAGATATCGTCATGACTCTGCACAGTTCTATCAATTGCTCGACAGTAATTTATTCACCCATCGTCTACTTGCTTTCATGAGAGAAGCCACTAGTAAACACTACGGCCTCCGGGTCTATTCACATCCATCGTTTACAACTCCGCTTTTACTTTGCTTTGTTACTTTGTTACTTTCAGTTCTCACTTGGCAAACAATCTATAAGGGATTGAAAACCCCTTCATAGCGTTGGGTGCAAGCTTTTGTGTTTGTGCAGGATCTTGAGATACTCTTCTGCCGGATTGATACCTTGGTTCTCAAACTGAGGGAAATACTTACCACCGCTACGCTACATCACCCTTTCCGCTTCGAGGGAACACCAACGCAAGGCTCCAAGGCCATGGGGGAAATCCTTTGCATACTTGCCTACGAAGTCCCTTAAGGCGTAGCCGCAGCAGAAAGATCAAGCCACGCATTCTCCCGTCGACGTGCCTATTTCTAGCGCCATTGCCAGGGATACACAACAAACATCAGAAGTATTTCTGGCGCCATTGGAAGGTCTTTTGTTGCAGTAGCAACACGCTCGAGTTCGACAATCGTCAACAAGGCAAGACACGTTGATCATATTCCACCTATGTTTTATATGCATAGTGGTTCTACCTTCTTCACCCGATTGCATGCAAAGTAGGTACTTGGAAATTTGGATCTTGATGTACTATCATGTGGTAGGCACCCATCACCCTTGTTACTTTGGCCGGGACGTTATTGTGCTATGCTCCTAGTAGACGGGGTTTGGTTGAGTGTTTATCATGAGTGTTGTGAGAACTTAATAAATCAAGACCTGAAGACTCAAAGACTTGCAAGACCTCAGAATGAAATATACCTCTGGGTGAAGGATGGTTTAGATGGGATCCCTAGAGAAACCAGTGGACGACCCGGGATGCATGGAGAAGCGCCATGACATCTTGTTGAAAGCTTCACCCAGGCACAAAGAGATGGATGGATACTTCAAGACCCAAGGCTTACATGCACAACCACAAGTCATTATGGGCTCTGGCTTGGTTGCACAACGTGGTGACTCTGGACAGGCGGTGCTACGAGATGTAGAAGAACGGTAGGATTGGATGGGCACCGTCAGAGTCTCAGAGAAACCCGTTGAAAGACCATGTTTTGACCATCCGGTTCTCAAACACCCTGAAGTGCAAGGACTTCAACGGAGGCGATCAAATCTTGTGGAGAACGTGTGCAAAACTCTATAGAGTACTCAAACCTAATCGATTAGCCGTGTCCATGGTCATGGACAACTTGAGCCGAAGGAACTGAAACTATCAGGATTTCTAAACACCATTTATTATGGATGTGGGTAATATTGATAACTTGGTATGAGAACTGGTTGGTGGAACCATCTCATTAACAACCAACAATGTAGTAATATTTTTCTTTTAGCCCTTCTCTTGTGGGAGGAGAAAACTTTGCTTTCCGCTAAAAAAACTTATAGCCCCACCTGCCATATATGCATATAGTATAGATGTTATTTTTCCCCTCTCTTTTGTGACTTGCCGGCATATTTAATATGCTGACCTACACGGCTGCAACGTCTTATGTTGCAGATACTTTCTTCGACGAGTAAGAGTACGATTCAGGGTTACGGTCTACACTCAACTTGCCGTTGGTGTTTATTGGGACTCCACTCCCTTGACTGTTTCCGCTGAGATTTTGAGGTATATATATCAGTTTTACGTTATTTACATGTGATTGCACTTTGATATATACATTGATGTACTATGTGTGCCAGCATACCGATCAAGGGATGGCACAGATGCACAAAGGCTTGACTCGTTTTGAGTCGGGTCGCTACAGATATGGTATCATAGCACATGTTGACTGTAGGACGTGACCCTAGAAACTAGAAATTTCTTAGGATAGGATCTCTCTAAAATTTTATTTCCAAGAACATCCTTTACTTCTCATCCTTTCTGATTTCGTCAAATGTTCTCTCTCAGCTCAAATAGTTAGACAATACCCTTACCCCTTTGACCACATGAAGGATCAACTGAGTCCCACTTAAAAGTAAAGAGGATTTCATCATGCATTTGAAGAATTGAAGCTGCGCCAATTGAAGACTCTCAAGACCCGAAGAATTCGAAGACCCTGAAGCGTTCTAATATTTATATGACCATTAGAAGTCCAAACCCCTGTTATATACCCACGTTAGATATGATGATTTGTGAGCCGTCATTGGTGTGTGTTTTCCGACAGCCACAAATAAAACCTAGTCTAAAAAATATTGTTTGTATTGTGTCTATCTCCCTCTCTCTCTTACCCATCTCATCCCCAAAACCTCAACCCTACCAGATGGAGTATGAAGCTGGACTTGTAATCTCTGGACCAATGTCCCAGCTGGAGCCTGGTATATGGATTTAGAACATGGAGAACCACTTCGGGAACAATTTGATTTCAAGGAAATATGAAGTGGCACATGCTCTTCAGTACTTTACCCAAGGTGCTGCTATTTGGTGGAAAATGCACCATGCCATACAAGGATTTAGTGGAACAGAAATTTGGGGTGAATTCAAGAAGACTCTCTTAAGATCCCGTCTTATTGAAAGGTGCTATGATAGCCCGATGAAGAAGCCTTGTGCATGCAAGATCTGTGGAGAAATAGGACACACCCAAGAAGAACACCAGGATGGATGTCCTCATTGTGAAGAGAATCACCCAGCCGAAGAATGCCCAACTAGTCAGGTGACTTGTTTCTTGTGTGAAGTAATCACCCACTACCCAGCCCAGTGTTACCTTTACCCCAAGGTGCTACAAGTTGTGAAACAACAAAAAGAAGCAATGAAGGAAACTCTCAAGAAGAAGATTATAGAAGAATTTGTGATGAAGGAAAATCTAGAAGACCCTGATGGACAAGGTCTAACAAGATTTTTCTCCAATGCATGCTACTCATGTGGAGAAGAAGAACATTATTCATAGGATTGCACGAAGGAAAGCCATAAATATTTGGGAAACTTCCTGATAGAAAAAGTAGAGTTTGACCTTCACGAAATGGAAGAACTGACCAGAACAAAGAATTCCGGAAAGAAGAGAAAGTACACTCGGAAAAGCCAAATCTCTGCAGATAAGGATCTGAGTCATATCTCATGTTTTTAAATGCAAGACGTTAGGTCACTATGCCAATATGTGCCCAACAAGGAAGCGGGAAACCCGAGGAGCAATGAACAAACACCAAGAAGCCTCAAGATAGGTCGAAAATCGTTTCTTTTCGTTGCAAGGAAGCAAGAAATTATGCTAGTAATTGTCTACATGGGAAGAAAGCTAAAATGGAGTAGTTAAGTCTTGACAATGACAATAAGTGTGACATGAAGCACTCTTGTTTTCATGAGATTATGGAGTTGAATTTTGTAATAGAAGACTCAGAGATTGTAATAACTTCATGAATCAATAAATTTATTGTTTCACGATTTCCTATGTTGAAACTGTATGCGTTGTTGCTCTATGAACAAAGATCTCTGAACAATTATAAGGACATGAGAAAATATGGTCTATGCAGGCATGAGTATATTTCATTTTAAGCGTGGTCGTAATCGGTAAACCCACAGGATCCAATGAGTAGGAATGTACCATGCATACCAAGGAGACACATACATTCCTTTGAGTACACATTTTTCTGACACCTGCTGATGACAGCCCTCTATGAGTCCTTCCTTAAGGGCCCAGAAATGATCATGACCCTCACTAGTGCTCATGATTACCCGAAAATCCTGAAGGACATAATGAAGCACATTCATCTTGAAGGAGATGCAGTCTACAAAGGCTACCCATTCATGGAAAGTGGAGTGGAACTTTGGTATGTGGAGGTACACCTCCACCATGTGAAAGGAGTTTGTCCAAAGACTATGGTACAATACTTTTTCATTTCACATGTACCACGAGAAACCTTCTTTGATGCTGTTCGTGAAGCTGCCATGGAAGCCATACGTCAGATTGGAGAAATACTTGAAGCAATATTCCGTCACACGCAGGAATACCTGAGTGAAGTGCATGCGGATATGATGGAGATGAAGCTCATCGCCATCATGATAAAGCAAAATATGGATGATTTCAAGGAGCACCTCGGAAAGTTCCAATGGGACTAAAGTATCTCCAAGGGAGACAAATGAATAAAGTTAGTAGAAATGCTTGACCATACCAAACAATGTGGATGGCAGCATTTGTAATAAAGTACTTTTGGATTGGAGTTTTGAGAAGAAATTAAGGATGTAATAAAGGATTGAATATGAAATGAATATGATTTATGGATGAACCAATACCTTTTAATGGTAAACACACCAATGGAAAAAAAGTATCCCATAGAGTGGAGTGTGTACCAAAAATAAATCTGAGGATTATTATTATACGATGGTTACCCCAAGAGTATGATGGAATGAAACACTATAGAATTTAAAGGCGGAGTAATTCCAAGTATGAGTTAAGGTGGGCTTGCAAACCACAGACCCCGAGACTAATAAGGATCAAGCACTACCTTTATGAAGAAAGAAACTTGGAAGAAGCTATGATGGATCAGCAAACGTTTTCTTAGGAGCACCGAGAGTTGTGAGGATACGATAGATGTTTTGTTAAGCTTGCAGAACCAATGGATTATCCGAACTTCGTTCGTGGACAAGTGAAATTCTGCAACGCTTGTGAGGATGCCCAAATGTTAGAATGTGAGATTCGCTAAACCTTATACAGAGAAATAATTTGGGTGCTGAATGGATTGAACACCATGACGACTTACTCTTATCTTTTATCTTGCTATTCGGAATGGTAAATATGAGAGACTTACCCACAGAGAGAGACGACGTTCTTTGAAGCTTTTGTTTAAGCCTTAGAATGGTATGCTGAAAGCCCCATGTACATGGCATTTTTTGTCACGCGTAGGAAATTTTACGGTGAGGATGAAGCCAAGACCCTTTTCTCTGTAGGATAACCACAAATGATAGACCACCATGAGAATCATCGATATGTTATTTAGAACGGTCACGCGACTTGTCAGCTAAGAAGACCCAGTGATGGAAGAAGCTTATATCAACAGAAGAACCCTCGATTTTGATGGAAACGTTATGGAAGATCAACACCAAAGGATTGTGTATGAAGAATGTGAGGAGTGAGATGCCCAGACCCCAGAGAATTGTTAAAATTTTGAGGTACCAGAAATCCTGATTTTAAGTGTGGTAGCATCCCACTTTGCAGGAGATTTGATTGGTTAGAAGACCCCCAAACCCTAACCTTTCTTTCTCGCCTCTTCGAATCTCGAGGACGAGATTCATTTTAAGTGTGGTAGGTTTGTAACATCCCAAATTTTGGGATGTTAATATAATTATTAGATTGATTGTTTGTTTGTTTGAGTGAATGAAAACTGGAGTGCAATTTGAAACTTTTTAAAAACTTTTGAATGAGAGGGAATAAAATGACTTTCCCCTTTTTCCTGTGAATTCAAATTCATCCATTTAAAATCAATGAGAGAAGATGACATGACTTCTTCAACTATAAAGAATTTGAATGAAGGTGGCATTTGAATTTCTTTCGATATTTGATTCGAATTATTTTGGCACAAGATTTCAACCACAAAATTTTCCTGACAATATACTTGCCAAAGCAAGAAAGAGAGGAGGTAACATGACACCCCAAAAAAATAATAAAAGTTAGTAGAAAAAGAGTGCCAAAATTTTTAAAGACAAAATTTGGATTTTTATTGGATTTTTAAAAAATACTTTTTTTATAATTTTTTAATTTTTTTTAAAAATAAAATGTCCACATGGTAGTGCTTATTTTTCTAATTTTTTTAATATATAATAACCCTATATTCCGAGTATAATTTACTTCCCTTTTATCGTTTTAGTTTCCTGTTTTTGGAAAAAGGAAAGAAATCTCTTTTAATAGGAAACCGTTCGCTGGCCCACTAAGGAGTTTCCAAGTCTGGCCCAACCGAGATCATCTCCTACCTCTCGTCACCTTCCCCGAGTGCACGAACTTTCCATGGCAATGGAGACAGAGAATCCCCACATGCCCGATCTACCTCTCCCTTCCTTCCCCGAGCCTCCCACCACCCCTATAAGACTGCCCCGACCCTCCTCGTTCCATTTTCCCCATCATATCGACGCCTCCCTGCCCGTAGCCACCTCGCCACCATCTTCATCTTCCCTGCCTGGACCGAGCTCGACAGGAGCCTAGGAGCTCGCCGGGACGCCCCCTCGCCACCGGGATCCCCCTCCCCGCCGAGATCCCCTCCACCGGCCGCTCCCTCCCCCGCTGCCGTCCCTCCCCCAGAGCGCCGCCACCTCGCCACTTCACGTCGGCCCAGGAGCTCGCCGTTCTTCTGGTAAGGCTCCTACTTCTCTTTTTTTTTCTTTTATCTTGCCCCACCCTTAGATCTCATATGGATGGTCCAGATTAGACATAACTTACCTCCTCGGTTAGATAGAAAAAACCACCGGTTTTATATTAGTTAGATTATAAACCGAATAGTTTTTCTTACATTACGGCCGACCCCTAGATATCCTAAAACGTGCACACCCCACAACCAATCAGGATCTGCCACGTCACTTTTTCTTTTTAATATTTTTCAGTTTTTATTTCCGAAATAGATTTGAACCTGATTTTAGATTGCTTATAACTTTTAATCTATAACTCCAATAGAGGTGATTCTTTTTGCATTGGATCACAAATTTCTAGTAGTTTCCGAAAATATATAACTTGACTATGTTTGAATTTATAAAATGTGAGTTAGAACAGATTTGGTTTAAATCTTATTTTGTGCATACCGGGAGTTTAAAAATAGATTTTTAATTGATTCTTTTTGCTACTGATCACTAGTGATCTTATTTATCAGTGGAAAAATTTCAGAATTTTCGAAATATTTTAACTCATGATTTCATGTGAAACACATTCTGTTTTGGTTCACGACACGCAATTTTTCCTCTCACATGTTATAACTACTTTTGTTTATTGCTTTATTTTGTTCTTGTGATGCTTATTGTGTGAAATCGTTTGCTTCATTAGATTATCCGGAGTGCGAATCTTGTTATCTAGACGCGCTCGAGTTCGACAATCGTCAACAAGGCAAGTCACGTTGATCATATTCTACCTATGTTTTATATGCATAGTAGTTCTACCTTCATCACCCAATTGCATGTAAAGTAGGTACTTGGACATTTGGATCTTGATGTAGTATCATGTGGCAGGCACCCACCACCCTTCTTACTTTGGCCGGGACATTATTGTGCTATGCTCCTAGTAGAGGGGGTTTGGTTGAGTGTTTATCATGAGTGTTGCGAGAACTTAATAAATCAAGACCTGAAGACTCAAAGACTTGCAAGACCTCAGAACGAAATATACCTCTAGGTGAAGGATGGTTTAGATGGGCTCCCTGGAGAAACCAGTGGACGACCCGGGCTGCATGGAGAAGCGCCATGACATCTTGCGGAAAACTTCACCCAGGCACAAACAGATGGATGGATACTTCAAGACCCAAGGCTTACCTGCACAGCCACAAGTTATTATGGGCTCTGTCTTTGTTGGACAACGTGGTGACTCCGGATAGGCAGTGCTACGAGATGTAGAAGATGTTGGGCAACGTCGCATGGGAAACAAAAATTTTCCTACGCGCACGAAGACCTATCATGGTGATGTCCATCTACGAGAGGGGATGAGTGATCTACGTACCCTTGTAGATCGTACAGCAGAACCGTTCGTGAACGCGGTTGATATAGTGGAACGTCCTGACGTCCCTCGATCCGCCCCGCGAACAATCCCGCGATCAGTCCCATGATCTAGTACCGAACGGACGGCACCTCCGCGTTCAGCACACGTACAGCTCGACGATGATCTCGGCCTTCTTGATCCAGCAAGAGAGACGGAGAGGTAGAAGAGTTCTCCGGCAGCGTGACGGCGCTCCGGAGGTTGGTGATGACCTTGTCTCAGCAGGGCTTCGCCCGAGCTCCGCAGAAACGCGATCTAGAGGAAAAACCGTGGAGGTATGTGGTCGGGCTGCCGTGGAAAAGTCGTCTCAAATCAGCCCTAAAACCTCCGTATATATAGGTGGGAGGGAGGGGACCTTGCCTTGGGGCTCAAGGAGCCCCAAGGGGGTCGGCCGAGTCCAAGGGGGGAGGACTCCTCCCCCAAACCGAGTTGGACTTGGTTTGGTGGGAGGGAGTCCCCCTTCCTTCCCACCTCCTCTTTTTTTTTTCTTTTCTCTTGATTTTCTCTTCTTGGCGCATAGAGCCCTTTTGGGCTGTCCCACCAGCCCACTAAGGGCTGGTGTCCCACCCTCAAGGCCTATGGGCTTCCCCGGGGTGGGTTGCCCCCCGATGAACTCTCGGAACCCATTCGTCATTCCCGGTACATTCCCGGTAACTCCGAAAACCTTCCGGTAATCAAATGAGGTCATCCTATATATCAATCTTCGTTTCCGGACCATTCCGGAAACCCTCGTGACGTCCGTGATCTCATCCGGGACTCCGAACAACATTCGGTAACCAACCATATAACTCTAATACGCATAAAACAACGTCGAACCTTAAGTGTGCAGACCCTGCGGGTTCGAGAACTATGTAGACATGACCCGAGAGACTCCTCGGTCAATATCAAACAGCGGGACCTGGATGCCCATATTGGATCCTAGATATTCTACGAAGATCTTATCGTTTGAACCTCAGTGCCAAGGATTCATATAATCCCGTATGTCATTCCCTTTGTCCTTCGGTATGTTACTTGCCCGAGATTCGATCGTCAGTATCCATATACATATTTCAATCTCGTTTACCGGCAAGTCTCTTTACTTGTTCCGTAATACAAGATCCCGCAACTTACACTAAGTTACATTACTTGCAAGGCTTGTGTGTGATGTTGTATTACCGAGTGGGCCCCGAGATACCTCTCCGTTCACACGGAGTGATAAATCCCAGTCTTGATCCATACTAACTCAACTAACACCTTTGGAGATACCTGTAGAGCATCTTTATAGTCACCCAGTTACGTTGCGACGTTTGATACACACAAAGCATTCCTCCGGTGTCAGTGAGTTATATGATCTCATGGTCATAGGAATAAATACTTGACACACAGAAAACAGTAGCAACAAAATGACACGATCAACATGCTACGTCTATTAGTTTGGGTCTAGTCCATCACGTGATTCTCCTAATGACGTGATCCAGTTATCAAGCATCAACACCTTGTTCATAATCAGAAGACACTGACTATCTTTGATCAACTGGCTAGCCAACTAGAGGCTTGCTAGGGATGGTGTTTTGTCTATGTATCCACACATGTAAATGAGTCTTCATTCAATACAATTATAGCATGGATAATAAACGATTATCTTGATACAGGAATTATAATAATAACTATATTTATTATTGCCTCTAGGGCATAATTCCAACAGTCTCCCACTTGCACTAGAGTCAATAATCTAGCCCTCACATCACCATGTGAATTACATTGTAATAAATCTAACACCCATACAGTTCTGGTGTTGATCATGTTTTGGCCGTGGAAGAGGATTAGTCAGCGGGTCTGCTACATTCAGATCCGTGTGCACTTTGCATATATTCACGTCCTCTCCCTCGACGTAGTCGCGGATGAGGTTGAAGCGTCGTTTGATGTGTCTGGTCTTCTTGTGAAACCGCGGTTCCTTTGCTAAGGCAATGGCACCAGTGTTGTCACAGAACAAGGTTATTGGATTCAGTGCGCTTGGCACCACTCCAAGATCCGTCATGAACTGCTTCATCCAGACACCCTCCTTAGCCGCCTCCGAGGCAGCCATGTACTCCGCCTCACATGTAGAATCTGCTACGACGCTTTGCTTGGAACTGCACGAGCTTACTGCACCCCCATTAAGAATAAATACGTATCCGGTTTGCGACTTAGAGTCGTCCGGATCTGTGTCAAAGCTTGCATCGACGTAACCTTTTACGGCGAGCTCTTCGTCACCTCCATACACGTGAAACATCTCCTTAGTCCTTTTCAGGTACTTCAGGATATTCTAGACCGCTGTCCAGTGATCCACTCCTGGATTTCTGTGAAACCTACCTGCCATACTTATGGCCAGGCTAACATCCGGTCTAGTGCACAACATCGCATACATGATAGAACCTATGGCTGAAGCATAGGGGACGGAGCGCATATGCTCTCTATCTTCATCAGTTGCTGGGCACTGAGTCTTACTCAATCTCGTACCTTGCAGAACTGGCAAGAACCCTTTCTTGGACTGTTCCATTTTGAACATTTTCAAAACTTTATCAAGGTATGTGCTTTGTGAAAGTCCTATCAGGCGTTTTGATCTATCCCTATAGATCTTAATGCCTAGAATGTAAGCAGCTTCTCCTAGGTCCTTCATAGAGAAACTTTTATTCAAGTAACCTTTTATGTTCTTCAAAAACTCTACGTTGTTTCCAATCAGTAATATGTCATCCACATATAATATTAGAAACGCCACAGAGCTCCCACTCACTTTCTTGTAAATACAAGATTCTCCAACCACTTGTATAAACCCAAATGCTTTGATCACCTCATCAAAGCGTTGGTTCCAACTCCGAGATGCTTGCACCAGTCCATAAATGGATCGCTGGAGTTTGCACACCTTGTTAGCATTCTTAGGATCGACAAAACCTTCGGGTTGTATCATATACAATTCTTCCTTAAGGAAATCGTTAAGGAACGCCGTTTTGACATCCATCTGCCAGATTTCATAATCGAAAAACGCAGCTATTGCTAACATGATTCTGACGGACTTAAGCATCGCTACGGGTGAGAAGGTCTCATCGTAGTCAATTCCTTGAACTTGTGAAAAACCCTTTGCCACAAGTCGAGCTTTATAAACGGTCACATTGCCGTCAGCGTCCGTCTTCCTCTTAAAGATCCATTTGTTCTGAATAGCCTTGCGGCCCTCAGGTAGTACCTCCAAAGTCCACACTTTGTTCTCATACATGGATCCTATCTCGGATTTCATGGCTTCTAGCCATTTGTTGGAATCTGGGCCCACCATTGCTTCTTCATAATTTGCAGGTTCGTTGTTGTCTAACAACATGATTGATAAGACGGGATTACCGTACCACTCTGGAGCAGCACGTGATCTCGTCGACCTGCGTGGTTCGACAGAAACTTGAACTGGAGTTTCATGATCTTCATCATTAACTTCCTCCTCAACCGGCGTCGCAATGACAGAGGTTTCCCCTTGCCCTGCGCCACCATCCAGATGGATGAGAGGTTCGACAACCTCGTCAAGTTCTATCTTCCTCCCACTCAATTCTCTCGAGAGAAACTCCTTCTCGAGAAAAGCTCCGTTTTTAGCAACAAACACTTTGCCCTCGGATTTGAGATAGAAGTTGTACCCAACTGTCTCTTTTGGGTAACCTACGAAGACGCACTTTTCCGCTTTGGGTTCCAGCTTTTCAGGCTAAAGCTTTTTGACATAAGCATCACATCCCCAAACTTTAAGAAACGACAACTTTGGCCTTTTGCCATACCACAGTTCATATGGTGTCGTCTCAACGGATTTTGATGGTGCCCTATTTAAAGTGAATGCAGCTGTTTCTAATGAATAACCCCAAAATGATAACGGCAAATCAGTAAGAGACATCATAGATCGCACCATCTCTAATAGAGTACGATTACGACGTTCGGACACACCATTACGCTGTGGTGTTTCAGGCGGTGTTAACTGTGAAACAGTTCCACATTGTCTTAAGTGAGTACCAAACTCGAAACTCAGATATTCACCCCCACGATCAGACCGTAGGAACTTGATCTTCTTGTTACGATGATTTTCCACTTCACTCTGAAATTGCTTGAACTTTTCAAATGTTTCAGACTTGTGCTTCATCAAGTAGACATAACCATATCTACTCAAATCGTCAGTGAAAGTGAGAAAATAACGATATCCGTCGCGTGCCTCCACGCTCATCGGTCCACACACATCGGTATGTATGATTTCCAACAAGTCACTTGCACGCTCCATTGTTCCGGAGAACGGATTCTTAGTCATCTTGCCCATGAGGCATGGTTCGCACGTGTCAAGTGAATCAAAGTCAAGTGACTCCAAAAGTCCATCAGCATGGAGTTTCTTCATGCACTTTACACCAATATGACCTAAGCGACAGTGCCACAAAAATATGGCGCTATCATTGTTAACTCTAACTCTTTTGGTCTCAATGTTATGTATATGCGTATCGCTATCAAGATTCAATATGAACAATCCTCTCACATTCGGTGCATGACCATAAAAGATGTTACTCATAGAAATAGAACAACCATTATTCTCTGACTTAAAAGAGTAACCGTCTCGCAATAAACAAGATCCAGATATAATGTTCATGCTCAACGCAGGCACTAAATAACAATGATTTAAGCTCATCACTAATCCTGACGGTAACTGAAGTGACACTGTGCCGACGGCGATTGCATCAACCTTGGAACCATTTCCTATGCGCATCGTCACTTTATCTTTCGGCAGGCTTCGCCTATTCCGCAGTTCCTGTTTCGAGTTGCAAATATGAGCAACAGAACCGGTATCGAATACCCAGGCACTACTACGAGAGCCGGTTAAGTACACATCAATAACATGTATATCAAATATACCTGATTTTTCTTTGCCCGCCTTCTTATCTGCCAGATACTTGGGGCAATTGCGCTTCCAGTGACCCATACCCTTGCAATAGTAACACTCCGTTTCTGGCTTAGCTCCAGCTTTGGGTTTCTTCGTCGGATTGGCAACAGGCTTGCCGCTCTTCTTCGAAATACCCTTCTTGCCTTTGCCGTTTCTCTTGAAACTAGTGGTCTTATTCACGATCAACACTTGATGCTCTTTACGGAGTTCAGACTCTGCGACTTTCAGCATCGCAAACAACTCGCCGGGAGACTTGTTCATCCCTTGCATGTTGTAGTTCAACACAAAGCCTTTATAGCTTGGCGGCAGTGATTGAAGGATTCTGTCAGTGATAGCTTCTTGCGGGAATTCAATCCCCAGCTCAGCTAGACGGTTTGAGTACCCAGACATTTTGAGCACATGTTCACTGACAGATGAGTTTTCCTCCATCTTGCAAGCATAGAATTTATCGGAGGTCTCATACCTCTCGATCCGGGCGTTCTTCTGAAAGATAAACTCCAACTCCTGGAACATCTCAAATGCTCCATGACGCTCAAAGCAACGTTGAAGTCCCGATTCTAAGCCATACAAGATTGCACATTGAACTATTGAGTAGTCCTCCTTACGTGCTAACCAAGCGTTCTTAACATCCTGATCAGCCGTAGCGGGTGGTTCATCTCCTAACGCAGCATTAAGGACATAATCCTTCTTCCCAGCTTGTAAGATTAGCTTAAGATTACGAGCCCAGTCTACAAAGTTGCTTCCATCATCTTTCAACTTAGCTTTCTCTAGGAACGTATTAAAATTCAGGATGACTGTCGCGTGAGCCATGATCTACAACACAAATATATTCAAAGTGGACTTAGACTATGTTCAAGATAATTAGAGTTTAACTTAATCAAATTATTCGCTAAACTCCCACTCAAAAAGTACATCTCTCTAGTCATTTGAGTGATTCATGATCCACTCACACTAGCTCAAGTCCGATCATCACGTGAGTTGAGTATAGTTTCAGTGGTAAGCATCCCACTGCTAATCATATCATCCATATGATTCATGATCGACCTTTCGGTCTCATGTGTTCCGAGGCCATGTCTGCACATGCTAGGCTCGTCAAGCTTAACCCGAGAGTTCCGCGTGCGCAACTGTTTTGCACCCGTTGTATGTGAACGTTGAGTCTATCACACCCGATCATCACGTGGTGTCTCGAAACGACGAACTGTAGCAACAGTGCACAGTCGGGGAGAACACAATTTCGTCTTGAAATTTTAGTGAGAGATCACCTCATAATGCTACCGTCGTTCTAAGAAAAATAAGGTGCATAAAAGGATTAACATCACATGCAATTCATAAGTGACATGATATGGCCATCATCACGTGCTTCTTGATCTCCATCACCAAAGCACTGGCACGATCTTCTTGTCACCGGCGCCACACCATGATCTCCATCAACGTGCTGCCATCGGGGTTGTCGTGCTACTCATGCTATTACTACTAAAGCTACATCCTAGCAAAATAGTAAACGCATCTGCAAGCACACACGTTAGTATAAAGACAACCCTATGGCTCCTGCCGGTTGCCGTACCATCGACGTGCAAGTCGATATTTCTATTACAACATGATCATCTCATACATCCAATATATCACATCACATCATTGGCCATATCACATCACAAGCATACCCTACAAAAACAAGTTAGACGTCCTCTAATTTTGTTCTTGCATGTTTTACATGGTGACCATGGGTATCTAGTAGGATCGCATCTTACTTACGCAAACACCACACCGGAGATATATGAGTTGTTATTTAACCTCATCCAAGGACCTCCTCGGTCAAATCCGATTCAACTAAAGTTGGAGAAACCGACACTTGCCAGTCATCTTTGAGCAACGGAGTTACTCGTAACGATGAAACCAGTCTCTCGTAAGCGTACGAGTAATGTCGGTCCAAGCCGCTTCAATCCAACAATACCGCGGAATCAAGAAAAGACTAAGGAGGGCAGCAAAACACACATCACCGCCGACAAAAAAACTTTTGTGTTCTACTCGAGAAGACATCTACGCATGAACCTAGCTCATGATGCCACTGTTGGGGAACGTCGCATGGGAAAAAAAAATCCTACGCGCACGAAGACCTATCATGGTGATGTCCATCTACGAGAGGGGATGAGTGATCTACGTACCCTTGTAGATCGTACAACAAAAGCGTTAGTGAACGCGGTTGATGTAGTGGAACGTCCTCACGTCCCTCGATCCGCCCCGCGAACAATCCCGCGATCAGTCCCACGATCTAGTACCGAACGGACGGCACCTCCGCGTTCAGCACACGTACAGCTCGACGATGATCTCGGCCTTCTTGATCCAGCAAGAGAGACGGAGAGGTAGAAGAGTTCTCCGGCAGCGTGACGGCGCTCCGGAGGTTGGTGATGACCTTGTCTCAGCAGGGCTCCGCCCAAGCTCCGTAGAAACGCGATCTAGAGGAAAAACCGTGGAGGTATGTGGTCGGGCTGCCGTGGAAAAGTCGTCTCAAATCAGCCCTAAAACCTCCGTATATATAGGTGGGAGGGAGGGGACCTTGCCTTGGGGCTCAAGGAGCCCCAAGGGGGTCGGCCGAGTCCAAGGGGGGAGGACTCCCCCCTAAACCGAGTTGGACTTGGTTTGGTGGGAGGGAGTCCCCCTTCCTTCCCACCTGCTCCTCTTTTTTTTCTTTTCTCTTGATTTTCTCTTCTTGGCGCATAGAGCCCTTTTGGGCTGTCCCACCAGCCCACTAAGGGCTGGTGTGCCACCCTCAAGGCCTATGGGCTTCCCCGGGGTGGGTTGCCCCCCCGGTGAACTCCCGGAACCCATTCGTCATTCCCGGTACATTCCCGGTAACTCCGAAAACCTTCCGGTAATCAAATGAGGTCATCCTATATATCAATCTTCGTTTCCGGACCATTCCGGAAACCCTCGTGACGTCCGTGATCTCATCCAGGACTCCGAACAACATTCGGTAACCAACCATACAACTCTAATACGCATAAAACAACGTCGAACCTTAAGTGTGCAGACCCTGCGGGTTCGAGAACTATGTAGACATGCCCCGGAGACTCCTCGGTCAATATCCAATAGCGGGACCTGGATGCCCATATTGGATACTACATATTCTATGAAGATCTTATCGTTTGAACCTCAGTGCCAAGGATTCATATAATCCCGTATGTCATTCCCTTTGTCCTTCGGTATGTTACTTGCCCGAGATTCGATCGTCAGTATCCGTATACCTATTTCAATCTCGTTTACCGGCAAGTCGCTTTACTCGTTCCGTAATACAATATCCCGCAACTTACACTAAGTTACATTGCTTGCAAGGCTTGTGTGTGATGTTGTATTACCGAGTGGGCCCCGAGATACCTCTCCGTTCACACGGAGTGACAAATCCCAGTCTTGATCCATACTAACTCAACTAACACCTTCGGAGATACCTGTAGAGCATCTTTATAGTCACCCAGTTACGTTGCGATGTTTGATACACACAAAGCATTCCTCCGGTGTCACTGAGTTATATGATCTCATGGTCATAGGAATAAATACTTGACACGCAGAAAACAGTGGCAACAAAATGACACGATCAACATGCTACGTCTATTAGTTTGGGTCTAGTCCATCACGTGATTCTCCTAATGACGTGATCCAGTTATCAAGCAACAACACCTTGTTCATAATCAGAAGACACTGACTATCTTTGATCAACTGGCTAGCCAACTAGAGGCTTGCTAGGGATGGTGTTTTGTCTATGTATCCACACATGTAAATGAGTCTTCATTCAATACAATTATAGCATGGATAATAAACGATTATCTTGATACAGGAATTATAATAATAACTATATTTATTATTGCCTCTAGGGCATAATTCCAACAGAAGAACGGTAGGATTGGATGGGCATCGTCAGACTCTCAGAGGAGCCTGTTGAAAGACCATGTTTTGATCATCCGGTTCTCAAACACCCTGAAGTGCGAGGACTTCAACGGATGCGATCAAGTCTTGTGGGGAACGTGTGCAAAACTTTGCACGGTACTCAAACCTAATTGATTAGCCGTGTCCACGGTCATGGACCACTTGAGCCAAAGGAACTGAAACTATGAGGATTTCTCAACACCATTTATTATGGATGTGGGTAATATTGATAACTTGGGTATGAGAACTGGTTGGTGGAACCATCTCATTAACAACCAAAAATGTAGTAATATTTTGCTTTTAGCCCCTCTCTTGTGGTAGGAGAAAACTTTGATTTCCGCTAAAAAAACTTACAGCCCCACCTGCCATATATGCATATAGTATAGATGTTATTTTTACCCCTCTCTTTTGTGACTTGCCGGCATATTCAATATGCTGACCTACACGGCTCCAACGTCTTATGTTGCAGATACTTTCTTCGACGAGTAAGAGTATGATTCAGGGTTACGGTCTGCACTCAACTTGCCGTTGGTGTTTATTGGGACTCCACTGCCTTGACTTTTTCCGCTGAGATTTTGAGGTATATATATGAGTTTTATATTATTTACATGTGATTGCACTTTGATATATACATTGATGTACTATGTGTGCGAGCATACTGATCGAGGGATGGCACAGATGCACAGAGGCTTGACTTGTTTTGAGTCGGGTGACTACACTAGCCATTCCCACCAAATCGGTGCAACCGAAACTGCATCGGTGACCAACATTCTGTTGCCAAGATACACAAAATCGCAATTTCCGAGTTTGAGTATCGGTGCCATCGAGTCTAGCCATCTGACTGTCAGTCACCTTTTCGGTGCCACTAAGTTGTATATATCGGTCTCACCGAGATTCGTCGAAAGTTCACACCTTTAGTGACAGTCGGTACCACCGAGTTTCCAACTTTGTTGTCACCGAGTTTGCTCTTTTGTATGTAACGGTTAGATTTTGGCTGCTGCCTATATATACCCCTCCACCCTGCTCTCATTCGTGGGAGAAGCACTCAGAACACACACTTCATTTCCAGATCCTTTTTCTGAGGGAGAACCACCTACTCATGTGTTGAGACCAAGATATTCCAATCCAATCATTTGAAACTTGATCTCTAGCCTCCCCAAACTGCTTTCCACCAAATCAACCTCTCCTACCCATGCATATTCTGTGAGAGAGTGATTTGTGTTGAGGAGTCTATCTTTAGAAGCACAAGAGCAAGGAGTTCATTGATCTACCCCATCTATTACCTTTTGGAGGGTGGTGCCTCCTAGATTGGTTAGGTGTCGCTTGGGAGGCTCCTACTTCGTGTTGTGGAGTTGAACCAAGATGTTTGTAATCGCAAGGAGATCGCCTACTTCATGAAGATCTACCGTGAGTAAGGTTAGTCCTCCGTGGACGGAAGCCGTTGTGGGATAGACAAGGCCACTTCATTGTGGACCCTCCGTGGGTGGAGCCCTCGATGGACTCTCGCAGCCGTTACCCTCCGTGGGTTGAAGTCCCCACTAACATAGACGTACGATAGTGCCACCTATCGAAACCATGCCAAAAATCACCGTGTCAACCTCATGCGTTTGATATCCCTACGTTACTCCTCTATTTACACTTGCATGTTTACTTTCTGCTACTATACTATTAGAACTGCATGTGTAGGGTGTACTTGACTTGTTATAACTACCATAGCTGCCTCTCAAGTAAAATTGGGAAAAGGCAAAAAATATATCTTGTCAAGTAGTCTAATCACCCCCTCTAGACATACTTTCGATCCTACATTCTCTCAATGAACTCTCCCTCCCCTATTATGCATAAATCGATCAAGTCTTTCACATTAGTCATCTTAGATGACACTTGTGCTTCAAAGACGAGTTTTCTTCATGGGACCAAGGTTAAAATCTTCGTGGTGCCATATCAATTGACTCAAACATATGTGGCTTTGGCCACCGTCCCCTCTGAGTGAGGCATTTATTTTGAGAGCTTATTAATGTCCTGGGTCACTCCAAGTTTTGCTTTCTTCGCGTTGGAACTCTTTTAACTTGGAGTATCTATTATTGTATTGAATGCTTTTGATAGTCTCCTTCTCAAATTTTATCTTCCTCTCAAACTGAGTAGATGCATAGGTCTTGGTTTTCTATTGGTGGTGGGTTGTTTTTTGGTCGCAAGCAGTACTACCACTCTTAGGCCGGTACTAGTGCAAGCGGTACTACCGTGTTGGACTGCGGTACTACCTCTTAGGGGACTCATGGACGATTTAAGTGGTGGGAAGGGGGAGTTCTAATTCCCCCATACCCATTTAGTGCTCCTCCCCTCAAGTTTTCTCTCTGTGGCGACCAAGAACTCCACCAGAGGCCGGCTCCGGACCCCCCATATCGTTTCGTCCTTCGCATTTCCGTCCGTTGGGATTACCCCCCCGTCTCCTCGTGCCATGGACACCGGTATTGCCCTCGTTCGTTTTATATTTGATTTTGTTTTTTGGATCTTAGATCTAGGTCAATGCATGAGGCTTCCACGTTATTTAGCACTATTTTGGCATGGGATGGACATGAAATGGATGCTAGATTGAGTATAGTAGATGGTCACCGGAGGTGTTGGGTTCTACGACACCGGTACTGTCGTCCCCCTGTTGTGGAAGTTTATCCGCGGTCTGGGCAATACTACCGCCCGTGCATGACCGGTACTACTGCTCTGGCGAAAGTACTCCTCTTCCATCGTGGTACTACTGCTTGTGCCACATAACCCAAGTCCAGTGTGTGTTTCATCTCTATTCTCATTTTTCTTGGCTTATGCAATTCTTCTACACCTATTTTCCTCATTCCTCTTTTTGTGAGTTCCAGGTGACGGTAGCTCTGTTCCTGCTGCTCGTCGCATGAACCCTAGCCATGGCTCCAAGCGTTTCCACACATTTGACAATGCAGAGGCCGATTCTAGTGCCCAAGCTCAACGACATTCTATGAAGAAAACTATCATAAAAAAGAAGTGTGCCAAAGATCCTCAAGATATGAATGCAAGGGAGTTTATGGCTTTTCGTTAACGTGATCCATATTGCCTTCCTCAGGACAAGGCTCTTGCTGGGCGTCCTTTCTGGAACAAGGCCCAGTCACTCAGTTATGTGGGTGTTCTCAAGAAAAAGACGAACCTCTATGTGGATGACAAGTCTATTGATACAGGGTACATGGGGACCCGTCCTCACACTGAATATTTTGCTAAAGCTCGTGCTCTCTGTCTGCAGTGGGGTCTTTTTCCCATCATCAGCTTCAACAAGGACTTTGACAGTGAGATTGTGGCTCAATTTTATGATACCGTTCACTTTCACGAGGATGAAGAGAGGAGCTTGACATGGATGACTCGTGTCCATGTGTTGCGCTCCAACTGGAAGACCTTCATGAACTCTCTCGGCTACTTGATCGAGGCCTAGATGAGCCTATTGGACTAAGGCCACACAGTGATGGTGTTCAAGCTATTCACAAGTCCAAGTTTATTCGTTACTCCAGGGTTGTGCAGACTGCCAAGGGTGATCGCACTAAGCTCATTCCCTTTCTGGACATCATGCACCAGATCTTCCGCAACACTCTATTTCCTCACGTAGGGAACAAGGACCAGGTTCATTCTTATCTAGTGAACCTGCTACTTTTGTGCATGAGGGAGAGGGGCTGCGAGTCCACTTTGGATGTTTCCCACATTATGTGGAAGGAGCTGCGTTCAGTAGTTCTTGATAGGAAGGTGCCGATCTATGGCCCTCTTTATGCTGGTTTAGGACACCTGGATTGCTACATTCCCCGACGAGCCTGTGGTGACTGACCACTTGGTACACCATGGTATCCTTAAGCTTTGTGTGAAGGAGAACTGGGGCATTTCTTCTTCGGTTCCTGAGATTTCCCCCACTAACCTTGATAATGAGCCAAAGCCAGATTATGAGTTTGCCAAGATTTAAGACCGAACCTTCATGGGCTTCCAAGATCAAGGTGAAGATGAAGAATCTTCTATGCTTCCAGGTTAAGGGACAATATAAGGCTCATGTAGAGGCCAAGAAGGCTTGCAGCCGCGACAAGCTGATCATGAAGAAGTTTGGCCTGGATGTCCAAAGCGGGTCCGAGGACAAGATCACTGATGAGGAGGATTGGATCAAGGCACACTGTCCGTGGACTGAATCTCAGGAGGAGGTGTGTGTTGCTTCTGCCGAGTCCGAGGGAGATGATGATGAGGATGACTGAGCTCACCATCGCTCTGCCTTGTTTGTAGTCCTCTATGCCCCTTTTGGTGTCTCGATGCCACAGGGGGAGAGAGTGTTTAGGCTGGATTTGTTGAGTCACAAGTGCTTTATCTTTATATGTTGTTTCCTCTCGTGAACTTGTTTTATTTGCTTGCTTTGGTTTATGTTGTCCTGACTTATGTAAATCAAAGTATGATGTAGGACATATGCTACCACTCCTACTTTGTTATGTCTACTTTAGTTATGTTGTGATATCATTTCCTATATTTCCATCCGTGCTTAATCTATTTCTTATATGTGCAAGTATACTGCCATGTCTATAAAATATAGGGGGAGTGTTGATCCTAGTGTGTGATTTTTTTCATTCCAAAAAGAATATTCGAATAGAGCACACATCTAAGGGGAGCATGTCTATATCTTGTAGATATTGGGTTTGTCTAAGTATGTTTGTTTATTCTTGAAATGAAAAATCCCATATCGTCATCAACCCACCAAAAAGGGAGAGATTGTAAGAGCATAATTTTATCTCAGTAGTTTTGGTGGTTGATGGCAATGCCCCTTGTGGACTAATCGTGTGCATTAAGCTTTTAGAGTTAATCAGGTGGCATGAGACGGTTTTTATCCCCTGAGTGGTTAAACTAGAAGACAATGTTTTTTCTACCAATTTAGTGTTGCTGGACTTGAGTCATAGCAAAATCCATACTATCAAGAGGGGATCCACATTTGGAAAGGTTGGGAGGAACTTTCACATACACATTTGCACCCCATTCATTTCCACGCACTTTGGAGCTTCTGTTCTGCCCCAAAGACCCTAAGGGTCATATAAGCAGAAGTATCATGCTGCGGAGTGGTATTATCTCCCCAGCGGTACTGCCGCCCTGTAGTACCAGATCTACTACCGCTTATATTACCTTTGTGGCGTCTTTGGTGCCCTGGCCCTTTTCAGTGGAAGAACCGCTCGGAGCGAAGTGGTAATACCACTCGGG
This sequence comes from Hordeum vulgare subsp. vulgare, assembly GCF_904849725.1. Taxonomy (NCBI): domain Eukaryota; kingdom Viridiplantae; phylum Streptophyta; class Magnoliopsida; order Poales; family Poaceae; genus Hordeum; species Hordeum vulgare. Next base: position 50,293,097 of record NC_058523.1, read on the forward strand.
CGATACTGCCGCCCTCCTCTTCCGGCCCCACTTCCGCTTGGGCACTCAAGAAAATTTTAATTTGAGCAGCAACAATGAGCGGAAGTACCATTCTGAGCGGTACTGATACGCGACCGTCTTTATTTCTGCTAAGCCTTGGCTTCCTACAGTACCAAGCGGAAGTACCGCTGGCGGGAACGATAGTACTGCTCCGGTGGAACTGCTACCTCCCAGACTATGTCTTATTGCATGTGAAGCCCGCTACTTCTGTACAAGCGGAAGTACAACTCCCGTGCCCCTCCTATATAAGTGGGTCTTCTTCTCCAAGAGACCTCACCTTTGTCCCGAAAAAGCTCCATTGTTGCTCCTAAGATTATTCTTGCTCGATCGCTCTTCCTAGCCATCGATTCTTGTTGATGCTCTAGGGTTTGAAGGAGAAGGCTTTGATCTACACTTCCACCAAGAGAAAACTTGTCCCCCCACTAATCCCTTGCGGATCTTGTTACTCTCGGGTGTTTGAGCACCCTAGATGGAAGAGGTCACCTCGAAGCCATATTCCATTATGGTGAAGCTTTGTGGTTTCATTGGGAGCCTCCAATTAAGTTGTGGGGATTGCCCCAACCATGTTTGTAAAGGTCCAGTTGCCGCCTTCAAGTGCACCACTAGTGGAATCACGACATCCCGCATTGTGTGAGGGATGACAAGAATATGGTGGCCTTAGTGGCATCTTGGGGAGCATTGTGCCTCCACACCGCTCCAACGAAGACATACTTCCCCTCAAAGGGAAGGAACTTCGGTAACACATCCTCGTCTTCATCGGTTCCACTTGTGGTTACTTGTTACTTTTACCTTATGTTTTTTCTTGCTTGTTATTGTTGTTGTTAGCATCATATAGGTTGCTCACCTAGTTACATATCTAGACAACCTATTTGTTGTTAAACTTAATTTGTTAAAGAAAAGCTAAAAATTGATAGTTGCCTATTCACCCCCCTCTAGTCAACCATATCGATTCGTTCAATCATCCTGGCCTCTACATCAGAATGATGCATGTAATCTTATTATTAAAAAGGAACACCGAATTACAAGTTTAAACTTGGAAGCAACCAGAGAAGGGAATATATGGTCATGTGAAGCATCTACAACCAAAGATTAGAGTTTCATGCTTTAGTCCTTCACAAAAGCCCGCAGGGCATGGATGGGCTTGGACAAAGCAACAAACCTGAGTAAGATCCAACACAAAAACACTTGAACAACATCGAGTGGGTTTTCATGAAAACTTCGAAATCTCTATTCACTGGCGGTGTGCGGGGAGGAGATGGGTTTGTCCGGGATCAACTACATGATTAAATAGCCGGTGGAGGCAGGTCCACGCCGCTTCAATGTGGTGCGGCGATCAGAGTAGTCTTTTTTATTGCCATGTCCAAATTGAAGCGATGCCACCCTCACGTTTGATCATCATAGTCTGTCTCACATTAATGCTGGCAAGTCGCATCTGCTCTGGAGCAACAAATCAGCATGAATGTGCCGTGATCGTTACATATGGGGAGGATTTGAGGTCGGACCAAGTAGTCAAACGCGTATGTAGCGGAGGTACGGACGTCCAAAACCTCCCCAGTCTCGTACCTATTTGCCGGAATTCGGATGCGCATTCATGGGCATTTGCAAAACCACGTTGGGTGAAAAAGAAAAAGAGTTCGAACAGTTCATTTGGACATTTGCGGGAAATATGAGATTTAGCGTTGGAGATGCGCTATCATTGTTTGCAAAAAGAGGCCAGGTCGGGAAGTTCATTTTGTGCTGAACTAAAAAAAGTTAATTTCATTGTTTTCGCCACAAATAAGGGGAAAAGTTTGCCTTCAACCTAAAAGTGTGTTATATTGACTAGAGGGGGGGGGGTGTGAATAGGCGATATTTGCAAATTCGTCACTCGGGAATTAATCATTGAGGAAATTGCTAAGCCATGAAATACTAGGAGCGGAATAAGTACTCAAGTGCGTGTGGAACATAGCAAAAACATATTAATTGTGATGGAGTGAAACATACACAGAGCACAGGTAGCATGTAAACATGATGAGCAAGTGAAGAACAACGTGACTGAAGAATTTGAGATGAGGAAATTGAGAAAGTCTTCAGTCAAAGTCTTCAAACAGTAATGATCAATTTCATCGACAAGTACTTGAAGAAATAGTTGAGTTGAGGAAATAGAACCACGAGCTCGATATATTTAGTGATTTGATGTCCCAGTTCCAAATGTTGTGACAGTCGTACGTCTGATTTGGAGCATCTTGGTATTTAAACCATAGGACACACAGTCCCAGGACAAACAGTTCTTACTGTATTCTCCTTGAGCTAAGGTCACACAGACCTCGCCCAACACTCGTGGTAAGTCTACATGGCACATTTCAAAAACCTCACAACCTCGGTCACGTGACAATCCACAATTTATTGTTGCATGCTCTAGACCATTGACAACTAACCGTATCGAAGATACACAATCTTCAAAGGTAACAAGTGTCAGTTCCACACAGGAACGATCTCTTCGGTGATGCTCAAACACTTTGGGTTTTGGTTTTGGTTTGGGTGTTTGGGTTTTTCCTTGCTGATTATTTTCTCTCAAAGTCCTCAGAGGATGGGACGCTCTCAACTGACAAGTGTGAGGATCTTTCTGGAGCAGCCAACTAGTTAGTGGTTGTAGGGGCGGCTATTTATAGCCACAGAGCAATCTCGACATGATATGACATAAATGCCCCCCAATGATATGGTCATTATGTGGATAAGGTTTTGGGGGCAGCTCGCACAAAGCACAACAACAGTCAGAATTTTCGAACTATGAAAATCCTCAGATCTATCATGTTCCTCACTTGTAGGCAATTTGAATCGGCGAAATCCTAATGCCTCATCTAGAGCAATTTCCTAAAGACCAGAAGAACTTCGTCTCTGTTACCGAAGAAATTGACTGAACTGCAAGAGATTTCCAAAGGGTTCACTCGAAGGATTGGTTATGTGTAGGCTTTGAGATGAGCATCACTTGTAAATTTTTCTTTAGTATTACCTCGACCCCCTTTAACAATACGGTGTTCCTATGACTCAAAACAAAGGAAATGAAACTACGAAAACAAAAGTCTTCACGTTTCAAAGTCCTCGCATCAATATCTTGAAGGACACACCATTTTCCTCTCTTTCAAAGTCTTAATGAAAATATCAATGTCTTCAATTGAAGACATTCATTTTTAGGGCCCGGCTTTCTTCAAATATATCAAACTCCTCAGCGACTTATAGAACCTATGTACACTCACAAATATTAGTCCCTTAACCTATAAGTCTTGAATACACCAAAATTACTAAGGGGCACTAGATGCACTTACAATCTCCCCCTTTTTGGTGATTGATGACAAATATGTTAAGTTTTCAACGGGAATAAATATATGTAGTGTAAGTACTGAGTTTGAGTAATTTGATTCCAAGATATAGAGAAACTCCCCTGGAAGATGTGTATATTTGAGGAATTTGCTTTGGATTGCAAATGCACATTGTAGGTTAATATCATGGAGATATCCTCATATATCTTGTAATCCATACACACATTTAACATATATCATGAGGAAATTGTAATGCATGACCGAAAGTGGTGTGTGACAAAATTCAACATGCGTGCATTAATCAACATGAGGAATAAGCATGCATGAAAAGCAGTTCAAAAGAGTAATACTACCATTATACTTAAGTTTACAACTCATACATACAAACACTTCAGAAGAACTAGAGTTTCAACTTAACAAAAAACCCAACCCACATAGGTAGACCCTATTGAAGACTAACTCAAATTTCTCCCCATTTGTCATCAAGTGACGAAAAGGGACGAAATTGAGGACTAACGCCCCTAAAGAATATCATCTTGATGGTGGTGGAGGAGCGCCAACGTTTTTTTGGTCGTTTGTTGATGAAGGGCATCCATAAGTGTCGTCAAGATCCTCACCTTCATCCGTCGAGCGCGATGAAGAAAATGAGCTGGTGACCAGCATAGGAACTTTAACTTTCTTGAAATTCTTCTTTGGTGGATAAGACCAATCAAAGTCCTAATATAATTCCAATTCTTTAAGTTTTTCAGGAGTCTTGAGGTGAGACAAATCGAAGATTTCATGCAAATAATAGTGATTCTTCATCACGGAATTACGCATGACGGTCAGGCCATGACGAATTGCACCATATGACATTTCACCCACTTGTGATTGTGATCGACCTTCTCATGAAGACTTAGAAGAAGCTCTCAATCAACCATCATTCATGGGGTAGTTTCTCGAGGAACTTGAGCTGAGGCTTTTGCTGCACAATCTTGCGATGCTGGGTCATCATTGGTGGAATGTGATGCAGCTTGACGAAATTGTACGTCCATGGGGTCAGATCCTTGATCAATGGAAATTTTCCCTTACCTTGTATTTAGGAGAAGGATTTCTTGATGAATTTGAGCGAGGGTTGGAAACTGAAGTGATTTTGAAAATCTGCTTTATAAGGGATTGAGGATCTTGGCCTGATGAATTTCATGATCCGCGGAGCATATGGCTTGAGTTCAAACGGTGACAAAGCAATGTTGGCCAAAGTACTCATGAGTAAATCATGAAAGTTGATGGGAATCCCATGAATGATGTTGAACAAGAAATTATTTATGATTCCCACCACATCTTCTTCTTCAGAATTATGACCCTTTATGGGACCGAGGGTTTTGGTCAAGATGCGGTAGACCGTTCTTGGCACATAGAGGAAGTGCTTCACAAGGAATTCTAGGAGGTTTTGTTGGTGCCAAAGGCTTCATCAACACGTGCATCAAATGATTTTGCAGTTCTGGTTCATCATAGATGCATCTTGGCCCTTCTAAGGGAGTACCAACTAGGACCACACAAAGAAATTCAGTTGCAGGAGCAGTGTAGTGTGTGTCTTCGGTCATCTAGTCGAGTATCCATGTGTTGATATCCCGTGCTTCACCAGAGATGTGCATAGTTGCATAGAATTGAAGAATTAGCTCTTCATTCCAGTCACAGATATTAACGTGGAACGACAAGAGTCCAGCTTCATGAAGAACATTTAGGACCGGTGTGAAGCATGGAATGAACTCCATATCTGCATGAGGAATTTGATGGTGTTGGAAGAGTTTGTTCTTCTCAAAGAGCACAACACCGTAAAAGTTGATTTGTGCTGATGTACAAAACCTCTTGTGCCTTATCCTCTGAGAGTGATAGAGATTTGCACCTGTGAATAAATGATGTTCATCATAAAAAATCCTTGAGGAATTTGGGTCGCTTTGTACGCTTGTATGGCTGAACTGGCTTGGGTTGAAGATTTGGCTTGTATCTCCCAACAAGTCCTCTTGCCATGCTCTCTGTTTGAGGATCTTGTGCCACAACAACCGCTGAGTGAGGATTTTGAACAATGGGCTCATCAGCGGTAATCTGAGCATTTATGATGTCAACCTTAGGTTCCTCAACTGTCGGCAGAGGAATTTGAGGTTCAGTTTCTTCACGCATTGGTTCTTCAGTCTGAGGAATTTGTCGAGCAAATTCATCACCTACATTCTCCTTTGCAGTGGGATGAGGAACATGAGCAGCAATATCTTGAGTTGTTTTTTCTATTGTTTGAGAAGTTTGGTCAACAGATTCCTCAACCAATGCAGCTGGTATTTCCTCCAGAATAGATTGCATCGTAGTAGGACATCCATCAGACCGTGTAGGAATTTATCCAGTTACAACTGGGGACTGAGGAATTTGATGGAGTGGAGTGTCCAGTGGTGAATTCGGGTGAGCAATTTCCCAATATTCATCACTTATCACCGGGGTAGTGCAATTAGTGTCCACATCTTGTTCAATTTCTTCAGCACCCACCTCTTCAACATAGAACTGAGGCGAGGGTGATGATGCATGAGAGGTTGAAGTGTTCAAACCAACCTCAATTTCTTCATCGTTCGGCTCTGTGGAAGTAGCAAATCAATTTTCTTCATCCATTTCAGGAATGACATATTCTTCACCAAATGGTACCATTTCATAAGAGGGAACCATAGTGATGGGAATTGCATCAATTGGCTCATTTGAGAAACTTGGCAAAATCCTCAAGCATTTGACTTGTGAGGATTCTGGTATGGTTGATTGCTACTTCTTGAGCTTGCGTTGGTTTTCCCTTGAAGAGGAAAGGGTGATGCAGCAAAGTAGATAAGTATTTACCTTAGTTTTTTGAGAACCAAGGTATCAATCCAGTAGGAGTAACAAGCAAGGCCCCAATCTTTGCACCTACACAAAAATTAAAACACTTGCACACAACGCTAAAAAGGGGTTGTCAATCCCTTCATGGTTATTTGCAAGGATGAGATTTGATAGAGATTGATATAATAGATTGCTAGAACAAAAAGTAAAACAAACGTAAATAAATGGCAGAAATATATTTTTCGTATTTTTGGTTTATAGATATGTAAGTATAATATGGAAAATAGACTCCGGGGCCATATGTTTCACTAGAGGCTTCTCTCATGAAGGAAAATAATACGGTGGGTAAACAAATTACTGTCGAGCAATTGATAGAAAAGGGAATAATTATGAAGATATCCAAGGTAATTATTATGCATATAGGCATCACATCCATGCAAGTAGACCAAAACGATTCTGCATCTACTACTATTACTCCACACATCGACCGACTCCTGCCTGCATCTAGAGTATTAAGTTCATGAAGAACAGAGTAACACATTAGGTAAGATGACATTATGTAGAGGGATAAACTCAAGCAATATGATGAAAACCCCATCTTTTTATCCTTGATGGCAACAATGCAGTACGTGCCTCGCTACCCCTACTTTGTCACTGGGTGAGGACACCGCAAGATTGAACCCAAAACTAAGCACTTATCCCATTGAAAGAATTACCTATCTAGTTGGCCAAACCAAACTAATAACTCGAAGAGACTTGCTAAGATATGAAATCATGCATATAAGAATTCAGAGAAGATTCAAATAATACTCATAGATAATTTGAACATAAACCCACAATTCATCAGATCTCGACAAACACACCGTAAAAGAGTATTAGATCGGATAGATTTTCATGAAGATCATGAAGAACATGGTATTGAAGAACAAAGAGAGAGAAGAAGCCATCTAGCTACTAGCTATGGACCCGTAGGTCTGTGGTGAACTACTCACGCATCATCGGAGGGGCAATGGAGTTGATGTAGATGCCCTCCATGATCGATTCCCCCTCCAGCAGATTACTGGAAAAGGCTTCTAGATTGGAGCTCACGGGAACAGAGGCTCCCGGCGGTAGAATAGTATTGTTTGTTGCTCTTCTTGTATTGGGGGAATATTTGGGAATTTATAGGAGGAGGATTAGGGTTAGGAGGCCTGTAGGGGGGCCACAAGCCAGGGGGCGCGCTCCCCCCTAAGGCGCGCCTTGCAGGCTTGTCGTCTCCCGACAGGTCTCCTGCCCCCCTCTCCATGTCTGGCTGGTTTCTTCTGGTCCAAGAAAAATCATTCCAGAGTTTTTATTCCATTTGGACTCCGTTTAATATTCCTTATGTGCAATACTCAAAAACAAGGAAAAAATAGAAACTAACACTAGGCTCTAGATTAATAGGTTAGTCCCAAAAATAATACAAAATAGCATATTAATGCATATAAAGCATTCAAAATAGATGATATAATAGCATGGAACAATCAAAAATTATTGATACGTTGGAGACGTATCAAGCATCCCCAAGCTTAATTCCTGCTCATCCTCGAGTAGGTAAATGATAAAAGCAGATCTTTTGATGTGGAATGCTACCGAACATATTTATCCATGTATTATTTATTGTGGCATGAATATTTAGCCATGGGATCTTCTAGAAAAGATTAAACACAACGCTAAAGGTTGAGAACTCGATGAAGGTAAAGAGTCACGTATCAAGCTTAACTTTGATTGTGTTAAAACTCTTCTCCTTTTCATGAGTTTAACAATGAAAATGGCCTTGATTCTGAGATAGTATCTTCTTTCTACGAATCTTTTGCTACCTATGTTGACCTTCCCTATGAAAAGTGGTTCAAATATCATGCTCCCATTGAAAAATTACCCGAGGAACCTGTTAGAATTAAGAAGGAAGAAATAATTGTTAACCATGTTGATCTAATTGTTCCTAGTGCTTACATTGAGAAATCTCCTTTTCTTGTTAGGATTAGATAACATGCTAAGGCTACAACAGTGGTTAATAAGAGTTATGTTAGAACACCTACACCTTCTGAACAATATGGAGCCTAATGTGGCTACAGTTAAACATCTCCTAGTTGATAATATTGATGGGCAGGTTATTTACCCGTGTGATGAAACTGCTAGAATTGAAAAACTTGTTAGAAGCAAATTAGATGAACTAGATAAAAATAAACCAGTGGTAGGCACATGTGTCATCACAGTTAAAATTGGAGATCATTGCTAGCATGGCCTGCGTGATATTGGTGCTAGTGTTAGTGCTATACCTTTTACATTATATCAACAAATTATGCATGATATAGCACCCTGTGAAATTGAGGGTATTGATGTCACTACTAAGCTTGCAAACCGTGATACTATTTCACCACTTGGGATTGTTAGAGATGTTTAAGTCTTGTGTGGAAAAGTCAAGTACCCCATTGATTTCCTAGTACTTGGTTTGGAACAAGATAACTTCTATCCCATCATATTCGGTAGACCATTCTTAAATACGGTTAATGCTGAAATTAGTTGTGCTACTAAGAAGGTCAAAGTGAGCTTTGGTGATATTTCTCATGAGTTTAACTTCTCTAAGTTTAGAAAACAACCACATGAAAAAGAATTTCCTAGTAAGGATGAAATAACTGGTTTTGCTTCCATTTTTGTACCTCCTAGTGATCCACTAGAACAATATTTGCTAGACCATGAGAATGATATGCATTTGAATGAAAGGATTGAACTTGATAAGATACTCCTTGATCAACAACCTATCCTTAAGCACAACTTACCAGTTGAAATTGTAGGTGATCCTCCTCTACCCAAGGGAGATCCCCTATTTGAGCTTAAGGCTTTACGTGATACTTGGAAATATGCTTATCCTGATGACAAGAAGATATATCATATCATTAGTAGTGCTAACCTTTCAGAACATGAAGAAAAGAGATTACCCAAAACTCTAAAGAAGCACAAGGCTACTATTGGATATACTCTTGATGATCTTAAAGGCATAAGCCCCACTCTCTATCAGCACAAGATTAATATGGAACGTGGTGCTAAACTAGTTTTCGATCATTAATGACGTATCAACCCTAAGATGAAAGAGGTGGTAAGAACTGAAATACTAAAACTTCTCGAAGCAGGTATAATCTATCCTATTGTTGATAGTAGATGGGTAAGTCATGTTCATTGTGTCCTAAGAAAGGTGGTATAACTGTTGTTCCTAATGATAAAATGAACATATTCCGCAAAGGATAGTAACTGGTTATAGGATGGTAATTAATTTCAGGAAATTGAATAGGGCTACTAGAAAATATCATTACCCCTTACCTTTTATTGATCAAATATTAGAAAGTTTATCTAAGCACACACACTTTTTCTTTCTTGATGGGTACTCTGGATTCTCTCAAATACCTATGTCAAAAGAGGACCAAGAGAAAACTACCTTTACTTTCCCCTTTGGAACTTATGCCTATAGGCATATGCCTTTTGGTCTATGCAATGCATCTGCTACATTTCAAAGATGTATGATTGCTATATTCTGTGACTTTCGTCAAAAGATTGTTGAGGTTCTCATGGATGATTTTTCTGTTTATGAGACTTTCTTTGGTGACTGCTTGAGAAACCTTGATCGAGTTTTGCAGGGATGTGAAGAAACTAATATTTTGTTGAATTGGGAGAAGTGCCACTTTATGGTGAATCAAGGTATAGTGCTCGGGTATAAAATTTCTGAACGTGGCATTGAGGTGGATAAGGCCAAAAATGATGCAACAGAGAAAATGTCTTGCCCAAAAGATATCAAAGTATAATAAGTTTCCTTGGTCATGCTGGTTTCTATAGGCGTTTCAAGTTTTCTAGGCGGCTAGGCCATTAACCAATCTTCTCCAAAAAGATGTTCCTTTTGTTTTTGACGATGATTGTGTAGAAGCCTTTGAAATACTTCAGAAAGACTTAATTTTTGCACCTATTGTTGAACCACCCGATTGGAACCTACCTTTTGAAATTATGTGTGATGCTAGTGATTATGATGTCGGTGCTATTCTAGAGCAAGGAGTAGACAAGAAATTGAATGTTATTCATTATGCTAGTAAGACCCTAGCCATTGGTCAAAGGAATTATGCTACTACTAGAAAGAAATTTTTAGCGGTTGTGTTTGCATGTGTAAGTTTAGGCCCTATATTGTTGATTCTAAAGTAACTATACACATTGATCATGCTACTATTAAATACCTTATGGAAAATAAAGATGCTAAACCTAGACTCATTAGGTGGGTACTTTTACTTCAAGAGTTTGATTTGCATATCATTGATAGAAAGAGAGTTGAATACCCTGTAGCAGATAACTTTTCTAGGATGGAAATGTTCCTCATGACCCACTTCCCATTGATGATAATTTTCTTGATGAAAAACTTGCTGTTATAAACACTTCACGTAGTACCCCTTGGTATGCAAATTATTTCAATTACATTGTTGCTAAATATATTCCGCCTAGCTTCACCTATCAACAAAAGAAAACTATTCTTTGCTTTATGACAGTACTTCTCAGATGACCCACATCTTTATAAAGGAGTAGATGGTGTTATTAGACGTTGTATACCTAAGCATGAGCAGGAACAAATTCTAAGGAAGTACCGTTCTGAGGCGTATGGAGGATACCACGTCGGTGACAAAACTGCACACAAGGTATTACAATCCGGTTTCTATTGGTCTACTGTTTTTAAAGATGCTCGTAAGTATGTCCTTTCTTGTGATGAATGCCAAAGAGTGGGTAATATTGGTAAACGTTAGGAAATGCCTATGAACTATTCACTTGCTATCAAACCATTTGATGTGTGGGGTTTTGACTTTGTAGGACCTTTTCCTTCCTCTAATGGAAATACCCATATTCTAGTCGTTGTTGATTACATTACTAAGTGTGTAGAAGCTATTCCAACTAGTAGTGCTGATCACAACACTTCTATTAAAATGCTTAAAGACATTATCTTTCCAATGTTTGGTGTCCCTAGATACTTAATGACTGATCGTGGTTCACATTTTATTCATGGTGCTTTCCGTAAACGGCTAGCTAAATATGACGCTAACTATAGAATTGTATCACCTTATCATCCTCAATCTAGTGGTCAAGTTGAACAAAGAAATCGAGAAATAAAATTAATCTTGAAGAAGACTGTTAATAGGTCCATAAAGAATTGGTATAAGAAACTTGATGATGCTTTATGGGCTTATAGGACTGCTTATAACAATCCCATGGGGATGTCCCCATATAAAATGGTCTATGGAAAAGCTTGTCATTTACCTCTTGAGTTAGAACATAAAGCTAATTGGGCAATTAAAGAACCTAATTATGATTTGAAACTTGTCGGTGAGAAGAGGTTATTTGATATTAGCTCACTGGATGAATGGAGGACAAAAGCTTATGAAAATGCTAAGTCATTTAAAGAAAAGATTAAAGATGGCATGACAAGATAATTCAAAAATGGGAATTCAATGTAGGAGACTTAATGCTTTTGTAAAATTCTTGTTTTAGGATTTTTGCAGGGAAACTCCTCTCCAAATGGGAAGGACCTTATGTTGTCGAGGAGGTTTATCGCTCCGGTGCTGTAAAAAATATTAACTTCAAAGGTAAAAACCTGAGAGTGGTGAATGGGCACAGAATCAAGAATTATATTTCAGGTACACCCATTAATGAGGAAAATAATGTCATCCAAGTCATAACACTGGAGGAGCACATAAAGGAAGTCTTCTGGAACACTCTAGAAACCTGAAAAGGGGGTAGGTACGTGGTATGATAAGTAAACCGACTCCGAACATTCCAATTTTTTTACTGGTTTTGGTATTTTAGAAAAAATACAAAAATAAAATGGAGTCGAGGGGAACTACGAGGGAGGCACAAGCCAATACGGTGTGCCCCCTGGCCGTGTCCTGATGGCTTGTGTGGCCCTCGTATGCCTCTCGGACTCCGAATTCTTACGTGAAAAATCATTATATATACCCCGTGTGTTTTGATCACCGCATCGCGAGTTTCTCCTATGTTCTTGTTTAGAGCTATTTTTTGGCAGGCCTGAGAGTATGTTGTCTCAAGATTAAGATGGAGAGAGCTATGTTCTTGTTTTGAGCTGTTTCTCCAAGGAAGTCGGCTGAGATGAAGATGAAGTTCCACTACCTCAGCCCGAAGATATGCATGTCGAATTCAAGTAGTTCAGTCTCCCAAACAGGGTAAATAAATCTAAGGACCAATTTATCCCATCATGTTTTCTGCAGAAAATCAAGATGGCATTATGAAAAAAGATATTGAAGCTTGAGCAAGAAAACGATGACTTGAGGGAGGAGCATTTTATCCTCCGACGTAAGATGGAAAAGAAGAGTGCTGCTACATCACCACCACAATCACCTAAGAAGGACACTTGAGTACATGGGTATGAGCACCACCCTTGGCTTGCCCCAAGCTTGGGGGAGGTGTCCCCGTATCGTATCACCATTGTAAGTGCATCTAGTGCCCTTAGTGATTTTGGTGGTTTGAAGACTTATAGGTTAAGTGACTAATGTGTTTGTAAGTGTACACATGCTCTATAAGTTGTTGAGGAGTTTGAGTTATCCGATGAATATCGACCCCTAAAAATGAATGTCTTCGGCTGAAGAATTTGGTCTTACCTTGAAGACTTTGATCACGAAGAAATTGCGATGAAATTGATATTCCTCATGAAGATATTGAAGATGAGGAATTCGGTGTGTCCTGAAGAAAAACTTCCTGAAGACTTCGAAGCGTGAAGACTTACTCTTTCTGTTTCGTTTTCTTTACTCGTGAGTCATAGGAACACCATACTGTTAAAGGGGGTCGAAGTAATACTATGGAATGAATTTCCTCATGATGCTCAACCCAAGACTAAACCTACCAAAGCCTCAAAGTGAGGAATATGAGAGACATGAGGACTTCCATAGTTGAAAGTTCCGACCGTTGCCGCGACATGCGCCACCTCAGTGATCTTATCCACCCAACGGTCACATTATTTAAGGGCATTTATGTCAAATCATGTCAGGATGCTCCCAGGCTATAAATAGCCACCCCACAACCACTAGCTAGTTGGCTGCTCCGAGAGAAACTGACACTTGTCATTTAGAGCAACCCAAATTCCTCAGTCTTCGAGAGAAAATCATCAAGTGAGGAAATACCCCAAACACCAAACCCCAAACCGAAAACCAAGTGATTGAGCATCACTGAAGAATTTGTTCCTGTGTGGAACTTAAGCCTTTTACCTTTGAGGACCGTGCATCCACTAGACGGTTAGGCGTCATGGTCTAGAGCATCTAGCAGTCAATTGTGGATCGCCGGGTGACCGAGTTTGTGAGGGTTTGGAAGTCTGCCCTAAAGACGTACCACGAGTGTTGGGCGAGGACTGTGTGTACTTAGCTCAAGGAGAATACGGTAGGGACTGTGTGTCCCGAGACTGTGTGTTCTTTGGTTTCAATACCAAGCTGCTCCAAACCACACGTACAACTGTCATAACAGTTGGAACTGGGTCATCAACAATTGTCTTCATCGTGATACGGGTTCTATTTCTTCAACTCTTTCGTTTCCTCAAAATTATATGTTGAAGACTTTCATCTGTGATGTTTGAAGAATTTGTCTGAAGACTTCCTCTGGATTTCCTCAACCTCAAATTCTTCACTCGAGTTAATCTTCACCCGCGTTCTTTGTACCTGCGTACTGTGCAAACCGATTCTCATAATCTTCACCAAGTAATCTGCTGTAGTAGTCTTTGCACTTCTGATCCTGCGCTATTTCCGCAGCACGTAATTCATCATTGAGGAATTTACTCACAAGGCATTTCCTCACCGATGAAATTCTAAAAATCGCCTATTCACCCCGCTCTAGTCGATATAACACACTTTCAACCATCACTTCCATCATTACTATCTATCTTAGTTCAATCCTTAGTTGTTTTGTGATTTAGAGTAATAAATTTCTAATTTGCTTTGCTTAGAATTTTTGCTTTGAGTTCCATCTATCCTTGTAATCGAGTATGCAAGATAAATAATAAAGATTGGTTGAGTTTCGGTGATTTATCTATGGGCACACATCATCATAGCATGGCAATAAAAAGAAAGATAAAGATCATATGCTCATCTCATGAGAAGTAATGACTTCACGCAAAAAGGATATAAGTGATAAAAGTTGTTGATGGAAAACAAACATAATATTAGTCATTGTTGCAATTTAAGAAAGAGTATGATAGAGGAGAGGAGACTCACATATAAATACACTATCTTGGACATCGTTTATGATTGTGAGCCTTCATCAAATATTATATAATGATCAAGTGTTGATGTTGGACATGGTTATATGGTCAACATATAACTTCTATGTGAATATTTATAATATAATAGTTGATGAGCAACATAAACGATGTCCAAGATAGTGTATTTATATGTGAGTCTCCTCAACATGTGATGCTTGCTTTAGATCCTTTGCCAGCCCAAAAATACTGCACTAAATAGATATACTACTTGTGCATCCATAACACTGAAACCCAGTTTTTTGCCATGAGAGTCCACAATACCTACCTATGGATTGAGTAAGATCCTTCCAGTAAGTTCTCATCGGTGCATCAAGCAATAAAAATTACTACTAAATATGTATGATCTTTTATTGCAAGGGAAAATAAGCTTTGTACGATCTTGTGATGGCAAGGAAATAAAAGCAACAGAGTGCATAATAAAGTTTGCTATCATAAGGGGAAATATAAGGTGACGTTCCATTGCATTAAGTGTTCACACATCCAACAAATTAAGAGCACATGACAACCTCTGCTTCCCTCTTTGAAGGGACCATATTTTAATTTCACGATTTTAATTATGTGTTTGAGTCAATAAAATTTATCCCTCTTCCAACCTATTAATCCTATAGTGGCAAGCACCATGTGTTGAGGAAAGATTCAGACTTATATATCCAACAAGTGGATGTAGATGATCATGATTCATTATTGTTGACATTATCCTACAGGTAAATAAGTTGGATGGCTAGACATTTAAGCCCCTATCTTCCTATGTGTCCTATGAAACACGAGCTCCAAAAATATGCCTTGTGCGTGAGTAATCATGGAAGATTAAATGATAGTTGAGTATGTGAACTTGCCAAAAAGTAAGCTCTTAAATAGACTCTCCTCTGAATTATGATGAATTATGATTGTCCCACTAACTGAGAATATGGTTTTTTGACTACAAATAATGTTTACGCTTCATACTCCAATAGTTGTGAATGGATTGTCACTTTTTTATGAGAACTTATACGATAAAATACTTGATGCTATGACAATATTCATGGTGCTCTTATGCTCGTATTCTGTTTTTATCGACACCTCTCTCTTAAATCATGTGGTCACTATTTTCAAGCTCAGCTTTCGCTTCAGGACAAGCGAGGTCGAAGCTTGGGGGAGTTGATACATTCATTTTGCATCATGAATTACTATTGAAATTTGTGTTGACCCTCTCCATTATTCCTTATTATCATACAATCTTTATGCTCTTTCTCTCTAATATGCAAGGTACATCACTGAGAGGGAAATATTTGGAAACTAAAATTCTGGACCGGGAAACCAAGAAAAATACAAAAAAATAAGCTTGCTCCAAGTGACCTAAAACTTTACGGAGAATTTTTCTGGAATATTTGAAATTTTTTGGGCCAAAAATATACCAGAGAGGTGCCACTTGGATCTTCAGGCTATTGACAATGGTCTCTGGTACATTGTGGAACATGGTATTCCCTCCATCACTACTACTATCTCTGCCGTTGATGTGAAGATATTCAAGCAACTTGATTCTCAATCAAAGAATATCATCTGTTTTAATCTGAGCAAAGGTCAGTATGGTAGAGTGAGTGCTTTGGGCACATCTAAGCTTATGTGGGATAGGCTATCCAAAGTCAATGAAGGAATTTCAACTCAGCGTGACTCTCGGGTTGATGTTCTTCGCAATATCTTCAATCGCTTCAAGAGGCTTGACAATTGATGACCCACAAGTATAGGGGATCAATCGTAGTCCTTTCGATAAGTAAGAGTGTCGAACCCAACGACGAGCAGAAGGATCTGACAAGTGGTTTTCAACAAGGAAAAAATCTGCAAGCACTGAAATTGTCGGTAACAAGTGATTGTGTGGTGAGATGATTCGTAGCAAGCAACAAGTAACAAAAGTAGCAACGGTGCAAAAAATTGGCCCAATCCCTTTTGTAGCAAGGGACAAGCCTGAAAAAAGTCTTATAGGAGGAAAAACGCTCCCGAGGACACAGGGGAATTTCTGTCATGCTAGTTTCATCATGTTCATATGATTCGCGTTCGTTACTTTGATAGTTTGATAAGTGGGTGGACCGGCGCTTGGGTATTGCCCTTACTTGGACAAGCATCCCACTTAGGATTAACCCCTCTCGCAAGCATCTGCAACTATGAAATAAGAATTAAGACAAAGTCTAACCATAGCATTAAACTAGTGGATCCAAATCAGCCCCTTATGAAGCAACACATAAACTAGGGTTTAAGCTTCTGTCACTCTAGCAACCCATCATCTACTTACTACTTCCCAATGCCTTCCTCTAGGCCCAAATAATGGTGAAGTGTTATGTAGTCGACGTTCACATAACACCACTAGAGGAAAATCAACATACAACATATCAAAATACCGAACGAATAGCAAATTCACATGACTATTATTAGCATGACTTATCCCATGTCCTCAGGAACAAAAGTAACTACTCACAAAGCATAATCATAATCATCATCAGAGGTGTAATGAGTAGCATCAAGGATATGAACATAAACTCTTCCACCACGTAATCCAACTAGCATCAACTACAAGGAGTAATTAACACTACTAGCAACCTTACAAGTACCAATCGGAGTCGCGAGACAGAGATTGGTTACAAGAGATGAACTAGGGTTTGTAGATGAGATGGTGCTGATGAAGATGTTGATGGTGACGAGTCCCCTCTGATGAGAGGAGTGTTGGTGATGACGATGGCGATGATTTCCCCCTCCGGGAGGGAAGTTTCCCCGGCAGGATTGTCTTGCCGGAGCTCTAGATTGGTTCTGCTCAAGTTCCGCCTCGTGGCGGCGGCAAAACCTCGAAAAAGCTCCCGTTTGATTTATTTCTGGACGAAACCATCCATATAGAAAAAGAGGGGGGCAAGTGGGCCAGTAGGGTGCCCACAAGCCCCCATGGCGCGGCCTGGGGTTGGCCGCGCCGTGCAGACTTGTGGCCACCCCCTGGCGCCCCTGTGGCGCTTCTTTGGCCCAATATTTTTTATAAATTGGAAAAAAAATCTCCGTTGATTTTCACGGCGTTTGGAGTTGCGCAGAATAGGTATCTCAACTTTGCTCCACTTTCAGACCAGAATTCCAGTTGCCGGTATTCTCCCTCTTCTTGTAAACCTTGCCAAATAAGAGAGAAAAGGCATAAGAATAGTACCGTGAAGTGAAATAATAGCCAAAGAAGCGATAAATATCAACATGAAAACATGATGCAAAATGGATGTATCAACTCCCCTAAGCTTAGACCTCGCTTGTCCTCAAGCGAAAGCCTAGCTCCATAAATATGTCCACATGTTTAGGGAGAGAGGTGTCAACAAAACAAGATACGAACATGCATGCATCATGATCAAGCTCAGAACAACAATACCAACATATAATCTCTCATGCTAAAGTGATAATTCCTTCACAAAGTAAAGCATGGATCAAGAACCATACCGAGAAGTAACAACCGATAGCCTTTAGTCATTGAAGCAATTGCAATTTATCAGAACATCTGAAAGAGTCAAATAAGAGCTTGTAAAGCAAATCCACATACTCAATCATTCTTTCGTTCTCTACAATTGCTACAAGTCGCGTGGTACTCATGAGATCAAAGTTTCAGCTGAACACAGAGAAAGATAGGGTCTTATATTTGCCTCCCAACTGCTTACCTCAAGGGTAATGTCAACAACAATGATTCATGAATACCTAACTCCAAGTTGACATATGAATATAGATCGTTCCCAAGCATGTGACGGTAGCCAAGACAAAGGCAAAATAAGGAATTGGTGAAGATCACCTTGACTCTTTCAAGGGAAAAAAGTAAAGGTACAAGATAGGCCCTTCGCAGAGGGAAGCAGAGGTTGTCATGCGCTTTTGAGGTTTGGATGCGTGTCCTCTTAGTGCGGAGGAACGTCACTTTATATTGACCCCTGTGATAAAGAACTTTATTATGCAGTCTGTCGCTTTTATGTATTCCTCATCACAGGTTCGTATAAAGCTTATTTTCCACACACTAATAGATCATACATATTAGAGAGCAATTTTTATTACTTGCACCGATGACAACTTACTTGAGGGATCTTATTCAATCCGTAGGTAGGTATGGTGGACACTCATGGCAAAACTGGTTTAAAGGTTTATGGATGCACAACAAGTATCTCTACTTGGTATGGGAGGTTTTGGCTACTATGAGGTGGAAGCAATCGTCACATGCTACGAGATCTCTAATCGTATAACATTGTTGAGAGCCAAGCAAACACAATTCATTACATTGTCTTCCTTGTCCAACATCTACTTTGAGGCATGCAATAGTTTGGTGAGTGTTCACAATCATAGATGGTGTCAGAGATGATATATTTATATGTGAACCTCTCCTTCCTTATCGCTTCCTATTATTTGCAACAATGACCAAGGTCTACGTTTGCCTACCCTCAACAAGTTTCAATCCTCATTCTTTTTATATGTGAAGCCATCACTTCCCATAAGACCATCACATGATCTTTCATGCTTTTGTTCTATTCTCACTCTTTTGATCATGGCAAGAGGCAAAGCCCTTCAGCTAAGACACTCTTTATTATATGGCTCACGAGCAAGAATACATCGGGGGTGACACAAAGCAAAACTCAAGACTAAACACTAAGACTTTTAAACTACTAGAGAAAAAGAAAACTGAAAAGGAAAACTAAAACAAAGGTAAAGGCAAATGATGTGATGGTGATACGATACCGGGGCAACTCTCCCAAGCTTGGCAAAAGCCAAGGGGATTGCCCATACCAATGCTCAGTTGTCTTCCTTTGGTGGTGAGGATGGTAGAGTTGTTGAAGCATGAGTTTGATCCTCCGTCTTCCAAGGCATAGGTGCTCCACCATGGAAAGATGAACGAGTCTAAGGAATCCTCAAATCTGCAGCCAACCTTATTAATTTAAATCTATACTCATACTCACAGTTTTGGTTCTGCAGGTCATAGATCTGGCCCTGGAGTTGATCAACCCTTCCATAGAGCCTGGAGAGGTGCTTCCCAATATCATTGGCATCAATCCTGTGCTTGTTGGTGAACTCCGTGATCATCATGTGGTTGGCATTGAGTCCATGCTCCACCACCCCTTGTCACTTGAAGACTTGTTGCTCCATTGTTTCGAGCCTCGTCTCCATGCTTCCGGTCTTCTTAGGCCCCTCAACATCACGGATGTGCAACATCCCCTCACGCATCTCGATAGATTGAGGGTGTTGCAGCACTTCCGTGAGGTAAGGATTGATGACTTTCTCGAAGATCTTGTCCTTAGGAGCTTTTGGGGAAGTCATGGCGATCTAGATCTGCAACAGAAACAGGCTCGAAACGAAAAACAGAGGAAATCTGCATGATGTAGGGGTCAGACCAAATGGAAGTATATATAATGATTTTTTCCAGACCAGAAGGAGTACCTGCACGAAAACGGAGTCCAGGAGGCGCACGAGGTGTCCACAAGCCCCCACGGCGCGGCCAGAGGGTGGGCCCGCGCCGTGCAAGCTTGTCGCCTCCTTGCGCACTTTCCGGACTACTTCCAATTTTTGTATTTTTTCAAATATTCCAAAACGAAGAAAATTTCCTGCTGGAAAAGTTTTGGACTCTGTTTTCTTACCGAATCACATACCTCTTCGTTTTCGGAGTCTGAAATAGACTGATAAATATCCCTTAGGTATTCTTCTGGAGTTATGGTAGTGATGATATTGCTTTCAACATTTATGGGAGTACCTGAGATATAATGCTTGATTCTCTGCCCATTTACCACTCTCGGACAATTACCTTCCGTGTTGTTGATCTTGATAGCACCGGAACGATATACTTCCTCAACAACATAGGGACCTTCCCATTTAGAGAGAAGCTTGCCTGCAAAGAATCTTAAACGAGAGTTATATAGCAAGACATAATCACCTACATTGAACTCACGCTTTTGTATCCTCTTATCATGCCACCTCTTCACCTTCTCTTTGAAGAGCTTGGCATTCTCATATGCTTGAGTTCTCCACTCATCAAGCCAGCTAATGTCAAATAACCTCTTCTCACCGGCAAGTTTGAAATCAAAGTTGAGCTCTTTGATTGCCCAATAAGCTTTATGCTCTAGCTCAAGAGGTAAATGACATGCTTTCCCATACACCATTTTGTACGGAGACATGCCCATGGGATTCTTATAGGCAGTTCTATAAGCCCACCGTCATCATCGAGCTTCTTAGACCAATTCTTTCTAGACATGTTGACAGTCTTTTGCAGAATTAGTTTAATCTCTCTATTGCTTAGCTCTAATTGACCACTGGACTAAGGGTGATAGGGAGACAATTCTATGGTTGACATCGTACTTAGCAAGCGTTTTAGAGAAAGCACCATGAATGAAGTGTGAACCACCGTCGGTCATTAGATATCTAGGGACTCCAAATCTAGGGAAGATAACTTCTTTCTGCATCTTGATAGAGGTGTTGTGATCAGCACTACTAGTGGGGATAACTTCTACCCACTTCGTTACGTAATCAACAACAACTAAGATGTGAGTATACCCATTGGATTTTGGAAAAGGTCCCATATAATCAAAGCCCCAGACATCAAATGGTTCAATGACAAGTGAATAGTTCATAGGAATTTCCTGACGTTTGCTAATATTACCTATTCATTGACATTCGTCACAAGACAAGACAAACTTACGGGCATCCTTGAAGAGAGTGGGCCAATAGAAACCTGATTGCAATACCTTGTGTGCAGTTCTATCTCCTGCATGGTGTCCTCCGTAGGCCTCGGAGTGGCACTTCTGTAGGATCTGTCCGTGTTCATGTTCAGGTACACAACGTCTAAAACCACCATCTACTCCTTCCTTATAAAGGTGAGGATCATCCCAAAAGTAGTGTCTCAAGTCAAAGAAGAATTTCTTCTTTTGCTGGTACGTGAAACTAGGTGGTATATATTTGGCAACGATATAGTTTGCATAATCAGCATACCAAGGTGCACTACGTGAAGCATTGATGACATTCAATTGCTCACCGGGAAAGCTATCATTGATAGGTTGTGGGTCATCAAGAACGTTCTCCAACCTAAACAAGTTATCTGCTACTCGGTTATCAGCACCCTTTCTGTCGACAACGTGCAAATCAAATTCTTGTAGCAAGAGAACCCATCTGATAAGTCTAGGTTTAGCGTCTTTCTTCTCCATAAGGTACTAAATAGCAGCATGATCAGTGTGAATAGTGACTTTGGAATCAACTATGTAAGACCTGAACTTTTCACATGCAAACACAAGTGCTAAAAATTCCTTCTCCGTAGTGGCATAGTTTCTTTGGGCACTGTCTAGAGTTTTACTAGTGTAGTGAATAACATTCAACTTCTTGTCAACTCTTTTCCCTAGAATAGCACCAACAACATAATCGCTAGCGTTACACATGATCTCAAAAGGCAAGTTCCAATCAGGTGGTTGAACAATAGGTGCAGTTATCAAAGCCCTCTGAAGTATTTCGAAGGCTTCCTCACAATCATCGTCAAAAACAAAAGGAATATCCTTTTGCAAGAGATTGGTAAGAGGCCTAGAATTCTTAGAGAAGTCTTTAATGAACCTTCTATAGAAACCAGCATGACCAAGGAAACTTCTTATACCTCTGATATCTGTGGGGTATGGCATTTTCTCGATTGCATCAACCTTAGCCTTATCGACTTCAATACCTCTTTCAAAAAATTTATGTCCTAAGACGATGCCTTCATTAACCATAAAGTGGCACTTCTCCCAATTCAAAATAAGATTGGTGTCTTTACATCTCTGCAAGACTCGATCAAGGTTGGTGAGGCAATCATCAAAGAAAGACCCGTAAATGGAGAAGTCATCCATGAAAACCTCAACAATCTTTTCACAAAAGTCAGAGAATATAGCCATCATACATCTTTGAAAGGTGGCAGGTGCATTACATAAGCCAAAAGGCATACGTCTATAAGCAAAGGTACAGAAAGGGCAGGTGAAAGTGGTTTTCTCCTGATCGGATTGTGCAACTGGCATTTGGGAGAAACCAAAATAACCGTCTAGAAAGCAAAAGTGTGTGTGTTTGGTTAGTATTTCTAGCATTTTGTCGATAAAAGGCAAAGGGTAATGATCTTTCCTAGTGGCCTTATTGAACTTCCTAAAATCAATCACCATCCTATAGCCAGTAATAATCCTCTGTGGGATCAACTCATCCTTATCATTAGGGACAACAGTGATGCCTCCCTTCTTAGGAACGCAATGCACCGGACTCACCCAATCGCTATGAGCAACAGGATAGATAATACCCGCTTCCAGGAGCTTTAGTATTTCTTTTCTTACTACTTCTTTCATCTTAGGATTCAATCTCCTTTGATGATCAGCAACTGGTTTGAAATCAGGATCAGTTTTGATCTTCTGCTGGCATAGAGTGGGACTAATGCCCTTAAGATCATCAAGAGTATATCCTATAGCAGCACGGTGCTTCCTCAGAGTTTTTAGTAACTTATTTTCTTCCTGCTCTGAGAGGCTAGCACTAATAATAACAGGATATATCTCCTTTTCATCAAGATAGGCATACTTAAGAGTATCAGGCAACTATTTAAGCTCAAACGAAGGATCACCCTTTGGTGGTGGTGGATCCCCAAGCAGTTCAACAGGCAGATTATTCTTATGGATAGGATATTGTTCTAAGACAACTCTATCTATCTCATCCCTTTCATCCATATGCATATCATTTTGATGCTCAAGCAAGTATTGCTCTAAGGGATTAGTAGGAGGCACGACAATATAGGCTAAGGCAATAGTTCCACCCCTACTAGGCAACTCCTTTTCATGAGGTTGTCTACCAAACTTAGAGAAATTGAACACATGTGACACTCCTTCAAAGCCAACAGTGACAGTTTGCTTCTCACAGTCAATATGAGCATTAACGGTATTGAGAAAAGGTCTACCAAATATGATGGGAGAAAAGCTATCTTGTGCGGTAGCAAGAACGAGGAAATCAGCAGGATACTTCGTTTTACCACACAAGACTTCAACATCCCTAACAATTCCCACATGGCACATAATATCTCTATTGGCAAGCTGAATAGTGACATCTATAGGTTCTATCTCAATAGGTGCAATCTCATCTTTGACTTCTTCTTATAAGGATTTTGGTATTGCACTAACACTAGCACCGAAGTCACATAAACCATGATAGCAATGATCTCCTATCTTAACAGAAACTACATCCATGCCAACAACATGCATATGTTTGTCTCAAACGTGAGGTTTAGCAATTCTAGCAGCATCTTCACATAAGTGAATATTATGTCCCTCAACTTCTTCAGACAGAAGATCTTTGAAAATAGAAATGCTAGGTTCAACTCTAATTTTCTCACGGGGTCTAGGTATTCTAATGTAGCCTCTACGTATCACAGTTGAAGCTTTAGAATGATCCTTTATCCTAACAGGGAAAGGTGGTTTCTCAATGTAAGCACTGGGTACCACAGGATCATTATAGGCAATGACTTTCTCTTCAACTGGAGTGGGTCTAACTACATTGACTTCTAAAGGAGGATGAAATTTAAACCACTTCTCTTTGGGGAGATCAATATGAGCAGCAAAGGATTCACACAATGAAGCTACTATCTCAGAGTCAAGTCCATACTTAGCGCTAAAATGACTAAAGGTACTTGTCTCAATAAAGGATTTAACGCAATCAAAAGTGAAATTCATACCTAACTCCTTACCTTCTTCAAGCTCCCAATCTTCAGAGTTACGTTTAATTCTCTCCAATAAATTCCACTTGAAGTCAATATCTCTCTTCATAAAAGAACCGGTACAAGAAGTGTCAAGCATGGTGCGATCATCATGAGAAAGCCGAGCATAGAAGTTCTGAATGATAATTTCTCTCGAGAGCTCATGATTGGGGCATGAATATAGCATTGATTTAAGCCTCCCCAAGCTTGAGCGATGCTTTCTCTGTCACGAGGCCAAAAATTATAAATATAATTTCGATCACGATGTACTAAATGCATAGGATAAAACTTTTGATGAAATTCCAATTTCAACCGATTGTGGTCCCATGATCCAGTATCATCACATAGCCTATACCATGTCAACGCCTTATCCTTCAAAGATAAAGGAAACACCCTCTTCTTGACCTCATCCTCGATCACACCTGCAAGCTTAAATAAACCACAGACTTCATCTACATAGATCAGATGCAAGTCTGGATGTGATGTTCCATCTCGTGTAAAAGGATTAGCCAGCAGTTTCTCAAGGATACCCGAACGAAATTCAAAGAAAATATTTTCAGTAGGTGCAGAAGGTTGAGGAGGAACTATTTGTGCTTCCATTCGAGGTGAAGATACCCCGAACAAGCCCCTCAAAGGATTAGTATCCATAGTGACAAGTGACAATAAATTTCAGCACACTATATGAATGTTTCCTTACCAAGTCCACTTACCAAAGGCGCTTAACTCCCCGGCAACGGTGCCAGAAAAGAGTCTTGATGACTCACAAGTATAGGGGATCAATCGTAGTCCTTTCGATAAGTAAGAGTGTCGAACCCAACGAGGAGCAGAACGATCTGACAAGTGGTTTTCAGCAAGGAAAAATCTACAAGCACTGAAATTGTCGGTAACAAGTGATTGTGTGGTGAGATGATTCGTAGCAAGCAACAACTAACAAAAGTAGCAACGGTGCAGAAAAGTGGCCCAATCCCTTTTGTAGCAAGGGACAAGCCTGGACAAAGTCTTATAGGAGGAAGAACGCTCCCGAGGACACATGGGAATTTCTGTCATGCTAGTTTCATCATGTTCATATGATTCGCGTTCGTTACTATGATAGTTCGATATGTGGGTGGACCGGCGCTTGGGTACTACCCTTACTTGGACAAGCATCCCACTTATGATTCACCCCTCTCGCAAGCATCTGCAACTACGAAAGAAGAATTAAGACAAAGTCTAACCATAGCATTAAACTAGTGGATCCAAATCAGCCCCTTATGAAGCAACACATAAACTAGGGTTTAAGCTTCTGTCACTCTAGCAACCCATCATCTACTTACTACTTCTCAATGCCTTCCTCTAGGCCCAAATAATGGTGAAGTGTTCTGTAGTCGACGTTCACATAACACCACTAGAGGAAAAACAACATACAACATATCAAAATACCGAACGAATACCAAATTCACATGACTATTATTAGCATGACTTATCCCATGTCCTCAGGAACAAAAGTAAGTAATCACAAAGCATAATCATAATAATGATTAGAGGTGTAATGAGTAGCATCAAGGATCTGAACATAAACTCTTCTACCAAGTAATCCAACTAGCATCAACTACAAGGAGTAATTAACACTACTAGCAACCTTACAAGTACCAATCGGAGTCGCGAGACGGAGATTGGTTACAAGAGATGAACTAGGGTTTGGAGATGAGATGGTGCTGATGAAGATGTTGATGGTGACGAGTCCCCTCCGACGAGAGGAGTGTTGGTGATGACGATGGCGATAATTTCCCCCTCCGAGAGGGAAGTTTCCCCGGCAGATCGTCCTGCCGGAGCTCTAGATTGGTTCTTCTCAAGTTCCGCCTCGTGGCGGTGGCGAAACCTCGAAAAAGCTCCCCTCTGATTTTTTTCTGGACGAAACCCTCCATATAGCAAAAGAGGGGGCCAAGTGGGCCAGCAGGGTGCCCACAAGCCCCCATGGCGCGGCTTGGGGAGGAGGTGGCCGCGTTGTGCAGGCTTGTGGCCACCCCCTGGCGCCCCTCTGGCGCTTCTTCGGCCCAGTATTTTTTATAAATTGGAAAAATAATCTTCGTTGATTTTCACGGCGTTTGGAGTTGCGCAGAATAGGTATCTCAACTTTGCTCCACTTTCAGGCCAGAATTCGAGTTGTCGGTATTCTCCCTCTTCATGTAAACCTTGCAAAATAAGAGAGAAAAGGCATAAGAATAGTACCGTGAAGTGAAATAATAGCCAAAGAAGCGATAAATATCAACATGAGAACATGATGCAAAATGGACGTATCAACAATGAAAGCTGCCAAGATACCTTTGATTGCCTCACTGACATCTCAAATGAACTGCAAGCACTGGGAGCTCGAGACATCACTGACCATGAAGTTGTGAAGAAACTGCTAAGATCTCTTGATCCATCATTTGATACACTTGTTCTGATGAATCAAGAAAGAGGAGACTATAAGATGCTTGATCCTGCTGATATACTTGAAAGACTCAATACTCATGAATTCCTACAGGAAGAAACGAGAGATATGTATGGACAAAGCTACTCAAGACCTCGTGCACTGAAGGCCGAAGCAATTTCCTCATCGGAAGAAGAAGACTCAGATTGCAGCATTGGTGACCTTGAAGAACTTGGACATGAGCTTACAATGCTCGTGAGGAAATTCCATAATATTACAAGGCGTGGCCTGTTTGGTAAATCTTCAAGAAGAGATATGAGGAAATCAAAATCTTCATCTGAGAACTACAAGAAAAGAACCTGCCACGAATGTAAGAAATCTAGGCACTACATAGCTGACTGTCCTCACTCGGTGAAAGAATCAAACAAGAACAAATACAAGGATAAAAGTTCTGATGACTCGAAGAAAAAGAAGAAATCTTAAAAATCCTCATCCTCAAAGTCCTCATCGCACAATAAGACCAGTTTCAGAAAGGCTCGGGCACTCATTGGCAAGGAAACAGATTGTGAGGAAGAGTCTGAGGAATGTGATGAAGAGGAAGGATCTGAAGAAGACTCAGAGTCTGGCGTGGCAAGTCTCACATTGGTTACCACATTCGTCAACAAGTCAATCTTCAACCTTGAAGAAAATGACAACGCTATCTACATTGATGACTATGCTGGTGCCTTCGCTCCAACCTATTGCCTCATGGCAAAAGGTTCAAAGGTACCGAATGATACTTCCTCCTCTGAATCAAGTGACTGTGAACCTGATGATTATGAAAAACCAAGTTACAATAAACTTGCCAACATTGCAACTAAACAACAAAGTGCCTTTGAAACGCTTCAAAAACTGCTAGACAAAAGCGATGATCTGTTGAATGACGAAATGAATCATACTCAAGTCCTCATTGAAGATGTGAAAAGTCTCCAGTCTAGATTTGATAGTCTTCAAGATCGTTATGGAACACTCTTCGCTGATCATGAAAAACTTCCCTATGAATTTATTCAAAGGAATCTTGATCTTGAGAAGTTGAAGATGTCTCATGATGATCTTCGAATGGAAAACAATTCATTGCTTGCTCAACAGATCAGTGCCGCTCAGGTTGAATTCATTTCACCATGTTTGAAATGCATCGAACGTGAAACTACTATTTCTTCACCAGAATCATCAAATGCTTCTATCGCTACAAATTCTTCAACTGTCCGTGTGGTATCAAATTCTTCACTTGAGGAAACCACAAATGCTACTGACGAAAATGCATGGCTGAAGGAATTATATGTGACAGGCATATACAAAAGTCTAAAAGGGCATCAAACCCTTTGCGATGTGCTCAAAAAGATGATTTTGAACAGGGACCCGAGGAAACAAGGAATTATCTTCAAGAAAAAATTGAATGCTGATGGATCATACTGGAAACCTGAGCAGTATCACAAAACCTCATGGGTTCCTACTAAAGGCCCTCCCGTCGATCCATCTACCCTAACAGGCTTTACACGTGAATTATCCTATTCCTCAGATGAGTCATTTGACTCCAACAATAAACTGTTCAAAAATCAATCTGGTGTAGTATTTGCTTGATATGCTGGAACTAACTGCAGGAATGGACCACCCTTGAGGAAAATTTGGGTTCCCAAAAGTTGCTTGGAAAATCTTCAGGTGAATGTCCTCATGACACCACCTGTGAAGAACCTGAACCCCAGATCAAATTCCTTAGGTGGACCAAAGTCTTCAAGAGGATCAAAATCCTCAAATGGTCAATACTTTGCTCGTACTTGTGCCAATGCTTCTGATATGCTGGGAAATTAGAAGGGATATGAATATGAGCATTATTCCTCAAATCATTATCTTCATAAATCCTCAAAGAACTTCTCTACGTATTCATTTGAGTACCCTAACCCCCCTACTATGAAACAAAGTGCATTAGCTTCAATGCCCCCTTTATCATATAATGCTCGCAGGATGATGAACTCTTTGCCACCCTTTTAGATGTGGGTGGTGACGAAATTGAACTAATCACTTCTGTAGGTCAGGTCTCTAGATGAAAGTCATCATCTGAAGAATTTGCTGGAGACCTAAGGAAAATGCTTGATTGGACGCAAGCTAAAATTGATGAAATGATAACATTTCACACGTCCTCAAATTTACTGTTTATGACGAAATTGAAATCATATTCTTCAAGTCTGAAGCATATGAGATGGTAAGCTATACCAATTCATCTGTAGGAGGACAAACCCAAGAATACTGAGTGGGTTGTTGACAGTGGTTGCACAAACCACATGACTGGTGATAAAAGCTTGCTGATGAATATGCCACTGACACCATCACCACTGAAGGAAATCACTTATGCTGACAAAGGTAAAGACAAAGTATTGGGACTTGGCAAAGTGTCTATTTCCAAGGACATGCACATGGACAAAGTCATGCTTGTAGAATCCCTTGGGTTTAACCTCACGTCAGTCTCAATGCTTTGTGATCTTGATATGGCTGTTATCTTTGGAAAATACATATGTGTAGTCATCATGGAATCTGACAGATCCAAAGTCTTCAAAGGCTTTAGGAGAGGAGATTTTACATTGTTGATTTTTCCACAGGTCCTCAACCAGCCACATGCTTACTTGCAAAAACCTCAGAAGGCTGGCTATGGCATCGAAGACTTGGTCATGGAGGAATGAGGAATTTGCACACGCTGGCAAAGAATAAGCATGTCATTGGCATCGAATCAGTCAAATTCCTCAAGGACTGTCATCGTTTTCTCATAGGGGGTACCCTGACGGCAGATGCCATGGGATGGCTAATCGAGGTGAGGGCAAGTCTGTCATGGAGGATCCGGGATGGGATAGGGTAGTAACATGTAGTGGTTTACCCAAGTTCGAGGCTCTCTGGAGAGATAATACCCCTACTCCTGCATGTCTGTATATGATGTATATTTGCAGTACAAGGTTGCTCCTAGAGCTGTACTGGAGAGGAAAGCCATGGGCTGGTGCCTCGTATGTGAGGGTGTGTGCGATGGGAGAGAGTGAGTCCATGAGAGGATGAGAGGGCAGCCAAAGGGGGTCCTCCCATACGTGGTGGACATGAGCCCCTTGTATGGGTGTGTGGCTTCGTATGTAAGCTATAGTGGGTAGCTTACATACCAAGCTGCTTGGCATGTAAGCTACCATGGATAGCTTACATGTCAAGCTATATGTAGCTTGGGAGCTAAGCTATGCTTGTCCCCTCGGGGACTTTATAAACCAGTGCCCAGGGGACAAGTTACACTGTAGATGAAGCTGCGTGACGCCCGAAGGGACGTCGTAGTTGACTCCGGGCAGCCGTCTGGTCGGAGCAGCCGGTCGTGGCAGGAATCGAACAGCCGGCCCGGGCGGACAGGCACCCCGTTCGACTATCCGTCTTTGGAGTACCTGGGGATCATTCCCCCGACAGTAGCCTCCGAGCCTCCGGGCGACTCAAAGAGCCAGACGGAGGGTTTTTGCAATCGTTGTTGTTGCAGAAGTTGTCGATGATGGTCTATTGCAAGCCGGGGATGGCGTGGCTTGTTTTCAGCGGGGGCGCGCCAGCGCACCCGCTGGGTGTCCTCCAAGCCTCCGGGCGACTCGAAGAGTCGGGCGGAGGGTCTTTGCTGTTGCTGGAGGAGACAGTAGCATCGGGTATGTCGGGTGCGGACGCAATATCCTTCGACTGATGCGCGTGAGGCGCTGCCGGTGTGACATCCTCAGCTTTTGCTACAGTGTTGGTTGTAATTAAGCTTCAATGATCCCATGCTAATGATGCCACATCACCGTGATTCCCCATCTTTGATCTCGCGTAGATCAAAACAATTCGAATTTGGAATTTAAAAATAAAATCAATTGGGGAAGGTTACGAAAATAAAGATGTGGGGTGAGTTATAAAAATCCCCTAATGATGTATAAAAATAAATCGGGAATTTTTAAAATTGTTTGTAAACCCTATATATTTAAAAGAGAAACTATAAAACAAAAAAATAAATAAACAAAAGAAAGTATTAAAAAAATTGTAAATAATAAAAGAATATAAAAAACAAAAAGGAAAACCCCGTGGCCCAATTGGGCCTAGTGGCCCAGCTGGCCACCAACCGCCGACCCACCCACGGGGTATAAAGCCCCCTCGGCAAACCCTAGCACCACGCCCCAGTTCCTACCCCTGCCACCGCCGCCACTTCCACCCTCTCCCTCGCCAGATCCCACGGGGGGATCGGGCCCCTCGTCACACGCTCCCCCTGGCGATCAAATCCCCGCGCCGTTACCGCCCCACGACCCCCACCTAACCCTCCCCGTCTCCCCTCGCGACGTCCTCACCCACCCCATCGCTCCCCATCTCCTGTCGCCTCATTCCCTCTCCCCCACGAGCCCTCCTCTCCCGGGAGCGGTCGCCAACCCCGTCGCTCTGGCGCTCGCCACTCCTCTCCCTGACGCGTCGCCTCTCCCCTGGTGCGTCGACGGGAGCCCCTGGATCCCGTTGCCTCACAGCGCCGCCAAACCCCATCCCCAGCGCCTCACCAGCGCCTCCTCCCTCCCTAGATCGCCCCGCACCGCCGCCCCGAGATCCCGCCGCACCTCCACCACCGACGCGCACCCTTGCCCCTCGCCGTGGAGCGCCGCTCGGGACCGCACCGGAGTCGCCTCGCCGCGCCTTC
Organism: Hordeum vulgare subsp. vulgare; assembly: GCF_904849725.1. NCBI lineage: Eukaryota > Viridiplantae > Streptophyta > Magnoliopsida > Poales > Poaceae > Hordeum > Hordeum vulgare. The sequence goes on from NC_058523.1 coordinate 50,324,348, forward strand.
TCTCTCCACTGCGTCGGCAGGGTTCGGCCGGCCCTTCACCGGCGCCCTCGTCTGCCTCCTCCCTCACTTCACCTCGTCGGGCTCACTCCAGCCCTCCCGATGTCTCCTCCGACCGTGCCTACCCGGGGACCTCTCCATCCACCACCGCCGTCGCCTCCTCCGACGTCCACATCGCCATCCCCTCCGTCGCCGCGCCGTCGAGCCTCCCCCGAGCCCAATTTTGCACATCTACAGGGCTCGGTGAGAACACCCCTCTCATCCTCTCTCCATTCCTGTGGGGACCCCGACTGGTAAGTCGAGATCGCCGTGCCCAGTGATCCGAAGGATCAATGCTCACTGAACACAGATACTGAATAATAGAGTCTTACATCCATACATACCGTTTGATACAATAAATGACCACTTCGGTCGAGTCTTACATACATAGGGCCTTAAAGGCCAATGCACCAAACTAGACCAATAGCGGAATTATTGGTTGAAAGCGTGAACCCATGCCATCAGCCTTAACCTACAGGCATTCTGACTGGGAAGCATCCTAGCTCGCAAGAACGTCACCGAGTTAATCTTCACCATATCCTGTCTTCCACACCTGGTTAATGAAATAACCAGTGGCAAGCCAATGAGTACTTTGAATGTACTCGCAAACAGCCCATGATACGAACAATGAAAGTGAAGGATAACAGTATCATGCATCTTTAGTGTAACTCATCTGGGTGGAATGATCATGAATATGCATCAAGTCAAAGAATTACTCTTGAAGAACAGGTTACATATATCAACATATCTGCTAAGGGTTGAACCATCCGGGTTCACCCTATATGCCAAGTCATCGGACTTGTCATAACCTCAATATATCAGCTGAGGGTTAAACCATCCGGGTTTACCCTATATGCCAAGTCACCGAACTTGGTCATATCATCATCTCTATAACAACACCTTTATGACACCACACACACACTTGGTTTTTGCGGAAACGTTGGACGTAGTTTAAGCAGCACCACCCAACTGTCCTTGACCGTGGACACGGCTATTCGAATAGTTTGACACTCTGCAGAGGTAGTACGCTGGACCCACGAGAAACGGGAAACTTCCGTGTCATCCACGACTCGCGGTATATCACGTATACCCGAGGTAAGTACCCGATCATCATCTTTCCCCTGACGATACTAGACAAAGAGGTCCACTCGATTGGTACCCAGCCCACATGTTGTACGTCTTACGAGCACCGAGTCTGGATAGTATCAACCATGCGGGGACCAACGGTGTGCCTAGAACTCATAATAATGGCATAGTAGTTCTACCTGGCACGACCCCATCACGAGAGTGACACCAATCACTCCCGCCACTAGTAATGTGGCTCTTTGCTAGTAATGACCAGAGTAATCAACAAAGCCCCGTCCCATAAAGGGGTAACGTGGTCGTATAGGTAAGGTTTGGACGGTCGACACATCATAAATCTAATCCCATTTCCGAAACCACACACGCAAAATTCCCAGTGCACCACTTCTCCAAAAGTGGCCACCAACTCATCATCACCCTCGGGCATTAGTGGCACCCGACGGGGTTTTCATAAACTCTTTGATTTAACTCATCATCATGCTCATGATAAAATGCTATATCTTTATAAAGCCAACATGGTATTAGCATGACCCTTAAGGGGTAGGGTCAAGCTCAAGGCAATGATCTAACTTCAGTAACCCGCATGATAGTAGCGTGACCCTCATAGATGGTAAGATCAAGCTCATCATGCTCATGCTCCGAGGAGCCATGTGAATAACATCATCAACATGCAAGGGCTTTGAAGAAGCCTCCGGTGCCATCACCACAATGATGAACCGGCATCGTGATCACATGCAACGGGAAAATACCAACTATACTAGCATGCAACAATGTTTATGATCAAGTCATGGTCAAAGGCTGCTTGCCTTGCTCACGTAAGTTCTCGGGGTCTTCGAGGTCTTCCGCTCCAACTCCGAATACTCCGTCTACCGTCAACTATCGTCGGAAACAACTATAGTAAGCCATATAGCAAGCAGAATAAAAGTGTTCTATAAATAGAAGTTTTATTTTTCTTGGACCTCTCTCGTCATAAGAAAAATACGTGAAGCTTCTCACAGGAGATTTGAATCACCAAGGATTTTTGAATAGGTGAAAGGAGCAATAGGTAATCATTGAAGAAGCCAACATAAATCATTCTGTTAAAAATGAGTGGAGGCACCCATTTAACAGAGAAGGATTTTAGAAATATTTAGGAAGTGGTTTCACTGGATTTGGAGATGGTATGAATATTCTAGAGATTTTACAATGAGGAATAAATAGCAATAGGAGCTATTTATTTATTGCAACAGAAGTAAGTCACACAAAAATGTTGACCAGGGTTCTAAATATAGAGAAGGATTTTAGAAGTCTCTGGAAGTTTGAATCACTCCATTTGGAGTTGATTTGAAGCTTCTAGGAGTTTTGAAAGGTGGGGTTAATAATATCCAGATTTGGATTTTAATTAACACACCACAGAAACATATCTTGGAAAAATGTGCAAAGCACATGGGTGGATAGAGTTTGAATTTAGGAACCTGCAGAAATTTGAACCAAGTGATTTGGAGTTAGAATGATTTTAATATGGAATTTATAAGTTAAACAAATAGAAAAAAAGGAAAAAGGTTTAGCCTCGGGGCTATATTGTGCCACCGACGAGGGAGAGGGAATGGGCCGGCCTGCTGGCTAGGCCTGGCGCGCAGGAGGGCCACGCCGAAGGCGTACTCTGCTTAGTGCGCCTCCTCTGCGGGGTGGCGCTCCCGAAGGAATCCACCTCCACTTAACGACGGGCCCGAGTGCTGACTCGCTGACGAGGGGTCCCGCGCGTCAGTTTCTTCCCCCAGCTCCTCCTCATGCAGGGATGAGATGCCGGAGCTCGAGGGTGCGTCGGCTTGCTCCTTTGGCCACCTCCGGCGAGGCTTGGCACTCCGGCAGGCTCGGGTGGAGGCGCCGCGCCCGACCAGGCCCCACGCACTAGCGGGGAGGGGCGGCAGCGACACTGGAAAGGTGGCCCCGAGGGAGGTCGCCGGCTTCCATGGACTCGGGCGCGCGACGCCAAGAGAGGAGAGGGGCGCAGAGGGGGGGGGGGGCTGCGCGGCAACGGGGAGACTCACCGAAGAGCCCAGGGGCGAGGAGAAACCCCTGGATTGGGTAGCCTCACGCGAAGACCTCCGGGGATTTCGGCCATGGCTATAGCAGGAGGAGGAGGATAGCGAGGGGAGGGAGCAGGGAGGATGAGAGGGCTCCAGGGAGAGAGGGAGAGCTGCCCCCGGCTGCTATTTCTCAAGGGGAAGAGGAGATGATAGAGGGAAAGGAGGGAGAGAGCTCAGGGCTCTGTGGTGCTCTGAGAGCACGGGGTAGACACGCGTGCCAGAGAGGTTTTGGAGGCAAGCTAGCATCGGGGAGAGGTTGGACTGGTCAAATGGAGGTATGTGGCATGCTGATTCATGTTGAAATGGCCACACACAGCCTGCAGGAGGAAGACAAGGTGCAGAGCACCAGTTCTGCATGTCCAGAAGGTGGTCACCAGGGCCACTCACGCCCACAGGTTCGCAATGACCAGCAAAACATGTCCAGCACGCAAGGCACACATGCAGGAAGGTAACTCTGGAGTTTGGCAACTAGTGGAGGTGGTCTGATGAGGTTTGAGCTCTCGTTTAGTTTGCAGCAGCAAACTAGGGGCTGTCATAAGGGGTTCTCATAGGAGGGGATGGGAGGTGAAACCATGTCTAGCAGTGTTTTAATAGAAGGACTACAAGACTGCTAAGTTTCAGCTCAAGAAAGCAAGTGTAGCTAGTATTTGTTGTACAAAGCCACATTTCAGCCAGGAATGAACTTGAAGAGGTGCTGCTCATTTTTCCTACATGAGCAGGCCATCTATTGGTTTGAAATGATGCATTGACACACTAGAGAGGCTCTGGAAAGTATTGGGGGTGATAGCATAAGCAGAAGCATGAGAAGAGAGGTAAAACAGTGTTGCCAAGGGTGAAAATAAGAGAAACTTACAAAGGGACCTTCTCCAATAATTGACCAGTGGCCATGGGAAAGTTACGGGAGGTGAAATGTAACTAGGTGAGGCTATGGTAGAAAGTTGAGATCAAGGAATAAAGTCGAAGGGGCAAAAGAAGCCAAATTAGTGAGTGCACACAAGGTGTTTGATCTGCGGTTGGGCTACCAGATGAATTCCAATGGCTATGAAACTTAACAGGGTCAAACAATAGATGAAAATAGGCTTGCACACCAAATTTGGGATTTGCTGGAGGAGTTTTCCAATGTAGACTTGACAAACCCTAGAAATGGGCAGAAATGGGTTTCTGCTTAGAACCCTATTCAAATGAATTCCCACAAATCCAATATTTGGTGTAGGGGCATTATTTGAGCATTAAGGCATGCACAAAAAGTTTGAGGATAATTGGAGAAACTTTACAATGTAAAGTTTATCAAAGTCAGAAATCAACAGTGAGGGTTTTGAGGCTCTTAGGACAAGTTCCTCTATTCTCCTTGGTGTACCACTTGGTTCGGATGCCTCATTGGAGTACTGGAACATGTCCACCAAATTTGAGCACAATTGGAGACACTTCACAATGTAGAGTTGCTCAAATTTGATTCTGGACAAATAGGGTTTTAGAGTGATTAGGGGAGTCAAATCAACTTGGATTGAAATGAAACTTGGCAAGATCATCAAAAATATCATAGATGTCATGCTAGAATTTTACTGGAATTTATTGAGAATATTTCTTATAGAAATATTCCAAAAGCTTGAAATAGGCAGGAATGGTTTTGGAGGGGTTTGCCCAATATTTTGAACATGACCATGTGTTGAAACTCATAAATATGGAATAAATATATCCACTGAGTTTTCCTAAATTTTCTGAAATATTTTGAAGGCAATAAAAATAACCTTCCTTCATAGGAGACCATTTGTGGCCTCACAAAAGGGCTTTTAAATAATGTAATAAAATAACTTTTAAAATAATAATATGGTGGTTTTTGAAAGTCATTTTGATAATGGTTTTAAATAAAACAATTGGTGCAAAAGAAACTCCCTAATTTGAGGACTTGTAGTACAAACCTCATCTCACGGGTTTGAAAGTTTAATTGAAAGAAAAGCTTTTTGGTGAAAATAATATTTGGTAAAAATAGATATTTGTCCTAAACACATGGTATGATCATTAGGCAGGAGATCATGGAGTAAGGAGGTGATTAGGAGAGTGACAGGATCTATTAGGTATCAAACACAATCATGCAAACAAGCAAGGCAAACAATAGTCAGTCCAAGCATCACAAGCATTCACAAAAAAATTAATTTGTCCTAAATTTTGAAATAAGTTAATTATTCAGGAAAGCCAAAAACTGGGGTGTTACAGACCTTACCCTCTTAAGAAAATCTCGTCCCCGAGATTTCTAGGCTAGGGGTTGGTGAGATACAAAATCTTGAGTCGGAGGTAGTCTTCATGTCTCCATGTTGGTGTGGTGGTCTTGAGGTTCTTGATGATACAACTTCGATTGTCCGCACGTCCATGACTGATCGTGAGCGGGATCTGGCAATAAGTTAGGCTTGACCGAGGTCAAGGGCTTGGTAAGCTGTGTCCGTGCAAGGTTCTGGCTTGCAAGTGTATTCCAAGTGAGAATACGTGGCAAGATAGTGTGTCTAGGATCTGGTCCTGGCTTCGCATGTCGGTTAGTGACATCAAGATGTCTCGTGTTAGAACGCACTACCAAAGTCTTCGCATGGCTTCCTGCTTATGGGGAAGTCCTTGACTCCTTTCAGCAGTCAAGCAATGGTCGCAAATAGTCTTCGTAGGCTTCTCGTGAAAGGGTCCGGGCTGGGTCTCACCTATGAGTCTAAGCTCGGAGGCTCAGGTCCCGAACAGGTCCTGCCATCTTGGGAGTTTGCGAGGGTTTCTGGATAAGCTGGCTACCCAAGAGTATAGACCAGTCATCCATTCCCAAGGTCTGCGACTCGGCAAGCGAGAATCACCTTTAGCAGGTTTCCACCACGACACACTAGTACTCTCGTCCTTGATTTGGAGCAAGGAGAGGTCGTCTGATTCATTCGCTTGTCCAGGGGCTTCATCATCTTGAATCGTCAAGGCTTCTTGACGTCGTTGATGTAGTCGGCGCGCGGTCGGTGGTTGACTCCTGTTGCTTCATCATCTTTGTCGTGGCTTCCATGCCACGGCGGTTCTTCGTCTTGACTTGAGGAGGATAGACTTCCGTTGTATTGAGACTGCTTCGAGAAGTTCACCTCCTCGAGATATCACTGTACCCTCGAGAGGCATAACAATCGGCGTTCCTGGGCTCGTCCAAACAGGACTAAGGTGTGTTCTTCCTCTTACTGGGTGAGTAAGTATGTCATGAGTGAGGATGACGACCTACCTTCCCAAACACGGCATAAACACAGTGCTCAAAAGTCAGGTGAGGAGAACGGGACTTGCTATGGGCGGGTACTGGCCACCGTTCAACGACTTAGAGTCATCTTCTATGGTCGTAGTCCGTCCATGTTGTGGCTCAGCGAAGCTTTAGGGTCATAAGGAACTTAGGATGTGGGCGAACAGTTATCATCTTATCTCTAAGCACATTCCTTAGATGCCAATAGTTCGACCGCTAACTTGAGACAACATCACCTCATCTCATCAAGGATATCATCCTACGTGAGTCAACTCCACACCGCTCAAGCTAGTCAACTCCGGGTTGAGGGAAGAACTAAACCCAAACACTTACAAGTATGGCGTAGCCCCAACTGTACATGCATTACTATGCAAGGACCTTGGGGAGACATACAACTACCACGATTGAATCTGAGGCACAACAAATCCAATTATCCACCTAAGTCACCCAATGGACAGGGTACTACACTACTATATTACGGGAAACACGTAGTAGACCAATCCAATATTTTGTTTCCCTTCCTATGAATCCGATCAAGAAGTCCATCAATCCGATCAATCCGTACTAGACCTATCACTCCTACAAATCCAACATTGATGGGTTTCTACATAGTCTCTTAGAGTCCTCATAATTCACATATTACTGCAAGAATTATGTCATAGTGTATCCACCAACTTCAGTAATCATGGCCATCTAATCTCCAAGGCCAAACCACATAGGTTGTAAATCAATTTGGCAACTCCAAGTACACACACTCTATATCCACCGAGAAACATGGTATATGATCGAGATTATCGGGCTAAATCCAATTTACTTCGAACCATGTGGTCTTTGTCATCCTCAACACTCTATTAAGATTACCTATTTAAATCCAAGACTCAAGTCCAATAAGAAATCTACTTGATATTCCAAGTTATTATGGTAAAGGCATCAAATCATGCCAACTACTTGCTAAAGTCATGTATACCACCAAGAATAATGTTTGTGATCAAAATTGTCCTACTAAATCCAATATTACTCCAAGGATATGTATGTTAGGCTACCATATCAACTCGTTCCACCAAGTTCACCTACCTTTATAAGGGTATCACGATCCACCAAATTAGTCTAGCTATTTCCTCAAGACATCTTTTATCATCACAACAATCTTAGTCTAAGGTTACAGTGCTAGCTTGAGATGGAAGGATACTTGTTCACGGTGATCACTTGTTCCATTGAGAAAACGGTGCTTAGCGAGGTTTTATCGGGGACCTACACAAGTTCTGGCAAGTCCGTGTACTAGACACGTGACCAGAAAATTTGAGCCGGAAAGGCTTGTGGAGGTTAGTCTGGTCTAGTGTGGTTTTTCCAATCTTGAGGGAAAACACACTCCTACGGTTGCGTGTGGTTAAGCATAGCACAGTCAGTGTCTTCAGTGTCAGTCGTCCTTCGAAGTGGATCCTTGGTGCATCTTGTCTTGCTGTCTTCAGTTGTCGAGAGTGTGTGAGATAAAGAGAGAGAGAGCACAGAGGGGAGTGTCTAAGGGTCTCAGTGCAATCAAACAAGCGTTGAAAAATCAACTCAAACAAGTGCTAAAATTATTTTGAACATCAAAATAAGGCAAGTGATATAGCCGCATGCTTATTGCCTAAGCAAAAGCGCGACTCATATCAAAGCACGAACAACAAAAACAAACAACACACAACATGGTCCATCTGAACCATTTCACGGACTCGAGTTCGCATAGGGGATTCACGACTCATCCTATCCTAGGTTCTGGGACTCGACAGTCGTGCTTGCTTCTTGCTCCGGAGAGGATTCCGCTACGTCTTCTTTACCTTCTCAGGGTGTTGTCACGCCTCTTGTTGTTGCTTGCTGAAGCAATTCGCTTGAGTTGTAAGGAACTATGGTTGTCTTCTCGTCTGGGAAATTGCTGACGAAGGTGGTTCTTCATAGCTGTCACTGACAGGGTCTTTTGTTGTCTTCATGATCTTGTCAGTGTCTTCTTGTCTTTCGAGGCTTCGAGAGTCTCAAGTGGACATCTTCATGCACCGATATTTGCATGACATGATAGAGTTCTGATCTGTCAATCATACTAATTGCGATGTCGACACCTAGAGCGGGGGATGAAGAGAACCGTTTTCCTGCTTACTAAGGTGAGGCGGACCATATGGCGAGGTTCTCATCCACCGGTGGTGGTCGACACAATTCCTTATAACTGACAGGGTCGCTCTATTAGTGGTGCAGATCAAGGTTTGCATATATTATGTCCAGATTATCGTAGGCAAAAGTGGCATCACTCTGGAACAGTGCCCAGGGTTTCACCATCTTCTAAGCCTCGATGTCCTTGTTCCTCATGGAGGTACTTCTATTGGTGTCGTCTGGTCGTGGAGTGGTCTTCTCTGTCCTTCAGCATAGGTGTTTGCGTGGAAAGGTTACTTCCTTCCGGGCTGCCCACGAGGATTTGAATTTATCCCGTGGTCAAAGGGCATAAGGTTCTAGCGACCGCTTGCAATTTTTGAAAAAGTAGACGAGGAGTGTCAAGAAAATAAGAGTGGAAGGCTAGAGCATAACCTTCAATTTCTTTGAAGTTTTAGGAAAGTTGAGAAAATATATAAGTTTTGTAAGTATTTTGAAGGATCTGGAAAGAAGTTTTATCCTAACTAACTTCCATGCTAACTAAGGGCTTCCTACAATCAGGATGGCTCTGATACCAGCTCTGTAGGGACCCCGACTGGTAAGTCGAGATCGCCGTGCCCAGTGATCCCAAGGATCAATGCTCACTGAACACAGATACTGAATAATAGAGTCTTACATCCATACATACCGTTTGATACAATAAATGACCACTTCGGTCGAGTCTTACATACATAGGGCCTTAAAGGCCAAAGCACCAAACTAGACCAATAGCGGAATTATTGGTTGAAAGCGTGAACCCATGCCATCAGCCTTAACCTACATGCATTCTGACTTGGAAGCATCCTAGCTCGCAAGAACGTCACCGAGTTAATCTTCACCATATCCTGTCTTTCACACCTGGTCAATGAAATAACCAGTGACAAGCCAATGAGTACTTTGAATGTACTCGCAAACAGCCCATGATACGAACAATGAAAGTGAAGGATAACAATATCATGCATCTTTAGTGTAACTCATCTGGGTGGAATGATCATGAATATGCATCAAGTTAAAGAATTACTCTTGAAGAACAGGTTACATATATCAACATATCTGCTAAGGGTTGAACCATCCGGGTTCACCCTATATGCCAAGTCATCGGACTTGTCATAACCTCAATATATCAGCTGAGGGTTAAACCATCCGGGTTTACCCTATATGCCAAGTCACCGAACTTGGTCATATCATCATCTCTATAACAACACCTTTATGACACCACACACACACTTGGTTTTTGCGGAAACGTTGGACGTAGTTTAAGCAGCACCACCCAACTGTCCTTGACCATGGACACGGCTATTCGAATAGTTTGACACTCTGCAGAGGTAGTACGCTGGACCCACGAGAAATGGGAAACTTCCGTGTCATCCACGACTCGCGGTATATCACGTATACCCGAGGTAAGTACCCGATCATCATCTTTCCCCTGACGATACTAGACAAAGAGGTCCACTCGATTGGTACCCAGCCCACATGTTGTACGTCTTACGAGCACCGAGTCTGGACAGTATCAACCATGCGGGGACCAACGGTGTGCCTGGAACTCATAATAATGGCATAGTAGTTCTACCTGGCACGACCCCATCACGAGAGTGACACCAATCACTCCCGCCACTAGTAATGTGGCTCTTTGCTAGTAATGACCAGAGTAATCAACAAAGCCCCGTCCCATAAAGGGGTAACGTGGTCGTATAGGTAAGGTTTGGACGGTCGACACATCATAAATCTAATCCCATTTCCGAAACCACACACGCAAAATTCCCGGTGCACCACTTCTCCAAAAGTGGCCACCAACTCATCATCACCCTCGGGCATTAGTGGCACCCGACGGGGTTTTCATAAACTCTTTGATTTAACTCATCATCATGCTCATGATAAAATGCTATATCTTTATAAAGCCAACATGGTATTAGCATGACCCTTAAGGGGTAGGGTCAAGCTCAAGGCAATGATCTAACTTCAGTAACCCGCATGATAGTAGCGTGACCCTCATAGATGGTAAGATCAAGCTCATCATGCTCATGCTCCGAGGAGCCATGTGAATAACATCATCAACATGCAAGGGCTTTGAAGAAGCCTCCGGTGCCATCACCACAATGATGAACCGGCATCGTGATCACATGCAGCGGGAAAATACCAACTATACTAGCATGCAACAATGTTTATGATCAAGTCATGGTCAAAGGCTGCTTGCCTTGCTCACGTAAGTTCTCGGGGTCTTCGAGGTCTTCCGCTCCAACTCCGAATACTCCATCTACCGTCAACTATCGTCGGAAACAACTATAGTAAGCCATATAGCAAGCAGAATAAAAGTGTTCTATAAATAGAAGTTTTATTTTTCTTGGACCTCTCTCGTCATAAGAAAAATACGTGAAGCTTCTCACAGGAGATTTGAATCACCAAGGATTTTTGAATAGGTGAAAGGAGCAATAGGTAATCATTGAAGAAGCCAACATAAATCATTCTGTTAAAAATGAGTGGAGGCACCCATTTAACAAAGAAGGATTTTAGAAATATTTAGGAAGTGGTTTCACTGGATTTGGAGATGGTATGAATATTCTAGAGATTTTACAATGAGGAATAAATAGCAATAGGAGCTATTTATTTATTCCAACATAAGTAAGTCACACAAAAATGTTGACCAGGGTTCTAAATATAGAGAAGGATTTTAGAAGTCTCTGGAAGTTTGAATCACTCCATTTGGAGTTGATTTGAAGCTTCTAGGAGTTTTGAAAGGTGGGGTTAATAATATCCAGATTTGGATTTTAATTAGCACACCACAGAAACATATCTTGTAAAAATGTGCAAAGCACATGGGTGGATAGAGTTTGAATTTAGGAACCTGCAGAAATTTGAACCAAGTGATTTGGAGTTAGAATGATTTTAATATGGAATTTATAAGTTAAACAAATAGAAAAAAAGGAAAAAGGTTTAGCCTCGGGGCTACCTTATGCCACTGGCGAGGGAGAGGGAATGGGTCGGCCTGCTGGCTAGGCCTGGCGCGCAGGAGGGCCATGCCGAAGGCGTACTCTGCTTAGTGCGCCTCCTCTACGGGGTGGCGCTCCCGAAGGAATCCGCCTCCACTTAACGGCGGGCCCGAGTGCTGACTCGCTGACGAGGGGTCCCGCGCGTCAGTTTCTTCCCCCACCTCCTCCTCATGCAGGGATGAGATGCCAGAGTTCGAGGGCGCGTCGACTTGCTCCTTTGGCCACCTCCGACGAGGCTTGGCACTCCGGCGGGCTAGGGTGGAGGCGCCGCGCTCGACCAGGCCCCACGCACTAGCGGGGAGGGGCGGCAGCGACGCTGGCAAGGTGGTCCCGAGGGAGGCCGCCGGCTTCCATGGACTCGGCGCGACGCCAAGAGAGGAGAGGGGCGCAGAGGGAGGGCTGCGCGGCAACGGGGAGACTCACCGAAGAGCCCAGGGGCGAGGAGAAACCCCCTGGGTTGGCTAGCCTCGCGCGGAGACCTCCGGGGATTTCGGCCATGGCTATGGAAGGAGGAGGAGGAAAGCGAGGGGAGGGAGCAGGGAGGATGAGAGGGCTCCAGGGAGAGATGGAGAGCTGCCCCCGGCTGCTAATGCTCAAGGGGAGGAGGAGATGATAGAGGGAAAGGAGGGAGAGAGCTCATGGCTCTCTGGAGATCTGAGAGCACGGGGTAGACACGTGTGCCAGAGAGGTTTTGGAGGCAAGCTGGCGTCGGAGAGAGGTTGGACTGGTCAAATGGAGGTATGTGGCGTGCTGAGACATGTTGAAATGGCCACACACAGCCTGCAGGAGGAAGACAAGGTGCAGAGCACCAGTTCTGCATGTCCAGAAGGTGGTCACCAGGGCCACTCACGCCCACAGGTTTGCAATGACCAGCAAAACATGTCTAGCACGCAAGGCACACATGCAGGAAGGTAACTCTGGAGTTTGCCAACTAGTGGAGGTGGTCTGATGAGGTTTGAGCTCTGGTTTAGTTTGCAGCAGCAAACTAGGGGCTGGCATAAGGGGTTTTCATAGGAGGGATGGGTGGTGAATCCATGTCCAGCAGTGTTTTTAATAGAAGGACTACAAGACTGCTAAGTTTGAGCTCAAGAAAGCAAGTGTAGCTAGTATTTGTTGTACAAAGCCACATTTCAGCCAGGAATGAACTTGAAGAGGTGCTGCTCATTTTTCCTACATGAGCAGGCCATCTACTGGTTTGAAATGATGCATTGACACACTAGAGAGGCTCTGGAAAGAATTGGGGGTGGTAGCATAAGCAGAAGCATGAGAAGAGAGGTAAAACAGTGTTGCCAAGGCTGAAAATGAGAAAAACTTACGAAGGGACCTTCTCCAATAATTGACCAGTGGCCATGGGAAAGTTACTGGAGGTTAAATGTAACTAGGTGAGGCTGTGGTAGAAAGTTGAGCTCAAGGAATAAAGTGGAAGGGGCAAAAGAAGCCAAATTAGTGAGTGCACACAAGGTGTTTGATCTGTGGTTGGGCTACCAGATGAATTCCAATGGCTATGAAACTTAACAGGGTCAAACAATAGATGAAAATAGGCTTCACACCAAATTTGGGATTTGCTGGAGGAGTTTTCCAATGTAGACTTGAAAAACCCTAGAAATGGGCAGAAATGAGTTTATGCTTAGAACTCTATTCAAATGAATTCCAACAAATCCAATATTTGGTGTAGGGGCATTATTTGAGCATTAAGGCATGCACAAAAAGTTTGAGGATAATTGAAGAAACTTTATAATGTAAAGTTTATCAAAGTGAGAAATCAATAGATAGGGTTTTCAGGGTCTTAGGACAAGTTCCTCTATTCTCCTTGGCGTACCACTTGGTGTGGATGCCTCATTGGAGTACTGGAACATGTCCACCAAATTTGAGCACAATTGGAGACACTTCACAATGTAGAGTTGCTCAAATTTGATTGTGGACAAATTGGGTTTTAGAGTGATTAGGGGAGTCAAATCAACTTGGATTGAAATGAAACTTGGCAAGATCATCAAGAATGTCATAGATGTGATGCTAGAATTTTACTGGAATTTATTGAGAATATTTCTTATAGAAATATTCCAAAAGCTTGAAATAGGCAGGAATGGTTTTGGAGGGGTTTGCCCAATATTTTGAACATGACCATGTGTTGAAACTCATAAATATGGAATAAATATATCCACTGAGTTTCCCTAAATTTTCTGAAATATTTTGAAGGCAATAAAAATATCCTTCCTTCATAGGAGACCATTTCTGGCCTCACAGAAGGGCTTTTAAATAATATAATAAAATAACTTTTAAAATAATAATATGGTGGTTTTTGTAAGTCATTTTGATAATGGTTTTAAATAAAACAATTGGTGCAAAAGAAACTCCCTAATTTGAGGACTTGTAGTACAAACCTCATCTCAGGGGTTTGAAAGTTTAATTGAAAGAAAAGCTTTTTGGTGAAAATAATATTTGGTAAAAATAGATATTTGTCCTAAACACATGGTATGATCATTAGGCAGGAGATCATGGAGTAAGGAGGTGATTAGGAGAGTGACATGATCTATTAGGTATCAAACACAATCATGCAAACAAGCAAGGCAAACAATAGTCACTCCAAGCATCACAAGCATTCACAAATTGTTTTAATTGGTCCTAAATTTTGAAATAAGTTAATTATTCAGGAAAGCCAAAAACTAGGGTGTTACAGTTCTGATCCCATTCCAGCGATCACCGCCTCGTTCCGGTTCTGTTTCGGTGATCACCGCCTCGTTCCGGCGTCGTTGTTCTTCGGTATGAGGAGGTGGAGGTTGCCTCCTTCCTCTGTGTTGAGAGAGATGGTAGAGAGGAGCAGAGAGAGTAGTAGAGAGAAGTGGGAAAGAAATAGAAAGGAAAAAAAGATAATGTATATGTGTATGTATGTATGTATGTATTAATGTATGTATGTACCTATGTATTGTGTATGTATGAATGTATGTAGAAAAAGAAAAGGCATAAAAATAAATACAAAAATATATATGTTTTATTAATAAAATAGATAAATAATTAATTAGATATATTATTTAATTATCAGTTAATTAATTAAATAGATAATTAGATAATGAGTTAATTAGATAATTAAATTATCCTATTAGAGTATGACACGTGGGTCCCCCACTAAATTAATCTGATTAATTAATATTAAACCTAATTAAAAACTGAGTCTATGACGCACGGGACCCACTGGTCAGTTGACCAGTCAACTGCTGATGTTAGCGTGACATCATGCTGATGTCATAATTGTATTTAATGAAATTAATTAAATCTGTTTTTAATTCCTAAATATTGAATAAAACTTTAAAAATTAATATTAAATAATTCGTAAGTTAGATCAAAATAATTTCAACATGAAAGTTGATCAGCAGAACGAGACGAACCCGGATACATGGTCCATTCGTCTCTCACGCGTCCCTAGCATAGCAAACGTGGAACCTTTCCATCGTTTTCAGTTTGACCAGTAGTAGCCCGAGGCCCGGGAAATATCGTCAGATATTCTTCCGACCCGTCTATGATGGATGTTGCTGCGTTAGCTCATGCATAGTCTGCATATTGCCATGTCATGCTTAGTGTTGTACCTGTTGC
Source organism: Hordeum vulgare subsp. vulgare (assembly GCF_904849725.1). NCBI lineage: Eukaryota > Viridiplantae > Streptophyta > Magnoliopsida > Poales > Poaceae > Hordeum > Hordeum vulgare. Next base: position 50,339,506 of record NC_058523.1, read on the forward strand.
TGTTACTTATTGTTTCTCCCCCTCTTCTTACCGGTAGACCCCGAGACTGACGCTGCAGCCGGGTATATCTACCACCCTGCCGACCAGCCCTTTGCCGCAGAGCAACAAGGCAAGCAAACCCCCTTGATCATCCCTATATCGCCTATGTCTTTCTTCTTCCTGCTTGCATTAGAATTTTGCTACTGTTGTAGTTAGCTCCTATATCTGATGCATAGTCTGTTTTTGATGAACTGCTACTTTCAGTACTCTACCTTTAAACTATTTAGTATAGGTGGAGCAGTCTTCCCCCTGAACCTGTAGTCCAGTTACCCCGCTTTGCTTTCAAATCTCGATCCCTGATCGACGAGCCAGACCCGACACAACACTTAAACCCCTTAGTTGTGCGACGCTATAGATATAATATCAGGTACCGAGGGTGACACCTCGCTAAGTACTCCTAATGATATCTCTGTAGTACAGCTAGTCGGTCGTGGTTATTGCTACTGCGTCAACAAACCTTTTCCTGGCAACGGCTCCAGGAATCCTTCTGCTACGGGCTACACCTATAGGGACTTCCTTGGCAAATATGCAAAGGATTTCCCCGCGGCCTAGGAGCCTTGCGTTGGTGTTCCCTTGAAGAGGAAAGGGTGATGTAGCACAGCGGCGGTAAGTATTTCCCTCAGTTTGAGAACCAAGGTATCGATCCAGTGGGAGGATCACGTCAAGTCACAAGTACGTGCACAAACACAAAGAGCTTGCACCCAACGCTATGAAGGGGTTGTCAATCCCTTATAGATTGTTTGCAAAGTGAGAACTGAAAGCAAAAAGTAAACAAAGCAAAGTAAAAGTGAAAGTGGAGACGATAGTTGTGAATAGACCCGGGGGCCGTAGTGTTCACTAGTGGCTTCTCTCATGAAAGCAAGTAGACGGTGGGTGAACGAATTACTGTCGAGCAATTGATAGAACCGCGCAAAGTCATGACGTTATCTAAGGCAATGATTATATCTATAGGCATCACGTCCAAAACAAGTAGACCGATACTTTCTGCATCTACTACTATTACTCCACACGTCGACCGCCATCCAGCATGCATCTGGTGTATTATGTTCAAAAGAACAGAGTAACGCCTTAAGCAAGATGACATGATGTAGATGGACAATCTCAAATTTATGATGAAAGCCCATCTTGTTACCCTTGATGGCAACAACACGATGCGTGCCTTGCTGCCCCTTTTGTCACTTGGATAGGTCACCGCACGGTATGAACCCAAAAACAAGCAATTCTCCCATTGCAACAATCATAGATCTAGTTGGCCAAACAAAACCCAAGACTGAGAGAGACTTACAAGGATATAAAATCATGCATATAAGAAGTCAACAAAGACTCAAATATAATTCATAGATAATCTGATCACAAATCCACAATTCATCGGATCTCGACAAAGAGGATTACATTGGATAGATCTTCATGAAGATCATGGAGAACTTTGTATTGAAGATCCAAGAGAGAGAAGAAGCCATCTAGCTACTAACTACGGACCCGTAGGTCTGAAGTGGGCTACTCACGAGTCATTGGAGAGGCGATGATGTTGATGTAGAAGCCCTCCAACTCCAAAGTCCCCTCCGGCAGGGCACCGGGAAGGGTCGCCAGATGATATCTCGCGGAAACGGAAGCTTGCGGTGGCAGAAAAGTGTTTTCGTGGATGCCCTGATTTTTTTCTGGGATTTTAGGGAATTTATAGGCCAAAGAGCTAGGGCAGGGGAGCGCCAGGGAGGCCACAAGCCTGGTTGATGCGGGCCCCCTGGCCGCGGCAACATGGCTTGTGGGCTCCCTGTGGGCCCCGTGGCCGCGGCAACATGGCTTGTGGGCTCCCTGTGGGCCCCCTGCCTTGGCTCTCAAGTCCCCCGATCTTCTTCTGTTCTGAAAAAATTTATTTCAGGGATTTTATTCCGTTTGGACTCCGTTCCAAAACCAGATCTGAAAAGAGTCAAAAACACAGAAAAAACAGGAACTGGCACTTGGCACTGAATTAATAAGTTAGTCCCAAAAAAGATATAAAAGGTATATAAAACATCCAAAGTTGACAAGATAACAGCGTGAAACCATAAAAAATTATAGATACGTTTGAGACGTATCAAGCATCCCCAAGCTTAACTCCTGCTCGTCCTCGAGTAGGGAAGTGATAAAGAATAAATTTTTGATGCTTTCATGCTACCTAGCATAGATGTCCTTTGTAACTCCTCTTATGTGACGTGAATGTTCAGATCCATTAGATTCAAAACAACAGTTTGCTATTGATGTGGAGACAATAATGCTTCAAGCAAACTAGCAAGGTAATCATGAACTTTCAAAATAACAAGGCCAAAAGAAAGTTATCCCTACAAAATCATATAGTCTGGCTATGCTCTATCATCCTTGCACAACGAATTTAAATCATGCACAACCTCGGTATTGGCCAAGTAATTGTTTTCACACCTTTACTTTCTCCAACCTTTTCAACCCTCACGCAATACATGAGCGTGAGCCATGGTTTTAGCACTATAAGTGGAATGGAATGTGGTGGAGATTGCAAGGCAAACAAGGAGAAGATGGTCATATTGACTAGGCATATCAATGAGCTATGGAGATGCTCATCAATAGATATCAACGTGAATGAGTAGGGATTGCCATACAAATGATGCACTAGAGCTAAGAGTATGTGAAAGCTCTTAAAGAAAACTAGTGGGTGTGCATCCAACTTGCTTGCTCACGAAGACCTAAGGCAATTTTGAGTAAGCCTATCATTGGAGTATACAAGCCAAGTTATATAATGTAAATTTCCCACTAGCTATATGGTGGTGACAAAACGAGAGACTCTCAATCATGAAGATCATGGTGCTTAATAAGCACAAGTGTGGAAGGATAGTAGCATTGTCCCTTCTCTCTTTTTCTCTCATTTTTTGGTGGGCTCTTTGGCCTCTTTTTTGTTTTTGGTGGGCATCTTTGGCCTCTTTTTGTAAACGGGCTTCGCTGGCCTCTTTTATTTCCTCACATGGGACAATGCTCCATCAATGATGATCATCACACTTACAACTCAAAACTTAGAGCAATGATGACTCTATATGGAATGCCTTCGGTAGTGTACCGTGAAAATGATCTAGCATGGCATAGACATCAATGGAAACATCATGCTAGCTATCTTATGATCATGCAATGGCAATGTAGAAGCTGTGGCACATGTCATGGTGGTAGTTGCATGGCAATATATCTCGGAATAGCTTTGAAAAAGCCATAGTAGGTAGGTATGGTGGCTGTTTTGAGGGAGGCTAATAGTGGTTTTATGCACCGGTGAAAGTTGCACGGCACAAAAGAAGATAGTGATGGTGGAAAGCGAAAGTGCATCTAAACCATGGACTCAACATTAGTCATGAAGAACTCATATACTTGTTACAAAAGTTTTAATAGTAATCAAACAAAGCATTCAACGCATACTCCTAGGGGAAGGGTTGGTAGGTATAAACCATCGCGCGATCCCGACCGCCACACAAAGGATGACAATCAATAGACTAATCATGCTCAGACTTCATCACATAGCGGTTCACCATACGTGCATGCTACGGGAATCACTAACTTCAACACAAGTATTTCTAGATCCACAACACCTTACTAATATAACTTCAATATTACCACAACCACAACTCAAAACTAATCGAGATGAATCAAACTTCTCTAACTACTCAATGCACCTGAAGGTGGAAGTTTTCATATCCCTTTGGATAACTACCCCTTTTGAGACTACTTTCATAGCATAGATCAACTACCACAGCACGCGCTTCCGTGTTCTAAAAGATATAAGTGAAGCACATAGAGCAAAATCAACTAGCTCAAAAGATATAAGTGAAGCACATGTGAGCTGAATTGTCTAACCAAAGGATATAAGTGAAGCTCGACAAAATCACGGTGAGTTCATGTCTCTCTCTCTAGGTGTGCAGCAAGGAAGATGGTGACACAACAAAAATAAAAGACTCCTACGATACAAGACGCTCCAAGCAAAACACATAACATGTGGTGAATAAAAATATAGCCCCAAGTAACGTTACCGATGGATTGAAGACGAAAGAGGGGATGCCTTCCCGGGGCATCCCCAAGCTTAGGCTCTTATGGCATCCTTGAATCTCTTGGGGTGCCTTGGGAATCCCCAAGCTTGAGCTCTTGCCACTCTTTATCTTTTTGTCCATAAGAACTTCACCCAAAACTTGAAAACTTCACAACACGAAACTTAAAGAGAAACTCGTGATAACATTAGTATAAGAAAGCAAACCACCAATACCTTAGGTACTGTAGCAAACTTAAATTCTACTTATGTTGATGTTGGGTTACTGTATTTTCAATCTTCCATGGCTAATACCCCCCGATACTATCCATAGTTTCATCAAAATAAGCAACCAACTCAACAAAAACAGAATCTGTTAAAAGCACACAAGTCTGTAGCAATCTGTATACTTCGTATACTTCTGGTACTTCAAAAATTCTGAAAAATTACGACAGTCTGAAGAATTTGCGTAGCAATCAGCAGCAAAAAGAATCAACTCAAAAGTTCTTACAGAAAAGAAAACAAAAATTCTTTTCGTGAGCAGAAAGTTTCTGTCTTTTCCAGCATGACCAAACGATCATCCCCAAGACTAATCATAACGGTTTTACTTGGCACAAACGCAAAAGAAACACAAAAAACACAATCATAACAGAATTATGAAAGTGTGGAAAACACAAAACATAAATAAAAAGGATAGATTCCTTGGGTTGCCTCCCAACAAGTGCTATTGTTTTACACCCTTAGCTAGGCATAATGTGATGGAATCACGTATAGTCATCTTTGGTGCTCAAACCATAAGTAGTGTGATCATTTATCATCTTAAGATCTTCATCTTTATTGGATGACTCGCCACTAGCTTTAGGAACAAAAATAGACTTGACGGTCTTTTTGAGAGTGAGATTTGGAGTATTTTGCACAACGGCAAAAGCAGAACCCAAGTTGGTTATGACATCTTCTAGTTTGCCAATTCTAGAGGAATCATTAACTATAGGTTCCTTCTCCCTTAATTTTTTCAAAACCATTCCCACTTTGGATCCATACTGAGTAATTTGATTGTGGATCTTTCTGTCCAAATCCTCAATAAGTTCAATTGTGGCCATTTCGTTTTCAATGGCGTCAAGCCTTTGCATCACGTGTTCCAAGGTCAAGGTAGTTCCATTAACCATGAGCGGGGGTGAGCCTACCAAATTCATGATAGCTCCATAGGAGTCAACAGTATGGCTCCCCAAAAAGTTCTCGCCTACGATGGTATCAAGAATATACCTATTCCAAGGAGAGATTCCAACATAAAAACTGCGAAGAAGAACGGTGGTGGATTGCTTACGAGTAGATCTACTTTGAGCATTGCAAATCCTGTACCAAGCGTCCTTTAAATTTTCTTCCTCAATCTGCTTGAAATTGAGAACTTCGTTCTCAGGGGTATCGTTTGGAGTGGTGGGTCTAGCCATTGATGGACTATCCCACACACAAACGAGCAGGAAGTAAGCGAGTGAAACGGGCTAAAGAGAACGGCAAAAATGCAAATGAAAATGGCAAAGGAGAAAGGCAAATGAAAACGGCAAATGTGAAGTGGGGGAGAGGAAAACGAGAGGCAACTAGCAAAAAAGGTAAATGCAAGAGATGAGTTTGTGACAACTACTTGGATAGATCTTGACTTGATCTCTCCTCTCCGGCAACGGTGCCAAACATCCTTCTCCTATTGCGTCAACAGACCTTCCCTGGCAACAGCGCCAGGAATCCTTCTGCTACGGGCTACACCTATAGGGACTTCCTTGGCAAATATGCAAAGGATTTCCCCGCGGCCTTGGAGCCTTGCGTTGGTGTTCCCTTGAAGAGGAAAGGGTGATGTAGCACAACGGCGGTAAGTATTTACCTCAGTTTGAGAACCAAGGTATCGATCCAGTGGGAGGATCGCGTCAAGTCACAAGTACCTACACAAACACAAAGAGCTTGCACCCAACGCTATGAAGGGGTTGTCAATCCCTTATAGATTGTTTGCAAAGTGAGAACTGAAAGCAAAAAGTAAACAAAGCAAAGTAAAAGTGAAAGTGGAGACGATAGTTGTGAATAGACCCAGGGTCCGTAGTGTTCATTAGTGGCTTCTCTCATGAAAGCAAGTAGACGGTGGGTGAACGAATTACTGTCGAGCAATTGATAGAACCGCGCAAAGTCATGACGTTATCTAAGGCAATGATTATATCTATAGGAATCACGTCCAAAACAAGTAGACCGATACTTTCTGCATCTACTACTATTACTCCACACGTCGACCGCTATCCAGCATGCATCTAGTGTATTAAGTTCAAAAGAACAGAGTAACGCCTTAAGCAAGATGACATGATGTAGATGGACAATCTCAAATTTATGATGAAAGCCCATCTTGTTACCCTTGATGGCAACAACACGATGCGTGCCTTGCTGCCCCTTCTGTCACTGGGAAAGGTCACCGCACGGTATGAACCCAAAACCAAGCACTTCTCCCATTGCAAGAATCATAGATCTAGTTGGCCAAACAAAACCCAAGACTCGGAGAGACTTACAAGGATATTAAATCATGCATATAAGAAATCAGCAAAGACTCAAATATAATTCATAGATAATCTGATCACAAATCCACAATTCATCGGATCTCGACAAACACACTGCCAAAGAGGATTACATCGGATAGATCTCCATGAAGATCATGGAGAACTTTGTATTGAAGATCCAAGAGAGAGAAGAAGCCATCTAGCTACTAACTATAGACCCGTAGTTCTGAAGTGGACTACTCACGAGTCATTGGAGAGGCGATGATGTTGATGTAGAAGCCCTCCAACTCCAAAGTCCCCTCCGGCAGGGCACCGGGAAGGGTCCCCAGATGAGATCTCGCGGAAACGGAAGCTTGCGGCTGCGGAAAAGTGTTTTCGTGGATGCCCTGATTTTTTCTGGGATTTTAGGGAATTTATAGGCCAAAGAGCTAGGGCAGGGGAGCTCCAGGGAGGCCACAAGCCTGGTTGTCGTGGTCCCCCTGGCCGCGGCAACACGGCTTGTGGGCTCCCTGTGGGCCCCTGCCTTGGCTCTCAAGTCCCCCGATCTTATTCTGTTCTCGAAAAAATTATTTCGGGGATTTTATTCCGTTTGGACTCCGTTCCAAAATCAGATCTGAAAAGAGTCAAAAGCAGAGAAAAAATAGGAACTGGCACTTGGCACTGAATTAATAAGTTAGTCCCAAAAAAGATATAAAAGGTATATAAAACATCCAAAGTTGACAAGATAACAGCGTGAAACCATCAAAAATTATAGATACGTTTGAGACGTATCAGTTATCGAGGGTGATTCCTCTTTCACCATTCCCGACGATGCCATTGTCGTGCAACCAATCAAGTGTGGGACTCTTGAGGGTGATTCCTCTAAGTCCACCTTGACAGTTACATCGTCCGGAATCCAACGAGGGTGATACCTCGGATTCCCCCTGATGTTTCTACCACACATTTACTTGACCATGTTACAGGGATCTTTGATGAATAGATGTTAGGCGGGTGGATTCCCACGTGTTTGTCTCGTTGGCCTAATTAAAATGTTAAAGGATTTGGGTATTTGATCTGGGTTGGTCGAAAGTCCTTATTACGCACTAACCGTCTGCGTGGGAAGAATTATGGGTACTCGACGTCGCGGTATCAGCCGAAGCTCTTCAGATGTTAGCGATGTAGCGACGCGCGCCCAAGTGGTCCCGAGATGCATCACTCTTGTATTAAGGGGTTCTAGGCTGACATCGGCCGCCCTCGCATCGTGCAGGAGCATCGAGGGCGAGTGAGCCCACGAACCCTCTGTGCTTAGGAGTTAGACCGGCGGATTAGCCTCTCTGCTGAGCTTAGGTGGGGCTGCGACGTGTCAATATTCCGAGGCCGGGCATGACCCAGAAAAGTGTGTCCGGCCAGAGTGTTATCGAGCGTGTCAGGGAATATGTTGTGCACCCCTGCAGGGAAGAACTTATCTATTCGAATAGCCGTGTCCACGGTTACAAGACGACTTGGAGTTGTGCCCTGATCTTGTACTACTACAATTGTTACTTAACTGAATTTAGTTGCCCCGGGATTGCTTCCTTTCAGGGAGTCGAGGGAGGATCTCTAGGCGTGACCTCATATTAATATTGCTGCAACAATATGACTATTATTTGTGTTACCTTGTTCTACTCTCGTCTTTTGCTGCAAGACCCTCAAGATGCTAGTCTTCGATAGGACTAGGCCTTCTCTCTATTCTTGCATTGTTGCAGTCAGTCCACATATAAACCCCTTCTTTGATACTGATGAATACTTAGAATAGTTCTGATGTAAGACTTGCAAGTACTTTGGATGAGTACTCACCGTTGCTTTGTCCCCACTTTGTCCCCTTGATCCGTTGCTGCGACCAGATGATGGAGCCCATGAGATGGAGTTTCTTGCCGACGCCTGCCACCCCGATGGTGACTTCTTCATGGAGGCCGCTGAAGACCAGGAGTAGTTTAGGAGGTTCCCAGGCAGGAGGCCTCGCCTCGTTCTATCGTGTTTCTTTTGTGCTAGCCTTCTCTAAGGCACTCCATGTTTATGTCTGTACTCAGATATTGTTTCTTCCGCTGACTTGTGTGTTTATCGAGCTTCTGTATTCTAGCCCTCGAGGCCCCTGGCTTGTAATATGAAGCATGTATTGTTTTATTTGTGTCTAGAGTTGTGTTGTGATATCTTCCCGTGAGTCCTTGAGTTTGATCGTATGCATTTGCGTGTATGATTAGCGTAAGATTAAATGGATGGCGTCACAGCCGGGTGCAAACGTGGAGTCCGTCTACTGGTGTGCACGAGGCGCTGCCGGGCGCGGACTTGGAGTTCGCCGGCTGGTGCGCACGAGGCGCTGCCGGGTGCAAACGCGTGGTCCACCAGTTGATGCACGCGAAGCGCTGCCGGGTGCGGACGCGTGGCCTGTCGGCTGGTGCGTGCGAGGCGCTACGGGGCACGGACGCGTGGTCCGTCGGCTGGTGCGCGCGAGGCCCTGCCGGGCGCGGACGCGTGGTCCGTCGGCTGGTGCGCGCGAGGCCCTGCCGGGCGCGGACGCGTGGTCCGCCAGTTGGTGCACGCGAGGCGCTGCCGGGCGTGGACGCGTGGTTTGCCGGTTGGTGCGTGCAAGGCGCTGCTGGGCGCGGACGCGTGATCCGCCGGTGCCGGGTGCGGACGCGTGGTCTGTCGGCTGGTGCGTGCGAGGCGCTGCCGGGCACGGACGCGTGGTCCGCCGGCTGGTGCGCGCGAGGCGCTGCCAGGTGCGGACGCGTGGTCTGTCGGTTGGTGCGTGCAAGGCGCTGCTGGGCGCGGACGCGTGGTCCGCCGGCTGGCTATTTCCAACGGGGGCGCGCAAGCGCACCTGCTGGGTGTAGCCTCCGAGCCTCCGGGCGACTCGAAAAGTCGTGTGGAGGCTTCTTGCTGTTGTTGTAGCAGATGTTGACGATGTTGGCCGGCTACGGGCCGCAGCCGGCAAGGCTCTAGCCGGACAGGAGTAGCTAGCGGCCGTTAAGGCCCCAGCCGGCGAGGCTCCAACCGGTAGGGCTCCAGCCGGACGGTAGCATCAAGTAGACGAAAGTCGGTCGGGCTCCAGCCAGCCGGGTGATGGGAGGTTCCCGCAAAGATGATCGTGCAAAAGACAAGGTTAGTCGATGCAGACATGTCAAATATTCGGTTTTGGGAGTGCAAGTTTATGTAAAGGGTGCCAACTCGGATTTGGTCCGAGCCCCCTTAAGTCTTTTTCATGTTCTCTCCGCTCTTTGGCTTTTGCTCTTGCTAGCCGGACAGCCGGGAGCCGGTCTGTAGCTGAGGCGAAGAGTGGGCCGCAGAATGGAGCGTACAACACTTGGACTCTGAGAGCAGACTCGACCGAGCAGATACTCACAAATGAAAGGACCGTGTCGCCCAAGCCATTTTCTCCCTGGACGTTTTTCGCGTGTGTTGACCTCTAGCTTTTGCTCTCGCTAGCCGGACAGCCGCGGTGCGGTCTGTAGCTGAGACAAAGAGTGAGCCTTCGGTACCATACACGCTACTAAGTCGTCCCATGGGAACGAACGTATCGGGCCAAGCGGCCAACCCCGGGCCGAGACTAGCTAGCACCGGGGTGAACAGTAAAGCAGCTGAAACAAATGCGTGGATGGCCCCACAGAGTCGTTCGAGGTATCCTTTGTGGCCCGGTGTCGGAGTAGACGTGCAGGCTAGCCGGCCCGGTGTCGGAGTAGACGTGCAGGCTAGCCGGCAAGGCGGCGACGCGGGTCAACCGACCAAGCAGAGGCGCGGTTAGACGGGCCCAATTTGTCACTTTTTTTTTTCTTTTTCCTTTTTTTTTGGTGTGCCGGCTCCCACTCCATTTCTTTCCTAGCCGGCTCCCACAGCCATTCTATCCGCATGGACAGACGGTTGCGACCGTTCGGGAATAGGAGGAGCCGGCCGAGGCGCGCCAGAGACGGCCAGGGCGGGGCGGCGAGCCGGCCGAGGCATGCCGGAGACGGCCGGCGGCGAGCCGGTGAACGCGAGGGAGACGGCCAGCGCGGGGCGGCGAGCCGGCGAGCGCACGGGAGACGGCCAACGAGGGGCGGCGAGATGGCGAGCGTGCGGGAGATAGCGAGCGCGGGGCGGCGAGCCGGCAAGCGCGCGGGAGACGGCCAGCGCGGGGCGGCGAGCCGGCGAGCGCGCGGGCGTAGGGGTGCAGGAGGTAGTGCAGCGGAGCCGATGCGTATGGTGGTGCTGCTGGCATGGAGGAGCGTATGCGGAGCCGGCGCGGCCCGCCGTGGAGCATGCAAGCAGAGGCGGAGCAATTCAGGTGTGCCGGACCGGAGCAGACGCAACACGGGGGCGCGTGGGTGCGGCAAGGCAGAGCCGGCCAAGGGCGATGCAGCGGGCATGCGGAGCCGGGCCGACACAGGCGTAGGGATGCAGCCGGAGCCGGCCGCGGAGTAGTGACGTGACGCGTTTGCTGGGAGGTGGGGCAGGTGGAGTTGGTCCGAGCGGGACAGTCTGCAACACCGAAGAAAGCCAGGCACGGCCTACGGCTGCTTGACGACGAAGCAGCAGCGCAGGTGCAGGGAAAGGTCACTCAGGGCGATGCACGAACGCATGCGTTGCGCTGGCTCATGCTCACACACAATCAAAGCTGTCAGACAAGCTAAGACGTACATAGCTTATCCATTGGCCTAGCTAGCAAGGTAGGTATGTGTTGTTGCCTCTCGACTCTATGAAACACAGCACACACGAGAGATTTTGCGCAGCGAGCTACTTGCTGCTTTCTTCTCCTTTTATTCCTTAACTGAAACGAACGTGCCGCGGTTCCAGCGCTCCGACTGGATCATGCCATCCCACGATCGAGCATTTGGTCCACGCCGAGCTAAAACTCCTCCCAGATCGCACGAACGCGTCTTGCGGGAGGGACTAACTAACCTGACGAAAAGGAAATGCTAACTGAACCTATCTGCTAACTGAACTAACTGAAGACTAAACTGAACCTGCTAGCTAACCTAGCTTATTGTGCAACAAACTCCCCCTAAGCTAGGTTTGCTTGCATCTGACGACTCCCACTCGATCACGCATCTCCTAGAAATGGATCCGACCGAGCGCCTTGGTGAAAATGTCCGCAAGCTGATCGCCGGTCCGCACATACTGAACATTGATGCTGTCGTCCTCGACGCACTGACGGATGAAATGGTAGCGCAACTCAATGTGTTTGCTCCTGTCGTGGAAGACAGGGTTTTGGCTCAGCGCGATCGCTGACTTGTTGTCGATGCAGAGCCTGATGGCGCCGTCGTCACGCCCAAGTAATTCTCCGATCAGCCGCCTGAGCCAGATGCCCTGACAGGCAGCTCCTGCCGCGGCGACGTACTCCGCTTCACACGAGGAGAGTGCGACGATCTTCTGCTTGGCTGACTGCCACGACACCGGACTGCCTCCGAGGAAGAAGATGGTGCCGCTCGTGGTCTTGCGGTCATCCAGGTCTCCCCCGAGGTCCGAGTCGCTGTAGCCGACGAGCTCTGCACCGCGCTCCTGCCGGGCATAGCAACACCCTAGTTGCCGTGTGCCGGCGATGTACCTGAGAAGCTGCTTCACAGCGGCCCAGTGTTCGCTCGTCGGTGCCTCCATGAACCTGCTGACATACCCGACGGCGTAGGTGATGTCAGGTCGCGTATGGGTGAGGTAGCGTAGGCTTCCCACCACGCTCCTGTAATTTGTGGCGTCCACGAGTTCGCCGGCCCCCTCCCGCCTGAGCTTGAGGCGCGGCTGCATCGGCGTGGCCACTGGGTGACAGTCGGCCATGTCGGCCTTCTCTAACAGCTTGGCGGCGTACGAGGACTGCGCGATGACGGTCCGGCCCGGCCTTTGGTCCACCTCGATGCCGAGGTAATAGCTCAGTAGGCCCAGATCGCTCATCTTAAAGAGCCCCATCATCTCCTTCTTGAACTCAACGATCGCCGCCGTGGACGCTCCGGTGATGATCAAGTCGTCCACGTACACGCCCACCAGGAGCCCTCCGCCGTGGCCAGCGCGCGTGTACACTGCGTCGTCGGATGGGCATTTCTCGAAGCCGAGAGCATTGAGGCTGCTGTCGAGCTTCGCGTACCACGCCCTTGGTGCCTGACGCAGCCCATATAGCGCTTTGTGCAGCCGGAGCACCTTGCTCGTCGCGCCGGCGTGCTCGAATCCGGGAGGCTGCACCACGTACACCTCCTCCTCAAGTTCGCCGTTGAGGAAGGCCGATTTGACATCCAGGTGGTGCACCTCCCACCCTTCCTGTGCGGCTGCGGCGAGCAACACACGCACGGAGTCGAGACGGGCCACCGGGGCGAAGACTTCTTCAAAGTCGATGCCGGCGCGCTGCACAAAACCCTTCGCCACCAGACGGGCCTTGTGTTTGATCACCTCGCCGGCGGCGTTCCTCTTCTCCTTAAAGACCCACTTCAGGCCGATGGGTCGGTGACCTGCGGGCAGATCGCAGAGAGACCAGGTCTCATTGGACTCAATGCACCCCATCTCTTCGATCATCGCTGCCCGCCACGCCGCATGGGGCTCCCCTTCTGCGAATGTCGCCGGCTCTCCCTCAGGTAGTAGGAGGAGATGCTCTGTCCTCCCGCCTTGCGCCGCGCCAAGGTTGACCAGATCATCCAGGCGGCGAAAGCGGTGCACGGCGTCGGGATCATCTGCGTCGTCGAACATGTCCGCGTCATGAGGCGGCGGGGTTGCGAACTGCACATCCTGCCAGACAGGAGTGGCAGCGGACGCGCCGCCTGCTGCTGGCGAGTTCTCTGTCCCGACAGCAGAAACGGGGCGTGGCGATGTAGGCGTGCTCAATCCAGCTCCCCCGGTGGCAGGTTCGGGTGACGGCGGAGCAGAAGTTCTTGCCGGCGTGACCACATCTTCAAGGGGTCCTCCATATGCCGAGAAGTCGACGACGAAGGAGCTGCCTGCGCCCGCCGTCTCGTTGCTCCAATCCCAGCTCGCGCTCTCGTCAAACACGACGTCGCGGGACACGTGCACCCGACGCGTCTCCGGGTCGTACACCCTGTACGCCTTGGAGCCGGGCTCATACCCGATGTGTACCATGGGAGTGCTCCGGTCGTCCAGCTTCTTGAGAAGGGGGCGCGCGCTCTTGACATGCGCCACGCACCCGAAGGCGCGCAGGTGGCTCACCTCCGGCTTCCTGTCGTGCCAGGCCTCGTACGGAGTCGCCCCGTCCACGCTGCGCGTGAACGCCCGGTTCAGGAGGTAGACGGCCGTGGTCACCGCCTCTCCCCAGAAGTAGTCCGGCATGCCCTTGGCTTTCACCATGCTCCTTGCCATGCCCACCACCGTCTGGTTGCGCCTCTCGACCACGCCGTTCTGCTGCGGTGAGTAGGGCGCGGTCAGATGGCGTTGGACTCCGGTGGACGCGAAGTGCTTTGCCAGCGCCGTGGACGTGAACTCTCCACCGCGGTCCGTCCGCAGTGTGCCCAGCTTACGACGTGCTTCTGTCTCAACACGCGCCTGGAATTCCTTGATCGCTGCCGCGGCCTCGTCCTTGCTTGTCAGCAGGTTGAGCCACATGTAGCGGCTGTGATCGTCCACGAGAAGGAGGAAGTAGCGTCGTCCTCCTGGTGTCGCTGGCGTGATCGCTTCGCAGAGGTCCGCGTGGATGAGGTCGAGCGGCGCCTCCGCTCTGTACTTGGCCGTCTGGGGAAACGGCGCTCGGCGTTGCTTGCCGGCAAGGCACGCCTGGCAGAGCTCTCCGGAATGCTCAATGCCTGGCAGCCCTCGCACCATTCCTCCCCGCGCCATCCTCTGCAGAGCGTCGATGTGCAGGTGGCCGAAGCGGGCGTGCCAGCGCCATGACACGCTGTCCGTGCGCGCACCGAGACAGACCGGGCGCACGGGGTGAATGTGCAATTTGTACAGGCGATTTGGATATCGCTTTACCTTGACAATTAGGGCGCCGCGGCGGTCGTGGACGGAGAGGATGCCGTGGTGGACGTTGATGTCGCAGCCGTTCTCATCGAGTTGTCCGAGGCTCACCACGCTGCTCTTGAGCCTGGGGATGTAGTACACGTCCATCAGGGCGCGTTGCGCTCCCCCGTCGGTGGCGAACGCGACGGTGCCGCGCCCTTCGATCTGTACCACCGAGCCGTCCCCGAACCGCACGGATCCGGTGATCGCGTTGTCGAGCTCGGTAAATGCCGCCCGGTCGCCGGTCATGTGGTTGGACGCGCTAGTGTCCAGGTACCACACTGGGTCCGGGGCAGCGTCCCCTGTGGCTGGAGCGACGCTGGAGTGCTCCTCGTTGAGGAAGACAGCGGCCTGGGGTGGATCGCGACGATCATCGGCCGGCGACTCCGTCTGGATCGGGTGCACGAGCTCAACCACCTCGGCGAACAGCATCTGAGGACCGGCCTCCTCATTGGCCTGGGCGAGAAGGGCCTCCTCCTCCCTCTTCTTCTTCCTGCATTCGCGAGCCCAGTGGCCCTTGATGCCGCAGTGTCGGCACTTCTCCTTGTCCCCGCCGCTCTTGTCGGGGTAGTCCGCGCCGCGCGCGGCGCCACGTCCGCCACCGCGGCCCCTTCCTCGGCCACGGCCGCCGCCCTTGCGACGGTTGTTGTTGCCGCCCGAGGCACGCGGCTGCAGTTCGCTGGCCTGCCACTCCTCCCGAGTGAGAAGCAGCCGCCCACCTTGGCTGTTGCTGCCGCCTTGTGCGTCGTCGAGGCGGTCCTGCACGACGCGTAGTCTGCCAGTGACCTCGTCCAGAGAGAGCATGTTGATGTCCAGCAGCGTCTCGATCGCGATCGACACCTACGCGAACTGGGGTGGAACCACGCGCAAAAACTTGGCCACTACCTTTGATTCTTCCATGGTGTCACCAAGGGCGCGCAGGCCAGTGACGATCCCTGACAGGCGGAGCGAGAAGTCATCGATTGTCTCACCGTCGCGGAAAGTGATGCCTTCGAAGTCACGCCGGAGTTTCATCGCGTTGGCCTCGCGCACACACGTGGCACCGAGGCGCTGCAGGGCGGTGGCGTCCCACGCCTCCTTGGCGGTCTCCTTCTCTCCCACCGCGAGCAGCACATCCGAAGGGAGGCCGCGCAAGATGGTGATCATCGCGTTGCGCTCGTGGTGGAAGGAGACGTCGCCATGGGATACCGCCCCCCACCAGCCATGGGCTTGAAGGTAGACCTTCATGAGCAGAGCCCACTCGGCGTAGTTGGTGCGCGTCAGCATCGGGAGCGCTCCCGAAGAGGGCGCCGGCTGCACCATCGGCTGCATACGCATGTCGCCGCGGCGGCGAGTTCGTCCCCGATCCTGGGACGATGCACGGAGGCGTGGAGGGGTCTGCGAACGCCCTGAGCCGCCCGCGGACGTCCTTGCCGCGGCCGCCGGCGTCCTTGACATGGCTCTGATACCACTTGTTGCCTCTCGACTCTCTGAAACACAGCACACACGAGAGATTTTGTGCAGCGAGCTACTTGCTGCTTTTCTGCTTTCTTCTCCTTATATTCCTTAACTGAAACGAACGTGCCGCGGTTCCAGCGCTCCGACTGGATCGTGCCATCCCACGATCGAGCACTTGGTCCACGGCGAGCTAAAACTCCTCCCAGATCGCACGAACGCCTCTTGCGGGAGGGACTAACTAACCTGACGAAAAGGAAATGCTAACTGAACCTATCTGCTAACTGAACTAACTGAAGACTAAACTGAACCTGCTAGCTAACCTAGCTTATTGTGCAACATGTGTGCACCGGACGGGAGAATTCCACACCTCCTGAGTGCCCGCACGGGGACAGAGGTGCAGTCGAAGCTAGGGAACACGTCGTGGCAGACGCTGACGCGAGCACGGCGGCCAGGAGCGGTGCCAGCGTCATGAGAATGCATGAGATAATTTGAGTTTGATTTCGTGCGAGCGGAGAGCAAGGTGGACAGTGTCTGGGTCGCCGATGAGGACGCGCCACCCCATGCGAGTGCCCTATGTCGATGTCGATCCTCCGAGCACCGTCGGAGAGGTGGCGACGACATCGCGGTTGTGGTGATGAAGAAGGTCCCGCCCGGACCGCGGTTCCAGCAGCAGATGGCCCCACGATGGGCGCCATATGTCGTCATTTTCTCATAGGGGGTACCCTGACGGCAGATGCCATGGGATGGCTAATCGAGGTGAGGGCAAGGCTGTCGTGGAGGATCCGGGACGAGATAGGGTAGTAACACGCGGTGGTTTACCCAGGTTGGGGGCTCTCCAGAGATATAATACCCCTACTCCTACATGTCTGTATATGATGTATATTTGCAGTACAAGGTTGCTCTTGGAGCTGTATTGGAGAGGAAAGCCATAGGCTGGTGCCTCATACGTGAGCGTGTGTGGGATGGGAGAGAGTGAGTCCATGAGAGGATGAGAGGGCAGCCAAAGGGGGTCCTCCCATACATGGTGGGCATGAGCTCCTTGTATGGGTGTGTGGCTTGGTATGTAAGCTACAGTGGGTAGCTTACATGCCAAGCTATATTTTGCTTAGGAGCTAGGTTATGCTTGTCCCGTGGAGCACTTTATAAACCAGCACCCAGGGGACAAGTTACACTGTAGATGAAGCTGCGTGACGCCTGAAGGGACATTATAGTTGACTCCGGGCAGCCGTCTAGGTGGCACAACCGGTTGGTCGGAGCAGCCGGCCGTTGGCAGGAATGGGAGCAGCCGGCCCGGGCGGGCACGCACGCCGTTCTACTCTCCGTCTTTAGGGTACCTGGGGATCATTCCCCTGACACGGACCACCTGTGCGGTGCTTGTGAGTCTAGAAAAATGACCAAATCCAAACACCCCTCGAAGACTATCATGACTACTACTCGTCCTTTTGAATTGCTTCACATGGATATATTTGGACTTGCTCATTATGCTACTCTAACCAATGCAACATCCTTATATGGCTTTATCATCGTTGATGACTATTCTCGATATACTTGGGTACATATCATTATGTATAAAACCGAAGTGCAGGAAGTCTTCAAACGATTTTCCTCAAGGGCCTCGACGAACTTCGGCATCAAGAACAAACACATCAGGAGTGACAATGGGACATAATTCAAAAACACTCGTCTTGATGATTATCTTGACGAACTTGGTATTACTCACGAATTATCTGCTCCCTATACTCCTCAACGGAATGGCGTCGTTGAACGCAAGAACATGACTCTGGTTGAAATGGCACGGACTATGCTTGAAGAATATCAGACTCCCCGTCGCTTTTGGCCTCAAGCAATCAACACCGCTTCCACATCATCAATAGGATATATGTTCACAAATTCCTCAAGAAAACCTCATACTAACTCCTCACTCACAACAAACCCAATGTAAGTTATTTCAAAGTCTTCGGTGCAAGATGCTGGATTAGAGATCCTCACCATAGCTCAGAATTTGCACCTAAAGCACATGAGGGTTTTATGCTTGGTTATGAAAAAGACTTGCACACCTACAGAGTCTTCAACACCTATCACAACAAGGTTGTTGAAACTGTAGATGTGCGGTTCGATGAAACTAATGGCTCACAAAGAGAGCAATTACCTCCTGTGCCAGATAAATTATCTCCCAAGGTAGCCATCAAGCTCAAAGCCACTGAGGAAATCATTCCTACTAAGGAAATTGCTGAAGAAATCGTCCCCAACACTGATGAAATTCAGACAGATGCACATGAGGAAATTGCTCCAGGTCAAATTCCTCAGCCCAAATAAAGTCTTCAACCAGCTCATCCAAGGATTGCAAATGTAGTGGAACTTGACAAAATCCTCGATGACAACAATGCGCCAAGTCCTCTCACTCACTCAAAGCTTCACATTTAGTTAACTTTTGTGGGTATTCCTATTTTGTGTCTATCACATAACCCTCAAAAGTTGCTGAAGCTTTCATGGAACCTGAGTGGATTCAAGCCATGCAAGATGAACTTCTTTAGTTCAAGCTAAATGACTTGCGGGAACTCGTCAAACGACCAGATCCTCGCAAGCACAATATCATCGGCACCAAGTGGATTTTCCAAAACAAGCGAGATGAGGATGGTCAAGTGGTGAGGAATAAGGCATGGATTGTAGCCCAAGGCTACACACATGTTGAAGGAATTGATTTCGATGAAACTTTTGCACCTATTGCTAGACTTGAAGCTACTCGAATACTACTTGCTTATGCTAATCATCATAACATTACTCTATATCAAATGGATATGGAAAGTGCATCCCTCAATGGTAAGCTTGAGGAAGAAGTATATGTTGCTCAACCCCCAGGTTTTGAAGATCCGAAGGATCCTGACAAAGTCTTCAGACTCATAAAGGCACTCTATGGCCTCAAGCAAGCCCCTCGGGCGTGGTATGATACATTGAAGGAATTCCTCATGAAGAAAGGCTTCAAACCTGGTTCACTTGATCCAACTCTTTTCACAAAATCTTATGACAATGAACTATTTGTGTGCCAAATATATGTCAACGACATTATATTTGGTTGTACTAACAAACGTTAAAGTGATGAATTTGCTTACATAATGAGTGAAGAATATCATATGTCTATGATGGGGGAGATGAAATTATTCTTAGGTCTTCGTCAACAATGCAATGGCATCTTCATATCTCAGGAGAAATACCTCAAGGATATTCTGAGGAAATTCGACATGCATGAATGCAAAGGGGTCAATACTCCTATGCCTACCAACGACCACCTCCGCACTGACGAAAATGGTAAAGATTTCGATCAGCAGGTATATCGTTCGATGATTGACTCTTTATTGTATCTATGTGAATCTAGGCCAGATATAATGCTTAGTGTTTGCATGTGTGCTTGTTTTCAAGAAAAACCGAAGGAATCACACCATAAGGCTGTGAAACATATTCTTCAATACTTAGCTCACACACCAACACTAGGATTCTGGTACGCCAAGGGCTCAAATCTTCACCTAGTTAGATATTCTGATTCTGACTATACTGGTGACCATGTGGATCGCAAGTAAACATTAGGGACATGCCATTTCCTCGGAAGATCATTACTGTGCTGGTCCTCAAAGAAGCAAAACTGTGTCTCTCTCTCCACTGCCGAAACTGAGTACATTGCTGCTGGATCCTGCTGAGCTCAACTGCTATGGATGAAGCAAACCCTCAGAGACTACAACATCAACATGAAGAATATGCCTCTCTACTGTGACAATGAGAGTGCAATCAAGATCGCCTACAACCCAGTACAACACTAGAAGACTAAGCACATCCGGATTCGTCATCATTTTCTTCGGGACCATGTCCTCAAGGGCAATATCATCATCGACCATGTGAAGACTGACGATCAACTAGCAGATATCTTCACAAAGCGCTTGGATGAGAGAAGGTTTTGCAAGTTGCGGTGTGAGCTAAATATCCTAGAGTCTTCAAATGTTTTATGAAAACATGCACACATCCTAACACTTATGCAAAATTGACGACATAGATGTGCAACACACGAAGAATCGATTTTCTTCAATGAATGAAGAATATCACTCTTATTGTGAAGAAACTAATGAAGAATTTGGTTCTGAGGGACCTACGACAATTGTACGCGGTGCCTGAATTCATCATTCTTATACGGTGGGTCATGCCACTACCCAACTTTAAAATTCTTCAAGCTGGTTTTCTCCAAAGTTGAAATTCTTCAATATGACACTTTGTCACAGAATCCTAAATTTTCAAAATCTTCAAATTCTTCAAAACGTTTGATGATTTTCATTTGCACACACGCACACACACACACACACACATATAATATATATATACCACAAATTTACACGATACTCACATAAATCTCCTACTATATACCAAATGTACATAAAAGTAAAACAATATACCCTATGTGTTAGTACACATATATATCCAACTACGTGGAAAAATGTAGAAAACTATTGTAGGTATCCTGTTAATGTATATAAAGTAAGATATGTTTACGTATATACTCGACTAGGTGAACTATGACATACATATGTATCTGAATACCCGGGGTAAAAGTCACACATTTGAGGGTATGTAGAGAAATACGATGGGTCTGCATACACCAAAAAATATATCTTTTTTGAATACAAGTATATGTTTAACGACATACCGGATTATTTTTCCATGGAGACAAAAGGTAATCATACATTTTATACCCAAGATGATGATATACCTACGTACCTAATTGTCTATATGACTTCCTATGTTATGTAAAAAAAGCGCACGTATAAGAACTAAAGTTGGGCACGTACCATAGAGCATGCATGGCCTTAATTAACCATTAGTTGCTGATTTTCTCTATCTTTCAAGCAATAATTCTTTCCTAATAAAGGCTAATGGGTTGATCCATTATTGTTAATACTAATTACAAATGCACGCATCTCAATGTAATCCAACGATTTCTAGGCAAAGTGCGTGGGCACCTAGGTGCCCCAAACGGGCGTCCTATATATATATAGACTTATAGCTCAGTCTTCAATTTGATATTTCATCTAAGTGAATGTGATCAGACCCGACTCCCCTCTTTGTTAAGCAAACCCTCAAAAATTCAAAAACTGTTTTTATAACGTTACACAGTAACTGGTCCCACTTCTCACGATCGGATAACCACGAACTCCACCGCTTCAGTCGTGGGCACCACGTGTCACGTGGAGACAAATGGGCAAGGGCAGATCAGTCTGAAAGTTTCGGCCAAACAGTTTTTCACCTCAGCTATAAATAGGCCCTTATCCCCCCCTCAGTCAAAACTCTTTGTCCTCTCGTCTTCTCGCTCAAGCTCAAACCTAGCGCCACCGCTAGCATCCTCGTCACCGGTGAGGAAAAGCTTCGCTGCCTTACGCTTGCCGTTGCCGGACTCACGCCGACTGCGGAAAATCATCTTCCGCCGCTGCCGTAGCTGATTTCAGTTGCCAAGTTAGGGCGCTGAAGATCTGAACCGAGGAACTTCTCTCTTTTACTGCTCCAGTTCTTCGTGTTCTTTGCACATGGTAAATAAAATCCTATTTTACTGCCTCTAGTGATCTCTTAATTCACTTTAGACTCGTGATATCTTTTTTCTCAGAGAGTCTATCAGCCATGTACACTTATTCCTCAAACACTTGATGAATTTCACTAAGCCACTAAAATTCTTCATGAGATTCCTCAGTTGTGCAAATTCTCGAATCTGCACAACTCTAGAACTCAAGATCAGAATGCTTTGTCAAATTCCTCAACTTCTAATTTTTTTCAATTTCTTCAAATCTGAGAACGCATATGACCTCTCCAAATTCTTCGCACCTATACTCTGTTCACAGGTAAAAAAATGTCAGCTGATGAATCTCTAGGTTCTCATCAACTTAACTCATTTGCAGCATTCCTCGAAGAAACTTTACCTGTGTCTTCGGAATCATCAAGAGTTTAGATTCCTTAGCAAAAGCCTTAGTTGAAAAAAATGGAGGATGAAAGGAAGCAGAAAGGAGAAAAGAAGCTGGAACAAAACACAACGTTTGAAATACCAGAAGATATATATGCTGACTATTGTACTCCAGATGAGGAAATACATGGTAAAGAGACCATGGCGAAGCGCAAGATAAGGCTTCAGAAGATTGAGCGCAGGTGGGCTAAGTAGTGGAAGGAGTACAGATATGTGACTCCAAAATATGGGAAGAAATTCGCCCTCAAGCCACCTTGCAAAAGGCTTCCAGAGGTTGATCAACAAGTCGCTCATCCCTCAAGCGTAGAAACCATTGGGGATTACCCAGATGAGAAAGACAAATATTTGTCTAAGTTACATAAGAAGGCAGAAGCAGCTGTGAAGAAATTCAATGAGGATTCTGCAGCTGCTGCCACTACTCTCACTTTTTCAGCTGCTGAGGCCTCTGCTATAATAATTCCTCAGAAGAAGACCTTCCTGAAGAAATCTAAAGCCTCAGTGCCAAAAGACCAATTGCCTTAGAAGGCAGCAACGGCAGCAAAATCTTCAACAACACCATAGTATTCACCCCCACAATAGAAGCAGCTCATTAAGCATCAACCTGCTCAATCAAGTTCCTTAGTGCCATCTGCCACTAGCTCTGCTGCAAAGATTTCACCCACTTTATTGAAGACTAAAATGACTGATGATAGAGGCATCAGGCCAAGTCCTAGCAAAGTCATGAATGTTCCTTCTGCATCAGAAGGAAGTGAAGAATTTGATGAGGAAACACTCCAAGCAATCATCAGAAAAAACAGGAACAAGTTGCACAAGCCTCCGGCAGCTCCATTCCTCTAGCCATGGACCCGAAGGTTTTGCTGGATTTCATCGACCTCTGGTATGAAGATCCAAACACACCGGTTGATGACTTAAAGCTTCCCCCTGGTGTCAGCCATATGGTGGTCACTTTTATCAATGAAGCAAAGTGGAAAGAGGAGCAAGCCAAGCAAGCAAGGGCTGCCAAAGTAAAAAATGAGAAATCCTCAAGCAGAATCTCCTCAACCTGACGCCTGAAGCACTTGTATCAACTCAGGCTGAACTCAAAACCCTCACAGACAAGTATACAAGTCTTCACTCTGATCGTCAAGGTTTCAAAGTGAAATTCATCAAGGCTGCAATAGCTGCAGTTGATGAATACAACAAGAGAACTGCCCCTCCCAAGCAGCAAACACCACCTCAGTCTAGCTACACTATTCAGCTGCCGGAGGAAGATGAAACTGATGAACCAGTTGCTGAGGAAATTCCTCAAAACACTCCAGCTATAGAAATTGCTATAGCTGAAGAAACTACCAGGCCTCACACTGAACTAGTGCCTGATGAAATTGTTCCTTCACCACAACCCTCAAAGGTGAAGAAAGTGACTCCATCTGCATCAGACGTGAACAAGACTAAAGCGGTTGAGAAAGAAGACAAAAAGAGAAAAGCTTCAATCGCCTCAGAAACCCTAGAGGCCAAACGCCTAAAGGTTACTCAGTCAGAGTCTTCATTAGCTCCGGTGGATGCTACTCCTCTGAATACAACACCATCATACATGATCGTTCCCTTCGGAGTTGACTATGTTATTTCTGAAGAAGATGAAGAAATGGATGATGCTGAAGATGATGAAATAACAGATGAAGAAATATAGATAGATGATATTCCTCAGTCCACCACTCCTCCAAAGACCATTGAAGAACAAGTGGGTGATGATGACACTAGGTGCAACACTCCAGTAATTCATGATGATTTCTGGGAAGAATCTCATCCTCGCTCACCAAGGCCAACTCCTGTTGCAACTGAGATCCTCATCGGTTCTGACGGGAGAAGCATTCGTGAGGAATCTGCTCAAGAATCAGCTGCATCAGCTGAAGACAAAGCAACGACGAATACTGCAACTCCCTCCTCCAACAAGCAAATTCTTCAAGACGAAGAAAATCCTCAAACTGAAGAAAATGCTACTTCTCCCAACACTGAAACCGCTATTGTTGTGGTAAACATAGAAACAACAATGGTAGTGGATACTCCTCAAGAACAACAGCACAATCTTCAACTGCAGCAAAATCAGCCTTTCTCCAAAAGGCCAAAGTTTCAAAAAGAGGCATTCTATGAAGAATGCATGTACTGCACTCGCGAAAATCCATATGAAAAGCTTCGCATCAGACACAAGAAGTTTTGGAAAAGAAATCAGCTTATTATTATGCTTCTGTGCTTTGTGGGAGACACAAGATATTTGAGCATACCCATATTCCTCACTTTGATATAAAGGAAATACCTTGCTTTGCTCCAGTCCTCAACGTTCTTCACGAAGCTGGATTACTGCCTTTCTGTACTGATATCGGAGATTAGAACACTGACATCATTCTTCAATTCTACGCCACACTGCACATCTCTGGCGACCCAAAGTATGTCAACACTTGGGTTTTGGATTGGATGACTCAGCACACCACTACAAAGCGCCTACCACTGAATTGCTTCGAGCTCTTCCAATTTCAATTCCCTTAGAGGATGCAGTTCTGATGTATGATGAACGTGAACTACCCAACAGGCTGATGGAAGTCCTCATGAAACCTTTGGCCAAGGACCAACCTCCAAGGACTTGATTTCTGGTACAGGACTTCAAGAATGAACCAAGAACAGTGTATAGAATCTTGTCGCATGCCATTTCTCCTATCAAAGGGCATGAAGATGAAGATGTCATAGGCATCGTAAAGAATATCCTGTTCAATGTCATTCATGGCACACCAATGAATCTTCATGACTTCTTCTGGAGGACTTTGGCTCACAATGCTTTGTCACCATTTGAATTGAAGATTTATGCGCCTTGGATTATGAGATTCATTAGAAACAAGTTAGACGTCAACTATCAAGCTAATTTCAGAATCACCTCGGATATCTGCCGCCTATCAAAGTCATCAAGAAATCATTTGAACCCGTTGAAGGCAAATGAAAGGTTGTAAATGATGAAGGAAATAGGCCCCTTGATGGCCAATTTCGTAAGGCGGATTCTTATTCTTCATATGATGACACTGCTACTCAAGATCCTCCAAGCCCAACTGCCCCTGGAGTGATGAATAACACACAGCTACTTGTAAGTGCATCTAGTGCCCCTTAGTGATTTTGGTGGTTTGAAGACTTATAGGTTAAGTATCTAATGTGTTTATAAGTGTACACAGGATCTATAAGTCATTGAGTAGTTTGAGATATTTGAAGAATATCGACCCCTAAAAATATATATGTCTTCAGTTGAAGAAATTGGTCTAAATCTAAAGAAATGAATCGCGAGGAATCTGCGATGAAATTGATATTCCTCATGAAGATATTGATATTGAGAAGATCGGTGGTTCCTGAAGAAAATCGTTTTGAAGAAATTGAAGCGTGAAGATTTATGTTTTCTGTTTTACTTTCTTCGCATTTTGATGAATAGGAACACCGTACTGTTAAAGGGGGTCAAAGTAACACTATGGAATGAATTTCCTCGTGATGCTCAACCCAAGCCAAATCCTACCAAAAGCCTCAAGTGAGGAATATGAGTGACATGAGGACTCTCACAGCTGAGGGTCCCGACCGTTTCGATAACCACGCCAAGTCACTGGTCTTGTCCACTCCAACGGTCATATTATTTAAGGGCATTAGTGTCAAATCATGTCGGGATGCTCCCAGGCTATAAATAGCTGCCCCCCACAACCACTAGCTGGTTGGCTGCTCCGTTAGAAACTGACACTTGTCAAAAGAGCAACCCAATTCCTCAAAGCCTTCGAGAGTAATTCATCAGTGAGGAAATACACCACCCACCGAAACCACAAACCAAACCTAGTGATTGAGCATCACTGAAGAAGTTGTTCCTCTGTGCGACTGAAGCCGTTTACCTTTGAGGACTGTGCATCCTCCAGACGGTTAGGCGTCATGGTCTAGAGCAATCCAGCAGTCAATTGTGGATCGCCGGGTGACCGAGTTTGTGAGGGTTTGGAAGTCTGCCCTGAAGACTTACCACGAGTGCTGGGCGAGGACTGTGTGTCCTTAGCTCAAGGAGAATACGGTAGGGACTGTGTGTCCCGGGACTGGGTGTCCTTTGGTTTCAATACCAAGCCGCTCCAAACCAGATGTACAACTGTCACAACAGTTGGAACTGGGTCATCAACAACAGTCTTCACCAAGAATCGGGTTCTAATTCCTCAACTCTTTACTTTCTCTGTATTATGTGTTGATGACTTTCACTGTGACTGTTTGAAGAATTTGCTGAAGACTTTCTCCGAATTTCCTCAACCCCAAATTCTTCACAATAGTTAATCATCATCCGTATTCTGCGTGCCTGCTTACTGTGCAATCTGTTTTCACAATCTTCACTCTGTAATACTGCTGTTGTGAACGTTTGCACGTCTGATCCTTAACTGTTTCCGTTGTAAGTTAGTCATCAGTGAGGAATTTCCTCAAAAGGAATTTCCTCAGTGATGAAATTCTAAAAATCTCCTATTCACCCCCCCTCTAGTCGATATAACGCACTTTCAATTGGTATCAGAGCAAGGTACTCCCTTGTTCTGTGTGATTTTGGTTTAACCACCTGGAGTTTTAGTTATGTCGACTGCAGGCATGTTCAAGGTGACCGCACCATGTCCCACCTACGAAGGGAAGAACTTTCCTTTCTGGAAGAACAAAATGCAACTGCATCTACAAGCTATTGACAATGATCTCTGGTATATTGTGGAAAATGGCGTCCCCATCGTTTATGCTAGTGTCTCTGCAGCTGATGTGAAGAAATTCAAGCAACTTGATTCTCAAGCGAAGAACATCATCTTTGGCTATCTGAGCCCGGGCCAGTTTGTTAGAGTAAGTGCTTTGGGCTCTGCAACACCAATCTGGGAGAGACTATGCAAGGTAAATGAAGGAGTATCAACCCAGCGTGACTCCCGTGTTGATATTCTTCGCAATCTTTTCAATCGCTTCAAGAGACATGACAATGAATGCTGCCAAGACACCTTTGATCGCCTCACTGATATATCAAATGAACTGCAAGCACTGGGAGCTCGAGACATCACTGATCACGAAGTTGTGAAGAAACTGCTGAGATCCTTGGATCCTTCATTTGACACTCTAGTTCCGATGATTCAAGAAAGACCAGACTACAAGATGCTAGATCCAGCTGATATTCTTGAAAGGCTAAATACTCATGAATTCCAGCAAGAAGAAAAGAGAGATCTATATGGACAAAGCTATTCCAGACCACGTGCTCTGAAGGCTAGAGCAATTTCCTCATCTGAAGAAGAAACAGATGACAGCAGTTGTGACCCTGAAGAATTTGGACACGAGCTCGCAATGCTTGTGAGGAAATTCCATAGATTTACACGCCGAGGTCAGTTTGGTAAATCATCAAGAAGAGACATGAGGAAATCAGAATCTGCATCTGAGGACTACAAGAAACGGACCTGTCACAAGTGCAAGAAATCAGGTCATTACATTGCTGATTGTCCCCGCTGGGGAAAGGAATCAAAGAAGAAGAAATACAAGGATGACAGTTCTGATGACTCGAAGAAGAAGAAGAAATCTTCAAAATCCTCATCTTCAAAGTCCTCTTCACACAAGAAGACTAGCTTCAGAAAGGCTCGGGCACTTATTGGCAAGGAAATGGATTCCGAGGCAGAATCAGAGGAATGTGATGAAGAAGAAGGCTCTGGAGAAGACCCAGAATCCGGACAGGCTAGTCTTGCACTAGCAACCACTTTCGTCAGCAAGTCAATCTTCAATCTTGAAGAAAATGATTGCACCATCCATACTGATGACTATGCTGATGACATCGCTCCAACCTATTGCTTCATGGCAAAAGGTTCAAAGGTATCAAATGATGCCTCCTCCTCTAATTCAAGTGACTGTGAACATAATGATTATAAGAAACCCAGTTACAGTAAACTCACTATCATTGCCACTAAACAACAAACTGCTATGGAAAAGCTTCAACAACTGCTAGACAAAAGTGATGATCTGTTGAATGATGAAATGAATCTTAATCAAATCCTCGTTGATGACATGAAAAATCTTCAGTCTAGATTTGATATTCTTCAGGATTGTTATGATACTCTCCTCACTGATCATGAGAAGCTTTCCTATGAATTTCTTCAAAGGAAGCTTGATCTTGAGAAACTGAGGATGTCTCATGATGATCTTCGCACGGAAAATGATTCATTACTAGCTCAACAGATCAGCGCTAGTCAAGTTGAATTTATTCCTCCATGTCTTAAATGCATTGAACGAGAAACTGCTAATTCCTCACCAGAATCATCAAATGCTACAAATTCTTCAACTGCACCTGTTGTGTCTATTTCCTCACTTGAGGAAAACACAAATGTTACTGATGAAAATGCAGGGTTGAAGGAATTGTACGTGACACGCATGTACAAAAGCCTCAAAGGACACCAAATCCTTTGTGATGTGCTCAAAAAGCAGATCTTGAACAGGAACCCGAGGAAAGAAGGAATTGCCTTTGAGAGGAAATTAAATGCTGATGGAACTTATTGGAAACCTGAGCAGTATCCCAAAACCTCATGGGTTGCTGCTACTGGGCCTCCTTTTGATCCATCTAATCTAACTGGCTTCTCATGTGAATTATCCTATTCCTCGGATGTGTCATTTGACTCCAACTATAAACTGTTCAAAAATCAATCTGGTGAAGTATTTGCTAGATATGTTGGAACTAACTGCAGGAATGGCCCTCCTCTGAGGAAAATCTGGGTTCCCAAAAGATGTCTTGAAAATCTTCAGGTGAATGTCCTCATGAAACCACCTTTGAAGAATCTGAACCCCAGATCAAATTCCTCAGGAGGACCAAAGTCTTCATGAGGATCAAAATCCTCAATTGGTCAAAACTATGCTCGTACCCATGCTTATGCGTCTAACATGCAGGGAAACTACAAGGAATATGAATATGAGCGCTACTCCTCAAATCATTATGTTCATAAATCCTCAAACCAGTTCTCTGCATACTCATATGAGTACTTTAACCCCCCTACTGCTAAAAGAAGTGCATTAGCTTCAATGCCACCTTTCTCATATGGTGCTCGCAGGATGATGAATGCTTTGCCACCCCTTCAGATGTGGGTGGTGAAGAAATCAAACTAATCACTTCTGCAGGACAGGTCTCCAGATGAAAATCATCATTTGAAGAATTTGCTGGAGACCTGAGAAACGTTTGATAGGACGCAAGCTAATGATTGATGAAATAGAAATATTTCACACGTCCTTACATTTATGTTATGATGAAATCACTGAACTGATGAAATTAGTATCATATTCTTCAAATCTGAAGCATATGAGATGGTAAGCTGTACTAATTCATTTGCAGGATGACAAACCCAAAAATACTGAGTGGGTTCTCGATAGTGGCTGCACACATCACATGACTGGTGATAAAAGTCTACTAATGAATATGCCACTAACTCCATCACCTCTGAAGCAAATCACTTATGCTGACAAAGGTAAAAGCAAGGTATTGGGACTTGGCAAAGTAGCTATTTCCAAGGATAGGCATATGGACAAAGTGATGCTTGTTGAATCCCTTGGTTTTAACCTCATGTCAGTCTTGATGCTTTGTGATCTTGATATGAT
This sequence comes from Hordeum vulgare subsp. vulgare, assembly GCF_904849725.1. Classification (NCBI taxonomy): domain Eukaryota; kingdom Viridiplantae; phylum Streptophyta; class Magnoliopsida; order Poales; family Poaceae; genus Hordeum; species Hordeum vulgare. The sequence goes on from NC_058523.1 coordinate 50,369,045, forward strand.
TGTTATCTTTGGTAGATATAGATGTGTAGTCATCATGGAATCTGACAGATCCAAAGTCTTCGAAGGTGTAAGAAGAGGGGATTTGTACATTGTCGATTTCTCTACAGGTCCTCAACCAGCCACTTGCTTACTAGCAAAAACCTCAGAAGGATGGTTGTGGCACCGAAGACTAGGTCATGCAGGCATGAGGAATTTGCACACACTTGCAAAGAATAAGCATGTCATCGGCATCGAATCAGTCAAATTCCTCAAGGACCATCTCTGCGGTGCTTGTGAATCTGGGAAAATGACCAGATCCAAGCATCCCTCTAAAACCATCATGACTACTACACGTCCATTCGAATTTCTTCATATGGATATATTTGGACCTACTCACTATGCCACACTAACCAATGCAGCATCTTTATATGGCTTCGTCATAGTTGATGATTATTCCAGATACACTTGGGTGCATATCATAGTGTATAAAACTGAAGTGCAGGAAATCTTCAAACGATTTTCTTCAAGGGCCTCGACGAACTTTGGCATCAAGATCAAACACATCAGGAGTGATAATGGAACCGAGTTCAAAAACACTGGTCTTGATGATTATCTTCATGAACTTGGTATTACTCACGAATTGTCTGCTCCTTATACTCCTCAGCAGAATGGTGTCTTCGAAAGGAAGAACAGGACTCTGGTTGAAATGGCAAGAACTATGCTTGAAGAATATCAGACTCCTCGTCGCTTATGGCCTAAAGCAATTAACACTGCATGTCATATCATCAACAGGGTATATCTTCACAAATTCCTCAAGAAAACCTCATATGTACTCCTCACTGACAAGAAACCCAATGTAAGTTATTTCAAAGTCTTCGGTGCAAAGTGCTAGATTAGAGATCCTCACCATAGCTTAAAATTTGCACCTAAAGCACATGAAGGTTTTATGCTCGGTTATGGAAAGGACTCGCACACCTACAGAGTCTTCAACAACTATCACAACAAAGTTGTTGAGACTGTAGATGTGCGGTTCGATGAAACTAATGGCTCGCAAAGAGAGCAATTGCCTTCTGATCCAGATAAGCTGTCTCCTAAGGAAGCGATAAAGCTTAAGCCTACTGAAGACATTGTCCCCATTGAGGAAATTGGAGAAGAAATAATCCCCATTGTTGATAAAAACCAAGAAGATGCTCCTGAGGAAATTGCAACAACACCACTTCCTCAGCCCAAACAAAATCCTCAACCAGCTCATCCGAGGATTGCAAATGAAGTAGAACTTGACAAAATCCTCAACGACATCAATGCGCCAGGTCCTCTCACTCGATCAAAAGCTTCACACTTAGTTAACTTTTGTGGGCACTGTTATTTTGTATCCATCACAGAACCCTCAAAAGTAGCTGAGGCTTTTCTGGAACCGGAGTGGATCCAAGCCATGCAAGACGAACTTCTTCAATTCAAGCTGAATGACGTATGGGAGCTCGTCAAACGACCAGATCCTCGAAAGCACAACATCATCGGCACCAAGTGGATTTTCCGAAACAAGCAAGATGAGGACGGTCAAGTGGTGAGGAACAAGGCATGACTTGTAGCGCAAGGCTACACCCAGGTTGAAGGAATAGATTTCGATGAAACTTTTGCACCTGTTGCTAGACTTGAAGCTATTCGAATTCTACTTGCTTATGCTAATCATCATAACATCACCTTATATCAAATGGATGTGAAAAGTGCATTCCTCAATGGTAAGCTTGAGGAAGAAGTATATGTTGCTCAGCCCCCAGGTTTTGAGGATCCAAAGAATCCAGACAAAGTCTTCAAACTCAAAAAGGCTCTGTATGGCCTCAAGCAAGCCCCTAGGGAATGGTATGATACATTGAAGGAATTCCTCATGAAGAAAGGATTCAAACCTGGTTCACTCGATCCAACTCTTTTCACAAAATCTTATGATAATGAGCTGTTTGTATGTCAAATATATGTTGATGATATCATATTTGGCTGTACTGACAAAAGATACAGTGATGAATTTGCCTACATGATGAGTGAAGAATATCAGATGTCCATGATGGGGGAGCTTAAATTCTTCTTAGGTCTTCAAATTCGTCAACAAAGCAATGGAATCTTCATATCACAGGAGAAATACCTCAAGGATGTTCTGAGGAAATTCGACATGCACGAATGCAAAGGTGCCAAGACTCCAATGCCTACCAACGGTCACCTCGGCACTGATGAAAATGGTAAAGATTTCGATCAGCAGGTATACCGTTCTATGATTGGCTCCTTATTGTATCTATGTGCATCTAGGCCAGATATAATGCTTAGTGTTTGCATGTGTGCATGTTTTCAAGCAAAACCGAAGGAATCACACCATAAGGCTGTGAAACATATTCTTCGATACTTAGCTCACACACCAACACTAGGATTATGGTATCCCAAGGGCTCCAATCTTCTTCTGGTAGGGTATTCTTATTCAGACTATGCTGGTGACCGTGTGGATCGCAAGTCAACGTCTGGCACATGCCATTTCCTCGGAAGATCACTAGTTTGCTGGTCCTCAAAGAAGCAGAACTGCGTATCACTCTCCACTGCCGAAGCTGAGTACATTGCTGCTGGTTCGTGCTGTGCTCAATTGCTATGGATGAAGCAAACCCTCAAGGACTACGGCATGAACATGAAGAATGTGACTCTCTACTGTGACAATGAGAGTGCTATCAAGATTGCCTACAACCCAGTGCAACACTCGAAGACCAAGCACATCCAGATTCGTCATCATTTTCTTCGGGACCATGTCCTCAAGGGCAATATCCTCATCGACCATGTGAAGACTGATGATCAACTGGCTGATATCTTCACTAAGCCCTTGGATGAGAAAAGGTTTTGCAAGTTGCGGTGTGAGCTAAATATCTTAGTCTTCAAATGTTTTGTAAAAACATGCACACATCCTAACACTTATGCAAAGTTGATGACTTAGATGTGCAACACATGATGAAACGATTTTCTTCAACCGATGAAGAAAGTCACTCTGAATGTGAAGAAATTAATGAAGAAATTGATTCTCAGGGCCCTACGACAATTGTACGCGGCGTCTGTAATCAACATTCTTATATGGTGGGTAACACCACGCCCAATGTGAAATTCCTCAAGTTGATTTTCCTCAAATGATCAATTTCCTCACAATGCATTTTTCTTCAAAACAGCTGTTCTTCATTGTGATGATCTATTACACAATCTTCAAAAACACTTGATGACTTTCATTTGCCTAAGTAGACTGTGATTTCTAGTCCTCAACAGCATTCACTTATTGCTATTTCTTCAAGTTGATGTTTCTGCTAAGTGAATGTGATCGGACCCGACTTTCCCTCTATGCTATACTTATCCAGTCTATTCAATTCTTCATATGCGTTCTACTTGAAACTTTGTTCAAAATCCTCACTGCATCCTTGTCAGATGATGATTTTGTAACGAAAATCCTCAAATCTTCAAAAATTGTTTTCTTTAAAAGAACAGTAACTGAACCCCCACTTCCCACGATCGGATAACCACGATCTCCACTATCTCCACCGCATCGTACGGGAGCTACACGTGTCCTGCGGAGACGTAGAGGCAGGGTCTATTTGGTCCGAAACTTTCGCGCCAAACAGTAACTTTCGGGCTATAAATATGTCCCTATCCCCTTCTTCGCCACATCGCTCTCCTGCCACAGCACACTCCACCGAACCCTAGCGCCACCGCTGGTAGTTTTATCGCCGGTGAGGAAGAGCTTCACTGCCTCGACCTTTTCATCGCCAGGATCACGCCGGAGTCGGACCATCTACGTCCGCCACCGCCGTAGACGTCCTCTGCTGCCAAGTTAGGTTGCATTGGACACTCGACCGAAGAGCCTCTCCAACACCACGTTCTGTGTTCTTCGCTCGCACCTTCTAGGGTAAATATACCCCATTTTTACAGCAGATTAGATCTGAAATTTTACCTCTCCCAAGTGAAATATGTTTTTCCTCAAGATACGATGCGCACATGATTCCTCAAACACTACCTATTACCCGAATCACTGATGAACTAGCTAAGCATCTAAGATTTTCACGAGATTCCTCAATTGTGCGAATTTTCGGATCTGTACAACTCTGGAACCCAAGAACAGTATGCTTAGACAAATTCCTCAACCACTGGTTATATTCCTCAAACTGTCAAACTTTTTCATTTTCTTCAAATCTGAGAACGCATATGACCTCTCCAAATTCCTCGCAACTATACTCTGTTCACAGGTACACACATGTCAGCTGATGAATCTCTCGGTTCTCATCACATTAACTCATTTGCAGCGTTTCAGGAAGAAACTCTTCAAGGCTCATCAGAATCCTCAAGAGTTCAAAATCATCAGCAAATTCCTCGACTGAAGAAAATGGAGGAAGAGAGGAAACGGAAGGGAGGAAAGAAACTGGAGCAGAACACAGCTGCAGATATTCCTGAGGACATATACATGGACTATTGCACGCCTGATGAAGAACCTGAGACAATGGCCAAGAGAAAGATTAGGCTACAGAAAATTGAGCGCAGATGGGCAAAGGAGTGGAAGGAGTACAGGTTTGTGACTCCAAAATATGCGAAGAAATTCGCTTTGAAGCCTCCTGGCAGAAGGGCCCCACTTGAGGATCATCAAGTAGCACATCCCTCAAGTCTCATGACAATTGATGACTACCCAGATGAGAAAGAAAAGCATCTCGCCAAGCTCAAGAGGCAAGCAGAAGCAGCAGTGAAGAAATTTAATGAATCCTCAGCTGCTGCCTCCGGTGCTGCTCATTCCTCAGCAGCAGAAACCTCAGGCTCATAGATTCCTCCACCACAGTCTGTGCCAACAAAGCCAAAGGCTCCAAAGCCTCAAGAGAAGTTCAGGACTTTGACTGGTCATGGCCTCCCAAGAAGAAGTTCAGGCCCATTCCAGTGCCAGACCTTGAAGACATCTCCTTCTCCTCATTCCGCACCGCTGAGTCTGATGAGGAACAACTCGATACCGCAACAGGCCCAAGGAAGAAGACTACACCCAAGAAGCGTCAAGGATCTTCATCAACCGCCAAGAAATGAAGTCTTCACGGGCGTTAGTCCTCAGTTTGTCCCTTTTTGTCACTTGATGACAAAGGGGGAGAAACTTGAGAGTTAGTCTTCAAACGGGATTTATTTTTGGGGCATATGAACTATATTTAAGTTACAAACTCTTGGATCTTCTGAAGTTTTTATGTAATGAGTTGTAACTTAAGCCCGATGGTACTCTGATGCTTTTGAACATTTTTCTTCGCATGCTTATTCCTCAAGTTTTAATGCACGCATGCTGGAATTCGTCAGATATCATTTGCCATCATGCATCTTCATTTTCTTCATATGATATGCTATATGTATGCATGATTTACAAGATTCAGGGGGAGATCTCCATGATATAAATCATCAATGTGCATCTGCTATAAAAGCAGAATCCTCAAGGTATGCACATCTTCAGGGGGAGTCTTTGTGAATCTTGTCTTCAAATTCCTCAATTGAGTATTTACACTCCACATTTTTTATTCCCTGTTGAAGACTTAACCTAATTGTCATCAACCACCAACAAGGGGGAGATTGTAAGTGCATCTAGTGCCCGTTAGTGATTTTGGTGGTTTGAAGACTTATAGGTTAAGTATCTAATGTGTTTATAAGTGTAGACAGGATCTATAAGTCATTGAGTAGTTTGAGATATTTGAAGAATATCGACCCCTAAAAATATATATGTCTTCAGTTGAAGAAATTGGTGTGAAGCTGAAGAAATGAATCGCGAGGAATCTGCGATGAAATTGATATTCCTCATGAAGATATTGATATTGAGAAGATCGGTGGTTCCTGAAGAAAATCGTTTTGAAGAAATTGAAGCGTGAAAATTTATGTTTTCTGTTTTACTTTCTTCGCATTTTGATGAATAGGAACACCGTACTATTAAAGGGGGTCAAAGTAACACTATGGAATGAATTTCCTCGTGATGCTCAACCCAAGCCAAATCCTACCAAAAGCCTCAAGTGAGGAATATGAGTGACATGAGGACTCTCACAGCTGAGGGTCCCGACCGTTTCGATAACCACGCCAAGTCACTGGTCTTATCCACTCCAACAGTCATATTATTTAAGGGCATTAGTGTCAAATCATGTCGGGATGCTCCCAGGCTATAAATAGCTGCCCCCCACAACCACTAGCTGGTTGGCTGCTCCGTTAGAAACTGACACTTGTCAAAAGAGCAACCCAATTCCTCAGAGCCTTCGAGAGTAATTCATCAGTGAGGAAATACACCACCCACCGAAACCACAAACCAAACCTAGTGATTGAGCATCACTGAAGAAGTTGTTCCTGTGTGGGACTGAAGCCTTTTACCTTTGAGGACTGTGCATCCTCCAGACGGTTAGGCGTCATGGTCTAGAGCAATCCAGCAGTCAATTGTGGATCACCGGGTGACCGAGTTTGTGAGGGTTTGGAAGTCTGCCCTGAAGACTTACCACGAGTGCTGGGCGATGACTGTGTGTCCTTAGCTCAAGGAGAATACGGTAGGGACTGTGTGTCCCGGGACTGGGTGTCCTTTGGTTTCAATACCAAGCCGCTCCAAACCAGATGTACAACTGTCACAACAGTTGGAACTGGGTCATCAACAACAGTCTTCACCAAGAATCGGGTTCTAATTCCTCAACTCTTTACTTTCTCTGTATTATGTGTTGATGACTTTCACTGTGACTGTTTGAAGAATTTGCTGAAGACTTTCTCCGAATTTCCTCAACCCCAAATTCTTCACAATAGTTAATCATCATCCGTATTCTGCGTGCCTGCTTATTGTGCAATCTGTTTTCACAATCTTCACTCTGTAATACTGCTGTTGTGAACGTTTGCACGTCTGATCCTTAACCGTTTCCGCTGTAAGTTAGTCATCAGTGAGGAATTTCCTCAAAAGGAATTTCCTCAGTGATGAAATTCTAAAAATCTCCTATTCACCCCCTCTAGTCGATATAACGCACTTTCACTACTCCTCAGTCTTCATCAAAAGGTCAATCACAATCACAAGTGGGTGAAATGCTAGTTTGGTGCCATTGTGAAAACCCTCAACGAGACTCAGAATGCAGTGAAGAAAAATCAATATTATCTTCATGAGGTGTTTGATCGCACTTGGGCCACCTTGGCTCATATGAAGACTCAATAGGAACTTGAGGAATTGGAGTTCACTCAAGACTTTGACTGGTCGTGGCCTCCACAGAAGAAATTCAAGCCAATTCCAGTTCCCGACTTGGAGGACAGTTCATTTTCGTCATTTCGCACTGCTGAATCGGATGAAGAACCACAATACACTGCGATTGGTCCAAGGAAGAAGCCTGTCTCCAGGAATCCTCATGCCTCCACATCAACCAAGAGGTGAATTTCTTCAAAGGGAGTTAGTCCTCAGTTTTGTCCCTTTTCGTCACTTGATGACAAAAGGGGAGAAATTTGAGAGTTAATCTTCAAGTGGGATCTATTTTGGGGCTTGTAAACTTTATTAAGTTACAAACCCTTGGTTCTTCTGAAGTGTTTTAATGTAATGAGTTGTAACTTCAGCCCGATGGTGCTCTGACTCTTTTGAACGTTTTTTTTCGCATGCTTATTCCTTAAAGTCTATTAATGTAGGTATGCTGAAATTCGTCAGACACCATTTTTCATCATGCACTTTCAAATTCCTCATATTATATGTCAAATGTATGCATGATTTACAAGATACACGGGAAATCTCCATGATATAAATCATAAATGTGCATCTGTCGTGTAAAGCAAATTCCTGAAAATATGCACATCTTCAGGGGGAATCTCTCGGTATCTTGATTACAAATTCCTCAAACTCAGTACTTACATTTCATATTATTATCCCCGATGAAAACCTAACCTAGTTGTCATCAACATCCAAAAAGGGGGAGATTGTAAGTTCGTCTCGTGCCCTGAGTGATTTTGGTGGTTTGAAGACTTATAGGTTAAGTGACTAATGTGTTTGTAAGTGTACACAAGCTCTATAAGTATCGACCCCTAAAAATGAATGTCTTCGGCTCAAGAATTTGGTCTTACCTTGAAGACTTTGATCGCGAAGAAATTGCGATGAAATTGAAATTCCTCATGAAGATATTGAAGATGAGGAATTCGGTGTGTCCTGAAGAAAAACTGCATGAAGACTTCGAAGCGTGAATGCTTACTCTTTCTGTTTCGTTTTCTTTACTCATGAGTCATAGGAACATCGTACTGTTAAAGGGGGTCGAAGTAATACTATGGAATGAATTTCCTCATGATGCTTAACCCAATCCTAAACCTACCAAAGCCTCAAAGTGAGGAATATGAGAGACATGAGGACTTTCACAGTTGAAAGTTCCGACTGTTGCCGCGACATGCGCCATCTCACTGATCTTATCCACCCAACAGTCACATTATTTAAGGGCATTTATGTCAAATCATGTTGGGATGCTTCCAGGCTATAAATAGCCACCCCCACAACCACTAGCTGGTTGGCTGCTCCGAGAGAAACTGACACTTGTCATTTAGAGCAACCCAAATTCCTCATAGTCTTCGAGAGAAAATCATCAAGTGAGGAAATACCCCAAACACCAAACCCCAACCCAAAAACCAAGTGATTGAGCATCACTTAAGAATTTGTTCCTGTGTGGAACTGAAACCTTTTACCTTTGTGGACTGTGCATCCTCCATACAGTTAGGCGTCATGGTCTAGAGCATCCAGCAGTCAATTGTGGATCGCCGGGTGACCGAGTTTGGGATAGTTTGGAAGTCTGCCCTGAAGACTTACCACGAGTGTTGGGTGAGGACTGTGTGTTGTTAGCTCAAGGAGAATGCGGTAGGGACTGTGTGTCCCGGAACTGTGTGTCCTTTGGTTTCAATACCAAGCCGCTCCAAACCAGACATACAACTGTCACAGCAGTTGGAACTGGGTCATCAACAAGTGTCTTCATCGTGATACGCGTTCTATTTCTTCAACTCTTTCATTTCCTCAAAATTGTATGTTGAAGACTTTCATCTCTTCTATTTGAAGAATTTATCTAAAGACTTTCTCTGAATTTCCTCAACCTCAAATTCTTCACTTGAGTTAATCTTCACCTGCGTTCTTTGTACCCGTGTACTGTGCAAACCGATTCTCATAATCTTCACCAAGTAATCTGTTGTAGTAGTCTTTGCACTTCTGATCCTCTGCTATTTCCGCTGCACGTAATTCATCATTGAGGAATTTCTTCACAAGGAATTTCCTTAGCGATGAAATTCTAAAAATCGCCTCTTCACCCCCTCTAGTCCATATAACGCACTTTCAACCATCACTTGCATCATTACTATCTATTTTAGTTCGATCCTTAGTTGTTTTGTGATTTAGAGGAATAAATTTCTGATTTGCTTTACTTAGATTTTTTGGCTTTGAGTTCCATCTATCCTTGTAATCGAGTATGCAAGATATATAATAAAGATTGGTTGAGTTTCGGTGATTTATCTATGGGCACCCATCATCATAGCATGGCAATAAAAAGAAAGATAAAGATCATATGCTCATCTCATGAGAAGTAATGACTTCACACAAAAAGGATATAAGTGATAAAAGTTGTTGATGGAAAACAAACATAATATTAGTCATTGTTGCAATCTAAGCAAGAGTATGATAGAGGAGAGGAGACTCACATATAAATACACTATCTTGGACATCTTTTACGATTGTGAGCCTTCATCAAATATTATATAATGATAAAGTGTTAATGTTGGACATGGAAGACAATGTAATGATCATGGTAGTTTATATTCACATAAAAGTTATATGATCTTGGGTCCTTCAACTTGTGATGCTTGCTTTAGATCCTTTGCTAGCCCAAAAATTCCGCACTAAGCAGAGATACTACTTGTGCATCCATAACCATGAAACCCAGTTTTTTGCCATGAGAGTCCACAATACCTACCTATGGATTGAGTAAGATCCTTCAAGTAAGTTTTCATCGATGCATTTAGCAATAAAAATTGCTCCTAAATATGTATGATCTTTTATTGCAAGGGAAAATAAGCTTTGTACGATCTTGTGATGGAAATAAATAAAAGCGACAAAGTGCATAATAAAGTTTGCTATCATAAGGGGCAATATAAGGTGACGTTCCTTTGCATTAAGTGTTCACACATCCAACAAATTAAGAGCGCATGACAACCTCTGATTCCCTTTTTTAAGGGACCATATTTTAATTTCACGAGTTTACTTATGTTCTTGAGTCAATAAAGTTTATCCCTCTTCCAACCTATTAATGCTATAGTGGCAAGCACCATGTGTTGAGGAAAGATTCGGACTTATATATCCAACAAGTGTATGTAGATGATCATGATTCATTATTGTTGACATTATCCTACAGGTAAATAAGTTGGATGGCTAGACATTTAAGCCCATATCATCCTATGTGTCCTATGGAAACATGAGCTCCAAAAATATGCCTTGAGCTGAGCAATCATGGAAGATTAAATGATAGTTGAGTATGCGAACTTGCCAAAAAGTAAGCTCTTAAATAGACTCTCCTATGAATTATGATGAATTATGATTGTCCCAATAACTGAGAATATGGTTTTTTAACTATGAATAATGTTTATGCTTCATACTTCAATAGTTGTGAATGGATTGTCACTTGTTTATGAGAACTTATACGATAAAATATTTGATGCTATGATAATATTCATGGTGCTCTTATGCTCCTATTCTATTTTTATCGACACCTCTCTCTTAAATCACGTGGTCACTATTTTCAAGATCGGCTTCTGCTTGAGGACAAGCGAGGTCGAAGCTTGGGGGAGTTGATACGTTCATTTTGCATCATGAATTACTATTGAAATTTGTGTTGATCCTCTCCATTATCCCTTATTATCATACAATCCTTATGCTCTTTCTCTGTAATATGCAAGGTACATCACTGAGAGGGAAATATCTGGAAGCTGGAATTCTGGACTAGGAAACCAAGAAAAAGAAAAAAATCAGCTCTGAAAGTTTACGGAGATTTTTTATGGAATATTTGAAATTTTTTGGGCCAAAAATATACCAGAGAGGTGCCACCAGCTAGTCACAAGCCAACAGGACGCGACCCCCGTGGCCGCGCCCTGATAGCTTGTGGGGCCCCACCTGGCCCTGTGACGACCATATTCTCCTATATGGTGTGTTTTACTCAGCCTGTGCATTCGGTTTTATCGGTTTGATTCGGTCCAGTTTCTATGGTTTTTGGTTTATACGCTTTTTGTACTTCGGTTTATACAGTTTTATACATAGATACGATTCGGTTTCGGTACTAACCATTTAATTTCGGTTCATTTTCGGTAATAACCAAAATAACCAAAGTTGACGCGAATTCAATCTATGTATATAGGTTAGTTTTTTCTTTTGTGTATCGTGTATGTAGGTTAAATTCTTATGTGACATACATGATTTGGTGGCATATAGTATACCATACGCATGCCCCAGATCGAGGCATATATGCGGTAGACTCAAGGTTTTTTTACGTGAAAATAATATATGCCACGCGAGACACACATCACCTCCATAAAATACGTGCCTATACTCCTTGTTCTAACTGGGCCGCGAATCGTGAGCATCCTTTAGCGACAGCCCACAGGCTCTAGGCAGCCAGGCCCAAGTGGCGAGCCCAAACCGCCCAAGCACCAGCCTGGCACACTCCAGCTCGTGTGCTAGACAGTAGCCACACTGAACATTTAGTCCCACCTTGCTCCGTGAGCAAAAATGAGATAGCTTGATGTCTATAAAAGGAGGGGCGCCAGGAACGAACATCTCATATATTCGGTTGTTCAACACACCGCGAAGCAAACTTCGGTTATTTCGGTTTAACCGAAAACCGTTCGGTTTCAAACAAAAAAAACCGAATGTTAAACGGTTTCCAAATTTGGAAACTAAAACCTTGGTTTTTTTGATTCGTTTTTTTTTCCGGTTCAGTTTAGCACAGGCTGATGTTTTACCATAGAAAAAAATCATAATTCATCTTTCGGGACGAAGCGTCGCCATCTCAAGGCAAAAACTGGACAGAAGCCCTTTTGCTCTCTGCTACTTCTCAAACAACAACGCCAGAAATTGACACGTTGACGGAGATTGGGCTTGCGTTGGTTTTCCCTTGAAGAGGAAATTGTGATGCAGCACAGGAGCAGTAAGTATTTCCCTCAGTTTGAGAACCAAGGTATCGATCCAGAAGGAGGGTCTCGTCAAGTCCAGAGTACCTGCGCAAACACAAACAAGCTTGCACCCAACACTTCAAAGGGGTTGTCAATCCCTTCAAGATTGTTTGCAAAGTGAGATATGAAGGCGGAAAGTGCAACGAAGTAAAAAGTGTAAGGCTGAAAATATGGTGTAGAGTAGACCCTGGGGGCCATAGTGTTCACTAGAGGCTTCTCTCAAAATAGCAAGTATTACGGTGGGTGAACAAATTACCGTCGAGCAATTGATAGAACCGCACAAAGTCATGAAGATATCTAAGGCAATGATCATACATATAGGCATCACGTGCGAGACAAGTAGACCGATACTTTATGCATCTACTACTATTACTCCACCCATCGACCGCTATCCAGCATGCATCTAGTGTATTGAGTTCATGACGAACAGAGTAATGCTTTAAGCAAGATGACATGATGTAGAGGGATAATCTCAAACCAATGATGAAAACCCCATGTTTTTACCCTTGATGGAAACAACACGATACGTGCACCGCTACCCCTTCTGTCACTAGGTGAGGTCACCACACGGTATGAACCCAAAACCAAGCACTTCTCCCATTGCAAGAATCATAGATCTAGTTGGCCAGACAAAACCCACAACTCGAAGAGAATTACAAGGATATGAAATCATGCATAAGAGAGATCAGATGAAACTCAAATAAGATTCATAGATAATCTGACCATAAATCCACAATTCATCGGATCTCGACAAACACACCACAAAAGAAGATTACATCAGATAGATCCCCATGAAGATCATGGAGAACTTTGTATTGAAGATCCAAGAGAGAGAAGAAGCCATCTAGTTACTAGCTATGGACCCGTAGGTCTATGGTGAACTACTCACGCATCATCGGAGAAGTCATGGTGTTGATGGAGAAGCCTTCCGTTTTCGAATCCCCCCTCTGGCAGGGCACCAGTATGTGCCCCGGATGGGATCTTGCGAAGACAGAAGCTTGCGGCGGCGGAAAAGTGATTACGATGCTCCCCTGATTTTTTTAGGAATATTTGGGAATATATAGACGCAAGATCTAGGTCAAGAGACCTCTAGGGGGCCCACAAGCCTGCATGGCGCGCCCCCCCGTCGCCGGGGGGTGGGGGCTTGTGGGGCCCCTGGGGCTCTTCTGGCTTCGCCTCCCAAGTCCCCCGATCTTCTGTCGTTCCAGAAAAATCTTTTCGGGGATTTTCTTCCATTTGGACTCCATTTCAAAATCTCCTCTGAAAGGGGTCAAAAACATGGAAAAGACAGGAACTGACACTTGGCACTGGATTAATAAGTTAGTCCCAAAAAATAAATAAAAGGGATGCAAAACATCCAAAGTTTGACAAGATATTAGCATGAAACCATCAAAAATTATAGATACGTTGGAGACGTATCAAGCATCCCCAAGCTTAACTCCTGCTCGTCCTCGAGTAGGGAAGTGATAAAGAATGAATTTTTGATGTGGAATGCTACCTAGCATAGTTGTCCTTTGCAACTTCTTTCACGTGACATGAATGTTCATATCCGTAAGATTGAAAACAATAGTTTGCTATTGACATGAAAACAGTAATAGGTCAAGCAAACTAGCAAAGTAATCATGAACTTTCGAAATATCAAGGCCAAAGAAAGTTATCCCTACAAAATCATATAGTCTGGCTATGCTCCATCATCCTCACACAACTAATGTAAATCATGCAGAACCCCGTAATTGGCCAAGTAATTGTTTTCGCACTCTTACTTTCTCAAACTTTTTATAACTATCACGCAATACATGAGCGCGAGCCATGGATATAGCACTATAGGTGGAATAGAATATGGTGGTGGTTGTGAGAAAAAAAAGGAGGAGATGGTCACATTGACTCGGCGTATCAATAGGCTGTGGAGATGCCCATTAATAGATATCAATGTGAATGAGTAGGGATTGCCATACAAGAGATGCACTAGAGCTATAGGTATATGAAATCTCAAAAGGGAAACTAGTGGGTGTGCATCCAACTTTCTTGCTCACGAAGACCTAGGGATATTTTGAGGAAGCCCATCATTGGAATATACAAGCCAAGTTATATAGTGAAGATTCCCACTAGAATATGGTAGTGACAAAGCAAGAAGCTCTCAATCATGAAGAACTGATACGTCCTTTTTGCATCATGCTTTCATGTTGATATTTATCGCTTTATGTACTGTTATTATACTTTGTGGAACCATACTTATGCCTTTTCTCTCTTATTTTGCAAGGTTTATTTGAAGAGGGAGAATACCGACAGCTGGAATTCTGGACTAGAAACAGAGCAAGTCTGAGTCCTCTATTCTGCGCAACTCCAAATGCCCTAAAAATCAACATGGATTTTTTTGGGAATATATAAAAATACTGGGAGAAAGAAGTGTCAGAGGGGAGCAGCCAGGGGCCCACAAGCCTGGTTGCCGCAGCCTACCCCCCTGGCCGCGGCAATAGGGCTTGTGGGCACCCTGGTGGCCCATTGGCCCCCCTCTTTTGCTATATGAAGGGTTTCGTCCGAGAAAAAATCAGGGTGGAGCTTTTTCGTGGATTCGCCCGCCGCCACGAGGCGGAACTTGAGCAGAACCAATCTAGGGCTCCGACAGGACGATCCTACCGGGGAAACTTCCCTCCCGGAGGGGGAAATCGTGGCCTTCGTCATCACGAACACTCCTCTCGTCGGAGGGGAGTCATCTCCATCAACATCTTCATCAGCACCATCTCCTCTCCAAACCCTAGTTCATCTCTTGTAACCAATCTCCGTCTCGCGACTCCGATTAGTACTTGTAAGGTTGCTAGTAGTGTTGATTACTCTTTGTAGTTGATGCTAGTTGGATTACTTGGTGGAAGAGTTTATGTTTAGATCCTTAATGCTATTCATTACACCTATGATCATGATTATGATTATGCTTTGTGAGTAGTTACTTTTGTTTCTGAGGACATGGGGTAAGTCATGCTGATAATAGTCATGTGAATTTGGTATTCGTTCGGTATTTTGATATGTTGTATGTTGTTTTTCCTCTAGTGGTGTTATGTGAATGTCGACTACATAACACTTCACCATATTTGGGCCTAGAGGAAGGCATTGGGGAGTAGTAAGTAGATGATGGGTTGCTAGAGTGACAGAAGTTTAAACCCCAGTCTATGCGTTGCTTCGTAAGGGGCTGATTTGGATCCACTAGTTTAATGCTATGGTTAGACGTTATCTTAATTATTCTTTCGTTGTTGCGGATGCTTGCGAGAGGGGTTAATCATAAGTGGGATGATTGTCCAAGTAAGGGCAGTACCCAAGAGCCGGTCCACCCAGATATCAAACTATCAAAGTAACGAACGCGAATCGTATGAACATGATGAAACTAGCATGACAGAAATTCCCGTGTGTCCTCGGGAGTGTTTTTCCTCTTATAAGACTTTGCTCAGGCTTGTCCCTTGCTACAAAAGGGATTGGGCCACTTTTCTGCACCGTTCCTACTAATTGTTACTTGTTACTTTTTGCTTGCTACGTTTCACCTTACTACACCATCACTTGTTACCGCTACTTTCAGTGCTTGCAGTTATTACCATGTTGAGAACTGTTTATCTGAGCCTTCTCCTCCACGTTGGGTTCAAAACTCTTACTTATCAAAAGGACTACGATTGATCCCCTATACTTGTGGGTCATCAAGAACATAGTGCTATCATGAAGCACAAGTGTGGAAAAAGATAGTAGCATTGTCCCTTCTCTCTTTTTCTCTCTTTTTTTATTTGGGCTCTTAGGCCTCTTTTTTATTTTCTTTTCTCTTTTTGTTTTTTTTGTTTTTGGGCTCTTTGGCCTTTTTTTTATTTCCTAACATGGGACAATGCTCTAATAATGATGATCATCACACTGTTATTTACTCATAGCTCGAAGATCACAATGATGATGACTCCATAGGAAATGCCTCCGGCAGTGTACCGGGATGTGCAATGATCTAGTATGATCATGCAATGGCAATACGAGAGTGACAGCACAAGTCATGAGACGGAACGGTGGTAGTTGCATGGCAATATATATCGGAATGGCTATGAAAATGCCATAGTAGGTAGGTATGGTGGCTGTTTTGAGGAAGGAATTTGGTGGGTTTGTGTACCGGCGAGAATTGCGCGGCCCTAGAGAGGCTAACAATGGTGGAAGGTGAAAGTGCATCTATACCATGGAATCAACATTAGTCATCAAGAACTCACATACATGTTGCAAAAGTTTTTATTAGTAATCGAAACAAAGTGCTAAACGCATACTCCGAGGGGAAGGGTTGGTAGGTGTAAACCATCGTGCGATCCCGACCTCAACACAAAGGATGACAATAAATAGATCAATTATGCTCCGACTTCCAAACATAGCGGTTCACGATACGTGCATGCTACAGGAATCACTAACTTCAACACAAGTATTTCTAGATTCACAACACCCTACTAACATAGCTTTTAATATTACCGAATCCATGTCTCAAAACTAATTGAGAGGAATTGAAACCTTTCTTTCTAATCAGTGCACATGAAGATGGAGGTTTTTGCATCCTCTTTGGGTACCTAGAACATGGGACTACTTTCATAGCATAAGCCAACTACCAAATAACGCACCGCCGTGCTCTAAAGATATAAGTGAAGCACATGAGCAAAAGTATCTAGCTCAAAAGATATAAGTGAAGCACAATGAGCATTCTAGCAAAATCACGATGAGTGCATGTCTCTCTCTCTCTCAAAAAGGTGTGAAGCAAGGATGATTGTGAAACAACAAAAATTAAAGACTCCTAAGATACGAGACGCTCCAAGAAAAACACATATCATGTGGTGAATAAAAATATAGCTCCAAGTAATGTTACCGATGGATTGAAGACGAAAGAGGGGATGCCTTCCCGGGGCATACCCAAGCTTAGGCTTTTTGGTGTCCTTGAATTTGGCTTGGGGTTCCTTGGGCATCCCCAAGATTTAGCCCTTTCCACTCCTTGTCTCTTTGTCCATGAGAACGTCACCCAAAACTTAAAAACTTCACAACACAAAACATAAACACAAACTTGTGATAACATTAGTACAAGAAAACATACTACCACTTCTTTTGGTACTGTAGAAAACTTGAATTCTATCTATATTGATGATGGGCTATTGTATTCTCACTTTCCCATGGCTAGTACCCCCGATACTAACCATAGTTTCATCAAAACAAGCAACAAACTCAACAAAAACAGAATCTGTCAAAAACAGACCAGTCTGTAGCAATCTGTATACTTCGTATACTTCTGATACCTCAAAAAATCTGAAAAAAATACGACGGTCTGGGAAAAAAGCATATAAATCAGCAGAAAAGAGAATCAAGTCAAAATCTCTTTCTGAGTAAAAATGAAAAATCATCTCGTGAGCGAAAAGTTTCTGTCTTTTTCTAGCAGGATCAAACAACCATTACCAAGAGTAATCATAAAGGCTTTGCTTGGATCAAACACAAAAAGAAACACAAAAACACAATAACAACAGAATTATGAAAGTGTGGATGCAACAAAACAGAAAGAAAAAAGATAAATTCATTGGGTTGCCTCCCAACAAGCGCTATTGTTTAACGCCCTTACCTAGGCATATAAGCGATAGAATCACATATCATCGTCTTTGGTGCTCAAACCATAAGTGGCCCTCATCATGGATTCATAAGGCAATCTTATTTTCTTTCTAGGGAAGTGTTCCAAGCCCTTCCTTAAAGGAAATTGGAATCTAATATTCCCTTCCTTCATATCGATGATAGCACCAATAGTCCTTAGGAAATGTCTTCCAAGAATAATAGGGCATCTAGGATTGCAATCATTGTCAAGCACAATGAAATCCACAGGTACATAGTTCCTATTTGCAATAATAAGAACATCATTGATCCTTCCCATGGGTTTCTTGATTGTAGAATCAGCAAGATGCAAATTAAGAGAACACTCTTCAATCTCATTAAAACCCAGAACATCACATAAAGACTTTGGAATCGCAGAAACACTAGCACCGAAATCACACAAAGCATTGCACTCATAGTTTTTGATTTTGATTTTGATGGTAGGTTACCACTCATCATGAAGCTTTCTAGGGATAGAGACTTCCAATTCAAGTTTCTCTTCAAGAGCTTTCATCATAGCTTCGACGATATGATTGGTAAAGGCTTTGTTTTGGCTATAAGCGTGTGGAGAGTTTAACATGGATTGCATCAAAGAAATGCATTCAATCAAGGAGCAACTATCATAATTGAATTCCTTGAAATCCACGGTAGTAATTTCATTACTACTGAAAGTTTTAACGTCTTCTACTCCACTTTTAATGCTTTTAGCATCAAGATAGATGGACTCCGAATCATTGGGGCACATTTCAACCAAAGTGGATTCATATCCAGCCCCATAATCATTAGGTTTGACACAAGAAAACAAAGATTCAATGGGAGTCACACCAAGCACTTTAAGATCTTCGTGATTCTCATCATGAGAACACGCCTTTTTAAGCCATTCATGTCTAGCACGAATTTTGGCGGTTCTTTCTTGGCTCTCAATCATGGAAACACGCATAGATTTCAAAGTTTCATCCATGTTGATTTTGGGAGGAGCACATCTAACTTTCAAATCATCAACTTCACAAGAAATCCTATCAACGCTCTTAGCCAAATCGTCAATTTTGAGTAGTTTTTCCTCTATGGACGCATTGAAAATGTTTTGAGAGTTGATGAACTCTTTGATATTACTCTCTAGATCAGTGGGTAATCTATTGTAATTTCCATGAGTATTGTTGTAGGAGTTGCCAAAATTATTAGAGGAGTTACTAGGAAAAGGCCTAGGAACATAGTTTCCTCTAAAAGCATTGTTGTTGCCAAAGTTATTCCTACCAACAAAATTAACGTCCAAGCTAGCATTGCTACTCTCAATCAAAGAAGACAAAGGCATATCATTAGGATCCAAAGGAGCACTTCTACTAGCAACCAAATTCATTAAATCATCCATCCTAGCACTCAACGAGTTAATTTCTTCTATAGCGTGTACCTTCTTACTAGTAGGTGACCTTTCAGTGTGCCACTGAGAGTAGTTTGTCATGACGTTGTCTAAGAGCTTTGTGGCTTCTCTTAACGTGATTTCCATGAACGTTCCACCTGAGGCGGAGTCCAAGATATTTCTAGAAGCGAAATTCAAGCCAGCGTAAAAGATTTGAATAATCATCTAAAGGCTGAAGCCATGAGCAGGACAATTTCTAATCATTAACTTCATTCTCTCCCAAGCTTGTGCAACATGTTCATGATCAAGTTGCTTGAAATTTATGATATCATTATGGAGAGAGATGATCTTAGCCGATGGAAAATACTTGGATATATAAGCATCTTCGCACTTATCCCAAGAATCGGTACTATTTTTGGGCAAAGAAGAAAACCAAGTTTTTACGCGATCTCGCAACGAGAAACGAAAATGCTTCAATTTAATCATGTCATTATCCACATCTTTTTTCTTTTGCATATCGCAAAACTCAATGAAGGTATTGAGATGGGATGCGGCATCTTCACTAGGAAGGCCAGAGAATTGCTCTTTCATAACAAGAATCAGGAAAGCGGCATTGATTTCGTATGACTCCGCACTAGTGGCGGGAGCAATCGGAGTACTAATAAAATAATTATTATTAGTATTCGAGAAGTCACAAAGTTTGGTGTTTTCGTTCATGGTGACTTCAGCAAGCAAGAAAGCACACTAAAAAACAAAAAGCAGGCAATAAAAAGGGCGAACGAAAAAAAGGCAAATTGGTGAAGTGGGGGAGAGGAAAACGAGAGGCAACTGGCAAACAAACTAAATGCAAGAGATGAGTTTGCGACACTTACTTGGATGAGTTCTTAACTTGATCTTCCTCCTCGGCAACGGTGCCAGAAATCCTTCTGCTACTTCTCAAACAACAGCGCCAGAAATTGACACGTTGACGGAGATTGGGCTTGCGTTGGTTTTTCCCTTGAAGAGGAAAGGGTGATGCAACACAGGAGCAGTAAGTATTTCCCTCAGTTTGAGAACCAAGGTATCGACCCAGAAGGAGGGTCTCGTCAAGTCCAGAGTACCTGCGCAAACACAAACAAGCTTGCACCCAACGCTTCAAAGGGGTTGTCAATCCCTTCAAGATTGTTTGCAAAGTGAGATCTGAAGGCGGAAAGTGCAACGAAGTAAAAAGTGTAAGGCTGAAAATATGGTGTGGAGTAGACCCTCGGGCCATAGTGTTCACTAGAGGCTTCTCTCAAAATAGCAAGTATTATGGTGGGTGAACAAATTACTGTCGAGCAATTGATAGAACCACGCAAAGTCATAAGGATATCTAAGGCAATGATCATACATATAGGCATCACGTCCGAGACAAGTAGACCGATACTTTCTGCATCTATTACTATTACTCCACACAACGACCGCTATCCAGCATGCATCTAGTGTATTGAGTTCATGACGAACAGAGTAACGCTTTAAGCAAGATGACATGATGTAGAGGGATAATCTCAAACCAATGATGAAAACCCCATCTTTTTACCCTTGATGGCAACAACACGGTACGTGCCTCGCTACCCCTTTTGTCACTGGGTGAGGTCACCGCACGGTATGAACCCAAAACCAAGCACTTCTCCCATTGCAAGAATCATAGATCTAGTTGGCCAGGCAAAACCCACAACTCGAAGAGAATTACAAGGATATGAAATCATGCATAAGAGAGATCAGAAAAACTCCAATAAGATTCATAGATAATCTGATCATAAATCCACAATTCATCGGATCTCGACAAACACACCGTAAAAGAAGAGTACATCGGATAGATCTCCATGAAGATCATGGAGAACTTTGTATTGAAGATCCAAGAGAGAGAAGAAGCCATCTAGTTACTAGCTATGGACCCATAGGTCTATGGTGAACTACTCACGCATCATCGGAGAGGTCATGGTGTTGATGGATCAGCCTTCCGTGTCCGAATCCCCCTTCCGGCAGGGCACCAGGACGTGCCCCAGATGGGATCTTGCGGAGACAGAAGCTTGCGGCGGCGGAAAAGTGATTATGATGCTCCCGTGATTTTTTGGGAATATTTGGGAATATATAGGCGCAAGATCTAGGTCAGGAGACCTCCAGGGGGACCACAAGCCTGCATGGCGTGCCCCCTGGCCTCGGGGTGGGGGCTTGTGGGGCCCTGGGCTCTTCTGGCTTGGCTCCCAAGTCCCTCGATCTTCTTCCGTTGCAGAAAAAATATTATCGGGGATTTTCTTCCGTTTGGACTCCATTTCAAAATCTCCTCTGAAAGGGGTCAAAAACATGGAAAAAACAAGAATTGGCACTTGGCACTGGATTAATAAGTTAGTCCAAGAAAATATATAAAAGGCATGCAAAACATCCAAAGTTTGACAAGATATTATCATGAATCCATAAAAAATTATAGATACGTTGGAGACGTATCACTCTCCAACAGAGAGATTCTGTCGGGGGAATTCCCATCCGGGAGGGGGAAATCAAAGCCATCATCATCACCAATGCTTCCTCCTTCGTGGGAGGACCAATCTTCATAAACATATTCACAAGCACCATCTCATCTCCAACCCTAGTTTATCATGTGTATTCAATCTTTGTCTCAAAACCTCAGATTGGTACCTGTGGGTTACATCTTATAATTGATGCTTGTTGGATTACATGGTGGAAGATATTATGTTCATATACTTAATTATTATTAATACACATCTGATCTTGAACATGTTGAAGATGTGTGAGTAGTAGTTATTGTTCCTGAGGACATGGGAGAATAAGTAATCATGTAAAGTTGGTATTCGTTCAATATTTCGATGATATGGATGTTGTTACTTCTTGTCGTGGTTTTGTCACGGCACATGTCCTCATGAGAGGACTTAGAGATGGGGGCATCGCAACCATGTGGCGACTCAAAGGGGTTAGCAGGGAGAAAGAGACGATTTTACCCAGTTCGGCCCCTCTAATCGAGGTAAAAGCCTAAATCCTGCTCTGCGTATATTGATGTGCAAATCGATTACAAGGGTGTGGATTCACTTGACCTAGCTCTCTATTGGTGATAACTTAAGTCTATCAGCCCTAGAGACTCTCCTTTATATACAGGTCGAGGCTCTAGGGTTACAAGAGTCTGGGTCACGTGTTATTCATGACCGGACATATCTCTAACTCACCTTACTTTCATCGCAGGGAAAGCTTCTCGAAACCCCTTCACCTATATGGGCCACAAGTCGCCATCTTTATGTCTTGGGCTACAGCCGGCTCTTCCGACTTCACCTTATGCTTTCTGCTCAATACGTAATGGCCCATCTTGAACATGAAATGTTCGAGCCGCCATCATCTTGACCCGGCCTCCCAGGGCGGGTCTCATGGCGGGATACTATCCCGAACATTAGGCCCCGGATTGACTTGAACTCGTTCACGTCAATAAACCTTCCTCGCACTCATGGCGGCTCACACATAATACCAACTTGTCTCTTAATGGAAGAAATACCGTCTTGTAATATCCTTTTGGTTTTCTGTTCCATTTGTTAATGATATCGACTATCCCGAGATTCTAGGGATCTTTATGATGTCACTCCAACAGCTCCTTTGTCTTATCTGTTTAGCCCGACAATCGAGGCGCCATCAACTCCAAAATTTACTGCGCCTCCTAGATTCCCATGCATTCCGTTTCCATTTCTGCTCCAGCCTTTAAATAGCGACAAGGATATCTCTTTTAACCTCACCATGCTCCTCTTCTTCGTCTTCTACCTCGGGCCCAAGTCTACATCGCGCCGCCACTGGACCTTGCATCGTCAAGAACTCCAGTACAAGGGCTCCGTCGCCACATGTCTTCTGCACCGAAAGGCGAACTTCTTCAACCTCCATCAACGCCATCAGGTAAGGCTTCATTTCTTGTACTGGATCTTCCTAGGTCACTTGATACGTCCCAAACGTATCTATAATTTCTGCTTGTTCCATGATATTTTGGGTGACATTGTTATATGTTTTGCTACACTTTTAATCATTTTACACATATTTGGACTAACCTACTAACTTAGTGCACCCAGTGCCAGTTTCTGTCTGCTGATGTCTATTTTGCAGGGGCTTTTACCCAATTTTCCGAAGCCCAAAAAATTCCTGGAAAAATATATAAAAAAATCAGTGAAATAGAAGCTTCCGAATCACCGAAGATGGGCCAAAGGGCGCCAGGGGCTGCCCAGGCGACCTGCTGGCGCGGCGAGGCCATAGACCGCCCCAGGAGGCCGCCTGGGTGGGCCCCACCTCCTCTGGTGCCCTCCTTTGCCCTATAATTATAGTTCCGAGAGGAAACCCTTCCACAACTTCCAGAAACGCAAATTTCTCCATTGTTCCGCCGCCGCAGCGCTTTTGAGATCGGGAGCGTCAGGAGACCACTTCTTGGCACCCTGCCGGAGGGAGGATTGACCTCCGGGAGCTTCTCCACCGCCATGGCCGCTTCCCGGACGTGCCGTGAGTAGTCCTCCTTGGACCATGGGTCCATGACCAGTAGCTATGTGATGTCTTCTCTCCAATCTTGTGCTTCAATGGTTAGTCCTTCTGAGCTTCCCAGATCAAGGAATCTATGTAATTCTCTTGCTATTGCTATGCTCAGTTTGTTGGGATCCGATGGATTATGAGATTATGTTCAGATTGTTATGAGTTATATATTTGATCATCCTTTTATATTATGTTCCTTAGTGACTCATGCATGTTCCCCGTTGCTATTTATTGCTTTGGCCGAGTAGTAGACTGTAACTCCAAGAGGGAGCGTTATGCATTATTATCGGTTCATGCCCCTCGATCTCTAGCTTAAGTGACAAAACATGAGACTAGGGGATGTGCTGTTGCCACCAGGGAGAACACAATGGTGCTTGTGACCATGGTTGCAAGGATTGTTTACCTTACGCATAGTTCATTACTGCAGTTGTCCGTTGCTTTGAGTTTACACTTTGGGTGGGGCCCGCAACTTAATACCAAAGAAATGTTCTGGATAGATATCTCAAGGTGGATGATTAGTAAGTAGATGCTGATGAATAAACAGTCTACTTGTCTTGGTGTACTCCCATTACTATTGAACCTCTAACTATGAAGTAGCATAATTAGCATTGCGGTGCATTCATAATTCTGTCAATTGCCAAACTGTGATTTGTTTACCCAAGCATAGTTGTTTATCGTCTTTTGGGAGACAGACATCACTAGTGAACATCATGTGACTTTGGTCCATATCACCATCATTGTTTACACCTCCACCATTTACCGTTTTCATTTACTTTTCCATTGAAATCACTATTACTTTCCCGCTTGTGTTATGATCCTTTGCAAACTACAAGGCCGGAGAGATTGACAACCTCTCTGTACTCGTTGGGAGCAAAGTTATTTGTTGTGTGTGCAGGTCCACGTCTTCTGCTAGTGCCAGGGTGGAAGATACCTACTTGTTGATCCTAGTGTTGGGGAACGTCGCATGATAAACAAAAATTTTCCTACGCACACGAAGACCTATCAAGGTGATGTCCATCTACGAGAGGGGATATTCGATCTACGCACCCTTGTAGATCACACAGCAGAAGCGTTAGTGAACGCGGTTGATGTATTGGAACGTCCTCACGTCCCTCGATCCGCCCCGCGAACCGTCCCGCGATCAGTCCCACGATCTAGTGCCGAACGGACGGCACCTCCGCGTTCAGCACACGTACAGCTCGACGATGATCTCGGCCTTCTTGATCCAAAAGAGAGACGGAGAGGTGGATGAGGTCTCCGGCAGCGTGACGGCGCTCCGGAGGTTGGTGGTGATCTTATCTCAGCAGGGCTCCGCCCGAGCTCCGCAGAAACACAATCTAGAGGTAAAACCGTGGAGATATGTGGTCGGGCTGCCGTGGCAAAGTTGTGTCAAATCAGCCCTAAAACCTCCGTATATATAGGGGGAAGAGGGGGAGCCTTGCCTTGGAGTCCAAGGACCTCTAAGGAGTTTGGCCGAGCCAAGGGGGGCAACCCTCCCCTTCCAAACCGAGGCCAACTAGGTTTGGAAGGAGGAGTCCTTCCCCCTTTTCCCACCTCCTTTTTTTTTCTTTTCTCTTTGATTTTCTTCCTATGGCGCATAGGGCCTTCTTGGGCTGTCCCACCAGCCCACTAAGGGCTGGTGTGCCACCCCCAAGGCCTATGGGCTTCCTTGTGATTGGTTGCCCCCCCCAGTGAACACCCGGAACCCATTCGTCATTCCCGGTACATTCCCGGTAACTCCGAAAACCTTCCGGTAATCAAATGAGGTCATCCTATATATCAATCTTCGTTTCCGGACCATTCTGGAAACCCTCGTGACGTATGTGATCTCATCCGGGACTCCAAACAATATTCGGTAACCAACCATATAACTCAAATACGCATAAAACAACGTCGAACCTTAAGTGTGCAGACCCTGCGGGTTCGAGAACTATGTAGACATGACCCGAGAGACTCCTCGGTCAATATCCAATAGCGGGACCTGGATGCCCATATTGGATCCTACATATTCTACGAAGATCTTATCGTTTGAACCTCAGTGCCAAGGATTCATATAATCCCGTATGTCATTCCCTTTGTCCTTCGGTATGTTACTTGCCCGAGATTCGATCGTCAGTATCCGCATACCTATTTCAATCTCGTTTACCGGCAAGTCTCTTTACTCGTTCCGTAATACAAGATCCCATAACTTACACTAAGTCACATTGCTTGCAAGGCTTGTGTGTGATGTTGTATTACCGAGTGGGCCCCGAGATACCTCTCCGTCACACAGAGTGACAAATCCCAGTCTCGATCCATACTAACTCAACGAACACCTTTGGGGATACCTGTAGAGCATCTTTATAGTCACCCAGTTACGTTGCGACGTTTGATACACACAAAGTATTCGTCCGGTGTCAGTGAGTTATATGATCTCATGGTCATAGGAACAAATACTTGACACGTAGAAAACAGTAACAAAAAAATGACACGATCAACATGCTACGTCTATTAGTTTGGGTCTAGTCCATCACGTGATTCTCCTACTGACGTGATCCAGTTATCAAGCAACAACACCTTGTTCAGAATCAGAAGACACTAACTATCTTTGATCAACTGGCTAGCCAACTAGAGGCTTGCTAGGGACAGTGTTTTGTCTATGTATCCACACATGTATATAAGTCTTCATTCAATACAATTATAGCATGGATAATAAACGATTATCTTGATACAGGAATTATAATAATAACTATATTTATTATTGCCTCTAGGGCATAATTCCAACAGTCTCCCACTTGCACTAGAGTCAATAATCTAGCCCTCACATCATCATGCGAATTACATTGTAATAAATCTAACACCCATACAGTTCTGGTGTTGATCATGCTTTGCCCGTGGAAGAGGTTTAGTCAGCGGGTCTGCTACATTCAGATCCGTGTGCACTTTGCATATATTTACGTCCTCCCCTTCGACGTAGTCGCGGATGAGGTTGAAGCGTCGTTTGATGTGTCTGGACTTCTTGTGAAACCGTGGTTCCTTTGCTAGGGCAATGACACCCGTGTTGTCACAGAACAAGGTTATTGGATTCAGTGTGCTTGGCACCACTCCAAGATCCGTCATGAACTGCTTCATCCAGACACCCTCCTTAGCCGCCTCCGAGGCAGCCATGTACTCTGCTTCACATGTAGAATCTGCTACGACGCTCTGCTTGGAACTGCACCAGCTTACCGCACCCCCATTAAGAATAAATACGTATCCGGTTTGCGACTTAGAGTCATCCGGATCTGTGTCAAAGCTTGCATCGACGTAACCTTTTACGGCGAGCTCTTCGTCACCTCCATACACGAGAAACATCTCCTTAGTCCTTTTCAGATACTTCCGGATATTCTTGACCGCCGTCCAGTGATCCACTCCTGGATTACTCTGGAACCTACCTGCCATACTTATGGCCAGGCTAACGTCCGGTCTAGTGCACAACATTGCATACATGATAGAACCTATGGCTGAAGCATAGGGGACGGTGCTCATATGCTCTCTATCCTCCTCAGTTGCTGGGCACTGAGCCTTACTCAATCTCGTACGTTGTAAAACTGGCACGAACCCTTTCTTGGACTGTTCCATTTTGAACCTCTTCAAAACTTTATCAAGGTATGTGCTTTGTGAAAGTCCTATCAGGCGTTTTGATCTATCCCTGTAGATCTTAATGCCTAGAATGTAAGCATCTTCTCCTAGGTCCTTCATAGAAAACTTTTATTCAAGTAATCCTTTATGCTCTCCAAAAACTCTACGTTGTTTCCAATCAGCAATATGTCATCCACATATAATATTAGAAACGCCACAGAGCTCCCACTCACTTTCTTGTAAATACAAGATTCTCCAACCACTTGTATAAACCCAAATGCTTTGATCACCTCGATCACCTCATCAAAGCATTTGTTCCAACTCCGAGATGCTTGCACCAGTCCGTAAATGGATCGCTTGAGCTTGCACACTTTGTTAGCATTTGTAGGATCGACAAAACCTTCGGGTTGCATCATATACAACTCTTCCTTAAGGAAACCGTTAAGGAACGCCGTTTTGACATCCACCTGCCAGATTTCATAATCGAAAAATGCAGCTATTGCTAACATGATTCCGACGGACTTAAGCATCGCTACAGGTGAGAATGTCTCATCGTAGTCAACTCCTTGAACTTGTGAAAAACCCTTTGCCACAAGTCGAGCTTTATAAACGGTCACATTGCCGTCAGCGTCCGTCTTCCTCTTAAAGATCCATTTGTTCTGAATAGCCTTGCGTCCCTCAGGTAGTACTTCCAAAGTCCACACTTTGTTCTCATACATGGATCCTATCTCGGACTTCATGGCTTCTAGACATTTGTTGGAATCTGGGCCCACCATTGCTTCTTCATAATTTGCAGGTTCATTGTTGTCTAAAAACATGATTGAAAGGACGGGATTACCGTACCACTCTGGAGCAGCACGTGGTCTCGTCGACCTGCGTGGTTCGACAGAAACTTGAATCGGAGTTTCATGATCATCATCATTAACTTCCTCCTCAACCGGCGTCGCAACGACAGAGGTTTCCCCTTGCCCTGCGCTACCATCTAGAGAGATGAGAGGTTCGACAACCTCATCAAGTTCTATCTTCCTCCCACTCAATTCTCTCGAGAGAAACTCCTTCTCGAGAAAAGCTCCGTTTTTAGCAACAAACACTTTGCCCTCGGATTTGAGATAGAAGGTGTACCCAACTGTCTCTTTTGGGTAACCTATGAAGATGCACTTTTGCGCTTTGGGTTCCAGGTTTTCAGGCTGAAGCTTTTTGACATAAGCATCACATCCCCAAACTTTAAGAAACGACAACTTTGGCCTTTTGCCATACCACAGTTCGTATGGTGTTGTCTCAACGGATTTTGATGGTGCCCTATTTAAAGTGAATGCAGCTGTTTCTAATGCATAACCCCAAAACGATAACGGCAAATCGGTAAGAGACATCATAGATTGCACCATCTCTAATAAAGTACGATTACGACGTTCGGACACACCATTACGCTGTGGTGTTCCAGGCGGTGTCGACTGTGAAACAATTCCACATTGTCTTAAGTGAGCACCAAACTCGAAACTCAGATATTCACCCCCACGATCAGACCGTAGGAACTTTATCTTCTTGTTACGATGATTTTCAACTTCACTCTGAAATTGCTTGAACTTTTCAAATGTTTCAGACTTGTGCTTCATTAAGTAGACATAACCATATCTACTCAAATCGTCAGTGAAGGTGAGAAAATAACGATATCCGCCGCGTGCCTCCACGCTCATTGGACCGCACACATCGGTATGTATGATTTCCAACAAGTCACTTGCACGCTCCATTGTTCCGGAGAACGGAGTTTTAGTCATCTTGCCCATGAGGCATGGTTCGCACGTGTCAAGTGAATCAAAGTCAAGTGACTCCAAAAGTCCATCGGCATGGAGTTTCTTCATGCGCTTTACACCAATATGACCTAAGCGGCAGTGCCACAAAAATATGGCGCTATCATTGTTAACTCTAACTCTTTTGGTCTCAATGTTATGTATGTGTGTATCACTATCAAGATTCAATATGAACAATCCTCTCACATTGGGTGCATGACCATAAAAGATGTTACCCATAGAAATAGAACAACCATTATTCTCTGACTTAAAAGAGTAACCGTCTCGCAATAAACAAGATCCAGATATAATGTTCATGCTCAACGCAGGCACTAAATAACAATGATTCAAGTTCATAACTATTCCTGATGGTAACTGAAGTGAAACTGTGCCAACGGCGATTGCATCAACCTTTGAACCATTTCCTACGCGCATCGTCACTTCATCTTTCGCCAGCCTTCGTCTATTCCGCAGTTCCTGTTTCGAGTTGCAAATATGAGCAACAGAACCGGTATCGAATACCGAGGCACTACTACGAGAGCCGGTTAAGTACACATCAATAACATGTATATCAAATATACCTGATTTTTCTTTGGCCGCCTTCTTATTAGCCAGATACTCGGGGCAATTGCGCTTCCAGTGACCCATACCCTTGCAATAGTAACACTCTGTTTCAGGCTTAGGTCCAGCTTTGGGTTTCTTCATCGGATTGGCAACAGGCTTGCCGCTCTTCTTTGGAATACCCTTCTTGCCTTTGCCGTTTCTCTTGAAACTAGTGGTCTTATTCACCATCAACACTTGATGCTCTTTACGGAGTTCAGACTCTGCAACTTTCAGCATCGCAAACAACTCGTCGGGAGACTTGTTCATCCCTTGCATGTTGTATTTCAACACAAAGCCTTTATAGCTTGGCGGCAGTGATTGAAGGATTCTGTCAGTGATAGCCTCTTGCGGGAGTTCAATCCCCAGCTCAGCAAGACGGTTTGAGTACCCAGACATTTTGAGCACATGTCCACTGATAGACGAGTTCTCCTCCATCTTGCAAGCATAGAATTTATCAGAGGTCTCATACCTCTCGATCCGGGCGTTCTTCTGAAAGATAAACTTCAACTCCTGGAACATCTCAAATTCTCCATGACGCTCAAAGAGACATTGAAGTCCCGGTTCTAAGCCATACAAGACTGCACATTGAACTATTGAGTAGTCCTCCTTACGTGCTAACCAAGCGTTCTTAACATCCTGGTCAGCCGTAGCGGGTGGTTCATCTCCTAGCGCAGCATTAAGGACATAATCCTTCTTCCTAGCTTGTAAGATTAGCTTAAGATTACGAGCCCAGTCTAGAAACTTGCTTCCATCATCTTTCAACTTAGCTTTCTCTAGGAACGTATTAAAATTCAGGGTGACTGTCGCGTGAGCCATGATCTACAACACAAATATATTCAAAGTGGACTTAGACTATGTTCAAGATAATTAGAGTTTAACTTAATCAAATTACTCGCTAAACTCCCACTCAAAAAGTACATCTCTCTAGTCATTTGAGTGGTTCATGATCCACTTACACTAGCTCAAGTCTGATCATCACGTGAGTTGAGTATAGTTTCAGTGGTAACCATCCCTATGCTAATCATATCATCTATATGATTCATGATCGACCTTTCGGTCTCATCTGTTCCGAGGCCATGTCTGCACATGCTAGACTCGTCAAGCTTAACCCGAGTGTTCCGCGTGCGCAACTTTTTGCACCCGTTGTATATGAACGTTGAGTCTATCACACTCGATCATCACGTGGTGTCTCGAAACGACGAACTGTAGCAACGGTGCACAGTCGGGGACAACACAATTTCGTCTTGAAATTTTAGTGAGAGATCACCTCATAATGCTACCGTCGTTCTAAGCAAAATAAGGTGCATAAAAGTATTAACATCACATGCAATTCATAAGTGACATGATATGGCCATCATCACGTGCTCCTTGATCTCCATCACCAAAGCACCGGCACGATATTCTTGTCACCGGCGCCACACCATGATCTCCATCAACGTGTCGCCATTGGGGTTGTCGTGCTACTCATGCTATTACTACTAAAGCTACATCCTAGCAAAATAGTAAACGCATCTGCAAGCACAAACATTAGTTTAAAGACAACCCTATGGCTCCTGCCGGTTGCCGTACCATCGATGTGCAAGTCGATATTATCTATTACAACATGATCATCTCATACATCCAATATATCACATCACATCGTTGGCCATATCACATCACAAGCATACCCTGCAAAAACAAGTTAGAGGTCCTCTAATTTTGTTGTTGCATGTTTTACGTGGTGACCATGGGTATCTAGTAGGATCGCATCTTACTTACGCAAACACCACAACAGAGATATATAAGTTGCTATTTAACCTCATCCAAGGACCTCCTCGGTCAAATCCAATTCAACTAAAGTGGGAGAAACTGACACTTGCCAGTCATCTTTGAGCAACGGGGTTACTCGTAGCGATGAAACCAGTCTCTCGTAAGCGTACGAGTAATGTCGGTCCAAGCCGCTTCAATCCAACAATACCGCGGAATAAAGAAAAGACTAAGGAGGGAAGCAAAATGCACATCACCACCCACAAAAACTTTTGTGTTCTACTCGAGAAGACATCTACGCATGAACCTAGCTCATGATGCCACTGTTGGGGAACGTCGCATGGGAAACAAAAAATTTCCTACGCACACGAAGACCTATCATGGTGATGTCCATCTACGAGAGGGGATATTCGATCTATGTACCCTTCTAGATCGCACAACAGAAGCGTTAGTGAACGCGGTTGATGTAGTGGAACGTCCTCACGTCCCTCGATCCGCCCCGCGAACCGTCCCGCGATCAGTCCCACGATCTAGTGCCGAACGGACGGCACCTCCGCGTTCAGCACACGTACACCTCGACGATGATCTCCGCCTTCTTGATCCAGCAAGAGAGACGGAGAGGTAGATGAGTTCTCCGGCAGCGTGACGGCACTCCGGAGGTTGGTGGTGATCTTATCTTAGCAGGGCTCCGCCCGAGCTCCGCAGAAACGCGATGTAGAGGTAAAACCGTGGAGATATGGGGTTGGGCTGCCGTGGCAAAGTTGTGTCAAATCAGCCCTAAAACCTCCGTATATATAGGGGGAAGAGGGGGAGTCTTGCCTTGGGGTCCAAGGAACCCCAAGGAGTTCGGCCGAGCCAAGGGGGGCAACCCTCCCCTTCCAAACTGAGTCCAACTAGGTTTGGAAGGAGGAGTCCTTCCCCCTTTTCCCACCTCCTCTTTTTTTTCTTTTCTCTTTGATTTTCTTCCTATGGCGCATAGGGCCTTCTTGGGCTGTCCCACCAGCCCACTAAGGGCTGGTGCGCCACCCCCAAGGCCTATGGGCTTCCCCGGGGTGGGTTGCCCCCCCGGTGAACACCCGGAACCCATTCGTCATTCCCGGTACATTCCCGGTAACTCCGAAAACCTTCCGGTAATCAAATGAGGTCATCCTATATATTAATCTTCGTTTCCGGACCATTTCGGACACCCTCCTGACGTCCGTGATCTCATCCGGGACTCCAAACAACATTCGGTAACCAACCATATAACTCAAATACGCATAAAACAACGTCGAACCTTAAGTGTGCAGACCCTGCGGGTTCGAGAACTATGTAGACATGACCCGAGAGACTCCTCGGTCAATATCCAATAGCGGGACCTGGATGCCCATATTGGATCCTACATATTCTACGAAGATCTTATCGTTTGAACCTCAGTGCCAAGGATTCATATAATCCCGTATGTCATTCCCTTTGTCCATCGGTATGTTACTTGCCCGAGATTCGATCGCCAGTATCCGCATACCTATTTCAATCTCGTTTACCGGCAAGTCTCTTTACTCATTCCATAATACAAGATCCCGTAACTTACACTAATTCACATTGCTTGCAAGGCTTGTGTGTGATGTTGTATTACCGAGTGGGCCCCGAGATACCTCTCCGTCACACGGAGTGACAAATTCCAGTCTCGATCCATACTAACTCAACGAACACCTTCGGAGATACCTGTAGAGCATCTTTATAGTCACCCAGTTACGTTGCGACGTTTGATACACACAAAGTATTCCTCCGGTGTCAGTGAGTTATATGATCTCATGGTCATAGGAACAAATACTTGACACACAGAAAACAGTAGCAACAAAATGACACAATCAACATGCTACGTCTATTAGTTTGGGTCTAGTCCATCACGTGATTCTCCTAATGACGTGATCCAGTTATCAAGCAACAACACCTTGTTCATAATCAGAAGACACTGACTATCTTTGATCAACTGGCTAGCCAATTAGAGGCTTGCTAGGGACAGTGTTTTGTCTATGTATCCACACATGTATATAAGTCTTCATTCAATAGAATTATAGCATGGATAATAAACGATTATCTTGATACAAGAATTATAATAATAACTATATTTATTATTGCCTCTAGGGCACAATTCCAACACCTAGGGTCCTCCTGGTTCTATAAACCTTACAGTTCCCGTGTGCGGGAAAACTTGCTACTGACTACATCTCAACCTTCCACATGGGGTAACCAACGGGGTGCGAGAAGTATATACATCATCTCGTCATCGTCGCTCACCGTAGTTCAACGGATTTCATATGGTTCATTCTATAGCTATCACCATTACAAATTTATTTGACTATTTGACGAAAATCTTCCCCAATGGTAGGTCATGAAAAGAGTATAAATCTGAATCTCGCATAAACTTCTTGGAAATTTTGTGAGAACCTCATGAACAATGGCTGTTGCTGCCCACGTTTTACTGCCACCTAGGACTATTAAATTCCTTTTTCCGCATCACTGGTAGATCCGTGTGTCTATATACTTTGGTAGAATTTTTTTTGTCTAGTATTAGGGGAATCTAATATCATAGTTCCTCCGTAAGTCATTGTCATTCTCACACCGATTTGTTAGACATTTTGCAACTCGCCATCTCCGTGAGCCGCCTTTGTCATTACGGCGACTCAAGTATTATGAACTTCATCATTGCTTGTTTCTCTAAACAATTTTTGTTTGTTAGAATAACCCGCCAATCATACTTATGATGCATGTTTCCTTCCTGGACTTATCGATATGTCGAAACCATCAAAATGTGACTGGTTACCCTCTAAAATTGGTGATGCCGCCCTGTAGCGATGCATGTGAGTAGGGACTCTGTCTTCTAAGGAGATGATCGGATGGAGAGCCGCCGTTGGAGAAGTGCGACCTCAACCCGTCGAAGGAGAGGTTGTGGTTTTCACTGATCATTTAGAACGAGGTTTCTCTCCCCCTGGTTCGAAATTCTTTCGGGATGCTCTCAACTTCTACAACCTTCACCCCCAAGATCTAGGTCCCAACTCAATCAGTAATTTATGTGAGTTTCCAGTCTTCTGTGAGGCGTACCTAGGGATAGAACCCACCGTTTCCTTATTTAGGGAGTTCTTCTAGTTCAACCGCCAGATAGAATGGGCTGATGGCCCCACCTTAGAACTCGGCGGAGTCACAATCCAGAGGCGGCGTGAGTGCGGTTTTTCTACTGTTAGCTTACCCAGTCACCCCAAGGGCTGATGAAAAACTTGGTTTTATTGCAAGAATACCGCACCGGTTCAGGAAAATCCTTTGCCGGGTTTCAGAGAAGACCGTCTTCCAATGGATCTCCAGCTCCCCAGTGCACTGACCCCGGAAGAACAAGCTGCCCACACCTCGGTCTGGGCAAAACTGATAGCTTTGAATGCCAATGACTTGGCCGGAGTTGACTTGATCCGATGCTGGGTGGAATGGCACATTATGCCCTTAAACTGCCGGGGTGGACTGATGTTCCATTATAACGACAACTTATATAATGCTCAACACTTCACCAATGTAATGCTTGACTCTAAAGAAGTTAATAGCCTTGTGAAGAAATTATCTGGTGGGCCCAAAGAAGCATGTTCCAAAATTGGTTTGAAACCATTATGCATCCTGAATCCAGCTACTGTGGTAAATATATCCAACCATTACCCGCCTTATTTGGTATTCCCTTTGTTCTTTCTTGAACTAACTTCCCCTGCTGTAGAGAAACGCGCCCTTCTAGAAATGTAGACCAGTAAAGCCACCTGTTAAAAGGGGCAAGACTGCCGCAAAGAAGAAGAAGAAAAACAAAACAGGTGCAGGTGAGTCATTTGTTGCGGACGAGTCACACAGCAGTGAAGAACTATCTCACGTAAATGTCTAGACTGTCCCCTTATTGTGCCACATGCTGTTCTAATCACTCAACTTATTCTCAGGGGGATGACGTTGAAAGTGATGCTGAAGATGCTGGCGTAATTTCAATATCTTCTGACTCAAATATTTCCTTGGAAATACCTCGAAGGCGGGTTTGTAGGAAAGTTCATATGAATCATCCAGATGCTCATTAGGATCCTAACTTCCTTTTGAAGAAGGCTTTATATACTCCAAAATGCCACACTCGCAGCTCATCAAGTGATCTTATGGTGGGTCTGTCTGAGAAAACATCCGGTCGTAAATGCCTGTAGCGACCCGACTCAAGACGAGTCAAGCCTCTGTGTTTCTGTGCCATCCCTGGATCAGTATGCTGGCACACACAGTACATCAATGTATATATCAAAGTGCAATCACATGTAAATAGCGTAAAACTGATATATACCTTAAATATCTCAGCGGAAGCAGTCAAGGGAGTGGAGTCCCAATAAACACCAACGGCAAGTTGAGTGTAGACCGTAACCCTGAATCGTACTCTTACTCATCGAAGAAAAATATCTGCAACATAAGACGTTGCAGCCGTGTAGGTCAGCATATTGAATATGCCGGCAAGTCACATAAGAGAGGGGTGAAAAGTAATCATCTATACTATATGCATATATGGCAGGTGGGGCTATAAGTTTTTAGGGAAAAGCAAGTTTTCTCCTACATCAAGAGAGGGATAAAAGCAAAATGTTACTACATTGTTGGTTGTTAACGAGATGGTTCCACCAACCAATTCTCGTACCCATGTTGTCAATAATACCCACATCAATATTATTATTTGTGTTCAGAATTTCAGATAACTTCAGTTCCTTTGGCTCAAGTTGTCCATGACCGTGGACACGGCTAATCGATTAGGTTTGAGTACTCTGCAGAATTTTGCACACGTTCCCCACAAGATTTGATTGTCTTCGAGTATGTCCTCGCACTTCAAGGTGTTTGAAGACCGGATGATCAAAACATGGTCTTTCAATGGGTCCCTCTGAATCCCTGTCGGTGCCCATCCAATCCTACCGTTCTTCTACATCTGCTAGCACCACCTGTCCAGAGTCACCGCGTTGGCCAACCAAGCCAGAGCCCATAATTACTTGTGGCTGTGCAGGTAAGCCTTCGGTCTTGAAAATATCCGTCCGTCTCTTTGAGCCTGGGTGAAGCTTTCCGGAGGATGTCATGGCCGTCTCCAGCATCCCGGGTCATCCACTGGTTTCTCCAGGGAGCCGATCAACCGTCCTTCACCCAGAGTTGCATTGCATCACGAGGTCTTGAAAAGTCTTGACTTAACCGGTCTTGGTTATTAAAGTATCCTCGCATCACTCGTGACAAACTCTCAACTAGAATCCCGTCTACTCAAGCATAGCAATATGAAATTTGTCGTCCCGGGCCTAGTAACGGGGTTGTTGGGTGCCTACCACATGATACTACAATATGTAACCATAATTTCCAAGTACCTAGTCAGCATGCAATTGGGCATGGGATGGTAGAACTACGATGCATAAAACATAGGTGATACATGATCAAATGACTTGCTTGGCGATGTTGACGAAGAAGAATTTCTCGAGAAATAACTTGATAGACTACTCGTCACTCTCCGATGAAATCTATATAACAAACATATCATTCACATAAGCACTCAGACTAGCAATCATTCTAGCAATCAAAACAAAAGAGAGAGCGAATAGGAATCCGAAGGAAACTTCAAATAAGACTAGGGAGTCTTCTACTACATCAAACACTAAATAGTTTTTTTGTCCAACGGAAAATAATAACTGGGAACTAAGACATAAATTTAACTAATATAAAATAGAGTATTTTTTTTCACAAAACTTTTTGAGAGTATTTCCAAACGGGATTTGAAACAGTGGAGAAACCAATTGCAAGTTATTAGGAAACTAGAATTGATTTCATGATAACATATAAAAATAAAAATCAAAACTTGTTGCAAACCTACTGTTAACTAACAGAAACAAAAAATAATCTTTCTGAAATATAAAAGAAAATAATTTAAAAACAATTATAGAAAAGGAATTAGCCGTAATCCTAAAAGAGGTGAAACAGAAATTGTTTCACAAGAAACAATGAGCTAAAATACTCAAACAATTCTGAAATTTTTACCACTGATAACTAAGATCACTAGTGATCAGTAGCAAAAAGAATCAAATTAAAAGCTATTTTAAACTCCTGGAATAGGCAAAACAAGGTTTACACTAAATCTGATCTAATTCAAATTTGAAAATTTCAAACATAGACAAATTATATGTTTTCAAAAACTACAGAAATTTTTTGATCTACTGGAAAAAGAATCAACCTCATTGGATCTCTAGAACAAAAGTTATGATTAAAACAAGATTGGAACTTTCTTTGTTTTGGAATTAAAACAGAAAAAAGAAAAAATCTGGTTTGTGAATAGGGGGTCCACGTGGCATCTTCTGATTGGCCTAGGTGGTGTGTGCTGCGGGGATAACTAGCAAACGGCCGATACTTAAGTAAAGCCTTCCGGCTAAATCATAAGTGAAGTAAAACCGGCTTGGTTCTTAACTAAAAACCGAACAGTTATCTCGATCTAATCTACCGCATTGATCTTAAATCGGACGGCTAAGGGAGGTGGGGGAGAGTGCTCACCATGGGGAGTTGCTGGTGCTTCTTCTCCGGCAAGGCAGAGAAGGTGCGGTCGACGGGGAGGGTCCTCTGGCGGTCTCCGGCGGCGGCCGAGGTGACGGGGACGTTGCGGAGGAGCTCCGACGTCCTAGGGGAGCGACGGCGAGGTGGGAGATGGTCGGGGGCCTCGTGCTCGAGTTCCTCGAGTTCCTGGTGGCATCTAACTCCGGCGAGGTGAGGAGCGGCAGCGTGGAGAGGCAAGGGGACGTGGGGCTGGGAAGGAATGAGTCACGTGGGGAAGAAGGAAAGAAGGAAGAAGAAAGCAGGAAGAAAAAAAGAAAGGAAAGAAAAGAAAGAGAAAGGAGAAAAAAATAAGGAAAAGAAAGGGTGCGCTCGAGGTGCTGGTCTCGGTTGGGCAGGGGATTTGGATTCGAGCGCTCCACGAGTCTAGCCCCGATTTGGTTTTTGTTGTTTTTTTTGACAGCAAGAGAAAAATAATAAAAGGAAACAAAAAAATATTTATATACCAAAATTTTCAGAAAAATATTTCCTACTCGTTTATGATTTTTCCAACACCAAAATGAAAACTTAAAAAAAATGTTTTGTCAGAAAAATCCCTTATGCTATATTTTCTTTTGGCAAAATATTTTCCCCATAAACTTGGGTCTTCTTGGCTCAAAATATTTCAGAAATGCCTCAAATTTTGGAGGGTCATTTTCCTCCGCTCTTTCTTGCGTGCAAGAATTTTGTCGGGGCATTTTCTCGGGGAAGAAAAATATAGAAGGAAGGGCAAATATTTTGAAAGGATTCAAAAGCAAACTCCGTTCAATTTTTTTTAAAGTTGAGGAAGTCATGTCATCTTCTCTCATTGCTTTTGAATTTGAATTTACCGGAGAAGGGGAAAGTCATTTTATTCCCTCTCATACAAAAGTTTTTGAAAAGTTTCAAATTTCACTCAAGCTTCAATCACTCAAACAAACAAACAATGAATCTAATAATTATATTAACATTCCAAAATTTATAATTTTGGGATGTTACAATGCCACACTGAGGTGCCTTGTCTTTCTTTATAAAATGTACCTCGTTTGTCAATTTGCTTAAGCTCACAAGATTTTTCCAATGCAATAGGTGTCTCCTCCTTCATCTGGCGATTCAGCGTCTTCAAATTGCCTCCCCTTGTTCGTCTCCCAGGGTACATCACTACTTGTTTTATCAACGCTTGCTTCAAAACTTTACATGTCATTATACATACCTTAACCTTCCATTTTTTAGGGTTCAAGCGAAGAAAAGAAAAATCGGCGGGTCAACCCCAAATAATGAAACACCTGAAGTGGAGGAGACAGATGCCTCTATCCATGATACCCTGGTTGAACCAGCTGAAACTTATGCTGAACCTCCTGAGAGTAATGCTATGGATAATATCCCTTACATTCAAGCCAACCTAGCAAAAACTGATGATGCGACCATGGACCCAAGTCAGAAAGAAAATCTCAAACCGCTAAGCCCCCTGAAGTTATCCAAAGCTGCCATGCTCGAAGAAGAGGTTGTCCTCATTACTGTGACGGGTGACACGACGCCCGTCCTTAATGTGTTGGCTAAGCATACTGCCAAGG
This sequence comes from Hordeum vulgare subsp. vulgare, assembly GCF_904849725.1. NCBI lineage: Eukaryota > Viridiplantae > Streptophyta > Magnoliopsida > Poales > Poaceae > Hordeum > Hordeum vulgare. Next base: position 50,408,599 of record NC_058523.1, read on the forward strand.
ATGTCTCAACCGAAATAGACAAAGGGAAACCTAACTTGAGCTTCCCAATATTGAGAAACTGAACTTTGAAGAGTTGCAAGCGGGATATCTAAACCGCCTCTCCATGAGCCGGGACCTGGAAGGTGGCGTGGTAAATATGATGAAGAAAACATACGAGGTATGGTGTTGTGTAATAAATTACCCCATATATCCCTCTGTAGCCCCCAAGGGTCGGGTCATATTCTTGAAGATGAGCTAGGTCTTTTTAATAATGTTGAAAACTTCAACATGTAGCCCCCAAGGGCCGGTCATCTTTTTGAAGATGAGCCGGTTCTTGTTTAATAACCTTGAAAACTTCAACATGTAGCCTGCAAGGGCCGGGTCAGCTTCTTGAAGATGAGTCGGGTCTTGTTTAATAAACTTGAAAACTTCAACATGTAGCCCCCAAGGACCAGGGCATCTTCTTGAAGATGAGTCGGGTCTTGTTTAATAACCTTGACAACTTCAACCTGTAGCCCCCAAGGGTTGGGTCATCTTCTTGAAGATGAGCCGGGTCTTGTTTAATAACCTTGAAAACTTCAACCTGCAACCCCAAGGGCCGGGCCATCTTCTTGAAGATGAACCGGGTCTTGTTTAATAATTTTGAAAAAGCTAGTGCATTAGCCCCCAAGTGTCAAGTGCATTGTTTGCATTCTACTTGAGACTAGATGTCAAATGATCAATCCGACCAGACAATACCAAGGTAACTTATTCACCCTGCTTGATTATGTAGGAAACTATAAGTCAAGCTGACTCATCCTTGAGTGGTATGAAAAAAAGTTTAGGAAATCAACAAGACGCCAGGGCTGAAGCTGTAGAATTTTTTTGAGTCTCTTTGGTAGAACTTGAAAAAGTCAAGGCTGAGCACATACTATACAAAGAGTCAGCTGAAGCTGACAAAGCCACCTTGTTCAAACATGCTGAAAACGCCTAGGGCAGCTTAAACTAGTCATAGAAGAATTGACTACTCTTCGGTGACACATATCCAAGATGACCAGTGCTGTCTTTGGTAAGTATTTGAGATATCGTCCATTGTAACTATTGTAAAGGACACAAGGCACTAGACGACTTATGTTTCATTTGTTCCTTGTAGGCCCTCGATCCGCCAATCTTCCGGATGACTGTGTGCTAACATTAAAGACTCTATATACCATGACAGAACAACTATATGCTAGCGGCTTACTCACCATCGAGGCTGCGTGGGGTGATAAAGACCCGGTAAAATATATCAGGGATATGCTAAGGCGGCTCTCAACCATACCCCAACATATAGAGGAAATAAAGAATCCGCACAGAAAGGCCTGATCACGGCTATGAGCCAGTCTTTAGCCTATGCTCGAGAACTCAAGCGAGACAAAATAGCAGGCGGGTTTCCTGAGTATAAGGATGATGGCTCAGAATTTACTCAAGAATACTATGCCCAAAGCGTAAGGGATGTTTGTCCAGCAGCGAGCCGGCTTGCTGAGAGCCTTGATCTGTCCAAGTATCAGTCGGCTTACGATGATAACCATAAACATGTGGCTCCTCCCAGTTTTGCAGCAATGGATTTGACTCCTCATCACCGTAAGCATCTTTTTGCCTCTGATGCTGACCCGTCAACCATCTTGACACATGAAGCTGAATTTTATGCCTTAATCAATTGCACCTGGGATGTGGACAACTTCCAGATCCAAGGCCCCGAAAGCTCGGCATAGGGTGACCCGGAGGCGTCTTAGACGAGGCGACCCTCGAAACTTCAACGTGAAGAAAAGGACTGAACCCAGAGGAAACTTGCCACCGGGTTAACATGGAAAAGACTTTTGGCCTTCGCGAGCCATGTAATTTGTTTTTAGTATACTTAAACTACTATATATTTGCATGAGTATGGATGCCAAAACTTTCCTGGTGTTACCTTATAATATAAGTTGCCTGTTTGAGCTCTCACTGGTTAGGAAGTATGTTTTCTTCCCCTCCTTGAAAGGAAAGACCCTTAGAATCACCCAATTTGGATGAGTCAGTACAGTTGTTGGATCTCTGCCTCAAAATATATCACCATATAAGGTGAAAAATAAGCTGGCTCAGTGAGTCACAACGGGTAGACGGGCTTGGAAGGCTCTAGTCGTACCCTAAGAGGTTTTTGCAAAAAACATCTATGTTTTTAGAGTGGCGGATTAGGCTCAAGTCAAGCTTCAGCGAAGCAGGTTCTATGAACCCATGGTTAGTCTATTTTCCATATGCTGGCTCTCGCAAGCACCTCAATGTTTTAACTTTGGAAGTTCAGGGTCCAAGATTGGATTGACTCGCCAAGAGTACACGAGGCTTATGGGGCGGGTCGCAAAACATATAGTCTAGTATAACCATTGTAATGTGTTAATTGTTCGCTAGCCAAGAGGGTATTAAGGCGGGACTCAATGAGTCAGAATCCCCCAAGTGACCTATGATCAAGGAAAAACGGGCATAGGGTTGCAGAAGACAATGCGATTACTGCTAAACAACCTGTGGACTAGTAGCCCCCAAGTAAGCCGTTTTTTATGGTTCATGATCATACATTGGCGCCTATGTTTGAACCGTGCATCATGTCACTTCGTCCTCTTTGTCTTACTAGTACTATGTTTGAACGATCACAATAGGGAGACTCATTCTCTTTGATACTAATAGCGTCCATGTTTGAATGGCCTCCTTGGCGGCGACTCATCCTCTTGGGCGGCTTATTTAATCAATAAAGACTCATGCTCAACATATAGGCTGAAACGGCAGAGACCCCGAATTTCATGGGCGTCGGCTTTATTGATGTGATATAAAGAGTACAAAATACTAAACTATGTACATGGATAAGGAGCCAATTGCTCTAAATGTAGTACGGTCGCAGATGAGCAATGTTCCACGGGCGGGTCATCTCTTCCTTCGTGGTTGGCTTGTCAGGGCGTAGATCAATCAAGTAATAAGAGCCGTTGGGAATATGGTGCTGAGTTTGCCCTGATCTACAAACAACTCCGCACCCCCTACTTGGCGCGCTGAAGATGTTGGCGATGCTAGGTCGACCCCTATGGGAATCAACGTGAAACCCTCGTGATCGTAGGGCAAGGAAAGACGACATCAAGAGCAGAGTTAACAGTCCACACCAGGCAAGCCTTTTTACCCAGGTTCGGGCCGCTTACGCGTAAAACCCTACCTCCTTCTTGTGTGATCGTATTAAGCGTTTTGTTGTTCGTGACAGTGAATGATGATAACCATCTTCTGGCCAATGTCCAAAGAGTCTAACCCCTTGTGAATGAGCTAAGGGCCTCCTTTTATAGGCAAAGGGGTCACCTATAGTGCTCGGTGGTAGGTTCACGAGAAGTTACAGTGAACCTAGAGCGGTGCTTATCCATCTACCGCTGTCAGGTGCATTAAATGCACGTCTTGTCCTTGTCAGCAATGTGCTGGTGAAGACACGTGTCCAGGCGTTTCGATACCTGGACCCCTGCGTTGGCGCATGAGGAATGCGCTGGAACTTGGGGGCAGTGGCACTGTGGCAAGGGCGGTTTCCCTCTAGTGCCCAGCCCGTCATCCCGACAAGGGAGCTTGCCAGGGCCTTGGGTCTTCGTCCCAGCAAGGAAGCTTGGCGGGGGGGGGGGGGAGGGATGGGGGCTTCGGTTGCCGTCCCGACAAGAGAGGCTTGTTGAGGTCTTGTGCTTCGTGAGTTCATCACGCCCACTAAATGGGCGTGGCCTTGGTTATCTTCCCGGCAAGGCAGGCTTGCCGGGGCCTTGGTAATATTCGGGGTGCATCTTGTGTGGATCCTGCCACGCCCTGCCGTGAGGGGCTCTTTGCGCCCGTGCACAAGTCTGGGGCACTACGCACCCGAGTCTTTAGTGCACCGACAGGAGCCCCCGGACCTGGTCCACACACGCGTGCGGAGCGTTGTTGGGCCAGGCCCAAAGAGGTGCACGGGCCTTCGTGGCTGGATCAGCTGGCGGTTGCTTTTCCCCACGTTGTGCATCGTATGCGCAGAGTGGGAGGTCGTGTATGGATTGGCCTTTCCTCCTCCTGAAACGCCTCTGCCACACGTGTGGCCTGCGCAGTTATGGATGGACGGGTGTCAGACGAGGCCTTGAAAAGCGCGGTAGTGGCTGGGCCCACCCGTGCATGCATTGGCGCATCAGGGCGGTTCTCTGTTCACCCGCGATCTTGAGCGATTGGGCGCGAGGGGTGGTGGCTTCTGGAGCAAGGGAGTCTAGCCCCCGTGCCCCGTCCTATAAATTGGGCTTGCGAGGGGTTTTGCTCACCCAAGTAACTCTGAATCCACCAACTCCTTGATTTTGGCCTTCAGAATCTTCTCCTGTCTGTGGGTGGCACTTGCCCCTAACCATGGTTAGGGGATGAGGTCAGCCACCGTCGGCCGTCAGGGCGGCAAGGGGATCCCGTTCGGATCATGCCACAGCTTTTGGGGGTGCCGCGGCGGTAGACGGGCCGAACGCCCGTGGCAGAGGAAGGGCGAGGGTTGATACGTCTCCAACGTATCTATATTTTTTGATGGTTTCATGCTATTATCTTGTCAGACTTTGGATGTTTTGCATGCCTTTTATATATTTTTTGGGACTAACTTATTAACTCAGTGCAAGTTCCTGTTTTTTCTATGTTTTTGACCCCTTTCAGAGGAGATTTTGAAACGGAGTCCAAACGGAAGAAAATCCCCGAAAAGATTTTTTCTAGAACGGAAGAAGATCAGGAAGCTTGGGAGCCAAGGCAGGGGAGCCTTAGGGGCCCCACAAGCCCCCACCCCTCGGCCAGGGGGGAGGCCGCGCCATCCAGGCTTGCGGGCCCCCTGGACGCCGTTGCCCTAGGTCTTTCGCCTATATATTCCCATAAATTACAGAAAAAATCAAGAGATCATCGAAAGTACTTTTTCACCGCCGCAAGCTTCTGTCTCCGCAAGATCCCATCTGGGGCACGTTTTGGTGCCCTGCCGGAGGGGGGATTCAGACACGGAGGGCTTCTCCATCAACACCATGACCCCTCCGATGATGCGTGAGTAGTTCACCATAGACCTATAGGTCCATAGTTAGTAACTAGATGGCTTCTTCTCTCTGTTGGATCTTCAATTCAAACTTCTCCATGATCTTCATGGAGATCTATACGATGTAATCTTCTTTTGTGGTGTGTTTGTCGAGATCCGATGCATTGTGGATTTATGATCAGATTATCTATGAATCTTATTTGAGTTTCTTCTGATCTCTCTTATGCATGATTTCATATCCTTGTAATTCTCTTCGAGTTGTGGGTTTTGTCTGGCCAACTAGATCTATGATTCTTGCAATGGGAGAAGTGCTTAGTTTTGGGTTCATACCATGCGATAACCTCACCCAGTGACAGAAGGGGTAGCGAGGCACGCATCATGTTGTTGCCATCAAGGTAAAAAGATGGGGTTTTCATCATTGGTTTGAGATTATCCCTCTACATCATATCATCTTGCTTAAAGCGTTACTCTGTTCGTCATGAACTCATTACACTAGATGCATGCTGGATAGCGGTCGATGTGTGGAGTAATAGTAGTAGATGCAGAAAGTATCGGTCTACTTGTCTCGGTGGTGATGCCTATATGTATGATCATTGCCTTAGATATCGTCATGACTTTGCGCGGTTCTATCAATTGCTCGGCAGTAATTTTTTCACCCACCGTAACACTTGCTATTTTGAGAGAAGCCTCTAGTAAACACTATGGCACCCAGGGTCTACTCTACACCATATTTTCAGCCTTACACTTTTTACTTCGTTGCACTTTCCGCCTTCAGATCTCACTTTATAAACAATCTTGAAGGGATTGACAAACCCTTTGAAGCGTTGGGTGCAAGATTATTTGTGTTTCTGCAGGTACTCTGGACTTGACGAGACCCTCCTTTTGGATCGATACCTTGGTGCTCAAACTGAGGGAAATACTTACTACTCCTCTGCTGCATCACCATTTCCTCTTCAAGGGAAAAACCAACGCAAGCGCAGCCTCTGTCAACGTGTCAATTTCTGGCGCTGTTGTGTGTGGGATAGCAGAAGAATTTCTGGCGCCGTTGCCCGGAAGGAAGATCAAGTCAAGAAATCATCCAAGTAGGTGTCGCAAACTCATCTCTTGCATTTACTTTGTTTCCCACGTGCCTCTCGTTTTCCTCTCCCCCACTTCACCAATTTTCCTTTTTCGTTTGCCTGTTCGTTCACCCTTTTTCTCGCCTTCTTTTTGTTTGCTTGTGTGCTTGCTTGCTTGCTGAAGTCACCATGAACGAAAACACCAAACTTTGTGACTTCTCGAATACTAATAATAATGATTTTATTAGTACTCCGATTGCTCCCGCCACTAGTGTAGAGTCATACGAAATCAATGTCGCTTTGCTGAATCTTGTTATGAAAGAGCAATTCTCTGGCCTTCCTAGTGAAGATGTCGCATCCCATCTCAATACCTTCATTGAGCTTTGCAATATGCAAAATAAAAAAGATGTGGATAATGACGTGATTAAATTGAAGCTTTTTCCTTTCTCGTTGCGAGATTGGCAAAAACTTGGTTTTCTTCTTTGCCCAAAAATAGTACCGATTCTTGGGATAAGTGCAAAGATGCTTATATATCCAAGTATTTTCCACCGGCTAAGATCATCTCTCTCCGTATTGATATCATAAATTTCAAGCAACTTGATCATGAACATGTTGCACAAGCTTGGGAGAGAATGAAATTAATGATTAGAAATTGTCCCGCTCATGGCTTGATTCTTTGGATGATTATTCAAATCTTTTACGCTGGCTTGAATTTCACTTCTAGAAATATCTTGGACTCCGCCTCAGGTGGAACGTTCATGGAAATCACGTTAGGGGAAGCCACAAAGATCTTAGACAACATCATGACAAACTACTCTCAATGGCACACTGAAAGGTCACGTACTAGTAAGAAGGTACACGTTATAGAAGAAATTAACTCGTTGATTGCTAAGATGGAAGAGTTAATGAATTTGGTTGCTAGTAGAAGTGCTCCTTTGGATCCTAATGATATGCCTTTGTCTTCTTTGATTGAGAGTAGCAACGCTAGCTTGGACGTTAATTTAGTTGGCAGGAATAACTTTGGCAACAACAATTCCTTTAGAGGAAACTATGTTCCTAGGCCTTTTCCTAGTAACTCCTCTAATAACTTTGGCAACTCCTACAACAATACTCATGGAAATTACAATAGATTACCCTCTGATCTAGAGAGTAATATCAAAGAGTTCATCAACTCTCAAAACATTTTCAATGCGTCCAGAGAGGAAAAACTACTCAAAATTGACAATTTGGCTAAGAGCGTGGATAGAATTTCTTGTGATGGTGATGCTTTGAAAGTTATATGTGCTCCTCCCAAAATCAACATGGATGAAACTTTGAAAGCTATGCGTGTTTCCATGGTTGAGAGACAATAAAGAACCGCCCAAATTCGTGCTAGACATGAATGGCTTAAAAAGGCGTGTTCTCGTGATAAGAATCACGAAGATCTTAAAGTTCTTGGTGTGACTCCCATTGAATCTTTGTTTTCTTGTGTCAAACCTAATGATTATGTGGCTGGATATGAATCCACTTTGGTTGAAAAGTGCCCCAATAATTCGGAATCCATCTATCTTGATGCTAAAAGCTTTAAAAGTGGAGTAGAAGACGTTAAAACTTTGAGTAGTAATGAAATTACTACCGTGGATTTCAAGGAATTCAATTACGATAGTTGCTCCTTGATTGAATGCATTTCTTTGATGCAATCCATGTTGAACTCTCCACACGCTTATAGCCAAAACAAAGCCTTTACCAATCATATCGTCGAAGCTATGATAAAATCTCTTGAAGAGAAACTTGAATTGGAAGTCTCTATCCCTAGAAAGCTTCATGATGAGTGGGAACCTACCATCAAAATCAAAATAAAAAACTATGAGTGCAATGCTTTGTGTGATTTGGGTGCTAGTGTTTCTATGATTCCAAAGTCTTTATGTGATGTTCAGGGTTTTAATGAGATTGAAGAGTGTTCTCTTCATTTGCATCTTGCTGATTCTACGGTCAAGAAACCCATGGGAAGGATCAATGATGTTCTTATTATTGCAAATAGGAACTATGTAGCCGTGGATTTCATTGTGCTTGACATTGATTGCAATCCTACATGCCCCATTATTCTTGGTAGACCTTTCCTAAGGACTATCGGTGCTATCATCGATATGAAGGAAGGCAATATTTGATTTCAATTTCCTTTAAGGAAGGGCATGGAACACTTTCCTAGAAAGAAAATAAGATTTCCTTATGAATCCATGATGAGGGCTACTTATGGTTTAAGCACCAAAGACGACGATACATGATTCTATCACTTCTATGCCTAGCTAAGGGCGTTAAACAATAGCGCTTGTTGGGAGGCAACCCAATGAATTTATCTTTTTCTTTATGTTTTGTCGCGTGCACACTTTCATAATTCTGTTGTTGTCGTGGGTATAAGCCTGACAATCGATGTGTAGGGTACGAAAAGGATGGGTAGAGCCTTAGCTAGGCGAGGTTGTATGAGTTCAGGCACCTCTGTGGTGGAGGTAATAGCCCTACGTCTCAGTGCTCTGGGAGCTTGTTGTCGAGTGGAATATGGAATACAAATGAGTTGCTAACCCCTGCACCAGTGGGGGAGGGCGGCTTATATAGAGTGCGCTGCCCTCCACAACGGTTCGGTGCACACGGGTGGAGTAGTGGCGAATAAATGCCTACGTTACAGGTAATGTACATCTTAAATGCTAATAAAGGCGTGTGGAAACGTATGACCGTTTCCCCCCAGGGGGGTTACGATGCACAGAGTGGAATCGAGTCGGTCAATTTGATATACTCCGAATGCTCGTCTCCGACTGGATGGTTGAAGACCTGTTACCGACTGGATGATGGGAACTTCTTAGTTCAGTCGGAACTGACTAAGGGCCTTGTCCCTTATGAAGGGTAGTCCTTGGGTAGGACCTAAAGGGCAGGCCTATGACCCTACCCTAGGACTATAACCCCATCATTAGTCCCCGAATGGATTGGGGTTGGAACGACGAAGCGATGCTTGAAGTTTGGATCCGACTGGTACGGATGTGACTTTGGCGTTGCTTGCCTCGATCCATTTTATCTTCTCTGACCAACGATCCGAGTGGAAGTATTTGTGGAACAAACTGTCGGAAACCGAGTGTTTCCAGGGTATCTCTTGACGTGACCAGTGAACTGACAGCGGCGGATTTTCTGGGATCCTCAAATTTCAGTTTCCGCGCACTCAGCGGGGATGACGCCAGCGCGCTCGAGTAGCGCCTGACGCCTCGATTCTCGCGCCTTCATCCTCTCCACTGATATCGCTGCAGTCGGTCGGGGGATAAGGTTTCGGGGCCACCTGCCAGCGACCCAGTCGGAACCTTACTTAAATCCCAGCGGCGAGGGTTTTTTGTTACGCTCGCCGGATCTTTTGCCTTTGCTTGCTCCGTCTTTCTCGCCACCTCCAGCGCACCTAAACTCCTTACTCCTCCTTCCCCTCCGCGGATCCGCAGCTTCCACCATGACAAAGGGTCACACTAGCAAGATGGAGGCGAGGAAGAAGAAGGGGAATGCGGCGGCTCCTGCTCAGCGGCGGTAGCGACCGTTGCCGGCGGGGTGGATCCAAGGCGACATCCTCCCCTCCACGGTGACGGAGGGCGATCTGCTGCAGCTGGTGGAGCACGGGATGATCGTGCACAAGTCTTGGAGGCTGCCAGCGGAGAATGAGGTCGAGCCGGCGCCCCGGGAGGGGGAGCGCGTCCTGCTGCTCAGCCATGTATACCGAGGTTTCTCTCTGCCCCCGCATCCTTTCTTCAAAGGCATTATGAACCACTTCGGGGCGCAACTTCACCACTTTCCCCCGAATGCTATAGCCCATCTCTCTGCGTTCATAGTTCTGTGCGAGTGCTTCATCGGCTGTCCTCCCCATTGGGGGCTGTTCAAACATATATTCTCTGCTAGATCCCAAACTATCAAACGACTTAGCTAGTCGGATGATAAAACACACCTTCTTCAGCTCTGCGGAGGCTTAGGTTTCCAGAAGAAGAGTAGAAGTAGTTATCCTGCCCTTCAGGTGAGTGAGTCGGTCAGGAACTGGCAGTCGACGTGGTTCTACTGCCAGGACGTTGCCTGCCCGAATACCACGACAGGGCTGCCTCCCTTTATCTTAGATCGACCTGCTCCGCCTAAGCAGCTTGCGCTCACGAAGGCAGACAAGAACGACATCCAGCCTCTGGTCGATGCACTCGTAGATGTCGTCAGAAGGGGGGTCACCGGCATAGACTTGCTGGAGGTTTTCCTCGGTCGGCCCATCCAACCCCTGCAGGCTCGCGACCACGCCATGTGGCATTATACGGGGCCCGAAGATTCCACTCGGACCATCGTTGTGGGCGTGACCGAGGAGAAGGTGGCGTCGTGGGTGCTCCAGATCACAGGCGCCTGCGAGAACCCCAGAGGATCCCGGCGAGTGAAGCCTTTATGCACGGACAATCCTCCTCCGAACCAGGTGAGCACCATTTTTCGAGTGCACGCAACTGTATTAGTTTTATTGCTTGCTTGAATCTCTGTGTGTCGTCTGATGTCGCCGACTGTATTTTATGCCGAAGTGGACCAACTGGTTTTCTCCTGTCTCGCACGGGAACCCGGCCGAGGAGGAGGAGGAGGGCAGCCAAGAGGGCAGCATGGAGAGCGCCGAGTATGTCTCCGACAGCGGGGAAACGGAGGAAGAGACTAGTGAGGAAGAGAAGGAAGACGAATAGCAGGACTCGCCGCCCCCGCTGCCAGAGCACCGAACCAAGCGCCGACATGAACCTGTAGTTCCCTCGGTCCCTCCAGCATCCTCGAGTGCTCCGCCCACTGCCCCCATGGTCCCGAGTGCTCGGAGCACCAAGAGGACCAGGGATGTTGCTGCTGATCCTGCGGGTCAGCCTTCCAAGGCGGCCAAACCGAGCGGATCTAAACCTCAGAAGGCTTTGCCGCGGATGAGGGTCATTGTTCCCGTCACCTCCACGTAAGCGCATTGATCTTCTAATTTCCTCTGATATCCGATTGGACTCCTGTTTATTGGTCGAATGAATTTCACTCGACAGAGTTGCTACCTCCGCCATCTCTCCGGCACGCCAGGAGGATGACCCCATGGACACGGACAACGTCGTCTCGTCCCAGCCAGGTGCATTGTAGTGCTTCCGAGAGTTTTATATTATCGCGTCGCAAATTCTATCTTCGGTCTTGCCTCTTTCTTTTTCTGAGATCCCGCGCCGTTCGGCCTGGCAGGGGCGATTTGTGTGGATGAGGGTGACCAGGGGAGACCTGAGCAAGCCGCGGAGCCTGTCCTTGAGGCTGTTCTGCCAGTTACTGCTCTCGCCGCGGACGTGCCGCCGACTGAGGCGATGCCACCGACTGAAACGGCGCTGGTGGCTGATGAACCGACTGGAGCGGGCCTTGGGATGCCCAAGGAGCTTCCAACGATGCCAAGCCCGTCGAATGTCGAGTTCAACGTCCAGCGTCTCCTGGAGGATCAGGTGGGAGTGGCCAAGGGGGCCATGGTGCAGGCGGAGCTGATGGCGGGAGAAGCCAAGAAAGCGTACGACTCCATCACATCCCTGTACCAGCGGAGCTTGGAGCTGCGGGACGATATCCGAGTAAGTGGCCTAGTAAGTATTTACTTTTCTCTTGTAACCCACTGGGTGTGCTCGGATACTGTATGATGTTTGCAATGGGTTCACTCTGAGTGAACCCAGTGGGTGTAGTCCCCGAGACTTCTGTCGAGTGCTTGCACCGGCAGTTGTCTTGATGCATATTGTGTTTGACTTGGTCAGATCCGTAAATAATATGGTCGACTACTAACAGTTGGGGCACTCGGAGTGCACCTACTGTAAGAGTTCCCGAGAGTAATTTTACTCAGGTCGGGTAGTATTAGCCTCGCAGGCGTAGGTGTTGTCATGTATCTCATTAGGGCGAACCTGTTTGAGTTTCATGCCAGTGGGGTCACTCTCAGTGAACCCATTGGGTGTAGTCCCCGAGACCGCTGTCGACTGCTTGCGTCGGCAGGGGTCTGAAGAACTTAGACTTTTTATTAGTGGCTTGTCTGATTGTCTCTTGGTGCTGGCTGGCATAAAACTTGTGAAATGGGAACAACATACGAGACTCTCAGGGCTGAAAAGATTCAGTTTGCAATGGCTGGTATGAAGGAGGTTCTGGCAGAACGAGAGAAGTCGTTGGAGCAGGCTCGTGAAGCGAACAAAGCACTGACTGCTGAAGTTGAGAAGATGGGGAAACAAAGGACCGCTCTGATGGGACAGATGGATGTGCTGAACAAACGGTGTATAGCGCAGGAGAAATACGTCAGTGACTGGGCTCGGCAGATGATGACGCGTCTGGCTGGTAAGTCTTGTTTTTCCGAGTGCTTGTGGTATGTGCGTTACACTCGGCGCTTATTGTTTGCTTGTCTTGTTGTTGCAGATTTTTGCACGTACGCTGAAGCTGAAGCAGCTGACGTGGAGCGGTCGATTCGCGAGAATGTTCCACTCGGCGAGGACGCCAATCGAGATCTGCTCCGAGCGCACATTTGCGTGGGCAAAGTTGGTCCTTTCATTGGTCGACTGAGAGAAGTCGTCGGCCGGATCGACGAGGAGCTTTGGCCTGAAGATGAGTCGCGGCAGGAGATGGAGAACTTGATGGCTCGACTAGAGGAGGTCCCAAACCGAGTGCAGTCATGGAAGAAATCTGCGGCTCGCTGTGGTGCAGATATTGCTCTGTCCCAGGTCCGAGTGCATTGCAAGGAGGTGCGCGAGGAGAAGCTGAAAGCATTGAAGGTCGCCATCACGAATAAACTTCGATTCGAAGACTTCATGGAAACCTTCCTTGATAGTGCCACCCGCATCGCCGACGGGATCGATCTGGACACATTTGTCGAGCCCTCCAGTCATGGTGCTAATCCGGATGACCCTTAAGAAAACTTTATCCTCGGTATGCCGAGTGTTGATTTGTAAGGAACTTTGGCCACTGCTGTTGGCCATCACATTCTTGGATCTGTGTGGGTAAGCTTGATCCACACCGAGCCGACTATCTTTAGGTGAACTTCAAATTTGAATCAAACCGTTTGCTCTTTCGTTGCAATTTTGGCTCGAGTTTTTGTTTGGCGTTTCTTGGTGAAGCCAATGGCAAACATGCGGAGCATGTAAGTGTCAGTTGTCTTGACAACTGCATGAGCCTCTGTGAAGGTCTTGCGGGGTCTCTGAGTGTATCTGTAGGGTACACTCGAAGGCAATAGAGTACTTAGGCGATTCCTGATCGCGGCTAAGTCGTCGAATGCGTCGGGCGGACCTCACTCGAAGCGAGTTGGAACTCATGTAATTGTCAGTGGTCTTGACATCCACATGAGCCTCAATGAGGGTCTGGTGAGTCCCCGACTGGATCTGTAGGGAACACTCGAAGGTCAAAAAATACTTGGGCGATACGGGATCGCAGCTAGGTTGTCGAGTGCGACTATGAGGTCGCACTCGGGGCGATGTGTTAGTCATGCAGTTGTCAGTTGTTTTGACATCCACATGAGCCTCAATGAGGGTCTGCTACTCATGTAGTTGTCAGTTGTTTTGACATCCACATGAGCCTCAATGAGGGTCTATTACTCATGTACTTAGGCGATTTTGGATCGCGGCTGAGCCCCCCCCCCCCCCCCCCCCCGAGTGTGATGTTAAGTGCACACTCGGAGAAAGTTAATACTTAGGCGATTTTTGATCGCAGCTAAGTCCCCGAGTGCGATGTTTAGTGCACACTCGGAGAAAGTTATTACTTAGGCGATTCTTGATCGCAGCTAAGCCCCCGAGTGCGACGTTTAGTGCACACTCGGAGAAAGTTATTACTTAGGCGATTCTTGATCGCAGCTAAGTCCCCGAGTGCGACGTTTAGTGCACACTCGGAGAAAGTTATTACTTAGGCGATTCTTGATCGCAGCTAAGTCCCCGAGTGCGACGTTTAGTGCAGAGTCGGAGAAAGTTATTACTTAGGCGATTCTTGATCGCAACTAAGTCCCCGAGTGCGACGTTTAGTGCACACTCGGAGAAAGTTATTGCTTAGGTGATTCTTGATCGCAGCTAAGTCCCCGAGTGCGACGTTTAGTGCACACTCGGAGAAAGTTAGAACTTAGGCGATTCTGGATCGCAGCTAAGTTTTTTTTGAGACCGGAGTCTGCGAACGCGGAAGAATTCTGAATCTGCAAAAGCTCAATCTGCTTTATATTATTTCATCAATACTTGTTCTTTACATTGCTTCAGTCGACGGTCATGTGTAGAAGCGCTTCAGGAGATCTCCGTTCCATGCTCGCGGCTCGTCTGTCTCCCTGTCGATGTTGTAGAGTCTGTATGCTCCATTGTTCAACACCTTGGATATGATGAAGGGTCCTTCCCAGGCAGGAGCCAGCTTGTGAGGTCTTTGCTGATCCACTCGGAGCACCAGGTCGCCTGCTTGGAACGTGCGACTCCTGACGTGGCGTGCACGAAAGCGCCGCAGATCTTGTTGATAAATGGTTGAGTGAGTCAGTGCCATCTCGCGCTCCTCCTCTAGAAGGTCCACTCCATCTTGCCTTGCTTGTTCTGCTTCAGCTTCGGAGAAGAGTTCGACTCGTGGAGCATTGTGAAGCAAGTCACTCGGAAGGACTGCTTCTGCTCCGTAAACGAGGAAGAACGGTGATCGCCCAGTAGATCTGTTCGGGGTTGTCCGGAGACCCCAAAGCACGGAAGGTAACTCGGTGACCCATGCGCCAGCGGCATGTCCCACCTCTCGCAGGAGTCGGGGCTTCAAACCTTGCAGAATAAGACCATTCGCCCGCTCTACTTGTCCATTGGATTGAGGATGCGCCACGAAAGCGAAATCCACTCGGATACCTTGGCTTGCACAGAAACCTTTGAATCTGTCCGAGTCAAAGTTTGTCCCGTTGTCCGTGATTATGCTGTGAGGTACACCGAATCTGGAGATGATGTCCCTGACAAACTTGATGGCTGTTAGGGCGTCGAGCTTCTTGATGGGCTTGGCTTCAATCCATTTTGTGAACTTGTCGACTGCCACCAACAGATGTGTGTATCCTCCTTGGCCTGTCCTGAATGGACCGACTGTATCTAATCCCCATACTGCAAATGGCCACACAAGAGGGATTGTCTTCAACGCAGATGTTGGCTTGTGGGACTTGTTGGAGTAGAACTGACAGCCCTCACATCGGTCGACCATATCTTTAGCCATTTCGTTTGCCTGCAGCCAGAAGAAACCAGCTCTGAATGCTTTGGCGACGATTGCTCTCGAAGAAGCGTGATGGCCGCAGGTTCCCGAGTGAATTTCTTCCAGGATTAGTTGCCCCTCCTCTGGGTAGATGCATCGTTGAGGAACGCCTGAAACGCTTTCCTTGTACAATTGGCCATCAATGACAGCGAACGACTTCGACCTGCGGACTATCTGCCTGGCCTGGACTTCGTCTTCTGGTAATTCCTGCCTCAGGATATATGCAATGATCGACACAGTCCAATCGGGGATGACAGCAAGAATCTCCATGACCAGATTAACCATAGCAGGTACATCGACTTCGGTCGGATCTGTTGAACTCTTTGGTTGTACTGGTTCCTCTGTGAAAGGATCTTCTTTAACCGAGGGAAGGTGGAGGTGCTCGAGGCAGACGTCACTCGGGACTGGCCTCCGAGTGGATCCGAGTTTTGCCAACTCATCAGCTGCTTGGTTGTTCACTCTCGGAACGTGGTGGAGTTCTAGACCTTCAAACTTCTTCTCAAGCGTCCTCGCTGCATTGCAGTATGTGGTCATGGTGGGGTTCTTGACGTCCCACTCTTTCATCACTTGATTGACCACCAAATCCGAATCGCCGTAGACCATCTGGCGACGGACGCCGAGTGAGATGGCCATGCGCAATCCATAGAGGAGAGCTTCATACTCTGCCTCGTTGTTGGAGGAATCAAAGTGTATCTGTAGCACGTACTTGAGTTTGTCGCCCTTTGGTGATACGATCACAATGCCAGCGCCGGAGCCATTCAACATCTTGGACCCATTGAAGAACATTGTCCAATGAGCCGAGTAGATGTGGGTTGGTTGCTGTTGTTCTATCCATTCTGCTATGAAGTCAGCGAGAGCTTGAGACTTAATAGCTTTCTTGGCCTCGAACTTGATATCGCAGTACAACATCTCCATTTCCCACTTCGCCACTCGGCCTGACGCGTCCCGATTGTGGAGGATTTCCGACAACGGAGCATTAGAAACGACAGACACCGAGTGGTCTTGGAAATAATGGGCCACCTTCTTCGCAGTCATGTAAATCCCGTAGATAAGTTTTTGATAGTGGGGATACCTCTTCTTGGAAGGAGTCAGGACTTCAGAGACGTAGTACACTGGCCGCTGAACTTTGTATGCTTTTCCTTCTTCTTCTCGTTAGACTGTAAGAACAGTGCTGACGACTAGATTTGTAGCCACGATATACAGAAGAAGGGGCTCTTTACTGAGCGGAGCAGTAAGAACCGGCTGGGTGGAAAGTAGGACTTTGAGGTCATCGAATGCGACTTGGCCTTCGTCTGTCCACTCGAAAGTATCTGATTTCTTCATGAGTCGGTACAGAGGAAGTGCTTTCTCGCCGAGTCGACTGATGAACCTGCTCAAAGCCGCTAGGCAACCTGTGAGCCATTGAACATCGTGTATTCTGACCGGCCTCTCCATTTGGACGATGGTCCCGATCTTTTCGGGGTTGACATCGATCCCTCGTTCGGAAACGAAGAAACCGAGTAACTTTCTGCTGGGAACGCCGAATGAACATTTGGCGGGGTTGAGCTTGATAACGTACCTACGAAGGTTGGCGAATGTTTCTGCCAAGTCAGTCAGCAGGTCGGAACCTTTGCGTGACTTGACTACGATATCATCCATATATGCCTCCACATTCCAACCGATTTGGTCGAGGAGGCATTTTTGGATTATGCGCATAAAGGTAGCTCCTGCATTCTTCAAACCAAATGGCATAGTGATGTAGCAGAAGCACCCGAATGGGGTGATGAAGGCTGTTTTTAATTCATTGGGGCCATACAGACGGATCTGATGATAGCCCGAGTAGGCATCAAGAAATGACAAATGTTCGCAGCCCGCAGTCGAATCGACAATATGATCGATGCGGGGGAGCGGAAAATGATCTTTTGGGCAGACCTTATTGAGATGCTTGAAGTCGATGCACATTCGGAGCGACTTGTCCTTCTTGGGCACCATGACAACATTGGCGAGCCACTCGGAGTGGTGAACCTCGCGAATGAAGTTGGCTGCCAGCAGCTTGGCCACCTCTTCCCCGATTGCCTTCCTCTTGTGTGCGGCGGACCGTCGCAGGCGTTCTCGGACAGGCCGAGTGGTGGGATCCACATGCAGTCGGTGCTCAGCCAACTCCCTGGGTACACCTGGCATGTCAGAGGGTTTCCATGCGAAGATGTCCCAGTTCTCATGGAGGAATTGGGTGAGCTCGGCTTCCTATTAAGGATCAAGGGTGGTGGAGATGTTCGTCGGGGCAGCAGTGTCGTCCGTCGGGTGGATGCTGACCTTCTTCGTCTCGCCCGCCGACTAGAATGCAGACTCTGCAGGTGGCTTCTTCGAGCGCATCAGGTAAGCGGGGTCGAATGTTTTCTTGTACTCGTCGAGCTCGAGGACGGCCATCTGCTGGTCGGCGATTCTTGATCCCTGCTACAGACACTCTTCGGCCCGTTGTCTATTGCCCGTGATGGTGATCACACCTTTCGGGCCTTGCATCTTCAGCTTCAGGTATACGTAACACGGACGGGCCATGAAACGCGCATACGCTGGGCGGCCCAGAATTGCATGGTAAGCGCTCTGGAAGTCCACCACTTCGAACGTCAGCTTTTCCTTGCGAAAGTTCTTGTCGGAGCCGAAAACGACGTCCAACGCGATCTGGCCGAGTGACTTGGCCTTCCGTCCAGGGACGACTCCATGGAACTGCATGCTGCTCTCGCTGAGTTTGGACATCGGAATGCCCATCCCTTTGAGAGTGTCGGCGTACATGATGTTCAAGCTGCTGCCGCCATCCATGAGGACTTTGCGCAATCGGACTCCTTCCACCACCGGGTCGACGGACAGAGCCTGTCTCCCTGGGGTGGGTACGTGTGTTGGATGATCCGACTGGTCAAAGGTGATCGCAGTCTGAGACCATTTGAGGAACTTGGGGTTGGTAGGGGTGGCCATGTTCACCTCCCTGTTCACCAGCTTTAGTCGACTCTTACTCTCAACGTCAGCAAAAATCATCAGTGTTGCATGGACTTGGGGGAACGGATCCTCCTTATCCTCCTCATCATGTTCATTGTCCTTTTCACTCGGTTGCCCTTCGCCGAACCCCTGGATCAGGAGGTGACACTGTCGAGTGGTATGTTTTGGATATATGGGGTTGCCCTCTTCATCCATCTTCATATGAACCAGACATGGCTGGTCCAGGATGGGATTATTGAACTGCTTCTTCTTGGGGGTAAACTGCGCCTTCCCTTTGCCCTTGAACTTGGCATTGGTCACGGCTGCAGCTTCTGCCTGCGGAGTGGACGGAGCTTTCTGCTTCTGCCTCCGAGTGTTACTCCCGTCTCCATCGCCAACTGTCTTGTGCTTGCCGCTTCGGATGCGGTCCTCTTCTTCGCCATTTGCATAGCGCGCTGCTATCTCCATCATCTTGCTCATGGAGATGTCACCTGTTCGGCCAAACTTTAGGTACAGATCCCTGTACCACACGCCTGCCTTGAAGGCGCAGACTGCTTGATGCTCTGTGACGTTCTCCACCGTGTGGTAGAGAGTTGTCCAACGCTGAATGAAATCACGCAGGGGCTCATTCTGCTTCTGGACGCAATGCTGGAGCTCCACGAGGCCCGCAGGGCGCTTGCACGTCCCTTCGAAGGTCTTGATAAACACTCGGGCCAGATCTGCCCAACTGTAGATGCTTGAGGGGGGCAACTGGTTCAGCCACGCTCGCGCCGAGCCGTCGAGCATCAGAGGGAGGTGCTTCATCGCGACATGGTCGTCTCCTCCTCCGATCTGGACTGCCACTCGGTAATCATCCAGCCACGTTTCTGGCTTGGACTCTCGTGTAAACTTGCTGATTCCCGTCGCCATTCGAAAGTTGGGCGGGATGTCAGCCGAACAGATGGCTCGACTGAAACACTCGGGGCCGGACACGATGGTCCTGCTTCCACTCGGACGGTCCATATCGTAACCATCGTGGTGGGCTCGACCCCTGTCGACCCTTCGCTGGGCGATACGCCCTCTTGCGTCGGGCCTTGGGTCGTAAGTGTCATCGACTGAACGCCGATCATCTTGCTGTTGGGGCCCGTAGGGCCCACCCCGTGGAGGGGTGCGTGAACGGCGATGATCTTCGGGATTTATTGAACGGCTGCCTCCCCTGTGTCGCTGATGGGAACCAGGGCTGCAAACTGACCGATTCGTATTCGCATGAACATAACTATTGTGGATCCTGTTGTGCGACTCGGAAACAGCCGAATTTTGCTGCTGCGTAGTGTGCAGCAGGGCGCGGATTTGCTCGATCCCCCTGCCAGCCTCTGAATCAGTCGGCTGAAGGGAATCGGCAATCTTGCCAGCCGCATCCAAGTTGAGGAGGGGTGTGCGGAACAACTCCACGTTGCTCTGCCGAGTGTGCCGACTGGCAGAACGGCGAGGCGGACGACGCGCGCCGGACGTTTCGCCGATCTCGTGCTCGTTCCGGCCAGCTTGACGGGGATCTTCATGGGAGTTGGCCATGTGTACTTCTGCTACAGGCCCGCGACCCGCGTACTCAGAAGGAAACTCAGTCGGAACCGAGTCCGAGTGCTGGGACGATGGGGCAACCAGAACAGACTCTAGAACCGCCACTTGTGAAGAAGCGTTCTGGCGCGCCTGGGCGTGTTGCACCCAACGCTGGAGCCGCGGACGGCGGGACCGCTTGTTGCAGCGCGTGATGGCGGTGAAGGTCGACACCGGAGCTGACTGCTAGAGAAGAAGAATGCCGCGGGCGCTGGCACGGAAGTGCGTAGCCCCGTGGCGGGGAAGCGCCTCGACATCGAGAGGGGCATCCCGAAGCCATGCCGAATCGTTGACGATGAAGGAGAGAGCGCCGAAGAAGATCTCGTGGCCCATGCTCGAATCTCCACCGGACGACATGACGGAATGAAGTAGTCGCAAACTCGCCGGAAGTCGCTTAGACGCCTGCCCCATGGTGGGCGCCAACTGTCATGGGTATAAGCCTGACAGTAGATTTGTAGGGTACGAAAAGGATGGGCATATCCTTAGCTACGGCGAGGTTGTATGAGTTCAGGCCCCTCTGCGGTGGAGGTAATAGCCCTACGTCTCAGTGCTCTGGGAGCTTGTTGTCGAGTGGAATATGGAATACAAATGAGTTGCTAACCCCTGCACCAGTGGGGGAGGGCGGCTTATATAGAGTGCGCTGCCCTCCACAACGGTTCGGTGCACAGGGGTGGAGTAGTGGCGAATAAATGCCTACGTTACAGGTAACGTACATCTTAAATGCTAATAAAGGCGTGTGGAAACGTATGACCGTTTCCCCCAGGGGATTACGATGCACAGAGTGGAATCCAGTCGGTCAATTTGATATACTCCGAATGCTCGTCTCCGACTGGATGGTCGAAGACCTCTTACCGACTGGATTATGGGAACTTCTTAGTTCAGTCGGAACTGACTAAGGGCCTTGTCCCTTATGAAGGGTAGTCCTTGGGTAGGACCTACAGGGCAGGCCTATGACCCTACCCTAGGACTATAACCCCATCAGTTTTCATTGTGTTTTTTGTGTTTCTTTTTTTTGTTTGAGCCAAGCAAAGCCTTTATGACTAGTCTTGGTAATGGTTGTTTGATCCTGCTGGAAAAAGACAGAAACTTTTTTCTCACGAGATGATTTTTCATTTTTATTCAGAAAGAGATTTTGAGTTGATTCTTTTTCATGCTGATTGATATGATGTTTTCCCAGGCCGTCGTAATTTTTCAGATTTGTTGAGGTACCATAAGTATAGGAAGTATACATATTGCTACAGACTGGTCTGTTTTTGACAGATTCTGTTTTTGTTGAGTTGGTTGCTTGTTTTGAAGAAACTATGGTTAGTATCAGGGGGTACTAGCCATGGAAAAGTGATAATACAGTAGCCCATCATCAATATAGATAGAATTTAAGTTTGCTACAGTACCAAAAGAACTGGTAGTTTGTTTTCTTGTACTAATGTTATCACAAGTTTCTGTTTAAGTTTTGTGTTGTGAAGTTTTCAAGTTTTGGGTGATGTTCTCATGGACAAAGAGATAAGGAGTGGAAAGATCTCAAGCTTGGGGATGCCCAAGGCATCCCAAGCCAAATTCAAGGACAATAAAAAGCCTAAGCTTGGGGATGCCCCAGGAAGGCATCCCCTCTTTCGTCTTCAATCCAGCGGTAACATTACTAGGAGCTATATTTTTATTCACCACATGATATGTGTTTTGCTTGGAGCATCTTGTATCTTAGGAGTCTTTTCTTTTTGTTGTGTCACAACCATCCTTTTTGCACACCTTTTTGAGAGAAAGAGTCAGTCACTCATCGTGATTTTGCTTGAATGCTCATATTTCTTCACTTATATCTTTTGAGCTAGATACTTTTGCTCTTGTGCTTCACTTATATCTTTAGAGCACGGCGGTGCGTGATTTGGTAGTTGGATTATGCTATGAAAGTAGTCCCAAATAAGCTAGGTACCCAAAGAGGATGCAAAAACCTCCATCTTCATGTGCATTGAGTAGAAAGAGAAGTTTTGATTCCTCTCAATTAGTTTTGAGACGTGGATTCGGTAACATTGAGAGTTATGTTAGTAGGGTGTTGTGAATCTAGAGATACTTGTGTTGGAGTTAGTGATTCCTGTATCATGCACGTATGGTGAACCGCTATGTTAGGAAGACGGAGCATAATTAATCTATTGATGGTCATCCTTTGTGTTGAGGTCGGGATCGCGCGATGGTTTACACCTACCAACCCGTCCCCTCGGAGTATGCGTTTAGCACTTTGTTTCGATTACTAATAAAAACTTTCGCGATAAGTATGTGAGTTCTTCATGACTAATGTGAGCCCATGGTATAGATGCACTTTCACCTTCCACCATTGCTAGCCTCTCTAGTGCCGCATAATTCTCGCCGGTGCACAAACCCACCAAATTCATTCCTCAAAACAGCCACCATATCTACCTACTATGGCATTTTCATAGCCATTCCGAGATATATTGCCATGCAACTCCCACCGTTCCGTCTCATGACTTGTGACATCACTCTCATATTGCTTTTGCATGATCGTAAGATAGTATTGATGTGCAACTATTCCTGACTTGATGCCTCCACGGCAACGGAGCCAGAAAAGAGTTGCTCCCAATTGCTCAACAATTAGAAATTGTCTTGCAATAGCCCACCAACGCGTGGGATCGAAGCAGTTTTCGAGGGTAGAGTATTCAACCCAAATTTGTTGGTTCACGCGACGGGAAGTGAAAGAGTATTCTCAAGTATTAGCAGCTGAATGTGTCAGATTCAACCACACCTGAAAGATTAGTATCTGCAAGCAAAGTATCAACAGCAAAGTAGTATGATAACAACGGTGCCAGAAACGATCTGTTTACGACAGACTATTCCTAATTGTTGTATCAATGGCGCTAGAAAAAGTATTGTAGCAGGTAGCAGCAGTGTAACGAGTAACAACAGTGGCAAGGAACAGCAGTAGTGATAACAGTAGCAAGTAGCAACAGTAGCAAGTAACCGCAGTAGCAAGTAGCAGCAGAGCAAAGCAAGTAACAGCAGCAGCAAGTAACAGTAGCAGTAACAGTAATAACAGCAGCAGAGCAAAACAAGTAACAGTAGCAGCAAAAGTGGGACAAACTCGTAGGCAATGGGTCGGCGATTCGTCGGATGATATTCATCATGCAACAATTATAACATGGAGAGATATGTGGCTAGCTCCAGTTCGTCAATGTGATGTAGGCATGCATTCCGTGTGTCGTCATACGTGCTTAGGGAAAAGAACTTGCATGACATCTATTGTCCATCCCTCCCGTGGCAGCGGGGTCCAAAAGGATACTATGGGATATTAAGGTTCTCCTTTTAATAAAGAACCGGACCAACGCATCAGCACTTGGTGAACACATGAACTCCTCAAACTATGGTCATCACCGGGAGTGGTTCCGGTTATTGTCACTGCGGGGTTGCCGGATCATAACACATAGTACGTAACTACAACTTGCAAGATCAGATCTAAAACTCACATATATTGGTGACAACATAATAATTTCAGATCTGAAATCATGGCACTCGGGCCCTAGTGACCAGCATTAAGCATGGCAAAGTAGTAGCAACATCAACCTCAGAACATAGTGGATACTACGGATCGATCCCCGTCAAAACTAACTCGATTACATGATAGATCTCATCCTACTCATCACCGCCCAGCGAGCCTACGAATAGATTACTCACGAACGATGAAGAGATTCATGGAATTGGAGAGGGAAGAAGGTTGATGATGATGATGGTGACGATTTCCCCTCTCCGGAGCCCAAAACGGACTCCAGATCTGCCCTCCACATGAAGAACAGGATGTGGCAGCGCCTCCGTATCGCAAACACGATGAAATCTTCTCTTCTGGTTTTTTCGGGACGAAAGGGAATAAATAGAGCTAAGTTTGGGGGCGGCAGAGCCACGTGGGCCCCACAAGCTTGGTTGCCGTGGCCAGGGGGGGTGGTCGCGGTGACAGGGCTTGTGGCCCACTGTCCCGTCCCCTCCGGTGGATCTTTGCGCAGGTATTTTTCATATTTTCCAGAAATATTCTCCGTAACTTTTCAGGACGTCCCGAGAACTTTCATTTCTGCACAAAAACAACACCATGGCAATTTTGCTAAAAACATCGTCAGTCCGGGTTAGTTCCATTCAAATCATGCAAATTAGAGTCCAAAACAAGGGCAAAAGAGTTTGGAAAAGTAGATACGATGTAGACGTATCAACTCCCCCAAGCTTAAAACCTTGCTTGTCCTCAAGCAACTCAGTTGACAAACTGAAAGAGAAAGAAAAACTTTGACAAACTCTGTTTGATCTTGTTGTTGCAACTATGTCTAACTCATAACCAGAATTTCAGCAAGATCACAAGTTAACCACATAAGCAAGTGACACAAAGGTCTCACGGTAAACTAATATCAATGGCATAATCAGCAAGCGAGCAAATAATAATGAGTTTCAAATACCAACAATTCAATCAAAACAAGCATGAAGCAATATGAATAGGTGGTATCTCGCTAGCTCTTTCTGAGACTGCAAAACATAAATGCAGAGCACTTTCAAAGATCAAGGGCTTACTAAACATTGTAATTCATAGCAACGAAGATCGAGTCATAGTCATACTCAATATCAATCAAAAGGAAAGCATAAAAATAATACAGGTGCTCTACAATTGATGCTTTTACAAGAAGAGGATGACTCAATAGGAAAATAAATAGACAGGCCCTTCGCAGAGGGAAGCATTGATTTGCAGAGGTGCCAGAGCTCAAGCTTTGAAAACAGAGATAATAATTTTGGGTGGCATGCTTTCATTGTCAACGCAATGAGCAAGAGTTCTCAATATCTTCCATGCTATTCATGCTATAGGCGGTTCCCAAACAGAAAAGTAGAGTTTTAACTCCCCCACCACCAATCAATCACACTCCACGGCAAGCCGAATCCTCGGGTACCGTCCATACTAACATCAATTCGGGGGGAGTCTTGTTTTATAGTTATGTTTTCGATTTAAGCGTGCAACTGGGCATTCCAATTACCAGCCCCTTTCTCTTGAATGACAGTGAATAAACACATGTCGAGGATAACACGCCTAACATGGAAGATACCAATAGCCCCCTGTCACCACATGAGCGGTTCGGGCATGCAAAACAAATTATTTCTTGAAGGTTTAGAGAATGGCACATGCAAATTTACTTGGAACGGCAGGTAGATACCGCAAATAGGTAGGTATGGTGGACTCTCATGGAAAAACTTTTGGGTTTATGGAAGTGGATGCACAAGCAGTATTCCACTTAGTACAAGTGAAGGCTAGCAAAAGACTGGGAAGCGACCAACTAGAGAGCGACAACAGTCATCAAGATGCAATGAGTTTGACTAACATGGAGTGCAAGCATGAACAGGATATAAATCACCATGAACACGAACATCATAGAGGCTATGTTGATTTTGTTTCAACTACATGCATGAACATGCGCCAAGTCAAGCCACTTGAATCATTCAAAGGAGAATACCCTCCTACCATACTACATCATAGTCATCTCAAAATCTATGTTGGCATTCAAGACAAACCATTATAAGCTCCTAGCTAATTAAGCATGGCATCAGAAACTATGCTCTCTAAGTTGTCATTGCAAACATGGTTCTCTCACAATAAAGCTGAATGTGGGACGAGAGGCTAGTCATATTTACAAAAACAAAATAGAAAGAGTTCATACCAACTTTTCCAGTCTCACTCACTTCATCATATATCATCATTATTGCCTTTCACTTGCATGATCAAATGATGTTAACAATAATAAGAGTGCTCGTGCATTGGACTAAGCTGAATCTGCAGGCAAACACAAAGGAGAAGACAAAGTAATATGACTCTTTGAAAGCTAAACAGGTATGCATGCAAGAGCCACTAAACATTGTAACCAATATCTTCTACCTTGACCCAAAGAAAAAGAAAACTATTTACACGGGAAAGCTCCCAACAAGCAAAAGAAGAAAGGAAAATCTTTCTGGGTTTTCTCAAAAGAACACAAAACAAGAAAACAAGAAAATGAAAATAAACTAGCATAGATAATACAGTAGCAAAGTGTAAACACCGACTAACAAAGTGAAAGCATAAGCATGAATGTAAGGTCGGTGAGAACACGTACTCCCCCAAGCTTAGGCTTTTGGCCTAGCTTGGTCTACCCCCAAGGCGGGAAATAACCAGTTCCGGGATACTCCAGAGCGGACTGTGGATGCCACTGCTGTATGAGCTCCTCTGGCTCCCACTGATAAACTGGCATTTGGTACTCGACTGGCGGCTCGGGCACGGGCACCTGTGGTTGGGCCAAGCCCCAATATGCGTAGATGTCCGAGGGCATAATAGTGTACCTTTTTGCATGAAGGTCGAACAAAGAAGGAGCAGGCAAAGTAATAGTTTCTCGAGTACCCTAACTAAATACCAGGTTATAAATCATCCGTCTACTAGCATCTCTATCCAGAAAATCATGGCGAACCATGCTATCATAATCCAGATATTTCTCAGGAAGAAGCATCTCTTCTTCCTCGTGAAGTCTAATAGGTATCTCAAAGTGTCTAGCAAGACGATTAGCATAGATACCTCCATACACGACACCTTTGGAATGGTTTGTGTTCAACCGCTGAGCTACTATAGCACCTAGGCTATAAGTCTTATCGTTATAAAGGACTTCGCGCAAAACTGCAAGGTCTGGAGAGCTAAGTGATCCAGCCTTCCAACGACCACTCAAACATTTTCCCACAAATAATGAGAAGTACCGAAGCGCAGGAAAATGTATGCTAGCAATTCTAGCGCGAGACAATCCTCTCTCCTCTCCAACAGCAATAGTACCTATGAAATCCTCCAAGTCCCATGGACTAGGATCATGAATATCCCCAACATAAGGTAATTTGCATACATTGCAAAAATCATGTAGTGTCATGCACTAGGGGATGTCGTATAACATGAACTCAACCATGGGAGGATTCTTCCTCAGATAAAAGTTGAAGCTTTGAACGAAAATATTGGTGAGTAGGAGGTATCGTGAGCACTTATCTTCAACGAACGCGGTAAGACCTGCGTTCTCCACCAAGTAATAAAAGTATTCATAAAGCCCAGCAGCGCGCAAAAATTCATCACTTGGCCACTCGCACACTCAAACTTCTGTTACTCGAGGAACCACGTACTTGGGGTGGTTCTTCTCATTCTCCTTGGGGTTACGGCTTGAAGAGCCTCTCAAGAACCTCCTCATCTTTTCCTTTTTCTAACTCTGAAAAATTCTGAAATTTTTAGAGACTTCGGAAGAAAAGTGAGTAAGGATGAACGCAACTCATAGAAACTACTCCTACTAGTGCCTAGAGACCGTATCACACACTAAAACTACTTGGGACCAGCTAAAATCACTATTTCAAGCTCAAGAACAGGGTCACCAAGGTAGCAAGAATACGCGAAGGATAAAGCACTAGAGTAGAAACTAATTGGAGAATGAAGGAGTTACCTACCAAGGAGTAATTTCCCCAAAACGGTTCGGAGAATGGTGCTTTGAGCAAGGAGATCGAAAATCACTGCCAAATGAGCAAGAACATGGGTTTGAGTTGCGAAACGATTTTTTCTAGAGGTAGAAGAAGAGGATGGGAGCTGGAATGAGTGGAGGGGTCCCTGTGGGCCCCACAAGCTTGCTTGCCGCGGCGAGGGGGAGGCCGCGGTGACAGGGCTTGTGGCCCACTGGTGTGGCCCCGAGGCCAGCTCTCAGTCCCAGTATTTTTCAAATATTCCAAAAAAAATCATACTAGATTTTGAGGACCATCGGAGAACTTTTATTTTCGGGGTACTTTTCCACTGGACGTTAAGACAGAAAACAGGGAAACCTAAACTAAACCTATCATTTTTCTTCTAAGCAACAGAAAGTGAAAGCTTAAAACAGAGGTATGTGACTCTTTGATTCATCCATTTCATGGTCATCGAAAGAAATCCATTAATGGGGTTGATCAAATCCTCATGAAAAAACCTTTCCGAATCGCAAAGGGAAACGAAGAATTGTTGAATAGCCACTAAGGCACCTCAATGGGGATATGTATCTCCCCAACAAGCAAATCATACTTCATCTTGACACGAGGAATAGGGCATTCAAAGCTCCCAATAAGAATCGATGAAGTTTTTTCGGTAGCATTGATGCAATGTACTTGATATCGCTTCTTCGGAAAGTGCACTGCATGCTCATTACCGTTGACATGGAAAGTGACATTGACTTTGTTGCAATCTATAACAGCCCCTGGCGTGTTTAAAAAGGATCTTCCGAGGATGACAGCCATGGCATCGTCCTCGGGAATATCCAAGATAACAAAGTGTGTTAAGATAGTGGTGTTAGCAACCATAACATGCACATCCTCGCAAATGCCGACAGGGAAAACAGTTGATTTGTCGGCCATTTGCAGAGAGATTTCAGTGGGTGTCAACTTATCCAGTTCAAGTCTACGATAAAGAGAGAGCGGCATAACACTAACACCGGCTCCAAGGTCACATAAGGCAGTTCTTATGTAGTTTTCTTTAATGGAGCAAGGTATAGTGGGCACTCCGGGATCACCAAGTTTCTTAGGAGTTCCACCTTTGAAAGTGTAATTGGCGAGCATGGTGGAGATCTCAAGATCTGGTATCTTCCGTTTATTAGTCACGATATCATTCATGTACTTGGCATACGGAGACATTTTGAGCATATCAATTAACCGCATCTGCAGAAAGACGGGTCTTATCATTTCAATAAAGCGCTCAAAATTCTCATCATCCTTTTTCTTGGATGGCTTAGGAGGAAAGGG
Organism: Hordeum vulgare subsp. vulgare; assembly: GCF_904849725.1. Taxonomy (NCBI): domain Eukaryota; kingdom Viridiplantae; phylum Streptophyta; class Magnoliopsida; order Poales; family Poaceae; genus Hordeum; species Hordeum vulgare. The sequence goes on from NC_058523.1 coordinate 50,437,180, forward strand.
CATAGGTCTCTGAACCCATGGCTCCCTTTCTTTACCATGCTTCCTAGCAGTGAAGTCATTCTTATCGTATCTCTTAGGTTGTGGGTTATCAGGATTAACCGTAGGTTCAATCTCCACATCCTCATCATTGCTAGGTTGAGAATTATTATGAACATCGCTGTCCATATTGTCACCAGGTTCATGTTCATCACCAGATTGTGTTTCTGCATCAGACGCAGAAATGTCATTTGGTTCTTCAGGTGTGACAAAATTTGGTGAACTGACATGTAGGTTCCTATCATCCTTCTTCTTAGGATGACTGGGTGTATCAACATTAATTCCTTGAGAATCTTGATCAATTCTCTTAGGATGGCCTTCAGGATACAAAGGTTCCTGAGTCATTTTCCTTCCTCTAGTAATGACTCTCACAGAGTTGTCATTTAATTCATTCAGCAAGTCATTCTGAGCTTTAAGTACTTGTTCTACCTGAGTAGTAATCATAGAGGTATGTTTACTCAGAAGCTTCAGATCATTGACATTTCTGTCTACACAAGCACTTAAATGACTAAGCATACGAGTACTTTGTTCCAAATGTTTGCTAACATAATCATTGAAACTCTGTTGTTTGGCAACAAACTTGTCAAATTCATCAAAGCATAAGCTAGCAGGTTTGTCAAAAGGAATATCACTCTCATCAAACCTACACAGAGAATTCACCTCTACTACTTGTATCGTGTTATCGAGGCCATGGATCTCTTCGATAGGTGGTAGATTTTTGACATCTTCAGATCTAATGCCTTTCTCTTGCATAGATTTCTTGGCTTCTTGCATATCTTCGGGACTGAGGAATAGAATACATCTTTTCTTAGGAGTTGGCTTAGGAGGTGGTTCGGGAATAGTCCAAGCATTATCGTTGATCAAGATGTTATTCAGTAGGATCTCAGCTTGTTCTATAGTTCGTTCCCTAAAAACACAACCGGCACAACTATCTAGGTGGTCTCTAGAAGCATCGGTAAGTCCGTTATAGAAGATATCGAGTATCTTATTCTTCTTAAGAGGGTGATCAGGCAAAGCATTTTGTAGCTGGATGAGCCTCTCCCAAGCTTGTGGGAGACTCTCTTCTTTGAGTTGAGCAAAGTTGTATATTTCCTGCAAGGCAGCTTGCTTCTTATGGGCAAGGAAATATTTCTCACGGAAGTAATAGACCATATCTTGGGGACTACCCACACATCTAGGAGCAAGAGAAGTGAACCAGGCTTTAGCGTCATCCTTTAGAGAGAAAGGAAACAACTTAAGGATATAGTAGTAGCGGATCTTCTCCTCACTAGTGAAAAGGGTGGCTATATCGTGTAGTTTGGTAAAATGGGTCGATATGAGATATTTTTCCGTGTCAGACTCATAACCGTGGAAAGAATCAGATTCGACTAGAGAGATTATCTCAGGGTCGACAGAGAATTCATAATCCTTATCGGTGATAAAGATAGGTGAAGTGGCAAACTTTGGGTCGTATTTCATCCTAGATTTCATATATTTTTCCTTCCACTTGGGAAGTAATTTATCAGCGTCATAAGCATCCTTACACACAAGAAAATCCTCAGCTATCTCTCCCTCCATAACATAACCCTCAGGTATATCAGGCAATTCATATCTAGGAGAGCTAGATCTAGCAGGAGCAAAAGCAGGTTCTATCTCTATAGTATCGGCAGTTTTAGAAGCATCACGAGCATTGGCAGTAACTCTAGCAATATGAGCATCAAGGAATACCCCTAGTGGCATATCAGGAAAAGTAGTATCTCTAGCAATATCAAGCATAGCATCATCAGGAAAAATAGCATCTCTAGCATCATCAGGCAAGGCAGTATCAGGCATAACATCTCTAGCAGTATCAGGCATAGCATCTCTAGCAGTATCAGGCATAGCATCTCTAGTAGTATCAAACATAGTAGCATCATAAGTATCATCAAGCATAGGCGACATATCAAGATTTCTAGCAGGAGGTGCTGTCGCAAACTTACTCATAACTGAAGGTGAATCAAGTGCAGAGCTAGATGGCAGTTCCTTACCTCCCCTCGTACTTGAGGGCAAGACTTTGGTTTTTGGATCTTTCAGATTCTTCATAGTGATCAACATATATAAATCCCAAGTGACTCAGAGAATATAGCAATCCCTTACCTGGCAACGGCGCCAGAAAAATGCTGTTGACGTGCAACTATTCCTGACTTGATGCCTCCACGGCAACGGAGCCAGAAAAGAGTTGCTCCCAATTTCTCAACAATTAGAAATTGTCTTGCAATAGCCCACCAACGCGTGGCATCGAAGCAGTTTTCGAGGGTAGAGTATTCAACCCAAATTTGTTGGTTCGCGCGACGGGAAGTGAAAGAATATTCTCACGTATTAGCAGCTGAGTGTCAGATTCAACCACACCTGAAATATTAGTATCTGCAAGCAAAGTATGAACAACAAAGTAGTATGATAACAATGGTGCCAGAAACAATCTGTTGACGGTAGACTATTCCTAACTGTTGTATCAATGGCGCGAGAAAAAGTATTGTAGCACGTAGCAGCAGTGTAACGAGTAACAGCAGTGGCAAGGAACAGCAGTACTGACAGCAGTAGCAAGTAGCAACAGTAGCAAGTAACAGCAGTAGCAAGTAGCAGCAGAGCAAAAGAAAGTAACACCAGCAGCAAGTAACAGTAGCAGCAACAGCAGTAACAACAGCTAAGCAAAACAAGTAACAATAGCAGCAACAGTGGGACAAACTCGTAGGCAATGGGTCGGCGATTCGTCGGATGATATTCATCATGCAACAGTTATAACACGGAGAGATATGTGCCTAGCTCCCGCTCGTCAATGTGATGTAGGCATGCATTCCGTGTGTCGTCATACGTGCTTAGGGAAAAGAACTTCCATGACATCTATTGTCCATCCCTCCTGTGGCAGCGGGGTCCAAAAGGATAGTACGGGATATTAAGGTTCTCCTTTTAATAAAGAACCGGACCAACACATTAGCACTTGGTGAACACATGAACTCCTCAAACTATGGTCATCACCGGGACTGGTTCCGGTTATTGTCACTTCCGGGTTGCCGGATCATAACACATAGTAGGTAACTACAACTTGCAAGATCGGACTAAAACACACATATATTGATGACAACATAATAATTTCAGATCTGAAATGATGGCACTCGGGCCCTAGTGACAAGCATTAAGCATGGCAAAGTAGTAGCAACATCAATCTCAGAACATAGTGGATACTAGGGATCAATCCCCGTCAAAACTAACTCGATTACATGATAGATCTCATCCTACTCATCACCGCCCAGCGAGCCTACGAATAGATTACTCACGAACGATGAAGAGCTTCAAGGAATTGGAGAGGGAAGAAGGTTGATGATGACGATGGCGACGATTGCCCCTCTCCGGAGCCCAAAACGGACTCCAGATCTACCCTCCAGATGAAGAACGAGATGTGGCGGCGCCTCCGTATCGCAAATGCCATGAAATCTTCTCTTCTGATTTTTTCGGGATGAAAGGGAATAAATAGAGCTGAGTTTGGGGGCGGCAGAGCCACGTGGGCCCCACAAGCTTGGTTGCCGCGGCCAGGGGGGTGGCCGCGGCGACAGGCTTGTGGCCAACTGGCCCGTCCCCTCCGGTGGATCTTTGCGCAGGTATTTTTCATAATTTCCAGAAATATTCTCCGTAAATTTTCAGGACGTTCCGAGAACTTTCATTTCTGCACAAAAACAACACCATGGCAATTCTACTGAAAACAGCGTCAGTCCGGGTTAGTTCCATTCAAATCATGCAAATTAGAGTCCAAAACAAGGGCAAAAGAGATTGGAAAAGTAGATATGATGGAGACGTATCAGATAGCTAGCGAGATGTTTCAAACGTCATACACCATGCTAGATCGTTGCACATCCCAGTACACTATCGGAGGCATTTCCTATGGAGTCATCATTGTGAGTTTTGAGCTGTGAGTAAATAAAAGTGTGATGATCATCATTATTAGAGCATTGTCCCATGTGAGGAAATAAAAAAAAGCGGCCTAAGAGCCCAAATGAAAAGAAAGAAGAGAGAAAAAGAGAGAAGGGACAATGGTACTATCTTTTTCCACACTTGTGCTTCATGTTAGCACCATGTTCTTCATAATTGAGAGCTTATTGCTTTGTCAATACCATATGCTAGTGGGACTCTTCATTGTATAACTTGGTTTGTATATTCCAATGATGGGCTTCCTCAAAATTTCCCTAGGTCTTCGTGAGCAAGCAAGTTGGATGCACACCCACTAGTTTTCCTTTTGAGCTTTCACATACTTTTAGCTCTAGTGCATCCTTTGTATGGCAATCCCTACTCATTCACATTGATATCTATTAATGGGCATCTCCATAGCCTATTGATACGCTGAGTCAGTGTGACCATCTCCTCCTTTTTGTCTCACAACCACCACCACACTCTATTCCACCTATAGTGCTATATCCATGGCTCGCGCTCATGTATTGCGTGATAGTTATAAAAAGTTTGAGAAAGTAAGAGTGCGAAAACAATTACTTGGGCAATTCCGGGGTTGTGCATGCTTTACATTAGTTGTGTGAGGATGATGGAGCATAGCCAGACTATATGATTTTGTAGGGATAACTTTCTTTGGCCTTGTTATTTTGAAAGTTCATGATTACTTTGCTACTTTGCTTGAAGTATTACTGTTTTCATGTGAATATAAAACTATTGTTTTGAATCTTACGGATCTGAACATTCATCTCATGTGAAAGAAGTTGCAAAGGACAACTATGCTAGGTAGCATTCCACATCCAAAATTCATCGAGGACGAGCAGGAGTTAAGCTTGGGGATGCTTGATACGTCTCCAACGTATCTATAATTTTTGATGGTTTCATGCTATTATCTTGTCAAACTTTGCATGTTTTGCATGCCTTTTATATATTTTTTGGGACTAACTTATTACCTCAGTGCCAAGTGCCAGTTCCTGTTATTTCCATGTTTTCGACCCCTTTCAGAGGAGATTTTGAAACGGAGTCCAAACGGAAGAAAATCCCCGAAAAGATTATTTCTGGAACGGAAGAAGATCGGGAAGCTTGGGAGCCAAGGCAGGGGAGCCTCAGGGGCCCCACAAGACCCCACCCTGCAGCCAGGGGGGAGGCCGCGCCATCCAGGCTTGTGGGCCCCCTGGACGCCCTTTGCCCTAGGTCTTTCGCCTATATATTCCCATAAATTCCAGAAAAAATCAAGAGATCATCGAAAGTACTTTTCCGCCGCCGCAAGCTTCTGTCTCCACAAGATCCCATCTGGGGCACGTTTTGGTGCCTTGCCGGAGGTGGTATTCGGACACGGGGGGCTTCTCCATCAACACCATGACCTCTCCGATGATGCATGAGTAGTTCACCATAGACCTACGGGTCCATAGTTAGGAACTAGATGGCTTCTTCTCTCTCTTGGATCTTCAATACAAAGTTCTCCATGATCTTCATGGAGATCTATCCGATGTAATCTTCTTTTGCGGTGTGTTTGTCGACATGTGATGAATTGTGGATTTATGATCAGATTATCTATGAATCTTATTTGAGTTTCTTCTGATCTCTCTTATGCATGATTTCATATCCTTGTAATTCTCTTCGAGTTGTGGGTTTTGTCCGGCCAACTAGATCTATGATTCTTGCAATGGGAGAAGTGCTTGGTTTTGGGTTCATACCGTGTGGTGACCTCACCCAGTGACAGAAGGGGTAGCGAGGCATGCATCATGTTGTTGCCATCAAGGGTAAAAAGATGGGGTTTTCATCATTGGTTTGAGATTATCCCTCTACATCATGTCATCTTGCTTAAAGTGTTACTCTGTTCGTCATGAACTCAATACACTAGATGCATGTTGTATAGCGGTCGATGTGTGGAGTAATAGTAGTAGATGCAGAAAGTATCGGTCTACTTGTCTCGGACGTGATTCCTATATGTATGATCATTGCCTTAGATATCGTCATGACTTTGCGCGGTTCTATCAATTGCTCGGCAGTAATTTGTTCACCCACCGTAACACTTGCTATTTTGAGAGAAGCCTCTAGTGAACACTATGGCCCCAGGGTCTACTCCACACCATATTTTCAGCCTTACACTTTTTACTTCGTTGCACTTTCCGCCTTAAGATCTCACTTTGCAAACAATCTTGAAGGGATTGACAACCCCTTTGAAGCGTTGGGTGCAAGCTTGTTTGTTTTTGCGTAGGTACTCTAGACTTGACGAGACCCTCCTTCTGGATCGATACCTTGGTTCTCAAACTAAGGGAAATACTTACTGGTCCTGTTGTTCATCACCCTTTCCACTTCAAGGGAAAAACCAACGCAAGCCCAGCCTCTGTCAACGTGTCAATTTCTGGCGCTGTTGTCTGTGGGGTAGCAAGGGTCCGCGGTCACCACGGAGGTCGAGGCCTGGGGAGGAAGAGCGCTACTCTAACGCCTCCGCCTTTCCCGGGGCTTGCTCCTATGGCGGCCCTCCATGTTGCTTTAGGGGCCCCCTCGTGTGCTTCTTGACTGCTGCGAAGGTCGCTCCGCTTCGAGCGACGGACATCACGGGGACAGCGGTGGCAGTGGGGTCAAGTCGGAGTACGATCCCCCGAACCCCGACTGGCTGCTGGCCCTGCCGCCGGCGCCCGCTCACGCCTCTCCCCTCCTTGCCGGGCCCGCATCGACGCCTTGTCTTCGAGGCGGTGCGACCATTGGATCTGACCCCTTCACTTATTCCAGCGTTGCTCTTCACTGCACAATGCTAGTCCGGGAGGGGCCAACCTGGGTTGCGCAATGGGCCGACCCGATTTTTGTCTTTTTGAGTTTTGCTCCTCCGGGTAGGTATATCCTCGTCAAAAGACAGAGTCTTTAGGTTAGGATAACGATGCTATGTAAGCAAATTCAAATGTATCCATTCAGATGCATGAAAAGACTTTTTCCCCTCTTCCGATTCCGTTCATTGTATGATTTGTTTTTGCATAATCTGGGAGCTTGCCGGCAACTACCCGCAAGGCTCCTTGCCGCGTTCAGTGCAACCATGGAAATCACCAAGCGCAGCTTGAGACGAAATCGGGTGCGACGTAGCCGCTTTCTCTGTTGATCAGGTTCGCAACTGTTTGAAGGTGCTCTGTGGCCATTCTGGTTGTTTGAACGAGTTCAAAACAAAGACAAGGTGCACCGAACTTTGGGAAGGTCCCAGTAAGCGCAAGCTCCACACACAAAGATTGGAAACTTTCGAAGGGAAAAAGAAGATAATCTATCTACCTCAGATCTGAATTTTAAACATAAAAACTTATCTGCTCACGCCGTGGTTGTAGGGCGTCTGAGTCTTTTGCCAGGGCGTCGGGGCCCTCGGCAAGCAGGGAATCATCGCACCCGTCGGCTTTTTCCTCCAGCAAAGTCTACTTGCCGACGGTCCTTGACCGTCGTTTGGAGGAAAAGCCGTCCAGGGTGTAACCACTTTGCTTTTCTCTTGCTAGGATGTGCTTGGGGAGCCCCCGAGCGCGTCTTTGGGAGGTGATGCGACGCTCTCAGGGGTGCAACACTCGCACTAGAGCGTGCGCCGGGGATTTGGGAACCTGTGGTGCATCCTCAATGACTATGCATCGCTCCGCAGAGGTGCGTCCGCCGGAGTATGCGCCGTGGCCTCTGTGAATCGCCCACGCACGCCCTCGACAGCTACGCGTTGGCCCCCGAGCGACGCATCGGCCTGACGATGCTGCTCTTGGAGCCTCCGCCTCACTGCCCCGCGCGCGCGTGTAGCAGCGCCCTCGCGCAGGCCTTGGGAAGCCGTAGCAGAACATAGCGTCCGACGCGGTACCCCGTTTCCCGGGGAACACGGCGTGGCGCCCAAACTTTGAAGAATTCGGTGCTGAGTTTGCTCTGGTCTACGCACAACTCCACACCCCCTATCTGGCGCGCCGAAGATGTCGGCGATGCTAGGCCGACACCTATGTGAATCAACATGAGACCCTTGTGATCGTAGGGCGGGGAAAGAGGACGTCAAGAGCAGAGCTAACGATCAACACCCGACAAGCCTTTTTACCCAGGTTCGGGCCGCTTACGCGTAAAACCCTATGTCCTGCTTGTCTGATCGTATTATGCGTTTTGTTGTTCGTTACAGTGACTGATGATAATCGTCTTCTGGCCAATGTCCAAAGAGTTTAACCCCTTGTGAATGAGCTAAGGGCCTCCTTTTTATAGGCAAAGGGGTCACCTACAGTGCTCGGTGGTAGGTTCACGAGAAGTTACAGTGAACCTAGAGAGGTGCTTATCCATCTACCGCTGTCAGTTGCATTAAATGCATGCATTGTCCTTGTCAGCAATGTGCTGGTGAAGACACGTGTCCAGGCGCTTTGACACCTGGAATCCTGCGCTGGCGCATGCGAAATGCGCTGGAACTTGGGGGCGGTGGCACTCCGGCAAGGGCGGTTGCCCTCTAGTGCCCAGCCCGTCATCTCGACAAGGGAGCTTGCTGGGGCCTTGGGTGTTCGTCCCGGCAAGGAAGCTTGCCGGGGGGGCTTCGGTTGCCATCCCGACAAGGGAGGCTTGCCGAGGTCTTGTGCTTGGTGAGTTCATCACACCCACTAAACGGGCGTGGCCTTGGTTATCTTCCCGGCAAGGCAGGCTTGTCGGGGCCTTGGTAATCTTGGGGGTGCATCTTGTCTTGATCCTGCCACGCCCTGCCGTTAGGGGCTCTTTGCGCCCGTGCACAAGTCTGGGGCACTAGGGACCCCAGTCTTTAGTGCGCCGACACATGTGCATTTTACTTAGGCATATGTGGGTTGCTTGACATTTCAGCTATAGTTGGTAGATTACATGTCAAGCTGTTTGAGATGTAAGCTACAGTGGGTAGCTTACATGCCAACCTGAACGTAGCTTGTGAGCTAGGCTATGCTTGTCCCCTGGGGCGCTTTATAAATCAATGCCAAGGGGACAAATTACACTATAGATGAAACTGCATGACGCCGGTTCAACGCACTACTACTTGTCAACAGTGCGCTGCCGCACGGTAGGGTCGTCTCGATCGCACGTGTCCGATGGAACGTTATAGTTGACTTCGGGCAACCGTTTGGCTGGCACAGCCGGCTGGTCGGAGCAATCGGCCGTGGGTGTGAATTGGCGCAGCTGACCCGGGTGGGCGCGACCTCATTTGACTCGCAGTCTTCGGGGTACCCGGGGGTCATCCCGCTGTTAGTAGCCTACGAGCCTCCTAGCGACTCGAAGAGCCGGACGGAGGATTTTCGCAGTCGTCTTTGTTGCAAAAGTTGTTGATGACAGTTGATTGCGGGATGGGGACGATGCGACTTGCTTCGAGTGGGGGCACGCCAGCGCACCCACTGGGTGTAGCATCCGAGACTCCGGGCGACTCGAAGAGTCGGGTGGAGGGTCTTCATTGTTGCTGAAGCACACGGTGTCATCGAGGTTGTCGGGTGGGTGCAGGGCCCTCCCGGGCACGAACGCTAGGTCCGTCGAGTGATGGTCCTGGGGACCTGCCAGGCACGGACGCGGGGTCCGTCGGCTGGTGGGCGCGGGGCCTTGTCGGGCGTGAACACGGGGTCCGTCGACTGATGGACACGAGGCGCTGTCGTGCATGGACGCGGAGTCCACGGACTCGTGGGCGCGGGGTCCGTCGACTGATAGGCGCAAGGCAATGTCGTGCATGGACGCGGAGCCCACCGATTGGTGGGCGCCGGGCCCTGCCGGGGATGGACACAGAGTCCGCCGGCTGGCTGTTTCCTGCGGGGGCGCGTAAGCGCACCCGCTAGGTGTAGCCTCCAAGCCTCTGCGCGACTCGAAAAGTCGGGCGGAGGGTCATCGATGTTGCTGAAGAAGACGGTGCTGTCGAAGATGTCGTGCACGAACGCGGAGTCCACCGACTGATGGGAGCGGGGCCCTGTTGGGCGCAGATGCGGGGTCCACCTGCTGATGGGCGTGAAGCACCATCGTGCGTGGACGTGGAGTTCATCTACTGGTGGGCACGGGGTCCTGCAGGGTGTGGACGTGGAGTCCGCTGGCTGGCGGGTTCCACTGGGGGTGCGCAAGCCCACCCACTGGGTGTATCCTTCGAGCCTCTGCGTGACTCGAAGAGTCAGGCGGAGGGTCTTCGTTTTTGATGAAGCTGACGATGGCGTCGAAGATGTCGGGCATGGACGCGGAGTCCGCCGACTGATGGGCGCGGGGCCTTGCTGGGCATGGACGCGGGTCCGCCGGTGGATGGGCACGAGGCGCCGTCGTGCATGGATATGGAGTCCGTCGGCTGGTGGGCTTGGGGTCGTGCCAGGCGTGGGCACGGAGTCCACCGGCTGCCTGTTTCCAGCTGGGGCGCGCAAGCGCACCCGTTGGGTGTAGCCTCTGAGCCTCCGCGTGAATCAAAGAAACGGGCGGAGGGTCTTCGCTATTGCATAAGCACACGGTGGCGTCAAAGATGTCGGGAGCAGACGCGGAGTGTGCCGACTGTTGTGCGGGGGGCCCTGCCGGGCACGAGGCGGGGTCCATTGGCTGATGGGCATAGGGTGTTGTCGTGCACGCACGCAAAGTTTGGCGGTTGATGGGTGCGAGGTGCTGCCGGTCGCAGAGTCCGCGTGGGACCCCGCATAGCCGGCCAGCCGGAGGAGTCGGGCGGGGAGGCAGGTTGAGCAGCCGGACCAGGGGTCGCTATGTGCTACCTCTTGAGCTTGCGTTGGTTTTTCCCTTGAAGAGGAAAGGGTGATCCAACACAGTAGCAGTAAGTATTTCCCTCAGTTTGAGAACCAAGGTATCAATCCAGTAGGAGTATCAAGGCAAGTCTCCAAAGTACCTGCACAAAAACAACAAACTTGCACCCAACGCTATAAAGGGGTTGTCAGTCCCTTCACGATTGATTGCAAAGAGAGATTTGAAGGAGGATAGTGCAACAGAGTAAAAGTGTAGAGCTGAAAATATGATGTGAAGTAGACCCCGGGGCCATAGTGTTCACTAGAGGCTTTTCTCATCATAGCAAATATTACGGTGGGTGAACGAATTATTGTCGAGCAATTGATATAACCGCGCAAAGTCATGACGATATCTAAGGCAATGATCATACATATAGGCATGACGTCGGAGACAAGTAGACCGATACTGTCTGCATCTACTACTATTAGTCCACACATCGACCGCTATCAAGCATGCATCTAGTGTATTAAGTTCATGATAAACGGAGTAACGCCTTAAGCAAGATGACATAATGTAGAGGGATAAATTCATGCAATAGATATAAACCCCATCTTTTTACTCTTGATGGCAACAACACGATGTGTGCCTTGCTATCCCTTCTGTCACTGGGTGAGGTCACCGCACGGTGTGAACCCAAAACCAAGCACTTCTCCCATTGCAAGAATTATAGATCAAGTTGGCCAAACGAAACCCACAACTCGAAGAGAATTACAAGGATATGAAATCATGCATATAAGAGATCAGAGGAAACTGAAATAAGATTCATAGATAATCTGATCATAAATCCACAATTCATCGGATCTCGACAAACACACCACAAAAGAAGATTACATCGGATAGATCTCCATGAAGATCATGGAGAACTTTGTATTGAAGATCCAAGAGAGAGAAGAAGCCATCTAGCTACTACCTATGGACCCGAAGGTCTGTGGTGAACTACTCATGCATCATCGGAGAGGCAATGGTGTTGATGGAGAAGTCCTCCATTTCCGAATCCCCCCTCCGGCAGTGTACCAAAACGTGCCCCAGATGGGATCTTGCGGAGACAGAAGCTTGCGGTGGCAGATAAGTATTTTCGTGGCTCTCCCCCGTGGTTTCAGATTTTTCGGGGATTTATAGGCGGAAGAGGTAGGGCAAAGGAGCCATGGGGGGCCCACAAGCCTGCTAGGCATGCCCCCCAGGCCGCGGCTAGGGGGCTTGTGGCCTCCCCCGGGACCCTTTGCCTTGGTTCTCAAGCTCCCTCTGTATCTTCTGTTTCGGAAAAAATCTTTTCAGAGGTTTTCTTCCATTTGGACTCCGTTTGATATTCTCCTCTAAAAAGGTCAAAAACACAGAAAAAACAGGAACTGGAACTTGGCATTGAGTTAATAAGTTAGTCCCAAAAAAGATATAAAATGCATACAAAACATACAAAGTTTGAGAAGATAATAGCATGGAACCATAAATTGTAGATACGTTGGAGACGTATCAAGCATCCCCAAGCTTTACTCCTGCTAGTCCTCGAGTAGGGAAGTGATAAAGACTGAATTTTTGATGTGAAATGCTACCTAACATATTTTCCCTTTGCAACTTCTTTCATGTGACATGGATGTTCAGATCCGTAAGATTCAAAACAATAGTTTGCTATTGACATGAAAACAATAATACTTCAAGCAAACTAGTAAAGTCGTCATGAACTTTCGAAATAACAAGGCCAAAGAAAGTTATCCCTACAAAATCATATAGTCTGGCTATGCTCCATCATCCCCACAAAACGAATTTAAATCATGCACAACCCCGGTATTGGCCAAGTAATTGTTTTCGCACTCTTACTTTCTCAAACCTTTTCAACTCTCACGCAATACATGAGCGTGAGCCATGGATATAGCATTGTAGGTGAAATAGAGTGTGCTGGAGGTTTTGAGGCAAAAACGAGGAGATGGTCACATCGACTCGGCGTATCAATGGGCTATGGAGATGCCCATCAATAGATATCAATGTGAATGAGTAGGTATTACCATGCAACGGATGCACTTAGAGCTATAAGTGTGTGAAAGCTCAAAAGGAGAACTAGTGGGTGTGCATCCAACTTGCTTGCTCATGAAGACCTAGGGCAATTTTGAGGAAGCCCATCATTGGAATATACAAGCCAAGTTATATAATGAAGATTCCCACTAGTATATGGAAGTTTCAAAACAAGAGACTCTCAATCATGAAGAACATTGTGCTATTATGAAGCACAAGAGTGGAAAAAGATAGTAGCATTGTCCCTTCTCTCTTTTTCTCTCATTTTTTCTTTTTTTTGTTTGGGCTGATTGGCCTCTTTTATTCATTTTATCCTTTTTTGGAGGGCATCTTTGGCCTCTTTTCATTTTGTTTCTCACATGGGACAATGCTCTAATAATGATGATCATCACACTTTTATTTACTCACAACTCAATACTTAGAGCAATGATGACTCTATAGGAAATGCCTCCGGCAGTGTACCGGGATGTGCAACGATCTAGCTTAGCGTATGACGTTGAAACATCTCGCTAGCTATCTTACGATCATGCAATGGCAATCTGAAAGTGACGGCACAAGTCATTAGACAGAACGGTGGGAGTTGCATGGCAATATATCTCGGAATGGCTATGAAAATGCCATAATAGGTAGGTATGGTGGCTGTTTTGAGGAAGGTGTATGGTGGGTTTGTGCACCGGCGAAAGTTGCGCCGCACTAGAGAAGCTAGCAACAGTGGAAGGTGAAAGTGCATCTATACCATGGACTCACAATAGTCATGAAGAACTCATATACTTATTGTGAAAGTTTTATTAGTAATCGAAACAAAATGCTAAACTCATACTCCTAGGGGAAGGGTTGGTAGGTGTTAACCATCGCACAATCCCGACCGGCACACAAAGGATAACAATCAATAAATCAATTGTGCTCCGACTTCCTAACATAGCGGTTCACCATATGTGCATGCTACGGGAATCACTAACTTCAACACAAGTATTTCTAGATTAACGACACCCTAATAACATAACTCTAATATCACCAAATACATGTCTCAAAACTAATTGAGAGGAATCAAACTTCTCTTACTAATCAATGCACAAGAATATGGAAGTTTTTATTGTATCCTCTTTGGATGCCTATCAACTTTAGGACTACTTTCATAGCACAGGCCAATTACCAAGTTACTTAGAGAGAGCACTCTCAAAAAGATATAAGTGAAGATCGAGAGTTCCAATTTCTCCAAAATAAGACACCGCCGTGCTCTAAAAAGACGTAAGTGAAGCACTATAGCAAAGTTATCTAGCTCAAAAGATATAAGTGAAGCACAAAGAGTATTCTAGGAAATTCATGATGCGTGCGTGTGATACGTCTCAAACGTATTTATAATTTTTGATGGTTTCACGCTGTTATGTTGTCAACTTTGGATGTTTTGTTTACCTTTTATCTTTTTTGGGAATAACTTATTAATTCGGTGCCAAGTGCCAGTTCCTGCTTTTTATGTGTTTTTGACTCTTTTCAGATCTGATTTTGGAACGGAGTCCAAACGGAATAAAATCCTCGAAATATTTTTTTCCAGAACGAAAGAATATCGGGAGGCTTGAGGGCCAAGGCTGTGGGCCCACAGGGGGCCCACAAGCCCTGTTGCCGCGACCAGGGGGAGGCCGCGGCAACAAAGCTTGTGGCCCCCCTGGCGCTCCCCTGCCCTAGGTCTTTGGCCTATAAATTCCCTAAAAATCCAGAAAAAATCAGGGCATCCACGAAAACACTTTTCCGCCGCCGCAAGCTTCCGTTTCCGCGAGATCTCATCTGGAGACCCTCCCTAGTGCCCTGTCGGAGGGGACTTTGGAGTTGGAGGGCTTCTACATCAACATCATCGCCCCTCCAATGACGCGTGAGTAGTTCACTTCAGACCTACGGGGCCGTAGTTATTAGCTAGATGGCTTCTTCTCTCTCTTGGATCTTCAATACAAAGTTCTCCATGATCTTCATGGAGATCTATCAGATGTAATCTTCTTTGGCGGTGTGTTTGTCGAGATCCGATGAATTGTGGACTTGTGATCAGATTATCTATGATATATATTTGAGTCTTTGCTGATTTCTTATATGCATGATTTGATATCCTTGTAAGTCTCTCCGAGTCTTGGGTTCTATCAAGACTTTGCGCGGTTTTATCAATTGCTCGACAGTAATTCGTTCACCCACCGTCTACTTGCTTTCATGAGAGAAGCCACTAGTGAACACTACGGCCCCCGGGTCTATTCACACCTATCGTTTCCACTTTCACTTTTACTTTGCTTGTTTACTTTGTTGCTTTCAGTTCTCACTTTGCAAACAAACTATAAGGGATTGACAACCCCTTCATAGCGTTGGGTGCAAGCTCTTTGTGTTTGTGTAGGTGCTTGACTCTTGACGAGATCTTCATTGGTTCGATACCTTGGTTCTCAAAACTGAGAGAAATACTTACCGCCGTTCTGCTACATCACCCTTTCGTCTTCAAGGGAACACCAACGCAAGGCTCCAAGGCCGCGGGGAAATCCTTTGCATATCTGCCAAGGAAGTCTCTAAAGGCGTAGCCGTAGCAGCAGGATTCCTGGCGCCGTACCAGTGCAGGTCTGTTGTCGTAGTAGCAGCGTGTCTCTCTCAAAAAGGTGTGCAGAAAGGATGATTTTGACACAACAAGAAAAGACTCCTATAATACACGACGCTCCAAGCAAAACACATATCATGTGGTGAATAAAAATATGGCTCCAAGTAATGTTACCGATGGATTGAAGACGAAAGAGGGGATGCCTTCCCCGGGCATCCCCAAGCTTAGGCATTTTGGTGTCCTTGAATTTGACTTGGGATGCCTTGGGCATCCCCAAGCTTGAGCTCTTTCCACTCATTATCCCATTGTCCATGAGAACATCACCCAAAACTTGAAAACTTCACTACACAAAACACAAATAGAAACTCGTGATATCATTAGCACAAGAAAACAAACTACCAACTCTTTACGTACCGTAGCAAACTTGATTTCTATTTATATTGGTGTTAGATTACTGCATTCTCACTATTGCATGTCTAGTACCCCCGATACTATCCACAGTTTCATCAAAATAAGCAATCAACACAACAAAAATAGAATCTGTCAAAAACACACCAGTCTGTAGCAATCTGTATACTTCGTATACTTCTGGTATCTCAAAAATTCTGAACAATTACAACAATTAGGGAAATTGGCATATCAACCAGTAGCAAAAAGAATCAAGTCAAAAGCTCTTTCTGGATAGGAATTAAAAATAATTTCGTGAGCGCTAAGTTTCTGTCTTTTTTAGCAAGATCAAACAACCATCACCAAAACTAGTCATAAAGGTTTTACTTGGCTCAAACACAAAAACACAATCATAACAGAATTATGATGGTGTGGACACAACAAAATAGGAAGCAAAAAAGCAAAGATAAATTCATTGGGTTGCCTCCCAACAAGCGCTATTGTTTAACGCCCTTAGCTAGGCATTGATAATTCAATGATGCTCACACAAAAGACAAGAATTGAAGCACAACGTGAGCATCATAAATCATAAGAAAATCACATCTAAGTCTAACATACTTCCTATGCATAGGCATTTTGTAGGAACACAGATTGTCAAGACAACCAATAGTTACCATATGCAAGGAAGAGGAAAGAGACAATAGCAATCTCAACATAACGAGAGGTGATTTAGTGATATGAAAGTTTCTACCACAATATTTTCCTCTCTCATAACAATTACATGTGGGATCATATTCAAATTCAACAATATAGCTATCACATAGGATATTCTTTTCATGATCCACATGCATGCAAAGTTGACGCTCTTCAAAATAGTGGGATTATCATCAACTAAAGTCATGACTTCTCCAAACCCACTTTCAGTATTATTGCAAATATCATATTCATCATGAGTCTTAAACAAATTTTCAAGATCATAAGAAAAATCATCGCCCCAATCATGATTATTGCAACAAGTAGTGGACATAGAAAACTAGCATCCCCAAGCTTTGGGTTTTGCATATTTTTAGCATGATTGACATTAATAGAATTCATAGTGAAACCATTGCAATCATGCTTTTCATTCAAGGAGCCCTCGTGAGTCACTTCATAAATTTCTTCATCACAATTTTCAGATTCACGCATCTCAAGCAAAACTTCATAAAGATAATCTAGTGCACAAATCTCACTAGCAATTGGTTCAACATAATTGGATCTCTTAAAGAGATTAGCAAGTGGGTGAGGATCCATAACAATAGATTTTCAGCAAGAGAAGATGCAAGCGTATTGAAGGCACATAGCACACAAGCAGAGGAAAAGCAAACGAAAGAAAAGGGCAAACGAAAAAGGCAAAAAAATGTAAATTTTTGTTTTTCAGAAGTGGGGGAGAGGAAAACGAGAGGCAAAAAAGTAAATGCAAGAGATGAGTTTGCGACAGTTACTTGGATAAGCTTCACTTAGAATAGTCCCCCGTGCGAGAAATTGACACGTTGAAGGAAGACTATTCTTCACTTGATATTCCCGGCAACGGAGCCAGAAATTCTTCTTGCTACCTCTTGAGCTTGCGTTGGTTTTTCCCTTAAAGAGAAAAGGGTGATGCAACACAATAGCAATAAGTATTTCCCTCCGTTTGAGAACCAAGGTATCAATTCAGTAGGAGTATCAAGGCAAGTATCCAAAGTACCTGCACAAAAACAACAAACTTGCACCCAACGCTATAAAGGGGTTGTCAATCCCTTCACGATTGATTACAAAGTGAGATCTGAAGGCGGAAAGTGCAACAGACTAAAAGTGTAGAGCTGAATATATGATGTGAAGTATACCCGGGGGCCATAGTGTTCACTAGAGGCTTCTCTCATGATAGCAAATATTACGGTGGGTGAACGAATTACTGTCAAGCAATTGATAGAACCACGCAAAGTCATGACGATATCTAAGACAATGATCATACATATAGGCATCACGTCCGAGACAAGTAGAACGATACTGTCTGCATCTACTACTATTACTCCACACATCGACTGCTATCCAGCATGCATCTAGTGTATTAAGTTAATGACAAACGGAGTAACGCCTTAAGCAAGATGACATGATGTAGAGGGATAAATTCATGCAATAGATATAAACCCCATCTTGTTACCATTGATGGCAACAACATGATGCGTGCCTCGCTACCCGTTCTGTCACTGGGTAAGGTCACCGCATGGTATGAAGCCAAAACCAAGCACTTCTCCCATTGCAAGAATTATAGATCAAGTTGGCCAAACGAAACCCACAACTCGGAGAGAATTACAAGGATATGAAATCATGCATATAAGAGATCAGAGGAAACTCCAATAAGACTCATAGATAATCTGACCATAAATCCACAATTCATTGGATCTCGACAAACACACCAGAAAAGAAGATTACATTGGATAGATCTCCATGAAGATCATGCAGAACTTTGTATTGAAGATCCAAGAGAGAGAAGAAGCCATCTAGCTACTAGCTATGGACCCCAAGGTCTATGCTGAACTACTCACGCATCATCGGAGAGGCAATGGTGTTGATGAAGAAGCCCTCCGTGTCCGAATCCCCCTTTGGCAGGGCACGAAAACATGCCCCGGATGGGATCTTGTGGAGACAGAAGCTTGCGGCGGAAAAGTTTTTTCATGGCTCTCTCCCGTGGTTTCAAATTTTTCGGGGATTTATAGGCGGAAGAGGTAGGGCAAAGGAGCCACAGGGGGCCCACAAGCCTATTAGGCGCGCCCCCCCAGGCCGCGGCTAGGGGTTTGTGGCCTCCCTCGGGACCCTTTGCCTTGGTTCTCAAGCTCGCTTCGTATCTTCTGTTCCGAAAAAAAATCTTTTCGGAGGTTTTCTTCCATTTGGACTCCGTTTGATATTCTGCTCTGAAAAAGGTCAAAAACATGGAAAAAAATAGGAACTGGCACTTGGCACTGAGTTAATAAGTTAGTCCCAAAAAAGATATGAAATGCATACAAAACATCCAAAGTTTGACAAGATAATAGAATGGAACCATAAAAAATTATAGATACGTTGAAGACGTATGACTGTGCCGGCCAACCCTGGAGCCGGCCTACCTTGGAGCTGGCCAACTGGTAGCCACACGGACCCGGGAGCTAATCGGGGGTTATCCTTGTGATGGTGGCCTCGAGGTGAGGGGGTTCCCCATGGAAATGGTCATGCAGAAGACATAGTTAGTTGGCACACATATATCAAATGTTTAGTTTTGGCAGTGAAGGTTTATGCAGAGGGTGCCGGCTCTTTTTCATTCGAGCCCTCCTTAAGGTGTTTTCATGTTCTCTCGACTCCTTGGCTTTTGCTCTTGCTAGCCGGACAGTCGGGAGCCGGTCTGTAGCTGAGGGGAAGAGTGGGCTGCGGAATGGAGCGTACAGTACTTGGACTCTGGGAGCAGACTCGACCGAGGAGATACCCACAAACGGAACGAGTGTGTCGCCCAAGCCATTTTCGCCCCGGAAGTTTTTTTGCTGCAGTGACCTCTAGCTCTTTCTCTCGCTAGTCGGACAGCTGCAGTGCGATCTGTAGCTGAGACAAAGAGTGGGCCTTCAGTACTGTGCATGCTACTAAGCGTCTATGGGTGTGAACCTATCGGGCCAAACGGCGAGCCCCAGACCGAGACTAGCTGGCGCTGGGGTGAACAGTAAAGTAGCTGAAATAAATGTGGAGATGGCCTCTCAGGGATGCTCAGGGTATCCATTGTTTGTCGTGTTACGAGGATGGGTGATCGGGAGCTCACATTGATTTTCGCGTAGGTGAGGCGGCTGTTGTCGAAGAGTGTTGACTCCGGCCTGCAGCCGGCGCGGCTTTTTACCAATGGGGCACGTCGGGCACACCCACGGGGTGTCACCCGCTGGGTGTAGCCTCTGGGGCGGTCGATGGGGGTGTCGGCCGACCGTCGAAGTGGACGGGCGATCAGGCCGGTGTCGAGGCAGGCGGGCGGGCCAGCCGGCCAGGCGATGATGAGGTTCGGCCGATGGAGTTGTGACGAAGGCATGTGGCACCCTTTTTTTGGGCCAGCAACTCTTTTTTCTCTTCGGGCAGCCGATTCCTTCTATTCTTCTTCCCGGAGCAGGATGGGGCACACCGGGCGCAGCCGGGGCGGGCAGGCGTGGGCTGGAGCCGGCCTTGGCCAGCGGGAGGAGGCTCGACACGGCGAGCCACAGCGCAACGCGGGAGGCGGCCTCGCCCAATGAGGCACAGGCGCTCCACGTGTGGGAGCGGGGCGGAGTCAACGATAGGCGGGGCCAGCGCACACACGACAGTGCAGCGCGGGTGCACGGGGAGGCATGAGGCAGCAACGCTGCTCGAGGGACGTCGGCCTAGCGGGATGGAGAGCAGGCGGCCACGGGGGAGTCTACGTGCATGTGTTGGAGAGGAGGTGCTGATGGGGAACGTTGCATGGGAAACAAAAAATTTCCTACGCACACGAAGACCTATCATGGTGATGTTCATCCACGTGAGGGAGATTGGATCCACATACCCTTGCAGATCGCTCAGCAGGAAGCGTTAAGAAACACGGTTGTTGCAGTGGAACAACTTCGTGATTCAAATCACTATCGTCCCACGATCCGTCCCGATCTAGTACCGAACGGACGGCTCCTCCGCGTTCAACACACGTACAGTTCGATGACGATCTCCCCCTTCTTGATCCAGCAAGAGAGATGGGGAAGTAGATGAGTTCTCCGACAGCGTGACCGCGCTCCGGTGATGGTGATGATCTATTCCTGCAGGTCTCCGCCCAAGCTCCACAGAAATCCGACCTAGAGGTAGAACTATGAGGTATAGGTTTGAGTTGCACATGGCAAAGTTGTGTCTCAAAAATCCTAAAACCTCTAGTATATATAGGAGGAGGGGAGGGGCTAGCCTTGGGGCTCAAGAGAGCCCCAAGGGCGCAGGCCGAAAGGAGGAGGAGGACTCCAACTCCAATTTGGTTTGGGAAGGAGGAGTCCTCCTCTTCCTTCCCACCTCCCTCTCCTTTTTTTCTTTTCTTTGGGTTTCTTCTTGTGGCGGCATAGCCCACTTGGACTGGCCTCACCAGCCCACTAAGGGCTGGTGTGCCACCCTAGGACTATTGGGCTCACTCCCGGGTGGGTGGGCCCCACCCGGTGACAACCCGTAACCCATTCGTCACTCTCGGTACACTGTCAGTAATGCCCGAAATCTTTCTGGTGACCAAATGAAACCATCCTATATATCAACCTTCATTTCCGGACCATTTTGGAAACCCTCGTGACGTTCGTGATCTCATCCGGGACTCCGAACAACCTTCGGTCACCAACACCTATAACTCAACTATACCGAAACGTCACCGAACCTTAAGTGTGCTGACCCTGCGGGTTCGAGAACTATGTAGACATGACCTGAGACCCTCCCCGGCCAATATCCAATAGAGGGACCTAGATGTCCATATTGGATCTTACATATTCTAGGAAGATCTTGTCGATTGAACCTTTGTACCAAGGATTCATATAATCCCATATAACATTCCCTTTGTCCTTCGGTATGTTACTTGCTCGAGATTTGATCGTCGGTATCCCTATACCTATTTCAATATCGTTACAGGCAAGTCTCTTTACTCGTTCCACAATACAAAATCCCGTGACTAACACTTTAGTCAAATTTGCTTGCAAGGCTTATATTTGATGTTGTATTACCGAGTGGGCCCCGAGATACCTCTCCATCACACGGAGTGACAAATCCCAGTCTTGATCCATGCTAACTCAACAGACACCTTCGGAGATACCTGTAGAGCACCTTTATAGTCACCCAGTAACGTTGTGACGTTTGATACAAACAAGTCATTCCTCCGGTGTCAGTGAGTTACATGATCTCATGGTCATAGGAATGAATACTTGACATGCAGAAAACAATAGCAACAAAATGACACGATCACATGCAACGTTTATAATTTGGGTTTTGTCCATCACATCATTCTCCTAATGATGTGATCGAGTTATCATGTGACAACACTTGCGTATGGTCAGAAAACCTTAACCATCCTTGATCAACTGGCTAGTCAACTAGAGGCTTACTAGGGACATTGTTTTGTCTATATATCCACACATGTATCTATGCTTTCATTCAATACAATTATAGCATGGATAATAAACGATTATCTTGAAACAGGAAATATAATAATAACTATTTTATCATTGCTGCTAGGGCATATTTCCAATAGGGGCTAGGCCGCCAGTTGCAAGCACGTCGACGCATCGTGTCGGCATGTGGCCTTGCGGCCGGGGAGGAGGGTCGGGCGCGCAGGGCGCATGACCGGAGGGGCCAACCCCGACTATAGTAGAGGCAGCGGAGGAGGCGAGCATGCGAACCAGCGGCTGTGGAGGCGGAGCGAGACACGGCCAAACAGGCACGCGGACGGAGAGAGGGAAAATTCGGGCAGTTGGCAGTGGGCGGCAACAGGTGGCGGAAACGACAAGGAGCCGCCGGAGTTGGTCTGAGCCGCGGGAGCCGGCGCACACGATGAGGAGCTCTAGGCGCGACGATCCGTCCCGTGGCGTGGGGTGGAGCTGGCCCCGAACGGGAGGCCAGGCGGGCGATGGCGTAGGAGGAGCCGCGAGCCGGCGGGGGCGCGACAACAGGTCGGCAGCCCGGCTACGGGGGCGACAACTTACGAGGCCGGCCCGGAGGAAGCAAGGCGGTGTTGGAAATATGCCCTAGAGGCAATAATAAGTTAGTTATTATTATATTTCTTTGTTCATGATAATCGTTTCTTATCCATGCTATAATTGTATTGATTGGAAACACAATACTTGTGTGGATACATAGACAAAACACTCTCCCTAGTAAGCCTCTAGTTGACTAGCTCGTTGATCAAAGATGGTCAAGGTATCCTGACCATAGGCAAGTGTTGTTACTTGATAACGGGATCACATCATTAGGAGAATCATGTGATGGACAAGACCCAAACTACGAACGTAGGATATTGATCGTGTCGTTTTATTGCTATAGTTTTCTGCGTGTCAAGTATTTGTTCCTATAACCATGAGATCATATAACTCACTCGCACCGGAGGAATACCGTGTGTGTATCAAACGTCACAATGTAACTGGGTGACTACAAAGATGCTCTACAGGTATCTCCGAAGGTGTCGGTTGAGTTAGTATGGATCAAGACTGGGATTTGTCACTCCGTGTGACGAAGAGGTATCTCGGGGCCCACTCGGTAATACAACATCACACACAAGCCTTGCAAGCAATGTGACTTAGTGTAAGTCACGGGACGAGTAAAGAGACTTGCCGGTAAACGACATTGAAATAGGTATGCGGATACTGACGATCGAATCTCGGGCAAGTAACATACCGAAGGACAAAATGGATGACATACGGGATTATATGAATCCTTGGCACTGAGGTTCAATCGATAAGATCTTCGTAGAATATGTAGGATCCAATATGGGAATCCAGGTCCCGCTATTGGATATTGACCGAGGAGTCTCTCGGGTCATGTCGACATAGTTCTCGAACCTACAGGGTCTGCACACTTAAGGTCCGGAGGTTGGTGCATATTTGAGTTATATGGTTGGTTACTGAATGTAGTTCAGAGTCCCGGATGAGATCACGAACGTCACGAGGATTTCCGGAATGGTCCGGAAACGAAGATTGATATATAGGATGACCTCATTTGATTACCGGAAATTTACGATATTACCGGGAATATACCGGGAGTGACGAATGGGTTCTGGATGTTCACCGGGGAACCAGCCCAGCCGGGGGAAGCCCATAGGCCTTAGGGGTGCCGCACCAGCCCTTAGTGGGCTGGTGGGACAACCCGAGAGGCCCAATGCCCGCAGGAACCAAAAAAAAAAGAAAAAAAGGGGAAGTGGGAAAGTGGAGAAGGACTCCACCTTCCAATCCTAGTTGGATTAGGATTAGAAGGGGAGGACTTCCCCGCTTGATTCGGCCGAACCCTTGAGGATCCCTTGAGCCTCAAGGCAAGGTCCCTCCCCTCCCTCCTATATATACAAGGGTATTAGGGCTGATTTGAGACAACTTTACCACGGCAGCCCGACCACATACCTCCACGGTTTTTCCTCTAGATCAGATTTCTACGGAGCTCGGGCGGAGCCCTGCTGAGATAGATAAGCACCAACATCCGGAGCACCATCACGCTACCGAAGAACTCATCTACCTCTTCGTCTCTCTTGCTGGATCAATAAGGCCTAGATCATCGTCGAGCTCTACGTGTGCTAAACGCGGAGGTGTCGTCCGTTCGGCACTAGATCGGAACGGATCGTGCGATGGATCGCAAGACGGTTCGTGCAACGGATCGCGAGACGGTTCGTGGGACGGATCGCGGGAAGGATCATGGGACGGATCACGGGACTGTTCGTGGGACAGTTCGCGGGGCGGATCGAGGGACGTGAGGACGTTCCACTACATCAACCGCGTTTCTTAACGCTTCTGTTGTGCGATCTACAAGGGTACGTAGATCGGAAATCTCCTCCCGTAGACGAACATCACCATGATAGGTATCGCGTGTGCTTAGGAAAATTTTTGTTTCCCATGCGACGTTCCCCAACAGTGGCATCATGATCTAGGTTCATGCGTAGATGTTATCTCGAGTAGAACACACAAGTTTTTGTGGGCGGTGATGTGCGATTTGCTGCCCTCCTTAGTCTTTTCTTGATTCCGCGGTATTGTTGGATCGAAGCGGCTCGGACCGACATTACTCGTACGCTTACGAGAGAATGGTTCCATCGCTACGAGCAACCCCGTTACTCAAATATGACTGGCAACTCTCGGTTTCTCCAACTTTAGTTGAATCGGATTTGACCGAGGAGGTCCTTGGAGAGAGGTTAAATAGCAATTCATACATCTCCGTTGTGGTGTTTGCGTAAGTAATATGCGATCCTACTAGATACCCATGGCAACCACGTAAAACATGCAACAACAACTAGAGGACGTCTAACTTGTTTTTGCAGGGTATGCTTGTGATGTAATATGGCCAACGACGTGATGTCATATATTGGATGTATGATATGATCATGTTGTAATAGTTAATATTGACTTGCACGTCGATGCTACGGCAACCGGCAGGAGCCATAGGGTTGTCTTTAAACTAACATTTGTGTTGGCAGATGCGTTTACTATATTGCTAGGACGTAGCTTTAGTAGTAATAGCATAGCTTACACGACAACCTCGATGACGGCAGATGATGGAGTTCATGATGATGGGGATCATGGTGTGGCGCCGGTGACAAGAAGATCATGCCGGTGCTTTGGTGATGGAGATCAAAGGAGCACTTGATGATGGCCATATCATGTCACTTATGAATTGCATGTGATGTTAATCCTTTATGCCTTATCTTGTTTAGAACGATGGTAGCATTATGAGGTGATCTCGCACTAAAATTTCAAGCTCAAATTGTGTTCTCCCCGACTGTGCACCGTTGCGATAGTTCTTCGTTTCGAGAAACCACGTGATGATCGGGTGTGATAGACTCAACGTTCACATACAACGGGTGCAAAAAAGTTGCACGCGCGGAACACTCGGGTTAAACTTGACGAGCCTAGCATGTACAGACATGGCCTCGGAACACATGAGACCGAAAGGTCGAGCATGAATCATATAGTTGATATGATTAGCATAGATATGCTTACCACTGAAACTATTCTAGACTCACGTGATGATCGGACTTGAGATAGTGGATTTGGATCATGTACCACTCAAATGACTAGAGAGATGTACTTTTTGAGTGGGAGTTCTAAAGTAATATGATTAATTGAACTAATTGTCATGAACATAGTCTAATGGTCTTTGCGAATTAAGATGTAGCTTGCGCTATAACTCTACTGTTTTTATATGTTCCTAGAGAAAATTTAGTTGAAAGTTCATAGTAGCAACTTTGCGGACTTAGTCCGTAAAACTGAGGATTGTCCTCATTGCTGCGCAGAAGGCTTATGTCCTTAATGCACCACTCGGTGTGCTGCACCTCGAGCGTTGTTTGTGGATGTCGTGAACATCCTACATACACGTTTCTGATGACTACACGATAGTTCAGTGCTAAATACTTAATGGCTTAGAAGCAAGGCGCCGAAGACGTTTTGAAACGTCACGGAACATAAGAGGTGTTCTAAAGAGATGAAATTGTGATTTCATGCTTGTGCCCTTGTTAAGAGGTATGAGACCTCTGACAAGATTCTTTGTTCACGAAGTAAAGGAGAAAAGCTCAATCGTTGAGCGTGTGCTCAGATTGTCTGAGTACAACAATCGCTTGAATCAAGTGGGAGTTAATCTTCCACATGAGATAGTGATGGTTTTCCAAAGTCACTGCCACTAAGCTGCTAGAGCTTCGTGATGAACTATAACATATCAAGGACAGATACAATGATCCTTTAGTGATTCGCGATGTTTGACACCGCGAAAGTAGAAATCAAGAAGGAGCATCAATAGTTGATGGTTAGTGAAACCACTAAGTTTCAGAAAGGCAAGGGCTAGAAGGGATACTTTGTGAAACGGCAAAACAGCTGCTGCACTAATGAAGAGACCCAAGATTAAAACCAAACCCGAGACTAAGTGCTTCTGTTATGAGGGGAACGGTCACTGAGGCGGAGCTACCCTAGATGCTTGGTAGATAAGAAGGTTGCCAAAGTCGAAAGAAGTATATTTGATATACATGATGTTGTTGTGTACTTTACTAGTACTCCTAGTAGCACGAGGGTATTGGATACCGGTTCGGTTGCTAAGTGATTAGTAACACGAAATTAAAGCTACGGAATAAAAGGAGACTAGCTAAAGGCGAGGTGACGATACGTGTTGGAAGTGTTTCAGAGGTTGATATGATCAAACATCGCACGCTCCCTCTACCATCGGGATTGGTGTTAAACCTAAATAATTGTTATTCGGTGCTTGCGTTAAGCATGAACATGATTGGATCGTGTTTATTGCAATACGATTATTCATTTAAAGAGAATAATGGTTACTCTATTTGCTTGAATAATCACCTTCAATGGTTTATTGAATCTCGATCGTAGTGTTGCACATGTTCATGATATTGGTGCCAAAAGATAGAAAGTGATAATGATAGTACCACTTATTTGTGGCACTGTCGCTTGAGTCATGTTGGTACAAATTGCATGAAGAGGCTCCATGCTGATGGATCTTTATACTCACCTGATTTTGAATCACTTGTGACATGCAAATCATACCACATGAGCCAGGCCTTGTTTTCATTGAGATGAAACAAGATAGTAACTTGTTGGAAGTAATACATTTTGATGTATGCAGTCCAATGGGTGCTGAGGCACGCAGTGGATATCATTATGTTCTTACTTCAATGACGATTTGAGTAGATACATGAGTATTTACTTAATGAATCACAAGTCTGAAATATTGAAAAAGTTCAATTCTGTTTTAGAGGGAAGTTAGTCACAACAAGAGGATAAACTGTCTACGATATGATCATAGAGATGAATATCTGAGTTCCGAGTTTTGGTACATAGTTAAGACAATGTGGAAGTTGTTTCGCAATTCATGCCACCAAGAACACCATTGCCACGACCTATTTGATATGGTGCATGCTATGATGTCTCTTATCGAATTACCATTATCATTTCTCGGTTATGCATTAGAGACAACCGCATTCACTTTAAATAGGGCACCGCATAATTCCATTGAGATGACACAGTATAGACTGAGGTTTAGAGAAATCTAAGCTGTCGTTTCTTGAAAGTTTGGGGCTGTGACACTTATGTGAAAAAGTTTCAGTGTGATAAGCTCGAACCCAAAGCGGATAGATGCATCTTCATAGGATATCCAAAACAGTTGGGTACATCTCCTATCTCAGATCCGGAAGCAAAGTGTTTGTTTCTAGAAACGGGTCCTTTCTCGAGGAAAGGTTTCTCTCGAAAGAATTGAGTGGGAGGGTGATAGAACTTGATGAGGTTATTGAACCATCACTTCAACTAGTGTGTAGTAGGGCGCAGGCAGTTGTTCCTGTCGCGCCTACACCAATTGAAGTGGAAGCTGATGATGGTGATCATTGAGCATCAGATCAAGGTACTATAGACCTCGTAGGTCGACAAGGTCACGTACTACTATAGAGTGTTATGGTAAACCTGTCTTGGAGGTCATGTTGTTGAACAACAACGAACCTACGAGTTATGGAGAAGAAATGGTGGGCCCGGATTCCGACAAATGGCTGGAGGCCATGAAATCCGAGAGAGAATCCATGTATAAAACAAAGTGTATACTTTGGAAGAACTGCTTGATGGTAGCAAGACTATTAAGTAAAGATGGATCTTTAAAAGGAAGACAAACGATGATGGTGATAAGTCACTATTAAGAAAAGCTCCACTTGTCACAAAGCTGTTTTCGACAAGATCAAAGAGTTGACTATGATGTGACTTTCCCACTCGTAGCGATGCTAAAAGCCTGTTGGAATTATGTTAGTAGTTGCTGCATTATTTGTGAAATATTGCACATAGGAAGTCAAAACATTGATTCCTCGACGGTTTCCTTGAGGAAAGATTGTATCTGATGCAATCAGAATGTTTTGTCAATCCTAAGGATACTAACAAGTATGCAAGCTTCGGCGATCCTTCAATGGACTGGTGCAAGCATCTCGGAGTTGGAATATACACTTTGATGAGATGATCAAAGATTTTGGGTTTGTGCAAGGTTTATGAGAAACTTGTATTTTCAAAGAACTGAGTGGGAGCACTATAGAATTTGTGATAAGTATATGTGGTTGACATATTGTTGATGAGAAGTAATGTAGAATTTCTGTGAAGCATAAAAGGTTGTTTGAAAGGAGATTTTCAAAGGAATACCCGGATTGAGCTACTTGAACGTTAAGCACCAAGATCTATGGAGATAGATCGAAACACTTAATAGAAGTTTCAACAAGATGCATGCCTTGACAAGTTTTTGAAGGAGTTCAAAATAGATCACCAAAGAAGGAGTTCTTGACTGTGTTGTAAGGTGTGAATTTGAGTAAGACTCAAAACCAGATCACGGCAGAATAAAGAGAATAGACGAAGGTCATCTTCTATGCCTTGGCAGTAGACTCTAAAGTATGCCATGCGGAGTACCGCACCTGATGTGTGCCTTGCAACAAGTCTGTTAAGAGGTATAGAGAGTGATCCAGGATTGAATCACTGATCAACGGTCAAAGTTATCCTTAGTAACTAAATGGACTAAGGAATTTTTCTCGATTATGGAGGTGGTTAAAGAGTTCGTCGTAAAGGGTTACGTCGATGCAAGGTTTGACACTAATCTGAATAACTATGAGTAGTGAAACGGATTCGTATAGTAGAGTAGATATTTGGAGTATTTCTGAATAGCACGTAGTAGCAGCATCTATAAGATGAATTAAAGATTTGTAAATCTCACTCGGATCTGAAAGGGTTCAGAACCGTCGACTAAAACCTCTCTCACAAGCAAGACGTGATCAAGCCCCAGAACTGTAAGGGTGTTATATTCGTTAGAATCACATAGTGATGTGGACTAGATTATTGACTCTAGTGCAAGTGGGAGACTGTTGGAAATATGCCCTAGAGGCAATAATAAATTAGTTATTATTATATTTCTTTGTTCATGATAATCGTTTATTATCCATGCTATAATTGTATTGATTGGAAACACAATACTTGTGTGGATACATAGACAAAACACTGTCCCTAGAAGCCTCTAGTTGACTAGCTCGTTGATCAAAGATGGTCAAGGTTTCCTGACCATAGGCAAGTGTTGTAACTTGATAACGGGATCACATCATTAGGAGAATCATGTGATGGATAAGACCCAAACTATGAACATAGCATATTGATCGTGTCGTTTCATTGCTATAGTTTTCTCCGTGTCAAGTATTTGTTCCTATGACCATGAGATCATATAAGTCACTGGCACCGGAGGAATACCTTGTGTGTATCAAATGTCACAACGTAACTGGGTGACTATAAAGATGCTCTACAGGTATCTCCGAAGGTGTCCATTGAGTTAGTATGGACCAAGACTGGGATTTGTCACTCCGTGTGACGGAGAGGTATCTCGGGGCCCACTCGGTAATACAACATCACACACAAGCCTTGCAAGCAATGTGACTTAGTGTAAGTCACGGGATCTTGTATTACGGAACGAGTAAAGAGACTTGCCGGTAAACGATATTGAAATAGGTATGCGGATACTGACGATCGAATCTCGGGCAAGTAACATACCGAAGGACAAAGGGAATGACATACAAGATTATATGAATCCTTGGCACTGAGGTTCAATCGATAAGATCTTCGTAGAATATGTAGGATCCAATATGGGCATCCAGGTCCCGCTATTGGATATTGACAGAGGAGTCTGTCGGGTCATGTCTACATAGTTCTCGAACACGCAGGGTTTGTACACTTAAGGTTCGACGATGTTTTATGCGTATTTGAGTTATATGGTTGGTCACCGAATTTTGTTCGGAGTCCCGGATGAGATCACAGACGTCACGAGGGTTTCCGGAATGGCCCGGAAACGAAGATTGATATATAGGATGACCTCATTTGATTACCGCAAAGTTTTCGATATTACCGGGAATATACCGGGAGTGACGAATGGGTTCCGGATGTTCACCGGGGGGGGGGGGGGGGGCAGCCCACTCGGGGGAAGCCCATAGGCCTTAGGGGTGCCGCACCAGCCCTTAGTGGGCTGGTGGGACAGCTCAAGAGGCCCTATGCATAGGAATCAAAAAAAATAAAAAAAGGAGAAGTGGGAAAGTGGAGAAGGACTCCACCTTCCAATCCTAGTTGGACTAGGATTGGAAGGGGAGGACTTCCCCCTTGGTTCGGCCGAACCCTTGAGGCTCCCTTGAGCCTCAAGGCAAGTTCCCTCCCCTCCCTCCTATATATACTGGGGTATTAGGGATGATTTGAGACAACTTTGCCACGGCAGCCCGACCACATACCTCCACGGTTTTTCCTCTAGATCGTATTTCTGTGGAGATCGGGTGGAGCACTGCTGAAATAGATCACCACCAACCTCCGGAGAGCCGTCATGCTGCCGGGGAACTCATCTACCTCTCGGTCTCTCTTGTTGGATCAAGAAGGCCGTGATCATCGTCAAGCTGTACGTGTGTTGAATGCGGAGGTGTCGTCGGTTCGCCACTAGATCGAAACGGATCATGAGATGGATTGCAAGACGGTTCGTGCAACGGATCGCGAGACAGTTCGTGGGACGGATCGCGGGACGGATCGCGGGACGGATCGCGGGATGGTTCGTGGGGCAGATCGAGGGACGTGAGGACGTTCCACTACATCAACCGCGTTTCTTAACGCTTCTGTTGTGCGATCTACAAGGGTACGTAGATCGGAAATATCCTCTCGTAGATGTACATCACCATGATAGGTATTGCGTGTGCGTAGGAAATTTTTTGTTTCCCATGCGACGTTCCCCAACAGACGGAGCGGGGCTGGGTGAAGGAGTTGGATGGTCGGACGGAGCAGCGCACGACGAGGTTGAGCCATTGGCGATGGTTAGAGCAGAGGTGACGTGCGCGAGCGCGCGACCACGAGAACACGGAGGTGACGAGGACAAGGCGCCAACAGTCGTCGCACGAGACGGAGGCGCTCGAGGAGCCCGTTGAGGTCCGTCCGAGCACGAGAAACGCAGCCGCACGCACGGGTGCCTCCCCTGACGATGCACAGGAGGACGAGCAGAGGCGTTCTAGTATATAGCCATTGTTCGGGAAGAGTATATGAGCATTATACATCCATTATATGGGGCGGGTATTGATGTCTGCTAGAACTACGTCGGTATTTCCCCAAAGAGGAAGGGATGATGCAGTATATCAACGGTAGGTATTTCCCTGAGTGATGAGACCAAGGTTATCTAACCAGTAGGAGAACCTCGTCACACCATGTCAACATCACCTGCACACAAATAACAAATACTAGCAACCCGATGTGTTAAAGGGGTTGTCAATCCCTTTCGGGTACGGCGCCTCAAGATAGGAAAATAACGTGAGGTATAAGTGGTAGATAGGATAAAAAGATCGCGGAACAAATAAATTACAACAAGGTATTTTTGTATTTTTGGTTTAATAGATCTGAAAATAAAAGCAAAGGGAAATAAATCGCAAAGGCAAATATGATGAAAAGAGACCCCCGGGCCATATGTTTCACTAGTGGCTTCTCTTGAGAAAAATAGTAAACGGTGGGAAAACAATTACTGGTGGGCAATTGATAGAACTTCAAATTATCATGACGATATCCAGGCAATGATCATTATATAAGCATCATGTCCAAGATTAGTAGACCGACTCCTGCCTGCATCTACTACTATTACTCCACACATTGACCGCTATCCAGCATGCATCTAGTGTATTAAGTTCATGGAAAAATGGAGTAATGCAATAAAAACGATGACATGATGTAGACAAGATCTATTTATGTAGAAATAGACCCCATCTTTTTATGCTTAATAGTAACAATACATACATGTCGTCTCCCTTTCTATCACTGGGATCAAGCACCATAAGATCGAACCCATCAGAAAGCACCTCTTCCCATTGCAAGATAAATAGATCAAGTTGGCCAAACAAAACCCAAATATCGGAGAAGAAATACGAGGCTATAATCAATCATGCATATAAGAGATCAAAGAAGACTCAAATAACTTTCATGGATAAAAACATAGATCTGATCATAAACTCAAAGTTCAATGGATCCCAACAAACACACCGCAAAAGACTTACATCATATGGATCTCCTAGATACCATTTTATTGATAATCAGGAGAGAGAGTGAGGAAGCCATCTAGCTACTAACTATGGACCCATAGGTCTATAAAGAACTACTCACACATCATCGAAGAGGCACCAATGGACATGATGAACCCCTCTGTGATGTTGTGTAGATTGGATCTGGTGTTTCTGGACTCTGCAGCGGCTGGAATTGATTTCCGTTCCCCCTCCTAGGGTTTCTGGAATATTGGGTATATATAGAGCGAAGAGGCGGTGCAGGAGACAACGAGGAGGGCACAACCCACCGGGGAGCGGGTGGGGGCCCAGGCGCACCCTGGTGGGTTGTGCTCCCGTCGGAGCTCCCCTCAACTGTGTTCCTTGCCCATTGGATGTCTTCTGGCCCAAAAAAATCCACAAAAAGTTTCACTGCATTTGGACTCCGTTTGGTATTGATTTCCTGTGATGTAAAAAACATGCAGAAAACAACAACTGACACTTGGCACCATGTCAATAGGTTAGTACCAAAAAATGATACGAAATGACTATAAAATGATTGTAAAACATCCAAGATTGATAATATAACAACATGGAACAATCAATAATTATAGATACGTTGGATACGTATCTAGATCCCCAAGATTAATTCATGCTCATCCTCGAGTAGGTAAATGATAAAAATAGAACTTTTGTTGTGGAATGTTGCCTAACATGTCCATGACAGTTCTTTTCTTTATGGCATGGACATTTGGACTTTTATATGGTTTAAAGCAATAGTCTAGTTTTGACATGAAGACTTGAATACTCAAGCATACCAACAAGCAACCATGTCTTTAAAAATATCAACACTAAAGCTAGTTATCCCTAGCCCATGATGCTCAACCATTGATGCATTCATGAAACACACTCGAATATTAGCTACACCCAATGCTCAAATACGATCATAGTGCCCCTTAGTTGGTGCGTTATGAGAGAAGATGGATACTCAAATTCAAAATAAAAATGGCATAAATAAAATAAAGGCCCTTTGTAGAGGGAAGTAGGGATTTGTAGAGGTGCCAGAGCTCAAAACGAAAACTCAGAGATAAAAACATTTTGGGAGGCATACTTTTCCACCAACGAAAACAACTTAGGGCTCCCAACACTTTCCATGCTAGATACATCATAGGCGGTTTCCAAACATAAAATAAAGTTGATTTGATTTTTCCACCATTACTTTCACTTTCCATGGCTTGTCCGTATCCATGGGTGCCTTCCATACCAACACTTCCCAAGGAATTTGTTATTTGACAACAAAAATTAAATTCATTTTTTTCATTTCGGGGCTCGCATCCCTAATACCTTTGTCGTACTCTCGTGCAATGACAAGTCAATAAACACTCATCGTGAGAATAACACATCTAGCATGGAAAATATTTGCCAGCCCTCACCGCCTCGCGAGAGGTAGATCACACAAAAGAGAAATTTATTTTGAAAATTAGAGATGGCACATGCGAATTTGCTTAGAACGGCATGGAAGTACCGCATATAGGTAGGTATAGTGGACTCATATGGCAAAACTGGTTTAAAGGGTTTTGGATGCACAAGTAGTGATCATACTTTGTGCAAAATGAAGGCTAGCAAAAAGATTGAGAAGCGACCAACCAAGAAACGAAAAATCTCGTAACCAAGCATTAAGCATAAGTAACACCGAATAATGCACCACAAGTAGGATATAAATTTTGTTGCGTAACTATTGACTTTCGTGCATGCATAGGGAATCACAAACCTTAACATCAATATTCTTACTAAAGCACAATTACTTAACAACATGACTCACATATCATATCGTCATATCTCAAAACCATTACTAAGAATCAAGTTTATTTTGTCCAATGATCTTCATGAAAAAATTTATTATATCCTCCTTGGATATCTACCACTTTGGGACTATTTTCATATGTTGCTTTTGATAAGCTCAAACAAATTTAACTGAAGAACATGAGCATAATTTTTATTTCTCTGAAAATAATCTAAGTGAAGCAAGAGAGAATTTCTTAATTTTTTTACTAAATCCCGAATAAATATAAGTGAAGCATGAGAGCATTTCTTCAAAAATAAAAAAGCGCACCGTGCTCAAAAAGATGCAAGTGAAGTATTAGAGCAAATCCATGGCTCTAAAAATTTAAGTGAAGCATTGGGGCAAGCATAGCATATATTTTTGGCTCTCTAAAAAAGGCGTGTCCAGCAAGGATTCAAGACTTAAAACACAAATCAAAACAAGCAAACACTCATATCATACAATATGCTCCAAGCAAAACTCATAATATGTGACGAATAAAAATATAGTTTCAAGTAAAATACCGAAGGTTGCTAGAAGAAAGAGGGGATTCCACTCGGGGCATCCCCAAGCTTAGTTGCTTGCTACTTCTTAAATATTATTTTTGGGTTCCTCAGGCATCCCCAAGCTTAGCCTTTTGCTAATCCTTATTCCTTCATCCATTGTAAGATCACCCAAAAGTTGAAAACTTCAATCACACAAAACTCAACAAAACCTTCGTGAGATCCGTTAGTATAAGAAAGTAAACCACTACTACAAGTATTGTTGAAAACATATTCATATTTTATTTTTGCATTATATCTAAAGTATGCCAACTTCTCTGTGGCAATAAATCATCAAAGAAAACCATAGAATCATCAAAACAAGCACACAACGCAAAGAAAACAGAATCTGTCAAAAACAGAACAGTCTGTAGCAATTTAACTACTTCGAATACTTATGTAACTCCAAAAATTCTGAAATATTAGGACGACGTGAATAATCTGTTTATTAATCTTCTGAAGAAGGAATCAACTCAAAAGCACTCTTTTGTTAAAACTGGAAAGTAATTTCGTGAGCGCAAAAGTTTCTGTTTTTCAGCAAGATCAAATCAACCTTCACCCAAATCATCCCAAAGGCCTTGCTTGGCACAAACACTAATTTCAACCACAAAACACATCTAATCAGAGGCATATTTGTGTATTTTTTTAAACAGGAAATAAAATATTGGGTTGTCTCCCAACAAGCGATTTTCTTTAAAACCTTTTAGCTCTCACGAAAGACAAGAATTGAAGCACAAAGAGAGCATCATATGGCATGTCAAAATCACATTTAAGTCTAACATACTTCGTATGCATAGGTATTTTACAAGCAAACAAATTATCAAGGGAAGCAAAAACTAGCATATGCAAGGGAGAAGAATAAAGGATTGACAATCTCAACATAACGAGAGGTAAATTAGTAATATGAAAATTTCTAGGACCATATTTTCCGCTCTCATAATAATTGCATGTAAGATCATACTCAAATTCAACAATATAGCTATCATATAAAATTTTCTCTTCATGATCTACATGCATGCAAAGTTGACACTCTTCCAAAATAGAGGGATGATACGTCTCCAACGTATCTATAATTTTTTATGGTTTCATGATATTATCTTGTCAAACTTTGGATGTTTTGCATGCCTTTTATTTATTTTCTGGGACTAACTTATTAACTCAGTGTCAAGTGCCAGTTCCTGTTTTTTTCCATTATTTTGACCCCTTTTAGAGGAGATTTTGAAACGGAGTCCAAACAGAAGAAAATCCCTGAAAAGATTTTTTTTCTGGAACGGAAGAAGAACGGAGAGCTTGGGGGCCAAGCGATAAGAGCCCCAGGGGCCCCACAAGATCCCACCCTTCGGCCAGGGGGGGCGCGCCATGCAGGCTGGTGGCCCCCCTGGAGGTCGCCTGACCTAGATCTTGCACCTATAAATTCCCAAATATTCCCAAAAAATCAGGGGATCATCGTAATCACTTTTCCGCCACCTCAAACTTCTGTCTCCGCAAGATCCCATCTGGGGCACGTTCTGGTGCCCTGTCGGAGGGGGGATTCGGACACGGAGGGCTTCTTCATCAACACCATGACCTCTCTGATGATGTGTGAGTAGTTCACCATAGACATACGAGTCCATAGGTAGTAACTAGATGGCTTCTTCTCTCTCTTGGATCTTCAATACAAAGTTCTCCATAATCTTCATGGAGATCTATCCGATGTAATCTTCTTTTGCCGTGTATTTGTCGAGATCCGATGAATTGTGGATTTATGATCAGATTATCTATGAATCTTATTTGAGTTTCTTCTGATCTCTCTTATGCATGATTTCATATCCTTGTAATTCTCTTCGAGTTGTGGGTTTTGTCTGGCCAACTAGATCTATGATTCTTGCAATGGGAGAAGTGCTTGGTTTTGGGTTCATACCGTGCGGTGAGCTCACCCAGTGACAGAAGGGGTAGCGAGGCACGTATCGTGTTGTTGACATCAAGGGTAAAAAGATGGGGTTTTCATCATCGGTTTGAGATTATCCCTCTACATCATGTCATCTTTCTTAAAGCGTTACTCTGTTCGTCATGAACTCAATACACTAGATGCATGCTGGATAGCGGTCGATGTGTGGAGTAATAGTAGTAGATGCAGAAAGTATCGGTCTACTTGTCTCGGACGTGATGCCTATATGCTAGATCATTGCCTTAGATATCGTCATGACTTTGCACGGTTCTATCAATTGCTCGACAGTAATTTGTTCACCCATCGTATTACTTACTATTTTGAGAGAAGCATGTAGTGAACACTATGGCCCCCAGGGTCTACTCCACACCATATTTTCAGCCTACACTTTTTACTTCGTTGCACTTTCCGCCTTCAGATCTCACTTTGCAAACAATTTTGAAGGGATTGACAACCCCTTTGAAGTGTTGGGTGCATGCTTGTTTGTGTTTGTGCAGGTACTCTGGAATTAATGAGACCCTCCTTCTAGATCGATACCTTGGTTCTCAAACTGAGGGAAATACTTACTGCCCCTGTGCTGCATCACCCTTTCCTCTTCAAGGGAAAAACCAACGCAAGCCCAATCTCCGTCAATGTGTCAATTTCTGGCGCTGTTGTTTGATAAGTAGCATGGGATTATCATCAAATAAAGTCATGACCTCTCCAAACCCACTTCTATAAAAAAAATCATAAGATTGAACACTCTCCAAAATAGTTGGATCAATAATGCCTAAAGTTGACACTCTTCCAAACCCACTTTCATTTACTTTGTTTGCCAGTTGCCTCTCGTTTTCCTCTCCCCCACTTCACCAATTTGCCTTTTTCGTTCGCCTTTTCGTTCGCCCTTTTTCTTGCTCGCTTTTTGTTTGCTTGTGTGCTTGCTTGCTTGCTGAAGTCACCATGAACGAAAACACCAAATTTTGTGACTTCTCGAATACTAATAATAATGATTTTATTAGTACTCCGATTGCTCCCGCCACTAGTCCGGAGTCATAAGAAATCAATGCTCCTTTGCTGAATCTTGTTATGAAAGAGCAATTCTCTGGCCTTCCTAATGAAGATGTCGCATCCCATCTCAATACCATCACTGAGCTTCGTGATATGCAAAAGAAAAAATATGTGGATAATGACGTGATTAAATTGAAGTTTTTTCCTTTCTCGTTGTGAGATCGCGAAAAAACTTGGTTTTCTTCTTTGCCCAAAAATAGTATCGATTCTTGGGATAAGTGCAAAGATATGTGTTGATGCTTTGAAAGTTAGATGTGCTCCTCCCAAAATCAACATGGATGAAACTTTGAAAGCTATGCGTGTTTCCATGATTGAGAGCCAAGAAAGAACCGCCCAAATTTGTGCTAGACGTGAATGGCTTAAAAAGGCGTGTTCTCGTGATGAGAATCACGAAGATCTTAAAGTGCTTGGTGTGACTCCCATTGAATCTTTGTTTTCTTGTGTCAAACCTAATGATTATGGGGCTGGATATGAATCCACTTTGGTTGAAAAGTTCCCCATGATTCGGAGTCCATCTATGTTGATGCAAAAAGCATTAAAAGTGGAGTAGAAGACGTTAAAACTTTGAGTAGTAATGAAATTACAACCGTGGATTTCCAGGAATTCAATTATGATAGTTGCTCCTTGATTGAATGCATTTCTTTGATGCAATCTATGTTGAACTCTCCACACTCTTATAGCCAAAACAAAGCCTTTACCGATCATATCGTCGGAGCTATGATGAAAGCTCTTGAAGAGAAACTTGAATTGGAAGTCTCTATCCCTAGAAAGCTTCATGATGAGTGGGAACCTACCATCGAAATCAAAATAAAAAACTATGAGTACAATGCTTTGTGTGATTTGTGTGCTAGTGTTTCTGCGATTCCAAAGTCTTTATGTGATGTTCTGGGTTTTAATGAGATTGAAGAGTGTTCTCTTAATTTGCATCTTGCTAATTCTACTGTCAAGAAACCCATGGGAAGGATCAATGATGTTCTTATTATTGCAAATAGGAACCATGTACCCGTGGATTTCATTGTGCTTGACATTGATTGCAATCCTACATGCCCTATTATTCTTGGTAGACCTTTCCTAAGGACAATTGGTGCTATCATCGATATGAAGGAAGGGAATATTAGATTTCAATTTCCTTTAAGGAAGGGTATGGAACACTTTCCCAGAAAGAAAATAAGATTGCCTTATGAAAACATGATTAGAGCCACTTATGGTTTGAGCACCAAAGACGACGATACGTGATTCTATTGCTTCTATGCCTAGCTAAGGGCGTTAAACAATAGCGCTTGTTGGGAGGCAACCCAATGAATTATCTTTTTATTTCTGTTTTGTTGCGTCCACACTTTCATAATTCCGTTGTGATTGCGTTTTTTGTGTTTCCTTTTGTGTTTGAGCCAAGCAAAGCCTTTATGATTAGTCTTGGTAATGGTTGTTTGATCCTGCTGGAAAAAGACAGAAACTTTTCGCTCACGAGATGATTTTTCATTTTTATTCAGAAATATATTTTGAGTTGATTCTTTTTTATTTTGATTTATATGCTTTTTCCCCAGACCGTCGTAAGTTTTCATATTTTTTGAAGTTACAGAAGTATACGAAGTATAGAGATTTCTACATACTGGTATGTTTTTCACAGATTCTGTTTTTGTTGGGTTGGTTGCTTGTTTTTGATGAAACTATGGTTAGTATCGGGGGT
This sequence comes from Hordeum vulgare subsp. vulgare, assembly GCF_904849725.1. Lineage (NCBI taxonomy): Eukaryota > Viridiplantae > Streptophyta > Magnoliopsida > Poales > Poaceae > Hordeum > Hordeum vulgare. The sequence continues at coordinate 50,476,574 of NC_058523.1, forward strand.
TACTAGCCACGGGAAAGTGAGAATACAGTAGCCCATCATCAATATAGATAGAATTCAAGTTTTCTACAGTACCAAAAGAAGTGGTAGTTTGTTTCCTTGTACTAATGTTATCACAAGTTTCTGTTTAAGTTTTGTGTTGTGAAGTTTTCAAGTTTTGGGTGACCTTCTCATGGACAAAGAGACAAGGAGTGGAAAGAGCTCAAGATTGGGGATGCCCAAGGCACCCCAAGCCAAATTCAAGGACACCAAAAATCCTAAGCTTGGGGATGTCCCGGGAAGGCATCCCCTCTTTCGTCTTTAATCCATCGGTAACATTACTTGGAGCGTCTTGTATCTTAGGAGTCTTTTTTTTGTCACAATCATCCTTGTTGCACACCTTTTTGAGAGAGAGAGACATGAACTCATCGTGATTTTGCTAGAATGCTCATAGTGCTTCACTTATATCTTTTTGAGCTAGACACTTTTGCTCTAGCGCTTCACTTATATTTTTTTGAGCTAGATACTTTTGCTATTGTGCTTCACTTATATCTTTAGAGCACGGCGGTGCGTGATTTGGTAGTTGGCTTATGCTATGAAAGTAGTCCCATGTGCTAGGTATACAAAGAGGATGCAAAAACCTCCATCTTCATGTGCATTGAGTAGAAAGAAAAGTTTCGATTCCTCTCAATTTGTTTTGAGACATGGATTTGGGAATATTAAAAGCTATGTTAGTAGGGTGTTGTGAATCTAGAAATACTTGTGTTGAAGTTAGTGATTCCCCTAGCATGCACGTATGGTGAACCTCTATGTTAGGAAGTCGGAGCATAATTGATCTATTGATTATCATCCTTTGTGTTGAGGTCGGGATCGGGCGATGGTTTACACCTAGCAACCCTTCCCCTCGGAGTATGCGTTTAGCACTTTGTTTCGATTACTAATAAAAACTTTTGCAATAAGTATGTGAGTTCTTTATGACTAATGTTGAGTCCATGGTATCGATGCACTTTCACCTTCCACCATTGCTAGCCTCTCTAGTGCGGCACAATTCTCGCCGGTGCACAAACCCACCAAATTCCTTCCTCAAAACAGCCACCATACCTACCTACTATGGCATTTTCATAGCCATTCCGAGATATATTGCCATGCAACTACCACTGTTCCGTCTCATGACTAGTGCCGTCACTCTCATATTTCCATTGCTTGATCATACTAGATCGTTGCACATCCCTGTACACTGCCGGAGGCATTTCCTATGGGTCATCATCATTGTGATCTTTGAGCTTTGAGTAACTAAAAGTGTGATGATCATCATTATTAGAGCATTGTCCCATGTGAGGAAATAAATAAATAAAATAGGCCAAAGATCCCAAAAAGAAAAAAAATGTGAGAAAAGAAAAGAAGAGGACTAAGAGCCCAAATAAAAAAATGAGAGAAAAAGAGAGAAGGGACAATGCTACTATCTTTTTCCACACTTGTCCTTCATATTAGCACCATGTTCTTCATGATTGAGAGCTTCTTGCTTTGTCACTACCATATGCTAGTGGGAATCTTTTATATAACTTGGCTTGTATATTCCAATGATGGGCTTCCTCAAAATTGCCCTAGGTCTTCGTGAGCAAGCAAGTTGGATGCACACCCACTAGTTTTCCTTTTGAGCTTCCACATACTTATAGCTCTAGTGCATCTCTTGTATGGCAGTCCCTACTCATTCACATTGATATCTATTAATGGGCATCTCCATAGCCTATTGATACACCGAGTTAATGTGACCATCTCCTCCTTTTTTGTCTCACAACCACCACCATACTCTATTCCACCTATAGTGCTTTATCCATGGCTCGCGCTCATGTATTGCGTGATAGTTATAAAAGTTTGAGAAAGTAAGAGTGCGAAAACAATTACTTGGCCAATTCTGGGGTTGTGCATGATTTACATTAGTTGTGTGAGGATGATGGAGCATAGCCAGACTATATGATTTTGTAGGGATAACTTTCTTTGGCCTTGTTATTTTGAAAGTTCATGATTACTTTGCTAGTTTTCTTTAAGTATTACTGTTTTCATGTCAATAGAAAACTATTGTTTTGAATCGTACGGATCTGACATTCATGCCACGTGAAAGAAGTTGCAAAGGACAACTATGCTAGGTAGCATTCCACATCAAAAAATCATTCTTTATCACTTCCCTACTCGAGGACGAGCAGGAGTTAAGCTTGGGGATGCTTGATACGTCTCCAGCGTATCTATAATTTTTCATGGTTTCATGCTATTATCTTGTCAAACTTTGGATGTTTTGCATGCCTTTTATTTATTTTCTGGGACTAACTTATTAACTCAGCGCCAAGTGCCAGTTCCTGTTTTTGCATGTTTTTGACCCCTTTCAAAGGAGATTTTCAAACGGAGTCCAAACGGAAGAAAATCCCCGAAAAGATATTTCTGGAACGGACGAAGATCGGGAGCTTGGGGGCCAAGCGAGAAGAGCCCCAGGGGCCCCACAAGCCCCCACCCCGCGGCCAGGGGGCGCGCCATGCAGGCTTGTGGGCCCCCTGGAGGTCCCCTGACCTAGATCCTGCGCCTATAAATTCCCAAATATTCCCAAAAAAATCAGGGGAGCATCGTAATCACTTTTCCGCCGCCGCAAGCTTCTGTCTCCGCAAGAACCCATCCGGGGCACGTTCTGGTACCCTGCCGGAGGGGGGATTCGGACAAGGAGGGCTTGTTCATCAACACCATGACCTCTCCGATGATGCGTGAGTAGTTCACCATAGACCTACAAGTCCATAGCTAGTAAATAGATGGCTTCTTCTCTCTCTTGGATCTTCAATACAAAGTTCTCCATGATCTTCATGGAGATCTATCCGATGTAATCTTCTTCTGCGGTGTGTTTGTCGAGATCCGATGAATTGTGGATTTATGATCAAATTATCTATGAATCTTATTTGAGTTTCTTCTGATCTCTCTTATGCATGATTACATATCTTTGTAATTCTCTTCGAGTTGTGGGTTTTGTCTGGCCAATTACATCTATGATTCTTGCAATGGGAGAAGTGCTTGGTTTTGGGTTCATACCGTGCGGTGACCTCACCCAGTGACAGAAGGGGTAGCGAGGCATGTATCGTGTTGTTGCCATCAAGGGTAAAAGGATGGGGTTTTCATCATTGGTTTGAGATTATCCCTCTACATCATGTCATCTTTCTTAAAGCATTACTCTGTCCGTCATGAACTCAATAGACTAGATGCATGCTGGATAGCAGTCGATGTGTGGAGTAATAGTAGTAGATGCAGAAAGTATCGGTCTACTTGTCTCGGACGTGATGCCTATATGCTAGATCATTGCCTTATATATCGTCATGACTTTGCACGGTTCTATCAATTGCTGGACAGTAATTTGTTCACCCACCGTATTCTTGCTATTTTGAGAGAAACCTCTAGTGAACTCTATGGCCCCCAGGGTCTACTCCACACCATATTTTCAGCCTACAATTTTTACTTCGTTGCTCTTTCCGCCTTCAGATCTCACTTTGCAAACAATCTTGAAGGGATCGACAACCCCTTTGAAGCGTTGGGTGCAAGCTTGTTTGTGTTTGTGCAGGTATTCTGGACTTGACGACACCCTCCTTCTGGATCGATACCTTGGTTCTCAAACTGAGGGAAATACTTACTGCTCCTATGCTGCATCACCCTTTCCAGTTCAAGGGAAAAACCAACGCAAGCCCAATCTCCATCAACGTGTCAATTTCTGGCGCTGTTGTTTGAGAAGTAGCATGGGATTATCATCAAATAAAGTCATGACCTCTCCAAACCAACTTCTATAAAAAAATCATAAGATTGAACACTCTCCAAAATAGTGGGATCAATAATGCATAAAGTTGACACTCTTCCAAACCCACTTTCAATATCATATTCATCAAGAGAATTAAATAAGTTATCAAGATCATAAGAAGCATTATCACCCCAATTATGATCATTGCAATAAGTAGAGGTCATGGCAAACTCATCAAATATAGCATCCCCAAGCTTGTGGGTTTGCATATCATTAGCACAATTGATATTAATAGAATTTTACAACAATATCATTGCAATCATGCTTTTCATTCAAGGAAACATCGTGAATCACTTCATCACAATTTTCAGATTCACAAATCTCAAGCAAAACTTCATAGAGATAATCAAGTACACTCAACTCACTAGCAATTGGTTCATCATAATTGGATCTCTTGAAAATATTAGGAAGCGGATGAGGATCCATATCAATAGATTTTTAGCAAGCAAATAGAAGGCACATGGCAACATAAGCAAAGATAGCAAACAAGAAAAAAGGCAAACGGAAAAGAGGGCGAATAAAACAGTAAATTGTATAGAAGTGGGGGAGAGGAAAACGATAGGCAAATGGAAAATAATGCAAATTGCGAGGAGATGAGATTTGTGATTAGGAACCTGGTTGATGTTGAAGATCCTCCCCGGCAACGGCGCGAGAAATTCCTTTTGATGTCTGCTAGAACTACGTCGGTATTTCTCCAAACAGGAAGGGATGATCCAGTATAGCAACGGTAGGTATTTCCCTCAGTGATGAGTCCAAAGTTATCGAACCAATAGGAGAACCTCCTCACACCACGTAAACAACACCCGCACACAAATAACAAATACTCACAACCCACGTGTTAAAGGGGTTATCAATCCCTTTCGGGTACGACACCTCAAGATAGGCAAATAACGTGAGGTAGAAGTGGTAGATAGGATAAATAGATCGTGGAACAAATAAATTGCAGCAAGGTAACTTTGTATTATTTGTTTAATAGATCTGAAAATAAAAGCAAAGGGAAATAGATCGCAAAGGAAAATATGATGAAAAGAGACCCGGGGGCCATAGGTTTCACTAGTGGCTTCTCTCGAGAAAAATAGAAAATGGTGGGAAAACAATTACTGTTGGGCAATTGATAGAGCTTCAAATAATCATTCACAATGATCATTATATAGGCATAATGTCCAAGATTAGTAGACCGACTCTTGCCTGCATGTACTACTATTACTCCACACATCGACCGCTATCCAGCATGCATCTAGTGTATTAAGTTCATGGAAAACGGAGTAATGCAATAAGAACGATGACATGATGTAGACAAGATCTATTTATGTAGAAATAGACCCCATCTTTTTATCCTTAATAGCAACGATACATACGTGACGTTTCCCTTTCTGTCACTGGGATCAAGAACCGTAAGATCAAACCCATCACAAAGCACCTCTTCCCATTGCAAGATAAATAGGTCAAGTTGGCAAAACAAAACCAAATATCGGATAAGAAATACGAGGCTATAATCAATTAGACATATAAGAGATCAAATAAGACTCATATAACTTTCATGGATAAAAACATAGATCTGATCATAAACTCAAAGTTCATCGGATCGCAACAAACACATCGCAAAAAGACTTACATCATGTGGATCTCCAAGAGACATTGTATTGATAATCAAGAGAGAGAGAGGAAGCCATCTAGCTACTAACTACGGACCTGTAGGTCTACAAAGAACTACTCACGCATCATCGGAGAGGCACCAATGGACATCATGAACCCCTCCATGATGTTGTCTAGATTGGCGTCTGGAATTTATTTTTGTCCCCCTCCTAGGGTTTCTGGAATATTTGGGTATTTATAGAGCAAATAGGCGGTGCAGGAGGCCAACGAGGAGGGCACAACCCACCGGGGCGTGCCTGGGGGCCCAGGCGTGCCTTGGTGGGTTGTGCTCCCATTGGAGCTCCCCTCAAGTGCGTGCCTAGCCCACTTGATGTAGGCCCAAAAAAATCCATAGAAAGTTTTGCTGCGTTTGGACTCCATTTGGTATTGATTTCCCGTGATGTAAAAAAACATGCAGAAAATAGCAACTGGCACTGGGCACTATGTCAATAGGTTAGTACCAAAAAATGATATAAAATTACTACAAAATGATTGTAAAATATCCAAGAATAATAATATAACAGCATGGAACAATAAAAATAATAGATATGTTGGAGACGTATCAGGTACATGTAGTGTATGAGCGGCGTCTGACTCCATCTGGCTTATAGATGGGTAGTGGTTGGAAATTATCTAGCTTGTGTATGGTGAATATCCGAGCAGGGTTTATGTGATGAATTCTCACAGGTTCGGCAACGCAGGAGACGTGACGAACAGCCGGTGTCACAACAGTGGCGACGAAGAAGGCGAGGCCGGCCCCGGGGGCGTGTCGATGTTGGGCCCCCGAGCGCTACCGGAGAGGCAGCGGTGACGCCATGGTGATGATGGCGAAAACGGTCCCACCCGGACCACGGTTCCAGGAGGAGTGAGCCCCACGGTGGGTGCCAACTATCGTCGTTTTCTCACAACAGATGCGAGGGGGTGGCTAATTAAGGTGAGAGCAAGGCTATTATGGAAGATCCATGATGGGATGGGGTAGTATCATAAGGTGGTTTACCCAGGTTCGGGCCTCTCCCCAGCGATAATACCCCTACTATTGCATGTGTGTATATGAGGTGTATTTGCAGTACAAAGTTGCTCCTCGAGGAGGGAGAGGGAGATGACTGCTCTGACCCTTGGCCTCACATATGGGTGAGAGGGAAAGGGGATGCCCCCATATGAGGAGGCATGGTGCCTTTTATATAGGCATAGGTGGTTGGCTTGACATGTAACCTACATTGGGTAGCTTGTTGGGGAACGTCGCATGGGAAACAAAAAATTTCCTACGCGCACGAAGACCTATCATGGTGATGTCCATCTACGAGAGGGGATTTCCGATCTAAGTACCTTTGTAGATCGCATAGCAGAAGCGTTAATAAACGCAGTTGATGTAGTGGAACGTCCTCACGTCCCTCGATCCGCCCCGCGAACCGTCCCACGATCTAGTGCCAAACGGACGGCACCTCCGCATTCAGTACACGTACAGCTCGACGATGATCTCGGCCTTCTTGATCCAGCAAGATAGACAGAGAAGTAGATGAGTTCTCCGGCAGCGTGACGGCGCTCAGGAGGTTGGTGGTGATCTAATTTCAGCAGGGCTCCGCCCGAGCTCCGCAGAACATGATCTAGAGGAAAAACCGTGGAGGTATGTGGTCGGGTTGCCGTGGAAAAGTTGTCTCAAATGAGCCCTAAAACCTCCGTATATATAGGTGGGAGGGGAGGAGCTTTGCCTTGGGTCTCAAGAGGCCCCAAGGGGTTTGGCCGATGGGGGGGAGGAGGATTCCTCCTCCAATCCTAGTCCAACTAGGATTGGAAGGTGGAGTCCTTCCCTTCCTTCCCACTTCCCCCCTTTTTTCTCTTTGATTTTCTTATCTCCTGCGCAGGGGCCTCTCTGGGCTTGCCCACCAGCCCACTAAGGGCTGGTGCGGCACCCCTAAGTCCTATGGGCTTCCCCGGGGTGGGCTGCCCCCCCCAGTGAACTCCCGGAACCCATTCGTCATTCCCGGTAACTCCGAATACCTTCCGGTAATCAAATGAGGTCATCCTATATATCAATCTTCATTTTAGGACCATTCGGAAACACTCGTGATGTCTGTGATCTCATCTGGGACTCCGAACAACATTCGTTAACCAACCATATAACTCAAATACGCATACAACAACGTCGAACCTTAAGTGTGCAGACCCTGCGGGTTCGAGAACTATGTAGACATGACCCGAGGGACTCCTCGGTCAATATCCAATAGCGGGACCTGGATGCCCATATTGGATCCTACATATTCCACGAAGATCTTATCGTCTGAACCTCAGTGCCAAGGATTCATATAATCCCGTATGTCATTCCCTTTGTCCTTCGGTATGTTACTTGCTCGAGATTCGATCGTCAGTATCCGCATACCTATTTCAATCTCGTTTACCGGCAAGTCTCTTTACTCGTTCCGTAATACAATATCCCACAACTTACACTAAGTCACATTGCTTGCAAGGCTTGTGTGTGATGTTGTATTACCGAGTGGGCCCCGAGATACCTCTCCGTCACACGGAGTGACAAATCCCAGTCTTGATCCATACTAACTCAACGGAAACCTTCGGAGATACCTGTAGAGAATCTTTATAGCCACCCAGTTATGTTGTGACGTTTGATACACACAAAGCATTCCTCCGGTGTCAGTGAGTTATATGATCTCATGGTCATAGGAATAAATACTTGACACGCAGAAAACAGTAGCAACAAAATGACACGATCAACATGCTACGTCTATTAGTTTGTGTCTAGTCCATCACATGATTCTCCCAATGATGTGATCCAGTTATCAAGCAACAACACCTTGCTCATAGCCAGAAGACCCTGACTATCCTTGATCAACTAGCTAGCCAACTAGAGGCTTGCTAGGGATGGTGATTTCTCTATGTATCCACACATATATCTAAGTCTTCATTCAATACAATTATAGCATGGATAATAAATGATTATCTTGACATAGGAATTATAATAATAACTTATTTTTCATTGCCTCTAGGGCATAATTCCAACATAGCTTGCATGCCAAGCTGAACGTAGCTTGTGAACTAGGCTATGATCGTCCCCTGGGGCGCTTTATAAATCAACACCCAGGGGACAAGTAACACTATAGATGAAACTATATGATGTCGGTTCAGCGCATTGCTACTTGTCAACAGTGCGTTGCCGCGGGGCACGGTCGTCTCGACCGCGCGGGTCCGATGGGACGTCATAGTTGACTCCGGGCAACCGGCTAGCTGGCACAACCGGCTGGTCGGAGCAGCCGGCCGTGGGTGGGAATCAGAGGAGCCGGCCCGGGCGGGCGGGCACCCCATCTAACTCGTTGTCTTTGGGGTACCCGAGGGTCAACCCCCCCCCCCCCCCGATATGCTCTCTTTCCGAGCCGTTAGTTTCATCGAACAACACATCTATAGTTTTAACAACTTTGTTCTGGTAGTTGTCGAACACTTTGTAGGTGTCAGTCCGTTTTGTAACCAAGCATAAAACCCTCATGTGCTTTCGGCGCAAATTTAGAATTGTGGTGAGGATATCTAATCCATCATCTTGCAATGAAGAGTTTGAAATACATTACATTGGGTTTCTTGTCAATGAGGAGTTCATATGAAGTCTTCTTGAGGAATTTGTGAAGATATACCTTGTTGATGATATGGTAGGTAGTATTGATTGCCTCATGCCAGAAATGATGAGGGGTCCGATGTTCTTAAAGCATAGGGCAAGTCATCTCAACTAGAGTCCTATTCTTGCGCTCCACGACGCCATTCTTATGACAAATATATGGGGCAGATAGCTCATGAGTAATACCAAGTTCATCAAGATAATCATCAAGACCAATGTTTTTGAACTCAGTCCCATTATCACTCCTGATGTGCTTGATCTTGACACCAAAATTGTTTGATGCCCTTGAGTAAAATTGTGTGAAGACTTATTGCACTTCTATTTTGTAACAGATAATATGCACCCAAGTGTAACATGAATAATCATCAACAATGACAAAGCCACATACAGATGCGGCATTAGTTAGTGTGGCATAATGAGTAGGTCCAAAGAGGTCCATGTGAAGCAATTCAAAGGGACGAGTGGTAGTCATAATAGTCTTTGAGGGATGCTTGGATCTGGTCATCTTTTAGGACTCACAAGCCCCACACAAATGGTCCTTGAGGAATTTAACGCCCTTGATGCCAATGACATGCTTCTCCTTCACGAGAGTGTGCAAGTTCATCATGCGAGCATGACCAAGTCGTCGATCCCATAGCCAGCCCTCTGAGGCTTTTTCAGGAAGATAGGTGGTCGACTGTGGACCTGTAGAGAAATCAACAATATACAGATCTACTCTCCTAAAGCCTTTGAATACTTTGGAGTTGTCAGATTCCATGATGACTAGGCAACGATATTTTCCAAAGATGACAATCGTATCAAGATCACAAAGCATTGAGACTGACATGAGGTTGAATCCAAGGGATTCGAGAAGAATGACTTTGTCCATGTGTCGGTCCTTAGAGATTGCAACCTTACCTAGACCCAATTCCTTGCTTTTTCTTTATCTGTGTAGGTGATATGATTCAAATGTGATGGAGTTAATGGAATGTTTATCAATAGATTCTTGTCACCAGTCATGTGATTAGTACATCCACTATCGGGAACCAATGAGTTGCTTTAGGGGTATCATCATCGATATTAGTCAGTACAACTTATCATCTCATATGCGTCAGAGTGAAGAATATGATATCAAATTCATCAGACTTGGATTTCATCAAACAATGTAGAGTTAAGATAACATGAGGAATGTGAAATGATTGTCTCATTTCATCATGGTTGGACCGTATCCTTTGAAGCATTTTCTCAAGTCTCCAGCAGATTCTTCACACGTTTAAGTTCGTCCGGAGACCTGACCTGCATAAATGGTTAGTTCAATTTCTACACCACCCACATCTGAAGGGCTGGCAAAGAGTCCATCATTCTACGAGCACCATACAAATTTTTTGGCATTGAAGCTAATGCACTTCGTTTCACAACAGTGGGTTCCTGTACTCGAATGCATATCCAGAGAAATTTTTCGAGGATTTATGAACATAATGATTTGAAGAATAATGCACATATTTATGACCCTTGTAGTTTCCCTGCATAATAGAAGCATTAGCACAAGTACGAGCAGGACTTGGACCATCTGAGGAATTTGATCGTTGTGAAGACTTTGGTCCACTTGAGGAATTTGATCTGGAGTTCCTGTTCTTCATAGGTGATGTCATGAGGACATTCACCTCAAGATTTTCCAATAAACTTTTGGGAACCTAGATCTTCCTCAAGGGTGGTCCATTCCTGCAGTTAGTTCCAACATATCTAGCAAATAATTCACCATTCTGGTTTTTGAACAGTTTATAGTTGAAGTCAAATGACTCGTTAGAGAAATATCAAGATTCGCGTGTAAAGACATATAATGAGATGGATCTACTTGAGGTCCTTTTGCCGAAACCCATGAGATTTTAGGATACTGCTCAGGTTTCTAGTATGATCGATCCACATTCAATTTCCTCTAAAATGCAATACCCTCTTTCCTAGGGTTTCTATTCAGAATCTGCTTTTTGAGCAATTGCAAAGGGTTTGATGCCCTTTCAGACTTTTGTATATGCCCGCCACATACAATTCCTTCAACACCGCATTTTCATTAGTAAAATTTGTGGGCTCCTCAAGTGAGGAATTTGTGACCACAAATATAGTTGTAGAATTTGTAGCAATATTGGCATTTGATTTTTGAGGTGAAGAATTAGTAGATTCATGACCGATGCATTTCAAACATGGTGGAATGAATTCTTCCTGTGCCAAACTGGTATGTTTAGCGAGCAAAGAATCATTTTCCTTTTGAAGATCATCATGAGACATTCTAGTTTCTCAAGATTTTACTTTCTTTGAAGAAACTCATAAGAAAGTTTTTCATGATCAGATAAAAGTGTCTCATGATGACTTTGAAGGCTTTCAAACTTAGATTGAATACGTTCAAATTCGTCAGTCAGAGTTTGTGCGTGATCCATTTCCTCGTTCAACACATCATCACTTTTGTGTAGCAGTTTCTGAAGCTTTCGAATAGCATTCTATTGTTTAGTGGCAATATTACGAGGTTTGTAGTATCTAGGTTTCTGATAATCATCGATTTCATTACTTGAATTAGACAAGGAAGCATGATTGAGTACCTTGGCACCTTTTGCCATGAAGCAATAAGTGGGGGCAGAGTCGTCACCTCAATCATCAGAGTAGTTGATGAAATCATTTTCTTCAAGATTGGAGTTGGACTTGTTGATAAATGCTCTTGCAAGAGCTAGGCTTGCCACAACAAACACGAATTCCTCTTCAGATCCTTCCTCTTCTTCACATTCTTCTGATTCTTCCTTAGAATCCATTCCTGGTCAATAAGAGCCTGAGCCTTTATGCAACTGCTCTTCTTGTGTGATGAGGACTTTGAAGATGAAGACTTTGCGGATTTGTTATTGTTCTTCGAGTCATGAGAACAACCGTCTTTTTACTTCTTATTCTTTGATTCCTTTACCCAGCAAGGACAATCAGCAATGTAATGGCCTGATTTCTTGCATTTGTGAAAAGTTATTTTCTTGTAGTCCTCAGATGAAGATTCCGATTTCTTCATATCCGTTCTTAGAGATTTTCCAAAACGACCTCATCTGTAAAACTTTTGGAATTTCCTCACAAGCATTGCAAGTTCCTGACCTAGTTATTTAGGGTAACCGGGACTGCAATCAGATTCTTCTACTTCAGGTGAGGAAATCTCCTTTGCCTCCAGTGCACGAGATCTTCCATAGCTTGTCCCATAGAGATCTCTTTTATCATATTGTTGGAATTCATGAGTATTGAGTCTCTCGAGAATATCAGCAGGATCTAGTGACTTGTAGTCTCCACGCTCTTGAATCATCAAAGCAATAGTATAAAATTAGGAATCAAGAGATCTCAGCAATTTCTTAACCACCTCTTGATCGGTGATGTTAGTGGCACCAGGAGCTTGGAGCTCATTGGACATATCGGTGAGGGAGTCGAAAGTTTGCTAAACATTTTCGTTGTCGAGTCTTTTGAAGAGATTTCGAAGAACATCAACCCGAGAGTCATGTTGAGTTGATATTCCTCCGTTGACCTTGGATAGCCTATCCCACATGATCTTTGCAGATCCCAAATCACTCACTCTACCATACCGACCTTTTCTCAGATGGCCACATATGATATTCTTCGCTTGGGAGTCGAGTTGCTTGAATCTCTTCACATCAACTGCATTGATGGTTGGGGTGACAGAGTGTAAGGGCATTCTCCTAGCTTAAGTGTTTTGGTGATGATGAGACCTCACTATGTTACCTAACCGGGTGTCAAGTTGTGCATGTATCATATGTAAGACACAAGACGGTTAGGTATTCCCTCCAAATGGAAAAGACCAAAGACAGAATTCTCTACGTGTTCATTCTCTTTGGTCGTACGGATGTCATAATATTAAGAGGGAATCTACATTGGAAGTTTATGGGTGAAGCAATTCTCTCTCACACTCTTTTGCACCGATCTCGTTCCATCGCATCATTGAGAGAGAGGCCCCTCTTTCCTTCCAGACTGGCCAGTTGTAACGCTGCGACCGACGGTTGTACCGCCCACAGCCCGGACGGTTGAACCGGCCCGACACCGGTCTCCAACCGAACATGGTTCTGTTCAGCTCCAGTTTTTGGGCGGTGGTGGACCGGTTGTACCGCTATATTATATATAGCTGGTATTACTAGTGTTCGAGGCGGTTATAGTGGTTGGGACTTTGCCGTGTCCGATGCTCATAGTGGGTAGAACTTCTTGCCAATTTTCTATTGTGGTCCGGTTGTTGGGCGGTCATTGGGCGGTTGTACCGCTATATTATATAGCCAGTTGTACCACCCGCACCACCAGTTGTACCTCTGGAATGTAACAATGGTTGTAACGGTTGGAAAGTGGGGGCCTATATAAAGCGGTGGTTCTTCCACCTCTATCTTATATCTTACCTCTCTCTCTCCACCATTGATGCACTCCAAGCTTTCTTGCCCGATCTCTCTCCCTAACCACCCAAAGTTGTCTTTCTAGGGATTGAAGGATGAGATCTAGATATACACTTCCGCCAAATGAAAATTGATTCCCCCAAAGTTTCTTGTGTGAATTTTGTTATTCTTGGGTGTTTGAGCACCCTAGAGGGAAGAGGTCACCTCGAAGCCATATTCCATTGTGGTGAAGCTTCGTGGTTTCATTGGGAACCTCCACTTAAGTTGTGGAGAGAGCACCAACCTTGTTTGTAAAGGTTCGGTCGCCGCCTTCAAGGGCACCACTTAGTGGAATCACGACACCTCGCATTGTGTGAGGGCGTGAGGAGAATACGGTGGCCTTAGTGGCATCTTGGGGAGCATTGTGCCTCAACACAGCTCCAACGGAGACGTACTTCCCCTCAAAGGGAAGGAACTTCGGAAACACATCCTCGTCTTCGTCGGTTCCACTTTTGGTTATTTCTTACCTTTACTTGTATTTATTTCTTGCTTACTATTGTAGTTGTTAGCATCATATAGGTTGCTCACTTGGTTGCATATCTAGACAACCTATTTGTTGCTAATCATAATTTATTAAAAGAAAAGATTAAATTTGTTAGTTTCCTATTCATCCCCGCCCCCTCTAGTCAATCATATCGATCCTTTTAATTGGTTTTAGAGACTCGTCTCTTTATTAAGGGTTTTACCACCCAAAGATTATGAATGACGATGGAGTTAGTCCGAGGGAGTTGCCGGAGGCAGCTGTTGCGAACTCGGTCTCCCGTGTGGGCTTAAATGAGGCCATGTCCAGATTTTGATCCTTAGTGACGATCGAGGTCAAGAACATGCTTAAAGTTTTCCTTGATGATCACAAACCATCTACCAACCCGTTGGTTGTGGCTAATCCCACAACTTCGGATATGGGGGACAACTTCGAAAAGGAAAATGCTAGTTGTGAAAAAGATAAATTGCCTCAAGGAACAACTGGGGCAAATACATCTGCCTTGGTTCCTCCTCCCATGGTTTATGGAGGACCGGTTCACCCACCGCATATTATTAATCTCGGTCCTCCACCTAAGCTTCTTAAGAATGATTTTCCTAACTGGGTTTTTCTATAAAGGCTCATTTGAATCACAGATCAACACAACTTTGGATAATCATCGAGAAAGGCTACTACCCTCATGATCCAAGAAATCTCACTCCAAGAGAAGAGGTTGACAATCACCTCAAACATTCAGCCATGTTCATCCTTCAAGGGGTTGTTCCTATTGAAGATCTTGCTCATTTACATCCCCTCACTCGTGCCAAATATTGTTGGGAGCACATCATTTCCATGTACAAGGGAAGTTCTAGCATTCAATGGTGAAACTATGAAGTGATACTTGATGAGGCTGATGAATTTGTTATGATTGAGGACGAAGATCCTCGTGAGCTATACCGAAGGGTGATGACTCTTGCTGTCGGACTTCAAGATCATGGAAGCAAGGATGTGGATGAGAACTGGATCAAGCGTAAGTTTCTCAAGGCTATCATGCCCTTCAACAAAGCCATGTCCTCCGTCAACCGTCAGAGGCCAGATTTCACTCCTTGTCTTCAAGCGATGTGTTGGATGAGTTTATTGCCATAAACATATTGAACAAGACCGCTGACAATGCTCTTGCTCATGTTGAACGGTCAAGAACATACACTCCCAACCTTGCCTTGAAGGCCAAGGATTAATTGGAGGAAGATGAGGAAGAAGAAGAGGAATTGTGCCCCGAAGACACCAAGTATGCTTATCACGAGCATATGGCTCTTGCATCAAGACAATTTTGGGGCACCAAAAGAAACTCAAAGCCAAATTTCTCCAAGAACAACTCAAATGGGCCTAAAGGCAAGCAACGTGTCAGGACTTGCTACAACTATGGCATTGTGAGTCACTTTGTGGCTGATTGTCCTTATGAGAAGAGGGAAGACAATGGTGGAAAACTTATTCAGAAAGACAAGGCCAAACCCTTCCCCAACAAGAAAAACATCTTTAAGAACAAGCCCCAAAAGGTGTTGGTGGCTCAAGAGGAGTACGTCTCCGATGAGGATGAGGATGATGATGCTAGTGGTGAAGTGATGCGGATGGCCACCGTCGCCATTGCATCCTCTTCCCCAAGAAAGGTGTCCCTCTACAACGCCCCCAACAAGAACTGCATTGACAAGTGCCTTACATCCAACATTAAAACTTACAACCTCAATGCTACCATTTACACTACCTCTGTTAGTGGTGATAAAAAGGAAGAGGTACATGATGAGGAAAACTCCTTCGATAAATTCATGAGAAAACTCAAGGGTAAATCCAAGAAGCATTTTGTTGCTCTCTTCGAACAAATTGGAGAGGCTAATGACCTCATTGAATCTCATGAAGAAACTATCTCTACATTAGAAGGACATATTCGTGACTATGCCGATGAGATTACGGATCTTTGTATTGCCCTTGAAGAAGAGCAAGGACTTCGTTTGACTCTTGAGGAGTCACACAGCGATGGCCATGCTAAATTAAGGAAATATCTTGAACATGCCCTTGTTCCTACTCGTGCGCTCCAATAAGAAAAGGTTGCACTTGGGCTTGACCATGTTATACTCAAGGAAGAGCTTGCAACACTTGACAAGGCTCACAAGGCCTTGAAGAATGTTCATGCCTCTTTAAAAGAGTCTCATGCTCAACTCCAAGTAAAACTCACAAAGGAAATAGCCACATTTTCTCCTTTTGTTTTAATTGATAATGTCCATGCTACTAACTCTTGTTGTGAGGATGCACATCTTGTGGAAGAGAACACCAAATTATAAGAGCATCTTAAGAAAGGAATTGTGACATTCATCTAAGGTGAAAAAGAATCTTAATGACCTTTTGAGAAATCAAGAGGAAGTGGTTGCAAAGGAAGGAGTTGGGTTCGCACCCAAGTCCAAGAAGAACAAGAAGAGGAAGACCAAGCAACCTCCCCAGCTTATTGAAACCTTTATTAAAACTGGGGAGGGTACTCATGAGAAGAAAAAGGACCAAGCTAAGGGTGGTAATGCCAAGAAGGGAAAAAACCCTCTACCCAACACAGCCGGCGACTTTAACCCCTCGTATGCTTTATGTCGTGCTAGTGTTGGGAATGTTTTTTTTATGTTTTTTGGTTCTTACGATGAGTACATTGAGTGGTATATTTGGGTTCCTACGACCCTTGTTACTAACCTGAAAGGACCCATTAAAGAATGGGTACCTAAACCCAAGCATTGATCTTATGCACGAGTTTGCTTTTGGTGGGGTGTCAAGGTTGCTTGATAGTGGAGCAACAAATCATATGACCAGAAGCAAGGACTTGTTAGTGGATGTTCGTCCCGACCCATCCGTTGCGACCCAAGTCTCCTTTGTTGATGATGAAATTTCAAAGGTATTGGGTCTCAGCATGGTGGTAATTTCTCTGGAACTTACCATTGAAAAGGTTATGCTTGTTGAGACCCTCGCATACAATTTACTTTCCGTTCATCAACTTGCTCTTATGGTCTTTAGTACCTTCTTTGGCATTGACTTTGTGGCCCTTTGTGGAGCAAGACTCTTAAAGTAGCCTTTGTTGGGCATGTTGAGAATGGTCTCTATGTGATTAACTTTTCGGAGCGACCCACTAAGAATGCGACTTGCCTAATGGCTAAAGTTTATGTGGGATGGCTTTGGCATCACCGGCTAGCCCATGTCAATATCAGATCTTCGCAAAGTCTCCTCGAAGGGGATCACGTTCTTGGACTAAAAAATGTGAGTTTCGCCAGAGGTCGTGCTTGCGGTGCCTGTATTGAAGGGAAGATTCATGAGACACCTCACCGCCCCACGACCACCATCTACTCAAAAAGGACCTCGGAGCTCCTCGACATTGATCTCTTTGGTCCTGCATCCTATGATAGTCTTGGGGGGAAGAAAGTATTGCTTAGTGATTGTGGATGCTTACTGAAGATATACTTGGGTATACTTTTTCAAGAGAAAGAGTGAGACTCAAGAAACCGTCATCGACTTTGCTAATGAAGCTCAACTACAACATAATGCAAAGATATTGATGTTAGAAGTGACAATAGCACCGAGTTTAAGAATTACACCTCAAATGAATTTCTGAGTGATGAAGGAACCGAACATCAATACTCTGCACCTTATACTCCTCAACAAAATGGTGCAGCGGAAAGGAAGAACCGGACGTTGATGGACGCGGCAAGAACCATAATGGCGGAGTTTAAATCTATGTATAAGTTTTGGTCTGAAGCCATCAACACCGCATGTCATGCATCCAATCGGCTCGACCTTCGCAAAGGCTTGAACAAGACTCCATATGAAATTCTTACCGGTAACCAGCCCAACCTCAAGTACTTCCGGGTGTTTGGCTGTAGGTGTTTCATTCTTAAGAAAGGTGCTCTCTTGTCTAAATTTGAACCTAGAGCTCAAGAGGGCATATTTGTTGGTTATGCTACAAACTCTCGCGCTTACCGTGTCCTCAACAAGTCCTCGGGACTCATAGAGGAGACGTGTAACATGGAGTTTGATGAGAATAATGGTTCCCAAATGGAGCAAAGTGGTATTTGTGATGTAGGTGATGAAATTCCTCCCCGAGCCATAAGAAGAATGGGTGTGGGACACTTCCTATCCGTTGAGGAACCCCTTGTGGCTGAAGGAGAAGGACAATGTTCCACTCATGTGGAACCATCACCAACACAAGACCCACATGCTTCCGAAGAACAAACTGAAGGCCCTCAATCTGGTGATCTTGATTAAGGAGAATAACAACCTCGGTATGGTACTGCACCAAGTGATGTCCTTGATCATGGTCACCCCTCTGAGGACGCTCAAGATCAAGACCAAGTTCAAGCTCAAGAACAAAATCAAGCTCGAGATCAACGGTAAACTCGCAAAGGCGGTAAAGGTATCAAACAGGCTCCTTAGCTTACCCGTGAGGAGATTCAAGAAAGATGTGCTGCCAAGAATGCCAAAAAGCTCATAAAAAATTCTCATATACTAGAGAATGTCTACGACAGCTTAAAGAGAGGGGTAACCACTCGTCGTCAATTATCAAACTTTAGTGCACATCATGCATTTGTTTCTTGAATTGAGACCCTCAAGGTACAAGAGGCTCTCGAAGACATGGATTGGCCTGAAGCCATACATGAAGAATGCAACAACTTAGAGCGCAACAAAGTGTGCTGGTTGGTGATACGTCCCAAACGTATCTGTAATTTCTTCTTGTTCCATGATCTTTTGGGTGACATTGTTAAATGTTTTGCTACACTTTTATATCATTTTACACATATTTGGACTAACCTACTAACTCAGTGCACCCAGTGCAAGTTTTTGTCTACTGATGTCTATTTTGCACGAGCTTTTACCCAATTTTCCGAACCCCGAAAAATTCCAAGAAAAATATCTAAAAAATCAACGAAACAGAATCTTCCGGATCACCGAAGATGGGCCACAGGGGGGCCAAGGGCTGCCCAGGCAACCTGCTAGCGTGGCCAGGCCCTAGGCCGCGCCAAGAGGTCGCTTGGGTGGGCCCCACCTCCTCCGGTGCCCTCCTTTGGCCTATATTTAGAGTCCCAAGAGGAAACACTTCCACAACTTCCAGAATCGTGAATTTCTCCATCGTTCCGCCACCGCAGCGCTTCCGAGATCGAGAGCATCAGGAGACCTCTTCCCAGCAAAGTGTCGGAGCGAGGATTGACCTCCGGGAGCTTCTCCACCGCCATGGACGCTTCCCAGACATGCCGTGAGTAGTCCTCCTTGGACCATGGGTCCATGATTAGTAGCAATGTGATGTCTTCTCTCCAACCTTGTGCTTCAATGGTTAGTCCTTGTGAGCCGCCCTACATGATCAAGGCATCTATATAATTCTCTTGCTATTCCTATGCTCGGTTTGTTGGGATCTAATGGATTATGAGATTATGTTCAGATTGTTATGAGTTATATATTTGATTATCCTTTTATATTATGTTCCTTAGTGATTCATGCATCTTCTCCGTTGCTATTTATTGCTTTGGACGAGTAGTAGATTGTAACTCCAAGAGGGAGCGTTATGAATGATTGTGGGTTCATGCCCCTCGATGTCTAGCTTGAGTGATAGAAACATGAGACTAGGGTATGTGTTGTTGCCACCAGGGAGAAAATAACGGTGCTTGTGACCACGGTTGCAAGGATCGTTTACCTTACGCATAGTTCGTTAATGCAGTTGTCTATTGCTTTGAGTTTACACTTTGGGTGGGGCTCGCAACTTAATATCGGCGAGATGTTCTAGATAGATATCTCAAGGTGTATGATTAGTAAGTAGATGCTGATGAATAAGCAGTCTACTGGTCTTGGCGTACTGCCCATTACTATTGAACCTCTAACTATCAAGTAGCATAATTAGCATCGCGGTGCATTCATAATTATGTCAATTGCCCAACTGTGATTTGTTTACCCAAGCATAGTTGTTTATCGTCTTTTGGGAGAGAGACATCACTATTGAACATCATGTGACTCCGGTCCATATCACCATTATTTTTTACACCTCCACCATTTACCGTTTTCATTTACTTTTCCGTTGCAATCACTATTACTTTCCCGCTTGTGTTATGATCCTTTGCAAACTAAAAGGCCGGAGAGATTGACAACCTCTCTGTACTCGTTGGGAGCAAAGTTATTTGTTGTGTGTGTAGGTCCACATCTTCTGCTAGCGCCAGGCTGGAAGACACATACTTGTTGATCCTAGGAGTGTTCTTGGTTCAATAAACCTTACAATTCCCGTGTGAGGGAAAACTTGCTGCTGAGTTCATCTCAACCTTCCACTTGGGGTAACCAACGGGGTGCGAGAAGTATATACATCATCTCGTCATCAAGCAAAGTTTTCTGGCGCCGTTGTCGGGGACTCCGGTCTTCAAGATAGGGGAGTTGCACGCTATCCTTTACCTTTGCCTTTTAGTCTTGTTAGTTTGCTTTTTAGTTTTTTCTTTCGAGTCTTATACCAAAAAACACAAAACAATAATAGTTGATTTGCTCTTGCTTCTTGCCGCTGCTATGGGTTCCACTGAAAACACCAAGTTGTGTGACTTCACTAGTCACAACAACAATGACTTTATGTGCACTCCTATTGTTGCTCCCGCCACCGGAGCCACGTACTATGAGATTAAACCTGCTTTACTGAACCTAGTTATGAAAGAACAATTCTCCGGTGCTAGAGATGATGTTGCCTTGCACTTGAACAATTTTGTTGAGCTCTGTGATATGGAAAATATAAAGAAGTAGATGGTGATATTGTTAAATTTAAGCTTTTTCCTTTCTCCTTGAGAGGAGGAGCCAAAGTGTGGCTTCAATCTTTGCCTAGGAATAGCATAGATTCTTGGGATAAGTGCAAAGATGCTTTTATTGGGAAGTATTACTCGCCTGCTAAGATTATCCAGTTGAGGAGTAACATTATGAATTTTAGGCAATTCGATAATGAATATGTTGCTCAAGCTTGGGAACGTATGAAATCTCTTGTTAAGAATTGCCCTACACATGGTTCGACTACTTGGATGGTTATCCAAACTTTCTATGCAGGATTGAACTTTACCTCGCGGAATCTGTTAGACTCGGTCGCGGGAGGAACCTTTATGTCAACTACACTTGGTGCTGCCACAAAGATATTGGATGAAATGATGACAAATTATTCTCAATGGCACACCGAGAGAGCTCCAACAGGTAGGAAGGTAAACTCTGTTGAGGAGATCTCGTCCCTTAATGATAAGGTTGACATGATCATGACTCTAATTACTAAGCAAGCTCCTATTGATCCTCATGATGTTCCTTTAAATTCTTTGGTTGCTCAAGAAAGAGAGCAAGTTGATGTTAATTTTATCTCTAGGAACAACTTTAATAAGAATGCTTATAGCAGTAATTTTGGTAGCAATCCTAGACCGTTCCCATCCAACAACTATGGGAACAACAACAATTACCGTAGCACCAAAAACTCCACTTGTGAATTATAGAGCATGCTTAAATATTTTATCACTTCTCAAAAAGCCTTCAACAAGAGTGTAGAGGAGAAACTAGAAAAAATAGATAGTCTCTCTTTGAAGGTGGACAACATAGCTCATGATGTAGAGATGCTTAAAATTAGAACTTTGCCCCTTGAGGAAAGAACACCACACCCATGAATGCTATCCAAGTCTAAATTAATAAGAACATAAGAATGCTAGCCAAACTTAAAGAGAGATGGTCTAGAGAAAAAGAAGAGGAAGAGAGAATTAAGATCCTTCCTATAAACACTACCATTGCTACTATACAAGTTGTTGAGGATCTCAAAACTTTTAGCACCCATCGCACTCCTAGTCCCAATGGACCTATTAATGGTGATGCTAATACCTCAACTATTGGACAAGAAGGTCCTTTGAATTTAGAGACTACTAAAAGAATGGGCTTAGATGACATTACTACCACTTTAATTAATGGTAGTGATATTGATTTTGACAATTGTAGTCTTTCCGAAGTAATCACCTTTTTGCAAAGAATGGTTAAAGACCCACACACTAGTACCCTCAATATTTCCTTCACCGAGCTTATTACCAATACTGCTATCAAAGCTAGGGAGGAGAATCTCAAGCTAGAGACTTCTATTCCTAGAAAACTAGAAGATTGTTGGGATCCTATGGTCAAAATTAAATTGAATAATATCTCTTGCTTTGCATTATGTGATGTTGGAGCTAGTGCTTCCATTTTTCCCAAAAGAATGTATGATATGCTTGATTGGAAACCTTATGATCCATGTTCTTTTGGTGTTGGCCTTGTTGATTCTTCCATAAAGAAACCTTGAGGGAGAATTGATGATGTGCTTATTGTTGCTTCATTCTCCGTGATATGCTTGGAGCGTCCCGCTCTTTACTTTTTATTTTTTTTTAGTTTTGCTTGCTGGTCATAACAAGTCGGAACCTATCCAACCTTGTTTGGGAGAGAAACACGCTCCATTCCACTCTAGAAAACAACATAGGTTTTCATGCTTATCTTTTTTGTGTGTTCTTCATAATTTCGTAGCTACTGTCATGCTTAGCTCTTAGTTTTCATGCTTATCTTTTTAAGAGCTTTTATTTAGGTTGCTTCTGGAACTCTCTTGCGTTATCATGCTTCTCTTGTTTAGAGAGTTGGCTCGTTGCACTGAGTTGTGTGTCTTGCATGAGTAGGTAATTAAGGTTGCTATTTAAGTATAGTAGTAACTTGCAATAGTTTTGAGGTATTGATTTGAGTAATGTTTGGACTATTGGTGCCAAGAGCTTGAACCTATTAGTGATAGGTGTCGTATTTTGGGAAATCCATGTGTTTTTCAAAAACTAAAAATTAGTTGAGAACTCTAGCTACTAAATTGATCGCTAACCTCTAGAGGGGTTGGAATATATAGAGAACAATCACGTTACCATGAGTCAAGGATGTGCAAGGATAACCAGACCCCCAAACATTCCTCCTCGGGGTACTTGTCTCTTTGTGAATTTTCTAACTAGATAGAGAGTTACCGATAATAAGTGTATGAGTTCTTCGGAATAATGTGAGTATTCTATTATTGGCACTTCCACCATCCATATTTTGCTAGCCTCTTCGGTACCGTGCATTGCCATTTCTCACATTGAGAGTTGGTGCAAACTCCGCCGGTGCGTCCAAACCCATGACATGATACGCTCTGTCATACATAAGCCTCATTATACCTTTCCTCAAAACAGCCACCATACCTCCTTATTAAGGCATTTCCATAGCCTTTCCGAGATACATTGCCATGCAACATCCACCATCTCATGACTTGATCTTCATGTCATACATGCTTTTGCTTGATCATAGAGCCGCATGAGAGTTGGACCATTCCCTTATTACTGCTACCTGACGTGCTAGTATCATTGCAT
Organism: Hordeum vulgare subsp. vulgare; assembly: GCF_904849725.1. Classification (NCBI taxonomy): domain Eukaryota; kingdom Viridiplantae; phylum Streptophyta; class Magnoliopsida; order Poales; family Poaceae; genus Hordeum; species Hordeum vulgare. The sequence continues at coordinate 50,499,912 of NC_058523.1, forward strand.
ATCCTGTTACACTGGTAGAGGCATACATTTGCATACGCCATGATAGTTTTCACTTGTCTTTATGCTGAGTACTTCTTATAAAGTGTGATGATTTTTCTTTTTATTCTTGTAAAACATAGAGTGTTGCCCTTAAGAGAGGAAAAGATCCCAAAGAGGAAAAATCAAAAGATCCTGAAGAGGACAAATGAGAGATAAAAAGAAATATCCAAATAGGCCACACAAAAAAATAAAAAAAGAGAAAAAGAAAAAATAAATAGAAAGAGGGAAGGGGGCAACACTACTATTCCTTCTGAAAGATCCACACTTGTACTCCATTGCTATATTGGTACTACATAGAGATTATCATATATGCATAACTATGTGGGGAACCTTACACTATAGAACTTGGTTTGCATATTCCAATGATGAGCCTCCTCAACTGAGCTCTAGGTCTTCATGAGCAAACAAGTTGGATGCACCCCCCACTAGTTCCATTAGAGAGCTTACCATAGCTCATATGTGCCTCCGTTACATGGCAATCCCTACACCTCACATCATATCTATCATTTGGCTTTCTCTCGCCTATGGTTGTCCTCATTGATGTGAGCCTTTCACACCTTTTTGTCTTCCTTCAACATCATTATTCTATTTGCCATCCTAAGTACCAACATATCTTGCTTACGCTCATCCATTGCATGAGTGCTCAAAGTCGAAAGGGAGAGGATCATTTTGACTTGTGTCTGACTAGTGGTCTAGGGATGAGTCAAAAAAAGATTCCGAAGGAGACCAAGTGTGAAATTTTAGTAGATTGAGTTCTCAATTAAAAAAACATTTTATGATCTCAACCCATCTCCCACTTCTTTCATGCAAACACCATTTGGAGACATTCGAGTCACGGACAGCGAGAGCTCTTGCACCTTTATGTTCTTAATTTGCTAATTTCAATACTAGATACAGACTCTTGCTTGTTATTGTCTTGACTTGAATTGCATATCTTACTTGCTTTACTTTAAAGTTCTTATATGTGTGTTAGCATGTCACCACAGAAATTATTGTGTTATCATTTATCTACTCGAGGACGAGTAGAAATTAAGCTTGGGGATGTAGATACGTCCCAAACGTATCTATAATTTCTGCTTGTTCCATGATCTTTTGGGTGACATTGTTATATGTTTTGCTACACTTTTATATCATTTTACACATATTTGGACTAACCTACTAACTCAGTGCATCCAGTGCCAGTTTTTGTGTGCTGATGTCTATTTTGCAGGGGATTTTACTCAATTTTGCGAAGCCCGAAAAATTTCAGGAAAAATATATACAAAAATCAGTGAAACAGAAACTTCTCGATCACCAAAAATGGGCCAGAAGGGGGCCAGGGGCTTCCCAGGCGCCAGGAGGCCGCCTAGGTGGGCCCCACCTCCTCTGGTGCCCTACTTTGGCCTATTATTAGAGTCTCGAGAGGAAACCCTTCGACAACTTCCAGAATCGCGAATTTCTCCATCGTTCCGCCGCCGCAGCGCTTCCAAGATCGGGAGCATGAGGACACCTCTTCCCAGCACCCTGCCGGTGAGAGGGTTGACCTCCGGGAGCTTCTCCACCGCCATGGACGTGTCTCGGACGTGCCGTGAGTAGTCCTCCTTGTACCATGGGTCCATGACCAGTATCTATGTGATGTATTCTGTCCAATCTTGTGCTTCAATGGTTAGTCCTTGTGAGTTGTCCTACATGATCAAGGCATCTATGTAATTCTCTTGCTATTGCTATGCTCGGTTTGTTGGGATCCGATGGATTATGAGATTATGTTCAGATTGTTATGAGTTATATATTTGATTATCCTTTTATATTATGTTCCTTAGTGATTCATGCATGTTCTCCGTTGCTATTTATTGCTTTGGCCGAGTAGTAGATTGTAACTCTCATGACGAATTATGTATATACTTCTCGCCCCAAGAGTTACGATCTACTACTTGGCGAAAGCAATAAAAAGCAATGGAGAACATGTAAGAATCACTAAAGACCATAATATAAAAGGATAAACAAATATATAACTCATAACAATCTGAACATAATCTCATAATCCATCGGATCCCAACAAACTGAGCATAGAAAAAGCAAGAGAATTATATAGATGCCTTGATCATGTAGGGCAGCTCACAAGGACTAGCCATTGAAGCACATAATTGGAGAGAAGACATGACATAACTACTGGTCATGGACTCATGGTCCAAGGAGGACTACTCACTGCACGTCTGGGAAACGTCCATGGCGATGGAGAAGCTCCCGGAGGTCAATCTTCCCTCCGACAGGGTGCCAAGAAGAGATCTCCTAACGCTCCCGATCTTGGAAGCGCTGCGACGGTGGAATGATGGAGAAATTCTCGATTCCATAAAGTCTGCGAGGGTTTCCTCATGGAACACTAAATATAGGCTAAAGGAGGGCACCGGAGGAGGTGGGGCCCACACAGGTGACCTCCTGGCGCGGCCTGGGCCTTTGTCGCGCCAGCAGGCCGCCTGGGGGCCCCTAGCCTTCCTTCGGTGATCCCGAAGCTTCTGTTTCGCTATTTTTTTTTATATTTTTCTACATTTTTTCGTGCTTCGGTAAATTGGGTAAAAGCCCCTGCAAAAAAGACATGAGTAGACAAAAACTGGCACTGGGTGCACTGAGTTAGTAGGTTAGTCCAAATATGCGTAAAATGATATAAAAGTGTAGCAAAACATATAACAATGTCACCCAAAAGATCATGGAACAAGCAGAAATTATAGATACGTTTGGGACTTATCAAACTCCAAGAGGGAGCGTTATGCATGATTGTGGGTTCATGCCCCTCGATGTCTAGCTTGGGTGACAGAAACATGAGACTAGGGGATGTGTTGTTGCCACTTGGGAGAAAATAATGGTGCTTGTGACCATGGTTGCAAGGATTGTTTACCTTACGCATAGTTCATTAATGCAGTTGTCCATTGCTTTGAGTTTACACTTTAGGTGGGGATCGCAACTTAATATTGGCGAGATGTTCTAGATAGATTTCTCAAGGTGGATGATTAGTAAGTAGATGTTTATGAATAAATGGTCTACTGGTCTTGGCGTACTGCCCATTACTATTGAACCTCTAAGTATCAAGTAGCATAATTAGCATTGCGGTGCGTTCATAATTCTGTCAATTTCCCAACTATGATTTGTTTACCCCAAGCATAGTTGTTTATCGTCTTTTGGGAGAGAGACATCACTAGTGAACATCATGTGACTCCGGTCCATATCACCATCATTGTTTACACCTCCACCATTTACCGTTTTCATTTACTTTTCCATTGCAGTCACTATTACTTTCCTGCTTGTGTTATGATCCTTTGCAAACTACAAGGCCGGAGAGATTGACAACCTCTGTGTACTCGTTGGGAGCAAAGTTATTTGTTATGTGTGCAGATCCACGTCTTCTGCTAGCACTAGGGTGGAATACACCTACTTGTTGATCCTAGGAGTCCTCCTGGTTTGATAAACCTTACAGTTCCCGTGTGAGGGAAAACCTGCTGCTGACTACATCTCAACTTTCCACTTGGGGTAACCAACGGGGTGCGAGAAGTATATACATCATCTCATCATCAATTGGTGCCAAGACCAAAGGAGAACCACAATGTCATTGTGACAAAGTGGATCTTTAAGAACAAGCAAGATTCAAACGGTGTTGTCACTCGTAACAAGGCAAGATTGGTGGCACAAGGCTACTCCCAAGTCGAGGGCACCGACTACGGTGAAACCTTTCCTCCTGTTGCTCGCCTTGAATCAATTCGCATGTTTCTTGCATTTTCTTCTCATCATAAGTTCAAATTATATCAAATGGATGTGAAGAGTGCATTTCTTAAAGGTCCCCTTAAGGAGTTGGTTTATGTCAAGCAACCCACAGGATTCGAGGATCCCAAGTTCCCTAATCATGTTTATGTTCTCGATAAGGCACTCTATGGACTTAAACAAGCCCCATGTGCATGGTATGAGCACCTTACCGAGATGTTACATGACCGAGGATTTGAAGTTGGGAAAAATTACCCTACTCCTTTTACTAAGAAGGTCAAGGGGACTTTTTTCATATGCCAACTATATGTTGATGATATTATCTTTGGTTCCCTAACAAAACTTTTAATGAAGAATTTGCCGCACCGATGACTAACAAGTCTGAGATGTCTATGATGGGAGAGTTGAATTTTTTCCTAGGATTCTAAGTCAAGAAACGGAGTCAAGGAACCTTCATCAATCAAGAAAAATACACTCAAGACATGCTCAAAAGGTTCAAGATGGATGATCTCGAACTGACCAAGCCCAACACTCACGTGCCTCTCAACTGCCATCTTGACCTCGATCGCAATGATAAAGTCGTGGATCAAAAGGTATATCGCTCTATGATTGGTTCTCTGCTTTACCTTTGTGCATTTACATCGGATATTATGTTGAGTGTGGGAATTTGTGTATGGTTTCAATACATACCTAAGGAAAACCACTATGTGGCGGTCAAGAGAATCTTTCGATATCTGGCTCATACCCAAAACTTTGGCTTATGGTATCTAATACGTCTCCAACGTATCTATAATTTTTGATGGTTTCATGCTATTTTCTTGTCAAACTTTGGATGTTTTGTATGCCTTTTATATCTTTTTTGGGACTAACTTATTAACTCAGTGCCAAGTGCCGGTTATTGTTTTTTCCGTGTTTTTGACCCTTTTCAGAGGAGGATTTTAAACGGAGTCCAAACGGAACGAAACTTCCAAAAATATTTTTTCGAAACAGAAGAAGATCGGGGGACCTGAGAATCAGGGCAGGGGGCCACCAGGGACCCTGTTAGAAGATCCCTGGCAACGGCTAGAAAAATGTTGTTCTCGATTGCTCAACAATTAGAAATTGTCTTGCAATAGCCCACCAGCGCATGGGATCGAGGCAGTTTTCGACGGTAGAGTATTGAACCCAAATTTGTTTGTTCGCACGACGGGAAGTGAAAGTATATTCTCAAGTATTAGCAGCTGAATGTGTCAGATTCAACCACACCTGAAAGATTAGTATCTGCAAGCAAAGTGTCAACAGCAAAGTAGTATGATAACAATGGTGCCAGAAACGATCTGTTGACGGGAGACTATTCCTAACTGTTGTATCAATGGCGCCAGAAGTTTCCCGTGGACGGGAAATATTCTTTCCCGGCAACGGTGCGCGAAAAAGTATTGTAGCAGGTAGCAGCAGTGTAACGAGTAACAACAGTGGCAAGGAACAGAAGTAGTGAAAGCAGTAGCAAGCAGCAACAATAGCAAGTAACAGGAGTGGCAGCAGCAGCAGGACAAAGCAAGTAACAACAACAACAAGTAACAGTAGCAGCAACCGTAGTAAAAGCAGCAGAGCAAAACAAGTAACAGCAGCAGTGGGACAAACTCATAGGCAATGGGTCGGTGATTTGTTGGATGACATTCATCATGCAACAGTTATAACACGGAGAGATATGTGGCTAGCTCCCGTTCGTCAATGTGATGTAGGCATGCATTCTGTGTGTCGTCATACGTGCTTAGGGAAAAGAACTTGGATGACATCTATTGTCCATCCCTCCCGTCGCAGCGAGGTCCAAAAGGATACTACGGGATATTAAGGTTCTCCTTTTAATAAAGAACCGGAACAACGCATTAGCACTTGGTGAACACATGAACTCCTCAAACTATGGTCATCACCGGGAGTGGTTCCATTTATTGTCACTCCGGGGTTGCCGGATCATAACACATAGTAGGTAACTACAACTTGCAAGATCGGATCTAAAACACACATGTATTGGTGACAACATAATAATTTCAGATCTAAAATCATGGCACTCGGGCCCTAGTGACAAGCATTAAGCATGGCAAAATAGTAGCAACATCAATCTTAGAACATAGTGGATACTAGGGATCAATCCCCATCAAAACTAACTCGATTACATGATAGATCTCATCCTACTCATCACCGCCCAGCGAGCCTACGAATAGATTACTCACGAACGATGAAGATCTTCATGGAATTGGAGAGGGAAGAAGGTTGATGATGACGATGGCGATGATTTCCCCTCTCTGGAGCCCAAAACGGACTCCAGATCTGCCATCCAGATGAAGAACAGGATGTGGCGGCACCTCCGTATCGCAAACGCGATGAAATCTTCTCTCTTGATTTTTTCTGGGACGAAAGGGAATAAATAGCGCTGGAATTGGGGGCGGCAGAGCCACGTGGGTCCCACAAGCTTGGTAGCCGCCACCAGGGGGCGGCGGCTACAGGGCTTGTGGCCCACTGGCCCGTCCCCTCCGATGGATCTTTTCGCATCTATTTTTCATATTTTCCAGAAATATTCTCCGTAAATTTTCAGGACGTTTCGAGAACTTTCATTTCTGCACAAAAACAACACCATGGCAATTCTGATGAAAACAGCGTCAGTCCAGGTTAGTTCCATTCAAATCATGCAAATTAGAGTCCAAAACAAGGGTAAAAGAGTTTGGAAAAGTAGATACGATGGAGACGTATCAGACCCCCACAAGCCCCCTAGCCACGGCCAGGGGGGTCGCGCCCCCAGGCTTGTGGCTCCGTGGTCCACCTCTGCCCTAGGTCTTTCGCCTATATATTCCCTAAAATCCCATAAAAAATGAGGAGATCATCGAACGTACTTTTCCGCCGCCGCAAGCTTCTGTCTCCACAAGATCCCATCTGGGGCACGTTCTGGTGCCCTGTCGGAGGGGGGATTCGGATACGGAGGGCTTCTTCATCAACACCATGACCTCCCAAGAACAATATGTATGAAATTTTGAAAGTTATGTGTGTTTCCATGAGTGAGAGCAAATAAAGAACCGCCGTGCTAGACATGAATGGCTTAAAAAGGCGTGTTCTCGTGATAAGAATCACGAACATCTTAAAGTGCTTGGTGTGACTCCCATTGAATCTTTGTTTTCTTGTGTCAAACCTAATGATGATGGGGCTGGATATGAATCCACTTTGGTTGAAAAACGCCCCAATGATTCGGAGTCCATCTATCTTGATGCTAAAAGCACTGAAAGTGGAGTAGAAGACATTAAAACTTTGAGTAGTAATGAAATTACTACTTTGGATTTCAAGGAATTCAATTATGATAGTTGCTCCTTGATTGAAATAAATCTCCTTGATGCAATCCATGCTAAACTCTCCACACGCTTATTGCCAAAACAAGGCCTTTACCGATCATATCGTCGAAGTTATGATAAAATCTCTTGAAGAGAAACTTGAATTGGAAGTCTCTATCCATACAAAGCTTCATGATGAGTGGTAACCTACTATCAAAATCAGAATCAAAAACTATGAATGCAATGTGTTGTGTGATTTGGGTGCTAGTGTTTCCGCGATTCCAAAGTCTTTATGTGATGTTCTGGGTTTTAATGAGATTGAAAAGTGTTCTCTTAATTTGCATCTTCCAGATTCTACTGTCAAGAAACCCATGGGAAGGATCAATAATGTTCTTATTATTGCAAATAGGAACTATGTACCCGTGGATTTCATTGTGCTTGACATTGATTGCAATCCTACATGCCCTATTATTCTTGGTAGACCTTTCCTAAGGACTATCGGTGCTATCATCGATATGAAGGAAGGGAATATGAGATTTCAATTTCCTTTAAAGAAGGGCATGGGGCACTTTCCTAGAAAGAAAATAATGTTGCCTTATGAATCCATGATGAGGGCTACTTATGGTTTGAGCACCAAAGACGACGATACGTGATTCTATCGCCTTATGCCTAGCTAAGGGCGTTAAACAATAGCAATTGTTGGGAGGCAACCCAATGAATTTATTTCTTTTTCTTTCTGTTTTGTTGCATCCACGCTATAATAATTCTGTTATGATTGTGTCTTTTGTGTTTGAGCCAAGCAAAACCTTTATGACTAGTCTTGGTGATGGTTGTTTGATCCTGCTGGAAAAAGGCAGAAACTTTTCGCTCACGAGATGATTTTTCATTTTTATTCAGAAAGATCTTTTGAGTTGATTCTTTTCGCTGCTGTTTGATATACCTTTTGCTCAGGCATTCATAATTTTGCAGAATTTTTGAGGTACCAGAAGTATACGAAGTATGCAAATTGCTACAGACTGGTCTGTTTTTGACAGATTTTGTTTTTGTTGAGTTGGTTGCTTGTTTTGATGAAACTATGGATAGTATCGGGGGTACTAGCCATGGAAAATTGAGAATACAGTAATCTAACACCAATATAAATAGAAATCAAGATTGCTACAGTACCTAAAGAGGCGGTAGTTTGTTTTCTTGTGCTAATGTTATCACGAGTTTCTGTTTAAGTTTTGTGTTGTGAGGTTTTCAAGTTTTGGGTGATGTTCTCATGGACAAAGAGATAAGGAGTGGAAAGAGCTCAAGCTTGGGGATTCCCAAGGCATCCCAAGCCAAATTCAAGGACACCAAAAAGCCTAAGCTTGGGGATTCCCCGGGAAGGCATCCCCTCTTTCGTCTTCAATCCATCGGTAACATTACTTGGAGCTATATTTTTATTCACCACATGATATGTGTTTGGCTTCGAGCATCTTGTATCGAGGGAGTATTTTATTTTTGTTGTGTAAAAATCATCCTTGCTGCACACCTTTTGAGAGAGACATGCACTCATCGTGATTTTGCTAGAATGCTCATCGTGCTTCACTTATATCTTTTGAGCTAGATAATTTTGCTCTATGTGCTTCACTTAGATCTTTTAGAGCACAGCGGTGCATGACTTGGTAGTTGACTTATGCTATGAAAGTAGTCCCAAAGGTGATAGGTACCCAAAGAGGATACAAAAACCTCCATATTCATGTGCATTGAGTAGAAAGAGAAGTCTTGATTCCTCTCAATTAGTTTTGAGACGTGGATTTGGTAATATTAAGATTTATGTTAGTAGGGTGTTGTGAATCCAAAAATACTTGCGTTGAAGTTGGTGATTCCCGTAGCATGCACGTATGGTGAACCGCTATGTTAGGAAGTCGGAGCATAATTGATCTATTGATTGTCATCCTTTGTGTTGAGGTCGGGATCGCGTGATGGTTAACACCTACCAACCCTTCCCCTAGAAGTATGTGTTTAGCACTTTGTTTTGATTACTAATAAAAACTTTCGCAACAAGTATGTGAGTTCTTCATGACTAATGCGAGTCCATGGTATATATGCACTTTCACCTTCCACCATTACTAGCCTCTCTAGTGCCGCGCAACTTTCGCTGGTACACAAACCCACCATATGCCTTCCTCAAAACAGCCACCATACCTACCTACTATGGCATTTTCATAGCCATTCCGAGATATATTGCCATGCAACTCCCACCGTTCCGTCTCATGACTTGTGCCGTCACTCTCATATTGCCATTGCATGATCGTAAGATAGCTAGCGAGATGTTTCAACGTCATACGCCAAGCTAGATCGTTGCACATCCCGGTACACTGCCGGAGGCATTTCCTATAGAGTCATCATCATTCTAAGCTTTGAGTTGTGAATAAATAAAAGTGTGATGATCATCATTATTAGAGAATTGTCCCATGTGAGGAAATAAAAAAAGAGGCCAAAGATCCCAAATAAAAAAAGAGCCCAAAGAGCCCAAATAAAAAAAAGACAAAAAGAGAGAAGGGACAATGCTACTATCTTTTTCCACACTTGTGCTTCATAATAGGACCTTGTTCTTCATGATTGAGAGCCTCTCGTTTCGTCACCACCATATGCTAGTAGGAATCTTTTTTATATAACTTGGCTTGTATATTCCAATGATGGGCTTCCTCAAAATTTCCCAATGTCTTCGTGAGCAAGCAGGTTGGATGCACACACACTAGTTCTCCTTTTGAGCTTTCACATACTTATAGCTCTAGTGCATCCTTTGTATGGCAATCCCTACTCATTCACATTGATATCTATTAATGGGCATCTCCATAACCCTTTGATACGCCGAGTCAATGTGACCATCTCCTCCTTTTTGTCTCACAACCACCACCACACTCTATTCCACCTATAGTGCTATATCCATGGCTCACGCTCATGTATTGCGTGATAGTAATAAAAAGTTTGAGAAAGTAAGAGTGTGAAAACAATTACTTGGCCAATACCGGGGTTATGCATGATTTACATTAGTTGTGTGAGGATGATGGAGCATAGCCAGACTATATGATTCTGTAGGGATAACTTTCTTTGGCCTTGTTATTTCAAAAGTTCATGATTGCCCTGCTAGTTTGCTTGAAGTATTATTGTTTCCATGTCAATAGAAAACTATTGTTTTGAATCTTACGGATCTGAACATTCATGTCACATGAAAGAAGTTACAAAGGACAACTATGCTAGGTAGCATTCCACATCAAAAATTCAGTCTTTATCACTTCCCTACTCGAGGACGAGCAGGAGTTAAGCTTGGGGATGCTTGATACGTTTCATGTTATTATCTTGTCAAACTTTGGATGTTTTGTATGCCTTTTATATCTTTTTTGGGACTAACTTTTTAACTCAGTGCCAAGTGCCAGTTCCTGTTTTTTTCGTGTTTTGACCCTTTTCAGAGGAGGATTTTAAATGGAGTCCAAACGGAACGAAACTTCCAAAAAGATTTTTTCCGAAACAAAAGAAGATCGGGGAACCTGAGAATCAGGGCAGGGGGCCACCAGGGACCCCACAAGCCCCCTGGCCGCGGCCAGGGGGCCCGCGCCTCCCAGGCTCGTGGGCTCCCTGGGCCACCTCTACCCTAGGTCTTTCGCCAATATATTCCCTAAAATCCCAGAAAAAATGAGGAGATCGTTGAAAGTACTTTTCCGCCGCCGCAAGCTTCTGTCTCCGCAAGATCCCATCTCGGGCACGTTCTGGAGCCCTGCCGTAGGGGGATTCGGATACGGAGGGCTTCTTCATCAACACCATGACCTCTCCGATTATGCGTGAGTAGTTCACCATAGACCTACAGGTCCATAGCTAGTAGCTAGATGGCTTCTTCTCTCTCTTGGATCTTCAATACAAAGTTCTCCATGATATTCATGGAGATCTATCCGATGTAATATTCTTTTGCGGTGTGTTTATCGAGATCCCATGAATTGTGGACTTATGATCAGATTATCTATGAATCTTATTTGAGTTTCTTCTGATCTCTCTTATGCATGATTTCATATCCTTGTAATTTTCTTCGAGTTGTGGGTTTTGTTTGGCCAGCTTGATCTATGATTCTTGCAATGGGAGAAGTTCTTGGTTTTGGGTTCATACCGTGCGGTGACCTCACCCAGTGACAGAAGGGGTAACGAGGCACGCATCATGTTGTTGCCATCAAGGGTAAAAAGATGGGGTTTTCATCATTGGTTTGAGATTATCCCTCTACATCATGTCATCTTGCTAAAGGTGTTACTCTGTTTGTCATGAACTCAATACACTAGATGCATGCTGGATAGCGGTCGATGTGTGGAGTAATAGTAGTAGATGCAGAAAGTATCGGTCTACTTGTCTCGGACGTGATGCCTATATGTATGATCATTGCCTTAGATATTGTCATGACTTTGCGTGGTTCTATCAATTGCTCGACAGTAATTTCTTCACCCACCGTATTATTTGCTATTTTAACAAAAGCCTCTACGGAACACTATGGCCCTCGGGTCTACTCCACACCATATTTTCAGCCTTACTCTTTTACTTCGTTGCACTTTCCGCCTTCAGATCTCACTTTGCAATCAATCTTGAAGGGATTGACAACCCCTTTATAGCGTTGGGTGCAAGCTCTTTTGTGTTTGCGCAGGTAATTTGGACTTGACGAGATTCTCCTACTGGATTGATACCTTGGTTCTCAAACTAAGGGACATACTTACTGCTCCTGTGTTGCACCACCCTTTCCTCTTCAAGGGAAAAACCAACGCCAGCCCAGCCTCCGTCAACGTGTCAATCTCTGGTGTTGTTGTCTGTTGCCGTAGCAGTATCCCAAAGGTGCTTCATTTGATCTCATAAGATTGGGCGGGAGAACATGTAGAGGTTTCCAATTACTTGGTCGCTCTCTGGTAAGTTGGTCTTCAAGGAAACAAAATTGTGTTTCCCTCTCGTCCACCGAGGCCAAATATTTAGCTGCTGCCAGTTGTTGTGCTCAGTTGCTCTCAATGAGGCAAACTTTAAAGGATTACGGCGTCACTTGTGACAAAGTACCTCTTTATTGTCATAATATTAGTGCTATCTCGATCTCCAACAACCCTCGTCAGCATTGCAAGACGAAGCATATCAGTATCACCACCATTTCATCCGGGAGCATATCAAGCATGGGGAAATTGATCTCATTTATCTGAACACTAATGATCAACTTGCACATATATTCATGACGCCTTTGAATGAAGCAAGCTTTTGCGAGTTAAGGCATGAGCTAAATATCATTGATTTCAGCAATGTGCAATGAAATTAGGCACATCCCACCACTCTCATCATTCTTTTATGTTTAGATGTAGGCATGGTTTTACGGGAAGTGTAGTTATCTCAATGAACTATCCCTCCTCCTATTATGCATAAAATGATCAAATCTTTCACATTCACCATTTTTGATGGTAACTGTGCCTCAAAGAGGAGTTTTGGTCATGGGCCCAACGTTAAAATCTTCGTGGTGCCATACCAATCGACTCAAACATAGGTGGCCTCGGCCACCGCCCCCTCCTAGTGAGGTATTTGCCTTTGATGTTTCTCAAAAATGTGTCTTTTTGGTCCTTATTTGCTCCTATAGTTTGCTTAATATTTAGGTGTGGGTATCCTTCATGGTTTTGTTTTTTTGCGTTTCTTCTTGTTCACCTTGGAGCTTCCCCACCATACACGTGTGTCTTGTCTCTATCCCAAGCTCTCCTCATCCCGAAACCCCTCTCATCAAATTGTACGGGTTGAAACCTTGGTGGTGGTGGATGTGGCTGGGCGGTTCAACTGGTGGTCCATGCGGTACAACCGTTAATCACTTGTTGTCTTGCCCCGGCGGTACAACCGGGATGTTACGCGGTTGAACCGCTAATTCCCCAGTCTATTCTAGGACCGGTACAACCGCTCAGCGGAGTGGTACAACCGGTCGCGTAAACCAGTACCTAAAGGGAGGGCCAGGCTGAAGGGGTACTCAATTTCCCCCTTTCGTGCCCAACTCCCACCTCGGTGCCCTAGCCGCCAGCCGCCGTCACCATCGCACCGGGGTACCTCCAGCGCCCCGGATCTGCGGCCTCTTTTCGGATTTGCTTCGTGGAGGCCCTTCCTCCCCTAATCTACTCACATGGATGCCGGTAATGCCCTATTTTTCTCTTGTTCTTGGATTCTTTTCTTCTAGTCCTCCTTTGTTAGGGCATTGTTCAGTTCCTGTATTTTTAGTCAAACTATTGGAGGGATAAGATCCTATATGCACTTTCAATTAGTGGTGATGAGTACAAAAAATTAGTGTTGTATTTCTCAGATTCGGATGCACTGATTCCCCAGCAGTGGTACAACCGCTTGCACTTGTGGTACAACCGCTCGGCTGACCGGTTCAATCGGACCCTCTAATTCCCGCCCCACTAATTCTTGTTTCTCCTCTGCACACCTAATGTATTCCTACTTTTGCGTACAATCCTCTCATCTTTTCTGGGTTTCTTTTGTGTGCTCCTCTTGTGTGTGTCTATATGTGGCACTGGCTCTCGTTCTGCTCCTTGGAAGAACTCCAAGAAACGTGCTCGCGGGTGTAGGCTGGTTGATGACCCTGAGCAAGAGGAAGTTGTGATCCCTACCAATCAACTCGCCGTGCGAAGTCCTTGGCCGCCAAGCAAAAATCTGCCAAGCCAATGCACTCGTGGAAGCAAGCTGATTAGAAGCGGGTTCGTTTTCAAAATCCTTATGTGTTCACCATTGTTCCTGGCTGGACCACCCCTCGGTTCTGGAATGAGCTACAATTGCGTATTGTGCATGATTTATATGACCATCGCAAGAACAAGTTTGCCAAGCAATGCACAGTCGACATTGAGCACTGGAGGAACAACATGGATTACTTTGGAGAGGCGTTTGCACTATGTGAAGACTTTGACTTGATCAAGCTCAAGACTCTCAACTATCCCTTTGATGTGCAGCTCATTCACCAGTTTTATGCCACTGTTCACTTTGACAAAGATGACGCCCGTACCCTTATCTTCATGTGTCGTGATGAGCTTTTCGAGGTCCCGTGGCATGCCTTTTGCAATGCACTTGGTTATGATGATACTGGCCTCAATGGGAATGGCGGCATCCGTCCTCATGACCGAACTACTTCTATGGATAAGGTGAAGTTATCCCCCTTGTACATTCCTGGGGGTGGGATTCCTGGAACCCCTAAGGACCTGCATCCGTTATATGATATTTTGCATCATGTGTTTCTGGAATGTTCTTCTACCCAAGGATGGAAATCAAGATGAGATTCATGGATACTTTGTTGATCTGCTTGTTGCCATGCGGGCTGAAGGTGGCTCTGGGGCTACTTTTGATGCTTCCAAATGGTTGTGGGAGGAGATGTACTCCACGATCTTCTATAGAAAGGTCCCCACCTATGCTCCTTTCATCATGTGTTTCCTCAACTCTGTGTGGGCAGTTCGTAGGCCTGGCGACCCTCCCACTTCTCTAGAAAAGGTCACTGAGCACAAGGTCAAGCCACTCTGAAAGAAAAAGCATCTTGCACCTTGCTTCCCCACTAGCGAACCTGAGGATGCTTTTGCTACTTCCGTTGAGAGTGATTTTGAGCTTCCTGCAGGAGCCAAGCCATCTTGGGCCTCCAAGCGCTCCGACAAGTTAAAGAAGATCTTCTGCCTCCAGGATCATGTTTAGAAGAAGCTCTATGATGCCCATGTCGACAAGAAACTTACCAAATGCAGACAAATTCATATTATGCGGCCTCTCAATCTTGAGGTCGTCAGTGGTTCTGAGTAGACAATCACTCGTGAAGAGCAGTGTTTCTACGCACATAACTCTTGTACTAATGATGAGATCTCGGGTCAGCCTGCTGCCCCCTCCCCTGCTGCTACTGATGATGATGAGGATGCTCGTGACGATGATGATGAGTCTTCTAGTGGTGATTCCGAGGAGTCTGACGGCTCTGGCGAGCTCTACTGAGCACCGGAGCGTTAGCATCACTCTTTTCCTTTTTGGTGTCCTGATGCCAAAGGGGGGAGAACTATATTATGATGATATTTGCATGGGGGGCTTTGGTTATCTTCGTGTCGTTCATTTTGCTTCCCAGTTGAACTCTTATTTGCTTTTTAGTCGGTCGTGAACCTATATTATGTGAAGACTATTTGAGTTTTAGTAGAGACTAAGTTTATTCTTACCCTTGTTGTTAAGCTCTACTTATTATCCCGTTCAATTTCTCCTTAATATTATTCCCTGTGTGTACCCATTGATTGGTCTTTGAAATCAAGGGGGAGCTCTGATGACCCACAAGTGTAGGGGATCTATCGTAGTCCTTTTTATAAGTAAGAGTGTCGAACCCAACGAGGAGCAGAAGGAACTCACAAGTGGTTTCCAGCAAGGTATTCTCTACAGGCACTGAAATTATCGGTAACAGATAGTTGTGTGGTAAGATAATTCATAGCGAGTAGCAAGTAACAATAGTAACAAAGGTGCAGCAAGATGGCCCAATCCCTTTTGTATCAAGGGACAAGCATGGACAAACTCTTATATGAGGTGAAGCGCTCCCGAGGACACATGGCAATTTCTATCAAGCTAGTTTTCATCATGTTCATATGATTCGCGTTCGCTACTTTGATATTTTGATATGTGGGTGGACCGGTGCTTGGGTGCTGCCCTTACGTGGACAAACGTGCCTCTTATGATTAACTCCTCAGCAAGCATCCGCAACTACGAAAGAAGAATTAGGACAAAGTCTAACCATAGCATTAAACTAGTGGATCCAAATCAGCCCCTTACGAAGCAACGCATAAACTAGGGTTTAAGCTTCTGTCACTCTAGCAACCCATCATCTACTTATTACTTCCCAATGCCTTCCTCTAGGCCCAAATAATGGTGAAGTGTCATGTAGTCTACGTTCACATAACACCACTAGAGGAAAGACAACATACATCGCATCAAAATATCGAACGAATACCAAATTCACATGACTACTTATAGCAAGACTTATCCCATGTCCTCAGGAACAAAAGTGACTACTCACAAAGCATAATTATGTTCATGACCAGAGAGGTAAAGAATTGCATTAAGGATCTAAACATATAATCTTCCACCGAGTAATCCAACTAGCATCAACTACAAAGAGTAATTAACACTACTAGCAACCTTACAAGTACCAATCGGAGTCGCGAGACGGAGATTGGTTACAAGAGATGAACTAGGGTTTGGAGATGAGATGGTGCTGATGAAGATGTTGATGGTGATGAGTCCCCTCCAATGAGAGGAGTGTTGGTGATGACGATGGCGACGATTTCCCCCTCCGGGAGGGAAGTTTCCCCGGCAGGACGTCCCTACCTGAGCTCTAGATTGGTTCTGCTCAAGTTCCGCCTCGTGGCGGCGGCGATTCCTCCCGAAAGCCTCCTCCTGATTTTTTTCTGGGACGAAACCCTCCTTATAGCAAAATATGGGAGCCGTAGGGGCAACAGGGGGCCCACAAGCCACCTAGCCGCGACCAGGGGGTAGTCCGTGTCTGGCAGGCTTGTGGCCTCCTAGTGGCTCCCCTCCGGTACTTCTTCCGCCCAGTATTTTTTATAAAATCCAAAATAATTCCTCGTTGATTTTCACGGCTTTTGGAGTTGCACACAATAGGTATCTCAAACTTGCTCCTTTTCAGACCAGAATTCCAACTGCCGGCATTCTCCCTCTTCATGTAAACCTTATAAAATAAGAGAGAAAAGTCATAAGTATTGTACCATCAAGTGTAATAACAGCCATAAAGCAATAAATATCAACATAAAAGCATGATGCAAAATGGACGTATCAACTCCCCCAAGCTTAGACCTTGCTTGTCCTCAAGCGGAAGCCGAGATCAATAAATGTGCCCACATGTTTAGAGATAGAGGTGTCGCTAAAACAAAATACAGACATGCACGCATCATGATCATTATTAGAACATCAATAACGTCATATAATCTCTTAAGCTAAAGTGACAATTCCTTCACAAAGTAAAGTATGGATCAAGAACCTTATTGAGAATTAGCAACCAATAGCCTATAGTCATTGAAGCAATTGCAATTTATCATAACATCGGAAAGAGTCAAGTAAGAGCTTGTAAAGCAAATCCACATACTCAATCATCCTTTTGTCTTCTACAATTGCTACAACTAACATGGTACTCATGAGATCAAAGTTTCAGTCGGACACAGAGAAATATAGGGGCTTATAGTTTCGCCTCCCAACTATTTACCTCAAGGGTAATGTCAACAATAATAATTCATGAATACTTACTTCCAAGTTGACATATGAATATAGATCTTTCCCTAGCACATGACGTTAGCCAAGATAATGGCGAAATAAGGAACTGGTGTAGATCACCATGACTCTTTCAAGGATAAAAAGTAAAGGTACAAGATAGGCCCTTCGCAAAGGGAAGCAATGGTTGTCATGCGCTTTTGAGGTTTGGATGTGTGACCTCTTAGTGTGAAGGAACGTCACTTTATATTGCCTCCTGTGATAAAGAACTTTATTATGCAGTCTGTCGCTTTTATGTCTTCCTCATCACAGGTTTGTACAAAGCTTATTTTCCACACACTAATAGATCATACATATTTAGGGAGCAATTTTTATTGCTTGCACCGATGACAAATTACTTGAAGGATCTTCTTCAATCCACAGGTAGGTATTGTGGACCCTCATGGCAAAACTCGGTTGAAGGTTTATGGATGCACAAGTAGTATCTCTACTTAGTGCGGAAGTTTTGGCTGAGATGAGGTGGAAGCAAGCGTCACATGCTAAGGGATCTCTAGTCATATAACATTGTTCAGAACCAAGCAAACATAATTCATTATGTTGTCTTCCTTGTCCAACATCTACTTCTAAGCATGTAATAGTTTAATGAGTGTTCACAATCATAGACGGTGTCAAAGATGACATATTTATATGTGAACCTCTCTTTCTTTATTACTTCCTATTAATTGCAACAATGACCAAGGTCTACGTTTTTCCACCCACAACAAGTTTCAATCAACATTCTTTTTATATGTGAAGCCATCACTTCCCATAAGATCATTACATGATCTTTCATGCTTTTGTTGTTTTATTATTCTTTTCTTTTAGATCATGGCATTAAGCAAGGCCCTTAACTAAAAACACTCTTTATTATATGACTCACGAACACGATTTCAATGGGGGAGACACAAAGCAAAACTCAAGCCTAGATCATACTAGATCCACGGTTATGAGTCTGAGATGGTCATAGCCCATCTTACCAAACTACACGATAGAGCCACCCTTTTCACTAGTGAGGAGAAGATCCACTACTATTATATCCTTAAGCTGTTTCATTTCTCTCTAAAGGATGACGCTAAAGCCTGGTTCACTTCTCTTGCTCCTGGATGTGTGAGTAGTCCCCAGGATATGGTCTATTACTTCTGTGAGAAATATTTCCCTACCCATAAGAAGCAAGCTGCCTTGCAGGATATATATAACTTAACTCAACTCAAAGAAGAGAGTCTCCCACAAGCTTGGGGGAGGCCCATCCAGCTACAGAATGCTTTGCCTGATCACCCTCTTAAGAAGAATGCGATACTTGATATCTTCTATAACGGACTTACCGATGCTTCTAGAGACCACCTACATAGTTGTGCCGGTTGTCTTTTAGGGAACGAACTGTAGAACAAGCTGAGACTCTACTGAATAACATCTTGATCAACAATAATGCTTGGACTATTCCCGAACCACCTCCTAAGCCAACTCCAAAGAAAAGAGGTATTCTATTCCTCAGTCCCGAAGATATGCAAGAAGCCAAGAAATATATGCAAGAGAAAGGCATTAGATCTGAAGATGTCAAAAATCTACCACCTATCAAAGAGATCCATGGTCTCGATAACCCGATACAGGTAGTAGAAGTAAATTCTATGCGTAGGTTTGATGAGAGTGATATTCCTTTTGATAAACCTTCTAGCCTATGCTTTGATGAATTTGACAACTTTGTTGCCAAACAACAGAGTTTCAATGATTATGTTAGCAGACATTTGGAACAAAGTACTCGTATGCTTAGTCATTTAAGTGCTTGTGTAGACAGAAATATCAACGATCTGAAGCTTCTGAGTAAACATGCCTCTATGATTACTACTCAGGTAGAACAATTACTTAAAGCTCAGAATGACTTGCTCAATGAATTAAATGACAACTCTGTCAGAGTCATTACTAGAGGAGGCAAAATGACTCAGGAACCTTTGTACCGTGAGGGTCATCCTAAGAGAATTGATCAAGATTCTCAAGGAATAAATGTTGATACACCCAGTCATCCTAAGGAGAAGAAGAAGGATGAGCGAAATATGCATGTTAGTCCACCAAATACTGTCACACCTGAAGAACCAAATGATATTTCTGCGTTTGATGTAGAAACACAATCTGGTGATGAACATGAACCTGGTGACAATATGGACAGCGATGTTCGTAATGATGCTCAACCTAGCAATGATAAGGATGTGGAGTTTGAACCTACGGTTAATCCTGATAACCCAAAACCTAAAAGATACGATAAGAATGACTTCACTGCTAGGAAGCATGGTAAAGAAAGGGAGCCATGGGTTCAGAGACCTATGCCCTTTCCTCCTAAGCCATCCAAGAAAAAGGATGATGAGGATTTTGAGCGCTTTATTGAAATGATAAGACTCGTCTTTATGCAGATGCGGTTAGTTGATATGCTCAAAATGTCTCCATATGCCATGTACATGAAAGATATCGTGACCAATAAACGGAAGATACCAGATCTTGAGATCTCCACCATGCTTGCCAATTACACTTTCAAAGGTGGAACTCCTAAGAAACTTGGTGATCCCGGAGTGCCCATTATACCTTGCTCCATTAAAGGAAACTATGTAAGAACTGCCTTATGTGACCTTGGAGCCGGAGTTAGTGTTATGCCTCTCTCTATTTATCATAGACTTGAGCTGGATAAGTTGACACCAACTGAAATATCTTTGCAAATGGCCGACAAATCAACTGCTTTCCCTATCGGCATTTGCAAGGATGTGCCTGTTGTGGTTGCTAATACCACTATCTTAACAGACTTTGTTATCTTGGATATTCCTGAGGACAATGCCATGGCTGTCATCCTCAGAAGCCCTTTTTAAACACTGCAGGGGCTGTTATAGATTGCAACAAAGGCAATGTCACTTTCCATGTCAACGGTAATGAGCATACCGTGCACTTTCCGAAGAAACGATATCAAGTACATTGCATCAATGCTATCGAAAAAACTTCATCGATTCTTATTGGGAGCTTTGAATGCCCTATTCCTCGTGTCAAGATGAAGTATGATTTGCTTGTTGGGGAGATTCACATCCCCATTGAGGTAACTTAGTGGCTATTCGAAAATTCTTCGTTCTATTTTGCGATTCGAGAAAGTTTTGTCATGAGGATTTGGTCAACCCCATTGACGGATTTCTATCGATGACCATGAAATGGAGGAATCAAAGAGTCACATACTCTGTTTTAAGCTTTCACTCTCTTTTGCTTAGAAGAAAAATGATAGGTCTAGTTTAGTTTTCCCTGTTTCCTGTTTTAGCGTCCCGGAGAAAAATACCCCGAAAATAAAAGTTCTCCGATGGTCCTGAAAATCTAGTATGATTTTTTCTGGAATATTTGATAAATACTGGGACTGAGAGCTGGCCTGGGGTCCACACCAGTGGGCCACAAGCCATGTCACCGCGGCCACCCCCCTTGTCGCGGCAAGCAAGCTTGTCGGGCCCACAGGGGCCCCCTCCACACATTCCAGCTCCCATCCTCTTCCTCTACCTCCATAAAAAATCGTTTCGCGGCTCAAACCCGTGTTCTTGCTCATTTGGCTGTGATTTTCGATCTCCTTGCTCAAAGCATCATTCTCCGAACCGTTTTGGGAAATTACTCCTTGGTAAGTGACTCCTCCATTGGTCCAATTAGTTTTTGCTCTGGTG
The DNA here is from genome assembly GCF_904849725.1 of Hordeum vulgare subsp. vulgare. Classification (NCBI taxonomy): domain Eukaryota; kingdom Viridiplantae; phylum Streptophyta; class Magnoliopsida; order Poales; family Poaceae; genus Hordeum; species Hordeum vulgare. The sequence goes on from NC_058523.1 coordinate 50,520,922, forward strand.
CTTTATCCTTCGTGTATTCTTACTACCTTGGTGACCCTGTTCTTGAGCTTAAAATGTTGATTTTAGCTGGTCCCAAGTAGTTTTAGCGTGTGATACGGTCTCTAGACACTAGTAGGAGTAGTTGCTACAAGGTGTGGTTGGTCTTTATTCACTTTTCTCTTGAACTTCAAAAATTTCAGCAAAAGAAATTATGTTCAGGAGGAAGTTTCATGGTGGTTCCTCAAGTAAGAAGGGTCCCCGTCTTTCTATTCGGGAGCCCGCTACTTATCAACTAAGGGACACACCAGTACAACCATGTGAATGGCCTTCCGATGAGTTGATGATCGAAGCAGGCTTCAAAGATGAGTTTGATACACTTGTCCGCAATGCCGGGTTAGAAGAATTCCTCTCAGATAAATGTGAACAGTATGCTATGCTCACTGCCTTTTTCGTGCGTAGATTTAAATTTTCAGTTGGTCGTGACTCATCCATACTGTTTGATGTGTATGGTAAATCCTACGCCATGGATTTGGAGGATTTTAACAGAATTTGCAAAATACCCGATGGGGGTAATCTTAAAGATCCTGCTAAATCTTCTGTTAGAGATTTTTTCTCTAGTATATGTGTTGGAGAAACTAGAGACATCACGCAAGCTACCATAGGAAGCATTCATTTCCCTGCCTTGCACTACTTTGCCCTCTTCATAGGTAGATGCATTAACAGTAAGGTTGAACATTGTCACCTATGCGCATCCGACCTTAGTATCCTTAAGAGTGCAGTTACAGGTGACAAAAGCTTCAACATGGGAGCTATTATAGCAAGGAGGTTGAATAAGAATGCTATTGAGGGGGATTTCTTTGGCGGCATCTATGCTACCCGCATGGCAAATTTTCTTGGAGTACCCATCCGCGCAGGAGATCCCCTGCTCCATACAGCTTTCCTTGACCGCATCACTATGACACGCTACCAGTTCCTTGAGAGGGATGATGAATCCCTCCTATACCGATTGATTTAACCGGCAGCGTGTCTTCCATATTACCCTTCCTGCTCCTGCTTTCTTTGACTTTTAGGTAAAACGGAGATACTACATAACCATAGGAGAGGCAGAAGAGTATGAGAGGGAGGCGACGGCTGCTCGTCTTCGTGAGGCAGCTATTCACGCAGTGGCTGCAGCGCTCCCGTATAACCCCGATTATGATTTTGAATTTAGCCAGGACCTTCCTTGGGAGTAGATCAAGCTAGGCAAAAAGCATAAGCTTGGGGGAGTACGTGTTCTCACCGACCTTATATTCATGCTTATGCTTTCACTTTGTTCCTCGGTGTTCACCCTTTGCCACTGTATTATCCATGCTAGTTTATTTTCGTTTTCTTGTTTTGTGTCCTTTTGAGAAAACCCAAAAGGATTTTCCTTTCTTTTTTTTGCTTGTTGGGAGCTTTCCCGTGTAAATAGTTTTCTTTTTCTTTGTGTCAAGGTAGAAGATATTGGTTACAATGTTTAGTGGCTCTCGGATGCATACCTGTTTAGCTTTCAAAGAGCCATATTACTTTGTCTTCTCCTTTGTGTTTGCCTGCAGATTCAGCTTAGTCCAATGCATGAGCACTCTTATTATTGTTCACATCGTTCGGTCGTGCAAGTAAAAGGCAATAATGACAATATATGATGAAGTGACCGAGATTGGAAAAGCTGGTATGAACTCTATCTATTTTGTTTTTGTAAATATGACTAGCTTGTCATCCCAAATTCAGCTTTGTTGAGAGAGAACCATGTTTGCAATGACAACTTAGAGATCATAGTTTCTGATGCCATGCTTAATTATCTAGGAGCTTATAATGGTTTCTCTTGAATGCCAACATAGATTTTAAGAGGACTACGATGTAGTATGATAGGATGGTATTCTCCTTTGAATGATTCAAGTGGCTTGACTTGGCGCATGTTCATGCATGTAGTTGAAACAAAATCAATATAGCCTCTATGATGTTCGTGTTCATGGTGATTTATATCATGTTCATGCTTGCACTCCATGTTAGTCAAAATAATTGCATCTTGATGACTGTTGTCGCTCTCTAGTTGGTCGCTTCCCTGTCTTTTGCTAACCTTCACTTGTACTAAGTGGTATATTGCTTGTGCATCCACATCCATAAACCCAAAAGTTTTTCCATGAGAGTACACCATACCTACCTATTTGCGGTACTTACCTGCCGTTCCAAGTAAATTTGCATGTGCCATTCTCTAAACCTTCAAGAAATAATCTGTTTTGCATGCCCGAACTGCTCATGTGGTGACAGGGGGCTATTGGTATCTTCCATGTTAGGCGTGTTATCCTCGACATGTGTTTATTCACTGTCATTGACGAGAAAGGGACCGGTAATTGGAATGCCCAGTTCCACGTTTAAATAGAAAACATAACTGTAAAACAAGACTCCCCCCGGACTGATGTTAGTATGGACGGTACCCGAGGATTCGGCTAGCCGTGGAGTGTGATTGATTGGTGGTGGGGGAGTTAAAACTTTACTTTTCTGTTTGGGAACCGCCTATAGCATGAGTAGCGTGGAAGATATTGAGAAGTCTTGGTCATTGCGATGACAATGAAAGCATGCCACCCAAAATTATTGTCTATGTTTTCAAAGCTTGAGCTCTCGCACCTCTGCAAATCAATGCTTCCCTCTGCGAAGGGTCTGTCTATTTATTTTCCTGTTGAGTCATCCTCTTCTTATTTAAGCATCAATTAGAGAGCACCTCTGTCATTTTTATGCTTTGCTTTTGATTGATATTGAGTATGACTATGACTGGATCTTCGTTGCTATGAATTACAATGTTTAGTCAGCCTTGATCTTTGAAAGTGCTCTAGATTTATGTTTTGCGGTCTCAAAAAGAGCTAGCGAGATACCACCTATTCATATTGCTTCATGCATGTTTTGATTGAATTGTTGGTATCTGAAACTCATTATTATTTGCTCGCTAGCTGATTATGCCATTGATATTAGTTTACCGTGAGACCTTTGTGTCGCTTGCTTATGTGGTTAACTTGTGATCTTGCTGAAATTCTGGTTACGAGTTAGACATAGTTGCAACAACAAGATCAAACAGAGTTTGTCAAAGTTTTTCTTTCTCTTTCAGTTTGTCAACTGAGTTGCTTCAGGACAAGCAAGGTTTTAAGCTTGGGGGAGTTGATACGTTTCCATCGTATCTACTTTTCCAAACTCTTTTCCCTTGTTTTGGACTCTAATTTGCATGATTTGAATGGAACTAACCCGGACTGACGCTATTTTCAGCAGAATTGCCATGGTGTTTTTTTGTGCAGAAATGAAAGTTCTCGGAACGTCCTGAAAATTTACGGAGAATATTTCTGGAAAATATGAAAAATACCTGTGCAAAGATCCACCGGAGGGGATGGGCCAGTGGGCCACAAGCCCTATTGCCGCCCCCCTGGCCGCGGCAACCAAGCTTGTGGGGCCCATGTGGATCTGCCGCCCCCAACTCCACCTCTATAAATTCACTTTTGTCCAGAAAAAATCAGAAGAGAAGATTTCATCGCGTTTGCGATACGGAGGTGCCGCCACATCCTGTTCTTCATTTGGAGGGCAGATCTGGAGTCCGTTTCGGGCTCCGGAGAGGGGAAATCATCGACATCGTCATCATCAACCTTCTTCCCTCTCCAATTCCATGAAGCTCTTCATCGTTCATGAATAATCTATTCGTAGGCTCGCTGGGCGGTGATGAGTAGGATGAGAACTATCATGCAATCGAGTTAGTTTTGACGGGGATTGATCCCTAGTATCCACTATGTTCTGAGATTGATGTTGCTACTACTTTGCCATGCTTAATGCTTGTCACTAGGGCCCGAGTGCCATGATTTCAGATCTGAAATTATTATGTTGTCACCAATATATGTGTGTTTTAGATCCGATCTTGCAAGTTGTAGTTACCTACTATGTGTTATGACCCGGCAACCCCGAAGTGACAATAACCGGAACCACTCCTGGTGATGACCATAGTTTGAGGAGTTCATGTGTTCACCAAGTGCTAATGTGTTGTTCCGGTTCTTTATTAAAAGGAGAACCTTAATATCCCGTAGTATCCTTTTTGGCCCCGCTGCCACGGGAGGGATGGACAATAGATGTCATGAAAGTTCTTTTCCCTAAGCATGTACGACTACACACGGAATGCATGCCTACATCACATTGACGAACGGGAGCTAGCCATATATCTCTCCGTGTTATAACGGTTGCATGATGAATGCCATGCAAATGAATCACCGACCCATTGCCTACGAGTTTGTCCCACTACTGTTGTTACTTGCTACTGCTGTCACTACTGTTGCTACTTGCTACTGTTGTTACTTGCTACTGTTGCTACTTGCTAATGCTGTCACTGTTGTTGTTCCTTGCCACTGTTGTTACTCGTTACACTGCTGCTACCTGCTACAATACTTTTTCGCTCGACGTTGACGGGAAAGAATATTTTCCGTCCACGGGCAACTTACTGGCGCCATTGATACAACAGTTAGGAATAGTCTGCCTTGTCAACAGATCGTTTCTGGCACCGTTGCTATCATACTACTTTGCTACTGATAATTTGCTTGCAGATACTAATCTTTCAGGTGCGGTTGAATCTCATACATTCAGCTGCTAATACTTGAGAGTATCCTTTCACTTCTCGTCTGGAGAACCAACAAATTTGGGTTGAATACTCTACCCTCAAAAACTGCCGCGGACCCACGCGCTGGTGGGCCATTGCAAGACAATTGCTAATTGTTGAGCAACTGGGAGCAGTTCTAGCTCTGTTGCCGCGAAGGCATCAAGTCAGGAACACGTCAACAACATTCTTCTAGTGTCGTTTCCGGGGACTGCTAGCAGCAGTGGCCTCCTCGACTCAACTAACTACAGATCCAGAAACAACCGTTGCCATGGTCGACCTCCACCACCAGATTCTGCCACCCATCGTCGACCTCCATTGTGTTGCCGTCAAAAGCTTGCCACCTCCGCATGCATCCCCTCGGTTCGGCGTCTCACGGCACTGCAACCCCATGTTGACTTTCACCTAAACCTCCTCGGCCTCGTGCATGTAGCAGAATCTGCATGAGCATCATGTATTATAGTTTATTTTCTATTTCTGTGTGATGGCATGATTACTGCAAGCAAAGCAAATAAGGAAAGGTGAGAGTGCGCATATCCATGGAGTCAAATTAGCCATAAAGAACTCATATACTTATTGCAAAGCCTATTAGCTCTCTTGAAGCAAAGTACTACTGCATACCCCTAGGGAGAAGGTTGGTAGGAGTTAACCATCGCACGCCTCCAACCGAAATAGCACTTGGGGATGGTCTGGAAGACCCAAGCGTCTAAGCTTGGGGAAGGCCTGGAAGATATCCCCTCTTTCGTCTTTGTTCCACCAGCATGTCCCTCGGAACTATATTTTTATTTATCACATGATATGTGTTTTGCTCGGAGTGTCGTGTATTATAGTTTGTTTTGCTTTCAGTTTGCTGCAATCATTGTTTGCTGGACACACCTATTTTGGAGAGAGATGTTCATCATGATTTGTTAGAATACTCTACGTGCTTCACTTATATCTTTTGAGCTAAGCAGTTGCTTTACTGCTCTACTTATATCTTGTAGACCAAGATGGAGTGTAGATTTTATAGAAATAATTGCACTCTGGTTCTTCATTTACATCTGTTTGAGAGTCTAATAAATAGCAACGATAATTTGCATGGGTTATAAGACTAGTCCAAAAAGGATATATATTCAAGGAGGATATAATAAAAACCTTCATGTACCACATTAGAAGAGAACTATGGATTAATGATATTGATGTAGTAATATGAAAGAACATGAATACATGATTGTTCATTAGTATAAATATTGGTATTAAATCATGTTATTAGAGTCTTGCCGCCCCTTATTCCTTCATCCATCGTGATCACAACCAGAACTTGAAAACGTCAACACACAAAACTCAATAGAAACCTCGTGAGATCCGTTAGTATAATAGGCAAATAATAAACTTTAGGTATAGTTATAAATTGATTTGCATTTAATTATTGCATAAGGTATTGTATTCTAACTTCCCCATGACTTATACCCCCCTACATAATCCATAGCATCATCAAAACAAGCAAACTATACAAGCAAAACAGAATATGTCTAAAACAGAACAATCTGTAATGATCAGAAGTAAAAGCATAATTTTGTAACTCCAAAAATTCGAAAAAAAACAAGTACAACCTAGGAAATATGTATATCAATGTTGTGTAAAATATTAATATTAAAAATTCATTCGAGTAAAGTCAGATAAATTCTACACTGGACGTAAAAGTTTCTGTTTTTTGCACCGCATCAATTCTACTATCATCCAAAGTAATCCCGAAGGCTTTACTTCGCACAAACACTAATTGAAACATAAAAATACAACCATTACAGTAGCAATAATAATATAAACACAAAATTATAGAAAGTAGAACAAAATGCTAAGATAACTAATGGGTTGCCTTTCAACAAGCGATATCATTTTATGCCCCTAGGTGGCATAATGCATACTATCAAGTGATATCATCCTTGACATTCAGTCCATAAATGGCTCTCGTGATAGATTCATAATATGGTTTAATTCTCTTTATAGATAAGTGTTCCATGCCTTTATTTAATAGGAATTGGAATGTTATGTTTCATTCGTTCATATCAATAATATTACATATAGTTCATAAGAAAGGTCTACCAAGTACTATTGGGCAAGACAGATTGTATTTAATATCAAGCACAATAAAATCTACAGTCGCATAATTTCTATTAGCAAGAATAAGCACATTATTTATTCTAACCAAAGGTTTCTTAATAGTGTACTTCGCAAGATGCAAGTTAAGGGAACAACCTTGTATCTCGGTGAGACCAAGCACATCACAAAGATATTTAGGTATAGTAGAAACACCAGCACCATGGTCACACAAAGCATTACATTCATATTCTTTGAGCTTAATTTTAATAGTAGGCTCCCATTCATCATGCAATTTTCTAGTTACCAAAACTTCTAACTTAGATTTATCTTCATGTACTTCCATCATAGCTTCTACAATATTTCTAGTAAAAGCTTTATTTTGTTCATGGGCATCGGTTGAGATAATTATTGATTGTATTAAGGAAATACATTCAACTAAAGAACAACTTCCATAATTGAAATCCTTGTAATCCAAAATAGTGAGTACATCACTAGCTAAAGTTTCAACCTCTCCAAACCCACCTTTTCCATTTTTATCATTAGAATCATCACCCTTCCAACAAACGGGGCGCCTTCTAGATAAAGTTGACTCATCTGCAACCCCTTTATCATCAATCTTCATATAAGTAAATAAAGATTCAATAAGAGAAACACCAATCATTTTAAGTTATTCGTCATGATTACTAATAGAGAAAGATTTTGGCTTAGCCACCATCCTATTTACTAGGGTGGTTTCCTTATCTGAAATCTTCCCTATCAACTCTTCAATTTGAGAAAAAAGTGATTGGAGATTAGATACTTCTCGAGTGACTTCGTCAAGTTGTTTACTAATAGCATCTAATAAAGTGGAGTGTTCTTTGATTTCTTCGGCAGGGAATTTATTGTGCTCATATTGTATGGACATGGAATTCTTTTTGGAACTTTCAATTTCACTCATCCTTTGAAAATAAGAAATATTATAGTATCTCTCTTGAGACATAGTAACGAAGCAAGCAAACTAACAAGCAAAGAAACTAAACTAACAAAGACAAATATTTTTGTGTTTTTGATATTTTTAGGCAAGAAAATATAAAGGCAAATAAAAAGTAGGACAAGTGAATGATAAGTTGTATGAAGGAACGAGATGAGAATTTGATGATGTCTCCCCGACAATGGCGCCAGAAATTCTTCCTGCTAATTGTAAAATGTGTTGTTTTATTTCCCCGAAGAGGAGAGGAGATGCAGCACAGTAAAGATAAGTATTTCCCTTAGTGAAAACCAAGGTTATCGAGCCAATAGGAGAATCACGCAAACTCTTGTCTTCAGCACGTTCATACACACAACCAAACAGTTGCACCCAACGCGGGTAAGAGGGTTGTCCAGCCCCTTGAACTCGTTACTTGCAAGGATTATATACTAATAGATATATAATGTAAATATAAAATAAAAATAGCAAAATATAAATGGAAACAATATTTTTAGGGTATTAGTAATATATTTTGTGTAGACCCCGGGGCCATAGTTTTTGCTAGAGGCTTCTCTCTCAAAGATAGCATACGGTGGGTAGACAAATTACTACCGAGCAATTGATAGAATAGCACATAGTTATGAAATATTTATTCACAACAATGATCATGCATATAGGCATCACATCCATAAGCAAGTAGACTGACTCCTGCCTCCATCTACTATTATTACTCGGCTCAACGACCATTATCCAGCATGCATCTAGAGTATTAAGTATGAAACATTGTTTGGAGCAAGGTGACATGATGTAGACAAAGTAAACTCAACTAATATGAATTAACCCCATTTTTTTATCCTTAATGTTTGGGGATTTTATTATATGGGACCTTTTCCTTCCTCTAATGGGTATACACATATTTTGGTTGTTGTTGAATATATCAGTAAATGGGTAGAAGCTATTCCAACCAATAGTGTTGACCATAACACCTCTATTAAAATGCTTAAGGAACTTATTTTCCCATGGTTTGGAGTCCCTAGATACTTAATGATTGACGGTGGTCCATATTTTATTCATGGTGCTTTATGTAAGTTGCTTGCTAGACATGATGTTAACCATAGAATCTTATCTCCCTATCATCCTCGGTTTAGTAGTCAAGTAGAATTAACCAATAGAGAAATAAAATTAATATTGCAAAAGACTGTCAATAGGTCCCGAAAGAACTTGTCTAAGAAATTAGATGATGCATTGTGGGCCTATAGAATATCTTGTAAAAATCCTATGGGTATGTCTCCTTATAAAATGGTTTATTGGAAACCATGCCATTTACCTCTGGAGTTAAAACATAAAGCTTATTTGGCAATTAAAGAACTCAACTATGATTTCAAACTTGCTGGTGAAAAGAGTTATTTGATATTAGCTCATTAGATGAATGGAGAACCCAAGCTTATGAAAATGCCAAACTATTCAAAGAAAAAGTTAAAATATGGCATGAAAAAAGAATCCAAAAGCAAGAATTCAAAGTTGGTGAATATGTTCTATTGTACAATTCTCGTCTTAGATATTTTTTGGGAAAACTTCTCTCCCAATGGGAAGGACCATATATCATCAAAGAAGTTTATCAGTCTCGGGCTATTAAGATCAATAATCCCGAAGGCACTAACCCGAAGGTGGTCAATGGAAAAAATAATAAAGCACTATATTTAATGTACACCAATTAATGTTGAAACAAATATTATCCAAACCATGTCACCGGAGGAGCACATTAGGGAGACCTTCCAGAACACTCTAGAACCCTTAAAAGGAAGATGTATGCGATACGATAAGTAAACGGGCTTGAAAAATCTGCAAAAAAAAATTCTAGCGGTTTTCAAATATTAGAAAAATTAGAAACTCAGAAACACACAACAAGGCAACCCAGGTGTCCACTAGACACCAGGGCATGCGAGGCGCCCCTGGCGCGGCCTGATGTCTAGTGGGTCCCTCGAGCACCTTCATGGCTTCGTGTTCTTGTGGAACACGTATTTCCTTGTATAAAAATTCTCTCTCTCTCTCTCTCTCTCTCTCTCTATATATATATATATATATATATATATATATATATATATCTTCCTATGATTTGACTCGAGTACCACAGAGAAATTCTCTATTCTTGTTTCGTGCTATTTTTCTGTTAGAACTATCAAGTCGGGCATCATGTCTTCTCCCTCCTCCAACCACGTAGAAGAAGATGCTTCATGGATGAATATGGAACTAAAGGAGGAGGAACCAGTATGAGCTACCAAGGAAATAAGGGCAAGTAAGTCAAGGGGGGTCAAGCTATAGAAGAAGGGAAACTCATGCCACCAAAAGAAGAGGAAGAAGAAGATTACCTCCAACCCTATTATGATCATCTCACCCCTATTGAAATCGAAGCCTTTAGAGCCTTCAAAACGGTTCGTGTTCAGAATAAATATCTTACTCATGAAAATATTTTGTTAAAGGACCAAGTGATCAATCTCCGGATCATTATTCAACATCTAGAGAACCTCCTTAGGTTACACTGTGACGCTACTTCATCATCTACACCATGACCTCCATCTTCACCACCAAAGAAGGAGACTTGAGTGCACGGGTATGGGCACTCCCCTTGGCATGTGCCAAGCTTGCCACCTCCGCATGCATCCCCTCGGTTCGGCGTCTCACGGCACTCCAACCCCATGTTGACTTTCACCTAAACCTCCTCGGCCTCGTGCATGTAGCAGAATCTGCATGAGCATCGTGTATTATAGTTTATTTTCTATTTCTGTGTGATGGCATGATTACTGCAAGCAAAGCAAATAAGGAAAGGTGAGAGTGCGCATATCCATGGAGTCAAATTAGCCATAAAGAACTCATATACTTATTGCAAAGCCTATTAGCTCTCTTGAAGCAAAGTACTACTGCATACCCCTAGGGAGAAGGTTGGTAGGAGTTAACCATCGCACGCCTCCAACCGAAATAGCACTTGGGGATGGCCTGGAAGACCCAAGCGTCTAAGCTTGGGGAAGGCCTGGAAGATATCCCCTCTTTCGTCTTTGTTCCACCAGCATGTCCCTCGGAACTATATTTTTATTTATCACATGATATGTGTTTTGCTCGGAGTGTCGTGTATTATAGTTTGTTTTGCTTTCAGTTTGCTGCAATCATTGTTTGCTGGACACACCTATTTTGGAGAGAGATGTTCATCATGATTTGTTAGAATACTCTACGTGCTTCACTTATATCTTTTGAGCTAAGCTGTTGCTTTACTGCTCTACTTATATCTTGTAGACCAAGATGGAGTGTAGATTTTATAGAAATAATTGCACTCTGGTTCTTCATTTACATCTGTTTGAGAGTCTAATAAATAGCAACGATAATTTGCATGGGTTATAAGACTAGTCCAAAAAGGATATATATTCAAGGAGGATATAATAAAAACCTTCATGTACCACATTAGAAGAGAACTATGGATTAATGATATTGATGTAGTAATATGAAAGAACATGAATACATGATTGTTCGTTAGTATAAATATTGGTATTAAATCATGTTATTAGAGTCTTGCCGCCCCTTATTCCTTCATCCATCGTGATCACAACCAGAACTTGAAAACGTCAACACACAAAACTCAATAGAAACCTCGTGAGATCCGTTAGTATAATAGGCAAATAATAAACTTTAGGTATAGTTATAAATTGATTTGCATTTAATTATTGCATAAGGTATTGTATTCTAACTTCCCCATGACTTATACCCCCCTACATAATCCATAGCATCATCAAAACAAGCAAACTATACAAGCAAAACAGAATATGTCTAAAACAGAACAATCTGTAATGATCAGAAGTAAAAGCATAATTTTGTAACTCCAAAAATTCGAAAAAAAACAAGTACAACCTAGGAAATATGTATATCAATGTTGTGTAAAATATTAATATTAAAAATTCATTCGAGTAAAGTCAGATAAATTCTACACTGGACGTAAAAGTTTCTGTTTTTTGCACCGCATCAATTCTACTATCATCCAAAGTAATCCCGAAGGCTTTACTTCGCACAAACACTAATTGAAACATAAAAATACAACCATTACAGTAGCAATAATAATATAAACACAAAATTATAGAAAGTAGAACAAAATGCTAAGATAACTAATGGGTTGCCTTCCAACAAGCGATATCATTTTATGCCCCTAGGTGGCATAATGCATACTATCAAGTGATATCATCCTTGACATTCAGTCCATAAATGGCTCTCGTGATAGATTCATAATATGGTTTAATTCTCTTTATAGATAAGTGTTCCATGCCTTTATTTAATAGGAATTGGAATGTTATGTTTCATTCGTTCATATCAATAATATTACATATAGTTCATAAGAAAGGTCTACCAAGTACTATTGGGCAAGACAGATTGTATTTAATATCAAGCACAATAAAATCTACAGTCGCATAATTTCTATTAGCAAGAATAAGCACATTATTTATTCTAACCAAAGGTTTCTTAATAGTGTACTTCGCAAGATGCAAGTTAAGGGAACAACCTTGTATCTCGGTGAGACCAAGCACATCACAAAGATATTTAGGTATAGTAGAAACACCAGCACCATGGTCACACAAAGCATTACATTCATATTCTTTGAGCTTAATTTTAATAGTAGGCTCCCATTCATCATGCAATTTTCTAGTTACCAAAACTTCTAACTTAGATTTATATTCATGTACTTCCATCATAGCTTCTACAATATTTCTAGTAAAAGCTTTATTTTGTTCATGGGCATCGGTTGAGATAATTATTGATTGTATTAAGGAAATACATTCAACTAAAGAACAACTTCCATAATTGAAATCCTTGTAATCCAAAATAGTGAGTACATCACTAGCTAAAGTTTCAACCTCTCCAAACCCACCTTTTCCATTTTTATCATTAGAATCATCACCCTTCCAACAAACGGGGCGCCTTCTAGATAAAGTTGACTCATCTGCAACCCCTTTATCATCAATCTTCATATAAGTAAATAAAGATTCAATAAGAGAAACACCAATCATTTTAAGTTATTCGTCATGATTACTAATAGAGAAAGATTTTGGCTTAGCCACCATCCTATTTACTAGGGTGGTTTCCTTATCTGAAATCTTCCCTATCAACTCTTCAATTTGAGAAAAAAGTGATTGGAGATTAGATACTTCTCGAGTGACTTCGTCAAGTTGTTTACTAATAGCATCTAATAAAGTGGAGTGTTCTTTGATTTCTTCGGCAGGGAATTTATTGTGCTCATATTGTATGGACATGGAATTCTTTTTGGAACTTTCAATTTCACTCATCCTTTGAAAATAAGAAATATTATAGTATCTCTCTTGAGACATAGTAACGAAGCAAGCAAACTAACAAGCAAAGAAACTAAACTAACAAAGACAAATATTTTTGTGTTTTTGATATTTTTAGGCAAGAAAATATAAAGGCAAATAAAAAGTAGGACAAGTGAATGATAAGTTGTATGAAGGAACGAGATGAGAATTTGATGATGTCTCCCCGACAATGGCGCCAGAAATTCTTCCTGCTAATTGTAAAATGTGTTGTTTTATTTCCCCGAAGAGGAGAGGAGATGCAGCACAGTAAAGATAAGTATTTCCCTTAGTGAAAACCAAGGTTATCGAGCCAATAGGAGAATCACGCAAACTCTTGTCTTCAGCACGTTCATACACACAACCAAACAGTTGCACCCAACGCGGGTAAGAGGGTTGTCCAGCCCCTTGAACTCGTTACTTGCAAGGATTATATACTAATAGATATATAATGTAAATATAAAATAAAAATAGCAAAATATAAATGGAAACAATATTTTTAGGGTATTAGTAATATATTTTGTGTAGACCCCGGGGCCATAGTTTTTGCTAGAGGCTTCTCTCTCAAAGATAGCATACGGTGGGTAGACAAATTACTACCGAGCAATTGATAGAATAGCACATAGTTATGAAATATTTATTCACAACAATGATCATGCATATAGGCATCACATCCATAAGCAAGTAGACTGACTCCTGCCTCCATCTACTATTATTACTCGGCTCAACGACCATTATCCAGCATGCATCTAGAGTATTAAGTATGAAACATTGTTTGGAGCAAGGTGACATGATGTAGACAAAGTAAACTCAACTAATATGAATTAACCCCATTTTTTATCCTTAATGTTTGGGGATTTTATTATATGGGACCTTTTCCTTCCTCTAATGGGTATACACATATTTTGGTTGTTGTTGAATATATCAGTAAATGGGTAGAAGCTATTCCAACCAATAGTGTTGACCATAACACCTCTATTAAAATGCTTAAGGAACTTATTTTCCCATGGTTTGGAGTCCCTAGATACTTAATGATTGATGGTGGTTCATATTTTATTCATGGTGCTTTATGTAAGTTGCTTGCTAGACATGATGTTAACCATAGAATCTTATCTCCCTATCATCCTCGGTTTAGTGGTCAAGTAGAATTAACCATTAGAGAAATAAAACTAATATTGCAAAAGACTGTCAATAGGTCCCGAAAGAACTTGTCTAAGAAATTAGATGATGCATTGTGGGCCTATAGAATATCTTGTAAAAATCCTATGGGTATGTCTCCTTATAAAATGGTTTATTGGAAACCATGCCATTTACCTCTGGAGTTAAAACATAAAGCTTATTTGGCAATTAAAGAACGCAACTATGATTTCAAACTTGCTGGTGAAAAGAGTTATTTGATATTAGCTCATTAGATGAATGGAGAACCCAAGCTTATGAAAATGCCAAACTATTCAAAGAAAAAGTTAAAATATGGCATGAAAAAAGAATCCAAAAGCAAGAATTCAAAGTTGGTGAATATGTTCTATTGTACAATTCTCGTCTTAGATATTTTTCGGGAAAACTTCTCTCCCAATGGGAAGGACCATATATCATCAAAGAAGTTTATCAGTCTCGGGCTATTAAGATCAATAATCCCGAAGGCACTAACCCGAAGGTGGTCAATGGAAAAAATAATAAAGCACTATATTTAATGTACACCAATTAATGTTGAAACAAATATTATCCAAACCATGTCACCGGAGGAGCACATTAGGGAGACCTTCCAGAACACTCTAGAACCCTTAAAAGGAAGATGTATGCGATACGATAAGTAAACGGGCTTGAAAAAATCTGCAAAAAAAATTTCTAGCAGTTTTCAAATATTAGAAAAATTAGAAACTCAGAAACACACAACAAGGCAACCCAGGTGTCCACTAGACACCAGGGCATGCGAGGCGCCCCTGGCGCGGCCTGATGTCTAGTGGGTCCCTCGAGCACCTTCATGGCTTCGTTTTCTTGTGGAACACGTATTTCCTTGTATAAAAATTCTCTCTCTCTCTCTCTCTCTCTATATATATATATATATATATATATATATATATATATATATATATCTTCCTATGATTTGACTCGAGTACCACAGAGAAATTCTCTATTCTTGTTTCGTGCTATTTTTCTGTTAGAACTATCAAGTCGGGCATCATGTCTTCTCCCTCCTCCAACCACGTAGAAGAAGATGCTTCATGGATGAATATGGAACTGAAGGAGGAGGAACCAGTATGAGCTACCAAGGAAATAAGGGCAAGTAAGTCAAGGGGGGTCAAGCTATAGAAGAAGGGCAACTCATGCCACCAAAAGAAGAGGAAGAAGAAGATTACCTCCAACCCTATTATGATCATCTCACCCCTATTGAAATCGAAGCCTTTAGAGCCTTCAAAACGGTTCGTGTTCAGAATAAATATCTTACTCATGAAAATATTTTGTTAAAGGACCAAGTGATCAATCTCCGGATCATTATTCAACATCTAGAGAACCTCCTTAGGTTACACTGTGACGCTACTTCATCATCTACACCATGACCTCCATCTTCACCACCAAAGAAGGAGACTTGAGTGCACGGGTATGGGCACTCCCCTTGGCATGTGCCAAGCTTGGGGGATGTGCCCGGTGTCATATAAACATCACTCTTGCTTATATTTATCCACCTTAGTTTGATCTTTAGTTATTTCATGATTTAGTCAAATAAAAGTTTAGTTCAATCTTTTTTTATTTTGAGTGCTAGTTTCGTGATCTATCTATCTGTGTAATCGAGTGAGAGTTATATAATAGAGTTTAGTTTGAGTATTGCTTATTTACTTTATTGCCGCAATCAAAATAAAGGAAATAATGAAGAAGATCATATGCCAATCTTATAGTAAGTAGTGACATCACATAAGGAAAAGTATAAGTGGTAAAATTTATTGAAGGTTGACAAACATAGCATTGGTCGGTGATGCAACACATGAAAGAATTAGTAAGGGAAGAAAATATTTGCATGCAAATACACTATCATTGACATCTTTTATGATTGTGAGCCCCATTAATTATAATATGCCGAAACTATTGACACTGGACAAGGAAGACAATGTAATGATTATGCTTGTTCACATTCACATACAAGTTATATTGCTATAGATCCTCTAACATGTGGTACTTTCCCAATACCTTTCATAGCCAAAAATTCGCACTAAGTAGAGATACTACTTGTGCATCCAAAACCTTAAACCAAATCCATGTTTCAAGAGTCCACCATACCTACCTATGGATTGAGTAAGATCCTTCAAGTAATTGTCATCGGTGCACAAAGCAATAAAAATTGCTTCTAAACATGTTTGATCTTTTAGTGTAAGGGAAATTAAGCGTTGTACAAACTTGTGATGGTGATAATAAAAGGGATGGACTACACAATAAAGGTTGCCATCACAAGGGGCAATATAACGTAGCGTTCCTTTGCACTAAGAGATTTAGCATACAACCAAAAAGCGCATGACAACCTCTGCTTCCCTGTGTGAAAGGTCTATCTTTTACCTTTATGTATATACTTTTGTGCAAGAGTCGAAGTATTTTCTTCTACTTCCTTTATCTTCTCTATGGCAAGCATCATGTGGTGGGGAAAGATCTAGACATATATATCCAGTTGAATGTGGGCGGTCATGAATTATTATTGTTGACACCATCCTTGAGGTGAATATGTTGGGAGGCAACACTATAAGCCCCTATCTTTCTATGTGTGTGGTTGGAACCTTTTGCTCATAGGAATGCGGTGAGTAGTGGTGGGAATATTAATTGATAACCGTTGTACCAAACCGAAAGAACCGGGACCAAAACCGAATGAACCGGAATTGGAAAGTTTGGTTCCTATTTCGGTTATTAAATCTATAAAACCAAAAATTATTCTCTAATTTCGGTTTTAACACTTGGTTAACCGAAAAGACTAAATAACCAAAACTTACAGACTACGCCTCATACCTTTTGTATTCTCTAACGCACAGTGAGCCCAACACGGCAGCTCCAAGTCCATATGTCTTTTCCCGTATATGTTTAGCCATGTACACTTCTGTTATGATCCAAATAGTGTAACCATCGGCCCATAATAAAATACGTAATTGTAGTGCATCGGCTTGTGGTTTAGTACCACCTCGGATAGCCACTAGGAAAGGAATCGTATGAAAGACAATAAAAATCAGTAGTAGCTAGCCATTCTCTTAGCATGCATGCTTATACCAAAACGTGCGGGCATGCTCTTTAAATTCGGATCTTTCAGTTGACAGAACCGATTGCTCCATTCCAAGAAAAAACAGTTACCTAAACCTGAAATAGCCAATCGGTTTGCATTTTTAATAAACCGAAAATCTTTGTGACCTGGAAAACCGAACCAATTTGGTCGGTTAGACCGAATGCCCAGGCCTAGCAGTGAGTGTTAGCAATCATAGAAGACTAAATGATGGTTGAGTATGTATATTTGCTTAAAAGCTTCGATATGTGACCCTTCTTTAAAGTATGATGAATTGTGTTGCAAAGTTGACTGAAAACATAGTTTGTTAGTTTTCAATAGAGTTTATGCTCGATACTTCAATGTTGTGATGAATTGCTACTTGTTTATAAGAAGCCTTTGTGATAAAAGTTATATGATGAAAATGTTGTGATGAAGTATTTATGAAGTTTTATTTGTTGTTATAATAATAAGCATGACGTTGCTATGTTCCTATTTTGTTTTTATCGACGCCTCTCTCTCAAAGCATGTGGTCATGATTTTCGTTATTGACTTTTGCATGAAGACAAGCTACGTCTAAGCTTGGGGGAGTTGATATGTCCATTTTGCACCATGTTTTGTTACTGTTATTTATAGTGTTTTTATGCATTTTTCCCTTGGTGTAGTAATTGTAATGCCTTTTCTCTCATAATATGCAAGGTTCACATCAAGTGGGAGAATGTCGGCAGATGGAATTCTGGACCTAAAAGAGCTACGTCAGAGATACCTATTCTGCACATCTCCAATTGAGCTGAAAATTTACGGACATTTAGTTTATAAAAAATTAAAAAATACTCGAGTGCAGAAGTACCATAGGGGGCTACCATGTGCCCACTAGACACCAGGGTGCACCAACCCCCCTGGCGCGGCCTGATGTCTAGTGGGCCCCCTAGCCCACCTCTGGCGATCATCTTCTGGTATAAATTCTCTTTTACCATGAAAAACTTAAGAGGGGGACTTTCAGGACAAAGCGCCGCCATCTCGAGGCGGAACTAGGGCAGGAGCACTTTTGCTCTCTGGCAGAGCGATTCCGCCGGAGGAACTTCCCTCCCAAAGGGGGAAATCGAGGCCATCGTCATCACCAACAACCCTCTCATCTTGGGGAGGCCAATATTCATCATCTTCATCAGCACCATATCCTCTCAAAACTCTAGTTCATCTCTTGTACTCAATCTTGTACCGAAACCTCAGATTGGTACCTGGGGTGTGACTAGTACTATTGATTACATCTTATAATTGATGCTTTATGGTTTATTTGGTGGAAGATCATATGCTCAGATCCATTATGATATTTAGTACCTCTCTGATCATGAACATGTTTATAACTTGTGAGTAGTTACTTTTGTTCTTGAGGCCATGTGAGAAATCATGTTGCAAGTAGTCATGTGAAGTAGATATTCATTCAATATTTTGATGATATGAATGTTGTGATTCCATTAGTAGTGTTATGTGGACGTCGACTAAATAACACTTCACAATCTTTGGGCCTAAGGGAATGCATTGGGGATTAGTAATTAGAGGGTGGATTGCGAGAGTGGCAGAAACTTAAACCCCAGTCTATGCACTATTCCTAAGGGGATGATTTGGATCCATGTGTTTAATGCTATGGTTAGAATTTATTCTTAAAACTTTTCTCATAGTTGCGGATGCGTGCGGGAGGGCTAATCATAAGTGGGATGTTTGTTCAAGTAAGAACAATACCCAAGCATCGGTCCACCCACATATCAAATTATCAAAATATCGAACGCGAATTAACCCAACATGATGAAAGTGACTAGATGAAATTCTCGTGTGCCATCAAGAACGCTTTACCTATTATAAGAAACTATTATGGATTGTCCTTTGCCACAAAAGGATCAGGATACCTTGCTTCACCTATTGTTACTATTGCTACTTGTCACTTGTTACAATTATCTTGCTATCGAACAACTTGTTACCACTATTTCAGTGCTTGCAGAAACTACCTTGCTGAAAACCGCTTGTCATTTCCTTCCGCTCCTCGTTCTGTTCGACACTCTTACTTATCTAAAGGACTACGATTTACCCCCCCCCCCCGATACTTATGGTTCATTAATCCCTTCATAAGAGGAAAATATATCAAGCACACAAACAATTCTTGAATAACATGCTTTCCAATAATGTTCCTCTTGGGGAACGTTGCATGGGAAACAAAAACTTTCCTATGCACACGAAGACCTATCATGGTGATGTTCATCTACGAGAGGGAGATCGGATCCACATACCCTTGTAGATCGCTAAGCGGAAGCGTTAATAAACGTCGTTGATGTAGTGGTACGTCTTCACGATCCGTCCCACGATCCGTCCCACGAACCGTCTCGCAATTCGTCCCACGATCCGTCCCAGTCAAGTGCCGAACGGACGGCACCTCCGCGTTCCGCACACGTACAGCTCGATGACGATCTCTGCCTTCTTGATCCATCAAGAGGGGCGGGGAAGTAGATGAGTTCTCCGGCAGCATGACGGCGCGCTGGTGATGGTGATGATCTATTCCTGCAGGGCTCCGCCCGAGCTCCGTAGAAAACCGATCTAGAGGAAGAACTATGATCTAGAGGAGAGGGCGGCACGTGGCAAAGTTGTGTCTCAAAATACCTAAACCTCTAGTACATATAGGAGGAGGGGGAGGTAACCTTGGCGCGCCAAGGAAGGCCTCCTTGGGTCGGCCGAAGTGGGGAAGGGAGGACTCCTCCTCCAATCCTACTTGGATTAGGACTACTTCCTTATTTTCCCACCTCTTTTGGATTTTCCACTTTTTCCTCATGGGATTTCCTTGGATGACTTTTTCAGACCATTATACCTTACTAGCAAAATGGCCCGTGCATTGCCACGAAAAAAAAACATAATCTTCAATGATGGTGACCACATTATGTTCACATATCATCGCTTGATTTTAAAATTTTATGCACAAATGTAAGAAATGTTTCTTCTTTTAAATTTATTCACAAATTGAAGCAATCTTTACATTTTCAAAAAATATATATCATGGTTGTCAAAAATCTTGGTAACTCAAAGATTTATTCTGAATTTCAATAAAAAAATTAGAAAACATACAATAATAATTCGATCCATCCAACAGTTAATTCTTCAAAATTCACACAGTTATATTGTCACAAAGACTTAGAAGCATTAATGTTTAACTACATACATTAGATCTTTCGTGAAATTTTTTACAAATATGGGAACAATTTTAAAATCGAGAACATTTTTTACAATTTACAAACATTTACTAAAAATCATGAATATTTTTTATATTGCGAACGGGTTTAAATATTTTCTTTTGAATTGGCGACCAATTCAAGAAAAGGCGAACATAATTTTTTATGTTGGAGGATTTTATTTTAAATTCACAAACATTTTTTTAAACGCATGAAGTTTTTCTAAATAAACAAAAAAAATTATAAATCAGTAATATATTTATTAAATTCATGGACATTGTTATAAATGAGTAATATATTTATTAAATTCATGGACATTATGATTTCGTCAGCATTTTATTTCAAAATTCCTATTTTTTAATATGCAAAAGTTTATGTAATTCTAAATTATTTAAATTACAAATAAACAAAAATGGAATGGAAAATTTAAAATGAAAAAAAAGAAACTATCAAAACAGGCATTAGCTATTTTTAAAATTTTAGGACATTTCTTAAATGCATTAACATATTTTCAATTAGAAAGCATTTTGTTAAATGCCTTTAATAATTTTGAATACATGGAACTGTATGTGAAATCATGGACTTTTCTTATTGTACAAATATTTTTCTAAAATTGCAACATTTATTGTATGTGCGAGCATTTTATACGAAACTTCGGGCAGTTTTTGAAGTCACAAACATTTTATTTTTTAAATATGTTGATTTATAATTTTCAGTTTATTAAAATTTTAAAGATTATTTGAAGTTCTAAATTACTTAAAATAAAAATAATAATACGGAACTGAAAATAAATAAATAAACGGAACTAAAAGCAGGCGTCTGTGCATGGGCCGACCCATACGATGTGTTGGATATTCTCCCAGCATGCACAGCGTAATATAGGAGGTTTTTACATGGGCCGGCCTAGTCCAAGATGAACTAAAAGCAGGCGTCTGTGCATGGGCCGGCCCATACGGTGTGCTGGATATTCTCCAGCGTGCAGAGCGTAATATAGGAGGTTTTTACATGGGCCGGCCCAGTCCAAGATTTTTTGCTTCGTGAAATGTTTTCTATTACTTACCGGTGGCATGGTGGGTAATTTATGCAAACTTTAGGGGTAATTTCCGTGACGGACGACCAGAAGCCCTATTTGCTTTATTATTAGTACCTTATTGCGCATGCAATAAACCCACGTGGACCCCTTGGGGCGTGGTGGGCCACCCAGTGGGCCCCCATAACCCAATCGTCCCTCCCGGTACAGTGTCGGCAATGCCCGAAAACCTTCCGTAATCCAAACACCAACTTCCTATATATCAATCTTCGTTTCCTGACCATTCCGAAACTCCTCGTGATGTCCGGAATCTCACCCGGGACTCCAAACAAAACTTCAGTCACCAACACATATAACTCAACTATGCCGAAACGTCACCGAACCTTAAGTGTGCAGACCCTACGGGTTCGATAAATATGCAGACATGACGTGAGACACTCTCTGGTCAATAACCAACAGCGGGACCTGGATGTCCATATTGGTTCCTACATATTATATGAAGATGTCTATCGGTTGAACCTCTATGTCAAGGATTCATATAATCCCGTATGCTATTCCCTTTGTCCTTCGGTACGTTACTTGCCTGAGATTCGATCGTCGGTATCTTTATACCTAGTTCAATCTCGTTACCGGCAAGTCTCCTTACTCGATCCGTAATACAAGATCCCGTGAGTAACTTCTTAGTCACATTGCTTGCAAGGCTTATTGTGATGTTGTATTACCGAGTGGGCCCCGAGATACCTCTCCGTGACACGGAGTGACAAATCCCAGTCTTGATCCATGCCAATCCAACAGACACCTTTAGAGATATCTGTAGAGAACCTTTATAGTCACCTAGTTATATTGCGACGTTTGATAACCCACAAGTTCCTCCGGTGTCCGGGAGTTGCATGATCTGATGGTCATAGGAACAGATACATTGACATGCAGAAAACAGTAACAATAAACTGACACGATCATATGCTATGTTTATAGTTTGGGTCTTGTCCATCACATCGTTCTCCCAATGATGTGATCCCGTTATCAAGTGACAATACTTGTCTATGGTCAGGAAACCTTGACCATCTTTGATCAACGAGCTAATCAACTAGAGGCTTACTAGGGACAATGTTTTGTCTATGTATCCACACATGTATTTGAGTTTCCAGTCAATACAATTATAGCATGGATAATAAACGATTATCATGAACAAATAAATACAATAATAACAAATTTATTATTGCCTCTAGGGCATATTTCCAACAGTTCCCACTACCCACGTGATAGATTTTTAGGAGGAACTTGAATTTTAGGAGGATCATGAGTGGAATCGATAAACTTGTGTCCTTCCTCATCCAAATCACTAGTGCTACCTTCACTAGCACTTTCAATAATGACTTTCTCAAATTCACACATGATAGCAATTTTAAGAAAACAGAACAAGCAAACTACCAAGAGTAGCAAGCAAACTAGTAAACTAGCAAAGATAAATATTTTTGATTTTTTTATTTCTATGGCAGGAAAAATGTAACAGAAAATAAAAAGTAGAACAATTGAATGATAATTTTTGAGAAGGTACTTCATAAGAAATTGATGATACTCCCCGGCAACGGCGACAGAAATCCTTCATGATACTTGTGATGTGTGTTGGGTTTTCCCCTAAAGAGGAGGGGATAATGCAGCACAGTAGAGGCAAGTGTTTCTCAAAGTGAGAACCAAGGTTATCGAACCAATAGGATAACCACACAATGTCCCATCTTAAGCGCCTACACACAAAACAACACACACTTGCACCCAGCGCACGCAAGAGGGTTGTCAATCCCCTTAAACTCGTTACTTGCAAGCGATAAGTAGTGGTAGATAGATAGTTTGATAAATATAAATTGAAAATGAATAAAAAGAAAATAATGACAGCAAGGTATTTTGAGTTTTTGCAATTATATTTATGAATAGGACTGGGGTCCATAGTTTTCACTAGAGGCTTCTCTCTCGTAGAAAGCATACGGTGGGTAAACAAATTAGTGTTGGGAAATTGATAGAAAAATGCATAGTTATGCAATATTTATTCATGGCAAGGATCACACATATAGGCATAACATTCGTAAGCACGTAGACCGACTCATGCGTGCTTCTACTACTATTACTCCACCCATCGACCGATATCTAACATACATCTAAAGTATTAAGTAAAACAAACTAATGCTTGGAGGATAATGACATGATGTAGAAAAAGTAAACCCAATTAATATGAATGAATCCCATTGTTTTATCCTTAGTGGAAGCAATCACTAGTGTAAAAAGCCTAGCTATTGCGTAGGAAAATGGCCTTGTAGGCATAGACATCCAACGCCACCAATATGGTGTCGCAGTTAAAAAAAAGTGCTGGCATTGGACATGACGCGAGCACTATTTCACATGTTTATGGCGTGCCACGGTATCCAACAACAAAAAATTATTTTTTTGGTAATAAAAAAATACTACCTCAAAAACTAAGAGCTTAAACTTCACAAAAGGTACTGATCATTTAAACATACTCATAAACTTCATAGTTTAAAACGTAGTATTGATCATTTAAACATACTCATAAACTTCATAGTTTAAAACTTAGTAATGATCAACTAACTACTCTTCATCATCAAGAATTAGCCTCAGCTGGCCCATCTCTCTCCATCTTGTTTGAAATGAGCAACGGCTGTTTGTAGCTCAATCATCTCTGTCCTGAGTTGTTTTTTTCTTCAGCTTGAGTTGATCCTTATCATGTGTCAACTTATCCCTCAACTCCCTCAGTTTGTCTACCTTAGTGAGGGCATTAGCACCCTCTATGAGCAATTGATCCCTTCCATTCTTCACTTCGACATTGTTTTCTTCAATTTTTTTGATTCTCCACTCTCACGACTGTAATAGCCACTGATTACACGTCTCCACGTTGCCCACCGATTCGTTGTTGCTTGAAACGTCTATATGTGTTGTTTTGAATTATCTACACAAGCAAATTAAAACTTGTAATGAAAGCTCACCATCTTAGAATGAAGAATTTAGCATAAGTATGAATCACTATGAATTACACTATGCACTTTTATATATCATGACAATTTGTGCCACTACACAATTAAAGGGGAAACACCAAGGTCAATTGTCGAGATTGAATAGTTCACCTACATATCATGGTTCTTACAGCTAGTAGTACACATGAACTAAACAACTAGTAGTATTGATGAACTAAACAGCTAGTAGTACATGTTCAACAACTAGTACTACATGTTCACCTACTTGTTCTACTACAACTAGTAGTACAATAGTTTACCTATCATGGCGAATTCATCTATTGAAGCAGCAAAATTAATCAAGCTGCCTTGTAGTAGCTAACTAGGTTTGTATGTAAAATCCATACAGTGAATCGATCTAATGCTATATAGGTGTGGTAGGGATGATAGAGTTGATGTACATGTACTTGTGTGTGGGCATCGAGCGGGACAGGTTGGCATGGGTGGGCGGCCTCACGCTCCTCCTTCGATAAGGACGGGTCAGGTCAGGTGGGGCGATGTCGGGCGGCGGCGGCGGCGGCGGGCAGGGCGGCAATGGGAATTGAGAGAAGAGAGGACAAGTGGAGTTGGGGAACGAGAGAGTGAAGACGAAAGGATAAGGTTTTACTCTATCGGGAGGTGTTAAAACCGACTAGTGCTCGCGTGGGCCTAATGGGCCTGAATGTGCAACATCGGACTGTTGGAAATATGCCCCAGAGGCAATAATAAAATGGTTATTATTATATTTCCTTGTTCATGATAATTGTCTATTATTCATGTTATAATTGTATTTACCGGAAACCGTAATACATGTGTGAATACATAGACCACACCATGTCCCTAGTGAGCCACTAGTTGACTAGCTCATTGATCAATATATGGTCATGGTTTCGTGACCATGGAGATTGGATGTCATTGATAACGGGATCCTAGACATAGCCCAAGATCGTGTAGTTCTTCTGCTAGAGCTTTTCTAATGTCAAGTATCATTTCCTTAGACCATGAGATTGTGCAACTCTCGGATACCATAGGAATTTTTTGGGTGTATCAAATGTCACAACGTAACTGCGTGACTATAAAGGTGCACTACAGGTATCTCTGAAAGTGTTTGTTGGGTTGGTACGAATCGAGACTGGGATTTGTCACTCCATGTGACGGAGAGGTATCTCTCGTCCCACTCGGTAATACGTCATCATAATGAGCTCAATGTGACTAAGGAGTTACTCACGGGATCATGTGTTACGAAACGAGTAAAGATACTTGTCGGTAACGAGATTGAACAAGGTATAGGGATACCGACGATCGAATCTCGGGCAAGTAACATACCGATGGACAAAGGGAATTGTATACGAGATTAATTAAATCCCCGACATCGTGGTTCATCCAGTGAGATCACCTTGGAACATGTGGGATCCAATATGGGTATCTAGATCACGCTATTGGTTATTGGCTGCAGAGGTGTCTCGGTCATGTCTGCATGGTTCTCGAACTCGTAGGGTCTACACACTTAAGGTTCAGTGACACTAGAGTTGTAATGGGAATTCTATGTGGTTAACGAAAGTTCTTCAGAGTCCCGGATGAGATCTCGAATGTCACGAGGAGTTCCGAAATAGTCCGGAGGAGAAGATTTATATATGGGAAGTCCAGTTTCGGTCAGCGGAAAAGTTTCGGTGCTTATCGGTATTGTACCGGGACCACCGAAAGGGTTCCGGGGGTCCATCGGGAGGGGCCACCTGCCCCGGAGGACCACATGGGCTGAATATGGGTGGGAACCAGCCCCTAGTGGGCTATTGCGCCCTCCCCAAGGGCCCAAGGCACCTATGGTCGGGAACCCTAGGGTGTGGGGGCTCCTCGCACCAACTTGGGAGGCAAGCCCCCCTTGGCCGCCACCTCCCTCTCTAGAGGCATCTAGGGGGGCGGCCCCCTCTCCCCTTCCCCCTATAAATAGATGAGGGTGAGAGGGATGTGCACACCCTGATCCACTTGCCCCTTGCGCATCCCTCCCCCTCCTACACCTCCTCCTCCTTCGAAGTGCTTAGCAAAGCTCTGTCGGAGAACCACGACCTCCACCGCCACCACGTCGTCGTGTTGCCGGAGCTCTCCCTCAACTTATCCTTCCCCCTTGCTCGATCAAGAAGGAGGAGACGTCCGCAGGCTGCACATGTATTGAACGTGGAGGCGCCGTCGGTTCGGCGATTGGATCGGATCTTCCGTGATTTGAGTCGCAGCGAGTACGACTCCATCAGCCGCGTTCTTTGCAAAGCTTCCGCTTATCGATCTTCAAGGGTATCAAGATGCACTCCCTCTCTCTCGTTGCTAGCATCTCCTAGATTGATCTTGGTGACACGTAGAATTTTTTTGAATTATTACTACGTTCCCAACACGGACCTAATGTGCAACGCCGACACTAAGCAAATAGCTATGATGTACGAATTTCCCACGCGAGCCCTACTTGAAAATATTAGTGTCGGCGATGGTAAGAGATGGTGTGCCACGAACAAGAGTTGTGGCTATCCATTTCTCTACTAGTGAATACAAATATGTGTCATGTCCCTTTCTTTCATTTGGGTTTGAGGATCGTAAGATTGAACCCACTACAACACACCTCTCCCATTGAAGATAAATCAAACTAGTTGGGCAAACCAAATCAATAGATCGTAGAGAATTACGAAACTACATATATGAAAGACCAGAAATGAACTCAATATAACCTGATGAATAATCTAAACATAAACCCACAATTCATTGGATCCGAACAAACACACCACAAAAGAGTGATTACATAATATAGATCACCGCGGGAATCGCGATGATCATGGTAACAAAGAACATCGAGAGAGAGATAGCCATCTAGGTACTAACTACGGACCCGTAGGTCTGTGGTGAACTACTCACACATCACCATGGTAGCAGCAAGGTTAATATAGAGGCCCTCTGTAACCGATCTCCCCTCCAACACGGCACCGGAATAGGGCTCCAGGTGGGCCCATGGTGGAACAAAGACTTGCAGCGGCGGAAAAAGTGTTTTGGAAGGCTCCCTAGGGTTTTGGAATATATGTGAATTCATAGGCCATAAAATGAGGGTTAGAGAGCTAAAAAGTGGCCCCAAGCCATCAGGGCGCGACCACCCCCACTAGGTGCACCTCATGTGCCCTACGGTCTTCCTCCAAAGTTTCCACGTCTTTATTTTGTCGAGAAAATATCATCAAAAAGTTTCGGGGTATTTAAACTTCGTTTGGTACAGTATTCCTGAAAAGCCAAAACAACATGCAAAAAACAACAACTCACACATAGCACATGCTTAATAGGTTAATGCTAATAAATAATACAAATCATCAAGAAAATGCTTAAAAAGTATCATGGTATGATAATATAATAGCATGGAACAATAAAAAAATATAGATACATTGGCAACATATCAACGTCTCAGCGCGTCATCGAGGAGAGAACGCATGACGAGGACGCATGCTCGGAGGGCCTCGAGGAGGCCCTGGCGCCATCCACGGCCAGCAACTGCGTCCTCTCTCCGCCTACGTCGGTGCCTCCGATGCTCCCATGAAGGAACGATACGACTGGACCGACCAGCTCCGGGAGTGGGTCTCCGTGTCGGCCATGTGGCATAGCGCGACACCGGAGCAGGAGAGGGCCTACCTCCTCCACTAGAAGTCACGACATCTGGCGAAGGATCACGCACAGGCCGAGCGCCAGATGGAGTTCGACCGCCGATGGACGTGTGAGGAGCAGAAGGAGGAGTGTCTGGAGAGGGAGGCGGAGGAGCGCGCCCGACAGCCTCACTGCCACCGTAAGACGCTGTTGAGGCCTGGGAGGCGGCGTTACCCTAGCCAGGCCCGATGCCGGAGGTTGTCGACCTCACCGGCCCGGGGAAGGACGATAACGCCTAGTGCAACATGCTGGGGGCGAACTTTTTTATGTTTAATGATGTTTATGTGGACTTAGGTGGGTGTTTGACCTGTGTTTTAATGTTTATTATTGTTGTTTGGGTTTTTTGAAATTCTCTGTTCTTCTAGTTCAGTTTGAACATTTGTGTCTCTACCTATGTTGGGTGCATGCGTCGACCCAAATGAAAAAAAGGACACCAACGTCCGCTTGGCCGCTCAAACAGAGAAAAAAGGGATAAATCATGCATCAGTTTGAGTGTGAGTTGCTCTTAAATTGTCTTTGTTGTAATGGTGAAGAGGGGTTCGGCCGCTGGAGGCAAAATTGTTGGGGAACGTTGCATGGGAAACAAAAAAATTCCTACGCACACACAAGATCTATCCATGGAGATGAGCATCTACGAGAGGAGAGATCGGATCCACATACCCTTGTAAATTTCTAAGCGAGAAGCATTAAGAAACGTGGTTGATGTAGTCAAATGTCTTTGTGATCCAAATCGCAAGCCGTCCTGTGAACCAATCACGATCTAGTGCCGAACGGACAACACCTCCGCGTTCAGCACATGTGCGGCTCAATGACGATCTCCACCTCCTTGAGTTCTCCAATAGCAAGCGAGGGCAGAGAGGTAGATGAGTTCTCCGATAGCACAATGGCGTGGTGGTGAACTAATCAGGCACAAATTCGTCAAGCTCTACCGAACTAATCTAGAGGAGAAAGACGATCTAGAGAGAAGAGGGCAGCACGTGGCTTTTCAGGTGTTGGGCTGCCTTCAAACCTCCACTATATATAGGAGGAAGGGGTGGGAGGAGGCACCCTAGGGTTTCCCCTAGGGCCTTGGCCGTCGGCCAAGAGGTGGAATCCACCTCCAACAAGGAGGTGGGGCGTGGGGGGAGGAGTCCTACTCCAACAAGGACTCCTCCCACCCTCCACCTTTTTCCTCTTGGGCGCATGGGACCTCATCGGGTCGGCTGCCCAGCCCACCTCGGGCTGGTGCGCTACCTCTTGGTCCCATGTGGCCCCACGGGTGGGTGGGCCCCTCGGTAGACCCCGAGAACCCATTCATCACTCCCCATACACTACCAAAAATACCCGAAACTTTTCCGGAACCCAAATACCACTTTCCTATATATAAATCTAACCTCCGGACCATTCTGGAGCTCCTCGTGTCATCCAGGATATCATCTTGGACTCCGAACACCATTCGGTCACCAACATACATAACTCAATAATACCGAAACATCACCGAACGTTAAGTGTGCAGACCCTGTTGGTTCCAGAACTATGTAGACATGACCGAGACACCTCTACAACCAATAACCAATAGCGGGACCTAGATGCCCATATTTATTCCTACATATTCTACAAATATATTTATCGGTTGAACCTCTATGTCAAGGATTCAATTAATCTCGTACGATGTTCCCTTTGTCCATCAGTATGTTACTTGCGTGAGATTCGATAATCGGTATCTGCATACCTAGTTCAATCTCGTTATCGGCAAGTCTATTTACTCATTCCATAATACAAGATCTCATGGCTAACTCTTTAGTCACATTGCTTGCAATATTTTTGTGATGTTGTATTACCGAGTGGGCCCTCATATACATCTCCGTCACACGGAGTGACAAATACCAGTCTTTACTCCATGCCAACTCAACAGACACCCTCGGAGATACCTGTAGAGCACCTTTATAGTCACCGAGTTATGTTGTGACGTTTGATACACACAAGGTACTCCTCTGGTGTCAGTGAGTTACATGATCTCATGGTCATAGGAAGAGATACTTGACATGCAGAAAATGATAGCAATAAACTAACACAGCCATATGTTATGTTCATAGTTTGGGACTTGTCCATCATATGATTCTCCTAATGACGTGATTCCGTTATCAAATGACAACGCATGTCTATGTCTAGGAAACCTTGACCATCTTTCTATCAACGAGGTAGTCCATTAGAGGCTCACTAGGGCCATTGTGCTTGTCTATGTATCCACACATGTATCTGAGTTTCCAATCAATACAATTATAGCATGAATAATAAACAATTATCATGGACAAGGAAATATAATAATAACCAATTTATTATTGCCTCAAGGTCATATTTCCAAGAGTTTCCCACTTGCACTAGAGTCAATAATCTAGCTCACATCACTATGTGATTTACATTGTAATGAATCTAACACACATACAGTTCTGGGGTTTGATCATGTCTTGCTTGTGAGAGAGGTTTTTAGTCAGCGGTCCGCAACATTCAGATCAGTGTGTACTTTACAAATTTGTATGTCATATTGTAGATGTTGCTACCATGCTCCACTTGGAACTATTACAAATGACTGCTCCATTATACGAATCTGGTTTGCTACTCAGAGTCATCCGGATTGGTGTCAAAGTTTGCATCGTCATAATCCTTTATGAAGAACTATTTTATCACCTCCATAATCGTGAAACATTTCCTTACTCCTCTAATTACTAAGGATAAATTTGACCGCTATCCGGTAATCTATTCCTGGATCCCTTTTGTACCTCTTAACAAACTCATGGCAAGGCACACACCAGGTGTCGTACACATCGTGGCATACTATAGAGCCTATGGCTAAGGCGTAGGGGACGACCTTCATCCTTTCTCTTTATTCTTTCGTGGTCGGGCTTTGAGTCTCACTCAAATTCACACCTTACAATACAGGCAAGAACTTCTTCTTTGAGTGATCCATTTTCGAACTCCTTCAAAATCTTGTCAAGGTATGTATTCATTGAATGTTTTATCAATCGTCTTGATCTATCTCTATAGATTTTGATGCCCAATGTTCAAGTAGCTTAATCCCGGTTTTCTTTTGAAAAACACCTTTCAAACAACCCTATATGCTTTCCACAAATTCTACATCATTTCCGATCAACAATATGTTAATCACATATACTTATCATAAATTCTATAGTGCTCCCACTCACTTTCTTGTAAATACAAGTTTCTCATAAACTTTGTATAAACCCAAAAATCTTTGTTCATCTCATCAAAGTGTATATTCCAACTCCGAGATACTTGCTCTAGTCCATAGAAGGATCGCTGGAGCTTGCATGCTTGTTAGCATCCTTAGGATTGGCAAAACCTTCTGGTTGTATCACATACAACCTTTCCTCAAGGAAACCGTCAAGGAAACAATGTTTTGACATCCATCTGCCAGATTTCATAATCAAAAAATGCACCAATTGCTAACATAATTCCAACAGACTTTAGCATAGCTACGATTGAGAAAGTCTCAACGTAGTCAACTCATTGAACTTGTTGGAAAACTCTTTGCGACAAGTCGAGCTTTCTAAATGGTGACATTTACCATCATCGCATGTCTACCTTTTAAAGGTCCATTTGTACTCAATAGCCTTATGACTATCAGGTAGTTCTTCCAAAGTCTGCACTTTGTTGTCATACATGGATCCTTTCTCGGATTTCATGGCCTCGAGCCATTTGTCGGAATCCGGCCCCACCATCGCTTCTGCATAGCTTGTAGGTTCATTGTTGTCCAACAACATGGCCTCCAAGACAGGATTACCGTACCACTTTGTAGCAGTATGTGTCCTTGTCGACCTACGAGGTTTGGTAGTAACTTGATCTGTGATACGTCTCCAACGTATCTATAATTTTTTATTGTTCAATGCCATTATATTATCTGTTTTGGATGTTTTATATGCATTATTAATATGCTATTTTATATTTTTTGGGACTAACCTATTTATCTAGAGCCTAGTGCTAGTTTCTGTCTTTTCCATCTTTTTGTGTATTGCGGATAAGGAATATTAAACAGAGTCCAAATGGAATGAAATCCCTGAAATGATTTTTCTTGGACCGGAAGAAACTTGCCACACTTGAAGAAGGGGGCACGAGACCTACGGGGAGATGACAAGACTGCAGGGCGCGCCCTAGGGGGGCGCCCCCTAGCTTGTGCCCCCTGCAGGTCTCCTAACCCTAATAATCGTCTTATAAATTCCCAAATATTCCCCCAATACCAAGATGAGACCAAAAAAATACTTTTCCGTCACCGGAGCCTCTGTTCCCGTGAGATCCAATCTGGGAGCCTTTTCCAGTAATCTTCCAGAGGGGGAATCGATCACGGAGGGCATCGACATCAACTCCATTGCCCCTTCGATGATGCGTGAGTAGTTCACCACAGACCTACGGGTCCATAGCTAGTAGCTACATGGCTTCTTCTCTCTCTCTTTGTTCTTCAATACCATGTTCTTCATGATCTTCATGGAGATCTACCCGATGTAATACTCTTTTGTGGTGTATGTTCAGATCATCTATGAATATTATTTGAATCTTCTCTGAATTTTTATATGCATGATTTCATATCTTAGCAAGTCTCTTCGAGTTATTGGTTTGGTTTGGCCAACTAGATTGGTAATTCTTGCAATGGGAGAAGTGCTTAGTTTTGGGTTCAATCTTGCGGTGTCCTCACCGAGTGACAAAGTACGTGTAGCGAGGCACGTATTGCATTTTTGCCATCGAGGTTAAAAAAGATGGGGTTTTCATCATATTGCTTGAGTTTATCCCTCTACAGCATGTCATCTTACCTAATGCGTTACTCTGTTCTTCATGAACTTAATACTCTAGATGCAGTAAGGAGTCGGTCGATGTGTGGAGTAATAGTAGTAGATGCAGAATCGTTTTGATCTACTTGATACAGACATGATTCCTATATGCATAATCATTGCCTCAGATATCTTCATAATTATTCGCTTTTCTATCAATTGCTCGATAGTAATTTGTTCACCCACCGTATTATTTTCCTTGATGAGAGAAGCCTCTAGTGAAACTTATGGCCCCGGGTCTATTTTCCATATTATACTTTCAGATCTACAAACCAAAAATACCAAAAATATATTGCTGACATTTATTTACTTTTGTTTTACTTTTAGTTCTAGCAATCTTTTATATCTATTTCTATCACATCTCATCCTTGCAAATAACCGTGAAGGGATTGACAACCCCTTTTTAGCGTTGGGTGCAAGTGTTTGATTGTTTGTGTAGGTGCTAAGATTGGGGCCTTGCTTGTTCCTCCTACTGGATTGATACCTTGGTTCTCAACAAACTGAGGGAAATACTTATCTACTTTGCTGCATCACCCTTTCCTCTTCAAGTGAAAACCAACGCAAGCTCAAGAAGTAGCAAGAAGGATTTCTAGCGCCGTTGCCGGGGAGGATACATAGCAAGATCAGGCCTACCAAGTACCCATCACAAACTCATCTCTTGCATTTATGTTATTTGCCTTTTGCCTCTCGTTTTCCTCTCCCCCACATCTAAAATGATTTTCAGAAAATACCAAAAAGATTTGTCGTTTTATTCGCCTTTTCTCGCCGGATCTCTTTTTGTTTGCTTGTGTTGCCATACACCTTCTATTTGCTTGCATCTTCGCTTCCTAAAAATCTATTTATATGGATCCTCATCCACTTGCTAATCTTTTCAAAAGGCCAAATTATGATGAACCAATTACTAGTGAGTTGAGTGCACTTGATTATCTCTATGAAGTTTTGTTTGAAAATCATGAATCTGAAAATTTTGTTGAAGTGTTGAAAGAAGGAATTTATAAGGTGATTCATGATAGCCCCTTGATTGAAAAGCATGATTGCAATGTTGCTAGTATGAATTATATAAATATCCATTATGCTTATTATATGCAAATCCACAACCTTGGGGATGCTATGTTTGATGTAGATGATATTTTGTGCCCCCCAAGTTTTGATGAGCAAATTCATTATGATGATTGCATGCTCGTGTATCATGAAAAGAATGATTTATCTGATAGCTATATTGTTGAATTCCTTCACGATGCTACTGAAATTTATTATGAGGGGGGAACATATGCTTGTAGGAATTGCAATAATATCAAGTTTCCTCTCTATGTGTTCAAAGTTTTGAAGTTATGCTTGTTTTGCCTTCCTGTGCTAGTTGAGTCTTTTTCTCTTAAATTGTTTTCTCAAAAAATCCCTATGCATAGGAAGTTGTTTAGAATTAAATGTATTTTTCATGAGATTCACGATGCTCTCTTGCATATTTCAATTACTACTTTTTATATGAGCATTGTTGAAATCGTTATGCCTAGCGAGGGGCGTTAAACAATAGCGTTTGTTGGGAGGCAACCCAATTTTATTTTTATGCTTTTGTTTTTCCTTATGTTTTTGAGTGATGAACACATTATTACCTCTTTAATAATTGTGTTTTCTTGTTTTAATTAATGTTTATGCCAAGTAAGACCTTTGGAATGGTCTAGGTGTTTACAAGTTGATTTTGCTAAAAAACAAAAACTTTCGCTCTAAGTCCAGGAATTTTGTAACTTCACTTAAACGTGATTTTCGTATGCAATTTTTACACAAGATTGATATACAAATTTACCTGATTTTCCTAATTTTTCAGAATTTTTGGAGTTACAGAAGTATTCGAAGTTTATAGATTGCTACAGACTGTTCTATTTTTGACAGATTCTGTTTTCTTTGTATTGTTTACTTATTTTGATGAATCTATGGGTTGTATCGGGGGGTATGAACCATGGAGAAGTTGGAATATAGTAAATATTACACCAATATAAATAAATAATGAGTTCACAACAGTATCTAAAGTGGTGGTTTAGTTTTCTTATACTAACGGATCTCATGAGTTTTCTGTTGAGTTTTGTGTTGGGAAGTTTTCAAGTTTTGGGTAAAGATTTGATGGACTATGGAATAAGGAGTGGCAAGAGCCTAAGCTAGGGGATTCCCAAGTAACCACAAGCCATATTCAAGTATACCAAAGATCCTAAGCTTGGGGGTGCCCCGGAAGGCATCCCCTCTTTCGTCTTCAATCCATCGGTAAATTTACTTGAGGCTATAGTTTTATTCACCACATGATATGTGTTTTGCTTGGAGCATCTTTTATGGTATGAGTCTTTACTTTTTAGTTTTCCACAATCATCCTTGTTGCACACATCTTTTGATAGAGATGCGCTGAATCGTGAATTTATTAGAATACTCTATGTGTTTCACTTATATCTTTTGAGCTCGGCAATGTTGCTCTAGTGCTTTACTTATATATTTTAGAGCATGCTGGTGTTTTATTTTATAGAATTTATTAAAATCCTGTACCTCACTTATATTATTTTGAGAGTCTTTAAACAACATGGTAATTGGTTTAGGTTATGAATTTAGTCCTAATATAATGGGCATCCAAGAGGGATATAATAAAAAACTTTCATATTAAGTGCATTGAATATGATGAGAAGTTTGATTCCTTGCATATAATTTTGAGATATGAAGATGGTAATATGAGAGTCATGCTAGTAAGTAATTGTGAATTGGAATAAATACTTGTGTTAAAGTTTGTGATTCTCATAGCATGCACGTAGGGTGAACCATTATGTGATGAAGTCGGAGCATGATTTGTTTAATTATGTCAACCTTTGTGTGGAGGTCAGGATCGCGTGATGGTTAACTTATACCAACCCTTCCCCTAGGAGCATGCGTCTAATACTTTGGTTCGATAACTAATAGGCTTTTGCAATAATTATGTGAGGTATTTATGACTAATGTTGAGTTCATGGATTATACACACTCTCACCCTTCCACCTTTGATAGCATCTCTAGTACCGCGCAACTTTTGTCGGTACATTAAACCCACCTTCCTCAAAACAGCCACCATATATTTTCCTCAAAACAGCCACCATATCTACCTATTATGGCATTTTCATAGCAATTCCTAGATATATTTCCATGCAACACCACCGTTCCATTTTTTTATGACACGCACCATCACTTCCATGTTGCTTATGTAGTCATATTGTGTTCTAGATATTGAGTTGTAATCTTTGAGTGTAAGTAAATAAAAGTGTGATGATTTGCATTATTAGAGCATTGTCCCGTGTGAGAAAAGGATGATGGAAACTATGATTCCCTCACAATGGGACGAGTCTCCGGACTTTACAAAAAATAAAAGAGGCCAGCGAAGCCCATATAAAACAATAAAAGAGGCCAAAGATGCCCACCAAAAAATGAGATAAGAGACAATGCTACTATCTTTTTCCACACTTGTGCTTCAAAGTTGAACCATATTCTTCATAGAGAGTCTCCTATTTTGTCACTTTCATATAACTAGTGGAATTTCATCTTATGCACAACCACTTAGTTATTTTTGAGCTTTCACACACTTATAGCTCTAGTGCATTTGTTGCATGGCAATCCCTACTCACTCACATTGATATCTATTCATGGGCATCTCCATAGCCCGTTGATACGCCTAGTTGACGTGGGACTATCTTCTTTTTTCTTGCAACCTCCACCATATTCTATTTCACCTATAGTGCTATATCCATGGCTCACGCTCATGTATTGCGTGAGAGTTGAAAAGGTTTGAGAACATAAAAAGTGTGAAACAATTGCTTGAATTTCATTGGGGTTGTGCATGATTTAGATATTTTGTGTGGGGAAGATGGAGCATAGCCAGACTATATGATTTTGTAGGGATAACTTTCTAAGGCCATGTTATTTCAAAAGGAAGCAATTGCCTTGATAATATGCTTGAAGTATTATTGTTTTTATGTCAATATTAGACTTGTGTTATGAGTCTTATGGATCTGAATATTCATGCCACAATAAAGAATATTACATGGATAAATATGTTAGGTAGCATTCCACATCAAAAATTCTGTTTTTATCATTTACCTACTCGAGGACGAGCAGGAATTAAGCTTGGGGATGATTAATACGTCTCCAGCGTATCTATAATTTTTGATTGTTTCATGCTATTATATTATCTGTTTTGAATGTTTAATATGCTATTTTATATTATTTTCGGACTAACCTATTAATCTAGAGCCTAGTGCGAGTTTCTGTTTTTTCATGTTTTTAGTATTGCAGATAAGGCATATTAAACGGGGTCCAAACAGAATAAAATATCTGAAATGATTTTTCTTGGACCAGAAGAAACCTGCTAGACTTGGAGAAGGGGGCACGAGACCTACCGAGAGACGACAAGCCTGTAGGGCGCGCCCTAGGGGGCGCACCCTTAGCTTGTGGGGTCCATGCAGGTCTCCGAACCATAATCTTCGTCCTATAAATTCCCGAATATTCCCCCAATACCAGGATGAGACCAAAAAAATACTTTTCCACCGACGGGAGCCTCTGTTCCCGTGAGATCCAATCTGGAAGCCTTTTCTGGTAATCTACCGAAGGGGGAATCCATCACGGAGGGCGTCTACATCAACTCCATTGCCCCTTCGATGATGCGTGAGTAGTTCACTACAGACCTACGGGTCCATAGCTAGTAGCTAGATGGCTTCTTCTCTCTCTCTTTGTTCTTCAATACCATGCTCTTCGTGATCTTCATGGAGATCTATACGATGTAATACTCTTTTGCGGTGTGTTTGTCGAGATCCAATGAATTGTGGGTTTATGTTCAGATTATCTATGAATATTATTTCAATCTTCTTTGAATTCTTATATGCATGATTTCATATCTTAGCAAGTCCCTTCGAGTTATTGGTTTGGTTTGGCCAACTAGATTGGTAATTCTTGCAATGGGAGAAGTCTTAGTTTTGGGTTCAATCTTGCGGTGTCCTCACCGAGTGAAAAAGTAGGTGTAGCGAGGCACGTATTGCATTGTTGCCATCGAGGATAAAAAGATGGGGTTTTCATCATATTGCTTGAGTTTATCTTGAGTTTATCCCTCTACATCATGTCATCTTACCTAATGTGTTACTGTGTTCTTCATGAACTTAATACTCTAGATGCGGGCAGGAGTCGGTCGATGTGTGGAGTAATAGTAGTAGATGCAGAATCGTTTCGGTCTACTTGAGACGGACGTGATGCCTATGTGCATAATCATTGCCTTGGATATCTTCACAATTATTCCCTTTTCTATCAATTGCTCGACAGTAATTTGTTCACCCATCGTATTATTTTCCTTCATGAGAGAAGCCTCTAGTTAAACCTATGGCCCCCGGGTCTATTTTCCATATTATACTTTCGTATCTATAAACCAAAAATACCAAAAATATATTGTTGTCCTTTATTTACTTTTGTTTTACTTTTAGTTCTAGCAATCTTTTATATCTATCTCTATCAGATCTCATCCTTGCAAATAACCATGAAGGGATTGACAACCCCTTTTTAGCATTGGGTGCAAGTGTTTGATTGTTTGTGTAGGTGCTAAGATTGGGGCCTTGCTTGTTCCTCCTACTGGATTGATACCTTGGTCTCAACAAACTCAGGGAAATACTTATCTACTTTGATGCATCACACTTTCCTCTTCAAGTGAAAACAAATGCAAGCTCAAGAAGTAGCAATCTCAAGCTTCATGATCACCATCCTCAACTTCCATTTCAACTTGTGTAGGCGCCACAGGAACATCTTCATGTGCCCTTCTACTCTCTGGTTGAAGTGATGGTTCAAAAACCTCATTATGTTCTACAATCCTCCCACTCAATTCATTTTAGAGAAACTCTTTCTCGAGAAAGGGCTTGTTTTTAGCAACAAACACTTTGCCTTTGGATCCAAGATAGGAGGTATACCCAACTGTTTTGGGTATCCTATGAAGATGAATTTATCCACTTTGGGTTCGAGCTTATCAGGCTGAAGCCTTTTGACATAAGCATCATAGCCCCAAAATTTAAGACATGACAACTTAGGTTTCTTGCCAAACCATAGTTCATACAGTGTCATCTCAATGGTATTATATGGTGCCCTATTTAAAGTGAACGTGGTTGTCTCCAATTCATAACCCCACATCATAGACATTTCATACTCTTGTCACGACAATCTTCAACTTCACTCTGAAATTGCTTGAACTTTTCAATACTTCAGACTCGTGATTCATCAAGTAAATACACATGTATCTACTCAAATCATCTGTGAAATAAGAACATAATGATATACAGCGCGTGCATCAGCACTCATTGGACTGCATACATCAAAATGTATTATTTCCAATAAGTCCCTTGCTCGTTCCATCTAACTTGGAAAACGACGCCTTGAGACATGTTGCCCATGTGGCATGGTCCGCGTGTCTCAAGTGATTCAAAATCAAGTGAGTCCAAAAGGTTCATTAGAATGGAGTTTCTTCTTATGTTTACACCAATAGGCATGGTTCACATGTCTCAAACGATTCAAAATTGAGTGAGTCCAAAAATCCATCACCATGGAGTTTCTTCATGCATTTTTATACCAATATGACATAAGCAGCAGTGCCACAAGTAAGTGGTACTATCATTAGTAACTTTATATATTTTGGCATCGATATTATGAATATGTGTATTACTACGATCGAGATTCAATAAACCATTCACATTGGGTGCATGACCATTGAAGGTATTATTAATGTAAATAGAATAACCATTACTCTCTCACTTAAATGAATAATCGCATTGCAATAAACACGATCTAATCATGTTCATTCTCAACGCAAACACCAAATAACTTTTATTCAGGTTGAACTCTAATCCCGAAGGTAGAGAGGGCGTGCGATGGTGATCACATCAACCTTGGAAATACTTCCAACACATATCGTCACCTTGCTTTTAGCCAGTCTTCGTTTATTCCGTAGCTTTTATTTCGAGTTACCAACATTTATCAACTCAACCGGTATCTAATACCCAGGTGCTACTAGGAGTACTAGTAATGTACACATTAACAACACGTATATCTAATATACTTCTATTGACATTGCGAGCCTTCTCATCTACCAAGTATCTAGGGCAATCCCGCTTCAGTGATCGTTCCCCTCATAATAGAAGCACTTAGTCTTGGGTTTGGGTTCAACCTTGGGTTTATTCATTGGAGCGGCAACCGACTTGTCATTCTTGAAGTTTCCCTTCTTTCCATTGCCCTTCTTGAAACTAGTGGTTTTACTAACCATCAACACTTGATGCTCCTTCTTCATTTCTACCTTCGCGGTGTCAAAACATCGTGAACGGCTTAGGGATCATCTTCTCCATCCCTGGTATGCTATAGTTCATCACGAAGGTCGGTAGCTTGGTGGCAGTGACTTTGGAGAACTATGTCAAACACTATATCATCTGGAAGATCAACTCCCACTTGATTCAAGCGATTGTAGCACCCAGACAATCTGAGCACATGCTCACCGATTGAGCTTTTCTCCTTTAATTTTGCAGGCAAAGAATCTTGTCGGAGGTATCCTACCTCACAACACGGGCACGAGCCTAAATCCTAATTTCAGCTCTTGGAGCATCTCATACGTTCCATGATGTTCAAAACGTGTTGGAGCCTCAATTCTAAGTCGTAGAGCATGACACACTAAACTATCACGTAGTCATCAAAATGTGTCTGTAAGATGTTCGCAACATCCACAACCTACGCTTGGGGGGGAGCACACCCACCGGTGCATTAAAGACATTAGCCTTCTATGCAGCAATGAGGACAATCCTCAGTTTACGGACCCAT
Source organism: Hordeum vulgare subsp. vulgare (assembly GCF_904849725.1). Lineage (NCBI taxonomy): Eukaryota > Viridiplantae > Streptophyta > Magnoliopsida > Poales > Poaceae > Hordeum > Hordeum vulgare. The sequence continues at coordinate 50,561,695 of NC_058523.1, forward strand.
TCTGGATAATTGCTACTATCATCTTTCAACTTAGTTTTCACTAGGAACGTATCAAAAATACAGGGGAGCTACAGCACGAGCTATTGTTCTACAACATACTTTGTAAAGACAACTTAGACTATGTTCGTGATAATGAGTTCAATTAATCATATTACTTAAGAACTCCCACTCAACTCAACATCCCTCAGGTTGTTCGAGTGTCACATGATCCAAATCCACCAAACCAAGTCTGATCATCACGTGAGATGAGGTGGTTTCAATGGTGAACATCTCCATGTTGATCATATCTACTATATGACTCATGTTCGACCTTTCGGTCTCTCGTTTTCCGAGGCCATGTCTAAACATGCTAGGCTCGTCAAGTTTAACCCGAGTGTTCCGCATGTGCAAAAGTGTCTTGCACCCGTTGTATGTGAACGTAGAGTCTATCACACCTGATCATCACGTGGTGCTTCAAAACGACGAAATTTTACAATGCTGCACACTCGAGGAGAACACAATTTTATCTTGAAATTTTAGTGAGGGATCATCTTATAATGCTACCGTCGTCCTAAGCAAAACAAGATGCATACAAGGATTATAATCACATGTGAATCATAAGTGACATGATATGGCCATGATCTTGTGCTTTTGATCTCCATCTCCAACGCACCGGCATGACCTCCATCATCACCGGCACAACACCATGATCTCCATCATAGTGCTGCCATCAAGGTTGTCGAGCCAGCCATGCTTGTACTATTATTGCTATCCTTTAGCGATAAAGTAAATCATTACATAGTGCTTAATGATTGACACGCGGGTCATACAATAATTAAAAACAACCCTAAGGCTCCTTTCGGTTGCCATAGCATTGACATGCAAGTCGATATTAACTATTACAACATAATCATCTCATACATCAAATATATATCATCATGTCTTTGGACATATCATATCACATCATACCCTGCAAAAATAAGTTAGATGTCCTCTAATTTGTTGTTGCGTGTTTTACGTGGCTGCTATGGGTATCTAGCAAGAACGCTTCTTACCTACGCAAAACCACAACGGTGATACGCAAGTTGATATGTAACCTTCTACAAGGACCGCCTTTGTCGAATCCGATTCAACTAAGGTGGGAGATACAGACACCCACCAGCCGTCTTATGCAACAAAGTTACATGTCTATCGATGGAACCGGTCTCTCGTACGTGGACGAGTAAAGTTGGTTTCGGCCTCCCCATCCCACAATACTGTTGAATCAAGAAAAGACTAAGGAGGGAAGCAATCTTAATATCAACGCCCACAAACTCCTTTGTGTACTACTCGTGATGTCATATATGCATAGACCTAGCTCATTATGCCTCTGTTGGGGAACGTTGCATGGGAAACAGAAATTTTCGTACACACACACGAGATCTATTCATGGAGATGAGCATCTACGAGAGGAGAGATCGGATCTACGTACCCTTGTAGATCGCTAAGCGGGAAGCGTTAAGAAACGCGATTGATGTAGTTGAACGTCTTTGTGATCCAAATCACAAGTCGCCCTGCAATCCAATCACGATCTAGTGCCGAATGGACGGCACCTCCGCGTTCAGCACACGTACGGCTCGATGACGATCTTCGCCTCCTTGAAAGCATAATGACATGGTGCCGGTGGTGGCGAACTAATCCGGCAGGTCTTCGCCGAGCTCTACCAAACTAATCTAGAGGATAAAGACGATCTAGAGCGGAGAGGGCATCACGTGACTTTTCTGGTGTTGAGCTTCCCCCAAACCTCCACTATATAGAGAGGAAGGGTGGGAGGAGGCGCCCTAGGTTTTCGCCCTAGGGCCTTGGCCGCCGGCCGAGAGGTGGAATCCACCTCCAACAAGGAGGTGGGCGCGGGGGGAGGAGTCCTACTCCAACAAGGACTCCTCCCACCCGCCACCTTTTTCCTCATGGGTCGGCTGCCCAGCCCACCAGGGGCTGGTGCACCACCTCTTGGGCCCATGTGGCCCCCGGGGTGGGTGTAACGACTAAGATGCGGCCCTTTCCTATTTGGGGGCGATGCCTCAAAAGGGAAAGGGGCACATCTAAACGTTTCACAAGCGAGATAATCATAACATTACATAACTGAAGAATGACAAGTAGGGCATACACTTGCCATCTGACAATAGTATAGAAAAAGCTTACAGACACACAATTATTCAGAGCATAGTTTAGTCCCGCTACGGACAACATGAAACAAGTAAAACTATGACATCCTGCATGTTGGCCCACGATCGCGACCACGGCCTCAGTCCTCCGGACAGTACACGTACAGACGGCGAGAGTCCTCATCGAACTCCCACTTCAGCCGGTTGTCATCAGGATCTCGTGCGTCGGGCGTACCTGTACCTGTTGGGGTTTGTAGTAATCTGTGAGCCACGGCGACTCATCAATCGAATGACCTTGGTATCGAATCTAGCCAAGTTATTAGGTGAGGAAGGTTTAGTGTTTGGGTTGCAGCAACCTAAGCATATATGGTGGCTACCTTACGATGATCAGAGTAATCATATGGTGGTCTACACGAGCGATCGAAGACTAGTTTGATCACTAAGTGATCCTGAACACCTACCTACGTCAAACATAGCCCCACCGTGTTCTCGATCGGAGAACGATCTCCGAAGGAGACAGTCACGGTTACGCACACAGTTCGCAGTTTTATTAGAGTTACTTCAAGTTGTCTAGAACCGGATGTTGTCAAAATATCCACATTTGCAACATAACCGCGGGCATGCCTTTTCGAAAGATTAAATCCTGCAAGGGTGCTCCAACTAGTCCATCACAAACTTCCACGGGCCGCAAAGTAATCCTCTATCACGAAACTCATGATCTCGTTGGATTCCTTAGAGGAAAACCTCAACTTTGAGGAGACCCAAAGTTTCACCGGGATTCCTATACGCAAAATATATCGCTAAGGTAAGACAAACCTAGTAGGACCTCCCGTCGTGTCGACGACCCCGATAAGAGCCGCGTATCTCAGTCTCAGGACACGACGGATGAGCTAGACGTCGGGTTGGCTAAGCCCTGGGTGACCAGGGGGTGCCGGACATCGCTCAGGTGGGACCAACACTTATGAGGAGCACTGGCCCGGGTTGTTGATTAAATCCTCGGGGCAGCTATTGCCTATGCAAATTATTATTATCTTATTAGCAGATTAAAACCAATGCTGGGTCCTCCCTGACGAGCCTTAACACTACACGATTTATCAAGGGGGTCCCCATAACAACCCCGAGCGTGTTAGGAGCGATCGGTTATGGAATCAAACACCGGTAACCGAAACTAAGGCGGCAACAACGGAACAAATCACCCGGCAAAAGGCTAGGCCTTCCGTTATTTACCAAGTATATAGGTGCATTAATTAAATAGCAGTTTGAACATAATGATATCAAAATACCCATGTTATCACATGAGACAGCTGGCACCTGCAACTAGCAAAGCTACTCATTAGAGGTTGAGCAAGCCTACTTAGCCAAACAACATTTGCTAGAATAGGGAGGTGTATGAGGTTCATGGCAATGACAGGTGGCATTTATATCAAGTGGTAGGTTGCGAGCATGTAACGAAGGAAACGTGATTCTAAGCACAACAAAGCTAGATACGGTGTCAAGGTCACGGTCATCTTGCGTGTGATGTCTTCAGCTTGGAACTGCTCTTGATCTTCCTGCACGTACTCTCCAGAATCCACGTACTCGCTCTCCGTTCCCGATGCTACCCAAGATAAGATAACAGCCAATGAACACCGGCAAGACATAATGCAACAATCAGTATGATGCATGTGTGAAGAAGGAAGCTTGCATCACTATTCTAGTCACTTTCATATGCATTAGTTGAGTTAATTGAATTCTGGACAAAACCTCATATTAAGTTATCTTGACATGCATGAACATGGCATTAGCATGTGCATCATGAGAAAACGATGCGAAAACATATAAAGAATGTAGAGAACGGAGTCACGGATCAACCGGAAACTACAAAACAAGTTTCAAAGGCCTACGGTTCAAAACAGCCACAAATGGGCACTCCCTGGTGTAACCAGGTTGCCACATGATCAAGCAACAAAAGATAAGTGGGGTGGTGCACGGGAACACACCACACCACCAACAATGCCCACACAACCTTCAAATCAATACAAACATGCAATCTGTTTCCAACAGCAACATAGCAGTTTGTCTACAATATTTAAAGTAGCTACAGCCATCTAAATGAATCAAACAAGATATGAGACAGAAACCATCCAAAAGCTCTACGACCGTGAACAAGAAGCTAATGCAAAGGAATCACCCATGAGCAGATCTATAGACACTAACTTGGACAAAATATCACAGTTTCTGGGACTTAGTGAAAATCACAGATTTTCACCAGCTGCTTATGCTCTGAACCATTTTGGCAGACTCCAAAATGATATCTACAGGAAGTGTATAAGCATGAAATTTAACAGGGAGCTAAACAAACATAAAATCTCACAAACTTTAGTTTGTTGCATGGGCTAATTCCCAACACACGAGCTAATTCACACAAGACAACAGGGGAAGAAAATAACATCAGATTCCCAGACTTGGTGAAAATCACAAGGTTTTCACAAATCTGTCATTTTCAGCTAAGTGTCCACTTTGACACGGCACAATAAGTGCATACAAATTTCTAAGAACAAAATGAAAGTCCCATGTTGTAGAGGGGTTCACCCACTACCACTACATCAAGGAATCATCCTCAAAGGGTCAAGGAACCAACTAATATAAAGCACTAAACATGGCATCATATCAGAAAATAATAGTTTTAAGAAGTTGCCCTAAAGTGACATCTGATTGCACCAATGGATTCTTGGGATGATTCTCCCCCAAAATCATATATCATACATGGGCACTTGCATGTAACAGCATTGCACAAAGCTAGCTCGAAAATATCACATAGAATCCTATAAACTACAAATGACTATCATCACATGTGAAATCTAGCACATATTGCATCACCTACACATGCACATCACTAGGAAAGAACAACCTAACTAGGCATAGCATGGATCACTAACATGTCACACTATCATATAGAAATGTGGTTATCCACACACACACATACATGTGCACTCACATACACATGCACATGTGTATATGGACTCACACCACACCATCTACACCTACACATGCACACACATAAGCACTACTCACACAACACCACATGACTAGGTGCAACATGAGTGGTTAGGCCCTCTTGCACAAGTGTATGTGCACACACACATACACTCATGTGCACCCACACACATACATGTGCACACACACACACTAGTCCTCAAAATAATAAAACAACACCAACACACCCCCTGGTTTTAAAAAGAAACAACACAAAACATATGGCAACAAAAGAAAAGAAGAAATCAGCCAAAAAATAAAGGGGAGAGTGTGGGGTTCGAACCCACAACCCCCCTGGCTTTACCACACGCACAACACCGCTAGGCTACTGCTTTGATGCTTAAAGAGAGGGGGACTTAAGCAGGCTAAGCTTCTCCGGCGATACACCTGCCACTAGCGAAAAAAAAGGAAAAAGAGAGGGCGCCTGCGGGGATCGAACCCACGACGCACTGCACTGCCACACGCTCAGTTAACACAACGCTACGGGGAGGAATCTTAACAGTGAGGGGGCACGTCTAATTTTGAGCAACCCCTCTACACCTGCACGCTACCACGGCGGCGGCCGGAACACGGGAGGACGACGGCGTCGCTATATGTTACAATCGACGGGGAGCTGCTGGTGGGGGAACGCGGCGACCTAGGGGAATCCATTCCCGATCCTAACTAGGCGAGAGGGCGTCTGCAACGGCGGCACAATAGAGCTGCTGCCCCTGGCCATGGCAGAGCACGGCGGCGGCGACATCTACGCTATGGCGAACAGAGGCTCTACGGCGAGGGGAAGAGGAAGGGGGAGGAGGTGTCGCTCACCCTACGTGACGAGGAGCAGAAGGAGGCCCGATGAAGAGGAAGAAGAGGCGATGCGGCAATGACCTTCTGCTCCTTCCGTCCGAGACGACGACGGCGAGGAGGGGCCGACAGAGGAAGGGATCCACCCTCCTAGCGCCCGGAATGGATCAAGGGAGGATCCATCATCCTCCCTGCGTGCTTGGATTCCACGAGGGCGCACCGGTGACGAGGGGAGGGACGACGGCGACGGATGGCGCTCTCTCTAAAACTCTCTCTGTCTCTCTGAATCTCTCTGGCGACTTACCTGCAGAGGAAGGAAGGAGGGAGAAGGAGGTGGCGGCGGGGAAGAGGAACCCTAGCACGCACGCCGAGGGGGAGGCGCTTGCTACCTCTTGAGCTTGCGTTGGTTTTTCCCTTGAAGAGGAAAGGATGATGCAGCACAGTAGCAGTAAGTATTTCCATCAGTTTGAGAACCAAGGTATCAATCCAGTAGGAGTATCAAGACAAGTCACCAATGTACCTGCGCACAAACAAACAAACTTGCATCCAACGCTATAAAGGGGTTGTAAATCCCTTCACGATTAATTGCAAGGTGAAATCTAAAGGTGGAAAGTGCAACAAAGTAAGAGTGTAGAGCTGAAAATATGATGTGAAGTAGACCCAGGGGCCATAGTGTTCACTAGAGGCTTCTCTCATGATAGCAAATATTATGGTGGGTGAACGAATTACTGTCGAGCAATTGATAGAACCGCGCAAAGTCATGATGATATCTAAGGGAATGATCATACATACAGGCATCACGTACGAGGCAAGTAGACCGATACTGTCTGCATCTACTACTATTACTCCACACATCGACCGCTATCCAGCATGCATCTAGTGTATTGAGTTCATAACAAACAGAGTAACGCCTCAAGCAAGATGACATGATGTAGAGGGATAAATTCATGCAATAGATATAAACCCCATCTTTTTACCCTTGATGGCAACAATACGATGCATGCCTTGCTACCCCTTCTGTTACTGGGTGAGGACACCGCACGGTATGAACCCAAAACCAAGCATTTCTCCCGTTGCAAGAATTATAGATCAAGTTGGCCAAACGAAACCCACAACTCGAAGAGAATTACAAGGATACGAAATCATGCATATAAGATATCAGAGGAAACTCAAATAATATTCATAGATAATCTGATCATAAATCCGCAATTTATCGGATCTCGACAAACACACCGCAAAAGAAGATTACATCGGATAGATCTCCATGAAGATCATGGAGAACTTTGTATTGAAGATCCAACAGAGAGAAGAAGCCATCTTGCTACTAGCTATGGACCCAAAGGTCTGTGGTGAACTACTCATGCATCATCGGAGAGGAAATGGTGTTGATGAAGAAGCCCTCCGTGTTCGAATCCCCCCTCCGGCAGGGCACCAGAACGGTCCCCAGATGGGATCTTGCGGATACAGAAGCTTGCGGCAGCAGGAAAGTATATTCGTGACTCCCTCTAGCAGGTTGGGATTTTTACGGAATTTATAGGCGGAAGAAGTAGGGCAAAGGAGCCACGCGGGGCCCACAAGCCTGCTAGGCGGCCCCCCAGGCCGTGGCTAGGGGGCTTGTGGCCTCCTCTGGGGTCCTTTGCCTTGGTTCTCAAGTCCCCTGCCTATCTTCTGTTACGGAAAAAAAAAATTCGAAGGTTTTATTCCGTTTGGACTCCGTTTAATATTCTTCTCTGAAAAGGGTCAAAAACACGGAAAAAACAGGAACTCGCACTTGGCACTGACTTAATAGGTTAGTCCCAAAAAAGATATAAAATAGCATAATCATGCATACAAAACATCCAAAGTTGACAAGATATAGTTCATCACGAAGGTCGGTAGCTTGGTGGCAGTGACTTTGGAGAACTATGTCAATCAGTATATCATCTGGAAGATCAACTCCCACTTGATTCAAGCGATTGTAGCACCCACACAATCTGAGCACATGCTCACCAATTGAGCTTTTCTCATTTAATTTTGCAGGCAAAGAATCACGTCGGAGGTCTCCTACCTCACAACACGGGCACGAGCCTAAAATCCTAATTTCAGCTCTTGGAGCATCTCATATGTTCCATGATGTTCAAAACGTTTTGGAGCCTCAATTATAAGTCGTAGAGCATGACACACTAAACTATCACGTAGTCAACAAAATGTGTCTGTCAGATGTTCGCAACATCCACAACCTACGCTTGGGGGGAGTACACCGACCGGTGCATTAAAGACATAAGCCTTCTATGCAGCAATGAGGACAATCCTCAGTTTACGGACCCATTCAGCAATGAGCACATGTGTATATGGACTCACACCACACCATCTACACCTACACATGCACACACATAAGCACTACTCACACAACACCACCTGACTAGGTGCAATATGAGTGGTTAGGCCCTCTTGCACAAGTGTATGTGCACACACACACACTCACATGTCTACACACATACACTCATGTGCATCCACACACACACATGTGCACACACACACTAGGCCTCAAAATAATAAAGCAACACCAACACACCCCCTAGTTTTAAAAAGAAACAACACAAAACATATGGCAACAAAAGAAAAGAAGAAATCAGCCAAAAAAAATAAAGGGGAGAGTGTGGGGTTCGAACCCACAACCCCCCTGGCTTTACCACACGCACAACACCACTAGGCTACTGCTTCGATGCTTACCAGAGAGGGGGACTTAAGCAGGCTAAGCTTCTCTGGCGCTACACCTGCCGCTAGCAAAAAAAGGAAAAAGAGAGGGTGCCTGCGGGGATCGAACCCACGACGCACTGCGCTGGCGCACGCTCGGTTGCCACAGCGCTACGGGGAGGAATCTTAACAGTGAGGGGGCACGTCTAATTTTGAGCAACCCCTCTACACTTGCACGCTACCACGGCGGAGGCTAGAACACGGGAGGACGACGACGTCGCTACATGTTACAATCGACGGGGAGCTGCTGGTGGGGGAACGCGACGACCTAGGGGAATCCATTCCCAATCCTAACTAGGCGAGAGGGCGTCTGCAACGGGGGCATGATTGCAATCTCTGGCAATAGCTAGACGAATGCTGATGACAACAAACCTTCTCCTGCAACGGCACCAGAAGAATGTTGCTAGCACTCCCCGATAATGAAACTAGAAGAATGTTGTTGACGGCCCACCAGCGCGTGGGTTCGCAGCAGTTTTCGAGGGTAGAGTATTCGACCCAATTTATTGAAAAGCCAGGCAGGAGGTGAGAGTATACTCCCAAGTATTAGCAGCTGAATTTGCCAGATTCAACCGCACCTGAAAGATTAGTATCTGCAAGCAAAGTAGTATGATAACAACGGTGTCAGAAATGATCTGTTGACGGCAGACTATTCCTAACAATTGTATCAATGGCGCCTTTGTTGCCGCATTGACGGAAGTTGTCAGTTCCCGTCAACGTCCAGCGAACAAACAGTGTAGCAGGTAGCAGCAGTGTAACAAGCAATAGCAGTGGCAAGGAAAAGCAGTAGTGACAGAAGTAGCAAGTAGCAACAGTAGCAAGCGATAGTAGTAGCAACAGTAGCAGCAGAGCAAGACAAGTAACATCAGTAGCAACAGTAGTAGCAGCAGCAGAGCAAGACAAGTAACAGCAGTAGCAACAGTAGGACAAACTCGTAGGCAATGGGTCGGTGATTTGTTTGGATGATATTCATCATGCAACAGCTATAACATAGAGAGATATGTGGCTAGCTCCCGTTCGTCAATGTGATGTAGGCATGCATTATGTGTGTCGTCATACGTGCTTAGGGAAAAGAACTTGCATGACATCTATTGTCCATCCCTCCCGTGGCAGCAGGGTCCAAAAGGAAACTACGGGATATTAAGGTTCTCCTTTTAATAAAGAACCGGACCAACGCATTAGCACTTGGTGAACACATGAACTCCTCAAACTATGGTCATCACCGGGAGTGGTTCCGGTTATTGTCACTCCAGGGTTGCCGGATCATAACACATAGTAGGTAACTACAACTTGCAAGATCGGATCTAAAACACACATATATTGGTGACAACATAATAATTTCATATCTGAAATCATGGCACTCGGGCCCTAGTGACAAGCATTAAGCATGGCAAAGTAGTAGCAACATCAATCTCAAAACATAGTGGATACTAGGGATCAATCCCCATCAAAACTAACTCGATTACATGATAGATCTCATCCTACTCATCACCGCCCAGCGAGCCTACGAATAGATTACTCACGAACGACGAAGAGCTTCATGGAATTGGAGTGGGAAGAAGGTTGATGATGACGATGGCGACGATTTCCCCTCTCTGGAGCCCAAGATGGACTCCAGATCTGCCCTCGAGATGAAGAACAGGCGGTGGCGGCGCCTCCGTATTGAAAAGGCGATGAAAAATTCTCTTTTTTATTTTTTTCTGGGACGAAAGGGATCTTATAGACCTGAGATTGGGGGCGGCAGAGCCGTGTGGGCCCCACAAGCCTGCCCACTGCCACCAGGGGGGTGGTGGCGGAGCAGAGGCTTGTGGCCCAATGGCCCTCCCCCTGAGGTGGAACTTGGCGTAGATATTTTGGATATTTTCCAAAACTGCTCCCCGTAAATTTTCAGGACGTTTGGAGAACTTTGATTTCTGCACAAAAATAACACCAAGGCAATTCTGCTGAAAACAGCGTCAGTCCAGGTTAGTTCCATTCAAATCATGCAAATTAGAGTCCAAAACAAGGGCAAAAGAGTTTGGAAAAGTAGATACGATGGAGACGTATCAACTCCCCCAAGCTTAAAACCTTTCTTGTCGTCAAGCAACTCAGTTAACAAACTGAGAGAAAGAAAAACTTTGACAAACTCTGTTTGATCTTGTTGTTGCAACTATGTCTAACTCATAACCAGAATTTCAGCAAGATCACAAGTTAACCACATAAGCAAATGACACAAAGGTCTCACGGTAAACTAATATCAATGGCATAATCAGCTAACGAGCAAATAATAATGAGTTTCAAATACCAACACTTCAATCAAAACAAGCATGAAGCAATATGAATAGATGGTGTCTCGCTAGCTCTTTCTTAGACCGCAAAACATAAATGCAGAGCATTTTCAAAGATCAAGGGCTGACTAAACATTGTAATTCATAGCAACGAAGAACCAGTCATAGTCATACTCAATATCAATCAAAAGCAAAGCATAAAAATGATAGAGGTGCTCTCTAATTGGTGCTTATACAAGAGGAGGATGACTCAACAGGAGAATAAATAGACAGACCCTTCGCAGAGGGAAGCATTGATTTGCAGAGGTGCGAGAGCTCAAGCTTTGAAAACATAGATAATAATTTTGGGTGGCATGCTTTCATTGTCAATGCAATGACCAAGAGTTCTCAATATCTTCCATGCTACTCATGCTATAGGCGGTTCCCAAACAGAAAAGTAAAGTTTTAACTCCCCCACCACCAATCAATCACACTCCACGGCTAGCCGAATCCTCGGGTACCGTCCATACTAACATCAATCCAGGGGGAGTCTTGTTTTACAGTTATGTTTTCGATTTAAGCGTGGAACTGGGCATTCCAAATACCGGCCCCTTTCTCGTGAATGACTGTGAATAAACACATGTCGAGGATAACACTCCTAGCATGGAAGATACCAATAGCCCCCTGTCACCACATGAGCGGTTCGGGCATGCAAAACAGATTATTTCTTGAAGGTTTCGAGAATGGCACATGCAAATTTACTTGGAACGGCGGGTAGATACCACAAATAGGTAGGTATGGTGGACTCTCATGGAAAAACTTTGGGTTTATGGAAGTGGATGCACAAGCAGTATTTCGCTTAGTACAAGTGAAGGCTAGCAAAAGACTGGGAAGCGACCAACTAGAGAGCGACAACAGTCATCAAGATGCAATGAGTTTGACTAACATTAAATGCAAGCAAGAACAGGATATAAATCACCATGAACACAAACATCATAGAGGCTATGTTGATTTTGTTTCAACTACATGCATGAACATGCGCCAAGTCAAGCCACTTGAAACATTCAAAGGAGAATACCATCCTATCATACTACATCATAGTCATCTCAAAATCTATGTTGGCATTCAAGACAAACCATTATAAGCTCTCAGCTAAATAAGCATGGCATCAGAAACTATGATCTCTAAGTTGTCATTGCAAACATGGTTCTCTCACAACAAAGCTAAATCTGGGTCGACAAGCTAGTCATATTTACAAAAACAAAATAGATAGAGTTCATACCAGCTTTTCAGTCTGAGTCACTTCGTCATATATCATCATTGTTGCCTTTCATTTGCACGATCAAACGATGTGAATAATAATAAGTGCATTGGACTAAGATGAATCTGCAGGCAAACACAAAGGAGAAGACAAAGTAACATGGCTCTTTTGAAAGCTAAACAGGTAAGCATGCAAGAACCAATAAACATTGTACTCAATATCTTCTACCTTGACACAAAAAAAAGAAAACTATTTACACGGGAAAGCTCCCAACAAACAAAACAAGAAAACAAGAAAACAAAAGAAACTAGCATGGATATTACAGTGGCAAAGTGTAAACACCAGCTAACAAAGTGAAAGCATAAGCATGAATGTAAAGTCAGCGAGAACATGTACTCCCCCAAGCTTAGGTTTTTGGCCTAGCTTGGTCTACTCCCAAGGTGGGAAATAACCAGCTCCAGGATACTCCGGAGCAGACTGTGGATGCCACTGCTATGTGAGCTCCTCTGGCTCCCATTGATAAACTGGCGTCTGGTACTCGACTGGCGGCTCAGGCACGGGCGCCTGTGGTTGGGCCAAGCCCCAATATGCGTAGATGTCCGCGGGCATAATAGTGTACCTGCCTGCATGAAGATCAAACAAAGAAGGAGCAGGCAAAGTAATAGTCTCTCGAATACCCTCACTAAACACCAGGTTATAAATCATCCATCTACTAGCATCTCTATCTATAAAATCATGGCGAACCATGTTGTCATAATCCATATATCTCTCAGGGAGAAGCATCTCTCCTTCCTCTCCTAGTCTAATGGGTATCTCAAAGTGTCTGGCAAGACGGGTAGCATAGATACCTCCATAGACAACACCTTTAGAACGGTTGATGTTCAACCACTGGGCCACTATAGCATCTAGGCTGTAAGTCTTATCGTTATAAAGGCCTTCGTGCAAAACCGCAAGGTCTGGAGAACTAAGTGATCCAGCCTCCCCACGGCCAATCAAACATTTTCCCACAAATAGTGAGAAGTACCAAAGCACAGGAAAATGTATGCTAGCAATTCTAGCGCGGGACACTCCTCTCTCCTCTCCAACATCAATAAAACCAATGAAATCCTCCAAGTCCCCTGGACGAGGGTCACGGATATCCCCAACATAAGGTAATTTGCATACATTGCAAAACTCCTGCAACGTCATGCACTGGGGGACATCGTATATCATGTACTCAACCATGGGAGGATTCTTCCTCGGATAAAAGTTGAAGCTTTGAACGAAAATATTGGTGAGGAGGAGATATTTTGGGCACTTATCTTCAACGAATGCAGTAAGACGTGCGTTCTCCATCAAGTAATAAAAGACTTCATAAAGTCCGGTGGAGCGCAAAAATTCATCACTTGGCCACTCGCACGCTCGAACTTCTGTGACTCGAGGGACTACATACTTGGGGTGGTTCTTCTCATCCTCATTGGGGTTACGCCTTGAAGAGCCTCTCAAGAACCTCCTCATCTTTTCCTTTTTCTAGCTCTGAAAAATTCTGAAATTTTAAGAGACTTCGAAAGAAAAGTGAATAAAGATTAACCCAACTTGTAGCAACTACTCCTACTAGTGCCTAGAGACCGTATCACGCGCTAAAACTACTTGGGACCAACTAAAATCAACATTTATAGCTCAAGAACAGGGTCACCAAGGTAGCAAGAATTCGCGAAGGATAAAGCACTAGAGCAAAAACTAATTGGACCAATGGAGGAGTCACTTACCAAGGAGTAATTTCCCCAAAACGGTTCGGAGAAAGGTGCTTTGAGCAAGGAGATCGAAAATCACAGCCAAATGAGCAAGAACACGGGTTTGAGCTGCGAAACAATTTTTTCTGGAGGTGGAAGAAGAGGCTGGAAGTTGGAATGAGTGGAGGGGGTGCCTGTGGGCCCCACAATCTTGCAGCCCGCCACTAGGGGGTAGGTGTCGGTGGCAAGGCTTGTGGCCCGCTGGTCTGGCCCCCAGGCTAGCTCTCAGGCCCAGAAATATTCAAAAATTCGAGAAAAAAACATACTAAATTTTCAGGACCATCGGAGAACTTCTATTTTCGAGGTATTTTTCTCCGGGACGCTAAAACAGAAAACAGGAAAAACTAAACTAATTCTATCATTTTTCTTCTAAGCAAAAGAAAAAGAAAACTCAAAACAGAGGTATGTGACTCTCTGATTCATCCGTTTCATGGTCACCGAAAGAAATCCATCAATGGGATTGATCAAGTCCTTATGACAAAACCTTCTCGAATCACAAGAGAGAACGGAGAATTTTCTGATAGTCACTAAGTCACCTCAATGGGCATATGTATCTCCCCGACAAGCAAATCATACTTCATCTTGACACGAGGAATAGGGCATTCAAAGCACCCAATAAGAATCGATGAAGTCTTTTCGATAGCATTGATGCAGTGTACTGGATATCGTTTCTTCGGAAAGTGCACTGTGTGCTCATTACCGTTGACGTGGAAAGTGACATTGCCTTTGTTGCAATCTATAACAGCCCCTGCAGTGTTTAAAAAGTGTCTTCCGAGGATGACAGCCATGGCATCGTCCTCGGGAATATCCAAGATAACAAAGTCTGTTAAGATAGTGGTGCTAGCAAACCACAACAGGCACATCCTCGGAAATGCCGATAGGGAAAGCAGTTGATTTGTCGGCCATTTGCAGAGAAATTTCAGTGGGTGTCAACTTATCCAATTCAAGTCTACGAAAGAGAGAAAGCGGCATAACACTAACACTGGCTCCAAGGTCACATAAGGCAGTTCTTGAGTAGTTCCCTTTAATGGAGCAAGGTATAGTGGGCACTCCGGGATCACCAAGTTTCTTAGGAGTTCCACCTTTGAAAGTGTAATTGGCAAGCATGGTGGAGATCTCAAGATCTAGTATCTTCCATTTATTAGTCACGATATCTTTCATGTACTTGGCATACGGAGACATCTTGAGCATATCAGTTAACCGCATCTACAGAAATACGGGTCTTATCATCTCAACGAAGCGCTCAAAATCCCATCATCTTTTTTCTTGGATGGCTTAGGAGGAAAGGGCATAGGTCTCTGAACCCATGGCTCTCTTTCTTTACCGTGCTTCCTAGCAGTGAAGTCATTCTTGTCGTACTTCTTAGGTTGTGGATTATCAGGGTTAACCGTAGGTTCAATCTCCACATCCTCATCATGGCTAGGTTGAGCATTATTATGAACATCACTATCCATATTGTCACCAGGTTCATGTTCATCACCAGATTGTGTTTCTGCATCAGACGCAGAGATATCATTAGGTTCTTCAGGTGTGACAGTATTTGGTGAACTGGCGTGTAGGTTTCTATCATCCTTCTTCTTCTCCTTAGGACGACTAGGTATATCAGCATTGATTCCTTGAGAATCTTGATCAATTCTCTTAGGATGACCTTCAGGATACAAAGGTTCCTGAGTCACTTTGCCTCCTCTAGTAATGACTCTGACATAGTTGTCATTTAGTTCATTGAGCAAGTCATTATGAGCTTTAAGTACTTGTTATACCTGAGTAGTAATCATAGAGGCATGTTTACTCACAAGCTTCAGAGCATTGACATTTCTGTCTACACAAGCACTTAAATGGCTAAGCATACGAGTACTTTGTTCCAAATGTCTGCTAACATAATCATTGAAACTCTGTTGTTTGGCAACAAAGTTGTCCAATTCATCAAAGCATAGGCTAGCAAGTTTATCAAAAGGAATATCACTCTCATCAAACCTACATGGAGAATTCACTTCTACTACCTGTATCGGGTTATCGAGACCATGGATCTCTTCGATAGGTGGTAGATTTTTGACATCTTCAGATCTAAAGCCTTTCTCTTGCATAGATTTCTTGGCTTCTTGCATATCTTCGGGACTGAGGAATAGAATACCTCTTTTCTTCGGAGTTGGCTTAGGAGGTGGTTCGGGAATAGTCCAAGCATTATCGTTGATCAAGAGGTTATTCAGTAGAGTCTTAGCTCGTTCTACAGTTTGTTCCCTAAAAACACAACCGGCACAACTATCTAGGTGGTCTCTAGAAGCATCGGTAAGTCCGTTATAGAGGATATCAAGTATCTCGTTCTTCTTAAGAGGGTGATCAAGCAAAGCATTATGTAGCTGGACGAGCCTCCCCCAAGCTTGTGGAAGACTCTCTTTTTGGAGTTGAGCAAAGTTGTATATTTCCTGCAAGGCAGCTTGCTTCTTATGGGCAGGGAAATATTTATCACAGAAGTAATAGACCATCTCGTGGGGACTACGCACACACCCAGGAGCAAGAGAGGTGAACCAGACTTTAGCGTCATCCTTTAGAGAGAAAGAAACAGCTTAAGGATATAGTAGTGGCGGATCTTCTCCTCATTAGTGAAGAGGTTGGCTATTTCGGATAGTTTGGCAAGATGGGCTATGACCGTCTCAGACTCATAACCGTGAAAAGGATCAGATTCGACTAGAGAGATTATCTTAGGATCGACAGATAATTCATAATCCTTATCGGTGACAAAGATAGGCGAAGTGGCAAACTTCGGGTCATTTTTCATCCTAGCTTCCCGAGATTTTTCCATCCACTTCAGAAGTAATTTCTCAACATCATAGGCATCCTTACAGGCAAGAAAATCCTCAGCTATCTCTCCCTCCATAACGTAACCCTCAGGTATATCAGGCAATTCATATCTAGGAGAGCTAGATCTAGCAGGAGCAAAATCATGTTCTATCTCAATAGTATCGGCAGTATCAGAAGCATCACGAGCATTGGCAGTAACTCTAGCAATACGAGCATCAAGGAACACTCCTAGTGGAACATCAGGCAAAGGAGTATCTCTAGCAGTACCAAGCATAGCACCATCAAGCAAAATAGCATCTCTAGCATCATTAGGCAAAGCAGTATCAAGCATAGCATCTCTAGCAGTATCAAGCATAGCATCAGGCATAGTATCAAGCATAGCATCTCTAGCAGTATCAGGCATAGTATCAAGCATAGTATCATCAGGCATAGTATCAAGCATAGCATCTCTAGCAGTAGCATCGTAAGCATCATCAAGCACAGGCGACATATCAAGATTTCTAGCAGGAGGTGATGTCGCAAACTTACTCATAACTGAAGGTGAATCAAGTGCAGAGCTAGATGGAAATTCCTTACCTCCCCTCGTAGTTGAGGGCAAGACTTTGGTCTTCGGATCCTTCAGATTCTTCATAGTGGTCAGAAGATATAAATCCCAAGTGACTCGGAGAATATAGATATACCTCCCCGGCAACGGCGCCAGAAAAATGTTGATTGCAATCTCTGGCGATAGCTAGACGAATGCTGATGACAACAAACCTTCTCCTCCAACGGCACCAGAAGAATGCTGCTAGCACTCCCCAGTAATGAAACTAGAAGAATGTTGTTGACGTCCCACCAGCGCGTGGGTTCGCAGCAGTTTTCGAGGGTAGAGTATTCGACCCAATTTGTTGATAAGCCAGGCAAGAGGTGGGAGTATACTCCCAAGTATTAGCAGCTGAATTTGTCAGATTCAACCGCACCTGAAAGATTAGTATGTGCAAGCAAAGTAGTAACATCAAAGTAGTATGATAACAACGGTGTTAGAAACGATCAGTTGACGGCAGACTATTCCTAACGATTGTATCCATGGCGCCTCCGTTGCCGCGTTGACGGAAGTTGTCAGTTCCCGTCAACGTCCAGCGAACCAACAGTGTAGCAGGTAGCAGCAGTGTAACGAGCAAAAGCAGCGGCAAGGAAAAGCAGTAGTGACAGCAGTACCAAGTAGCAACAGTAGCAAGCGACGGTAGTAGCAACAGTAGCAGCAGAGCAAGACAATTAACAGCAGTAGCAATAGTAGTAGCAGCAGCAGAGCAAGACAAGTAATAGCAGTAGCAACAGTAGGACAAACTCGTAGGCAATGGGTCGGTGATTTGTTTGGATGATATTCATCATGCAACAGCTATAACATGGAGAGATATGTGGCTAGCTCCCGTTCGTCAATGTGATGTAGACATGCATTCCGTGTGTCGTCATACGTGCTTAGGGAAAAGAACTTGCATGACATCTATTGTCCATCCCTCCCATGGCAGCGGGGTCCAAAAGGAAACTACGGGATATTAAGGTTCTCCTTTTAATAAAGAACCGGACCAACGCATTAGCACTTGGTGAACACATGAACTCCTCAAACTATGGTCATCACCGGGAGTGGTTCCGGTTATTGTTGTTGGGGAACGTCGCATGGGTAACAAAAAATTTCCTACGCGCACGCAAACCTATCATGGTGATGTTCATCAACGAGGGGGATTTCAGATCTACGTACCCTTGTAGATCGCACAGCAGAAGCGTTAATAAACGCGGTTGATGTAGTGGAACATCCTCACGTCCCTCGATCCGCCCCACGAACCGTCCCGCGATCCGTCCCACGATCCGCTCCGATCTAGTGCCGAGCGGACGGCACCTCCGCGTTCAGCACACGTACAGCTCGACGATGATCTCGGCCTTCTTGATCCAGCAAGAGAGAAACGGAGAGGTAGATGAGTTCTCCGGCAGCGTGACGGTGCTCCGGAGGTTGGTGGTGATCTAATCTCAGCAGGGCTCCGCCCGAGCTCCGCAAAAACGCGATCTAGAGGAAAAACCGTGGAGGTATGTGGTCGGGCTGCCGTGGAAAAGTTGTCTCAAATCAGCCCTAAAACCTCCGTATATATAGGTGGGAGGGGAGGGGCCTTGCCTTGGGGAACAACAGGCCCCAAGGGGTTCGGCCGAAGGGGGGGAGGAGGATTCCTCCTCCAATCCTAGTCCAACTAGGATTGGAAGGTGGAGTCCTTCCCTTCCTTCCCACTTCCCCTTTTTTTCTCTTTGATTTTCTTATCTCCTGCGCAGGGGCCTCTCTGGGCTTGCCCACCAGATCACTAAGGGCTGGTGCGACACCCCTAAGGCCTATGGGCTTTCCCCGGGGTGGGCTGCCCCCCCCCCCCCGGTGAACATCCGGAACCCATTCGTCATTCCCGGTACATTCCCGGTAATTCCGAAAACCTTCCGGTAATCAAATGAGGTCATCCTATATATCAATCTTCGTCTCCAGACCATTCCCGAGACCCTCATGAGGTCCGTGATCTCATCCGGGACTCCGAACAACATTCGGTAACCAACCATATAACTCAAATACGCATAAAACAACGTCGAACCTTAAGTGTGCAGACCCTGCGGGTTCGAGAACTATGTAGACATGACCCGAGGGACTCCTCGATCAATATCCAATAGCGGGACCTGGATGCCCATATTGGATCCTACATATTCTACGAAGATCTTATCGTTTGAACCTCAGTGCCAAGGATTCATATGACCCCGTATGTCATTCCCTTTGTCCTTCGGTATGTTACTTGCCCGAGATTCGATCGTCAGTATCCGCATACCTATTTCAATCTCGTTTACCCGCAAGTCTCCTTACTCATTCCTTAATACAAGATCCCGCAACTTACACTAAGTTACCACCGAAAGGGTTCCGGGGGTCCATTGGGAGGGGCCACCTGCCCCGGAGGACAACATGGGCTGAATATGGGTGGGAACCAGCCCCTAGTGGGCTGGTGCGCCCTCCCCAAGGGCCCAAGGCACCTATGGTCGGGAACCCTAGGGTGTGGGGGCTCCTCGCACCAACTTAGGAGGCAAGCCCCCCTTGGCCGCCACCTCCCTCTCTAGAGGCATCTAGGGGGGCGGCCCCCTCTCCCCTTCCCCCTATAAATAGATGAGGGTGAGAGGGATGCGCACACCCTGATCCACTTGCCCCTGGCGCATCCCTCCCCCTCCTACACCTTCTCCTCCTCCGAAGTGCTTAGCAAAGCTCTGTCGGAGAACCACGAGCTCCACCGCCACCACGTCGTCGTGTTGCCGGAGCTCTCCCTCAACTTATCCTTCCCCCTTGCTTGATCAAGAAGGAGGAGACGTCCCCAGGCTGCACGTGTGTTGAACGTGGAGGCGTCGTCCATTCGGAGATTGGGTCGTATCTTCCGTGATTTGAATCGCAGCGAGTACGACTCCATCAGCCGTGTTCTTTGCAAAGCTTCCGCTTATCGATCTTCAAGGGTATCAAGATGCACTCCCTCTCTCTCGTTGCTAGCATCTCCTAGATTGATCTTGGTGACACGTAGAATTTTTTTTGAATAATTACTATGTTCCCAACACGGACCTAATTTGCAACGCCGACACTAAGCTAATAGCTATGATGTACGAATTTCGCCCACGCGAGCACTACTTGAAAATATTAGTGTCGGCGATGGTAAGAGATGGTGTGCCACGAACAAGAGTTGTGGCTATCCATTTCTCTACTAGTGAATACAAATATGTGTCATGTCCCTTTCTTTCATTTGGGTTTGAGGATCGTAAGATTGAACCAACTACAACACACCTCTCCCATTGAAGATAAATCAAACTAGTTGGGAACACCAAATAGATAGATCGTAGAGAATTACGAAACTACATATATATGAAAGACCAGAAATGAACTCAATATAACCTAATGAATAATCTAAACATAAACCCACAATTCATTGGATCCGAACAAACACACCACAAAAGAGTGATTACATAATATAGATCACCGCGGGAATCGCGATGATCATGGTAACAAAGAACATCAAGAGAGAGATAGCCATCTAGGTACTAACTACGGACCCGTAGGTCTGTGGTGAACTACTCACACATCACCATGGCAGCAGCAAGGTTAATATAGAGGCCCTCTGTAACCGATCCCCCCTGCAACACGGCACCGGAATAGGGCTCTAGGTAGGCCCATAGTGGAACAAAGACTTGCGGCGGCGGAAAAAGTGTTTTGGAAGGCTCCCTAGGGTTTTGGAATATATGTGAATTCATAGGCCATAAAATGAGGGTTAGAGAGCTAAAAAGTGGCCCCAAGCCATCAGGGCGCGACCACCCCCACTCGGTGCACCTCATGTGCCCTATGGTCTTCTTCCAAAGTTTCCAGGTCTTTATTTTGTCGAGAAAATATCATCAAAAAGTTTCGGGGTATTTAAACTTCGTCTGGTACAGTATTCCTGAAAAGCCAAAAAAACATGCAGAAAACAACAACTCACACATAGCACATGCTTAAAAGGTTAGTGCTAATAAATAATACAAGTCATCAAGAAAATGCTTAAAAAGTATCATGGTATGATAATATAATAGCATGGAACAATAAAAAAATATAGATACATTGGCGACATATCAACGTCTCAGCGCCATCGAGGAGAGAACGCATGATGAGGACGCATGCTCGGAGGGCCTCGAGGAGGCCATGGCTCCATCCACGGCCAGCAACTACGTCCTCTCTCCGCCTAAGTCGGTGCCTCCGATGCTCCCATGAAGGAACGATATGACTGGACCGACCAGCTCCGGGAGTGTGTCTCCGCGTCGGCCATGTGGCATAGCGCGACACCGGAGCAGGAGAGGGCCTACCTCCTCCACTAGAAGTCACGACATCTGGCGAAGGATCACGCACAGGCCGAGCGCCAGATGGAGTTCGACCGCCGATGGACGTGTGAGGAGCAGAAGGAGGAGTGTCTGGAGAGGGAGGCGGAGGAGCGCGCCCGACAGCCTCACTGCCACCGTAAGACGTTGTTGAGGCCTGGGAGGTGGCGTTACCCTAGCCAGGCCTGATGCCGGAGGTTGTCGACCTCACCGGCCCGGGGAAGGACGATAACGCCTAGTGCAACATGCTGGGGGCGAACTTTTTATGTTTAATGATGTTTATGTGGACTTAGGTGGGTGTTTGACCTGTGTTTTAATGTTTATTATTGTTATTTGGGTTTTTTCAAATTTTCTGTTCTTCTTGTTCAGTTTGAACATTTGTGCCTCTACCTATGTTGGGTGCATGCGTCGACCCAAATGAAAAAATGGACACCAACGTCCGCTTGGCCGCTCAGACAGAGAAAAAAGGGATAAATCATGCATCAGTTTGAGTGTGAGTTGCTCTTACATTGTCTTTGTTGTAATGGTGAAGAGGGGTTCGGCCGCTGGAGGCAAAATTGTTGGGGAACGTTGCATGGGAAACAAAAAAATTCCTACGCACACACAAGATCTATCCATGGAGATGAGCATCTACGAGAGGAGAGATCGGATCCACATACCCTTGTACATTTCTAAGCGAGAAGGGTTATGAAACGTGGTTGATGTAGTCAAATGTCTTTGTGATCCAAATCGCAAGCCGTCCTGTGAACCAATCACGATCTAGTGCCGAACGGACAGCACCTCCGTGTTCAGCACATGTGCGGCTCAATGACGATCTCCGCCTCCTTGAGTTCTCCGATAGCAAGCGAGGGCAGAGAGGTAGATGAGTTCTCCGATAGCACAATGGCGTGGTGGTGAATTAATCAGGCACAACTTCGTCAAGCTCTATCGAACTAATCTAGAGGAGAAAGACGATCTAGAGAGAAGAGGGCAGCACGTGGCTTTTCAGGTGTTGGGCTGCCCTCAAACCTCCACTATATATAGGAGGAAGGGGTGGGAGGAGGCACCCTAGGGTTTCCCCTAGGGCCTTGGCCGTCGGCCAAGAGGTGGAATCCACCTCCAACAAGGAGGTGGAGCGTGGGGGGAGGAGTCCTACTCCAACAAGGACTCCTCCCACCCTCCACCTTTTTCCTCTTGGGCGCATAGGACCTCATCGGGTCGGCTGCCGAGCCCACCTCGGGCTGGTGCGCTACCTCTTGGTCCCATGTGGCCCCACGGGTGGGTGGGCCCCTCGGTAGACCCCGAGAACCCATTCATCACTCCCCATACACTACCAAAAATACCCGAAACTTTTCCGGAACCCAAATACCACTTTCCTATATATAAATCTAACCTCCGGACCATTCTGGAGCTCCTCGTGTCATCCAGGATATCATCTTGGACTCCGAACACCATTCGGTCACCAACATACATAACTCAATAATACCGAAACATCACCGAACGTTAAGTGTGCATACCCTGTTGGTTCCAGAACTATGTAGACATGACCGAGACACCTCTACAACCAATAACCAATAGCGGGACCTAGATGCCCATATTTCTTCCTACATATTCTACAAAGATATTTATCGGTTGAACCTCTATGTCAAGGATTCAATTAATCCCGTACGATGTTCCCTTTGTCCATCAGTATGTTACTTGTGTGAGATTCGATCATCGGTATCTGCATACCTAGTTCAATCTCGTTATCGGCAAGTCTATTTACTCATTCCATAATACAAGATCTCATGGGTAACTCTTTAGTCACATTGCTTGCAATCTTGTTGTGATGTTGTATTACCGAGTGGGCCCTCATATACCTCTTCGTCACACGGAGTGACAAATATCAGTCTTACTCCATGCCAACTCAACAGACACCCTCGGAGATACCTGTAGAGCACCTTTATAGTCACCGAGTTATGTTGCGACGTTTGATACACACAAGGTACTCCTCTGGTGTCAGTGAGTTACATGATCTCATGGTCATAGAAAGAGATACTTGACATGCAGAAAATGATAGCAATAAACTAACACGGCCATATGTTATGTTCATAGTTTGGGACTTGTCCATCATATGATTCTCCTAATGACATGATTCCGTTATCAAATGACAACTCATGTCTATGTCTAGGAAACCTTGACAATCTTTCTATCAACGAGGTAGTCCATTAGAGGCTCACTAGGGCCATTGTACTTGTCTATGTATCCACACATGTATCTGAGTTTCCAATCAATACAATTATAGCATGAATAATAAACAATTATCGTGAACAAGGAAATATAATAATAACCAATTTATTATTGCCTCAAGGTCATATTTCCAAGAGTTTCCCACTTGCACTAGAGTCAATAATCTAGCTCACATCACTATGTGATTTACATTGTAATGAATCTAACACACATACAGTTCTGGGGTTTGATCATGTCTTGCTTGTGAGAGAGGTTTTTAGTCAGCGGTCCGCAACATTCAGATCAGTGTGTACTTTACAAATTTGTATGTCATATTGTAGATGTTGCTACCATGCTCCACTTGGAACTATTACAAATGACTGCTCCATTATACGAATCTGGTTTGCTACTCAGAGTCATCCGGATTGGTGTCAAAGTTTGCATCGTCATAATCCTTTATGAAGAACTATTTTATCACCTCCATAATCCTTTATGCATGATTTCATATCTTAGCAAGTCTCTTTGAGTTATTGGTTTGGTTTGGCCAACTAGATTGGTAATTATTGCAATGGGAGAAGTGCTTAGTTTTGGGTTCAATCTTGCGGTGTCCTCACCGAGTGACAAAGTACCTGTAGCGAGGCACGTATTGCATTTTTGCCATCGAGGATAAAAAATATGGGGTTTTCATCATATTGCTTGAGTTTATCCCTCTACAGCATGTCATCTTACCTAATGCGTTACTCTGTTCTTCATGAACTTAATACTCTAGATGCAGTAAGGAGTCGGTCGATGTGTGGAGTAATAGTAGTAGATGCAGAATTGTTTCGATCTACTTGACACAGACATGATTCCTATATGCATAATCATTGCCTCGGATATCTTCATAATTATTCGCTTTTCTATCAATTGCTCGATAGTAATTTGTTCACCCACCGTATTATTTTCCTTCATGAGAGAAGCCTCTAGTGAAACCTATGGCCCTGGGTCTATTTTCCATATTATACTTTCAGATCTACAAACCAAAAATACCAAAAATATATTGCTGACATTTATTTACTTTTGTTTTACTTTTAGTTCTAGCAATCTTTTATATCTATTTCTATCACATCTCATCCTTGCAAATAACCGTGAAGGGATTGACAACCCCTTTTTAGCGTTGGGTGCAAGTGTTTGATTGTTTGTGTAGGTGCTAAGATTGGGGCCTTGCTTGTTCCTCCTACTGGATTGATACCTTGGTTCTCAACAAACTGAGGGAAATACTTATCTACTTTGCTGCATCACCCTTTCCTCTTCAAGTGAAAACCAACGCAAGCTCAAGAAGTAGCAAGAAGGATTTCTAGCGCCGTTGCCGGGGAGGATACATAGCAAGATCAGGCCTACCAAGTACCCATCACAAACTCATCTCTTGCATTTATGTTATTTGCCTTTTGCCTCTCGTTTTCCTCTCCCCCACTTCTAAAATGATTTTCAGAAAATACCAAAAAGATTTGTCGTTTTATTCGCCTTTTCTCGCCGGATCTCTTTTTGTTTGCTTGTGTTGCCATACACCTTCTATTTGCTTGCATCTTCGCTTCCTAAAAATCTATTTATATGGATCCTCATCCACTTGCTAATCTTTTCAAAAGGCCAAATTATGATGAACCAATTACTAGTGAGTTGAGTGCACTTGATTATCTCTATGAAGTTTTGTTTGAAAATCATGAATCTGAAAATTTTGTTGAAGTGTTGAAAGAAGGAATTTATAAGGTGATTCATGATAGCCCCTTGATTGAAAAGCATGATTGCAATGTTGCTAGTATGAATTATATAAATATCCATTATGCTTATTATATGCAAAGCCACAACCTTGGGGATGCTATGTTTGATGTAGATGATATTTTTTGCCCCCCAAGTTTTGATGAGCAAATTCATTATGATGATTGCATGCTCGTGTATCATGAAAAGAATGATTTATCTGATAGTTATATTGTTGAATTCCTTCACGATGCTACTGAAATTTATTATGAGGGGGGAACATATGCTTGTAGGAATTGCAATAATATCAAGTTTCCTCTCTATGTGTTCAAAGTTTTGAAGTTATGCTTGTTTTGCCTTCCTGTGCTAGTTGAGTCTTTTTCTCTTAAATTGTTTTCTCAAAAAATCCCTATGCATAGGAAGTTGGTTAGAATTAAATGTATTTTTCATGAGATTCACGATGCTCTCTTGCATATTTCAATTACTACTTTTTATATGAGCATTCTTGAAATCGTTATGCCTAGCGAGGGGCGTTAAACAATAGCGTTTGTTGGGAGGCAACCCAATTTTATTTTTATGCTTTTGTTTTTCCTTATGTTTTTGAGTGATGAACACATTATTACCTCTTTAATAATTGTGTTTTCTTGTTTTAATTAATGTTTATGCCAAGTAAGACCTTTGGAATGGTCTAGGTGTTTGCAAGTTGATTTTGCTAAAAAACAAAAACTTTCGCTCTAAGTCCAGGAATTTTGTAACTTCACTGAAACGTGATTTTCGTATGCAATTTTTACACAAGATTGATATACAAATTTACCTGATTTTCCTAATTTTTCAGAATTTTCAGAATTTTTGGAGTTACATAAGTATTCGAAGTTTATAGATTGCTACTGACTGTTCTATTTTTGACAGATTCTGTTTTCTTTGTATTGTTTACTTATTTTGATGAATCTATGGGTTGTATCGGGGGGTATGGACCATGGAGAAGTTGGAATATAGTAAATATTACACCAATATAAATAAATAATGAGTTCACAACAGTATCTAAAGTGGGGGTTTAGTTTTCTTATACTAACGGATCTCATGAGTTTTCTGTTGAGTTTTGTGTTGTGAAGTTTTCAAGTTTTGGGTAAAGATTTGATGGACTATGGAATAAGGAGTGGCAAGAGCCTAAGCTTGGGGATTCCCAAGTAACCACAAGCCATATTCAAGTATACCAAAGATCCTAAGCTTGGGGGTGCCCCGGAAGGCATCCCCTCTTTCGTCTTCAATCCATCGGTAAATTTACTTGAGGCTATAGTTTTATTCACCACATGATATGTGTTTTGCTTGGAGCGTCTTTTATGGTATGATTCTTTACTTTTTAGTTTTCCACAATCATCCTTGTTGCACACATCTTTTGAGAGAGATGCGCTGAATCGTGAATTTATTAGAATACTCTATGTGTTTCACTTATATCTTTTGAGCTCGGCAATGTTGCTCTAGTGCTTTACTTATATATTTTAGAGCATGCTGGTGTTTTATTTTATAGAATTTATTAAAATCCCGTACCTCACTTATATTATTTTGAGAGTCTTTAAACAACATGGTAATTGGTTTAGGTTATGAATTTAGTCCTAATATAATGGGCATCCAAGAGGGATATAATAAAAAACTTCCATATTAAGTGCATTGAATATGATGAGAAGTTTGATTCCTTGCATATAATTTTGAGATATGAAGATGGAAATATGAGAGTCATGCTAGTAAGTAATTGTGAATTGGAAGAAATACTTGTGTTAAAGTTTGTGATTCTCGTAGCATGCACGTATTGTGAACCATTATGTGATGAAGTCGGAGCATGATTTGTTTAATTATGTCAACCTTTGTGTGGAGGTCGGGATCGCAGGATGGTTAACTTATACCAACCCTTCCCCTAGGAGCATGCGTCTAATACTTTGGTTCGATAACTAATAGGCTTTTGCAATAATTATGTGAGGTATTTATGACTAATGTTGAGTTCATGGATTATACACACTCTCACCCTTCCACCTTTGATAGCCTCTCTAGTACCGCGCAACTTTTGTCGGTACATTAAACCCACCTTTCTCAAAACAGCCACCATATATTTTCCTCAAAACAGCCACCATATCTACCTATTATGGCATTTTCATAGCAATTCCGAGATATATTTCCATGCAACACCACCGTTCCGTTTTTTTATGACACGCACCATCACTTCCATGTTGCTTATGTAGTCATATTGTGTTCTAGGTATCGAGTTGTAATCTTTGAGTGTAAGTAAATAAAAGTGTGATGATTTGCATTATTAGAGCATTGTCCCGTGTGAGAAAAGGATGATGGAAACTATGATTCCCTCACAATGGGATGAGTCTCCGCACTTTACAAAAAATAAAAGAGGCCAGCGAAGCCCATATAAAAAAATAAAAGAGGCCAAAGATGCCCACCAAAAAAATGAGAGAAGAGACAATGCTACTATATTTTTCCACACTTGTGCTTCAAAGTTGAACCATATTCTTCATAGAGAGTCTCCTATTTTTTCACTTCCATATAACTAGTGGAATTTCATCTTATGCACAACCACTTAGTTATTTTTGAGCTTTCACACACTTATAGCTCTAGTGCATTTGTTGCATAGCAATCCCTACTCACTCACATTGATATCTATTCATGGGCATCTCCATAGCCCGTTGATACGCGTAGTTGATGTGGGACTATCTTCTTTTTTCTTGCAACCTCCACCATATTCTATTTCACCTATAGTGCTATATCCATGGCTCACGCTCATGTATTGCGTGAGAGTTGAAAAGGTTTGAGAACATAAAAAGTGTGAAACAATTGCTTGAATTTCATCGGTGTTGTGCATGATTTAGATATTTTGTGTGGGGAAGATGGAGCATAGCCAGACTATATGATTTTGTAGGGATAAATTTCTAAGGCCATGTTATTTCAAAAGGAAGCAATTGCCTTGATAGTATGCTTGAAGTATTATTGTTTTTATGTCAATATTAGACTTTTGTTATGAGTCTTATGGATCTGAATATTCATGCCACAATAAATAATATTACATGGATAAATATGTTAGGTAGCATTCCACATCAAAAATTCTGTTTTTATCATTTACCTACTCGAGGACGAGCAGGAATTAAGCTTGGGGATGATTGATACGTCTCCAGCGTATCTATAATTTTTGATTGTTTCATGATATTATATTATCTGTTTTGAATGTTTAATATGCATTAAGATGCTATTTTATATTATTTTCGGACTAACCTATTAATCTAGAGCCTAGTGCCAGTTTCTGTTTTTTCATGTTTTCAGTATTGTAGATAAGGCATATTAAACGGAGTCCAAACGGAATAAAATATCCGAAATGATTTTTCTTGGACCAGAAGAAACCTGCTAGACTTTGAGAAGGGGGCACCAGACCAACCGAGAGACGACAAGCCTGCAGGGCGCGCCCTAGGGGGCGCACCCTTAGCTTGTGGGGTCCATGCAGGTCTCCGAACCATAATCTTCGTCCTATAAATTCCCGAATATTCCCCCAATACCAGCATGAGACCAAAAAAATACTTTTCCACCGACGGGAGCCTCTGTTCCCGTGAGATCCAATCTGGGAGCCTTTTCTGGTAATCTACCGAAGGGGGAATCCATCACGGAGGGCGTCTACATCAACTCCATTGCCCCTTCGATGATGCGTGAGTAGTTCACTACAGACCTACGGGTCCATAGCTAGTAGCTAGATGGCTTCTTCTCTCTCTCTCTTTGTTCTTCAATACCATGCTCTTTGTGATCTTCATGGAGATCTATACAATGTAATACTCTTTTGCGGTGTGTTTATGTTCAGATTATCTATGAATACTCTTTTGTCGAGATCCAATGAATTGTGGGTTTATGTTCAGATTATCTATGAATATTATTTCAGTCTTCTTTGAATTCTTATATGCATGATTTCATATCTTAGCAAGTCACTTCGATTTATTGGTTTGGTTTGGCCAACTAGATTGGTAATTCTTGCAATGGGAGAAGTCTTAGTTTTGGGTTCAATCTTGCGGTGTCCTCACCCAGTGAAAAAGTAGGTGTAGCGAGGCACGTATTGCATTGTTGCCATCGAGGATAAAAAGATGGGGTTTTCATCATATTGCTTGAGTTTATCTTGAGTTTATCCCTCTACATCATGTCATCTTACCTAATGTGTTACTATGTTCTTCATGAACTTGATACTCTAGATGCGGGCAGGAGTCGGTCGATGTGTGGAGTAATAGTAGTAGATGCAGAATCGTTTCGGTCTACTTGACACGGACGTGATGCCTATATGCATAATCATTGCCTTGGATATCTTCACAATTATTCCCTTTTCTATCAATTGCTCGACAGTAATTTGTTCACCCATCGTATTATTTTCCTTCATGAGAGAAGCCTCTAGTTAAACCTATGGCCCCCGGGTCTATTTTCCATATTATACTTTCAGATCTATAAACCAAAAATACCAAAAATATATTGTTGTCATTTATTTACTTTTGTTTTACTTTTAGTTCTAGCAATCTTTTATATCTATCTCTATCAGATCTCATCCTTGCAAATAACCAAGGGATTGACAACCCCTTTTTAGCATTGGGTGCAAGTGTTTGATTGTTTGTGTAGGTGCTAAGATTGGGGCCTTGCTTGTTCCTCCTACTGGATTGATACCTTGGTTCTCAACAAACTCAGGGAAATACTTATCTACTTTGATGCATCACGCTTTCCTCTTCAAGTGCAAACCAATGCAAGCTCAAGAAGTAGCAATCTCAAGCTTCATGATCACCATCCTCAGCTTCCATTTCAACTTGTGTAGGCGCCACAGGAACATCTTCATGTGCCCTTCTACTCTCTGGTTGAAGTGATGGTTCAAAAACCTCATTATGTTCCACAATCCTCCCACTCAATTCTTTTTAGAGAAACTCTTTCTCGAGAAAGGGCTTGTTTTTAGCAACAAACACTTTGCCTTTGGATCCAAGATAGGAGTTATACCCAACTGTTTTGGGTATCCTATGAAGATGAATTTATCCACTTTGGGTTCGAGCTTATCAGGCTAAAGCCTTTTGACATAAGCATCATAGCCCCAAAATTTAAGAAACGACAACTTAGGTTTGTTGCCAAACCATAGTTCATACAGTGTCATCTCAATGGTATTATATGGTGCCCTATTTAAAGTGAACGTGGTTGTCTCTAATTCATAACCCCACATCATAGACATTTCATCCTCTTGTCACGACGATCTTCAACTTCACTCTGAAATTGCTTGAACTTTTCAATACTTCAGACTCGTGATTCATCAAGTAAATACACATGTATCTACTCAAATCATCTATGAAATAAGAACATAATGATATACAGTGCGTGCATCAGCACTCATTGGACTACATACATCAAAATGTATTATCTCCAATAAGTCCCTTGCTCGTTCCATCTAACTTGGAAAACGACGCCTTGAGACATGTTGCCCATGTGGCATGGTCCGCGTGTCTCAAGTGATTCAAAATCAAGTGAGTCCAAAAGGTTCATTAGAATGGAGTTTCTTCTTATGTTTACACCAATAGGCATGGTTCACATGTCTTAAATGATTCAAAATTGAGTGAGTCCAAAAATCCATCACCATGGAGTTTCTTCATGCATTTTTATACCAATATGACTTAAGCAGCAGTGCCACAAGTAAGTGGTACTATCATTAGTAACTTTATATCTTTTGGCATCGATATTATGAATATGTGTATTACTACGATCGAGATTCAATAAACCATTCACATTGGGTGCATGACCATTGAAGGTATTATTAATGTAAATAGAATAACCATTATTCTCTAACTTAAAAGAATAATCGCATTGCAATAAACACGATCTAATCATGTTCATGCTCAACGCAAACACCAAATAATTTTTATTCAGGTTCAACTCTAATCCCGAAGGTAGAGGGGGCGTGCGATGGTGATCACATCAACCTTGGAAATACTTCCAACACATATCGTCACCTTGCTTTTAGCCAGTCTTCGTTTATTCCGTAGCTTTTATTTCGAGTTACCAACATTTATCAACTCAACCGATATCTAATACCCAGGTGCTACTAGGAGTACTAGTAATGTACACATTAACAAGACATATATCTAATATACTTCTATTGACATTGCGAGCCTTCTCATCTACCAAGTATCTAGGGCAATCCCGCTTCAGTGATCGTTCCCCTCATAATAGAAGCACTTAGTCTTGGGTTTGGGTTCAACCTTGGGTTTATTCATTGGAGCGGCAACCGACTTGTCATTCTTGAAGTTTCCCTTCTTTCCATTGCCCTTCTTGAAACTAGTGGTTTTACTAACCATCAACACTTGATGCTCCTTCTTCATTTCTACCTTCGCGGTGTCAAAACATCGTGAACGGCTTAGGGATCATCTTCTCCATCCCTGGTATGCTATAGTTCATCACGAAGGTCGGTAGCTTGGTGGCAGTGACTTTGGAGAACTATGTCAAACACTATATCATCTGGAAGATCAACTCCCACTTGATTCAAGCAATTGTAGCACCCAGACAATCTGAGCACATGCTCACCGATTGAGCTTTTCTCCTTTAATTTTGCAGGCAAAGAATCTTTTCGGAGGTATCCTACCTCACAACACGGGCACGAGCCTAAATCCTAATTTCAGCTCTTGGGGCATCTCATACGTTCCATGATGTTCAAAATGTTTTGGAGCCTCAATTCTAAGTCGTAGAGCATGACACACTAAACTATCACGTAGTCATCAAAATGTGTCTGTAAGATGTTCGCAACATCCACAACCTACGCTTGGGGGGAGCACACCCACCGGTGCATTAAAGACATAAGCCTTCTATGCAGCAATGAGGACAATCCTCAGTTTACGGACCCATTCTGGATAATTGCTACTATCATCTTTCAACTTAGTTTTCTCTAGGAACGTATCAAAAATACAGGGGAGCTACAGCACGAGCTATTGTTCTACAACATACTTTGTAAAGACAACTTAGACTATGTTCGTGATAATGAGTTCAATTAATCATATTACTTAAGAACTCCCACTCAACTCAACATCCCTCAGGTTGTTCGAGTGTGACATGATCCAAATCCACCAAACCAAGTCTGATCATCACGTGAAATGAGGTGGTTTCAATGGTGAACATCTCCATGTTGATCATATCTACTATATGACTCATGTTCGACCTTTCGGTCTCTCGTGTTCCGAGGCCATGTCTATACATGCTAGGCTCGTCAAGTTTAACCCGAGTGTTCCGCATGTGCAAAAGTGTCTTGCACCCGTTTTATGTGAACATAGAGTCTATCACACCTGATCATCACCTGGTGCTTCGATACGACGAAATTTTGCAATGGTGCACACTCGAGGAGAACACAATTTATCTTGAAATTTTAGTGAGGTGTCATCTTATAATGCTACCGTCGTCCTAAGCAAAACAAGATGCATACAAGGATTATAATCACATGTGAATCATAAGTGACATGATATGTCCATGATCTTGTGCTTTTGATCTCCATCTCCAACGCACCGGCATGACCTCCATCATCACCGGCACTACACCATGATCTCCATCATAGTGCTTCCATCAAGGTTGTCACGCCAACCATGCTTGTACTACTATTCCTATCGTTTAGCGATAAAGTAAAGCATTACATAGTGCTTAATGATTGACACGCGGGTCATACAATAATTAAAAACAACCCTAAGGCTCCTTTCGGTTGCCATAGCATTGACATGCAAGTCGATATTAACTATTACAACATGATCATCTCATACATCAAATATATATCATCATGTCTTTGGACATATCATATCACATCATACCCTGCAAAAATAAGTTAGATGTCCTCTAATTTGTTGTTGCGTGTTTTACGTGGCTGCTATGGGTATCTAGCAAGAACGCTTCTTACCTACGCAAAACCACAACGGTGATACGCAAGTTGATATTTAACCTTCTACAAGGACCGCCTTTGTCGAATCTGATTCAACTAAGGTGGGAGATACAGACACCCACCAGCCATCTTATGCAACAAAGTTACATGTCTATTGATGGAACCGGTCTCTCGTACGTGGACGAGTAAAGTTGGTTTTGGCCGCTTCATCCCACAATACTGTTGAATCATGAAAAGACTAAGGAGGGAAGCAATCTTAATATCAACGTCCACAAACTCCTTTGTGTTCTACTCGTGATGTCATATATGCATAGACCTAGCTCATTATGCCACTGTTGGGGAACGTTGCATGGGAAACAGAAATTTTCGTACACACACACGAGATCTATTCATGGAGATGAGCATCTACGAGAGGAGAGATCGGATCCACGTACCCTTGTACATCGCTAAGCGGGAAGCATTAAGAAACGCGATTGATGTAGTTGAACGTATTTGTGATCCAAATCACAAGTCGCCCCACAATCCAATCACGATCTAGTGCCGAATGGACGGCACCTCCGCATTCAGCACACGTACGGCTCGATGACAATCTCCGCCTCCTTGATCCAGCAAGCGAGGGCACAGAGGTACATAAGTTCTTCGACAGCATAACGACATGGTGGCGGTGGTGGTGAACTAATTCGGCAGGTCTTCGCCGAGCTCTACCAAACTAATCTAGAGGAGAAAAATGATCTAGAGAGGAGAGGGCATCACGTGACTTTTCTGGTGTTGGGCTTCCCCCAAACCTCCACTATATAGAGAGGAAGGGTGGGAGGAGGCGCCCTAGGTTTTCGCCCTAGGGCATTGGCCGCCGGCCAAGAGGTGGAATCCACCTCCAACAAGGAGGTGGGCGCGGGGGGAGAAGTCCTACTCCAACAAGGACTCCTCCCACCCGCCACCCTTTTCCTCTTGGGTGCATGGCACCTCATGGGTCAGCTGCCCAGCCCACCAGGGGCTGGTGCACCACCTCTTGGGCCCATGTGGCCCCCGGGGTAGGTGTAATGACTAAGATGCGGCCCTTTCCTATTTGGGGGCAATGCCTCAAAAGGGAAAGGGGCGCATCTAAACGTTTCACAAGCGAGATAATCATAACATTACATAACTGAAGAATGACAAGTAGGGCATACACTTGCCATCTGACAATAGTATAGCAAAAGCTTACAGACACACAATTATTCAGAGCATAGTTTAGTCCCGCTATGGACAACATGAAACAAGTAAAACTATGACATCCTGCATGTTGGCCCACGATCGCGACCACGGCCTCACTCCTCCAGACAGTTCACGTACAGACGGCGAGAGTCCTCATCGAACTCCCACTTCAGCCGGTTGTCATCAGGATCTCGTGCGTCGGGCATACCTGTACCTGTTGGGGTTTGTAGTAATCTGTGAGCCACGGCGACTCATCAATCGAATGACCTTGGTATCGAATCTAGCAAAGTTATTAGGTGAGGAAGGTTTAGTGTTTGGGTTTGCAGCAACCTAAGCATATATGGTGGATACCTTACGATGATCAGAGTAATCATATGGTGGTCTACACGAGCGATCGAAGACTAGTTTGATCACTAAGTGATCCTGAACACCTACCTACGTCAAACATAACCCCACCGTGTTCTCGATCGGAGAACGATCTCCGAAGGAGACAGTCACGGTTACGCACATAGTTGACAGTTTTATTAGAGTTACTTCAAGTTGTCTAGAACCGGATGTTGTCAAAATATCCAAATTTGCAACATAACCGCGGGCACGGCTTTTCGAAAGATTAAACCCTGCAAGGGTGCTCCAACTAGTCCATCACAAACTGCCACGGGTCGCAAAGTAATCCTCTATCACGAAACTCATGATCTCGTTGGATTCCTTAGAGGAAAACCTCAACTTTGAGGAGACCCAAAGTTTCACCGGGATTCCTATACGCAAAATATATCGCTGAGGTAAGACAAACCTAGTAGGACCTCCCGTCGTGTCGACGACCCCGATAAGAGCCGCATATCTTAGTCTCAGGACACGAAGGATGAGCTAGACGTCGGGTTGGCTAAGCCCTGGGTGACCAGGGGGTGCCGGACATCGCTCAGGTGGGACCAACACTTATGAGGAGCACTGGCCCGGGTTGTTGATTAAATCCTCGGGGCAGCTATTCCCTATGCAAATTATTATTATCTTATTAGCAGATTAAAACCAATGCCGGGTCCTGCCTGACGAGCCTTAACACTACACGATTTATCAAGGGGGTCCCCATAACAACCCCGAGCGTGTTAGGAGCGATTAGTTATGGAATCAAACACCGGTAACCGAAACTAAGGCGGCAACAACGGAACAAATCACCCAACAAAAGGCTAGGCCTTCCGTTATTTACCAAGTATATAGGTGCATTAATTAAATAGCAGTTTGAACATAATGATATCAAAATACCCATGTTATCACATGAGACAGCTGGCACCTGCAACTAGCAAAGCTACTCATTAGAGGTTGAGCAAGCCTACTTAGCCAAACAACATTTGCTAGAATAGGGAGGTGTATGAGGTTCATGGCAATGACAGGTGGCATTTATATCAAGTGGTAGGTTGCGAGCATGTAACGAAGGAAACGTGATTCTAAGCACAACAAAGCTAGATACGGTGTCAAGGTCACAGTCATCTTGCGTGTGATGTCTTCAGCTTGGAACTGCTCTTGATCTTCCTGCACGTACTCTCCAGAATCCACGTACTCGCTCTCCGTTCCCGATGCTACCCAAGATAAGATAACAGCCAATGAACACCGGCAAGACATAATGCAACAATCAATGATGCATGTGTGAAGAAGGAAGCTTGCATGACTATTCTAGTCACTTTCATATGCATTAGTTGAGTTAATTGAATTCTGGACAAAACCTCATATTAAGTTATCTTGACATGCATGAACATGGGATGAGCAT
The DNA here is from genome assembly GCF_904849725.1 of Hordeum vulgare subsp. vulgare. NCBI lineage: Eukaryota > Viridiplantae > Streptophyta > Magnoliopsida > Poales > Poaceae > Hordeum > Hordeum vulgare. The sequence continues at coordinate 50,598,088 of NC_058523.1, forward strand.
GTGCATCATGAGAAAACAATGCAAAAACATATAAAGAAGGTAGAGAACAGAGTCACGGATCAACCGGAAACTACAAAACAAGTTTCAAAGGCCTACGGTTCAAAACAGCCACAAATGGGCACTCCCTGGTGTAACCAGGTTGCCACATGATCAAGCAACAAAAGATAAGTGGGGTGGTGCATGGGAACACACCACACCACCAACAATGCCCACACAAGCTTCAAATCAATACAAACATGCAATCTGTTTCCAACAGCAACATAGCAGTTTGTCTACAATATTTAAAGTAGCTACAGCCATCTAAATGAATCAAACAAGATATGAGACAGAAACCATCCAAAAGCTCTACAACCGTGAACAAGAAGCTAATGCAAAGGAATCACCCATGAGCAGATCTATAGACACTAACTTGGACAAAATATCACAGTTTCTGGGACTTAGTGAAAATCACAGATTTTCACCAGCTGCTTATGCTCTGAACCATTTTGGCAGACTCCAAAATGATATCTACAGGAAGTGTATAAGCATGAAATTTAACAGGGAGCTAAACAAACATAAAATCTCACAAACTTTAGTTTGTTGCATGGGCTAATTCCCAACACAGGAGAATTTAACAAATCTGTCATTTTCAGGCAGACTCCAAAAACTTTAGTTTTCACAAATCTGTCATTTTCAGCCAAGTGTCCACTTTGACAGGGCACAATAAGTGCATACAAATTCCTAAGAACAAAATGAAAGTCCCATGTTGTAGAGGGGTTCACCCACTACCACTACATCAAGGAATCATCCTCAAAGGGTCAAGGAACCAACTAATATAAAGCACTAAACATGGCATCATATCAGAAAATAACAGTTTTAAGAAGTTGCTCTAAAGTGAAATCTGATTGCACCAATGGATTCCAGGGATGATTCTCCCCCAAAATCATATATCATACATGGGCACTTGCAAGTAACAACATTGCACAAAGCTAGCTCAAAAATTTCACATAGAATCCTATAAACTACAAATGACTATCATCACATGTGAAATCTAGCACATATTGCATCACCTACACATGCACATCACTAGGAAAGAACAACCTAACTAGGCATGGCATGGATCACTAACATGTCACACTATCATGTAGAAATGTGGTTATCCACACACACACATACATGTGCACTCACATACACATGCACATGTGTATATGGACTCACACCACACCATCTACACATACACATGCACACACATAAGCACTACTCACACAACACCACCTGACTAGGTGCAATATGAGTGGTTAGGCCCTCTTGCACAAGTGTATGTGCACACACACACACACTCACATGTCTACACACATAAACTCATGTGCACCCACACACACACATGTGCACACACACACTAGGCCTCAAAATAATAAAGCAACACCAACACACCCCCTGGTTTTAAAAAGAAACAACACAAAACATATGGCAACAAAAGAAAAGAAGAAATCAGCCAAAAAAATAAAGGGGAGAGTGTGCGGTTCGAACCCACAACCCCCCTGGCTTTACCACACGCACAACACCGTTAGGCTACTGCTTCGATGCTTACCACAAAGGGGGACTTAAGCAGGCTAAGCTTCTCTGGCGCTACACCTGCCACTAGCAATAAAAGGAAAAAGAGAGGGTGCCTGCGAGGATCGAACCCACCACGCACTGCGCTGGCGCACGCTCGGTTGCCACAGCGCTACGGGGAGGAATCTTAACAGTGAGGGGGCACGTCTAATTTTGAGCAACCCCTCTACACTTGCACGCTACCACGACGGCGGCCGGAACACGGGAGGACGACGGCGTCGCTACATGTTACAATCGACGGGGAGCTACTGGTGGGGGAACGCGACGACCTAGGGGAATCCATTCCCAATCCTAACTAGGCTAGAGGGCGTCTGCAACGGGGGCATGATTGCAATCTCTGGCAATAGCTAGACGAATGCTGATGACAACAAACCTTCTCCTGCAACGGCACCAGAAGAATGCTACTAGCACTCCCCGATAATGAAACTAGAAGAATGTTGTTGACGGCCCACCAGCGCGTGGGTTCGCAGCAGTTTTCGAGGGTAGAGTATTCGACCCAATTTGTTGAAAAGCCAGGCAGGAGGTGAGAGTATACTCCCAAGTATTAGCAGCTGAATTTGTCAGATTCAACCACACGTGAAAGATTAGTATCTGCAAGCAAAGTAGTAACAGCAAAGTAGTATGATAACAACGGTGTCAGAAATGATCTGTTGACGGCAGACTATTCCTAACAATTGTATCAATGGCGCCTCTGTTACAGCATTGATGGAAGTTGTCAGTTCCCGTCAACGTCTAGCGAACAAACAGTGTAGCAGGTAGCAGCAGTGTAAAGAGCAATAGCAGCGGCAAGGAAAAGCAGTAGTGACAGAAGTAGCAAGTAGCAACAGTAGCAAGCGATAGTAGTAGCAACAGTAGCAACAGAGCAAGACAAGTAACAGCAGTAGCAACAGTAGTAGCAGCAGCAGAGCAAGACAAGTAACAGCAGTAACAACAGTAGGATAAACTCGTAGGCAATGGGTCGGTGATTTGTTTGGATGATATTCATCATGCAACAACTATAACATGGAGAGATATGTGGCTAGCTCCCGTTCGTCAATGTGATGTAGGCATGCATTATGTGTGTCGTCATACGTGCTTAGGGAAAAGAACTTCCATGACATCTATTGTCCATCCCTCCCGTGGCAGCAGGGTCCAAAAGGAAACTACGGGATATTAAGGTTCTCCTTTTAATAAAGAACCAGACCAGCGCATTAGCACTTGGTGAACACATGAACTCCTCAAACTATGGTCATCACCGGGAGTGGTTCCGGTTATTGTCACTCTAGGGTTGCCGGATCATAACACATGGTAGGTAACTACAACTTGCAAGATCGGGTCTAAAACACACATATATTGGTGACAACATAATAATTTCAGATCTGAAATCATGGCACTCGGGCCCTAGTGAAAAGCATTAAGCATGGCAAAGTAGTAGCAACATCAATCTCAGAACATAGTGGATACTAGGGATCAATCCCCATCAAAACTAACTCGATTACATGATAGATCTCATCCTACTCATCACCACCCAGCGAGCCTACGAATAGATTACTCACGAATGACGAAGAGCTTCATGGAATTGGAGAGGGAAGAAGGTTGATGATGACGATGGCGACGATTTCCCCTCTCTGGAGCCCAAGATGGACTCCAGATCTGCCTTCCACATGAAGAACAGGCGGTGGCGGCGCCTCCGAATTGAAAACGCGATGAAAAACTTCTCTTTTTTATTTTTTTCTGGGACGAAAGGGATCTTATAGACCTGAGATTGGGGGCAGCAGAGCCGTGTGGGCCCCACAAGCCTGCCCACCGCCACCAGGGGGGTGGTGGCGGAGCAGGGGCTTGTGGCCCACTGGCCCACCCCCTGAGGTGGAACTTGGCGTAGATATTTTTGATATTTTCCAAAACTGCTCCCCGTAAATTTTCAGGACGTTTGGAGAACTTTGATTTCTGCACAAAAATAACACCAAGGCAATTCTGCTGAAAACAGCGTCAGTCCAGGTTAGTTCCATTCAAATCATGAAAATTAGAGTCCAAAACAAGGGCAAAAGAGTTTGGAAAAGTAGATACGATGTAGACGTATCAACTCCCCCAAGCTTAAAACCTTTCTTGTCCTCAAGCAACTCAGTTAACAAACTGAGAGAGAAAGAAAAACTTTGACAAACTCTGTTTGATCTTGTTGTTGCAACTATGTCTAACTCATAACCAGAATTTCAGCAAGATCACAAGTTAACCACATAAGCAAATGACACAAAGGTCTCACGGTAAACTAATATCAATGGCATAATCAGCTAACGAGCAAATAATAATGAGTTTCAAATACCAACACTTCAATCAAAACAAGCATGAAGCAATATGAATAGATGGTGTCTCGCTAGCTCTTTCTTAGACCGCAAAACATAAATGCAGAGCATTTTCAAAGATCAAGGGCTGACTAAACATTGTAATTCATAGCAACGAAGAACCAGTCATAGTCATACTCAATATCAATCAAAAGCAAAGCATAAAAATGATAGAGGTGCTCTCTAATTGGTGCTTATACAAGAGGAGGATGACTCAACAGGAAAATAAATAGACAGGCCCTTCGTAGAGGGAAGCATTGATTTGCAGAGGTGCGAGAGCTCAAGCTTTGAAAACAGAGATCATAATTTTGGGTGGCATGCTTTCATTGTCAATGCAATGACCAAGAGTTCTCAATATCTTCCATGCTACTCATGCTATAGGCGGTTCCCAAACAGAAAAGGAAAGTTTTAACTCCCCCACCACCAATCAATCACACTCCACGGCTAGCCGAATCCTTGGGTACCGTCCATACTAACATCAATCCAGGGGGAGTCTTGTTTTACAGTTATGTTTTCGATTTAAGCGTGGAACTAGGCATTCCAAATACCGGCCCCTTTCTCGTGAATGACTGTGAATAAACACATGTCGAGGATAACACTCCTAGCATGGAAGATACCAATAGCCCCCTGTCACCACATGAGCGGTTCGGGCATGCAAAATAGATTATTTCTTGAAGGTTTTGAGAATGGCACATGCAAATTTACTTGGAACGGCAGGTAGATACCGCAAATAGGTAGGTATGGTGGACTCTCATGGAAAAACTTTTGTGTTTATGGAAGTGGCTGCACAAGCAGTATTTCGCTTAGTACAAGTGAAGGCTAGCAAAAGACTGGGAAGCGACCAACTAGAGAGCGACAACAGTCATCAAGATGCAATGAGTTTGACTAACATTAAATGCAAGCATGAACAGGATATAAATCACCACGAACACGAACATCATAGAGGCTATGTTGATTTTGTTTCAACTACATGCATGAACATGCGCCAAGTCAAGCCACTTGAAACATTCAAAGGAGAATACCATCCTATCATACTACATCATAGTCATCTCAAAATCTATGTTGGCATTCAAGACAAACCATTATAAGCTCTCAGCTAAATAAGCATGGCATCAGAAACTATGATCTCTAAATTGTCATTGCAAACATGGTTCTCTCACAACAAAGCTAGATCTGGGTCGACAAGCTAGACAAAAACAAAATAGATAGAGTTCATACCAGCTTTTCAGTCTGAGTCACTTCATCATATATCATCATTGTTGCCTTTCATTTGCACGATCGAACGATGTGAATAATAATAAGCGCATTGGACTAAGAATAATCTGCAGGCAAACACAAAGGAGAAGACCAAGTAACATGGCTCTTTTGAAAGCTAAACAGGTAAGCATGCAAGAACCAATAAACATTGTAGTCAATATCTTCTACCTTGACACAAAGAAAAAGAAAACTATTTACACGGGAAAGCTCCCAACAAACAAAAGAAGAAAGAAAAATCTTTTTGGGTTTTCTCAAAAGGACACAAAACAAGAAAACAAGAAAACAAAAAGAAACTAGCATGGATATTACAGTGGCAAAGTGTAAATACCGGCTAACAAAGTGAAAGCATAAGCATGAATGTAATGTCAGCGAGAACATGTACTCCCCCAAGCTTAGGCTTTTGGCCTAGCTTGGTCTACTCCCAAGGTAGGAAATAACCAGCTCCAGGATACTCCGGAGCAGACTGTGGATGCCACTGCTATGTGAGCTCCTCTGGCTCCCATTGATAAACTGGCGTCTGGTACTCGACTGGCGGCTCAGGCACGGGCGCCTGTGGTTGGGCCAAGCCCCAATATGCGTAGATGTCCGCGGGCATAATAGTGTACCTGCCTGCATGAAGATCAAACAAAGAAGGAGCAGGCAAAGTAATAGTCTCTCGAATACCCTCACTAAACACCAGGTTATAAATCATCCATCTACTAGCATCTCTATCTATAAAATCATGGCGAAACATGTTGTCATAATCCATATATCTCTCAGGGAGAAGCATCTCTCCTTCCTCTCCTAGTCTAATGGGTATCTCAAAGTGTCTGGCAAGACGGGTAGCATAGATACCTCCATAGACAACACCTTTAGAACGGTTGATGTTCAACCACTGGGCCACTATAGCACCTAGGCTGTAAGTCTTATCGTTATAAAGGCCTTCGTGCAAAACCGCAAGGTCTGGAGAACTAAGTGATCCAGCCTCCCCACGGACAATCAAACATTTTCCCACAAATAGTGAGAAGTACCGAAGCATAGGAAAATGTATGCTAGCAATTCTAGCGCGAGACACTCCTCTCTCCTCTCCAACATCAATAGAACCAATGAAATCCTCCAAGTCCCGTGGACGAGGGTCACGGATATCCCCAACATAAGGTAATTTGCATACATTGCAAAACTCCTGCAGCGTCATGCACTGGGGGACATCGTATATCATGAACTCAACCATGGGAGGATTCTTCCTCGGATAAAAGTTGAAGCTTTGAACGAAAATATTGGTGAGGAGGAGATATTGTGGGCACTTATCTTCAACGAACGCAGTAAGACCTGCGTTCTCCACCAAGTAATAAAAGACTTCATAAAGTCCGGTGGCGCGCAAAAATTCATCACTTGGCCACTCGCACGCTCGAACTTTTGTGACTCGAGGGACTACATACTTGGGGTGGTTCTTCTCATCCTCATTGGGGCTACGCCTTGAAGAGCCTCTCAAGAACCTCCTCATCTTTTCCTTTTTCTAGCTCTGAAAAATTCTGAAATTTTTAGAGACTTCGAAAGAAAAGTGAATAAGATTAACCCAACTTGTAGCAACTACTCCTACTAGTGCCTAGAGACCATATCACGCGCTAAAACTACTTGGGACCAACTAAAATTAACATTTATAGCTCAAGAACAGGGTCACCAAGGTAGCAAGAATTCACGAAGGATAAAGCACTAGAGCAAAAACTAATTGGACCAATGGAGGAGTCACTTACCAAGGAGTAATTTCCCCAAAACGGTTCGGAGAAAGGTTCTTTGAGAAAGGAGATCGAAAATCACAGCCAAATGAGCAAAAACACGGGTTTGAGCTGCGAAACAATTTTTTCTGGAGGTGGAAGAAGAGGCTGGGAGTTGGAATGAGTGGAGGGGGTGCCTGTGAGCCCCACAAGCTTGCACCCCGCCACTAGGGGGTAGGTGGCGGTGGCAGGGCTTGTGGCCCGCTGGTCTGGAACCAGGCCAGCTCTCAGGCCCAGAAATTTTCAAAAATCCCAGAAAAAATCATACTAAATTTTCAGGACCATCGAAGAACTTCTATTTTCGAGGTATTTTTCTCTCGGACGCTAAAACAGAAAACAGGAAAAACTAAACTAATTCTATCATTTTTCTTCTAAGCAAAAGAAAAAGAAAACTCAAAACAGAGGTATGTGACTCTCTGATTCATCCGTTCCATGGTCACCGAAAGAAATCCGTCAATGGGATTGATCAAATCCTTATGACAAAACCTTCTCGAATCACAAGAGAGAACGGAGAATTTTCTGATAGTCACTAAGTCACCTCAATGGGCATATGTATCTCCCGAAAAAGCAAATCATACTTCATCTTGACACGAGGAATAGGGCATTCAATGCTCCCAATGAGAATTGATGAAGTCTTTTCGATAGCATTGATGCAGTGTACTGGATATCGTTTCTTCGGAAAGTGCACTGTGTGCTCATTACCGTTGATGTGGAAAGTGACATTGCCTTTGTTGCAATCTATAACAGCCCCTGCAGTGTTTAAAAAGTGTCTTCCAAGGATCACAGCCATGGCATCGTCCTCGGGAATATCCAAGATAACAAAGTATGTTAAGATAGTGGTGTTAGCAACCACAACAGGCACATCCTCGCAAATGCTGATAGGGAAAGCAGTTGATTTGTCGGCCATTTGTAGAGAAATTTCAGTGGGTGTCAACGTATCCAATTCAAGTCTACGATAGAGAGAAAGCGGCATAACACTAACACTGGCTCCAAGGTCACATAAGGCAGTTCTTACGTAGTTCCCTTTAATGGAGCAAGGTATAGTGGGCACTCCGGGATCACCAAGTTTCTTAGGAATTCCACCTTTGAAAGTGTAATTGGCAAGCATGGTGGAGATCACAAGATCTAGTATCTTCCATTTATTAGTCATGATATCTTTCATGTACTTGGCATACGGAGACATCTTGAGCATATCAGTTAACCGCATCTACAGAAAGACGGGTCTTATCATCTCAACGAAGCACTCAAAATCCTCATCATCTTTTTTCTTGGATGGCTTAGGAGGAAAGGGCATAGGTCTGTGAACCCATGGCTCTCTTTCTTTACCATGCTTCCTAGCAGTGAAGTCATTCTTGTCATACTTCTTAGGTTGTGGATTATCAGGGTTAACCGTAGGTTCAATCTCCACATCCTCATCATGGCTAGGTTGAGCATTATTATGAACATCACTGTCCATATTGTCACCAGGTTCATGTTCATCACCATATTGTGTTTTTGCATCAGACGCAGAGATATCATTAGGTTCTTCAGGTGTGACAGTATTTGGTGAACTGGCGTGTAGGTTTCTATCATCCTTCTTCTTCTCCTTAGGACGACTAGGTATATCAGCATTGATTCCTTGAGAATCTTGATCAATTCTCTTAGGATGACCTTCAGGATACAAAGGTTCCTGAGTCATTTTGCCTCCTCTAGTAATGACTCTGACATAGTTATCATTTAGTTCATTGAGCAAGTCATTATGAGCTTTAAGTACTTGTTATACCTGAGTAGTAATCATAGAGGCATGTTTACTCACAAGCTTCAGAGCATTGACATTTCTGTCTACACAAGCACTTAAATGGCTAAGCATACGAGTACTTTGTTCCAAATGTGTGCTAACATAATCATTGAAACTCTGTTGTTTGGCAACAAAGTTGTCAAATTCATCAAAGCATAGGCTAGCAAGTTTATCAAAAGGAATATCACTCTCATCAAACCTACATGGAGAATTCACTTCTAGTACCTGTATCGGGTTATCGAGACCATGGATCTCTTCGATAGGTGGTAGATTTTTGACATCTTCAGATCTAATGCCTTTCTCTTGCATAGATTTCTTGGCTTCTTGCATATCTTCGGGACTGAGGAATAGAATACCTATTTTCTTTCGAGTTGGCTTAGGAGGTGGTTCGGGAATAGTCCAAGCATTATCGTTGATCAAGAGGTTATTCAGTAGAGTCTTAGCTTGTTCTACAGTTCGTTCCCTAAAAACACAACCGGCACAACTATCTAGGTGGTCTCTAGAAGCATCGGTAAGTCCGTTATACAGGATATCAAGTATCTCGTTCTTCTTAAGAGGGTGATCAAGCAAAGCATTATGTAGCTGGACGAGCCTCCCCCAAGCTTGTGGAAGACTCTCTTTTTGGAGTTGAGCAAAGTTGTATATTTCCTGCAAGGCAGCTTGCTTCTTATGGGCAGGGAAATATTTCTCACAGAAGTAATAGACCATCTCGTGGGGACTACGCACACACCCAGGAGCAAGAGAGGTGAACCAGACTTTAGCGTCATCCTTTAGAGAGAAAGGAAACAACTTAAGGATATAGTAGTGGCGGATCTTCTCCTCATTAGTGAAGAGGTTGGCTATTTCGGATAGTTTGGCAAGATGGGCTATGACCGTCTCAGACTCATAACCGTGAAAAGGATCAGATTCGACTAGAGAGATTATCTTAGGATCGACAGAGAATTCATAATCCTTATCGGTGACAAAGATAGGCGAAGTGGCAAACTTCGGGTCATTTTTCATCCTAGCTTCCCGAGATTTTTCCTTCCACTTCAGAAGTAATTTCTCAACATCATAGGCATCCTTACAGGTAAGAAAATCCTCAGCTATCTCTCCCTCCATAACGTAACCCTCAGGTATATCAGGCAATTCATATCTAGGAGAGCTAGATCTAGCAGGAGCAAAACCAGGTTCTATCTCAATAGTATCGGCAGTATCAGAAGCATGACGAGCATTGGCAGTAACTCTAGCAATACGAGCATCAAGGAACACTCCTAGTGGAACATCAGGCAAAGGAGTATCTCTAGCAGTATCAAGCATAGCACCATCAGGCAAAATAGCATCTCTAGCATCATCAGGCAAAGCAGTATCAAGCATAGCATCTCTAGCAGTATCAAGCATAGCATCAGGCATAGTATCAAGCATAGCATCTCTAGCAGTATCAAGCATATAGTATCATCAGGCATAGTATCAAGCATAGCATCTCTAGCAGTAGCATCATAAGCATCATCAAGCACAGGCGACATATCAAGATTTCTAGCAGGAGGTGATGTCGCAAACTTACTCATAACTGAAGGTGAATCAAGTGCAGAGCTAGATGGCAATTCCTTACCTCCCCTCGTAGTTGAGGGCAAGACATTGGTCTTCGGATCCTTCAGATTCTTCATAGTGATCAGCAGATATAAATCCCAAGTGACTCGGAGAATATAGATATACCTCCCCGGCAACGGCGCCAGAAAAATGATGATTGCAATCTCTGGCGATAGCTAGACGAATGCTGATGACAACAAACCTTCTCCTGCAACGGCACCAGAAGAATGCTGCTAGCACTCCCCAGTAATGAAACTAGAAGAATGTTGTTGATGGCCCACCAGTGCGTGGGTTCGCAGCAGTTTTCGAGGGTTGAGTATTCGACCCAATTTGTTGATAAGCCAGGCAGGAGGTGGGAGTATACTCCCAAGTATTAGCAGCTGAATTTGTCAGATTCAACCGCACCTGAAAGATTAGTATGTGCAAGCAAAGTAGTAACATCAAAGTAGTATGATAACAACGGTGTCAGAAACGATCATTTGACGGCAGACTATTCCTAACGATTGTATCAATGGCGCCTCCGTTGCCGCGTTGACGGAAGTTGTCAGTTCCCGTCAACGTCCAGCGAACCAACAGTGTAGCAGGTAGCAGTAGTGTAACGAGCAAAAGCAGCGGCAAGGAAAAGCAGTAGTGACAGCAGTAGCAAGTAGCAACAGTAGCAAGCGACAGTAGTAGCAACAGTAGCAGCAGAGCAAGACAATTAACAGCAGTAGCAATAGTAGTAGCAGCTGCAGAGCAAGACAAGTAACAGCAGTAGCAACAGTAGGACAAACTCGTAGGCAATGGGTCGGTGATTTGTTTGGATGATATTCATCATGCAACAGCTATAACATGGAGAGATATGTGGCTAGCTCCCGTTCGTCAATGTGATGTAGACATGCATTCCGTGTGTCGTCATACGTGCTTAGGGAAAAGAACTTGCAAGACATCTATTGTCCATCCCTCCCGTGGCAGCGGGGTCCAAAAGGAAACTATGGGATATTAAGGTTCTCCTTTTAATAAAGAACCGGACCTACGCATTAGCACTTGGTGAACACATGAACTCCTCAAACTATGGTCATCACCGGGAGTGTTTCCGGTTATTGTTGTTGGGGAATGTCGCATGGGAAACAAAAAATTTCCTACGCGCACGCAAACCTATCATGGTGATGTTCATCAACGAGGGGGATTTCAGATCTACGTACCCTTGTAGATCGCACAGCAGAAGCGTTAATAAACGCGGTTGATGTAGTGGAACATCCTCACGTCCCTCGATCCGCCCCGCGAACCGTCCCACGAACCGTCCCGCGATCCGTCCCACGATCCGCTCCGATCTAGTGCCGAGCGGACGGCACCTCCGCGTTCAGCACACGTACAGCTCGACGATGATCTCAGCCTTCTTGATCCAGCAAGAGAGACGGAGAGGTAGATGAGTTCTCCGGCAGCGTGACGGTGCTCCGGAGGTTGGTGGTGATCTAATCTCAGCAGGGCTCCACCCAAGCTCCGCAGAAACGCGATCTAGAGGAAAAACCGTGGAGGTATGTGGTCGGGCTGCCGTGGAAAAGTTGTCTCAAATCAGCCCTAAAACCTCTGTATATATAGGTGGGAGGGGAGGGGCCTTCCCTTGGGGCACAAGAGGCCCCAAGGGGTTCGGCCGAAGGGGGGGAGGAGGATTCCTCCTCCAATCCTAGTCCAACTAGGATTGGAAGGTGGAGTCCTTCCCTTCCTTCCCACTTCCCCTTTTTTTCTCTTTGATTTTCTTATCTCCTGCGCAGGGGCCTCTCTGGGCTTGCCCACCAGCCCACTAAGGGCTGGTGCGACACCCCTAAGGCCTATGGGCTTCCCCCGGGGTGGGCTGCCCCCCCCCCCCCCCGGTGAACATCCGGAACCCATTCGTCATTCCCGGTACATTCCCGGTAATTCCGAAAACCTTCCGGTAATCAAATGAGGTCATCCTATATATCAATCTTCGTCTCCAGACCATTCCGAAAACCCTCATGACGTCCGTGATCTCATTCGGTAACCAACCATATAACTCAAATACGCATAAAACAACGTCGAACTTTAAGTGCGCAGACCCTGCGGGTTCGAGAACTATGTAGACATGACCCGAGGGACTCCTCGATCAATATCCAATAGCGGGACCTGGATGCCCATATTTGATCCTACATATTCTACGAAGATCTTATCGTTTGAACCTCAGTGCCAAGGATTCATATAATCCCGTATGTCATTCCCTTTGTCCTTCGGTATGTGACTTGCCCGAGATTCGATCGTCAGTATCCGCATACCTATTTCAATCTCGTTTACCCGCAAGTCTCTTTACTCGTTCCGTAATACAAGATCCCGCAACTTACACTAAGTTACATTGCTTGCAAGGCTTGTGTGTGATGTTGTATTACCGAGTGGGCCCCGAGATACCTCTCCGTCACACGGAGTGACAAATCCCAGTCTTGATCCATACTAATTCAACGGACACCTTTGGAGATACCTCTGGAGCATCTTTATAGCCACCCAATTACGTTGTGACGTTTGATACACACAAAGCATTCCTCCGGTGTCAGTGAGTTATATGATCTCATGGTCATAGGAATAAATACTTGACACGCAGAAAACAGTAGCAACAAAATGACACGATCAACATGCTACGTCTATTAGTTTGGGTCTGGTCCATCACATGATTCTCCCAATGATGTGATCCAGTTATCAAGCAACAACACCTTGTACATAGTCAGAAGACCCTGACTATCCTTGATCAACTAGCTAGCCAACTAGAGGTTTGCTAGGGACAGTGTTTTGTCTATATATCCACACATGTATCTAAGTCTTCATTCAATACAATTATAGCATGGATAATAAACGATTATCTTGATACAGGAATTGTAATAATAACTTATTTATCATTGCCTCTAGGGCATAATTCCAACAGTCTCCCACTTGCACTAGAGTCAATAATCTAGCCCTCACATCACCATGCGAATTACATTGTAATAAATCTAACACCCATACAGTTCTGGTGTTGATCATACTTAGCCCGTGGAAGAGGTTTAGTCAGCGGGTCTGCTACATTCAGATCTGTGTGCACTTTGCATATATTTACGTCCTCCCCTTCGACGTAGTCGCGGATGAGGTTGAAGCATCGTTTGATGTGTCTGGTCTTCTTGTGAAACCGTGGTTCCTTTGCTAAGGCAATGGCACCCGTGTTGTCATAGAACAAGGTTATTGGATTCAGTGCGCTTGGCACCACTCCAAGATCCGTCATGAACTGCTTTATCCAGACACCCTCCTTAGCCGCCTCCGAGGCAGCCATGTACTCCGCTTCACATGTAGAATCAGCTACGACGCTTTGCTTGGAACTGCACCAGCTTACTGCACCCCCATTAAGAATAAATACATATCCGGTCTGCGACTTAGAGACGTCCGAATCTGTGTCAAAGCTTGCATCGACGTAACCTTTTACGGCGAGCTCTTCGTCAACTCCATACACGAGAAACATCTCCTTAGTCCTTTTCAGGTACTTCAGGATATTCTTGACCGCCGTCTAGTGATCCACTCCTCGATTACTCTAGAACCTACGTGCCATACTTATGGCCAGGCTAACGTCCGGTCTAGTGCACAGCATTGCATACATGATAGAACCTATGGCTGAAGCATAGGGGACGGTGCTCATATGCTCTCTATCTTTATCAGTTGATGGGCACTGAGTCTTACTCAATATCGTACCTTGTAAAACTGGCAAGAACCCCTTCTTGGACTGTTCCATTTTGAACCTCTTCAAAACTTTATCAAGGTATATGCTTTGTGAAAGTCCTATCAGGCGTTTTGATCTATCCCTGTAGATCTTAATGCCTAGAATGTAAGCATGTTCTCCTAGGTCCTTCATAGAGAAACTTTTATTCAAGTAATCCTTTATGCTCTCCAAAAACTCCACGTTGTCTCCAATCAGCAATATGTCATCCACATATAATATTAGAAACGCCACAGAGCTCCCACTCACTTTCTTGTAAATACAAGATTCTCGAACCACTTGTATAAACCCAAATGCTTTGATCACCTCATCAAAGCATTTATTCCAACTCCGAGATGCTTGCACCAGTCCATAAATGGATCACTGGAGCTTGCATACTTTGTTAGCATTTTGAGGATCGACAAAACCTTCGGGTTGTATCATATACAACTCTTCCTTAATTAAGAAAGCCGTTAAGGAACGCCGTTTTGACATCCATCTGCCAAATTTCATAATCGAAAAATGCAGCTATTGCTAACATGATTTTGACTGACTTAAGCATCGCTACTGGTCAGAACGTCTCATCATAGTCAACTCCTTGAACTTGTGAAAAACCCTTTGCCACAAGTCGAGCTTTATAAACGGTCACATTACCGTCAGCGTCAGTCTTCTTCTTAAAGATCCATTTGTTCTGAATAGCCTTGCGGCCCTCAGGTAGTACTTCCAAAGTCCACACTTTGTTTTCATACATGGATCCTATCTCGGACTTCATGGCCTCCAGCCATTTGTTGGAATCCGGGCCCACCATTGCTTCTTCATAATTCGCAGGTTCATTGTTGTCTAACAACATAATTGATAAGACGGGATTACCATACCACTCTGGAGTAGTACGCGGTCTCGTTGACCTGCGAGGTTCAGTAGGAACTTGATCCGGAGTTTCATGATCATCATCATTAACTTCCTCCTCAACCGGCGTCGCAACGACAGGGGTTTCCCCTTGCCCTGCGCCACCATCCAGAGGGATGAGAGGTTCGATAACCTCATCAAGTTCGATCTTCCTCCCACTCAATTATCTCGAGAGAAACTCCTTCTTGAGAAAATCTCTGTTCTTAGCAACAAACACTTTGCCCTAGGATTTGAGATAGAAGGTGTACCCAACTGTCTCTTTCGTGTAACCTATGAAGATGCACTTTTCCGCCTTGGGTTCCAGCTTTTCAGGCTGAAGCTTTTTGACATAAGCATCACATCCCCAAACTTTAAGAAACGACAACTTTGGTCTTTTGCCATACCACATTTCGTATGGTGTCGTCTCAATGGATTTTGATGGCGCCCTATTTAAAGTGAATGCAGCTGTTTCTAATGCATAACCCCAAAACGATAACGGTAGATCGGTAAGAGACATCATAGATCGCACCATCTCTAATAAAGTACGATTACGACGTTCAGACACACCATTACGCTGTGGTGTTCCAGGAGGTGTCAACTGTGAAACAATTCCACATTGTCTTAAGTGAGCACCAAACTCAAAACTCAGATATTCACCCCCACGATCAGACCGTAGGAATTTGATCTTCTTGTTACGATGATTTTCAACTTCACTCTCAAATTGCTTGAACTTTTCAAATGTTTCAGACTTGTGCTTCATTAAGTAGACATAACCATATCTACTCAAATTGTCAGTGAAAGTGAGAAAATAACAATATCCTCCGCGTGCCTCCACGCTCATCGGACCACACACATCGGTATGTATGATTTCCAACAAGTCACTTGCACGCTCCATTGTTCCAGAGAACGGAGTTTTAGTCATCTTGCCCATGAGGCATGGTTCGCACTTGTCAAGTGAATCAAAGTCAAGTGACTCCAAAAGTCCATCACTATGGAGTTTCTTCATGCGCTTTACACCAATATGACCTAAGCGGCAGTGCCACAAAAACATGGCGCTATCATTGTTAACTCTAACTCTTTTGTCTCAATGTTATGTATATGTGTATTATCACTATCAAGATTCAATAACAATCCTCTCACATTGGGTGCATGACCATAAAAGATATTACTCATAGAAATAGAACAACCATTATTCTCTGACTTAAACGAGTAACCGTCTCGCAATAAACAAGATCCAGATATAATGTTCATGCTCAACGGAGGCACTAAATAACAATTATTCAAGTTCATAACTAATCCTGATGGTAACTGAAGTGAAACTGTGCCGACGGCGATTGCATCAACCTTGGAACCATTTCCCATGCGCATCGTCACTTCATCTTTCGCCAGCCTTCGCCTATTCCGCAGTTCCTGTTTCGAGTTGCAAATATGAGCAATGGAACCGATATCGAATACTCAGGCACTACTACGAGAGCTGGTTAAGTACACATCAATAACATGTATATCAAATATACCTGATTTTTCTTTGGCCGCCTTCTTATCAGCCAGATACTTGGGGCAGTTGCCCTTCCAATGCCCCATACCCTTGCCATAATAGCACTCCGTTTCAGGCTTAGGTCCGGCTTTGGGTTTCTTCGTCGGATTGGCAACAGGTTTGCCGCTCTTCTTTGAATTACCCTTCTTTCCTTTGCCGTTTCTCTTGAAACTAGTGGTCTTATTCACCATCAACACTTGATGTTCTCTACGGAGTTCTGACTCTGCGACTTTCAGCATCGCGAACAACTCGCCGGGTGACTTGTTCATCCCTTGCATGTTGTAGTTCAACACAAAGCCCTTATAGCTTGGCGGCAGTGATTGAAGAATTCTGTCAGTGATAGCCTCTTGCGGGAGTTCAATCCCCAGCTCAGCTAGACGGTTTGAGTACCCAGACATTTTGAGCACGTGTTCACTGACAGACGAATTCTCCTCCATCTTGCAAGCATAGAATTTATCGGAGGTCTCATACCTCTCGATCCGGGCGTTCTTCTGAAAGATAAACTTCAATTCCTGGAACATCTCATATGCTCCATGATGCTCAAAGCAACGTTGAAGTCCCGGTTCTAAGCCATACAAGACTGCACATTGAACTACTGAGTAGTCCTCCTTACGTGATAACCAAGCGTTCTTAACATCTTGGTCAGCCGTAGCGGGTGTTTCATCTCCTAACGCGGCATCAAGGACATAATCCTTCTTCCCAGCTTGTAGGATCAACTTAAGATTACGAGCCGAGTCTACAAAGTTGCTTCCATCATCTTTCAACTTAGCTTTCTCTAGGAACGTATTAAAATTCAGGGTGACTGTCGCGTGAGCCACGATCTACAACACAAATATATTCAAAGTGGACTTATACTATGTTCAAGATAATTAGAGTTTAACTTAATCAAATTACTTGCTAAACTCCCACTCAAAAAGTACATCTCTCTAGTCATTTGAGTGGTTCATGATCCAATTCCACTAGCTCAAGTCCGATCATCACGTGAGTTGAAATTAGTTTCAGTGGTAAGCATCCCTATGCTAATCATATCAACTATATGATTCATGATCGACCTTTAGGTCTCATGTGTTCCGAGGCCATGTCTGCACATGCTAGTGTAGCGACCCGACCCAAGACGAGTCAAGCCTCTGTGTTTCTGTGACATCCCTGGATCAGTATGCTGGCACACACAGTACATCAATGTATATATCAAAGTGCAATCACATGTAAAATAGCGTAAAACTGATATATACCTTAAATATCACAGCGGAAGCGGTCAAGGGAGTGGAGTCCCAATAAACACCAACGGCAAGTTGAGTGTAGACCGTAACCCTGAATCGTACTCTTACTCGTCGAAGAAAAATATCTGCAACATAAGACATTGCAGCCGTGTAGGTGAGCACATTGAATATGCCGGCAAGTCACATAGGAGAGGGGTAAAATGTCATCTATACTATATGCATATATGGCAGGTGGGGTTGTAAGTTTTAGCGTAAAGCAAATTTTTCTCCTACAACAAGAGAGGGCTAAAAGCAAAAAATGTTACTACATTGTTGGTTGTCAACGAGATGGTTCCGCCAACCAGTTCTCGTACCCGAGTTGTCAATAATTACCCTCATCAAATATATTTAATGGTGTTGAGAAATCCAGATAACTCCAGTTCCTTTGGCTCAAGTCGTCCATGACCGTGGACACGGCTAATCGATTAGGTTTGAGTACTCTGCAGAGTTTTGCACACGTTCCCCACAAGATTTGATCGCCTCCGAGTATGTCCTCGCACTTCAGGGTGTTTGAAGACCGGATGATCAAAACATGGTCTTTCAACGGGTCCCTCTGAATCCCTGTCGGTGCCCATCCATTCCTACCATTCTTCTACATCTGCTAGTACCGCCTGTCTAGAGTCGCCGCGTTGTCCAACCAAGCCAAAGCCCATAATGACTTGTGGCTGTGCAGGTAAGCCTTGGGTCTTGAAAATATACGTCCGTCTCTTTGAGCCTGGGTGAAGCTTTCCGCAGGATGTCATGGCCGTCCCCAGCATCCCGGGTCATCCACTGGGTTCTCCAGGGAGCCGATCAACCGTCCTTCACCCAGAGTTGCATTGCGTCCGAGGTCTTGATAATCTTGTCTTAACCGGTCTTGATTATTTAATCAACCTCGCATCACTCGTGTTATGCACTCAACCAAAATCCCGTCTACTCAAGCATAGCAATATGAAATTTGTCGTCCCGGGGCCAAGTATCGGGGTTGTTGTGTGCCTACCACATGATACTACAATCTATACTAAAATTTCCAAGTAGCTAAGCAGCATGCAATTTGGGCATAGGATGGTAGAACTACGATGCATAAAACATAGGTGATAGTATCATCAAAGTGACTTGCCTGGTGATGTTGACGAAGAAGAATTTCTCGAGAAAATAACTTGATAGACTACTCGTCACTCTCCGATGAAATCTATATAACAAACATATCATTCACATAAGCACTCATACTAGCAATCATTCTAGCAATCAAAACAAAAGGGAGAGCGAATAAGAATCCGAAAGAAACTTCAAATAAGACTAGGGAGTCTTCTACTACGTCAAACACTAAATAGTTTTTGTCTAACAGAAAATAATAACAAGGAACTAAGATATAAGTTTAACTAAGATAAAATAAAGTATTTTTCACAAAACTACTTGAAAGTATTCCCAAACGGGATTTGAAACAATGCGGAAACCAATTGCAAGTTACTAAGGAACTAGAATTGATTTCATGATAACAAATAAAAATAAAATAGAAACTTGTTGCAAAACTACTGTTTAACTAACATAAACAAAACAATAATGTTTCTGAAATAATAAAGAAAATATTTTAAAACAAAAGTAGAAAAGGAATTAGCCGAAATCCTAAAAGAGGTGAAACAGAAATTGTTTCACATGAAACAGTGAGCTAAAATACTCAAACAAATCTGAAAATTTTACCACTGATAAAAAAGATCACTAGTGATCAGTACCAAAAGGAATCAAATTAAAAGCTATTTTTAAACTCCTGGAATAGGCAAAACAAGGTTTAAACTAAATCTATTCTAACTTATATTTGAAAATTTCAAACATAGACAAATTATATGTTTTTAAAACCTACAGGAAATTTTTGAGCTACTGGAACAAGAATCAATGTCATTGGACTTCGGGATCAAAAGTTCTGGCCAAAACAAAACAGAAACTTTCTGTTTTTGCAATTTAGACAGAAAAAACTGAAGTTGACTAGCTAACAAATAGGGGGTAGACGTGGCGTGCTACGATAGGCCGAGGGGTGTGTTTGTTGCAACGTTTGGAGCAAACGGCCGAGGCTAATAAAACTTGCTGGTTAAAAGAATAAGTGAATTAAAAACCGTCGGTTTTCTACTCTAAACCGAAGGGGTATACTATGATCTAATCTACACCACACCTCTTAGATCTAACGGTGCAACGAAGAAAGAAAAAAAAGAACAGAGGGAGGAGAGGTTACCTCGGCTGGGAAGTTGCCCCCGTGTTGGCTGCTGGTGCCGAGGTGGTGGGGGGCTCCGGTGGGGTGGGGAGGGGCCGGCGGGGTGAGGAAGGGGTGGGGCAAGGTGGGGTGGGTGCAGCGAGGGTGGTGGCGGTTCCTGGGGGGCAAGGTGGAGCTGCAGGGGGAGGGGCCGAAGGGTGGAAGCTGCTGGTGTCTCTGGTCGCTGGTGGCGAGGTGATGGGGAGGAGCAGCAGCGGGGTGGAGAGGTGGTGGAGGAGGGGGCCGAGTGGTGGGGAGGTGGTGGTGGGGTGAGGTTGGCTCGGCAGGGGGAAAGGGTGCAGGGGGGGCCGATGGAGGAGTTCTCTGGCAAGTTTTCCGGTGACAACTCCGGCGAGGGGTGCGCGAGCTAGAGGCGAGGAGAGGGGAAGTTTTCAACGGGAATGGAACGAGGAGGACGTGGGGCTTCTTATAGAGGTGACGGGAGGCGCTGGGAAGGAAAGGATTTCGCGAATCCCGGAGGTGGGGATCTCCTCTCCATGGAAGGCAAGTTTTTCTGTGACGTGAGGGAGAGATGGAGGTAGGAGATGATCTTCCTGGGCCAAAATAGGGAAGGTTCTTAATTGGGCCAGCTCCTATTTCCTAATAAAAGTGATTCTATTCCTATTTTCAAAACTAGGAAACTAAAACGTTAAAAAGGAAATCAAATCAATTCGGAATAAAGAGTTTTTATATACTAAAATTATCAGAAAAATAAAATATAGATGATGGGCATTTTTCCACGGCAAAAATAAAAACTTCAGAAAAAATTATTTTCACAAAATGGCCTAAAAGATTTATTTTCTTTTGCAAATAATTTTCAAATGACCCTCTAAGTTTGAGGGTTCAAATAACTTTCAAAATGCCCGTGGGTTCGAGGGTCATGTTCCTCCTCTCTTTTCTGTTTGACAGAAAGTATTTCCCGGCATTTCTTGCACGAAGAAGACGAATGGAAATGCAAAGGAATTCAAATGCAAATATCTCCGTTCAAATTATTTATAGTTGAAGAAGTCATGTCATCTTCTCTCTTTGCTTCTAAAAGATTGAATTTGAATTCACCGGAGAAGGGGAAAGTCATTTTATTCCCTCTCATTCAAAAGTTTGAAAAGTTTCAAATTTCACACCAGTTTGAGTCCCTCAGCAAACAAACAAACAATCAATCTAATAATTATATTAACATTCCAAAATTTATAATTTTGGGATGTTACAGCTAGGCTCGTCAAGCTTAACCCGAGTGTTCCACGTGTGCAACTGTATTGCACCCTTTGTATGTGAACGTTGAGTCTATCACACCCGATCATCATGTGGTGTCTCAAAACGACGAACTGTAGCAACGGTGCACAGTCAGGGAGAACACAATTTCATCTTGAAATTTTAGTGAGAGATAACCTCATAATGCTACCGTCGTTCTAAGCAAAATAAGGTGCATAAAAGGATTAACATCACATGCAATTCATAAGTGACATGATATGGCCATCATCATGTGCTTCTTGATCTCCATCACCAAAGCACCGGCACGATCTTCTTTGTCACCGGTGCCACACCATGATCTCCATCAACGTGTCGCCATCGGGGTTGTCGTGCTACTCATGCTATTACTACTAAAGCTACATCCTAGCAATATAGTAAACGCATCTGCAAGCACAAACGTTAGTTTAAAGACAACCCTATGGCTCCTGCCGGTTGCCGTACCATCGACGTGCAAGTCGATATTAACTATTACAACATGATCATCTCATACATCTAATATATCACATCACATCGTTGGCCATATCACATCACAAGCATACCCTGCAAAAACAAGTTAGACGTCCTCTAATTGTTGTTGCATGTTTTACGTGGTGACCATGGGTATCTAGTAGGGTGGCATCTTACTTACGCAAACACCACAACGGAGATATATGAATTGCTATTTAACCTCATCCAAGGACCTCCTCGATCAAATCTGATTCAACTAAAGTTGGAGAAACCGACACTCGCCAGTCATCTTTGAGCAACGGAGTTACTCGTAGCGATGAAACCAGTCTCTCGTAAGCGTACGAGTAATGTCGGTCCGAGCCGCTTCGATCCAACAATACCGCGAAATCAAGAAAAGACTAAGGAGGGCAGCAAATCGCACATCACCGCCACAAAAACTTGTGTGTTCTACTCGAGAAGACATCTACGCATGAACCTAGCTCATGATGGCACTGTTGGGGAACGTCGCATGGGAAACAAAAAATTTCCTACGCGCACGCAAACCTATCATGGTGATGTTCATCTACGAGGGGGATTTCAGATCTCCGTACCCTTGTAGATCACACAGCAGAAGCGTTAATAAACGCGGTTGATGTAGTGGAACGTTCTCACGTCCCTCGATCCGCCCCGCGAACCATCCCACGAACCGTCCCGCGATCCGTCCCATGATCCACTCCGATCTAGTGCCGAACGGACGACACCTCCGCGTTCAGCACATGTACAGCTCGACGATGATCTCGGCCTTCTTGATCCAGCAAGATAGACGGAGAGGTAGATGATTTCTCCGGCAGCGTGACGGCGCTCCGGAGGTTGGTGGTGATCTAATCTCAGCAGGGCTCCGCACGAGCTCCGCAGAAACGCGATCTAGAGGAAAAACCGTGGAGGTATGTGGTCGGGCTGCCGTGGAAAAGTTGTCTCAAATCAGCCCTAAAACCTCCGTATATATAGGTGGGAGGGGAGGGGCCTTGCATTGGGGCACAAGAGGCCCCAAGGGGTTCGGCCGAAGGGGGGGAGGAGGATTCCTCCTCCAATCCTAGTCCAACTAGGATTGGAAGTTGGAGTCCTTCCCTTCCTTCCCACTTCCCCTTTTTTCTCTTTGATTTTCTTATCTCCTGCGCAGGGGCTGAAAGTGTGTTATATTGACTAGAGGGGGGCTGAATAGGATATTTTTAGAATTTCATCACTGAGGAAATTCCTTTTGAGGAAATTCCTCACTGATGACTAACTTACAGCGAAAACAGTAAAGGATCAGACGTGCAAACGTTCACACCAGCAGTATTTCAGAGTGAAGAATATGAAAACAGATTGCACAGTAAGCAAGCACGCAGAATACAGATGATGATTAACTATTGTGAAGAATTTGGGGTTGAGGAAATTCAGAGTAAGTCTTCAGCAAATTCTTCAAACAGTCACAGTGAAAGTCATCAACACATAATATAGAGAAAGTAAAGAGTTGAGGAATTACAACCCGATTCTCAAAGAAGACAGTCGTTGATGACCCAGTTCCAACTGTTGTGACAGTTGTACATCTAGTTTGGAGCGGCTTGGTATTGAAACCAAAGGACACCCAGTCCCGGGACACACAGTCCCTACCGTATTCTCCTTGAGCTAAGGACACACAGTCCTCGCCCAACACTCGTGGTAAGTCTTCAGGGCAGACTTCCAAACCCTCACAAACTTGGTCACCCGGCGATCCACAATTGACTGCTGGATTGCTCTAGACCATGACGCCTAACCGTCTGGAGGATGCACAGTCCTCAAAGGTAAAAGGCTTCAGTCCCACAAAGGAACAACTTCTTCAGTGATGCTCAATCACTAGGTTTGGTTTGTGGTTTCGGTGGGTGGTGTATTTCCTCACTGATGAATTACTCTCGAAAGCTCTGAGGAATTGGGTTGCTCTTATGACAAGTGTCAGTTTCTAACGGAGCAGCCAACCAGCTAGTGGTTGTGGGGGGTGGCTATTTATAGCCTGGGAGCATCCCGACATGATTTGACACTAATGCCCTTAAATAATATGACCGTTGAAGTGGATAAGACCAGTGACTTGGTGTGGTTATCGAAACGGTCGGGACCCTCAACTGTGAGAGTCCTCATGTCACTCATATTCCTCACTTGAGGCTTTTGGTAGGATTAGGCTCAGGTTGAGCATCATGAGGAAATTCATTCCGAAGTGTAACTTCGACCCCCTTTAACAGTACGGTGTTCCTATTACTCAAATGCGAAGAAAGTAAAACAGAAAGCGTAAATCTTCACGCTTCAATTTCTTCAGAATGATTTTCTTCAGGAACCACCGGTCTTCTCAATATCAATATCTTCATGAGGAATATCAATTTCATCGCAGATTCCTCGCGATTCATTTCTTCAGCTTCAGACCAATCTCTTCAACTGAAGATATACATTTTTAGGGGTCGATATTCTTCAAATATCTCAAACTCCTCAATGACTTATAGATCCTGTGTACACTCACAAACACATTAGGTTAAGTCTTTAAACCACCAAAATCACTAAGGGGCACTAGATGCACTTACAATCTCCCCCTTTTTGGTGGTTGATGACAATTAGGTTAAGTATTCAACAGGGATCAAAAATATGAAGTGTAAATACTCATTTGAAGAATTTGAGAACAAGATTCAGAGAGACTCCCCCTGAAGATGTGCATACCTTGAGGATTTTGCTTTTATAGCAGATGCACATTGATGATTTATATCATGGAGATCTCCCCCTGAGTCTTGTAAATCATGTATACATATAACATATCATATGAAGAAAATGAAGATGCATGATGGCAAATGGTATCTGACGAATTCCAGCATGCGTGCATTAAAACTTTGAGGAATAAGCATGCGAAGAAAACATTCAAAAGCGTCAGAGTACCATCGGGCTTAAGTTACAACTCATTACATAAAAACTTCAGAAGAGCCAAGAGTTTGTAACTTAATATAGTTTATAAGCCCCAAAAATATCCCGCCTGAAGACTAACGGTCGAGTTTCTCCCCCTTTGTCATCAAGTGACAAAAAGGGACAAACTGAGGACTAACGCCCGTGAAGACTTCATTTCTTGGCGGTTGAGGAAGAGCCACGATGCTTCTTGGGAGTAGTCTTCTTCCTTGGGCCGGTTGCTGTGTCAAGTTGTTCCTCATCAGATTCAGCAGTGCGGAATGAAGAAAAGGAGCTGTCTTCAAGGTCTGGCACTGGAATGGGCCTGAACTTTCTCTTGGGAGGCCACGACCAGTCAAAGTCCTGCTCAAAGTTCATTTCTTCAAGCTCAGTCTGAGTCTTCAGATGTGCAAGTGTAGCCCAGGTGCGATTGAAAACCTCATGCAGATAGTGATGATTAATCTTCACAGAGTTCTGAGTTTCAGTGAGGGTTTTCACAATGGCACCAAACTGGTGTTTGACCCATTTGTGGTTGTGATCCACCTTCTGGTGAAGACTGAGGAGGAGCTCTCTGGTGTTTATCACGCGAGGAGGAACAGGGCTTGCTGGACGAGTCTCAGTATCATCCCATGAAGAATATGCTTCTGGCTCTCTGAACTGGCCATCAAGGGGCCTGCTGCCTTCTTCAATCACATATTTTCCTTTTCCTTCAATGGGCTCAAAAGTCTTCTTGTTGACCCGGATAGGAGGCATATACCCAACATGGTTTTGACAATCAGCATGAAAGTTGATGCCTATCCTTGTCCTGATGAATCTCATGATCCACGGGGCATAAATCTTGTGATCATAGGGGCACATGGCATTGTCGGCCAAAGTCCTCAAGAAAAAATCATGGATATTAATAGGAATACCGTGAATGATGTTGAAGAGGATATTCTTCATGAGGCATACAACATCTTCTTCATTGTCATGGCCTTTGATTGGGGGAGCACACTGCAGAGGATTCTGTAGACAGACCGGGGTGTGTACTTGAGCTCATGGACGAGGAATGTTGTTCTTGAGGGTTTTCCTGCAGCCAAAGGCTTCATGAGGACTTCCATCATTCCATTTGGCAGCTCACGCTCACCATAAACCTTCACTGCCCCATCTGAGGGAATTGGTACGGGCAGTTCTCTGAGGAGTTCAGAAGCAGGAGCTTTGTAGTGAGTATTTTGGGACATCCAGTCAAACACCCAAGTGCTGATGTCATCAGCGTTGCCAGATATGTGCAGAGTGGCATAGAACTGAAGAATGAGCTCGCTATTCCAGTCTGATATGTCTGAGCACATAGGGAGCAAACCTGCATCGTGGAGTACATTGAGGACTGGTTCCAGGCAGGGTATTGCTTCAAGCTCAACATGAGGAATGTGCCTGTGCTGGAATATCTTGTTGCGACCATAGAGCACAGAGGAATAGTAGTTCATCTGAGTCCTTGTCCAAAACTTCAGATGCCTCATTTGAGGCTTGTCATAAGGGTTCTCTCCGATGAAATACATGCGTTCTTCAAAGAAATCTTCTTTCTGAAACTTTGGACGCTTGGAGAATGGTTGGCGCTGAACTGGCTTGAGATTTTGCTGAGGAATGGGGGAGGAGACAACCATGGCAGTCTCTGGGTTGAGCACAATGAATTCATTGTCTTGGGCGGGTACATTTTCTTCAGCATTTTCCTCAAGTTGAGGAATTTGATCAGCTGGTACTTCTTGCTGGGGAGATGATGCTTGCTCTGGCTGAGCTTCAGGCTGAGAAATTTCTGCTTCTTTCTCAGTTTGAGGAGTTGGGTCAGCCTGTTCAGAATGAGGAGTCTGCTCAGAATGTGCATTTTCCTCAGCTTGTTTTTCTTCAGCTTGCTTTGTGGCAGAAGCAGTTTCATCAGCTGGTGCAGCTGATGCTTGAGCAGTCTCTGTCTGAGGAATAAGAGGTTGAGGACTGTCATCAATCTGGATTTCCTCATCAGTGTGTTCCTCAGAGGCGACATCCTTCATTTCCTCATCTGCCCTTGTAGCTGGGTCATCAATGACGACCATCTCATATGAAGGGGCGACATTTAGAGGAACTGGGTCCAGAGGAGCAGTTTCTTCAGTTTCTTTGAGGCGCTTAGCCTGTGTCTCTTCTACTGCTGAGGAGGCTTTTCTCTTCTTTGCTTCCTTTTCAGCAGCCCTTGTTTTCTTCACGTCTGATGCAGAAGGAATTATCTTCTTCACCTTTGAAGCTTTAGGTGAAGGTGTTCTTTCTGCAGATTCTTCAGCTGGTAGTGAGGAACCAGCTGGAAAAGAGTCATCAGCCTGCTTTGATGAAGCAGCTGGATCAGGAGCAGTCTCATCAGTGGTTGCTATTTCATCAGTTGCAGTTTCCGTGATGATTTCTTCAATGGCCGGGTCATCAACACGACGCTCTTGGTGTTCTTCCTCAGCTTGAGGAGTATCCTCCTCATCAGGAGATGCATCTGTTGGCTGCTCAACCAAGGGCTGAGGAGTTGGTGCTGGTGGTGCGGTTCTCTTGTTGTAGTCATCAACAGCACTAGTGGCTAGCTTGATGAAATTGCTCTTGATGCTTTTGCGATCTGACAGCTTGTCATACTTGTCAGTCAATACTTGCAGCTCTGCCTGGGTTGACACCAGTGCATCCGGAGTCAGCTTGAGGAGATTCTGCTTGAGGAATTTCTCCTTTTTGGCCTTTGCAACCTTTGCCTGCCGGGCCTGCTGTTCTTTCCACTTGGCTTCATTTATGAAGGTGGCCACCATGTGGCTGGTGCCAGGAGGAAGTTTCAAATCATCAATGGGAGTGTTTGGATCCTCATACCAGATATTGATGTAGTCAAGGAGGACCTTGGGGTCCATGGCCAGAGGAATAGCACTACCTGATGCTTGAGCAACCCTTTCTTGCTTGTTTCTGATGATGGCTTGCAGGGTTTCATCATCATATTCATCACTCCCCTCTGATGCAGACGGGACTGCGATTATTTTGTTGGGGCTGGGCAGAGGTGCACGTTCAGCAGTTGTCAAAGTCTTCATAAGTGGTGTTGAAGACTTTGTCTCCGAGCTAGTTGCAGCTGGGAGTGAGGAGTTGGAGCTGGCGGTCGTAGGTTTCACGACATGCTTCTGTACTGGTTTTTCTTGAGGCTTTGGAGGTGGAGCTGAGGATTTTGGTGCTGAGGAGATTGGTGCAGAGGGTTTTGGCGCTGATGGTTTTGGTGTTGAAGGTTTTGGTAATGAGGGTTTTGGAGCTGGGAGTTTTGGAGCTGAGGATTTTGTGACAGAAGCCTGAGCAGACTTCTCTTGAGGCTTTGGAGCCCTTAGCTTTGATGGCACAGACTGCGTGTGAGGAATTTCTGAGCCTGAGGTTTCTGCCGTTGAGGAATTAGCAGCACCGGAGGCAGCAGCTGAGGATTCATTAAATTTTCTCACTGCAGCTTCTGCTTGCTTCTTTAGCTTGGCCAGATGTTTTTCTTTCTCATCTGGGTAATCATCAATGGTCTTGAGGCTTGATGGATGAGCTACTTGATGATCCTCAAGTGGGGCCCTTCTGCCAGGAGGCTTCAAAGAGAATTTCTTCGCATATTTGGGAGTCACAAACCTGTACTCCTTCCATTCCTTCGCCCATCGGCGTTCAATCTTCTGCAGCCTTATATTTCTTTTGGCCATTGTCTCATGTTCATCAGGCGTACAATAGTCCAAGTATATGTCCTCAGGGATATCAGCAGCTGTGTTCTGCTCCAGTTTCTTTCCTCCCTTTTGTTTTCTCTCTTCCTCCATTTTCTTCAGTTGAGGAATTTGCTGATGATTTTGAACTCTTGAGGATTCTGATGAGCCTTGAAGAGTTTCTTCCAGAAACGCTGCTGATCGAAATCTTTACCATTTTCATCAGTGCTGAGGTGGCCGTTGGTAGGCATTGGAGTCTTGGCACCTTTACATTCGTGCATGTCGAATTTCCTCCGAACATCCTTTAGGTATTTCTCCTGTGATATGAAGATTCCTTTGCTTTGTTGACGAATTTGAAGACCTAAGAAGAATTTCAGCTCCCCCATCATGGACATCTGATATTCTTCACTCATCATGTAGGCAAATTCATCACTGTATTTTTTGTTAGTACAGCCAAATATGATATCATCAACTATATTTGACATACAAACAGCTCATTATCATAGGATTTTGTGAAAAGAGTTGGATCGAGTGAACCAGGTTTGAAGCCTTTCTTCATGAGGAATTCCTTCAATGTATCATACCATGCCCGAGGGGCTTGCTTGAGACCGTACAGAGCCTTTTTGAGTCTGAAGACTTTGTTTGGATTCTTTGGATCCTCAAAACCTGGGGGCTGAGCAACATATACTTCTTCCTCAATCTTACCATTGAGGAATGCACTTTTCACATCCATTTGGTATAAGGTGATGTTATGATGATTAGCATAAGCAAGTAGTATTCGAATAGCTTCAAGTCTAGCAACAGGTGCAAAAGTTTCATCAAAATCTATTCCTTCAACCTGGGTGTAGCCTTGGGCTACAAGTCGTGCCTTGTTCCTCACCACTTGACCGTCCTCATCTTGCTTGTTTCAGAAAATCCACTTGGTGCCGATGATGTTGTGCTTGTGAGGATCTGGTCGTTTGACGAGCTCCCATACATCATTCAGCTTGAATTGAAGAAGTTCGTCTTGCATAGCTTGGATCCACTCCGGTTCCAGAAAAGCCTCAGCAACTTTTGAGGGTTCTGTGATGGATACAAAGGAAAAATGCCCACAAAAGTTAACCAAGTGTGAAGCTTTTGAGCGAGTGAGAGGACCTGGCGCATTGATGTCGTTGAGGATTTTGTCAAGTTCTACTTCGTTTGCAATCCTCGGATGAGCTGGTTGAGGATTTTGTCTGGGCTGAGGAAGTGGTGCTGTTGCAATTTCCTCAGGAGCATCTTCTTGGTTTTTATCAACGATGGGGATCGTTTCTTCACCAATTTCCTCAGTTGGGACAATGTCTTCAGTAGGCTTAAGCTTTATCGCTTCCTCAGGAGACAGCTTATCTGGATCAGAAGGCAATTGCTCTCTTTGCGAGCCATTAGTTTCATCGAACCGCACATCTACAGTCTCAACAAATTTGTTGTGATAGTTGTTGAAGACTCTGTAAGTGTGCGAGTCCTTTCCATAACCGAGCATAAAACCTTCATGTGCCTTAGGTGCAAATTTTGAGCTATGGTGAGGATCTCTAATCCAGCATCTTGCACCGAAGACTTGGAAATAACTTACATTGGGTTTCTTGTCAGTGAGGAGTTCATATGAGGTTTTCTTTAGGAATTTGTGAAGATATACCCTGTTGATGATATGACATGCAGTGTTGATTGCTTCAGGCCAGAAGCGACGAGGAGTCCAATATTCTTCAAGCATAGTTCTTGCCATTTCAACCAGAGTCTTGTTCTTCCTTTCGACGACACCATTCTGCTGAGGAGTATAAGGAGCAGACAATTCGTGAGTAATACCAAGTCCATCAAGATAATCATCAAGACTAGTGTTTTTGAACTCAGTTCCATTATCACTCCTGATGTGTTTGATCTTGATGCCGAAGTTCGTCCAGGCCCTTGAAGAAAATTGTTTGAAGATTTCCTGCACTTTAGTTTTATACACTATGATATGCACCCAAGTATATCTGGAATAATCATCAACTGTGACGAAGCCATATAAAGATGCTGCATTGGTTAGTGTGGCATAGTGAGTAGGTCCAAATAAATCCATATGAAGCAATTCGAATGGACGTGTAGTGGTCATGATGGTTTTAGAGGGATGCTTGGATCTGGTCATTTTCCTAGATTCACAAGCACCGCAGAGATGATCCTTGAGGAATTTGACTGATTCGATGCCGATGACATGCTTCTTCTTTGCAAGCGTGTGCAAATTCCTCATGCCTGCATGACCTAGTCTTCGGTGCCACAGCCATCCTTCTGAGGTTTTTGCTAGTAAGCAAGTGGCTGGTTGAGGACCTGTAGAGAAATCAACAATGTACAAATCCCCTCTTCTTACACCTTCGAAGACTTTGGATCTGTCAGATTCCATGATGACTACACATCTATATCTACCAAAGATAACAATCATATCAAGATCACAAAGCATCTAAACTGACATGAGGTTAAAACCAAGGGATTCAACAAGCATCACTTTGTCCATATGCCTATCCTTGGAAATAGCTACTTTGCCAAGTCCCAATACCTTGCTTTTACCTTTGTCAGCATATGTGATTTGCTTCAGAGGTGATGGAGTTAGTGGCATATTCATCAGTAAGCTTTTATCACCAGTCATGTGATGTGTGCAGCCACTATCGAGAACCCACTCAGTATTTTTGGGTTTGTCATCCTGCAGATGAATTAGTACAGCTTACCATCTCATATGCTTCAGATTTGAAGAATATGATACTAATTTCATCATAACAGAAATGTAAGGACGTGTGAAATATTTCTATTTCATCAATTATTAGCTTGCGTCCTATCAAGCATTTCCTCAGGTCTCCAGCAAATTCTTCAGATGATGATTTTCATCTCGAGACCTGACCTGCAGAAGTGATTAGTTCGATTTCTTCACCACCCACATCTGAAGGGGTGGCAAAGCGTTCATCATCCTGCGAGCACCATATGAGAAAGGTGGCATTGAAGCTAATGCACTTCTCTTAACAGTAGGGGGATTAAAGTACTCATATGAATATGCAGAGAACTGGTTTGAGGATTTATGAACATAATGATTTGAGGAGTAACGCTCATATTCATATTCCTTGTAGTTTCCCTGCATGTTAGATGCATAAGCACGGGTACGAGCATAGTTTTGACCAGTTGAGGACTTTGATCCTCTTGAAGACTTTGGTCCTCCTGAGGAATTTGACGTGGGGTTCAGATTCTTCAGTGGTGGTGTCATGAGGACATTCACCTGAAGATTTTCAAGACAACTTTTGGGAACCCAGATTTTCCTCATAGGAGGGCCATTCCTGCAGTTAGTTCCAACATATCGAGCAAATACTTCACCAAATTGATTTTTGAACAGTTTATAGTTGGAATCAAATGACTCATCCGAGGAATAGGATAATTCACATGAGAAGCCAGTTAGATTAGATGGATCAAAAGGAGGCCCAGTAGCAGCAACCCATGAGGTTTTGGGATACTGCTCAGGTTTCCAATAAGATCCATCAGCATTTAATTTCCTCTCAAAGGCAATTCCTTCTTTCCTCGGGTTCCTATTCAAGATCTGCTTTCTGAGCACATCACAAAGGGTTTGATGTCCTTTGAGGCTTTTGTACATGCCTGTCACGTACAATTCCTTCAACCCTGCATTTTCATCAGTAACATTTGTGTTTTCCTCAAGTGAGGAAATATACACAACAGGTGCAGTTGAAGAATTTGTAGCAATGGTAGCATTTGATGATTCTGGTGAGGAATTAGTAGTTCCGCGTTCAAAGCATTTAAGACATGGAGGAATAAATTCAACTTGACTAGCGTTGATCTGTTGAGCTAGTAATGAATCATTTTCCATACGAAGATCATCATGAGACATCCTCAGCTTCTCAAGATCAAGCTTTCTTTGAAGAAATTCGTAGGAGAGCTTCTCATGATTAGTGAGGAGTGTATCATAACGATCCTGAAGATTATCAAATCTAGACTGAAGACTTTTCATGTCATCAGTGAGGATTTGATTAAGGTTCATTTCATCATTCAACAGATCATCACTTTTGTCTAGCAGTTTTTGAAGCTTTTCCAGAGCAGTTTGTTGTTTGGTGGCAATGATAGCAAGTTTACTGTAACTGGGTTTCCTATAATCATTATGTTCACAGTCACTTGAATCAGAGGAGGAGGCATTATTTGATACCTTTGAACCTTTTGCCATGAAGCAATAGGTTGGAGCGAAGTCATCAGCATGGTCATCAGTATGGATGGTGTAATCATTTTCTTCAAGATTGAAGATTGACTTGCTGACGAATGTGGTTGCTAGTGCAAGACTAGCCTGTCTAGATTGTGAGTCTTCTCCACAGCCTTCTTCTTCATCACATTCCTCTGATTCTGCCTTGGAGTCCATTTCCTTGCCAATAAGTGCCCGAGCCTTTCTGAAACTAGTCTTCTTGTGTGATGAGGGCTTTGAAGATGAGGATTTTGAAGATTTCTTCTTCTTCTTTGAGTCATCAGAACTGTCACCCTTGTATTTCTTCTTCTTTGATTCCTTTCCCCAGCGGGGACAATCAGCAATGTAATGACCTGATTTCTTGCACTTGTGACAGGTTCGTTTCTTCTAGTCCTCAGATGCAGATTCTGATTTCCTCATGTCTCTTCTTGATGATTTACCGAACTGGCCTCGTCGTGTAAATCTCTGGAATTTCCTCACAAGCATTGCAAGCTCCTGTCCAAATTCTTCAGGGTCACAACTGTTGTCATCTGTGTCTTCTTCTTCAGCTGAGGAAATTGCTCTAGCCTTCAGTGCACGTGGTCTGGAATAGCTTTGTCCATATAGATCTCTCTTTTCTTCTAGCTGGAATTCATGAGTATTTAGCCTTTCAAGGATATCAGCTGGATCCAGCATCTTGTAGTCTGGTCTTTCTTGAATCATCAGAACTAGAGTGTCAAATGAAGAATCCAAAGATCTCAGCAGTTTCTTCACAACTTCATGATCAGTGATGTCTCGAGCTCCCAGTGCTTGCAGTTCATTTGATATGTCAGTGAGGCGATCAAAGGTGTCTTGGCAGCATTCATTATCATGTCTCTTGAAGCGATTGAAGAGATTGCGAAGAATATCAACACGAGAGTCATGCTGGGTTGATACTCCTTCGTTTACCTTGCACTGTCTCTCCCAGATCAGTGTTGCAGAGCCCAAAGCACTTACTCTTCCAAACTGGCCAGGGCTCAGATGGCCACAGATGATGTTCTTCGCTTGAGAATCAAGTTGCTTGAATTTCTTCACATCAGCTGCAGTGACACTGGCAGAAATGATGGGGACGCCATTTTCCACAATATACCAGAGATCATTATCAATAGCTTGTAGATGCATTTGCATTTTGTTCTTCCACAAGGGAAAGTTCTTCCCTTCGTAGGTAGGACATGCTGCAGTTACCTTAAACATGCCTGCAGTCGACATAACTAAAACTCCAGGTGGTTAAACCAAAATCACACAGAACAAGGGAGTACCTTGCTCTAATACCAATTGAAAGTGCGTTATATCGACTAGAGGGGGTGAATAGGAGATTTTTAGAATTTCATCACTGAGGAAATTCCTTTTGAGGAAATTCCTCACTGATGACTAACTTACAGCGGAAACAGTAAAGGATCAGACGTGCAAATGTTCACACCAGCAGTATTTCAGAGTGAAGAATGTGAAAACAGATTGCACAGTAAGCAGGCACGCAGAATACAGATGATGATTAACTATTGTGAAGAATTTGGGGTTGAGGAAATTCAGAGTAAGTCTTCAGCAAATTCTTCAAACAGTCATAGTGAAAGTCATCAACACATAATACAGAGAAAGTAAAGAGTTGAGGAATTACAACCCGATTCTCAGAGAAGACAGTCGTTGATGACCCAGTTCCAACTGTTGTGACAGTTGTACATCTGGTTTGGAGCGGCTTGGTATTGAAACCAAAGGACACCCAGTCCCGGGACACACAGTCCCTACCGTATTCTCCTTGAGCTAAGGACACACAGTCCTCGCCCAACACTCGTGGTAAGTCTTCAGGGCAGACTTCCAAACCCTCACAAACTTGGTCACCCGGCGATCCACAATTGACTACTGGATTGCTCTAGACCATGACGCCTAACCGTCTAGAGGATGCATAGTCCTCAAAGGTAAAAGGCTTCAGTCCCACACAGGAACAACTTCTTCAGTGATGCTCAATCACTAGGTTTGGTTTGTGGTTTCGGTGGGTGGTGTATTTCCTCACTTATGAATTACTCTCGAAAGCTCTGAGGAATTGGGTTGCTCTTATGACAAGTGTTAGTTTCTAACGGAGCAGCCAACCAGCTAGTGGTTGTGGGGTGGCTATTTATAGCCTGGGAGCATCCCGACATGATTCGACACTAATGCCCTTAAATAATATGACCGTTGGAGTGGATAAGACGAGTGACTTGGCGTGGTTACCGAAACGGTCGGGACCCTCAACTGTGAGAGTCCTCATGTCACTCATATTCCTCACTTGAGGCTTTTGGTAGGATTAGGCTTGGGTTGAGCATCATGAGGAAATTCATTCCGAAGTGTAACTTCGACCCCCTTTAACAGTACGGTGTTCCTATTACTCAAATGCGAAGAAAGTAAAACAGAAAGCGTAAATCTTCACGCTTCAATTTCTTCAGAATTATTTTCTTCAGGAACCACCGGTCTTCTCAATATCAGTATCTTCATGAGGAATATCAATTTCATCACAGATTCCTCGCGATTCATTTCTTCAGCTTCAGACCAATCTCTTCAACTGAATATATACATTTTTAGGGGTCGATATTCTTAAAATATCTCAAACTCCTCAATGACTTATAGATCCTGTGTACACTCACAAACACATTAGATACTTAACCTATAAGTCTTCAAACCACCAAAATCACTAAGGGGCACTAGATGCACTTACAAGGGCCTCTCTAGGCTTGCCCACCAGCCCACTAAGGGCTGGAGCGGCACCCCTAAGGCCTATGGTCTTCCCCTGGTGAGCTCCCCCCCCCCCCCCGGTGAACATTCGGAACCCATTCGTCATTCCCGGTACATTCCCGGTAATTCCGAAAACCTACTGGTAATCAAATGAGGTCATACTATATATCAATCTTTGTCTCCGGACCATTCCGGAAACCCTCGTGACGTCCGTGATCTCATCCGGGACTCCGAACAACATTTGGTAACCAACCATATAACTCAAATACACATAAAACAATGTCGAACCTTAAGTGTGCAGACCCTGCGGGTTCAAGAACTATGTAGACATGACCCGAGGGACTCCTCGGTCAATATCCAATAGCGGGACCTGGATGCCCATATTGGATCCTACATATTCTACGAAGATCTTATCGTTTGAACCTCAGTGCCAAGGATTCATATAATCCCGTATGTCATTCCCTTTGTCCTTCGGTATGTTACTTGCCCGAGATTCGATCGTCAGTATCCGCATACCTATTTCAATCTCGTTTACCGGCAAGTCTCTTTACTCGTTCCGTAATACAAGATCCCGCAACTTACACTAAGTTACATTGCTTGCAAGGCTTGTGTGTGATGTTGTATTACCGAGTGGGCCCCGAGATACCTCTCCGTCACACGGAGTGACAAATCCCAGTCTTGATCCATACTAACTCAATGGACACCTTCGGAGATACCTGTAGAGCATCTTTATAGCCACCCAATTACGTTGTGACATTTGATACACACAAAGCATTCCTCCGGTGTCAGTGAGTTATATGATCTCATGGTCATAGGAATAAATACTTGACACGCAGAAAACAGTAGCAACAAAATGACACGATCAATATGCTACGTCTATTAGTTTGGGTCTGGTCCATCACATGATTCTCCCAATGATGCGATCCAGTTATCAAGCAACAACACCTTGTACATAGTCAGAAGACCCTGACTATCCTTGATCAACTGGCTAGCCAACTAAAGGCTTGCTAGGGACAGTGTTTTGTCTATATATCCACACATGTATCTAAGTCTTCATTCAATACAATTATAGCATGGACAATAAACGATTATCTTGATACAGGAATTATAATAATAACTTATTTATCATTGCCTCTAGGGCATAATTCCAACAACTGTCACTCCGGGGTTGCCAGATCATAACACATAGTAGGTAACTACAACTTGCAAGATCGGATCTAAAACACACATATATTGGTGACAACGTAATAATTTCAGATCTGAAATCATGGCACTCGGGCCCTAGTGACAAGCATTAAAGTAGTAGCAACATCAATCTCATAACATAGTGGATACTAGGGATCAGTCCCCATCAAAACTAACTCGATTACATGATAGATCTCATCCTACTCATCACCGCCCAGCGAGCCTACAAATAGATTACTCACGAACGACGAAGAGCTTCATGGAATTGGAGAGGGAAGAAGGTTGATGATGACGATGGCGATGATTTCCCCTCTCCGGAGCCCAAGACGGACTCCAGATCTACCCTCCAGATGAAGAACAGGCGGTGGCGGCGCCTCCGTATCAAAAACGCGACGAAAAACTTCTCTTTTTTATTTTATTTTTGGGACGAAAGGGATCTTATAGACCTGAGATTGGGGGCGGTAGAGCCGTGTGGGCTCCACAAGCCTGCCCACCACCACCAGGGGGTGGTGGCGCAGCAGGGGCTTGTGAACCACTTGCCCACCCCCTCAGGTGGAACTTGGCGCAGATATTTTTGATATTTTCGAAAACTGCTCCCCGTAAATTTTCAGGACGTTTGGAGAACTTTGATTTCTGCACAAAAATAACACCAAGGCAATTCTACTGAAAACAGCGTCAGTCCAGGTTAGTTCCATTCAAATCATGCAAATTAGAGTCCAAAACAAGGGCAAAAGAGTTTGGAAAAGTAGATACGATGGAGACGTATCACGGCACAACAGAGCTGCTGCCCGTGGACATGGCAGAGCACGGCGATGACGACATCTACGCTATGGTGAACAGAGGCTCTACGATGAGGGGAAGAGGAAGGGGGAGGAGGTGTCGCTCACCCTACGCGACAAGGAGGAGAAGGAGGCCCGACGAAGAGGAAGAAGAGGCGATGCGGCGGCGACCTTCTGCTCCTTCCGCCCGAGACGACGACGGTGAGGAGGGGCCGACAGAGGAAGGGATCCACCCTCCTAGCACCGTGAATGGATCAAGGGAGGATCCAACATCCTCCCTGCGTGCTTGGATTCCACGGGGGCGCACCGGCAACGAGGGGAGGGACGACGGCGACGGACGGCGCTCTCTCTGAAACTCTCTCTCTCTCTCTGAATCTCTCTGGAGACTTACCTTGTGACAGCTCGAGACCGACGCCCAGAAGATTCTCCCTTCTTTTCCGCTTTCGTCATGTGTTTATTTTATTCGTTGCATCGTCATGTAGTTGCATCATCGCATCATGCATGGCACCATGTCATCGGTGTTTTGTCGGTGTTGCTTGTTGCTCCGTGTTGTTAGGCGTTAGTGCTTCGTGAGTGACGTTGTTTTGTTGGAGTGATGAGAGAGGGAGCGTGAGAGCCACCGCTAAACCCCGTTGCACCACCGACCTAAACCTTCTCCCCTTCTCTCCTCTCTCATTTCGTTTTTGTGGTTTTGCCAAAGTCTTCGTTTAAAACCCCTATTTAAAAGGGTGCGTCTTCTTATTTTCAATAAAAGTCTATTTTCAATAAAAGTCCTTTTATTAAATGTAGGGGCAACCCTTAGGTTTTATTTTAACTCTCCGTTTGTTTTATTTTTAAAACCCTCCCATTTTATTTTCTCTTTTAAAAGGCCTTACTTATTCTTTAAATAAAGAGTTTTATTTAATTCTTTAAAAAGGGTTTTGAATTGTTTTTAAATTCTTTAGAAAGGGTTTTGTTTTAATTCTTAAAAGGGTTTCATTTTATTTGTTTAAAAATGCCCAAGCTATTTTAGAGTTGGAGTATAATTTTCAAAGGAGTGAATCATTTTTTTTATGTTTGTTAAAAGCCTTTCCTTATTTTAAAAATTTATGTTTGAAAAAAAAAGGGTTTAAAAAAACCAAATAGGGGGAGGGAAGCCGGCCCAAGGCCCAGCTTCCCCCGTGACCTAGCCCGCATCCCCCGTGCGCCTCCTCTCTCTCAGCCCGATCCCATCTCTCTCTCGTCCTCCCCAGCGCCTCCTCTCCTCGCCACCCAGCGCCGTCTCTTCCCCGGCCGCGCAGCCGCCGCCATGGCCGTCCTGGCCTCCTCCTCCCACATGCGCGCGCTGCCGCCCACCTGCAGGAGACCCGCGCCTCGATCCCATCACCCGTCATGGCCGCGCCGCCAGCCCGCGCCTCGCGCGCGCCCTCGCCTCCGGCGTCCCTCCTGCGCGCGCCGCCCCCTCGGACCGCCTGCTCACGCCGCCGCCGTGGCCGACGCCGGCCGACCTGCCCGAGCTGCACCGTCGCCGCCTCCTCCTCCCCCGTGTTGCGCCTGCTGCCGTGCCCGTGCTGCTCGCCCCTCTGCTCCTCCTCTTCCCCGAGTCCGTGCCGCCGCCCTCGCCCTGCAGCGCCTCGCCTCCTGCGCCGCCCTGCCCGTGCTGGCCTCCCATTGCCGGTGCGCCGCCCCGCCAAGGCCTCCCCTCCGTCGCGCCGCCTGGCCTTGTCGGTCCCTGCGTGCCGCCTCGCCGTTGTTTTCCCTCGACCTCGCTGTTGCTGCGCCGTTTTCCTGCCTTGCTGCTGGCTGCGCCGCTGTCAATGTTGATGTTGCTCGCGCTGATGCGCCGTTGCTGTTTGCATGCTGCTGCCAGAGGTGTTGCTGCGCTTGCTGCTACCGCTGGTGCTTGTTTATTTTTTGCTGTTGCTGCTTGCCTGCGCTTGCTGTGGCCGCCTTCCCTGCAGAAGCCAGGCCCGAGCCGTCCTATGCGAGCCGCCGCTGCCGTGTGTTGTTGCTGCTAGGAGTGCCTGCCGCCGCTAGGTAGTTGATGTGCTTGCGTTTGTTGTTGTTGTCCCGTGCTGCTGCTTGCTGTGCCGATAGCTGCTTGATGTTGTTGCCGCGTGCTGCTGCGTAGCCTGCCGAGCCGGTTGCTAGTTTGGCGTTGCCATAGCTATGTTGCCTGTAGCTTTTGTTGTTAGGCTGCTATTGATGCTGCGGCTTTGTTAGCTAGTAGTTGTTGGGAGCTTTTGCTGTTAGCTGCTATTGCATGCCGCTTAGCTAGCTTGCTTTGCTAGCTCGCTTGCCTGCGTTATGCTTGCTTTGCCGCTGCTAGGTGGTTTTTGCTAGTTGTTGCCTGCTAGGTGCATGTCGTTGCCGCGTGCACATCCCCACTTGCCGTGGGTCGACGACAAGTTTGTCGCGAACAACGACGTCCTCGACCATCTCCGAGCATCGACGGAGATGTGTCCGTCTTCCTCGACGTCGCCGAAGACCCGTGATCGACTACCGGCACCGAAGACCGCGTACCACGACGCCGAGTGAATGACTACCGTCGACGAGACCGTGTACCAGTACTTCAACTACCGGCGCATGTACCACGACTTCCACGACGACCACGACGTCCGCTTCGACCGAACCCCTCCGATTCGCACGCGTCGAAGGTATACCGATGGGACATGTCATGTACTGTGTGCTAGTGATGATCGAATGTATATGTTGAACAAGTTGAAGGAATGTATGCACCGTTTATTTGCCGTGCACGTCGTCCTCCTTTTCGTCGAGCCCTCGACACATGGGAACCCGAGATACGGGATCACCCCATCTTTATTTACCGTTCCCGCACGTGTTCGTATACGTTGGCACCGGTTTCTCCTCGAGTTATCGGGACCGGAACGTTGTCGTGGCATCGTTTCCGATTTGCCGCCATGGTTTCCTCTCGCTCGCCATGGCGACACCATGCTTATTTCCCTCCTTGTCGTGATGTGTTGAACTCTCATGCATGACGCATTCATGGCATATGATCTTGTGTTGCATGTCTCTCGTGCCGTAGCTCTGTTCTATGCTCCGCGTGATAACCGACTAGGACTTGTAGGATCATCGCTTCACCCTTGCCATGATAACCACAATGTAATATTGACGTGATAATTAATGGGAGTGAATTAAATAACTAAACGTGGAGTTTCGTCGACATGCAACCCGTTGCATATCGAGCTTCACTTAATGTGTAGAGTTTGCGTGAGATGAATTGCCATGCCATCCCTTGCATCTTTGAACTGATCATGCATCATATTAGGGTGTGCATCATGTCTTGCATTTGCCGTGGTGAATATCTGTGTTGATTTTTGTTTCCGGTTTCCTCCGTCTCGATAGAGTTCCGCAAGCGTGTCGGAATGTGAGGACCCGTTCGACTACGTTGGTTTGCCGAATTCTCCGAGTTGTTCTTCTTCCAAGCGGGATCTCAGGCAAGATGATCATTTCCCCAGATACCATTACTATCATTGCCATGCTAGTTATCGCTTCTATCGTTTATGTCTCGTTGCCTACCACATGTTTCCATATCAGCCTCTCAACAATGCCATGATTACCTTCAACCTGTTCCACCTAGCAAACCACTGATTGGCTATGTTACTGCTTGCTTAACCCTGTTGTTAGCGTT
The DNA here is from genome assembly GCF_904849725.1 of Hordeum vulgare subsp. vulgare. NCBI lineage: Eukaryota > Viridiplantae > Streptophyta > Magnoliopsida > Poales > Poaceae > Hordeum > Hordeum vulgare. The sequence goes on from NC_058523.1 coordinate 50,638,781, forward strand.
GCTAGTTGCAGGTGCAGTTGCTACCATGTGAAAACATGGGTTCCTTGTTATATCACCACATTAATGCTATTTAATTTAATGCACCTATATACTTGGTAAAAGGTGGAAGGCTCGGCCTTTCTAGCCTGGTGTTTTGTTCCACCTTTGCCCCCTTTAGTTTTCGGCTACCGGTGTTATGTTCCATAAATGAGCGCTCCTAACACGATCGGGGTTGTTATGGGGACCCCCTTGGTAATTCGTTTTAGATTAAAGCTGGTCTGGCAGGGCCCAACTTTGGTACTACTTTTGCCTAATAAATAATGAACTACATAGGGAGTAATTAACCCGAGGAAATTTAATCAACCCCCGGGCCAGTGCTCCTCATGAGTGTTGGTCCCACCCGAGCGATGTCCGGCACCTCTCTGGTCACCCGGAGGTTTAGCGATCCCGACGTCTAGCTCATCTGCCGTGTCCTGAGAACGAGGTACGCGACTCCTATCGGGGTCGTCGACACGTCGGGCGGCCTTGCTGGATTAGTTTTACCTTTGACGAAATATCCTGTGCATCGGGATTCCGGTGATGCTTTGGGTAATCTCAGAGTTGAGGTTTTCCACTAGGGAATCCGACGAGATCGCGAGCGTCGTGATTGAGGATTTCTATGCGGCTTGTGGTAATTTGTGATGGACTAGTTGGAGCACCCCTGCAGGGTTAAATCTTTTCGGAAAGCCATGCCCGCGGTTATGTGGCAACGTGGAAACTTTGTTTAACACTGGTTCTAGATAACTTGAAGTTAATTTAATTAAAAATATGCCAACTGTGTGCGTAACCGTGACTGTCTCTTTCGTGAGTTCCTTCTCCGATCGAGGACACGGTGGGGTTATGTCTGACGTAGGTAGGTGTTCAGGATCATTCATTTGATCATCGGTAGTTCACGTCCGTTATGCGTAGATCTTCCCCCTCTTAATTCTTGTACTCGTAAGTTAGCCACCAAATATATGCTTAGCCGCTGCTGCAACCTCACCACTTAACCATGCCTCACCCATTAAGCTTTGCTAGTCTTGATACCTTTGGAAATGAGATTGCTGAGTCCCTTGTGGCTCACAGATTACTACAACACTAGTTGCAGGTACAGGTAAAGGTTACTTGACGCGAGCGCGTTGATTGTTCATTTGGAGTTGATTCTTCTTCTTCTTCTTCTTCATCGATCTAGGATGGGTTCCAGGCCGGCAGCCTGGGATAGCAAGGATGGACGTCGTTCTTCTTTTGTCGTTTGTTTTCGTCCGTAGCCGGACCCTGCTCTTACTCTTGATGATATGTAATGTACTGATGTGACTCTGATGTAGCTAGTGGCGAGTGTAAGCCAACTCTTTATATATCTCTTCTTTTCAGTACATGTACTTGTAACGATATCCATTCTTGCGACATGACAAGATGCGCTTCTATCCCTGACGAGGCCTTCGTGCCAAATTGAGGATAGGGTCGCATCTTGGGTGTGACATACCTGCAGAGGGAAGGAAGGAGGGAGAAGCAGGTGGCGGCGGGGAAGAGGAACCCTAGCACGCACGCCGAGGGGGAGGCGCTTGCTACCTCTTGAGCTTGCGTTGGTTTTTCCTTGAAGAGGAAAGGGTGATGCAGCACAGTAGCAGTAAGTATTTCCCTCAGTTTGAGAACCAAGGTATCAATCCAGTAGGAGTATCAAGACAAGTCACCAATGTACCTCCGCAAAAACAAACAAACTTGCACCCAACGCTATAAAGAGGTTGTAAATCCCTTCACGATTAATTGCAAGGTGAAATCTGAAGGTGGGAAGTGCAACAAAGTAAGAGTGTAGAGCTGAAAATATGATGTGAAGTAGACCCAGGGGCCATAGTGTTCACTAGAGGCTTCTCTCATGATAGCAAATATTACGGTGGGTGAACGAATTATTGTCGAGCAATTGATAGAACCGCGCAAAGTCATGATGATATCTAAGGGAATGATCATACATATAGGCATCACGAACGAGGCAAGTAGACCGATACTGTCTGCATCTACTACTATTACTCCACACATCGACCGCTATCCAGCATGCATCTAGTGTATTGAGTTCATAACAAACAGAGTAACGCCTCAAGCAAGATGACGTGATGTAGAGGGATAAATTCATGCAATAGATATAAACCCCATCTTTTTACCCTTGATGGCAACAACACGATGCATGCCTCGCTACCCCTTCTGTAACTGGGTGAGGACACCGCACGGTATGAACCCAAAACCAAGCACTTCTCCCGTTGCAAGAATTATAGATCAAGTTGGCCAAACAAAACCCACAACTCGAAGAGAATTACAAGGATACGAAATCATGCATATAAGATATCAGAGGAAACTCAAATAATATTCATAGATAATCTGATCATAAATCCACAATTCATCGGATCTCAACAAACACACCGCAAAAGAAGATTACATCGGATAGATCTCCATGAAGATCATGGAGAACTTTGTATTGAAGATCCAAGAGAGAGAAGAAGCCATCTAGCTACTAGCTATGGACCCAAAGATCTGTGGTGAACTACTCACGCATCATCGGAGAGGCAATGGTGTTGATGAAGAAGCCCTCCGTATCCGAATCCCCCCTCCAGCAGGGCACCAGAACGGTCCCCAGATGGGATCTTGCGGAGACAGAAGCTTGCGGCGGCGGAAAAGTATTTTTGTGGCTCCCTCTAGTAGGTTAGGATTTTTAGGGAATTTATAGGCGGAAGAAGTAGGGCAAAGGAGCCAGGGGGCCCACAAGCCTGCTAGGCGCCCCCCAGGCCGCGGCTAGGGGGCTTGTGGCCTCCCCTGGGGTCCTTTGCCTTGGTTCTCAAGTCCCCTGCCTATCTTCTGTTACGGAAAAAATCTTTCCGGAGGTTTTATTCCGTTTGGACTCCATTTAATATTCTTCTCTAAAAAGGGTCAAAAACACGGAAAAAACATGAACTGGCACTTGGCACTGAGTTAATAGGTTAGTCCCAAAAAAGATATAAAATAGCATAATCATGCATACAAAACATCCAAAGTTGACAAGATAATAGCATGGAACCATCAAAAATTATAGATACGTTGTAGACTTATCAAGCATCCCCAAGCTTAACTCCTGCTCGTCCTCGAGTAGGGAAGTGATAAAGGCTGATTTTTTGATGTGGAATGCTACCTAACATATTTGTCCTTTGTAACTTCTTTCTTGTGACATGAATGTTCAGATCCGTAAGATTCAAAACAATAGTTTACAGTTGACATGAAGACAATAGTACTTCAAGCATGCTAGCGAAGTGATCATGAACTTTTGAAATAACAAGGCCAAAGAAAGTTATCCCTACAAAATCATATAGTCTGGCTATGCTCCATCATTCCCACACAACGAATTTAAATCATGCACAACCCCGGTATTGGCCAAGTAATTGTTTCCACACTCTTACTTTCTCAAACTTTTTCAACTCTCACGCAATACATGAGCGTGAGCCATGGATATAGCACTATAGGTGGAATAGAGTGTGGTGGAGGTTGTGAGGCAAAAAGGAGGAGATGGTCACACTGACTTGGCATATCAACGGGCTATGGAGATGCCCATCAATAGATATCAATGTGAATGAGTAGGGATTACCATGCAATGGATGCACTAGAGCTATAAGTGTGTGAAAGCTCAAAAGGAAAACAAGCGGGTGTGCACCCAACTTGCTTGCTCACGAAGACCTAGGGCAATTTTGAGGAAGCTCATCATTGGAATATACAAGCCAAGTTATATAATGAAAATTCCCACTAGTATATGGAGGTTACAAAATGAGAGAATCTCTATCATGAAGAACATGGTGCTATTTTGAAGCACAAGTGTGGAAAAAGATAGTAGCATTGTCCCTTCTCTCTTTTTCTCTCCTTTTTTTGTTTGGGCTCTTTGGCCTCTTTTCATTTTTTTGTGGGCATCTTTGGCCTCTTTTTTTTTATTTCCTCACATGGGACAATGCTCTAATAATGATGATCATCACACTTTTTATTTATTCACAACTCGATACATAGAGCAATGATGACTCTATAGGAAATGCCTCCGGCGGTGTACCGGGATGTGCAACGATCTAGCTTAGCATATGACGTTCAAACATCTCGCTAGCTATCTTATGATCATGCAATGGCAATATGAAAGTGACGGCACAAGTCATGAGACGGAACGGTGGGAATTGCATGGCAATATATCTCAGAATGGCTATGAAAATGCCATAGTAGGTAGGTATGGTGGCTGTTTTGAGGAAGGTATGTGGTGGGTTTGTGCACCGGCGAAAGTTGCGCGACAATAGAGAGGCTAGCAATGATGGAAGGTGAAAGTGCATCTATACCATGGACTCACATTAGTCATGAAGAACTCATATACTTATTGCGAAAGTTTTATTAGTAATCAAAACAAAGTACTAAACGCATACTCCTAGGGGAAGGGTTGGTAGGTGTTAACCATCGCGCGATGCCGACCACCACACAAAGGATGACAATCAATAAATCAATTATGCTCCCACTTCCTAACATAGCAGTTCACTATACGTGCATGCTACGGGAATCACTAACTTCAACACAAGTATTTGTAGATTCACAACACCCTACTAACATAACTCTAATATTACCAAATCCATATCTCAAAACTAACTGAGAGGAATCAAACTTCTCTTTACTAATCAATGCACATGAATATGGGAGTTTTTATTATATCCTCTTTGGATGCCTATCATCTTTAGGACTCTTTCATGGCACACGACAACTGCCAAGTTACTCAGAGAGAGCACTCTCAAAAAGATATAAGTGAAGATCGAGAGTTCTTATTTCTCCAAAATATGACACCACCGTGCTCTAAAAAGATCTAAGTGAAGCACATGCGAGCTAAATTGCCTAACTCAAAAGATATAAGTGAAGCTCAATGAGTATTCTAGCAAATTTACGATGAGTGCATGTCTCTCTCAAAAAGGTGTGCAGCAAGGATGATTGTGACACAACAAAAAGAAAAGACTCCTATAATAAACGACGCTCCAAGCAAAACACATATCATGTGGTGAATAAAAATATAGCTCCAAGTAATGTTACCGATGGATTGAAGACGAAAGAGGGGATGCCTTCCCGGGGCATCCCCAAGCTTAGGCTTTTTGGTGTCCTTGAATTGGATTGGGATGCCTTGGGCATCCCCAAGCTTGAGCTCTTTCCACTCTTTATCCCATTGTCCATGAGAACATCACCCAAAACTTGAAAACTTCACAACACAAAACTTAAACAGAAACTCGTGATATCATTAGCATAAGAAAACAAACCACCATCTCTTTAGGTACTATAGCAAACTTGATTTTTATATATATTGGTGTTATATTACTGTATTCTCACTTTTCCATAGCTAGTACCCCCCCCCCCCCCGATACTATCCATAGTTTCATCAAAATAAGCAATCAACACAACAAAAACAGAATCTGTCAAAAACAGACGAGTTTGTAGCAATCTGTATACTTCGTATACTTCTGGTATCCCAAAAATTCTGAAAAATTACAAAAATTAGGGCAATTGGCATATCAACCAGCAGAAAAAGAATCAACTCAAAAGCTCTTTCTGGATAGTAATGAAAAATAATTTCGTGAGCGCAAAGTTTCTGTCTTTTTCAGCACGATCAAACAACCATCACCAAAACTAGTCATAAAGGTCTTACTTGGCTCAAACACAAAAAGAAACACAAAAAACACAATCATAACAGAATTATGATGGTGTGGACACAACAAAACAGAAATGAAAAAGCAAAGATAAATTCATTGGGTTGCCTCCCAACAAGCGCTATTGTTTAACGCCCTTAGCTAGGGGAGAGTGTGGGGTTCGAACCCACAACCCCCTGGCTTTACCAGGGCACAACACCACTAGGCTACTGCTTCGATGCTTACCAGAGAGGGGGACTTAAGCAGGCTAAGCTTCTCTGGCGCTGCACCTGCCACTAGTGAAAAAAAGGAAAAAGAGAGGGCGCCTGCGGGGATCAAACCCATGACGCACTGCGCTGGCGCACGCTCGGTTGCCACTGCGCTACGGGGAGGAATCTTAACACAGAGGGGGCACATCTCATTTTGAGCAGCCCCTCTACACCTGCACGCTAACACGGCGGTGGCCGGAACAGGGGAGGACGACGGTGTCTCTAGAGGCTACAATCGACGGGGAGTTGCTGGTGGGGGAACGCGGCGACCTAGGGGAATTCATTCCCGAGCCTAACTAGGCGAGAGGGCGTCTGCAACGGTGGCGCAACAGAGCTGTTGCCCCTGGCCATGGCAGAGCACGGCGGTGACGACATCTACGCTACGGCAAACAGAGGCTCTACGGCGAGGGGAAGAGGAAGGGGGAGGAGGTGTCGCTCACCCTACGAAGAGGAAGAAGAGGCGATGCGGCGGCGACCTTCTGCTCCTTCCGCCCGAGACGACGACGGCGAGGAGGGGCCAATAGAGGAAGGGATCCACCCTCCTAGCACCGGGAATGGATCGAGGGAGGATCCAACATCCTCCCTGCGTGCTTGGATACCATGGGGGCGCACCGACGACGAGGGGAGGGACGACGGCGACGGGCGGCGCTCTCGCTGAAACTCTCTCTCTGAATCTCTCTGGATACTTACCTGTAGAGGGGAGGAAGGAGGGAGAAGGAGGTGGCGGCGGGGAAGAGGAACCCTAGCACGCACGTCGAGGGGGAGGTGCTAAATAGGTGGAGGGTTGATGGCCTCGACGTCCGTGAAACGACGGACGCGAGCTCTCTCTCTCTCTGTGAAGCTGACGGAAAGCAGGGAGGAGGGGGACGCTGTCAGAGAAGAAGAAGAGGGACAGGGAGAAGGCCTTCGAGCGAGAGAAAAAGGGGCGAGGCCCAGGTTGTGACAGGGGTAGCCGGCCCACCTGGGCTCTCTCGGGCATGGGAGGAAGAAAATAAAACAAGGGGTTTTTCCTTTTTTTTATATAAAACCACAAACAAAAACTCACAAGCACAAGTAGAGGGGTTTGTTTAGAAAATAAAAATAGCCAGGGGCTGAGGGATTTATGCCCTATTTAAATAAAATACAAACCACATTTTTAGAGCAATTAAATTATACCCAAAACAGGAATTAATATGCCCTTTTTTATTAAAAACCCCAAATGTCTTGAAGCTTAAAAACAACAAGACAACTACCCCCTCAACCACAAGTTAATTCTCTAAAAGTATAACATTTTTAAAACAGGTTATAACAAGGTTTAACAAACAAGTTTAAAAATAACAAAAGGGGGAAGGCTTGCATTGTTGTGAAAAGCATAGTAGTTGAAAGCATGCTTGGAAACAAAGTTTGAAGACACCACAACATCACACCACACCAAAGCAAGCTACCACAACCAAGATGGAGTTGAACACAATGCACTTGAAAGGGATGCCATGATGCAAGATGATGACATGAAATGAAGCCACATGAAATGATAACTTATATAACATCCACAACATCGTTCACAAACTAGGAAAGGTTCCAAATATGGAAAGGATTACATCTGGGCTGTTACAGTGCCCCCCTGGTGGACCCCCAGACCCCATTTGTCACTCCTGGTACACTACCAAAAATACCTCAAACTATTTCGGAACCGAAATACCACTTTCCTATATATAAATCTTTACCTTCGGATCAATTCAGAGCTCCTCATGACATTCGGATCTCATCCGGGACTCCGAACAACCTTCGGTCACCAACATACACAACTGAAATTCAGAAATTTGCCGTCTGCCAAAGTGGACGGCAAAGGGTGCAACCACGGATGGCAAAGGCTTTGCCGTCGGTCAGCAGACGGCAAAGTAGACGGTAAAAAAATCCGGTGAAGAGGCTCTTTGCCGTCAGCTTTCCCAAAGCGGACGGCAAAGAATCTTTGCCATGAGGGGGCAGACGGCAAATTAACTAGGACGGCAAAGGGTGCAACGTCCCCATTAAGTGTTAACGGTAGGCCTCCTCCCTTTGTCGTCTGCCTCCCCTCCTTTGTCGTGTGGGGGCAGACGGCAAAGAGGGGAGAGAGAGGGGGCAGATTCCCCCCTTTGCCATGTGGGGGCAGACGGAAAAGAGGGGAGAGAGAGGGGGCAGATTCCCCCCTTTGCCGTCTGCCCACCCCCCTTTGCCATGTGGGGCCAGACGGCAAAGAGGGGAACCAGCCCCTTTTTTATTTATTTTTTGTTATATCCAGCATTTTTAACAATAATCAGGATATATATATATATATATATATATATATATATATATATATTTGTCATAAATAAATTTCTTTCCGTACTCATAACCATATTAAAATAACCTCTTATATCCAGCTTTCAAGTTGCATCCATGTGCATACAAAGTTTCATATATTACACCAGTTTCATCCACGTGCATACAAAGTTTCATACATTCATATACTACAATAGTTTCAATACAACCCATGGTACAAGAAATCATGTTCAAGCATTCCATCAATATTTTCCAAGCTTCCCGTGAAGTGAAGGTAATCTGCAAAATGACAAATAAGAAAGTTAGAAGAATAATACTAGATGAAGTAGTGTATATATAGGTTATTTCGGAGAGAAATTAGCTAAGTATAGACCATTTAGGAGCTAACTAAGCTAATTATGTCATTTAGGTGGAACCCTAGCTAACTATAGGTCGTTTCAGAGCTAACTTGGGTAAAATAGGTCATTCCGGAGCAAACTATGCTTATTAAGCCATTTTTGATCTAGCTAGGCTAATTATAGGTCATTTAATACCTAAGTTAGGGGGAATAGGTCATGTTGCAGCTACGTAAGCCTTATTATGTCATTTAGGAGAGAACTTACCTAACTATAGGTCATGTTTTTATTAAATAGACCATTTAGGAGCTAACTAAGCTAATTATGTCATTTAGATGGATAATTAGCCAATTTAGGCTTTGTTGGATGAGTCTAAGCTACGTAGAATAAGAGAAAGAGAAGAAGAAGTAAAATAAGGAGGAGGAGGAGGAGGAGGAGAAGGAGAAGGAAGAGGAGAAGAAGAAGAAAAGAAGAAGGAGAAGGAGAAGGAGGAAGAAGGAGGAAGAAGAAGGAGAAGGAGGAGCTCCTTCTCCTTCTTCTCCTCCTTCTCCTCCTTCTTATCCTCCTCCCTCTCCTTCTTCTTCTTCTCCTCTTCTTCTTCTTCCTTCCTTTCATTTTTCCTCTTTCTTCTCCTCTCGTCCCCTTCTTCGGGCTAAATTGGCTAAGAATGCCTTTTTGGAGCTAATTATGTCATTTAGGAGAGAACTTAGCTAAGTATAGGTCATTTTTTATTAAATAGACCATTTAGGAGCTAAGTAAGCTAATTATGTCATTTAGATGTATAATTAGCCAATTTAGGCTTTGTTGGATGAGTCTAAGCTACGTAGAATAAGAGAAAGAGAAGAAGAAGTAAAAGAAGGAGGAGGAGGAGGAGGAGGAGGAGAAGGAGAAGGAAGAGGAGAATAAGAAGAAAATGAGAAGGAGAAGGAGAAGGAGGAAGAAGGAGGAAGAAGAAGGAGAAGGAGGAGCTCCTTCTCCTTCTTCTCCTCCTTCTCCTCCTTCTTCTTATCCTCCTCCCTCTCCTTCTTCTTCTTCTCCTCTTCTTCTTCTTCCTTCCTTTCATTTTTCCTCTTTCTTCTCCTCTCGTCCCCTTCTTCGGGCTAAATTGGCTAAGAATGCCTTTTTGGAGCTAATTATGTCATTTAGGAGAGAACTTAGCTAAGTATAGGTCATTTTTTGTTAAATAGACCATTTAGGAGCTAACTAAGCTAATTATGTCATTTACATGTATAATTAGCCAATTTAGGCTTTGTTGGATGAGTCTAAGCTACGTAGAATAAGAGAAAGAGAAGAAGAAGTAAAAGAAGGAGGAGGAGGAGGAGAAGGAAGAGGAGAAGAAGAAGAAAAGGAGAAGGAGAAGGAGAAGGAGGAAGAAGGAGGAAGAAGAAGGAGAAGGAGGAGCTCCTTCTCCTTCTTCTCCTCCTTCTCCTCCTTCTTCTTATCCTCCTCCCTCTCCTTCTTCTTCTTCTCCTCTTCTTCTTCTTCCTTCCTTTCATTTTTCCTCTTTCTTCTCCTCTCGTCCCCTTCTTCGGGCTAAATTGGCTAAGAATGCCTTTTTGGAGCTAATTATGTCATTTAGGAGAGAACTTAGCTAAGTATAGGTCATTTTTTGTTAAATAGACCATTTAGGAGCTAACTAAGCTAATTATGTCATTTACATGTATAATTAGCCAATTTAGGCTTTGTTGGATGAGTCTAAGCTACGTAGAATAAGAGAAAGAGAAGAAGAAGTAAAAGAAGGAGGAGGAGGAGGAGAAGGAAGAGGAGAAGAAGAAGAAAAGGAGAAGGAGAAGGAGAAGGAGGAAGAAGGAGGAAGAAGAAGGAGAAGGAGGAGCTCCTTCTCCTTCTTCTCCTCCTTCTCCTCCTTCTTCTTATCCTCCTCCCTCTCCTTCTTCTTCTTCTTCTCCTCTATTAGTTACTAATAGAAGTGAGTGGAAACCCTCGTGACGTCCGTGATCTCATCCGGGACTCCGAACAACATTCGATAACCAACCATATAACTCAAATACGCATAAAACAACGTCGAACCTTAAGTGTGCAGACCCTGCGGGTTCGAGAACTATGTAGACATGACCCGAGAGACTCCTCGGTCAATATCCAATAGCGGGACCTGGATGCCCATATTGGATCCTACATATTCTACGAAGATCTTATCGTTTGAACCTCAGTGCCAAGGATTCATATAATCCCGTATGTCATTCCCTTTGTCCTTCGGTATGTTACTTGCCCGAGATTCAATCGTTAGTATCCGCATACCTATTTCAATCTCGTTTACCGGCAAGTCTCTTTACTCGTTCTGTAATACAAGATCCCGCAACTTACACTAAGTCACATTGCTTGCAAGGCTTGTGTGTGATGTTGTATTATCGAGTGGGCCCCGAGATACCTCTCCGTCACACGGAGTGACAAATCCCAGTCTCGATCCATACTAACTCAACGAACACCTTCGGAGATACCTGTAGAGCATCTTTATAGTCACCCAGTTACGTTGCGACGTTTGATACACACAAAGTATTTCTCCGGTGTTAGTGAGTTATATGATCTCATGGTCATAGGAACAAATACTTGACACGCAGAAAACAGTAGCAATAAAATGACACGATCAACATGCTACGTCTATTAGTTTGGGTCTAGTCCATCACATGATTCTCCTAATGATGTGATCCCGTTATCAAGTGACAACACTTGCCTATGGCCAGGAAACCTTGACCATCTTTGATCAACGAGCTAGTCAACTAGAGGCTTACTAGGGACAGTGTTTTGTCTATGTATCCACACAAGTATTGTGTTTCCAATCAATACAATTATAGCATGGATAATAAACGATTATCATGAACTAAGAAATATAATAATAACTAATTTATTATTGCCTCTAGGGCATATTTCCAACAAAGAGCTCGTTTGGCGTGCCTTTATCTGCCGGAGAGAGCTAGGACAACGTATAAGGCCGTCTCCAATGGCGATCGAGCCATGGGGCCTCCCGTTGCCAGCTATCATCACCAGCTCTGGATCAATAGGCCCCTCGCTCGGGTTAAAGTCCTCCCCTTTCCTCGCCTTCCCGTGATCTCTGTACTTCACGAGCTTGTCGTGGGAGGAGATGTTGGTGAAGTTTTCTGGATGCTCGAGGTCAGACTCAGAGAATGCCTTGACCTTCTTGTACGAGGCAGTATGGGCCATCGCATACAGGTCGTACATCTGTGGCGCCTCCGTCTTATTGTGACACGCCTAAAAGAGAGAGAGAGGAAAATTGTATTGGTAAAGGGCTCAAGATAGCATTAAGAATGAATTGCATGAGGCATGAAGCAAACCACATACCCAGTTCTCGCCAAATTGGATTAAGTTGACGCTCCCTTGATGGTGTGGCACGCAAACCATTTTACCACGCCTCTCCTTGGCGTTGTTGTGGCTGGCCTCCCACGTTTTGGAGCACCACTGATCCACCAAGGCCTCCCAACAATCCATCTTATCCACACACCATCTCGGGGGCACCTAAGTTAATAAAGAGAAATTTGAGCGCGTAAGAACCAAATCAAGGAAACTAACTACAAAGCCTTAATAATATGTAATTACCTTCATGTAATGCTCCTTCTCCATCTTAGCATCACGACACTTCGCCTTGTCAAGCCTAATACGCCGCGTGGCATAGTAGTCTCGAACAGCCTGCACCCGAGCCTCGTGCTGAAAGTTTTGAAGTAGGAGGCGACATTCGGTTTCGATAACCTTTGCCGCGTCCTCCTCGTATCCCTCCTCACACCTGTAGTAGGTCTGCAAACGAGACAACACCGATTACTACAATAAACAGCTATGGTTCATTTATAATTGTGTGAAAGAGAAATTACCCAGAACTTTCGGATCACCATGTCCGCCCTCGTGTCACACAAAACACCGTTGATCTCCACCTCCGGCGGGGACGGGGCCCCCAAGTAGTGCTCCCAGGTCATTCCTACCTCTCGCTCCCGACCGGGCAACGTAACAAACCCTGGGAAGTTTTGACGGCAAAGAACACCAAGGACGCTGTTGGGCTTGCGGACACCCTTGGCAACAATCCAACCCCTACAGTATGACAAATTAAAGCCAAAACATTAGATATTTGAGAAAACGCGAAGGCAAAAGGTTAAATAAGAGTAAATTAACTTGTCCCCATTTGGCCTAATCGACCACCTCTGCTCGGGGGTCGCTGGCACGAGCGGGAGCCTCGAACTACCACGTTGGTAGACGGTAGCCCCCTCCTCGTCGCTACCAGCATGGCCACTTGCCTCAGGCCAGGTATCCCACTGGGTCTCTTGGGACGTACCCTCATCCCTGCTTTGCTCCGGAGTCGCCTGGAAGGAAGCCTCTAGGACAGGAGTCTCGTGGGTCGAAGGCTCGTCGACCTGAGGCTCGTCGACCCGAGGCTCGTGAACCGGAGACCGTGTAGCCTCCACCTCAGACGAATCCACCCTAGAAGTCCTGTGCTCAGGTGAATCAGCTTGGGGTGGTGGCGGAGACCGTGTAGCCCTACCTCTCACGCGGCCACGTGTACCTTTAGTACAACATAAATACCAACATGAGTAATAAAATGTATATAAATACCAATATGCATACAACATGAGTACAACATAAATACCAACATGAATACAACGTGTACCTTTAGTGCCTCCCGGCTTCGCGGGGGGTCGACCTCCTCTCACGGGGGGCGCTCCTTGCAAAGTAGAGAGCAACACTCTCCGAAGAGGCGAGGCAGGAATGGAAGTACCCATCCCATCACCCGCCGACGAAGAAGCAGCCGTGGAGTGCTTTCGACCCTTTCCCACCATCTTTCAACACCTGTCATGACAAAGAGTAAATGAAATTAGTACGACATAAATACAAACAGGAGTAATAAAATGTATATAATTTAAGTGTATCATCGTCATAAATACCAACATGACTAATAAAAATTGAATACCTAACATGAACTCAAAATTTATATATAGTATAATAGTTGAATACCTGACATGAACTAATAATAATCGTCCTCGTCTATATATGCTTCGGGGTCAATAAATGCATCATGATCATCACTATCATCAATAAATGCATCACCATCATCACTATCATGAAGAACATGTGGAAGGCCACCATTATGTAATCGGTCAAGAAGTGACAGGTCATCCGCAGCAGTAACCTCTTCTTCTTCCAGCTCTTCCTGTTCGGGCTCAGGGGTTAAGACGGATTCACTGTCGCTGTCTACTTCAATGTTCTGGGGTGAAGTAGAGCGGTTCTTGAAACGTTTCTTGGACATACGTGTTTCTTGGAAGAATTCTCCTTCATATGTGTCTGGGTTAATGTGAGGTTTGTAATCCTATTCATTGAGGGTAGGTGGTCTAAAATGTGGTGGCACTTCATAAACGACATCCCAACCTTCGAGATTTGGATCAGTTTGGCAGGCCCAAGGTAGATAGAAAACTTGTGTCGCCTGTTGAGCCGTAATATAGACATCGGGAACATCTAAGTGGGTGTTTTGGTTGATTTCGACTAGTCCTATATGTTCATGAGTCCTTCTAGTCTCCCTCGGCTCAAACCAATAACATTTGAAGACTACGACGGTCGGTGGGTTTTCACCATAGAATAGAAGTTCATAAATTGCTTCAACTCTTCCATAATACTCGGTGTCTCCTTCGTCGATAGCAGAGACAGAACAATTTGTAGTCTTTAGGTCGGGCATAGATAGCTCTTTGCCAAAGGTACGAAAGTGATACCCGTTGATGTTGTATTTGTCAAATGAACGGACCTTATAGTCAAAACCATTAGCGACTTGTCTCAACTCGGCGTCCATAGACTCTGCATCAGCCTACAAGTTTAATACGAAAGAATGGATGCATTAGCCGCAAATTAGACCAATAAATCAAATGGGCCCTTAATGGTAATAAATTACCCTTTGTTTGAACCAAGAGATGAAACCGGGATAGTCGCCTCCATGCTTTGCGAGAAGCTCATACTCTTCGACGGAATCCTTTTCGATGACCGCTCCATCCGAGAATTCGGCGACGTATCGACTATATCAAATATCCGGGAATAAGAGTAGTTCAAAGCAATTAGAAGTTGCGGAACAATAAATTACCGAGAACTTACTCGATGTACGGCCGCACATCTGTTAGGTTGGTGAAGATATACAATGAAATGGTCCGCCATTCTTCGACATCCAAGGATTTCCCTTTCGAAGCACCGGATGGTGCGAGCTTACCTTTGAATAGGATGAGGTTCGATCAAACTTTTTCTCGATCGCCATCACTGTACCGAGGCTTCGGGTTATGCAAATGATGATTTTTGGCTTAGTAGTGTGCTGTCACGAAGTTTGCCACCTCTACGGTAATGAATGCCTCGTCCATCGATGCTTCAATTCTACGTTTATTTTTACACTTAGCTCGAAGCGTCTTCTGCATCCTCTCAGTTGAGTAGCACCATCGATTTTGAACGCCCCCCCCCCCATTCTTGCCTCAGTCGGGAGATGCAAAATCAAATGTTGCATTGGATTAAAGAAGCCCGGTGGAAAGATCTTTTCTAATTTGCAGATCAACTCCGGCGCCAACTCTTCCATTTCATCTAGCATGCCAGGTGATAGTTCTTTCGCACAAAGAGAACGGAAGAAATAGCTCAGCTCTGCCAGTACTAGCCATTCATCCTCAGGGATAAAGCCACACAACATCACCGACATTACCCGCTCAAACCATATGTGCCAATCATGACTCTTGAGCCCAAATATTTTCAATTTCTCAAGACTCACTCCCCTCTTTAGATTCGCAGCATACCCATCGGGGAACATCAACCGCATTTTCACCCACAATAGCATTTCCCTCATAGCTGGCCTTTCAAGATTGAACCATGCCTTTGGCTTCGCTATGCTTTGCTTTCCTTTCCGTTGTCACAAGTTTTGCAACGGTCTATCACATAGAGCCTCCAGGTCGATTCTAGCCTTAGGATTATCGTTTGACTTCCCCTCTATGCCGAACAATGTACCAAAAATGGCCTCCGCAATATTCTTTTCAGTGTGCATCACGTCAATGTTGTGTGGGCAAAGGAGGTCTTTGAAGTAAGGGAGATCCCATAAGCATGACTTATGAGTCCAGGCGTGTTCCGTATTATACCCTTTGAAGTATCCTGGACGGAAAGGATCAGGCTCGAGAGCGTTTAACTGATCAAGGGTCTGTTGGCCTGTCAACGCAGCTGGTGCAGTGTTTTTGACAACTTTACCTTTGATGAAATTCTTCTTGTCTTTTCTGAACTTATGGCCAGGATCCAGGAATTGTCTATGCATGTCGAAGCAAGAATACTTGCGACCAGCCTGCAGCCAACGGAACTGAAGAGCTGCCTTACATGTGGTGCACGGGAACCTTCCATGCACACACCAGCCAGCGAATAGCGCAAACGCCGGATAATCATGCGTCGAGTACATGTACCACACATGCATTTTGAAATTTGTTTTGCTAGCCGCGTCGTAGGTCTTGATCCCATTATCCCAGGCTTCTTGCAACTCATCCTTAAGCGGCTGCATGTACACATTCATATTCTTCCCCGGATAGTTGGGCCCTGGAATTATCAACGTCAGGAATATGTTCTTTCTTTTCATAATCTCTCCGGGTGGCAAATTTAGTGGAATGACAAATACAGGCCAACAACTATATTGTGCTGCCGTCATACCATACACATTGAACCCATCCGTGCTGATGGCAACTCTAGGTTGCCTTGGATCTTCTGATTTATCCTTATGTAATGCATCGAAGTGCCTCCACGCAAAACCATCTGAAGTGTGTACCAGCATCTTGTTCCCATCCGCATCTAGTTCGGTTCTTTTCCCCAATTTGTGCCATGTCATCTGTCTGGCCGTCTCTTCGACCATGAAAAGACGTTGAAGTCTTGGTACGATTGGCAGATATCGAAGAACACTAATGGGGATTTTGGTCTGATTCTTCTCACCCATGTCGTTGTCTACCACAATATACCTGGAAGAATTGCAAATGGGGCAATAGTTCAAGGCCGCATACTCAAGCCTAAATAAGGCACATCCATTCTCACAAGCATGTATCTTCTCATAGGGCATCTTAATTACACGGAGGATTTTCTCTGACTGGTACAGGTTTGCATGCAGTACATGGCCTTTGGGTAGAAAGCATCCAAATATCGTCATCATCGCGTCGTAGCATTCTCTGCCTAGGTTGAATTGAGCCTTCGGAGCCATTACTTGTGCGATGGCATCCAGCTGACAAAGCTCAGTCTGCTCGTGGAGAGGACGTTTTGAAGACTCCAGCATTTCATAGAAGGCCTTTGCAGATTCCTCCATCTCATCGTCCGAATCACGAGCATCATCAAAGTCTTGCACCATGTCTTCAATCCCGGTACCATGCTCGTCGGTGCGACGACGAATCACCTCAGCTCTGGCACGTTGGTCAGACTCACCATGAAAAGTCCACACCGTATAATTAGGCGTAAAACCCCACTTCTGTAGGTGTTTACCCATTTCAAACTATGTCTGCTTTTTCCAGTTGTCGCAGTTGGGACAAGGGCACCATGTTTTATGCTGGCCATTTGCAAATGCGGCTCTCACAAACCCCCTGGTTTTTGTTAACCATCATGGGTCATGTCTTTCTGACTAGGGTGACCAGTGTACATCCAAGCACGATCACTCATGTTGCCTAGCTACCTATGGGGGCACAAGAAATAAATATATAATTCATCATCTATATTCATACGCTAATCAAGTTTGTCAGTTTTATTACGTCCATGCAACCTACACGCTAATAGGTAAAGATAGGTCCTAATCCCACCCGAGTATGTGTAGACTGGGTTCGTTTTCCCATACTCTGCTCCAGATGCGACGCAGAATTTCGGCAGCACCTCCCCGCTGTTCTCCTGATACACGTCTCGGAAATAAGCAGAGAGGATGTGTACCCGGAGAACAACAGGGGAGGCACTAACGAAATTCCGCATCGGATCCTGAGCACAACATACGGGAAAACAAACCCAATCTACACATACTCGGGCTGTCCATGGATAATGTTGGACAATTCGAAAGGATGGCGGTTATAAATATGCAAAGAAATGCATATTTATAGATGTCGCCCTTTCGAACGGGAGACGCATATTGGTCACGCATACTCATGATTGAAGAAACCTATAGCTAGCAAGTTTCATCGGCACGAAGACCGAGACAGAGCAAATTAAGGGGGTAGGAGGAGAAGTCATTTGTGCTCACCAACAAACGCAAGGGCGGAGCTCGTCCAACGCACGTGGAGGTCGTTGAACAACTGCACATTGAAATTCACCCGATCAACACAAATACGATGTTTTTATAATTAACATAATCGGAAAATATGTGACCTAACTCATAATTTACAAAATTATGACTCCATGGGCCTCTAGAAGGCCGAAAAGCACCTTCTCGTTCAACAGAAGGCAGAAGAGGTGTCGGGGGTCGGGGCTTAGTGGCGTCGGGAGTCAGTGCCATCGAGGGTCAGTGATGCCGGGTGTCGGTGGTCGGGAGTCGGGTTAAATGCGTCGATGGTCGGGGGTCAATGTCATCGGGGGTCGAGGGTCACTAGCGTCGGGGATTGGGGTCTTTCTGATCAACAAGAGGCCAAAGAGGTGTCGGGGGCCCGGGGTTGGGGGTTAGTGGCGTCGGGGGTCGGGGGTCGAGGGTCAGTGGCGTCGGGGGTCGGGAGTCGGGGGTTGGAGGTCGGGGGTTAGTGGTGTCGGGCGTCGGGAGTTGGGGGTCGGGGGTCAGGGCGTCGGGGGTCGGGGGTTGGGAGTCGGGTGTCAGTGGCATCGGGGGTCGGGGGTCGAGGGTCGGGGGTTGGTGGCGTCGGGCGTCGAGGGTTGGTGGTGTCGGGCGTCGGGGGTCGAGAGTCGGGTGTCCGGGGTCAGTGGTGTCGGGTGTCGAGGGTCGGGAGTCGGGTGTGAGTGGCGTCGGAGGTAGGGGGTCGAGGCTCGGGGGTTGGTGGCGTCGGGCGTCGGTGGTCGGGGGCCGCGGGTCGGGGGTGAGGGTCCTCTTCTTTCTTCTTCTCCTCTCTCCTCTTCTTCTTCTTCTTCTTCTTCTTCTTCTTGATCATCTTATTATTATTATTATTCTTCTTTTTTCTCCTCCTCCTCCTCTTCTTCTTCTTTCTTTCTTTTATTTTTCTCCTCCTCTCCTCTTTCTTCTTCTTCTTCTTCTTCTTCTTTCTTTTATCTTTCTCCTCCTCTCCTCTTTCTTCTTCTTCTTCTTCTTCTTCTTTCTTCTTCTAGTTTATTATTCTCTTATTTTCTAGATAAAGCATGTAGAGTAGGAGCATAACATACAATTCAGCGCAAACATACATGTTTCTATCACAATAGAACCTTAAAAGGCTAAGATCTAAGAGGTGCAAATAAAACTACATCAATGCTTCATGCATGAGGTTTATGTCAACACCTCCTATCTTCATACCAAAAGCTTAACATGCAACTTCTGTCAAAAATGCACATTTACTTCAAATGCAAATCTATCATTTCTTTTTTTGGGGCCCATACCCTTCTTCATCTATCATTTCTTTTTTCTATCCATTTTTTTCTTTTCTATCTACTTTTTCTACTTAATAAACTAACTATCTAATTTAACATAAACACAGAAGAAGAAAAAACTAACTATCCAATTTAACAGAAAAACACAAAATAAACTAACTATCTAAATTAACTATCTAATTTAAAAGAAAAACAAGAAATAAAGCGAAAAAGAAAAAAAACCTTACCTGCGTAGGGGCAGTGGGCGGCCGGGGCGGAGGGCAGTGGGAGGAGGGGAGGGCGAGCTCCGGCCCTGGGCGGCGGGGAGGAGGTGCGGGGGGAGGAGGGGAGGGCGACCTCCGGCCGCACGACGGTGGTGGGCCGGAGCGGCTCCGGTGGTGGCGGCGGCGGCACTCAGGTGGGGCAGGGCACGGGAAGGAGGGGCGCGTGGAGGACGGGCGCGGGGGAGGAGTTGCGCGGGGAGGAGGGGAGGGCGAGCTCCGATGGTGGTGGCGGCCGCGCTGGAGTGGGCAGTGGGCGGGGAGGAGTTGCGCTGGGGTGCGTGGGCAGTGCGCGAGTTGGCCGTTAGGGGAGCGGGGGGTGGGGGCTGGGCACCGTTAGGGGGAGCTCCTTTGCTGTCTGCAAAGGCTGGGAGGCAGACGGCAAAGGGGTGGGTGGGGTGGGGCGCGAGTTGGCCGTTAGGGTGGCGCCTCTTTGCCGTCTGCGTGCTCTTTGCCGTCCGCCTTTAGGGCCTTTGCCATGCGTCAGCAGACGGCAAACAGGTGGCAGACGGCAAATAAAACCTTTGCCATCGGCAACCTCTTTGCCGTCCGCTTTGTACCAACTAACGGCAAAGAGCATCTTTGCCATGCGTCAGCAGACGGCAAAGGCACGGCAGACGGCAAATTTATCAATTCCAGTAGTGATACATAACTCAATAATACCGAAACATCACTGAATGTAAAGTGTGCAGACCCTACGGGTTCTAAAACTATGTAGACATGACCGAGACACCTCTACGACCAATAACTAATAGCAGGACCTAGATGCCCATATTGGTTCCTACATATTCTATGAAGATCTTTATCGGTCGAACCTCTATGTGAAGGATTCAGTTAATCTCGTACGTGGTTCCCTTTGTCCATCGGTATGTTACTTGCCCGAGATTCGATTGTCGGTATCTGCATACCTAGTTCAATCTCGTTACCCACAAGTCTCTTTACTCGTTCTGTAATACAAGATCACGTGGCTAACTCTTTAGTCACATTGCTTGCAAGCTTGTTGTGATGTTGTATTGCCGAGTGGGCCGTGATATACCTCGTCGTCACACGGAGTGACAAATCTCATTCTTGATCCATGCCAATAGACACCCTCGGAGACACATGTAGAGCACCTTTATAGTCACCAGTTACGTTGCAACGTTTGATACACATAAGATACTTCTCCGATGTCAGTGAGTTACACGACCTCATGGTCATCGAAGAGATACTTGACATGCAGAAAATGATAGCAATAAACTGACATGACCATATGATACGTTCATAGTTTGGGTCTTGTCCATCACATCATTCTTCTAATGATGTGATCCCGTTATCAAATGACAACTCAAGTCTATGGCCACGAAACCTTGACCATCTTTTGATTAACGAGCTAGTCCATCAGAGACTCACTAGGAACATTGTGTTTGTCTATGTATCCACACATGTACTTGATTTTCCAATCAATACAATTATAGTATGGATAATAAACGATTATCATGAATGAGGAAATATAATAATAACCAATTTATTATTGCCTCTAGGGCATATCTCCAATAAAAATATCATGTTTTGACCTTTTTACAAAAGTTGATCGATATCTGACCCTGCTTTGTAATAATTTTGTGATCTCCTACCGTCGGTATCCATGGTGGTAGGGTATAACAACTATTGTCCCTAGTGATAGGGTATAACTAGGCCCGGGCATAAAAACCGATGAACTGAACACCGAACCGAAACCGAAAAAACCAAATTTTCGGTTTTTCTCACTCACACAACCAAATTCGGTTTTTTGTTCTACTAACCGAATAGAGTTTAGTCGGTTCGGTATTATACCTGATCACCGAACAAATAACCGAAATAACATGGGGAGTCAGTCACGCGTCTAGTCAATTGTATGCAGCCGCGTGCATGTCCGGCCATGACTAAGAGCATGGTTAATAGTATAGTCAACTGCTGGCTATAAGCAGTCTTATAGCCCATCTTATAGCTAGTTTGTACAATAATTAGCTATAAAAGAGTACTACTTTTATCATATATGGCCCACCTTTCATTCTCACAAGGCACCTAGGAGCACGTTCTAGAGCTGGCTCTTCACGAAGAGCCTGCTTCCCTTCTCTCTCCTCTTCTCTCTCATCCAACTCAGCAAAAATATAGTATTTTAATCCTCACAGCCTCCTGACTATACCTTATTGTACTTGCTCTAACGGCCTATGGCCTGCGTGGAATGCGCAGCCAGCCAACCACGTTATAATAGTACAAGTAGCTTTTTTAGGGAGCCACGTTCTGTAGCTACAGGCATGGGCCGAGCATATTATTTCAAAGTCCATACCAACCTGACGTGCTTTTGTGGGCTAGTTAAATGTGCAATTGTCCATGCAAAAGGGATGGTGGTTTAGTCCCACCTCGACTAGCCATGCAGATGAGGACAAAGCGCTTAGCGATATAAGCAGTTGTTGAGACCAGAAGCACTCATACCGAGGCTAAACAAATTGTCTGTTCAGTATAAACTGAAACCGAACCGTACTGGTTGGTTAACCGAAATTTCGGTTAGCTTATTCTTAAAACTAATTTCGGTTTTCATCTTTGCTAACTGAATTAAAAAAAAGACCAAATAGCAGAAACCGAAATTTCGGTTTCTACCGAACGCCCAGGACTAGGTATAACAGTCTACAACCGATGTCCCTGACGGTAAAAAACTTATCCACATCAGCGCAATGAATCCTTACCCCCAAACAGATTGGCGGTATTACTATACAACCCTATCGCAGAGGTTCTCACGATAGATGCAAACACATACTGTATTCGATACTTAAATTTTTTTTACGATAGAGCATGCATTCCTACCGTCAGGATCCTCGACGTTAGGCTGTTATACCCTACCGTCATCGAGCCTTGTTGGAAAAGAATAGATTCTTTTAAAAAAAACTAGGGGGTCAACTTTCGTAAAAGAGTCAAAATACTAAGGGGGTGTTTGTTTACATGGGACTTTTGGGTGTATGGACTAAAAAAATCCCTTTTAGTCTCATCTAAACCAAACGAGAGGGACTTTTAGGGAGGGACTAAAAATGGGCATTTGAGACTAAAGAAAGAAGTCCCGAGTCTTTTTTAGGACTTTTTTGTACTTTTTGCAATAGTGTTATGCTTTTAACATGTCATTGAATAACATCTAGTCTATTAGTAGGGGTAACATGGTCTTTAACATGTCATTTAGTAACTTTTATTTTATGTTTAGTTTCTAAAACCAAATAAGTAAGGACTAGAGACTTTTTAATTAAGACTAAAAAAATCTTAGGACTTTTTAAACAAACATGCCTAAACTTGCCGGCCGGTGAATGATGATAGCACTTGCAGAAAAATAAACTATTGCACTGACAACACGGTCCACCCTGACCCCGCATCAGTCATTTCTATCTCTTTCTCCTCTGCTAAGTGGGTCCGGCGCTCTGTTTCACCGGCAGCGAGCCAGCAAGTCCCATCCATTGACCGGCGCCTTGTGTTGACCAGTCAGACCCCTCTATTCGTTTTTACTCCGTCGTCGTCTTCCCCCCATTCTCTCTTATCCCCCCCGCCGTTCTCCTCCCATTTTGTCGCCGCCTACCTGCCTCCCGCTTCCCCCGTCCCCGACTCCGACCACCTCCCGAAGGGGAGGGAGAAGTACGAGCTCCCGAAGCCCATGGCGCCCCTACTCGTTCGCATCGTCTGATCGACGCCTCCCCCGCTCCCTCTGCTCTCCTTCTACTCGGCACAAACGCGCACGCGGGGGGTGGGTAGGTGGGCCGCACCGCGGGGCTGGCACGGGCGGAGCCGGAGGCAGATCTGCGGGGTGGGAAAGGGAGGCGAGCGCGGGCCGGGATGAGGGGGGAGGCCAACGGAGGGGACCGGCGGCTGCGGGACGAGGATGGGGAGGAGGAGGAACCGCCGCAGCGGCAGGAGGAGGAGGAGAGGGCGGCGAAGCCGTCTTCTGGGCAGCAGCAGCAGCCCGCTGCCGCGGGGGCGGCGACGACCACGACGACGAGGAGCGTGGGGTACGTGGGGAAGCACCGCCTCTCCGCCGCCATCCAGCGCCTCGACCAGGAGCTCCAGTCACTCCAGGTACTTCCGGCTCCACCTCTCCGCACCCCCTCCTCCCCTCCCCCGTCCACCCGCCTTCTTAGCTCTAGGTTTATCAACATGCACGGACTGAATCGAGAGCCTGGTTCTGTACGATGACATTTCGTAGTATAACAACTCGGCAGTGCAAAAGAAAACGCGATCTAGATCTTGTAGAAGCCGTTTCTACAGGTAGGATCGACAAGCCTGGTTTGTTGCCATAGGTAGGGTTGTTCGAGTACATGACACCAAATAAGGAAAACGCATGCCCCTTGATTTCACGCATTTTTTCCCAATGTTGCTGATTGAAGAGTGAGAGCCAGAGTCACCCGATCTCTTTCTAATTGGAGGCGCCTTCTAATTGGTGATAGAGTAAAGTGAAGGTCCATGCCACTGTTAGGCAACACGCCTACACCTGTAATAGTAGCACTACCTTGTTTCCAGGGCATCTACAATGCCTTTTTTGTATACCTACTGCCCGTGAATCTGGATGTCCGCCACTCACCAATGCCGCCCATCCTAAGCCACACATGACATAGCTTGTGCACGGCATTAACAGAAGTAGCAGAGATGTGATGTCCTTGGTGAATGTTTGTTACCTATGTGTAGCACCGTGCATGTCCTATGTACCCCGATTCGTCAGGAGCTAACAGTTTGTGCTCTGTGCACGGAATAGGAATATTCGTAATTAAATAGAGTACTCCATAAATGTTTTTGTCCTTAGTAACTGAGTAGTGTGTAGTACCAAAGGAGCTTTTTATAGATATTACATATTTTGCCTCTGTTTCAGTATTATTTTCCCTAAACGACCTTCATTTGGACTTAATCACCCTACTGGCCCCTCCAAACAATTACCTGCACTTCTGCCCCCAGAGATATGGCGCCGTTTATATTGGCATTTTTTATGGGGGAGCGGGGCCGCTTCAATTGGTGTTTGTAGGTCGTGCCATTTTTGATGGCATATAAGGTTGGATACCGTTATCTAGGTGCCAAGGATCAGTTGGGGCCAGCGCTGCGGTATCTTATACTGACATATATACTCAATGTGTGATAGAAGCTGGTGCTAGCCTAGATAGTTGGCTGCTCCACAAACTGTACACTGGTCATGGGTTAGAATTCTCACTGGCCATGTGTCACTTTGGAGCAATCAACATGTATATATGTCTCGTTAATTTCCATTAACACATAAGAAGGCTATACTTGAGCTCAAGTAGCAAGCAAGTTTCCCCTTCGTGTAGGATTTTTTTTCTGAGTCACAGGGTACAAGGCCCTTGTTCCATTGCATTTTGCATGAAATAGCATACAGTGTACATCACCTTACCACAGAATTAACCATTGCTAACGCAGCACCTGAATTAATTCTATCCAAAACATTCAACAGCCACAGGCATTAACATGTCCTTTGTACCCTGATCTGTCAGGAGTTGACAGTTTGTGCTATGCGCACATAATAGGATTCTGCATAATTATCTAAAGTAATTCATAAATGTCTTTGTCCTTAGTAACTGAGTAGGCTGTAGTACCAAAGGAGCCTTTTATAGATATTACATCATTTACCTCCATTCCGGTATTATTTTTCCTAAATGGCCTTCGTTTAGGCTTTAACTACCCTACTGGCCCCTCCAAACACTTATTTGCACTTCTGCCCCCAGAGAAATGATGCCATTTATATTGGCAATTTTAGGGGGAGTGGCGCCACTTCGATTAGTGTTTCTAGGTTGCACCATCTTTCATGGCGTATAAGGTCAGACACCGTTATCTAGGTGCCGTTGGATCGGTGGGGCCGACGCTGTGGTATTGTATATTAATAGAGATAGTCAATGTGTGGTAGAAGCTGGTGCTAGCCTAGATGATTGGCTGCTCCGCAAACTGTACGTCGTGGGTTCAAATTCTCACCTCTGCGATGCTTCAGCTCAAGTAGGAAGCTGTTTTTTCTATTGTAGTTTTTTCTGAGCCACAGGGCCCAAGGCCCTCGTTTCATTGCATTGTGCATGAAACATCATATATTGTACAGCACCTTGCTACAAAATTAAACACTGCTGATGTAGAACCTGAAATAAATTCTATCCAAAACATTCAACAGCCACACATGTATAAACATGACCGCCCTGTAGGATTTATTACGCTCTATTTTATTCGCCCGGTCATCATGCCATAAATGGGCATACATACAAGGCACAGACACGCAAACTGGAGTCGTCCAGTGATGGGCTTGGTTACTTAGACACCAAAAGGGACCCAACAAAATCAACTGGAGAAAGAGGTACATTACATACAGATCTTCATGATGAAATAACGAGAAATACATTGGTAGTGTTGATTAATGATGCAGATGTTTCTCCCTGATCCCTGCCATCTTCACGGCTAAAGCAGAGTATCATCACACTTGGAGGACAAATTTGGCCACAAGCACGTCCCCCACTCAACAGTGTGTCGATGAGTCACAACTGCAGGGTCGACTATTCAAGAGTCGCTACCCCAGAACGACTCGTCGACTCAAAAACCCTGCTTAAAACACAAAGAAAATCGGAAAATAAGAAGCCTAGCCAGGAAGAAAATAAGAAAATCGGAACAGGGAATATAAAGATGCTAAAAGCCTAAAACAGCCAATCATCCACCTGTTTCGGACCTAGGACCGGTGGATAGCTAAAAGCCTAAAACAGCCAATCATCCACGCTAGCGGTGTCCTGTCTCGTGTGTCACGGTGGTGTACATATCTTGATATAGCGTATTGTAGCACCAGTTTTCTGACTCTGTTAATGCCTGCATGATGGCATCAAAGTGTAAAATAAGTGTTTGGAGGGGCCAGCAGGGTAATAAAGTCTAACGAACGTCATTTAGAAAAAATGATTCTCCTTTTCACACTTTGACCTGTCAAAGCATGCATATTTCTGCTGGACGGAGAGTTATCTGGAAGTTGTCTGTGTGATACTTTAAGGAAGTTGCTACTGAAACGTATAAATGTTGAAGTGTTTGCTATGATTGTCCACGTTGTCCCTGCCTTTTAGTTTCTATCTCTGGCACAAGAATCTTTTTTTTTTCCATTACCTCGTATCTACTCTCCTTTTACCATGAATAGATAACATAATTTTTTCCAGAAAGAATTCTAACCTCTAAATTCTTTTCCTCTCTTTAGTGGAACCTTGTATCTACTCTCCTTTATCATTCCTCTCTTCCATATTGGATTCTTCAAGGAGTTATGGCAGGCTGTGATCTTTACCCCATCATACCAACGATTTTTGCCCAGATTTTAGTGAGGTCCTGGAATTGGTCATCATAATGAATTTGTACCAATGTCCACCAGATTATGATCAGACTAATCTGGTCTGTTTTTCACAATCATGTTTCTTCACAGTATACCAATCAAAAACAAAAGAGGTTCGAAGATTCGGAAGTCACTCTTTCTGTTTACAGCCATGTTTATTTAGATGTTAGGCTAAAAGTAGTAACAAGTATGTTTACACTAGAGAGAGAAGACATATCCGCAGAGGAGTAGACATGTGCCGCTCCGGTAGCAAGAGGACAACCAACATGGCTTGTTTGGCGTTGTCTGCATGCCAAGAGTGCTCCAATGTCCAAACACCGCCGACCAACAGCAAGCCCCAACGGACACGCCACCGCAGACCCTATCACCACGCCGCCACCGCCAACTCCGAACTAGACACCTTACCACAAACAATGTGCTCCCATCAAGAGGTAAAATCTCCATAGTGATGCTTCCAACAAAGAAACAACGTGAAGGACACCGTCATCTCCGATCCAACAAGGCAGATCTTGGTTTTCACCCGGAGACCGAACTCGAAGACGAGAGAGGTGCAAGATCTCCTCGGTGAGGCCTTCAACAAGGAAACAACACCCACGGGCGTTGTTATCACCGGCCAAGAGCAAGACTTACGTCTGGAGAAATTGCATACCTACGTCGGGGATAGCACCCCGGACGCACCCACCAGCTGATCTGGAGCTGCCCCTCCTCACATCCAGACCGGAGCACGACGAAGCATCGACATCTGCACCACACGCCGCGGTCCGCACCACCACTCGCACCAGCCACGGGCCAGGAAGGGCCCAGATCTGGCCGGCCTCGCCCGCCGCCGCCGCCGCACACCTACCGGAGGCACGACGGAGGAGCGTCACCTCCAACCTCCACCACTACGCGTCGCAACCTGCCCATCCTCCTCTGGTCCGGACGGGCTTGGATTTGGCCGGACCGCAGCAGCCACCACCGCAACCTTGCCTCGGCGCTTCATCATCTCGAGCAAGGTTGTCGCACCAAGCCTTGATGGGCTCTCCACGTGTCGATGGCCAGCATCCCCGCCACCACACGGTCTTGGCTGAATCCAGCCCGAAATCCGGCTGCCACCTGACGAACGAGGCCAAGCCTCTGGAAGCCGTCGCACCGACAGAAGAACGCCTTGCTGCCGCCGTCCCCGAAGCCAGCTGGACTTTGCCGGGGAGCCCCATAGGGGGCAGCAAGGGGAGGGATGGGAGGCAGTGGTGGATTTAGGGTTTCCCCCGAGCCGCTAGAGGAGGTCGACACGGGGGTGGGAGTCAGACACGCCCGATCTCCAATACTAATTAGATGAACAAGGGTGTAACCATAATAACTGATCTAGCATCCTTTAGGGAAGAAGCTCAATTATAATTTTGATCATTAGCATTGCTACCCCACAGGTTGAAATAATGATCTCTGATGTATATTGCGTTTTGTGTACATGACGCAGGATGAATTGAATGAGCTTGAAACCATGGAACCTGCATCTGCGGCATGCCGAGAGTAAGTAATATCGAGTATTATCACATATGTTCGTGTTCCCCCTCGCCCTTATATTCCAGTTTGTGATTGTTTTTTCTCTTTGAGTAAGCCAGGGTGATCACTAGTACTGAAGGAAAGCCTGACCCGCTTCTTCCAATGTAAGTGCCACCACATCTTATTCTTGCTAGTACCTCACCCTACGAAATCTGACCGTATGAGCACACCCGCAGAGTGTAACACCGCCATGTTTTTGCAGCACAAGTAGCCCGGAGAACTCTTCATGGGACAGGTGGTTCCAGCGCGTGCGAAGCTCTCGCAGCAACAAATGGTGGCAATCCAAAGGCTCCGATTTCGCCTAGCTTTCACGGAAGCTGAGACAAGCTGTGTGCAGATTCAATCGCCCCTGATCCGTATGGTCCGTCGTTGGCCTGGCAACGGAATACAACCCAGTTTTCCTGAGAATTGTTATGTATGTAATCCCTAACAAAAACATGAATGTATCCTCATTAGTCCTGACGATTGCTGTTCAGAAAATAGTCCTGTAATTCATCTTCCTCAGGTGCTGACCAGCTATGTTTGATTCTTGTGGTCTTGGAGCAAAATGGTCCTGTACTTTGGGCAAGTTTGTTGACCTTGGAGCAAAATTTCTCATGTGCATCTTATTTTGTCGAAATTTGCTGAAGCACCGCATTTCGTGCGATTTCGTTACTTCTCTTTTTATATATATATATATATACTTTTCATGCATATAATATCTCAAAACATGGTTGTGTAAAATATTGGGTCCACCATCTCACACTGTTGCATGGGGACTGCATGTAAGACTACACCTGAGGCATCTCTCGCTGACATGTGGGACCAGCTTGCAGGGGTCAACTTGGATCATGTACCCGCAACAGCACAACAAGTCTCGACCCTCTCCCGTGAGGGCCATCATCCATCCACATCCAGTCTTCGGTTCTTCGCTCCTCGCCAACCTCAACCTGCCATGGCCTCCACCGTGGCCTTCACCCCCGCCGTCGCCGTCGCCGTCGTCGGCGCCAATGTGCAGCACGCTCGGAGGACCTCTTCGCTGCGGCCCGTCCCGAGAGCCAGGCCCGTGGCTGCGAGGGCCAGCGCCGAGAGGGACGGCGCCGCGGCGGTCGTCCAGGCGCGGTCGGGGAGGACCATCGAGGAGTGCGAGGCGGACGCCGTCGCCGGGAAGTTCCCCGCCGCGCCGCCGCCGACCAGGCCGCAGGCCCCCAGCGGCACCCCGGAGATCAGGCCCCTCGTACGTGACGACATCCCCTCTCATCCGGGCACCTGACCAACGAGTTCCAGGTTTCAATCGCTGTGCTGAATTGTGCGTTTGTTTGACGTGTGTGCAGGACATGGCGAAGCGCCCTCGCCGGAACCGGAGGTCGCCGGCGCTCCGGGCAGCGTTCCAGGAGACCAGCATTACCCCCGCGAACCTCGTCCTCCCCCTGTTCATCCATGAAGGTCGGTGATTGGGATACTGGAACATGGTTGGTGCAACCGCGCAAGCATAACTGAGATTGGTGGGTTACAGTTTGGCTCATTGGTAGTATTTTGGTACTGATGTGCAGGTGAAGAAGACACTCCCATTGGAGCTATGCCTGGGTGCTTCAGGCTTGGATGGAGGCACGGGCTTCTGGAAGAGGTACCGAGCTCACCGCAATTTACATGATTTGGTGCCCTGAATCATGATACATTAGGTGACGAGTAAGGACATTGCTGTCCATATATTCAGCTTCAACATCACCATACCAGAAACAATGCACGTGTATCCATAATTCCATATTACAATGATAGTTAGTAATGCGCTGAAAAAATAGTAACTATTGGCATATCTCTTTTTCTAGGCTTAGTTAGCTACATCTGTCTTCAGACACATTTGTGACCGAAGAAAACAGTTCTGTTGAGCTGCTATTTTCACAGGTTTACAAGTCACGGGATGTTGGTGTTAACAGCTTTGTGCTATTCCCGAAGGTTCCTGATGGATTAAAGGTCTTGCCAGAAACATAAATTCTTTTCGTCTAATTGAATTGCGTCGGCTTTATGGAATAATATTGCCTTCCTTGTCCATCAGACTCAAACAGGAGATGAGGCATATAATGATAATGGTTTAGTGCCTCGAACAATCCGTTTGCTCAAGGATAAATACCCTGACATTGTGAGTCATGTGTTTCATTTGAACAGTCATTGTTTCATTACATCATTTATGCTAAATGCTAACATGTTCGATTCCCATCATACTACTCGTTTAGGTTATCTACACTGATGTTGCTTTGGATCCATATTCTTCTGATGGTCATGATGGCATTGTGAGAGAAGATGGTCAGAATTTATTCCTTGCAGATTTGCTCTCAGAGTTCATTGCGGTAGTGATATCTTGAGAAGTTTATTTGAGATATTAATCATATTAATGCTACTGCTGTACTGTCGTACCTATTAAAAAAAACTCCATTATCAAATTCTATTCAGACCAGTAACTGACCTGATTTAGAAGAATGATGATAAAAAAAACTGTGTACCCCTTTCTGTTCATGCTTGAGTTTCACTATTAGAGTATCCCTTGTTCACTCTGGGCCTCAGCCTCTTTTTTTTTTTGGATTGTGTTGGATGATTTTTATTGGAGATGGCAGTTTTTACATTTTACATCGTAGTTTGTGGGATTGATATTGATTTATGTTTTCTGAATCAAGCAGCTTTGGTGGACTTTATGTGACTGATAGATGAGTTCGATGAACGTTCAATTGGCCTGATGCTGTTTGTTTAAAAATGAAAGATAGAACATTGATATGTTACTTTTAAACTTGTACATTTAAAGAAAAAGACAGTTGTAGTTTCACCCGTTTGCATATGAGATGAGGACATTAATTTCCATGACTAATATATTTGCATGTTGAGTCACTTGGATGTGTATTCCATTTTAGTATTTCGTATCAACAAATGTACATTGGCACAAATATCTTCTTTTTCTCTCGTTAAATTGTATTTATGGATAGGCATGCTTCCACCTAATTGTTGGCCTTTATCCCATTCCAGGAGTCATCATGAACGATGAAACAGTTCATCAGCTGTGCAAGCAGGCAGTTTCCCAGGTTCCCTTTCTGGAATCTACCTTGTAGTCATGCCTTAGTATATTTTTGAAAACAAACTTATAGGAAATGTTGCTGTTGCTAAATAGGCTCGAGCTGGTGCTGATGTTGTCAGTCCTAGTGACATGATGGATGGTCGTGTTGGGGCGATTCGGGCTGCATTAGATGCAGAGGGTTTCCATGATGTCTCCATCATGTCCTACACTGCAAAGTACACATCTATCCCGAAATAGAACCTATTGTCATCTTATTATCTGATAATTTCCTCTCTCCTGCATTTTAAAATGCAAGTGCGATGGCATGTATGATGTACGTGATATGTGACTGCAGGTATGCTAGTTCGTTTTATGGTCCATTCCGTGAAGCTTTGGATTCAAATCCACGATTTGGAGACAAGAAGACGTATGTACCTAACCTTAAAGTTCGTAGTTTCATCCAGTGTACAATTTAAAATCATTATATCTAAGTGACCTAGTACACGTTCTGTCGATTCTTAAGTTATCAGATGAACCCAGCCAACTACAGAGAAGCCCTTATAGAAACTGCAGCAGATGAGGCAGAAGGAGCTGATATTCTTCTGGTAATTCCGTTACTGTGTACACAGGGTGCCAGATTATCAAAGTCCTTACGCTTCATTGCTTGTGTCATGTACTAAGAGCCATGTTGACATATGGCAGGTGAAACCCGGATTACCATACCTTGATATTATCCGACTTCTACGGGATAATTCAGCCTTGCCAATTGCTGCATACCAGGTTAATTTGCAATCTTTTTACCTGCAACTGTATCTTCCATATTTCACCCGAAAGTAGAAACTATTTTCTTGCCGTTAGTGCAAAGTTATCAATAAAGCCATTTTCAGGGCTATATGTTTTTTTCCCTGAAGAGGGGATATCTTCGGCCTTCAGGGTCACATTGTACTGCATAATACAGTCTGCTAATTGCTGCGCACAAAGATTTATCTTGTTGTTGTCTCTTTACCCAAAGTTAGATTTAGCTTGATGATGTTTAACATTAACAAAGCACTGGCGGACAAATGGTCTTCAGCAATAAGCAAATCTAGGCATTTTTCGATATGGTTTTCTCATAAATAGATTTTGGCCTTCCCTTGAACCCTGTCCATGTCTATAACACCACCCCTGGGAATCCCCTTGAACGTGTCAATTCTCACGTTCCCCAATGCATATTGCCTGCTCGGACATTAACGTCCGTACTAATCATTTGAGATGTACCACTCTGTTAAAAAGATCAATGTCACCTTGTTTGTAACCGCATGACGCTTGCCGTCTTCAGGTGTCAGGCGAGTACTCGATGATCAAGGCCGGCGGCGTGCTGAAGATGGTGGACGAGGAGAAGGTGATGATGGAGTCGCTGCTGTGCCTCCGGCGCGCCGGCGCCGACATCATCCTCACCTACTTCGCCCGCCAGGCCGCCAACGTCCTCTGCGGCACCAAGCGGCCGTAGCTCATCACGGAAGTCAGTTTCTTGTAGTGGTACCATGGCCATGGCGTATCACTGCATTGCAGAGCGTGGAGGCTTATCCAGTGGTGCGGCGCGGCCATGCTCTCCGGTAGATGGAGGTTTATTACTGGCTTCGGTTCGGTGTAATTAACGAGGCTTTGTCCTGAGTACATTATTTTCACTCAGTTTTAGACAGTTATTAATCGACTAACTGATTTTTTGAGGGGGGTTTTAGAACTGATGAGAGGTTTGCAATAAGGAGACGCTCGTTCGTGATCACTGACAGACGGGCCTGGCAGGCATGCCTGCGTGGGCTGTGCCGCCGGGTTACACGCATGCGTCAGCTTGACGTTCCGGTGACATCACCGTCTCTTTTTTTTTAATTGCACGCGACCTGGGGGCACCGTCCCCCTGCCCCCACTGAGTGCTCTGCTTCCATATTGTCTCTGGTATTCACACACGCACAACGGCACAACCCCTGCAGCGCATACAATAGCACAAGCACATCCAGAACCAGACAGCATCTGCACAATCACCGCTCCTATCATTAATTTTCACACTGGCTCGTTTTTACTCTGAACTCAACTTTATACTAAATTTAGTATAAAGTTGAGTCATTTATTTTAGGAAAGAGAGAGTAGAACCATTTCACACTGCCTGCTAGGAGGAGTAGTACTGCGCTATATTTTCCTCGCAGAAATGAAAATATAATCTCAGCTCTCAGCTCTCCTCGTTTCTTGTTTGACTATTTTCATGCCATGTGTTTGGTTAACCGAACACACATGCCTCCTATGTCGTGCACTCGTATTCTTGCCACCATTTGCTTCATCAACAGATCAAAATGCCCGGATACACTTGTTGAGAAGTACTGTAGCTAAGATGGTTGTCGCTACGGGCCGGGATCGCCAGATCAGATCATGAGAGCAAGGGCAGGTCAACACTAGTTGTTGTTGAGGCGGACCCAGTTGACCCAAGGCCCCCCAAACCAACACCCGGTCACTGGACACTGGCTCACTGCTTGCTTTCTTCTTCTTTACTAGCATTTGGCAAATGGCAGGTCATGACCAAATCCAAATGTGTATTTTGCTCCGTTGGACATGTATCTTTTTTCCTACCCATCGAACTACACATTTCCTTTCGGAATCCCATCTGAAAACACGTGTTACTGCATGTTTACAAGATGTCCGTACTACTGTACAACTTATTAGTGTTATTTTTTCTTGGATCTGCCGCCGCCCCACGATGATGCCCAGCAGGCAGCACTGCAGCAGCACCCACCAGCCACTTCCTCGCCATTCACAGTCTCGCTCGCTCGCTCAGTCGGCCATTGTGCGTCTCCTTCCTCGCCTGTGTGTGGTGTGGATCCCATCCCATGGATCGATCGGCACCGACAGCGACACGACTTGTCCCTACCCCGGCTGCCTAGCCTAGCTCTTGGCGCGTCGCCAATGGCCAATGCCGTCTACCCATGCGTGATGTGGCCGTGCCGGGCCCACCATGCACGTACGTACCTTGTCCTCTTCCCCCTCCCCCCCACGACAAGTACAACAACAACAAGGTGGTGGACGGACGGATGGAATCATCATGGAATGGATGTCTGATCTATTGCAGCACGCATCGCCCCGCCCAGCTGCGTGAGCCCGGAAAATACCATGGCCTTTTCATGTGCAGCAGTTGTGATGACTGATGAGGTAGGGAGCAGACCAACCCGTGTGGCGGTGTGCGACCCGCACCTGCGCCTGCCTGCTCCCCCGCAAGCACCGCATTCTCATCTTGATCCAATTCCTCTTTCGAACGGGGAGCATTTCGATCTGAAGGAACGAACAAGGAGAAAGAGCAAATTGATGCCCAACATTCTCCATATCATTTTCATCGCTGCCTTGTCCTCTACGAGCAATCAACCCATTTCCAGTTTGGGAAGCACAGTTTTGATCATCGATCGTGATGTAATAGGCTCATTGATTACACATCCAAATTAATTTAATAAATCCGGGCAGAAAGAATACATAGGAGGGGGCCTCTTTCAACTCCATCCGATCTCTGTAAGATCGTGGATCAAACACTCGTCGCAACAAATTAAGAAGAAGGAAGAAGAGATGGAAAAACCCAAGGTGGAAAAAATACTACTGGCAATGGCAGTCCATGGCAGAGGGAGGTGAGGTATTATACTGGCGGCGGTGCGGTGTGTTGGCTGCTCCGGCGATGGACCAGGAAGAGTTAGTTGTACGGCTTCATCGGCGGCGGCGGCGACCCGTATGCCACGCCGTACACCGGCGGGAACGGCGTCGGCGTCGGCGTCGGGTGCCCGTGCCCGTGGTCGCCGGTGCTGCTGCCCTTGGACGGCGGCGCGCAGTGCTCGGGCGTGGACGGCGTTGTTGGCCCCGACGGGGAAGACGGTGTGCCTGGGTGCGTCTGTGATGGAGGCGTGGTCGATGGGGTCCCTGACGAGTGGGGAGGCAGCGCGTAGCCGGGGTACTCCGTGGGCGGCGACGGCGGCTGGTGGCTGCCGGAGGAAGGTGGCGTCGAGCCGGAGGGCGTCGTGGGGCCGTACGAGCCCGGGGGCGGCGCGTACCGGCCGTCTGGCTTGTCGGCCGAGGTCGGGGGAGGCGGCGCGTGGCCTCCTACTGGCGTCGGGGTGCCTGACGAAGGAGACGGGTACGACGGGGTCCCCGGCGTGCTCTGCGGCGGTGAGTGGGATGATGGGGTGCTGGAGCTGGACGGAGGCGTCGGGTACGACGGCGTGGTTGAGCCTGGTGGCGATGGCGTGGAGGATCCCTGGGGCGGCGAGTGGTATGACGGGGTGCTGGAGCTCGACGGAGGCGTCGGGTACGACGGCGTGGTTGAGCCTGGTGACGATGGCGTGGTCGATCCCTGGGGCGGCGAGTGGTACGACGGGGTGCTGGAGCTGGACGGTGGCGTGGGGTACGACGGCGTGGTTGAGCCTGGTGGCGATGGCGTGGTGGATCCCTGAGGCGGCGAGTGGTACGACGGGGTACTGGAGCTGGACGGTGGTGTCGGGTACGACGGCGTGGTTGAGCCTGGTGGCGATGGCGTGGTGGATCCCTGAGGTGGCGAGTGGTAGGACGGGGTGGTGGATCCCTGATGCGGCGAGGGGTATGACGGCGTGCCGGAGCCCTTGGGAGGCGAGTGGGACGACGGAGTGGTCGTGCTTGACGGCGGCGACGGGTACGACGGGCCGGAAGGCTTGCCACCACCGGGCGCGGGAGTGGCAGGAGTGTACGCCGAGAACTGGCATTGCGCCTTGCTGCAGTCGAACGGGTGGGAGGCTGCGGCGGCGCACTGAGCCGGCGGGCGCTGTGCGGGCGCGCCGGAGATGCAGTTCCACGCGCCGTCGGCGGTGGCCTGCTTGCAGCTCGGGCGCGAGGTGATGAAGTTGTCGGTGTAGGTGAAGTTCTTGAGCCCGGCGAGGCCGCAGACGGCGGCCGGCACGGCGCCCTCGAAGAGGTTCCCGGCGACGACGAGCTCCTCGACGGCGGCCATCCCGCCGATGGCCGCGGGGAGCGCCCCCTGTAGCCGGTTCCCGCTGACATCAAACACCGTCACCTTCTTGAGCAGCCCGACCTGCGGCGGGATGCAGCCGGTGAGCTGGTCGTCGATGAGCACGATCTCGTTGAGCGTCTCCGCCATCTTCCCGATGGAGGGCGGGATGCACCCGCCGAGCCTGTTGTGCGCGAGCACGACGACGGAGGCCGGCGAGTTGCCGAGGTTGGCGGGGATGGGGCGACGCAGGCGGTTGGAGTTGAGGAAGATGGCGTCGAGCGGGCGGTCGAAGAGCGCGGGCGGGATGGCGCCCTCGAAGTCGTTGAAGCGGAGGTCGAGGTACTTCAAGGACGGCAGCGCGAGCACCACCTCCGGGAAGGCACCGACGAAGCGGTTGTTGCTGAGGTCGAGCTCGTGGAGGAGGCGCAGGCGGCGGAAGGTGTCCGGCACCACCCCGCAGAAGCGGTTGGAGTTGAGGTGGAGCAGCGCCAGGTCCGGGAGGCCGAGCGGGAGGGAGGCGGGAAGGTAGCCCGCGATGTCGGCGTGGTTGAGGTCGATCCCGGCCACGGTCACCGCGCCGTAGGCGGAGGGGGCCGGCGCGCAGTAGACGCCGGTGTAGGCGCACACGTCGGGGCCTTGCCAGTTGGCGGTGAAGTTGGACGGGTCGGAGAAGATGGCCGTCTGCTTCCAGGCCTGCAGCGCGGCGTAGGCGGCCCGCAGCCGCGGGTTGGGGAACGGCCACGACGCCGGCGCGTCGAAGCGGGTGGCCAGCGACGCCGCGTACTGCTCCGGCACGTTGCCCTCCTGCTGCGCCGCCGCTGTGCCGGCCAGCGCCAGCAGCAGCAGCAGGAGCGGCGGCGGCATGCCGCGCCGGATCATGGTTGGCTTGGGCTGTGATCTGGGAAGGATGGGGAATGTAGGTGGATGCAAGCAAGGGAGGCGAGCTGACGGCGAGGGTGAGGGAGGTCGGGATCACGGAGGAGGGGAGGGAGAGATGAACAAGTGGGGGAGCGTGGTGATGAGGTGTGAGGGCAGTGGCATTCAGGGCGGGTCACATGGGACGAGAGGGAGTGATCACATGGGGCAGCTGCTACGAACTATGATATGATGCTGCGACGACGCGGCTCGTGGATGACGGCTGGCCTGGCTGGCTGGCGCGGCGTCGGTCGCCGGGAAGGGAAAAACGGGCCGCGTTTTAACGTGTGGGGTTCCGCAGATTTTTGTTCACTACCACTCAAAATAGTATTTTTCTGGATTGATGAGAGCAACTCCAACAGCCCGACCGAAACGGACGGTGATTTTATTTGTTTTTCGTTTATTTAGATCGTGGGTTGGTTTTGTGTCGTTCGATTTATAATTTGGGTCGGCAACGCGTTAAACGCATCGATCCATATTTGTCCGCGTGTCCGGTTGGCCGTCGATTTTTAACAAATACAAACATTTTGCATATTCTTCAAAAGCAAATGATATAACATAGTTTCACAACTGAAAATAAAATATAGGAAAGTTTTGCAAGCCCAATAATAATTAAGTTGTCTACAAGATACACATATTGATTGCCAACATGATCCCACATGTGCTCAACCAGATCATCTTGCAACTGAATATGAGTTTCCAAATCACGCATTTCATGATGAAATTGGGTGAACTGTGCAAAGGATGCCCGCTTCTCCGCCATGCTGAGGCACCACATTGTCACCCTGAAACTCAAACCCTTGATCGTGGAGACGTTCCGGACGCTCATCTTCTACGATCATATTGGGCATGATCACAGAAGCAGCCATCACTTCACACAACTTCTTGGTGCTCCAAGTTCTAGCAAGATACCGAACTATGCCCCATTGAGATTGCAGAACACCAAAGGCATGCTCGACATCCTTCTTAGCACCCTCTTGCTTTTGGGGAAATCTTTTCCTCTTCTCTCCGACAGGGTTGGAGGTTGTCTTCACAATAGTGGACCACCGTGGATAGATTCCGTCAGCTAGATAGTATCATTTGTTGTAGTTGTGACCATTGATGTTAACATTGACCGGCGGGCTGTTGCCTTCAACAAGCCTTGCAAACAGAGACGGTGTTTGAAGCACGTTGATATCATTGTGTGATCTGGCCATGCCAAAGAAGCAATGCCAGATCCAGATATCTTGAGAGGCCACGACCTCAAGTATGACAGTGCAAGCCTTGACATGGCCCTTGTATTGGCCTTGCCAAGCAGAAGGGCAGTTCTTCCATACCTAGTGCATGCAGTCTATGATGTCAAGCATCCTTGGGAAGCCCCGACTGGCATTGGTCGCCAACAATCGGGCTGTGTGTGCAACAGTCGGCTCTCTCAAGTACTCAAGGCCAAATACTTCAATCACAACCTTACGGAATCTGTACAACGACTCTAGGCACGTAGACTCACTCATACGGATGTACTCATCGATAAGATCACCAGGTATTCCATAAGCAAGCATCCGGATGGATGCAGTGCATTTATGATAAGATGAGAAGCCAATCTTTCCAATGGCATCCTCTTTGCACTCGAAGTAGTCATCGTATCCGACCACCCCCTCTCGAATCCGGTTGAAAACATGCCTAGCCATAAGGAAACGACATCGGAATTTCTCATGTTTGAACAATGGATTGTGTCGTCGTTCTCTCACGACAGATGCCATGGGGTGTCTAATCGTAGGTGGTTGGGACTGAAATGACGCCGTCGGGCTCCGGAGACGGGATTGGGAACGAGCGATGCGAGACACACGAAGTACCCAGGTCCGGGGCCCTCCGTGGGAGGTAACACCCCTAGTCCTGCTTGAGTTGGTTGATGATCCGGCTTGGGATACCATATGCTCCTAGAGCTGTATGCGGGAGGAAGAAGAAGGAGCTAGGAGCTATATTTTCCCCTCCTATGTGTGTGTGAGTGTGTGATCGGTCAACCCCTGCATGAGGGGGGGGGGGCAGGGGGTTTTATAGGCCAACCCCTGGCTTACAATAGCGATAGAAGGTACTAGGGGGACCCGAGTGGCAGCCTCGGGAGCCAGCCAGGGGGCCCACTGGCTGTACAAGTCTTGTCTCAAGTGGGGGCCCGCCGGCTGCTGGGTCCCGCCTGGTGGTGGGGCCCGCCGGCCAAGCATCGCCATTGGTTCATGCTTGCTACGTGGTGGCGTGCGCCGCGTTATGCGCGTCGCCTTGCGTAGCCGGCTTCGGTCATCGTACGGCCGGCTGCATTGTAGACCACGTCGGGGTAGGTAATGGAGTGGACAGGGGCGTGCTCGTCACTGTGCCGTCTCGGTTGGCCGCAGTCGGCAATGATCAGTGGCACGTCCCCTCCACTATAGCCTCACTTCAGTCTGGTCAGCGGTACTTGCAGCACTGTAGTTGTACCTTTGGTGATGATGGCACTGACGCGGTTCGTCAGGGTGATGTGACTAGGGTTGTGTGACAGCCCGATGCCG
The DNA here is from genome assembly GCF_904849725.1 of Hordeum vulgare subsp. vulgare. Classification (NCBI taxonomy): domain Eukaryota; kingdom Viridiplantae; phylum Streptophyta; class Magnoliopsida; order Poales; family Poaceae; genus Hordeum; species Hordeum vulgare. Next base: position 50,678,379 of record NC_058523.1, read on the forward strand.
ACGTTCCAGAAGATTCCCTTTCCTTTCCGTTTTCGTCGTGTGATTTATTTTATTTGTCGCATCATCATCGCATCATGCGCATCATCTGCATCACATCGGCATCTTCGTGCCGCCAGTTTTCAAAACTTGCATCCGTTAGTAGTTGCCGGTTCTTGTCGTTGCCCGTTCTGAGCCCGACCGCACACGCACGCGCCCGCGGCACCGTCGAAACCCTGTTTTTAAAGTGCGTTTAAAACTTTCTCTGATCGGGTTGGGATTTGACGTGCGGTGTTATTTTATTATAGCTAGGCCGCCTGTCGAATTTCGTCGCGATCGGAGTCCGTCTCGTACCCGAACGGTCGACCGTAGCGGCACCGTATTCGGTCCACCGACGGACGTCTGTCGGTGTTTTTAAAAATTCGTTGCCGCGCCGCCCGTTTTCCCTCTCATCTCCGGATATCCCCTCTACACGGCCGCGTACCCATTCCCGCGTTCGGAATCGTCCGAATCCGACCGCACGGTTGGATCCGGAACGAAATTCCGGCTAACATAGCCCCCCGTTTGTCTATAAATAGACCCTCCTCCTAATTTTGGACAACCAACCCCTCTGCCTCGAAAACCGTGCCCTCACCTAACCCTAGCGCAGCCTCCCACCTCTCTCTCCCACCTCCAGCCGCCGGGCCCGCCCGAGCCCGGGTCAGGCCCGCCGGAGCCCATCTCGGCCCGAGGCTAACCCTAGCCCGAGCTCCCGCGCCTTCGCCGTCGTCCGCCGCCTCCTGCCCGCAGCAGCCCGAGCTGCCGTGCCCCGCGCCTCCGGCGACGCCCGCCGGCCGTCCCGTTCGCCTCCCGTCGCCTGCTCGCAGCGCGAAGCTCTCCTCGCCGGAGACCTGCAGCACCGGCCCGCAGCCGCCGCCATGGCCGCCGCCCCACGCCGTGCCTCGGCTCCCCGCCGGCCTCCCGCGCCAGATCCGGCCGGCCTACGCCGGAACCGGCCGCCTGCACCGACCGTCGGAGGCGCCCGCCTCCATCCCCGCCGATGCCTGCTGCCGTCGTGTTCTTCGCCGCCGCAGCTGCCTGTGGCTCCCGCTCGGGAGGAGCCCGACGGGAGTTGCTGTACGCTCGCCAACCCCAGCGTGGGCCGCTCCTGCGCCAGCAGCCCAGGGCGCCAGCTCCTGCCTGAGCCGGCCCAGCTGGGACGGCCCAGACGCCCCTCTGCCGATCCAGGCCAGCAGCGCCCTCGCCCCGCGTGGGCCTTGATTGCTCCAGCAGCCGAGCCGGCCTGCCTCTCCACCAAACGGGCCGGCCCAAAGTGAGCCAACACCCGAGCCTTCTTTTTTTTGCACAATGCGGTGTTAATTTATCTTGCGCCCCGTTAGGCCCATTAGTATATCAGGTTATTTTTCGGAATTAATAAGTTCCAAAAAAATAGATGGTTATTAGATCGTCCGTAGATTATTATCCGTAAGTCGGATTGAAACGTGTAGCATATGGATTTGGTGTAGAATTTCGTGTAGAATACGATCTAGCAACTTGCATATATTATTTGACATTGTTTGACGTATCGTATGCATGGATTTACGTGCTGTCTCAATAGGAAAGTGCCCGCATTTATTTTCCACGCGTGTTTGAATTGCTCGAATGCCATGATAGAAATGTCCATGGTTTAGGAACCTATTTTCCATGCATTTTAGAGCGGTCATAGGTATTTTTGCATGTATGGGTTGTCGGTAGTTTATTTTCCCGTATCTAGATGTTTATCTCGCATTTTTGTGTGGCTTTATTTTGTGTTGCAAACCCCACTTATTTTATATGTTTCCGGGGTAGAAAAATCCCATGGATTTTTTTGTGCAATTAGTTTTAGCTTTCGAGTAAGTTAGTTCGCGAGATATTTTGCTATGTTGCCCTTTTGATTAATTCATAGGATTTATTCCGTGCGTCGTTTGACGGAGTTGTCAACTAGAGAGTTGATCTTGGATGTTTTGTTTAGCCCCTGGTGTTTTTGGTTGCAATAGATATGCATGTTTAGGTGTGTTTTGCTTGCTCTCAAGTTGCTAGAAATAGTGCTATTTTAGAGGAGCTGAAATATTTCTAAGTCTGGAATCTGTTATATTTTGTTGCTGTCTTGTCTTGCTTGCATCTTGTGATCTGTAGCTCTTTTGAGGTTGGTCCAATGGAGTTAGTTGTACCCCTTGTGTTTATCTAGCATGCTGTAAATTTTCATGCCATTTGGAGCCCTGTAGCTTATGGTTTTGCTGCTGTCAATATGCCTTCAGGCTGAAAACTGCACTTTCATGAGGTGTTATTTTCACTAAGTCTGAAATAGTGTGTGGGAAGCCATTTTGTGTCTTCTTTTCCTAGTGCTCCTTGCTGCCATGCTAGTTGTTGTTAGTTGCTTGTAGTAGTGCTTCTTTCCCTTTTCCGAGCCATGCCTTGCTTGAGCATATCGGAGTTGTGTATCCGTAGTTGTGGGGCGTAGAAGAAGCTATGTGGCTGTTTTTGGCAGATTGTAGTGAATTCTTGTTTTGCTCGTAGTTTTTGAACCGTAGCTTCGTTTTGATCGTGTCCTACATGAAACTTGCTTAGAATCTCGTGTAGTTTCATTTTCTCTTGCTGTTTGTATGTGTTGAAGTGCTCGTAGCCGCCGTTGCACACATTTTTGCATTCATGCCATCATATCTTGCGGTGCTTATATCTTTTGAACCGTAGCTCCATTGGAGATGTTCTTTATGTGTAGATTGCTTGCCTTGACGCGTAGAATCACGTGAACCTATTTGTTTTTCTGTTTAACAACTAATTAAAGGTGTTAATTCAGACCTGGACAGAATTGTAAATTAACATGTGAGGTCGTTTCGGAGGTGCTATATGTCATTTCCGACCTCATTTAAAATGCCTACATAGGTAGTTTAACTTCCGCTTCACCTCTTGCATGTTTGACAACATTAATATTGCCATGTAGATAACCGGGAGTGAACTAAATAATTAACGTGGAGTTTCGTCAATATGCAACTCGTGCATATTGAACTTCACTTAATGTGTAGTGTTTGATTGTGTGATTTGTCATGCCGTGACTTGCATGTATTCAATAGCTCATGCATCATATGTGTTGTGCATCGTGTGGTGAATTTCGTGTGTTGATTTGTGTTTCCGGTTTGCTTCGTCTCGCTAGAGTTCCGCAGCGTGCCGGATTGTGAGGACCCGTTCGACTACGTCGGTTCGTCTGCTTCACGGAGGCATTCTTCTTCCAAGCGGGATCTCAGGCAAGATGATCATTTCCGCAGATACCATTACTATCATTGCCATGCTAGTTTATCGCTTCTATCATTTATGTCTTGTTGCCTACCACCTGTTAAATATCAGCCTCTCAACAATGCCATGATACCTTCAACCTGTTCGACCTAGCAAACCACTGATTGGCTATGTTACCGCTTGCTTAATCCTGTTGATAGCGTTGCTAGTTGCAGGTGCAGTTGCTTCCATGTGAAAACATGGGTTCCTTGTTATATCACCATAATTAAATGCTATTTAATTTAATGCACCTATATACTTGGTAAAAGGTGGAAGGCTCGGCCTTTCTATCCTGGTGTTTTGTTCCACCTTTGCCCCCTTAGTTTCCAGCTACCGGTGTTATGTTCCATAATCGAGTGCTCCTAACACGATCGGGGTTGTTATGGGGACCCCCTTGATAACTCGTTTTAGATTAAAGCTGGTCTGGCAAGGCCCAACTTTGGTTCTACATTTGCCCAACATAATAATTTTGATAAATTGAAATGCATAGGGAGTTAGCGCTACCCGAGGAGTAATTTTACATAAACAGGGGGGCTAGTGCTGATGGTGTTGGTCCCAAACGGTCTGCCTGCGGGGCCACCGCGAGGAAACTCGAGGTTTGGCACTCGTAGCTAGTTCCATCCGTCGTGTCCTGAGAACGAGATACGCGGCTCCTATCGGGTACGTCGACACGTCGGGCGGCCTTGCTGGATTAGTTTTACCTTTGACGAGATATCTTGTGCATCGGGATTCCGGTGATGCTTTGGGTAATCTCAGAGTTGAGGTTTTCCACTAGGGAATCCGACGAGATCGCGAGCTTCGTGATTGACGATTTCTATGCGGCTTGTGGTAATTTGTGATGGACTAGTTGGAGCACTCCTGCAGGGTTAAATCTTTCGGAAAGCCGTGCCCGCGGTTATGTGGCAACGTGGAAACTTTGTTTAACACTGGTTCTAGATAACTTGAAGTTAACTTAATTAAAACATGCCAACTGTGTGCGTAACCGTGACTGTCTCTTTCGTGAGTTCTTTCTCCGATCGAGGACACAATGGGGTTATGTCTGACGTAGGTAGGTGTTCAGGATCATTCATTTGATCATCTGTAGTGACGTACGTTATGCGTAGATCACCCCCCTCTTTATTCTTGTACTCGTAAGTTTAGCCACCAAATATATGCTTAGCCGTTGCTGCAACCTCACCACTTAACCATACCTCACCCATTAAGCTTTGCTAGTCTTGATACCTTTGGAAATGAGATTGCTGAGTCCCCTGTGGCTCACAGATTACTACAACACCAGCTGCAGGTACATGTAGAGGTTTCTCGACGCGAGCGCGTTGATTGTTCCTTTGGAGTTGCTTCTTCTTCTTCTTCTTCATCGATCTAGGATGGGTTCGAGGCCGGCAGCCTGGGATAGCAAGGATGGACGTCGTTCTTCTTTTGTCGTTTGTTTTCGTCCGTAGTCGGACCCTGCTCTTACTCTTGATGATTATGTAATGTACTGATGTGACTCTGATGTAGCTTGTGGCGAGTGTAAGCCAACTCTGTATATATATCTCTTCTTTTCAGTACATGTACTTGTAACGATATCCATTCTTGCGACACGACGAGCTGCGCTTCTATCCCTGACAAGGCCTTCGTGCCAAATTTAGGATAGGGTCGCATCTTGGGCGTGACAAGTTGGTATCAGAGCAAGGACCGACCTAGGAGCCCCCTTGATTGATCGAACTTGGCCGAGTCGAGTCTAGTGAAAAACTATTTGAGTCTTAGTTATATATCGGAGAGTAGGATTCTTTTTTCTCCTCTTCTATGCTCTGGTGAGGAATCTTGGCGTAATAATTTACTCTACTCCTCTTCCCACTCAAATTTTTTTTAGGATCACGCGGATATTTTTGGAATCTATATGATGCCGATGTGACGGAGTTCTGTCTTGGTGCCTCCTATCTGACTTGATTTTCTTCCGGGGAGTTGAGCTCCAGGGGATTCTTGAGCACATCGTTATCATTCAGATTTCTTAGTATCTAAGAATGAGGGATGTTCGTAATTGCTTCAATACTAGTAGTGGCGAGATAACCCCGATATCCCTAGTACTGGTGCAGATTGTTCGGGAGTACTGCCATACTTTGTATCGTTGTGATCACGAGGGTCTGTTGTAGATGAAGGTCCGAGATTCTGGTTGTGTGTTGACGGATGTGATACAGGTGACGGGTTAGTATAGGAGTTGTGTGATATTACTCCTTGTATCCGTGTACCAGATTGCATGATCAGATATTTCGGGAATTCATAGGTGGGAATTCAGGTAGTTGCTTATAGGACAATCTTCCAACAAATGCATGATGTTAGGTTGGGGTTCGACATCTAGTGGATTCCTTTGTTCACGGTCGACTTACAGCAGTACACGTTGTGTCTTAAAGAGTCCTTGTAGCTTGCTAAGACTCGGGGATACTTCGTATGTCGTGTGCACTGCCTTGCACTTGATGGCTACTGTAAATCGAGCCCGTGCAATCCTGTCCACGAAAATATCGAACGGATATCTTTCTCATGAGTTTGTTCTGGCTAATTTCCAGCCGCACCTTTTGTTTTGTTGGATTATGGTAATTCAGTTGCTTCGATGTCAAGTGGTAATTTCAGATCTTTCCTAAGAGGTGTTCTCATAGTTTTTATGTGAGAATGCAAATTCTTTTGTTCGTTCAATCGTCTTGTCAATTCTTGTCAACCGGAGTCATCGTATCTATTCTTTTCAACCGGTGTGTTTCTCTCCAAGTGAATTCAATCATCTCCAAATTTGGCAAGATCACTCTCTTATTTTATTCCGGAGTTCATCTCATATGTCCCAAATTCTCTTTGTTTTCCCCCACCCTCCCGCCCTTTTCTTCAGTGTTTGGATGCCATCCAACTGCATTTCATTTCAGTGATGCTTCCGCTATCTTTTCTTCCTTTCGTAACCGGTGATTCATTGTGAAGATTCTCAGGAGTCGAGTTCATCATTTCTTCATTTTGTTCTTTTCCGGTGAATTTAATTCAGTTATCCAGGGTCATCATATCCTTTTCAAACATTAAATTCTTTCCTATGTTGGGTATTCTTATCAGCCTATCTTGTTTATTCATTCCTCTCTAGTTTGTCCGGAGTGCTGAAGTATCTTTGAGTTTCTAGTTTTCAATTCCTTGTAATTATTTCGAGGTGCTAACTGTTGGGGAACGTCGCATGGGAAACAAAAAAAATTCCTACGCGCACGAAGACCTATCATGGTGATGTCCATCTACGAGAGGGGATGAGTGATCTACGTACCCTTGTAGACCGTACAGCAGAAGCGTTAGAGAACGCGGTTGATGTAGTGGAACGTCCTCACGTCCCTCGATCCGCCCCGCGAACAATCCCGCGATCAGTCCCACGATCTAGTACCGAACGGACGGCACCTCCGCGTTCAGCACACGTACAGCTCGACGATGATCTCGGCCTTCTTGATCCAGCAAGAGATACGGAGAGGTAGAAGAGTTCTCCGACAGCGTGACGGCGCTCCGGAGGTTGGTGATGACCTTGTCTCAGCAGGGCTCCGCCCGAGCTCCGCAGAAACGCGATCTAGAGGAAAAAAACGTGGAGGTATGTGGTCGGGCTGCCGTGGAAAAGTCGTCTCAAATCAGCCCTAAAACCTCCGTATATATAGGTGGGAGGGAGGGGACCTTGCCTTGGGGCTCAAGGAGCCCCAAGGGGGTCGGCCGAGTCCAAGGGGGGAGGACTCCCCCCCAAACCGAGTTGGACTTGGCGAGTCCAAGGGAGTCCCCCTTCCTTCCCACCTCCTCCTTTTTTTTCTTTTCTCTTGATTTTCTCTTCTTGGCGCATAGAGCCCTTTTGGGCTGTCCCACCAGCCCACTAAGGGCTGGTGTGCCACCCTCAAGGCCTATGGGCTTCCCCGGGGTGGGTTGCCCCCCCGGTGAACTCCCGGAACCCATTCGTCATTCCCGGCACATTCCCGGTAACTCCGAAAACCTTCCGGTAATCAAATGAGGTCATCCTATATATCAATCTTCGTTTCCGGACTATTCTGGAAACCCTCGTGACGTCCGTGATCTCATCCGGGACTCCGAACAACATTCGGTAACCAGCCATATAACTCAAATACGCATAAAACAACGTCGAACCTTAAGTGTGCAGACCCTGCGGGTTCGAGAACTATGTAGACATGACCCGAGAGACTCCTCGGTCAATATCCAATAGCGGGACCTGGATGCTCATATTGGATCCTACATATTCTATGAAGATCTTATCGTTTGAACCTCAGTACCAAGGATTCATATAATCCCGTATGTCATTCCCTTTGTCCTTCGGTATGTTACTTGCCCGAGATTCGATCGTCAGTATCCGTATACCTATTTCAATCTCGTTTACCGGCAAGTCTCTTTACTCATTCCGTAATACAAGATCCCGCAACTTACACTAAGTTACATTGCTTGCAAGGCTTGTGTGTGATGTTGTATTACCGAGTGGGCCCCGAGATACCTCTCCGTTCACACGGAGTGACAAATCCCAGTCTTGATCCATACTAACTCAACTAACACCTTCGAAGATACCTGTAGAGCATCTTTATAGTCACCCAGTTACGTTGCGACGTTTGATACACACAAAGCATTCCTCCGGTGTCAGTGAGTTATATGATCTCATGGTCATAGGAATAAATACTTGACACGCAGAAAACAGTAGCAACAAAATGACACGATCAACATGCTACGTCTATTAGTTTGGGTCTAGCCCATCACGTGATTCTCCTAATGACGTGATCCAGTTATCAAGCAACAACACCTTGTTCATAATCATAAGACACTGACTATCTTTGACCAACTGGCTAGCCAACTAGAGGCTTGCTAGGGACGGTGTTTTGTCTATGTATCCACACATGTAAATGAGTCTTCATTCAATACAATTATAGCATGGATAATAAACGATTATCTTGATACAGGAATTATAATAATAACCATATTTATTATTGCCTCTAGGGCATAATTCCAACAGTCTCCCACTTGCACTAGAGTCAATAATCTAGCCCTCTCATCACCATGTGAATTACATTGTAATAAATCTAACACCCATACAGTTTTGGTGTTGATCATGCTTTGGCCGTGGAAGAGGTTTAGTCAGCGGGTCCGCTACATTCAGATCTGTGTGCACTTTGCATATATTCACGTCCTCTCCCTCGACGTAGTCGCGAATGAGGTTGAAGCGTCGTTTGATGTGTCCGGTCTTCTTGTGAAACCGTGATTCCTTTGCTAAGGCAATGGCACCAGTGTTGTCACAGAACAAGGTTATTGGATTCAGTGCGCTTGGCACCACTCCAAGATCCGTCATGAAGTGCTTCATCCATACACCCTCCTTAGCCGCCTCCGAGGCAGCCATGTACTCCGCTTCACATGTAGAATCTGCTACGACGCTTTGCTTGGAACTGCACCAGCTTACTGCACCCCCATTAAGAATAAATACGTATCCGGTTTGCGACTTAGAGTCGTCCGGATCTGTGTCAAAGCTTGCATCGACGTAACCTTTTACGGCGAGCTCTTCGTCACCTCCATACACGAGAAACATCTCCTTAGTCCTTTTCAGGTACTTCAGGATATTCTTGACCGCTGTCCAGTGATCCACTCCTGGATTACTCTGGAACCTGCCTGCCATACTTATGGCCAGGCTAACATTGTACGTATGATTTCCAACAAGTCACTTGCACGCTCCATTGTTCCTGAGAACGGAGTCTTAGTCATCTTGCCCATGAGGCATGGTTCGCACGTGTCAAGTGAATCAAAGTCAAGTGACTCCAAAAGTCCATCAGCATGGAGTTTCTTCATGCGCTTTACACCAATATGACCTAAGCGGTAGTGCCACAAAAATATGGCGCTATCATTGTTAACTCTAACTCTTTTGGTCTCAATGTTATGTATATGCGTATCGCTATCAAGATTCAATATGAACAATCCTCTCAGATTCGGTGCATGACCATAAAAGATGTTACTCATAGAAATAGAACAACCATTATTCTCTGACTTAAAAGAGTAACCGTCTCGCAATAAACAAGATCCAGATATAATTTTCATGCTCAACGCAGGCACTAAATAACAATGATTTAAGTTCATCACTAATCCTGACGGTAACTGAAGTGACACTGTGCCGACGGCGATTGCATCAACCTTGGAACCATTTCCTACGCGCATCGTCACTTCATCTTTCGTCAGCCTTCGCCTATTCCGCAGTTCCTGTTTCGAGTTGCAAATATGAGCAACAGAACCGGTATCGAATACCCAGGCACTACTACGAGAGCCGGTTAAGTACACATGAATAACATGTATATCAAATATACCTGATTTTTCTTTGCCCGCCTTCTTATCTGCCAGATACTTGGGGCAATTGCGCTTCCAGTGACCCATACCCTTGCAATAGTAACACTCCGTTTCCGGCTTAGGTCCAGCTTTGGGTTTCTTCGTCGGATTGGCAACAGGCTTGCCGCTCTTCTTCGAATTGCCCTTCTTGCCTTTGCCGTTTCTCTTGAAACTAGTGGTCTTATTCACCATCAACACTTGATGCTCTTTACGGAGTTCAGACTCTGCGACTTTCAGTATCGCAAACAACTCGCCGGGAGACTTGTTCATCCCTTGCATGTTGTAGTTTAACACATAGCCTTTATAGCTTGGCGGCAGTGATTGAAGGATTCTGTCAGTGATAGCTTCTTGCGGGAGTTCAATCCCTAGCTCAGCCAGACGGTTTGAGTACCCAGACATTTTGAGCACATGTTCACTGACAGATGAGTTTTCCTCCATCTTGCAAGCATAGAATTTATCGGAGGTCTCATACCTCTCGATCCGGGCGTTCTTCTGAAAGATAAACTCCAACTCCTGGAACATCTCAAATGCTCCATGACGCTCAAAGCGACGTTGAAGTCCCGGTTCTAAGCCATACAAGACTGCACATTGAACTATTGAGTAGTCCTCCTTACGTGCTAACCAAGCGTTCTTAACATCCCGATCAGCCGTAGCGGGTGGTTCATCTCCTAACGCAGCATTAAGGACATAATCCTTCTTCCCAGCTTGTAAGATTAGCTTAAGATTACGAGCCCAGTCTACAAAGTTGCTTCCATCATCTTTCAACTTAGCTTTCTCTAGGAACGTATTAAAATTCAGGATGACTGTCGCGTGAGCCATGACCTACAACACAAATATATTCAAAGTGGACTTAGACTATGTGCAAGATAATTAGAGTTTAACTTAATCAAATTATTCGCTAAACTCCCACTCAAAAAGTACATCTCTCTAGTCATTTGAGTGGTTCATGATCCACTTACACTAGCTCAAGTCCGATCACGTGAGTTGAGTATAGTTTCAGTGGTAAGCATCCCTATGCTAATCATATCATCTATATGATTCATGATCGACCTTTCGGTCTCATGTGTTCCAAGGCCATGTCTGCACATGCTAGGCTCGTCAAGCTTAACCCGAGTGTAACGCGTGCGCAACTGTTTTGCACCCGTTGTATGTGAACGTTGAGTCTATCACACCCGATCATCACATGGTGTCTCAAAACGACGAACTGTAGCAACGGTGCACAGTCGGGGAGAACACAATTTCGTCTTGAAATTTTAGTGAGAGATCACCTCATAATGCTACTGTCGTTCTAAGCAAAATAAGGTGCATAAAAGGATTAACATCACATGCAATTAATAAGTGACATGATATGGCCATCATCACGTGCTTCTTGATCTCCATCACCAAAGCACCGGCACGATCTTCTTGTCACCGGCGCCACACCATGATCTCCATCAACGTGTCGCCATCGGGGTTGTCGTGCTACTCATGCTATTACTACTAAAGCTACATCCTAGCAAAATAGTAAACGCATCTGCAAGCACACACGTTAGTATAAAGACAACCCTATGGCTCCTGCCGGTTGCCGTACCATCGACGTGCAAGTCGATATTTCTATTACAACATGATCATCTCATACATCCAATATATCACATCACATCATTGGCCATATCACATCACAAGCATACCCTGCAAAAACAAGTTAGACGTCCTCTAATTTTGTTGTTGCATGTTTTACGTGGTGACCATGGGTATCTAGTAGGATCGCATCTTACTTACGCGAACACCACAACGGAGATATATGAGTTGCTATTTAACCTCATCCAAGGACCTCCTCGGTCAAATCCGATTCAACTAAAGTTGGAGAAACCGACACTTGCCAGTCATCTTTGAGCAACGGAGTTACTCGTAATGATGAAACCAGTCTCTCGTAAGCGTACGAGTAATGTCGGTCCAAGCCGCTTCAATCCAACAATACCGCGGAATCAAGAAAAGACTAAGGAGGGCAGCAAAACGCACATCACCGCCCACAAAAATTTTGTGTTCTACTCGAGAAGACATCTACGCATGAACCTAGCTCATGATGCCACTGTTGGGGAACGTCACATGGGAAACAAAAAAAATTCCTACGTGCACGAAGACCTATCATGGTGATGTCCATCTACGAGAGGGGATGAGTGATCTACGTACCCTTGTAGACCGTACAACAGAAGCGTTAGAGAACGCGGTTGATGTAGTGGAACGTCCTCACGTCCCTCGATCCGCCCCGCGAACAATCCCGCGATCAGTCCCACGATCTAGTACCGAACGGACGGCACCTCCGCGTTCAGCACACGTACAGCTCGACGATGATCTCGGCCTTCTTGATCCAGCAAGAGAGACGGAGAGGTAGAAGAGTTCTCCGGCAGCGTGACGGCGCTCCGGAGGTTGGTGATGACCTTGTCTCAGCAGGGTTCCGCCCGAGCTCCGCAGAAACGCGATCTAGAGGAAAAAACGTGGAGGTATGTGGTCGAGCTGCCATGGAAAAGTCGTCTCAAATTAGCCCTAAAACCTCCGTATATATAGGTGGGAGGGAGGGGACCTTGCCTTGGGGCTCAAGGAGCCCCAAGGGGGTCGGCCGAGTCCAAGGGGGGAGGACTCCCCCCCAAACCGAGTTGGACTTGGTTTGGTGGGAGGGAGTCCCCCTTCCTTCCCACCTCCTCCTTTTTTTTTCTCTTGATTTTCTCTTCTTGGCGCATAGAGCCCTTTTGGGCTGTCCCACCAGCCCACTAAGGGCTGGTGTGCCACCCCTCAATGCCTATGGGCTTCCCCGGGGTGGGTTGCCCCCCCCGGTGAACTCCCGGAACCCATTCGTCATTACCGGCACATTCCCGGTAACTCCGAAAACCTTCCGGTAATCAAATGAGGTCATCCTATATATCAATCTTCGTTTCCGGACTATTCCGGAAACCCTCGTGACGTCCGTGATCTCATCCGGGACTCCGAACAACATTCGGTAACCAACCATATAACTCAAATACGCATAAAACAACGTCGAACCTTAAGTGTGCAGACCCTGCGGGTTTGAGAACTATGTAGACATGACCCGAGAGACTCCTCGGTCAATATCCAATAGCGGGACCTGGATGCTCATATTGGATCAAACATATTCTACAAAGATCTTATCTTTTGAACCTCAGTGCCAAGGATTCATATAATCCCGTATGTCATTCCCTTTGTCCTTCGGTATGTTGCTTGCCCGAGATTCGATCGTCAGTATCCGTATACCTATTTCAATCTCGTTTACCGGCAAGTCTCTTTACACGTTCCGTAATACAAGATCCCGCAATTTACACTAAGTTACATTGCTTGCAAGGCTTGTGTGTGATGTTGTATTACCGAGTGGGCCCCGAGATACCTCTCCGTTCACACGGAGTGACAAATCCCAGTCTTGATCCATACTAACTCAACTAACACCTTCGGAGATACCTGTAGAGCATCTTTATAGTTACCCAGTTACGTTGCGACGTTTGATACACATAAAGCATTCCTCCGGTGTCAGTGAGTTATATGATCTCATGGTCATAGGAATAAATACTTGACACACAGAAAACAGCAGCAACAAAATGACACGATCAACATGCTACGTCTATTAGTTTGGGTCTAGCCCATCACGTGATTCTCCTAATGACGTGATCCAGTTATCAAGCAACAACACCTTGTTCATAATCAGAAGACACTGACTATCTTTGATCAACTGGCTAGCCAACTAGAGGCTTGCTAGGGACGGTGTTTTGTCTATGTATCCAGACATGCAAATGAGTCTTCATTCAATACAATTATAGCATGGATAATAAACGATTATCTTGATACAGGAATTATAATAATAACTATATTTATTATTGCCTCTAGGGCATAATTCCAACACTAACCTCATCAAGTTTTCATTTCTACCGGTGCAATATCCCCCTTGCTAGCAATCTTTTCAACGGTGATTTCTTTGAGTGGGCCCATAACCCACAGGTTTTCCCGAGGATCTTACCTGGCTCTTTTAATCTTTTCCCGGAGATCATTAATTCTTTTCAACTATGACGTAAGTATGAATTTCATCAGTCATATTCCTTCGTCAAGATCTATTTGAATTAATTCTCATATTTGGCTCAAACTTGCATTCTGCTTTATTCCGGAGTGTCTCAGCTATTCTTGGTGTTGCTCTCGTCATCATTCTCATCTTGCAATTCGACGGAGTGTTTCTCTCAAATCTTGGTCTATTCTCTTGGATATTCGTCATTCCAGCTTCGTGTTATCATTTTGAATTTGTTTTCAATCATGAGTATCCACTTCTTGCTATCGGGTGCATTTCTGAGTTGTTTTCATTCTCGATCCTCCGAAGGCCATCATTTTAGAAGATTCTTCGTTCTGAGCTTTCAGCTTTCATCCTCTATTCTTCTCAATTGTTGTATCTTCGTTCGTCTCTCGATTATCCGGTGTCTTGTTTAGGTTTTTTATCTTAGGTGGATCATGATCTCTTCTTTCTCATGTATCTCCATTCATTCGTGGTTGCCTCGTTCATTTCAATTCTCATCGGTGTTTCTTGCAACAATTCTTCAAGTGGTGTTTTTCCTCGCTGTCTCTCCAAGATTCAATTCTAGAGGAATAAGTTGTATGCTATTTTCGTTGCTTATCATCAATTATCTTGATGAAGGATAATCATAATATAATTCTTATTCTTGTTCATAGTAATCTGAATTCGTCTTCCGGAGGACTCATGATATCAATTCTTTTCTCAAGTATTCGTTCTCTTGCGTTCCCAAGTGCATTTGTTCTTCCTTTATCCTTGGAGGTGGTATTATAGCCTTCTCGTTAGTGTAGGAGCCTCAGAGAGTTTTCCTTTCAAGGATGGGATAATTAAACCCACCGATTCTATGTTCATGAGATATTTTCAACCCATGACTTGTTCATTGAGCTATCTTGGTTGGATTTCACCTAAAGCTTTTCCTATGGATTGTTGCTATTATGGTGCTTGTCATTAATCCAAGTTCTCAATGTATCCTCTTGGTGTAAGAGATTGTTCATATCTTGTTTCTCCCAATCTATCCTTGTTTCTTTTAGTGGTTGGTTGTCACCTCATACTTCTTGAGATGATTTTCGTAAGCCCACTACTATCTTGTTCTTTTCGTTGTTGGTTTTCTAACCACTACGTCAATTCTTTGACCGGAGGCTCTTCTATTCTATGGTAATGGTAGTTGTCATTCTTTTCTTCATTCTCTTCTTCCGCTTGAGCTAGTTCCTATTCTATTGTTCCGGAGGCATTGTGATGATGCTCATTTGAGTCAATCTTGTTGTTCTATCAAGATCATGGTGTTCCCTTGCTCTATTTAGTTGTTTGTTATGAATATTGTCTATTTCTTCCACCTTTTCGAATTTTTTGTCCCATTTTCCTACCGAAGTGCTCCCGAAATTTTCCGTGAATTCTTGCTTCCTTCTCATATCAGTCCTCATCTCTTTGCAACCTTCAAGGATCGTTGGTTTCAATCGTTTGTCAAGAAGCGACTAAATTTTTACCTCTTGTTCTTTCTCATCCTCTCCCCCTTTCATTCTTGGATCTCGGGGCGAGATCCTCTTGTAGTGTAGGAGAGTTGTGACCGCCCGATGCCGATGTTCCAAAAGATTCCCTTTCCTTTTCGTTTTCGTCGTGTGATTTGTTTTATTTGTCGCATCATCATCGTGCCGCCAGTTTTCAAAACTTGCATCCGTTAGTAGCTGCCGGTTCTCGTCGTTGCCCGTTCTGAGCCCGACTGCACACGCACGCGCCCGCGGCACCGTCGAAACCCTGTTTTTAAAGTGCGTTTAAAACTTTCTCTGATCGGGTTGGGATTTGACGTGCGGTGTTATTTTATTATAGCTAGGCCGCCTGTCGAATTTCGTCGCGATCGGAGTCCCTCTCGTACCCGAACGGTCGACCGTAGCGGCACCGTATTCGGTCCACCGTCGGACGTCTGTCGGTGTTTTTAAAAATTCGTTGCCGCGCCGCCCGTTTTCCCTCTCGTCTCCGGATATCCCCTCTACACGGCCGCGTACCCATTCCCGCGTTCGGAATCGTCCGAATCCGAACGCACGGTTGGATCCGGAACGAAATTCCGGCTAACCTAGCCCCCCGTTTGTCTATAAATAGACCCTCCTCCTAATTTTGGACAACCAACCCCCTCTGCCTCGAAAACCGTGCCCTCACCTAACCCTAGCGCAGCCTCCCACCTCTCTCTCCCACCTCCAGCCGCCGGGCCCGCCCGAGCCCGGGTCAGGCCCGCCGAAGCCCATCTCGGCCCGAGGCTAACCCTAGCCCGAGCTCCCACGCCGTCGCCGTCGTCCGCCGCCTCCTGCCCGCAGCAGCCCGAGCTGCCGTGCCCCGCGCCTCCGGCGACGCCCGCCGGCCGTCCCGTTCGCCTCCCGTTGCCTGCTCGCAACGCGAAGCTCTCCTTGCCGGAGACCTGCAGCACCGGCCCGCAGCCGCCGCCATGGCCGCCGCCCCACGCCGTGCCTCGGCTCCCCGCCGGCCTCCCGCGCCAGATCCGGCCGGCCTACGCCGGAACCGACAGCCTGCACCGACCGTCGGAGGCGCTCGCCTCCATCCCCGCCGACGCCTGCTGCCGTCGTGTTCTTCGCCGCCGCAGCTGCCTGTGGCTCCCGCTCGGGAGGAGCCCGACGGGAGTTGCTGTACGCTCGCCAACCCCAGCGTGGGCCGCTCCTGCGCCAGCAGCCCAGGGCGCCAGCTCCTGCCCGAGCCGGCCCAGCTTGTGTCTTCTTTCCCTAGTGCTCCTTGCTGCCATTTTGTGTCTTCTTTCCCTAGTGCTCCTTGCTGCCATGCAAGTTGTTGTTAGTTGCTTGTAGTAGTGCTTCTTGCCCTCTTCCGAGCCATGCCTTGCTTGAGCATATCGGACTTGTGTATCCGTAGTTGTGGGGCGTAGAAGAAGCTATGTGGCTGTTTTTGGCAGATTGTAGTGAATTCTTGTTTTGCTCGTAGTTTCTGAACCGTAGCTCCGTTTTGATCGTGTCCTACATGAAACTTGCTTAGAATCTCGTGTTGTTTCATTTTCTCTTGCTGTTTGTATGTGTTGAAGTGCTCGTAGCCGCCGTTGCACACATTTTTTGCATTCATGCCATCATATCTTGCGGTGCTTGTATCTTTTGAACCGTAGCTCCGTTGGAGATGTTCTTTATGTGTAGATTGCTTGCCTTGATGCGTAGAATCACGTGAACCTATTTGTTTTTATGTTTAACAACTAATTAAAGGTGTTAATTCAGACCTGGACAGAATTGTAAATTAACATGTGAGGTCGTTTCGGAGGTGCTATATGTCATTTCCGACCTCATTTAAAATGCCTAGATAGGTAGTTTAACTTCCGCTTCACCTCTTGCATGTTTGACAACATTAATATTGCCGTGTAGATAACCGGGAGTGAACTAAATAATTAACATGGAGTTTCGTCAATATGCTACTCGTGCATATTGAACTTCACTTAATGTGTAGTGTTTGATTGTGTGATTTGTCATGCCGTGACTTGCATGTATTCAGTAGCTCATGCATCATATGTGTTGTGCATCGTGTGGTGAATTTCGTTTGTTGATTTGTGTTTCCGGTTTGCTTCGTCTCGCTAGAGTTCCGCAGCGTGCCGGATTGTGAGGACCCGTTCGACTACATCGGTTCGTCTGCTTCACGGAGGCATTCTTCTTCCAAGCGGGATCTCAGGCAAGATGATCATTTCCGCAGATACCATTACTATCATTGCCATGCTAGTTTATCGCTTCTATCATTTATGTCTTGTTGCCTACCACCTGTTAAATATCAGCCTCTCAACAATGCCATGATACCTTCAACCTGTTCGACCTAGCAAACCACTGATTGGCTATGTTACCGCTTGCTTAATCCTATTGATAGCGTTGCTAGTTGCAGGTGCAGTTGCTTCCATGTGAAAACATGGGTTCCTTGTTATATCACCATAATTAAATGCTATTTAATTTAATGCACCTATATACTTGGTAAAAGGTGGAAGGCTCGGCCTTTCTAGCCTGGTGTTTTGTTCCACCTTTGCCCCCTTAGTTTCCGGCTACCGGTGTTATGTTCCATAATCGAGCGCTCCTAACACGATCGGGGTTGTTATGGGGACCCCCTTGATAATTCGTTTTAGATTAAAGCTGGTCTGGCAAGGCCCAACTTTGGTTCTACATTTTCCCAACATAATAATTTTGATAAATTGAAATGCATAGGGAGTTAGCGCTACCCGAGGAGTAATTTTACATAAACAGGGGGGGCCAGTGCTGATGGTGTTGGTCCCAAACGGTCTGCCTGCGGGGCCACCGCGAGGAAACTCGAGGTTTGGCACTCGTAGCTAGTTCCATCCGTCATGTCCTGAGAACGATATACGCGGCTCCTATCGGGTACGTCGACACGTCGGGCGGCCTTGCTGGATTAGTTTTACCTTTGACGAGATATCTTGTGCATCGGGATTCCGGTGATGCTTTGGGTAATCTCAGAGTTGAGGTTTTCCACTAGGGAATCCGACGAGATCGCGAGCTTCGTGATTGACGATTTCTATGCGGCTTGTGGTAATTTGTGATGGACTAGTTGGAGCACTCCTGCAGGGTTAAATCTTTCGGAAAGCCGTGCCCGCGGTTATGTGGCAACATGGAAACTTTGTTTCACACTGGTTCTAGATAACTTGAAGTTAACTTAATTAAAACATGCCAACTGTGTGCGTAACCGTGACTGTCTCTTTTGTGAGTTCTTTCTCCGATCGAGGACAACGTGGGGTTATGTCTGACGTAGGTAGGTGTTCAGGATCATTCATTTGATCATCTGTAGTGACGTCCGTTATGCGTAGATCATCCCCCTCTTTATTCTTGTACTCGTAAGTTTAGCCACCAAATATATGCTTAGCCGCTGCTGCAACCTCACCACTTAACCATACCTCACCCATTAAGCTTTGCTAGTCTTGATACCTTTGGAAATGAGATTGCTGAGTCCCCTGTGGCTCACAGATTACTACAACACCAGCTGCAGGTACAGGTAGAGGTTTCTCGACGCGAGCGCGTTGATTGTTCATTTGGAGTTGCTTCGTCTTCTTCTTCTTCATCGATCTAGGATGGGTTCCAGGCCGACAGCCTGGGATAGCAAGGATGGACGTCTTTCTTCTTTTGTCGTTTCTTTTCGTCTGCAGTCGGACCCTGCTCTTACTCTTGATGATTATGTAATGTACTGATGTGACTCTGATGTAGCTTGTGGCGAGTGTAAGCCAACTCTGTATATATATCTCTTCTTTTCGGTACATGTACTTGTAACGATATCCATTCTTGCGACACGACGAGATGCGCTTCTGTCCCTGACGAGGCCTTCATGCCAAATTGAGGATAGGGTCGCATCTTGGGCATGACAGGTTGACCCGCCGGCTAGCGGGCGCAGTCAAGGCGGACCAACGTAGCCGACCAAGCTTAGCCAGCCAGGGGTAGCCGGCTAGGCGTAACTGGCCCACGGGTGAGCTGGCCGTCCTGCGTATGTTTTTCAAAGGGTGCTGGAGGAGTCCTTATGTTTGGCCTACACCGGAGTTATCCCCCCATCAGTAGTCCTCGAAGCGGGGAGGCCTGGGGCGGCAGACCTTGCCGGCTTAATCTTCATTTCTTGTGTAGCACGATGTTGCAGCCGGATTGCTGATTCGCCGGCGTTGGCCTGGCTCGTAGCCGTTCGACGCACGAGCTGTCTCAGGTTCTCCGGCGCGCAAAGGGAGGGCGCCACGTGTGGCGTCCCGCAGGCCTAGGCCAGATAGGCCACGCGCGGGACAAGATGGGGCCGCGGAGCGGGGCCCGCTCAACGGCCGCCTCGGCCCATGCGCGCAGATCTTCTATGGATTCGGGGGCGTCGGTTGGCGCTCGTGAGGCGAAATTACACCGCCCACGCGCCGCGGAGGTACTGGAGGATGTGGGCGTCGGATCCCCTCCCTACTACCCCGCGTGGGATTTAAATGGGCAGGGGGAGAAGTCGAGGGATCCATTTGCTCTCTCGCTCTCGCCCATGTTGTTGGGGAACGTTGCATGGGAAACAAAAAATTTCCTACGCACACGAAGACCTATCATGGTGATGTCCATCTACGAGAGGAGATTTGGATCTACGTACCCTTGTAGATCGCACAACACGAAGCGTTAAGAAACGCGGTTGATGTAGTGGAACGTCTTCACGTCCCTCGAACTGTCCCACGAACCGTCCCTCCATCCGTCCCACGATTTGTTCCGATCTAGTGCCGAACGGATGGTACCTCCGCGTTCAGCACACGTACAACTCGACGATGATATCAGCCTTCTTGATCCAGTAAGCAAGACGGAGAAGTAGATGAGTTCTTCGGCAGTGTGACGGCGCTCCGGTGGTGGTGATGATCTACTCCTGCACGGCTCCGCCCGAGCTCCGCAGAAATCCGATCTAGAGGTAGAACTATGTGGTCTAGTGTTGAGTTGCACGTGGCAAAAGTTGTGTCTCAAATCAGCCCTAAACCACCAATATATATAGGAGGGAGGGGAGGGCAAGCCTTGAGACACAAGTCCTCAAGGGTGCGCCGGCCAAGGGAGGAGGAGGACTCGTCCTCCAATTCGGTTTGGGAAGGAGGAGTCCTCCCCTTCCTTCCCACCTCCCTCTTTCCCCTTTTCTTTTATTTTCCTTTGGTATTTTCTTATGTGGCGCCATGGGCCCCTTGGGCTGAGTCCACCAGCCCACTAAGGACTTGTTGCACCACCCTAGTGCCTTGGGCTCACTCCCGGGTGGGTGGGCCCCTCCCGGTGAACTCCCGGAACCCATTCGTCATTCCAGGTACTCTGTCGGAATTGCCCATAACTTTTCGGTGACCAAATGAAACCATCCTATATGTCAATCTTCGTTTCCGGACCATTCCAGAAACCCTCGTGACGTCCGTGATCTCATCTGGGACTCCAAACAACATCCGGTAACCACACATATAACTCAACTATACTAAAACATCATCGAACCTTAAGTGTGCAGACCCTGCAGGTTCGAGAACTATGTAGACATGACCCGAGACACTTATCGGTCAATATCCAATAGCGGGACCTGGATGCCCATATGGGATCCTATATATTCTACGAAGATCTTATCGGTTGAACCTCAGTGTCAAGGATTCATATAATCCCGTATGTCATTCCCTTTGTCCTTCGGTATGTTACTTGCCCGAGATTCGATCGTAGGTATCCGTATACCTATTTAATTCTCGTTACCGGCAAATCTCTTTACTCGTTCCGTAATGCAAAATCACGTGACTTACACATAGTCACATTGCTTGCAAGGCTTGTGTGTGATGTTGTATTACCGAATGGGCCTCGAGATACCTCTCTGTCACACGAAGTGACAAATCCCAGTCTTGATCCATACCAACTCAACGGACACCTTCGGAGATACCTGTAGAGCACCTTTATAGTCACCTAGTTACGTTGCGACATTTGATGCACACAAGGTATTCCTCTAGTGCCAGTGAGTTATATGATCTCATGGTCATAGGAATAATTACTTGACACGCAGAAAACAATAGCAATAAAACGACACGATCAATATGCTACGTTCATAGTTTGGGTCTTGTCCATCACATGATTCTCCTAATGATGTGATCCCGTTATCAAGTGACAACACTTGTCTATGGTTAGGGAACCATGACCATCTTTGATCAACGAGCTAGTCAACTAGAGGCTTACTAGGGAGAGTGTTTTGTCTATGTATTCACACATGTATTTGAGTTTCCAATCAATATAATTATAGCATGGATAATTGTCACGCCCAAGATGCGACCCTATCCTCAATTTGGCACGAGGGCCTCGTCAGGGATAGATGCGCATCTCGTCGTGTCGCAAGAATGGATATCGTTACAAGTACATGTACTAAAAAGAAGAGATATATAAAGAGTTGGCTTACACTCGCCACAAGCTACATCAGAGTCACATCAGTACATTACATAATCATCAAGAGTAAGAGCAGGGTCCGACTACGGACGAAAGAAACGACAAAAGAAGAACGACGTCCATCCTTGCTATCCCAGGCTGCCGGCCTGGAACCCATCCTAGATCGATGAAGAAGAAGAAGAAGAAGCAACTCCAAATGAACAATCAACACGCTCGCGTCAAGTAACCTTTACCTGTACCTGCAACTGGTGTTGTAGTAATCTGTGAGCCACAAGGGACTCAACAATCTCATTTCCAGAGGTATCAAGACTAGCAAAGCTTAATGGGTGAGGTATGGTTAAGTGGTGAGGTTGCAGCAGCGACTAAGCTTATATTTTGGTGGCTAACTTACGAATACCAGAAATAAGAGGGGGAAGATCTACGCATAACGGAGGTGACTACTGATGATCAAATGAATGATCCTGAACACCTACCTACGTCAGACATAACCCCACCGTGTCCTCGATCGGAGAAGGAACTCACGAAAGAGACAGTCACGGTTATGCACACAGTTGGCATATTTTAATTAAGTTAACTTCAAGTTATCTAGAACCAGTGTTAAACAAAGTATCCACGTTGCCACATAACCGCGGGCACGGCTTTCCGAAAGAATTAACCCTGCAGGGGTGCTCCAACTAGTCCATCACAAATTACCACAAGCCGCATAGAAATCGTCAATCACGAAGCTCGCGATCTCGTCGGATTCCCTAGTGGAAAACCTCAACTCTGAGATTACCCAAAGCATCACCGGAATCCCGATGCACAAGATATTCCGTCAAAGGTAAAACTAATCCAGCAAGGCCGCCCGACGTGTCGACGATCCCGATAGGAGTCGCGTACCTCGTTCTCAGGACACGACGGATGAGCGATGGTTACCACGCCAAACTCCGAGTTGCCCCGGGTAGCGTTAATAAGTTGCTCTGTTTTGGACCAACACTCATGAGGAGCACTGGCCCGGGGGTTGATTAAATTATCCTCGGGGCCCGGGAAGTCCCTATGCAATTTTATTAGGTGATTAGGCAAATGTAGTACCAATGTTGGGCCTTGCCAGACCAGCTTTAATCTAAAACGAATTATCAAGGGGGTCCCCATAACAACCCCGATCGTGTTAGGAGCGCTCATTTATGGAACATAACACCGGTAGCCGAAACTAAGGGGGCAAAGGTGGAACAAAACACCAAGCTTGAAAGGCCGAGCCTTCCACCTTTTACCAAGTATATAGGTCCATTTAATTAAATAGCATTAATATGCTGATATGACAAGGATCCCATGTTATCACATGGAAGCAACTACACCTGCAACTAGCAACGCTACCAACAGGGTTAAGCAAGCAGTATCATAGCCAAACAGTGGTTTGCTAGGTCGAACAGGTTGAAGGTAATCATGGCATTGTTGAGAGGCTGATATTTAACAGGTGGTAGGCAACGAGACATAAACGATAGAAGCGATAAACTAGCATGGCAATGATAGTAATGGTATCTGGGGAAATGATCATCTTGCCTGAGATCCCGCATGGAAGAAGAATGCCTTCGTGAAGCAGACGAACCGACGTAGTCGAACGGGTCCTCACAATGCGGCACGCTGCGGAACTCTAATGAGACGAAGCAAACCGGAAACACAAATCAACACACGGAATTCACCACACGATGCACTACACATATGATGCATGAGCTACTGAATACATGCGAGTCACGGCATGACAATTCACACAGTCAAACACTACACATTAAGTGAAGTTCAATATGCAAAGAGTTGCATATTGACGAAACTCCACGTTTATGTATTTAGTTCTATCCCGATTAGATACACGACAATATTAAATGTGGTTAAACATGGCAAGAGGTGAAGCGCAATTAAACTACCTATCTAGGCATTTTAAATGAGGTCGGAAATGTCATATAGCACCTCCGAAACAACCTCACATGTTAATTTACAATTCTGTCCAGATCTGAATTAACACCTTTAATTAGTTGTTAAACAGAAAAAAAAATAGGTTCATGTGATTCTATGCGTCATTTCAAGCAATCTACACAGAAGAACATCTCCAACGGAGCTACGGATCAAAAGATACAAGCACCGCGAGATATGATGGCATGAATGCAATATGTGTGCAACGACGGTCACGAGTACGTCAAAACATTCAAACAGCAAGAGAAAACGAAACTACATGAGATTCTAAGCAAGTTTCATGTAGGACACGATCAAATCGGAGCTACGGTTCAACAACTACAAGCAAAACAAGAAATGACTACAATCTGCCAAAATCAGCCACATAGCATATTCTACGCCCCACAACTACGAGCTACATAACTCCGAAATGCACAAGCAAGGCATGGCACGGAAGAGGGAAAGAAGCACTACTACAAACAACTAACAACAACTAGCATGGCAGCAAGGAGCACTAGGAAAAGAAGACACAAAATGGCATCCCACACACTATTTCAGACTTAGTGAAAATTACACCTCATGAAAGTGCAGTTTTCGATCTGAAGCTATATTGACAGTAGCAAAATCTATAGCTACAGGACTCCAAAAGGCATGCAAATTTACACCATGCTAGAGAAACACAAGGGGTACAACTAACTCCATTGGAACAACCTCAAAAGAGCTACAGATCACAAGTTGCAAGCAAGACAAGACAGCAACAAAATAATAACAGATCCCAGACTTAGAAATATTTCAGCTCCTCTAAAACAGCACTATTTCTAGCAACTTGAGAGCAGTCAAACCACACCTAACCTCACTTTTCTATTGCAACTAAAAAATACTAGGGGCTAGTCTAAACACCCAAGATCAACTCTCAATTTGACGACTAATTCAAACGAGGCACGGAATAAATCCTACGAAATAAACAAGAAGGCAACATAGCAAAATATCTCGCGAACTAACTTACTCGAAAGTTAAAAATAATTGCACAGAAAAATCCATGGATTTTTCTACCCCGGAAACATATAAAATATGTGGGGTTTGCAACACAAAATAATGCCACACATTAATGCGAGAAAAAAGCCTATACGCGGGAAAATAAATTACCGACAAATCCCTACACGTAAAAATACAATTGACCGCTCTAAAATGAATGGAAAAAAGGTCCCTAAAACATGGGCATTTTTCCTAAGGCACTCGAGCAATCCGGACCGCAAGAAAAATAAATACGGGACGAAACAATATAGGACAGCATGTTAAACTAGGCGTTCGGCACGTAAAACTACGTCAACTAAATATGCAAGTCTTATAATCGGGTTCTACGCGAGAAAATACACGTTTTACATATATAATACTCTCCGATCCGACACATGGATTTAAAACTACACGCGTTTGAAAATATGCCCTTTTCTGAAAAGGACTTAAATAGCCAAAATTAATAAAATCCTACGCGGGCCAGATCTGGCCATCGGGCCGAAACTAAGCATTGGCGCCACATACTAATACTACGCACAAGCGGATAAAATAAAGGGCGCATCGGGCTCACCTTGGGGCCTTGGCCCGGCTGGAGGCCGAGCTGGGCGAAGGTGGCTGGCTCGGGGGCGAGCTGGGCCGGCCTGGGCGGTGCGCGGCAGGGGGCCGAACTGGGCCGAAGGAGGCCAGTTCTGGGTCGCGGTCTGGAGCGGGGCCCACCTGTCCGGTGCGGGGACGGCGCGGTCAACGCGGGCGGTTCCCTCGTCTGCCTACCGTCGCTGCTAGGAGGGAGGCCACGAGGCTTGGGCGGCGACGGCTATAAGGACCGCCGGCGGGACGACGAGGCTGGCGGGGAAGACCAAGGCGGCAGGATCTGGAGCTGCGGCAGCGGTCGCCGGCGGGACGTGGACGGGCGGCAGCACATGGCGAGCACCGGCGGGAGCCGGGACGCACGTGGGGACCCGGGGCTCCGGCGGCCGGAAGAAGGCGGCGGCGACCCGGGCAGGCGGCGACCGGCGACGGCGGGGCACGGCAGCTCGGGGCTGCTGCCTCGGGCACGGTTGTGGGGAGGCGAGGAGGGGCCCTGGTGGAGCTCCTGCGGAGCTCGGGAGGCGGCGGTTGGCGACGGCGCGCCGGATGGGCTCGGCCGGGCCCGATCTGGGCCTGGCGGGCCGGCGGCGTGGGGGAGGAGAGAGAGAGCAGGTGGGAGGCTAGGGTTTCGGGTAGGTGGCACGGATTTCGAGGCAGAGGGGGAGTGGCTCTCTAATTAATGGCATGGGGGCTATATATAGACAAACGGGGGGGGGGGGGGCTCGGTTAACCGGAATCGCGTTCCGGATCCAACCGCGGGGTCAGATTCGGACGATTCCGAATGCGGGTATGGGTATGCGGCCGTGTAGAGGGGATATCCGGAGACGAGAGGGAGAACGGGCGACGTGGCACGAATTTCAAAACACCGACACACGTCCGACGGTAGCCCGAATACGGTGCCGCTACGGTCGACCGTTCGGTACCAGACGAACTCCGATCACGACGAATTTCGACATGCGGCCTAGCTATAACTAATCACGACCGCATGCCGAGTTTCACCTCGATCAGAGAAAGTTTAACGCACACTTTTAAAACAGGGTTTCGACGGTGCCGCGGGAGCGTGCGTGTGCGGTCAGGCTCGGAACGAACAACGACGAACGCGAAGAGAAGCGGCAACTAATAACGGATGCACGTTTTGAAAACTAGCGGCAATGGAGATGCCGATGCAATGCAGATGATGCGAATGATGATGCGACAAAAGAAACTAGACACACGACGAAAATGGAAAGAAATGGGGAATCTTCTGGAACGTCGGCATCGGGCTGTCACAACTCTCCTACACTACAAGAGGATCTCGCCTTGAGATCCAAGAATGAAAGGGGGAGAGGATGAGAAAGAACAAGAGGTAAAACTTAGTCGCTTCTTGACAAACGAGTGAAACCAACGATCCTTGAAGGTTGCAAAGAGATGAGGAATGATATGAGAAACAAGCAAGAATTCACGGAAAATTTCGGCAGCACTTCGGTAGGAAAATGAGACAAAAAATTCGAAAAGATGGAAGAAATAGACAATATTCACAACAAACAGGTAAATAGAGCAAGGGAACACCATGATCTTGATAGAACAACAAGATTGACCCAAAAGAGCAATATCACAAAGCCTCCGGACAATAGAATAGGAACTAGCTCATATGGAAGAAGAGAATGAAGAAAGAAATGACAACTATCATCACGATAGAATGGAAGAGCCTCCGGATAGAGAATTGACGGAGTAGTTGGAAAATCAACAACGAAAGAACAAGATAGTAGTGGCTTATGAAAATCATCTCAACAAATATGAGGCGACAAACAACCACTAAAAGAAACAAGGATAGATTGGGAGAAACAAGATATGAAAAATTCTTACACCAAGAGGATACATCGAGAACTTGGAATAATGACAAGCACCATGATAGCAACAATCCATAGGAAAAGTTTTAGGTGAAATCCAAACCAAGATAGCTCAATTAAGAAATCATGGGTTTGAAATATCTCATGATCAAAGAATTGGTGGGTTTAATTATCTCATTCTTGAAAGGAAATCTCTTCGAGGCTCCTACACTAACAAGAATGCTATAATACCACATCAACGGATAAAGGAAGAACAATTGCACATGGAAATGCAAGAGAAAGGATACTTGAGGTTCTCCAACAAGAATCTTGAAGAACACTTGAGAATGAATTGAAACCTTGATGAATCACCATGAAGGACCTCCGTATACAAATAAATGATGCAAATATATGAAGAATGAAAGAATAAGATTATGGCCTTGCCAAAATTAAGATGAAGCCTCACAAAGATATACTTAAAAGAACTTGGAACTCCGGTAGAGAAAGGTACGCACCTGAGAAAAGAATCGATATCATGAGCCACTCGAGAAGAAGAATTGAAATCTCTTGGAAGAAGGACGAACAAGAATAAGAATTATGTTATGCTTATCCTTCATCAAGTTTAAATGATGACAAGCAACGGATATAGCGTAACACTTATTCCTCTAGAAATGAATCTTGAAGAGGCATAGAGATAAGAACCACTTGAGGCCAAAATTGAAGGAAGCACCGGTAAGAATTCACAACTGAATGGGAATTCCAAGAATGCATGGAAACACCTGAGAATGAAGATATCATGAGCCACCTGAGAGAAAACTTGAACAAGGCACCGGATAATCGAGAGACGAACGAAGAGACAACAATTGAGAAGAATTGAGGATGAAGGCTGAAAGCTGAGAACGAAGAATCTTCTGAAATGATGGCCTTCGGAGGATCGAGAAATAAAAACAACTCAGAGAAGCACCAGATAGCAAGAAAAGGGATTACTCATGATTGGAACAATTAAGATGATTGCACCAAGCTGAAATGATTAATCTCCAAGAGAATGAACCAAGATTGAGAAAAATACTCCTTTGAATCTTCAATGGAGAGAATGACGAGAAGAACATCACCAAGAATACTGAGGCACTCCGGAATAATGAAGAATGAAAGGTTGAGCCAAATATGAGAATTAAATTCCAATAGATCTTGGAGAAGGGATATGACTGATGAAATTCATACTTACGTCATAGTTGAAAAGAATTAAGGATCTCGGGATGATTACAAGAGCCAGACAAGATCGTGGGAAAACCTGTGGGTTATGGGCCCACTCAAAGAAACCACCGTTAGAAAAGATTGAAAGAAAGATTGAATGCACCGGTATAAGATACTAGATGAGGTTAGCACCTCGAAATAACTGAAGGGTTGAAAAGCGGAACTTCTGAAATATCTTTAACACTCCGGATAGAAAGAGAGAGGAATGACAACAAGTAGATAGACTGATAAAAATTTCCAACATAGGAAAGAATTACAAGGATGAAAAGGATATGATGACACGAACAACTGAATTAAATTCACCGGTAAGGATGACAAGAATGAACAAATATGACACGAATGTCCTGAGAATCTTCACAATGAAACACCGGCTACGAAAGGGAGAAGAGATAGCGGAAGCAACACTGAATATAAAGGCACTAGGATGATGACTGAAACATTGAAGAAAAGGGCGGGAGGGTGGGAAAAACAAAGACAAGTTAAGACAGATGGGATGAACTCCGGAATAAAATGAGAGAATGATCTTGCAAAAATTGGAGAGGATTGAATCCACTTGGAGAGAAACACACCGGTTGAATGGAATTGATACGATGACTCCGGTTGAAAAGAATTGGTAAGACAATTGATTTGAGCAAAGAGAATTAGCATTCCCACAAAAATATGAGAACACCGCTTAGGAAAGATCTGAAATCACCACTTGACATCGAAGCAACTTGAATTACCATATTCAACAAAACAAAGGGATGAGGCTTATGAAACAAGCCAGAACAAACTCATGAGAAAGATTTCCGTTCGATATTTTCATGGACAGGATCGCATAGGCACGATTTTACAGTAGCCATCAAGTGCAAGGCAGTGCACCCGACATACGAAGCGTCCCCGAGTCGTAGCAAGCTACAAGGACTCTTTAAGACACAACGTGTACTGCTGTAAGTCGACCGTGAACAAATGAATCCACTAGATGTCGAACCCCAACCTAACATCATGCATTTGTTGGAAGATTGTCCTATAAGAAACTACTTGAATTCCTACCTATGAATTCCCGAAATATCTGGTCATGCAATCTGGTACACGGATACAAGGAGTAATATCACAGAAATCCTATACTAACCCGTCACCTGTATCACATCCGTCAACACACGACCAGAATCTCGGACCTTCATCTACAACAGACCCTCGTGATCACAACGATACAAAGTATGGCAATACTCCCGAACAATCTGCACCAGTACCGGGGACATCGGGGTTATCTCGCCACTACTAGTATTGAAGCAATTACGAACATCCTTCGTCCTGAGATACTAAGAAATCTGAACGATAACGATGTGCTCAAGAATCCCCAGGAGCTCAACTCCCCGAAAGAAAATCAAGTCAGACAGGAGGCACCAAGACAGAACTCCGTCACATCGGCATCATATAGATTCCAAAAATATCCGCGTGATTCCAAATTTTTTTGAGTGAGAAGAGGAGTAGAATTAAAATATTACGTCAAGATTCCTCACCAGAGCATAGAAGCGGAGAAAAAGAATCCTACTCTCCGGTATATAACTAGACTCAACGTATTTTTTTCACTAGACTCGACTCGGCCAAGTTCGATCAATCAAGGGGGCTCCTAGGTCGGTACTGCTCTGATACCAACTTGTCATGCCCAAGATGCGACCCTATCCTCAATTTGGCAGGAGGGTCTCGTCAGGGATAGAAGCGCATCTCGTCGTGTCGCAAGAATGGATATCGTTACAAGTACATTACTGAAAAGAAGAGATATATACACAGAGTTGGCTTACACTCGCCACAAGCTACATCAGAGTCACATCAGTACATTACATAATCATCAAGAGTAAGAGCAGGGTCCGACTACGGACGAAAACAAACGACAAAAGAAGAACGACGTCCATCCTTGCTATCCCAGGCTGCCGGCCTGGAACCCATCCTAGATCGATGAAGAAGAAGAAGAAGAAGCAACTCCAAATGAACAATCAACGCGCTCGCGTCAAGTAACCTTTACATGTACCTGCAACTGGTGTTGTAGTAATCTGTGAGCCACAGGGGACTCAACAATCTCATTTCTAGAGGTATCAAGACTAGCAAAGCTTAATGGGTGAGGTATGGTTAAGTGGTGAGGTTGCAACAACGACTAAGCTTATATTTTGGTGGCTAACTTACGAATACCAGAAATAAGAGGGGGAAGATCTACGCATAACGGACGTGACTACTGATGATCAAATGAATGATCCTGAACACCTACCTATGTTAGACATAACCCCACCGTGTCCTCGATCGGAGCAGGAACTCACGAAAGAGACACTCACGGTTACGCACACAGTTGGCATATTTTAATTAAGTTAACTTCAAGTTATCTAGAACCAGTGTTAAACAAAGTATCCACGTTGCCACATAACCGCGGGCACGGCTTTCTGAAAGATTTAACCCTGCAGGGGTGCTCCAACTAGTCCATCACAAATTACCACAAGCCGCATAGAAATCCTCAATCATGAAGCTCGCGATCTCGTCGGATTCCCTAGTGGAAAACCTCAACTCTGAGATTACCCAAAGCATCACCGGAATCCCGATGCACAAGATATTCCGTCAAAGGTAAAACTAATCCAGCAAGGCCGACCGACGTGTCGACGATCCCGATAGGAGTCGCGTACCTCGTTCTCAGGACACGACGGATGAGCGATGGTTACCACGCCAAACGCCGAGTTGCCCCGGGTAGCGTTAATAAGCTGCTCTGTTTTGGACCAACACTCATGAGGAGCACTGGCCCGGGGGTTGATTAAATTATCCTCGGGGCCCGGGAAGTCCCTATGCAATTTTATTAGGTGATTAGGCAAATGTAGTACCAATGTTGGGCCTTGCCAGACCAGCTTTAAACTAAAACGAATTATCAAGGGGGTCCCCATAACAACCCCGATCGTGTTAGGAGCGCTCATTTATGGAACATAACACCGGTAGCCGAAACTAAGGGGGCAAAGGTGGAACAAAACACCAGGCTAGAAAGGTCGAGCCTTCCACCTTTTACCAAGTATATAGGTCCATCTAATTAAATAGCACTAATATGGTGATATGACAAGGATCCCATGTTATCACATGGAAGCAACTACACCTGCAACTAGCAACGCTACCAACAGGGTTAAGCAAGCAGTATCATAGCCAAACAGTGGTTTGCTAGGTCGAACAGGTTGAAGGTAATCATGGCATTGTTGAGAGGCTGATATTTAACATGTGGTAGGCAACGAGACATAAACGATAGAAGCGATAAACTAGCATGGCAATGATAGTAATGGTATCTGGGGAAATGATCATCTTGCCTGAGATCCCGCATGGAAGAAGAATGCCTCCGTGAAGCAGACGAACCGACGTAGTCGAACGGGTCCTCACAATCCGGCACGCTGCGGAACTCTAACGAGACGAAGCAAACCGGAAACACAAATCAACACACGGAATTCACTACATGATGCACTACACATATGATGCATGAGCTACTGAATACATGCGAGTCACGGCATGACAATTCACACAATCAAACACTACACATTAAGTGAAGATCAATATGCAAAGAGTTGCATATTGACGAAACTCCACGTTTATGTATTTAGTTCTATCCCAATTAGATACACGACAATATTAAATGTGGTTAAACATGGCAAGAGGTGAAGCGCAATTAAACTACCTATCTAGGCATTTTAAATGAGGTCGGAAATGTCATATAGCACCTCCGAAACAACCTCACATGTTAATTTACAATTCTGTCCAGATCTGAATTAACACCTTTAATTAGTTGTTAAACAGCAAAAAAATAAGTTCACGTGATTCTATGCGTCATTTCAAGCAATCTACACAGAAAGAACATCTCCAACGGAGCTACGGATCAAAAGATACAAGCACCGCGAGATATGATGGCATGAATGCAATATGTGTGCAACGACGGTCACGAGTACGTCAAAACATTCAAACAGCAAGAGAAAACGAAACTACATGAGATTCTAAGCAAGTTTCATGTAGGACACGATCAAATCGGAGCTACGGTTCAACAACTACGAGCAAAACAAGAAATGACTACAATCTGCCAAAATCAGCCACATAGCATATTCTACGCCCCACAACTACGAGCTACATAACTCCGAAATGCACAAGCAAGGCATGGCACGGAAGAGGGCAAGAAGCACTAATACGAACAACTAACAACAACTAGCATGGCAGCAAGGAGCACTAGGAAAAGAAGACACAAAATGGCATCCCACACACTATTTCAGACTTAGTGAAAATTACACCTCATGAAAGTGCAGTTTTTGATCTGAAGCTATATTGACAGCAGCAAAACCTATATCTACAGGACTCCAAAAGGCATGAAAATTTACAGCATGCTAGAGAAACACAAGGGGTACAACTAACTCCATTGGACCAACCTCAAAAGAGCTACATATCACAAGTTGCAAGCAAGACAAGACAACAACAAAATAATAACAGACCCCAGACTTAGAAATATTTCAGCTCCTCTAAAACAACACAATTTCTAGCAACTTGAGGGCAGTCAAACCACACCTAACCACGCTTTTCTATTGCCACTAAAAATACTAGGGGCTAGTCTAAACACCCAAGATCAACTCTCTAGTTGCTGACTAATTCAAACGAGGCACGGAATAAATCCTACGAAATAAACAAGAGGGCAACATAGCAAAATATCTCGCGAACTAACTTACTCGAAAGCTAAAACTAATTGCACAGAAAAATCCATGGGATTTTTCTACCCCGGTAACATATAAAATATGTGGGGTTTGCAACACAAAATAATGCCACACATTAATGCGAGAAAAAAAACCTATACGCGGGAAAATAAATTACCGACAAATCCCTACACGTAAAAATACAATTGACCGCTCTAAAATGCATGGAAAAAAGGTCCCTAAAACATGGGCATTTTACCTAAGGCACTCGAGCAATCCGGACCGCAAGAAAAATAAATACGGGACGAAACAATATAGGACATCACGTTAAACTAGGCGTTCGGCACGTAAAACTACGTCAACTAAATATGCAAGTCTTATAATCGGGTTCTACGTGAGAAACTACACGTTTTACATATATAATACTCTCCGATCCGACACACCGATTTAAAAGTACACGCGTTTGAAAATATGCGCTTTTCTGAAAAGGACTTAAATAGCCAAAATTAATAAAATCCTACGCGGGCCAGATCTGACCATCGGGCCGAAACTAGGCATTGGCGCCACATACTAATACTACGCACAAGCGGATAAAATAAAGGGCGCAGCGGGCTCACCTTGGGGCCTTGGCCCGGCTGGAGGCCGAGCTGGGCGAAGGTGGCCTGGCTCGGGGGCGAGCTGGGCCGGCCTAGGCGGTGCGCGGCAGGGGGGCCGAACTGGGCCGAAGGAGGCCGGTTCGGGGTCGCGGTCTGGAGCGGGTCCCACCTGTCCGGCGCTGGGATGACGCGGTCAACGCGGGCGGTTCCCTCGTCTACCTCCCGTCGCTGCTAGGAGGGAGGCCGCGAGGCTTGGGCGGCGACGGCTACAAGGACCGCCAGCGGGACGACGTGGCTGGTGGGGAAGACCAAGGCGGCAGGATCTGGAGCTGCGACAGCGGTCGCCGGCGGGATGCGGACGGGCGGCAGCACATGGCGAGCACCGGCGGGAGCCGCGACGCACGTGGGGACCCGGGGCTCCGGCGGCCGGAAGAAGGCGGCGGCGACCCGGGCAGGCGGCGACCGGCGGCGGCAGGGCACGGGAGCTCAGGCTGCTGCCTCGGGCACGGTTGTGGGGAGGCGAGGAGGGGCCCTGGTGGAGCTCCTGCGGGGCTCGGGAGGCGGCGGTTGGCGGCGGCGCGCCGGATGGGCTCGGCCAGGCCCGATCTGGGCCTGGCGGGCCGGCGGCGTGGGGGAGGAGAGAGCAGGTGGGAGGCTAGGGTTTCGGGTAGGTGGCACGGATTACGAGGTAGAGGGGGAGTGGCTCTCTAATTAATGGCATGGGGCTATATATAGAGAAACGGGGGGGGGGGCTCGGTTAACCGGAATCGCGTTCCGGATCCAACCGCGGGGTAGGATTCGGACGATTCCGAACGCGGGTATGGGTATTCGGCCGTGTAGAGGGGATATCCGGAGACGAGAGGGAGATCGGGCGACGCGGCACGAATTTCAAAACACCGACAGACGTCCGACGGTAGCCCGAATACGGTGCCGCTACGGTCGACCGTTCGGGTACCAGACGAACTCCGATCGCGACGAATTTTGACAGGCGGCCTAGCTATAACTAATCACGACCTCATGCCGAGTTTCACCTCGATCAGAGAAAGTTTAACGCACACTTTTAAAACAGGGTTTCGACGGTGCCGCGGGCGCGTGCGTGTGCGGTCAGGCTCGGAACGAACAACGACGAACGCGAAGAGAAGCGTCAACTAATAAAGGATGCATGTTTTGAAAACTAGCGGCAACGGAGATGCCGATGCAATGAAGATGATGCGAGTGATGCGATGATGATGCGACAAAAGAAAATAGACACACGACGAAAACGGAAAGAAATGGGGAATCTTCTGGAACGTCGGCATCGGGCTGTCACAATAATAAACGATTATCACGAACAAAGAAATATAATAATAACCAATTTATTATTGCCTCCAGTGCATATTTCCAACAGTCTCCCACTTGCACTAGAGTCAATAATCTAGTTCACATCACCATGTGATTTTAACGAATCCAACACCCATATAGTACTGGGGTTTGATCACGTCTTTCTCGTGAGAGAGGTTTTAGTCAACGGTTCTAAATCTTTCAGATCCGTGTGTGCTTTACAAATCTTTATGTCATCTTATAGATGCTGCCACTACATGCTATCCAGAAATACTCCAAATATGTACTCTACTATACGAATCCGTTTTACTACTCATAGTTTATTCGGATTAGTGTCAAAGCTTGCATCGACGTAACCCTTTACGACGAACTCTTTAACCACCTCCATAATTGAGAAAAAAAATCCTTAGTCCATTAGTTATTAATGATAACTTTGACCGATGATCAGTGATTCAATCTTGTATCACTCTTTGTACCTCTTAACAGACTTGTGGCAAGGCACACATCAGTTGCGGCACACAACATGGCATACTTTAGAGTATATGGCTAAGGCATAGGAGACGACCTTCGTCCTTTCTCTTTCTTCTGCCATGGTCGGGCTTTGAGTCTTTACTCAAATTCACACCTTACAACACATCCAAGAACTTCTTATTTTCTGATCTATTTTGAACTCCTTCAAAAACTTGTCAAGGCATGTATTTCATTGAAGGTTCTATTAAGCATTTTGATCTATCTCTATAGATCTTGATGCTCAACGTTCAAGTAGCTCTATCCAGGTTTTTCCTTTGAAAAACTCCTTTCAAACAACCTTTTATGCTTCACATAAATTCTACATTACTTCCGATCTACTATATGTCAACCACATATACTTATCAGAAATTCTATAGTGCTCCCACTCACTTCTTTGGAAATACAAGTTTCTCATAAACCTTGTACAAACCCAAAAGCTTTGATCATCTCATCAAAGCGTATATTCCAACTCCGAGATGCTTGCACCGGTCCATAGAAGGATCGCTGGAGCTTGCATACTTGTTAGCATCCTTAGGATTAACAAAACCTTCTCGTGGTATCACATACAACCTTTCCTCAAGGAAACCATCGAGGAAACAATGTTTTGACATCCTATGTGCAATATTTCATAAATAATGCAGCAACTACTAACTTAATTCCAACAGAATTTTTGCATCGCTACGAGTGAGAAAGTCTCATCATAGTCAACTCTTTGAACTTGTGGGAAACATCCTTGCGACAAGTTGAGCTTTTCTTAATGGTGACTTTTCACCATCATCGTGTGTCTTCCCTTTAAAGATCCATCTTTACTTAATAGTCCTACGACCATCAAGTAGTTCTTCCAAAGTCTATACTTTGTTTTCATTAATGGATCCTGTCTCGGATTTCATGGCCTCCAGCCATTTGTCGGAATCCGGGCCCACCATCGCTTCTCCATAGCTCGTAGGTTCATTGTTGTTCAACAACATGAACTCCAAGACAAGGTTACCATACCACTCTGTAAGTAGCACGCGACCTTGTCGACCTACGAGGTTTGTAGTAACATGATCCGAAGCTCAATGATCACCATCGTCAGTTTCTACTTCAATTGGTGTAGGCGCCACAGGAACAACTTCCTGCGCCCTGCTACACACTGGTTGAAGTGACGGTTCACTAACCTCATCAAGTTCTACCACTCTCCCACTCAATTCTTTCGAGAGAAACCTTTCCTCGAGAAAGGACCCGTTTCTAGAAATAAACACTTTGCTTCTGGATCTGAGATAGGAGATGTACTCAACTGTTTTGGATATCCCATGAAGATGCATTTATCCACTTTAGGTTCGAGCTTATCAGGTTGAAACTTTTTCACATAAGCGTCGTAGACCAAAATTTTTAAGAAACGACAACTTAGGTTTCTCTAAATGATAGTCTATACTGTATCATCTCAACGGAAATACGCGGTGCCGTATTTAAAGTGAATGCGGTTGTCTCTAATGCATAACCCATAAATGATAGTGGCAATTCGATAAGAGACATCATAGTATGCACCATATCAAATAGGGCGCGGCTACGACGTTCGGACACACCATCACACTATGGTGTTCTAGGTGGCATGAATTGCGAAACAATTTCCACATTGTCTTAACTGTGTACCAAAAACTCGCAACTCAGATATTCATCTCTATGATCATATCGTAGACAGTTAATCCTCTTGTCACGACAATCTTCACTCTGAAATAGCTTTGAACTTTTCAATATTTCAGACTTGTGATTCATCAAGTAAATACTCTTGTATCTACTCAAATCATCAGTTAAGTAAGAACATAACGATATCCACTGCGTGCCTCATCACTCATTGGAGTGCACACATCAAAAATGTATTACTTCCAACAAGTTACTTTCTTGTTTCATGTGGTATGATTTGCGTCTCTCAAGTGATTCAAAATCAAGTGAGTCCAAACGATCCATCTGCATGGAGTTTCTTCATGGTTTTATACCAATAGGTATGGTTTGCATGTCTCAAACGTTTCAAAAATGAGTGAGTACAAAGATCCATTAGCATGGAGATTCTTCATGCATTTTACACCAACATGACTCAAGCGGCAGTGCCACAAGTAAGTGGTACTATCATTATTACTTTGTATCTTTTGGCACTAATATTATGAACATGTGTAACACTATGATCGAGATTCAATAAACCATTGAAGGTAATTATTCAAGCAAATAGAATAACCATTATTCTCTTTTAATGAACAATCTATTGCAATAAACACGATCCAATCATGTTCATGCTCAACGCAAATTAACACCAAATAACAATTATTCAGGTTTAACACTAATCCCGATGGTAGAGGGAGCGTGCAATGTTTGATCACATAAACCTTGGAAACACTTACAACACATATCGTCACCTCGCCTTTAGCTAAACTTCGTTTATTCCGTAGCTTTTATTTCAAGTTACTAATCACTTAGCAATCGAACCGGTATTTAATACCCTCATGCTGCTAGGAGTACCAGTAAAGTACACATCAATATCATGTATATCAAATATACTTCTATTGACTTTGCCAGCCTTCTCATCTACCAAGTATCTAGGTTAGCTCATCCTCAGTGACCGTTCCCCTCATAACAAAAGCACTTAGTCTCGGGTTTGGGTTCAATCTCGGGTTTGTTCATTAGAGCAGCAACTGGTTTCCCGTTTCATGAAGTATCCCTTCTAGCCCTTGCCCTTCTTGAAACTAGTGGTTTTACTAACCATCAACAATTGATGCTCCTTCTTGATTCCTACTTTCGCAGTGTCAAACAATGCGAATCGCTCAAGGATCACCATATCTATCCTTGATATGTTATAGTTCATCATGAAGCTCTGGCAGCTTGGTGGTAGTGACTTTGGAGAACCATCATTATCTCATCTCGAAGATTAACTCCCACTTGATTCAAGCAATTGTTCTACTCAGACAATCTGAGAACATGCTCAATGATTGAGCTTTTCTCCTTTACTTTGTAGACAAAGAATCTTGTGGGAGGTCTCATACCTCTCAACAAGGGAACGAGCATGAAATCTCAATTTCATCTCTTAGAACATCTCTTATGTTCCGTGACGTTTCAAAAATGTCTTCGGCACCTTGCTTCTAAGACATTAAGTATTACGCACAAAACTATCACGTAGTCATCAAAAACGTGTATGTCAGATGTTCGCAACATCCACATACGACGCTCGAGGTGCAGCACACCGAGTGGTGCATTAAGGACATAAGCCTTCTACGCAGCAATGAGGACAATCCTCAGTTTTACGGACTCAGTCCGCAAAGTTGCTACTATCATCTTTCAACTAAATTTTATCTAGGAACATATAAAAACAGTAGAGCTATAGCGCAAGCTACTTCATAATTCGCAAAGACCTTTTGAAGATGTTCATGATAATTAGAGTTTATCTAATCAAATTACTTAATAAACTCCCACTCAAAAAGTAGATCTCTCTCGTCATTTGAGTGGTACATGATCCAAATTCACTAACTCAAGTCCGATCATCACGTGAGTTTAGAATAGTTTCAGTGGTAAGCATCTCTATGCTAATCATATCAACTATACGATTCATGCTTGACCTTTTGGTCTCATGTGTTGCGGGGCCATGTCTGCACAAGCTAGGCTCGTCAAGTTTAACCCGAGTGTTCCGCGTGTGTAACTGTTTTGCACCCGTTGTACGTGAACGTTGAGTCTATCACACCCGATCATCACGTGGTGTCTCGAAACGACGAACTGTCGTAACGGTGCACAGTCGGGGAGAACACAATTTCTTCTTGAAATTTTAGAGAGAGATCACCTTATAATGCTACCGTCGTTCTAAGCAAAATAAGGTGCATAAAAGGATTAACATCACATGCAATTCATAAGTGACATGATATGGCCATCATCTTGTGCTTCTTGATCTCCATCACCAAAGCACCGACATGATCTTCTTGTCACCGGTGCCATACCATGATCTCCATCATCGTGCCGCCATCGAGGTTGTCGTGCTATCTATGCTATTGCTACTAAAGCTACGACCTAGCAATATAGTAAACACATCTGAAACACAAACGTTAGTTTAAAGACAACCCTATGGCTGATGCCGGTTGCCGTAGCATCAACGTGCAAGTCGATATTAACTATTACAACATGATCATATCATACATCCAATATATCACATCACGTCATTGGCCATATCATATCACAAGCATACCCTGCAAAAACAAGTTAGACGTCCTCTAATTTGTTGTTGCATGTTTTACGTGGTTGCTATGGGTATCTAGTATGGTCGCATCTTAATTACGCAAAAACCACAACAGATATGTGCAAGTTGTTATTTAACCTCTCTCCAAGGACCGCCTCGGTCAAAACAAATTCAACTAAAGTTGAAGAAACAGGCACCCGCCAGTCATCTTTATGCAACGAGGTTGCATGTCAGTCGATGAAACCAGTCTCTTGTAAGCGTACGAGTTATGTCGGTCCGGGCCGCTTCAATGCAACAATACCGCCGAATCGAGAAAAGACTAAGGAGGGAAGCAAATCAAACATCACCGTCCACAAAACCTTTTGTGTTCTACTCGAAATAACATCTACGATGAACCTAGCTCATGATGCCAATGTTGGGGAACGTTGCATGGGAAACAAAAAATTTCCTACGCACACGAAGACCTATCATGGTGATGTCCATCTACGAGAGGAGATTTGGATCTACGTACCCTTGTAGATCGCACAGCAGGAAGCATTAGTAAACGTGGTTGATGTAATGGAACTCTTCACGTCCCTCAAACTGTCCCATGAACCGTCCCGTGATCCGTCCCACGATCCGTTCCGATCTAGCCCCGAACGGACGACACCTCCGCATTCAGCACATGTACAGCTCGAAGATGATCTCGGCCTTCTTGATCCAGTAAGAAAGACGGAGAAGTATATGAGTTCTCTGGCAGCGTGACGGCGCTCTGGTGGTGGTGATGATGTACTCCTACAAAGCTCTACCCGAGCTCCGCAGAAATCCGATCTAGAGGTAGAACTATGTGGTCTAGGGTTGAGTTGCACGTGGCAAAAGTTGTGTCTCAAATCAGCCCTAAACCACCAATATATATAGGAGGGAGGGCGAGGGATAGCCATGAGGCACAAGGCCTCAAGGGAGCGCCGGCCAAGGGAGGAGGAGGACTCCTCCTCCAATTCGATTTGGGAAGGAGGAGTCCTCCCCTTCCTTCCCACCTCCCTCTTTCCCCTTTTTTTTATATTCCTTTGGTATTTTCTTATGTGGTGCCATGGGACCCTTGGGCTGACTCCACCAGCCCACTAAGGACTTGTGGCACCACCCTAGTGCCTTGGGCTCACTCCCGGGTGGGTGGGCCGCTCCCGATGAACTCTCAGAACCCATTCGTCACTCCCGGTACACTACTGGAATTGCCCGAAACTTTCCGGTGACCAAATGAAACCATCCTATATATCAATCTTCGTTTCAGGACCATTCTGGAAACCCTCGTGACGTATGTGATCTTATCCGGGACTCCAAACAACATTCGGTAACCACACATATAACTCAACTATACTAAAACATCATCGAACCTTAAGTGTGCAGACCTTGCGGGTTCAAGAACTATGTAGACATGACCCGAGACACTTCTCGGTCAATATCCAATAGCGGGACCTAGATGCCCATATTGGATCCTACATATTCTACGAAGATCTCATCGGTTGAACCTCGGTGTCAAGGATTCATATAATCCCGTAGGTATGTTACTTGCTCGTGATTCGATCGTCGGTATCCGTATACCTATTTCAATCTCGTTACCGGCAAGTCTCTTTACTCATTCCGTAATACAAGATCCCGTGACTTACACTTAGTCACATTGCTTGCAAGGCTTGTGTGTGATGTTGTATTACCGAGTGGGCCCCGAGATACCTCTCCGTCACACAGAGTGACAAATCCCAGTCTTGATCTATACTAACTCAACGGACACCTTCGGAGATACCTGTACATCACCTTTATAGTCACCCAATTACGTTGCGACATTTGATGCACACAAGGTATTCCTCTGGTGCCAGTGAGTTATATGCTCTCATGGTTATAGGACTAAATACTTGACACGCAGAAAACAATAGCAATAAAACGACACGATCAATATGCTACGTTCATAGTTTGTATCTTGTCCATCATATGATTCTCCTAATGATGTGATCCCATTATCAAGTGACAACACTTGTCTATGGTTAGGAAACCTTGATCATATTTGATCAACGAGCTAGTCAACTAGAGGCTTAGTAGGGATATTGTTTTGTCTATGTATCCACACATGTATTTGAGTTTCCAATTTTTACAATTATAGCATGGATAATAAACGATTATCACGAACAAATAAATATAATAATAACCAATTTATCATTGCCTCTAGGGCATATTTCCAACACATGTGTCCTCGGACGCCTCCCCTCACCGTCGGAGAGAGAGAGAGAGATAGAGAGAGAGAGACATCGGTGGCGGGCCTGTCGCCGCCGCTCGCCCGACGCGCTTCGTCGAGCCCTTCTTCGCGGTTAGCCTCACGTGCGGACCCACCGTTGAAGATGTCGACCACCCGCTGGGCTTGGGACGACAACGTCATCGTCGAGGAGCACATCGAGTTCTTCGCGTGAGCCGCAAACTTCCATCGGCCGAGCTGGTCACCGCGTGTGTCCCAGGCTCGGAGAACTCTCTGATCCCAGGGGGAGGTGATGTGGTGGTGTTCGTCGTGCACTTCACTCCGGGACTCGGGCTATCGGCGAGCAGTTCTTCTCCGGCTTCCTGACGCATTACGGCCTGCAGCCACATCACCTTGCCCCAACGCCGTCCTGCAGCTGGCGGTGTTTGTTACCCTCTTCGAGGGCTTCTTGACGATCGAGGCGCACCTGGACGTGTGGTGCCGGCTCTTCTTCCTCAAGCAATCGTCGGTGAAGGATCCGTCCACCAGCAGGATGCGGATGAGCGCTTGCGGGGCGACGCTCGTGCACCATCGCATCGGCTTCCCGCAGCTCCCCCTACAGGATTCCTTGAAGAACTCGCATAGGGGGTTCTTATACGTGAAGAACCTTGATCCGGCATGCTACCATGTTAACCTGTCAGCCTTTTTCTATGCGCCACCAGTGGAGAAGTTGAAGTGGAAGGTAGATCTGCCTGCCGCGGCCGAGGAGGCGGATGGGATCTTTGGCCGGCTGGAGCACATGTTCACTGTGGAGGGCCTCATAGTGGTGGATCTGCTCGCCACCATGGTTTCGCGACGGATCGAGCCACTATAGTATAGGCCGCATCTCATCTGCCACATGAGCGGCCGGCACGACCCGTGCCCGCTATCGACGAAGGAGCCGCAGGCCCATCGGGTGGCCCAGCGGGTGAACCTCATCGCCGCCAATCCAATGGACGAGGATAATTGGAACTCGGGCAAGATGCCCTACGACCGAGACCATCCAGCTCTGACGATAACTGACGCACTGGCTCGCCTTTTGTTTGACGTTCTTGTTGTGCTTCGGGCTTGATGCCGGACGATGTATGTGGTGGAAACTGTTTCCCCGGCTCCAGGCCTACGACCCGCCGGCTGCCGACCTGCCGATGTCGGATCTGGAGGAGATCGAGGACACCGACGAGGTGTAGCCGAAGATGGCGGCCCACACCGGAGATGCGGCGTCAGAGGGCGACGCGGCCGAGTCTGTGTTGCTGAGTTGGCGCGATGATGATGTTGAGTCATCATAGTCGCACGATGTAGGTGTTTCCGAGGATTTCGAGAGGCCCGACGACATCCCGAGCATGCCGAGGAGGAGGCCCGAGCCAGCCGTGGCTTGGCCGGAGACGCAGTGGAGGCCAAGAGGCGAGGCAAGCAGCTGACACGGACCCATCCAGCTCCTAAGCATGGAGCAGGCAGGCCTCCGGCTGGTGGCCGTGGAGGCGGCGCGAAGAAACGGCGGATCGTGTCGTCTGGGCCTTCCAGACGGCCGGTTCCCGTCAACACGGGGAAGTCCTGTTTTCTCCTTTTGCTTTTCATTGCAAATATTCAATGCTCATCCAAAGGTGACAAGTAGGGCCCCTGGCGCCCTCACGAAGTCGGCCCGAATGGTGATACGTCTCCAATGTATCTATTATTTTTGATTGTTCCATGCTACTATATTATCTGCTTTGGATGTTTTATATGCATTAATATGCTATTTTATATTATTTTTGGTACTACCTATTAATCTAGAGCCTAGTGCCAGTTTTTTGTTTTTTCCATGTTTTTGAGTATTGCAGATAAGGAATATCAAACGGAGTCCAAACGGAATAAAATCTCCGGAATGATTTTTCTTGGACTAGAGAAAACCCAGAAGACTTGGAGTAGGGGGCAGGGCACCTGCCGGGAGGCCACAAGCCTATAGGGCGCGCCCTAGGGGGGCGCCCTCCTCGCTTGTGGGTCCCTGCTACTTCTCAAACAACAGCGCCAAAAATTAACACGTTGACGGAGACTCACTTGCGTCGGTTTTCCCCTTGAAGAGGAAAGGGTGATGCAGCACATGAGCAGTAAGTATTTCCCTCAGTTTGAGAACTAAGGTATCAATCCAGTAGGAGAACCTCGTTAAGTCCAGAGTACCTGCACAAACACAAAGTGCTTGCACCCAACGCTATAAAGGGGTGTCAATCCCTTCAAGATTGATTGCAAAGTGAGATCTGAAGGCGGAAAGTGCAACAAAGAAAAAGTGTAACGCTGAAAATATGGTGTGGAGTAGATAATCACTAGAGGTTTCTCTCAAAATAGTGTTCACTAGAGGTTTCTCTCAAAATAGCAAATATTACGGTGGGTGAACAAATTACTGTCGAGCAATTGATAGAACCGCGCAAAGTCATGACGATATCTAAGGCAATGATCATACATATAGGCATCACGTCTGAGACAAGTAGACCGATACTTTCTGCATCTACTACTATTACTCCACACATCGACCGCTATCCAGCATGCATCTAGTGTATTGAGTTCATGACGAATAGAGTAATGCCTTAAGCAAGATGACATGATGTAGAGGGATAATCTCAAACCAATGATGAAAACCCCATCTTTTTACCCTTGATGGCAACAACACGATCCGTGCCTCGCTACCCCTTCTGTCACTGGT
This sequence comes from Hordeum vulgare subsp. vulgare, assembly GCF_904849725.1. NCBI lineage: Eukaryota > Viridiplantae > Streptophyta > Magnoliopsida > Poales > Poaceae > Hordeum > Hordeum vulgare. The sequence continues at coordinate 50,722,671 of NC_058523.1, forward strand.
TGAAGTCACCGCACGGTATGAACCCAAAACCAAGCACTTGTCCCATTGCAAGAATTATACATCTAGTTGGCCAAACAAAACCCACAACTCGAAGAGAATTACAAAGATAAAATCAAGCATAAGAGAGATCAGAAGAAACTCAAATAAGATCCATAGATAATCTGATCATAAATCCATAATTCATCGGATCTCGACAAACACACCGCAAAAGAAGATTACATCGGATAGATCTGCATGAAGATCATGGAGAACTTTGTATTGAAGATCCAAGAGAGAGACGAAGCCATCTAGCTACTAGCTATGGACCCGTAGGTCTATGGTGAACTACTCACGCATCATCGGAGAGGTCATGGTGTTGATGAAGAAGCCCTCCGTGTCCGAATCCCCCCTCCGGCAGGGCACCAGAACATGCCCCAGATGGGATCTTGCAGAGACAAAAGTACTTTTGATGATCTCCTGATTTTTTCTAGGATTTTAGGGAATTTATAGGCGAAATTCCTAGGGCAGAGGTGGCGCAGGGAGCCCACAAGCCTGGGAGGCGCGGGCCCCCCTGGCTATGGCTAGGGGGCTTGTGGGGTCCCTGCAGCCCCCTGCCCTGATTCTCAGGCGTCCCGATCTTCTTCTGTTTCGAAAAAAATCTTTTTAGCCATTTCGTTCCATTTGGATTCTGTTTAAAATCCTCCTCTGAAAGGGGTCAAAAACATGGAAAAAACAGGAACTCGCACTTGGCACTGAGTTAATAAGTTAGTCCCAAAAAATATATAAAAGACATGCAAAACATCCAAAATTTGACAAGATAATAGCATGAAACCATCAAAAATTATAGATAGTTGCAGACGTATCAAGCATCCCCAAGCTTAACTCCTGCTCGTCCTCGAGTAGGGAAGTGATAAAGAATGAATTTTTGATGTGGAATGCTACCTAGCATAGTTGTCCTTTGCAACTTTATTCATGTGACATGAGTGTTCAGATCCGTGAGATTCAAAACAATAGTTTGCTATTGACATGAAAACAATAATACTTCAAGCAAACTAGCAAGGTAATCATGAACTTTCAAAATAACAAGGCCAAGGAAAATTATCCCTACAAAATCATATAGTCTGGCTATGCTCCATCATCCTCACACAACTAATGTAAATCATGCACAACCCTGGTATTGGCCAAGTAATTGTTTTCGCACTCTTACTTTGTCAAACTTTTTATAACTATCATGCAATACATGAGCGTGAGCCATGGATATAGCACTATAAGTGGAGTAGAGTGTGGTGGTGGTTGTGAGACAAAAAGGGAGGAGATGGTCACATTGACTCGGCGTATCAAAGGGCTATGGAGATGCTCATTAATAGATATAAATGTGAATGAGTAGGGATTGCCATACAAAGGATGCACTAGAGCTATAAGTATGTGAAAGCTCAAAGGTAGAACTAGTGGGTGTGCATCCAACTTGCTTGCTCACGAAGACCTAGGGCAATTTTGAGGAAGCCCATCATTGGAATATACAAGCCAAGTTATATAATGAAGATTCCCACTAGCATATGGTGGTGACGAAACGAGAGGCTCTCAATCATGAAGAACATGGTGCTATTATGAAGCACAAGTGTGTAAAGATAGTAGCATTGTCCCTTCTCTCTTTTTCTCTTTTTTTATTTGGGCTCTTAGGCCTCTTTTTTTCTCCTTTTTTATTTTTTATTTTTGGGATCTCTGGCCTCCTTTGTTCCTCACATGGGACAATGCTCTAATAATGATGATCATCACACTTTCATTTACTCACAGCTCAGAGCTTAGAAATGACTCTATAGGAAGTGCCTCCTAAAGTGTACGAGGATGTGCAACGATCTAGCTTGGCGTATGACGTTGAAACATCTCGCTAGCTATCTTACGATCATGCAATGGCAATATAAGAGTGACGGCACAAGTCATGAGATGGAACGGTGGGAGTTGCATGGCAATATATCTCGGAATGGCTATGAAAATGCCATAGTAGGTAGATATGGTGGCTGTTTTGAGGAAGGCATTTGGTGGGTTTGTGTACCGGCGAGAGTTGAGCGGCACTAGAGAGGCTAGCAATGGTGGAAGGTGAAAGTGCATCTATACCATGGACTCACATTAGTCATGAAGAACTCACATACTTGTTGCGAAAGTTTTTATTTATAATCGAAACAAAGTGCTAAACGGATACTGCTAGGGGAAGGGTTGGTAGGTGTTAACCATCGCGCGATCCCGACCTCAACACAAAGGATGACAATCAATAGATCAATTATGCTCCGACTTCCTAACATAGCGATTCACCATACGTGCTTGCTACGGGAATCACTAACTTCAACACAAGTATTTCTAGATTCACATTACCCTACTAACATAACTCTTAACATTACCAAATCCACGCCTCAAAACTAATTGAGAGGAATCAAAACTTCTCTTTCTACTCAATGCACATGAAGATGGAGCTTTTGTATCCTCTTTGGGTACCTATCACCTTTGGGACTACTTTCATAGCATAAGCCAACTACCAAATCACGCACCGCCGTGCTCTAAAAGATATAAGTGAAGCACGCAGAGCAAAATTATCTAGCTCAAAAGATATAAGTGAAGCACAATGAGCATTCTAGAAAAATCACGATGAGTGAATGTCTCTCTCTAAAGGTGTGCAGCAAGGATGATTGTGACACAACAAAAAGAAAAGACTCCTAAGATACAAGACGCTCCAAGAAAAACACATATCATGTGGTGAATAAAAATATAGCTCCAAGTAATGTTACCGATGGATTGGAGACGAAAGGGGGGATGCCTTCCCGGGGCATCCCCAAGCTTAGGATTTTTGGTGTCCTTGAATTTGGCTTGGGATGCCTTGGGAATCCCTAATCTTGAGCTCTTTCCACTCCTTACCTCTTTGTCCATGAGAACATCACCCAAAACTTGAAAACTTCACAACACAATTACTTAAACAGAAACTTGTGATACATTAGCACAAGAAAACAAACTACCACCTCTTTAGGTACTGTAGCAATCTTGATTTCTATTTGTATTGGTGTTGGGGTACTGTATTCTCACTTTTCCATCGCTAGTACCGCCGATACTATCCATAGTTTCATCAAAACAAGCAACCAACTCAACAAAAACAGAATCTGTCAAAAACAGACGAGTCTGTAGCAATCTGTAGACTTCGTATACTTTTGGTACCTCAAAAATTCTGAAACATTATGACTGCCTTGGCGAAAGGCATATCAACCAGCAGAAAAATGAACCAACTCAAAATCTCTTTCTGAATAAAAATGAAAAATCATCTCGTGAGAAAAAAGTTTCTGTCTTTTTCCAGGAGGATCAAACAACCATCACCAAGACTAGTCATAAAGGTTTTGCTTGGCTCAAACACAAAAGACACAATCACAACAGAATTATGATGGTGTGGACGCAACAAAACAGAAAGAAAAAGATAAATTCATTGGGTTGCCTCCCAACAAGCGCTATTGTTTAACGCTCCTAGCTAGGCATAAAAGCGATAGAATCACGTATCGCCGTCTTTGGTGCTCAAACCATAAGTAGCATCATCACTTACCATCTTAAGGTTTTCATCTTTCTTGCCGGATGATTCACCACTACTTTTAGGAATAAAATCAGACTTGGTGATTTTATTGTGGGCAAAATTTGGAGTATTCTGCATAGCGGCAAAAGCGGAACCCAAGTTGGTTATAACATCCTCTAGTTTGCGAATCCTAGCGGAATCATGACCTAGTTTTTTGTTAACTGTGGGTTCCTTCTCCTTTAAATTTTTCAAAACCATTCCCACTTTGGATCCGTGTTGAGTGATTTGATTGTGGATCTTTGTATCCAAGTTCTCAATGAGTTCGATCGTAGCAGCTTTATTTTCAATGACGTCCAGCCTACGCATCACATGTTCCAGAGTTAAGGTAGTTCCATTAACCATGAGTTGGGGTGAGCCTACCAAATTTATTACAGCTCCGTAAGAATCAACGGTATGGCTACCCAAGAAATTTCCACCTATGATGGTGTCAAGAATATACCTATTCCAAGGAGAAGCACCTACATAAAAACTACGAAGCAGGACGGTAGTGGATTGCTTATGAGTAGATCTACTGTGAGCATTGCAAATTGTAACATCCCAAAATTATAAATTTTGGAATGTTAATATAATTATTAGATTGATTGTTTGTTGGTTGCCTGAGTGATTGAAACTTGTGTGAAATTTGAAACTTTTCGAAACTTTTGAAAGAGAGGGAATAAAATGACTTTCCCTTTCTCCGGTGAATTCAAATTCAAGCTTTTAAAAGCAAAGAGAGAAGATGACATGACTTCTTCAACTATAAATAATTTGAACGGAGATATTTGCATTTGAATTCTTTTGCATTTCCATTCATTTTCTTCGTGCAACAAAATGCCGAGAAATACATTCTAGAGCGGAAGAACATGACCCTCGAACCCACGGGCATTTTGAAAGTTATTTGAACCCTCAAACTTAGAGGATCATTTGAAAATTATTTGCAAAAAGACATAATGCTTTTAGGGATTCTTGGAAAAACATTTTTTTCTGAAGTTCTTATTTTTGCCGTGGAAAAATGCCCATCATTTATATTTTATTTTTCTGATAACTTTAGTATATAAAAACTCTTTATTCCAAATTGATTTGATTTCCCTTTTAACGTTTTAGTTTCCTAGTTTTGAAAATAGGAAAGAAAACGTTTCTATTAGGAATAGGAGCTGGCCCATTAAGCACTTTCCTTTCACTGGACCAAGAAGATCATCTTCTTCCTCCTCTCTCTCTCACGTCACAGAGATTTTTTCCTTCCATGGAGAGGAGATCCCCACCTTCGGGATTCGCGAAGCCCTTTCCTTCCCAGCGCCTCCCGTCGCCTCTATAAGAAGCCCCACGTCCTCCTCGTTCCATTCCCGTTGAAACCGCCGCCTCTCCTCGCCCCTAGCTCGTGCACCCCTCGCCGGAGTCGGCACCGGAGAACGTCACCAGAAGCTCGCTCCACCTCGCTGCACCTCGCTGCACCTCGCCAGGGACTCCTCCACCTCAGTGCACCCCCTCCACCACTTCGGCCACCACCTCGCTGCACCCCTCCACCCCCTCCACCGCCCCCTGCTGCCCCATCCCCATCCCCCTCGCCATTGCCAGCAAGCAGCAGCATCCCAGCAGTTTTTCCCACCACCTCGCCCCCTACAGCCCCCCCTCCACCTCGCCACCACCCCCTCCCTGGAGCCCCACCTTCGGCCCCCTTCCCCACCCCCGCCGGAGTGCCCCGCTTCCCCACCCCACCGAAGCCCCACCCCATCGGCCACTATTGCCTGCGAGGGAGCTCTCCCAGCCGAAGGTAACCTCTCCTCTCTCTGTTATTTCTCTATTTCTTGTTTGTAGCCCTTAGATCTTAGATGTAGGGTATAGATTAGATCCTATAGTACCCCTTCGGTTTAGAGTAGAAAAGCAGCGGTTTTTAGTTCACTTATGTTTTAGCCAGCAGTTTTTATTAGCCTCGGCCGTTTGCTCCTAATCCTGCAACAAACGCCCCCTCGGCCTATAGTAGCATGCCACGTGTACCCCCATTAGTTAGCTAGATTAGCTTCAGTTTTTCTGTCTAAATTGCAAAAACAGGAAGTTTCTGTTTTGTTTTGGCCACAACTTTTGATCCTGAAGTCCAATGACATTGATTCTTTTTCCAGTAGCTCACAAATTTCCTGTAGTTTTTAAAAACATATAATTTGTCTATGTTTGAAATTGTCAAATATAAGTTAGATCATATTTAGTTTAAACCTTGTTTTGCCTATTTCAGGAGTTTAAAAATAGCTTTTAATTTGATTCCTTTTGGTACTGATCACTAGTGATCTTATTTATGAGTGGTAAAAATTTCAGATTTGTTTGAGTACATTAGCTCACTGTTTATTGTGAAAAAATTTCTGTTTCACCGCTTTTAGGATTTAGGCTAATTCCTTTTCTATTTTTGTTTTTAAAATATTTTCTTTATTATTTCAGTAATATTATGTTTTGTTTCTGTTAGTTAAACAGTAGTTTTGCAACAAGTTTTTATTTTATATTTATTTGTTTTCATGAAATCAATTCTAGTTCCTTAGTAACTTGCAATTGGTTTCCGCATTGTTTCAAATCCCGTTTGGGAATACTTTCAAATAGTTTTGTGAAAAATACTTCATTTTATCGTAGTTAGATTTATATCTTAGTTCCTTGTTATTATTTTCTGTTAGACCAAAAACTAGTTAGTGTTTGATGTAGAAGAAGACTCCTAGCTTTAGTGAAGTTTCTTTCGGTTTCTTATTCGCTCTCTCTCTTTTGTTTTGATTGCTAGAATGATTGCTAGTATGAATGCTTATGTGAATGATATGTTTGCTATATATATTTCATCGGAGAGTGACGAGTAGTCTATCAAGTTATTTTCTCGAGAAATTCTTCTTCGTCAACATCACCAGGAAAGTCACTTTGATCATACTATCACCTATGTTTTTATGCATCGTAGTTCTACCATCCTATGCCCATTTGCATGCTGCTTAGGTACATGGAAATTTTAGTATAGATTGTAGTATCATGTGGTAGGCACACAACAACCCCGATACTTGGCCCCGGGACAACAAATTTCATATTGCTATGCTTGAGTAGACGGGATTTTGGTTGAGTGCATAACACGAGTGATGCGAGGCTGATTAAATAATCAAGACCGGTTAAGACAAGATTTTCAAGACCTCGGACGCAATGCAACACTGGGTGAAGGACGGTTGATCGGATCCCTGGAGAACCCAGTGGATGCCCGGGATGCTGGGGACGGCCATGTCATCCTGCGGAAAGCTTCACCCAGGCTCGAAGAGACGGACGGATATTTTCAAGACCCAAGGCTTACCTGCACAGCCACAAGTCATTATGGCTCTGGCTTGGTTGGACAACGCGGCCACTCTGGACAGGCGGTGCTAGCAGATGTAGACGAACGGTAGGAATGGATGGGCACCGACAGGGATTCAGAGGGACCCGTTGAAAGACCATGTTTTGATCATACGGTCTTCAAACACCTTGAAGTGCGAGGACATACTCGGAGGCGATCAAATCTTGTGGGGAACGTGTGCAAAACTCTGCAGAGTACTCAAACCTAATCGATTAGCCGTGTCCACGGTCATGGACAACTTGAGCCAAAGGAACTGAAGTTATCTGGATTTCTCAACACCATTATATATATTTGATGAGGGTAATTATTGACAACTCGGGTACGAGAACTGGTTGGCGGAACCATCTCGTTAACATCCAACTTTTGTAGTAATATTTTGCTTTTAGCCCCTCTTGTTGTAGGAGAAAATTTGCTTTACGCTAAAAATTACAACACCACCTGCCATATATGCATATAGTATAGATGATTACTTTTCACCCCTCTCTTGTGTGACTTGCCGTCATATTCAATATGCTGACCTACACGGCTGCAACGTCTTATGTTGCAGATATTTTTCTTCGACGAGTAAGAGTACGATTCAGGGTTACGGTCTACACTCAACTTGCCGTTGGTGTTTATTGGGACTCCACTCCCTTGACCACTTCCGCTGAGATATTTAAGGTATATATCAGTTTTACGCTATTTTACATGTGATTGCACTTTGATATATACACTGATGTACTGTGTGTGCCAGCATACTGATCCAGGGATGGCACAGAAACACAGAGGCTTGACTCGTCTTGAGTCGAGTCGCTACACAAATCCTATACCAAGCGTCCTTTAAGTTTTCTTCCTCAATTTGTTTGAAATTGAGGACTTCGCTCTCGGGAGTATTGTTCGAAGTGGGGGATCTAGCCATGAGGACATGTAGACTATCCCACACAGACGAACAGAAAGCAAGCGAGAGAAAAGGGCGAATGAAAAGGCGAACGAAAAAGGGCAAACGAAAAAGGCAAATTGGTGAAATGGGGGAGAGGAAAATGAGAGGCAACTGGCAAACAAAGTAAATGCAAGAGATGAGTTTGCGACACTTACTTGGATGAGTTATTGACTTGATCCTCCCCGGCAACGACGCCAGAAATTCTTCTTGCTACTTCTCAAAAAACAGCGCCAAAAATTGACACGTTGACGGAGACTTGCTTGCGTCGGTTTTTTCCCTTGAAGAGGAAAGGGTGATGGAGCACAGGAGCAGTAAGTATTTCCCTCAGTTTGAGAACCAAGGTATCACTCCAGTAGGAGAATCTCGTCAAGTCTAGAGTACCTGCACAAACACAAAGAGCTTGCACCCAACGCTATAAAGGGGTTGTCAATCCCTTCAAGATAGATTGCAAAGTGAGATCTGAAGGCGGAAAGTGCAACGAATAAAAACTGTAAGGCTGAAAATATGGTGTGGAGTAGACCTGGGGGCCATAGTGTTCACTAGAGGCTTCTCTCAAAATAGAAAATATTACGGTGGGTGAACAAATTACTGTCGAGCAATTGATAGAACCGTGCAAAGTCATGACGATTTCTAAGGCAATGATCATACATATAGGCATCATGTCCGAGACAAGTAGACCAATACTTTCTACATCTACTACTATTACTCCACACATCGACCGCTATCCAACATGCATCTAGTGTATTGAGTTCACGACGAAGAGAGTAAGCCTTAAGCAAGATGACATGATGTAGGGGGATAATCTCAAACCAATGATGAAAACCCCATCTTTTTACCCTTGATGGCAACAACATGATGCGTACCTCGCTACCCCTTCTGTCACTGGGTGAGGTCACCGCACGGTATGAACCCAAACCCAAGCACTTCTCCCATTGCAAGAATTATAGATCTAGTTGGCCAGACAAAACCCACAACTCGAAGAGAATTACAAGGATAAGAAATCATGCACAAGAGAGATGAGAAGAAACTCAGATAAGATTCATAGATAATCTGATCATAAATCCACAATTCATCAAATCTCGACAAACACACCGCAAAAGAAGATTACATCGGATAGATCTCCATGAAGATCATGGAGAACTTTGTATTGAAGATCCAAGAGAGAGAAGAAGCCATCTAGCTACTAGCTATGGACCCGTAGGTCTATGGTGAACTACTCACGCATCATCGGAGAGGTCATGGTGTTGATGAAGAAGCCCTCTGTGTCCGAATTCCCCCTCCGGCAGGGCACCAGAACATGCCCTAGATGGATCTTGCGGAGACAGAAGCTTGCGGCGGCGGAAAAGTACTTTCGATGATCTCCTGATTTTTTCTGGGATTTTAGGGAATTTATAGGCGAAAGTCCTAGGGCAGAGGTGGCCGAGGGAGCCCACAAGCCTGGGAGGCGCGTGCCCTTTGGCCACGGCTAGGGGCTTGTGGGGTCCCTGCAAGCCCCCTGCCATGATTCTCAGGCTTCCCGATCTTCTTCTGTTTTGGAAAAAATCTTTTTGGCAGTTTCGTTCCGTTTGGACTCCGTTTAAAATCCTCCTCTGAAAGGGGCCAAAAACATGGAAAAAACAGGAACTGGCACTTGGCACTGAGTTAATAAGTTAGTCCCAAAAAATATATAAAAGGCATGCAAAACATCCAAAGTTTGACAAGATAATAGCATGAAACCATCAAAAAATATAGATACGTTGGAGACGTATCAGTCCCCTGCAAGCCTCCTAACCCTATTCTTTGGCATATAAATTCCCAAATATTACCCCATTGCAAAAGAGAGCCACGAGAATTCTTTTCCGCCGCCGGGAGCCTCTGTTCCCATGAGATCCAATCTCGGAGCCTTTTCCAGTAATCTGTCGGAGAGGGAATTGATCATCAAGGGCATCTACATTAATTCCATTGCCCCTCTGATGATGCGTGAGTAGTTCACCACAGACCTACAGGTCCATAGCCAGTAGCTAGATGGCTTGTTCTCTCTCTTTGATCTTCAATACCATGTTCTTCATGGAGATCTATCCGGTGTAATACTCTTTTGCGGTGTGTTTTTTCAGATGTGATGAATTGTGAGTTTATGTTCAGATTATCTATGAATATTATTTGAATCTCTTGTGAATTCTTATATGCATGATTTTGTATCTTAGCAAGTCTCTTTGAGTTATTGGTTTGGTTTGGCCAACTAGTTTGGTAATCCTTGCAATGGGAGAAGTGCTTAGTTTTGGGTTCAATCTTGCGGTGTCCTCACCTAGTGACATAGTAGGGGTAGCGAGGCACGTATTTATTGTTGCCATTGAGGATAAAAAGATGGGGTTTTCATCATATTTCTTGAGTTTGCGTTGGAGTTTCTCTAAGAGCATCTCCAACATCATGTCTAAATTTTGATGTCTATATATCTATATAGACAATAATCTGTAAAGATTCTTTGATATACACGTTCAGTTTTACAACAGAAAGTCTATATACAAAACGTCTATATTCTTTCTTCTTTATTTTATTATTATTTTGTAACTACTAATTCAACTACCATTTCAATAATAATTGAAACAATTTATAATTGCATTGGTTCAGCAACATTAATACCATTGAACACAATTAGTAGTACCAGCAGAGTAACTAAACAGCGTTTTCAGTTCACTAGCACTAAACATGTTGAGTTAACCAGCACGACATGGGCACATATTCAGTTAACCTCCACTGAACATATTCAATTCACAAGCCATCCCCTTGCTCCCGCTTCATCCCCTTGCACCCGTTCCACCCTCCAGTGCAGCTCGACGCCCGTGTGCAACGGCGATGGCCCTCCCCTCCCTCTCGAGCACAGCGGCGATGGTGTCCACCCTCCCCTCCCCTGAGCGTGGCAACAACGACCCTTCCCTCCCCCCAACGCGGAGGCAGCAACGTCCCTCCTCTCCTCCTGAGCGTAGGGGCGGCGGTATCCTCCCATCGCTCTCATGAGCATGGTGGCGTCGGCGTCCCTCCCCCTCCCCTCCGAGCTTGGTGGCAGCGGCAGCCCTCCCCTCCTCCTTAGCACGACGGAAGCAGCGTCATTTGGATCCAGCTCGACTTTAGTGGGTGGATCTAGCAGCCCGGTGGTGTGGCACGATGGCGTCCTCGCGATGGTGGTGCGCCTCTTCCTCCTCTTGGCGCGAAGGAGAAACGTGGCCTTTGGTTGGGCTATGGACGAGGGTTCACATCGCCCAAGGCTGGACGTCGTTGATACGTCCATTTTGCATCATGCTTTCATGTTGATATTTATCACTTTATGGGCTGTTATTACACTTCACGGTACAATACTTATGCCTTTTCTCTCTTATTTTGCGAGGTTTACTTGAAGAGGGAGAATGACGGCAGCTGGAAATCTGGCCTGAAAAGGGAGCAAGTTTGAGATACCTATTCTACGCAACTCCAAAAGCCATGAAAATCAATGAGGATTTATTTTGGATTTTATAAAAAATACTGGGCCGAACAAGTACCAAAGGGGAACCAACAGGAGGCCACAAGCATGCTAGGCGCGGCCTACCCCCTGGCCGCGCCTAGGGGGCTTGTGGGCTCCCAGCTGGCCCTCTAGCCCCCCTCTTTTGCTATAAGGAGGGTTTCATTCCGAAAAAATCACGAGGAGGCTTTCGGGAGGAATCGCCGCCACCACGAGGCGGGACTTGAGCAGAACCAATCTAAAGCTCCGACACGGTCGTCCTGCCGGGGAAACTTCCCCTCCGGAGGAGGAATCGTCGCCATCGTCATCACCAACACTCCTCTCATCGGAGGGGACTCATCACCATCAACATCTTCATCAACACCACCTCATCTCCAAACCCTAGTTCATCTCTTGTAACCAATCTCCGTCTCGCGACTCCGATTGGTACTTGTAAGGTTGCTAGTAGTGTTAATTACTCTTTTTAGTTGATGCTAGTTGGATTACTCGGTGGAAGATTATATGTTTAGATCCTTGATGCTATTCAATACCTCTCTAGTCATGAACATAATTATGCTTTGTGAGTAGTTACTTTTGTTCCTGAGGACATGGGATAAGTTATGCTATAAGTAGTCATGTGAATTTGGTATTCGTTCGACATTTCGATGTGTTGTATGTTGTTTTTCCTCTAGTAGTGTTATGTGAACGTCGACTACATAACACTTCACCATTATTTGGGCCTAGAGGAAGGCATTGGGAAGTAGTAAGTAGATGATGGGTTGCTAGAGTGAGAGAAGCTTAAACCCTAGTTTTTGCGTTGCTTCGTAAGGGGCTGATTTGGATCCACTAGTTTAATGCTATGGTTAGACTTTGTCTCAATTCTTCTTTCGTAGTTGCGGATGCTTGCGAGAGGGGTTAATCATAAGTGGATGCTTGTCCAAGTAGAGCAGTACCCAAGCGCCGGTCCACCCATATATTAAACTAACAAAATAGCGAACGCAAATCATATGAACATGATGAAAACTAGCTTGACAGAAATTCCCATGTGTCCTCGGGAGCGCTTTACCTCCTGTAAGAGTTTGTCCAGGCTTGTACCTTGCTACAAAAGGGATTGGGACACTTTGCGGCACCGTTGTTACTATTGTTACTTGCTACTTGCTACGAATCATCTTATCACACAACTATCTGTTACCGACAATTTCAGTGCTTGCATAGATTACCTTGCTGAAAACCACTTGTGAGATCCTTCTGCTCTTCGTTGGGTTCGACACTCTTACTTACCGAAAGGACTACGATAGAGCCCCTATACTTGTGGGTCATCAAGACTATTTTCTGGCGCTGTTGCCGGGGAGTAGGCCGCCTTTGGTAAGTGGAATTTGGTAAGGAAACATTTATATAGTGTGCTGAAATTTATTGCACTTGTCACTATGGAAACTAATCCTTTGAGGAGCTTGTTAGGGGTATCTTGACCTCGAACGGAAGCACAAAGAGATGCTCCTCAACCTGCTGCACCTACCGAAAATATTTGCTATGAATTTCCTTCGGGTATGCTTGAGAAACTGCTTGCTAATCCTTTCACACGAGATGGAACATCACATCCCGACTTGCATCTAATCTATGTAGATGAAGTTTGTCGTTTATTTAAGCTTGCAGGTTTGCCCGAGGATGAGGTCAAGAAGAAGGTATTTCCCTTATCTTTGAGGGATAAATCATTGACAAGGTATAGTCTATGTGATGATACTGGATCATGGAACTACAACCGGTTGAAATTGGAATTTCATCAAAAGTTTTATCCTATGCATCTAGTACATCGTGATCGGAATTATATTTATAATTTTTGGCCTCGTGACAGAGAAAGCATCGCTCAAGCTTGGGGAGGCTTAAATTAATGTTATATTCATGCCCCAACCATGAGCTCTTGAGAGAAATTATCATTCAGAACTTCTATGCTCGGCTCTCTCATGATGATCGCACCATGCTTGACACTTATTTTACCGGTTCTTTTATGAAGAGAGATATCGACTTCAAGTGGAATTTATTGGAAATAATTAAATGCAACTCTGAAGATTGGGAGTTTGATGAAGGTAAGGAGTCAGGTATTAATCTCAAGTTTGATTGCGTTAAATCCTTTGTTGAAACAAATACTTTTAGTGACTTTAGCGCTAAATATGGACTTCATTCTGAGATAGTAGCCTCATTGTGTGAATCATTTGCTTCTCAAATTGATCTCCCTAAAGAGAAGTGGTTTAAATATCATCCTCCCTTAGAAGTCAATGTAGTTAAACCCAATCCAGTTGAAGAGAAATTCATTGCCTATAATGATCCTATTGTTCCCAGTGCTTACATTGAGAAACCACCTTTCCCTGTTAGGATAAAGGATCATGCTAAAGCCTCAACTGTGATATGTAAGGGCTACATTAGAACACCTACACCCCCTGAGAAAATTAGAGCTGAACCTAGCATTGCTATTATCAAAGATCTCCTATCCGATGATGTTGAGGGACATGATATTCACTTCTGTGAAGATGCTGCTAGAATTGCTAAACCTCATGCTAGAGACAAACATAGGCCTGTTGTGGGCACGCCTGTTGTTTCTGTTAAGATAGGAGATCATTGTTATCATGGTTTAGGTGACGTGGGTGCTAGTGTTAGTGCAATACCTCAATCCTTATATGATGAAATTAAAGACGATATTGCACCTGTCGAGATGGAACCTATTGATGTCACTATTCAGTTTGCCAATAGAGATACTATCTGCCCTGTGGGAATTGTTAGAGATGTTGAAGTCTTGTGTGGTAAAACAAAGTATTCTGCTGATTTCGTCATTCTTGCTACCACACAGGATAGCTTTTGTCCCATCATATTTGGCAGACCTTTCCTCAATACAGTCAACGCTCATATTGACTGTGAGAAGCAAACTGTCACTGTTGGCTTTGAAGGTGTGTCACATGAGTTCAATTTCTCCAAGTTTGGCAGACAACTGTAGTGCCCCAAGTGTAACCTTCCCTATTTGGAACCTTCTTGTGTGGTTTCACCTTGTCAATGACATGAGAGTTTTCTATGCTATGATTTCATGTGTGTCACCTTGTATTTCTTCCTTGCATGCATGCATGCCATAGTATTTCATGTCCATGTCTTTGTGTTGTTGCATTGTGTCCTTATGTGATGATGTGATGCTTGTGAGCTTGTGTGGTATGTGGTTGTGATGAGTAGTGGAGTGGTGCAATTCTAGTAGTTTGCATGTGATAGTAGGAATAGTTGTGAGTTGCTTACGTTTAAAAAAAACTTCCCTCTCCCTTTTATTCCAGGCTCAAGTTTCACTTCTTCCTTCCCTGATTTAAAAATGCCCATGTGTTAGCTGTATCTTGTGGTGATTTTTTAGTTGTGAAATGCTGTTTTAAAGGGTGTTTCATCTGGTGCAAATATTCCCAAAACAGCCAATGATAATGCTGTTTTGAAAATATTTAGTTGCCCCAAATACATCTCTGCTATTTGATTTAAATTGGTCATATTTTTCCATGACCAGGGGTAAATTTGCTTTGTTTTTATCCCCAGTAGTTTTCTCTGTGCATTCCTTTATTCTCTGCCTTTTTCTGTTAAAAGAAAGGTCCCAGGGAATTGCTTTCTCTTATGTGGCGCTCAGGAGGGCTTCCTCCCCCCTGGCGGCCCAGTACATCTCTCCCCCGCGCTAAGCCCAGTCCCACGACATACCTTCTCCTAGCCTCACGCTGTCTACACCCCCTATGCTCCTTTCCGTCAGGCTTTGCGAGAGAGAGTTGCCACTGTGAGGCACCAACGTCGAGGTCCCCCCTCATATAAGTGGACTTCCGTGCCTCCCCTCTCCTAGGGTTCTCCCTCTCTCCCATCCGCCGCCGCCACTCCATTCCCCATCTCCCTCCTCTCTCTTTATTCCCCAAAGGTAAGTCTGTAGCCAGTTGTAGAGAGGAAGAGAAGGAACGCCGACGTCTACCCCCGCGTGCACCGTCGAGCGGCACGGCCACCATGTCCGGGAGCTTGGGGAGGGTGCCCGCGCTCCATTCCCGCCGTTGTTGAGGTCAGGAGCGACCACAGCGACGGGTAGGAGCTCGTCTTTGGCGCGAACCCGACGATCTCCTACCTCTATGTCGGTTATGCATCAGGCCATCATCAGGGCGTCCTCGTCGTCTCCAGGCGGCTCCTTCTTCCCGATCGGCGCCCCCCTCTTCCTTCCCTAGGTGACTGTCGCTCCTCCTCCCTTCCCCTCGGTTGGATCTGCCGGAGTGGTCGTCGTGCTCCTCTGTTCAGGGGAGAGAACGGCAGGTGCTTGCCGTGATGTGTGTATAGGTGTAGAGCGCTCGGTGTGAGTAGATGCAGAGCAGAGACTCTCCTCGGTAAGTAGGTGTGTCTTCCCCTTTCCTGCGGGCGTGGTAGAGGCTGTGGTGGAGGATACCATCTCCGGTGATCTCTCTGTCACCGGCTCGTAGGTGCAGGCCAGGGAGTAGGATCGTGGTAGTATACCTTGTGTTAGATCCCTACTCTGTCAGACATCGTAACGTAGCGCAGTGGTTGATGTGTGTGTGTGTTATCGTCAGGTGCAGGGATCAAATCCCAGTAGGAGCACCCCCTTTTGTTTCCTTTTTTCTGTTTCGACAGTAGGGTAGCGCAGCAAAGTAGATCCCCTGCATCGATCCTCCTCTGTCGAGTACCTTGGCCCTAGCAGAGTGGTAGAGCTGCAGTTTGCACCTCCAGTAGGTCTGGGGTTCGACCCCAGCACCTCCCCTTTTGCCTTACCTTTGTTTTCTTTTATTCCTTTTCCTTGCTGATTGGTAGTTAAGCAGCCCCTGATTATTCGTAGCATTGTATTTCTTTCTTCCTTGCTGTTTTTCCTTTCCTGCCTAGTTTAGGAGTGTGTGCGTGTTATAGAGATGGTGTAGGTTTTGTGATGGTGTGTGTGCATGGTGGCAGACATACAAGGGGTGATTGTGTTGCATATGAGTGTGTGTGTGTGTAGGATTTTTCCCTCCCACACACCTTGTATAGATGTTGGTGTAGGGTGCTTGCAAGAATGTGCATGTGGCTCAAGTCATATGCATGTGTCTGTGTTTGCACTAGGAGTGCATATGTAGCTATATCATGTGTAGGAGATTATGTAGCTTTATCATGCGTAGAAGTGCATTGTTGTTGAGTGCATGTATGTATAGAGTTGCTAGATCCTATGTGAGTGTATGGTTGCTCATGTGAGTGTGTCCACACACACATCATGGCAAGCTAGGCCTTGATGGGCATATGTGCAAGATTTCATGTGTAGGTGATATTATCATGTAGTGCTTGTTGCTTGTGATGGGGTGGAGATGTGTCAAGGCACATAGGCATGAGGTCTACCCCTCATGTACCCCCATTGATGTTGTGGACATGTGTATATGCTTATGTAGGTTTGCTCTAATGATTTTGCACATGTGATGTAGCACTATTCACTATATAGGAATCTATGTTGTTTTTCCTTCCTAGTTTGTGATCACTTGTTCCAAGAAAGTACATATGTTTTATATATGGTTTTGGGGTAGAAAGATCCCAGGAATCCGTTGGTGAAATCATTTTTCCATTGGGACACTTTCTGGAAAAGTCATATTTGCATTTTCTTCTAAGTTTAGAGCTTGGTTCCATGAATTGTGATGTGCTCTTGTGTTTGCTTCTTGTTTGTGGTAGTAGAGGGTGACCCCCTCTACCACATGTTGGTTTCAATTCATGATTTGGAATCCACGTGTGCAAGTTGTGCCCATCCAAAGTAGGCTTGTGACTGAAATTCCAGCTTAGTGAAAATCAGAGATTTTCACCAACTCTGAGAATCTGTTTATATTTTCTTCCCCTGTAAATGAGGTTGTGCTGGTCATTGTGTTGTGATCTAGCTCTAGCTTTCAACTAGAAAGTTGGACCTGATATGTTTTCTAGCTCCCTGTAAAATTTCATGTCATTTGGAGCCCTGTAGGTATTGTTTTGGCTGCTGTCAAAAAGCTTCAGAGCAAAGACAGAAAGTCAGGTGCAGGAATTTTCACTAAGTCCCTGAGATCTGATGGTTTTGGGAAAGTTTGCAGCCTTGTATCTTCCTGGGTGTAATTCCTTTTTGTGTGATTCTTGCTTGTGCTGGTAGTATTCTTGGCTAGCTACAGCCACATATATTATTTGTCATAGTTGGGTGGCTGTAGGTGCTTTGCATGTAGCTCACAAAGTGCAACGATGCAGTTTATGGCAGATTATGTAGTTTTGTCATTTTGAAGTTTGTGAGTGCTTAGTTGATGTTGTGGTGTTCTTCCTTGATCCAACCCATTCATGTTGGGTTGTTATATGTCTTGGCAACCTGGAAATACCAGATTTGTGCCATTTGAGTGTGTGGTGATGATTTTGACACGTAGGGCTTCATATCTTGTTTCATTGATTCCCGTTGATCCGTAGCTCCGATTGTAATGTTCTTTATATGGTTTTGCATTGTTTTCACGAGACGCATCTGATCATGTCATACTCATGCATGTCAAAATAGGTTAGCATGCAGTTCTGTCCAGGAACTTGATTTAGCTCCTTAAGCTTGTGATAGTGATAGAAATAGTGATGCATGCTCATTTTCATCTCATGCATCATGTGCTTGTTGCATCTTGAGGTGTTGTTGTTCATTGGATGTTATTCTTATGTTGGGTAGCACCAGGATCAGAGAACGAGTACGTGGATTCGGGAGAGTACGTGGAGGACGAACAAGAACCATTCCAAGCTGAGGATATCACAGGCAAGATGATATGACCTTGATTCCATCTCTAGACTTGTTATGATAGTTTGCGTTTCCATGTCATATTGCTCGCTGCCTACCACTAAAATATTTGCCTCTTGATATGCCATGAAACCAAACACTATGCCTTCCTAGCAAAACTTGAATGGCTAAGTAGGCTTTGCTCAGCTACTAATGTTAGCGTTGCTAGATGCAGGTGCTTTGTCTCATGTGACAACATGAGCTTGATATCATTATCTAAATTCTGTTATTTAATTAATGCACCTATATACTTGGTAAATGACGGAAGGCCTAGCCTTTTTCCGGGTGCTTTGTTCCGTTATTGCCGCCTTAGTTACCGGCTACCGGTGTTTGATTCCATATTGATCGCTCCTAACACGTTCGGGGTTGCTATGGGGACCCCCTCGATAAATCCGTAGTGCTAAGGCTTGTCCGGCAGGACCCAACATTGGTGTTAATTTGCTAATCACGTAATAATAATCTGCATAGGGAATGATCACCCCGAGGATCTTTCATCAACAACCCGGGCCAGTGCTCCTCATGAGTGTTGGTCCAAACTGGTCTGCCTCCGGGGCCACCACAAGGAAACTTGAGGTTTGGTACCTGTAGCTAGTTTCATCCGGCGTGTCCTGAGACTGAGATACGCGGCTCTTATCGGGGTCGTCGACACGTCGGGAGGTCCTTCTAGTCTTGTCTTACCTTAGCGATATATCTTGCGTATAGGAATCCCAGTGAAGCTTTGGTTCTCCCCAGAGTTGAGGTTTTCCTCTAAGGAATCCGATGAGATCACGAGATTCGTGATAGAGGATTACTTTGCGGCCCGTGTATGTTTGTGATGGACTAGTTGGAGCACCCCTACAGGGTTTAATCTTTCGGAATGCCGTGCCCGCGGTTATGTGGCAACTTGGAATATTTTGTTAACATCCGGTATTAGATAACTTAAACAAAAGCTAATAAAATTGCCAACTATGTGCGTAACCGTGACTGTCCCCTCGAAGATCTCTCTTCGATCGGGAACTCGGTGGGGTTATGAATGACGTAGGTAGGTGTTCAGGATCACTTAGTGATCAAGTATTCACGACCGCTAGTATAGTCCACCTTCATAAATGTTCTACGTAAGTTAGCCACCAAATCAAGCTTAGGATGTTGCAACCTTAAACACTTCACCTTATCCTACCTAATAACTTGACTAGTTCTGGCACCAAGGTCTTAGATTGCTGAGTCCCCGTGACTCACGGATTCCTCCAAAAATACCAACAGGTTAAGGTACCCCAGAGATAGATGATCCCGACGGCACGCAGCTGGCGTGGCAGTACGATGAGGAGACAGACCGCCTGTACGTGAACTATCTAGAAGATTGAGGTGTGGTCGTGATCGTGGGCCTGCAGACAGGGTAGCATAGCCTTTCTATGTTTTGTAGTCCGTAGCGGAACTACCTTGGTTGTATGTGTGATGTACTCTGAGATATTTATGAGAAGGCAATTGAATCCCTGATTGTCTATCTTTATTATTATGTATGTGATGTGTTACCTGTTTGCGAGACGCTTAGATGCGCTCCTTTCCAATTCGGGGCCTCGATCCCCAGATCGGAAAGGACCGCATCTTGGTCGTTACAAGTTGGTATCAGAGCCTTACGACCATAGGAGCCTTTGTGTGATCGTACTTGGCCGAGTCGAGTCTAGAAAATGTTTTGAGTCTTAGTTATACCGGAGAGTAGGATTCTTTTTTCTCCTCTTCTATGCTCTGGTGAGGTTCCCGGCTTAGGAAATCTTTAACTCTACTCCTTTTCTCGCTCAATTTTTTTAGGATCACGCGGGTATTTGTGAAATCTATATGATTTCGATGTGACGGAGTCCTGTCCTCGTGCCTCCTATCTGCTCTAAGTTTCAGGGGAGTTGAGCTCCGGGGGATTCTTGCGCACATCGCCATCATTGAGATTTCTGAGTATCTAAGAACGAAGGATGTTCGTTATTGCTTCAATACTGGTAGTGGTGAGATAACCCCGATGTCCCCAGTACTGGTGCAGATTGTTCGGGGGTACTACCACACTTGGTATCGTTGTGATCACGAGGGTCTTTTGTAGATGAAGGTCCGAGATGCTGGTTGTGTGTTGAAGGATGTGATACAGGTGACGAGTTAGTTTAGGAGTTGTGTGAAATACTCCTTGTATCCGTGTACCAGATTGCATGACCAGTTATTTCGGGAATTCATAGGTGGGTTATCAAGTAGTATCTTATAGGAATATCTTCCTACAGACGCATGATTGGGGTTGGGGAAATCTCGATCATATGTTTGTTCCAAGCAATTCTAGCTCACACTTGTTGGAAGTGGTCCTTATCAGAATTTTGTCGTCCGTCACTTTGAGGATGCATTCTTGCTATGTTGTTCAAGTGCTTTTGCTAAATTCTGTTCAGATATTCTGTCTTTTGATTCAGCAATATCTTCAATTATTCTGTGGACTAATATGATGTCCGTCTTCAGGATAGCTCCACCGACTCGTCAGAACCCAGGGCGTGAGGATATGCCGCCTCCACCTCCTCTCCCTCCGCCGTCGCCTCCTCCTCCTACAGAGGACTGGCAAGCGGTGATGGCAGCTACTAATGCAAACACCCAGATGCTGATTCAGTTGCTGCAAGAGAGAGCCAACCAACAGCTAGGCAATTTTCAACATGGTGGAAATCAGTTTGCGAGTCTGAGTCAGTTCCTGTCAAACCAGCCAAAGACATTCACTTCATGCGACCAGCCATTTGATGCAGAAGATTGGATCCGTGATATGAACAAACATTTCGTGTGTAGCAATGTGCGTCCGGAGGACTATGTCAAGTTTGCAACGTTTCGGTTGAAGGGACAGGCTTCTATATGGTGGCAGCAGCTCAAGGACTCCAGAGGCGCCAGGGTGATGTCTTGGGACGAGCTTTCTCATGACTTCAGGTCCCACTACACCCCTTCCAGTTTTGTGGAGGAGATGCGTGAGAAGTTCAGGCGTTTGAAGCAGGGCGGCAATTCTGTGTATAAGTACAATGTCGAGTTCCACGAGCTGGCCCGTTACAAGCTGCAGGATATCCCGGATCAGAAGAGCAAGATTTATCAGTTCAGGGGTGGCTTGAAAGAAGACTTGCAGTTAGCTCTTGACTTGCACGATCCTGAGGAGTTTGACAATTTCTACACCCTAGCTCTCAGAGCAGAGGCAGCCTTGCTCAGGGTGGAAAATTCCAAGAAGCGCTTCAGAGATTCCAGCTCTTCCTCGACTCAGGTGGTTCAGAAGAAACAGAGGTTTTGGGTTTCTCCTCCTCCTCCTCGGCACTCGCAGCAGCTTAAGCACTCAGGTGGTCGTGGTTCTTCCCACCCACCCAACCCTGGCTTTCAGCAGAGATACCAGCATCAGAAGCAAGGGCCTCCTCAGACTTAGTTCCGGCAGCCAGTAGATGTCACTTGTCACAAGTGTGGGCAGAAAGGTCACTATGCCAACAAATGTACTTCTCAGCTCCGACTGCCTCCTCCTCCTCCAGGCAAACCTCCAAGCAATGCTCTTGTCAAGTTCAACCCCAGATCAGCTCGAGTCAACATGGTGAACACAGCTGAAGCAGAGAATTCGTCAGATGTGATCATGGGTAACCTCCTCGTCAATGATATTCCTGCTAAAGTGTTACTTGATTCTGGTGCTTCGCATTCCTTCATGTCATACCCCTTTGCATCTGGTAATAATATTGCGACCGAGTTCCTTCCCAAGTCATTGCAAGTTGTGTCTCCGGGTATGCGGGTGAGCTCTCAGTTGTTCGTCCCAGATGATTCTATCAAGATGGGCGCTTATGCTTTTCTGGCATCTCCTATTGTCTTGGGAAATTCCGACATTGATTTGATCCTTGGTATGGACTGATTGGCCATGAACAAGGCATCAATTGATTGTGAAGCCAAAGAAGTGAAGCTTACCCACTCTTCGGAGGATGTGATTATATTCGCGGCGCGCGATGATACAATCCGTCTGTTCTCCTTGAATGAAAAGGGTGAGATTAATCCTATTGAGCAAGTACCAGTGGTCTGCGAATATCAAGATGTGTTTCCTGAAGATCTGCCAGGCATGCCTTCGCACCGTGAAGTTGAGTTTGTCATTGAGCTTGAGCCAGGCACAGAGCTAGTGTGCAAACGACCGTACAAGCTGGGTCTAGAAGAATTGAAGGAACTTAAGAGGCAACTTGAAAGTGCGTTATATCGACTAGAGGGGGGTGAATAGGAGATTTTTAGAATTTCATCACTGAGGAAATTCCTTTTGAGGAAATTCCTCACTGATGACTAACTTACAGCGGAAACAGATAAGGATCAGTCGTGCAATCGTTCACAACAGCAGTATTACAGAGTGAAGATTATGCAAACAGATTGCACAGTAAGCAGGCACGCAGAAAACAGATGATGAGTAACTATAGTGAAGAATTTGGGGTTGAGGAAATTCAGAGAAAGTCTTCAGCAAATTCTTCAAACAGTCACAGTGAAAGTCATCAACACATAATACAGAGAAAGTAAATAGTTGAGGAATTAGAACCCGATTCTTGGTGAAGACTGTTGTTGATGACCCAGTTCCAACTGCTGTGACAGTTGTACATCTGGTTTGGAGCGGCTTGGTATTGAAACCAAAGGACACCCAGTCCCGGGACACACAGTCCCTACCGTATTCTCCTTGAGCTAAGGACACACAGTCCTCGCCCAACACTCGTGGTAAGTCTTCAGGGCAGACTTCTAAACCCTCACAAACTCGGTCACCCGGTGATCCACAATTGACTGCTGGATTGCTCTAGACCATGACGCCTAACCATCTGGAGGATGCACAGTCCTCAAAGGTAAAAGGCTTTAGTCCCACACAGGAACAACTTCTTCAGTGATGCTCAATCACTAGGTTTGGTTTGTGGTTTCGGTGGGTGGAGTATTTCCTCACTGATGATTTACTCTCGTAGGATCTGAGGAATTTGGGTTGCTCTTATGACAAGTGTCAGTTTCTAACGGAGCAGCCAACCAGCTAGTGGTTGTGGGGGGGCGGCTATTTATAGCCTAGGAGCATCCCGACATGATTTGACATTAATGCCCTTAAATAATATGACCGTTGGAGTGGATAAGACCAGTGACTTGGCGTGGCTATCGAAACGGTCGGGACCCTCAACTGTGAGAGTCCTCATGTCGCTCATATTTCTCACTTGAGGCTATTGGTAGGATTTGGCTTGGGTTGAGCATCATGAGGAAATCCATTCCATAGTGTTACTTTGACCCCCTTTAACAGTACGGTGTTCCTCTTCATCAAATGCAAAGAAAGTAAACAAAAAACGTAAATCTTCACGCTTCAATTTCTTCAAAATGATTTTCTTCAGGAGCCACCGATCTTCTCAATATCAATATCTTCATGAGGAATATCAATTTCATCGCAGATTCCTCGTGATTCATTTCTTCAGCTTCAGACCAATTTCTTCAACTGAAGATATACATTTTTAGGGGTCGATATTCTTCAAATATCTCAAACTCCTCAATGACTTATAGATCCTGTGTACACTTATAAACACATTAGATACTTAACCTATAAGTCTTCAAACCACCAAAATCACTAAGGGGCACTAGATGCACTTACAATCTCCCCCTTTTTGGTGGTTGATGACAATTAGGTTAAGTCTTCAACAGGGATCAAAAATATGAAGTGTAAATACTCAATTGAGGAATTTGAAGACAAGATTCACAGAGACTCCCCCTGAAGATGTGCATACCTTGAGGATTTTGCTTTTATAGCATATGCACATTGATGATTTATATCATGGAGATCTCCCCCTAAATCTTGTAAATCATGCATACATATAACATATCATATGAAGAAAATGAAGATGCATGATGGAAAATGGTATCTGACGAATTCTAGCATGCGTGCATTAAAACTTGAGGAATAAGCATGCGAAGAAAAACGTTCAAAAAGCGTCAGAGTACCATCGGGCTTAAGTTACAACTCATTACATAAAAACTTCAGAAGAGCCAAGAGTTTGTAACTTAAATATAGTTCATAAGCCCCAAAAATAACTCCCGTTTGAAGACTAACTCTCAAGTTTCTCCCCCTTTGTCATCAAGTGACAAAAAGGGACAAACTGAGGACTAACGCCCGTGAAGTCTTCATTTCTTGGCGGTGGATGAAGATCCTTGGCGCTTCTTGGGTGTAGTCTTCTTCCTTGGGCCTGTTGCGGTGTCGAGCTGTTCCTCATCAGATTCGGCGGTGCGGAAGGAGGAGAAGGAACTGTCTTCAAGATCTGGCACTGGAATGGGCCTGAACTTCTTCTAGGGAGGCCACGACCAGTCAAAGTCCTGCTCAAAGTTCAATTCTTCAAGCTCAGTCTGGGTCTTCAGATGTGCAAGGGTAGCCCAGGTGCGATCAAAAACCTCATGCAGATAGTGATGATTAAGTTTCACAGAGTTCTGTGTCTCAGTGAGGGTTTTCACAATGGCACCAAACTGGCGTTTGACCCATTTGTGGTTGTGATCCACCTTCTGATGAAGACTGAGGAGAAGCTCTCTGGTGTTTAGCACGCGAGGAGGAACAAGGCTTGGTGGATGAGTCTCAGTATCGTCCCATGAGGAATATGCATCTGGCTCTTTAAATTGACCATCAAGAGGCCTGCTGCCTTCATCAATCACAGACTTTCCTTTTCCCTCAATGGGCTCGAAAGTCTTCTTGTTGACCCGGATAGGAGGCATATAACCAACATGGTTCTGGAAATCTGCGTGGAAGTTGATGCATGTCCTAGTCCTGAGGAATCTCATGATCCATGGTGCATAAATTTTGTGATCATAGGGGCACATTGCATTGTCAGCCAAAGTCCTCAAGAAGAAATCATGGATATTCATGGGGATACCGTGAATGATGTTGAAGAGGATATTCTTCATGAGGCCGACGACATCTTCTTCATCGCCATGGCCTTTGATGGGCGCGAGTACACTGCAGAGAATGCGATAGACAGACCGGGGTGTGTACTTGAGCTCATGGACGAGGAATGTGGTTCTTGAGGGCTTTCCTGCAGCCAAAGGCTTCATGAGGACTTCCATCATTCCATTTGGTAGCTCACGCTCACCATAAAGCTTCACTGCCCCTTCTGAAGGAATTGGTACGGGCAGTTCTCTGAGGAGTTCAGACGCTGGGGCCTTGTAGTGAGTGTTTTGGGTCATCCAGTCGAACACCCAAGTGTTGATGTCATCAGCATTGCCAGAGATGTGTAGAGTTGCATAGAACTGAAGAATAAGCTCACTATTCCAATCTGATATGTCGGAGCACATAGGGAGCAAACCTGCATCATGGAGTACACTGAGGACTGGTTCCATGCAGGGAATTTCTTCAAGTTCATCATGAGGAATGTGCCTGTGCTGGAATATCTTGTTCTCCACAGAGCACAGAAGCATAGTAGTTCATATGAGTCCTTGTCCAAAACTTCAGATGCCTCATTTGAGGCTTGTCATAAGGATTCTCTCCGATGAAATACATGCGTTCCTCAAAGAAATTTCTTTCTGAAACTTGGGCCGCTTCGATAATGGCTGGCGCTGAACTGGCTGGATAGTGTGCTGAGGAATGGGTGGGGAAACAACCATGGCAGTCTCTGGGTTGAGCACAATGAATTCATTGTCAGGGGCAGGAACATTTTCTTCAGCAGTGTCCTCAGCTGGTATTTCTTGCTCTGGCTGAGCTTCAGGCTGAGGAATTTCTTCTTCCTCCTCAGCTTGAGGAGTTTGGTCAGCCTGTTCAGTGGGAGGAGCCTGCTCAGACTGGACATATTCTTCAGCTTGTTTTTCATCAGCTGACTTTGTGGCAGAAGCAGATTCATCAGCTGCTACAGCTGAAGATTGAGTAGTCTCTTTCTGAGGAATATGAGGTTGAGGACTATCATCAATCTGTATTTCCTCATCAGTATGCTCCTCAGAGGCAGCATCCTTCATTTCCTCATCTGCCCTTGTAGTTTGGTCACCAATGACGACCATTTCATATGAAGGTGCAACATTTAGAGGCACCGGGTCCAGAGGGGCAGATTCTTCAGTTTCCTTGAGGTGTTTTGCCTCAATCTTTTCTTCTGCTGAGGAAGCTTTTCTTTTCTTCGCTTCCTTCTCAACAGCTCTTGTCTTTTTCGCGTCTGATGCAGACGGGATTAACTTCTTCACCTTTGAAGCTTTTGGTGAAGGTGTTTTCTCGATAGATTCTTCAGCTGGCAGTGAGGAACCAGCTAGAACAGAGTCATCAGCCTGCTTTGGTGAAGCAGCTGGATCAGTAGCAGTTGCATCAGGGGTTGCAGTTTCATCAGTGGTGGTCTTGGTGATGATTTCTTCAATGGCCGGCTCATCAGCTCGGCGCTCTTGGTGTTGTTCCTCACTTTGAGGAATTTCCTCCTCATCAGGAGATGCATCTTCTGGCTGTTCAACCAGGGGCTGAGGAGTTGGTGCTGGTTGTGGGTGTCGCTTGTTGTAGTCATCAACAACACTAGTGGCTAGCTTGATGAAATTGCGTTTGATGCTTGTGCGGTCTGACAGTTTCTCACACTTGTCAGTCAAGACTTACAACTCTGCCTGGGTGGACACCAATGCTTCAGGCGTCAGCTTGAGGACATTTTGCCTGAGGAATTTCTCCTTTCTAGCCTTTGCAATCTTTGCCTGCTTGGCCTTCTGTTCCTTCCACTTGGCTTCGTTTATGAAGGTAGCCACCATGTGGCTGACGCCAGGAGGAAGTTTCAAATCATCAATGGGTGTGTTTGGGTCTTCATACCACACATTGATGAAGTCGAGGAGGACCTTGGGGTCCATGGCCAGAGGAATAGCACTGCCTGATGCTTGTGCTACCCATTCTTGCTTGTTTCTGATGATGGCTTGCAAAGTTTCATCATCATACTCATCACTTCCCTCTGATGCAGACGGGACTGCGATGATTTTGCTGGGGCTGGGCAGAGGTGCAGGTTCAGTAGTTGTCAAAGTCTTCACAAGGGGAGTTGAAGACTTTGTCTCCGAGCTAGTTGCAGCTGGGAGTGAGGAGCTGGAGCTGGCAGTCGTAGTCTTCATGACTTTCTTCTGTACTGCCTTTGGAGGTGGAGCTGAGGACTTTGGTGTAGATGAGATGGGTGCTGAGGGTTTTGGCGCTGATAGTTTTAGTGTTGACGGTTTTGGAACCGAGGGTTTTGGAGCTGAGGGTTTTGTGACAGAAGCCTGTCCAGACTTCTCTTGAGGCTTTGGAGCCTTTGGTTTTGATGGCGCAGACTGCTTGTGAGGAATCTCTGAGCCTGAAGTTTCTGCTGCTGAGGAATGAGCAGCACCGGAGGCAGCAGCTGAGGATTCATTAAATTTCTTCACTGCTGTTTCGGCTTGCTTCTTGAGCTTGGCCAGATGCCTTTCTTTTTCATCTGGGTAGTCATCAAGTGTCATAAGACTTGAGGGATGAGCTACTTGATGATCCTCAAGTGGAGCCCTTCTGCCAGGAGGCTTCAAAGCGAATTTCTTCGCATATTTTGGGGTCACAAACCTGTACTCCTTCCACTCCTTTGCCCATCTGCCTTCAATTTTCTGCAGCCAAATCTTTCTTTTAGGCATTGTCTCAGGTTCATCATCAGGCGTGCAATAGTCCATGTATATGTCATCAGGAATATCAACAGCTGTGTTCTGCTCCAGTTTCTTTCCTCCCTTCTGTTTCCTTTCTTCCTCCATTTTCTTCAGACGTGGAATTTGCTGATGATTTTGAACTCTTGAAGATTCTGATGAGCCTTGAAGAGTTTCTTCCAGAAACGCTGCAAATGAGTTAATGTGATGAGAACCGAGAGATTCATCAGCTGACATGTGTGTACCTGTGAACAGAGTATAGTTGCGAGGAATTTGGAGAGGTCATATGCGTTCTCAGATTTGAAGAAAATGAAAAAGTTTGACAGTTTGAGGAATATAACTAGTGGTTGAGGAATTTGCTTAAGCATACTGTTCTTGGGTTCCAGAGTTGTACAGATCCGAAAATTCGCACAATTGAGGAATATCATGAAAATCTTAGATGCTTAGCTAGTTCATCAATGATTGTGGTGATGGATAGTGGTTGAGGAATCATGTGCGCATCGTATCTTTAGGAAAAACAAATTTCATATGGGAGAGGTAAAATTTCAGATCTAATCTGTTGTAAAAATAGGATATATTTACCCTCGAAGGTGCGAACGAAGAACACAAAAAAAAGTGGCGTTGGAGAGGCTCTTCGGTCAAGTGTCCAATGCACCCTAACTTGGCAGCAGAGGACGTCTACGGCGGCGGCGGACGTAGATGTTCCGACTCCGGCATAATCCTGGCGGCGAGAAGGTTGAGGCAGTGAAGCTCTTCCTTGCCGACGACAAGACTACCAGCGGTGGCGCTAGGGTTCGGTGTGTTGTGGCAGGAGAGCAATGAGGCGAAGAAGATGATACCGAGGGGGATAAGGACATATTTATAGCCCGAAAGTTACTGTTTGGTGCGAAAGTTTCGGACCGAATAGCCCTTGCCTCTACGTCTTCGCACGACACGTGTAGCTCCCGTACGACGCGGTGGAGATAGTGGGGATCGTGGTTATCCGATCGTGGGAAGTGGGGGTTCAGTTACTGTTCCTTTTAAAGAAAACATTTTTTGAAGATTTGAGGATTTTCGTTACAAAATCATCAGCTGACAAGGATACAGTGAAGATTTTGAACAAAGTTTCAAGTAGAACGCATATGAAGAATTGAATGGACTGGATAAGTATAGCATAGAGGGAAAGTCGGGTCCGATCACATTCACTTAGGAGAAACATCAACTTGAAGAATTAGCAATAAGTGAATGCTGTTGAGGACTAGAAATCACAGTCTACCTAGTCAAATGAAAGTCATCAAGTGTTTTGAAGATTTTGCAATAGATCATCACAATGAAGAAGAACTGTTTTGAAGAAAAATGCATTGTCAGGAAATTGATCATTTGAAGAAAATCAACTTGAGGAATTTCACATTGGGCGGTGGCGTTACCCACCATATAAGAACGTTGATTACAGACGCTGCGTACAATTGTCGTAGGGCCTTGAGAATCAATTTCTTCGTTAATTTCTTCACATTCAGAGTGACTTTCTTCATTGGTTGAAGAAAATCGTTTCATCATGTGTTGCACATCTAAGTCATCAACTTTGCATCAGTGTTAGGATGTGTGCATGTTTTTACAAAACATTTGAAGATTCTAAGATATTTAGCTCACACCGCAACTTGCAAAACCATTTCTCATCCAAGGGCTTAGTGAAGATATCAGCCAGTTGATCATCAGTCTTCACATGGTCGATGAGGATATTGCCCTTGAGGACATGGTCCCGAAGAAAATGATGACGAATCTGGATGTGCTTGGTCTTCGAGTGTTGCACTGGGTTGTAGGCAATCTTGATAGCACTCTCATTGTCACAGTAGAGAGGCACATTCTTCATGTTGATGTCGTAGTCCTTGAGGGTTTGCTTCATCCATAGCAATTGAGCACAGCAAGAACCAGCAGCAATGTACTCAGCTTCGGCAGTGGAGAGTGATACGCAGTTCTGCTTCTTTGAGGACCAACAAACTAGTGATCTTCCGAGGAAATGGCATGTGCAAAATGTTGACTTGCGATCCACACGGTCACCAGCATAGTCTGAATCAGAATACCCTACCTGATGAAGATTGGAGCCCTTGGGATACCACAATCCTAGTGTTGGTGTGTGAGCTAAGTATCAAAGAATATGTTTCACAGCCTTATGGTGTGATTCCTTCGATTTTGCTTGAAAACGTGCACACATGCAAACACTAAGCATTATATCTGGCCTAGATGCACATAGATACAATAAAGAGCCAATCATAAAACGGTATACCTGCTGATCGAAATCTTTACCATTTTCATCAGTGCCGAGGTGACCATTGGTAGGCATTGGAGTCTTAGCACCATTACATTCATGCATGTCGAATTTCCTCAGAACAACCTTGAGGTATTTCTCCTGTGATATGAAGATTCCATTGTTTTGTTGACGAATTTGAAGACCTAAGAAGAATTTCAGCTCCCCCATCATGGACATCTCATATTCTTCACTCATCATATAGGCAAATTCATCACTGTATCTTTTATCAGTACAACCAAATATGATGTCATCAACATATATTTGACATACAAACAGCTCATTATCATAAGATTTTGTGAAAAGAGTTGGATCGAGTGAAATAGGTTTGAAGCCTTTCTTCATGAGGAATTCCTTCAATGTATCATACCATGCCCGAGGGGCTTGCTTGAGGCCATACAGAGCCTTTTTGAGTCTGAAGACTTTGTCTGGATTCTTTGGATCCTCAAAACCTGGGGGCTGAGCAACATATACTTCTTCCTCAAGCTTACCATTGAGGAATGCACTTTTCACATCCATTTGATATGAGATGATGTTATGATGATTAGCATAAGCAAGTAGAATTCGAATAGCTTCAAGTCTAGCAACGGGTGCAAAAGTTTCATCGAAATCTATTCCTTCAACCTGGGTGTAGCCTTGGGCTACAAGTCGTGCCTTGTTCCTCACCACTTGACCGTCCTCATCTTGCTTGTTTCGGAAGATCCACTTGGTGCCGATGATGTTATGCTTGCGAGGATCTGGTCGTTTGACGAGCTCCCATACGTCATTCAACTTGAATTGAAGAAGTTCGTCTTGCATGGCTTGGATCCACTCCGGTTCCAGAAAAGCCTCAGCTACTTTTGAGGGTTCTGTGATGGATACAAAAGAAAAATGCCCACAAAAGTTAACTAAGTGTGTAGCTTTTGAGCGAGTGAGAGGACCTGGCGCGTTGATGTCGTTGAGGATTTTGTCAAGTTCTACTTCATTTGCAATCCTCGGATGAGTTGGTTGAGGATTTTGTCTGGGCTGAGGAAGTGGTGCTTTTGCAATTTCCTCAGGAGCATCTTCTTGACTTTCATCAACGATGGGGATCGTTTCTTCATCAATTTCCTCACTGGGGACAACGTCTTTAGTAGGCTTAAGCTTTATTGCTTCCATAGGAGACAGTTTATCTGGATCAGAAGGCAATTGCTCTCTTTGCGAGCCATTAGTTTCATCGAACCGCACATCTACAGTCTCAACAACTTTGTTGTGATAGTTGTTGAAGACTCTGTAGGTGTGCGAGTCCTTTTCATAACCGAGCATAAAACCTTCATGTGCTTTAGGTGCAAATTTTGAGCTATGATGAGGATCTCTAATCCAACATTTTGCACCGAATACTTTGAAATAACTTACATTGGGTTTCTTGTCAGTGAGGAGTTCATATGAGGTTTTCTTGAGGAATTTGTGAAGATATACCCTGTTGATGATATGACATGCAGTGTTGATTGCTTCAGGCCAGAAGCGACGAGGAGTCTGATATTCTTCAAGCATAGTTCTTGCCATTTCAACCAGAGTCCTGTTCTTTCTTTCGACGACACCATTCTGCTGAGGAGTATAAGGAGCAGACAATTCGTGAGTAATACCAAGTTCATCAAGATAATCATCAAGACCAGTGTTTTTGAACTCGGTTCCATTATCACTCCTGATATGTTTGATCTTGATGCCGAAGTTCGTCGAGGCCCTTGAAGAAAATCGTTTGAAGATTTCCTGCACTTCAGTTTTATACACTATAATATGCACCCAAGTGTATGTGGAATAATCATCAACTATGACAAAGCCATATAGAGATGCTGCATTGGTTAGTGTTGCATAGTGTGTAGGTCCAAATAAATCCATATGAAGCAATTCAAATGGACGTGTAGTGGTCATGATGGTTTTGGAGGGATGCTTGGATCTGGTCATTTTCCCAGATTCACAAGCACCGCAGCGATGATCCTTGAGGAATTTGACTGATTCGATGCCAATGACATGCTTCTTATTTGCAAGTGTGTGCAAATTCCTCATGCCTGCATGACCCAGTCTTCGGTGCCACAGCCATCCTTCTGAGGTTTTTGCTAGTAAGCAAGTGGCTGGTTGAGGACTTGTAGAGAAGTCAACAATGTACAAATCCCCTCTTCTTACACCTTCGAAGACTTTGGATCTGTCAGATTCCATGATGACTACACATCTATATCTACCAAAGATAACAATCATATCAAGATCACAAAGCATCGAGACTGACATGAGGTTAAAACCAAGGGATTCAACAAGCATCACTTTGTCCATATGCCTATCCTTGGAAATAGCTACTTTGCCACGTTCCAATACCTTGCTTTTACCTTTGTCAGCATATGTGATTTGCTTCAGAGGTGATGGAGTTAGTGGCATATTCATCAGTAAGCTTTTATCACCAGTCATGTGATGTGTGCAACCACTATCGAGAACCCACTCAGTATTTTTGGGTTTGTCTTCCTGCAGATGAATTAGTACAGCTTACCATCTCATATGCTTCAGATTTGAAGAATATGATACTAATTTCATCAGTTCAGTAATTTCATCATAACAGAAATGTAAGGACGTGTGAAATATTTCTATTTCATCAATCATTAGCTTGCGTCCTATCAAGCATTTCCTCAGGTCTCCAGCAAATTCTTCAAATGATGATTTTCATCTGGAGACCTGTCCTGCAGAAGTGATTAGTTTGATTTCTTCACCACCCACATTTGAAGGGGTGGCAAAGCGTTCATCATCCTGCGAGCACCATATGAGAAAGGTGGCATTGAAGCTAATGCACTTCTCTTAACAGTAGGGGGGTTAAAGTACTCATATGAGTATGCAGAGAACTGGTTTGAGGATTTATGAACATAATGATTTGAGAAGTAGCGCTCATAATCATATTCCTTGTAGTTTCCCTGCATGTTAGACGCATAAGCACGGGTACGAGCATAGTTTTGACCAGTTGAGGATTTTGATCCTCTTGAAGACTTTGGTCCTCCTGAGGAATTTGATCTGGGGTTCAGATTCTTCAGAGGTGATGTCATGAGAACATTCACTTGAAGATTTTCAAGACAACTTTTGGGAACCCAGATTTTCCTCAGAGGAGGGCCATTCCTGCAGTTAGTTCCAACATATCAAGCAAATACTTCACCAGATTGATTTTTGAACAGTTTATAGTTGGAATCAAATGACTCATCCGAGGAATAGGATAATTCACATGAGAAGCCAGTTAGATTAGATGGATCAAAAGGAGGCCCGCTAGCAGCAACCCATGAGGTTTTGGGATACTGCTCAGGTTTCCAATAAGATCCATCAGCATTCAATTTCCTCTCAAAGGCAGTTCCTTCTTTCCTCGGGTTCCTGTTCAAGATCTGCTTTTTGAGCACATCACAAAGGATTTGGTGTCCTTTGAGGCTTTTGTACATGCCTGTCACGTACAATTCCTTCAACCCTGCATTTTCATCAGTAACATTTGTGTTTTCCGCAAGTGAGGAAATAGACACAGCAGGTGCAGTTGAAGAATTTGTAGCATTTGATGATTCTGGTGAGGAATTTGCAGTTTCACGTTCAATGCATTTAAGACATGGAGGAATAAATTCAACTTGACTAGCGCTAATCTGTTAGGCTAGTAATGAATCATTTTCCATACGAAGATCATCATAAGACATCCTCAGCTTCTCAAGATCAAGCTTCCTTTGAAGAAATCATAGGAAAGCTTCTCATGATCAGTGAGGAGTGTATCATAACGATCCTGAAGAATATCAAATCTAGACTGAAGATTTTTCATGTCATCAGCGAGGATTGGATTAAGATTCATTTCATCATTCAACAGATCATCACTTTTGTCTAGCAGTTTTTGAAGCTTTTCCAGAGCAGTTTGTTGTTTAGTGGCAATGATGGCAAGTTTACTGTAACTGGGTTTTTTGTAATCATCATATTCACAGTCACTTGAATCAGAGGAGGAGGCATTATGTGATACCTTTGAACCTTTTGCCATGAAGCAATAGGTTGGAGCGAAGTCATCAGCATAGTCATCAGTATGGATGGTGCACTCATTTTCTTCAAGATTGAAGATTGACTTGCTGAAGAAATTGGTTGCTAGTGCAAGACTAGCCTGTCTGGATTCTGAATCTTCTCCAGAGCCTTCTTCATCATCACATTCTTCTGATTCTGCCTGGGAATCCATTTCCTTGCCAATAAGTGCCCGAGCCTTTCTGAAGCTAGTCTTCTTGTGTGAGGAGGACTTTGAAGATGAGGATTTTGAAGATTTCTTCTTCTTCTTTGAGTCATCAGAACTGTCATCCTTGTATTTCTTCTTCTTTGATTCTTTTCCCCAGCGAGGACAATCAGCAATGTAATGACCTGATTTCTTGCACTTGTGACAGGTCTGTTTCTTGTATTCCTCAGATGCAGATTCTGATTTCCTCATGTCTCTTCTTGATGATTTACCAAACTGGCCTCATCGTGTAAATCTCTCGAATTTCCTCACAAGCATTGCAAGTTCCTGACCAAATTCTTCAGGGTCACAACTGCTGTCATCTGTGTCTTCGTCTTCAGATGAGGAAATTGCTCTTGCCTTCAGTGCACGTGGTCTGGAATAGCTTTGTCCATATAGATCTCTCTTTTCTTCTAGCTGGAATTCATGAGTATTTAGCCTTTCGAGGATATCAGCAGGATCTAGCATCTTGTAGTCTGGTCTTCCTTGAATCATCAGAACTAAAGTGTCAAATGAAGAATCCAAAGATCTCAGCAGTTTCTTCACAACTTCGTGATCAGTGATGTCTCGAGCTCCTAGTGCTTGCAGTTCATTTGATATGTCAGTGAGGCGATCAAAGGTGTCTTGGCAGCTTTCATTGTCATGTCTCTTGAAGCGATCAAAGAGATTGCGAAGAATATCAACACGAGAGTCGCGTTGGGTTGATACTCCTTCATTTACCTTGCATAGTCTCTCCCAAATAAGTGTTGCAGAGCCTAAGGCACCTACTCTTCCAAACTGGCCAGGGCTCAGATGACCACAGATGATGTTCTTCGCTTGAGAATCGAGTTGCTTGAATTTCTTCACATCAGCTGCAGTGACACTAGCAGAAATGATGGGGACACCATTTTCCACAATATACCAGAGATCATTGTCTATAGCTTGTAGATGCATTTGCATTTTGTTCTTCCAGAAGGGAAAGTTCTTTCCTTTGTAGGTAGGACATGCTGCAGTCACCTTAAACATGCCTGCAGTCGACATAACTAAAACTCCAGGTGGTTAAACCAAAATCACACAGAACAAGGGAGTACCTTTCTCTGATACCAATTGAAAGTGCGTTATATCAACTAGAGGGGGGTGAATAGGAGATTTTTAGAATTTCATCACTGAGGAAATTCCTTTTGAGGAAATTCCTCACTGATGACTAACTTACAGCGGAAACAGATAAGGATCAGTCGTGCAATCGTTCACAACAGCAGTATTACAGAGTGAAGATTATGGAAACAGATTGCACAGTAAGCAGGCACACAGAAAACAGATGATGAGTAACTATAGTGAAGAATTTGGGGTTGAGGAAATTCAGAGAAAGTCTTCAGGAAATTCTTCAAACAGTCACAGTGAAAGTCATCAACACATAATACAGAGAAAGTAAAGAGTTGAGGAATTAGAACCCGATTCTTGGTGAAGACTGTTGTTGATGACCAAGTTCCAACTGCTGTGACAGTTGTACATCTGGTTTGGAGCGGCTTGGTATTGAAACCAAAGGACACCCAGTCCCGGGACACACAGTCCCTACCGTATTCTCCTTGAGCTAAGGACACATAGTCCTCGCCCAACACTCGTGGTAAGTCTTCAGGGCAGACTTCCAAACCCTCAAAAACTCGGTCACCCGGCGATCCACAATTGACTGCTGGATTGCTCTAGACCATGACGCCTAACCGTCTGGAGGATGCACAGTCCTCAAAGGTAAAAGGCTTCAGTCCCACACAGGAACAACTTCTTCAGTGATGCTCAATCACTAGGTTTGGTTTGTGGTTTCGGTGGGTGGAGTATTTCCTCACTGATGATTTACTCTCGTAGGCTCTGAGGACTTTGGGTTGCTCTTATGACAAGTGTCAGTTTCTAACGGAGCAGCCAACCAGCTAGTGGTTGTGGGGGGGCGGCTATTTATAGCCTGGGAGCATCCCGACATGATTTGACATTAATGCCCTTAAATAATATGACCATTGGAGTGGATAAGACCAGTGACTTGGCGTGGCTATCGAAACGGTCGGGACCCTCAACTGTGAGAGTCCTCATGTCGCTCATATTCCTCACTTGAGGCTATTGGTAGGATTTGGCTTGGGTTGAGCATCATGAGGAAATCCATTCCATAGTGTTACTTTGACCCCCTTTAACAGTACGGTGTTCCTCTTCATCAAATGCAAAGAAAGTAAACAGAAAACGTAAATCTTCATGCTTCAATTTCTTCAAAATGATTTTCTTCAGGAACCACCGATCTTCTCAATATCAATATCTTCATGAGGAATATCAATTTCATCGCAGATTCCTCATGATTCATTTCTTCAGGTTCAGACCAATTTCTTCAACTGAAGATATACATTTTTGGGGGTCGATATTCTTCAAATATCTCAAACTCCTCAATGACTTATAGATCCTGTGTACACTTATAAACACATTAGATACTTAACCTATAAGTCTTCAAACCACCAAAATCACTAAGGGGCACTAGATGCACTTACACAACTCGATGAGCAGGAAAGTTTGGGTTTGATCAGACCGAGCTCGTCTCCGTGGGGCTGTGGTGTTCTGTTTGTCAAGAAGAAGGATGGCACGGACCGGCTGTGTGTCGATTACCGTCCATTGAATAAGAAGACAATCAGGAACAAATATCCACTTCCGAACATAACTGAGTTGTTCGAACAGTTGAAAGGTGCAAAAGTATTCTCCAAGCTTGATCTCAGAATGGGCTATCATCAAATTCGCATTCGCGAGGAAGACATTCCGAAGACGGCCTTCAGGACAAGTTTTGGCTCGTATGAGTATACGGTCATGTCTTTTGGTCTGGCAAATGCTCCTCCGACATTCTGTCGATGGATGAACTATATTTTCTCCCCGTACAAGAATGAATTTGTCTTGCTCTATCTCGACGACATTCTGGTCTTTTCTGAGACTGAGGAAGAACATGAAGAACATCTCAGATTGGTGCTTGATAAGCTGAGAGAGTACAAGTTGTATGTTAAGTTTTCCAAGTGTGAGTTCTGGCTGAAAGAAGTGGTTTATCTTGGGCACATTATCTGTGCCGAGGGCATTAAAGTTGATCCGTCCAAGGTTCAGGCCATTGTTGAATGGGAGCTTCCGCAGAATGTGAAGCAGCTTTGAAGCTTTCTCGGGCTTGCTGGCTATTGCAGAAGGTTCGTTGAGAACTTCTCCAAGATAGCCAAGCCGCTCTCAAGTCTTCTTCAGAAGGGTGTTAAGTATGCTTGGTCTCCAGAGTGTCAACTGGCCTTTGATACACTAAAAGAGAAGCTTACCTCCACTCCGGTCTTGGCCCCTCCGGATGATTCCAAGCCGTACCAGGTCTTTTGCGACGCTTCTCTCCAGGGTCTTGGTGCAGTCCTGATGCAAGATAAGAAGGTGGTTGCTTATACCTCCAGGCAGTTGAAGCCTGCGGAGAAGAACTATCATGTGCATGATCTCGAGCTAGCAGCTGTGGTACACGCCTTGATGACGTGGAGACATCTCTTGTTGGAACGTAAGGTTGAAGTTTTCACCGATCACAAGAGTCTCTAGTACATCTTCACTCAGCCTAACCTGAATCTTCGGCAAACACGTTGGGTGGAAATGCTCTAGGATTTTAATCCGAGTGTTGAGTACACGCCAGGCAAAGCAAATGTTGTGGCGGATGCATTGAGCAGGAAGGCATATTGCAACAGTCTGATTCTGCAACCTCTCCAGCCGGGTCTTTGTTAGTCTTTCAGGAAGCTCAACCTTCAGCTAGTACCTCGGGGATTTCTTGAGAACCTTCAGATCTCTCCTACCTTGGAAGATCAGGTCAGAGCAGCTCAGCTTCTTGACGCTATGGTGAAGAAGGTCAAGATTGGCGTGGGACAGAGTCTCCCCAAGTATAAGTGCTTCACTGTTGATGCCAGGGACACGTTGTTTTTCGAGGATCGCCTTGTCGTCCCGAAAGGTGATCTCAGGAAGGTGATCATGGAAGAAGCTCATAACTCTCTGGTATCTATTCATCCTGGAAGCTCCAAAATGTACCATGACTTGAAGCAGACATTCTGGTGGACTCGTATGAAACTTGAGATTGCTCAGTTCGTAAACGAGTGTGATGTATGTCGAAGGGTGAAAGCATAACATCAACACCCAGCGGGCCTCTTGCAGCCTTTGCCGATTCCCGAGTGGAAGTTCGATCACATTGAGATGGATTTCGTCACCGGGTTTCTGAAGTCCAAGAAGGGTAATGATGCTATCTTCATCGTCATCTACAAGTTGAGTAAAGTGGATCATTTTCTTCCAGTCAAGGAGTCCATTTCAGCAGCTCAACTGGCAGAGTTGTACACCTCCAGGATTGTCTCTTTGCACGGCGTACCTATGATGATCTCTTCAGATCGCGAGAGTATCTTCACTTCCAAGTTCTGGGACTCCTTTCAGTCTACTATGGGCACGAAGATCCGCTTCAGCACAGCATTCCATCCTCAGACTAGTGGTCAAGTGGAGAGAGTGAATCAAGTTCTTGAGGATATGCTGAGAGCATGTGTTATCTCTTTTGGCATGAAGTGGGAAGTTTGTCTGCCTTTCGCGGAGTTCTCGTATAACAACAGTTATCAAGCTAGTTCCAGCAAGGCTCCGTTTGAAATTCTTTATGGTACGAAGTGTCGTACTCCGCTCAACTGGTCCGAGACCGGCGAGCGTCAGATCCTTGGCAATGATATGATAGAAGAAGCTGATGAGATGTGTCGGATCATTCTCGACAACCTCAGAGCAGCTCAATCCCGTCAGAAGAGCTATTATGATAGCAAGCACCGTGACATGTCTTATGAGCTTGATGACTTTGTCTATCTCAAGGTGTCGCCTATGAAGGGTATGCAGCGCTTTAGCCTCAAAGGCAAGCTTGCGCCTCGTTTCGTTGGTCCGTTCAGAGTGGTTGGCAAGAGAGGTGACCTTGCATACCAGCTCGAGCTTCCGTCAACCTTTGCAAATGTCCATGATGTGTTCCATGTTTCTCAGCTTCGGAGGTGTTTCAAAACCCCCGAGCACACTTTGCATCTTCAAGACATCAACCTTCAGCCTGACCTTTCTTATCGTGAGAATCCAGTTGTGGTTCTCGAGGCGACTGAGCGCAAGACCCGTAACAGGACTCTCAAATTTCTCAAAGTGCAGTGGTCACACCATTCCGATAAAGAGGCGACTTGGGAACGCGAGGATCACCTCCGTTCCGAATTTCCTGATTTCTTTCAGTCTTAGATCTCGAGGGCGAGATCTTCTTTGTAGTGTGGGAGAGTTTGTAGTGCCCCAAGTGTAACCTTCCCTATTTGGAACCTTCTTGTGTGGTTCCACCTTGTCAATGACATGAGAGTTTTCTATGTTATGATTTCACGTGTGTCACCTTGTATTTCTTCCTTGCATGCATGCATGCCATAGTATTTCATGTCCATGTCTTTGTGTTGTTGCATTGTGTTGTTATGTGATGATGTGATGCTTGTGAGCTTGTGTGGTATGTGGTTGTGATGAGTAGTGGAGTGGTGCAACTCTAGTAGTTTGCATGTGATAGTAGGAATAGTTGTGAGTTGCTTAGGTTTTAAAAAAAACCCTTCCCTATCCCTTTTATTCCAGGCTCAAGTTTCACTTCTTCCTTCCCTGATATAAAAATGCCCAAGTGTTAGCTGTATCTTGTGGTGATTTTTGAGTTGTGAAATGCTGTTTTAAAGGGTGTTTCATCTGGTGCAAATATTCCCAAAACAGTCAATGATAATGCTGTTTTGAAAATATTTAGTTGCCCCAAATACATCTCTGCTATTTGATTTAAATTGGTCATATTTTTCCATGACCAGGGGTAATTTTGCTTTGTTTTATCCCCGGTAGTTTTCTCTGTGCATTCCCTTATTCTCTGGCTTTTTCTGTTAAAAGAAAGGTCCCAGGGAATTGCTTTCTCTTATGTGGTGCTCAGGAGGGCTTCCTCCCCCCTAGCGGCCGAGTACCTCTCTCCCCCGCGCTGAGCCCAGTCCCACGATATACCTTCTCCTAGCCTGACGCCGTCTACACCCCCCTCCGCTCCTTTCCATCAGGCTTTGCGAGAGAGAGTTGCCGCCGTGAGGCACCAACGTCGAGGTCCCCCCTCATATAAGTGGATGTCTGTGCCTCCCCTCTCCTAGGATTCCCCCTCTCTCTCATCCGCTGCTGCCACTCCATTCCCCATCTCCCTCCTCTCTCTTTCTTCCCCAAAGGTAAGTCTGTAGCCAGTTGCAGAGAGGAAGAGAAGGAACGCCGACGTCTACCCCCGCGTGCACCGTCGAGCGGCACGGCCACCATGTCTGGGAGCTTGGGGAGGGTGCCCGCGCTCCATTCCCGCCGTTGTTGAGGTCGGGGAGCGACCACAGCGACGGGCAGGAGGTCCTCTTCGGCGCGAACCCGACGATCTCCTTCCTCTACTTCGGTTCTGCATCAGGCCATCATCAGGGCGTCCCCGTCGTCTCCAGGCGGCTCCTTCTTCCCGATCAGCGCCCCCTCTTCCTTCCCTAGGTGAGTATCGCTCCTCCTCCCTTCCCCTCGGTTGGATCTGCCAGAGTGGTCGTCGTGCTCCTCTGTTCAGGGGAGAGAACGGCAGGTGCTTGCCATGATGTGTGTGTAGGTGTAGAGCGCTCGGTGTGAGTAGATGCAGAGCACAGACTCTCCTTCGTAAGTAGGTGTGTCTTCCCCTTTCCTGCAGGCGTGGTAGAGACTGTGGTAGAGGATACCATCTCCGATGATCTCTTTGTCACCAGCTCGCAGGTGCAGGACAGGGAGTAGGATCGTGGTAGTATACCTTGTGTTAGATCCCTACTCTGTCAGACATCGTAACGTAGCGTAGTGGTTGATGTGTGTGTGTGTTATCGTCAGGTGCAGGGATCGAATCCCAGTAGGAGCACCCCCCCCCCCTTTTGTTTCCTTTTTTCTGTTTCGACAGTAGGGTAGCGCAGCAGAGTAGATCCCCTGCATCGATCCTCCTCTACCGAGTACCTTGGCCCTAGCACAGTGGTAGAGCTGCAGTTTGCACCTCGAGTAGGTCTGGGGTTCGACCCCAGCACCTCCCCTTTTGCCTTACCTTTGTTTTCTTTTATTCCTTTTCCTTGCTGATTGGTAGCTAAGCAGCCCCTGATTATTCGTAGCATTGTATTTCTTTCTTCCTTGCTGTTTTTCCTTTCCTGCCTAGTTTTAGGAGTGTGTGCGTGTTATAGACTTGGTGTAGGTTTTGTGATGGTGTGTGTGCATGGTGGCACACATACAAGGGGTGATTGTGTTGCATATGAGTGTGTGTGTGTGTGTAGGATTTTTCCCTCCCACACACCTTGTATAGATGTTGGTGTAGGGTTCTTGCAAGCATGTGCATGTGGCTCAAGTCATATGCATGTGTGTGTGTTTGCACTAGGAGTGCATATGTAGCTATATCATGTGTAGGAGATTATGTAGCTTTATCATGCGTAGAAGTTTATTGTTGTTGAGTGCATGTATGTATAGAGTTGCTAGATCCTATGTGAGTGTATGGTTGCTCATGTGAGTGTGTCCACACACACATCATGGCAAGCTAGGCCTTGATGGGCATATGTGCAAGATTTCATGTGTAGGTGATATTATCATGTTGTGCTTGTTGCTTGTGATGGAGTGGAGATGTGCCAAGGCACATAGGCATGAGGTCTACCCCTCATGTACCCCCATTGATGTTGTGGACATGTGTATATGCTTATGTAGGTTTGCTCTAGTGATTTTGCACATGTGATGTAGCACTATTCACTATATAGGAATCTATGTTGTTTTTCCTTCCTAGTTTGTGATCACTTGTTCCAAGCAAGTGCATATGTTTTATATATGGTTTTGGGGTAGAGAGATCCCAGGAATCCTTTGGTGAAATCATTTTTCCATTGGGACATTTTCTGGAAAAGTCATATTTGCATTTTCTTCTAAGTTTAGAGCTTGGTTCCATGAATTGTGATGTGCTCTTGTGTTTGCTTCTTGTTTGTGGTAGTAGAGGGTGACCCCCTCTACCACATGTTGGTTTCAATTCATGATTTGGAATCCACGTGTGCAAGTTGTGCCCATCCAAAGTAGGCTTGTGACTGAAATTCCAGCTTAGATTTTCACTAAGTGTGAGAATCTGTTTATATTTTCTTCCCCTGTAAATGAGGTTGATCTAGCTCTAGCTTTCAACTAGAAAGTTGGACCTTATATGTTTTTCTAGCTCCCTGTAAAATTTCATGTCATTTGGAGCCCTGTAGGTATTGTTTTGGCTGTTGTCAAAAAGCTTCAGAGCAAAGACAGAAAGTCAGGTGCAGGAATTTTCACTAAGTCCCTGAGATCTGATGGTTTTGGGAAAGTTTGCAGCCTTGTATCTTCCTGGGTAAAATTCCTTTTTGTGTGATTCTTGCTTGTGCTGGTAGTATTCTTGTCTAGCTACAGCCACAAATATTATTTGTCATAGTTGGGTGGTTGTAGGTGCTTTGCATGTAGCTCACAAAGTGCTACGATGCAGTTTATGGCAGATTATGTAGTTTTGTCATTTTGAAGTTTGTGAGTGCTTAGTTGATGTTGTGGTGTTCTTCCTTGATCCAACCCATTCATGTTGGGTTGGTATATGTCTTGGCAACGTGGAAATACCAGATTTGTGCCATTTGAGTGTGTGGTGATGATTTTGACACGTAGGGCTTCATATCTTGTTTCGTTGATTCCCGTTGATCCGTAGCTCCGATTGTAATGTTCTTAATATGGTTTTGCATCATTTTCACGAGACGCATATGATCATGTCATACTCATGAATGTGAAAATAGGTTAGCATGCAGTTCTGTCCAGGAACTTGATTTAGCTCCTTAAGCTTGTGATAGTGATAGAAATAGTGATGCATGCTCATTTTCATCTCATGCATCATGTGCTTGTTGCATCTTGAGGTGCTGTTGTTCATTAGATGTTATTATTATGTTGGGTAGCACCGGGATCGGAGAACGAGTACGTGGATTGGGGAGAGTACGTGCAGGACGAACAAGAACCATTCCAAGCTGAGGATATCACAGGCAAGATGATATGACCTTGATTCCATCTCTAGACTTGTTATGCTAGTTTGCGTTTCCATGTCATATTGCTCGCTGCCTACCACTAAAATATTTGCCTCTTGATATGCCATGAAACCAAACACTATCCCTTCCTAGCAAAACTTGAATGGCTAAGTAGGCTTTGCTCAGCTACTAATGTTAGCGTTGCTAGATGCAGGTGCTTTGTCTCATGTGACAACATCAGCTTGATATCATTATCTAAATTCTGTTATTTAATTAATGCACCTATATACTTGGTAAATGACGGAAGGCCTAGCCTTTTTCCGGGTGCTTTGTTCCGTTATTGCCGCCTTAGTTACCGGCTACCGGTGTTTGATTCCATATTGATCGCTCCTAACACATTCGGGGTTGTTATGGGGACCCCCTCGATAAATCGTGTAGTGCTAAGGCTTGTCCGGCAGGACCCAACATTGGTGTTAATTTGGTAATCACTTAATAATAATCTGCATAGGGAATGATCACCCCGAGGATCTTTAATCAACAACCCGGGCCAGTTCTCCTCATGAGTGTTGGTCCAAACTCGTCTGCCTCCGGGGCTACCACAAGGAAACTTGAGGTTTGGTACCTATAGCTAGTGCCATCCGGTGTGTCCTGAGACTGAGATACGCGGCTCTTATCGGGGTCGTCGACACGTCGGGAGGTCCTGCTATTCTTGTCTTACCTTAGCGATATATCTTGCGTATAAGAATCGCAGTGAAGCTTTGGTTCTCCCCAGAGTTGAGGTTTTCCTCTAAGGAATCCGACGAGATCACGAGATTCGTGATAGAGGATTACTTTGCGGCCCATGTACGTTTGTGATGGACTAGTTGGAGCACCCCTGCAGGGTTTAATCTTTCGGAAAGCCGTGCCCGCGGTTATGTGGCAACTTGGAATATTTTGTTAACATCCGGTATTAGATAACTTAAAAAAAAGCTAATAAAATTGCCAACTGTGTGCGTAACCGTGACTGTCCCCTCAAAGATCTCTCTTCGATCGGGAACACGGTGGGGTTATGAATGACGTAGCTAGGTGTTCAAGATCACTTAGTGATCAAGTATTCACGACCGCTAGTATAGTCCACGTTCATAAATGTTCTACATAAGTTAGCCACCAAATCAAGCTTAGGATGCTGCAACCTTAAACACTTCACCTTATCCTACCTAATAACTTGACTAGTTCTGGCACCAAGGTCTTATATTGTTGAGTCCCCGTGACTCACGGATTCCTCCAAAAATACCAACAGGTTCACGTACCCCAGAGACACATGATCCCGACAGCACGCAACTGGCATGGCAGTACGATGAGGAGACAGACCGCCTGTACGTGAACTATCCAGAAGATTGAGGCGTGGTCGTGATCGTGGGCCTGCAGA
This sequence comes from Hordeum vulgare subsp. vulgare, assembly GCF_904849725.1. Lineage (NCBI taxonomy): Eukaryota > Viridiplantae > Streptophyta > Magnoliopsida > Poales > Poaceae > Hordeum > Hordeum vulgare. Next base: position 50,767,195 of record NC_058523.1, read on the forward strand.
CAGGGTAGCATAGCCTTTCTATGTTTTGTAGTCCGTAGCGGAACTACCTTGGTTGTATGTGTGATGTACTCTAAGATATTTATGAGAAGGCAATTGAATCCCTGATTGTCTATCTTTATTATTATGTATGTGTTGTGTTACCTGTTTGTGAGACGCTTAGATGCGCTCCTTTCCAATTCGGGGCCTCGATCCCCAGATCGGAAAGGACCGCATCTTGGTCGTTACAGCAACCTCATGAAAAAGATTCGACTAGTAAGGATGAAATTATTGCCCTAGCTTCTATTGCCGTACCTCCTACTGATCCTTTAGAGCAATACTTGCTTGAGCATGAAAATGATATGCATATGGATGAAAGGGATGAGATAGATAGAGTTATCTTTGAACAATAACCTATCCTTAAGAATAACTTGCTTGTTGAAGTGCTTGGAGATCCACCTCCACCAAAGGGTGATCCTATGTACGAGCTTAAACAGTTGCCTGATACTCTTAAGTATGATTATATTGATGAAAAAGAGATATATCATGTTATCATTAGTGTTAGCCTCTCAGAGCATGAAGAAAAGAAGTTATTAAAAACTCTGAGGAAGCACCGTGTTGCTATTGGATATACTCTTGATGATCTTAAGGGCATTAGTCCCACTCTATGCCAGCACAAGATTAAAACTGATCCTGATTCCAAACCAGTTGCTGATCATCAACGGAGATTAAATCCTAAGATGAAAGAGGTAGTAAGAAAAGAAATACTAAAGCTCCTGGAATCAAGTATGATCTATCCTATTGCTCATAGTGATTGCGTGAGTCCGGTGCATTGCGTCCCTAAAAAGGGAGGTATTACCGTTGTCCCTAATGATAAGGATGAATTGATCCCATAGAGGATTATTACTGGCTATAGGATGGTGAACGATTTTAGGAAATTGAATAAGGCCACTAGGAAAGATCATTACCCTTTGCCTTTTATCGACCAAATGCTAGAAAGACTGTCCAAACACACACTTCTTCTTTCTAGATGGTTATTCTGGTTTCTCCCAAATACCAGTTGCGCAATCTGATCAGGAGAAAACCACTTTCACCTACCCTTTCGGTACCTTTGCGTACAGACGTGTGCCTTTTGGCTGATGTAATGCACCTGCTACCTTTCAAAGATGTATGATGGCTATATTCTCTGACTTTTCATAGATGACTTCTCCGTTTACGGGTCTTCTTTTGATGATTGCCTCAGCAACCTTGGTCGAGTCTTGCAGAGATGTAAAGATCACCAACCTTGTCTTGAATTGGGAGAAGTGCCACTTTATGGTTAATGAAGGCATCGTCTTAGGACATAAAATTTCTGAAAGAGGTATTGAAGTCGATAAGGCTAAGGTTGATGCGATCGAGAAAATGCCATGCCCCACAGATATCAAAGGTACAAGAAGTTTCCTTGGTCATGCTGGTTTCTATAGAAGGTTCATTAAGGACTTTTCTAAGATTTCTAGGCCTCTTACCAATCTCTTGCAAAAGGATATTCCTTTTGTTTTTGACGATGATTGTGAGGAAGCCTTTGAAATACTTAAAAAGGCCTTGATAACTGCGCCTATTGTTCAACCACCTGATTGGAACTTTGTTAGAGCATATATCTCCATATGTGGTTTTGGTAATTGATGACAATTCCTATGGTCTAATGGTTGCCTTAAGTTATATTTATAGGATTTGTCCATAGGCACTTCTTGGAGTCCATCTGTTGGGTTCAGGGAGTTTATATGATGACCAAGATGGTATTCAAGGTATTATCCAAAGAATGGTCATAGAGACACTAGGTTGATCAAGATCTCAGACAAAGAGTAAATCAAGATGATCAACACACAAAGCGTATAAGATGTACCGAGAGGGATCAAGTGATCCCATGGTATGGTAAGCATTGTCCATTACGTGTTTGTGTACTAACCCATGGTCTTTGTGAGAGTCCTATGTGGGGGTTAGGTGTGCTTCCATGGGCTTGCGTCAAAAGGAAGATCTCATACAACCCATGAAGGATGACGTCAAGTGGTGATCGTCATCAAGATTGTGGTGTGCAAGTTCAAGTGGATCAGCACGAATATATCATTGAAACTATTGTTAATGATCATGTGTTGATAAGGACAAACTCGTGTGCTAACAAGGACAAGATCAAGATAAGCATTCCTGAGCACTACATGCTTGATTCTTGTGGATGTTCACATGGTGGACAAATCAAGATGAATACATAAGCTAGGCTTTCCACATTGTGTATGGGAGAGCTACTTGAAGACTTCATCATGTCTTGCTTTCAACTTGAGCCAAGAAGGAACAACAACATCAAGCTCAAGTGAAAGGGCTAACTCAAAGGTATCAGTTCATTTGACGTTAGTGGTGCGGAGTGATGATCAGCGAATAGAAGTATACACTCAAGTATGGATCATCAGTACCCTTTTATGATTCTTGAGTCTTTAGGGATCCCGCACTATTAAGAGGGGATCACAGGTTTTGCGATGAACTTGCTCAAAACTACATATCTACTTTTCTTCTCATACCACATCTCCACTGCTCTGCTGTTATCTGAAAACAGAACCAATGCCTGGGACATCCGGCTTCCTCCGGACGTCCGAGGGACGGACGCCCGACCACTTCGGAAATCCGGAACCTTATACTAGAGAAATCCAGAGTCAAATAACTCGGACTTCCGGCTCTCTCCGGACGTCCGAGGGTCGGACGTCCGGCTCGCTCCGGGCGTCCAAAGGTCGGACATTCGGCTCGCTCCGGACGTCTGAGGGCCGGACATCCGACACCCTTCGGAAAACCGGAACCTTGCACCAGAGAAATTTGAGTCGAATAACTCGGACTTTCGGTCTCCTCCTGTCGTCCGAGGGCCGGACATCCAACCTTCCTTCGGACGTTCGGTCCCTGTTCGACTACAAAGTGGTTCCTGATATATTTACATCCCTCGGACGACCGACCCCTGTTGGACGTCCGACCCCTTGTGGGAGTCCGGACATCCGAGAACTGTCGGATGTCGAGCCACTGTCATACTTAAGTGACCCCAACGGTCACTTTCCCTTCTCCACTATAAATACCCCCCTCCCACTTCGTGAGAGGGTGCCAATACAGCCATATCCTCATAAGAACACATTTCTACCTCACACACATTTGCTTACACCAAATCTTAGATCCCAAGAGCACTTGTGAGCCCCTTTGAGAGTTGTTCCAGTCAAAAGATAGATCGTCTCCCTCTCCCTCTCTCAACCCAAGTTATTTGAGATTTGAGCAAGTTTTGAGCATTCCCCGTGATCTTGTTACTCTTGGAGGTTGGAGACTCCTAGGCGGTAGGAGTTCTTCGGAGAGGAATCAATCCATGTGATTACCCCCCGGAAAAGTTTCTGAGGGTTTGGAAGCCACCTCAAAGGCTTACCACTAGTGGTTGAGAAACGCCTTCGTGGTGTTATCTCAAAGGGATAACAGGGTGAGCCTTCGTGGCATTGGTGTGCCTTCGTGGTAACATCCACCTCTCTAATGGTGACTAGCTTCCCTCCAAGGAAGTAAACATCGGGGTACATCTTTGTCTCAGTGACCTTGGTTATCCTTAACCCTAACTCCTTACTTGTGGTTTACTTGTGTTACTTGATCATACATACATTGCATATTGTTTGTGCTCATTATATTGTGTTGGCTATTTCTTTGTACAAGATTAATCGTTCAAGCATACCCTCTATATCCACACGTTCACACTTGCAGCTTTTGATATATCGTTTGCTATAGTGTGATCTAGTATCTTGTGTCGTTCACCTACTTGTCGTGTGATATAGCTCAAGTAAGTTTGTGTAACTTGCTTGTGCTTGTTAGTAACTGTATTGTGTCCATCTTGGTAGATCGTGTTGTTGATACACGTTATGGTGCCTATTGCATTTAGGATTTGTGCTTGAAAAGTATCCTCTTAGTTTATTTCCGCATTAGGTTTAAGCCAAATCCAAAGAAGCTTTTAAATAGCCTATTCACCCCCCCCCCCTCTAGGCGTCATCGAGGTCTTTTCAATTGGTATCAGAGCAAGGTCTCTCTTTAGTTAGGTTTCATGACCTAGAGAGTATCGATGTCGACTATTCGATTAGTGCACAATGACACCTTTGACTTTGATGGCACAAATTATACCCTATGGAGAATTCGTATGCTTCATCACTTTCGGGCCATGGGCCCAAATACTTTACGAATTGTTCTTGCAGGGATTGCCGACAAAAAGGATGATGCATCTTCATCTACTAATGAAATGTATCTTGATTGTGAGGCTTTTCTTGCCATTCATCGAACCATAAGTCCTAAAGTGTTTAAGTCTATCTCGACTTGCAAGTCAGCTCATGAAGTTTGGACTAAACTTTAAGATATATATGGTGGGTCCAATCTTGATGAAGACGATATTATGATGAAGGAGTTGGTGCATGAGCTCTTCACTCTTTTCGATCATAAAGAGTCCACCACTATTTCCATATCCGATTGCTTGCACACCTCAGCTTCTTCAATCTCACAAGGTAATGACATGGTGAGTGAAGAAATATATGTTGATGAAAATGTCATAGCCTCTATGGACACGAGCATATCTAGCACCACACATAGTGTAAATTATTGTGCTGATAGGTCATGCATTTCACCTAAAGATCCCTCGACAAATGTCTGTGGTGATATGCCTGCTTTCCCATGTCCTGTTGATCAAAATATCTTGTTTCTCCCTAGTTGATCTATGACTAATCATTTAGGGGAAATCAAGAAATATGAAGTACTTTTGACTAATGAAGAATCTAATTCACCAAAAGAATCATCATCAACTCCTCCAGTTCACATGTGCCTCCTGGCAAGAGGAAATAATGAGGTATCATCTTCCCTGTGCAATAATGATGATATTTGCGATGAGGATGATGATGATGACTTGACTGAAAATATCTATGTGATCAGTAAAATTCTTCATAAAGCTAAAAATAACGCTCTTCAAAGATTCCAAGATGTTCTTGCTTACTTTGAAAATTTTAATGATTCACTTAATCATGAACAAGCTAAAAGTGAACAACTTTAACATGAACTTGAGAAGAGTCATCAAACATGTAGAGACTTAAGATCTTCAAAAGGAGAGATTGAAGTTGCTCATGATAAACTTAAAAAGGATTTTGAGGACCTTCTCCTTGAATGCAATAATGTCAAGGGAGAGCTCATCAAAACCTCTAAGATCTATGAGGAGCTTCAATCTACTCATGAGAAGTCTCTATTTGCTACTTACTCCTCTCATATTGCTGATGATACTTGTACATCTAACTCTACCTCATTTGAAGTATCAACATTGAGGGAGAATATTGAGCTACGTTCTCAACTTGACTTACTAACTAGCAATTATGGGAAGTTATAAGGAAACCATGTAATGCTCACAAACTCTCATGCCGATCTTCTAACATTCCATAATGTGCAAAAGTTAGCTCATGAGGCTATCATCACCAAGGTAACATCAAGTGAGCCTCATGTGGACAATGGCACTACTTCTAGTCAAAGTACTATATTTTCATGTGCTAGTCCTCGTAATTCGTCTACTCATAATGTTGCTACCTCGTGTGATGAATTACTTTCCTTGCCTTGTTGCTCTAACATTGAAGCTTACACTTCCTCTAGTACTTGCGTTGATACTAACCATGCAGAGGAAATCGAAGAGCTCAAGGCCCAAGTCACTTCTTTGAAGAAAGACTTGGAACAGTGTCATGAAGGGATGTCCACACTCAACAACGTCCTGTGTGAGCAAACATCTCCGAATGACAAAAATGATATTGGAGTAAACTCAAACAAGAACAAGAGGGGCCTAGAACAAGTCAAGAATTTGGCCAAAATCATTTGCTTCAAGTGCAAAGTTAAAGGGCACCATGTTAGATCTTGACCTCTGAAGACGAAGTCTCAAAGTCACAAGCAACAAGGGAAGCGGCCACAAACTCAATCACATACTCAGCTACAAGTTGAAGGAAGGCCTCTTCCCAATAAGACCCAAGCCAACACTCTCCGAGGTGAGAAATCAACTGGGAAGAAAGCAAAGGGTAGATATTTCTACTTATGTCGTGAGAAGGGTCACATCGCTTCGTCTTGCACAAGAGGTAACTTATCCAACCCAATCACTATTGATGATATCTATTCCCTTGGGAAGGATAAGGTTGGCAATGTGTTTGCCAAGTTTGTTGGTACTCAAAATGGTGTCAAGAAAAGAACCATTTGGGTTGCCAAGCCTATTGTGATTAACCTCTTAGGACCCAACGTAGTTGGGGACCAACAAGCTCAAACTTGATCAATAGGTGACTATGGAGGACATTAGAGACTTGGATACATAATGAAGAATTAAGGGGTCTTCATCATTCATATTATCTCAAGCCGAGTCATTTGGATTATCGAGTTTCTATCTTATATCCAATGTGCCTCATTACTGTAACTTGTACTTAAACTGTTTACATTGTTAGTTGCTTGCCCCTTTGCATGTTGTGGTTTTGTACCTTGCATGCATTTGTATATGTTGTGCTTCCAACTTTCTTATCTTGAGTAATCGAGTATGTGTATGTTGGTTTGCATATCATGTACATGTGAGTCTTGTATTGAGCCTTTTTGCATCTTGTTTGTATCTTTGTTGGCTCTTGTGAGAGATTAATGGATTATCCCATTATGGAGGAGTGATGTGCTTTGCACACCTCACAGTCCTATAAATGTGTATACATGGGGAATACCACTTAGTATTGATATTTCAAGATTATCTAATTTCTATGTGGTATGTCTTACTCATGAGAAATTCAAATTCTATATGGTCCATTAATTATCTCTTGTTGGTTTTAATTTGCCACTTGTTAATATTGTTGGTTTATCACATATGGGGGAGTAATATGCTATGTGCATATTACAAACCTAGAAAATGTGTACATTTGAGGTGTTGTCACTTAGTGTTGATATTGTAAATTATCTTGTTCCTAGGTGGCATGTTAGCTCTACAAGTGTCATTTGCTTGCGTTTTATGGGTAAAGATGATCTTGGATATATTTGCGATCTACCAATGAGTATCACTTCCAAAATACTTCTTGTCCTTGACAACTGGTATTCCCATCATGTGATAGGAATTGCTAATCGTCTTTACATTAGATTTTGTGTTTCGTTTGTCTTCCTTGCCTCTTATGGATCTATTTTAACATGTCTAGTGTTTTTATAGATATAGAGAAAGTGATGATCCCATCTTGTGCATTTTTGTATTTAAATGCAAATTCTATATAATGCACGTCCCTTGGGGGAGCTATCCTATTTTCTTTGGAACACTCTCTTTATTCACCCACCATAAAATCTTTTGATCCCCATCAAGTGTGTGTTGATGGGAAGCAAGTCTTGCTCTTTATGATGCTTTGTGCCATCATGAAAATTTGTCGAGGGCTTGGTGTGTTGGAACCTAGCTCTCCTTTGGAAATTAGATACCTCGTGTTTGTTTTCCTTCAATTGGTTTCTTGTTTCCTTTTATTTGGCATGTGTCAATGGATATCTCATTCCTTGAGGTATCTTTTAATTGATATCCTTCAAGTGATAGTTCTTTTTGTTTAGGATCTTATTATCACTTGATAGCTTGTCTTTTGGTGACTTATCAACTTTGTGTTGAGTTGATTCTTGAGAGTCTTGAGCATGCATATCTACTATATACAACTTCTTTTGCTTGTTTTCATTCTTTGACCCAATATATAGGGGAAACTCCACCTTGTCATAAATTGGCTAAAGTGTGCATGAAATTCAAATTCATATCTATATGCACATATGTATGTGGAGTTTGTCCTATGTATTGCTGGTTTTCTAACTCTTTGGTCCCAATGAGTTTGGGCACCATTTTGTTTGTTGTGTTGTTCCAGGAACAACTGGAGATGCATTGGATGCTCGGCTCACCTATAAGGAAGGTGTTGAGACCATGTGATTATTGGAGCCAAGTTAGGATGATCAAAGAACAACTATCTACTACATCAATCCAATGTTGTCTCGGTAACAAGTATCCACTTCATGCATTGTTTTCTTGCAAAGGCCCCAACCTGTCTTTTCTTTTCCAGGTTGCATCATGGCATGAATCTCTTGATTCGTTCTTGTAGTACTTGTTTGCTTTCTCAAAGCATCCGAACGATGATGTCTTACTACTAGTTGGGATGTCTTTGATGTTGGTATGTTAGAAGTTCGTATTGTACAATAAGAAAATATTAGGCCATGTGCTACTTCCAAGCAAAAGATCTCATTGATATATTTATGACTTCCTTTTGGATATCTAGTTTGTTCCTTCTTGTAACCATTTCGTGTGTACATCCTTCTTTGTGGATATATATCATCATGATGGTCTTCTACTTAGAATCTTTTACACATGAGAGAAGTTACATCTCTAATTGATATCCTCTTTTCTTTCACGTCCACCGTTGCATTTCCTTTTTCAGTTTTTGATGGCTTCGTGAAAGGATTTGTTTTGAGTGCGTATCTTATTTTCCTACATCTTGAAGCACTCTTTGGCCGTGAAGATTATTTTTCCTCATGCTTGTCTTGATGAGGGTTTTGCCATTTCAATTAGTATCCCTCCTCTTGACAAGGTTCTTACTTCCTATCTTCACAATGGGTTGTCACAAGCGTTGGTTCTTATTTTGTTTATTAGTAAGCTTGTGAACCCATTTTATAGTATGTGTGTGTGGGAATGATATGTATTGCACTTTGTATCTCATTTCATCAAGACTATGGTGATGAATAATGCTCATCCTTATCTTAGTCTTCTCAAGTGCTTTGCCATGACTCACACACATTACTTTGGTTGAGCCTATTCTTAAGTTGCTTCTTTTACATGTTGCTCAACCTTTTGTTTTTTGCAATTGATATGCTTATTGTCTCATCTATCTTCTTGCACTCGTTGTGTGTTTTTATTAATTTTGGGGGAGCAACGATCCTATTTTGTGCACCTGTATCAAATACAAAAATATCGCATTAGTGCACAAATCATGGGGAGCTTCTCTAGTTTTTGATAAAACACTCTGTTGCCTTTATCATAATATCTTTTATTCATGTGGTTCGAAGGACCATATGATTGTTTATCCATCTGGAATCTTTTGATTGATTGCCTCTATTTTTGTATGTCTTTGTGGCATACGATCCTTTTATTTGCAATCTTTGGGTCCTCAATATAGTTTGTTTTCCTCCAACTACTTATCATTGTATTTGTGTATTTCTCTGCACTCATTTGCTCAGAAGTACACACTTTTTGGAGGACCACCTACTATATTGTCTTTCTAAACTTTTCGTCCATTTTGGCAATCGATACCAATGGGGGAGAAGTTTAGAGAGTTTACTTTGGATATGTTTAGAGGGTTTTGCTTTTATTGCGTAAGCATTTACATCTTGCACACATGCATTATTGCTTTGTATGTGTGCGCTTGGTTATGCTTATTTCCTTATATAAACTCTCTTGAAGTGGTTGTCATCAATTACCAAAATGGGGGAGATTGCTAGAGCATATATCTCCATATGTGGTTTTGGTAATTGATGACAATTCCTATGGACTAATGGTTGCCTTAAGTTATATTTATAGGATTTGTCCATAGGCACTTCTTGAAGTCCATCTGTTGGGTTCAGGGAGTTTATATGATGACCAAGATGGTATTCAAGGTATTATCCAAAGAATGGTCATAGAGACACTAGGTTGATCAAGATCTCAGACAAAGAGTAAATCAAGATGATCAACACACAAAGCGTATAAGATGTACCGAGAGGGATCAAGTGATCCCATGGTATGGTAAGCATTGTCCATTACGTGTTTGTGTACTAACCAATGGTCTTTGTGAGAGTCCTATGTGGGGGTTAGGTGTGCTTCCATGGGCTTGCGTCAAAAGTAAGATCTCATACAACCCATGAAGGATGACGTCAAGTGGTGATCGTCATCAAGATTGTGGTGTGCAAGTTCAAGTGGATCAGCACGAATATATCATTGAAATTATTGTTAATGATCATGTGTTGATAAGGACAAACTCGTGTGCTAACAAGGACAAGATCAAGATAAGCATTCCTGAGCACTACATGCTTTATTCTTGTGGATGTTCACATGGTGGACAAATCAAGATGAATACATAAGCTAGGCTTTCCACATTGTGTATGGGAGAGCTACTTGAAGACTTCATCACGTCTTGCTTTCAACTTGACCCAAGAAGGAACAACAACATCAAGCTCAAGTGAAAGGGCTAACTCAAAGGTATTAGTTCCTTTCACGTTAGTGGTGCGGAGTGATGATCAGCGAATAAAAGTATACACTCAAGTATGGATCATCAGTACCCTTTTATGATTCTTGAGTATTTAGGGATCCCGCACTATTAAGAGGGGATCACAGGTTTTGCGATGAACTTGCTCAAAACTACATCTCTACTTTTCTGCTCATACCACAACTCCACTGCTCTGTTGTTATCTGAAAACAGAACCAATGCCTCGGACATCCGGCTTCCTCCGGACGTCCGAGGGACGGACGCCCGACCACTTCGAAAATCCGGAACCTTATACCACAGAAATCCAGAGTCAAATAACTCGGACTTCCGGCTCTCTCCGCACGTTCGAGGGCCGGACGTTGAGCTCGCTCCGGGCGTCCGAGGGCCGGACGTCCGGCTCGCTCCGGTCGTCCAAGGGCCGGACGTCCGACACCCTTCGGAAAACCGGAACCTTGCACCAAAGAAATTTGAGTCAAATAACTCGGACTTCCGGCCTCCTCCTGTCGTCCGAGGGCCGGACGTCCGACCTTCCTTCGGACGTCCAGTCCCTATTCGACTACACAGTGGTTCCTGATATATTTACGTCCCTCGGACGACCGACCCATGTCGGACGTCCGACCCCTTGTGGGAGTCCGGACATCCAGAACTGCCGGATGTCCGGCCACTGTCAGACTTAAGTGACCCCAACGGTCACTTTCCCTTCTCCACTATAAATACCCCCCTCCCACTTTGTGAGAGGGTGCCCAACGCAGCCATATCCTCATAAGAACACATTTCTACCTCACACACATTTGCTTACACCAAATCTTAGATCCCAAGAGCATTTGTGAGCCCCTTTGAGAGTTGTTCCAATCAAAAGATAGATCGTCTCCCTCTCCTTCTCTCAACCCAAGCTATTTGAGATTTGAGCAAGTTTTGAGCATTCCCCGTGATCTTGTTACTCTTGTAGGTTGGAGACTCCTAGGCGGTAGGAGTTCTTCGGAGAGGAATCAATCCGTGTGATCACCCCCCGGAAAAGTTTGTGAGGGTTTGGAAGCCACCTCAAAGGCTTACCACTAGTGGTTGAGAAACGCCTTCGTGGTGTTATCTCAAAGGGAGAATAGGGTGAGCCTTCGTGGCGTTGGTGTGCCTTCGTGGTAACATCCACCTCTCTAACGGTGACTAGATTCCCTCCGAGGAAGTGAACATCGGGATACATCTTTGTCTCTGTGACCTTGGTTATCCTTAACCCTAACTCCTTACTTGTGGTTTACTTGTGTTACTTGAGCATACATACATTGCATATTGTTTCTGCTCATTATATTGTGTTGGCTATTTCTTTGTACAAGATTAATCGTTCAAGCATACCCTCTATATCCACATGTTCACACTTACAGCTTTTGATATATCGTTTGCTATAGTGTGATCTAGTATCTTGTGTCGTTCACCTACTTGTCGTGTGATATAGCTCAAGTAAGTTTGTAACTTGCTTGTGCTTGTTAGTAACTATATTGTGTCCATCTTGGTAGATCGTGTTGTTGATACACGTTGCAGTGCCTATTGCATTTAGGATTTTTGCTTGAAAAGTATCTTCTTAGTTTATTTCCGCATTAGGTTTAAGCCAAATCCAAAGAAGTTTTTAAATAGCCTATTCACCCCCCCCCCCTCTAGGCGTCATCGAGGTCTTTTCAAACTTACCTTTTGAAATCATGTGTGATGCTAGTGATTATGTTGTTGGCGCTGTCCTAGGACAAAGAGTTGATAAGAAGTTGAATGTTATTCACTATGCTAGTAAAACTCTAGACAGTGCCCAAAGGAACTATGCTACTACTGAAAAGGAATTTTTAGCAGCCGTGTTTGCATGTGAAAAGTTCAGACCTTACATAGTTGATTCCAAAGTCACTATTCACACTGATCACGCTGCTATTAAGTACCTTATGGAAAATAAAGTCGCTAAACCTAGACTTATCAGATGGGTTCTCTTGCTACAAGAATTTGATTTGCATGTTGTCGACAGGAAGGGTGCTGAGAACCCTGTAGAAGATAACTTGTTTAGGTTGGAGAATGTTCTTGATAACCCACAACCTATTGATGATAGCTTTTCTGATGAGCAATTGAATGTCATCAATACTTCACATAGTGCATCGTTGTATGCTGATTATGCAAATTATATCGTTGCCAAATATATACCACCTAGTTTCACATACCAGCAAAACAAGAAATTCTTCTTTGATTTGAGACATTACTTTTGGGATGATCCTCACCTTTATAAGGAAGGAGTGGATGGTGTTATTAGACGTTGTGTACCTGAAAATGAACATGGACAGATCCTACAGAAGTGTCACTCCGAGGCTTACGGAGGACACCATGCGGGATATAGAACTGCACACAAGGTATTGCAATCAGGTTTCTATTGGCCCACTCTCTTCAAGGATGCCCAGAAGTTTGTCTTGTCTTGTGACCAATGTCAAAGAATAGGTAATATCAGTAAACGTGAGGAAATGCCTATGAATTATTCACTTGTCATTGAACCATTTGATGTTTGGGGTTTTCATTATATGGGACCTTTTCCATAATCCAACGGGTATACTCATATCCTAGTTGTTGTTGATTATGTTACTAAGTGGGTAGAAGCTATCCCAACTAGTAGTGCTGATCACAACACCTCTATCAGGATGCTTAAAGAAGTTATTTTCCCTAGATTTGGAGTCCCTAGATATTTGATGACTGACGTTGTTCACATTTCATTCATGGTGCTTTCCGTAAAACGCTTGCTAAGTATGATGTCAACCATAGAATTGCATCCCCTTATCATCCTCAGTCCAGTGGTCAAGTAGAGCTAAGTAATAGAGTGATTAAACTAATTCTGCAAAAGACTGTTAATAGGTCTAGAAAGAATTGGTCTAAGAAGCTTGATGATGCACTGTGGGCTTACATAAATGCTTATAAGAATCCCATGGGCATGTCTCCATACAAAATGGTTTACGATAAAAGCATGTCAATTACCTCTTGAGCTAGAGCATAAGGCTTATTGGGCAATCAAAGAGCTCAACTTTGATTTCAAACTTGCTGGTGAGAAGAGGTTATTTGATATTAGCTCGCTTGATGAATGGAGATCTCAGGCATATGAAAATGCCAAGCTGTTCAAAGAAAAGGTTAAGAGGTGGCATGATAAAAGGATACAAAAACATGAGTTCAATGTAGGTGATTATGTCTTGCTATATAATCCTCGTTTAATATTTTTTGCAGGCAAGCTTCTCTCTAAATGGGAAGGTCCCTACATAGTTGAGGAAGTATATCGTTCCGGTGCCATCAAGATCAACAACACGGAAGGTAATTCTCCGAGAGTGGTAAATGGGCAAAGAATCAAGCATTATATCTTAGGTACTCCCATAAATGTTGAAAGCAATATTATCAATACCATAACTCCGGAGGAGTACATAAGGGATATTTATCAGCCTGTTTCAGACTCCGAAAACGAAGAGGTATGTGATTCGGTAAGTAAACAGACTCCAAAACTTTTCCAGTAGGAAATTTTCTCCGTTTTGGAATTTTTAGAAAAATAGAAAATTTTAAAGTAGTCCGGAAAGCGCACAAGGAGGTGACAAGCCTGCCAGGCGCGGCCCACCCCCTGGCCGCGCCTGGGGGGCTTATGACCACCTCGTGTACCTCCCGGACTCAGTTTTCTTGCGGACTACTCCTTCTGGTCAGAAAAAAATCATTATATATTCTCCCGAAAGGTCTCACCCTCGTATCACGCATTTTTCCTCTGTTTTCGTTTCGAGCCTGTTTTCTGCCGCAGATTTAGGGCAAGATGTCTTCTCAAGAGTCAGAGGGGGAGAGCTATGTGGCCGATTACCTTGCTAATCCTAAGGTGTATGGGGACTTGGATCACCATGGTTGGACCACTGATGAGGAAGAAGATTATGATCCCAAGGGGAAGGAAGGAACAAGCTCCGATGAAGAGTAGGCTCCTCTACCCCAACCTGGAGACACATACGTGGAGTTCAAAAAGTCAAGCCTCCCTGACTCAAGGAACAAGCCTAAGATTTTGTTTATCCCTTCTCGTGTTTTGCAGGAGAGTAAGCAATAATTATGCCAAAGGGTGTTGAGGCTTGAAGAGGAAATTAACGATCTGAAGGAGCAGAACTTTGTGCTCAAGAGGAAATTAAACAAATTCAAGAACTCTGCAACAACTCCACCACCATCACCTCCAAAGGAAGACAACTAAGCACGGGTATGGGCAATCCCCTTGGCTTGTGCCAAGCTAGGGGGAGTTGCCCCGGTATCGTATCACCATCACATATTTTGCCTTTACCTTTTCTTAGTTCAATCCTTTTTGGTTTTATCTTTCTCCAGTAGAATAAAGTTCTTAGTGTTTTAGGCTTGAGTTTTGCTTTGTGTCACCCCCGATGTATTCGAGTTCGTGAGCCATATAATAAAGAGAGTTTTAGTTAAGGGCCTTGCCTCATGCCTTGATCAAAAGAATGATAATAGAGCAAAAGCATGAAAGATCATGTAATGATCTTATGGGAAGTGATGGCTTCACATATAAAAAAGAATGATGGTTGAAATTTGTTGAGAGTGGACTAATAACCCACAAGTATAGGGGATTGCAACAATTTTCGAGGGTAGAGTATTCAACCCAAATTTATTGATTCAACTCAAGGGGAAGCCAAAGAATATTCTCAAGCATTAGCAGTTGATTTGTCAGTTCAACCACACCTGAAAGATTTAGTATCTGCAACAGTGTGATAGCAATAGTGTGATAGAAGCAGTAGCAACAGTAACCAGTAGCAACAGAGTAACAGTAGCAGCAGTGACAGCAGTAGCAGCAAAGTAACGTAGCAAGGACCAGTAGTAAAAGACTCGTAGGCATTGGATTGGTGATGGATGATTATGCGGGATGCTATTCATCATGCAACAGTTATAACACGGAGAGATATGTAACTAGCTCCAGTTCGTCAATCTAATGTAGGCATGTATTCCGTATGTGGTCATACGTGCTTAGGGAAAAGAACTTGCCTGACATCTATTGTCCATCCTTCCCGTGGCAGCGGGGTCCTATTGGAAACTATGGGATATTAAGGTTCTCCTTTTAATAAAGAACCGAACCAACGCATTAACACTTGGTGAATACATGAACTCCTCATACTATGGTCATCTCCGAGAGTGGTTCCGGCTATTGTCACTCCGGGGTTGCTGGGTCATAACACATAGTAGGTGACTACAACTTGCAAGATAGGATCAAGAACACACATATATTGGCGAGAACATAATAGGATCAGATCTGAAATCATGGCACTCGGGCCCTAGTGACAAGCATTAAGCATGGCAAAATAGTAGCAACATCAATCTCGGCACATAGTGGATACTAGGGATCAATCCCCGTCAAAACTAACTCGATTACATGATAGATCTCATGCAACCCATCACCGTCCAGCAAGCCTACAATGAGATTACTCACGAACGGTGCAGAGTGATACGTTGATACGTCTCCGTCGTATCTACTTTTCCCAACTCTTTTGCCCTTGTTTTGGACTCTAATTTGCATGATTTGAATGGAACTAACCCGGACTGACGCTGTTTTCAGCAGAATTGCCATGGTGTTGTTTTTGTGCAGAAATAAAACTTCTCGGAATGTCCTGAAAATTTACGGAGAATTTTTCTGGAATAAAAGAAAAATACCTGCACAAAGATCCATCGGAGGGGGCGCGCAGTGGGCCACAAGCCCACAGGTCACTGCCACCCCCCTAGGTCGCGCCGTGAGGGCTTGTGAGGCCCACGTGGTACCACCGCCCCCAAACTCAGCTCTATATCTTCCGTCTCGCCCGGAAAAAAATCAGAGAGACGGTTTCATCGCGTTTTATGATACGGAGGCGCCGCCACCTCCTCTTCTTCATGTGGAGGGCATATCTGGAGTCCGTTTAGGCTCCGGAGAGGGGAAATCGTCGCCATCGTCATCATCAACCTTCCTCCATCGACAATTCCATGATGCTCTTCATCGTTCGTGAGTAATCTCATCGTAGGCTTGCTGGACGGTGATGAGTTGGATGAGATCTATCATGTAATCGAGTTAGTTTTTGACGGGATTGGTCCCTAGTATCCACTATGTTCTAGATTGATGTTGCTACTACTTGGCTATGCTTAATGCTTGTCACTAGGGCCCGAGTGCCATGATTTCAGATCTGAACCTATTATGTTGTCGCCAATATATTAGTGTTTTAGATCCTATCTTGAAAGTTGTAGTCACCTACTATGTGTTATGACCCGGCAACCCCGGAGTGACAATAGCCGGAACCACTCCCGGAGATGACCATAGTATGAGGAGTTCATGTATTCACCGCGTGTTAATGCGTTGGTCCAGTTCTTTATTAAAAGGAGAACCTTAATATCCCGTAGTTTCCATTAGGACCCCGCTGCCACGGGAGGGATGGACAATAGATGTCATGCAAGTTCTTTTCCCTAAGCATGTATGACTACATACGGAATACATGCCTACATTAGATTGACGAACGGGAGCTAGTTACTTATCTCTCCGTGTTGTAGTTGTTACATGATGAATCACATCCGTTATACTCATCCATCACCGATCCACTGACTACGAGTCTTTTACTAGTGGCCCTCGCTACGTGACTTTGTTCAGGCTTGTCCCTTGCTACAAAAGGGATTGGGCCACTTTGCTAATACTGTTGCTACTGTTGTTACTTTGTTGCTGCTGCTACTGCTGTTCCTTGCTAGTTTGTTGTTACTTGTTGCAAGATCCTTTTCCGACACTGTTGTCGGGGAAGAATAGTTACTCGCCCACGTGCAACTTACTGGCGCCATTGATACAACAGTTAGGAATAGTCTGCCGTCAGCAGATCATTTCTGGCACCGTTGCTATCATACTACTTTGCTACTGATACTTTACTTGCAGACACTTATCTTTCAGGTGTGGTTGAATCTGACAAACTCAGCTGCTAATATTTGAGAATATTATTTCGCTTCCCCTTTGGCAAACTAACAATTTTGGGTTGAATACTCTACCCTCGAAAACTGTTGCGATCCCCTATACTTGTGGGTTATCAAGACCTTTTCCTAGCGCTGTTGCCACGGAGGCACAACTATATTCTCTGAGTCACTTGGGATTGACGTCTGCTGGTCACTATGAAAAATCCGAAAGATCCAAGAACTGAAATCTTGCCTTCCACTACGAGGACAGGTAAGGAACTTCCATCTAGCTCTGCACTTGATTCACCTTCAGTTATGAGTAAGTTTGCGACATCACCTCCTACTAGAAATCTTGTTATGTCACCTATGCTTGGTGATGCTACTTCTGCTGCCCATGATGCTTATGATGATGCTATGCTTGATACTATGCCTGATGATGCTATGCTTGATACTATGCCTGATGATGCTATGCTTGATACTGCTTTGCCACTAGGTGCCCTTATGCACAAATTGCTAGAGTTGCTGCTAGATGTGATGATACTTCTGAATCTGCTGATATTATTGAAGTAGAACCTCTACTATGCCTGAATTGCCTGTTATGCTTGATACGCGTTATGTTATGGAGGGAGAGATAGCTGAGGACTTTCGTGCGTGTAAGGATAGCTATGATGTTGAGAAATTACTGCGCAAGTGGAAACAAAAATCTCTGAACGCTAGGATGAAATACGACCCGAAGTTTGCCACTTCGCCTATATTTGTGACCGATAAGGATTATGAATTCTCTGTCGACCGTGAGTTAATCACTCTTGTCGAATCTGATCCCTTTTCACGGTTATGAGTCTGAAACGGTTGTAGCCCATCTTACCAAACTGCACGATATAGCCACCCTATTCACTAGTGAGGAAAAGATCCGCCACTACTACATGCTCAAGTTGTTTCCTTTCTCGCTAAAGGATGATGCTAAGACCTGGTTCACTTCTCTTGCTCCTGGTTGTGTGCGTAGCCCCCATGATATGGTCTACTACTTCTCTGAAAAATATTTCCCTGCCTATAAGAAGCAAGCTGCCTTGCAGGAAATATACAACTTTGCTCAAGCTGAAGAAGAGAGTCTCCCACAAGCTTGGGGGAGGCTCATCCAGCTACGGAATGCTTTCCCTGATCACCCTCTTGAGAAGAATGAAATACTTGATATCTTCTATAATGGACTTAGTGATGCTTCCAAAGACCACCTAGATAGTTGTGTCGGTACTGTTTTTAGGGAACGAACCATAGAACAAGCTGAGATTCTACTGAATAACATCTTGTGCAATGAGAATGCTTGGACTATTACGGAACCACCTCCTAAGCCAACTCCGAAGAAAAGAGGTATTCTATTCCTCAGTCCCGAAGATATGCAAGAAGCCAAGAAATCTATGCGAGAGAAAGGCATTAAATCTGAAGATGCCAAAAATCTACCACCTATGGAAGAGATCCATGGTCTCGATAACCCGATACAGGTAGTAGAAGTAAATTCTCTGCGTAGGTTTGATGAGAGTGATATTCCTTTTGATAAACCTGCTAGCTTATGCATGGATGAATTTGATAACTTCGTTGCCAAACAACAGAGTTTCAATGATTATGTTAGCAGACAATTGGAACAGAATGCTTGTATGCTTACTCATTTAAGTGCTTGTGTGGACAGAAATGTCAATGATCTTAAACTTCTGAGTTAACATGCCTCTATGGTTACTACTCAGGTAGAACAAGTACTTAAAGCTCAAAATGACTTGCTCAATGAGTTGAATGACAATTCTGTTAGAGTCGTCACTAGAGGCGGTAGAATGACCCAGGAACCTTTGTATCCTGAGAGTCGTCCGAAGAGAATTGAACAAGATTCTCAAGGAGTTAGCACTAATGCACCTAGTCATCCTAGAAAGAAGAAAGATGATAGGAACCTGCACGCTAGCAACCCTGTTGCTACTACACCTGAGAGTCCAAACAATGTCTTCGTCTGTGATGGTGAAACACAATCTGGTGATGAACATGAGCCTAATGATAATATCAATAGTGATGTTCATGAAGATGCTCAACCTAGCAATGAAAAGGATGTGGAGATTGAACCTGATCTTGATAACCCACAACCTAAGACTAGAAGATACAATAAGAATGACTTCACTGCTAGGAAGCATGGTAAAGAAAGGGAACCATGGGTTCAGAAACCTATGCCCTTTCCTCCCAAACCATCCAAGAAAAAGGATGATGACGATTTTGAGCACTTCGTTGAAATGATCAGACATGTCTTTCTGCAAATGTGTTTGACACATATGCTCAAGATGTCTCCGTATGCTAAGTACATGAAAGATATTGTGACTAATAAGAGCAGGATACCTGAGGTTGAGATTTCCACCATGCTTGCTAATTATACCTTCAAGGGTGGAACTCCTAAGAAACTAGGTGATCCCGGTGTGCCCACTATACCTTGCTCCATTAAAGGCAACTACGTTAGAACTGCTTTATGCGATCCTGGAGCCGGTGTTACTGTTATGCCTCGCTCTCTTTATCGTAGACTTGAACTAGATAAGTTGACACCCACTATAATCTCTCTGCAAATGGCCGACAAATCAACTGCTTTCCTTATCGGCATTTGCGAGGATGTGCCTGTTGTGGTTGCTAATGTCACTATCTTAACAGACTTTGTTATCTTGGATATTCCTGAGGACGATGCCATGGCCGTCATCCTTGGAAGACCCTTTTTGAACACCGCATGGGCTGTTATAGATTGCAACAAAGGCAATGTCACTTTCCATGTCAATGGTAATGAGCATACGGTGCACCTTCCGAAGAAACAATATCGAGTACATTGCATCAATGCTATCGAAAAAACTTCATCGATTCTTATTGGGAGCTTTGAATGCCCTATTCCTCGTGTCAAGATGAAGTATGATTTGCTTGTTGGGGAGATACACATCCCCATTGAGGTGACCTAGTGACTGTTCGAAAATTCTCCGTCTTCTTTTGCGATTCAAAAAGTTTTGTCGAGGGGATTTGATCAACCCCATTGAAGGATTTCTTTCGATGACCATGAGATGGATGAATCAAGGAGTCACAAACCTCTGTTCCAAGCTTTTACTTTAGGTTGCATAGAAGAAAAATGATAGATTTAGTTTAGTTTTCCCTGTTTTCTGTTTTAGCGTCCCGTAGAAAAGTACCCCGAAAATAAAAGTTCTCCGAATGTCCTGAAAATCAAGTATGATTTTTTCTGGAATTTTAGAAAAATTCTGAGACAAAGAGTTTGTCTCAGGGCCACACGAGTGGGCCACAAGCCCTAGGGGCGCGGGCACCCCCCTGGCCGCGCCACCTAGGCTTGTGGAGCCCACAGGCACCCCCTCAACTCATTCTTGCTCTTATCTGGTTCTCCTACCTCCAGAAAAAAATCGTTTCAAAGCTCGAACCCGTGTTCTTGCTCCTCTTGGTGGCATTTTCGATCTCTTTGCTCAAATCACCATTCTCCGAACTGTTTTGGGGAAATTACTCCTTGGTAAGTGACTCCTTGATGACCCACAAGTATAGGGGATCAATCGTAGTCCTTTCGATAAGTAAGAGTGTCGAACCCAACGAGGAACAGAAGGCTCTGATAAACACTTTTCAGCAAGGTAATAACTGCAAGCACTGAAAGTAGCGGTAACAAGTGATGGTGCAGCAAGGTGAAACGTAGCAAGCGAAAAGTAACAAGTAACAAGTAGTAGCAACGGTGCAGCAAGTGGCCCAATCCATTTTGTAGCAAGGGAAAAGCCTGAACAAAGTCTTATAGGAGGAAAAACGCTCCCGAGGACACACGGGAATTTCTGTCATGCTAGTTTCATCATGTTCATGTGATTCGCGTTCGGTACTTTGATTGTTTGATATGTGGGTGGACCGGCACTTGGGTACTGCCCTTACTTGGACAAGCATCCCACTTATTATTAACCCCTCTCACAAGCATCCGCAACTATGAAAGAGAATTAAGACAACGTCTAACCATAGCATTAAACTAGTGGATCCAACTCAGCCCCTTATGAAGCAACGCATAGACTGGGGTTTAAGCTTCTGTCACTCTAGCAACCCATCATCTACTTACTACTCCCCAATGCCTTCCTCTAGGCCCAAATATGGTGAAGTGTTATGTAGTCGACGTTCACATAAAACCACTAGAGGAAAAGACAACATACAGCATATCAAAATACCGAACGAATACCAAATTCACATGACTATTATTAGCATGACTTATCCCATGTCCTCAGGAACAAAAGTAACTACTCACAAAGCATAATCATAATCATGACCAGAGGTGTAATGAATATCATCAAGGATCTGAACATAAACTCTTCCACCAAGTAATCCAACTAGCATCAACTACAAAGAGTAGTCAACACTACTAGCAACCTTACAAGTACCAATCGGAGTCGCGAGACGGAGATTGGTTACAAGAGATGAACTAGGGATTGGAGAGGAGATGGTGCTGATGAAGATGTTGATGGAGATGACTCCCCTCTGACGAGAGGAGTGTTGGTGATGACGATGGCGACGATTTCCCCCTCCG
Source organism: Hordeum vulgare subsp. vulgare (assembly GCF_904849725.1). Classification (NCBI taxonomy): domain Eukaryota; kingdom Viridiplantae; phylum Streptophyta; class Magnoliopsida; order Poales; family Poaceae; genus Hordeum; species Hordeum vulgare. Next base: position 50,788,900 of record NC_058523.1, read on the forward strand.
GGAGGGAAGTTTCCCCGGCAGGATCGTCGTGCCGGAGCTCTAGATTGGATCTGCTCAAGTTCCGCCTCGTGGCGGCGGCGATAACACGAAAAAGCTCCTCCTTCATTTTTTCTGGAACGAAACCCTTCATATAGCAAAAGAGGGGGCCAGTGGGCCGTCAGGGTGCCCACAAGCCCTGTAGCCGCCACCAGGGGGCTGGCGGCTACCAGGCTTGTGGGGCCCTGGTAGCTCCCCCCTGGTACTTCTTTCGCCCAGTATTTTTATATATTCCCAAAAAATTCCACGTTGATTTTTAGGGCATTTGGAGTTGTGCAGAATAGAGGACTTAGACTTGCTCCTTTTCCAGTCCAGAATTCCAGCTGCCGGTATTCTCCCTCTTCAAATAAACCTTGCAAAATAAGAGAGAAAAGGCATAAGTATGGTACCACAAGGTATTATAACAGCCCATAAAGCGATAAATATCAACATGAAAGCATGACGCAAAATGGACGTATCAACTCCCCCAAGCTTAGACCTCGCTTGTCCACATGTTTAGGGATGAAGGTGTCGATAAAACATAATACGGACATGAGGGCATCATGATCACACATAGAACAACAATACATCATAAAGATTCTTATGGGAAAGTAACAATTCCTTCACACAGCAAAGTATGAAGCAAAAACCTTACCGAGAAGTAGCCAACAACAGTCCATAGTCATTGAAGCAATTGCAATTTATCATAACATCAGAAATAGTCAAATAAGAACTTGTAAAGCAAACCCACATACTCAATCATCTCTTTTGTTTTCCACATGGTACTCATGGTATCAGAGTTTCAGCTGGACACAGAGGAAGATAGGGGCTTATAGTTTTGCCTCCCAACCATTTACCTCAAGGGTAAAGTCAAAAATAATAAAGCATGAGTACTCATCTCCAAGTTGATATATGAATATAGATCTTTCCCAAGCATGTGACGGTAGCCAAGACAAAGGCAAAATTGGGAATTGGTGAAGATCACCATGACTCTTACAAGGGCAAAAAGTAAAGGTACAAGATAGGCCCTTCGCAGAGGGAAGCAGAGGTTGTCATGCGCTTTTGAGGTTTGGATGCGTGTCCTCTTAGTGCGGAGGAACGTCACTTTATATTGCCTCCTATGATAAAGAACTTTATTATGCAATCTGTCGCTTTTATGACTTCCTCATCACAGGTTCGTATAAAGCTTATTTTCCACACACTAATAGATCATACATATTAGAGAGCAATTTTTATTGCTTGCACCGATGACAACTTACTTGAGGGATCTTATTCAATCCATAGGCAGGTATGGTGGACACTTATGGCAAAACTGGGTTGGAGGTTTATGGATGCACAAGTAGTATCTCTACTTGGTGCGGGAGTTTTGGCTAATATGAGGTGGAAGCAATCGTCACATGCTAAGGGATCTCTAATCATATAACATTGTTTGGAACCAAGCAAACACAATTCATTATGTTGTCTTCCTTGTCCAACATCTACTTCTAAGCATGTAATAGTTTAGTGAGTGCTCACAATTATAGAAAGTGTCTAAGATGATATATTTATATGTGAACCTCTCTTTACTTATTACTTCTTATTAATTGTAACAATGACTGAGGTCTATGTTGGTCTATTCTCAACAAGTTTCAGTTATCATACTTGTAATGTGTGAAGCTATCACTTTCCATAAGATCATCTCATGATCTTTCATGCTATCATTCTTTTCATGCTTTTGATCACGGCACAAAACAAAGCCCTTGACTAAGATACTCTTTATTATATAGCTCACAAGCTCGAATATATCGGGGGAGACACAAAGCAAAAGACTCAAACTAAACACTAAAGACTTACTCCACTAAGAGAAGAAATAAAAACTGAAAAGGAAAGAACTAAAACAAAGGTAAAAGCAAAAGATATAAAGGTGATACGATACCTGGGCAACTTCCCCAAGCTTGGTAAAAGCCAAGGGGATTGCCCATACCAATGCTTAGTTGTCTTCCTTTGGTGGTGATGGTGGTGGAGTTGTTGGAGTAGTCTGATCCTCCGTCTTCCAAGGCATAGGTGCTCCATCATGGCAGGATGAACGAGTCGCCGGAATCCCCAAATCTACAGCCAACCTTATTGATTTAAATCTATACTCATACTCACATTTTTGGTTCTGCAGGTCATAGATCTGGCCCTGAAGTTGATCAACCCTGTCATAGAGCCTGGAGAGGTGCTTCCCAATGTCAATGGCATCCATCTTGTGATTGCTGGTGAACTCCGTGATCATCATGTGGTTGGCGTTGAGTCCACGCTCCACCATCCCTTGGCACTTGAAGACTTGTTGCTCCATTGCTTCGAGCCTCGTCTCCATGCTTCCGGTCTTCTTAGGCCCATCAACATCACGGATGTGCAACATCCCCTCGCTCATCTTGATAGATTGAGGGTGTTTCAGCACTTCCGTGAGATAGGGATTGATGACCTTCTCGAAGATCTTGTCCTTAGGAGTGTTTGGGGAAGTCATGACGATCTAGATCTGCCACAGAAACAGGCTCGAGACGAAAACAGAGGAAAACTGTGCGATACAGAGATCAAAACCCTCGGGCGTATATATCATGATTTTTTCTGGACCAGAAGGAGTGCTCCGCAAGAAATCGGAGTCCGGGAGGCACACGAGGTGCCCACAAGCCGTGTAGCCGCCGCCAGGGGGTGGTGGCTACCAAGCTTGTGGCCGCCTCGTGCGCTCTCCGGACTGCTTTTTATTTTTCTAATTTTCCAAAAATTCCAAAACGGAGGAAATTTCCTATTGGAAAAGCTTCGGAGTCCAATTACTTACCGAAACAGATACCTCTTCATTTTCAGGGTCTGAAACAGGCTGATAAACATCCCTTATGTACTCCTCTGGAGTTATGATATTGATGATATTGGTCTCAACATTTATGGGAGTACCAGAGATATAATGCTTGATTGTTTGCCCATTTACCACTCTAGGAAAATTTCCTTCCGTGTTATTGATTTTGATGGCACCGGAACGATATACTTCCTCGACAACGTAAGGACCTTCCCATTTAGAGAGAAGCTTGCCTGCGAAGAATCTTAAGCGAGATTGTATAGCAGGACATAATCACCTACATTGAACTCTCGTTTCTGTATTCTTTTATCATGCCATCTCTTAACCTTTTCCTTGAACAACTTGGCATTCTCATATGCCTGGGCCCTCCATTCATCTAATGAGCTGATATCAAACAACCGCTTCTCACCGGCAAGTTTGAAATCAAAGTTGAGCTCTTTGATTGCCCAATAAGCTTTGTGTTCCAGCTCAAGAGGTAAATGACAGGCCTTACCATAAACCATTTTATACGGCGACATGCCCATGCGATTCTTATAAGCAGTCCTATAAGCCCATAGTGCATCGTCAAGTTTACTAGACCAATTCTTTCGAGATCTATTGACAGTCTTTCGTAAGATCAATTTGATCTCCCTATTACTCAACTCCACTTGACCACTAGACTGAGGATGATAAGGAGATGCAACTCTATGGTTGACATCATACTTAGCAAGCATCTTGCAAAAAACACCATGAATGAAGTGTGAACCGCCATCGGTTATCAGATATCTAGGGACTCCAAATCTTGGGAAAATGACTTCTTTAAGCTTCTAAATAGAGGTGTGGTGATCAGCATTTCTAGTGGGGATAGCTTCTACCCACTTAGTGACGTAATCCACAGCAACTAAGATGTGAGTGTACCCATTGGAACTCGGGAAGGGTCCCATATAATCAAAGCCCCAGACATCAAACGGATCAATGACAAGTGAATAGTTCATAGGCATTTCCTGACGCTTACTGATGTTCCCTATTCTTTGGCATTCGTCACAAGACAAGACAAACTTACGAGCATCCTTAAAGAGAGTGGGCCAATAGAAACCTGATTGCAATACCTTATGAGCAGTTCTATCTCCAGCATGGTGTCCTCCGTAGGCTTCGGAATGACACTTCTGCAGGATCTGTCCCTGTTCATGTTCACGCACACAACGTCTAATAACACCATCTACTCCTTCCTTATAAAGGTGAAGATCATCCCAAAAGTAGTGTCTCAATTCAAAGGAGAATTTCTTCTTTTGCTGGTCGGTGAAACTGGGTGGTATGTATTTGTTGGGGAACGTCGCATGGGAAACAAAAAATTTCCTACGCGCACGAAGACCTATCATGGTGATGTCCATCTACGAGAGGGGATATTCGATCTACGTACCCTTGTAGATTGCACAATAGAAGCGTTAATGAACGCGGTTGATGTAGTGGAACATCCTCACGTCCCTCGATCCGCCCCGCGAACCGTCCGGCGATCCGTCCCACGATCTAGATCCACAAGTCGAGCTTTATAAACGGTCACATTGTCGTCAGCGTCCGTCTTCTTCTTAAAGATCCATTTGTTCTGAATAGCCATGCGGCCCTTAGGTACTACTTCCAAAGTCCACACTTTGTTTTCATACATGGATCCTATCTCGTACTTCATGGCCTCTAGCCATTTGTTGGAATCTGGGCCCACCATTGCTTCTTCATAATTTACAGGTTCATTGTTGTCTAACAACATGATTGACAAAACGAGATTACCGTACCACTCTGGAGCAGCACGTGGTCTCGTCGACCTGCGTGGTTCGACAGGAACTTGAACCGGAGTTTCATGATCATCATCATTAACTTCCTCCTCAACCGGCATCGCAACGACAGAGGTTTCCCCTTGCCCTGCGCCACCATCTAGAGGGATGAGAGGTTCGACAACCTCATCAAGTTCTATCTTCCTCCCACTCAATTCTCTCGAGAGAAACTCCTTCTCGAGAAAAGCTCCGTTTTTAGCAACAAACACTTTGCCCTCAGATTTGAGATAGAAGGTGTACCCAACTGTCTCTTTTGGGTAACCTATGAAGATACACTTTTCCGCTTTGGGTTCCAGCTTTTCAGGCTGAAGCTTTTTGACATAAGCATAACATCCCCAAACTTTAAGAAACGACAATTTGGCCTTTTGCCATACCACAGTTCGTATGGTGTCGTCTCAACAGATTTTGATGGTGCCCTATTTAAAGTGAATGCAGGTGTGTCTAATGCATAACCCCAAAATGATAACGGCAAATCGGTAAGAGACATCGTAGATCGCACCATCTCTAATAAAGTACGATTACGACGTTCGGACACACCATTACGCTGTGGTGTTCCAGGCGGTGTCGACTGTGAAGCAATTCCACATTGTCTTAAGTGAGCACCAAACTCGAAACTCAGATATTCACCCCCACGATCAGATCGTAGGAACTTAATCTTCTTGTGACGATGATTTTCAACTTCACTCTGAAATTGCTTGAACTTTTCAAATGTTTCAGACTTGTGCTTCATTAAGTAGACATAACCATATCTACTCAAATCGTCAGTGAAGGTGAGAAAATAACGATATCCGTCGCGTGCCTCTACGCTCATCGGACCGCACACATCGGTATGTATGATTTCCAACAAGTCACTGGCACGCTCCATTGTTCCGGAGAACGGAGTTTTAGTCATCTTGCCCATGAGGCATGGTTCGCACGTGTCAAGTGAATCAAAGTCAAGTGACTCCAAAAGTCCATCGGCATGGAGTTTCTTCATGCGTTTTACACCAATATGACCTAAGCGGCAGTGCCACAAAAATATGGCGCTATCATTGTTAACTCTAACTCTTTTGGTCTCAATGTTATGTATATGTGTATCACTATCAAGATTCAATATGTACAATCCTCTCACATTGGGTGCATGACCATAAAAGATGTTACTCATAGAAATAGAACAACCATTATTCTCTGACTTAAAAGAGTAACCGTCTCGCAATAAACAAGATCCAGATATAATGATCATGCTCAACGCAGGCACTAAATAACAATGATTCAAGTTCATAACTAATCGTGATGGTAACTGAAGTGAAACTGTGCCGACGGCGATTTTATCAACCTTGGAACCATTTCCTACGCGCATCGTCACTTCATCTTTCGCCAGCCTTCGTCTATTCCGCAGTTCCTGTTTCGAGTTGCAAATATGAGCAACAGAACCGGTATCGAATACCCAGGCACTACTACGGGAGACGGTTAAGTACACATCAATAACATGTATATCAAATATACCTGATTTTTCTTTGGCCACCTTCTTATCAGCCAGATACTTGGGGCAGTTGCGCTTCCAGTGACCCATACCCTTGCAATAGTAGCACTCTGTTTCAGGCTTAGGTCCAGCTTTGGGTTTCTTCGTCGGATTGGCAACAGGCTTGCCGCTCTTCTTTGAATTACCCTTCTTCCCTTTGTCGTTTCTCTTGAAACTAGTGGTCTTATTCACCATCAACACTTGATGCTCTTTACGGAGTTCAGACTCTGTGACTTTCAACATCGCAAACAACTCGCCGGGTGACTTGTTCATCCCTTGCATGTTGTAGTTCAACACAAAGCCTTTATAGCTTGGCGGCAATGATTGAAGGATTCTGTCAGTGATAGCCTCTTGCGGGAGTTCAATCCCCAGCTCAGCTAGATGGTTTGAGTACCCAGACATTTTGAGCACATGTTCACTGACAGACGAATTCTCCTCCATCTTGCAAGCATAGAATTTATAGGAGGTCTCATACCTCTCGATCCGGGCGTTCTTCTGAAAGATAAACTTCAACTCGTGGAACATCTCATATGCTCCATGGCGCTCAAAGCGACGTTGAAGTCCCGGTTCTAAGCCATACAAGACTGCACATTGAACTACTGAGTAGTCCTCCTTACGTGTTAACCAAGCGTTCTTAACATCCTGGTGAGCCGTAGCGGGTGGTTCATCTCCTAGCGCAGCATTAAGGACATAATCCTTCTTCCCAGCTTGTAAGATTAGCTTAAGATTACGAGCCCAGTCTACAAAGTTGCTTCCATCATCTTTCAACTTAGCTTTCTCTAGGAACGTACTAAAATTCAGGGTGACTGTCACGTGAGCCATGATCTACAACACAAATATATTCAAAGTGGACTTAGACTATGTTCAAGATAATTAGAGTTTAACTTAATAAAATTACTTGCTAAACTCCCACTCAAAAAGTACATCTCTCTAGTCATTTGAGTGGTTCATGATCCACTTACACTAGCTCAAGTCCGATCATCACGTGAGTTGAGTATAGTTTCAGTGGTAAGCATCCCTATGCTAATCATATCATCTATATGATTCATGATCGACCTTTCGGTCTCATGTGTTCCGAGGCCATGTCTGCACATGCTAGGCTCGTCAAGCTTAACCCGAGTGTTCCGCGTGTGCAACTGTTTTGCACCCGTTGTATGTGAACGTTGAGTCTATCACACCCGATCATCACGTGGTGTCTCGAAACGACGAACTGTAGCAACGGTGCACAGTCGGGGAGAACACAATTTCGTCTTGAAATTTAGTGAGATCACCTCATAATGCTACCGTCGATCTAAGCAAAATAAGGTGCATAAAAGGATTAACATCACATGCAATCCATAAGTGACATGATATGGCCATCATCACGTGCTCCTTGATCTCCATCACCAAAGCACCGGCACGATCTTCTTGTCACCGGCGCCACACCATGATCTCCATCAACGTGTCGCCATCGGGGTTGTCGTGCTACTCATGCTATTACTACTAAAGCTACATCCTATCAAAATAGTAAACGCATCTGTAAGCACAAATGTTAGTTTAAAGACAACCCTATGGCTCCTGCCGTTTGCCGTACCATCGACGTGCAAGGCGATATTATCTATTACAACATGATCATCTCATACATCCAATATATCACATCACATCGTTGGCCATATCACATCACAAGCATACCCTGCAAAAACAAGTTAGACGTCCTCTAATTTTGTTGTTGCATGTTTTACGTGGTGACCATGGGTATCTAGTAGGATCGCATCTTACTTACGCAAACACCACAACGGAGATATATGAATTGCTATTTAACCTTATACAAGGACCTCCTCGGTCAAATCCGATTCAACTAAAGTTGGAGAAACTGACACTTGCCAGTCATCTTTGAGCAACGGGGTTACTCGTAGCGATGAAACCAGTCTCTCGTAAGCGTACGAGTAATGTTGGTCCAAGCCGCTTCAATCCAACAATACAGCAGAATCAAGAAAAGACTAAGGAGGGCAGCAAAACGCACATCACCGCCCAAAAAAACTTTTGTGTTCTACTCGAGAAGACATCTACGCATGAACCTAGCTCATGATGCCACTGTTGGGGAACGTCGCATGGGAAACAAAAAATTTCCTACGCGCACGAAGACCTATCATGGTGATGTCCATCTACGAGAGGGGATATTCGATCTACGTACCCTTGTAGATCGCACAGCAGAAGCGTTAGTGAACGCGGTTGATGTAGTGGAACGTCCTCACGTCCCTCGATCCGCCCCGCCAACCGTCCCGCGATCCGTCCCACGATCTAGTGCCGAACGGACGGCACCTCCGCGTTCAGCACATGTACAGCTTGACGATGATCTCGGCCTTCTTGATCCAGCAAGAGAGACGGACAGGTAGATGAGTTCTCCGGCAGCGTGACGGCGCTCCGGAGGTTGGTGGTGATCTAATCTCAGCAGGGCTCCGCCCGAGCTCCGCAGAAACGCGATCTAGAGGTAAAACCGTGGAGATATGTTGTCGGGCTGCCGTGGCAAAGTTGTCTCAAATCAGCCCTAAAACCTCCGTATATATAGGTGGGAGAGGGGAGCCTTGCCTTGGGGCTCAAGGAGCCCCAAGGGGGTCGGCCGAGCCAAGGGGGGAGTCCTCCCCTTCCAAACCGAATCCAACTAGGTTTGGAAGGAGGAGTCCTTCCCCTTTTTCCCACCTCCTCTATTTTTTTCTTTTTCTCTTTGATTTTCTTCCTATGGCGCATAAGGCCTTCTTGGGCAGTCCCACCAGCCCACTAAGGGCTGGTGCGCCACCCCCAAGGCCTATGGGCTTCCCCGGGGTGGGTTGCCCCCCCCCCTCCGGTGAACACCCGGAACCCATTCGTCATTCCCGGTACATTCCCGGTAACTCCGAAAACCTTCCGGTAATCAAATGAGGTCATCCTATATATCAATATTCGTTTCCGGACCATTCCGGAAACCCTCGTGACGTCCGTGATCTCATCCGGGACTCCGAACAACATTCGGTAACCAACCATATAACTCAAATACGCATAAAACAACGTCGAACCTTAAGTGTGCAGACCCTGCGGGTTCGAGAACTATGTAGACATGACCCGAGTGACTCCTCGGTCAATATCCCATAGATGGACCTAGATGCCCATATTGGATCCCACATATTCTACGAAGATCTTATCGTTTGAACCTCAGTGCCAAGGATTCATATAATCCCGTATGTCATTCCCTTTGTCCTACGGTATGTTACTTGCCTGAGATTCAATCGTCAGTATCCGCATACCTATTTCAATCTCGTTTACCGGCAAGCCTCTTTACTCGTTCCGTAATACAAGATCCCGCAACTTACACTAAGTCACATTGCTTGCAAGGCTTGTGTGTGATGTTGTATTACCGAGTGGGCCCCGAGATACCTCTCCGTCACACGGAGTGACAAATCCCAGTCTCGATCCATACTAACTCAAGGAACACCTTCGGAGATACTTGTAGAGCATCTTTATAGTCACCCAGTTACGTTGCGACGTTTGATACACACAAAGCATTCCTCCGGTGTCAGTGAGTTATATGATCTCATGGTCATAGGAACAAATACTTGACACGCAGAAAACAGTAGCAACAAAATGACACGATCAATATGCTACGTCTATTAGTTTGGGTCTAGTCCATCACGTGATTCTCCTAATGACGTGATCCAGTTATCAAGCAACAACACCTTGTTCATAATCAGAAGACCCTGACTATCTTTGATCAACTGGCTAGCCAACTAGAGGCTTGCTAGGGATAGTGTTTTGTCTATGTATCCACACATGTATATAAGTCGTCATTCAATACAATTATAGCATGGATAATAAACGATTATCTTGATACAGGAATTATAATAATAACTATATTTATTATTGCCTCTAGGGCATAATTCCAACAGTATTTGGCTACGATATAATTTGCGTAATCAGCATACCACGGTGCACTATGTGAAGTGTGGATGACATTTAATTGCTGATGAGGAAAGCTGTCATCAATAGGTCGTGGGTCATCAAGGACATTCTCTAGCCTGGACAAGTTATCTGCTACAGGGTTATCAGCACCCTTTCGGTCAACAACGTGCAAATCAAATTCCTGTAGCAGGAGAACCCATCTGATTAGCCTAGGCTTAGCGTCCTTTTTCTCCATAAGGTACTTAATAGCAGCATGATCAGAGTGAATAGTGACTTTGGAGTCAACTATATAAGATCTGAACTTTTCACATGCAAACACGGCTGCTAAAAACTCCTTTTCCATAGTGGCATAGTTTCTTTGGGCAATGTCTAGAGTTTTACTAGCGTAGTGAATAACATTCAACTTCTTGTCAACTCTTTGTCCTAGAACAGCACCAACAGCATAATCACTAGCATCGCACATGATTTCAAAGGGCAAGTTCCAATTAGGTGGTTGAACAATAGGTGCGGTTATCAAGGCCTTCTTAAGTATTTCAAAAGCTTCCTCACAATCCTCATCAAAAACAAAAGGAACATCCTTCTGCAAGAGGTTGGTAAGAGGCCTAGAAATCTTAGAGAAGTCTTTAATGAACCTTCTATAGAAACCAGCATGACCTAGGAAACTTCGTATACCTCTGATATCTATGGGGCAAGGCATTTTCTCAATTGCATCAACCTTAGACTTATCAACTTCAATGCCTCTTTCAGAAATTTTATGTCCTAAGACGATGCCTTCATTAACCATAAAGTGGCACTTCTCCCAATTCAAGACGAGGTTGGTATCTTTGCATCTCTGTAAGACTCGATCAAGGTTGCTAAGGCAATCATCAAAGGAAGACCCGTAAACAGAGAAGTCATCCATGAAAACCTCGACAATCTTTTTACAAAAGTCAGAGAATATAGCCATCATACATCTTTGAAAGGTGGTACGTGCATTGCATAAGCCAAAAGGCATACGTCTATAAGCAAAGGTACCGAAGGGGCAGGTGAAAGTGGTTTTCTCCTGATCAGATTGTGCAACGGGTATTTGCGAGAAACCTGAATAACCGTCTAGAAAGCAGAAGTGTGTGTGTTTGGATAGCCTTTCTAGCATTTGGTCGATAAACGGCAAAGGATAATGGTCTTTCCTGGTTGCCTTGTTCAGTTTCCGGAAGTCTATCACCATCCTATAGCCAGTAATAATCCTTTGTAGGATTAATTCATTCTTATCATTAGGAACGACGGTGATACCTCCCTTCTTAGGTACACAATGTACTGGACTTACCCAATCACTATGAGCAACATGATAAATGATTCCTGCTTCGAGAAGCTTTAATATTTCTTTTCTCACGACCTCTTTCATCTTAGAATTTAATCTCCTTTGATGATCAGCAACTGGTTTGAAGTCAGGATCAGTTTTAATCCTGTGCTGACATAGAGTGGGACTAATACCCTTAAGGTCATCAAGAGTATATCCAATAGCCGCACGGTGCTTCCTCAAAGTTTTTAGTAACTTCTTCTCTTCGTGATTCGAGAGGAGAGCACTAATAATAACAGGATATATCTCCTTCTCATCAAGATAGGCATACTTAAGAGTATCAGGCAACTGTTTAAGCTCGAACACAGGATCACCCTTCGGTGGGGGAGGATCCCCAAGCAGTTCAACAGGCAAATTATTCTTGAGAATAGGATATTGTTCGAAGACAATTTTATCTATCTCATCTCTTTCATCCATATGCATATCATTTTCATGCTCAAGCAGATATTGCTCTAAAGGATCCGTAGGAGGTACGGCAATAGAGGCAAGAGCAATGATTTCATCTCTACCAGACGACTCTCTTTCATGGGGTTGTCTTCCAAACTTGGAGAAGTTAAATTCATGAGACACACCCTCGAAACTTACTGTGACGGTCTGCTTAATGCAATCAATGTGAGCATTGACAGTGTTGAGAAAGGGTCTACCAAATATGATGGGACAAAAGCTATCTTGTGTAGTAGCAAGGACGAGGAAATCAGTAGGATACTTCGTCTTACCACACAAGACTTCTACGTCACTCACAATTCCCAGAGGGCAGATAGTGTCTATTAGCTAGCGTAATAGTGACATCAATGGGTTCTAACTCAGCAAGTGCAATCTCATCTTTGATTTCATCATATAAGGACCGGGGTATTGCACTAACACTAGCACCCATATCACATAAACCATGATAACAGTGATCTCCTATCTTGACAGAAACAACGGGCAGGCCAACTACAGGTCTGTATTTGTCTTTCGCGTGAGGTTTAGCAATTCTAGCAGAGTCCTCACAGAATTTGATAACATGTCCGTCTATGTCTTCGGCTAAGAGATCTTTGATAATAGCAACACTAGGTTCAACTCTAATTTCGTCAAGGGGTGCAAGTGGTCTAATGTAACCCCTACATATCATAGTTGGAGCTTTAGAATAATCCTTTTTCCTAGCAGGGTAAGGTGGTTTCTTAGCGTAGGCACAAGGAACAACATGATCACTAAAAGCAATGACTTTCTCCTCAACTAGATTGGGTTTGGCTATGTTGACTTCTACAGGTGGATGATATTTAAACCACTTCTCTTTGGGAAGATCAACATGAGTAGCAAAAGATTCACATAGAGAAGCTACTATCTCAGAGTCAAGTCCATACTTTTGGGGAACGTCGCATGGGAAACAAAAATTTTCCTACGCGCACGAAGACCTATCATGGTGATGTCCATCTACGAGAGGGGATGAGTAATCTACGTACCCTTGTAGATCGTACAGCAGAAGCGTTAGAGAACGCGGTTGATGTAGTGGAACGTCCTCACGTCCCTCGATCCGCCCCGCGAACAATCCTGTGATCAGTCCCACGATCTAGTGCCGAACGGACGGCACCTCCGCGTTCAGCACACGTACAGCTCGACGATGATCTCGGCCTTCTTGATCCAGCAAGAGAGACGGAGAGGTAGAAGAGTTCTCCGGCAGCGTGACGGCGCTCCGGAGGTTGGTGATGATCTTGTCTCAGCAGGGCTCCGCCCGAGCTCCGCAGAAACACGATCTAGAGGAAAAACTATGGAGGTATGTGGTCGGGCAGCCGTGAGAAAGTCGTCTCAAATCTGCCCTAAAAGCCCCATATATAAAGGAGGAGGGAGGGGGACCTTGCCTTGGGGTCCAAGGGAACCCCAAGGGGTCGGCCGAGCCAGGGGGGAGGACTCTCCCCCCCCCAAACCGAGTCCTACTTGGTTTGGTGGGAGGGAGTCCTTCCCCCTTCCCACTTCTTCCTTTTTTCTTCTTTCTTCCTTTGATTTTTTCTTCCTTGGCGCATAGGATTTGGTGGGCTGTCCCACCAGCCCACTAAGGGCTGGTGTGACCCCCACAAATACCTATGGGCTTCCCCGGAGTGGGTTGCCCCCCTCCGGTGAACTCCCGGAACCCATTCGTCATTCCCGGTACATTCCCGGTAACTCCGAAAACCTTCCGGTAATCAAATGAGGTCATCCTATATATCAATCTTCGTTTCCGGACCATTCTGGAAACCCTCGTGACGTCCGTGATCTCATCCGGGACTCCGAACAACATTCGGTAACCAACCATATAACTCAAATACGCATAAAACAACGTCGAACCTTAAGTGTGCAGACCCTGCGGGTTCGAGAACTATGTAGACATGACCCGAGAGACTCCTCGGTCAATATCCAATAGCGGGACCTGGATGCCCATATTGGATCCTACATATTCTACGAAGATCTTATCGTTTGAACCTCAGTGTCAAGGATTCGTATAATCCCGTATGTCATTCCCTTTGTCCTTCGGTATGTTACTTGCCCGAGATTCGATCGTCAGTATCCGCATACCTATTTCAATCTCGTTTACCGGCAAGTCTCTTTACTCGTTCCGTAATACAAGATCCCGCAACTTACACTAAGTTACATTGCTTGCAAGGCTTGTGTGTGATGTTGTATTACCGAGTGGGCCCCGAGATACCTCTCCGTCACACGGAGTGACAAATCCCAGTCTTGATCCATACTAACTCAACTAACACCATCGGAGATACCTGTAGAGCATCTTTATAGTCACCCAGTTACGTTGCGACGTTTGATACACACAAAGCATTCCTCCGGTGTCAGTGAGTTATATGATCTCATGGTCATAGGAATAAATACTTGACACGCAGAAAACAGTAGCAACAAAATGACACGATCAACATGCTACGTCTATTAGTTTGGGTCTTAGTCCATCACGTGATTCTCCCAATGACGTGATCCAGTTATCAAGCAACAACACCTTGTTCATAATCAGAAGACCCTGAGTATCATCGATCAACTGGCTAGCCAACTAGAGGCATGCTAGGGACGGTGTTTTGTCTATGTATCCACACATGTAAATGAGTCTTCATTCAATACAATTATAGCATGGATAATAAACTATTATCTTGATACAGGAATTATAATAATAACTATACATTTATTATTGCCTCTAGGGCATAATTCCAACAGTTTCCCACTTGCACTAGAGTCAATAATCTAGCCCTCACATCACCATGTGAATTACATTGTAATAAATCTAACACCCATACAGTTCTGGTGTCGATCATGTTTTGGCCGTGGAAGAGGTTTAGTCAGCGGGTCTGCTACATTCAGATCCGTGTGCACTTTGCATATATTTACGTCCTCCTCCTCGACGTAGTCGCGGATGAGGTTGAAGCGTCGTTTGATGTGTCTGGTCTTCTTGTGAAACCTTGGTTCCTTTGCTAAGGCAATGGCACCAGTGTTGTCACAGAACAAGGTTATTGGATCCAGTGCACTTGGCACCACTCCAAGATCCGTCATGAACTGCTTCATCCAGACACCCTCCTTAGCCGCCTCTGAGGCAGCCATGTACTCTGCTTCACATGTAGAATCTGCTACGACGCTTTGCTTGGAACTGCACCAGCTTACTGCACCCCCATTAAGAATAAATACGTATCCGGTTTGCGACTTAGAGTCGTTCGGATCTGTGTCAAAGCTTGCATCGACGTAACCTTTTACGGCGAGCTCTTCGTCACCTCCATACACGAGAAACATCTCCTTAGTCCTTTTCAGGTACTTCAGGATATTCTTGACCGCCGTCCAGTGATCCACTCCTGGATTACTCTGGAACCTACCTGCCATACTTATGGCCAGGCTAAGATCCGGTCTAGTGCACAGCATTGCATACATGATAGAGCCTATGGCTGAAGCATAGGGGACGGAGCGCATATGCTCTCTATCTTCATCAGTTGCTGGGCACTGAGTCTTACTCAATCTCGTACCTTGTAACACTGGCAAGAACCCTTTCTTGGACTGTTCCATTTTGAACCTCTTCAAAACTTTATCAAGGTATGTGCTTTGTGAAAGTCCTATCAGGCGTTTTGATCTATCCCTATAGATCTTAATGCCTAGAATGTAAGCAGCTTCTCCTAGGTCCTTCATAGAGAAACTTTTATTCAAGTAACCTTTTATGCTCTCCAAAAGCTCTACGTTGTTTCCAATCAGTAATATGTCATCCACATATAATATTAGAAACGCCACAGAGCTCCCACTCACTTTCTTGTAAATACAAGATTCTCCAACCACTTGTATAAACCCAAATGCTTTTATCACCTCATCAAAGCGTTTGTTCCAACTCCGAGATGCTTGCACCAGTCCATAAATGGATTGCTGGAGCTTGCACACCTTGTCAGCATTTTTAGGATCGACAAAACCTTCGGGTTGCATCATATACAACTCTTCCTTAAGGAAACCATTAAGGAACGCCGTTTTGACATCCATCTGCCAAATTTCATAATCGAAAAATGCAGCTATTGCTAACATGATTCTGACGGACTTAAGCATCGCTACGGGAGAGAAAGTCTCATCGTAGTCAATTCCTGGAACTTGTGACAAACCCTTTGCCACAAGTCGAGCTTTATAAACGGTCACATTACCGTCAGCGTCCGTCTTCTTCTTAAAGATCCATTTGTTCTGAATAGCCTTGCGGCCCTCAGGTAGTATCTCCAAAGTCCATACTTTGTTCTCATACATGGATCCTATCTCGGGTTTCATGGCTTCTAGCCATTTGTTGGAATCTGGGCCCACCATTGCTTCTTCATAATTTGTAGGTTCATTGTTGTCTAACAACATGATTGTCAAGACGGGATTACCATACCACTCTGGAGCAGTGCGTGATCTCGTCGACCTGTGTGGTTCAATAGAAACTTGAACTGGAGTTTCATAATCATCATCATTAACTTCCTCCTCAACCGGCGTCGCAATCACAGGGGTTTCCCCTTGCCCTGCGCCACCATCCAGAGGGATGAGAGGTTTGACAACCTCGTCAAGTTCTATCTTCCTCCCACTCAATTCTCTCGAGAGAAACTCCTTCTCGAGAAAAGTTCCGTTCTTAGCAACAAACACTTTGCCTTCGGATTTGAGATAGAAGGTGTACCCAACTGTCTCTTTTGGGTAGCCTATGAAGACGCACTTTTCCGCTTTGGGTTCCAGCTTTTCAGGCTGAAGCTTTTTGACATAAGCATCACATCCCCAAACTTTAAGAAACGACAACTTTGGCCTTTTGCCATACCACAGTTCGTATGGTGTCGTCTCAACGGACTTCGATGGTGCCCTATTTAAAGTGAATGCAGCTGTTTCTAATGCATAACCCCAAAACGATAACGGCAAATCAGTAAGAGACATCATAGATTGCACCATTTCTAATAAAGTACGATTACGACGTTCGGACACACCATTACGCTGTGGTGTTCCAGGCGGTGTTAACTGCGAAACAATTCCACATTGTCTTAAGTGAGTACCAAACTCGAAACTCAGATATTCACCCCCACGATCAGACCGTAGGAACTTGATCTTCTTGTTACGATGATTTTCTACTTCACTCTGAAATTGCTTGAACTTTTCAAATGTTTCAGACTTGTACTTCATTAAGTAGACATAACCATATCTACTCAAATCGTCAGTGAAGGTGAGAAAATAACGATATCCGCCGCGTGCCTCCACACTCATCGGACCACACACATCGGTATGTATGATTTCCAACAAGTCACTTGCACGCTCCATTGTTCCGGAGAACGGAGTTTTAGTCATCTTGCCCATGAGGCATGGTTCGCACGTGTCAAGTGAATCAAAGTCAAGTGACTCCAAAAGTCCATCAGCATGGAGTTTCTTCATGCGCTTTACACCAATATGACCCAAGCGGCAGTGCCACAAAAATATGGCGCTATCATTGTTTACTCTAACTCTTTTGGTCTCAATGTTATGTATATGCGTATCGCTATCGAGATTCAATATGAACAATCCTCTCACATTCGGTGCATGACCATAAAAGATGTTAGTCATAGAAATAGAACAACCATTATTCTCAGACTTAAAAGAGTAACCGTCTCGCAATAAACAAGATCCAGATATAATGTTCATGCTCAACGCAGGCACTAAATAACAATGATTTAAGTTCATCACTAATCCCGATGGTAGTTGAAGTGACATGGTGCCGACGGCGATTGCATCAACCTTGGAACCGTTTCCTACGCGCATCGTCACTTCGTCTTTCGCCAGCCTCCGTCTATTCCGCAGTTCCTGCTTCGAGTTGCAAATGTGAGCAACAGAACCGGTATCGAATACCCAGGCACTACTACGAGAGCTGGTTAAGTACACATCAATAACATGTATATCAAATATACCTGATTTTTCTTTGCCCGCCTTCTTATCTGCCAGATACTTGGGGCAATTGCGCTTCCAGTGACCCATACCCTTGCAATAGAAGCACTCTGTTTCAGGCTTAGGTCCAGCCTTGGGTTTCTTCGGCGGATTGGCAACGGGCTTGCCGCTCTTCTTCGAATTGCCCTTCTTGCCTTTGCCGTTTCTCTTGAAACTAGTGGTCTTGCTCACCATCAACACTTGATGTTCTTTACGGAGTTCAGACTCTGCGACTTTCAGCATCGCAAACAACTCGCCGGGAGACTTGTTCATCCCTTGCATGTTGTAGTTCAACACAAAGCTTTTATAGCTTGGCGGCAGTGATTGGAGGATTCTGTCAGTGATAGCTTCTTGCGGGAGTTCAATCCCCAGTTCAGCTAGACGGTTTGAGTACCCAGACATTTTGAGCACATGTTCACTGACAGACGAGTTTTCCTCCATCTTGCAAGCATAGAATTTATCGGAGGTCTCATACCTCTCGATCCGGGCGTTCTTCTGAAAGATGAACTTCAACTCCTGGAACATCTCAAATGCTCCATGACGCTCAAGGCGACGTTGAAGTCCCGGTTCTAAGCCATACAAGACTGCACATTGAACTATTGAGTAGTCCTCCTTACGCGCTAACCAAGCGTTCTTAACATCCTGATCAGCCGTAGCGGGTGGTTCATCTCCTAGCGCAGCATTAAGGACATAATCCTTCTTTCCAGCTTGTAAGATTAGCTTAAGATTACGAGCCCAGTCTACAAAGTTGCTTCCATCATCTTTCAACTTAGCTTTCTCTAGGAACGTATTAAAATTGAGGATGACACTTGCGTGAGCCATGATCTACAACATAAATATATTCAAAGTGGACTTAGACTATGTTCAAGATAATTAGAGTTCAACTTAATCAAATTACATGCTAAACTCCCACTCAAAAAGTACATCTCTCTAGTCATTTGAGTGGTTCATGATCCACCTACACTATCCCAAGTCCGATCATCACCTGAGTCGGGAGTAGTTTCAGTGGTAAGCATCCCTATGCTAATCATATCATCTATATGATTCATGATCGACCTTTCGGTCTCATGTGTTCCGAGGCCATGTCTGCACATGCTAGGCTCGTCAAGCTTAACCCGAGTGTTCCGCGTGCGCAACTGTTTTGCACCCGTTGTATGTGAACGTTGAGTCTATCACACCCGATCATCACGTGGTGTCTCGAAACGACGAACTGTAGCAACGGTGCACAGTCGGGGAGAACACAATTTCGTCTTGAAATTTTAGTGAGAGATCACCTCATAATGCTACCGTCGTTCTAAGCAAAATAAGGTGCATAAAAGGATTAACATCACATGCAATTCATAAGTGACATGATATGGCCATCATCACGTGCTTCTTGATCTCCATCACCAAAGCACCGGCACGATCTTCTTGTCACCGGCGCCACACCATGATCTCCATCATCATGATCTCCATCAACGTGTCGCCATCGGGGTTGTCGTGCTACTTATGCTATCACTACTAAAGCTACATCCTAGCAAAATAGTAAACGCATCTGCAAGCACATATGTTAGTATAAAGACAACCCTATGGCTCCTTCCGGTTGTCGTACCATCGACATGCAAGTCGATATTTCTATTACAACATGATCATATCATACATCCAATATATCACATCACATTGTTGGCCATATCACATCACAATCATACCCTGCAAAAACAAGTTAGACGTCCTCTAATTTTGTTGTTGCATGTTTTACGTGGTGACCAAGGGTATCTAGTAGGATCGCATCTTACTTACGCAAACACCGCAACGGAGATATATGAGTTGCTATTTAACCTCATCCAAGGACCTCCTCGGTCAAATCTGATTCAACTAAAGTTGGAGAAACCGTCACTTGCCAGTCATCTTTGAGCAAAGGGGGTTACTCGTAACGATGAAACCAGTCTCTCGTAAGCGTACGAGTAATGTCGGTCCAAGCCGCTTCAATCCAACAATACCGCGGAATCAAGAAAAGACTAAGGAGGGCAGCAAAACGCACATCACCGCCCACAAAACCTTTCGTGTTCTACTCGAGAAGACATCTACGCATGAACCTAGCTCATGATGCCACTTTTGGGGAACGTCGCATGGGAAACAAAAATTTTCCTACGCGCACGAAGACCTATCATGGTGATGTCCATCTACGAGAGGGGATGAGTAATCTACGTACCCTTGTAGATCGTACAGCAGAAGCGTTAGAGAACGCGGTTGATGTAGTGGAACGTCCTCACGTCCCTCGATCCGCCCCGCGAACAATCCCGCGATCAGTCCCACGATCTAGTGCCGAACGGACGGCACCTCCGCGTTCAGCACACGTACAGCTCGACGATGATATCGGCCTTCTTGATCCAGCAAGAGAGACGGAGAGGTAGAAGAGTTCTCCGGCAGCGTGACGGCGCTCCGGAGGTTGGTGATGATCTTGTCTCAGCAGGGCTCCGCCCGAGCTCCGCAGAAACACGATCTAGAGGAAAAACTATGGAGGTATGTGGTCGGGCAGCCGTGAGAAAGTCGTCTCAAATCTGCCCTAAAAGCCCCATATATATAGGAGGAGGGAGGGGGACCTTGCCTTGGGGTCCAAGGGAACCCCAAGGGGTCGGCCGAGCCAGGGGGGGAGGACTCTCCCCCCCCCCCCCCAAACCGAGTCCTACTTGGTTTGGTGGGAGGGAGTCCTTCCCCCTTCCCACTTCTTCCTTTTTTTTTTCTTTCTTCCTTTGATTTTTTCTTCCTTGGCGCATAGGATTTGGTGGGCTGTCCCACCAGCCCACTAAGGGCTGGTGTGATCCCCACAAATACCTATGGGCTTCCCCGGAGTGGGTTGCCCCCCTCCGGTGAACTCCCGGAACCCATTCGTCATTCCCGGTACATTCCCGGTAACTCCGAAAACCTTCCGGTAATCAAATGAGGTCATCCTATATATCAATCTTCGTTTCCGGACCATTCTGGAAACCCTCGTGACGTCCGTGATCTCATCCGGGACTCCGAACAACATTCGGTAACCAACCATATAACTCAAATACGCATAAAACAACGTCGAACCTTAAGTGTGCAGACCCTGCGGGTTCGAGAACTATGTAGACATGACCCGAGAGACTCCTCGGTCAATATCCAATAGCGGGACCTGGATGCCCATATTGGATCCTACATATTCTACGAAGATCTTATCGTTTGAACCTCAGTGTCAAGGATTCGTATAATCCCGTATGTCATTCCCTTTGTCCTTCGGTATGTTACTTGCCCGAGATTCGATCGTCAGTATCCGCATACCTATTTCAATCTCGTTTACCGGCAAGTCTCTTTACTCGTTCCGTAATACAAGATCCCGCAACTTACACTAGTTACATTGCTTGCAAGGCTTGTGTGTGATGTTGTATTACCGAGTGGGCCCCGAGATACCTCTCCGTCACACGGAGTGACAAATCCCAGTCTTGATCCATACTAACTCAACTAACACCTTCGGAGATACCTGTAGAGCATCTTTATAGTCACCCAGTTACATTGCGACGTTTGATACACACAAAGCATTCCTCCGGTGTCAGTGAGTTATATGATCTCATGGTCATAGGAATAAATACTTGACACGCAGAAAACAGTAGCAACAAAATGACACGATCAACATGCTACGTCTATTAGTTTGGGTCTTAGTCCATCACGTGATTCTCCCAATGACGTGATCCAGTTATCAAGCAACAACACCTTGTTCATAATCAGAATACACGGACTATCATCGATCAACTGGCTAGCCAACTAGAGGCATGCTAGGGACGGTGTTTTGTCTATGTATCCACACATGTAAATGAGTCTTCATTCAATACAATTATAGCATGGATAATAAACTATTATCTTGATACAGGAATTATAATAATAACTATACATTTATTATTGCCTCTAGGGCATAATTCCAACACATACTTAGCGCTAAAATCTCCAGAAGTGTTTGTTTCAACAAAAGATTTAACGCAATCAAACTGGAAATTCATACCTGACTCCTTACCTTCTTACAGCTCCCAATCTTCAGAGTTACGTTTGATTCTTTCCAATAAATTCCACTTGTGGTCAATATCCTTCTTCATAAAAGAACCGGTACAAGAAGTGTCAAGCATGGTACGATCTTCATGAGAAAGCCGAGCATAAAAATTTTGAGTGATAATTTCTCTCGAGAGCTCATGATTGGGGCATGAATATAACATTGATTTAAGCCTCCCCCAAGCTTGAGCTATGCTTTCCCTGTCACGAGGCCAAAAGTTATAAATATAATTCCGATCACGATGTACTAAATGCATAGGATAGAACTTTCGATGAAATTCCAATTTCAATCGATTGTAGTCCCATGATCCAGTATCATCACATAGCCTATACCATGTCAACACCTTATCCTTCAAAGATAAAGGAAAGACTTTCTTCTTTACCTCATCCTCGGGTAAACCTGCAAGCTTAAATAAACCACAAACTTCATCTACATAGATCATATGCAAGTCTGGATGTGAAGATCCATCTCCTGTAAAAGGATTAGCCAGCAGTTTCTCAAGCATACCCGAAGGAATTTCATAAAAGAAATTTTCAGTAGGTACCTCAGGTTGAGGAACAACTCCTCGTGCTTCCGTTCGTGGTGAAGATACCCCGAACAAATTCCTCAAAGGAATAGTTTCCATAGTGACAAGTGACAATAAATTTCAGCACGGTACATAAATGTTTCCTTACCAAATTCCACTTACCAAAGGCGCTTCACTCCCCGGCAACGGCGCCAGAAAGAGTCTTGATGACCCACAAGTATAGGGTATCAATCATAGTCCTTTTGATAAGTAAGAGTGTCGAACCCATCGAGGAGCAGAAGGCTCTGATAAACAATTTTCAGCAAGGTAATAACTGCAAGCACTGAAAGTAGCGGTAACAAGTGATGGTGTACCAAGGTGAAACGTAACAAGCGAAAAGTAACAAGTAACAAGTAGTAGAAATGGTGCAGCAAGTGTCCCAATCCCTTTTGTAGCAAGGGACAAGCCTGAACGAAGTCTTATAGGAGGAAAAACGCTCCCGAGGACACACGGGAATTTCTGTCATGCTAGTTTCATCATGTTCATGTGATTCGCGTTCGTTACTTTGATAGTTTGATATGTGGGTGGACCGGCGCTTGGGTACTGCCCTTACTTGGACAAGCATCCCACTTATGATTAACCCCTCTCGCAAGCATCCGCAACTACGAAAGAAGAATTAGGACAACGTCTAACCATAGCATTAAACTAGTGGATCCAAATCAGCCCCTTACGAAGCAACGCATAGACTGGGGTTTAAGCTTCTATCACTCTAGCAACCCATCATCTACTTACTACTCCCCAATGCCTTCCTCTAGGCCCAAATATGGTGAAGTGTTATGTAGTCGACGTTCACATAACACCACTAGAGGAAAAGACAACATACCAAAATACCAAAATACCGAACGAATACCAAATTCACATGACTATTATTAGCATGACGTATCCCATGTCCTCAGGAACAAAAGTAACTACTCACAAAGCATAATCATAATCATGATCAGAGGTGTAATGAATAGCATCAAGGATCTGAACATAAACTCTTCCACCAAGTAATCCAACTAGCATCAACTACAAAGAGTAATCAACACTACTAGCAACCTTACAAGTACCAATCAGATTCGCGAGACGGAGATTGGTTACAAGAGATGAATTAGGTATTGGAGAGGAGATGGTGCTGATGAAGATGTTGATGGAGATGAATCCCCTCCGAGAGAGGAGTGTTGGTGATGACGATGGCGATGATTCCCCCTCCGAAGGGAAGTTTCCCCGGCAGGATCGTCCTGCCGGAGCTCTAGATTGGATCTGCTCAAGTTCCGCCTCGTGGCTGCGGCGAAACCACGAAAAAGCTACTCCTTCATTTTTTCTGGAACGAAACCCTTCATATAGCAAAAGAGGGGGGCCAGTGGGCCGTCAGGGAGCCCACAAGCCCTGTAGCCGCCACCAGGGGGTGGTGGCTACCAGGCTTGTGGGCCCCTGGTAGCTCCCCTCTAGTACTTCTTTTGCCCGGTATTTTTTTATATATTCCCAAAAAAATCCACGTTGATTTTCATGGTATTTGGAGTTGTGTAGAATAGAGGACTCGGACTTGCTCCTTTTCCAATCCAGAATTCCAGCTGCCGGTATTCTCCCTCTTCAAATAAACCTTGCAAAATAAGAGAGAAAAGGCATAAGTATGGTACCACAAGGTAATATAACAGCCCATAAAGCGATAAATATCAACATGAAAGCATGACGCAAAATGGACGTATCACTCCTCCATTGGTCCAACTAGTTTTTGCTCTAGTGCCTTATACTCCGCGTATTTTTGCTACCTTGGTGACCCTGTTCTTGAGCTTTGCATGCTGATTCTAGGTGGTCCCAAGTAGTTTTGATGCGTAATATGGCCTCTAGGCACTTATTGGAGTAGTTGCTACGAGTTTTGTTGAGCCTTATTCACTTTTCCTTAGAATCACTAAAAATTTCAGAAATTTCTAGAAATAGAAAAGGGAAAAGATGAGGAGTTTCTTAAGAGGCTCATAAGTCGTGACCCCAAGGATGATGGGAATGAGAAGAAGCCCAAGTATCTGGTCCCTCGAGTCGCGGAAGTTCAAGTGTGCGAATGGCCAAGCGACGTGTTCTTACGCGCCGCTGGAATTTATGAGGACTTTTATCACTTGGTGGAGAACGGAGGCCTTACCGCCTTCATTGAAGATAAGTGTCCGCAATACTTCCTCGTCACTAATATCTTCGTACAAAGCTTTAACTTCTATCCAAGGAAGAATCCTCCTATGGTTGAATTTAAACTTTATGATATCCCCCAGCGCATGTCACCTCAGGATTTTTGCAATGTTTGCAAATTGCCTTACGTTGGGGATATTCATGAACCTCGTCCACAGGACTTGGAAGCTTTCATCGATACACTTGTTGTAGGAGAGGAGAGAGGAGTGTCTTGCGCTAGAGCTGCTAGCATTCATTTTCCCGTGCTTCGGTACTTCTCATTATTTGTGGGAAAATGTTTGATTGGCCGTGGAAAAGCTGGGTCACTTAGTTCCCCAGATCTTGCGGTCTTGTGCGAAGCCCTTTATAACGATAAAACTTATAGCTTGGGCGCTATAGTAGCTCAAAGGTTGAACCTAAACCGTTCTAAAGGTGTTGTCTACAGAGGTATCAACGCTACTCGTCTTGCTAGACACTTTGCGATACCTATTAGACTGGAGGAGGAAGAAGAGATTCTTCTTCCGGAGAGATATCTAGATTACGATAGCATGGTTCGCCATGACTTTCTAGATAGAGATATAAATAGAAGGATGATTTATAACCTGGTATTTAGTCAGGGTACTCGTGAGACTATTACTTTGCCTGCTCCTTCTTTGTTCAATCTTCATGCAGGCAGGTACATTATTATGCCCTCGGACATCTACGCATATTGGGGCTTGGCCCAACCACAGGTTCCCGTGCCCGAGCCACCAGTCGAGTACCAGACGCCAGTTTATCAGTGGGAGCGAGAGGAGATCACACAGCAGTGGCATCCTCAGTCCACTCCAGAGTACCCCGGAGCTGGTTATTTCCCTCCTTGGGAGTAGACCAACTTAGGCCAAAACCCTAAGCTTGGGGAAGTACGTGTTCTCACCAACTTTACATTTTTGCTTATGTTTTCACTTTGTTAGCCGGTGCTCACACTTTGCCACTGTATCATCCATGCTAGTTTTATTTTCTTTTTCTCGTTTTCTTTTCGTGTGTCTGTCTAGTTTGAGAAAACCCAAAAATATTTTCTTTTTCTTCTTTTTCTTGTTGGGAGCTTTCCCGTGTAGATAGTTTCTTTTTTTTTGGTCAAGGTAGAAGACCATGGTTACAATGTTTAGTGGCTCTTGCATGCATACCTGTTTAGCCGTCATGGATCCATATTACTTTATCTTCTCCTTTGTGTTTGCCTACAGATTCCAGATTTAGTCCAATGCACGAGCACGCTTATTATTGTTCACATCATTTGGTCGTGCAAGTGAAAGGCAATAATGACGATATATGATGAAGTGACCGAGCGTGGAAAAGCTGGTATGAACTCAATCTATTTTGTTTTTGTAAATATGACTAGCTCACTGTGCCTGATTCAGCTTTGTTGTGAGAGAAACATGTTTGCAATGACAACTTAGAGATCATAGTTTCTTATGACATGCTTACTTAGCTAGGAGCTTATAATGGTTTGTCTTGATTGCCCACATGAATGTTGAGATGACTATGATGTAGTATGATAGGATGGTATCCTCCTTTGAATGTTTCAAGTGGCTTGACTCAGCGCATGTTCACGCATGTAGTTGAAACAAAATCAACATAGCCTCTATGATATTCATGTTCATGGTGATCTATGTCCTACTCATGCTTGCACTCAATGTTAGTTACTCTCAATGCATTTTGATGACTGTTGTCGCTCTCTAGTTGGTCGCTTCCCAATCTTTTGCTAGCCTTCACTTGTACTAAGCGGGAATATTGCTTGTGCATCCACCTCCATAAACCCAAAGTTGTTCCATATGAATCCACCATACCTACCTATATGCGGTATCTACCTGCCGTTCCAAGTAAATTTGCATGTGCCACTCTCTAAACCTTCAAGAAATAATCTGTTTTGCATGCCTGAACCGCTCATGTGGTGACAGGGGGCCATTTGTATCTTCCATGCTAGGCGTGTTATCCTCGATATGTGTTTATTCACTATCATTCACGAGAAAGGGGCCGGTAATTGGAATTCCGAGTTCCATACTCAAATCGAAAAGATAATTGCAAACAGAACTCCCCCAGGATTGATGTTGGTATGGGCGGTACCCGAGGACTCAGCTAGCTGTGGAGTGTGATTGATTGGTGGTGGGGGAGTCAAAACTTTACTTTTCTGTTTGGGAGCCGCCTAAAGCATGTGTAGCGTGGAAGATGTTGAGAACTCTTAGTCATTGCGTTGACAATGAAAGCATGCCACCCAAAATTATTATCTCTGTTTTCAAAGCTTGAGCTCTGGCACCTCTGCAAATCAATGCTTCCCTGTGCGAAGGGCCTGTCTATTTATGTTCCTGTTGAGTCATCCTCCTCTTATAAAAGCACCAATTAGAGAGCACCTCTGTCATTTTTATGCTTTGCTTTTAACTGTGTTGAGTATGACTGTGACTGGATCTTCTTTGCCATGAATTACAATGTTTAGTCAGCCCTTGGTCTTTGAAGGTGCTCTGCATTTATGTTTTGCGGTCTCAGAAAGAGCTAGCGAGATACCATCTATTAGTACTGTTTCATGTTGTTTTGACTGAAGTGTTGACACTTGAGGCTTATTATTATTTGCTCGCTAATTGATTATGCCATTGATATGAGTTTACCGTGAGACCTAGATGTCATTTGCTTATGTGGTTTGCTTGTGATCTTGCTGAAACTCTAGATATGAGTTAGACATAGTTGCAACAACAAGATCAAACAGAGTTCGTCAAAGTTTTTCTTTTGTATCTTTCAGTTTGTCAACTGAATTGCTTGAGGACAAGCAAGGCTTTAAGCTTGGGGGAGTTGATACGTCTCCGTCGTATCTACTTTTCCGAACTCTTTTGCCTTTATTTTGGACTCTAATTTGCATGATTTGAATGGAACTAACCCGGACTAACGCTATTTTCAGCAGAATTGCCATGGTGTTGTTTTTGTGTAGAAATAAAAGTTCTCGGAATGTCCTGAAAATTTACGGAGAATTTTTCTGGAATAAAATAAAAATACCTACACAAAGATCCACCGGAGGGGGCGTGCCAGTGGGCCACAAGCCCACAGGCCGCGGCCACCCCCCTATGTCGCGCCGTGAGGGCTTGTGGGGCCCACGTGGCACCACCGCCCCCAAACTCAGCTCTATATCTTCCGTCTCGCCCGGAAAAAAAATCAGAGAGAAGGTTTCATCGCGTTTTACGATACGGAGGCGCCGCCACCTCCTGTTCTTCATCTAGAGGGCAGATTTAGAGTCCGTTTTGGGCTCCGGAGAGGGGAAATCGTCGCCATCGTCATCATCAACCTTCCTCCATCAACAATTCCATGATGCTCTTCATCGTTCATGAGTAATCTCATCGTAGGCTTGCTGGACGGTGATGAGTTGGATGAGATCGATCATGTAATTGAGTTAGTTTTGACGGGGATTGATCCCTAGTATCTACTATGTTATAGATTGATGTTGCTACTACTTGGCTATGCTTAATGCTTGTCACTAGGGCCCGAGTGCCATGATTTCAGAATTGAACCTATTATGTTGTCGCCAATATATGTGTGTTTTAGATCCTATCTTGCAAGTTGTAGTCACCTACTACGTGTTATGACCCGGCAACCCCGGAGTGAGAATAGCCGGAACCACTCCCAGAGATGACCATAGTATGAGGAGTTCATGTATTCACCGCGTGTTAATGTGTTGGTCCGGTTCTTTATTAAAAGGAGAACCTTAATATCCCGTAGTTTCCATTAGGACCCCGCTGCCATGGGAGGGATGGACAATAAATGTCATGTAAGTTCTTTTCCCTAAGCATGTATGACTACATACGGAATACATGCCTACATTAGATTGACGAACGGGAGCTAGTTACTTATCTCTCCGTGTTATAGTTGTTACATGATGAATCACATCCGTCATACTCATCCATCACCGATCCACTGCCTACGAGTCTTTTACTTTTGGTCCTCGCTATGTTACTTTGTTCAGGCTTGTCCCTTGCTACAAAAGGGATTGGGCCACTTTTCTACTACTGTTGCTACTGTTGTTACTTTGCTGCTGCTGCTACTGCTGTTCCTTGCTACTTCCATGTTACTTGTTGGAAGATCCTTTTCCGACACTGTTGTTGGGGAAGAATAGTTACTCGCCCACGTGCAACTTACTGGCGCCATTGATACAACAGTTAGGAATAGTCTGCCGTCAACAAATCGTTTCTCACACCGTTGCTATCATACTACTTTGGTACTGATACTTTGCTTGCAGACACTAATCTTTCAGGTGTGATTGAGTCTGACAAACTCAGCTCCTAATACTTGAGAATATTCTTTCGCTTCCCCTTTGGCGAACCAACAAACCAGCTCCTAATACTCTACCCTCGAAAACTGTTGCGATCCCCTATACTTGTGGGTTATCATACGTCCATTTTGCATCATGCTTTTATGTTGATATTTATCGCTTCTTGGGCTGTTATTTCACTTCACGGTACAATACTTATGTCTTTTCTCTCTTATTTTGCAAGGTTTACATGAAGAGGGAGAATGTCGGCAGCTGTAATTCTGGCCTGAAAGTGGAGCAAGTTTGAGATACCTATTATGCGCAACTCCAAACGCCGTAAAAATCAACGAGGATTTTTTTCTAGATTTATAAAAAATACTGGGTCGAAGAAGCGCCGGAGGGGCGCCAGCAGGTGGCCACAAGCTTGCTAGGCGCGACCACCCCCTGGCCACGCCTAGGGGGCTTGTGGGTAGCCTACTGGCCCACTGGCCCCCCTCTTCTGCTATATGAAGTGTTTCGTCCGGAAAAAGTCAACGAGGAGCTTTTTCGTGGATTCGCCTCCGTCACGAGGCGAAACTTGAGCAGAACCAATCTAGAGCTCTGGCAGGACGATCCTGCTGGGGAAACTTCCCTCTCGGAGGGGGAAAACGTCGCCATCGTCATCACCAACACTCCTCTCATCGGAGGGGACTCATTACCGTCAACATATTCATCAGCACCATCTCATCTCCAAACCCTAGTTCATCACTTGTAACCAATCTCCGTCTCGCGACTCCGATTGGTACTTGTAAGGTTGCTAGTAGTGTTAATTACTCTTTGTAGTTGATGCTAGTTGGATTATTTGGTGGAAGAGTTTATGTTCAGATCCTTGATGCTATTCATTACACCTCTGATCATGATTATGATTATGCTTTGTGAGTAGTTACTTTTGTTCCTGAGGACATGGGATAAGTCATGCTAATAGTAGTCATGTGAATTTGGTATTCGTTCGATATTTTGATGTGTTGTATGTTGTTTTTCCCCTAGTAGTGTTCTGTGAACGTCGACTACATAACACTTCACCATTATTTGGGCCTAGAGGAAGGCATTGGGAAGTAGTAAGTAGATGATGGGTTGCTAGAGTGACAGGAGCTTAAACCCTAGTTTATGCGTTGCTTCGTAAGGGGCTGATTTGGATCAACTAGTTTAATGTTATGGTTAGACTTTGTCTTAATTCTTCTTTCGTAGTTGCGGATGCTAGCGAGAGGGGTTAATCACAAGTGGGATGCTTGTCCAAGTAAGGGCAGTACCCAAGCGCCGGTCCACCCACATATCAAACTATCAAAGTAACGAACGCGAATCATATGAACTTGATGAAAACTAGCATGACAGAAATTCCCGTGTTTCATCGGGAGGGTTTCTCCTTCTATAAGACTTTGTACAGGCTTGTCCCTTGCTACAAAAGGGATTGGGACACTTTGCTGCACCGTTGCTACTTTTGTTACTTGTTGCTCGCTACGAATCATCTCACCACACAATCACTTGTTACCGATAATTTCAATGCTTGCAGATATTTCCTTGTTGAAAACCACTTGTGAGATCATTCTGCTCCTCGTTGGGTTCGACACTCTTACTTATCGAAAGGACTACGATTGATCCCCTATACTTGTGGGTCATCAAAGAGCATCATGGAATTGGCGATGAAGGAAGGTTGATGATGACGATGGCAACGATCTCCCCTCTCCGGAGCCCAGAACGGACTCCAGATCTGCCCTCCAGATGAAGAATAGGAGGTGGCGGCGCCTCCGTATCATAAAACGCGATGAACTCTTCTCCTTGATTTTATTTCCGGGCGAGACGGACTAAATAGAGATGGATTTGGAGGCGTGGAGCGTTGTGGGCTCCACAAGCCTGCCAGGCACGGCCAGGGGGCCGCGCCTGGTGGGCTTGTGGGCTCACGGCTCCACTTCCTCCGCTGATTCTTGCGCCAGTATTTTTCATAAATTCCAGAAAAATTCTCCGTAAATTTTCAGGTCATTCTGAGAACTTTTATTTGTGCGTAAAAATAACACCATGGCAATTCTGCTGAAAACAGCGGTAGTCCGGGTTAGTTCCATTCAAATCATGCAAATTAGAGTCCAAAACAAGGGCAAAAGAGTTCGGAAAAGTAGATACGACGGAGACGTATCATGGACAAACATAGACCTTGGTCATTGTTGCAATTAATAGGAAGTAATAAAGAAGGAGAGGTTCACATATATATATATATATCATCTTTGACACTATCTATGATTGTGAACACTCACTAAACTATTACATGCTTAGAAGTAGAAGTTGGACAAGGAAGACAACATAATGAGTTATGTTTGCTTGGTCCGAACAATGATTATATGACTAGAGATCCCTTAGCATATGACGATTGCTTCCACCTCATATCAGCCAAAACTCCCGCACCAAGTAGAGATACTACTTGTGCATCCATAAACCTTCAACCCCAGTTTTGCCATGAGAGTCCACCATACCTACCTATGGATTGAATAAGATCCCTCAAGTAAGTTGTCATCGGTGCAAGCAATAAAAATTGCTCCCTAAATATGTATGATCTATTAGTGTGTGGAAAATAAGCTTTGTACGAACCTGTGATGAGGAAGACATAAAAGCGACAGACTGCATAATAAAGTTCTTTATCACAGGAGGCAATATAAAGTGACGTTCCTTCACACTAAGAGGACACATATCCAAACCTCAAAAGCGCATGACAACCTCTGCTTCCCTCTGCGAAGGGCCTATCTTGTACCTTTACTTTTTGCCCTGGAAAG
The DNA here is from genome assembly GCF_904849725.1 of Hordeum vulgare subsp. vulgare. Lineage (NCBI taxonomy): Eukaryota > Viridiplantae > Streptophyta > Magnoliopsida > Poales > Poaceae > Hordeum > Hordeum vulgare. The sequence goes on from NC_058523.1 coordinate 50,820,473, forward strand.
AGTCATGGTGATCTACACCAATTCCTTATCTCTCCTTTATCTTGGCTAACGTCATATGCTAGAGAAAGATCTATATTCATATGTCAACTTGGAAGTAAGTATTCATGAATTATTATTGTTGACATTACCCTTGAGGTAAATAGTTGGGAGGCCAAACTATAAGCCCCTATCTTTCTCTGTGTCCGACTGAAACTTTGATCTCATGAGTACCAGGTGAGTTGTAGCAATTGTAGAAGACAAAAGGATGATTGAGTATGTGGATTTGATTTACAAGCTCTTATTTGAGTCTTTCCAATGTTATGATAAATTGCAATTGCTTCAGTGACTATAGGCTATTGGTTGTTAATTCTCAATAAGGTTCTTGATCCATACTTTACTTTGTGAAGGAATTATCACTTTAGCATGAGAGATGATATGATGATATTGCTATTCCAATTATGATCATGATGCCTGCATGTCCATATCTTGTTTTGTCGACACCTCTCTCTCCAAACATGTGGGCATATTTGTTGATCTCGGCTTTCGCTTGAGGACAAGCGAGGTATAAGCTTTGGGGAGTTGATACGTCCATTTTGCATCATGCTTTCATGTTGATATTTATCGCTTTAGGGGTTGTTATTACACTTCACGGTACAATACTTATGCCTTTTCTCTCTTATTTTGCAAGGTTTACATGAAGAGGGAGAATGCCGGCAGCTGGAATTCTGGCTTGAAAAGGGTGCAAGTTTGAGATACCTATTCTGCGCAACTCCAAAAGCTGTGAAAATCAACGAGGATTTATTTTGGATTTTATAAAAAATACTGGGCCGAAGAAGTACCACAGGGGAGCCAGCACGAGGCCACAAGCCTGCTAGGCGCGGCCTACCCCCTGGCCGCGCCTAGGGGGCTTGTGGGCTCCCAGCTGGCCCTCTGGCCCTCCTCTTTTGCTATAAGGAGGGTTTGGTTCTAAAAAAACTGGAGGAGGCTTTCGGGAGGAATCGTCGCCGCCACGAGGCGGAACTTGAGCAGAACCAATCTAGAGCTCCGGCAGGGTCGTCCTCCGGGGAAACTTCCCTCCCGGAGGGGGCAATCGTCGCCATCGTCATCACCAACACTCCTCTCATCGGAGGTGGCTCATCACCATCAACATCTTTATCAGCACCATCTCATCTCCAAACCCTAGTTCATCTCTTGTAACCAATCTCCGTCTCGCGACTCCGATTGGTACTTATAAGGTTGCTAGTAGTGTTAATTACTCTTTGTAGTTGATGCTAGTTGGATTACTTGGTGGAAGATTATATGTTCAGATCCTTGATGCTATTCAATACCTCTCTGGTCATGAACATAATTATGCTTTGTGAGTAGTACTTTTGTTCCTCAGGACATGGGATAAGTCATGTTATAAGTAGTCATGTGAATTTGGTATTCGTTCGATATTTCGATGTGTTGTATGTTGTTTTTCCTCTAGTGGTGTTATGTGAACATCGACTACATAACACTTCACCATTATTTGGGCCTAGAGGAAGGCATTGGGAAGTAGTAAGTAGATGATGGGTTGCTAGAGTGAGAGGAGCTTAAACCCTAGTTTATGCGTTGCTTCGTAAGGGGCTGATTTGGATCCACTAGTTTAATGCTATGGTTAGACTTTGTCTCAATTCTTCTTTCGTAGTTGCGGATGCTCGCGAGAGGGGTTAATCATAAGTGGGATGCTTGTCCAAGTAAGGGCAGTACCCAAGCGCCGGTCCACCCACATATCAAACTATCAAAATAGCGAACGCAAATCATATGAACATGATGAAAACTAGCTTGACAGAAATTCCCATGTGTCATCGGGAGCACTTTACCTCCTATAAGAGTTTGTCCAGGCTTGTCCCTTGCTACAAAAGGGATTTGGCCACTTTACTGCATCGTTGTTACTATTGTTACTTGCTACTTGCTACGAATCATCTTATCACACAACTATTTGTTACCGACAATTTCTATGCTTGCAGAGATTACCTTGCTGAAAACCACTTGTCAGATCCTTCTGCTCCTTGTTGGGTTCGACACTCTTACTTATCGAAAGGACTACGATAGATCCCCTATACTTGTGGGTCATCACTCGTCGAGTCCGATTTGGACGATGTGCAAATTTGCACGTCTGTTTAGATGAGCTGTTGGACGGCATTTTTGTGTCATTTCATGTAAAACGGGTATACGCGTCCGTTTAGACGTGCTATTGGAAGAAACTTGTGAATCACATCTGCTACCTTCTCACGTTTCTCCAGTGGGAAATGGGAGGGCACCCCAGCCGTCATCATCAGCTCCCTTCTCTCCCTCCTTCCTCCATCGCCATCGCTAAAGGACACAGTCAGGCAAAGTGTGGTCGGCATCAACAACGACATGGCGTTTTGCCTTCTCGCGCAGGGCCTTCATCACGAGGTGTCGTGGCTGGGCCAGGACACTGCAATGGCGAGGGTCGCGATGGTGCCGCGGTGGATCCCCACGACGGCATCGTTCGTGATCGGCGGCCCATGACGGGCTTTGAGGTGGCAGAACGTGCAGGTGAGGGGATGGCGGGGGATCGGATCGACCCCAATCTAGAATCCGTCTTCAGGCGGCGGCGCAGGCTGTGGGCAGCATGGGGCGGTGTCCTTCGCCATGACCACGATGGTGGCAGTGTGGTGGTGGTCCTAGTGCTCCTATCGCATAATGGCAACAATATGCATGATCGGTCCTCATTGATCTGGTCGTCGACGTGTTTCGGAACTGCTGTCGGAGATCATGCCCAAGGATAGTTGGATTGGATAGAATCCGGCTGTGCGCATCCATATCAACCTATGCAGCTTCATGAGGACGCAACGCAAAGCTTTTCTTGTTTGTTGACACCATGGAATATGTCGGTATCTCGATTTTCATGGCATACACAACAGTGGAGAAAGTTATGGTGGCTAAGATCGGAGGATCAGTAAGGTGGAGGGAGCCTTGAGGAGATGGAGTCGGCCATGTGTTTAATAACTTTGAGAAGCAACAATGACAAGTGGGGGCGACTACACTGGAGGATTTCATTTTCGGTGGTGCTCATCGGGTGCCGAGTCGTGACTTTAAGGGGGGAAATCTAAGGTGTGAACTTCATTGATTGTGCCTCACAATTGCCTTGTTGAAGATATTGTTTTAAGAGGTCAAAATTTCTCGATGGTGAAAATCTAAGATTTCTCGATGGTGCCTCACAATCTATTCCTTCTTCAAGGCATCACTTTGGTTGACCTTTTAGGTTTTCTAGGTGCTCTATTTTGTGGTGTTTTGTGTGATGATGCTCGGAGGAATTAATCACTCTGGCGAGGCCTTTATTTTTTTTCTTTTCTTCTTCGCTTGTGTGTATCCTGAATGTCTTTGAAACATCTTGTTAATGCAGAAGTTGGATGTAGTTAGTATCTTCACAACATTAATATATTTTCCTCTTTAGAAAAAACTAAGTCGACTAGTCTCACTCCATGCTATGGCCCTGTTAGGAACCACCCACATTATATAATCCAGTTTTTATAATCTATTATGTCTCCAAACAGGACAGATTATGGTGTAGATTATAAAAACTTGATTGACAGATTATTAAAAACTCATAATCTACTCTAACCAGCTAAAATCAGATTATGGATTGCTAATGACCCATTACCCTTGTAAAGTTGGAGATAATTACATTCCTACCACCGCCACCCTTCTCTTTAAAAAAACAGAGGACAACATGTCATTATGCAATGTAAAACGTGGATTACAGTTTATATAATCTCGCCTCCAAACATGTTTACCTAAATTATTTTTATAAACCAGATTATATAATCTATCTTCATAATTCAGATTATCATAATCTATTATGGTTTCAAACAGAGCCTATATCATTTGATCATATATCGAGATCCGTGTAAAGCTGTCTTGTAAAGATTTCTTTGCGTGTGCCTAGGTTTCAGTGACAAAATATGCAATAGAGAAAAGAAAGGAAATGAAAAAAAAAATACACCAATCTTAATATAAGATTTCATGGATATAGCACAGTCAACTGAAACTTAGCTTGACTGGTTTTCTTTTTTCTTTTTTATATATGTTGTGTCATTGGATTAAGACTCTATTGAATATTAATTGATTGGGATCTAATCGTACCATTTTTTGCATGGGGATTTGACGGAGATAGAGCATGCCATTATCATTTGCGTTTGCCAGGAGCAACTAGTTAGCGAGCGCTCCCTCGCGAGCCTTCCAGCGATCACTCCCGCACGCAGCCGCTTAGCGTATTTTCAGCCGTCGCCATGGCTCGCGCTCTAAACATTTCCTTCGAATTTTGTTTTTTTATTTTTTTCCACGCGTTTTCGCTTTTTTAGAGTATTTTTTCTTGGTTTTTTTGGTGTTATGGTTTTTCACCGGTCTTTTGTAACTTTTAGACGAAAATAGTAATAAAATTTTTTGCGAAAAAACATGTTTTTTTACGCGAAAAAACTCGTTTGTTTTTTAGAGGCACGGTTTTGCTTCAGCAAGAGGCACGGCTTTGCTTCGCGAGAGGCACGGCCGTGCCTCTCGAAAAGGGGAAAAACGTGTTTTCATTCTTTTGCGAGAGGCACGGTTTTTCCTTCGCGAGAGGTACACCCGTGCCTTTCGGAAAGGAAAAAAACAGGTTTTCTATTTTTTTAGAAAGGCACGGTTTTGCTTCCGCGAAAAGCATGGTTTTGCCTTTCCGAGAGGCAGCCCGTGCCTCTCCCGAAAGGAAAAAAACGTGTTTTTTTTGCGAGAGACACGGTTTTGCTTCCGCGAAAGGCACGGTTTTGCCTTTGTGAGAGGCACACTCGTGCCTCTTCCGAAAAGGAAAAAAACGTGTTTTTTGCTTTCTTTTTTTTTTAAAAAGAGGCACAGTTTTGCTTTCGCGAGAGGCACGGTTTTGCCTTCATGAGAGGCACGATCCGTGCCTCTCGGAAAGGGAAAAAATCGCGTTTTTTTGTTTTTTTCTATCGCGTGAGGCATGGTTTTTTCGTCCGATTTTTCCATAAAAATGGTTCGTCAAAACCTATCAACACGGTATCTAATTTTGAAGATCTTGACGAGAGAAAGCCAACGGTAAAAACGGTTCAAGATTTGGACGCACGGTTTAAGAGATAAAACGATTTAAAAAAACGGATCGACAAAAAAAGAGAAAACTTCCAGGTTACGACAAGTGGCACACATGCAGTGCGCCATTTGTGGTAACCTGTAGAGGTGGAGGTAATCATGGAAAGTGTACTCGCTAATTAGTGATTTCGGCATCTCCCTCTCAAGGAAGATTGGTGCAATGGCCAAGTTCAAATTGAATAGTTAGGATTCAGTTCGAACTCAAAACAGCTCGGCCACGCCATGATCGTCCTGGAGTTTTTCATGCGAGCCCATGGGCCAGGTTGGCTCCAAGAAATCGTCCCAACAACAAATTCCAGCTTGTCCTTCAAATGAGGTTTGTTAGCCATTAATTTAGCTCAGTCACCAGTGATCACACCACATGCATTACTACTTATTGTGCTCATACACCTACCGTGCTTCCACCTCCACGGCCGGCCACCAACATGCAGTGGTGCTACCAATTAACCAAAGCAAATGGCAATCCATCAACAATCATGCACATGCCAAAGCACGTACGCTCTCATAAATACATGCTCTGGCGACACCGGTCCTAGTCCCAGACCAAAATTTGATTTCTGGCCTGGCCACCTAAGCAACACATGCATGCACGGAACTCTTTAGAACATCTATAACACGACGTCGAACCCTCATACATCCGCGAACGCGTTCGATCAGTGATCGAATAAAAGAGAAAAAAATAATTTAATCGGACCCGTCGTATCATTTCTATACACACAGGTTGTTCACGAAACCTCATATCTATCTCACATATAGAAAGGATATGAGGACTCACGGACGCGTTCGTGCACGACCGGTCGATCCGTCGCGTAGGAAGCGACCCCACCGTGGATCATCATTTCTTTTTATTTATTCATTATTTTTTCTTTTTTCTTTCTTGTCAACAATTACGTCTAAATGATCGGACATACGAGGAAAAAAATATATCTGCATAAACGGATAAATAAAAAACATGTCCCGTCATTAATCGAACGCGTCCGTAGACGTTTGAAGATCATATTTGATAAGTCCGGCTATATAGGCTCTAAAGCACAGGTCTCCTAGGAAGCTTTTGTCCAAATTTTCATAGTATTAGTGAGTCCAACCCAGTGAGCAGCCACCGACCACACCGAGAATAGTACAGACCACACCATTGGACTCTTCTTACCTACCGTTTCAAACAAACAGTCCGGGGGTACCAGCGGCATCAACTAATTTCGCAATGCAACAGCCAACGGGACGAGGTGATTAAATTAAATTAGCACAAGGGCCAGATCCAGGCTAACGTGCCCGTCAGACTAGTATAATGCGTCTGGCACTAATCAACAGGGCCTCGTGATGCGCTCCGTGCCGATCAGCTCGTGGGTTCCCAGCGCAGAGATTCAAAAACTGTTCTTTACTGGTCAGTTTGGTTCACTAGCTACTGAATACGATCAGCTTCAAACTCAACGTTTGAATTGGTCCACTGCGTTCTCGTGTGGCATGAACGCATGCATATCCCCACGCAGATCACTGCAGGAAGAGGTGTCAGTTGTTTACTGGCCATGAACTGCTTGCTTTGAAGCCGTTTGATGAGGCGTTATTGTACTTATTTATTTTGTTATTTTTGGGATTCAAACAAGAGCTTCATTAGGGCTGGTAGTAACGTGGGGTAACATATATTGGTATGAGGGATATCATACTAATATATGATATTGTATCCGTAAAGTATAATATCATATGTTATTATCATAAATTTTTAATTATTATTAAAAATGACACATATTAATACATTATTAAATATGATACAGTATCATGATATGATATTTAATTTTTTATTAAATATCATACAACATCATTAAAATGATCTAGTTGACATACATAATACTCCCTCCGTTTCTAAATATAAGTCTTTGTAGAGATTTCACTAGCGGACGACACACGGATGTATATAGACATACTTTAATTCAATCATTTTGCTCCGTATGTAGACATCTAATGAAATCGCTTAAAAAACTTATATTTAGGAACGGAGGGAGTACTATCTACGATACTCGTATTACTACCAGCCTTAGCTGATAACAGGATTAATGTAGATTGTCTAGTACTACGTGCACATCAGGTTGTTATCCAACACCTGATGTATCGGACGGGTAGAATCCGGATTTAATTCTGAATAAAATTTAGCAACTTTGTGAGCTGAAATATCCCGTCGGTCTTGGATCCCAGCGAACCTAAGTTAAAAAAAAACATTTCTGAAATAAAAAATAGTATAAAAAAATTCCTTAACCCTTTTGGATTCAAGCGTTATCATGCGTTACACTTATGTGAAAAGTTTCGCAAAGGAATAGCTTCGACAAACTCTAGGGGCAAGCAAATAAAATTACAAGTACAAAACGTGTGAATATTAACTTTCATATTGTTTCTTTTCTGCCCACAATACCATGAAAGTTGTTCATTTGTGATACTTTCCACACGACTATAACAAATGATCATGTTTGACTCAAAATATTTTAATTTTTTTACTTGTTTTATCATTTTATAAATAATACTTTTCAATTCGGATCGTGTCACTTTGTGAGCTGCTATATTTGCGCCCCCTCCTTACATGATAAATATCAAAACCGCTAGGGGCGAACCGTGGAACAAAATCAAGGACAGGATCAAAGTTATCGGTGTGAAAAAAAAACACTAAGTCCTACTTCTTTTGTATATAGAAGGTTAAATTTGCCAGAATACTACTAGGAACATGTACTATTAACTATTGATTTTCTTTTGCATTGCTGGAGGGTATGCTCAAGCCTATTAAAGTATATATATCCTTCTACCAGATATTATATTTCATTGATACAAATATCAAAACAAATAAAAAATTGTGAGTACAAAAAGTTTGAATAATAACTTTTATATAGTGTCTGCTTTCGTTTCTGTTTTCACCTAGAATACCATGGAAGTCATTCCTTCGCGAAGCTTTTCACATAAGTATAACACTTTACCATTCTTGTTTACAACAAGCAGTAGGAATGTTTGAATAATTCTGTAAAAGTAATAATCTCAATTCGGGAACATTCACACCCGGGACCAGGAAAATTGTAGAAACCGCCAACTAATGGTGTCTATTTTGCACAAAACATCATATATTGGTGTAATTCATTGTAGCTAGGCCCAATTCAGCATTTTGGAGCGTTGATGTGATTTTCTCATCGGTGGGTCTTGCTTGTAAGTGCACATGTGGCAAAGAAAATCGGCACCTCGGGCAACATGTCAAACAGAGGACTTTCCGTTCGTTGTTTTAATTGGCACATTCAAAATTTCTAACTCAAAATTTGAAATATTAAAAAATGTATGAAAAACCTAGTAAATCAAACATGTATCCAGCACTATTATGATAAAAACACAACTCATTTGGACCAATGTGTTTGCTACTCCCTCCGTACCAGAATATAGGTCGTTTAATGATTTGAAGAACAAATTTTTGTAGGCTACGAAATTGCCCGAGTTTCCCATTATACCCTCCACCTATAGGTTCCCCACCACTCGCACAACGCTCTCTCTCACGCGCGCGACACTCCCCCCACTCGCCTCCCTCTCTCGCGCGCATGCAACGCCGCCCACCGGTTGCCTCTCTCCCCGTCGATGCGCCCTCTCATTGTCGATGCCCCCTCACTTTTTCACTCTCGCCGACAACTTGCTCTGCACCGCCGCCTAGCTCACCGCTCATTGCTCCCCATCTTGCTCGCATGCACTAGCAACTGGCAGCAGAGCACCAGCTCGCCTGCAGCAGAGGGCACGTGCGGGCCAGGAGGAGGCCCTGGGCGTGGGAGAGGAGGACCGCATGGGCAAGGGTGGAGGGCAGGGTTGGAGGCAGAGGTGAAGGGCGGGGGCGGGGGTGAAGGTGGAAGACGCAAAGAAGAAGACGGTTGATTCAAATGTTGTAATTTGGGGCATAAAAGTCCATTTATCCATTTTCACCTGGTCGGAATCTACTCCCCAACGACTTATATTTCTATACAGAGGGAGTAGATATCAGACATTTTAGTTATTCCATTTAAATTTCGATTCAAAATTCAACATTAAAAAAAAGTGAAAAATCTAGTAAACCATAAACGCATCCAACACTGATTTGGGAATATCTCAAGTCATTTGGATCAGAGGTTTGAAAAATAAGTTCAATTTTGGTTACACCAATTCAGACATTTGGTACAAAATTTAACATTTTCATACAAACGCGAAAATATTCTACTTTCTCTGTTTCTAAACACTTGTTGTTGGGAAGAACTTCTATTGAACAAGTATTGTGGTACTGATAGGGGAGTACGTTGTAGGGTTGTCCTTCGTACAGTGCGCGCTTGACCGCTTTCCCGCTCGCGAAACTTCGCTTGGGTGTTTGAAACAGACGTCAACTGTTTTGTGAGGCACGGTATTGAATTGAATTAGAGATCATATCCACGCAGCTGCACAGTGAGATCATACAGCTGGACCGGAGAGAGTTTGTCTGTTTGATCTCCAGCCCCCCTCTGCATTTTCGGCGCCCCATTCAATAGCTCCCCATTCAATAGCTCATGATTTCTCAAAAATGATGAATCAAGAGAAAATAAAATTATACACCTTCCAGCATGCGACAGTACGTAGCAGTGATCGATCGCCTTTCATCCAAGACATTTTGAACATACACATGTATACACTCATCCATAAAAACACACACACACATCCTATCGTCGACGTAAACGTCTTCTTTCATTGAAAATATGTCGCTAAATTTTTTTAAAACAAAATTAGAAATAATACAAGCAACAGGATTTAAATCTTGATGGACTGAAATACCACCGTCACTATAACAATCCAATCAAAAATTAGTTTGCGCGATCCACCCAAGACATTTGATGGAGACATGCATGCAGTACGTGTGCACGTGAGAAAACGCGTTGCTCCCCGCTTTCTCTCATCCTTTACTTGTGGCCACACCCAGCTGGCGTGCGTGCGTGCGTGCATGCATATATCCATTATATTTGTCCAAACACACGACGTAAAGTCTCCCCGTTGTATGTATGTATGTACGTACGTATAGCTGTGGGTGCCATCGTAAAGTTATGTCCGTTGTACAGTAAGTTGATGGAGACACACGCTGGCCGTACCCTCCTTTTGTTCCATTGGAGGAGCTCAGCTTCATTTGCATTAGACTTTTCGTCGTCCTTCACTTGTATTTGTACGTTGAGCTTTGTACGTATTACGGAAAAAAAAAGGCAGCAGAATGACAGGGAAAAAGAGGCAGAAAAATGCAGGAGAAAAGAGGCATGAGCATTCGCTAGCTGGTTCCGGTACTCGATCGACGCTGGCTAGCTAGTGTTGGACAGCGGGCGTGCATGTTGATGTTGGATCGTTATCGATGGAGGAGCGTAGCAGGCAAGTAATTGGGTCGGTCGCGCAGCACCAGCACCAGCACCAGCACATGCATGTGCGTCCATATGGGACGGGTACAGTTTGGCAGTGGCATTGCATCGCCGAAAGATGGATCGGTCGAAAGCATGCATGCATGCATGCTCGATGCTCGCGCTGTGCCAACTGCTAGTGCTAGCTAATGTTTGGCCGGCTTGCTTTGCACTGCTCCAGAACAGACGATCTGAGATCTCTCCTCGTCGGAAATGGAAAGAGATCCGATCACTACCTTTGTTCGTGCTCGGGCGACATACCTAGCTAGATAGATAGCGCCAGTAATGGTCCAATGGATGGATGTCGTCTGGCCTAATTAGCTAGATCGTCTGTGTGTAGGAGCATCGAATAGCGATCGTGTTGGCCAAAGGATGGACCATGGATACGTAATCGCATTCTGATCCATCTTGTCTTGATGCATGATGATGGAGAGGACAGGCCGGCAGAAGTTAGTTTTGTGTGCCATGGGGTCTCAAGCAGAGATAATTGCAAGGCATTATCGTACTTAGAGACGTCGTGACGGATAGGTACCACTAGTTAAAAAAATCTGCACGTTGGTACCATTTTATAGAATAATTGTTGCGAAACGGGCTGACAGATACACGTATTGATCACGTATTTGACAGACCTGGCCCGCATGTCAGTTGACATGTGCCATATATTTTTGCAGAAAGACCCTTCCTGGATGTGCTGATCTTGCACAGCTGCCTGAGCACCTCCCGCACCAGCCTCCCTTTCCCGGCGTCGGCGCCAGCGGCGGCCACCTCGGACGTGCACGCCGACGACGGCCACGACCGTCACGAAGGACATGGAGAGCACCTGCCTGAGCCGAGCGAGCGTCCTGATTTTGCGGCGCGCGGCCTTCCTACCGGAGTCGAGGCCCTTGAGAAGATCTGTGGAGCTGTGTCGCGCGTCCCCGAGCCTGCCCTGCGTGGCCGCCAGTGCAGTGAAGGGCTTCCCGAGGGTGGCGGAGACGTCGACGAGGCTCCCGTTGGGGACGAGCCTGCCGTGGAGCGCGGCCTTGAGCGAGCGGTAGTGGAAGCGGATCTGCTCGATGTCCTTGAGGAGGTGGCTGCAGAGGAAGAACGCGAGCGCCGCGGCGACGGCGGCCTGGCCGGGGTCGAGCAATTGCTCGGCGAAGAGGCGGTAGGAGGAGAGGCGCTTGGACACGACACCGGAGGAGAAGGCGGGCCTGGGCACGAGGGCGGCGCTGTGGGCGAATGTGATGTCCAGCACCCAGATCTGGGCGACGACGCCCATACCGCCACCACTTCACCCACCCTTACGCCCCACCAGCGTCGCCGACCACCACCGCCCTGGCCAGCCATAGAAAAGGAGAGGTAAGGAAGGACAAGGGAGAGGGCCACCGGTGCTCCGGCAAGTCAACGACGGGGCTCCGGCAAGTCCGGCGAGCCAACGACGGGCCTTTGGCGAGGGCAGGCCGGCGGGGCTTTAAATGAGTATATTTATAACAAAGGGGGGGTTTTACAAGAAAAATATGCAAGTCAGGCCCCGCAGGTCACATATATTGCCAATACACGTTTATACGTGGTTTAGACTGTTTCGCAACACTTAGTCTTATAGTTCGTACTGATATGTAAAAAAAAAGTATGATAGTGTTATACAATTAACTCGTCCAAGCACGACCATGAAGATCACTAGAGTGTGCCCGGCAGCTCACAGCCTCGTGGTGTCACCGAACTGCCATATGGTCTGTGCATTCATGTCATTCAGTTGCCACCTGCCGGTCTTCCACATAAAGGAATCGTAAAAAGAAAAAAACACAAGGCAATCGAGCAGGATAATTTTCTCTTGACAAACGCTGCCGTGATCTCATTTCTTTTTTCGAGCTGTTGAGCGTCATACTTTTTTTGGTGATTATAATAAAGAGTATCATATAATAATATCATGCATATGATACTATTGTATTGTATGATACGACATCTATAATGCATGGTATCGTAAACTAATACTCCTTCCGTCACGGTTTAGAAGACACGGTTAAACTTGCGTGCGTTTTCAAAATAGACAAGGTTTAAGATGCGAAAGCAATTACTCCTATTAATTAGTACTAGTACTACTCATGCATGCGTCCTCCTAATTTGCTGCTCACACATTAGTACTAGTATTTTCTCAATTGATTAGGCGCATTAGCATTTACACATGCTACATCTCACAACCAATCGATGACTACCTTGGTTCCAAAGATTTTCCAAGCGTGCCTTCTAAAACGTGACAAAGGAGTATCATAGATGACCTTATTTATTGATATGCATGACACATAGTAGCATAACATTTAACTCTAACCCCTTTTTTTATTATCTGTCAAATCATCATGTTTGCTAGTTCCAAATACATGATACTATCTAAGTTATTCCTACTATGATCAACCTAATTGATGGGTTAATTTCACCTCAGCCGCGCGGCTTAATTAGCGCGAAAAATGAAATGCAGATCGTCGATTGGGATGGCGCCATAGGATCATCGATGGTCGAGACCGGATTTTTCACTGTTTTGATCCTTAAGGTGCAAGTTAATCACGCAACGAACTCGGTTGGAAAGAATTTCACGTTTGACCCTTTTTTGAAACGCCATAGTCCGGGGCGTTGCAACCTTGTTATGAAACGCCATCGGTTGTGGCGTTGCAGACGTTCTTTCAAACGCCTGTGTAATGTGGCGTTGCACACCTGAGGAGAAACGTCTGTCTAATGTGGCGTTGCAGACCTGAGGTGAAACGCCAGTAGCTATGGCGTTTCTTGCCTTTATATTCTGCCACCCCGACCCCCTCGCCCACCAACCACCATTTCTCATGTCCTCTTGTTCTTGTTAGCCCGAAAAGTTCTCCCTTGTCCTCAAGATCCCCCCCCTTCGATCTCCCTCCTCCCTCAACCTTTTAGTAGGTTCTTTGGGGCAAATCGAAGAGGCCGGTAAGCTCCTCCAATCCCTCCAATTAGTTTTTGCAATGATTTTGTATTTGTGTAGATTTTTTTGCACTAGGTGTTCTATTTATGTTGCATTGTATTGGTTGGTTTCTTATTATTGAGGAGATTTAGTGTTATGGTTAGGGTTATGCCTAGTTTGGTTGGACAAGGGTTAGGGTTAGTGTTAGGTTTTGTGTTATGCCTAATTTGGATGGACAAGGTTTAGGGTTAGGGTTTGTGTTAATGCCTAATTTGGATGCAAATGGTTAGGGTAATGTTTTGTGAGTTGTTTTGTTATACTTAGAATTGGAAATTTTGTCCCCTTTTTTAGATGGACAAGATTGTGAATGTTCATTATGTTGACAAAGAGGCATTCATGAATGTTGCTATTGTTGACAAATATGAGGAAGTGTTGACATTTCTTGATAGTCCTACTTATGAAGAGGTTGTGGCAGCAACTTGGATAAGATTAAAGTGGGTTGATCCAAGTGACCATGTAGAATTATTAGGAAGATATGATGTTGGGTCGGCACACAAGTGTCGAATGAAGACAGTGCCTATCAAGTCTAATTTGCATTGGGTTGCATACAAGGAGGCTGTTGCATCCTCGATAGACAAGTCACTCGAAGTGTTTGCTAGTACGGTGGTCAATGCTCCTCTTCATGTTGACTTGAACCAACCCATAGTAGATGATTTGAGCCCGTATAATGGTGTGGCACCTATTGTTGAGCATAAAGTAGAAGTGCAAGTCAATGAGTATCCCCAATATGAGTTTGGAGGTAGTGCACCGATCAAAGATGATGTCATGAGTTCGACGAAGAGTATGAGAGGCAACACAACATTGTTGCTGACGTAGAGGCTCAAGTAAGGCATGATGACATGGATCCTGACATTGTTTATCAGCGTGCTTGTGTGGATGAGTCGGATGATGAAGGCTCGGTGAATGAGTTGGATGAGGATGGCTTCACTGAGAAAGGGGCGGAGTGGTATACGAAAATCACCGGTAGGGATCACAAAGTTCCCTTGTTTTGTGATGTTAGCCTTGCAGATAAGGCTTTAGTCGACGGTGGCATGAGCAAGACAATTGAGGCTAGAATGTTTCCAAGTAGCACACCCAACGCGATTTGTACGTCTTACCTAAAGAAAGGTTTGATGTTCGAGGACATTCTAGAATTGAAGATGTGGTTGTGTGAGTATGCCGTCAAACACTACAGGCCTTTCAGGGTTGCTTACTCGGACTGGCACAAGCGATACACCGTGAAATGTGAGGTAGAAAAATGCAAATGGAAAGTCAATTCAAGACTCATGAAAGATGGTATGTGGAAGATAAGTAGTTGCATTGCAACTCACCAATGCACACCGCCATCAGATGAAGCACCAGAGACACACCGTCAGTTAACCTCGGAATTCATCGGTTATAAATACCAAAAACATATAGCTGAGGATCCAACCATTAAACTGAAGTTGTTGATGAGTTGGGTTTTCGAGAGATTTGGATATAAGGTCAAGTACGGGAAGACATGGAAGGCGAAACAGGTTGCTTTTAGAATGTTGTACGGTGGATGGGAAGAGGCGTACAACATGCTACCCCGGTTGCTGGGCGCGATGGCCTATAGAAACCCCGGAATGTACCACTATGTCCAAGATATTGAAGGAGTGTTTCGTCGTGCCTTTTGGACGTTTGGCCCATGCATTGCAGCTTTTGAGCATTGTCGTTCGGTTTTATCTATAGATGGAACATTCCTGACTGGCAAATACAAGGGCACACTAATGATAGCAATGGCACATGATGCTAATGATCATGTGTTGCCTGTGGCATTTGCTTTGGTGTCAGCGGAGAACCAAGACAACTGGGAATGGTTCATGAGACTTATGAGAAGCACGGTGATTCCTCCCAATAGGGAGGTATGCATCATATCCGATCGGCACCAAGGCATATTGAAGGCCGTGGATGTTCACATTCCAGGGCATGCGAGGCTTCACCATCGATGGTGCATGAGGCACTTTGTTGCAAACTTTTACAGGGCTTGTAAGAACAAAGATCTGGCGAAGGATCTTAACTCTGCATGTGTGGCCTTCTCCGTTGAGTCGTTCACTAAACGATTGAACAAAATATATGAGAAGGCAAATGAAGGTGGGAAATAATTCCTACAAAGGAATATAGTTGAGAGACATAAGTGGTCACGGGCATGTGACAAAGGAGGCATGAGATATGGCGACATGACAAGCAATCTTGTTGAGTGCTTCAACTTTGTCTTGAAGGGGCACGTCAGTTGCCGGTCACGGCAATAGTTGAATATATCTTTTACAAGCTAAATGAGTATTTTCTTAAACACTCGGAAGAAATTGGCAAGTTGATTTGTGAGAGTGAGAAGCCTCCCAATGAGATCTATTCGAAGAAGGTTGCCGAGTGGCTAGAGTTTCAAAAGGAGAAGTCAGCCATGCAGCGAGCCACTTGTTTCGATAACGCTGAAATGAAATACCAAGTGGATGAGCCAGGTGGTACAATGAGAGATGGGCAATCATATGGTGGTCGCTCATTTATTGTTTCCCTTCGGACGTGGCATTGCACTTGATGGGGTTATAGTCCTAGGGTAGGGTCATAGGCCTGCCCCATGGGTCCTACCCAAGGACTACCCTTCATAAGGGATAAGGCCCTTAGTCAGTTCCGACTAAATTTAGGACTTCCCATCATCCAGTCGGTGACGAATCCTCCATCATCCAGTCGGAGATGAGCATTCGGAGCATATCAAACTTACCGACTGGATTCCACTCTGTACATCGTAACCCCCCTGGAGGGCAACGGTCATACGTTTCCACGTACCTTTATTAGCATTTAAGACATATGTTACCTGTAACGTAGGCATTTATTCGCCACTACTCCACCCCTGTGCACCGAACCGTTGTGAAGGGTAGCGTACTCTATATAAGCCGCCCTTCCCCACTGGTGCGGGGGTTAGCAATTCACTGTAATCCACATTTCACTCGACAACAAGCTCCCAAGAGCACTGAGACGTAGGGCTTTTACCTCCACCATAGAGGGGCCTGAACTCATACAACCTCGCCGTAGCTAAGGCTCTGCCCATCCTTTCGTACCTTACACATCTACTGTCAGACTTATACCCACGCTACTGTCAGACTTATACCCACGACAGTTGGCGCCCACCGTGGGGCAGGCGTCTAAGCGACTTCCGACTAGTTTGCGACTACATCTTTTCATCATGTCATCCGGTGGAGATCTGAGCATGGGTCACGAGATCCTCTTCGGCGCTCTCTCCTTCATCGTCGATGATTCGGCATGGCTTAGGGATGACCCTCTCGACGTCGAGGCGCTCCCCAGTCGCGGGGCTACGCACTTCCGTGCCGGTGCCCGCGGTATTCTTCTTCTCCAGCAGTCGGCTCCGGTGTCGACCTACGCTGCCGTCGCGCCCCGAAACAAGCGGTCCCGCCGTCCGCGGCTCCAGCGTTGGGTGCAACACGCCCAGGCGCGCTAGAACGCGTCCTCACAAGTGGTGGTCCTAGAGTCGGTTGTGGTTGCGCCGCCGTCCCAGCACTCGGACTCAGTTCCGACTGATTTTCCTTCCGAGTACTTGGGTCGCGGGCCTGTAGCTGAAGTGCACATGGCCAACTCCCATGAAAGTCCCCGCCAAACTGGCCGAAACGAGCACGAGGTTGGCGAAACATCCGGCGCTCGCCGTCAGCCCCGCTGTTCTACCAGTCAACACACTCGGCGGAGCAACGTGGAGGTGTTCCGCACACCCATCCTCAACCTGGCCGCCGCCACCAAGATAGCTGATTCTCTCCAGCCGACTGATTCAGAGGCTCGCAGAGGGATCGAGCAAATCCGTGCCCTGCTGCACACGACACAGCAGCAAAATTTGGCGGTCTCCCTGTCGCAGAACAGGATTCACAATAGTTCTGTTCACGCGAACATGCATCGGTCAGTTCACAGCCCCGGTTCTCATCAGCGACACAGGGGAGGCAGCCGTTCCATGAATCTCGAAGATGGTTGCCGCTCACGCACCCCTCTGTGGGGTGGGCCCTACGGGCCCCGACATCATGATGATCGGTGTTCAGTCGATGACACGTATGATCCAAGGCCCGACGCGAGAGGGCATATCGCCCAGAGGAGGGTCGATAGGGGCCGAGACCACCGCGATGGTCACGATATGGACCGTCCGAGTGGAAGCAGGACCATCGTCTCTGGTCCCGAGTGTTTCAGTCGAGCCATCCGTTCGGCTGACATCCCTCCCAACTTCCGATTGGCGACAGGGATCAGCAAGTTTACAAGAGAATCCAAGCCAGAAACGTGGTTGGACGACTACCGAGTGGCGGTTCAGATCGGAGGAGGGGACGACCAAGTCGCCATGAAACACCTCCCTCTGATGCTCGACGGCTCGGCACGAGTGTGGCTGAACCAGATGGCTCCCTCAATCATCTACAGCTGGGCAGATCTGGCCCGAGTCTTCATCAGGACCTTCGAAGGGACGTGCAAACGCCCTGCTGGCCTCGTGGAGCTCCAGCACTGTGTCCAGAAGCAGAATGAGCCCCTGTGCTATTTCATTCAGCGTTGGACGACCCTCTACCACACGGTGGAGAACGTCACAGAGCACCAAGCAGTCTGCGCCTTCAAGGCAGGCATGCGGTACAGAGATTTGTACCTGAAGTTCGGTCAAACAGGCGACATCTCCATGAGTAAGATGATGGAGATAGCGACACGCTATGCAAATGGCGAAGAAGAGGACCGCATTCGTAGCGGCAAGCACAAAGCAGTCGCCGATGGAGATGGGAACATCACTCGAAAGCAGAAGCAAAAAGCTCCATCCACTCCACGGGCAGAGGCCGCAACCGTTACCAATGCCAAGTTCAAGGGCAAGGGGAAGGCTCAGTTCACTCCCAAGAAGAAGCAGTTCGGAAACCCCATCTTGGACCAGCCATGTCCAATTCACACGAAGATGGATGAAGAGGGCAACGCCATATATCCGAAGCATACCACTCGGCAATGTCGCCTCCTGATCCAGGGGTTCGGCGAAGGACAGCCGAGTGAAAAGGACAATGAACAGGATGAGGAGGACAAGGAGGATCCTTTCCCCCAAGTCCATGCAACACTAATGATTTTTGCTGACGTTGAGAGCAAGAGTCAACTAAAGCTGGTGAACAAAGAGGTGAACATGGCCACGCCGACCAACCCTACGTTCCTCAAATGGTCTCAGACTGCGATCACCTTTGACCAGTCGGATCATCCAGCGCACGTACCCACCCCAGGGAGGCAGGCTCTGGTCGTCGACCCGGTGGTGGAAGGAGTCCGACTGCGCAAAGTCCTCATGGACGGCGGCAGTGGCTTGAACATCATGTACGCTGACACTCTCAAGGGGATGGGCATTCCGATGTCCAAACTTAGCGAGAGCAGCATGCAGTTCCATGGAGTCGTCCCTGGACGAAAGGCCAAGTCACTCGGCCAGATCGCGTTGGATGTCGTCTTCGGCTCCGACAAGAATTTTCGCAAGGAAAAGCTGACGTTCGAGGTGGTGGACTTCCAGAGTGCGTACCACGCAATTCTGGGCCGCCCGGCGTATGCGCGTTTCATGGCCCGCCCATGTTACGTGTACCTGAAGCTAAAGATGCCAGGCCCAAAAGGTGTGATCACTATCACAGGCAATCGGCAGCGGGCCGAGGAGTGTCTGCAACAGGGATCGAGGATCGCCGATCAGCAGATGGCTGTCCTCGAGCTTGACGAGTACAAGAAGACAGTCGACCCCGCTGACTTGATGCGTTCGAAGAAGCCAGCTTTGGAGTCCGCAGTCCAGTCGGCGGGAGAGACGAAGAAGGTCAGCATCCACCCAACGGACGACACCGCTGCCCCGACGAACATCTCCACCACCCTCGATCCTAAATAGGAAGCCGAGCTCATCCAATTCCTCCGTGAGAACTGGGACATCTTCGCATGGAAGCCCGCTGACATGCCACGTGTACCCAGGGAGTTGGCTGAGCACCGACTGCATGTGGATCCCGCCGCTCGGCCTGGCCGAGAACGCCTGCGTCGGTCCGCCGCGCACAAGAGGAAGGCAATCGGAGAAGAGGTGGCTAAACTTTTGGCAGCCAACTTCATTCGCGAGGTACACCACTCCGAGTGGCTCGCCAATTTTGTCATGGTGCCCAAGAAAGACAAGTCGCTCCGGATGTGCATCGACTTCAAGCATCTCAATAAGGTCTGCCCGAAAGACCATTTTCCGCTCCCCCGCATTGATCAAATTGTCGATTCGACTGCGGGTTGCGAGCGGTTGTCATTCCTTGATGCCTACTCGGGCTATCATCAGATCCGTCTGTATGGCCCCGATGAATTAAAAACAGCCTTCATCACCCCATTCGGGTGCTTCTGCTACATCACTATGCCATTTGGTTTGAAGAATGCAGGAGCAACCTTTATGCGCATGATCCAAAAATGCCTCCTCGACCAGATCGGTCAGAATGTGGAGGCATATATGGATGATATCGTAGTCAAGTCACGGAAAGGTTCCAACCTGCTGACACACTTGGCAGAAACATTCGCCAACCTTCGTAGGTACGATATCAAGCTCAACCCAGCCAAGTGTTCATTCCGCGTTCCAGCGGAAAGTTACTCGGTTTCTTCGTTTCCGAACGAGGGATCGATGTCAACCCTGAAAAGATCGGGACCATCGTCCGAATGGAGCGGCCGGTCAGAATACACGATGTTCAAAGACTCACAGGTTGCCTAGCGGCTTTGAGCAGGTTTATCAGTCGACTCGGCGAGAAGGCACTTCCTCTGTACCGACTCATGAAGAAATCAGATACTTTCGAGTGGACAGACGAAGCCCAAATCGCATTCGACGACCTCAAAGTCCTACTTTCCACCCAGCCGGTTCTTACTGCTCTGCTCAGTAAAGAACCCCTTCTTCTGTACATCGCGGCTACAAATCAAGTCGTCAGCACTGTTCTCACAGTCGAACGGGAAGAAGAAGGCAAAGCATACAAGGTTCAGCGGCCAGTGTATTATGTCTCCGAAGTCCTGACTCCTTCCAAGCAGAGGTATCCCCATTATCAAAAACTTATCTACGGGATTTACATGACTGCGAAGAAGGTGGCTCATTATTTTCAGGACCACCTGGTGTCCGTCGTTTCTGATGCTCCGTTGTCGAAAATCCTATACAATCGGGACGCATCGGGCCGAGTGGCGAAGCGGGGGATGGAGATGTTATACTGCGACATCAAGTTCGAGGCCAAGAAAGCTATAAAGTCTCAATCTCTGGCTGACTTCATAGCGGAATGGGTAGAAAAACAGCAACCGACCCACATCTACTTGGCTCATTGGACAATGTTCTTCGATGGGTCCAAGATGTTGAATGGCTCCGGCGCTGGCGTTGTGATCATATCGCCAAAAGGTGACAAACTCAAGTATGTGTTGCAAATACACTTTATGTACGAGGCAGAGTATGAAGCTCTCCTTTATGGACTGCGCATGGCCATCGCACTCGGCGTCCGTCGCCTGATGGTCTATGGCGATTCAGATTTGGTGGTTATGTTGGGGAACGTCGCATGGGAAACAAAAAATTTCCTACGCGCACGAAGACCTATCATGGTGATGTCCATCTACGAGAGGGGATGTGTGATCTACGTACCCTTGTAGACCGTACAGCAGAAGCGTTAGTGAATGCGGTTGATGTAGTGGAACGTCCTCACGTCCCTCGATCCGCCCCGCGAACTATCCCGCGATCAGTCCCACGATCTAGTGCCGAACGGACGGCACCTCCGCGTTCAGCACACGTACAGCTCGACGATGATCTCGGCCTTCTTGATCCAGCAAGAGAGACGGAGAGGTAGAAGAGTTCTCCGGCAGAGTGATGGCGCTCCGGAGGTTGGTGATGATCTCGTCTCAGCAGGGCTCCGCCCGAGCTCCGCAGAAACGCGATCTAGAGGTAAAACCGTGGAGATATGTGGTCGGGCTGCCGTGGCGAAGTTTTCCCAAATCAGCCCTAAAATCCCACTATATATAGGAGAGAGAGGGGGAAGCCTTGCCTTGGGGTCCAAGAACCCCCAAGGGGTCGGCCGAGCCAAGGGGGGAAGGATTCCCCTCCCAAACCGAGTCCTACTTGGTTTGGAAGGTGGAGTCCTTCTTCCCTTTCCCACCTCCTCCTTTTTTTCCTTTTCTCTTTGATTTTCTTCCCAATGCGCATAGGCCTCTTTTGGGCTGTCCCACCAGCCCACTAAGGGCTGGTGCGGCACCCCTAATACCTATGGGCTTCCCCGGGGTGGGTGGTCCCCCCCCGGTGAACTCCCGGAACCCATTCGTCATTCCCGCTACATTCCCGGTAACTCCGAAAACCTTCCGGTAATCAAATGAGGTCATCCTATATATCATTCTTCATTTCCGGACCATTCCGGAAACCCTCGTTACGTCCGTGATCTCATCCGGGACTCCGAACAACATTCGGTAACCAACCATATAAGTCAAATACGCATAAAACAACGTCGAACCTTAAGTGTGCAGACCCTGCGGGTTCGAGAACTATGTAGACATGACCCGAGAGACTCCTCGGTCAATATCCAATAGCGGGACCTGGATGCCCATATTGGATCCTACATATTCTACGAAGATCTTATCGTTTGAACCTCAGTGCCAAGGATTCATATAATCCCGTATGTCATTTCCTTTGTCCTTCGGTATGTTACTTGCCCGAGATTCGATCGTCAGTATCCGTATACCTATTTCAATCTCGTTTACCGGCAAGTCTCTTTACTCGTTCCATAATACAAGATCCCGCAACTTACACTAAGTCACATTGCTTGCAAGGCTTGTGTGTGATGTTGTATTACCGAGTGGGCCCCGAGATACCTCTCCGTCACACGGAGTGACAAATCCCAGTCTCGATCCATACTAACTCAACGGACACCTTCGGAGATACCTGTAGAGCATCTTTATAGTCACCCAGTTACGTTGCGACGTTTGATACACACAAAGCATTCCTCCGGTGTCCGTGAGTTATATGATCTCATGGTCATAGGAACAAATACTTGACACGCAGAAAACAGTAGCAACAAAATGACACGATCAACATGCTACGTCTATTAGTTTGGGTCTAGTCCATCACATGATTCTCCTAATGATGTGATCCCGTTATCAAGTAACAACACTTGCCTATGGCCAGGAAACTTTGGCCATCTTGGATCAACGAGCTAGTCAACTAGAGGCTTACTAGGGACAGTGTTTTGTCTATCTATCCACACAAGTATTGTGTTTCCAATCAATACAATTATAGCATGGATAATAAACGATTATCATGAACAATGAAATATTATTATAACTAATTTATTATTGCCTCTAGGGCATATTTCCAACAGTCTCCCACTTGCACTAGAGTCAATAATCTAGTTCACATCACCATGTGATTCCAACGAATCCAACACCCATATGGTTATGGGGTGTGATCACGTCTTGCTCATGAGAGAGGTTTTAGTCAACGGTTTTAAACTTTCAGATCCATACGTTCTTTACAAATCTTTATGTCATCTTATAGATGCTGCTACTACGTGCTATTCGGAAATGCTCCAAATATCTACTCTACTATACGAATCCGTTTCACTACTCATAGTTATTCGGATTAGTGTCAAAGCTTGCATCGACGTAACCCTTTACGACGAACTCTTTAACCACCTCCATAATCGAGAAAAATTCCTTAGTCCATTAGTTACTAAGGATAAATTTTGACCGCTGCTAGTGATTCAATCATGGATCACTCTCTGTACCTCTCAACAGACTTTGAGTCAAGGCACACATCAGGTGCGGTACACAACATGGCATACTTTAGATTCTACGACTAAGGCATAGAAGACGACCTTCGTCTATTCTGCCCTGGTCGGGTTTTGAGTCTTACTCAAATTTACACCTTACAACGCAACCAAGAACTCCTTCTTTGCTGATCTATTTTGAACTCCTTCAAAAACTTGTCAAGGCATGCATCTTATTGAAACTTTCATTAAGCGCTTTTGATCTATCTCCATAGATCTTTGATGCTCAACGTTCAAGTAGCGCAATCCAGGTATTCCTTTGAAAACTCCTTTCAAACAACCTTATATGTTTTACAGAAATTCTACATTACTTCTGATCAACAATATGTCTACCACATACACTTATCACAAATTCTATAGTGCTCCCACTCACTTCTTTGGAAATACAAGTTTCTCATAAACCTTGTACAAACCCAAAATCTTTGATCATCTCATCAAAGTATATATATTCCAACTCCGAGATGCTTGCACCAGTCCATTGAAGGATCAGTGGAGCTTGCACAATTGCTAGTATCTTTAGGATTGACAAAACCTCCTGGTTGTATCATATACAATGTTTGCTCAAGGAAACCATCGAGGAAACAATGTTTTGACATCCTACGTGCAATATTTCATAAATAATGCAGCAACTACCAACATAATTCTAACGGACTTTTAGCATCGCTACGAGTGAGAAAGTCTCATCATTGTCAACTGTTTGATCTTGTCGGAAACATCTTTGCGACAAGTCGAGCTTTTCTTAAAAGTGACTTATCACCATCATCGTCTGTCTTCTTTTAAAGATCCATTTTTACTCAATAGTCCTATGACCATCAAGTAATTCTTCCAAAGTCTACACTTTGTTTTCATACATGGATCCTCTCTCGGATTTCATGGCTTCAGCCATTTGTCGGAATCTGGGCCCACCATCGCTTTCTCCATAACTCGTAGGTTCACTGTTGCTCAACAACATGACCTCCAAGACAGGGTTACAGTACCACTCTGTAGTAGTACGCGACCTTGTCAACCTACGAGGCTTGTAGTAACTTGATCCGATGCTTGATGATCACCATCATCAGCTTCCACTTCAATTGGTGTAGGCGCCACAGGAACAACTTCCTGCGCCCTTCTACACACTGGTTAAAGTGATGGTTCAATAACCTCATCAAGTTCTACTACCCTCCCACTCAATTCTTTTGAGAGAAACCTTTCCTCGAGAAAGGATCCGTTTCTAGAAACAAACACTTTGCTTTCGGATCTAAGATAGGGGATGTACCCAACTGTTTTGGATATCCTATGAAGATGCATTTATCCGCTTTGGGTTCGAGCTTATCAGACTGAAACTTTTTCACATAAGTGTCGAAGCCCCAAACTTTCAAGAAACGACAGTTTAGATTTCTCTAAACCTCAGTCTATACTGTGTCATCTCAATGGAAATACGTGGTGCCCTATTTAAAGTGAATGCGGTTGTCTCTAATGCTTAACCCATAAACGATAGTGGTATTTCGATAAGAGACATCATAGCATGCACCATACCAAATAGTGTGTGGCTATGACGTTCAGACACATCATCACACTATGATGTTCCAGGTGGCATGAACTACGAAACAATTTCCACATTGTCTTAACTGCGTACCAAAACTTGTAACTCAGATATTTATTTCTATGATCATATCGTAGACAGTTTATCCTCTTGTTACGACGAACTTCACTCTGAAATGGAATTGAACTTTTCAATATTTCAGACTTGTGATTCATTAAGTAAATATTCCTGTATCTACTCAAATCGTCAGTGAAGTAAGAACATAATGATATCCACTGCGTGCCTCAGCACCCATTGGACTGCATACATCAAAATGTATCACTTCCAACAAGTTTCTATCTTGTTTCATCTCAATGAAAACAAGGCCTTGCTCATGTGGTATGATTTGCATGTCACTAGTGATTCAAAAACAAGTGACTATAAAGATCCATCAGCATGGAGCCTCTTCATGCAATTTATACTAACATGACTCAAGCGGTAGTGCCACAAGTAAGTGGTACTATCATCATTACCTCGTAGCTTTTGGCACCAATATTATGAACATGTGTAACACTACGATCGAGATTCAATAAACCATTGAAGGTGATTATTCAAGCAAACAGAGTAACCATTATTCTCTTTAAATGAATAATCGTTTTGCAATAAACATGATCCAATCATGTTCATGCTTAACGCAAGCACCAAATAACAATTATTTCGGTTTAACACCAATCCCGATGGTAGAGGGAGCGTGCGACGTTTGATCATATCAACCTTGGAAACACTTCCAACACGTATCATCACCTCGCCTTTAGCTAGTCTCCGTTTATGTCGTAGCTTTCATTTCGTGTTACTAATCACTTAGCAACCGAACCGGTATCCAATACCCTCGTGCTACTAGGAGTACTAGTAAAGTACACATCAACATCATTTATATCAAATATACTTCTTTCGACTTTTGCCAGCCTTCTTATCTACCAAGTATCTAGAGTTGCTCTGCCTCAGTGATTGTTCCCCTCATTACAGAAGCACTTACTCTCGGGTTTGGGTTTAATCTTGGGTCTCTTCATTAGTGTAGCAACTGTTTTGCCGTTTCACGAAGTATCCCTTCTAGCCCTTGCTTTTCTTGAAACTTAGTGGTTTTACTAACCATCAACTATTGATGCTCCTTCTTGATTTCTACTTTCGCAGTGTCAAACATCGCGAATCGCTCAAGGATCATTGTATCTATCCTTGATATGTTATAGTTCATCACGAAGCTTTCACAGCTTGGTGGCAGCGACTTTGGAGAACCATCACTATCTCATCTGGAAGATTAACTCCCACTTGATTCAAGCGATTGTCGTACTCAGACAATCTGAGCACATGCTCAACGATTGAGCTTTTCTCCTTACTTTGTGGACAAAGAATCTTGTTGGAGGTCTCGTACCTCTTAACAAGGGCACAAGCATGAAATCACAATTTCATCTCTTTAGGACATCACTTATGTTCCGTGACGTTTTAAAATGTTTTTGGCGCCTTGCTTCTAAGCCATTAAGTATTTTGCACTGAACTATCGTGTAGTCATCAGAAACGTGTATGTCGGATGTTCACAGCATCCACAGACGACGCTCGAGGTGCAGCACACCGAGTGGTGCATTAAGGACTTAAGCCTTATGCGTAGCGACGAGGACAATCCTCGGTTTTACAGACTTAGTCTGCAAAGTTTGCTACTATCAACTTTCAACTAAATTTTCTCTAGGAACATATAAAAAACAGTAGAGCTATAGCGCAAGCTACATCGTAATTCGTAAAGACCATTAGACTATGTTCATGACAATTAGTTCAATTAATCATATTACTTAAGAACTCGCACTCAAAAAGTACATCTCTCTAGTCATTTGAGTGGTACATGATCCAAATCCACTATCTCAAGTCCGATCATCACGTGAGTCGAGAATAGTTTCAGTGGTAAGCATCTCTATGCTAATCATATCAACTATACGATTCATGGTCGACCTTTCGGTCTCATGTGTTCCGAGGCCATGTCTGCACATGCTAGGCTCGTCAAGCTTAACCCGAGTGTTCCGCGTGTGCAACTGTTTTGCACCCGTTGTATGTGAACGTTGAGTCTATCACACCCGATCATCACGTAGTGTCTCGAAACGGAGAACTGTCGCAACGGTGCACAGTCGGGGAGAACATAATTTCGTCTTGAAATTTTTAGTGAGAGATCACCTCATAATGCTACCGTCGCTCTAAGCAAGATAAGGTGCATAAAAGGATTAACATCACATGCAATTCATAAGTGACATGATATGGCCATCATCATGTGCTTCTTGATCTCCATAACCAAAGCACCAGCACAATCTTCTTGTCACCGGCGTCACACCATGATCTCCATAATCATGATCTCCATCAACGTGTCGCCATCGGGGTTGTCGTGCTACTCATGCTACTACTACTAAAGCTACGTCCTAGCAATATAGTAAACGCATCTGCAAGCACAAATGTTAGTTTAAAGACAACCCTATGGCTCCTGCCGGTTGCCGTACCATCGACGTGCAAGTCGATATTAACTATTACAACATGATCATCTCATACATCCAATATATCACATCACGTCATTGGCCATATCACATCACAAGCATACCCTGCAAAAACAAGTTAGACGTCCTCTAATTTTGTTGTTGCATGTTTTACATGGTGACCATGGGTATCTAGTAGGATCGCATCTTACTTACGCAAACACCACAACGGAGATATATGAGTTGCTATTTAACCTCATCCAAGGACCTCCTCGGTCAAATCCGATTCAACTAAAGTTGGAGAAACTCACACCCGCCAGTCATCTCTGAGCAACGGAGTTACTCGTAGCGATGAAACCAGTCTCTCGTAAGCGTACGAGTAATGTCGGTCCGAGCCGCTTCGATCCAACAATACCACGGAATCAAGAAAAGACTATGGAGGGCAGCAAAACGCACATCACCACCCACAAAAACTTTTGTGTTCTACTCGGGAAGACATCTACGCATGAACCTAGCTCTGATACCACTGTTGGGGAACGTCGCATGGGAAACAAAAAATTTCCTACGCGCACGAAGACCTATCATGGTGATGTCTATCTACGAGAGGGGATGTGTGACCTACGTACCCTTGTAGACCGTACAGCAGAAGTGTTAGTGAACGCGGTTGATGTAGTGGAACTTTCTCACGTCCCTCGATCCGCCCCGCGAACTATCCTGCGATCAGTCCCACGATCTAGTGCCGAACGGACGACACCTCCGCGTTCAGCACACGTATAGCTCGACGATGATCTCGGCCTTCTTGATCCAGCAAGAGATACGGAGAGGTAGAAGAGTTCTCCGGCAGCGTGACGGCGCTCCGGAGGTTGGTGATGATCTCGTCTCAGCAGGGCTCCGCCCGAGCTCCGCAGAAACGCGATCTAGAGGTAAAACCGTGGAGATATATGGTCGGGCTACCGTGGCAAAGTTTTCCCAAATCAGCCCTAAAACCCCACTATATATAGGAGAGAGAGGGGGAAGCCTTGCCTTGGGGTCCAAGAACCCCCAAGGGGTCGGCTGAGCCAAGGGGGGAAGGATTCCCCTCCCAGACCGAGTCCTACTTGGTATGGAAGGTGGAGTCCTTCTTCCCTTTCCCACCTCCTCCTTTTTTTTCCTTTTCTCTTTGATTTTCTTCCCAATGCGCATAGGCCTCTTTTGGGCTGTCCCACCAGCCCACTAAGGGCTGGTGCGGCACCCCTAATACCTATGGGCTTCCCCGGGGTGGGTGCCCCCCCCGGTGAACTCCTGGAACCCATTCGTCATTCTCGGTAACTCCGAAAACCTTCCGGTAATCAAATGAGGTCATCCTATATATCATTCTTCGTTTCCGGACCATTCCGGAAACCCTCATTACGTCCGTGATCTCATCCGGGACTCCGAACAACATTCGGTAACCAACCATATAACTCAAATACGCATAAAACAACGTCGAACCTTAAGTGTGCAGACCGTGCGGGTTCGAGAACTATGTAGACATGACCCGAGAGACTCCTCGGTCAATATCCAATAGCGGGACCTAGATGCCCATATTGGATCCTACATATTCTACGAAGATCTTATCGTTTGAACCTCAGCGCCAAGGATTCATATAATCCCGTATGTCATTCCCTTTGTCCTTCGGTATGTTACTTGCCCGAGATTCGATCGTCAGTATCCGTATACCTATTTCAATCTCGTTTACCGGCAAGTCTCTTTACTCGTTCCGTAATACAAGATCCCGCAACTTACACTAAGTCACATTGCTTGCAAGGCTTGTGTGTGATGTTGTATTACCGAGTGGGCCCCGAGATACCTCTCCGTCACACGGAGTGACAAATCCCAGTCTCGATCCATACTAACTCAACGAACACCTTCGGAGATACCTGTAGAGCATCTTTATAGTCACCCAGTTACGTTGCGACGTTTGATACACACAAAGCATTCCTCCGGTGTCCGTGAGTTATATGATCTCATGGTCATAGGAACAAATACTTGACACGCAGAAAACAGTAGCAACAAAATGACACGATCAACATGCTATGTCTATTAGTTTGGGTCTAGTCCTTCACATGATTCTCCTAATGATGTGATCCCGTTATCAAGTAACAACACTTGCCTATGGCCAGGAAACATTGGCCATCTTTGATCAACGAGCTAGTCAACTAGAGGCTTACTAGGGACAGTGTTTTGTCTATGTATCCACACAAGTATTGTGTTTCCAATCAATACAATTATAGCATGGATAATAAACAATTATCATGAACAAAGAAATATAATGATAACTAATTTATTATTGCCTCTAGGGCATATTTCCAACAGGTTAATCAAGTGATGAAGGAGTGGGACGTCAGGAATCCCACCATGACCACATACTGCAATGCGTTGAGGAAGCTCGAGAAAAAGTTTGAAGGTCTGGAACTCCACCATGTTCCGCGACTGAAAAACCAAGCAGTTGATGAATTGGTGAAACTCGGATCCACTCGGAGACCAGTCCCGAGTGACATCTGCCTCGAGCACCTTGACCTTCCCTCAGTTAAAGAAGATCCTTTCACGGAGGAACGAGTACAACCAAAGAGCTCGACTGATCCAACTGAAGTCGAAGTCCCCGCTGTGGTTGATTTGATCATGGAGATTCTTGCTATCATCCCCGATTGGACTGTGCCGTTCATTGCATACATCCTGAGACAAGAATTACCAGAAGACGAAGTCCAAGCCAGACAGATCGTCCGCAGGTCAAAATCGTTCACTGTCATTGATGGCCAGTTGTACAAGGAAAGCGTTTCAGGCGTCCTTCAACGATGCATCTCCATTGAGGAGGGACAGTTAATCCTGGAAGAAATTCACTCGGGAACCTGCGGTCATCACGCCTCCTCAAGGGCAATCATCACCAAAGCATTCAGAGCTGGCTTCTTCTGGCTGCAGGCGAATGAAATGGCGAAAGATATGGTCGACCGATGTGAAGGCTGTCAGTTCTACTCTAACAAGTCCCACAAGCCAACATCTGTGTTGAAGACAATCCCTCTTGTTTGGCCGTTTGCAGTATGGGGATTAGATACAGTCGGTCCATTCAGGACAGGCCAAGAGGGATTCACACATCTGTTGGTGGCAGTCGACAAGTTCACAAAGTGGATTGAAGCCAAGCCCATCAAGAAGCTCGACGCCCTTACGGCCATCAAGTTTGTCAGGGACATCATCTCCAGATTCGGGATACCTCACAGCATAATCACTGACAATGGAACAAACTTTGACTCGGACAAATTCAAAGGTTTCTGTACAGGCCAAGGTATCCGAGTGGATTTTGCATCTGTGGCACATCCCCAAACAAATGGGCAAGCAGAGCGGGCGAATGGACTTATTTTGCAAGGTTTGAGCCTCGACTCCTGCGAGAAGTGGGACATGCCGTCGGCGCATGGGTCACCGAGCTACCTTCAGTGCTTTGGGGTCTCCGCACAACCCCAAATAGATCTACAGGGCGATCCCCGTTCTTCCTCGTTTACGGAGCAGAGGCAGTCCTTCCGAGTGACTTGCTTCACAATGCTCCACGAGTTGAACTCTTCTCCGAAGCTGAAGCAGAGCAAGCAAGGCAAGACGGAGTGGATCTTCTAGAGGAGGAGTGCGAGATGGCACTGACTCGCTCAACCATTTATCAACAAGATCTGCGGCGCTTTCACGCGCGACACGTCAGGAGTCGTACATTCCAAGCAGGCGACTTGGTGCTCCGAGTGGATCAGCAGAGACCTCACAAGTTGGCTCCCGCCTGGGAAGGACCCTTCATCATCTCCAAGGTGCTGAACAACGGAGCATATCGACTCTACAACCTCGACAGGGAAACGGACGAGCCGCGAGCATGGAACGGAGATCTCCTGAAGCGCTTCTACACGTGACCGTCGACTGAAGCAATGTAAAGAACAAGTATCGTTGAAGTAATAGAAAGCTGATTGAGTTTTTGTAGATTCAAAATTCTTCCGCGGTCGCAGACTCGGTCTCAAAAAAAACTTAGCTGCGATCCAGAGTCGCCTAAGTACTAACTTTCTCCGAGTGTGCACTAAACGTCGCACTCGGGGACTTAGCTACGATCAAGAATCGCCTAAGTACAAAATTTCTCCGAGTGTGCAATAAACGTCGCACTCGGGGACTTAGCTGCGATCCAGAATCGCCTAAGTACAAACTTTCTCCGAGTGTGCACTAAACGTCGCACTCGGGGACTTAGATGCGATCAAGAGTCGCCTAAGTACTAACTTTCTCCGAGTGTGCACTAAACGTCGCACTCGGGGACTTAGCTGCGATCCAGAATCGCCTAAGTACAAACTTTCTCCGAGTGTGCACTAAACGTCGCACTCGGGGATTTAGCTGCGATCAAGAATTGCCTAAGTACAAACTTTCTCTCAGTGTGCACTAAACGTCGCACTCGGGGACTTAGCTGCAATCCAGAATCACCTAAGTACAAACTTTCTCCGAGTGTGCACTAAACGTCGCACTCGGGGACTTAGCTGCGATCCAGAATCGCCTAAGTACAAACTTTCTTCGAGTGTGCACTAAACGTTGCACTCGGGGACTTAGTTGCGATCAAGAATCGCCTAAGTACAAACTTTCTTCGAATGTGCACTAAACGTCGCACTCGGGGACTTAGCTGCGATCAAGAATCGCCTAAGTACAATTTTTCTCCGAGTGTGCACTAAACGTCGCACTTGGGGACTTAGCTGCGATCAAGAATCACCTAAGTACAGACAATTCTCCGAGTGTGCACTAAACGTCGCACTCCGGGACTTAGTTGCGATCAAGAATCGCCTAAGTACAAACTTCCTCCGAGTGTGCACTAAACGTCGCACTCGGGGACTTAGCTGCGATCAAGAATCGCCTAAGTACAAACTTTCTCCGAGTGTGCACTAAACGTCGCACTCGGGGACTTAGACGCGATCCAGAATCGCATAAGTACTAACTTTCTCCGAATGTGCACTAAACGTCGCACTCGGGGACTTGTCTGCGATCAAGAATCGCCTAAATAGAAAGCTTCCTTCGAGTGTATCTTACAGATCCACTCGGAGGCTTATCAGACCCTCATTGAAGCTCATGTACATGTCAAGACAACTGACAATTACATGAGTAGCAGAACCTCATTGAGGCTCATGTAGATGTCAAGACAACTGACAATTACATGAGTAACAACTTGCTCCGAGTACGACCTTACAGTCGCACTCGAAGACTTATCCGCGATCACGAATCGCCTAAGTACACAATTGCCTTCGAGTCTATCCTACAGATCCACTCGGAGATTCAGGAGACCCTCAGTGAGGCTCATGCAGATGTCAAGACAACTGACAATTACATGCTCCGCATGTTTGCCATTGGCTTCACCAAGAAACACCAAACAAAAACCACGAGCCAAAATCGTGTCAACAACTCTTTGGCAAAGGAAGAGCAAAAGATTCTATTCAAATTCAAAGTTCGTCTAAAGATAGTTGGTTCGGTGTAGATCAAGCTTATCCACACCGAACCACGAATGTGACGGCCAACAGCAGTGGCCAAAGTTTCATACAACTAACACTCGACATACCGAGGTAAAAGTTTTCTCAAGAGTCCTCAGGACTCACACTGGGACTGGCAGGCTCCACGAAAGTGTCGAGGTCGATCCCGTCTGCGATGCGAGTGGCGCTCTCAAGGAAGGTCTCCATGAGATCTTCGAATCGAAGCTTTTTGGTGTTGGCGACTTGCAACGCCTTCAGCTTCTCGTCGCGAGCCTCCTTGTAGTGCACTCGGACCAGCGACAGCGCCACGTCCGCACCACAGCGAGCCGCAGACTTCTTCCACGCCTGCACTCGGTTAGGGACCTCCTCCAGCCGAGTCATCAACCCTTCCATCTCTTGCCGAGACTCGTCTTCGGGCCACAGCTCCTTGTCGATTCGGCCGACGACCTCTCTCATTCGACCGATGAAAGGTCCCACTTTGCCTAGGCGAATGTGCGCTCGGAGCATGTCTCGACTGGCATCCTCGCCGAGTGGAACGTTCGGAAGAACCGACCGCTCAACGTCAGCTGCTTCAGCCTCAGCGTCCATGCAAAAATCTGCAAAGACAAGACGAGCAAAAAGTAAGTGCAGAATGAAATACACAGTCAAGAAGCACTCGGAAAAACAGAACTTACCACCGAGAAGCGCAATCATCTTCCTTGCCCAGTCACTGACGTACTTCTCCTGTGCTATGCACCGCCTGTTCATCACCTGCATCTGTCCCATCAGCTCGGTTCTTTGTTTCCCCATTTTCT
This sequence comes from Hordeum vulgare subsp. vulgare, assembly GCF_904849725.1. Classification (NCBI taxonomy): domain Eukaryota; kingdom Viridiplantae; phylum Streptophyta; class Magnoliopsida; order Poales; family Poaceae; genus Hordeum; species Hordeum vulgare. Next base: position 50,853,977 of record NC_058523.1, read on the forward strand.
CCATTTCGGCCACCAATGCCTTGTTTGCCTCACGGGACTCCTCCAAGGACTTCTCTCGTTCAGCCAGAACACCCTTCAAACCAGCCAAGGCAAGCATTGCTGCATCCAGTTCCGCAGCAAACTGAATCTTTTCAGCTTTCAGAGTGTTGTATGCTGATCCCATCTCGCAAGTCTTCTGCAAGTCAGCGCGAAGAGACGATCAGACAAATTCAACAAGGACAACAATACAAACTCGAAGTTCTTCTGACCCCTGCCGACGCAAGCAGTCAACAGCGGTCTCGGGGACTACACCCAGTGGGTTCACTAAGAGTGACCCCACTGGCATGAAGCTCAAACAGGTCCGCCCTATTGAGATACATAACAAAAAACAAGCCTATGAGGCTACTACTACCCGAGCTGAGTAAAATTACTCTCGGGGACTAATCCAGTAGGTGCACTCGGAATGCCCCCACCGGTAACATTCGAACAGATTAGTTTTGATCTGATCAAGTTAAAGAAAATTTATATAAAGACAACTGCCGGTGCAAGCACTCGACAGAAGTCTCGGGGACTACACCCACTGGGTTCACTAAGAGTGAACCCACCGCAAACTAATCATTCTGTATCCGTGTATCTGGCTTAAACACCCAGTGGGTTACAAGGGGAAATCAAATACTTACTAGCCCACTTACTCGCATATCATCCCGGAGTTGCAAGCTTCGCTTGTACACAGACGCGATGGAGTCGTACTCTCTCTTGGCATCACCCGCCATCAACTCTGTCTGCACCATGGCCCCCTTGGCAGCTCCCACCTGATCTTCCGGGAGGCGCTGGGCGTCGTACTGGACAGTCGACAGACCTGGCACCACAAGAGACTCCTTGGGCATCCCAAGTCCTGCTCCAGTCGGTTCAGCAGCAATAAGCACCGTTTCAGTCGACGACATTGTCTCGGTTGGCGGCGCATCCATGGCGGGAGTAGTAACAAACGGAACAGCCTCAAGGACAGGTGCCGCAGCTTGCTCGGACCTCTTCTGGTTGTCATCCTCCACATGAATCACCTCTGAAGGAAGTCCGACCAAACGACGTGAGACCACAGAAAAAAGGGCAAGACCAAAGACAGAATTCGTGAAACAATAATGTAAGCTCTCGGAGTCGCCACGCCGTACCTTGCTGGGACGTGACAACATTGTCCGTATCCATGGGATCGTCTTCCTGGCACGGTAGAGAAGTGGTGGAGGTGGCAGCTCTGTCGAGTAAAATTCACTCGACCAATAAGCATGAGTTCAGTCAAATACTGGAAGAAGATAGAAGAACAATGCACTTACACTGAGGTGACGGGAACGGTGACCTTCAACCGCGGCAAAGCCTTCCGAGGCTTAGATCCACTCGGTTTGGCCACCTTAGAGGGCTGGCCCACGGGCTCAGCAGCAGAGTCCCTGGTCCTCTTTGTGCTCCGAGCACTCGGAACCACGGGAATGGCTGGCAAGGCACTCGGAACCACAGGAGCAGCTGGCGGGGCACTCGAGGCCGCTGGAGGAGCCGACGGAGCCACGGGTTCGTGACGATGTTTAGTTCGAGGCTCTGGTGGTGGGGGTGGTGAGTTCTGCTCCTCATCTTCCCCCTCTTCTTCTTCGGACTCCTCCTCCGTCTCCCCACTGTCGGAGACGTACTCGACGCTCTCCATGCTGCCCTCCTGGCTGCCTTCCTCTTCCTCGGCCGGATTCCCGTTTGAGACAGGAGAAAACCAGTTGGTCCACGCCTGCACGAGATACAGTCGACAACATCAGACGTCAGACAGTGATACAAGAAAAGCGATAAATCTAAGACAATTGTGTGCACTCAACAAGTTATAGTCACCTCATTCGGAGGAGGGTTGTCCGCGCGGAAGGGCTTCACTCGCCGGGCTCCTCTGGGGTTATCGCAGGCGCCTGTGATGTTGCAAACCCACAACGTCAGAAGCTCCTCGGTCACGCACTCGGGGTTAGTCCGAGTGGAGTCCTCAGGCCCCGTGTAGTGCCACATGGCGTGGTGTCGAGCTTGCAAAGGCTGGATACGCCTACCTAGAAAAATCTCCAGCAATTCTATGCCAGTGACCCCCTTTCGGACGACCTCTACCAACGCATCGACCAGAGGCTGGATCTGGATCTTCTCCATCTTCGTGAGCGCAAGCTGCCTAGGCGGAGCCGGTCGGTCTAGGCTAAAAGGTGGCAGTCCAGTTGCGGCATTCGGGCAAGCAACGTCGTGGCAGTAGAACCAAGTCGACTGCCAGTTCCTAACGGATTCGGACAACTGAAGAGCGGGATAGCTACTTTTACTTTTCTTTTGGAAGCCTAAGCCTCCGCAGAGCTGGAGGAGGTGAGTTTTGTCGTCCGACTGGCTAAGTCTTTTGATGGTTTGAGATCTAGCAGAGAAGATGTGCTTAAAGAGCCCCCAATGGGGAGGCCAGCCGATAAAATACTCGCACAACACGACGAAGGCAGAGAGATGAGCTATTACGTTGGGAGGAAAATGGTGGAGATGCGCCCCAAAGTGGTTCATTATACCTCTGAAGAAGGGATGAGGAGGCAGAGAGAAGCCTCGATGCACGTGACTGAGCAGCAAGACGCGCTCCCCCTCCTGGGGCGCCGGCTCCGTCTCGCCCTCCGCCGGCAAACTCCACGTCTTGTGCTCGATCATGCCTTGCTCCACCAGCTCCAGCATGTCCTCCTTCGTCATCATGGAGGGGAGGAAATCCCCCTGGATCCAACCCGCCGGCAGTGCTCGCTGCCACCGCTGAGCAGGAGCCGCCGCCTTCTTCTTCTTCCGCGCTTCGAGCTTGCTTGTCTGCCCCTTTGTCATGGTGGAGGCTGCAGATCCTCGGGGGAGGAGTAGAAGGAAGGAGCTCGGGATGCGCAGGAGGTCACGAGAGAAGCGGGGCAAATGCGTGTTATCCGGCGAGTGCAACGAAAAACCCTCGCTGTGGAGGTTTAAATAAGGTTCCGACTGGGTCACTAGAAGGTGGCCCCGAAATCTTATCCCCCGACCGGTTGCTGCGATATTAGTGGAGGAGATGAAGGCACGGAAATCGAGGCGGCAGATACTACTCGATTACGATGTCGACATCCCCGCTGAGCGCGCAGCAACCGAAATTTGAGGATCCCAGAAAATCCGCCGCTGTCAGTTGACTGGTCGCGTCAAAAGATTCCACGGAAGCACTCGTTCCGTGACGGTTTGTTTCACGGATACATCCACTCGGATCACTGGTCAAGAGGATAAAATGGATCGAGGCAGACAACGCCAAAGACGCATCCATACCAGTCGGATCCGTACTCCAGGCATCGCTTCATCGTTCCAACCCCAATCCATTCGGGGACTAATGATGGGGTTATAGTCCTAGGGTAGGGTCATAGGCCTGCCCCATGGGTCCTACCCAAGGACTACCCTTCATAAGGGATAAGGCCCTTAGTCAGTTCCGACTGAATTAAGGACTTCCCATCGTCCAGTCGGTGACGAATCCTCCATCATCCAGTCGGAGATGAGCATTCGGAGCGTATCAAACTTACCGACTGGATTCCACTCTGTACATCGTAACCCCCGTGGAGGGCAACGTTCATACGTTTCCACGTACCTTTATTAGCATTTAAGACATACGTTACCTGTAACGTAGGCATTTATTCGCCACTACTCCACCCCCGTGCACCGAACCGTTGTGAAGGGTAGCGCACTCTATATAAGCCGCCCTTCCCCACTGGTGCACGGGGTTAGCAATTCACTGTAATCCACATTCCACTCGACAACAAGCTCCTAAGAGCACTGAGACGTAGGGCTTTTACCTCCACCGTAGAGGGGCCTGAACTCATACAACCTCGTCATAGCTAAGGCTCTGCCCATCCTTTCGTACCCTACACATCTACTGTCAGACTTATACCCACGACAACACTTGTGAGCGTCCTAGTAAGTACCACTGGACATGCTCGCACATGATGACGGCATGTCGCATGAGGAATTTGCCCTTCTCTGATGGTGTAGTTGTGAGGTTGCATGAATTCAACTTGCAAACTCATCAGTTAACATGGGCGTCGAGATTCCACCCTTTTCTTGACCCATCACAGTGGCCCGAGTATCACGGCCCTAATATTAGGCCGGATCCTGAGATGATGGTTCAACCGAAGGGTAGAAGGAGAACAAAACGATACAGGAATGATCTGGATGACCTGATGAGCACCACACAGTTTGGTAGTGGACATTTCATGGAGCCACGTGATAGGCAACAATGTGGTGATTGCAATGAAACGACGCATAATAAGAGGACTTGCAAAAGAAACAACGCATCTACTAGTGATGTGGGGGGCAGAGGTGGTTCAAGTGCTGGCGGTGGTAGACGTGGTGGTTCAAGTGGTGTCATTGCTATGGGACGAGGATCCGGCGGTGGTAGACGTGGTGGTTCAAGTGGTGGGCTTCCTGTGGGCCGAGGATCCGGCGATGGTACACGTGGTGGTTCAAGTGGTGGCATTGCTATGGGACGAGGATCCGGCGGTGGTAGACGTGGTGGTTCAAGTGGTGGCCTTTCTATGGGACGAGGATCCGACGGTGGTAGACGTGGTGGCCTTGCTATGGGACGAGGATCCGGCGGTGGTGGTAGACATGCTGGTTTTATGGGTAGAGGTTCGGGTGGTGGTAGAGGAATGTTCGGTTACCTATGAGGAGAATTTCCGTAAGTTTATCTATCATGTTGTTTTTCATGCCTAGATGTTTTGATGTTATTACATACGATGACCATTTCCGTAACTTTGTATGTTGTTGTATTAACTGTGAGCCTTGATGTTTTTATGTAGGTATGGCGGCGTCTCAACCCAACAAGGAGAAAATGGAGTGGGGCGGAGAAGGATGCAGCCAGTGAGGAGCAGCGGTTGATGGGGAGGGCTGCAAAGAAGTTGAGAGAGCAGGACGCAGCCGAAGCAAAGAAGATGGAGAGGGAGCGCGAGTATGAGGAGTTTGAAGCAAGGAGGAAGGAGGACCTCAAAATGTTTCTTGAGCACTGTGCTTATGAGAAAAAGATGAAGGACAAACACAAGAAGGCGATGGAGCAACGTCACAATGAATGGGCAGCTAAATTTAAGATTGCTATGGCAGAGGGTGCAGCAAAGAGAGAGCGGGAGGAGGAACTCTTCATGGAGAGGGTGCTGGAAGAGGCTTCAAAAATGCGCAAAAGGGAAGATGAAGAGGAGGAAGAGAGGAAGAAGAAAAAGGGGAAGGAGCCTTGCTCGACGCAATAGAGCCGGATGCTTCTATTTGTCATGCACGCTTTCATGTTTGAACCCTATGTGTTGAACCTTGTTCCCTTGCGTGCTATCTGACTATGAAATCCACTATTATGTACTTCAAGAACCTATTATGCATCTATCGACGTGAACTTTAATGGAAACTTTATATCGGCTATGTTATGTGTCTTCTTTATGCTAAATGTACTATGTATGTATGTTGTGCTAAATGTGCTATGTGCTAAATGTGCTAAATGTGCTATGTATGTATGTGCTATGTGCTAAATGTGCTAAATGTGGTATGTGCTAAATGTGCTATGTGATAAAAAGAGTGAAACGCCAAGCCTGCTGGAGTTGCAGACTATACCAGAAACGCCAGGCTCCCTGGCGTTTCCTTAGTCCAGTACCGCAGTATTGTGGTCCTCGCCAGCGTTGCAGCCATACCAGAAACGCCAGGCCTTCTGGTGTTGCAGACCCAACCAGAAAAGCCAAGCCTACTGGCGTTTCCTTAGTCCAGTACCGCAGTATTGAGGTCAACGCCAGTGTTGCAGCCCTACCAGAAACGCCAGGCCTTCTAGCGTTGCAGACTCAACCAGAAACGCCAAGCCTGCTGGTGTTTCCTTAGTCCAGTACCCCAATTTCAGGATTTTTTTCACTGTTTTGATCAATAGACATATTTCACATAATATAGTTCATAGTTCAATAGGCATAATACCATAATTCACAGCATAACACCATTCATCAAAACATAACACCAAAATTTAAATCATAAGACTCAGCATAACATCATAGTTCATAGTTCAACAGACATAGTTCATAGTTCAATGTTCATACTTCATACTGAAGAAGATAAAAACTGGATAGTTCAACAGACAACATAGTTCAACAGACAACATAGTGCAACATAGGTCATAACACTTCACTTCCTTCCTCTCTTCGCAGCCATCTTGCCCTTAGTAACGTAGCCCTCTGGAGTGTTCTGCCAGCCAGGACGTCTGATGTTCCTTGAGCTAGCTCGACGTGTTTCTTCCGTCGGCTGAGTGGGTTGACTTGGCTGCGGAGCATATTCCATCTGCGAAGCCCCAAACTCAATGAAGTCCGAATCTACGGCCTCGTTGTCGGACTCCTCTTCTTCTTCAATCTCCTCTTCATGTGCTCGGCAAGAAGAAGCATGTGCTTGACTCGAAGACGGACGAGCGGAAGAGGCCCGTGGCCGGCTGAAAGACAGACGAGCGGAAGACTGCACATCCATCGTGTACTGCGCACGTGCCCTCACATCGGTGGACGAAACACCGTGGCAAGAAAGTAAAGCCGCTAGTGTGCGGCACCGATTGGCGACCTTCTGCGCAAGGAAAAGATAATGACATGTTAGTATGCTAACAAAGGTAAGACAACACAAAGGTTAATAAGGCATCAAACCTGCAGAGTAGTTCTAACAAGTCCGTCCGTTTGTGGACATGGGGCATGGCCAAGGACCATGTTACTCTCGTTGCCGTGGGTATAAGCCTGACAGTAGATGTGTAGGGTACGAATGAGATGGGCAGAGTCCTAGCTACGGCGAGGTTGTATGAGTTTAGGCCCCTCTGCGGTGGAGGTAACAGCCCTACGTCTCAGTGCTCTCGGAGCTTGTTACCGAGTGTGATATGGAGTACAAAGATTTGCTAACCCTTTGACCAGTGGGGGAGGGCGGCTTATATAGAGTGCGCTGCCCTCCACAACGGTTCTGACTCAGGGGTGGAGTAGTGGCGATTGAATGCATATGTTACAGGTAACGTATGCTCTAAATGCTAATAAACGCACCCGGAAACGTACGGCAGTTTACCTCCGGAGAGGTTACGACGTACCGAGTGTATCCAGTCGGTTGGCCTGGTGCTCTCCGAATGTTAATCTCCGACTGGATGATTCTGGGCCTGTTACCGATTGGATGATGGGGACACCTTAATTCAGTCGGGGCAGACTTAAGGTCCTGTCCCTTGTGTGGGGTAGTCCTTGGGTAGGACATGTAGGGCAGGCCTATGACCCTACCCTAGGACTATGACCCCATCATTAGTCCCCGAATGGATTGGGGTTGAAACGTAGAAGCGGTGTTTGAGGTTCAGATCCGACTGAACTAGGTTCGGCTTGGGCGTTGCTTGCCTCTATCCATTTTATCTCTCTCGACCAACGCTCCGAGTGGAAGTGCTTGCGAAACAGACTGTCGGGAACCGAGTGCTTCCACGACATCTTTTGACGCGACCGGTCAACTGACAGCGGCGGATTTTCCGGGATCTCAAATTTTGGGTTCCGCGCGCTCAGCGGGGACGACGTCAGCGCGCTCGAGTAGCGCCTGACTCCTCGATCCTCGCGCCTTCAACTTCTCCACTGATATCGCCGCGGCTGGTTGGGCAGATAAGATTTCGGGCCCGCTCGCCAGCGACCCAGTCGGTGCTCTATTTAACTCTGGGCGACGAAACCCTTCGGTTACGCTCTCCGAATCTTTCGCTCCGCCTGCTCCGTCTTCCTCGCCACCTCCTGCGCTCATACGCTCCTTCCTTCTCCTCCTTCTCGAGAGCTCGCCATCGCTGCCATGACCAAAGGTCAGACCAGCAAGATGGAGGCGAGGAAGAAGAAGAACAAGGCGGCGGCTGCTCAGCGGCGGCTGCGGCCGTTGCCGGCGGGGTGGATCCAGGGAGACTTTCTCCCCTCCACGGTGACGGAGGGGGACATGCTGGAGCTGGTTGAGCACGGCATGCTCATGCATCAATCCTGGAGGCTGCCGGCGGACGACGAGGTCGAGCCAGCGCCACGGGAGGGGGAGCGCGTCTTGCTCCTCCGCCATGTCCACAGAGGTTTTTCTCTGCCCCCGCATCCCTTCTTCAAAGGCATCATGAACCACTTTGGTGCTCAACTCCATCACTTCCCTCCGAACGCAATCGCCCACCTTTCTGCCTTCATTGTTTTGTGCGAGTGTTTTATCGGTTGCCCTCCCCATTGGGGTTTATTCAAACATATCTTCTCCGCCCGCTCTCAAACCATCAAACGCCTTAGTCAGTCGGACGACAAGACGCATCTTCTCCAGCTCTGTGGGGGTTTAGGGTTTCAGAAGAAGAGTCGGAGCAGCTATCCTGCCCTCCAGTTGAGCGAGTCGGTTAGGAACTGGCAGTCGACGTGGTTCTACTGCCAGGACATAGCCTGTCCGAATGCGTCGACAGGGCTGCCTCCGTTTAGTCTAGACCGGCCAGCCCCACCTAAGCAGCTCGCGCTCTCGAAAGCCGAGAAGAACGACATCCAGCCTTTGGTCGAGGCACTTGTGGATGTTGTCAGGAAGGGGGTCACCGGCATAGACCTGCTGGAAGTCTTCTTGGGTCGACGGATCCAACCGCTGCAGGCTCGCGATCACGCTATGTGGCACTACACAGGGCCCGAGGATTCCACTCGGACCAACATGGTGGGCGTACCCGAGGAGAGGGTGACCTCGTGGGTGCTCCAAATCAAGGGTCCTTGTGAGAACCCCAAAGGAGCTCGCCGAGTGACGCCTTTCAGCGCGGATCACCCTCCACCGAATCAGGTGAGTGACATGAGCCGAGTGCATTGAACTGTATCAATTCCTGTCTTTTATTTATATCTCCGTGTGATGCTTAACGTTTTCGACTGAACCTCATGCAGGAGTGGACCAACTGGTTCTCCCCCGTCTCGAATGGGGATCCGGAGGAGGAAGAGGAGGAAGGCAGCCAGGAGGGGAGCGTGGAGAGCGCCGAATACATCTCCGACAGCGGGGAGTCGGAGGAGGAGGACAGCGAGGAAGAGGAAGAGGACGAAGAGCGCGACTCGCCACCTCCACGGCCAGAGCACCGGAATAAGCGTCGACACGAGCCCGCCGTCCCTTCAGCTCTTCCTGCATCGTCGAGTGCTCCGCCTGCTGCTTCGGTGGTCCCGAGTGCTCGAGGCACGAAAAGGTCCAGGGACGCAGCTGCTGAGCCCGCAGGTCAATCTTCCAGGGCGCCCAAACCGAGTGGGCCCAAACCTCGGAAGGCTCTGCCGCGCATGAGGGTTGCCATCCCCGTCACATCCACGTGACTGAATCTAACTTTTGGCTCTTTATGTTATCCGAGTGAACTCTTGCTTTACAAGTCAAGTCGAATGGACTTCACTCGACAGGGTCGCTACTTCTGCAACCTCTCCGGCCCGCCAAGGGGATGACCCCATGGACACGGACAATGTCGTCTCGTCCCAGCCAGGTATGTTGTAGGAGAGTCGGGTGTTTTATTCCTGTAGACTGCGCCATCCTTTTCTTTTTCTGAGGCGCCATGTTATTCGGCTTGTCAGGGGCGGTCTACCTGGACGAGGGCGACCAGGGGAGAGCCGACCCCGTCCTGGAGCCTGTCCTTGAGGCTGCTCCTCCTGCCGTCGCCCCTGCCACCGACGCTCCACCGACCGAAGTGCCTTCACCGACTGAACCGGTGCCGATGGGTGAGGAACCGACTGGGGCGAACCTTGGGATGCCCCAAGAACTTCCCACGATTCCCGGTTCGTCGAATGCTGAATTCAACATCCGGTGTGTCCCAGAGGAGCAGGTGGGAGCGGCCAAGGGGGCCATGGTGCAGGCGGAGCTCATGGCTGGAGAAGCCAAGAGGGCTTATGACTCCGTCGCGGCCTTGTACCGGCGGAGCTTGGAGTTGTGCGATGACATCCGAGTAAGTAGTCTAGTAAGTACTTACTTTTCTTCTGTAACCCACTGGGTGTTGTCTGTTGTTTGCAATGGGTTCACTCCGAGTGAACCCAGTGGGTGTAGTCCCCGAGACTTCTGTCGAGTGCTTGCACCGACAGTGGTCTTTATACATTTGGTATTTAGTTTGGTTGTGTCCGTAGACAAGATTTCCGAGTGCGAGTACTTATTGCAGTCGGAGCATTCTTGCGGTAAGAGTCCCCGAGAGTAAGTTGCACGTAGGTCGAGTAGTATTGGCCTCGGAGGCGTAGGTGAAAACGTGCACCTCAATAGGGCGGGCCTATTTGAGGTGCATGCCAGTGGGGTCACTCTCAGTGAACCCACTGGGTGTAGTCCCCGAGACCGCTGTCGACTGCTTGCGTCGGCAGGGGTCTGAAGAACTTAGCTTGTGAACTGATAAACTTGCTGATTACCCTTTGTTTCTTGGTGCAGAAAACTTGTGAAATGGGAACTTCTTATGAAGCCTTGAGAGCGGAGAGGAACCAGTATGCTGGTGAACTGGAAGTTGCAATGCTCGCCATGGCCGGCAGAAGGACGCGCTGGAAGTTCGAGAGAAGTCCTTGGAGGAGGCGCTGGAGGCAAACAGGGTGTTGACGGTGGAGGTGGAGAGGACGGGGAAACAGAGGACTGAGCTGCACAAACAGATGGGCATCCTGAACAAACGATGCATAGCCCAAGAGAAGTATGTCACCGATTGGGCTGCGCAGATGATGACTCGTCTGGCTGGTAAGTCTTATGCTTTGTCGAGAGGTTGGACCGTGTGACGAACACTCGGTTTTTACTGTATGTTTGCTCGTTTGGTGCAGACTTTTGCGGTGACGCCGAAGCTGAAGCGGCGGCTGTGGAGCGGTCCATGAAGGACAATGTGCCACTCGGCGAGGACGCCAACCGGGATCTGCTCCGGGCGCATATCCGCGTAGGCAAAGTGGGTCCTTTCATCAGCCGACTGAAAGAAGTCATCGGCCGCATTGACAAGGAGCTTTGGCCGGAAGACGAGTCGCGGCAGGAGATGGAGACTCTGTTGGGGCGACTGGAGGAGATTCTGGGCCGAGTGCAATCGTGGAAGAAATCGGCAGCGCGTTGCGGTGCTAACGTTGCGCTGTCCTTGGTCCGAGTCCATTGCAAGGAGGTGCGAGAAGATAAGCTGAAGACATTGAAGGTCGCCAATACGAAGAAGCTTCGATTCGAAGACTTCATGGAGACGTTCCTTGAGACTGCTACCCGCATCGCTGATGGAATCGACTTGGACACTTTTGTGGAGCCCTCCAGTCCTGGCGCCGGCCCAGCTGATGCGTGATCAAACTTTATCCTCGGTATGCCGAGTGTTTACCTGTAAGATACTCTGGCCAATTCTGTTGGTCGTCATACTTTTAAATCGGTGCGGGTAATCTTGATCCGCACTGAGTCAGCTATCGTTTTTAGACTTATGTTGTCGAAATGAAAACATTTAGTCTTTTGTTGGAATGCTGTTTCGAGTGCAACACTTAGTGCGTACTCGGAGAAGATTAAGACTTAGGTGATTCTTGGTCACGTCTAAGTCCCCGAGTGCGACTTGTAGTGTACACTCAAATGAGTTATTACTTAGGTGATTCGTGATCACATCTAAGTCTCCGAGTGCGACGTATAGTGCACACTCGGAAGAAATTAGTACTTAGGCGATTCAGGATCGCAGCTAAGCCCCCGAGTGCGACGTATAGTGCACACTCGGAGGAAGTTATTACTTAGGCGATTCAGGATCGCAGCTAAGTCCCCGAGTGCGACGTATAGTGCACACTCGGAGGGGGTTATTACTTAGGTGATTCTTGATCACAGCTAAGTCCCCGAGTGCGACGTATAGTGCACACTCGGAGAAAGTTAGTACTTAGGCGATGCAGGATCGCAGCTAAGTCTCCGAGTGCGACGTGAAGTGCACACTCGGAGGAAGGTGGTACTTAGGCGATTCAGGATCGCGGCTAAGTCCCCGAGTGCGACGTATAGTGCACACTCGGAGGAAGTTATTACTTAGGTGATTCGTGATCACAGCTAAGTCCCCGAGTGCGACGTATAGTGCACACTCGGAGGAAGTTATTACTTAGGTGATGCGTGATCATAGCTAAGTCCCCGAGTGCGACGTATAGTGCACACTCGGAGGAAGTTAGTACTTAGGCGATTCAGGATCGCAGCTAAGTCCCCGAGTGCGACGTATAGTGCACACTCGAATGAGTTATTACTTAGGTGATTCGTGATCACAGCTAAGTCCCCGAGTGCGACGTATAGTGCACACTCGAAGGAAGTTATTACTTAGGTGATGCGTGATCACAGCTAAGTCCCCGAGTGCGACGTATAGTGCACACTCGGAGGAAGTTAGTACTTAGGCGATTCAGGATCGCAGCTAAGTCCCCGAGTGCGACGTATAATGCACACTCGAATGAGTTATTACTTAGGTGATTCGTGATCACAGCTAAGTCCCCGAGTGCGACGTATAGTGCACACTCGGAGGAAGTGAGTACTTAGGCGATGCAGGATCGCGGCTAAGTCCCCGAGTGCGACGTATAGTGCACACTCGAATGAGTTATTACTTAGGTGATTCGTGATCACAGCTAAGTCCCCGAGTGCGACGTATAGTGCACATTCGAAGGAAGTTATTACTTAGGTGATGCGTGATCACAGCCAAGTCCCCGAGTGCGACGTATAGTGCACACTCGGAGGAAGTTAGTACTTAGGCGATTCAGGATCGCAGCTAAGTCCCCGAGTGCGACGTATAGTGCACACTCGAATGAGTTATTACTTAGGTGATTCGTGATCACAGCTAAGTCCCCGAGTGCGACGTATAGTGCACACTCGGAGGAAGTGAGTACTTAGGCGATGCACGATCGCGGCTAAGTCCCCGAGTGTGACGTATAGTGCACACTCGGAGGAGGTTAATACTTAGGCGATTCAGGATCGCAGCTAAGTCCTCGAGTGTGACGTATATTGCACCCTCGGTGGAAGTGAGTACTTAGGCGATGCAGGACCGCAGCTAAGTTTTTTTTTGTGTGTGTGTGAGAACTCTGAATCTGCACAAAACTGAATCTGCTGAATATATTATTTCTTCAAACTTGTTCGTTACACTGCTTCAGTCGACGATCACGTATAAAAACGCTTGAGGAGATCTCCGTTCCATGCACGCGGCTCGTCTATCTCCCTCTGAATGTTGTATAGTCTGTATGCTCCATTGTTCAGCACCTTGGAAATGATGAAAGGCCCTTCCCAGGCCGGAGCCAACTTGTGGGGTCTTTGCTGATCCACTCGGAGCACTAAATCGCCTGCTTGGAACGTGCGGCTCCTGACATGACGTGCATGAAAGCGTCGCAGATCTTGTTGGTAAATTGTTGAACGAGTGAGTGTCATCTCGCGTTCCTCCTCCAGAAGATCGACTCCATCTTGCCTTGCTTGTTCCGCTTCGGCTTCGGAGAAGAGTTCGACTCGCGGGGCATTGTGAAGCAGGTCACTCGGAAGGACCGCTTCTGCTCCATAGACGAGGAAGAACGGCGATCGTCCCGTTGATCGGTTTGGAGTGGTGCGGAGGCCCCAAAGTACTGAAGGTACCTCGGTGACCCATGCACCAGCAGCATGTCCTACCTCTCGCAAGAGTCGAGGCTTCAAACCTTGAAGGATAAGTCCATTCGCACGCTCAGCTTGTCCATTGGATTGCGGATGTGCTACGGAAGCAAAATCCACTCGGATACCCTGACTCGCACAGAAACCTTTGAATCTGTCCGAGTCGAAGTTTGTCCCATTGTCCGTGATTATGCTGTGAGGCACTCCGAATCTGGAGATGATGTCCCTGACAAACTTAACGGCTGTGGAGGCGTCGAGTTTCTTGATGGGCTTGGCTTCTATCCATTTTGTAAACTTGTCGACTGCCACCAACAGATGTGTGTAGCCTCCTTGGCCTGTCCTAAATGGTCCGACTGTGTCTAATCCCCAAACTGCAAATGGCCACACAAGTGGGATTGTCTTTAGTGCAGATGTTGGCTTGTGGGACTTGTTGGAGTAGAACTGACAGCCTTCACATCGGTCGACCATAGCGTTGGCCATCTCGTTAGCCTGCAGCCAGAAGAATCCAGCTCTGAACGCCTTGGCGACGATTGCTCTCGAAGAAGCGTGATGGCCGCAGGTTCCCGAGTGGATATCCTCTAGGATCAACTGTCCTTCTTCTGGGGAAATGCAACGTTGGAGGACGCCTGAAACACTCTCCTTGTACAATTGACCGTCAATGACAGTGAATGCCTTTGACCTGCGAACTATTTGTCGGGCTTGGACTTCATCTTATGGAAGTTCTTGTCTCAGGATATATGCCATGATTGGCACAGTCCAATCGGGAATGACTACCAGAATCTCTGTGACCAGATCAACCACAGCACGCACATCGACTTCAGTCGGATCTGTTGCGCTCTTGGGTTGTACTGGTTCTTCTGTGAAGGGATCTTCTTTAACTGAAGGAAGATGGAGGTGCTCAAGGCAGACATCACTCGGGACTGGTCTCCGAGTGGATCCGAGTTTCGCCAACTCGTCAGCTGCTTGGTTCTTCAGTCTTGGAACATGATGAAGTTCTAGACCTTCAAACTTCTTCTCCAGCTTCCTGACTGCATTGCAGTATGTTGTCATGGTGGGGTTCCTTACATCCCACTCTTTCATCACTTGGTTGATCACCAAGTCCGAATCGCCGTAGACCATCAGGCGACGGACGCCGAGTGAGATGGCCATGCGCAATCTGTAGAGAAGAGCTTCATACTCTGCCTCGTTGTTAGAGGAATCAAAGTGTATCTTAAGCACGTACTTGAGCTTGTCACCCTTTGGCGATATGATCACAACACCAGCGCCGGATCCATTAAACATCTTAGACCCATCGAAGAACATTGTCCAATGAGCCGAGTAGATGTGAGTCGGTTGCTGTTGTTCTACCCATTCTGCTATAAAGTCAGCCAGGGCTTGAGACTTAATAGCTTTCTTGGCCTTGAACTTGATGTCGTAGTACATCATCTCCATTGCCCACTTCGCCACTCGGCCCGATGCGTCCCGATTGTGGAGAATTTCCGACAACGGAGCATCAGAAACGACAGATACCGAGTGGTCTTGGAAATAATGGGCCACCTTCTTTGAAGTCATATAGATCCCATAGATAAGATTTTGATAATGGGGATACCTCTGCTTGGAAGGGGTCAGGACTTCGGAGACGTAGTACACTGGCCGCTGAACTTTGTATGCTTTGCCTTCTTCTTCTCGCTCGACTGTAAGAACAGTGATGACGACTTGATTTGTAGCCGCGATATATAGAAGAAGGGGCTCTTTACTGAGCGGAGCAGTAAGAACCGGCTGGGTGGAAAGTAGGACTTTGAGGTCGTCGAATGCGACTTGGGCTTCGTCTGTCCACTCGAAGGTATCTGACTTCTTCATGAGTCGGTACAGAGGAAGTGCTTTTTCGCCGAGTCGACTGATGAACCTGCTCAAAGCCGCTAGGCAACCTGTGAGCCGTTGAACATCGTGTATTCTGACCGGCCTATCCATTCGGACGATGGTCCCGATCTTTTCGGGGTTAACATCGATTCCTCGTTCGGAAACGAAGAAACCGAGTAACTTTCCGCTGGGAACACCGAATGAACATTTGGCTGGGTTTAGCTTGATATCGTACCTACGAAGGTTGGCGAATGTTTCTGCCAAGTCAGTCAGCAGGTCGGAACCTTTGCGTGACTTGACTACGATATCATCCATGTATGCCTCCACATTGTGACCGATCTGGTCGAGGAGACATTTTTGGATCATGCGCATAAAGGTAGCTCCTGCATTCTTCAGACCGAAAGGCATAGTGATGTAGCAGAAGCACCCAAACGGGGTGATGAAGGCTGTTTTCAACTCATCGGGACCATACAGACGGATCTGATGATAACCCGAGTAGGCATCAAGAAATGACAAACGCTCGCATCCCGCAGTCGAATCGACAATTTGATCAATGCGGGGGAGCGGAAAATGGTCTTTCGGGCAGACCTTATTGAGGTGCTTGAAGTCAATGCACATTCGGAGTGACTTGTCCTTCTTGGGCACCATGACGACATTGGCGAGCCACTCGGAGTGGTGAACCTCGCGAATGAAGTTGGCAGCCAGCAGCTTGGCCACCTCTTCTCCGATTGCCTTCCTCTTGTGCGCGGCGGACCGATGCAGGCGCTCTCGGACGGGCCGAGCGACGGGATCCACATGCAGTCGGTGCTCAGCCAACTCCCTGGGTACACCCGGCATGTCAGAAGGTTTCCATGCGAAGATGTCCCAGTTCTCACGGAGGAATTGGGTGAGCTCGGCTTCCTATTTAGGATCGAGGGTGGTGGAGATGTTCGTCGAGGCGGCAGACTCGTCCGTCGGGTGGATGCTAACCTTCTTAGTCTCTCCCGCCGACTGGAACGCGGACTCAGAAGCTGGCTTCTTTGAGCGCATTAAGTCGGCACGGTCGACTGTCTTATTGCACTCTTCGAGCTCGAGTACAGCCATCTCCTGGTCGGCGATCCTTGATCCCTCTTGCAGACACTCCTCGGCTCGCTGACGGTTGCCGGTGATGGTGATAACGCCTTTTGGACCTGGCATCTTCAACTTCAAGTACACATAGCACGGGCGTGCCATCAAACTCACGTACGCCGGGCGACCCGGAATTGCATGATAAGCGCTCTGGAAATCCACCACCTCGAATGTGAGCTTCTCATTGCGAAAGTTTTTGTCGGAGCCGAAAGTGACGTCCAACGCGATCTGGCCGAGTGACTTGGCCTTCCGCCCGAGGACGACTCCGTGGAACTGCATATTGCTCTCGCTGAGTCTGGACATCGGAATGCCCATTCCCTTGAGGGTGTCGGCGTACATGATGTTCAGTCCGCTACTGCCGTCCATGAGGACTTTGCGCAGTCGGACTCCTTCCACCACCGGGCCAACGACCAGAGCCTGTCTTCCTGGAGTGGGGACATGCGTTGGATGGTCCGACTGATCAAAGATGATCGCAGTCTGAGACCATCTAAGGAACTTGGGAGCAGTCGGAACGGCCATGTTGACCTCTCTGTTCACTAGCTTCAGTCGACTCTTGCTTTCGACGTCAGCAAAAATCATGAGGGTTGCATGGACTTGGGGGAACGGATCCTCCTTATCCTCCTCATCTTGTTCAGGATTCTTCTCACTCGGTTGTCCTTGGCTGAACCCCTGGATCAGGAGACGACACTGCCGAGTGGTATGCTTCGCGTATATGAGATTGCCTTCTTCATCCATCTTCGTGTGAATTGGACAAGGCTGATCCAGGATGGGATTGTTGAACGGCTTCTTCTTGGGGGCAGACTGCGCTTTTCCTTTGCCCTTGAACTTGGCGTTGGTCACAACTGCAGCTTATGCCTGTGGTGTGGGTGGAACTTTCTGTTTCTGCTTCCGAGTGTTACCTCCGTCGGCATCGCCAACTGTCTTGTGTTTGCCGCTCCGGATGCGGTCTTCTTCCTCGCCATTTGCATAACGAGCTGCTATCTCCATCATCTTGCTCATGGAGATGTCGCCTGTCCGGCCGAACTTTAGATACAACTCTCTGTACCGTACGCCTGCCTTGAATGCACAGACTGCTTGATGCTCGGTGACGTTCTCCACCGTGTGGTAGAGAGTTGTCCATCGCTGGATGAAGTCGCGCAAGGGCTCATTCGGCTTCTGGACACAGTGCTGAAGCTCCACAAGACCTGCAGGGCGTTTGCACGTCCCTTCGAAGGTCCTGATGAACACTCGGGCCAGATATGCCCAACTGTAAATGCTTGAGGGGGCTAACTGGTTCAGCCAAGCTCGCGCCGAGCCGTCGAGCATCAGAGGGAGGTGCTTCATAGCGACATGGTCGTCTCCTCCTCCGATCTGGACTGCCACTCGGTAGTCGTCTAGCCATGTTTCAGGCTTGGATTCCCCCGTAAATTTACCGATTCCCGCTGCCAATCGGAAGTTGGGCGGGATGTCAGCCGAGCGGATGGCTCGACTAAAACACTCGGGGCCGGACACGATGGTCCTGCTGCCACTCGGACGATCCAGATCGTGGCCATCGCGGTGGGCTCGACCCCTGTCGACTCTTCGCTCGGCGATTCGCCCTCTTGCGTCGGGTCTCGGGTCGTAAGTGTCGCCGACTGAACGCCGATCATCATGATGTCGGGACCCATAGGGCCCACCCCGCGGAGGGGTGCGCGAACGGCGGCGATCTTCACGGACCATGGAACGACTGCCTCCCCTGTGGCGCTGATAGGAGCCGGGGCTGTGAACCGACCGATGCGTGTTTGCATGGACGGAACTATTGTGGATCCGATTGTGCGACTGGGAGACTGCCGAATTCTGCTGCTGCGCCGTGTGCGACAGAGCACGGATCTGCTCGATTCCTCTTCCTGCCTCTGAATCAGTCGGCTGGAGGGAATCGGCGATCTTGGCTGCTGCAGCCAAGTTGAGGAGAGGTGTGCGGAACAACTCTACGTTGCTCTGCCGGGTGTGCCTACTGGCAGAACGGCGAGGCGGACGGCGTGCACCGGATGCTTCACCGACTTCGCGCTCGTTCCAGCCGGCCTGATGGGGATCTTCATGGGTGTTGGCCATGTGAACTTCTGCTGCAGGCCCGCGGCCCACGTACTCGGAAGGGAGCTCAGTCGGAACCGAGCCCGAGCACTGGGGACGCGGGGCAACCACAACAGACTCCAGAACCGCCACTTGAGAGGACGCGAACTGACGCGCTCGGGCATGCTGCACCCAACGTTGTAGACGCGGACTGCGAGATCGCTTGCTGCGGCGCGTGACGAAGGTGCAAGCCGGCAATGGAGCCGATTGTTGGAGAAGAAGAACGCCGCGAGCGCCGGCACGGAATTGCGTGGCCCCGCGACGGGGAAGCGCCCCGACGTCGAGAGGTGCCTCCCGAAGCCATGCCGAATCGTTGACGACGAAGGAGAGAGCGCCGAAGAGGATCTGGTGACCCATGCTCGAATCTCCACCGAACGACATGACGAAAGGAAGTAGTCGCAAACTCGCCAGAAGTCGCTTAGACGCCTCCCCAAGGTGGGCGCCAACTGTCGTGGGTATAAGCCTGACAGTAGATGTGTAGGGTACGAATGAGATGGGCAGAGTCCTAGCTACGGCAAGGTTGTATGAGTTCAGGCCCCTCTGCGGTGGAGGTAACAGCCCTACGTCTCAGTGCTCTCGGAGCTTGTTACCGAGTGTGATATGGAGTACAAAGATTTGCTAACCCTTTGACCAGTGGGGGAGGGCGGCTTATATAGAGTGCGCTGCCCTCCACAACGGTTCTGACTCAGGGGTGGAGTAGTGGCGATTGAATGCATACGTTACAGGTAACGTATGCTCTAAATGCTAATAAACGCACCCGGAAACGTACGGCAGTTTACCTCCGGAGAGGTTACGACGTACCGAGTGTATCCAGTCGGTTGGCCTGGTGCTCTCCGAATGTTAATCTCCGACTGGGTGATTCTGGGCCTGTTACCGACTGGATGATGGGGACACCTTAATTCAGTCGGGGCAGACTTAAGGTCCTGTCCCTTGTGTGGGGTAGTCCTTGGGTAGGACATGTAGGGTAGGCCTATGACCCTACCCTAGGACTATGACCCCATCACTCGTTAATACATCTCCATAGCTCCGTGCCCTGGATAAAACACATGTGGCATACCACCCACAAATAAATGACACTTGTTTATATTTTAAAGGAGGGACGTACCACTCGGTCATGGAGAGGACCATAGTCAAGATGCACTCCAACTGTCTCCCTAATTGAATTGTTGAATGCAGCATCAGCAGCCTCACTCGGCAGTAAGTCCAAGCAATCGGAACGAGTCCAGGCAGCCTTATGGATAACTCTGTACTTTGTACGCATCCACTCCAAATGCCTTAAGTATGCCGCCTCGTCAGTGTCGGGTGTTTCATCATTTTTAACTCGATGTTGTCTCTGAGCATTCCACATGTCCACCCAAGTCATGTGGTGCTCCTCCCAATTGATGACAGTCTTATTGCTTTGCCGGTTTGTCCTACAAAGCATTAGAATACTACATCAGTTTCATTTTTTTCATGTTAGACCTTGATCAACAGGAGAAACACATGATACAAAAGACTCACTTATGTAGCTTCACACTTGTCTCGACGTAATCCGGCGGGGTGCGTTGTTGTACCCCGAACTGCTTTGAAATATGATGAGGAAGATGCCACTCCACCGCATAAAAGCATATCATCGGGCACCGCACACGCCAAAGATGCTGGTCACGAAGGCACATGTTGCTCAGAGGGAACTGCCTAAGTACCGTGTACGGCCTCCAATTAACCTACATAACAACAAGTCACTCAACCATCCATGAAAAAAATCAGCAAATTTGATAAAGCATTTACCTGTTCGTAAGTTAGCATGTCAACCTCGCTTATGTATGCCTTATACCGCCCCATAGCCGCGATACTCGTCCATTCGACATTAGCCCATGTGTGTGCGATAATGGGGTATCGCTCCTCATCCCCGTCAAACGGGTACTTCCAGGGTTCTTCCGGAGCAAGGCTGAAGTTCTGGCCAACAGGGATACGCTCCCACATCCAAACCTGTAGGGCCCAGACGAAACCTCCAAGACAGGACGTCGGCTTACTCCTCATGCATGCTCCATCCAACTACAGATTTAATAAAATGAAAATGCATCATATCCCATTGAATAAAATGAAAATGCATGATATTAAGCCATACCTGACGGTACAGGAAGGCTAGTGCCGTCGAACCCCAACTCCACTTAACATCCGAGTCACGAAGACGATCCAAGAACATCCATGAGGCTGTGTCCCCAGTGCCATCCGGAAACACCACTTGGGTCAAAAGATTCCATAGATAAGCTCTCGCGAACCTCTCCACAACAAGCGGGCTAGCATCCTTTGGGCATCTGTGAAAATGTCTCTGTATCCAAGAGAACAACACACCGGATGGCCTCGGATCCTTCCTAGTTTCATCAGTCCATGGCTCGGGTTCAACACCAACCAATCCTGCAACCCGTTGTCGCCACCCGGCGGCCCTAACCTTCCCTGTAAGAGCCCTGCCCTCGATAGGAAGCCCGGTGATCATAGCAATATCCTCCAAGGTTATGCTCATCTCACCAAGAGGAAGGTGAAAAGAGTGCGTCTCCGGCCTCCATCGATCCGTAAGTGCTGTTAGGGTCGTGGCGTTCAACCATGGTGGTGTGCCTTTAAAGTTGAGCACAAATTGAAGAAGATCCATTCTTCTAAAATAAGGCTCATAACGAGGGCCATATACAAGAGTTTCATTCGGGTTGTGCCCCCTCGAACGAAGTAGTGGAGGAACCTAAACAAACAAACGCATAATTTATTAATTGACTCAACTTGTCAAAATATAAAAAACATGGAGTATATAAAAATAATCATCAACACAATCATAATTACCTCTCCTCTTTCAACTAGCACCGCACGATGCTTCTGCTCGTAGTAGTCATCAAGACCCGGATATTTATCGGGCCGAAACATCGTACATAATATGAACAAAATTCTTACCGGCCTCTTCGAATAATATGAACTAAACCTAGGCATAAACCTAATGCGAATAATATGAAGAAAACCTAGGTTATACATATAGCCACCAAAAACTACACCTAGACACACCATAAACTACACTTATTAACAATCACAAAATAAATTTTACTTCAAAACATACGTACACCTAGTGCAAAAAAAATCTACACAAATACGAAATCATTGCAAAAACTAATTGGAGGGATTGGAGGAGCTTACCAGCCTCTTCGATTTGCCCCAAAGAACCAACAAAACGGTTGGGGGAGGAGGGAGATCGAAGGGGGGATCTGGAGGAGGAGGGAGAGCTTTTTCGTGGAGGAAGAAGGAAAGAACTTGCTGGTGGACGAAGGGGCGCGCGGGGCAGTTACTTATGAGGCCTACAATGCCAGCCTCCTTGGCCTTTCTGCTAAGGCCTGCAACGTCCAGTAGACTGGCGTTGCACATGAGGCCTCCAACGTCCAGTAGACTGGCGTTTGGCATAAGGCCTACAACGCCATGGCCTATGGCGTTTCCAAAAGGGTCAAAACGTGAAATTCTTTCCAACCGAGTTCGTTGCGTGATTAACTTGCGCCTTAAGGATCAAAACATGAGACCTGCAACGTCCAGTAGACTGCCGTGGAGCGCGGCCTTGAGCGAGCGGTAGTGGAGGCGGATCTGCTCGATGTCCTTGAGGAGGTGGTTGCAGAGGAAGGACGCGAGCGCCGCGGCGACGGCGCCTGGCCGGGGTCGAGCAATTTCTCGGCGAAGAGGCGGTAGGAGGAGAGGCGCTTGGACGCGACACCGGAGGAGAAGGCGGGCCTGGGCACGAGGGCGGCGCTGTGGGCGAATGTGATGTCCAGCACCCAGATCTGGGCGACGACGCCCACATCACCACCACTTCACCCACCCTTACGCCCCCACCAGCGTCGCCGACCACCACCGCCCTGGCCAGTCAGAGAAAAGGAGAGGAAAGGAAGGACAAGGGAGAGGGCCACCGGTGCTCCGGCAAGTCAACGACGGGGCTCCGGCAAGTCCGGCGAGCCAACGACGGGCCTTCGGCGAGGGCAGGCCGACGGGGCTTTAAATGAGTATATTTATAACAAAGGGGGTTTTTTGCAAGAAAAATATGCAAGTCAGGCCCCGCAGGTCAGATATATTGCCAATACACGTTTATACGTGGTTTAGACCATTTCGCAACACTTAGTTTTATAGTTGGTACTGATATGAAAAAAAAAAGTATGATAGTGTTATACAATTAACTCGTCCAAGCACGACCATGAAGATCACTAGAGTGTGCCAGGCAGCTCACAGCCTCGTGGTGTCACCGAACTACCATATGGTCTGTGCATTCATGTCATTCAGTTCCCACCTGCCCGTCTTCCACATAAAGGAATCGCAAAAAGAAAAAACACAAGGCAATCGAGCAGGATAATTTTCTGTTGACAAACGCTGCCGTGATCTCATTTCTTTTTTCGAGCTGTTAAGCGTCATACTTTTTTTTGGTGATTACAGTGAAGAGTATCATATAATAATATCATGCATATGATACTATTATACTGTATGATACTACCTCTATAATGCATGGTATCATAAACTAGTATTTCTTCCGTCACGGTTTAAAAGACACGGTTAAATTTGCGTGCGTTTTCAAAATAGACAAGGTTTAAGACGCGAAAGCAATTACTCCTATTAATTAGTACCAATACTACTCATGCATGCGTCTTCCAATTTGCTGCTCACACATTAGTAATAGTATTTTCTCAGTTGATTAGGCGCATTAGCATTTACACCTGCTACATCTCACAACCAATCGATGACTACCTTGGGCCCAGAGATTTTCCAAACGTGCCTTCTAAACCGTGACAAAAAAGTATCATAGATGACCTTATTTATTGACATGCATGACACATAGTAGCATAACATTTAACTCTAACCCTTTTTTTTATTATCTGTTAAATCATCATGTTTGCTAGTTCTAAATACATGATACTATCTAAGTTATTCCTACTATGATCAGCCTAATTGATGGGTTAATTTCACCTCAGCCGCGCGGCTTAATTAGCGCGAAAAATGAAATGCAGATCGTCGATTGGGATGGCGCCATAGGATCATCGATGGCCGAGACCGACGTCGTACAGTACAGCAGGGAGGAGTGGCACCGTCACCCAATCTCCTGAACCCTTCAAGCTGGCCAGCTCGTGCCCCTCTACTGTCATGCCACTGACGCCACCATGGATGGCATGCATGAAACTCCATAGTATCAGTACTCCTCGGGAGGAAGAGTGAGCTGCAATGCAAGCAGTGTCCAGGGCTCAGGGCTCCAGGCGACAGTCACATGATGCTTGCGTGCAAAGATCGAAGCAATGGCTTGAACTCGCACTCGACGTGGCTGTAAGCACAGGTCCTTACTAACTACCTAGTACCTACTATATCATGGGCTCTTTTTCGTTCATGGTTTTGCCTCGGTTTGTTTGCTATTATGAAGTTGAAGCTGCTGCGACTCGCCCCGTGGTATGTAATAACTGGCTGCAGGCAGCCTGTTCGGTCATCTCCAGTGACGTCACCCGTGGTTGTTTTTCTTTTTTTTTCCTTCAGAGTTCTTCATCAATGTCGGAGTTATGCCGACTGGCCGCAGGTGGTTGAGATTATGACATAGCTCTTCATACAGCTTCACATGTCCTCTACAGGGTGGGTTGAGTCGACGATCGCCTACGACTCAGTCGGAGTCGTCTGTTCAGAGTGTAGGATGGCGATGACGCCTCTAGGAAGGAGTGATGACGATGACTCATGTGTGATGTCTCGTCGAGCCCCTCTTTGGAATGGTGTGCGTGAGCTTTTTTAGTGTATCGCTCAATGGTTGTAACGGTTTTCGCCCGGTTTTCCATAATTACCTGGGCAATTCTCTTCTGCTTACTTAAAGCCTGTTCGGGACTGCTCTACTCTAAAAAATTCAGCTCCGCTCTAGAAAACGTAAGCCAAACGGGATAGCTCCACGATATACCGTTTTGCAAAAAAACTAGAATATGGGGTCCAACTCCTTGTTTTTTGCGAAGCTCTCTAGAAGGTGCTTCCTAAAATTGTGAAAACTGGAGTTGAAAAAATTACCCAATACTGCCATTAGTAAGTGAATATCCATTCGTTTCTTACCTCTCATCCAATCAAATAGATCTTTTTCATTAAATTTTCCATCCGTGAAGCTGGAGCTAAATGAGAGTCAAACATTCTTTTGAAATGATTGCAACTTCTGTATGAAACTGCTTTAAAGTGAATTTGATGAAACGAAACTGAATTTAATTAAGCAGAACGGTCTCAAACAGGTTCTTACAAGATGAAGCAATTTTTGCCTCTGTTTTAAGAAAAAAATCACCAACGCAGAGGTAGGGATGGATAACGAGTTGAACTGACAAGTCGAACCAAGTATCGAGTTACTCATTTAACTCACGGGTTTCAAGTTTTATTTACAGCCCTACGTAGTTACCGGTGGTGCATGCAGATGAGGACGAGCAGGCTTTTGGCAAAAAATCAAGGGAAAATTGATGCAGGCATGCAGCGGTACCAACCGGACCTCATCCGATGGCAGCAATTTTGGAGTGAGGGTAGAGAAGAAGGAAAGGAAAAGGGCGATGATAGGCACCGGTGCGCCGGTCTAAATTTGAATCGGTTGCATTTATACAGTAGGATTCACAGTATTATGGCCGCATGATACCTTTCTTAACCAGCTATTTTATTAAAAAAAGGCCATGACGTCTATCCCTCGTGAGCAGCCCCCATGATTCATTCAGATGTCAAAGAGCCTACAAGTCGTCCTCGTCGCCGTCGGACCACCGTCCTTGTCACCGGTGGTCGTCGTTTCGTAGTATCTGCCCTTGCCGGCCTAGCAGGAAGCGGTCACCTCGTAGCAAAACACTGTCGTCTTGTAGCACGTCGACACCTATGTCGTTGCAGCACCTAACACCCGCCATCGTAGCACATCCTCCGCAGCATCGTCGTGCCATCGGACGTAGCTATCAACGTCGCCGCTCGCACCATAGACGCATCATTTGAAGCTTTTCTCATACCGGTTGAATCTTTTTTCATGTCGGTTGTAGCTTTTCACCGTGTCGTAAATGGTTGTAACTTTTTTTTATCTTGCAGTGCCCGGTTGGAACTTTGTATATCTTTCGGTTGAAGTTTTTTTCACCTATGGTTAATTTCTTTTAGTAACTGTTGCAACTTTTTAGTTAGCTTCCCATGTTGATGGATGAATCTTTTTCGATCTAGGTTTGAAGCTTTTCTGTCAATGATTGAACCACCTGTTCCAACATCTCTGCCGTTCATTTATTTTTATTCACCGGTTCCAGCTTTTGGGTTCAACGGCTGCAGCCTCTGCTCGTTCCGATGCAACAGTTTTGTAGCAGGAGCAGTACTCAATGCAGGCAGGAGGTAGAAGGAAGGTTGGAGATAAGGCAAACATATCTTAGTTGTAGTTTCATTCATTTTCTAAAAGATTACAATACTGGTTTCTCTAAACTGGACCATATATTTTAGTGGGCACTTTTAAACCGAAAACTGAAAACAGAAATTGAACCGAAGCGTTTTAGCCGAACTATGTGTTAAGTCAGTTTTTAGTAATTCGGTTCGATTGAAAAACTACATACTATTAAGTGTTTGGTTAACCGAACACTCCGAAATAATCAGAATGCAATGCGATAACTGTAGTTTCTACGTAGCGCGACCGCGAGCATATCTAGCAAGCACATTTGTGTAAGTCTAGTGCTCGGGCCAACCTCACGAATACTGTTGGAAATATGAGTGATTCACCAAGTGATTTTACTAGTAGAAATAATAGATAAACCACGACTACCATAGCAAACATATGATAGGCCATACAATTATAAAGAAAATATGGAAGTTGCATATGAAAAGATGAACAGGAATGGAACATATCTAGAAAAGAAACTATAACAAGAAGTTGAGGTATGAACTCAAACAAGAAGAATATGAGAACGTATTGAGTTGCAGCAGCAGTAGCAGTGGTGTCGGTGTTGTCGGTGCACATGTTGTCGAAGAGGTGGTCGGCGTCAGGGAAGAAGTCGTCGTCCGGAAAGAGATCGTCGGTGTCCGTGATGAAAGCCAATAGTCACGCGGAGCGCTTCCCAAAAACCTTATCGCCCTTCTCCCGTACAGAACCCAAAGGGACGGAGTTTCGGAGGCCTACTGTCCCGACCTACGGTGCATGCTGCAAGCCGGGATGGGGAAGAACGTAGCAGCAACACAGAGTTTGGAACCGGTGGCGAGAGGAAGTTCTGATGCGTATCTCTGGAGAGGAGCGACCTCTCTTTTATAGACGCAAGAGGAGGCGAGAGGCCAGCGACGGGAGCCAAAGAGAACGAGGGAGATGAAACGGACAGACAACAACCGAAGGGTGTAGCTTTCATATACCAGTCATGCGTGATAAAAATTAAGTTCGGCTCGGCTCATTTCCGCAACCCACGACGCGTCGTGAAGAGGCGAGCGACGGAGGAGCGCGTGTATGTCTCTCTTGTTCTCAAGCTCATACATGTGTGTAAACATCCTCCCTTATAAAGAGGTCCAACTCTCACTAAACTAGCAATGTAAGACTAAACTTTTTCACATCTTGCCTTGCATAAATGGGCTGCCAGGTCTCTAAAATTTAGTAGGAATTTCTGAAATTATATATTGGACTGGCCTCAAAATTGATAAAATTCCAGCAAATACTTCACGTAAAATATAATTAAAATACTCCCACTTTAAAAACGATATGGTTAAATTAAAGTAGTGTTTGTTTGCATGCATCATAATCCAGCTTGCTGGCAAGTGTATTCTTAGGCAAGTACAGAAGTACACAACTACTAGTGCACCATCCTGGAAATAATTACCATTCCATATAGGCCTAACTAATATGCAAGTAATAGTACATCGATCATAGGATCTCTACTACATGAGTACAATTGATGCTACGTCTTTCAAAGAAAATAAGAAATAGCTATGATGCTGCTTATGACACATTGCTTAGACAGATGGTGTACATGTACTTCCGTTTTCCCGTTAATTAAAAAAACCGAACCAACAAATTTTGGTCATTAAGGTTCGGTTTCTATTTTTATTCTAATAATTTCGGTTGTCATATTGGATAAACCGAAGTTCTAAAATTCAAATTAACCAAACCAAATTAACCATATAAACCGAACGTCTACCCCTAATCATCGCACACAAACGTTAAAGGGGATCGGGGCATCCGGCAAAAGCAACTTGCGAGCGTGTGAAGGGTGACTAAGAGAGAAGTTTTCTTTCTCTTAAGCGTACAATGAGAGAGAAGATATATAGGCATTGTGTGTGGGGCGTGGTGTTTCCGAGACCGAGTTCAGTTGCTCAAATGAGTTCGGGTGTACACTTCCTTCGAACAAAAATCAAAACAGGTTCAAAAAATTTAGATTTCTCTTATAGAAACATTGACAAAAGATCTCAGTGCTCACGTTTTCTGAACATTTTTATAAGATCAAGAATAATTTTGGAATTCAAGAATTTTTTTAAAACACGAACTTAGGTTGAAAAATAACCATAGAAAAAAGGGAAAAAAAGAAACAGAAGCAGAAAAACGAAAAAAGGAAAAAAAAAACCGTATTCAGCTTTTACATAGTTTCTGTTTTTCAAAATCATTTCTAAATTTGTTTCTGTTTTTAAGAAATAGTTTCAGTTTTTAAAAAGTAGTTTCTAAATTTAAATAGTTTCTGTTTTCAAAAACATTCATAACTTCAAAAAATCTTCGGGATTTAAAAAAATCCGAGCTTCCAAATTGGTTCAGCTTTTTCAAAATTGTTCTCGGCTTCAAAATTTGTTCTAAAGATTCAAAAAAATATCATGCTTTAAACATTGTTTGCACTTCCAATTTTCTTCAGTTTTTTTCAAAATTATTCTTCGTTTCAAAATTTTGTTTTTAATATTTAAAAAAGTTTGTGTTTTAAAAAATTGGTCACGCTTCCAAATTTGTTCAGGATTTTTTGAAAATTGTTCCCGGTTTAAAAATTTGTTTTCAAGATTGAAAAAAGTTCGTTTTTAAAAAATTGTTCGCGCTTTCAATTTGTACAGGATTTTTCAAAATTGTTCTCGGTTACAAAATTTGTTCTCAAAATTCAAAAAATATCCATGCTTGAAAAACTTGTCTGCACATTCAAATTTGGTCTCCGTTTTAATAAATGTTCAAAATTGTCCGTGTTTCCTAATTTGTTTGTAGTTGTTCAAAATTGTTCTCCGTTTCAAAATTTTGTTCTCAGAATTCAAAAAGTGTTTACATTTTAACAAACTGTTTGCGCTTCCAAATTTGTTCAGGAGTTTTCAAAACTGTTACGGGTTTCAAAATTTGTTCTCAAGATTCAAAAAATGTTCGTGCTTTCAAATTTGGTCTCCATTTTAAAAAATGTTCAAAATTGTTGGCGCTTCCAAATTTGTTCGTTTTTTTTCAAAGAATTTCTCCATTCAAATTTTTGTTCTCAAGATTCAAGAAATGTCCATGTTTAGAAAATTGTTCGTGCTTCCAAATTTGTTCAATATTTTTCAAAATTGTTTTTGGTTTCAATTTTTTTTCTCAAGATTCAAAAAATGTTTGTACTTCCAAATTTGGTCTCTGTTTCAAAAAATGTTCAAAATTGTTTGTGCTTCCAAATTTGTTCGGGGTTTTTCAAAATTATTGTCCTTTCAAAAAATTGTTCATAAAATTCGACCTTTAAAAAATTGTTCGCGCTTTCAAAATTTTGTTTTTAATATTTAAAAATGTTCATGCTTTAAAAAATTGTTCGCGCTTTCAAATTTGTTCACGATTTTTCAAATTTGTTCTTGGTTTCAAAATATGTTATCAAGATTGAAAAAATGTTTGTGCTTTAAAAATTTATTCGCGCTTTCAAATTTGGTCTCCGTTTTAAAAAATGTTCAAAATTATTCGAGCTTCCAACTTTGTTCGGGGGTTTTCAAAATTATTTTCCAATTCAATATTTTGTTCTCAATATTTAAAAAATGTCCGTGCTTCCATATTTTTCGGGATTTTTCAAAATTGTTCTCAGTTTCAGAATTTGACCTTAAGATTCAGAAAAATTTCATGCTTTAAAATTTGTTCGTGCTTTAAAATTTGTTTGGGTTTTTCAAAATTGTTCTCGGTTTCAAAATTCTGTTCTCAAGACTTAAAACATGTTCGTGCTTTAAAAAATTATTTGCGTTTCCAAATTATTTATGATTTATCAAAATAGTTCTCGGTTTTAAAATTTATTCTCAACATTCAAGGATTTTCATGCTTTAAAAATTGGTAAATGTTTGGGGCCGACGCGTCTACCGAACGCTTCGGCCGACGGAGCGCGCGTCATAGGATTAAGAGCAACTCTAACAGCCGCGCTAAAACGGCACCGCGTGAAAAGAATGGCTAATATGTCGCGCGCGCGATTTTTTTTTTGCCAGCGCGCAGGTTCGGGGGAGGCATATTTTGGGCTTTCGCTCGAGCGCGCGGGCACGGCACGCTCGTCGCACAAAAGCCAACTGTCGCTAAAGTCTCCCCGTGCTCGCGCCGCCGCCCTATCCAACCCTCTGACGCCGCTCCGACGCGAGCCGCGGCGAATCCCGGCACCAACGTTGTCTTGCCACTCGCCAAGCACTCCCGCTGTCGACCGCATGGCCGCACGGGAGCCGCCACCGCGCTGAATCGGACCTTTGCCGGCCGCTTTCGCCACGTGAATCCAGCGCTGGCGCGGTCACTCCTAGTTGCATGTGGCCGCGGAAGTCCCGCGCAGGAGCTCGCCTCCGTCGCTGCCATTGATTTCTGCGTGCAGTCCGGCGAACAGCGCCAGGCAAGCGGCATCGTACACCCCGCACACAAGGTGTCCGATGAATTTCTTACAAGGTATGAAATTCTTGCCCGACAACCGTCAAATGCATTTTTTGTTTACTGCCGCTTATAGCTAGTTCATATTGTTGTTCGTAGATGTCCTACGATTCTTTCGATGAAGAATTCGACCTTCAAGAAGAGGAGGAGCTAACTTTGCTCCTAGCTTCGTACAAGAAGAGGAAGAGACCGAAGCACGGGGGTTCGGTTTTTGGTCATCAAAGATTGTTGAGGAATAGAATCGAAGCCGACAACAAGTTGATGCGTATCGATAAGAAAGAAGTTGATTTCCATAATGCACAAGCCGCTGTTTTGAAAGATGTGGAGAGAGCATTTGGGATTTTGCAATCCCAATTTGCTATTGTGAGAGGACCGGCTAGACTCTAGGATGAAGACATGCTATGGTACATCATGACCGCTTGCGTCATCATGCATAACATGATCATTAAGAATGAGTGTGGACAAGATTTAGACTACTCTCGGTATGAATTGATAGGATGTCCCGTGCGAGTGCGGAGGAGGAAAGAGAGGATTGCCCGCTTTCTTACCTCGTATCATTCCATTCGAGAAACCGATACGCACGATGAGCTTCAAAAAGATCTCGTCGAGGAGTGATGGTCATGAAGAGGGCAACAAAACAACTAGTACATGAACTAATTGTTTGTTGTGTGTTTATTTGATGGCAACTTTGTCAACTATTTGTTTTATTTGTTGTATTATTAAACTATTTGTTTATTTATTGATGCACTATTGTTGTATGGATGATAAATTATTTGTGTGTGTTGTAATAATAACTAAACTATTTATTCTCGATTTATTTTTAATTTATTTAATTTTTGTTTGATCTTTGATGTTGTATACATGTTTGCAATTGTTGTTTGTGCTGCCGCGCACGCTGCACTCCAGCGCGCCTGTTGGAGCGTTCTGCCGCACTGTATTTTAGAGCAGCTGTTGAACCGTCCATGTGTTGCGCGTGCTATACAAGCAGCGCTGCAAACGCAATTTGCCGCGCGCGACAATGCAGCGCCTGTTGGAGTTGCTCTAAGGTTAATCCTATCGTGTGGGCCGCGTCAGCGATTTTTTTGTTACAACAGGTGTTGAATTTTGTTATAATTATTCACTAAAAAAGTTGCATCCACATTCGTCAGAGTTGCAACCCGAGTCCGCCTGATTTTTTTGCTATAACCGGTGTTGATTTTTACTTCAACCCGTGTCGATTTTTGTTACAACTGTCTACTAAAAAAGCTGCATCCAGGTTCGTCACAGTTGCAACCCGAGTTCGTCGTTTTTTTTTGTTACAACCGATGTCAATTTTTGCTATAATCGATATCAATTTTTGCTACAATGGCTGCAGCCGACACCTGTAAAAGCTACAGTCGGTACCTGTAAAAACTACAACCGACGTCGAGATGTGACGGTGTTGAGCTGCAACCGGCGAGCTATGGGCGGATGGAGGTGGTGGCGAGACAGCGAGCTGCAACTAGTGAAAAAAGGTGCCGACCTCCATTAGAGATGCTTCAATGACGGCGACAAGCCGCGGTGAACCTCGACAATGTGTGACGGGGAGGAGAGGATGATGGTTGGGAGGACGAGGGGGGACGAGCAGCTGGTGTTGCGAGGAGTGGCTACATCGGGTTGGGGGGATAGGGACGTGGCTGTTACCACGCCTTGCCGGAGCGCACACACGCAGTGAAAGGGACAGAGATATCTTGTGTCAAACGGATCCGAAACTAAAAAACGAAGAAATAAGAAGATGACTTGGGCGGCAAAATCCAACGGCTATTGTCCGATGGATCGGACGGCTACGTGGCGACCGGCCGAAACGATTGAACTCATGCGCCGACACAGAGTACTACCCTTAAAAATTTATTCGCGCTCTCAAATTTGTCCTCCGTTTTAAAAAAACGTTCATGTTTTCAATACATGATGGGAAATTCAAAATTTGTTCGTTTTCATAAAAAAAAAGAAAAGGAAAAGAAAGAAAAAACAAACCGAAAAAAGAGAAAGGATATAAAGAAAAAAAGAAAAAAAAGAAACAAAAAAAAGGTTGTGAGGATGTGACAGCCCGATGCCGACGTTCCAGAAGATTCCCCTTTTCTTTCTGTATTCGTCGTGTGTCTATTTTCTTTTGTCGCATCATCATCGCATCAGTCGCATCATCTGCATTGCATCGTCATCTCTGTTGCCGCCAGTTTTCAAAACTTGCATCCGTTGTTAGTTGCCGGTTCTCGTCGTTGTCCGTTCTGAGCCCGACCGCACACGCACGCGCCCGCGACATCGTCCAAATCTTGTTTTTAAAAGTGTGCGTAAAACTTTCTTTGATCGAGGTGAAACTTGGCATGCGATCGATATTAGTTATAGGTAGGCTGCCTGTCGAATTTCGTCGCGATCGGAGACCGTCTGGTACCCGAACGGTCGACCGTAGCGGCACCGTATTCGGTCTACCATCGGACGGTTATCGGTGTTTTAAAAATCATTGCCGCGCCGCCCGTTCTCCATCTCGTCTCCGGATATCCCCTCTACACGGCCTCGTAACCGTTCCCGCGTTCGGAATTACCTGAATCCGACCGCACGGTTGGATCCGGAACACGATTCCGGTTAACCTAGCCCCCCCATTTGTCTATATATACCCCTCCTATTTTTTAAGGCACCCAAACCCCCTATCCCTCGAAATCCGTGCAACCCTCGAAACCCTAGCCGCCTCCCACCTACTCCCTCCTCCCACCTCCAGCCGTCGGGCCTGCGAGGCCCGCGTTGGGCCCGCCCGAGCCCGTTTGGAGCCCGAGGCCATTGGTCCCGATCCCCCATGCCGAGCTCCTCTCGCATCCCTCCCATGGCGCCAGCAGCCCCGCACCCTAGCCGATGCCTCGTCGGGCCCTCACCACGCCTCCCCGTCAAAGTTCGCCGGCCGCCACCGGAACCTCGCCGGACCACCAGGCCGAGCCCCGCGCCCCCTGCTCCTTCTTCCTTCCCTCTATTCTCTCTCTCACATTTTCTCCCTCTCTCTGTCCCGCAAGGGAATCCATGGCCGCCGGCCCCAACCTGCGCGTCGCCACCGGCGAGCCTCGTCCCGGGTCCGGTCCAGCCTGGATCCGGCCATCCCCACCGCCACGAAGGCCTCACGTGGTCTGCCTGCTGGGACTCCTCCCCGTCCTCCTGCAGCGAGGCTGCAGCATCGCCGGGCCTCGTGCCCTCGGGCACGGGAGGAGGCGACGAGCGCTCTCGCTCGCCCTGCCGCATGAGGCCGCGTTGGCCTGCCGCACCGCCCATGCCAGGCAGGCCTCCTCCGCCCCGAGTCGGGCCGCCTCGCCTCTCCCTTGGCCCGTTGACCTGCTTCAACCACCGGCCCAGCTCCTCCTCCCTCCAGGTCGGCCCTCTATGTTTTTTTTTGCCTAGGCGCTAGATAGTGATCCATGCTAGTTTCGGCCCGGTTAGTTGTTTAGGTGATTTTCGGAATTATATATATTCCAGAAATTAGACGTAATTTAATATGCCCGTAGTTTCTATTCCGTGTGTCGGAACGAGGCGTGTAGCATATGGTTTTGGGATAGTTTTGCACGTAGAACACGATTTCACAACTTGCATATTTGTTTGACGAAGTTTGAGATGTCATATGCCTAGTTTTGCGTGTTGTCTTGATAGGTTTATGTCCCGTATTAATTTTTCGCGCGAGACCGGATAGCCCGAATGCCGTAGTAGAAATGTCCATGTTTTAGGAGCACCTTTGCCATGTATTTTAGAGTAGTCGTTGGTATTTTTGCGTGTAGGGATTTGCCGCTAGTTTATTTTCCGTGCTTAGGTTATTATCTCGCATTTACGTGTGGCATTATTTTTGTTGTACAACCCCACATATTTTATATGTTTTCGGGGTAGAAAAATCCATTCTGTGTATTTGGTTTTAGCTTTTGAGC
Source organism: Hordeum vulgare subsp. vulgare (assembly GCF_904849725.1). NCBI lineage: Eukaryota > Viridiplantae > Streptophyta > Magnoliopsida > Poales > Poaceae > Hordeum > Hordeum vulgare. Next base: position 50,888,207 of record NC_058523.1, read on the forward strand.
AAGTTAGTTCGCGTGATATTTTGCCATGTTGCCCTCTTGTCTTTTTCGTACGAATTATTCTGTGCTTCGTTTGAAGGAGTTGTCAACTAGAGAGTTCTTCTTGGGTGTTTACTCTAGCCCCTGGTATTTTGGTTGGAATAGATATGCATGTTTAGGTGTGGTTTGCTTGCTCTCAAGTTGCTAGAAATAGTGCTGATTTGGAGGTGCTGAAATATTTCTAAGTCTGGAATCTGTTATATTTTGTTGTTGTTTTGTTTTGCTTCTATCTTGTGACCTGTAGCTCTTTTGAGGTTGGTGCAATGGAGTTAGTTGTAGACTTTGTGATTCTCTAGCATGATGTGAATTTTCATGCCATTTGGAGTCTTGTAGCTTATGGTTTTGCCGCTGTTAATATGGCTTAAGATCGAAAACTGCACTTTCATGAAGTGTAATTTTCACCAAGTCTGAAATAGTGTGTGAGATGCCATTTTGTGACTTCTTTTCCTAGTGTTCCATGATGCCATGCTAGTTGTTAGTTGTTTGCTGTAGTGCTTCTTGCCCTCTATCGTCTCATGCATTGCTTGAGCCTATTGGGATTTTGTAGCCCGTAGTTGTGGGGCATAGAAAATGCTATGTGGCTGATTTTGGTAGATTGTCGTGATTTCTTGTTTTGCTCGTAGTTGTTGAACCATAGCTCCGATTTGATCATGTCCTATATAAAACTTGCTTAGAATCTCGTGTAGTTTCATTTTCTCTTTCTGCTTGTATGTTTTGAAGTGCTCGTGACCGTCGTTCCACACATATTGCATTCATGCCATCATATCTTGCGGTGTCCGTATCTTTTGAATCGTAGCTCCGTTGGAGATGATCTCTATGTGTAAATTGCTTGCCATGACGCGTAGAATCACGTGAACCTATTTGTTTTGCTTTTTAACAACTAATTAAATGTGTTAGTTCAGATTTGGACAGAATTGTAAATTAACATGTGAGGTCGTTTCAGAGATGCTATATGTCATTTCCGACCTCATTTAAAATGCCTAGATAGGTAGATTAATTGTGCTTCACCTCTTGCCATGTTTAATCACATTTAATATTGCCGAGTACCTAATCGGGATAGAACTAAATAACTCGTATCTGGAGTTTCGTCAATATGCAACTCGTTGCATATTGAACTTCACTTAATGTGTAGTGTTTGATTGTCGTGAATTTTCATGCCCTGTCTTGCATGTGTTCAGCTGCTCATGCATCATATGTGTTGTGCATCGCGTGGTGAATTTCGTGTGTTGATTTGTGTTTCCGGTTTGCTTCGTCTCGATAGAGTTCCGTAGCGTGTCGGATTGTGAGGACCCGTTCGACTACGTCGGTTCGTCTGCTTCACGGAGGCATTCTTCTTCCAAGCGGGATCTCAGGCAAGATGACCATTTCCCCTGATACCATTGCTATTATTGCCATGCTAGTTTTATCGCTTCTATCGATTATGTCTCGTTGCCTACCACATGTTAAATGCCAGCCTCTCAACAATGCCATGAAAACCCTTCAACCTGTTCAACCTAGCAAACCACTGATTGGCTATGTTACCGCTTGCTTAACCCTGTGTTAGCGTTGCTAGTTGCAGGTGTAGTTGCTTCCATGTGTTAACATGGGTCCTTTGTCGTACCACCCTATTAAATGCTATCTATTTTAATGCACCTATATACTTGGTAAAAGGTGGAAGGCTCGGCCTTTCTAGCCTCGTGTTTTGTTCCACCTTTGCCCCCTTAGTTTCGGCTACCGGTGTTATGTTCCATAAATGAGCGCTCCTAACACGATCAGGGTTGTTCTGGGGACCCCCTTGGTAATTCGTTTTAGATTAAAGCTGGTCTGGCAAGGCCCAACATTGGTACTACATTTTCCGAACATAATAATTCTGTTAAATTAAAATGCATAGGGAGTTAGCGCTACCCGAGGAGTAATTCTACATAATACACGGGGGGCAGTGTTGATGGTGCTGGTCTAAAACAGAGCACTGTGCGGGGCCAACCCAGGGAAACTTGGGTGATTTCTATCAGGCCTCCGTACGCGTAGCTTATCCGTCATGTCCTGAGAACGAGATACGCGGCTCCTATCGGGATCGTCGACACGCGGGTGGCCTTGCTGGATTAGTTTTACCTTTGACTAGATATCTTGTGCATCGGGATTCTGGTGATGCTTTGGGTAATCTCAGAGTTGACGTTTTCCACTAAGGAATCCGACGAGATCGCGAGTGTCGCGATCGAGGATTTCTATGCGGCTTGTGGTAATTTGTGATGGACTAGTTGGAGCACCCTTGCAGGGTTAAATCTTTCGGAAAGCCGTGCCAGCGGTTATGTGGCAACGTGGAAACTTTGTTTAACACTGGTTCTAGATAACTTGAAGTTAGCTTAATTAAAACATGCCAACTGTGTGCGTAAGCGTGACTATCTCTTTCGTGAGTTCTTTCTCCGATCGAGGACACGGTGGGGTTATGTCTGACGTAGGTAGGTGTTCAGGATCATTCATTTGATCATCAGTAGTCACGTCCGTTATGCGTAGATCTTCCCCCTCTTATTTCTTGTACTCGTAAGTTTAGCCACCAAATATATGCTTAGCTGCTGCTGCAACCTCACCACTTAACCATGTCTCACCTAATAAAGCTTTGCTGGTCTTGATACCTTTGAAATGAGATTGTTGAGTCCCCTGTGGCTCACAGATTACTACAACACCAGTTGCAGGTACTGTTAAAGGTTACTTGACGCGAGCGCGTTGATTGTTCATTTGGAGTTGCTTCTTCTTCTTTTTCTTCTTCGATCTAGGATGGGCTCCAGGACGGCAGCCTGGGATAGCAAGGACGGACGTCGTTCTTCGTTTCTCGTTTGTTTTCGTCCGTAGTCGGACCCTGCTCTTCTTCATGATGATTATGTAATGTACTGATGTGACTCTGATGTAGCTTGTGGCGAGTGTAAGCCAATTCTATATATATATAACTCTTCTTTTTCAGTACATGTACTTGTAACGATACCCATTCTTGCGACACAACAAGATGCGCTTCTATCCCTGACGAGGCCTTCGTGCCAAATTGAGGATAGAGTCGCATCTGGGGCGTGACAAGTTGGTATCAGAGCAGTACCGACCTAGGAGCCCCCTTGATTGATCGAACTTGGCCGAGTCGAGTCTAGTGAAAAACTACTTTGAGTCTAGTTATATATCGGAGAGTAGGATTCTTTTTTTCTCCTCTTCTATGCTTTCGTGAGGAATCTTGACGTAATATTTTAATTCTACTCCTCTTCTCACTCAATTTTTTTTAGGATCACGCGGATATTTTTGAAATCTACATGATGCTAATGTGACGGAGTTCTGTCTTGGTGCCTCCTGTCTGACTTGATTTTCTTCCGGGGAGTTGAGCTCCATGGGATTCTCGAGCACATCGTTATCATTCAGATTTCTTAGTATCTCAGAACGAAGGATGTTCGTAATTGCTTCAATACTAGTAGTGGCGACATAACCCCGATGTCCCCAGTACTGGTGCAGATTGTTCGGGAGTACTGCCATACTTTGTATCGTTGTGATCACGAGGGTCTGTTGTAGATGAAGGTCCGAGGTTCTGGTTGTGTTGACGGATGTGATACAGGTGACGGGTTAGTATAGGAGTTGTGTGATTATTACTCCTTGTATCCGTGTACCAGATTGCATGACCAAAAATTTCAGGAATTCTTAGGTGGGAATTCAAGTAGTTACTTATAGGACAATCTTCCAACAAATGCATGATCTTAGGTTTGGGTTCGACATCTAGTGGATTCGTTTGTTGATGGTTGCTACCTAAAAAAGATCCCCGGCAACGGGCCGGAAATACTTCTGATTGTTCTGTTGTGTATCCCTTGCAACGGCGCCAGGAAGTAGTTGTGTCAACGGCACCAGGAATCCTTCAGCTATGGCTACGCCTTAAGGGACTTCCTAGGCAAGAATGCAAAGGATTTCCCCCGTGGCCTTGGAGCCTTGCGTTGGTGTTCCCTCGAAGCGGAAAGGGTGATGTAGCACAACGGTGATAATTATTTCCCTTAGTTTGAGAACCAAGGTATCAATCCGGCGGAAGAGTATCTCAAGATCCTGCACAAACACAAAAGCTTGCACCCAACACTATGAAGGGGTTGTCAATCCCTTATAGATTGTTTGCCAAGTGAGAACTGAAAGCAACAAAGTAAAAAAGCAAAGTAAAAGCGGAGATGTAAACGATGGATGTGAATAGACCCGGGGGCTGTAGTGTTTACTAGTGGCTTCTCTCATTTTATTTATTTATTTTGGTGGACTCTTTGGCCTCTTTTTTATGGGCTTCTTTGGCCTCTTTTATTTCCTCACATGGGACAATGCTCCAATAATGATGATCATCACACTTTCAACTGAAAACTTAGAGCAATTATGACTCTGGAATGCCTTCGGTAGTGTACCGTGGCAATGATCTAGCATGGCATAGACATCAATGGAAACATCATGCTAGCTATCCTACGATCATGCAAAGGCAATGTAGACATGGTGGCACATATCATGGTGGTAGTTGCATGGCAATATATCTTGGAATGACTTTGAAAAGGCCATAGTAGGTAGGTATGGTGGCTGTTTTGAGGGAGGCTAATGGTGGGTTTTGTGTACCGGCGAAAGTTGCACGGCACTAAGAAGATAGTGATGGTGGAAGGTGAAAGTGCATCTAAACCATGGACTCAACATTAGTCATGAAGAACACATATACTTGTTGCACAAGTTTTATTAGTAATCGAAACAAAGCATTCAATGCATACTCCTAGGGGAAGGGTTGGTAGGTATAAACCATCGCGCGATCCCGACCGCCACGCAAAGGATGACAATCAATATACTAATCATGCTCACATTTCATCACATAGCGGTTCACCATACGTGCATGCTATGGGAATCACTAACTTCAACACAAGTATTTCTAGATCCACAACACTTTACTAGCATGACTTCAATATTACCATAACCACAACTCAAAACTTATTGAGATGAATCAAACTTCTCTAACTATTCAATGCACATGAAGGTGGAAGTTTTCGTATCCCTTTGGATAACTACCCCTTTTGAGACTACTTTCAAAGCATAGATCAACTACTAAGCCATGCACCGCTGCGCTCTAAAAGATATAAGTGAAGCACATAGAGCAAAAGTATCTAGCTCAAAAGATAAAAGTGAAGCACATGTGAGCTGAATTGTCTACCAAAACATATAAGTGAAGCTCGACAAAATCACGGCGTGTGCATGTCTCTCTCTCTAGGTGTGCAGCAAGGATGATTGTGACACAAAAAAATAAAAGACTCCTATGATACAACATAGTCCAAGCAAAAACACATAACATGTGGTGAATAAAAGTATAGCCCCAAGTAACGCTACCGATGGATTGAAGACGAGAGAGGGGATGCCTTCCCGGGGCATCCCCAAGCTTAGGCTTTTACGGCATCCTTGAATCTCTTGGGGTGCCTTGGGCATCCCCAAGCTTGAGCTCTTGCCACTCTTTATCTCTTTGTCCATAAGAACTTCACCCAAAAATTGAAAACTTCACAACACGAAACTTAAACAGAAACTCGTGATAACATTAGTACAAGAAAGCAAACCACCACTCCCTTAGGTACTGTAGCAAACTTAAATTCTACTTGTGTTGATGTTGGGTTACTGTACTTTCAATCTTCCATGGCTAATACCCCCGATACTATCCATAGTTTTATCAAAATAAGCAACCAACACAAAAAAAACAGAATCTGTTAACAGCAGACCAGTCTGTAGCAATCTGTATGTTTCGTATACCTATGGTACTTCAAAAATTCTGAACAATTACGATAGTCTGAAGAATTTGCGTAGCAATCATCAGCAAAAAGAATCAACTCAAAAGCTCCTACAGAAAAAAATGAAAATTCTTTTCGTGAGCAGAAAGTTTCTGTCTTTCCCAGCATGACCAAACGATCATCCCCAAGACTAATCATAACGGTTTTGCGTGGCACAAATGCTAAAAGAAACACAAAAAACACAATCATAACATAATTATGAAAGTGTGGAAAACACAAAACAGAAATAAAAATGATAGATTCGTTGGGTTGCCTCCCAACAAGCGCTTTTGTTTAACGCCCTTAGCTAGGCATTCAATGATGCTCTCAGAAAAGACAAGAATTGAAGCACAACGAGAGCATCCTAAAGCATGTGAAAATCACATCTAAGTCTAACATACTTCCTATGCATAGACATTTTATAGGAAAACAAATTGGCAAGACAACCAATAGTTACCATATGCAAGGAAGAAGGAAGAGACAATATCAATCTCAACATGACGAGAGGTAATTTGGTAACATGAAAGTTTCTACCAAAATATTTTCCTCTCTCATAGCAATTACATGTGGGATCATATTCAAATTCAACAATATAGCTATCCAATAGGATATTCTTTTCATGATCCACATGCATGCAAAGTTGACGCTCTTTAAAAATAGTGGGATTATCATCAAATAAAGTCATGACTTCTCCAATCCCACTTTGAGTATTGTTGCAAATATCATATTCATCATGAGGTTTGAACAAATTTTCAAGATCATAAGAAAGATCATCACCCCAATCATGATTATTGCAATAAGCAGTGGTCATAGCAAAACTAGCATCCCCAAGCTTAGGGTTTTGCATATTTTTAGCATGATTGTCACTAATAGGATTTATAGTGAAATCATTGCAATCATGCTTTTCAAAAGGAGCCCTCGTGAATCACTTCATGAATTTCTTCCTCACAATTTTCAGATTCACGCATCTTACGCAAAACTCCAAAGAAATAGTCAATTGCCCTCAACTCACTAGCAATTTGTTCCACACGAGTGGGTCTCTTAAAGAGACTAGCAAGTGGATGAGGATCCATATCACTAGATTTTCAGCAAGCAAAGATGCAAGCATATTGAGGGCACATGGCACACAAGCGAATAGAAAGCAAGCGAGAGAAAAGGGCGAACGAAAAAAAGCAAAAGCAAACGGCGAAGGAGAAAGGCAAATGAAAACGGAAAATGTGAAGTGGGGGAGAGGAAAACGAGAGGCAAGTGGCAACAAAAGTAAATGCAAGAGAAGAGTTTGTGAGACCTACTTGGATAGATCTTGATTTCTCCTCCCCGGCAACGGCGCCAAAAATAGGCATGTTGACGGGAGATTACTCTTGCCTTGATCTCCTGGGCAAGCAATCCTCCTCCCCGGCAACGGCGCCAGAAATACTTCTGCTACCTCAAAAAGATCCCCGACAACGGGCCGGAAATACTTCTGATTGTTTTGCTGTGTATCCCTTGCAACGGCGCGAGGAAGTAGTTGTGTCGACGACACCAGGAATCCTTCAGCTACGGCTACGCCTTAAGGGACTTCCTAGGCAAGAATGCAAAGGATTTCCCCCGTGTCCTTGGAGCCTTGCGTTGGTGTTCCCTCGAAGCGGAAAGGGTGATGTAGCACAGCAGTGGTAAGTATTTCCCTCAGTTTGAGAACCAAGGTATCAATCCGGCGGAAGAGTATCTCAAGATCCTGCACAAACACAAAAGCTTGCACCCAACGCTATGAAGGGGTTGTCAATCCCTTATACATTGTTTGCCAAGTGAGAACTGAAAGCAACAAAGTAACAAAGCAAAGTAAAAGCGGAGATGTAAACGATGGATGTGAATAGACCCGAGGGCCGTAGTGTTTACTAGTGGCTTCTCTCATGAAAGCAAGTAGACGGTGGGTGAACAAATTACTGTCGAGCAATTGATAGAACTGTGCAGAGTCGTGACGATATCTATGCCATGATTATTGCTATAGGCATCACGTCCGAAACAAGTAGACCAATACTTTCTGCATCTACTACTATTACTCCACACATCGACCGCTATCCAGCATGCATCTAGTGTATTAAGTCCATAAGAACAGAGTAACGCCTTAAGCAAGATGACATGATGTAGAGGGATAATCTCAAACCAATGATAAAAAACCCCATCTTTTTACCCTTGATGGCAACTGCTTGATGTGTGCCTTGCTGCCCCTACTGTCACTGGGAAAGGTCACCACATGGAAGAACCCAAAACCAAGCACTTCTCCCATTGCAAGAATCATAGATCTAGTTGGCCAAACAAAACCCAAGACTCGGAGAGACTTACAAGGATATCAAATCATGCATATAAGAAATCAGCAAAGACTCAAATATATATCACAGATAATCTGATCACAAGTCCACAATTCATCGGATCTCGACAAACACACCGCCAAAGAAGATTACATCGGATAGATCTCCATGAAGATCATGGAGAACTTTGTATTGAAGATCCAAGAGAGAGAAGAAGCCATCTAGCTACTAACTACGGACCCGTAGGTCTGAAGTGAACTACTCACGAGTCATTGGAGGGGCGATGACGATGATGAAGAAGGCCTCCACCTCCAAAGTCCCCTCCGGCAGGGTGCCGGGAAGGGTCTCCAGATGAGATCTCGCACAAACAGAAGCTTGCGGCGGCGAAAAAGTATTTTCGAGGCTCCCCTGATTTTTTGCGGAATATTTGGAAATATAGGCGCAAGATCTAGGTCAGGGGGCGGCGAGGGTGGCCACAAACTTGCCCACCGCCGCTACCCCCCTGGTGGCATGGTGGGACCTTGTGGGCTCCCTGGGGCCCACCTGGCTTGGCCCAAAGGCTCCTTGGTCTTCTTTCTTTCGGGAAAAAATCATTTCGGGGTTTTTATTCCGTTTGGACTCCGTTCCAAAATCAGATCTGAAAAGAGTCAAAAACACGGAAAAAACAGGAACTGGCACTTGGCACTGAATTAATAAGTTAGTCCCAAAAAGATACAAAATGGTACATAAAACATACAAAGAATGCAAGATAACAGCGTGAAACCATCAAAAATTATAGATACGTTTGAGACGTATCAACGGTCGACTTACAGCGGTTCTCGTTGTGTTTTAAAGAGTCCTTGTAGCTTGCTACGACTCGGGGACGCTTCGTATGTCGGGTGCACTGCCTTGCACTTGATGGCTACTGTAAGGATCGAGCCCGTGCGATCCTGACCACGAAAATATCGGACAAAATCTCTCTCATGAGTTTGTTCTGGTTAATTGCAAGCTGCATCCTTGTTTTTGTTGGAATATGGTAATTCAGTTGCTTCGATGTCAAGTGGTGATTTCAGATCTTTTCTAAGCAGTGTTCTCATATTCATATGAGAGTGCAAATCCTTTTGCTCAATCAAAGTGTCTTTTCAATTCTTGTCAACCGGAGTCATCGTATCAATTCCATTCAACCGGTGTGTTTCTCTCCAAGTGGATTCAATCCTCTCCAATTTGCAAGATCTTTCTCTCATTTTATTCTGGAGTTCATCTCATCTAGCCCAAGTTGTCTTTGTTTTTCCCCGCCCTCCCGCCCTTTTCTTCAGTGATTGGATTTCATCCAAGTGCATTTCATTCCAGTGATGCTTCCACTATCTCGTCTTCCTTTCGTAGCCGTTGATTCATTGTGAAGATTCTCAGGAGCTTCGTGTTCATCTTTATTCAATCTTGTCATCTTTCCCGGTGAATTCAATTTAATTATCCGTGTTCATTATATCCTGTTCATCCTTGTAATTCTTTCTATGTTGGAGATTCTTATCAGCCTTTCTTGTTGTCATTTCTCTCTATTCTATCTGGAGCGTTGATGTTATTCCAGAAGTTTCTTGTTCTCAATTCTTTAATTATTTCGAGGTGCTAACCTCATCTAGTTCTCTTCATACCGGTGCAATATCTCTCTTCTAAGTAATCCTTTCAACGGTGGTTTCTTTGAGTGGGCCCATAACCCACAGGTTCTTTCCGAGGATCTTATTTAGCTCGCGTAATCTTGTCCCAGAGATCTCTAATTCTTTTCAACTATGATGTAAGTTTGTATTTCATCAGTCTTATTCCTTCTTCGAGATCTATTTGAATTGTTTCTCGTCTTTGGATCAACCTTTAATTCTTCATTATTCTGGAGTGTCTCGGTTATTCTTGGTGGTGTTGTTCTCGTCATTTTCAAATTTGAAGACCGAAGGAGTATTTCTCTCAATCTTGGTTCATTCTCTTAGAAATTCATCATTTAAACTTTGTGGCATTATCTTGAATTGTTGTCAATCATGAGTATCCCTTTCTTGCTAGCCGGTGCATTTCTAAGTTGTTTTCATTCTCGATCCTCCGAAGGCCATCATTTTATAAGATTCTTCGTTCTCAGCTTTCAACTTTCATCCTCAATTGTTTTCTCTTTGTTCTATCTCAATTATTCTGGTGTCTTGTTTAATTTTTTCCCTCAGGTGGATCATGATCTCTTCATTTCATGTATCTCCATTAATTCTTGATATTTCCATTCAATTGTGAGTTCTTACCGGTGCTTCCTTCATTTATGCTTCTTGTGGTGCATATCTATCTCTCTCTTCAAGTTTCTTTCAAGAAGATTAAGTTGTATGCTAGATCCATTGCTTGTCATAAATTTAATTTGATGAAGGATGAGCATAACATAATTCTTATTCTTCTCCATAGTGGTTTCAATTCTTCTTCCGGAGCGGCTCATGATGTCAATCCATTCTCAAGTGTTCTTCAAGATTCTTGTTGGAGAACCTCAAGTATCCTTTCTCTTGCATTTCTATGTGCAATTGTTCTTCCTTTATCCTTTGAGGTGGTATTATAGCATTCTTGTTAGTGTAGGAGTTTCGAAGAGATTTCCTTTCAAGAATGAGATAATTAAACCCACCAATTCTATGTTCATGAGATATTTTCAACCATGATTTTTCTTCATTGAGCTATCTTGGTTTGGATTTCACCTAAAGCTTTTCCTATGGATTGTTGCTATTATGGTGCTTGTCTTTAATCTAAGTTCTCAATGCGTCCTCTTGGTGTAAAAGATTGTTCATATCTTGTTTCTCCCAATCAATCCTTGTTTCTGTTAGTGGCTGGTTGTCATTTCATTAGTTTGAAAGGTTTCAATAAGCCCACTACTATCTTGCTCTTTTCGTTGTCGTTTTTCCAACAACTCCGTTAAATTCTTCTTGCAAGGATGCTTGCCAAGTTCATTTGAGTTAGTAGTTGTCATTCTCTCTTCATTCTCTTCGTCTGTATGAGCTAGTTCCTATTCTATTGTTCCGGAGGCATTGTGATGTTGCTCTTTTGGGTCTATTATGTTGTTCTATCAAGATCATGGTGTTTCCTTGTTATATTTAGTTGTTTGTTATGTATATTGTCTACTTCTTCCATCTTATCGATTTTTTTGTCCCATTTTCCTACCGAAGTGCTGCCGAAATTTTCCGTGAATTCTTGCTTGTTTCTCATATCATTCCTCATCTCTTTCCTACCTTCAAGGATCGTTGGTTTCACTCGTTTGTCAAAGAAGCGACTAATTTTTACCTCTTGTTCTTTCTCATCCTCTCCCCCCTTTCATTCTTGGATCTTGGGGCGAGATCCTCTTGTAGTGTAGGAGAGTTGTGAAAGCCCGATGCCGACGTTCCAGAAGATTCCCCTTTTCTTTCCGTTTTCGTCGTGTGTCTATTTTCTTTTGTCGCGTCATCATCGCATCATCTGCATTGCATCGGCATCTCTGTTGCCGCCGGTTTTCAAAACTTGCATCCGTTGTTAGTTGCCGGTTCTCGTCGTTGTTCGTTCTGAGCCCGACCGCACACGCACGCGCCCGCGGCATCGTCAAAATCTTGTTTTTAAAAGTGTGCGTAAAACTTTCTCTGGTCGAGGTGAAACTTGGCATGCGGTCGTGATTAGTTATGGGTAGGCCGCGTGTCGAATTTCGTCGCGATCGGAGACCGTGTGGTACCCGAACGGTCGACCGTAGCGGCACCGTATTCGGTCTACCGTCGGACGGTTATCGGTGTTTCAAAAATCGTTGCCGCGCCACCCGTTCTCCCTCTCGTCTCCGGATATCCCCTCTACACGGCCTTGTAACCGTTCCCGCGTTCGGAATTACCCGAATCTGACCGCACGGTTGGATCCGGAACGCGATTCCGGTTAACCAAGCCCCCCATTTGTCTATATATACCCCTCCTATTTTTTAAGGCACCCAAACCCCCCTCTCTCCTCGAAATCCGTGCAACCCTCGAAACCCTAGCCGCCTCCCACCTGCTCCCTCCTCCCACCTCCAGCCGCCGGGCCTGCGGGGCCTGCGTTGGGCCCGCCCGAGCCCATTTGGAGCCCGAGGCCATTGGTCCCGATCCCCCATGCCGAGCTCCTCTCACATCCCTCCCATGGCGCCAACAGCCCCGCACCCTAGTCGATGCCTCGTCGGGCCCTCACCACGCCCCCCCGTCGAAGTTCGCTGGCCGCCACCGGAACCTCGCCGGACCACCAGGCCGAGCCCTGCGCCCCATGCTCCTTCTTCCTTCCCTCTCTTCTGTCTCTCACGTTTTCTCCCTCTCTCTGTCCCGCAGGGGAATCCATGGCCGCTGGCCCCAACCTGCGCGTCTCTGCCGGCGAGCCTCGTCCCGGGTCCGGTCCAGCCTGGATCCGGCTTTCCCCACCGCCGCGAAGGCCTCGCCTGGCGTGCCTGCTAGGACTCCTCCCCGTCCGCGTGCAGAGAGGCTGCAGCGCCGCCGGGCCTCGTGCCCTGCCGCTTGAGGACGCGTGAGCCTGCCGCACCGCCCAGGCCAGGCCGGCCTCCTCCGCCCCGAGCCGGGTCGCCTCGCCTCTCCCTTGGCCCGTTGACCTGCTTCAACCACCGGCCCAGCTCCTCCTCCCTCCAGGTCGGCCCTCTATGTTTTTTTGCCTAGGCGCTAGATAGTGATCCATGCTCGTTTCGGCCCGGTTAGTTGTTTAGGTGATTTTGGGAATTATATATATTCTAGAAATTAGACGTAATTTAATATGCCCGTAGTTTCTATTCCGTGTGACGGAACGAGGCGTGTAGCATATGGTTTTGGGGTAGTTTTGTGCATATAACACGATTTCACAACTTGCATATTTGTTTGACGTAGTTTGAGACGCCATATGCCTAGTTTTGTGTGCTGTCTCAATAGGTTTATGTCCCGTATTTATTTTTCGCGCGAGACCGGATAGCCCGAATGCCGTAGTAGAAATTTCCATGTTTTAGGAGCACCTTTGCCATATATTTTAGAGTAGTCGGTGGTATTTTTGCGTGTAGGGATTTGCCGCTAGTTTATTTTCTGTGCTTAGGTTATTATCTCACATTTACGTCTCGCATTATTTTTTTGTGCAACCCCACATATTTTATATGTTTTCGGGGTAGAAAAATCCATGGGATTTTTTTTTGTATTTGGTTTTAGCTTTTGAGCAAGTTAGTTCGCGTGATATTTTGCCATGTTGCTCTTTTGTCTTTTTCGTACGAATTATTCCGTGCTTCGTTTGAAGTAGTTGTCAACTAGAGAGTTGTTCTTGGGTGTTTACTCTAGCCCCTGGTATTTTGGTTGGAATAGATATGCATGTTTAGGTGTGGTTTGCTTGCTCTCAAGTTGCTAGAAATAGTGCTGATTTGGAGGTGCTGAAATATTTCTAAGTCTGGAATCTGTTATATTTTGTTGTTGTTTTGTTTTGCTTCTATCTTGTGATCTGTAGCTCTTTTGAGGTTGGTGCAATGAAGTTAGTTGTAGACTTTGTGATTCTCTAGCAAGATGTGAATTTTCATGCCATTTGAAGTCATGTAGCTTATGGTTTTGCTGCTGTCAATATGGCTTCAGATCGAGAACTGCAGTTTCATGAAGTGTAATTTTCACTAAGTCTGAAATAGTGTGTGAGATGCCATTTTGTGACTTCTTTTCCTAGTGTTCCAAGATGCCATGCTAGTTGTTAGTTGTTTGTTGGAGTGCTTCTTGCCCTCTATCGTCTCATGCCTTGCTTGAGCCTATTGAGATTTTGTACCCCGTAGTTGTGGGGCGTAGAAAATGCTATGTGGCTGATTTTGGTAGATTGTAGTGATTTCTTGTTTTGCTCGTAGTTGTTGAACCGTAGCTCCGATTTGACCGTGTCCTATATGAAACTTGCTTAGAATATCATGTAGTTTCATTTTCTCTTGTTGGTTGTGTGTTTTGAAGTGCTCGTGACCGTCGTTGTACACATATTGCATTCATGCCATCATATCTTGCGGTGTCCGTATCTTTTGAACCGTAGCTCCGTTGGAGATGATCTCTATGTGTAAATTGCTTGCCATGACGCGTAGAATCACGTGAAACTATTTGTTTTGCTGTTTAACAACTAATTAAATGTGTTAGTTCATATTTGGACAGAATTGTAAATTAACATGTGAGGTCGTTTCGGAGATGCTATATGTCATTTTCGACCTCATTTAAAATGCCTAGATAGGTAGATTAATTGCGCTTCACCTCTTGACATGTTTAATCACATTTAATATTGCCGAGTACCTAATCGGGATAGAACTAAATGACTCGTATGTGGAGTTTTGTAATATCCAACTCGTTGCATATTGAACTTCACTTAATGTGTAGTGTTTGATTGTCGTGAATTGTCATGCCGTGTCTTGCATGTGTTCAGCTGCTCATGCATCATATGTGTTGTGCATCGCGTGGTGAATTCCGTGTGTTGATTTGTGTTTCCGGTTTGCTTCGTCTCGACAGAGTTCCGCAGCGTGCCGGATTGTGAGGACCCATTCGACTACGTCGGTTCGTCTGCTTCACGGAGGCATTCTTCTTCCAAGCGGGATCTCAGGCAAGATGACCATTTCCCCAGATACCATTACTATCATTGTCATGCTAGTTTTATCGCTTCTATCGATTATGTCTCGTTGCCTACCACATGTTAAATGTCAGCCTCTCAACAATGCCATGAAAACCCTTCAACCTGTTTAACCTAGCAAACCACTGATTGGCTATGTTACCGCTTGCTTAACCCTGTGTTAGCGTTGCTAGTTGTAGGTGTAGTTGCTTCCATGTGTTAACATGGGTCCCTTGTCATATCATCCTATTAAATGCTATCTATTTTAATGCACCTATATACTTGGTAAAAGGTGGAAGGCTCGGCCTTTCTAGCCTGGTGTTTTGTTCCACCTTTGCCCCCTTAGTTTCGGCTACCGGTAAACGCTCCTAACACGATCAGGGTTGTTATGGGGACCCCCTTGGTAATTCATTTTAGATTAAAGCTGGTCTAGCAAGGCCCAACATTGGTACTACATTTTCCGAACATAATAATTTTGTTAAATTAAAATGCATAGGGAGTTAGCGCTACCCGAGGAGTAATTCTACATAATACAGGGGGCCAGTGTTGATGGTGCTGGTCCAAAACAGAGCACTGTGCGGGGCCAACCCAGGGAAATTTGGGTGATTTCTATCAGGCCTCCGTACGCGTAGCTTATCCGTCATGTCCTGAGAACGAGATACGCGGCTCCTATCGGGATCGTCGACACGCGGGTGGCCTTGCTGGATTAGTTTTACCTTTGACTAGATATCTTGTGCATCGGGATTCTAGTGATGCTTTGGGTAATCTCAGAGTTGACGTTTTCCACTAAGGAATCCGACGAGATCGCGAGTGTCGCGATCGAGAATTTCTATGCGGCTTGTGGTAATTTGTGATGGACTAGTTGGAGCACCCTTGCAGGGTTAAATCTTTCGGAAAGCCGCGCCCGCGGTTATGTGGCAACGTGGAAACTTTGTTTAACACTGGTTCTAGATAACTTGAAGTTAACTTAATTAAAATATGCCAATTGTGTGCGTAACCGTGACTGTCTCTTTCGTGAGTTCTTTCTCCGATCGAGGACACGGTGGGGTTATGTCTGACGTAGGTAGGTGTTCAGGATCATTCATTTGATCATCAGTAGTCACGTCCGTTATGCCTAGATCTTCCCCTCTTATTTCTTGTACTCGTAAGTTTAGCCACCAAATATATGCTTAGCTGCTGCTGCAACCTCACCACTTAACCATGTCTCACCTAATAAAGCTTTGCTAGTCTTGATACCTTTGAAAATGAGATTGCTGAGTCCCCTGTGGCTCACAGTTTACTACAACACCAGTTGCAGGTACTGTTAAAGGTTACTTGACGCGAGCGCGTTGATTGTTCATTTGGAGTTGCTTCTTCTCCTTCTTCTTCATCAATCTAGGATGGGCTACAGGCCGGCAGCCTGGGATAGTAAGGATGGACGTCGTTCTTCTTTTCTCGTTTGTTTTCGTCCGTAGTCGGACCCTGCTCTTCTTCATGATGATTATGTAATGTACTGATGTGACTCTGATGTAGCTTGTGTCGAGTGTAAGCCAATTATATATATATATAACTCTTCTTTTCAGTACATGTACTTGTAATGATACCCATTCTTGCGACACGACGAGATGCGCTTCTATCCCTGACGAGGCCTTCGTGTCAAATTAAGGATAGGGTCACATCTTGGACGTGACAGAGGACTCCCTAGTAGGACCTCCCATGTTGTACAACGCCTCGTAGGAGCTCCCTTGCTCTAATCTTCTATTCTTAAATAGCTAGAATTCACTATTTAATTTTCCTTTCCGTGTAATAATGCCACATCATCAAGTCATGTATGTAGTATGTAGTTGTAAGTTATTTTTATTTTTATTAATCTTTTCATGCAAAACATATTCTCATGCATGAATTTTTTCTAGGTAATTAAGCAAGATATTTTAATAATGGTTTTTTCATTATCATTAGGTTTCTAACATTTATTCATATATTTTTAACAAGTTTTTCGTACCAACGCGCGGGGCATCGTCTAGTTGTTTTTTGTTTTTTTAGACAAGCTCCCTTGCTTTAATGGACAGGCATGTGAATCCGAGGCTTTCTTTGGTCTGGGCTGGGAGCCTGGGAGACGGTCAATGGGCTAACATTTTGACGGTCCAATTAAGAAGCAGAGCATCGATGAGGTAGCCCATCATTCCACTCCTCACGCCCCAACCATTCCCCACCATCCGCGGCCTTCCCATGTCTTCCCTCGCCGCCGCCATCGCCGCCGCCGCCGCCACCGCCTCTACCTGGGCAACTAACCTCTCCCGCATCCTCTCCTCCTCCAAACCAACCCTAAAACCCAAGACCCAGCGCGCGCCGACGCCGACGCCGACGCCGAAACCGCCCGCCGCCGATGCCGCTTCCATCGCGGATCAGAAGCTCCCGAAGCCCCTCGGCCCGCAGCCCCTCGGCGTCAACCTCAAGGCCCTCATCAGGGAGCGGGACCCTGACAAGCTGGTCTCCAAGTTCGTCCAAGCTTCGTCCGCGTCGCCGGGCTTCCGCGACCGGCCCCGCGCCTACATGGTAGCGGTGAGCCGCCTCGCTTCCTTGGGCCGCCGGGACGGCATCGAGGCCATCATCGACGCGCAGAAGCCCTTCCTCGAGACCTCAACCGAGGGATTCGCCACGCGCCTCATCCGCCTCTACGGCGGTGCCTCCATGCCATCCCACGCTGCCGCAACCTTCCACCAGCTTCCCGCGCAGCACAAGTCCACGAGGACGTTCAACGCCGTCCTTGCCGCGTACTCCCAAGCCGGAGACCTTGACGCGCTCACTGCCGCATTCCAGGAGATCCCAGCCACCCACCCCTCCATTGTTCCCACCGTATACTCCTACAACGTGCTCATCCGCACCTTGTGCCACAAGTCGGACCTCTCAGCCGCTCTTGATGCCGTCCTCGTCATGGAGAAGCGCGGTGTTTCGCCTGACATTGTTACTTTCAACACGCTCTTGAACGGGTTTCTCAGCTGTGGCCGCAATGACGAAGCCGAGACAGTATGGGAGATGATCAAGGCGAGGAATTTGGAGCCAGACGCGAAATGCTACAATGCAAGGCTGCAGGGTTTGGTTGCGCAAGGGAGGGTTGATGATGCAGCTGCTGTGCTTGAGAGGTTGGAGAAGGACGGGCCGAAACCCAATATCGTATCCTACAATGAGTTGATTCGAGGATATTGCAAGGCAGGGAGGCTCCAGGAGGCCAAGAAGATGTATGATAATCTGATGAAGAATGAGTGTGTCCCGGATAAGGGGACATATGAGACTCTCTTGCCACATCTTCTGCAGGCTGGAGAGCTGGATTGTGCACTGAGGTACTGTTATCAAATCTTTGGTACTAAAAGGTGTTGTGGAGTCGAGTATGGTGTGCTGCAGGATGTTGTGAATGCATTGGTAGATGCATCGAGGCTGAAGGAGGCTACCAAGCTTGATGAGCTCAAGTGGAAGTACAGCTCGAGGATGCCACCTAGTGCTGAAATGATGAGGAAGAATCAATATCAGATGAAAAGGAGTGTGGAAGTGGAAGATGAGACTGAAAAATAAAATTCATAGGTCAGACTTTGACTGATGCAAGCCGAATTCCACCAGACCTGTTTTACTCTGTTTCTTCTGTTGGTATGATGGAACAAAAAATGCAAGTTTAAGTAGTCGTTAAACTAGTTTAATATGGTATTGGTTAATCTTGACCTGTGTTGTACTACTTTTAGAAGAGTGCAGCCCCCGGCTGGGCTCTGCCCGGCCATGGTGCTGCCCCCGCTGACTCCCTACGGACCTCCTCCAGTGAGGCAACGAGAGTGCAGCAGGTTTGTCAGTTGCAGAACTCATGCGCATTGTGGTTATGAAAAATAGTTGCCAATTTCATCACGGTGGTTGGGTCTTTTTGTGTTTGGGGAACTCTTGAATACCACTGCAGGTTCTATCAAATAAATGCACTTGGAAAATACCTGTGTTTTCCGGTGTCTATTGGTCTATTTAGTTCTCATTTCTACTTTTGTAATGTAGAAAATTGCTAAAATGTCTGATTTATTGCTCTTCTGTACTACTCCCTCCGTTCCAAAAATAAGTGACTCAACTTTGTACTAACTTAAGTTGAGTCACTTATTTTGGGACGGAGCGAGTACTACAAATGCTGCTGGTGACAAAGGCACCTGGGAAAGACTTATCGACGCTGATACATCTACAGTACTTGACCGAAATGATCCAAACTACGATAGTGATAAAGTAATACTTCATGGTCTTGACCTATATACTCCAGTCATCTTGTCATGCAATGCTGAACCGTTTGACACTTGTTTAGCAACATGGAGCTGGTAAATATACTCATATTCAGCTTCGTGTTGGGTGTTAGTTGTGATATCCATTTCTTCACATTGAAATTAATTTTGTTTTGCAATTTTTGTGTCCATAGAACTATAATCCATTCATCATTGCTGGTTCACCAGTCTAAAGGAAAGACTGACAGATGCCATTGGACAAAGGTGTAATCTTAGTGCATTTGAATATATAGAGTTGTGTCATTGTGTTTTAATCTTAGGTTCGTTCTCTCTTTCTGTATGAACTTGCTATATGTGTCAGGGTTAGTAACATGAAGTAATGACAGTAAGTTGTTCATAACTTCTTACTGACATTGTCGAAGTAAATAATTGGCACTGCAATCATAATGTCATGACACCGATTACTGTAACCAATATATAGAATATGATTTCTGCTACCAATCACTATTGTGTTTGTTGGAGCTCAACACCTGCAGGAACAACTTACAAACTTTTGGGACCTGATATGAAAATTAAAATTTTTAGGACCTATGATGCATTTCATTCCATTTATCCCCCTCATCTCATTCTCACCTTGCACTCGTACTGTGTGGCTCTTGATCAGGTAAGTGTGAGCACCTAGCTCAAACTATTCACAATGGGAAGTAACATAGAGTAGTAACATACATATGTTACTAGTCTAAGTTACTACATTCACAATGGGTAGTAACATAGGGGTTGTAACATTAAACCTTTCATTTATTAGTATATAGACTCATATTGACTTGGTATCCACTATGTTACTCCTAATATGAGTAAGAGCATCTTCAACAGTCTGTATGTTCAATTGTTGGTATAAGTGTCCATGTCAGCAGCCAACAACACATCATACAAGCTCTTCAATGGAATGTATGTTAACCGTATGTAAAATAACTAAGCGGGTCCACTAGATGTTGAAGAAATGACTATGTTTGTCTCGGAGCTTGTGCATGAACCGTTGCTTCAAGTTCATACGATTTCATTCTCTCTCTTCTTTAATTATGTGTCATGTCATCAAAATCGTCTATGTGGCAATTTTAGCAATGATGATCATACGACTATTGGAGATGCCACATCATATTTCTTAGTTGCCACATTAATTAGCTGCCACATCATATTTGTAGATGATCATGCTAAGTTACTCAATTTCTCCCTCTTCTCATTAATTAGTTGCCACATCATATTTTTTTGCTTAGGTGGCATCCATGTTACTACCTATGTTACTTCCATTATGTAACGACTAAGATGCGGTCCTTTCCGATTTAGGGAACGAGGCCCCAAAATAGAAAGAAACGCATCTAAGCGTTTCGCAAGCAAGATAACATAGCACATACATAATTAAAGAATGACAAATAGGGAATCGTTTGCCATCTCATAGATTATACCAGAGTTACATCTACACATTTATTCAGACTAGGTAGTTCCGCTACGGACTACATAACATGAGAAAAAGGCTATGCTATCCCACATGCTGCCCACGATCACGACCATGCCTCAGTCTTCTCGATAGTTCACGTACAAGCGGTCGTTCTCCTCATCATACTGTCACGCCAGCTGCGTGCCATCGGGATCACCTGTGTCGGGCGTACCTGTACCTGTTGGGGTGTTGAGGTAATCTGTGAGCCACACGGACTCAACAATCTATGACCTCGGTACCGAAACTAGTCATGTTATTAGGTGAGGAAGGTTCAGTGTTTAGGTTGTAGCATCCTAAGCATTTATGGTGGCTAACTTACGTAGAACAAGTTATTGATGTGGTGGTCTACGCTAGCGGTCGAACTCTAGCTGATCACTAAGTGATCCTGAACACCTACTTACGTCAAACATAACCCCACCGTGTTCCCGATCGAAGAGAGGTCTTCGAAGGGGACATTCACGGTTACACACACGGTTGTCAAATTTTATTAGATTAAGTTCAAGTTATCTATAACCAGATGTTAACAAATATTCCAAGTTGCCACATAACCGCGGGCACGACTTTCTGAAAGATTAAACCCTGCAGGGGTGCTCCAACTAGTCCATCACAAACGGTCACGGACCGCAAAGTAATCCTCTACCACGAAACTCGTGATCTCGTCGGATTCCTTAGAGGAAAACCTCCAACTCTGGGGAGAACCAAAGCTTCACCGGGATTCCTATACGCAAGATATATCGCTAAGGTAAGACAAGACTAGCAGGACCCCCCGTCGTGTCGACGACCCCGATAAGAGCCGCGTATCTCAGTCTCAGGACACGACGGATGAGCGACGCGTACAGTGGCCTGATAGAAATCTCTCAAGTTGCCCTGAGTTGGCCCCGCACGGTGCTCTAGTTTGGACCGACACTCATGAGCAGCACTGGCCCGGGTTGTTGATTAATTCCTCGGGGTAGCTATTCCCTATGCAGATTATTATTAAGTGATTAGCAGATTAAAACCAATGTTGGGTCCTGCCGGACAAGTCTTAACACTACACGATTTATCAAGGGGGGTCCCCATAACAACCCCGAACGTGTTAGGAGCGATCAGTTATGGAATTAAACACTGGTAGCCGGAAACTATGGCCTCAATAACGGAACAAAACACCCGACAAGAGGCTAGGCCTTCCATCATTTACCAAGTATATAGGTGCATTAATTAGATAACAGATTTGAACATAATGATATGTTATCATGAGACAATTGCACGTGCAACTAACAACGCTAACATTAGAAGCTGAGCAAGCCTACTTAGCCATTCAATATTAGCTAGGAGGGGAAAGTGATTGGGTTTCATGACAATATCAGGAGGCAATTATTTCAGTGGTAGGCAGCGAGCATAAGACGAAGGAAACGTGAATCTAGGCATAACAAAGCTAGAGACCGTATCAAGGTCATGTCCATCTTGCGTGTGATATCTTCAGCTTGGAACTGCTCTTGTTCGTCCTGCACGTACTCTCCCGAATCCACGTACTCGCTCTCCGATCCCGGTGCTACCCAATATAAAAATAACATCCAATGAACAACAACACAACATGATGCAACATGCACATGATGCATGAGAAGAGAATGATCATGCATCTCTATTCTAATCACTTGCATATGCATGAGAAGAAACTATAAACTTCTGGACAGAACTTCACCCTAAGCTATCTTGACATGCATGAAGATGACATGAACAGATGCATCACGCAAAAAACGATGCAAAAACATATAAAGAACGTTGAGAACTGAGCTACGGATCAACCGGAAACTACGAAACAACATATGGGGTTCTACGGGCCAAATCTACCACAAGCACTCTCCAATGGCATACTTCTGGTATTCCCAGGTTGCCAAATGATCAAACAAACAAACATGGATGGGGTGGTGCAAAGAAACTCACCTCACCACCAACTATGCACTCACAAGCATCAAAACTATACATTCTGTCCTAAACAGCAACATAGCAGTTTGAGAGCAACATGCAAAGCACCTACAGCCACCCAAATGTGCCAAATAAGATATGTGGCAAAAGCTATTCAAAATCTCTACAAGTATCAAAAAAAGATAGTACAGAGGAGTTACACACAGTAAGATCTAAGCTGCTAACTTGGACAAAAATATCAGTTTTCAGGGACTTAGTGAAATTCTCAGATTCTCACTAGCTGTTTATGCTTTGAAGCATTTTGACAGCACCCAAAATAATATCTACACGAAGTCAAATGGAATAAAAATTGACAGAGAGCTAGACAAGCACAAAATCTACAACTCACTAGTTGATTGCAAGGGCTGATTACCAACACATGAACTTTTGCAACCACAACTACAAGGGAAGAAAATAATAGCAGTTTCTCAGACTTAGTGAAAATCACATATTTTCACTAAGCTGATATTTTCAGCCACATGCCTACTTTGACAAAGCACAACTTGCACATATAAACTCCTAAGCATAAAATAAAACCATCATGCTGTAGAGGGGTTCACCCTCTACTGCCACAACAAGGAATCATCCTCTTGGGCTCATCACATCACATGGAACCAAGCTCTAAACATTGAACAAAACAGAAAAATGACATTTCCAGAAAGTGTTCCAAAGGGAAATCTGATTCCACCATTGGAGTCCTGGGATGATTCTACCCCAAAAACATATATAATACCTAGGTACTTGCATAGAACAAATGGGCACAAAGCTAAGATGAAAATCTACATGGAATCACATAGAGGTAAATAGTGCTATATCACATGTGTTGCACACTAGTTCATCACCTACACATGCACTTGCACACTCTCACAACTCCAATGATGACATGAGGGTTTAGACCTCATGTATGTGTGCCATATCACATCACCATTCACACACACACACATCAAGCACATACACATGCTCACTATCTAGCACAAGGTGAAAAACTACAAGATATAAGGTATGATCCTCTCAACTTGTTGCTCAAGCAAGATTTGGAGCACCTAGAATGAATTCAGCATCAAACAACACAAAAGAAATAAAAAAAGGGGGCAGTGGGGATTCAAACCCACAACCTGCTGGACTAACACACCTAAGCTAACCACTGCACTACTGGCCATTCACTCGACAGAACGAGGAGACGTACGTGGTAAGCTCTCCCGCTGCTGCTACTATGCCAAAAACAAAACACAAAAGGGTGCGCGCTGCGGGACTCGAACCCACAACCACCAGCTGCGCCAAAACCCCACCGACCACTCTGCTACGCGCTCGGATGTTAACATAGAGGGGGGGCTCTGCTCTTTTGAGCAACCCCCTCTGGATCTACTGCTACCCGATGGTGGCCGGAACAGGGGAGGCTCACCGTCGGAGATCCACATCGAACTGAGCTCGGGTTCATTGCCGGGAGGAAGAGGGAACACCCCCGGATCCATTTCAGCACTAAGCACTGCACGAGAAGCTCTGCAACTACTACTGCAACGTGCACGGCGGCGTCGGCGACAGAGAGAAGAGCGGCGGCGATGATACGCCCCCATCCGCGTGATCTAGCTACGGGGGAAGGGGAAGGTTGCTCGTCCTCACCCACTGGTCGAGGAAGCCGAGCGTGCTGGAGAGGAAGTAGGGGAAGTAGTGGAAGAAGCTGAGGTGGAGGAGATCGTCGGAGCGGAAGAGGAAGAAGGGACGACGTCGATGTCGTGGAAGCAGACCCGATCTGCACCTCCTAGCTGCGGGAGCGGACCCCCTTGAGGTCCCGCGTGCTCCTGGGCTGCTCGGAGAGGACGGAGACGCACGGCAACGACGGCGACGAGCTCCTCATGCATCGGCCATGGCGGAGGAGGAACTCGTCCCGCTACTGTCGATCTGGGGAGAGGGAGGAGGAAGAGGAAAGGAGTGGCGGCGGCTTGGAGGAACCCTAGGCCCTGCACGGACGCCAAGGGGGCTTTATAGGAGGAGGAGGAGGCGAGGGACACGCGGCCTCGACGTCCGTGAGCACGGCGTCGTGTCTGTCGCGCTGTCTCTGAAGAAAACTTACGGAAAGGCGAGAGGAGGGAGATGCCGTCTACAGGAGCACGCTGCGCGCGAGAGAGGTAAGTTGGGCCAGCGAGGGGAGGAGGCCCAGTCAGATGCCCTGGTAAGAAAAAGAAAAACCCACTCGGGTTTTTCTATTTAAAACAAATAGAGACAAAAACAATTACACAGGCAACACTGTTGATGCTAAAATAAAACAAAAATGCCCCTGGTCATAAGGGAATTATGACCTATTTAAATAAAATGAAAAAGGAATTTTTGGAGCTTTTAAATATTTACAAAACAGAATTAATTACACTATTTTTGTGAATATTTGCCCCTCTCAAACATGGATTCAAAACACTTTAAACCTAGCATCACATCCACCACAAATCACTTTGAAATATGAACATTTTTGAATCAAGGATGGGGCAAGTGAAACTTGAGCTTTGAGAAATAGAGGAGGAGGGGTTTTGAAACCTATTTGAATACTTGCATAGTTGCACCCCACTTTCGAATGCAACACTCCAACAACACATAGCACATCAACATCACCACCGCACCATGGAATCACAAAAACAACAAACACAAGGAAGGCATGGAATGAAATGGATGCATGCATGCAAAGGGAAACAAGGCATGAGCACATGAAATACCACATGGAATATAACTCTCATTCAATGGCATGGTGGACCCACATACAAGAAGGTTTCAAATATGGCAAGTTACACCCTGGGGCATTACACATTATGATTAGTCTCAGTGTGTGCGTGCGTGCATGCGTTGGTGGACCAAGGTACATGGTGATTCGCTCAGTTTCCTGTTACGTGTATGAGGCTGGTCATAGTGGAGGTATCATAACTAGTATCATATTCTTGTGACAAGCAAACATGCTGATGTGGTAAATAATTAAAGAAGAGAGAGGGTTAGAGTAACATAGGTAAATGTCTTATTCTGTTAAATGTTATGCTGTCATGTGTCATCCATGTCAATAAATAAGATCATATATGATATTTCCTCCGTCCCGCAATTCATGTCGTGGGCGTAGTACATTTTTTTTTTGCATTTTTGTCCTTCTACTTGCAAAGCGCTGGAAATAAAGCCCCGTCTCCTTCCTTCCTCCTCCTGCCGCCTGCGTTGCCATGGCCAGCCTCCGTAGCCAGCCGTCTCCAAGAGAAGTTCCTGCGTCGCGGACGAGTCCACCCACGAACAGGACCTCCGCTGCCCACCGAAAAGAGGATCCTCCGCCGCCCCGCTGGTCCGCTTCGCCCACGATTCCTCCGCTCACGGCGGCTAGCTGTCGGGCTGGTTACCATGCTAGTCTGCTTCAGCCCCGGCTGGTTGTGGTGGTGGTGGTGCGCGACGCCTTTGCTGGTGGGCGATGCCGACACCCTCCAATCCCTGCCCCCGCTCCCCGAGGCCTCCACCTCTGCCTTTGGTAGTCCGCCTCTCACCTACAACTGATACAGAGGAAAATTAATCCGTATCTCCCTTGCCGTGATCGTTTTGATCATCAGCAAAGCTCCAGTAGCAGCTCCCCTGTCGCGGTGGAGCTCTGCCCGTGCACATGACAAGGTTGTTGCTCCTCGGAACGAAGAAAAGGGTAAAATTCAGTTAAAATTTCAGGTTTCAGTTGATCTGTACTCCAAACTGTTTTTTTATGGTACCCTATACTGTTGTAGTTGGGAGCGAGCAGTATACAATCATCCACCGTTGATTTCGTGAGGGTAGTCTCGTCAGATTTCCGTTTTCCAGAATAACCCTAACCCATCAGCCAACAATCGGCAGTTTGGTCCTGGTTATGCTGTCGCCCTGTTTCAAGCCACCCACTCAACAACTAGTCGGCTCCGTCGTCGTCGAACTCGTCGCTACGTCGCAGCTCACCCTCGGCACTAGCCACCGCCCACATGCTTGACCTAGACCGTCAGACGTTAGTCGACCCTGCTGTCGTGTCCTCGAACCTCCAGCCGCGCCTCCAATCGCCCTCGGTCCACGACCATGGCTGAGTAAGGGCCACAGACTAAGAAGAGATGCAGCAGCGGCCATCGGCGGAGCCGAATTGGAGCCGGGAGGAGAGGACATCTCGTCGAGGAAGATGATGCAGGTTCACGGGCAGTCTACGATAATGGCCGGCGGCGTTAGCAGCATCGGTCCACTAGCATGGCCAATAATATGGAAGCGAAGAGGCGGCCACTGGAATCCTAGCCGGCGGAGCATGTTTAAGGCCGAGCAGAATAAGTGAAGTGAACGGGTTCGCTCGGTTGTGAGGTCGGCTGACTTTTTTCTCTTCCTAAATCACCCTCACGGCAAGTATACTGTTGCACCTGAAGCAGCCAGTGGTACCCATACCGCTGGCGATGATCCCAACCCAGTTGAGCAGTATGGACGGATTACCACCCTTAGATTTCGATAATAGACGGTCCAAATCTATTACGGGGTACAGTAAAAGAGCTCAATAAAATTTACTGTAAATTTTGAGCAACGTAGCATTGAGCCTGAACCTTTTTTTTTACAATACATGCAATGCAGTTTTGACAGTAAAAATGGGGTGCAATACAACATGATTAAACTTAAAGCCATCTTTTAACTGAAATTCATTGAACTGTTATTGAACTAAATCATGAACCCGAACATATGAATTTCATTTAATTATGTGTGTGCATGATTTAGTCAAGTTTAACACAATACAAGTTTGCCTTGACAATCTTCAATTTTAACACCACACAAGTTTGCTAAAAACTCAGTGTTAAGTGTTAACACAAGACTGGCATATGGAACAACGAATTTTGTTAACACAAAACTCGCGAAACTCACTGTTAAGTGTTAACACAAAACTCGCGAATGGAATCCCCTCATCCTTCTCTGCGGACAGGCGCACGACCCAGGCGACGACCGGTGTGAAGGCCCGCCATGCGGCGGCCCACGCGCACCTGAGGTCGCGCAGGCGCAGCGCGAGCCACTGTTGCCTGCCCCGCGTCTCCTCCGGTGGCGGGGTTGACCAGGAGGACATGTCGCCGTGCGCGAGCAGGAGCCGCAAATGGGGGGGAAGAAGAAACGATTTTTGGATTGAAAAAGGGGAGATTCAAGTGATAGGCAAGGGGGGCAGGGGAGCTACGCGAGGCAGAAGGGAGCGACGGAGAAGGCAGTTGCGGCTGCAGAGAAGAAGGACGCGCGAGAGAGCAGGGGAGGAGCGCGGCGAAGCTGAACAGGGGAGCTCCAGCGTCGATGCGCCTGTGTTACAATGGCCGGTTGTCGATTGGGGAAGACGAGGAGTGCGGGTTGTGTCGGGAGTTTGGGGAGGGGTTTCGTGAAAAAACGTCATTGCAACAAGAATTTTGGGACATAGATCGTACTAGTTTATAATACTATGCACTATGAAGATAGTATCATAGACATGATACTACTATATGATATTTTCACTATGAATAGCCTGAAGAGACTCCTAATCTGAATATGCATGTAATTGAAAGGCGTCTTCTAAACTATTATTAAGGCAGTAATAATCTGTTACTTCACATGCCACCAGATATATATAGTGTCATTTTTACAGTTTGGTAAGTTCTAGTTATTGGCTAGTAGTAACAAGTTTATTGGTATATCTTTCATTTAATAGGTATATGGCACATCACACTTGTCTCAATTCTTTGTACTACCCATTTATTCTTGTTTCAACGACCAAAATATGAAGTAGTAAAGTGAAATATGGATCGGTTAGGATCCCCATTGGGGAGCAATGTGGTACTAATTAGTTTTTTTGTGGTGGTAGTGGTGGGGGGGGGGGGGGGGGGCAAAATGTGGTATAGCTAACACCCTTTACTTATGAAGTGTTACACTTACATGGGTTAAATGTAAAACCAGCGGAAAAAAACAATGGACACGGACAGATCTGGTTCGTGGACCGAACAAACGTCCTTTCGTGATAATTGCAAGGTATGCATAAGCAGCACGTGTCCAGTGAAAACGATGCCAACGATCTCAATTCAAATGCTGCTGGAGCAAAATCTCATTTCCTAATGAGAATGTTTAGTACTACCTCCGTCACGTTTTAAAAGATATAATTAAATTTACGTGTATTTTCACAATATACAAGATTTAAGACGCATTGCATTTACTTCCAGTAGCTAATTAGTACTCTGTTATACTATTTCTATATGTATGCGTACTGTGAATGCTATTTTTCAACTCATCACATCCAATTAATAACCACCTAGGTTCTATAAAATTTTAATGCCCGTCTTCTAAACCGTTATGGAGGAAGTACTCCATCCGTCCAGGTGTATAGGACACCTAAGAGAATCCATGAATTCCAAATATATTAGTCGTCTTTTGTTAATTAGGACTAATTGCTTGGCTGCCATCCTCAATATACGAAGAGTTTTTTAGTTTTCTATTTTTCTCCTTCCACGTACAAACCAAACAGCCCGCTTCTATCATTTAAGTTTTGTTGCATGTGCATGCGTGATGAATTATAAGAATTGAAAACCAGCTAGCAAAAGTATTCGTGTGTTGTAACAGATAATAAACCTTCTATATGTTGAGGTATCGATGCTAGTTACATCGGAACTTAGTAGCAAATATGCCCGTGCATTGCAATGGGTAGTAAATATTTCTTACTGATGTTGGAGAACGTTGCATGAGAAACAAAAAATTTCTTACGCACACGAAGTTCTATCATGATGATGATCATCTACGAAAAGGAGATCGGCTCTACATACCCTTGTAGATCGCTAAGCGGGAAACGCGGTTGATGTTGGAATTATGCCCTAGAGGCAATAATAAATGTATAGTTATTATTATAATTCCTGTATCAAGATAATAGTTTATTATCCATGCTATAATTGTATTGAATGAAGACTCATTTACATGTGTGGATACATAGACAAAACACCGTCCCTAGCATGCCTCTAGTTGGCTAGCCAGTTGATCAATGATAGTCAGTGTCTTCTGATTATGAACAAGGTGTTGTTGCTTGATAACTGGATCACATCATTGGGAGAATCACGTGATGGACTAGACCCAAACTAATAGACATAGCATGTTGATCGTGTCATTTTGTTCTTACTGTTTTCTGCGTGTCAAGTATTTATTCCTATGACCATGAGCTCATATAACTCACTGACACCGGAGGAATACTTTGTGTGTATCAAACGTTGCAACGTAACTGGGTGACTATAAAGATGCTCTACAGGTATCTCCGAAGGTGTTAGTTGAGTTAGTATGGATCAAGACTGGGATTTGTCACTCCGTGTGACGGAGAGGTATCTCTGGGCCCACTCGGTAATACAACATCACACACAAGCCTTGCAAGCAATGTAACTTAGTGTAAGTTGCGGGATCTTGTATTACGGAACGAGTAAAGAGACTTGCCGGTAAACGAGATTGAAATAGGTATGCGGATACTGACGATCGAATCTCGGGCAAGTAACATACCGAAGGACAAAGGGAATGACATACGGGATTATACGAATCATTGGCACTGAGGTTCAAACGATAAGATCTTCGTAGAATATGTAGGATCCAATATGGGCATCCAGGTCCCGCTATTGGATATTGACCGAGGAGTCTCTCGGTTCATGTCTACATAGTTCTCGAACCCGCAGGGTCTGCACACTTAAGGTTCGACGTTGTTTTATGCGTATTTGAGTTATATGGTTGGTTACCGAATGTTGTTCGGAGTCCCGGATGAGATCACGGACGTCACGAGGGTTTCCGGAATGGTCCGGAAACGAAGATTGATATATAGGATGACCTCATTTGATTACCGGAAGGTTTTCGGAGTTACCGGGAATGTACCGGGAATGACGAATGGGTTCCGGGAGTTCACCGGAGGGGGGCAACCCACTCCGGGGAAGCCCATAGGTATTTGGGAGGGTCACACCAGCCCTTAGTGGGCTGGTGGGACAGCCCACCAATCCCCTATGCGCCAAGAGAGAAAATATCAAAGGAAAGAAAAAAAAAAAGGGAGAGGTGGGAAGGGGGAAGGACTCCCTCCCACCAAACCAAGTAGGACTCGGTTTGGGGGGGGGGAGAGTCCTCCCCCCTGGCTCGGCCGACCCCTTGGGGATCCCTTGGACCCCAAGGCAAGGTCCCCCTCCCTCCTCCTATATATATGGGGCTTTTAGGGCAGATTTGAGACGATTTTCTCACGGCTGCCCGACCACATACCTCCATAGTTTTTCCTCTAGATCGTGTTTCTGCGGAGCTCGGGCGGAGCCCTGCTGAGACAAGATCATCACCAACCTCCGGAGCGCCGTCACGCTGCCGGAGAACTCTTCTACCTCTCCGTCTCTCTTGCTGGATCAAGAAGGCCGAGATCATCGTCGAGCTGTACGTGTGCTGAACGCGGAGGTGCCGTCCGTTCGGTACTAGATCGTGGGACTGATCGCGGGATTGTTCGCGGGGCGGATCGAGGGACGTGAGGACGTTCCACTACATCAACCGCGATCTCTTATCGCTTCTGCTGTACGATCTACAAGGGTACGTAGATCACTCATCCCCTCTCGTAGATGACATCACCATGATAGGTCTTCGTGCGCGTAGGAAAATTTTTGTTTCGCATGCGACGTTCCCCAACAGTGGCATCATGAGCTAGGTTCATGCGTAGATGTCTTCTCGAGTAGAACACAAAAGGTTTTGTGGGTGGTGATGTGCGTTTTGCTGCCCTCCTTAGTCTTTTCTTGATTCCGCGGTATTGTTGGATTGAAGCGGCTTGGACCGACATTACTCGTACGCTTACGAGATACTGGTTTCATCGTTACGAGTAACCCCCTTTGCTCAAAGATGACTGGCAAGTGACGGTTTCTCCAACTTTAGTTGAATCGGATTTGACCGAGGAGGTCCTTGGATGAGGTTAAATAGCAACTCATATATCTCCGTTGTGGTGTTTGCGTAAGTAAGATGCGATCCTACTAGATACCCTTGGTCACCACGTAAAACTTGCAACAACAAAATTAGAGGACGTCTAACTTGTTTTTGCAGGGTATGATTGTGATGTGATATGGCCAACAATGTGATGTGATATATTGGATGTATGAGATGATCATGTTGTAATAGAAATATCGACTTGCATGTCGATGGTACGACAACCGGCAGGAGCCATAGGGTTGTCTTTATACTAACGTTTTGTGCTTGCAGATGCGTTTACTATTTTGCTAGGATGTAGCTTTAGTAGTAATAGCATAAGTAGCACGACAACCCCGATGGCAACACGTTGATGGATGATCATGGTGTGGCGCCGGTGACAAGAAGATCGTGCCGGTGCTTTGGTGATGGAGATCAAGAAGCACGTGATGATGGCCATATCATGTCACTTATGAATTGCATGTGATGTTAAACCTTTTATGCACCTTGTTTTGCTTAGAACGGCGGTAGCATTATGAGGTGATCTCTCACTAAAATTTCAAGACGAAATTGTGTTCTCCCCGACTGTGCACCGTTGCTACAGTTCATCGTTTCGAGACACCACGTGATGATCGGGTGTGATAGACTCAACGTTCACATACAACGGGTGCAAAACAGTTGCGCACGCGGAACACTCGGGTTAAGCTTGACGAGCCTAGCATGTGCAGACATGGCCTCGGAACACATGAGACCGAAAGGTCGATCATGAATCGTATAGTCGATATGATTAGCATAGGGATGCTTACCACTGAAACTATTCTCAACTCACGTGATGATCGGACTTGGGATAGTGTAAGTGGATCATGAACCACTCAAATGACTAGAGAGATGTACTTTTTGAGTGGGAGTTTAGCATATAATTTGATTAAGTTGAACTCTAATTATCTTGAACATAGTCTAAGTCCACTTTGAATATATTTGTGTTGTAGATCATGGCTCACGCAAGTGTCATCCTGAATTTTAATACGTTCCTAGAGAAAGCTAAGTTGAAAGATGATGGAAGCAACTTTGTAGACTGGGCTCGTAATCTTAAGCTGATCTTACAAGCTGGAAAGAAGGATTATGTCCTTAATGCTGCGCTAGGAGATGAACCACCCGCTATGGCTGATCAGGATGTTAAGAACGCTTGGTTAGCACGTAAGGAGGACTACTCAATAGTTCAATGTGCAGTCTTGTATGGCTTAGAACCGGGACTTCAACGTCGCTTTGAGCGTCATGGAGCATTTGAGATGTTCCAGGAGTTGAAGTTTATTTTCAGAAGAACGCCCGGATCGAGAGGTATGAGACCTCCGATAAATTCTATGCTTGCAAGATGGAGGAAAACTCGTCTGTCAGTGAACATATGCTCAAAATGTCTGGGGTACTCAAACCGTCTAGCTGAACTGGGGATTGAACTCCCGCAAGAAGCTATCACTGACAGAATCCTCCAATCACTGCCGCCAAGCTATAAAGGCTTTGTGTTGAACTACAACATGCAAGGGACGAACAAGTCTCCCGGCGAGTTGTTTGCGATGCTGAAAGTCGCAGAGTCTGAACTCCGTAAAGAGCATCAAGTGTTGATGGTGAGCAAGACCACTAGTTTCAAGAGAAACGGCAAAGGCAAGAAGGGCAATTCGAAGAAGAGCGGCAAGCCTGTTGCCAATCCGCCGAAGAAACCCAAGGCTGGACCTAAGCCTGAAACAGAGTGCTTCTATTGCAAGGGTATGGGTCACTGGAAGCGCAATTGCCCCAAGTATCTGGCAGATAAGAAGGCGGGCAAAGAAAAATCAGGTATATTTGATATACATGTTATTGATGTGTACTTAACCAGCTCTCGTAGTAGTGCCTGGGTATTCGATACCGGTTCTGTTGCTCACATTTGCAACTCGAAACAGGAACTGCGGAATAGACGAAGGCTGGCGAAAGACGAAGTGACGATGCGCGTAGGAAACGGTTCCAAGGTTGATGCAATCGCCGTCGGCACCGTGTCACTTCAACTACCATCGGGATTAGTGATGAACTTAAATCATTGTTATTTAGTGCCTGCGTTGAGCATGAACATTATATCTGGATCTTGTTTATTGCGAGACGGTTACTCTTTTAAGTCTGAGAATAATGGTTGTTCTATTTCTATGAGTAACATCTTTTATGGTCATGCACCAAATGTGAGAGGATTGTTCATATTGAATCTCGATAGCGATACGCATATACATAACATTGAGACCAAAAGAGTTAGAGTAAACAATGATAGCGCCATATTCTTGTGGCACTGCCGCTTAGGTCATATTGGTGTAAAGCGCATGAAGAAACTCCATGCCGATGGAATTTTGGAGTCACTTGACTTTGATTCACTTGACACGTGCGAACCATGCCTCATGGGCAAGATGACTAAAACTCCGTTCTCCGGAACAATGGAGCGTGCAAGTGACTTGTTGGAAATCATACATACCGATGTGTGTGGTCCGATGAGCGTGGAGGCACGCGGCGGATATCGTTATTTTCTCACCTTCACTGACGATTTAAGCAGATATGGTTATGTATACTTGATGAAACACAAGTCTGAAACATTTGAAAAGTTCAAGCAATTTCAGAGTGAAGTGGAAAATCATCGTAACAAGAAGATCAAGTTCCTACGGTCTGATCGTGGGGGTGAATATCTGAGTTTCGAGTTTGGTACTCACTTAAGACAATGTGGAATTGTTTCGCAGTTAACACCGCCTGGAACACCACAGCGTAATGGTGTGTCCGAACGTCGTAATCGTACTTTGTTAGAGATGGTGCGATCTATGATGTCTCTTACTGATTTGCCGTTATCATTTTGGGGCTATGCATTAGAAACAGCTGCATTCACTTTAAATAGGGCACCATCAAAATCCGTTGAGACGACACCATACGAACTGTGGTATGGCAAAAGACCAAAATTGTCGTTTCTTAAAGTTTGGGGATGTGATGCTTATGTCAAAAAGCTTCAGCCTGAAAAGCTGGAACCCAAAGCGGAAAAATGTGTCTTCATAGGTTACCCAAAAGAGACAGTTGGGTACACCTTCTATCTCAAATCCGAGGGCAAAGTGTTTGTTGCTAAGAACGGAACTTTTCTCGAGAAGGAGTTTCTCTCGAGAGAATTGAGTGGGAGGAAGATAGAACTTGACGAGGTTGTCGAACCTCTCATCCCTCTGGATGGTGGCGCAGGGCAAGGGGAAACCTCTATCATTGCGACGCCGGTTGAGGAGGAAGTTAATGATGATGATCATGAAACTCTAGTTCAAGTTTCTGTTGAACCACGCAGGTCGACGAGATCACGCGCTGCTCCAGAGTGGTACGGTAATCCCGTCTTATCAATCATGTTGTTAGACAACAATGAACCTGCAAATTATGAAGAAGCAATGGTGGGCCCAGATTCCAACAAATGGCTAGAAGCCATGAAATCCGAGATAGGATCCATGTATGAGAACAAAGTGTGGACTTTGGAGATACTGCCTGAGGGCCGCAAGGCTATTCAGAACAAATGGATCTTTAAGAAGAAGACGGACGCTGACGGTAATGTGACCGTTTATAAAGCTCGACTTGTGGCAAAGGGTTTTTCACAAGTTCCAGGAATTGACTACGATGAGACTTTCTCTCCCGTAGCGATGCTTAAGTCCGTCAGAATCATGTTAGCAATAGCTGCATTTTTCGATTATGAAATCTGGCAGATGGATGTCAAAACGGCGTTCCTTAACGGTTTCCTTAAGGAAGAGTTGTATATGATGCAACCCGAAGGTTTTGTCGATCCTAAAAATGCTGACAAGGTGTGCAAGCTCCAGCGATCCATTTATGGACTGGTGCAAGCATCTCGGAGTTGGAACAAACGCTTTGATGAGGTGATCAAAGCATTTGGGTTTATACAAGTGGTTGGAGAATCTTGTATTTACAAGAAAGTGAGTGGGAGCTCTGTGGCGTTTCTAATATTATATGTGGATGACATATTGCTGATTGGAAACAACGTAGAGCTTTTGGAGAGCATAAAAGGTTACTTGAATAAAAGTTTCTCTATGAAGGACCTAGGGGAAGCTGCTTACATTCTAGGCGTTAAGATCTATAGGGATAGATCAAAACGCCTGATAGGACTTTCACAAAGCACATACCTTGATAAAGTTTTGAAGAGGTTCAAAATGGAACAGTCCAAGAAAGGGTTCTTGCCAGTGTTACAAGGTACGAGATTGAGTAAGACTCAGTGGCCAACAACTGATGAAGATAGAGAGCATATGCGCTCCGTCCCCTATGCTTCAGCCATAGGCTCTATCATGTAAGCGATGATGTGCACTAGACCGGATGTTAGCCTGGCCATAAGTATGGCAGACAGGTTCCAGAGTAATCCAGGAGTGGATCACTGGACGGCGGTCAAGAATATCCTGAAGTACCTGAAAAGGACTAAGGAGATGTTTCTCGTGTATGGAGGTGACGAAGAGCTCACCGTAAAAGGTTACGTTGATGCAAGCTTTGACACAGATCCGGACGACTCTAAGTCACAAACCGGATACGTATTTATTCTTAATGGGGGTGCAGTAAGCTGGTGCAGTTCCAAGCAAAGCGTCGTAGCAGATTCTACATGTGAAGCGGAGTACATGGCTGCCTCGGAGGCGGCTAAGGAGGGTGTCTGGATGAAGCAGTTCATGACGGATCTTGGAGTGGTGCCAAGTGCACTGGATCCAATAACCTTGTTCTGTGACAATACTGGTGCCATTGCCTTAGCAAAGGAACCAAGGTTTCACAAGAAGACCAGACACATCAAACGACGCTTCAACCTCATCCGCGACTACGTCGAGGAGGAGGACGTAAATATATGCAAAGTGCACACGGATCTGAATGTGGCAGACCCGCTGACTAAACCTCTTCCACGGCCAAAGCATGATCGACACCAGAACTGTATGGGTGTTAGATTTATTACAATGTAATTCACATGGTGATGTGAGGGCTAGATTATTGATTCTAGTGCAAGTGGGAGACTGTTGGAATTATGCCCTAGAGGCAATAATAAATGTATAGTTATTATTATAATTCCTGTATCAAGATAATAGTTTATTATCCATGCTATAATTGTATTGAATGAAGACTCATTTACATGTGTGGATACATAGACAAAACACCGTCCCTAGCATGCCTCTAGTTGGCTAGCCAGTTGATCAATGATAGTCAGTGTCTTCTGATTATGAACAAGGTGTTGTTGCTTGGTAACTGGATCACG
This sequence comes from Hordeum vulgare subsp. vulgare, assembly GCF_904849725.1. Classification (NCBI taxonomy): domain Eukaryota; kingdom Viridiplantae; phylum Streptophyta; class Magnoliopsida; order Poales; family Poaceae; genus Hordeum; species Hordeum vulgare. The sequence continues at coordinate 50,924,650 of NC_058523.1, forward strand.
TCATTGGGAGAATCACGTGATGGACTAGACCCAAACTAATAGACGTAGCATGTTGATCGTGTCATTTTGTTGCTACTGTTTTCTGCGTGTCAAGTATTTATTCCTATGACCATGAGCTCATATAACTCACTGACACCGGAGGAATACTTTGTGTGTATCAAACGTCGCAACGTAACTGGGTGACTATAAAGATGCTCTACAGGTATCTCCGAAGGTGTTAGTTGAGTTAGTATGGATCAAGACTGGGATTTGTCACTCCGTGTGACGGAGAGGTATCTCTGGGCCCACTCGGTAATACAACATCACACACAAGCCTTGCAAGCAATGTAACTTAGTGTAAGTTGCGGGATCTTGTATTACGGAACGAGTAAAGAGACTTGCCGGTAAACGAGATTGAAATAGGTATGCGGACACTGACGATCGAATCTCGGGCAAGTAACATACCGAAGGACAAAGGGAATGACATACGGGATTATACGAATCCTTGGCACTGAGGTTCAAACGATAAGATCTTCGTAGAATATGTAGGATCCAATATGGGCATCCAGGTCCCGCTATTGGATATTGACCGAGGAGTCTCTCGGTTCATGTCTACATAGTTCTCGAACCCGCAGGGTCTGCACACTTAAGGTTCGACGTTGTTTTATGCGTATTTGAGTTATATGGTTGGTTACCGAATGTTGTTCGGAGTCCCGAATGAGATCACGGACGTCACGAGGGTTTCCGGAATGGTCCGTAAACGAAGATTGATATATAGGATGACCTCATTTGATTACCGGAAGGTTTTCGGAGTTACCGGGAATGTACCGGGAATGACGAATGGGTTCCGGGAGTTCACCGGAGGGGGGCAACCCACTCCGGGGAAGCCCATAGGTGTTTGGGGGGGGGTCACACCAGCCCTTAGTGGGCTGGTGGGACAGCCCACCAATCCCCTATGCGCCAAGAGAGAAAATATCAAAGGAAAGAAAAAAAAAGGGAGAGGTGGGAAGGGGGAAGGACTCCCTCCCACCAAACCAAGTAGGACTCGGTTTGGGGGGGGAGAGTCCTCCCCCCTGGCTCGGCCGACCCCTTGGGGATCCCTTGGACCCCAAGGCAAGGTCCCCCTCCCTCCTCCTATATATATGGGGCTTTTAGGGCAGATTTGAGACGATTTTCTCACGGCTGCCCGACCACATACCTCCATAGTTTTTCCTCTAGATCGTGTTTCTGCGGAGCTCGGGCGGAGCCCTGCTGAGACAAGATCATCACCAACCTCCGGAGCGCCGTCACGCTGCCGGAGAACTCTTCTACCTCTCCGTCTCTCTTGCTGGATCAAGAAGGCCGAGATCATCGTCGAGCTGTACATGTGCTGAACGCGGAGGTGCCGTCCGTTCGGTACTAGATCGTGGGACTGATCGCGGGATTGTTCGCGGGGCGGATCGAGGGACGTGAGGACGTTCCACTACATCAACCGCGATCTCTTATCGCTTCTGCTGTACGATCTACAAGGGTACGTAGATCACTCATCCCCTCTCGTAGATGACATCACCATGATAGGTCTTCGTGCGCGTAGGAAAATTTTTGTTTCCCATGCGACGTTCCCCAACAGTTGATGTAGTGGAACGTCTTCGCGATCCAAATCGGAGTCGTCCCACGATCCGTCCCGATTTAATTTCGAACAGACGGTACCTCCGCGTTCAGCACACGTACAGCTCGACGACGATCTCCACCTTCTTGATCCAGCAAGAGAGACGGGGAAGTAGATGAGTTCTCCGGCAGCGTGACGGCGCGCCGGTGGTGGTGATGATCTATTATTCCTGCAGGGCTTCGCCTAAGCACTGCAGAAATCCGATCTAGAGGAAGAACTACGAAGTAGAGGTTTAGGGTTGCACGTGACAAAGTTGTGTCTCAAAAACTCTAAAACCTCTATATATATAGGAGGAGGGGAGGGCCTAGGCTAGGAATGAATACTTGACATGCAGAAAACAATAGCAACAAAATGACACGATCACATGCTACATTTATAATTTGGGTCTTGTCCATCACATCATTCTCCCAATGACGTGATCCCGTCATCAAGTGACAACACTTGTCTATGATTAGGAAACCTTAACCATTCTTGATCAACAAGCTAGTCAACTAGAGGCTTACTAGGGACATAGTTTTGTCTATATATCCACACATACATTTATGTTTCCACTCAATACAATTATAGCATGGATAATAAACGATTATCTTGAAACATGAAATATAATAATTACTATTTTATTATTGCGTGTAGGGCATATTTCCAACAACTGAGACACTATCATTTTGATCCAATTTTGATTCTGACTCGTCATATTGATGTTGTGAACCAAGACCACATTCAGGCATCATCGACGTGGTGTCGTTCGACACTGAGGAGGCAGCGTTTACAAATTAGGTATATTCCAAAAAGCCTATATGTATAGCCATCACATGCAATATATGAAAAATATATTAAGATTGCACTTATTAATTCAAGTGTTATCCTAAAAACATAAACTATCAACATTCATTATTATCATATGAATAGTTCTATTTTTTTAAATAAACTTTCATGTACTTTGATGTTCATCAATTTTATAAGTGCATGTACATCCTATAAATATTGTTTGTGTATTTACTAAAAAAGTGTAGTCCATTGGTAAGAATGCGCGTGGCTTCTGCCAAGAAAAGACACGTACGTAAGGTGTTAGATGATGAAATATGTATAAAGAGATAACTTAGATTATAACATTTCCCAAATATTGACACTTAAGTTTACATGTTACAATACAGATCGTGGGTATGAAATAAAAACAAATACTAATTTACATTATACCCTATATAGTATTTTAAAAATATTAGATAACAATATATTCAAACTCTACACATTCTAATCAAATTTGATATATAACATGTTTAAATTGGATTTATGGTTTAAAAAAATTGTTATTTAAAAATACATATTTATTCTGAATAGACTTCGGGGTTATTAAAATTATTTGACATGTAAAATAGTAACATATTTAAACTTTACACATTTTTCTAATCAAATTTCATATATAACATGTTTAAATTAGATTTACGGTTTAAAAGATATTGTTATTTGAAAATACATATTTATTTTGAATTCATTCCGGGGTTATTAACACATATGTCAGGGGGGTTTACGCAAAAATTTTAAAAACGATTCGCTGTGACTAAAGTATGGACTGTGGGTTATTTAGCGTAAATGTCGGGGGGTTTTGTGTAAAATAAAAAAACGGTTCGGGCTCACTTAAAGACGGACTGCGGGTTGATTTTGGAAAACTAAGGGATGTTTTTTTTGCAAAATGACCCACGACGGACGACAGAAACAGTAACTACTTTATTATTAGGGAAATATATAGTAGCCAATACATGGCTAGTACGACCACATGAGTTAATGTGTGATTAACTAGATGGGGAGAAAACAATATTTATTGGATTCCTTTTGTCCAATCAACGTTTGCCTAAATTATGCTGCAAATTTTTAGTATTATAAATTCTTACCAACCAATCACTTGAGTAAAAACAAACAAAGCCTTACCAACCCACTAATACCAAGTTCATCAAATAATATTGATTGACAACTGGTGCTTAATGTTAGGCCCTGTTTGTTTATGAAGTTTCAGGACTTTTTTTAGTCCTAACTAAAAAGTCCCTAGTTCCTACCCGTTTGTTTTCATGAACTAAACAAGGACTAGAGGTCATCAAATAACATGTAAAAAGACCATGTTACCCTTAATAAATATACTATAAATTATTAAATAACATGCTAAAAGTAGGGACACTGTTGGAAAAAGTGCCAAAAAGACCCTTCCATAGGGACTTCTTCCTTTAGTATCAAATACCCCTTTTAGTCCCTAAAAATCCTTCCTGTTTGTTTTACATAGGACTAAAAAGGGAATTTTTAATCCCTACACCAAAAAGTCCATGGAAACAAACACCCCCTTACACTTTGCTGGAGAACGCTTCACACCTTGCTCCATAATAAAGCCAAATACCATACACAACACGCACACTGAAATGGAGGTGCACAAAAGGAAACATAGGGAAGAAAGAGAAGACATAAAAAGTCTGTTGAGGCAACAACAACATAAGCCCATAAAATAAGGCTCTTTTTATGGTACCCTATACTGCTATGAGTAAGGGGAGAAGTATAACAAAATCGTTGTGGCTGCCGCCATGCCGAGTTCGACCTACTGATGTGTTCCTGTGCCCTGGATGCTCTCTCCATCCCCGCTTCCCGCCACCGCATAGGTCACACATTCGTCGATCATGGCGTCACATCCACAAAGATGACCGGTAGAGGGAAGACACTCAGGCCCTGTTTGTTTGAGAAGTCCTGGGACTTTTTTTAGTCCCAACTTAAAAGTCCCTAGTCCCTACCCGTTTGTTTCCAGGGACTAAATAGGGACTAGAGGTCATTAAATGACATGTAAAAAGACCATGTTATCCTTAGTAATGTAGTAGTAGTTATTAAATTACATGCTAAAAGTAGGGGCATTGTTGGAAAAGGTGTCAAAAAGTCCCAAAAAGTCCCTCACATAGGTACTTCTCCAAATAGTCCCAAACACCCCACTTTAGTCCCTAAAAGTCCCTCCTATTTGTTTCACATGGGACTTTTTAGGACTTTTTTTAATCCCTACATCAAAAAGTCCCTCGAAACAAACACCACCTCAGGTGGCCACCGGAACCTAGCCGACGAGCACTGGTTGCGCAGGAGATGGAAGAGATTGAATGAGCTGGGTAGGTTGACCGACCGGATAAATTTCTTTTCCCTAAAATGTCCTCACAACACATGCACTGTCGCACAATAAACGGCCAGTGCCAGCGCTACTTGTGGTGATGTTGTTGGGCAAACTACATCGGTTTAGATCAGTCTGCACCCTTAAATTTCACTAATGAATGGCGTGTATTCATCACAAGGTACCATAAAAGAGCTCTAAAATAAAAGCTCAAGGGAGATAAGTTATCATCATAAGACGTGCCGCAAGCTCTAGACCAGTGCCTCCCGGCTGCCATCCGCACCGCATCCTCCGCAGCGAGAGGCACATTAATTTTTTTGACACGTTAATATACCCTTGAGAGTATTCATGTCCTTTCTAGAGTACAGTACTAATAACTCAAACAACACCTTTGAGGCCATGCATTGAAGTCGATGTACATTTGTACTCTTGAATGTTGAAATAGAAACTAAAACAACGAAAAAAAAAGCTTACGCACACAATGTCGGTGTGCAGCGGACATGGGCAGACTTGCCGCATGTAACCATCACAATTTATAAGTTGTTGACTGCTTTTTTTAATGGCGAACCACCCATGCAACGCACCCTAACCGAATAATTTAAAAATTATTTTTTATATTAAAATTTTAGTATATATATATATGTGGCGCTATTCGCCATCCTGGATGAGGAATAGTTATTCTTCACCCCACCCCATCTCCCACGGTCAAAAGGTAAGAAAAGAAAACTAAGTGAGGTAAGATTACAACATGATAAAAAGAAAAGGTAAGATTACGGCCTTAAAAAAAGAAAATCCTCTCTTACGTGAAGAAAATGACAGCCATAAAATTACCTCATGCATGTGAAAAAATTACGTCCTGACGAGGATGAGGAATAACTTATTCCTCACCCTGGGTGTTTAATAGAGTATATAATACATCCTATCATCCAGGGGTAGTTACCCCACGTGTTCCATATACTACCACGCGGGAGCATAAAAATACATCCTACCCAGGGGTAGTTACCCCACGTGTTCCATATACTACCACGCGGGAGTATATATACTAATTTATCATTCCTATTATGTTCATATACTATATATAAGATTTTTTAAAGTGAGTTACATGAAAAAAATTACAAGTTGATCCATAGTTTTTATTATATTTGTGAAATACGCATATATTTATATGTAAAAAAGAGCATACACGAAATATGATACATACTACCAAACAAATAGTATATATACTACCTAAACATGATTATATACTACATACTACCCATACATACTCTCCGATTTGATAGATACTACATACAACATACAAAACACAAGTGGTGGTAACTACCACCGGTGATAGATAAAATTTGTCATATATATATATATATATATATTGAAACACACACACTATACACATTACTTGCACTTCATTGAAAAATTGAAAACAAATGTATTCAATGGAATAATGAAAAAAATGTTTGGAGTAACATAAGACAAGGAGAAATATTGGGCTCACTTGAAGGTTGCAGCAAGCTGGAATGAATCCTAACTTCTTCACTTGATGCATCGTATCTAGCTTCGATGTCTGAAAAAAGGCTTAAAATACAGATAATCTGGCATTAGAACAGGACACAACCTGGTATTTCAAAGGAAATATATACAACCTGAGATCTTTTGGCACTTGCATATAAAGGTTGAGGTATCACCTGCAAAAACTCCAAAAAATCAAACAGAAATCCGTTGTGAGTAACTGCAAATCACAAAAAAAATCAACAGTCCCAACATATATAACCAGTGAACGAAAACGGTAGTGTAAAATCAAAATAATAGGTAGGTCCTTTGCTGAGCACAAATCATAATAATCGGTTGACGTGAAATTAAAGCTTCTAGAGCTACCTCACAGGTGAAGAATTGTGGCTTATTAATGGGGTATGCCGGTCTTGTGACATCCTCAACTTTTGCTATAGTGAGCATTGTAATTAAGCTACAGTGATGACCATGATCAACAACTAATCATTTTGCTAAATTGGATATGGTCAAGTTGAAATTCATATCTCTTTTCAAATTCCACGTAAAATGACTCTGAATTATATGGAAATAAAATAATTCCCCAAACAGCATCGGAAAAATGTTGCACAATTGTGGAATAATCCAAAACAATTATTATTAAGGAAAACAACATCACCCTCGATGTTGGTGTGGACCCCACCATCAAAACAGAGTCATTTTTTGCATTTAAAAGTGCTCTTAAATTCCGTGGAAAAATCCAAACATATTCCAATGGGCCCAATTATTTTTGTGGTCATTCAAAATACTGTAAGATATGTGTTGGACCATGTCACACATTTTTGCTATAGGGAATAGTTGCTGGAATTAAAGAAAGCAGAAAATAGTAGTATAGATATAGAAAAATAGGCATACCTTGCTTTCCTTTCCTTCTCCGTCCTTCTATTCTGCAAGTACTATCCCACAAATGAGCTTCATACTTCCCACTCCATCTATGCCTGCACAATTGATGAAGTCTGATAAGCAGCTCTATCAAGCATTTATTTAGTTAATATAATGAAACACATTGTTCTGTTTCTTTCCTCTCATCAAAACTAAGCCTACCTGATCATGCCATGGTAACAAGACGACTAGGAGCTAGGTGCTCGCACCGCAGTAATTGCAGAAGTAGAACCGACGGCACCCTTCTCCTCTCTATATTCCGCAACCGTTACACGATTAATATAATCAACAATTTCCTCAGGCCCATCCTTTTTGACAACGCTGAGAACTTGAACTCCCTTATAATTATCGCCACTATCCGCACACCCCTCATTTTCTAGCACACTTACCAAAGCATCCTTCTCCCCAGCATGGTTCTCGTTGTTCAAAGGGTCAATCGAGTCGCTCTTCATGTTTGCATGTGCCTGAATTTTGCCTTCAACTTCCTCATTCTTCGGGAGCTTCTTCTTATCAGTGCCACTGGACTCAGCATCGTTGGCGCCTGACTCCATTGCACCGTGCAAGAAATCAATCTCCACAGGAGCAGGGGCCATTGTAGGCAAGGAATTCAGATTGATAGAAGGGCTCGTCTTGATCTTCCGGCCATCGCCCGATTCCCCAACAACTTTCTCCTTCACAAAACCGTCCATTTGCTGACCCTGACTAACTTCCTCCCCAGATTTCATCATCTATCACGAACCTAACCTGCCTAGCAGCCGTCCTATTCATGAACTATCTGAAAGAGGGGACAAAGACAGAGCATCCCAAACAAGAAAAAAGAATCAAACGGTTAGATCCCAACCAGGCAATCATTCTCTTTGGAAGTATCGGCGGCGGGAAGGAGGGCGGCGGTGGTGCGACGCGGGGATGTCCGTGGCGGGTCTCGGGGGCGGGAGATGAGGGCCGCGGTGGCGCGGCGCATAGCTGGCGGTAGCGGGGCTCAGCGAAGGGAGAGGAGGGCCACGGTGGCGGGGCGCGTGGCCGGCGGTGGCAGGGCGAGGGGCCGACGGAGAGCGCGAGGGGGCGAGGGGCCGATTGGGGGCGGGAGATGAGGGTCGCGGTGGCACGGCGCGCGGCCGGCGGTAGCGGGGCTCAGCGACCGGAGAGGAGGGCCACAATGGCGGGGCGCGTGGCCGGTGATGGCAGGGCGAGGGGCCGATGGCGAGCGCGAGGAGGCGAGGGGCCGATCGGGGGCGGGAGATGAGGGCCGCGGTGGCGCGGCGCGCGGCTGGCGGTAGCGGGGCTCGACGGCGAGAGAGGAGGGCCACGGTGGCGGGGCGCGTGGCCGGCGGTGGCGCGGTGCGGGGCCAAGGGCGAGCACGAGGGGGCGAGGGGCCGATCGGGTGAGAGGGGATCTGTGCGAGCGGTTTCAGCGGGGTGTTTTCACAGTGAGCTATTAACGCTGTCTATTGGAGGTGGAGCACGGTCACTCGTAGGAATTTTCTAAGTGCACACATAGATGTATTAGGTAAATGCTGGCTGTTGGATTAGGATTTGTGAGACTAATTGTGTGGTGGTGATTGCTTCGTGTATTTTGTTGTACTAATTGCTGGGTGCACGTAAGAAAGATCTCGTTTGATTGTTTAATAGTAGTATAGATGGGCGAAACGTAGCCCAGTGCAGGGACGCGCGAGACTGTCGGTCGGTCTTGGCCCGTTGTGGAGGAAAATCGCAAGATAGGCTTTGCCGAGCAATCAATCCACACCAAGAACGAAAGAAGAGCTGGTGTCCACTGATAATCTATACCTAATAATAAAGAGACTATTACTTCTGGCGAAAAACCCACCACAACATTTTTATAAAAAAGCCCCTGTAATTTTTGTTATTCAACCCACGCTCCATCATTTATCTGCAACGCAAAAGGAAAAAACGATTCGCTGCAAAAATTATACCCGTACGCATCGCCTCCTCCCGTCGACCGTGGGCCACCCTGGCCTGTGCCAAGGCCGCCGCCACACCACTCGCCGCCACGGCCGACCTCAACCGCCACCGTTGTCGATCTCAACCCACCCGCCTCCGCGGCCGTACCTCTCCCCGCTCACTGCCCCCGTTGCGGCGCTCGAGCGCATCGCGTCGATCCTGGTCCACCCTGCATGTGCCCAGGCCGCTGCCACACCACTCGCCGCCGCGGCCGATCTCAACAACCACTGTTGTCGATCTCAACCCATCCGCCTCCGGGGCTGTACCTCTGCCCGCTTGCTTCCCCCGTTTCCGCGCTCGAGCACAGCTTCTGGATCAAATCAACGCGACAGCTACAGTGACAGGGGATGATGCGTCTGCTCGATGTAGAACGGCGGCGGCGCGGCGGAGCGAAGTACTTGCATGTGGAGGCGGGCCTCCATGGCTCACACGGGGAACTCCGGGGTTATGGCGCGGCAACGGCGACTCCTTATGGCCAGATAGAGGCGCCTAACCCTTGCTCCCCTCATCGTATCCCCTCCTCCGGCAGGAACTCATCATCTGGTGAGATTCCCTCCCCATGCCTCCAACCGTGTGCCAAGCACCGGCAAGAAATTTTGTTTTGTGGGAATTTGTTTGCTGATGAATGAATGTATTGAATGTAAGATTGTATTGTTGTAGAGACAGAGAATGGAACACCACCTTTAGTTTGTCATATGATCCCACATTCTCTATCCTATGAGTGAAATAAGATAACAGTCCATTGATCAATTCACATAGCCTCTTTGTTTTGCTTTGCTTGTCCCGCTCAATTTCTCATGATGGTGAAATTAACAATGGATGGGTTGATTTCTCAACAAATTAGGATATGACTGACTACATTAGTTAGTTAGCTTATTATTTTAATAAATCAAAATGATTATAAAAATATTAAAAGCGTGTGGTATTTTTTCTCCCGTTGCAACGCACCGGCCCTTTTGCTAGTGATGCCAATGGTCCCAAGTCAGATAGCTACTAGAGCAAAATCTCATTTATTTTAGAAAAAAGTCCATTTAAAACCCCAAACTCGCACAGGTTTGCCGAAATGAACCTTCAAGTTAAAATCCCGTCTATTGAATCCAGTGCCGGTCTGAGTTAAACCCTGAAATTGTTTGGCAAACGAGGATTATCGCCGTATGGTCGGGATTGATGCTACTCCTCGTTGGGCCGACCTATTTTAGATTTTTTCCTTTTTTAAATTGCAAAAACAAGCACGGAGGGGCCTTCGTTTTCCTGTTGTGTTCACTTGCTCCCTTCTCCTCCTTTTCTTTTTTCCTTTTATTTTCCTTTTTTATTTTATTTTTCTTTTTCTTTTTTTCTTTTACATTTTTTCTTAAGTTCGTGGCCATCTTATTAGGAAATAGAAAACAAAAAAAAGTTGTGAACCAGATTTTCAAAAGGAAAAAGGGTCATGACTTTTCAAATATGTTCACGTACTCCAAAATATGTTCATATTTTCTAATTTTGTTTGGAACTTTGGAAAGTTTTTGTTTTAAAAAATTGGTCACAGATTAAAAAAATGTTTGTGATTTCAAAATTTGTTCAACTTTTCAAAAATGTGTGGAGTAAAAAAATTGGAATTCCAAAAACATTTTGGTTTTCAGAAAAATATTAGGCATTTAACTGTTTTCTTATTTTTTTAAGAAACGTATAAAATTTTGTAAAGATTGTTTTGGATGTGCTTCTTCGGTGGGATTCAAAAAAAAAATTGTGCTTTCTTTATAGTACCGATAGCGATTAGCTCCCGTGGCAAGTGGCACATATTCACGAACTAAAAGTCATGAGTTCGATAACTGACTATGCCTCACATGTTTCTTATATTTTTTACGTCACACTCTCGTTTTGCGTTAGTGGGCCAACCGAGGGTCTGTATGTTCATCCCGTGCCCTGTCCTTTGTGTTCGATAGGTGCTTCCTTTAATAAAAAAAGATTTCCTAACAGAAAATAATACAAATGGGCTGGCCCATCGTGGAGGACAGATGTGTTGGGGAACGTTGCATGGGAAACACAAATTTTCCTACGCACACGAAAGACCTATCATGGTGATGATCATCTACGAGAGGGGAGATCAGATCCACATACCCTTGTAGATCGCTAAGCGGGAAGCGTTAAGAAACACGGTTGATGTAGTCGAATGTCTTCGCGATCCGATCACGATCCGTCCCACGAACTCTGTCCCGATCTAGTATCGAACGGACGACACCTCCACGTTCAGCACACACACAACTCGATGATGATCTACGCCTTCTTGATCCAGCAAGAGAGACGAAGAGGTAGCTGAATTCTCCGGCAACACGATGGTATGGCGGTGATGGTGGTGGAGCTACTCCGTCAGGGCTTCGCTGTGCCGTACTGAACCAGCTATGGGGTGTCATGAAGTAGTGGAGGGAGAGAGGGTTGCACAAAGGCTTGGGGAGCAAAAAGCCTCTCAAACCTCCACTATATATAGGAGGAATAAGAGGGAGGGTGGCTTGCCTGCTACTCCAAGTAGGAGGATTTGACCGAGCCAAGCTCCTCCAATTCGGTTTGGTGGAGGACTCTTTCCCATCTTGTCCACCTCCTTCCTTTTCTTTTTGTTCTTTTTCCTTTATTTTGCTTTCAGCCGAAATAGGCTTATTGGGTTGGCCTCACAAGCCCACTAAGGGATGGTGCGCCACCCATGGGCCTATTAGGTCCTCTCCCCGATGGGTGGTCCCTCCCGGTAAAACCCCGGAACCCATTCATCACTCCACGTATTTTACCGGTAATGACCGAAATCTTTCCGGAAGCCAAATGCAACAATCCTATATATCAATCTTCGTTTCCACACCATTCCAGAGACCCTCTTAATGTCCGGGATCTCATCCGGGACTCCAAAAAACATTCGGTTACCAACATCAATAATTCAACTATACCGAAACGTTACCGAACCTTAAGTGGGCAGACCCTGCGGGTTCGAGAACTATGTAGACATGATCGAGACACTCTCCGGTCAATATCCAACAACGGGACCTGGATGCCCATATTGGATCCTACATATTATATGAAGATCTTATTGGTTGAACCTCTATGTCAAGGATTCATTTAATCCCGTATATCATTCCCTTTGTCCTTCGGTATGTTACTTGCCCGAGATACGATCGTCGGTATCCTCATACCTATTTCAATATTGTTACCGGCAAGTTCTTTACTCGTTTCGTAATACAAGATCCCGTGGCTAACTCTTTAGTCACATTGCTTGCAAGGCTTGTTTGTGATGTTGTATTACCGAGTGGGCCCCGAGATACCTCTCCGTCACACGGAGTGACAAATCCGAGTCTTGATCGATGCTAACTCAACGGACACATTTGGAGATACTTGTAGAGTACTCATACGTCCCAAACGAATTTATAATTTTTGCTTGTTCCATGATCTTTTGGGTGACATTGTTATATGTTTTGCTACACTTTTTTATCATTTTACACATATTTGTACTAACCTACTAACTCAGTGCACCCAGTGCCAGTTTCTGTCTGCTGATGTCTATTTTGCAGGAGCTTTTACCCAATTTTCTGAAGCCCAAAAAAATATATAAAAAATCAGCGAAACAGAAGCTTCGGGATCACCAAAGGAGGGCAGAGAGGGGCCAGGGGCCTCCTAAGCGGCCTGCTGGCGCAGTCAGGCACTAGGCTGCGCCAAGAGGTCGCCTGGGTGGGTCCCACCTCCTCCGTTGCCCTCCTTTGGCATATATTTAGTGTTCCATGAGGAAACCCTCGCAAACTTTCTGGAATCACGAATTTCTCCATCGTTCCGCCGCCGCAGCGCTTCAAAGTTCGCGAGCGTCAACAGACCTATTCCCGGCACCTTGCCGGAGGGAGGATTGACCTTCGGGAGCTTCTCCACCGCCATGGACGCTTCCTGGACATGCCGTGAGTAGTCCTCCTTGGACCATGAGTCCATGACCAGTAGCTATGTGATGTCTTCTCTCCAATCTTGTGCTTCAATGGTTAGTCCTTATGAGCTGCCTGATGACCCACAAGTATAGGGGATCAATCGTAGTCCTTTCGATAAGTAAGAGTGTCGAACCCAACGAGGAGCAGAAGGATCTGACAAGTGGTTTTTAGCAAGGTAAAATCTGCAGGCACTGGAATTGTCGGTAACAAGTGATTGTGTGGTGAGATGATTCATAGCAAGCAACAAGTAACAAAAGTAGCAACGGTGCAGCAAAGTGGCCCAATCCCTTTTGTAGCAAGGGACAAGCCTGGACAAAGTCTTATAGGAGGAAAAACGCTCCCGAGGACACACGGGAATTTCTGTCATGCTAGTTTCATCATGTTTATATGATTCGCGTTCGTTACTTTGGTAGTTTGATATGTGGGTGGACCGGCGCTTGGGTACCGCCCTTACTTGGACAAGCATCCCACTTAGGATTAACCCCTCTCGCAAGCATCCACAACTACGAAAGAAGAATTGAGACAAAGTCTAACCATAGCATTAAACTAGTGGATCCAAATCAACCCCTTACGAAGCAACACATAAACTAGGGTTTAAGCTTTTGCCACTCTAGCAACCCATCATCTACTTACTACTTCCCAATGCCTTTCTCTAGGCCCAAATAAGGGTGAAGTGTTATGTAGTCGACGTTCACATAACACCACCAGAGGAAAAACAACATACAACATATCAAAATACCGAACGAATACCAGATTCACATGACTACTATTAGCATGACTTATCCCATGTCCTCAAGAACAAAAGTAACTACTCACAAAGCATAATCATGTTCATGACCAGAGAGGTAATGAGTAGCATCAAGGATCTGAACATAAACTCTTCCACCAAGTAATCCAACTAGCATCAACTACAAAGAGTAATTAACACTACTAGCAACCTTACAAGTACCAATCGGAGTCGCGAGATGGAGATTGGTTACAAGTGATGAACTAGGGTTTGGAGATGCGATGGTGCTGATGAAGATGTTGATGGTGACGAGTCCCCTCCGATGAGAGGAGTGTTGGTGATGACGATGGCGACGATTTCCCCCTCCGGGAGGGAAGTTTCCCCGGTAGGATTGTCCTGCCGGAGCTCTAGATTGGTTCTGCTCAAGTTCCGCCTCCTGGTGGCGGCGAAACCACGAAAAAGCTCCTGCCTGATTTTTTCCTGGATGAAACCCTTCATATAGCAAAAGAGAGGGGCAAGTGGGCGAGCAGGTTGCCCACAAGCCCTCATGGCGCGGCCTGGGGGGGGGGGGGTGGCCGCGCCGTGCAGGCTTGTGGCCAACCCCTGGCGCCCCTCTGGCACTTCTTCGGCCCAATATTTTTTATAAATCCGGAAAAAATCCTCGTTGATTTTTACGGCGTTTGGAGTTGCGCAGAATAGGTATCTCAACTTTGCTCCACTTTCAGGCCAGAATTCCAGTTGCCGATATTCTCCCTCTTCATGTAAACCTTGCGAAATAAGAGAGAAAAGGCATAAGAATTGTACCGTGAAGTGAAATAACAGCCAAAGAAGCGATAAATATCAACATGAAAACATGATGCAAAATGGACGTATCACTACCCTACATGATCAAGGCATCTATGTAATCCTCTTGCTATGCTCGGTTTGTTGGGATCCGATGGATTATGAGATTATGTTCAGATTGTTATGAGTTATATATTTGATTATCCTTTTATATTATGTTCATTAGTGATTCATGCATGTTGTCCGTTGCTTTTTATTGCTTTGGCCAAGTAGTAGATCGTAACTCCAAGAGGGAGCGTTATGCATGAGTGTGTGTTCGGGCCCCTCGATGTCTAGCTTGAGTGACAGAAACATGAGACTAGGGGATGTGCTTGTTGCCACCAGGGAGAAAACAACGGTGCTTGTGACCACGGTTGCAAGGATTGTTTACCTTACGCATAGTTTGTTAATGCAGTTGTCCGTTGCTTTGAGTTTACACTTTGGGTGGGGCTCACAACTTAATACCGTAGATATGTTCTGGATAGATATCTCAAGGTGGATGATTAGTAAGTAGATGCTGATGAATAAACGGTCTACTTGTCTTGGCGTACTGCCCATTACTATTGAACCTCTAACTATCAAGGAGTATAATTAGCATTGCGGTGCGATCATAATTCTGTCAATTGCCCAACTGTGATTTGTTTACCCAAGCATACTTGTTTATCGTCTTTTGGGAGAAAGACATCACTAGTGAACATCATGTGACTCCGGCCCATATCACCATCATTGTTTACACCTCCGTCATTTACCGCTTTCAGGTACTTTTCCGTGGCAATCACTATTACTTTCCCGCTTGTGTTTTGATCCATTGCAAATTACAAGGCCGGAGAGATTGACAACCTCTCTGTACTAGTTGGGAGCAATGTTATTTGTTGTGTGTGCAGGTCCACGTCTTCTGCTAGCACCAGGGTGGAAGACACCTACTTGTTGAGCCTAGGAGTCCTCCTGGTTCGATAAACCTTACAGTCTCCATGTAAGGTAATTTTGTTGCTGACTACATCTCCACCTTCCACTTGGGGTAACAACGAGGGACGATAAGTATATACATCAACTCGTCATCAAGCGAATTTCCGGCGCCGTTGTCGGGGACTCCACTCTTCAAGATAGGGGAGTTGCACACCAACTTTTACCTTTGCTTTTTAGTCTTGTTAGTTTGCTTTCTAGTTTTTGCTTTAGTGTCCTATACCAAAAACCACAAAAAAATTAGTTGGTTTGCTCTTTCTTGTTGCCGTTGCTATGAGTTCCACTGAAAACAGCAAGTTGTGTGACTTCACTAGTCACAACAACAATGACTTTATCTGCACTCCTATTGCTGCTCGTGCCACTGAGGCCACGTCCTATGAGATTAAACCTACTTTATTGAAACTTGTTATGAAAGATCAATTCTCTGGTGCTGGAGATGATGCTGCCTTGCACTTGAACAATTTTGTTGAGCTCTGTGATATGCAAAAATATAAAGAAGTAGATGGCGATATTGTTAAACTTAAGCTTTTTTCCTTTCTCCTTGAGAGGAGGCGCCAAAGTGTGGCTTCAATCTTTGCCTAGGAATAGCATAGATTCTTGGGATAAGTGCAAAGATGCTTTTATTGGGAAGTATTACCCGCCTGCTAAGGTTATCCAGTTGAGGAGTAACATTATGAATTTTAGACAACTGGATAATGAACATGTTGCTCAAGCTTGGGAACGTATGAAATCTCTTATTAAGAATTGCCCTACTCATGGTTTGACTACTTGGATGGTTATCCAAACTTTCTATGCAGGATTGAACTTTACCTCGCGGAATCTGTTAGACTCGGCCACGGGACGAACCTTTATGTCAACTACACTTGGTGCTGCCACAAAGCTATTGGATGTGATGATGACAATTATTCTCAATGGCACACCGAGAGAGCTCCAACAGGTAGGAAGGTAAACTCTGTTGAGGAGATATCCTCCCTTAATGATAAGGTTGACATGATTATGACTCTACTCACTAAGCAAGCTCCTATTGATCCTCATGATATTCCTTTAAATTCTTTGGTTGCTTGAGAAAGAGAGCAAGTGGATGTTAATTTTATTGCTTATAGGAGTAATTTTGGTAACAATCCTAGACCGTTCCCATCCAACAACTATGGGAACAATAACAATTATCCTAGCACCAAAAACTCCACTTCTGAATTAGAGAGCATGCTTAAGGATTTTATCACTTCTCAAAAAGCCTTCAACAAGAGTATAGAAGAGAAACTAGAAAAATAAGATAGTCTCTCTTTGAAGGTGGACAACATAGCTCATGATGTAGAGATGCTTAAAATTAGAACTTCCCCACTTGAGTAAAGGAACACCACACCCATGAATGCTATCCAAGTCCAAATTAATGAGAACATACGAATGCTAGCCAAACTTAAAGATAGATGGGCTAGAGAAAAGGAAGAGGAAGA
Source organism: Hordeum vulgare subsp. vulgare (assembly GCF_904849725.1). NCBI lineage: Eukaryota > Viridiplantae > Streptophyta > Magnoliopsida > Poales > Poaceae > Hordeum > Hordeum vulgare. Next base: position 50,941,679 of record NC_058523.1, read on the forward strand.
GAGAATGAAGAGCCTTCCTACACACACTACCATTGCTACTATACAAGTTGTTGAGGACCTTAAAACCTTTAGCACCCATCGCACTCCTAGTCCCAATGGACCTATTAATGGTGATGCTAATACCTCAACTATAGGACAAGAAGGTCCTATGAATCTAGAGACTATTAAAGAATGAGCTTAGATGATATTACTACCACTTTAATTAATGGTAGTAACCCTGATTTTGACAATTGTAGTCTCTCCGAAGTCATCACCTTTTTGCAAAGAATGGCTAAAGACCCCCACACTAGTACACTCAATATTGCCTTGACCGAGCATATTACCAATGATCTTACCAAAGCTAGGGAGGAGAAGCTCAAGCTAGAGACTTCTATTCCCAGAAAACTAGAAGATGGTTGGGATCCTATGATCAAAATTAAATTTAATAATATCTCTTGCTTTGCTTTGTGTGATGTTGGATCTAGTGCTTCTGTTATGCCCAAAAGAATGTATGATATGCTTGATTGGAAACCTTTTGATCCATGTTCTTTTGGTGTTCGTCTTGTTGATTCTTCCATAAAGAAACCTTTAGGGAGAATTGATGATGTTCTTATTATTGTCAATGATAATTATGTGCCCATTGATTTTCTTATTATGGACATTGAATGTGATCCTTCATGTCCAATTATTTTGGGACGTCCTTTTCTCCGCACCGTTGGTGCTATCATTGACATGAATGAGGGGATTATTAAATTCCAATTTCCTATTAAAAGGGAATGGAACACTTCCCTAGAAATAAGATTAAGTTACGTTATGAGTCCGTTACACGGGCAAGTTATTCTTTTGGAGTTGATAACACTTGATCTTCTTGCATTATGCCTAGCTCAAAGGCATAAAAGAAAGCGCTTGTTGGGAGGCAACCCAATTTGTTTTTACTTTCTGTTTTAGTGGTCTTGATGTGTGTTACTACTGTAGGAACATCATTGTATCTTTATTTTTAAGTTTTGTGCCAAGTTATAGCCTCCGATTGCAAGAAAGTTCAAAAATTGTGACATGCTGTCCATAAACACATTCTGTCTGCTTGACGGAAAAATTCGCCAAAAATCACCAGATCATCTTTTTGATCTGATTTTTTTTGAAATAATGCTCTATATAATTTTATTTCTGGCATCTATTCTGAGATTTTTTGATTTGAGTTGCATAAGTGCCCTGAATAAATTATTTACTACCTGCTGTTCTGTTTTTCACAAATTCTGCCATGTTTTGCGTTTTCATTGTATTGCAAATCCTAAGCTGACTTTTTATTTGCAAAAAACCCTTTGGCATTCATAAGAAGCAGTAGACTTTCTTGAATTTTTTATTTCCAGCAGGTATTGAATTATTTTATTAAGGGAACTAACCACTCTAATCAGCTTATGATGAGTTTTCTATGAAGGGAGTTTTCAAGTATGCGATGGGAGAAATGATGAAAGAAGATACAAGAGTGTCAAGCGCTCAACCTTGGGAATGCCCCATGCATACCAAGAAATATTCAAGGATACTCAAGCGTCTAAGCTTGGGGATGCTCCCGTGCATCCCCTTCTCTATCAACAATCATTAGTTTGTCCATCTCCATGCTATATTTTTATCACTTCATATGATATGTGCTATGCTTGGAGCGTCCCGCTATTTGCTTTTTAGTTTTGTTTTAGTTTAGTTTGCTGGTCATAACAAGTCGGAACCTAGCCTACCTTGTTTGGGAGATACACACGCTCCATTCCACTCTAGAACACAACATAGCTTTTCATGCTTATCTTTTGTGTGTGTTCTTCATCTTTTCGTAGTTACTGTCATGCTTAGCTATTAGTTTTCATGCTTATATTTTTAAGAGCTATTATTTAGGTTGATTTTGGAACTCTCTTGAGTTATCATCCTTATCTTGTTTATAGAGTTGGCTTGTTGCACTGAGTTGCGTGTCTTGCATGAGTAGGTAATCGAGGTTGCTATTTAAGTACAGTAGTAACTTGCAATAGTTTCGAGGTATTGATTTGAGTAATGTTCGGATTATTGGTGCCAAGAGCTTGAGCCTATTAGTGATAGGTGTCGTATTTTGGGAAATCCGTGTGTTTTTCAAAAAACTAAAATTAGTTGAGAACTCTAGCTACTAAATTGATTGCTAACCTTTGGTGAGGTTGGAATATATAGAGTACCCTCACGTTACCATGAGTCAAGGATGCGCAAGGATAACCAAACCCCCAAATATTCCTCCTAGGGGTACTTGTCTCTTTGTGAATTTCCTAACTAGATAGAGAGTTACTGATAAAAAGTGTATGAGTTCTTTGGACAAATGTGAGTATTCGGTTGTTGGCACTTCCACCATCCATATTTTACTAGCCTCTTCGGTATCGTGCATTGCCCTTTCTCACATTGAGAGTTGGTACAAACTCCGCCGGTGCATCCAAACTCATGACATGATACACTCTGTCATACATAAGCCTCATTATATCTTTCCTCAAGACAGCCACCATACCTACCTATTAAGGCATTTCCATATCCTTTCCGAGATACATTGCCATGCAACATCCACCATCTCATGACTTGATCTTAATCTCATACATGCTTTTGCTTGACCATAGAGCCGCATGCTAGTTGGGCCTTTCCCTCATTACTGCTACATGATGCGCTAGTATCATTGCATATCCTGCTACACTGGCAGAGGCATACATTTGCATACATCATGATAGTTTTCACTTGTCTTTATGTTGAGTACTTCTTATAAAGTGTGATGATTTTTCTTTATATTCATGTAAAACATAGAGTGTTGCCCTTAAGTGAGGAAAAGATCCCAAAGTGGACAAAACAAAAGATCCCAAAGAGGACAAATGAGAGATAAAAAGAAAGAGCCAAAGAGGCCACAAAAAAAGGAAATAAAAAGAGAGAAGGGGGCAACACTACTATTTCTTTTGAAATGTCCACACTCGTACTCCATTACTATATTGGTACTACATAGAGATTATCAGTCATGCATAACTGAGCCTCCTCAAATGAGCTCTAGGTCTTCATTTAACAAACAAGTTGGATGCACCCTGATATGTCCATTTTGCATCATGCTTTCATGTTGATATTTATCGCTTCTTGGGCTGTTATTTCACTTCACGGTACAATAATTATGCCTTTTCTATCTTATTTTGCAAGGTTTACTTGAAGAGGGAGAATGCCGACGGCTGGAATTCTGGCCTGAAATTGGAGCAAGTTTGAGATACCTATTCTACGCAACTCCAAATGCCGTAAAAATCAACGAGGATTTTTTTCAGGAATTATAAAAAATACTAGACCGAAGAAGCGCCAGAGGGGCGCTAGTAGGTGGCCACAAGCCTGCTAGGCGCGGCCACCCCCCTGGCCGCGCCTAGGGGGCTTGTGGGCACCCAGCTGGCCCTCTGTCCCCCCTCTTCTGTTCTATGAAGGGTTTCGTCCGGAAAAAAATCAAGAGGAGACTTTTTCGAGGATTCGCCGCCGCCACGAGGCGGAACTTGAGCAGAACCAATCTAGAGCTCCCGCAGGATGATCCTGTCGGGGAAACTTCCCTCCCGGAGGGGGAAATCGTTGCCATCGTCATCGCCAACACTCCTCTCATCGAAGGGGACTCATCACCATCAACATCTTCATCAGCACCATCTCATCTCCAAACCCTAGTTCATCACTTGTAACCAATCTCTGTCTCGCGACTCCGATTGGTACTTGTAAGGTTGCTAGTAGTGTTAATTACTCTTTGTAGTTGATGCTAGTTGGATTACTTGGTGGAAGAGTTTATGTCCAGATCCTTGATGCTACTCATTACCTCTCTGGTCATGAATATGATTATGCTTTGTGAGTAGTTACTTTTGTTCTTGAGGACATGGGATAAGTCATGCTAATAGTAGTCATGTGAATTTGGTATTCGTTCGATATTTTGATGTGTTGTATGTTGTTTTTCCTCTAGTGGTGTTATGTGAACTTCGACTACATAACACTTCACCATTATTTGGGCCTAGAGGAAGGCATTGGGAAGTATTAAGTAGATGATGGGTTGCTAGAGTGACAGAAGCTTAAACCCTAGTTTATGCGTTGCTTCGTAAGGGGCTAATTTGGATCCACTAGTTTAATGCTATGGTTAGACTTTGTCTTAATTCTTCTTTCGTAGTTGCGGATGCTTGCGAGAGGGGTTAATCATAAGTGGGATGCTTGTACAAGTAAGGGCAGTACCCAAGCGCCGGTCCACCCACATATCAAACTATCAAAGTAACGAACGCGAATCATATGAACATGATGAAAACTAGCATGACAGAAGTTCCCGTGTGTCCCCGGGAGTGTTTTTCCTCCTATAAGACTTTGTCCAGCCTTGTCCCTTGATACAAAAGGGATTGGGCCACTTTGCTGCACCGTTGCTACTTTTGTTACTTGTTGCTCACTACGAATCATCTCACCACACAACTACTTGTTACGGACAATTTCAGTGCTTGCAGATATTTCCTTGCTGAAAACCACTTGTCAGATCCTTCTGCTCCTCGTTGGGTTCGACACTCTTACTTATCGAAAGGACTACGATTGATCCCTATACTTGTGGGTCATCAAGACTCTTTTCTGGCGCCGTTGCCTGGGAGTGAAGCGCCTTTGGTAAGTGGAACTTGGTGAGGAAACATTTATATAGTGTGCTGAAATTTATTGTCACGTGTCACTATGGATACTAATCCTTTGAGGGGCTTGTTCGGGGTATCTTCAGCTCGAACGGCAGCACAAATAGTTGCTTCTCAACCTTCTGCACCTACTGAAAATATTTGCTTTGAATTTCCTTCGGGTATGCTTGAGAAACTGTTGGCTAATCCTTTATAGGAGATGGAACATCACATCCAGACTTGCATCTAATCTATGTAGATGAAGTTTGTGGTTTATTTAAGTTTGCAGATTTTCCCGAGGATGAGGTCAAGAAGAAGGTCTTTCCTTTATATTTGAAGGATAAGGCATTGACATGGTATAGGCTATGTGATGATACTGGATTATGGAACTACAATCGGTTGAAATTGGAATTTCATCAAAAGTTTTATCCTTTGCATTTAGTACATCGTGATCAGAATTATATTTATAATTTTTGGCCTCATGATAGAGAAAGTATCGCTCAAGCTTGTGGGAGGCTTAAATCAATGTTATATTCATGCCCCAACCATGAGCTCTCAAGAGAAATTATCATTCAGAACTTCTATGCTCGGCTTTCTCATGATGATCGCACCATGCTTGACACTTCTTGTACCGGTTCTTTTATGAAGAGAGCTATTGACTTCAAATGGAATTTATTGGAGAGAATTAAACTCAACTCTGAAGATTGGGAGCTTGAAGAAGGTAAGGAGTCAGGTATGAATTTCAAGTTTGATTGCGTTAAATCCTTTGTTGAAACAAATATCTTTAGTGATTTTAGCGCTAAGTATGGACTTGACTCTGAGATAGTAGCTTCATTGTGTGAATCTTTTGTTGCTCATATTGATCTCCCCAAAGAGAAGTGGTTTAAATATCAACCTCCTTTAGAAGTCAATGTAGTTAAACCCAATCCAGTTGAAGAGAAAATCATTGCCTATAATGATCCTATTGTTCCCAGTGCTTACATTGAGAAACCACCTTTCCCTGTTAGGATAAAGGATCATTCTAAAGCTTCAACTATGATACGTAGAGGCTACATTAGAACACCTACACCCCCTGAGCAAATTAGAGTTGAACCTAGCATTGCTATTATCGAAGATCTTCTGTCCGACAATGTTGAAGGACATAATATTCACTTCTGTGAAGATGCTGTTAGAATTGCTAAACCTCACGCTAGAGACAAACATAGGCCTGATGTTGGCACACCTGTTGTTTCTGTTAAGATAGGAGATCATTGTTATCATGGTTTATGTGACGTGGGTGCTAGTTTTAGTGCAACACCTAAATCCTTATATGATGAAATCAAAGACGAGATTGCACCTGTTGAGATAGAACCTATTGATGTCACTATTCAGCTTGCCAATAGAGATACTATCTGCCCTGTGGGAATTGTTAGGGATGTTGAAGTCTTGTGTGGTAAAACAAAGTATCCTGCTGATTTCCTCATTCTTGCTACCACCCAAGATAGCTTTTGTCCCATCAAATTCGGCAGACCCTTCATCAATATCGTCAATGCTCATATTGACCGTGAGAAGAAAACTGTCACTGTTGGCTTTGAAGGTGTGTCACATGAGTTCAATTTCTCCAAGTTTGGTAGACAACCTCATGAAAAAGAGTTGCCTAGTAAGGATGAAACTATTGCCTTAGCTTCTATTGCCGTGCCCCCTACTGATCCCTTAGAGAAATACTTGCTTGAGCATGAAAATGATATGCATATGGATGAAAGGGATGAGATAGATAGGGCTGTCTTAGAACAATATCCCATCCTTAAGAATAACTTACCTGTTGAACTGCTTGGGGATCCACCCCCACCAAAGGGTGATCCTGTGTTCAAGCTTAAAGAGTTCCCTAATACTCTTAAGTATGCTTATCTTGATGAAAAAGAGATGTATCCTGTTATTATTAGTGCTAGCCTCTTAGAGCATGAAGAAAAGAAGTTACTAAAAACTCTGAGGAAGCACCGTGCTGCTATTGGATATACTCTTGATGATCTTAAGGGCTTTAGTCCCACTCTATGCCAGCACAAGATTAAGACTGATCCTGATTTCAAACCAGTTGCTGATCATCAAAGGAGATTAAATCCTAAGATGAAAGAAGTAGTGAGAAAAGAAATACTAAAGCTCCTGGAAGCAGGTATTACTATCCTGTTGCTCATAGTGATTGGGTGAGTCCGGTGCATTGCGTCCCTAAGAAGGGAGGCATTACCGTTGTCCCTAATGATAAGGATGAATTGATCCCACAGAGGTTTATTACTGGCTATAGGATGGTGATCGATTTTAGGAAATTGAATAAAGCCACTAGGAAAGATCATTACCCTTTGCCTTTTATCGACCAAATGCTAGAAAGACTGTCTAAACACACACACTTTTTCTTTCTAGACGGTTATTCCGGTTTCTCCCAAATACTAGTTGCACAATCTGATCAGGAGAAAACCACTTTCACCTGCCCTTTCGGTACCTTTGCTTATAGACGTATGCCTTTTGGCTTATGTAATGCACCTGCCACCTTTCAAAGATGTATGATGGCTATATTCTGTGACTTTTGTGAAAAGATTGTTGAGGTTTTCACAGATGACTTCTCCGTTTACGGGTCTTCCTTTGATGATTGCCTCAGCAACCTTGATCGAGTCTTGCAGAGATGTAAAAACACCAATCTTGTCTTGAATTGGGAGAAGTGCCACTTTATGGTTAATGAAGGCATCGTCTTAGGACATAAAATTTCTGAAAGAGGTATTGAAGTTGATAAGGCTAAGGGTGATGCAATCGAGAAAATGCCATACCCCACAAATATCAAAGGTATAAGAAGTTTCCTTTGGTCGTGCTGGTTTCCATAGGAGGTTCATTAAAGACTTATCTAAGATTTCTAGGCCTCTTACCAATCTCTTGCAAAAGGATATTCCTTTTGTCTTTGACGCTGATTGTGAGGAAGCCTTCGAAATAGTTAAGAGGGCTTTGATAACTCCACCTATTGTTCAACCACCTGATTGGAACTTGCCGTTTGAAATCATGTGTAATGCTAGAGACTATGCTGTTGGTGCTGTTCTAGGGCAAAGAGTTGATAAGAAGTTGAATGTTATTCACTATGCTAGTAAAACTCTAGACAGTGCCCAAAGAAACTATGCTACTACGGAGAAGGAATTTTTAGCAGTCGTGTTTGCATGTGAAAAGTTTAGGTCTTACATAGTTGATTCCAAAGTCACTATTCACACTGATCACGCTGCTATTAAGTACCTCATGGAGAAGAAGGACGCTAAACCTAGACTTATCAGATGGGTTCTCTTGCTACAAGAATTTGATCTGCACCTTGTTGACAGAAAGGGTGCTGATAACCCAGTAGCAGATAACTTGTCTAGGTTAGAGAACCTTCTTGATGATAGCTTTCCTGATGAGCAATTGAATGTCATCAATGCTCCCCGTAGTGCACTGTGGTATGCTGATTATGCAGACTATATCGTTGCCAAATATATACCACCTAGTTTCACATACCAGAAAAAGAAGAAATTCTTCTTTGACTTGAGACATTACTTCTGGGATGATCCTCACCTTTATAAGGAAGGAGTAGATGGTGTTATTAGACGTTGTGTACCTGAACACGAACAGGGACAGATCCTACAGAAGTGTCACTCCGAGGCCTATGGAGGACACCATGCGGGAGATAGAACTGCACACAAGGTATTGCAATCAGGTTTCTATTGGCCCACTCTCTTTAAGGATGCCCGTAAGTTTGTCTTGTCTTGTGACAAATGTCAAATAGTAGGTAATATCGGTAAACGTCAGGAAATGCCTATGAACTATTCACTCATCATTGAACCATTTGATGTTTGGGGCTTTGATTATATGGGACCTTTTCCAAAATCCAACGGGTATACTCACATACTAGTTGCTGTTGATTTTGTCACTAAGTGGGTAGAAGCTATCCCCACTAGTAGTGCTGATCACAACACCTCTATCAGGATGCTTAAAGAAGTTATCTTCCCTAGATTTGGAATCCCTAGATATCTAATGACCGACGGAGGTTCACATTTCATTGATGGTGCTTTCCGTAAAACGCTTGCTAAGTATGATGTCAACCATAAAATTGCGTCTCCCTATCACCCTCGGTCCAGTGGTCAAGTAGAGCTAAGCAATAGAGAGATTAAACTAATTCTGCAAAAGACCGTCAACAGGTCTAGAAAGAATTGGTCTAATAAGCTCGATGATGCACTGTGGGCTTATAGAACTGCCTATAAGAACCCCATGGGCATGTCTCCGTACAAAATGGTGCATGGTAAAGCATGTCATTTACCTCTTGAGCTAGAGCATAAAGCTTATTGGGCAATCAAAGAGCTCAACTTTGATTTCAAACTTGCTGGTGAGAAGAGGTTATTTAACATTAGCTCTCTTGATGAATGGAGAACTCAGGCATATGAGAATGCCAAGTTGTTGAAAGAAAAGGTTAAGAGGTGGCATGATAAGAGGATACAAAAGCGTGAGTTCAATGTAGGTGATTATGTCTTGCTATATAATTCTCGTTTAAGATTTTTTGCACGCACGCTTCTCTCTAAATGGGAAGGTCTCTATATTGTTGAGAAACTATATCGTTTTGGTGCTATCAAGATCAACAACACGGAACGTAATTGTCTGAGAGTTGTAAATGGGTAGACAATCAAGCATTATATCTGAGGTACTCCCATAAATGTTGAAAGCAATATCATCAATACTATAACTCCGGAAGAATACCTAAGGGATATTTATCAGCCTGTTTCAGACTCCGAAAACAAAGAGGTATGTGATCCTATAAGAAAACAGACTCCAAAACTTTTCCAGTAGGAATTTTTCTCCGTTTTGGAATATTTGAAAAAATAGAAATATTGGAAGTAGTCCGGAAAGCGCGCGAGGAGGCGACAAGCCTGCCAGGCGCGGGCCCACCCCCTGGCCGCGCCTGGGGGGCTTGTGGCCACCTTGTGTGCCTCCTGGACTCCGTTTTCATGCAGAGTACTCCTTCTGGTCTGGAAAAAATCATTATATATTCTCCCGAAAGGTCTGACCCTCGTATCATGCAGATTTCCTCTGTTTTCGTTTTGAGCCTGTTTCTGTTGCAGATCTAGATCGCTATGACGTCCCCAAAGGCTCCGAAGGACAAGATCTTCAAGAAGGTCATCAATCCCTACCTCACGGGAGTGCTACAACACCCTCAATCTATCGTGATGCGTGAGGGGATGTTGCACATCCGTGATGTTGAGGGGCCTAAGAAGACCAGAAGCGTTGAGGCGAGACTTGAAGCAATGGAGCAACATGTCTTCAAGTACCAAGGGATGGTGGAGCGTGGACTCAACGCCAACCACATGATGATTACAGAGTTCACCAGCAAGCACATGATCGATGCCAATGACATTGGGAAGCACCTCTCCAGGCTCTATGATAGGATTGATCAACTCCAGGCCCAGATCTATGACCTGCAGAACCAAAACTGTGAGTACGAGTATAGATTTAAATCGATACGGTTGGCTGCAGATTTGATGATGGAGCACCTATGCCTTGGAAGACGGAGGATCAAACCCATGCCGCAACAATTCCACCACCATCACCTCCAAAGGAAGACAACTAAGCATGTGTATGGGCAATCCCCTTGGCTTTTGCCAAGCTTGGGGGAGTTGCCCCGGTATCGTGTCACCATCACATCTTTTGCCCTTACTTTTGTTTTAGTTTGTTCCTTTTCAGTTTTCTTTTCCTCTAGTAGATTAAAAGTCTTAGTGTTAGTCTTGAGTTTTGCTTTGTGTCACCCCCGATGTATTTGAGTTCGTGAGCCAAATAATAAAGAGTGTCTTAGTCGAGGGCTTTGCCTCTTGCCATGATCAAAAGAGTGAGAAAAGAACAAAAGCATGAAAGATCATGTAATGATCTTATGGGAAGTGATGGATTCACATATAAAAATAATGTTGATTGAAACTTGTTGAGGGTAGACAAACGTAGACCTTGGTAATTGTTGCAATTAATAGGAAGTGATAAGGAAGGAGAGGTTCAGATATAAATATATCATCTCTGACACCATCTATGATTGTGAACACTCACTAAACTATTGCATGCCTAGAAGTAGATGTTGGACAAGGAAGACAACATAATGAATTGTGTTTGCCTAGCTCCGAACAATGTTATATGATTAGAGATCCCTTAGCATGTGACGATTGCTTCCACCTCATATTAGCCAAAACTCCCGCACCAAGTAGAGATACTACTTGTGCATCCATAAACCTTCAAACCAATTTTGCCATGAGAGTCCACCATACCTACCTATGGATTGAATAAGATCCCTCAATTAAGTTGTCATCGGTGCAAGCAATAAAAATTGCTTCCTAATATGTATGATCTATTAGTGTGTGGAAAATAAACTTTGTACGAATCTGTGATGAGGAAGACATAAAAGCGACAGACTGCATAATAAAATTCTTTATCACAGGAGGCAATATAAAGTGACGTTCCTCCACACTAAGAGGACATGCATCCAAACCTCAAAAGTGCATGACAACCTCTGCTTCCCTCTACGAAGGGCCTATCTTGTACCTTTACCTTTTGCCCTTGAAAGAGTCATGATGATCTTCACCAATTCCTTATTTCGCCTTTATCTTGGCTAACGTCATATGCTAGGGAAAGATCTATATTCATATGTCAACTTGGAGGTAAGTATTCATGATTTATTATTGTTGACATTACCCTTGAGGTAAGCAGTTGGGAGGCAAAACTTTAAGTCCCTATCTTTCACTGTGTCCAACTGAACTTTGATCTCATGAGTACCACGTGAGTTGTAGCAATTGTAGAGAATGAAAGGATGATTGAGTATGTGGATTTGCTTTACAAGCTCTTATTTGACTCTCTCTGATGTTGTGATAAATTTCAATTGCTTCAATGACTAAAGGCTATCGGTTGTTACTTCTCGGTAAGGATCTTGCTCCATGCTTTACTTTGTGAAGGAATTGTCACTTTAGCATGAGAGATTATATGTTGGCATTGCTATTCTGATCATGATCATGATGCATGCATGTTCGTATCTTGTTTTGTCGACACCTCTCTTCCTAAACATGTGGTCATATTTATTGAGCTCGGCTTTCGCTTGAGGACAAGCGAGGTCTAAGCTTGGGGGAGTTGATACGTCCATTTTGCATCATGCTCTCATGTTGATATTTATTGCTTCTTGGGCTATTATTTCACTTCACGGTACAATACTTATGCCTTTTCTCTCTTATTTTGCAAGGTTTACTTGAAGAGGGAGAATGTCGGCAGATGGAATTCTGGCCTAAAATTGGAGCAAGTTTAAGATACCTATTCTGCGCAACTCCAAACGCCGTAAAAATCAACGAGGATTTTTTTCGGGAATTATAAAAAATACTAGGCCGAAGAAGCGCCAGAGGGGCGCCAATAGGTGGCCACAAGCCTGCTAGGTGCGGCCACCCCCTGGCCACGCCTAGGGGGCTTGTGGGCACCCAGCTAGCCCTCTAGCCCCCCTCTTCTGCTATATGAAGGGTTTCGTCCGAAAAAAAAATGAAGAGGAGGCTTTTTTGAGGATCCGCCGCCGCCACGAGGCAGAACTTGAGCAGAACCAATCTAGAACTCCGACAGGACGATCCTGCCAGGGAAACTTCCCTCCCGGAGGGGGAAATCATCGCCATCATCATCACCAACACTCCTCTCATCGGAGGGGACTCATCACCATCAACATCTTCATCAGCACCATCTCATCTCCAAACCCTAGTTCATCACTTGTAACCAATCTCCGTCTCGCGACTCTGATTGGTACTTGTAAGGTTGCTAGTTGTGTTAATTACTCTTTGTAGTTGATGCTAGTTGGATTACTTGGTGGAAGAGTTTATATTCAGATCCTAGATGCTACTCATTACCTCTCTGGTCATGAATATGATTATGCTTTGTGAGTAGTTATTTTACTTGACATGCAGAAAACAATAGAAAAAATAACACGATCACATGCTACGTTTATAGTTTTGGTCTTGTCCATCACATCATTCTCCTAATGATGTGATCCTGTTATCAAGTGACAACACTTGTCTATGGCAGGAAACCTTAACCATCTTTGATCAACGAGCTAGTCAACTAGAGGCTTACTAGGGACAGTGTTTTGTCTACGTATCCACACATGTATCTATGTTTCCATTCAATACAATTATAGCATGGATAATAAACGATTATCTTGAAATAGGAAATATAATAATAAATATTTTATTATTGTCTCTAGGGCATATTTCTAAGTGTCTCCCACTTGCACTAGAGTCAATAATCTAGTATCACATCTCTATGTGATTTACGATGTAACAAATTTAACACCCATACAGTTGTGGTGTTGGTCATGTTTAGCTCATGGAAGAGGCGTAGTGAGTGGGTCTGCAATATTCAGATCCGTGTGCACTTTGCAAATATTTATGTCCTCCTCCTTGATGTATTCGCGGATGGCATTGAAGTGTCGTTTTATGTGTCTGGTCCTCTTGTCAAACCTTGGTTCCTTGGCTAGAGCAATGGCACCGGTGTTGTCATAGAACATATTTATTGGATCTAGTGCGCTCGGCACAACTCCAAGATCTGTCATGAAATTCTTCATCCAGACATCATCCTTAGCCGCCTTTGAGGCAACTATGTACTCCGCTTCGCATGTAGAATCAGTTACGACGCTTTGCTTGGAACTGCACCAGCTTACCACACCCCCATTAAGAAGAAATACGTATCCGTTTTGTGACTTAGAGTCATCCGAATCAGTGTCGAAGCTTGCATCGACGTAACCCTTTACGACGAGCTCTTCGTCACCTCCATAAACGAGAAACATTTCCTTAGTCCATTTTAGGTACTTCAGAATATGCTTGACCGTTGTCGAGTGCTCCACTCCTGGATCACTTTGAAACCTCCCTGCCATACTTATGGCAAGGATGACATCCGATCTTGTGCACATCATTGCATACATGATAGACCCTATGGCTGAAGCATAGGGGACGATGACTCATCGTTTCTCTATCTTTTGTAGTTACTGGGCAGTGAGTCTTACTCAACTATACCTTGTAACACATGCAAGAACCCTTCTTGGATTGTTCCATTTTGAACTTCTTCCAAACCTTATCAAGGTATGTGCTTTGTGAAAGTCCTATTAAGCGCTTTGATCTATCTCTATAGATCTTGATGCCTAATATGTAAGCAGCTTCTCCCATGTCCTTCATTGAAACCCTCTTATTCAAGTAGTCCTTCATGCTTCCCAAAAATTCTATATTGTTTCCAATCAACAATATGTCATCCACATATAATATTAGAAACTCTATAGAGCTCCCACTCACTTTCTGTTGGGGAACGTTGCATGGGAAACAAATTTTTTCCTACGCACACGAAGACCTATCATGGTGATATCTATCTATGAGAGAAGATTTGGATCTATGTACCCTTGTAGATCGCACAGCAAGAAGCGTTAAGAAACGCGGTTGATGTAGTGGAACGTCCTCACGTCCCTCGAACCGCCCCACAAACCGTCTAGCGATCCGTCCCGATCTAGTGCCGAACGGACGGCACCTCCGCGTTCAGCACACGTACAGCTCGACAATGATCTCAGCCTTCTTGATCCAGCAAGCAAGACGGAGAAGTAGATGAGTTCTCCGGCAGCATGACAGCGCTCTGGTGGTGGTGATGATCTACTCCTGCAGGGCTCCGCCCGAGCTCCGCAGAAATACGATCTAGAGGAAGAACTATGGTGTCTAGATCTGAGTTGCACGTGGCAAAAGTTGTCTCTAATCATCCCTAAATCACCACTATATATAGGAGGGAGGGGGTGGAGGTTTGCCTTGAGGGCCAAGCCCTCAAGGGTGCACCGATCAGGAGGAGAGGAGGATTCCTACTCCAATTAGGATTGGAAAGTGGAGTCATTCTCTTCCTTCCCACCTCCCCTTTTTTATTCTTTCTTTGGTTTTCTTCTCTTGGCGCATAGTCCCTCTTGGGATGTCCCACAAGCCCACTAAGGGCTGGTGCGCCACTCCTAAGGCCATTGGGCTTCCCCCGGGTGGGTTGCCCCCCTCCCGGTGAACTTCCAGAACCCATTCGTCACTCCCGGTACAATGCCGGTAATGCCCGAAAACCTTCCTGTAACCAAATGAAACCATCCTATATATCAATCTTCTTTTCCGGACCATTCCGGAAAGCCTGTGACATCCGTGATCTCATCCGGGACTCCGAACAACACTCGGTAACCACACATATAACTCAACTATACTAAAACATCATCGAACCTTAAGTGTGCAGACCCTACGGGTTCGAGAACTATGTAAACATGCCCCGAGGCACTCCTCGGTCAATATCCAATAGCGGGACCTGGATGCCCATATTGGAGCCTACATATTCTTTGAAGATTTTATCGGTTGACCCTCAGTGTCAAGGATTCATATAATCCCGTAGGTCATTCCCTTTGTCCTTCGGTATGTTACTTTCCCGAGATTCGATCGTCGGTATCCGCATACCTATTTCAATCTCGTTACCGGCAAGTCTCTTTACTCGTTCCGTAATACAAGATCCCGCGACTTACACTTAGTCACATTGCTTGCAAGGCTTGTGTGTGATGTTGTATTACCGAGTGGGCCCCGAGATACCTCTCCGTCACACGGAGTGACAAATCCCAGTCTGGATCCATACTAACTCAACGGACACCTTCAGAGATACCTGTAGAGCACCTTTAGAGTCACCCAGTTATGTTGCAACATTTGATGCACACAAGGTATTCCTCCGGTGCGACTGAGTTATATGATCTCATGGTCATAGGAACAAATACTTGACACGCAGAAAACAATAGCAACAAAACGACACGATCAATATGCTACGTTCATACTTTGGGTCTTGTCCATCACATGATTCTCCTAATGATGTGATCCCGTTATCAAGTGACAACACTTGTCTATGGTTAGGAAACCTTGACCATCTTTGATCAACGAGCTAGTCAACTAGAGGCTTACTAGGGATAGTGTTTTGTCTATGTATCCACACATGTATTTGAGTTTCCAATCAATAAAATTATAGCATGGATAATAAATGATAACCATGAACAAAGAAATATAATAATAACTAATTTATTATTGCCTCTAGGGCATATTTCCAACAGTCTCCCACTTGCACTAGAGTCAATAATCTAGTTCACATCACCATGTGATTTTAACGAATCCAACACCCATATAGTTCTGGGGTTTGATCACGTCTTGCTCGTGAGAGAGGTTTTAGTCAACGGTTCTGAATCTTTCAGATCCGTGTGTGCTTTACAAATCTTTATGTCATCTTATAGATGTTGCTACTACGTGCTATTCGGAAATACTCCAAATATCTACTCTACTATACGAATCCGTTTTACTACTCATAGTTATTCGGATTAGTGTCAAAACTTGCATCGACATAACCCTTTACGACGAACTCTTTAACCACCTCCATAATCGAGAAAAATTCCTTAGTCCATTAGTTGCTAAGGATAACTTTGACCGCTGTTTTAGCGATTCAATCCTGGATCACTCTTTGTACTCCTTGACATACTCATGGCAAGGCACACTTTAGGTGAGCTACACAACATGGCATACTTTACAGTCTATGGCTAAGGCTTAGGGGACGACCTTCGTCCTTTCTCTTTCTTCTGCCGTGGTCTGGCTTTTGAGTCTTACTCATATTCACACCTTACAACACAGCCAAGAACTCCTTCTTTGCCGATCTATTTTGAACTCCTTCAAAAACTTGTCAAGGCATGCATTTCATTTGAAAGTTCTTTTTGGCATTTTGATCTATCTCTATAGATCTTGATGCTCAATGTTCAAATATCTCTATACAGGTCTTCCTTTGAAAAACTCCTTTCAAACAACCTTTAATGCTTCACAGAAATTCTACATTACTTCCGATCAACAATATGTCAACCACATATACTTATCAGAAATTCTATAGTGCTCCCACTCACTTCTTTGGAAATACAAGTTTCTCATAAACCTTGTACAAACCCAAAATCTTTGATCATCTCATCAAAGCGTATATTCCAACTCCGAGATGCTTGCACCAGACCATAGAAGGATTGCTGGAGCTTGCATACTTGTTAGCATCCTTAGATTGACAAAACCTTCTGGCTGTATCACATACAACCTTTCCTCAAGGAAACAGTCAAGGAAACAATGTTTTGACATCCTATGTGCAATATTTCATAAATAATGCAACAACTACTAACATAATTCCAATAGACTTTTTTGCATCGCTATGAGTGAGAAAGTATCATCATAGTCAACTCTTTGATCTTGTCACGAACATCCTTGCGACAAGTCGAGCTTTTCTTAATGGTGACTTTTCACCATCATCGCCTGTCTTTCTTTCAAAGATCCATCTTCACTTAACAGTCCTAGGACCATCAAGTAGTTCTTCCAAAGTCTACACTTTGTCTTCATACATGGATCCTCTCTCGGATTTCATGGCCTCCAATCATTTGTCAGAATCCAGGCCCACCATCGCTTCTCCATAGCTCGTAGGTTCATTGTTGTTAAACAACATGACCTCCAAGACAGGTTTACCATACCACTCTGTAGTAGTACGCGACCTTGTCGACCTACGAGGTTTGTAGTAACTTGATCCGACGTTTAATGATCACCGTCATCAGTCTCCATTTCAATTGGTGTAGGTGCCACATGAACATCTTCCTGCGCCCTGCTACACACTGGTTGGAGTGTGGTTCAATAACCTTATCAAATTCCACCACCCTCCCACTCAATTCTTTCGAGAGAAACCTTTCCTTGAGAAAGGACCCATTTCTAGAAACAAACACTTTGCTTTCGGATCTGAGATAGGAGATGTATCCAACTGTTTTGGATATCCTATGAAGTTGCTTTTATCCGTTTTGGGTTCGAGCTTATCAGACTGAAACTTTTTCACATAAGCGTTGCAGCCCCAAACTTTCAAGAAACGACAGCTTAGGTTTCTCAAAACCATAGTCTATACTGTGTCTTCTCAACGGAAATACGCGGTGCCCTATTTAAAGTGAATGCGGTTGTCTCTAATGCATAACCCATAAACGATGGTGGTAATTCAATAAGAGACATCATAGTATGCACCATATCAAATAGGGCGTGGCTATGACATTCGAACACACCATCACACTATGGTGTTCCAGGTGGCATGAATTGCGAAATAATTTCCACATTGTCTCAACTGTGTACCAAAACTCGAAACTCAGATATTCATCTCTATGATCATATCGTAGATAGTTTATCCTCTTGTCACGACGATCTTCACTCTGAAATAGCTTTCAACTTTTCAATATTTTAGACTTGTGATTCATCAAGTAAATATTCCTGTATCTAATCAAGTCGTCAGTGAAGTAAGAACATAACGATATCCACTGCGTGCCTCGACACTCATTGGACTGCACACATCAAAATGCATTACTTCCAACAAGTCACTTTCTTGTTCCATGTGGTTTGATTTTGCATGTCTCAAGTGATTAAAAACCAAGTGAATCCAAACGATCCATCTGCATGGAGTTTCTTCATGCTTTTATACCACTAGGTATGGTTTGCATGTCTCAAATGTTTCAAAAATGAGTGAGTACAAAGATCCATCACTATGGAGCTTCTTCATGCACTTTATACCGTCATGACTCAAGCGGCAGTGCCACAAGTAAGTGGTACTATCATTACTACTTTGTATCTTTTGGCACCAATATTATGAACATGTGTAACACTACGATCGAGATTCAATAAACCACTGAGGATAATTAGTCAAGAAAATAGAATAACTATTATTCCTTTTAAATCAATAACCGTATTGCAATAAACACGATCCAATCATGTTCATGCTCAACGCAAACACCAAATAACAATTATTTAGGTTTAACACCAATCCCGATGGTAGAGTGAGCGTTTGATGTTTTGATCACATCAATCTTGGAAACACTTCCAACACTTATCATCACCTCGCCTTTAGCTAGTCTCTGTTTATCCCGTAGTATTCATTTCGTGTTACTAATCACTTAGCAACCGAACCGGTATCAAATACCCTCGTGCTACTAGGAGTACTAGTAAAGTACACATCAATATCATGTATATCAAATATACTTTTGTCGACTTTGCCAGCCTTCTTATCTACCAAGTATTTAGGGTAACTCCACCTCAGTGACCGTTCCCCTCATAACGGAAGCACTTAGTCTCGAGTTTGGGTTCAATCTTGGTTTCTTCATTAGAGCAGCTACTGGTTTGCCGTTTCATGAAGGATCCCTTCTAGCCCTTGCCCTTCTTGAAACTAGTGGTTTCACTAAGCATCAACAATTGATGCTCCTTCTTGATTTCTACTTTCACAGTGTCAATATTGTGAATCGCTTCAAGGATCATCATATCTATCCTTGATATGTTATAGTTCTTCACGAAGCTCTAGCAGCTTAGTGATAGTGACTTTGGAGAACCATCACTATCTCATCTGGAAGATTAACTCCCACTTGATTCAAGCGATTGTTGTACTCAGGCAATTTGAGAACATGCTCAACGATTGAGCTTTTCTCCTTTACTTTGTAGACAAAGAATCTTGTCGGAGGTCTCATACCTCTCAACAAGGGCACGATCATGAAATCTTAATTTCATCTCTTAGAACATCTTTTATGTTTTGCGACGTTTCAAAATGTCTTCGGCGCCTTGCTTCTAAGCCATTAAGTATTACGCACTGAATTATCACGTAGTCATAAAAAACGTGGATGTTAGATGTTTGCAACATCCACAGACGACGCTCGAGGTGCATCACACCGAGTGGTGCATTAAGGACATAAGCCTTCTACGTAGCAATGAGGACAATCCTTAGTTTTACGGACTCAGTCTGTAAAGTTGCTACTATCATCTTTCAACTAAATTTTCTCTAGGAACATATAAACCAGTAGAGCTATAGAGCAAGCTACATCATAATTCACAAAGACTTTTTGACTATGTTCATGATAATTAGTTCATTTAATCATATTACTTAAGAACTCCCACTCAAAAAGTATATCTCTCAAGTCATTTGAGTGGTACATCATCCAAATCCACTAACTCAAGTCCGATCATCACGTGAGTTGAGAATAGTTTGAGTGGTAAGCATCTCTATGCTAATCATATCAACTATACGATTCATGCTCGACCTTTTGGTCTCATCTTTATGCAACAAGGTTGCATGTCAATAGATGAAACCAGTCTTTCGTAAGCGTACGAATAATGTTGGTCCGGCCCGCTTCAATCCAACAATACCGCCGAATCGAGAAAAGACTAAGGAGGGCAGTAAATCGAACATCACCGTCCACAAAACCCTTTGTGTTCTACTCAAGATAACATCTACGCATGAACCTAGCTCATGATGCCACTGTTGGGGAACATTGCATGGAAACAAAAAAATATCCTACGCACACGAAGACCTATCATGGTGATGTCCATCTATGAGAGGAGATTTGGATCTACGTACCCTTGTAGATCACACAGCAGGAAGTGTTAAGAAACGCGGTTGATGTAGTGGAACATCCTCACGTCCCTCGATCTGCCCCACGAACCGTCTCGCGAACCGTCTCGCGATCCGTCCCACGACCCGTTCCGATCTAGTGCCGAACGGACGACACCTCCGCGTTCAGCACACGTACAGATTGACGATGATCTCGGCCTTCTTGATCCAGCAAGCAAGACAGAGAAGTATATGAGTTCTCCGGCAGCGTGACGACGCTCCGGTGGTGGTGACGATCTACTCCTGCAGGGCTCCTCCCGAGCTCCGCAGAAATACGATCTAGAGGAGGAACTATGGTGTCTAGATCTGAGTTGCACGTGGCAAAAGTTGTCTCAAATCAGCCCTAACTCATCACTATATATAGGTGGGAGGGGGAGGAGGCTTGCCTTGAGGGCCAATCCCTCAAGGGTGCCCCGGCCAGGAGGAGAGGAGGATTCCTACTCCAATTAGGATTGGAAAGTGGAGTCCTTCTCTTGCTTCCCACCTCCCTTTTTTTTCTTTCTTTGGTTTCCTTCTCTTGGCGCACATGCCCTCTTGGGCTATCCCAACTGCCCACTAAGGGCTGGTGTGCGACCCCTAAGGCCATTGGGCTTCCCTCGGGTGGGTTGCCCCCCTCCCGGTGAACTTTCGGAACCCATTCGTCACTCGTGGTACAATGTCGGTAATGCCCGAAAACCTTCCGGTAACCAAATGAAACCATCCTATATATCAATCTTCGTTTATGGACCATTCCGGAGACCCTCGTGACGTCCGTGATCTCATCCGGGACTTTGAGCAACATTCAGTAACCACACATATAACTCAACTATACTAAAACATAATCGAACCTTAAGTGTGCAGACCCTGCGGGTTCGAGAACTATGTAGACATGCCCCGAGGCACTCCTCGGTCAATATCCAATAGCGGGACCTGGATGCCCATATTGGATCCTACATATTCTCCAAAGATCTTATCAGTTGAACCTCAGTGTCAAGGATTCATATAATCCTGTATGTCATTCCCTTTGTCCTTCGGTATGTTACTTGCCCGAGATTCGATCGTCGGTATACGCATACCTATTTCAATCTCGTTACCGGCAAGTCTCTTTACTCGTTCTGTAATACAAGATCCCGTGACTTACACTTAGTCACATTCCTTGCAAGGCTTGTGTGTGATGTTGTATTACCGAGTGGCCCCGAGATACCTCTCCGTTACATGGAGTGAGAAATCCCAGTCTTGATCCATACTAACTCAACGGACACCTTGGGAGATACCTGTAGAGAACCTTTATAGTCACCCAGTTACGTTGCGGCATTTGATGCACACAAGGTATTCCTCCGGTGCCAGTGAGTTATATGATCTCATGGTCATAGGAACAAATACTTGACATGCAGAAAACAATAGCAATAAAACGACACGATCAATATGCTACGTTCATAGTTCGGGTCTTATCCATCACATGATTCTCCTAATGATGTGATCCCGTTATCAAGTGACAACACTTTTCTATGGTTAGGAAACCTTGACCATCTTTGATCAATGAGCTAGTCAACTAGAGGCTTACTAGGGACAGTGTTTTGTCTATGTATCCACACATGTATTTGAGTTTCCAATCAATACAATTATAGCATGGATAATAAACGATTATCATGAACAAAGAAATATAATAACAACTAATTTATTATTGCCTCTAGGGCATATTTCCAACACTTTCTTGTAAATACAAGCTTCTCCACAAATTGTATAAACCCGAACGCTTTGATCACCTCATCAAAATGCTGATTCCAACTCCGAGATGCTTGCACGAGTCCATAAATGGATTGATGGAGCTTGCATACTTTGTTAGCATTCTCTGGATGGACAAAACCTTCGGGTTGCATCATATGCAACTCTTCCTTAAGAAACCCGTTAAGGAACGCCGTTTTGCATCCTTGTGCCATATTTCCTAATCGAAAAATGCTCCTATTGCTAACATGATTCGGACAGACTTAAGCATCGTTACAAGTGAGAATGTCTCATCGTAGTCAACTCCTTGAACTTGTGAAAAACCCTTTTCCACAAGTCGAGCTTTATAAACGATCACATTACCGTCCGCGTCCGTCTTCTTCTTAAAGATCCATTTGTTCTGAATAGCCTTTCGGCCTTCAGGTAATACTTCCAAAGTCCATACTTTATTTTCATACATAGATCCTATCTCGTATTTCATGGCTTCTAACCATCTGTTGGAATCCGGGCCCACCATTGCTTCTCCATAATTTGCAGGCTCATTGTTGTCTAACAACATGATTGACAAGACAGGATTCCCGTACCACTCAGGAGCAGTACCACTAGTAGGAGAAAGGCTACCAGTAGCGCTGGTTTTTCCCTTTACTAGTAGCATTGGGGCCAACACTACTGCTATCACGCTACAACTAACTTGTTAGCAGTTGCGCTGAATATAGAGTGCTATTGGTATACACATTAGCAGTAGCGCTAGAATAAATAAAGCGCTACTGCTAAGCCAGCACTACTGCTAATTTTCCAGCGCTACTGATAATATTCTTGATTTCCAAATTTAATTCGTATTTATGCCCCCCTACGATATTTGTGCATGCTCTATACAGTGGTTTCATCATATCATGATAAACATGCATTATTGTCATCACATCATACATATAAAGTAGTCTCGTCATTTATACCATCATCATCATCATCATTATCCAACACAAATATCATCAAATCTTGAAAATAGTGATACACACAAGTCATGGCACACCCATAAGTTTCATCATCCCTATCTAAACCATCATTTAGAAGAGAATAGCGATCAACATGAGCAAGAGCGCGACTAGGTAGTACTTCTTGAGGCACCGGTTTCGCTCCGTCTATTGCCGTAGCATCCACCTCAAGTAACTCATTTCCGCTTTGGCTCTGCTGTCGAACCCTCTATGGATAGCGCCCAGGTATCTGTCCACCTGGGCCTGAGGGTCTGGCCAGTTGTCCTACACTCCTGGAACCCTCCCAATGAATACGGCGTAGCAGTCCTTCGCCATCTCCGATCAATGTACCTGCATCGTAAGTTGATTAATTCAACGATATATAATTTGCAACATAATGTACTTGAGAAACACAAAGAGGCATAGTTAGCAGAATACAAGCAGTAAACATATATAAATAACGAAGTTCCTCATACACAAACTAATTAACTAGAGCGATGTACGACAGTTCATAGAAAGACTAGTAGTATTAATTATAATTGGACACACACATTGTCATCGTCAATCACTATTCCATGTCGAAGCTCCAATATTCATAGTCAGGGAGGAAGCACCCGAGCTTCTTGAAAGGATTCAGGTCCAGACCCTGAGCGAGTAGCCCATCTCGGATAGTCTCCCGCCTCATTGGCCCATGGTAGAACATCCCTCCTTGTTCGACGACCTGCTTCATGATCACCTGGGCAAGTTCACACTGGATGTGATAAAACTCAGCTTGGATTCAATAAATCCGGTGTGCTTTCTACGCTTGTGGCCCAGTTGATAATTTCGGCATCACCGGAATTAGATGACATGCGAAGGCGTTGTGTATCCCTTCTGAACTCGATCATGTGATGCATGAGGTAGAATCCATCAGCCGTACTACCGTTTGGTTGTTGGATGCACCAGAAGTTGGTCTTATGGCCGAAAGCCGGCGCTTTATTCCTGTGCTTTTTCACCTGGATATATCCACTAGTAAGGCTGTAGGTGAAAATGGAACTATTGAGAACACTCTTTATGTGCGTGTAATCCTTCTTGTTTATTTTCATGGATGAGTCCAAGTACATAGCATAGGAGTATTGTGGGTACAGACAGAAGAGGACACCCCCCCGCTGCACAAAATAAGCACATCTCAAATTAGCCTCCATGCTTGCAAAGGAATGATCAAAACTTACGAAAGGATATCCGCGGATAAATTACGTGGGATGATAAGGCAGGAGAATCATTTCCCTGTCCTTATTAGCGATCATGAAGTCCCTGATGTACTTGCTCGCAGAGTCCCAGTGCTCTTTGTAGTGTGCCAAGAAGCTCTCATGCATATAGTACGGGTCTGGGACACACATATATTCTATGTTCTCGCGCCTGATGATGTAGTTGAGATGTAGCGCATACAGGCAGATGAACTGAAAATTCAGCTTGGTCATGTGGAACATGTCGTAGATGTAGTAGAATCACATGATGAACTTCTGTGCGGGCCATGTGTCGACGTATCCACTCGCACACGGAACCTGAACCGGGTAAAGAGGGTATCCTGGTTTTTTCGAGTTGAGAAGTCTCATCTCTGTGGCCAACACATCATCATGAAGTCTCCTTAGATCATTGTTCATTATGCTCTCTACCGCTTCCTGAGGTAGGATCGGGTGGCTGGCGACATGGAAACGCTCCGCACCTACGACAGGTATCCTCTCTACCTCCCGGGGCTTTGGGTGGCTGCTTGAAGTAGCTCTGACGCCTTTACAACCTTTCTTGTTTGGTCTCCTCCTTGGCTTCTTGGCGGGTGGCGGTAGTTGATACATCTCCTTCGTATCAATAATTTTTGATTGTTTCATGCCAATATTCTACAACTTTCATATATTTTTGACAACTTTTTATACTATTTTTGGGACTAACATATTGATCCACTGCCAAGTGCCAGTTCCTCTTTGTTGCATGTTTTTTGTTTCGCAGATTATCCATACCAAACGAAGTCCAAGCACAATAAAAAACCTACGGGGATGTTTTTGGAATATTTATGATTTTTGGGAAGAAGAATCAACGCGAAACGATGCCTGAGGGGGTCACAAGCCCCCTAGCCACGACCTGGGGGTAGGTCCGCGCCTGGCAGGCCTGTGATCAATCCCTAATGCCATTGGGGCCCTTCTTTCGCCACAAGAAAGATAATATCCGGAAGAAAATTGTGTTAAAATTTCTGCCCAATCGGAGTTACGGATCTCAGGTAATTTAAGAAACGGTGAAAGGCCAGAATCTGTGTGCGCAGAAACAGAAGGACACACAGAGAGAGATCCAATCTCGGAGGGGATCTCGCCCCTCCGCCGCCATGGAGATCATGAAACAGAGGGGAAACCCTTCTCCCATCTAGGGAGGAGGTCAAGGAAGAAGAGGAAGAAGGGGGGCTCTCTCCCCCTCTCTCCCAGCGGCGCCGGAACGCCGCCCGGGACATCATCGTGTGACGGCGATCTACACCAACACCTCCGTCATCTTCACCAACACCTCCATCACCTTCCCCCATCTATATTCAGCGGTCCACTCTCCCGAAACCCGTTGTACCCTCTACTTGAACATGGTGCTTTATGCTTCACATTATTATCCAATGATGTGTTGCCATCCTATGATGTCTGAGTAGATTTTCGTTGTCCTATCGGTGATTGATGAATTGCTATGATTGGTTTAATTTTCTTGTGGTTATGTTGTTGTGCTTTGGTGCCCATCATATGAGCGCATGCGTGGATCACACCATAGGGTTAGTAGTATGTTGATAGGACTATGTATTGGAGGGCAAGGGTGACAGAAGCTTCAGCCTAGCATAGAAATTGATGCATACGGGATTGAAGGGGGACCAATATATCTTATTGCTATGGTTGGGTTTTACCTTAATGAACGTTAGTAGTTGCTGATGCTTGCTAATAGTTCCAATCATAAGTGCATGTAATTCCAAGTAAGGGATGACATGCTAGCAGTGGCCTCTCCCACATAAAACTTGCTATTGGTCTAGTAACGTAGTCAATTGCTTAGGGACAATTCCGCAAATCCTACCACCACTTTTCCACACTCGTTAGACTAACGTAACTGTTTCTTTATCTAACCAGCCCCTAGTTTATATTTACGTGTTCTCTCTTTTCTTGCAAACCTATCCTTTCTCACCTACAAAGTACTTCTAGTTTCATACTTGTTCTAGGTAAAGCGAACGTAAAGTGTGCATAGAGTTGTGTCGGTGGTCGACAGAACTTGGGAATATTTGTCCTACCTTTAGCTCCTCGTTGGGTTCGACACTCTTACTTATCGAGAAAGGCTACAATTGATCCCCTATACTTGTGGGTTATCAAGACCTTTTTCTGGCGCCGTTGCGGGGGAGCAATAGCGTGGGGTGAATATTCTCGTGTGTGCTTGTTTGCTTTATCTCCAAGTAGATTTATTTGCTATTCTAAGTTGTTCTCTATCTTTAGTTATGGAAATGGAACACGAAATACCAAAAAAATTAGGTGTACTTGCTACTCTTGGAGATGGGGAACCTCCTAAAACCCTCGATGCTCGTTATGTGGAAAATATTATGCACTTCTTCAATAATCCCGAGAAAACCCAATTAAATTATATAATGGGATACATGTTGGATCAACGTGAATACTTTATGGATTATCGCTTGACTCAAAAAGGAAAACTATTATGGGATCAAATTCATATGTTGAAATGGTATGCTTGGGAGCTATGCTCGAGATATGGTATTACTTGTTGTTCTAGGATGAAGGCTAAACACCTTCCCTTTTCTTGTAAATTTAATGCTAATGAAACCTTGTCTTCTTATGCTAATGGTATATATGATTACTATGATGTGGAACAAATAGAAGAGTTTGTTGCTTTTATGCTTGCTTATGAGATTGAAGCTGTGTTTAAAAGGTGTGATGATAATGATGATGCTGCTTACCGATCTGAAAATTTGGTTATGCTTCGTTATTGTTACACTAATTATGAATTTAATTCCCATATTTATCGATTTATGGAGAAATTATACGCTGCCTAAGAAGAGACTAATATTTTGCAGGAAACTATGGAAGAAGAAAATGCTGAAACTGTGAGCTCATTAGATGAAAAAGATGACGAGGAGAGCGAAGAACAAAAGGAGGAAGAGTGGACTAGCTACCCGTGCCCACCTTCTAATGAGAGTAACTCTTCAACTCATACATTGTTTAATTTCCCTTCGTTCTTACCGAGGGATGAATGCTATGTTGATTGCTATGATTCCTTGGATTCGTTTGAAATATCCCTTTTTGATGAACTTGATGCTTGCTATGCTTGTGGCCATGATGCTAATATGAATGATGCTTATGAAGATGAACTTGATATAGTTCCTTATGTTAAGCATGAAATTGTTGCTATCGCACCCACTTATGATAGTCCTATTATCTTTTTGAACTCTCCCAACTACACTATATCGGAGAAAATTGCTCTTATTAGGGATTACATAGATGGGTTGCTTTCTACTATTACACATGATGATTTTGATGAATATAATATGCATGTGCTTGCTGCTCCTACTTGAAATTATTATGAGAGAGGAACTACATCTCCACCTCTCTATGTTTCCAATACGATAAAATTGCAAGAAACTGCTTATGCTATGTATTGGCCTTTACTTGATGTGCATGAATTGTTCTTTTATGACATGTCAATGCATAGGAAGAGAGTTAGAATTCGTCATTGCATGATATATGTTACCTTGTGCTCACTACTAAATGACAAATCATTGTTAATTAAAATTGGCTTTGATATACCTTGGGATCCGGGTGGATCCATTACTTGAGCACTTTATGCCTAGCTTAATGGCTTTAAGGAAAGCGCTGCCTGGGAGACAACCCGGAAGTTTTAGAGAGTCATTTATTTTTGTTGAGTGCTTTTATATAGTTTAAAAACAAAAAAATATAGAGGGGAACTTAAAACTTGTTCAAAAAGAGAAGCGATTGAAAGGTGATGCATTGTGGAAGTGAGGGTCGACCTTGAACACTTGTGTTCATGCTCATGGAAACAATGTAGAATTTTTCATGGAAGTTTCTCGCAAAAATAATTATCCCCTTGTACAATTCCATTGTATTATAAAAATAATGTGCCAAGTAAATCCTTTATGATTAGTTTGGGTCATAGTTGGTTGATCATGCTGAAAAAGACAGAAACTTTGCACTTACGAAATCATTTCTTATTTCTATACAGCGAGCGCTGTTGAGTTGATTATTTTTGCTGCTGATTGATATACAAATTTACTTAATTATCATAACTTTTTAAGAATTTTTGGAGTATCAGAAGTATGGTATGTGTTCAGATTACTACAGACTGTTCTCTTTTTGACAGATTCTATTTTCTATGCATTGTTCTCTTATTTTGATGAATCTATGGGTAGTATCGGGGGGTATGAACCATGGTGAAGTTGGGTTACAGTAGATATAATGCTAATATGAATTTGGAATGAGTTCACAACAGTACTTAAAGTGGTGATTTACTTTATTATACTAATGGATCTCATGAAGGTTTTGTTGAGTTTTGTGTGATTGAAATTTTCAAGTTTTGGAGGAGACCACGATGGATGAAGGAATAAGGAGAGGAAATAGCCTAAGCTTGGGGATGCCCAAGGCACCACAAGGTAATATTCAAGGAACACTCAAGCGTTTAAGCTTGGGGATGCCTCGGAAGGCATCCCCTCTTTCGTCTACAATCTATCGGTAATTTTACTCGGAGCTATATTTTTATTCGTCACATGATATCTGCAAATGCTTGGAGCATCTTTTGTGTTTATTTTTCCTTTTTATTTTATGCACCATGCTGGTATGAGATAGTCCTTGGTTGATTTATAGAATGCTCTTTCACTTCACTTATATCTTTTGAGTATGGCTTTAAGAATGCTTCATGTGCTTCACTTATATCATTTGAAGTTTGGATTGCATGTTTCCCTACACATAGAAAACCGCCATTTGTAGAATCCTCTTTTGCTTAACTTATATTTGTTAGAGTGGGGCATATCTTTTGTAGAAAGAATTAAACTCTCATGCTTCACTTATACCTGTTTAGAGAGTTAACGGGAGTTGGTCATTCACATGGTTAGTCATAAAATCCTACATAAAACTTGTAGATCACTGAATATGATATGTTTGATTCCTTGCAATAGTTTTGCGACATGAAGATGTGATATTAGAGTCATGCTAGTGAGTAATTGTGTATTCATAGAAATACTTGTGTTAAGGTTTGTGATTCCCGTAGCATGCACGTATGGTGAACCGTTATGTGACGAAGTGGGAGCATGATTTATTTATTGATTGTCATCCTTTGTGTGGAAGTCAGGATCGCGCGATGGTTAACTCCTACCAACCCTTCCCCTAGGAGAAAGCGTGTAGTACCTTGTTCCGATGACTAATAGACTTTTGCAATAAGTATGTGAGTTTTTTATGACTAATGTTGAGTCTATGGATTATCCACCATTGCTAGCCTCTCTAGTACCGCGCAACTTTCGCCGGTGCATTACACGCACCATATACCCTTCCTCAAAACAGCCACCATACATACCTATTATGGCATTTCCATAGCCATTCCGAGATATATTGCGATGCAACTTCCATCGTTCCGTTTGTTATGACACTCACCATCATTGTCATATTGCTTTGCATGATCGTAAGATAGCTAGCATGATGTTTTCATGGCTTATCCGTTTTTTGATGTCATTGCTACGCTAGATCATTGCACATCCTGGTACACCGCCGAATGCATTCATATAGAGTCATATTTTGTTCTAAATATCGAGTTGTAAGTAAATAAAAGTGTGATGATCATCATTATTAGAGCATTGTACCATGTGAGGAAGTAATAGAAGATGCCAATGAA
This sequence comes from Hordeum vulgare subsp. vulgare, assembly GCF_904849725.1. NCBI lineage: Eukaryota > Viridiplantae > Streptophyta > Magnoliopsida > Poales > Poaceae > Hordeum > Hordeum vulgare. The sequence goes on from NC_058523.1 coordinate 50,971,344, forward strand.
GCCCAAATAAAAAAAAGAGGCCAAAGAAGCCCACCAAAAAAAAAGAAAAATAATAATAAAAAAATGAGAGAAAAGAGAGAAGGGACAATGCTACTATCCTTTACCACACTTGTGCTTCAAAGTAGCACCATGATCTTCATGATAGAGAGTCTCCTATGTTATCGCTTTCATATACTAGTGGGAAATTTTCGTTATAGAACTTGGCTTGTATATTCCAACGCTGGGCTTCCTCAAATTGCCCTAGGTCTTCGTGAGCAAGCGAGTTGGATGCACACCCACTAGTTTCTTTTTGAGCTTTCATACACTTATAGCTCTTGTGCATCTGTTGCATGACAATCCCTACTCACTCACATTAATATCTATTGATGGGCATCTCCATAGCCCGTTGATACGCCTAGTTGATGTGAGACTATCTCTTCCTTTTTGTCTTCTCCACAACCACCATATTCTATTCCACCTATAGTGCTATGTCCATGGCTCACGCTCATGTATTGCATGAAAGTTGAAAAAGTTTGAGAACACTAAAGTATGAAACAATTGCTTGGCTAAAACCGGGGTTGTGCATGATTTAAATACGTTGTGTGGGGAAGATGGAGCATAGTCACACTATATGATTTTGTAGGGATAACATTCTTTGGCCATGATATTTTGAGAAGACATGATTGCTTTGTTAGTATGCTTGAAATATTATTGTCTTTATGTCAAATGATAGACTATTGCTTCGAATCACTCGTGTTTTAGTATTCATGCCATGATTAGATTATATGATCAAGATTATGCTAGGTAGCATTCCACATCAAAAATTATCTTTTTTATCATTTACCTACTCGAGGACGAGCAGGAATTAAGCTTGGGGATGCGGATACGTCTCCGTCGTATCTATAAATTTTGATTGTTTCATGCCAATATTCTACAACTTTCATATACTTTTGGCAACTTTTTATACTATTTTTGGGACTAACATATTGATCCAGTGCCCAGTGCCAGTTCCTGTTCCTGTTTGTTGCATGTTTTTTGTTTCGCAGATTATCCATACCAAACGAAGTCCAAACGCAATAAAAAACCTACGGGATTTTTTTGGAATATTTATGATTTTTGGGAAGAAGAATCAACGCAAAACGATGCCTGAGGGGGACACAAGCCCCCTAACTGCGACCTGGGGGTGGGGCCGCGCCTGGCAGGCTTGTGACCAATCCCTAAGGCAGTTGGGGCCCTTCTTTCGCCGCAAGAAATATAATATCCGGAAGAAAATCGTGTTAAACTTTCAGCCCAATCGGTGTTACGGATCTCCGGGAATTTAATAAACGGTGGAAGGAAAGAATCTGTGTGCGCAGAAACAGAAGGACAGAGAGAGAGAGATCCAATCTCGGAGGGGCTCTCGCCCCTCCGCCGCCATGGAGACTATGGACCAGAGGGGAAACCCTTCTCCCATCTAGGGAGGAGGTAAAGGAAGAAGAAGAAGAAGGGTAGCTCTCTCTTCCTCTCTCCCGGCGGCGCTGGAACGCCGCCCGGGACATCATCGTGTGACGGCGATCTACACCAACACCTCCGTCATCTTCACCAACACCTCTATCACCTTCCCCATCTATATTCAGCGGTCCACTCTCCCACAACCCGCTGTACCCTCTACTTGAACATGGTGCTTTATACTTCATATTATTATCCAATGATGTGTTGCCATCCTATGATGTCCGAGAAATTTTCGTTGTCCTAACGGTGATTGATGAATTGCTATGATTGGTTTAATTTTCTTGTGGTTATGTTGCTGCCCTTTGGTGCCCATCATATGAGCGCGCGCGTGGATCACACCATAGGGTTAGTAGTATGTTGATAGGACTATGTATTGGAGGGCAAGGGTGACAGAAGCTTCAGCCTAGCATAGAAATTGATGCATACGGGATTGAAGGGGGACCAATATATCTTATTGCTATGGTTGGGTTTTACCTTAATGAACATTAGTAGTTGCGGATGCTTGCTAATAGTTCCAATCATAAGTGCATAGAATTCCAAGTAAGGGATGACATGCTAGCAGTGGCCTCTCCCACATAAAACTTGCTATCGGTCTAGTAACGTAGTCAATTGCTTAGGGACAATTCCGCAACTCCTACCACCACTTTTCCACGCTCGTTAGACTAACGTAATTGTTTCTTTATCCAACCAGGCCCTAGTTTATATTTACGTGTTCTCTCTTTTCTTGCAAACCTATCCTTTCTCACCTACAAAGTACTTCTAGTTTCATACTTGTTCTAGGTAAAGCGAACGTAAAGTGTGCGTAGAGTTGTATCGGTGGTTGATAGAGCTTGAAGGAATATTTGTCCTACCTTTAGCTCCTCGTTGGGTTCGACACTCTTACTTATCGAGAAAGGCTACAATTAATCCCCTATACTTGTGGGTTATCAATAGTGAGCCCGCCATACCTTCCCTAACCACCTCCCCAACGCTTTCTCTGGCCCCGGTGGCTCCAATTTCGTGGGGTGCATCGCTGTGACCATGATTTGTCCGGTGCCGAGCTCGTTTTGTTTTCTTCCCCTCTTCGTCTTCAGTCCATCAATGACTAAGTCAACATCCTTTCCGGTCTTGGGGGCGGTGTCGGTGCCGGTGCCACTGTCGGTGCCGGTGCGAGCGTCCGTGTCGGGGTTGGTCTCACTGCCATGCTGCGTCCCGAATGTGCATTGGTACAGGTAATTTAAAAAATCATCTGCTTCCTGAAAATAGTCATCACCGGCGCGACCAGAACCCCCAGCTTCATCGTGGCTAGACATATTAATTTCCTACGAGTATTTAAGTATAATAGTTTAATTCTAGGCCGAATAACATGAATAATAAAAAGGGACCTATATTTGGTCGGAATCTTGATTCATTCTGCTTTCCGGCAATTCCCGGGCACTCCATATTGTTGGGGAACGTCGCATGGGAAACAAAAATTTTCCTACGCACACGAAGACCTATCATGGTGATGTCCATCTACAAGAGGGGATTTCCGATCTACGTACCCTTGTAGATCGCACAACAGAAGCGTTAGTGAACGCGGTTGATGTAGTGGAACGTCCTCACGTCCCTCGATCCGCCCCGCAAACCGTCCCTCAATCCGTCCCACGATCTAGTGCTGAACGAACGGCACCTCCGCGTTCAGCACACGTACAGCTCGACGATGATCTCGGCCTTCTTGATCCAACAAGAGAGACGGAGAGGTAGATGAGTTCTCCGGCAGCGTGACGACGCTCCGGAGGTTGGTGGTGATCTGATCTCGGCAGGGCTCCGCCCGAGCTCCGCAGAAACGCGATCTAGAGGAAAAACCGTGGAGGTATGTGGTCGGGCTGCCGTGGCAAAAGTTGTCTCAAATCAGCCCTAATACCTCTGTATATATAGGTGGGAGGGGAGGGGCCTTGCCTTGAGGCTCAAGGAGCCCCAAGGGGGTCGGTCGAACCAAGGGGGGAAGTCCTCCCCTTCCAAACCGAATCCAACTTGGATTGGAAGGTGGAGTCCTTCTCTCCTTTCCCACCTCCCCTTTTTTTTTCCTTTCTCTTTGATTTCTTATCCTTTGGCGCATAGGGCCTTCTTGGGCTGTCCCACCAGCCCACCAAGGGCTGATGCGCCACCCCCAAGGCCTATGGGCTTCCCCGGGGTGGGTTGCCCCCCCGGTGAACACCCGGAACCCATTCGTCATTCCCGGCACATTCCCGGTAACTCCGGAAAACCTTCTGGCAATCAAATGAGGTCATCCTATATATCAATCTTCGTTTCTGGACCGTTCCGGAAACCCTTGTGACGTCCGTGATCTCATCCGGGACTCCGAAAACCTTCCGGCAATCAAATGAGGTCATCCTATATATCAATCTTCGTTTCCGGACCATTCCGGAAACCCTCGTGACGTCCGTGATCTCATCCGGGACTCCGAACAACATTCGGTAACCAACCATATAACTCAAATACGCATAAAACAACGTCGAACCTTAAGTGTGCAGACCCTGCGGGTTCGTGAACTATGCAGACATGACCCGAGTGACTCCTCGGTCAATATCCAATAGCGGGACCTGGACGCCCATATTGGATCCCACATATTCTATGAAGATTTTATCGTTTGAACCATAGTGCCAAGGATTCATATAATCCCGTATGTCATTCCCTTTGTCCTTCGGTATGTTACTTGCCCGAGATTCGATCGTCAGTATCCGCATACCTATTTCAATCTCGTTTATCGGCAAGTCTCTTTACTCGTTCCGTAATACAAGATCCCGCAACTTACACTAAGTCACATTGCTTGCAAGGCTTGTGTGCGATGTTGTATTACCGAGTGGGCCCTGAGATACCTCTCCGTCACACGGAGTGACAAATCCTAGTCTCGATCCATACTAACTCAGCGAACACCTTCGGATATACCTATAGAGCATCTTTATAGTCACCCAGTTACGTTGCGATGTTTGATACAGACAAAGCATTCCTCCGGTGTCAGTGAGTTATATGATCTCATGGTCATAGGAACAAATACTTGACACGTAGAAAACAGTAGCAAGAAAATGACACGATCAACATGCTACGTTTATTAGATTGGGTCTAGTCCATCACGTGATTCTCCTAATGACGTGATCCAGTTATCAAGCAACATCACCTTGTACATAATCAGAAGACCCTGACTATCTTTGATCAACTGGCTAGCCAACTAGAGGCTTGCTAGGGACAGTGTTTTGTCTATGTATCCACACATGTATATAAGTCTTCATTCAATACAATTATAGCATGGATAATAAACGATTATCTTGATACATGAATTATAATAATAACTATATTTATTATTGCCTCTAGGGCATAATTCCAACAGTCTCCCACTTGCACTAGAGTCAATAATCTAGCCCTCGCATCATCATGCGAATTACATTGTAATAAATCTAACACCCATACAGTTCTAATGTTGATCATGCTTTGCGCGTGGAAGAGGTTTAGTCAGCGGGTCTGCTACATTCAGATCCGTGTGCACTTTGCATATATGTACGTCCTCCCCTTCGACATAGTCGCGGATGAGGTTGAAGCGTCGTTTGATGTGTCTGGTCTTCTTGTGAAACCGTGGTTCCTTTGCTAAGGCAATGGCTCCCGTGTTGTCACAGAACAAGGTTATTGGATTCAGTGCGCTTGGCACCACTCCAAGATCCGTCATGAATGCTTCATCCAGACACCCTCTTTGGCCGCCTCCGAGGCAGCCATGTACTCCGCTTCAGATGTAGAATCTGCTACGACGCTTTGCTTGGAACTGCACCAGCTTACCACACCCCCATTAAGAATAAATACGTATCCGGTCTGCGACTTAGAGTCGTCCGGATCTGTGTCAAAGCTTGCATCGACGTAACCCTTTACGGCAAGCTCTTCGTCACCTCCATACACGAGAAACAACTCCTTAGTCCTTTTCAGGTACTTCAGGATATTCTTGACCGCCGTCCAGTGATCCACTCCTGGATTACTCTGGAACCTGCCTGCCATACTTATGGCCAGGCTAACGTCCGGTCTAGTGCACAACATTGCATACATGATAGATCCTATGGCTGAAGCATAGGGGACGGTGCTCATATGCTCTCTATCTTTATCAGTTGCTGGGCACTGAGTCTTACTCAATCTCGTACCTTGTAAAACCGACAAGAACCCTTTCTTGGACTGTTCCATTTTGAACCTCTTCAAAACTTTATCAAGGTATGTGCTTTGTGAAAGTCCTATCAGGCGTTTCGATCTATCCCTGTAGATCTTAATGCCTAGAATGTAAGAAGCTTCTCCTAGGTCCTTCATAGAGAAACTTTTATTCAAGTAATCCTTTATGCTCTCCAAAAACTATACGTTGTTTCCAATCAGCAATATGTCATCCACATATAATATTAGAAACGCCACAGAGCTCCCACTCACTTTCTTGTAAATACAAGATTCTCCAACCACTTGTATAAACCCAAATGCTTTGATCACCTCATCAAAATGTTTGTTCCAACTCCGAGATGCTTGCACCAGTCCATAAATGGATCGCTGGAGCTTGCATACCCTGTTAGCATTCTTAGGATCGACAAAACCTTCGGGTTGCATCATATACAACTCTTCCTTAAGGAAACCATTAAGGAACGCCATTTTGACATCCATCTGCCAGATTTCATAATCGAAAAATGCAGCTATTGCTAACATGATACTGACGGACTTAAGCATCGCTACGGGTGAGAATGTCTCATCGTAGTCAACTGCTTGAACTTGTGAAAAACCCTTTGCCACAAGTCGAGCTTTATAAACGGTCACATTGCCGTCAGCATCCGTCTTGTTCTTAAAGATCCATTTGTTCTGAATAGCCTTGCGACCCTCAGGTAGTACTTCCAAAGTCCACACTTTGTTTTCATACATGGATCCTATCTCGGACTTCATGGCCTCCAACCATTTGTTGGAATCTGGGCCCACCATTGCTTCTTCATAATTTGCAGGTTCATTGTTGTCTAACAACATGATTGACAAAACGGGATTACCGTACCACTCTGGAGTAGTACGTGGTCTCGTCGACCTGCGTGGTTCGACATGAACTTGAACCGGAGTTTCATGATCATCATCATTAACTTCCTCCTCAACCGGCGTTGCAACGACAGAGGCTTCCCCTTGCCCTGCGCCACCATCTAGAGGGATGAGAGGTTCGACAACCTCATCAAGTTCTATCTTCCTCCCACTCAATTCTCTCGAGAGAAACTCCTTCTCGAGAAAAGCTCTGTTTTTAGCAACAAACACTTTGCCCTCGGATTTGAGATAGAAGGTGTACCCAACTGTCTCTTTTGGGTAACCTATGAAGATGCACTTTTCCGCTTTGGGTTCCAGCTTTTCAGGCTGAAGCTTTTTTACATAAGCATCACATCCCCAAACTTTAAGAAAGGACAACTTTGGCCTTTTGCCATACCACAGTTCGTATGGTGTCGTCTCAACGGATTTTGATGATGCCCTATTTAAAGTGAATGCAGCCGTGTCTAATGCATAACCCCAAAACAATAATGGCAAATCGGTAAGAGACATCATAGATCGCACCATCTGTAATAAAGTACGATTACGACGTTTCAACACACCATTACGCTGTGGTGTTCCAGGCGGTGTCAACTGTGATACAATTCCACATTGTCTTAAGTGAGCACCAAACTCGAAACTCAGATATTCACCCCCACGATCAGACTGTAGGAACTTGATCTTCTTGTTACGATGATTTTCAACTTCACTCTGAAATTGCTTGAACTTTTCAAATGTTTCAGACTTGTGCTTCATTAAGTAGACATAACCATATCTACTCAAATCGTCAGTGAAGGTGAGAAAATAACGATATCCGTCGCGTGCCTCTACGCTCATCGGACCGCACACATCGGTATGTATGATTTCCAACAAGACACTGGCACGCTCCATTGTTCCGGAGAACAGAGTTTTAGTCATCTTGCCCATGAGGCATGGTTCGCACGTGTCAAGTGAATCAAAGTCAAGTGACTCCAAAAGTCCATCGGCATGGAGTTTCTTCATGCGCTTTACACCAATATGACCTAAGCGGCAGTGCCATAAAAATATGGCGCTATCATTGTTAACTCTAACTCTTTTGGTCTCAATGTTATGTATATGTGTATCACTATCAAGATTCAATATGAACAATCCTCTCACATTGGGTGCATGACCATAAAAGATGTTACTCATAGAAATAGAACAACCATTATTCTCTGACTTAAAAGAGTAACCGTCTCACAATAAACAAGATCCAGATATAATGTTCATGCTCAACGTAGGCACTAAATAACAATTATTCAAGTTCATAACTAATCCTGATGGTAACTGAAGTGAAATTGTGCCGACGACGATTGCATCAACCTTGGAACCATTTCCTACGCGCATCGTCACTTCATCTTTCGCCAGCCTTCGCCTATTCCGCAGTTCCTGTTTCGAGTTATAAATATGAGCAACAGAACCGGTATCGAATACCCAAGCACTACTACGAGAGCCGATTAAGTACACATCAATAACATGTATATCAAATATACCAGATTTTTCTTTGGCCGCCTTCTTATCAGCCAGATACTTGGGGCAGTTGCGCTTCCAGTGACCCATACCCTTGCAATAGTAGCACTCTGTTTCAGGCTTAGGTCCAGCTTTGGGTTACTTCGTCGGATTGGCAACAGGCTTGCCGCTCTTCTTTGAATTACCCTTCTTGCCTTTGCCGTTTCTCTTGAAACTAGTGGTCTTATTCACCATCAACACTTGATGCTCTTTACGGAGTTCAGACTCTGCGACTTTCAGCATCGCAAACAACTCGCCGGGTGACTTGTTCATCCCTTGCATGTTGTAGTTCAACACAAAGCCCTTATAGCTTGGCGGCAGTGATTGAAGGATTTTGTCAGTGATAGCCTCTTGCGGGAGTTCAATCCCTAGCTCAGCTAGACGGTTTGAGTACCCAGACATTTTGAGCACATGTTTACTGACAGACGAATTCTCCTCCATCTTGCAAGGATAGAATTTATCGAAGGTCTCATACCTCTCGATCCGGGCTTTCTTCTGAAAGATGAACTTCAACTCCTGGAACATCTCATATGCTCCATGACGCTCAAAGCGACGTTGAAGTCCCGGTTCTAAGCCATACAGGACTGCACATTGAACTACTGAGTAGTCCTCCTTACGTGCTAACCAAGCGTTCTTAACATCCCGATCAGCCGTAGCGGGTGGTTCATCTCCTAACGCAGCATTAAGGACATAATCCTTCTTCCCAGCTTGTAAGATTAACTTAAGATTACGAGCCCAGTCTACAAAGTTGCTTCCATCATCTTTCAACTTAGCTTTCTCTAGGAACGTATTAAAATTCAGGATGACTGTCGCGTGAGCCATGATCTACAACACAAATATATTCAAAGTGGACTTAGACTATGTGCAAGATAATTAGAGTTTAACTTAATCAAATTATTCGCTAAACTCCCACTCAAAAAGTACATCTCTCTAGTCATTTGAGTGGTTCATGATCCACTTACACTAGCTCAAGTCCGATCATCACGTGAGTTGAGTATAGTTTCAGTGGTAAGCATCCCTATGCTAATCATATCATCTATATGATTCATGATCGACCTTTCGGTCTCATGTGTTCCGAGGCCATGTCTGCACATGCTAGGCTCGTCAAGCTTAACCCGACTGTTCCGCGTGTGCAACTGTTTTGCACCCGTTGTATGTGAATGTTGAGTCTATCACACCCGATCATCACGTGGTGTCTCGAAACGACGAACTGTAGCAACGGTGCACAGTCGGGGAGAACACAATTTCGTCTTGAAATTTTAGTGAGAGATCACCTCATAATGCTACCGTCGTTCTAAGCAAAATAAGGTGCATAAAAGGATTAACATCACATGCAATTCATAAGTGACATGATATGGCCATCATCACGTGCTCCTTGATCTCCATCACCAAAGCACCGTCACGATCTTCTTGTCACCGGCGCCACACCATGATCTCCATCAACGTGTCGCCATCGGGGTTGTCATGCTACTCATGCTATTACTACTAAAGCTACATCCTAGCAAAATAGTAAATGCATCTGCAAGCACAAACGTTAGTTTAAAGACAACCCTATGGCTCCTACCGGTTTCCGTACCATCGACGTGCAAGTCGATGTTATCTATTACAACATGATCATCTCATACATCCAATATATCACATCACATCGTTGGCCATATCACATCACAAGCATACCCTGCAAAAACAAGTTAGATGTCCTCTAATTTTGTTGTTGCATGTTTTACGTGGTGACCATGGGTATCTAGTAGGATCGCATCTTACTTACGCAAACACCACCACGGAGATATATGAATTGCTATATAACCTTATACAAGGACCTCCTCGGTCAAATCCGATTCAACTAAAGTTGGAGAAACCGACACTTGCCAGTCATCTTTGAGCAACGGGGTTACTCGTAGCGATGAAACCAGTCTCTCGTAAGCGTACGAGTAATGTCGGTCCAAGCCGCTTCAATCCAACAATACCGCGGAATCAAGAAAAGACTAAGGAGGGCAGCAAAACACACATCACCACCCACAAAAACTTTTGTGTTCTACTCGAGAAGACATCTACGCATGAACCTAGCTCTCATACCACTGTTGGGGAACGTCGCATGGGAAACAAAAATTTTCCTACGCGCACGAAGACCTATCATGGTGATGTCCATCTACGAGAGGGGATTTCCGATCTACATAACCTTGTAGATCGCACAGCAGAAGCGTTAGTGAACGCGGTTGATGTAGTGGAACGTCCTCACGTCCCTCGATCCGCCCCGCGAACCGTCCCGCGATCCGTCCCATGATCTAGTGCCGAACGGACGGCACCTCCGCGTTCAGCACACGTACAGCTCGACGATGATCTCGGCCTTCTTGATCCAGCAAGAGAGACGGAGAGGTAGATGAGTTCTCCGGCAGCGTGACGACGCTCCGGAGGTTGGTGGTGATCTGATCTCGGCAGGGCTCCGCCCGAGCTCCGCAGAAACGCGATCTAGAGGAAAAACCGTGGAGGTATGTGGTCGGGCTGCCGTGGCAAAAGTTGTCTCAAATCAGCCCTAATACCTCTGTATATATAGGTGGGAGGGGAGGGGCCTCGCCTTGAGGCTCAAGGAGCCCCAAGGGGGTCGGCCGAACCAAGGGGGGAAGTCCTCCCCTTCCAAACCGAATCCAACTTGGATTGGAAGGTGGAGTCCTTCTCTCCTTTCCTACCTCCCCTTTTTTTCTTTCTCTTTGATTTCTTATCCTTTGGCGCATAGGGCCTTATTGGGCTGTCCCAACAGCCCACCAAGGGCTGGTGCGCCACCCCCAAGGCCTATGGGCTTCCCCGGGGTAGGTTGCCCCCCCGGTGAACACCCAGAACCCATTCGTCATACCCGACACATTCCCGGTAACTCCGAAAACCTTCCGGCAATCAAATGAGGTCATCCTATATATCAATCTTCGTTTCCAGACCATTCCGAAAACCCTTGTGATGTCCGTGATCTCATCCGGGACTCCGAACAATATTCGGTAACCAACCATATAACTCAAATACGCATAAAACAACGTCGAACCTTAAGTGTGCAGACCCTGCGGGTTCGAGAACTATGCAGACATGACCCGAGTGACTCCTCGGTCAATATCCAATAGCGGGACCTGGATGCCCATATTGGATCCCACATATTCTACGAAGATCTTATCGTTTGAACCTCAGTGCCAAGGATTCATATAATCCCGTATGTCATTCCCTTTGTCCTTCGGTATGTTACTTGCCCGAGATTCGATCGTTAGTATCCGCATACCTATTTCAATCTCGTTTACCGGCAAGTCTCTTTACTCGTTCCGTAATACAAGATCCCGCAACTTACACTAAGTCACATTGCTTGCAAGGCTTGTGTGTGATGTTGTATTACCGAGTGGGCCCCGAGATACCTCTCCGTCACACGGAGTGACAAATCCGACTCTCGATCCATACTAACTCAACGAACACCTTCGGATATACCTGTAGAGCATCTTTATAATCACCCAGTTACATTGCGACGTTTGATACACACAAATCATTCCTCCGGTGTCAGTGAGTTATATGATCTCATGGTCATAGGAACAAATACTTGACACGCAGAAAACAGTAGCAACAAAATGACACGATCAACATGCTACGTCTATTAGATTGGGTCTAGTCCATCACGTGATTCTCCTAATGACGTGATCCAGTTATCAAGCAACAACACCTTGTACGTAATCAGAAGACCCTGACTATCTTTGATCAACTGGCTAGCCAACTAGAGGCTTGCTAGGGACAGTGTTTTGTCTATGTATCCACACATGTATATAAGTCTTCATTCAATACAATTATAGCATGGATAATAAACGATTATCTTGATAGAGGAATTATAATAATAACTATATTTGTTATTGCCTCTAGGGCGTAATTCCAACACATATGTCCTAGTTTCTAGCACTAATCATGCCGAAATTCACGAAACATTTCGGCATGGCCTTCGCTAAAAAGTGGACATATGGAGCGCGTGAAATTTTCCGGAACGGAAATGAATCAACATTCCAGCAAAACATAGGCCACTCGGACATTCCGACAAAACTTGCCACAAACTTTGCACAAATAGGACACATTGAATTACCTAATAACAATAGGAATTAAATGACAAAAAAAATGAAATCCCCTCCCCTCCTCTTCTTATTCTCCTCCTGCTGTTCTTCCTCTCCCCTACTCTTTTCTTCTCCTCCTCCTCCTCTTTTCTCCTCCTCCTCCTCTTCTTTTCTTCTCCTCTTCTACTTATCCTCTTTTTCTTCTACTTCTCCTCTTCTTCTACTTCTTCTCTTCTTCTGTTTTTCCTCTTCTTCCTCTCTCTCCTCTTCTTATTCTCCTTCTTCTTCTTCTTTTCCTCCTCTTCCTCTAATAATTCTAAAACAGAATTAACCTAAAATCTAATTGTAAATATTACTAACCCTAATAATTCTAACAAAAAAATAGAATTAATCTAAAACAAAATAAAAAAACTTCATTCTGTCTCCTTCCTCCTCCTCTTCTTCCTCTTCTTCCTCTCCTTCCTCTTCTCGTCCTCCTTTTCTTCCTCTTTCTCTTCTTCCTCTTCTTCTTATTTTCCTCCTATTATTCCTCTCCACCTCTTCTTCCTCTCCCTCCTCTTCTCCTCCTCCTCTTCTTCCTGACCTTCCTCTTCTTCCTCTCCTCCTCTTCTTCTTCTCCTCCTCCTCCTCTTCTTCTCCTCCTCCTCCTCTTCTTCTCCTCCTCTTCTTCCTCTCCTTCCTCTTCTTCTCCTTCTTCTTCTTTTCCTCCTCTTCTTCCTCTCCTTCCTCTTCTCCTCCTCCTCTTCTTCCTCTCTTCCTCTTCTTCCACTCTGGGCAGGGCAGGGCAGATTTACCTGGAGGGCAGGGCAAGGGGCAGCGCGTTTGGCAGCGGCGGCGTTCCGCGGCGGCGATGGCGTCTGGAGGCGGCGAGCAACAAAGGGGGCGAGCAACAAAGAGAGAGGGAGGAGTGGAGGGAGATGGGTAAATTTTGGGCCTATTTTCAAAAACATAGTAGTAGCGCTGGACTTGTCCTAGCGCTACTGCTATGTTAGCAGTAGCGCGGGTTCTAATCCAGCGCTACTGCCATTGGCCCTAGGGCAGTTAGTAGTAGCGCTGGTTCGAACCAGCGCTACTGCTAACTTAGCAGTAGCGCTGGGACAAATCCAACGCTACTGATAACATTATTTTCTTTATTATTTTTCCTTATTATTATTTTTCTTTATTATTTTTTCTATTTATTATTTTTCTTTTCTTTTCACTATTTTCCTTTCCTTTTCTGTTTACTTTTGTTTCTCTTTTGTATTTCTTTCTCCTTTTTGTTTTTATCCCGATGGCCTCGCACGCAGTTGACGACGAGAACGACTCCCTCCCAATATTACCGGAACCATGTGTTGTTTCGTACACAAAATACGGACATATATATAAATGATTGTTTCTCAGCTGCGTCGAAGGCGTTTCACATTGAGAAAGGAGGGGATAGGGCAAAGGGGGGAGGAAGGGGAAAGGGGGTGTGTGTCGGTGAAAGGAGGGCAACAATGGTGGAGGAAAGGAGAAAGGAGGAGATATGGCAAAGGCTTGAGGACGGGGGAGAGGGGGTGTGTGTGGGTGATAGGTAGAAGGAAGAGAGAAGAAGGACAACAATGGTGGAGAAGTAACAATGGCGGAGAAGTAACTTAGAGAGAGGAAAGGGGAAACGAGGGGATAGGGCAAAGGGGGGAGGAAGGGGGAGAGGGGTGGGGGTGTGGGTGAAAAGCTGCCCAAAGCCACGTGTAGCAGTAGCGCTGGTTCCGGAGGAGCGCTACTTCTATTGCACTTAGCAGTAGCACTTTTACCATGCCAACGCTGCTACTACAGCTACTGTCGGTGGCCTCGTTGGGCCCCTTTTAGCAGTAGTGCTGGATGCAATGCAGCGCTACTGCGATAGACCTTAGCAGTAGCGTTGGATTAGGAACAGCGTGCTACGATAGCTACCGCGGGTGGCCTCGTTGGGCCGTGTTTATCAGTAGCGCTAAAAATCGAGCAAGCGCTACTGCTAAGGACATTAGCAGTAGCGCTTCCTATTTCCAGCGCTACTGCTAAGTAGCAGCAACGCGTGCTATTTTCCAGCGCTACTAATAGGCTCCTACCTATAAGGTTTTCCTTACTAGTGTACGTGCCCTTGTCGACCTACGAGGTTCGATAGCAACTTGATACGAAGATTCATGATCACCCTCATTAGCTTCCTCTTCAACTGGTGTTGCCTCGACATAAATTTCTTTCTGCCCTGCACCACCATCTTGTTTAAGCAGAGATTCTACAATCTCATTAAGTGCTATCTTCCTCCCACTCAATTCTTTCGAGAGAAACTCTTTCTCAAGAAAAACTCCATTCTTAGCGACAAACACTCTGCCCTCGGATGTGAGATAGAAGGTATACCCAACTGTCTCTTTTGGGTAACCTATGAAGACACACTTTTACGCTTTATGTTCAAGCTTTTTAGGCTGAAGCTTTTTGACATAAGCATCACATCCCCAAACTTTAAGAAACGACAACTTTAGCTTCTTGCCATATCATAGCTCATATGGTGTCGTCTCAACGGATTTTGATGGTGCCCTATTTAAAGCAAATGCAGTTGTCTCCTATGCATAGCCCCAAAATGACAACGATAAATCGGTAAGAGATATCGTAGAACGCACCATATCTAATAAAGTACGATTACGACATTCAGACACACCATTACACTGTGGTGTTCTAGGCGGTGTCAACTGTGAAACAGTTCCACATTGTCTTAAGTGAGCACGAAACTCGTAACTCAGACACTCATCTCCTCGATCAGATCGTAGGAACTTGATCTTCTTGTTATGATGATTTTCATCTTCACTCCGAAATTGCTTGAACTTTTCAAACATTTCAGACTTGTGCTTCATCAAGTAAATATAACCATACCTACTCAAATCTTTAGTGAAGGTGAGAAAATAACGATATCCACCGCGCGCCTCTATGCTCATAGGTCCGCACCCAGAAGTATGTATGATCACCAACAAGTCACTTGCACACTCTTTTGTTCCGGAGAATGGAGTCTTAGTCATCTTGCCCATGAGACATGGTTCGCATGTGTCAAGTGATTCAAAATCAAGTGACTCCAAAAGTCCATCAGCATGGAGTTTCTTCATGCGTTTTACACCAATATGACCTAAGCGGCAGTGCCACAAGAAAGTGGTGCCATCATTATTAACTCTACATCTTTTTGTCTCAATGTTATGGACATGAGTGTCATCGTCATCGAGATTCAATATGAACAAACCCCTCACATCGGATGCATGATCATAAAAGATATTAGTCATATAAATAGAACAACCATTATTCTCTGACTTAAATGAGTAACCTTCTTGCAATAAACAAGATCAAGATATAATGTTCATGCTCAACGCAGGCACTAAATAACAATTATTTAAGTTCATCACTAATCCCGATGGTAAATGAAGTGAGATTGTGCTGACGGTGATTGCATCAACCTTTGAACCATTTCCCACGCACATCGTCACTTCATCCTTCGCCAGCCTTCGTTTATTCCGCAGTTCCTGTTTCGAGTTGCAAATGTTAGCAACAGAACCAGTATCAAATACCCAAGCACTATTACGAGAGTTGGTGAGGTACACATCCATAACATGTATATCGAATATACCTTGTTTGGCATTGGCTGCCTTATTATCGGCCAAATACTTGGGGCAGTTTCGCTTCCAGTGACCAGTCCCCTTGCTAGTCTGTCAGCACATGTTCACTAACAGACTCATTCTCCTCCATTTTGCAAGCATAAAACTTACCGAAGGTCTCATAGCTCTCGATCCGGGCATTTTTCTCAAAGATAAACTTCAACTCCTGGAACATCGCATATGCTCCATGACGTTCAAAACGTCTTTCAAGTCCCGGTTCTAAGCCATACAAAACTGCACAATGAACTAACGACTGATCATCCTTGCGCGTCTGCCAGACGTTCATAACTTCACGCAACGCAGGTTGGGGTGGTTCATCATCTAGTGTTCATCAAGGACATATGACTATTGGGAAGCCCGAAGGATAAGCCTCAGATTACGGGCCCAGTCAACAAAGTTGCTTCCATCATCTTTCAACTTAGCTTTCTCTAGGAACGCATTAAAATTCAGGGTTGCTACTTGATACGTCTCCAACGTATCTATAATTTTTGCTGGTTCCATGCTATTATCTTGTCAAACTTTGGATGTTTTGTATGCATTTTATATATTTTTTGGGACTAACTTATTAACTCAGTGCCAAGTGCCAGTTCCTGTTTTTTCCGTGTTTTTGACCCTTTACAGAGGAGAATACTAAATGGAGTGCAAACGGAATAAAACTTCTAAAAATATTTTTTCTGGAATAGAAGATACGCACGGGGCGTGAGAACCAAGGCAAAGGCCACCAGGGGAGGCCACAAGCCCCGTAGGCGCGACCAGGGGCCTGCGCCTAGCAGGCTTGTGGGCCCCCTGTGGCTCGTGTGCCCTACTTCTTCAGCCTATAAATCCCCGAAAAATCCAAAACCACGAGAGAGATCCATGAAAATACTTTTCCTCCGCCGCAAGCTTCTGTCTCCGCAAGATCCCATCTGGGGCACGTTCTGGTGCCCTGCCGGAGGGGGGATTCAGATACGGAGGGCTTCTTCATCAACACCATTGCCTCTCCGATGATGTGTGAGTAGTTCACCATAGACCTTCGGGTCCATAGCTAGTAGCTAGATGGCTTCTTCTCTCTCTTCGATCTTCAATACAAAGTTCTCCATGATCTTCATGGAGATCTATCCGATGTAATCTTCTTTTGCGGTGTGTTTGTCGAGATCCGATGAATTGTGGATTTATGATCAGATTATTTATGAATCTTATTTGAGTTTCTTCAGATCTCTTATATGCATGATTTCATATCCTTCTAATTCTCTTCGAGTTGTGGGTTTTGTTTGGCCAACTTGATCTATGATTCTTGCAATGGGAGAAGTGCTTGGTTTTGGGTTCATACCGTGCCGTGACCTCACCAAGTGACAGAAGGGGTAGTGAGGCACACATCATGTTGTTGCCATCAAGGGTAAAAAGATGGGGTTTATATCTATTGCATGAATTTATCCCTCTACATCATATCATCTTGCTTAAGGCGTTACTCTGTTCGTCATGAACTCAATACACTAGATGCATGCTGGATAGCAGTCGATGTGTGGAGTAATAGTAGTAGATACAGACAGTATCGGTCTACTTGTCTCGGACGTGATGCCTTGATACGTCCATTTTGCATCATGTTTTCACGTTGTTATTTATCGCTTCTTTGGCTATTATGTCACTTCACGGTACTATTCTTATACCTTTTCTCTCTTATTTTGCAAGGTTTACATGAAGAGGGAGAATACCGGCAACTCGAATTCTGGCCTGAAAGTGGAGCAAAGTTGAGATACCTATTCTATGCAACTCCAAATGCCGTAAAAATCTACGGAGATTTTTTCCCAATATAAAAAATACTGGGCCGAAGAAGTACCGGAGGAGGGCCAGGGGGTGCCACAAGCTAGCACAACGCGACCACCCCCAGGCCGCGCCATGGGGGCTTGTGGGCACCCTGCTGGCCCACTTGCCCCCCTCTTTTGCTATATGGAGGGTTCCGTCGAGAAAAAAAATCAGAAGAGAGCTTTTTCGTGGTTTCGCCGCCACCATGAGGCGGAACTTGAGCAGAACCAATCTAGATTTCCGATAAGACGATCCTGCCGGGGAAACTTCCCTCCCGGAGGGGGAAATGGTCGCCATCATCATCACCAACACTCCTCTCATCGGAGGGGACTCGTCACCATCAACATCTTCATCAACACCGTCTTATCTCCAAACCCTAGTTCATCTCTTGTAACCAATCTCCGTCTCACGACTCCGATTGGTACTTGTAAGGTTGCTAGTACTTTTGATTACTCTTTGTAGTTGATGCTAGTTGGATTACTTGGTGGAAGAGTTTATGTTCAGATCCTTGATGCTACTCATTACACCTCTGATCATGATTCTGATTATGCTTTGTGAGTAGTTACTCTTTTTCCTCAGGACATGGGATAAGTCTTGCTAATAATAGTCATGTGAATTTGGTATTCGTTCGGTATTTTGATATGTTGTATGTTGTTTTTCCTCTAGTGGTGTTATGTGAACGTCGACTACATAAAACTTCACCATTATTTGGGCCTAGAGGAAGGCATTGGGAAGTAGTAAGTAGATGATGGGTTGCTAGAGTGACAGAAGCTTAAACCCTAGTTTATGCGTTGCTTCGTAAGGGGCTGATTTGGATCCACTAGTTTAATGCTATGGTTAGACTTTGTCTTACTTCTTCTTTCGTAGTTGCAGATGATTGCGGGAGGGGTTAATCGTAAGTGGGATTCTTGTCCAAGTAAGGGCAGTACCCAAGCGCCGGTCCACCCACATATCAAACTATCAAAGTAACGAACCCGAATCATATGAACATGATGAAACTAGCATGATAGAAATTCCCGTGTGTCCTTGGGAGCGTTTTTATTCTTATAAGACTTTGTCCAGGCTTGTCGCTTGCTACAAAATGGATTGGGCCACTTTGCTGCACCGTTGCTACTTTTGTTACTTGTTGCTTGCTACGAATCATCTCACCATACAATCACTTGTTACCGACAATTTCAGTGCTTGCAGATTTTTCCTTGCTGAAAACCACTTGTCAGATCCTTCTGCTTGTCGTTGGGTTCGACACTCTTACTTATCGAAAGGACTACGATTGATCCCCTATACTTTTGGGTCATCAAGACTCTTTTCTGGCGCTGTTGCCGGGGAGTGAAGCGCCTTTGGTAAGTGGAACTTGGTAAGGAAACATTCATATAGTGTCGGGGATGTTACCTGTTAATAACCCGCCCTAGTTGGGCCGGGTCACCGAATCAGGCGATTCATCTGAGCGTGGTTCGGACCTTGGCCTGTCAAGGCCGAAAGTTGGTGGTGGTTTATAATTTCCGAAAGGTCTCCAAACTTTGGAAGATGGCGACTTGGAAATCGTAGAGGTCACGATTTGTAGGAGTACTCTTGTAAACCCTAGGGATTCGACCTGTATATAAAGGCGAGTTCCAGGGAGCAGAGGGGAGGTTAGAAATCATCAAGTGCTAGGTTTGGCGTGTTACGCCCTCCTTGTAATCGAAACCACATCAATACAACTCAAAGCAGGACGTAGGCTTTTACCTCCTCACGAGGGAACGAACCTGGGTAAATCGCCGTGTCTCTCCTGTTCAACCCCTTTGAGTCACCACCAAGGTGTGATGGTTCCAGTACTAAGTCCTTTCACGAGGACATCTGCCGTGACAAAACCACGACAGTTGGCGCCCACCGTGGGGCCTACGCACGATGGAGTTGAGTTCTCAAAGGGAGCCCTACCAGGGTTTGGGAGTTACGCGACGGGGCTCATGACCCGGAGCCGCCGCGGGAAGACCTACATCGACAACCGACAATGGGGGCCCGAGGCGGATTCGATCGAATCTGGTTACATGGTCCCCTTCGGCAAGATCAACATCTTCATCGGCATGATCGGTTCATCCGTGCCTGAACCAGACATCTCCACCGACATCGTCGAGCCGGCCAGGTACGTCCGCCCAATAGTGATGCCAAATCTGACTCGCCCGGTCTTTGTTGGGTTCACGCAGGGATCGGAGGAGCCAGAGCACTCGGCGTCCTAGGAAACTACACCAGTCAACACTGATGACGAATCATCCATAGGCGATTCAGATTCAATCCGTTCTCTACATGGGGATTGTCTTGGGAGCTTGTCGCTGGCCATGGACCCTGAAGTCCTTGACCGAACCCGTCGCTAGATTGCCATTTATATGGCGGGGGCGACTCAACCCTCGCAAAACCCTATAGGAGGCGATGGAACCGGCGAGACGTCTAGAAGCCCGGCCGCTGTCCTGGTGGAATTGATGGCGGAGATCACAAGGCTGATGGCGACTCCCCTCACACCAGAAAACCAGGAGGAGGTAAACGCGGAGCTGGCGAAACTCAGAGACGCAGTGGCAAAGGCTCATCGGGATGCCGAGGTGGAGTCCGCCAGGATCGAGACTCGACAAGCTCAAATTGCGGCCGAAAGGATTCACTTAAACACTGGCAACTGGCGGCTCGAAAGACACCAACGCGCATCCGATGCCGTCCATCAACGGAGACACCAAGGTCGCCTGCCCCATGATCTCAACCCGACCCGCCTGTTCGATACTCCACGAACCCCTGGGGCGGGAGCCGCCCCAGGGGGAGGACCGGGTCAGCCGCCTAACCCGCCGGTTAAGACAATTGAGGATCGCGTTCCCCGATTCCGGACGCCTCAAGGCCACTTTTCCAACCCAGTGGACAACGTCCTTGCTGCAACTCGCCATCTAGAATCTCTTCCGATTCACGGCAACACTCCTGCCGAGATAGAAGCAAGGAACGCGATTGAGATGCTGAAGACGGCGGTGGTTCAAAATGCCCAGTTCTCACACAGCCTAGATAGGCTGCATTCCACTCCCCACGCGAGTTACACCAGGAGTCGGCCAGAGGACCAGCCCGCCGTAAACATCGGGCCGCGACCCGCCCCTCAGGACAACCCGCCTGATCATCAGAACCCGCCGGGCCGGGATCTCCCTAACATCCAAGTCGCCCCGGTCCCTCTCGTCGGGAGCGGTGGGCGAGTGGGGGTGCCATGCTTGGCCCCCGCCCTTCGCAACGAAAGAATGCCCAAAGATTTTAAGGGACCAAGAAAGGTGCCTAACTACACCCCGGACCTTGAGCCGGCATCGTGGGTCGGGAGTTATGAAATCGCCATGGACATGCTCGACGTAAACGAGGCAGTTTGCGCCAGATACTTCACGATGATGCTCGAGGCGTCAACACGTACTTGGTTGAAAAACTTGCCTCCCAACTCCATCCAGACCTGGGCCGAGTTGAAAGAGCGATTCATCAAAACTTCCGAGGAACCTGCAAACGTCCAATGACGATCGTCGATCTGTAGCACTGCGTTCAGCGCCCCGATGAGTCGGCCCACCATTAGTCACGGCGGTTGCGGAAATTATCCATTCGTCAGATGGTATTACAACGGCTCAGGCTGTGTTGATCCTCGAGCTGAATTGCCATTACGAACCCTTGGTACAAAAATTGGGGCGACTCAAGCGAAAGGTCCAAGACATGGGAGAGCTGATGGACACCCTCACTAGGTACGCTGAAGCGGATGACACCAAAGATCTCGGTGAGGACGGTAAAGCTAATTCACCCAAGAAGGGCGAGTCATCCAAAAATCATACCCGGTTCCAGGGACGTAACCGCCACAATCAATGAGCCAATGGCAAGCGAAGGCGGCAAGAGGAACCCTCGGATTTAGTCGCCAACACCAACACCAACAGTGGCAACCAAGGCCAGAAGAAAAACAGGGGATTTAGTGGGAAGAGGCCGCATAACTATGAAGAGTTACTCAAGGGCCCTTGCCCACACCATGCCACGGCAGACGGTCCGGCGACTCACTCCTGGGAGAACTGTTTCGTAATGCGGGAGTTTCGGGCGGAGGCGATCAAGAAAAGCCAAAACGATGACCCGGACCAACGGCAGGAGCAGTTTTCTGCACCCAACCAACGACAGAACCCCTTTGGCGGTTTTCCCGAACAGGGGGCTCAGGGAGGCCCGCAGCCAAGCAGCGGCCAGTATCCGGTGCACCACCAGCGGCGGTATAACCCGCGAGGAGCCTTTCAGCGGCCGCCCCCACAGGGGGCTCCACAGGATCAGGATGACAACGGAGGTTTCCGCAACAATCCCAAACAGTTAAGCAATGGGCAGTGTCACGTTTTCACCACCAATGCTTGCAGTCGTGATAAGAAGGTGAGTCACCGGGCGTACAGTGTGTCTCAGCCGGCGCTTCCCAGGTACCTCCACTAGTCTGAACAGACCATATCGTGGAGTAGGGAGGATCACCCGCCAAGAGTTGATACTCCTGGTGATTTAGCGTTGGTCGTGGCTCCCCAAGTTGGGGGCTACATCCTGTCCAAAGTGCTAATGGATGGTGGCAGCAGCATTAATATCTTGTACTTTGATACTTTCCAAAGGATGAACCTATTGGAAAAGGACCTGATGCTTTCAACCACGGTTTTCCACGGAATCGTCCCGGGCAAGTCGACCTACCCCATAGGCCGAGTCGGACTCACAGTGGCGTTTGGAACGGCGCATAATTACAGGTCCGAGTCACTGATATTCGAGGTGGTCAAATTGAAAAGCCCCTACCATGCGTTATTTGGGCAGCCGGCTTATGCCCGTTTCATGGCTCGCCCGTGTTATGTTTACCTTAAGCTCAAGTTGCCCGGTCCTAAGGGACCCATCACGATTGATGGGGATAGAAGGATTGCAAAGGAATGTGAAGAAGGGGACGCGGCTTATGCGGATGTCGCCTGCGCTGCAGAGGAGCTCAAACACCATCAGGCCAATGTTGACCCGGCAGACATGTCACCCCTAAAGAAGCCAATGACAGATGCTGAGTCGCCCCTCAAGTTCAAACCAATGGATGACACTAAAACAATCGATTTCTTTCCCGGCGATTCATCCAAGCAGTTCACCATCGGGACGGGTTTGGATCCCAAATAGGAAAGCGCGCTCATCGAATTCATCCGTGAGAATTGGGACATCTTCGCATTGAAACCTTCTGACATGCCTGATGTGCTGAGATAATTCGCTGAGCACCATCTTAATGTTGACCCAAAGTAAAAACCTATCCAGCAGTATCTTCGCAGGTTTAACGAGGAGCGACGCAAGGCGATCGGGGAAGAGGTCGCCCGTCTCTTGGCCGCCGGATTCATCGTGGAAGTTTTCCACCCCAAATGGTTGGCTAACCCGGTTTTTTTACTCAAGAAGAATGGTACCTTTCGTATGTGCCTTGATTACACGGACCTCAACAGAGCTTGTCTGAAAGATCCTTTCGCTCTTCCCCGCATCGACCAAATCATTGACTCGGTGGCGGGATGCGAACAATTGTGCTTTTTGGACGCCTACTCAGGGTATCACCAGATCAAGATGGTCGTGGAGGATCAAGAGAAAACAGCTTTTATAACCCCCTTTGGGGCTTTTTGCTATGTGTCCATGCCTTTTGGACTCAAGAGTGCGGGGGTGACTTATCAGCGCTGCATCCAGAATTGCCTCCGTAGCCAAATCGGTCGCAACGTCCACGCCTATGTCGACGATATTGTGATCAAAACCCGCCAGGGGGAGATGCTACTGGAGGATCTCAAGGAAACTTTCGATAATCTGCGGGTATATCAGATGAAGCTGAATCCCACCAAGTGTGTTTTCGGTGTTCCTGCAGTAAAATTGCTGTGCTTCCTGGTGTCTGAGCGTGGCATTGAAGCTAACCCAGACAAAATTGAAGCAGTTACATCCCTTGGACAAACGTTAACCAAGTTCAACGACTGGCGGGTCACATTGCGGCTCTAAGTCGCTTTGTAAGTCACTTGGGTGGAAAGGCGATTCCTCTTTATCAGTTACTAAAGAAATCTGACCGGTTTGTTTGGACAAATGAGGCAGACGAGGCGCTCGAAGCCTTGAAACGGCAATTGGTTAGCCCGCCGGTCCTGTCCGCCCCGACTGAGAAAGAGCCCATGCTTCTGTATATTGCGGCAAATTCCAAAGCAGTTAGTGTGGCAGTGGTCGTTGAAAGAAAGGAGAAAGGGAAGGAGTACCCAGTGCAACGCCCGATGTACTTTATCAGCCAAGTGCTAACCCTTTCCAAGCAACAGTACCCACATTGGCAGAAGTTAGTGTATGGGGTGTTTATGGCGAGTCGGAAACTTAAACATTATTTCCAAGAATACCCTGTCACAGTGGTTAGCTCTGCCCCCCTTGGGGACATCATCCAGAATCGGGAGGCAACAGGGCGGATTGCCAAGTGGGCGACTAAACTTGGGCCGCATCACGTGCGGTACACCCCCCGCACAGCCATCAAGTCTCAGGCCTTAGTTGATTTCGTCAATGACTGGACGGAGTTGCAGGCTCCAGAGGACAGGCCTGATCTTACATACTGGACTATTTATTTTGATGGATCTAGACAACTGGAAGGCTCGGGGGCTGGTGTGGTATTGGTATCCCCTCAAGGGGATAAATTCTGTTATGTCCTCCGACTCATGTTTCCGTGCACTAACAATGCTGCAGAATACGAAGCTTTGCTTCACGGTTTGCGACTCGCCAAGGAGATGAATCTAACGCGAGTCAGATGTTTTGGAATTTGGTGGCGCAGCAAGTTTCAGGTACCTGGGATTCTCGGGACCCCATGATGGCGGCTTACAGAAGAGCTGTGTCTGACGTGGCGGGTCATTTTCATGGTTATCAGGTTGACCACATTGATCGACGACTCAACGAGGCGGCTGACGCCCTTTCACGCCTTGGTTCCTAGCGAAAGCCAGTTCCTCCCAATGTTTTTCTGGATATTTTGCATAAACCATCCGTGAGTTTACCATCGGAGGAGGAGTTGGCAATACCAGATCCTGAGTCTCAGCTCGTGGCGGCTCTCCACATCACGCCGGATTGGGTTCTTCCCTATCTGGCTTATCTCGCCCGAGGCGAGTTACCAACAGACGAAGTTTCGGCCCGTCAAATCGTTCGACGGAGCAAATCCATGGTGATCATCAATGGCGAGTTATATAAGCGGAGCGCCTCTGGAGTTTTTCAACGATGCGTTTCCTCCGAAGAAGGATGCATAATCTTAAATGACATTCATTCCGGAGACTGTGGGCATCATGCCGGGTCACGCTCTTTGGTGTCAAAAGCATTCCATCATGGTTCCTTTTGGTTGACGGCTCATGCAGATGCAGAAGATATAGTTCGTCGGTGCGAGGGATGCCAGCGTTATGGACGACAGGCTCATGTGCCGGCTCAAGAACTAAGAATGATTCCCATCACGTGGCCTTTTGTGGTCTGGGGGTTAGACATGGTCGGCCCCTTTAAAATTTCATCCAACAAGAAAACCCATTTGCTGGTGGCGGTTGATAAGTTCACCAAGTGGGTTGAGGCAGAACCTATTGGAACTTGCGATGCGGAGACATCGGTCAAGTTCTTGAAAAAGCTGATCTTTCGGTTTGGATATCCACACAATATCATTACTGATAATCGTACTAACCTGTCCCAAGGGGCGATGCAGGAGTTTTGCTGTCGAGAACATATCCGGCTTGATGTTTCTGCGGTCGCTCACCCACAATCTAATGGGCAGGCGGAACAGGCGAATCAAGAGGTTTTACGAGGAATGAAGCCCCGACTCATGGTTCCCCTGGAGAAAACCCCAGGATGTTGGGTCGCAGAATTGCCTTCAGTACTGTGGAGTATCCGGACCACCCCGAACCGGTCCACGGGTTTTACCCTTTTCTTTTTGGTCTACGGAGCAGAAGCCGTTCTTCCTACTGACATAAGGCATGACTCGCCTAGAGTCGACGCATATGTGGAGCAAGACAATGAGCTGGCGCGTCAAGACTCCTTGGATGCCTTAGAGGAGGCACGTGACTTGGCTGCGGCCCGTTCGGCCATCTATCAGCAGGATCTACGGCGTTATCACAACCGCCGGGTTAAGAGACGGACCTTTCAGGAAGGCGACTTAGTTCTTCGGTTGATACAAGATCGTGCTGGCATGCATAAGTTGTCACCACCATGGGAAGGACCGTTCATCGTCAGCAAAAATCTTCGCAACGGCTCTTATTATCTGGTGGATCTCCGGCCTAGCCGGCCAACCACGGAGGCTGAGTCAACTCGCCCATGGAATATTGCCCACTTGCGGCCTTATTACACTTGAGATCTTAAGCTCTGCATTTTGTAAGTTTTTCAGTTTCATTATGAAGTAATAAAATTACAATGCTTCTCGACTTGGGGGCTTCCTCATTGGGATCAACTTTGTCATCCTGTTGCGACCTTATGAGCCGACGGAATCATTTAGGGTGTGCGCTTGAGCTTTCTGACTCGCCCCATCCTGTCGCGACCTTATGAGCCGACGAAACCATCATTTAGGGTGCGCGCTTGAGCTTTCTGACTCGCCTCATCCTGTCGCGACCTTATGAGCCGACGAAACCATCATTTAGGGTGGGCGCTTGAGCTTTCTGACTCGCCCCATCCTGTCACGACCTTATGAGCCGACGAAACCATCATTTAGGGTGCGCGCTTGAGCTTTCTGACTCGCCCCATCCCGTCGCGACCTTATGAGCCGACGAAACCATCATTTAGGGTGCGCGCTTGAGCTTTCTGACTCGCCCCATCCTGTAGCGACCTTATGAGCCAACGAAACCATCATTTAGGGTGCGCGCTTGAGCTTTCTGACTCGCCCCATCCTGTCGCGACCTTATGAGCCGACGAAACCATCATTTAGGGTGCGCGCTTGAGCTTTCTGACTCGCCCCATCCTATCACGACCTTATGAGCCGACGAAACCATCATTTAGGGTGCGCGCTTGAGCTTTCTGACTCGCCCCATCCTGTCGCGACCTTATGAGCCGAAGAAACCATCATTTAGGGTGCGCGCTTGAGCTTTCTGACTCGCCCCATCCTGTCGCAACCTTATGAGCCGACGAAACCATCATTTAGGGTGCGCGCTTGAGCTTTCTGACTCGCCCCATCCTGTCGCGACCTTATGAGCCAACGAAACCATCATTTAGGATGCGCGCTTGAGCTTTCTGACTCGCCCCATCCTGTCGCGACCTTATGAGCCGACGAAACCATCATTTAGGGTGCGCGCTTCAGCTTTTTGACTCGCCCCATCGTGTTGCGACCTTATGAGCCGACGAAACCATCATCTAGGGTGGCGCTTGAGTTTTTTGACTCGCCCCATACTGTCGCGACCTTATGAGCCGACGAAATTGCTATTTTTTATTTTCCTTCCTGGCACTGCCACAAGGTTTTCCAAACCTTTTTTCTGATTCATCTTGAAAATTTTTGTTATCGTTTATTATTTATTTGATTTCACATATGCTTTTCAAGCTTAGAACAGGTTGATGATCAAAATCACTTCATCCATGGAGAATTAAGCATTATAAAGAATTTTCAAACAGCGATCCAGTATTTCAAATCACCTTAAGGGCGACATAAGGATTCTTTTCGAAAGTATCACAAAAGCAGTACCGATTCGTAAAGGAGACCTATTACATGGCTCTTAGGGACAAATCAACGAAGTTTATTTTGCTTGCGCCCTTGGATCGTTTTGCTGCGAGCTTTGGCCGACTTCAATTTGCAAGTCGCCTAGTACCCAGTTACACTTGGCCAGAGCTGCAAAGTCATCTTCATCGGCCAGGATCGATGAAAGATCTGCGTCCAAGTCAAAATGGTTCTTGGGTCGCCGTGGAGTTAAGCTGGTCGTCACAAAGGTTGGCGGGTTGACCTTCTTGTTCTTGCTATCATAAGCAGCCTGATACTTTGATAAGTCCAGACTTGCAGCAAGTTGAGTGGCCGCCAGCCGGGAGTCCTTGACGACACGCTGATAGTCCTCTTCGATGAATTCTGACCCGTCGTCCTTGAGTTGAGGAAAGCCCGCCGCTACTTCTTCCGGGTTGATCTCTGGAGCATACGCTAAGCAGCGACTTAATGTAGTCAGCACTACCTTCCGGGCGGCTGACCGAGTAAACTCGCCAATCTGGGGAGGAAGCGTGGATAGGCAGCCAAGCATTTTCTTTATGGAGGTTATAGGCTCCTTGCCGCCCATCACTGCTTTCACAGTTAGTACACTGCCGGTATACAGCTGCTCTGTCAGCGTGTAAATCGCCTTCAGCATCAGCACATAATCATCTTGAAGGTTGACGGCTCTCGGACCTGTGCAAGGGGTAATGATAATCAGCGACTCAAGATAAGAGTTATTGGTTCAACAAAGATCAAAGTTTTGAGTATTTTACCAAAGTAGGCTTGTGCCATGTTTGAGATATGACGTTTCAAGCCAGATAACTCTTGTTGCACAGTAGCCAGCTTGGTTTCAGCTTTCTCTGCTCGTTTTGTTGCAGCATGCTGGTCAGCTTGAGCCCTTTTTAAATCGGCTTTTAGTTTTTCCATCTCAGCTAAGACCAGTTGCTACTTCTCCTCCGACTTGGTTCGGGCATCTTGCTGATCAAATAGGTTTTTCTTCAAGTCGCCCAGTGCTGATTCAGTTTGAATAAGAGTTTCCTGTTGAAGTATATGATAAGGGGCAAGTCTCAGAACTATTGCAAGCAATATCCCTGACACTTGGGGGCTAATGTATAATTTTTTCAGACAAAATTATACAGCATCAAGACCCGGCTCATCTTTTTACAGATGTCCCGGCCCTTGGGGGTTATTAGTCGAAAGTTTTTCTAAGTGATCAAGACCCGACTCATCTTTTTACTAATGACCCGACCCTTGGGGGTTACTGGTCGAGAGTTTTTCTAAATAATCAAGTCCCGGCTCATCTTTTTTACTGATGACCCGACACTTGGGGGTTAATGGGGATAATATAATATATAACAAAGCTTACCTCGTGTTTGTTTTTTAGCATCCGAAGTAGGCTTTTCTCCATCTCATAACTCGCCTCCAGGCGACTTGCAAAACCAGAGCAAAGTTCTTTGAATTCCAGATGTTCATATTCAGAAAGCTTAGCCTTGGAGAGTCTAGACTCAGGAATGGTTTGAGAGGATGATGGCACATGCTTTGACAAAACCGCTGTGGCCGGTTTAGAGAAGCTAGTACCAGTGATAATTACAACGTCCGGGTCTTCTGCTGTTGTCAATGGACTTGGCGGCTTGGGGGCACCCATTGTTTCCTTGGGCGAACTAGGAAGATCCGTTTGATCCTGAGGCTCTTCTTGATCCGGGTTATCTTGGATCAGCGCTGACTCTTTGATGGGCTCTGAGATTATGATAGGAGTTGACCCGCTGGTCTTCCTCTTCTTCGCCTGTGCCCTGAAAGAGGGGAGAGGCGCATTAAAGGACTGAAAATTTATCACCCTCAGATTCAAAGTAAAATTATCAAAGGACTTACCCAGGGACACGAATCATTGGCGGAAGTGTCGACATTACTTAGTCGCCAGATGTAGGAGGATAATTCTGCAAGAATTATACGTCAAAGATATAGGCGGGTTACAGATGCGATCCAAAGAAACATGAAGAAGTGTTGTTCATGGGTACCTCATTTGGTTTCCTCTTGTTCTTTGCTGGTAAGCCGGACACCAGATCACCGAAATGACTTCGGGTCTTCCGATTTGAAGTATGTTGTGCTTTCTTCAGAAGAAAATTTGGGTCCAAACAAGCATTTGGATGTGAGAAGGGAACTTTCCCACAAATTCGCGTGGCTGGCTTAGGTGGGGAAGGAGATGAATCGAAGGAAACAAAAATTACCTCTACAGAATCCTCCTGGCTTTCGTTGTCTTCATTCTATTCAAGAGAGGCAGAGACATAAATACAAAGTTAACAGTAGTGGATGGCGAGTGAAAGGAGGATAGGTTTTTACCTCAGAAGGTGCGTCGCCAACTTGAGATTCATCGGCTTCGGATGGCTCGGCCACGTCAGCTTTGCCCTTGCCCTTGGTTTTCTTCTTTGGGGGCGGCTTAGCTTGTTTCATGGCTGGCTTTTTGGGTTTCTTGGACCAAAATTTATCACCTTTCTAGAATGGCATATGTTATAAAAGGCCACAATTCGAATGAAACATAAGAAGTAAAGACAAAGGGCGGGGGAAAATTGTTTACCTTGGGCGCCAGATTAATTTTGCAGAAAGGTTTGAGGCCAATTTGGCTGCATTTGCCCGCAGGCTCGCCGGTCAGCTTTTTGATGATGGTGACAATATCGTTTTCCGTTAAAGCCATGTGGAAATAATATTGAGGATGATCTAAGGTGCCATCAAATTCGCACATTAACCCGTCCCGGCGACTCAAAGGGAGGATGCGCCATTCGACCCAGCAGCGGATCAAGTCGACCCCAGTAAGGCCGTTGTTTGTCAAAGATCTTAACTCGGACAATACTGGGATAAAATCTGATTCCTCCTCTTCGGTGAGCTTGTCCGGAAGCTTGAAATTCGTTGGAAGGCGATCTTCCCTATAGCCCAGAAGCTTGTTTTCGCCTGCACGCAAGGTCTCTTGACAATAGAACCAAGACTCGCCCGAGCCTTTGGGATGGCTTGGCATGGCGAGTGAGGGAAACGGGCTATCCGTGCGGCGCTGAACATTTACACCGCCAAGTTCCAGGCTGGGGCCATTGTGAAATTCTGTTTGGAGATTTAAGTGGAAAAAGTACCAGAATAAGGGAACTGAGGGTTCCATCCGCAGGTAAGCCTCACAGAACACTTGGAACTGCCATAGGTTACTTATCGAATTAGGCCCCAGATCCTGGAGGCGGACGTTCATGAAAGCCATGGCGTCCCTAAGGAACTTTGATCCGGGCGGCTTAAAACCTCGCTCAAGGTGTTCGACGAAAATGAATATCTCCCCTTCTTTGGGGTTGGGGAGATCCTCTCCAAACCCGGTACACCAGCCGATAACATCATGAGGGTCCAAATTGCCCGTTTTCACATAATCTGCTAGTATGCTATCGTTGACTTTGGTAGGGAGCCAATCACTTTTGAAGACGGTGCCCATGCTACAAAGGAGTAAAGTACGGGTGAATTTACACGCTTGAACATTTATCATAAGAGGTGAAATAAGTTCATTTGACTCGCTAGGTAAATTGTCCACAGACTGAGGAAAAATATTTACCCGCCATATAAAGATCCGGGTCGAGTTGCTGTGGCGACTTACGAAGTTTGGCTACTCACAAGAGTTGTGTCTTAAAACGTCGGAGACATTTGTTCTAAATGGTGAAGTGTGAAGACTACAAACAGCTTTTACGCAATGAGCGGTAAACTATGGATCTACTGGACAACCAAAAATACATGAAGAAAATGGCTGGATACGGCAACTTACTACCAGGATAAGATGATGTTGTTCATTTGATGAAATATTGCTCTAAAACACGCAAATCGAGGGCGGATAAGTGAAGGTATTAGAGACGTTAGCTATCTCGTCGTCATCAATACTAACCAATCAAGGATAGGTAATAAATATTCGCAAAGGCATCAAGAACATGGCAATGATGAAATTTCAAGAAGGGATGGAGATCTGCTGTTAAGTAGGCGGTGACCTAGCCTGATGGGTTCGGTCGAAAGTGGTCGACGGCGACAAAGGCTTTTGGAGGAGCACGAAGGTCTCGGTCGGGCGCGAAGATCTTCTGCGGCGACGAAGTGCCTAGCAACAGCGAGGTGGTCGACGGCGATGAGATAGTCGATGGCGGCGAGCAGCTTGGCCGTGGTAAGGTGCTTGACGACGTCGAGATTTTTGGGTGGCGCCAAGGCTTTCGGGCGATGACAGGAACTGCGGTCGGCGGCGGAGTTCTCGGAAGGCGACAAGGGTTCCTCACTGCAATAATGGGGAGGAGATTGATGAGACTGGTAGGTGGAATGCGCCAGTCCTATCCCCCCCACCTATTTAACAGGGCAGGAGCTAGAATCGAGGCGCCGTGAGCGGGAACCGTCGAAGGATAAAAAGATTCGCTATAATGGCGCTCCGAAAACTTTGGGATAACAATACCAAAGGATCCGTTAGGATTACGTCAGTCTTCCCTGGATTCAAGGGACAAGAAGATGCCAACGAGAAATGGTTTGGCGATTTAAGTTCTTCCACGATAGATGGCGGGTTAAAGTTTCTGACATATAAAAAAGGATAAAGGATGAATCGCCTTTAACTGAGCGGGAATATTGGCGTTAAGAGAATTCAAGTCAATCTCGGGCCTAATGTTGGGGATGTTACCTGTTAATAACCCGCCCTAGTTGGGCCGGATCACTGAATCAGGCGATTCATCTGAGCGTGGTTCGGACCTTGGCCTGGCAAGGCCGAAAGTTGGTGGCGGTTTATAATTTCCGGAAGGTCTCCAAACTTTGGAAGATGGCGACTTGGAAATCGTAGAGGTCATGATTTGTAGGAGTACTCTTGTAAACCCTAGGGATTGGACCTGTATATAAAGGCGAGTTCCAGGGAAGCAGAGGGGAGGTTAGAAATCATCAAGTGCTAGGTTTGGCGAGTTACGCCCTCCTTGTAATCGAAACCACATCAATACAACTCAAAGCAGGACGTAGGCTTTTACCTCCTCACGAGGGGCCGAACCTGGGTAAATCACCGTGTCTCTCCTGTTCAACCCCTTTGAGTGGCCACCAAGGTGCGATGGTTCGAGTACTAAGTCCTTTCACGAGGACATCTGCCGTGACAAAACCACGACATATAGTGTGTTGAAATTTCTTGTCACTTGTCACTATGGATACTAATCCTTTGAGGGGCTTGTTTGGGGTATATTCACCTCAAACAGAAGCACAAAGAGTTTCTCCTCAAGTTGATGCACCTACTCAAAATATTTTCTCTGAATTTCCTTCGGGTATGCTTGAGAAACTGTTGGCCAATCCTTTTACAGGAGATGGAACATCACATCCAGACTTGCATTTGATCTATGTAGATGAGGTTTGTGGTTTATTTAAGCTTGCAGGTGTGCCCGAGGATGAGGTTAAGAAGAATGTCTTTCCTTTATCTTTGAAGGATAAGGCGTTGACATGGTATAGGCTATGTGATGATACTGGATCATGGGACTACAATCGATTGAAATTGGAATTTCATCAAAAGTTTTATCCTATGCATTTAGTACATCGTGACCGGAATTATATTTACAATTTTGGGCCTCGTGACAGAGAAAGCATCGCTCAAGCTTGGGGGAGGCTTAAATCAATGCTATATTCATGCCCCAATCATGAGCTCTCGAGAGAAATTATCATTCAGAACTTCTATGCTCGGCTTTCTCATGATGATCGCACCATGCTTGACTCTTCTTGTACTGGTTCTTTTATGAAGAGAGATATTGACTTAAAGTGGAATTTATTGGAGAGAATTAAACACAACTCTGAAGATTGGGAGCTTTAAGAAGGTAAGGAGTCAGGTATGAATTTCACTTTTTATTGCGTTAAATCCTTTGTTGAGACAAATATCTTTAGTGATTTTAGCGCTAAGTATGGACTTGACTCTGAGATAGTAGCTTCACTGTTTGAATCCTTTGCTAATCATATTGATCTCCCAAAAGAGAAGTGGTTTAAATATCATCCTCCTTTAGAAGTCAATGTAGTTAAACCCACTCCAGTTGAAGAGAGAGTCATTGCCTATAATGATCCTGTGGTACCCAGTGCTTACATTGAGAAACCACCTTTCCCTGTTAGGATAAAGGATCATTCCAAAGCTTCAACTGTGATACGTAGAGGCTATATTAGAACACCTACACCCCCTGAGCAAATTAGAGGTGAACTTAGCATTGCTACTATCAAAGATCTTCTGTCTGAAGAAGTTGAGGGACATAATATTCACTTTTGTGAAGATGCTGCTAGAATTGCTAAACCTCACGTCAGAGACAAACATATGCCTGTTGGTGGCATGCCTGTGGTTTCTGTTTAGATAGGAGATCATTGTTATCATGGTTTATGTGACTTGGGTGCTAGTGTTAGTGCAATACCTCAATCCTTATACGATGAAGTCAAAGATGAGATTGCATCTGTTGAAATAGAACCCATTGATGTCACTATTCAGCTTGCCAATAGAGATACTATCTTCCCTGTGGGAATTGTTAGGGATGTTGAAGTCTTGTGTGGTAAAATGAAGTATCCTGCAGATTTCCTCGTTCTTGCTACCGCACAAGATAGCTCTTGTCCCATCATATTTGGTAGACCTTTTCTCAATACTGTCAATGCTCATATTGATTATGAGAAGCAAAGTGTCATTGTTGGTTTTGAAGGTGTGTCACATGAGTTCAATTTCTCTAAGTTTAGTAGACAACCTCATGAAAAGGAGTTGCCTAGTAGGAATGAAACTATTGCCTTAGCCTCTATTGCCGTGCCCCCTACTGGTCCCTTAGAGCAATACTTTCTTGAGCATGAAAATGATATGCATATGGATGAAAGGGATGAAATAGATAGCGTTGTCTTAGAACAATATCCTATCCTTAAGAATAACTTGCCTGCTGAACTGCTTGGGGATCCACCTCCACCAAAGGGTGATCCTGTGTTCGAGCTTAAACAGTTGCCTGATACTCTTAAGTATGCCTATCTTGATGAAAAGGAGATATATCCTGTTATTATTAGTGCTAGCCTCTCGGAGCATGAAGAAAAGAAGTTACTAAAAACTCTGAGGAAGCACCGTGCTACTATAGGATATACTCTTGATGATCTTAAGGGCATTAGTCCCACTCTATGCGAGCACAAGATCAAAACTGATCCTGAATTCAAACCAGTTGATGATCATCAAAGGGGATTGAATCCTAAGATGAAAGAAGTAGTGAGAAAACAAATACTAAAGGTCCTAGAAGCAGGTATTATCTATCCTGTTGCTCATAGCGATTGGGTGAGTTCGGTGCATTACGTTCCTAAGAAAGGAGGCATTACCGTTGTCCCTAATGATAAGGATGAGTTGATCCCACAAAGGATTATTACTAGCTATAGGATGGTGATTGATTTTAGGAAGTTGAATAAGGCCACTAGGAAAGATCATTACCCTTTGCCTTTTATCGACCAAATGCTGGAAAGATTATCCAAACACACACACTTCTGCTTTCTAGACGGTTATTCTGGTTTCTACCAAATACCAGTTGCACAATCTGATCAGGACAAAATCACTTTCACCTGCCCTTTCGGTACCTTTTCTTATAGACGTATGCCTTTTGGCTTATGTAATGCACCTGCCACCTTTCAAAGATGTATGATGGCTATATTCTCTGACTTTTGTGAAAAGATTGTTGAGGTTTTCATGGATGACTTCTCCGTTTATGGGTCTTCCTTTGATGATTGCCTCAGCAACCTTGATCGAGTCTTGCAGAGATGCAAAGATACCAATCTTGTCTTGAATTGGGAGAAGTGCCACTTTATGGTTAATGAAGGCATCGTCTTAGGACATAAAATTTCCGAAAGAGGTATTGAAGTCGATAAGGCTAAGGTTGATGCAATCAATAAAATGCCATACCCCATAAATATTAGAGGGATAAGAAGTTTCCTTGGTCATTTTTGTTTCTATAGAAGGTTCATCAAAGACTTCTCTAAGATTTCTAGGCCTCTTACCAATCTCTTGCAAAAGGATATTCCTTTTGTTTTTGACGATGGTTGTGAGGAAGCTTTCAAAATACTTAAGAGGGCTTTGATAACTGCACCTATTGTTCAACCACCTGATTGGAACTTGCCTTTTGAGATCATGTGTGACGCTAGTGATTATGCTGTTGGTGCTATTCTTGGGCAAAGAGTCGATAAGAAGTTGAATGTTATTCACTACGCTAGTAAAACTCTAGACAATGCCCAGAGAAACTATGCTACTACAGAGAAGGAATTTTTAGCAGTCGTGTTTGCGTGTGAAAAGTTCAGGTCTTACATTGTTGATTCCAAAGTCACTATTCACATTGATCATGCTGCTATTAAGTACCTCATGGAGAAGAAGGACGCTAAACCTAGACTTATCATATGGGTTCTCTTGCTACAAGAATTTGATCTGCACGTTGTTGACAGAAAGGGTGCTGATAACCCAATAGCAGATAACTTGTCTAGGTTGGAGAACGTTCTTGATGACCGACAACCTATTGATGATAGCTTTCCCGATGAGCAATTGAATGTCATCAATGCTTCACGTAGTGCACTGTGGTATGCTGATTATGCAAACTATATCGTTGCCAAATACATACCACCTAGTTTCACGTACCAGCAAAAGAAGAAATTCTTCTTTGACTTGAGACACTACTTTTGGGATGATCCTCACCTTTATAAGAAAGGAGTAGATGGTGTTATTAGACGTTGTGTACCTCAACATGAACAGAGACATATCATACAGAAGTGTCGCTCCGAGGCCTACAGAGGACACCATGCGGGAGATAGAACTGCACACAAGGTATTGCAATCAGGTTTCTATTGGCCCACTCTTTTCAAGGATGCCCGCAAGTTTGTCCTGTCTTGTAACGAATGTTAGAGAATAGGTAATACTAGCAAACGTCAGGAAATGCCTATGAACTATTCACTTGTCATTGAACCATTTGACGTCTGGGGCTTTGATTATATGGGACCTTTTCCAAAATCCAATGGGTATACTGACATCTTGGTTGCTGTTGATTACGTCACTAAGTGGGTAGAAGCTATCCCCACTAGTAGTGCTGATCACAACACCTCTATCAAGATGCTGAAAGAAGTTATCTTCCCTAGATTTGGAGTCCCTAGATATCTAATGACCGACGGTGGTTCACACTTCATTCATGGTGCTTTCCGTAAAACGCTTGCTAAGTACGATGCCAACCATAGAATTGCGTCTCCCTGTCACCCTCGGTCCAGTGGTCAAGTAGAGCTAAGTAATAGAGAGATTAAACTGGTTCTGCAAAAGACTGTCAACATGTCTAGAAAGAATTGGTCTAAGAAGCTCGATGATGCACTGTGGGCTTATAGAACTGCCTATAAGAATCCCATGGGAATGTCTCCATACAAAATGGTGTATGGGAAAGCATGTCACTTACCTCTCGAGCTAGAGCATAAAGCTTACTGTGCAATCAAAGAGCTCAACTTTGATTTCAAACTTGCCGTGAGAAGAGGTTATTTGACATTAGCTCGCTTGATGAGTGGAGAACTCAAGCATATGAGAATGCCAAGATCTTTAAAGAGAAGGTTAAGAGGTGGCATGATAAGAGGATACAAAAGCATGAGTTCAATGTAGGTGATTATGTCTTGCTATAAACTCTCGTTTAAGATTCTTTGCAGGCAAGCTTCTCTCTAAATGGGAAGGTCCCTATGTTGTTGAGGAAGTATATCGTTCCGGTGCTATCAAGATCAACAACACGGAAGGTAATTGTCGGAGAGTGGTAAATGGGTAGAGAATCAAGTATTATATCTCAGGTACTCCCATAAATGTTGAAAGCAATATCATCAATACCATAACTCTGGAAGAATACCTAAGGGATATTTATCAGCCTGTTTCAGACTCCGAAACCAAAGAGGTATGTATTTCGGTTAGGAAACAGAGTCCAGAACTTTTCCAATAGGAAATTTTCTCCGTTTTGGAATATTTGAAAAAATACAAAAATTGGAAGTAGTCCGGAAAGTGCGTGAGGAGGCGACAAGCCTGCACGGTGCGGGCCCACCCCCTGGCCACGCCGTGAGGGCTTGTGGCCACCTCGTGCGCCTCCTGGACTCCGTTTTCGTGCAGGGGACTCCTTCTTGTCTGGAAAAAAAATCATTATATATACTTTCGTTTGGTCTGACCCCGTATCACGCAGATTTCCTCTGTTTTTTGTTTCGAGCCTGTTTTCTGCCGCAAATCTAGGTCAAGATTTCTTCTGAGGATTCAGAGGGGGAGAGCTATGTGGTTGATTACCTTGCTAACCCCAAGGTCTATGGGGACTTGGAACCATATGGCTGGACCACCGATGAGGAAGAAGACTATGATCCCAAGGGGAAGGAACAAACGAGTTCCGATGAAGGGGAGGCTCCTCTACCTCAACCTGGACGCACTCATGTGGAGTTCAAGAAGTCAAGCCTCCCTGACCAAAGGAAGAAGCCTAAGACCTTGTTTATCCCTTCTCGTTTCTTGCAGGAGAGTAAGCAGGAGCTTTGCCAAAGAGTGTTGAAGCTGGAGGAGGAAAATGATGATCTGAGGGAGCAGAACTTTATGCTTAAGTGGAAATTAGACAAGCTCAAGACCGCTTCAACAACTCCTCCACCACCAACACCAAAGGAAGACAACTGAGCATTGGTATGGGCAATCCCCTTGGCTTTTGCCAAGCTTGGGGGAGTTGCCCCGGTATCGTATCACCATCACATCTTTTGCTTTTACCTTTGTTTTAGTTTTTCTTTTTCAGTTTTCTCTTTTTCTACTAGAGTAAAGTCTTAGTATTTTAGTCTTGAGTTTTGCTTTGTGTCACCCCGATGTATTCTTGCTCATGAGCCATATAATAAAGAGTGACTTAGTTGAAGGGCTTTGCCTCTTTCCATGATCAAAAGAGTGAGAATAGAACAAAAGCATGCAAGATCGTGTAATGATCTTATGGGAAGTGATGGCTTCACATATAAAAAGAGTGAGGATTGAAACTTGTTGAGGGTAGGAAAACGTAGACCTTGGTCATTGTTGCAATTAATAGGAAGTGATAAGGAAGGAGAGGTT
Organism: Hordeum vulgare subsp. vulgare; assembly: GCF_904849725.1. Classification (NCBI taxonomy): domain Eukaryota; kingdom Viridiplantae; phylum Streptophyta; class Magnoliopsida; order Poales; family Poaceae; genus Hordeum; species Hordeum vulgare. The sequence continues at coordinate 51,009,522 of NC_058523.1, forward strand.
CACATATAAATATATCATCTCTGACACCATCTATGATTGTGAACACTCACTAAACTATTGCATGCCTAGAAGTAGATGTTGGACAAGGAAGACAACATAATGAATTGTGTTTGCTTGGCTATGAACAATGTTATATGATTAGATATCCCTTAGCATGTGACGATTGCTTCCACCTCATATTAGCCAAAACTCCCGCACCAAGTAGAGATACTACTTGTGCATCCATAAACCTTCAAACCAGTTGCCATGAGTGTCCACCATACCTTCCTATGGATTGAATAAGATCCCTCAAGTAAGTTGTCATCGGTGCAAGCAATAAAAATTGCTTCCTAATATGTATGATCTATTAGTGTGTGGAAAATAAGCTTTATACAAACCTGTGATGAGGAAGACATAAAAGCGACAGACTGCATAATAAAGTTCTTTATCACAGGGGGCAATATAAAGTGACGTTCCTCCGCACTAAGAGGACACGCATCCAAACCTCAAAAGTGCATGACAACCTCTGCTTCCCTCTGCGAAGGGCCTATCTTGTACCTTTACTTTTTGCCCTTGAAAGAGTCACGGTGATCTTCACCAATTCCTTGTTTTGCCTTTGTCTCGGCTACCGTCACATGCCTGGGAAAGATCTATATTCATATGTCAACTTGGAGGTAGGCATTCATGAATTATTATTGTTGACATTACCCTTGAGGTAAGCAGTTGGAAGGAAAATATAAGCCCCTATCTTTCTCTGTGTCTAGCTGAAACTTTGATCTCATGAGTACCACGTGAGTTGTAGAAATTGTAGAGAACGAAAGAATGATTGAGTATGTGGATTTGCTTTACAAGCTCTTATTTGACTCTTTCTGATGTTGTGATAAATTGCAATTGCTTCAATGACTAAAGGCTATCGGTTGTTACTTCTCGGTAAGGTTCTTGATCCATGCTTTACTTTGTGAAGGAATTATCACTTTAGCATGAGAGATTATATGGTTGTATTGTTGTTCTGATCATGATCGTGATGCATGCATGTTCGTATCTTGTTTTGTCGACACCTCTCTCCCTAAACATGTGGACATATTTATTGAGCTCGGCTTTCGCTTGAGGACAAGCGAGGTCTAAGCTTGGGGGAGTTGATACATCCATTTTGCGTCATGTTTTCACGTTGTTATTTATCGCTTCTTTGGCTGTTATTTCACTTCACGGTACTATTCTTATGCCTTTTCTCTCTTATTTTGCAAGGTTTACATAAAGAGGGAGAATACCGGCAATTGGAATTCTGGCCTGATAGTGGAGCAAAGTTGAGATACCTATTCTGCGCAACTCCAAACGCCATGAAAATCAACGGGGATTTTTTCCCCAATATATAAAAAAATACTGGGCCGAAGAAGTACCGAAGGAGGGCCAGGGGATGGCCACAAGCCTGCACGGCGCGGCCACCCCCCGAGGCCGCGCCATGGGGGCTTGTGGGCACCCTGCTGGCCCACTTTCCCCCTCTTTTGCTATATGGAGGGTTTCGTCCAGAAAAAATCAGAAGGGAGCTTTTTCGTGGTTTCGCTGCCGCCATGAGGCGGAACTTGAGCAGAACCAATCTAGAGCTCCGGCAGGACGATCCTGCCGGGGAAACTTCCCACTCGGAGGGGGAAATCACCGCCATCGTCATCACCAACCGTCCTCTCATCGGAGGGGACTCGTCACCATCAACATCTTCATCAGCACCATCTCATCTCCAAACCCTAGTTCATCTCTTGTAACCAATCTCCGTCTCGCGACTCCGATTGCTACTTGTAAGGTTGCTAGTAGTGTTGATTACTCTTTGTAGTTAATGCTAGTTGGATTACTTGGTGGAAGAGTTTATGTTCAGATCCTTGATGCTACTCATTACACCTCTGATCATGATTATGATTATGCTTTGTGAGTAGTTACTCTTGTTCCCGAGGACATGGTATAAGTCATGCTAATAATAGTCATGTGAATTTGGTATTCGTTCGGTATTTTGATATGTTGTATGTTGTTTTTCCTCTAGTGGTGTTATGTGAACGTAGACTACATAAAACTTCACCATTATTTGTGCCTAGAGGAAGGCATTGGGAAGTAGTAAGATATGATGGGTTGCTAGAGTGACAGAAGCTTAAACCCTAGTTTATGCGTTGCTTCGTAAGGGGCTGATTTGGATCCACTAGTTTAATGCTATGGTTAGACTTTTTCTTAGTTCTTCTTTTGTAGTTGCGGATGCTTGCGAGAGGGGTTAATCATAAGTGGGACGCTTGTCCAAGTAAGGGTAGTACCCAAGCGCCGGTCCACCCACATATCAAACTATGAAAGTAACGAATGCGAATCATATGAACATGATGAAACTAGCATGACATAAATTCCCGTGTGTCCTTGGGAGTGTTTTTCCTCTTATAAGACTTTGTCCAGGCTTGTCCTTTGCTACAAAAGGGATTGGGTCACTTTTCTGTACCGTTGCTACTTTTGTTACTTGTTGCTTGCTACGGATCATCTCACCACACAATCACTTGTTACCGACAATTTCAGTGCTTGCAGATTTTTCCTTGCTAAAAACCACTTGTGAGATCCTTCTGCTCCTCGTTGGATTCGACACTCTTACTTAACGAAAGGACTACGATTGATCCCCTATACTTGTGGGTCATCATGCCTATATGTACGATCATTTCCTTGGATATCGTCATGACTTTGGGCGGTTCTATCAATTGCTCGACAGTAATTCGTTCACCCACCATAATATTTGCTATGTTGAGAGAAGCCTCTAGTGAACATTATGGCCCCTGGGTCTACTTCACATCATATTTTCAGCCTTACACTTTTACTTTGTTGCACTTTCCACCTTCAGATCTCACTTTGCAATCAATCTTGAAGGGATTGACAACCCCTTTATAGAGTTGGGTGCAAGCTCGTTTGTGTTTGCACAGGTACTCTTGACATTTGGCTTGATTCTCCTACTGGATGGATACCTTGGTTCTCAAACTGAGGGAAATACTTACTGCTACTGTGCTGCATCACCCTTTCCTATTCAAGGGAAAAACTAACGCAAGCTCAAGAGGTAGCAAGAAGAATTTCTCGCGCCGTTGCCAGGGAGGATCAAGTCAAGAATAGACTCCCGTCAACGTGTCAATTTCTGGCACCAAGGGATTATTCTAAGTGAAGCTTATCCAAGTAAGTGTCGCAAACTCATCTCTTGCATGTACTTTTTTGCCTCTCGTTTTCCTCTCCCCCACTTGTGAAAAACAAAAATTTACAAAAATATTTGCCTTTTTGTTTGCCTTTCCTTTGGTTGTGTGCTTTGTGCCTTCAATATGCTTGCATCTTCGCTTGCTAAAAATCTATTGATATGGATCCTCATCCACTTGCTAATCTCTTTAAGAGATCCAATTATATTGAACCATTTGCTAGTGAGTTGAGTTTACTTGACTTTCTTTATGAAGTTTTGCTTGAGATGCGTCAATCGGAAAATTGTGATGAAGAAATTTATGAAGTGATTCACGAGGGCTCCTTGAATGAAAACCATGATTGCAATGATTTCATTATAAATTCTATTAATGACAATCATGCTAAAAATATGCAAAACCCTAAGCTTGGGGATGCTAGTTTTGCTATGGCCACTACTTGTTGCAATGATCATGATTGGGGTAATGATTTTTCTTATGATCTTGAAAATTTGTTTAAGCCTCATGATGAATATGATGTTTGCAATAATATTGAAAGTGGGTTTGGAGAAGTCATGACTTTAATTGATGATAATTGCACTATTTTTGAAGAGCGTCAACTTTGCATGCTTGTGGATCATGAAAACAATATCCTATGTGATAGCTATATTGTTGAATTTGAATATGATCCCACATGTAATTGTTATGAGAGAGGAAAATATTGTGGTAGGAACTTTCAAGTTACTAAATTACCTCCCGTTATGTTGAGATTGCTATGGTCTCTTTCTTCTTCCTTGCATATGGTAACTATTGGTTGTCTTGACAACCTGTTTTCCTATAAATGCCTATGCATAGGAAGTATGTTAGACTTAGATATGCTTGGCACATGTTTCGTGATGCTCTCTTCGTGTCTGAGTGCTATCTTTTATGTGAGCATCATTGAATTATCAATGCCTAGCTAAGGGCGTTAAACAATAGCGCTTGTTGGGACGCAACCCAATGAATTTATCTTTGCTTTTTTTGCTTTCTGTTTTTTTGCATCCACACCTTCATAATTCTATTTTGATTGTGTTTTTTGTGTTTGTGCCAAGTAAAACCTTTATGACTAGTTTTGGTGATGGTTGTTTGATCTTGCTGAAAAAGACAGAAACTTTGCGCTCACGAAATTATTTTTCATTTTTATCCAGAAAGAGATTTTGAGTTTATTCTTTTTGCTACTGGTTGATATGCCAATTGCCCAAACTGTCATAATTTTTCAGAAGTTTTGAGATAACAGAAGTATACGAAGTATACAGATTGCTACAGACTGGTGTGTTTTTGTCAGATTCTATTTTTGTTGTGTTGGTTGCTTGTTTAAACTATGGATAGTATCGAGGGGTACTAGTCATGGAAAAGTGAGAATACAGTAATCTAACACCAATATAAATAGAAATCAAGTTTGCTACAGTACCTCAAGAGGTGGTAGTTTGTTTTCTTGTGCTAATGATATCACGAGTTTCTGTTTAAGTTTTGTGTTGTGAAGTTTTCAAGTTTTGGGTGATGTTCTCATGGACAAAGGGATAAACAGTGGAAAGAGCTCAAGCTTGGGGATGCCCAAGGCATTCCCAGCCAAATTCAAGGACACCAAAAAGCCTAATCTTGGGGATGCCCCGGGAAGGCATCCCCTCTTTCGTCTTCAATCCATCAGTAACATTACTTGGAGTTATATTTTTATTCCCCACATGATATGTGTTTTGCTTGGAGCGTCGTGTATTATAGGAGTCTTTTTTTTGTCACAATCATCCTTTCTGCACACCTTTTGAGAGAGACATGCACTCATCGTGAATTTGCTAGAATACTCATTGAGCTTCGCTTATATCTTTCGAGTTAGGCAATTTAGCTCACATGTGCTTTACTTAGATCTTTTAAGAGCACGACGGTGTCATATTTTGGAGAAATAAGAACTCTCGATCTTCACTTATATCTTTTTGAGAGTGCTCTCTCTCAGTAACTCGGTAGTTAGCTTGTGCTATGAAAGTAGTCCTAAAGATGATAGGCATCCAAAGAGGATACAATAAAACTTCCATATTCTTGTGCATTGATTAGAAAGATAAGTATGATTCCTCTCAATTAGTTTTGGGACATGGATTTGGTAATATTAAGAGTCATGTTAGTAGGGTGTTGTGAATCTAGAATACTTGTGTTGAAGTTAGTGATTCCCGTAACATGCACGTATGGTGAACCGCTATGTTAGGAAGTCGGAGCATAGTTGATCTATTGATTGTCATCCTTTGTGTTGCGGTCGGGATCGCGCGATGGTTAACACATACCAACCCTTCCCCTAGGAGTATGCGTTTAGCACTTTGTTTCGATTACTAATAGAAACTTTCGCAATAAGTATGTGAGTTTTTCATGACTAATGTGATTCCATGGTATAGATGCACTTTCACCTTTCACCATTGCAAGCCTCTCTAGTGCCGTGCAACTTTCGCCGGTGCACAAACCCACGATGGACCTATACCATATATGTTGGTTTTGTGTACCAGCGAAAGTTGCGCGACACTAGAGAGGATAGCAATGGTGGAAGGTGAAAGTGCATCTATACCATGGACTCACATTAGTCATGAAGAACTCACATACTTATCGCGAAAGTTTTTATTAGTAATCGAAACAAAGTGCTAAACGCATACTCCTAGGGGAAGGGTTGGTAGGTGTTAAACATCGCGCGATCCCGACCGCAACACAAAGGATGACAATCAATAAATCAATCATGCTCCGACTTCCTAACATAGCGGTTCACCATACGTGCATGTTATGGGAATCACTAACTTCAACACAAGTATTTCTAGATTCACAACACCCTACTAACATAACTCTTAATATTTCAAAATCCATGTCTGAAAACTATTTGAGAGGAATCAAACTTCTCTTTCTAATCAATGCACAAGAATATGGAAGTTTTATTGTATCCTCTTTGGGTGCCTATCACCTTTGGGACTACTTTCATAGCATAAGCCAACTACCAAGTTACTCAGAGAGAGCACTCTCAAAAAGATATAAGTGAAGATTGAGAGTTCTTATTTATTTAAAATATGACACCGCCGTGCTCTAAAAGATCTAAGTGAAGCAGTTAGAGCAAAGTTATCTAGCTCAAAAGATATAAGTGAAGCACATGTGAGCTAAATTGCCTAACTCAAAAGATATAAGTGAATCTCAATGAGTATTCTAGCAAATTCACGTTGAGTGCATGTCTCTCTCAAAAGGTGTGAAGCAAGGACGATTTTCACAAAACAAAAAGGAAAGACTCCTATAATACACGACGCTCCAAGCAAAACACATATCATGTGGTGAATAAAAATATAGCTCCAAGTAAAGTTACCGATGGATTGAAGACGAAAGAGGGGATGCCTTCCTAGGGCATCCCCAAGCTTAGGATTTTTAGTGTCCTTGAATTTGGCTTGGGATTCCTTGGGCATCCCCAAGCTTGAGCTCTTTCCACTCTTTATCCCTTTGTCCATGAAAACATCACCCAAAACTTGAAAACTTCACAGCACAAAACTTAAACAGAAACTCGTGATATCATTAGCACAAGAAAACAAACTACCACCTCTTGAGGTACTGTAGCAAACTTGATTTCTATTTATATTGGTGTTAGATTACTGTATTCTCACTTTTCCATGGCTAGTACCCCCTGATACTATCCATAGTTTCATCAAAATAAGCAATCAACACAACAAAAACAGAATCTGTCAAAAGCAGACCAGTCTGTAGCAATCTATATACTTCGTATAATTATGTTATCTAAAAAATTCTGAACAATTACGACAGTTTGGGAAATTGGCATATCAACCATCAGAAAAAATAATCAAATCAAAAGCTCTTTCTGGATAAAAATGAAAAATAATTTCGTGAGCGAAAAGTTTCTGTCTTTTTCCAGCATGATCAAACAACCATCACCAAACTAGTCATAAAGGTTTTACTTGGCTCAAACACAAAAAAAAACACAAAATACACAATCTTAACAGAATTATGATGGTGTGGGCGCAACAAAACAGAAAGCAGAAAGCAAAGATAAATTCATTGGGTTGCCTCCCAACAAGCGCTATTGTTTGTCGCCCTTAGCTAACCATAAGTATCCCTCATCATGGATTCATAAGGCAATCTTATTTTCTTTCTAGGAAAATGTTCCATGCCCTTCTTTAATGGAAATTGAAATCTAGTATTCCCTTCCTTCATATCGATGACAACACCAATAGTCCTTAGGAAAGGTCTACCAAGAATGATAGGACATGTAGGATTGCAATCAATATCAAGCACAATGAAATATATGGGTACATAGTTCCTATTTGCAATAATAAGAACATCATTGATCCTTCCCATAGGTTTCTTAACAGTAGAATCCGCAAGATGCAAATTAAGAGAGCACTCATCAATCTCATTAAAGCCTAGAACATCACATAAAGACTTTGGAATCGCGGAAATACTAGCACCCAAATGACACAAAGCATTGCATTCATAGTTTTTGATCTTGATTTTGATAGTAGGTTTCCACTCATCATGAAGTTTTCTAGGAATAGAAACTTCCAATTCAAGTTTCTGTTCAAGAGATTTCGTCATAGCATCGACGATATGATCGGTAAAGGCCATGTTTTGGCTATAAGCGTGTGGATAGTTTAGCATGGATTGCATCAAGGAAATACATTCAATCAAAGAGCAACTATCATAATTGAATTCCTTGAAATCCAAAGTAGTAGTTTCATTACTACTCAAAGTTTTGATATCCTCTACTCCACTTTCTGTCACTGGGTGAGGTCATCGCACGGTATGAACCGAAAACCAAGCACTTCTCCCATTGCAAGAATCATAGATCAAGTTGGCCAAACAAAACCCACAACTCGAAGTGAATTACAAGGATAAGAAATCATGGATATAAGAGATCAGAAGAAACTCAAATAAGTTTCATAGATAACCTGATCAAAAATCCACAATTCATCAGATCTCGACAAACACATCACAAAAGAAGATTACATCGGATAGATCTCCATGAAGATCATGGAGAACTTTGTATTGAATATCCAAGAGAGAGAAGAAGCCATCTGGCTACTAGCTATGGACCCGCAGGTCTATGGTGAACTACTCACGCATCATCGGAGAGGCAATGGTGTTGATGAAGAAGCCATCCGTATCTGAATCCCCCCTCCGGCAGGGCAGCAGAACATGCCCCATATGGATCTTGCAAAGGAAGAAGCTTGCGGCGGCAGAAAAGTATTTTCGTGGATCTCTCCCGTGGTTTTGGATTTTTCGGAGATTTATAGGTGGAAGAAGTAGGGCAGAGGAGCCACAGGGGCCCACAAGCCTGCTAGGCGCGCCCCCAAGTCACGCTTAGGGGGCTTGTGGCCTCCCCTGGTACCCTATGCCTTGGTTCTCAAGCTCCCTACGTATCTTCTGTTCCGGAAAAAAAATCTTTTTGGAGGTTTTATTCCGTTTGGACTCCATTTAATATTCTCCTCTGAAAAGGGTCAAAAACACAGAAAAAACAGGAACTGGCACTTGGCACTGAGGTAATAAGTTAGTCCCAAAAAAGATATAAAAGGCATACAAAACATCCAAAGTTTGACAAGATAATAGCATGGAACCGTAAAAAATTATAGATACGTTGGAGACGTATCAACAAGCCATTGATCTACAACATAAATTTTTGCAAAGATTAGTTAGACTATGTTCAAGACAACTCAGTTTAGCTAATCATATTACTAATAAACTCCCACTCAAATAGACATCCCTCTAGTCATTCGAGTGACGCATGATTCAAATCCACTAACTCAAGTCCGATCATCTCGTGAGTTTAGATTAGTTTCAACGGTAAACATCTCCATGTTGATCGTATCAACTATATGATTCATGCTCGACCTTTTGGTCTCTTGTGTTCCGAGGCCATGTCTGTACATGCTAGGCTCGTCAAGTTTAACCCGAGTGTTCCGCGTGTGCAACTGTTTTGCACCCGTTGTATGTGAACATTGAGTCTATCACATCCGATCATCACGTTGTGTCTCGAAACAATGAACTTTTGCAACGGTGTAGAGTCAGGGAGAACACAATTTTATCTTGAAATTTCAGTGAGGGATCACCTTATAATGCTACTGTCGTCCTAAGAAAAATAAGGTGCATAAATGGATTAACATCACATGCAAATCATAAGTGACATAATATGGCCATGAACTTGTGCTTCTTGATCTCCATCACCAAAGCACCTGCATGATCTGCACCGTCACCGGCGCAACACTATGATCTCCATCATTGTGCTGCCATCGAGGTTGTCGCGCTAACTATGTTGTTACTACTAGAGCTACTACTAGCGATAAAGAAAAGCATCACCAAGCACAAAAATAATTAAAGACAACCATATGGCTCATTCCGGTTGCTGTAGCATCGACGTGCAAGTCGATGTTTAACTATTACAACATGATCATCTCGTACGTCAAATATATCATATCATGTCTTTGGCCATATCACATCAGATGCATAGCCTGCAAAAACAAGTTAGACGTCCTCTAATTTGTTGTTGCAAATTTTACGTGGCTGCTATGGGTATCTAGTATGATTGCATCTTACTTACGCAAAGCCACAACGGTGATATGAAAATTGCTATTTAACCTTCTCCAAGGTCCGCCTTGGTCAAATCTGATTCAACTAAAGTTGAAGAAACATGCACCCACCATTCATCTTTATGCAACAAGTTGCATGTTAGTCGATGAAACCGGTCTCTCATAAGCGTACGAGTAATGTTGGTCCGGGCCGCTTCAATCCAACAATATCGCTGAATCAAGAAAATACTAAGGAGGGCAGTAAATTGAACATCAATGCCCACAAACTCTTTTGTTATAATTGAGATATCATCTATGCATGAACCTAGCTCATGATGCCACTGCTGGGGAACGTTGCATGGGAAACAAAAAATTTCATACGCACACGAAAGACCTATCATGGTGATGATTAATTACGAGAGGGGAGATCGGATCCACATACCCTTGTAGATTGCTAAGCGTGAAGCGTTAAGAAATGCGGTTGATGTAGTCGAACGTCTTCGCGATCCGATCACGATCCGTCCAGATCTAGTACCCAACAGACAGCACCTCCGCGTTTAGCACAAGTACAACTCGATGACGATCTCCAGCTTCTTGATCCAGCAAGAGAGACGAAGAGGTAGGTCAATTCTATGGCAGCAAGACAGCGTGGCGGTGATGGTAGCGGAGCTACTCCGGCACGGCTTCGTCGTGCCGTACTGAACTAGCTACGGGGTGTCACGAAGTAGTGGAGGGAGAGAGGGCTGCACAAAGGCTTGGGGTGCAAAAAGCCTCTCAAACCTCCATTATATATAGGAGGAAAAAGAGGGAGGGTGGCTTGCCTCCTACTCCAAGTAGGAGAATTTGGCCGAGCCAAGAGGGAGGAGTCCTCCTCCAATTCGGTTTGGTGGAGGACTCCTTCCCATCTTGTCCACCTCCTTCCTTTTCTTTTTATTCTTTTTCATTTATTTTGCTTTCAGCCAAAATAGGCTTATTGGGCTGGCCTCACTAGCCCACTAAGGGCTGGTGCACCACCCATGGGCCTATTAGGTCCTCTTCCGGGTGGGTGGCCCCTCCCGGTAAAACCCCAAAACCCATTCGTCACTCCCGGTACTTTACGAGTAATACCCGAAATATTTCCGGAAACCAAATGCAACAATCCTATATATCAATCTTCGTTTTCGGACCATTCCGGAGACCCTCGCGACGTCCGGAATCTCATCCGGGACTCCGAACAACATTCGGTTACCAAAATCAATAATTCAACTATACCAAAACGTCAGCGAACCTTAAGTGTGCACACCCTGCGGGTTCGAGAACTATGTTGACATGACCGAGACACTCTCCGGTCAATATCCAACAGCGGGACCTGGATGCCCATATTGGATCCTACATATTCTACGAAGATCTTATCGGTTGAATCTCTATATCAAGGATTCATTTAATTTCGTATATCATTCCTTTTGTCCTTCTGTATGTTACTTGCTCGAGATACGATCGTTGGTATCCTCATACCTATTTCAATCTCGTTACCGACAAGTCTCTTTACTGGATCAGTAATACAACGTCAAAAGAAGCTTGCAAGCAATGTGAATAAGAAGCTAGTCACGTGATCTTGTATTACAAAACGAGTAAAGAGACTTGCGGGTAACAAGATTGAACTAGGTATGGAGATACCAACGATCGAATCTTGGGTAAGTCATATACCGATGGACAAAGGAAACTGCATACGAGATTAGCCATATCTTTGACATCGTTGGTTCGACCGATATAGATACTCGTGGAATATGTGGGAACCAATATGGGCATCCAGGTCCTTCTATTGGTTATTTACTGTAGAGGTGTCTCGGACATGTATGCATAGTTCTCGAACCCGCAGGATCTGCACACTTAACGTTTGGTGACGATTTGGTAGTATTGAGTTATACATGTTGGTGACCAAAAGTTGTTCGAAGTCCCGGATGAGATCTCGGATGTCACGAGGAGCTCTGGAATGGTCCGGAGATAAAGATTTATATATAGGAAAGTGTTATTCGGGTTCCACAAACGTTTCGGGTATTTTCGCTACTGTATCGGGAGTGCCCAAAGGGTTCCGAGGGTCCACCGGAAGGGGCCCACCCATCCCGGAGGGCCACATGGGCCTAAGAGGTGGCACACTAGCCGTGGTGGTCTGGGCAGCCGACCCCTATAGGGCCCGTGCGCCCAAGGGTTTGGTGTTGGAGGTGCCTTGGTGGAGGAGGAGTCCTCCCTAGGATGCCCACCTCCGTTGTTGGAGGTGGACTGCTCCCCACTTCGGTCGACCACCCCTCCATGGAGGAGGGGCCAAGGCTGAGCCCTACCTACTGATGACCCACAAGTATAGGGGATCTATCGTAGTCCTTTCGATAAGTAAGAGTGTCGAACCCAACGAGGAGCAGAAGGATCTCACAAGGGCTTTTCAGCAAGGTATTCTCTGCAAGCACTGAAATTATCGGTAACAAGTAGTTGTGTGATAAGATGATTCGTAGAAAGTTGCAAGTAAGAAAGGTAGCAACGGTGCAGCAAAGTGGCCCAATCCCTTTTGTAGCAAGGGACAAGCCTGGACAAACTCTTACATGAGGTAAAGCGCTACCGAGGACACATGGGAAATTCTGTCAAGCTAGTTTTCATCATGTTCATATGATTCGCGTTCGCTACTTTGATAGTTTGATATGTGGGTGGACTGGCGTTTATGTACTTACCTTACTTGGACAAGCATCCCACTTATGGTTAACCCCTCTCGCAAGCATCCGCAACTATGAAAGAAGAATTAAGACAAAGTCTAACCATATCATTAAACTAGTGGATCCAAATCAGCCCCTTACGAAGCAACGCATAAACTAGAGTTTAAGCTTCTGTCACTCTAGCAACCGATCATCTACTTACTACTTCCCAATGCCTTTCTCTAGGCCCAAATAATGGTGAAGTGTTATGTAGTCGACGTTCACATAACACCACTAGAGGAGAGACAACATACAACACATCAAAATATCGAACGAATACCAAATTCACATGACTACTTATAGCATGACTTATCCCATGTCCTCAGGAACAAATGTAACTACTCACAGAGCATAATCATATTCATGACTAGAGAGGTAATGAGTAGCATCAAGGATCTGAACATATAATCTTCCACCAAGTAATCCAACTAGCATCAACTACAAAGAGTAATTAACACTACTAGCAACCTTACAAGTACCAATCGGAGTCGCAGACGGAGATTGGTTACAAGAGATGAACTAGGGTTTGGAGATGAGATGGTGCTGATGAAGATGTTTATGGTGATGAGTCCCCTCCGATGAGAGGAGTGTTGGTGATGACGATGGCGACGATTTCCCCCTCCGGGAGGGAAGTTTCCCCGGCAGGACGACCCTGCCGGAGCTCTAGATTGGTTCTGCTCAAGTTCCGCCTTGTGGCGGCGGCGATTCCTCCCAGAAGCCTCCTCCTGGTTTTTTCTGGAACAAAACCCTTCTTGTAGCAAAAGAGTAGGGCCAGAGGGCCAGCTGTGAGCCCACAAGCCCCCTAGGCGCGGCAAGGGGGGAGGCCGCGCCTAACAGGCTTGTGGCCTCCTGCTGGCTCCCCTCTGTTACTTCTTCGGCCCAGTATTTTTTATAAGTTCCAAAATAAATCCTCGTTGATTTTCACGGCTTTTGGAGTTGTGCAGAATAGGTATCTCAAACTTGCTCCCTTTTTAGGCCAGAATTCCAGCTGCCGGCATTCTCCCTCTTCATGTAAACCTTGCAAAATAAGAGAGAAAAGGCATAAGTAGTGTACCGTGAAGTGTAATAACAGCCCAAAAAGCGATAAATATCAACATGAAAGCATGATGCAAAATGGACGTATCAACTCCCCCAAGCTTAGACCTCGCTTGTCCTCAAGCAAAAGCCGAGATCAATAAATATGGCCACATGTTTAGAGAGAGAGGTGTCGACAAAACAAGATACAGACATGCATGCATCATGATCAGAGTCAGAACAACAATACCATCATATAATTCCTTCACAAAGTAAAGTATGGATCAAGAACCTTACCGAGAATTAACAACCGATAGCCTTTAGTTATTGAAGAAATTGCAATTTATCATAACATTAGAAAGAGTCAAGTAATAGCTTGTAAAGCAAATCCACATACTCAATCATCCTTTTGTCTTCTACAATTGCTACAACTCACGTGGTACTCATGAGATCAAAGTTTCAGTCGGACACAGAGAAAGACAGGGGCTTATAGTTTCGCCTCCCAACCATTTACCTCAAGGGTAATGTCAACAATAATAATTCATGAATACTTACCTCCAAGTTGACATATGAATATAGATCTTTCCCTAGCATACGACGTTAGCCAAGATAAAAGGGAAATAAGGAATTGGTGTAGATCACCATGACTCTTTCAAGGGCAAAAAGTAATGGTACAAGATAGGCCCTTCGCAGAGGGAAGCAGAGGTTGTCATGCGCTTTTGAGTTTGGATGTGTGTCCTCTTAGTGTGGAGGAACGTCACTTTATATTGCCTCAAGCAAGTTGACTCATCTAGGGTTTATTCCGCATAAGCAAGTTGACTCATCTAGGGTTTTAGCTCATACGATCTCAAGGTAGATCAACTGTGTAATCCTCACACACTATATATAATCAAGAAGGACGTAGGGTTTTACGTCCTCAAGAGGGCCCGAATCTGGGTAAATACCGTCTCCTTCGTCTCTTGCAACCCATCGATCCAAGGTCCACAATTTGGGACCCCCTACCCGAGATCCGCCGATTTTGACACCGACATTGGTGCTTTCAATGAGAGTTCCACTGTTGGATTGCGGGAAGGATTAATGGCCCGCTTAATCGTAAGCGACCGATGATGACCCACATGCGTATGGGATCGCATCAGTTTTCGAGGGTAGAGTATTCAACCCAAATTTGTTGGTTCACATGAGGGAAGTGAAAGAATATTCTCAAGTATTAACAGCTAAGTGCGTCAGGTTCAACCACACCTAAAGATTAGCGTCTGCAAGCAAAGTAGTATGATAACAATGGTGCCAGAAATGATCTGTTGATGACAGACTATTCCTAACTGTTGTATCAATGGCGCCAGAATAAGGTACGTTGGCGAGCAACTATTCTTCCCCGACAACAGTGTCGGAAAAGATCTTGCAACAAGTAACATCGGAGTAGCAAGGAACAACATTAGCAGCAGCAGCAGAGTAACAGCAGTAGCAACAGAGTAACAACAGTAGCAAAGTGGCCCAATCCTTTTTTTAGCAAGGGACAAGCCTAGACAAAGTAACGTAGCGAGGACTAGTAGTAAAAGACTCGTAGGCAGTGTATCGGTGATGGATGGGCATGACAGATGTGATTAATCATGTAACACCTATAACACGGAGAGATATGTAACTAGCTCCCGTTCATCGATCTAATGTAGGCATGTATTCCGTATGTAGTCATACGTGCTTAGGGAAAAGAACTTGCATGACATCTATTGTACATCCCTCCCTTGGCAGCGGGGTCCTATTGGAAACTACGGGATATTAAGGTTCTCCTTTTAATAAAGAAGCGGACCAACGCATTAACACGCGGTGAATACATGAACTCGTCATACTATGGTCATCTCCGGGAGTGGTTCCGGCTATTGTCACTCCGGGGTTGCCGGGTCATAACGCATAGTAGGTGACTACAACTTGCAAGATAGGATCTAAAACACACATATATTGGCGACAACATAATAGGTTCAGATCTCAAATCATGGCACTCGAGCCCTAGTGACAAGCATTAAGCATAGGCAAGTAGTAGCAACATCAATCTA
Source organism: Hordeum vulgare subsp. vulgare (assembly GCF_904849725.1). Lineage (NCBI taxonomy): Eukaryota > Viridiplantae > Streptophyta > Magnoliopsida > Poales > Poaceae > Hordeum > Hordeum vulgare. The sequence continues at coordinate 51,025,016 of NC_058523.1, forward strand.
GAACATAGTGGATACTAGGGATCAATCCCCGTCAAAAACTAACTCGAGTACATGATAGATCTCATCCAACTCATCACCGTCCAGCAAGCCTACGGTGAGATTACTCACGAATGATGAAGAGCATCATGGAATTGTCGATGGAGAAAGGTTGATTATGACGATGGCGACGATTTCCCCTCTCCGGAGCCCGAAACGGACTCCAGATCTGCCATCCAGATGAAGAACATGATGTGGCGGTGCCTCCGTATCGCAAAACGTGATGAAACCTTCTCTCTGATTATTTTTCCGGGTGAAACAGAAGATATAGAGCTGAGATTGGGGGCGGTGGTGCCACGTGGGCCCCACAAGCCTGCACGGCGCTACCTAGGGGGGTGGCCGCGGGCTGTAGGCTTGTGGCCCACTGGCACGCCCCCTCCGGTGGATCTTTGCGCAGGTATTTTTCTTTTATTCCAGAAAAATCTCCGTAAATTTTTAGGACATTCCGAGAACTTTTATTTCTGCACAAAAACAACACCATGGCGATTCTGTTGAAAATAGCGTCAGTCCGGGTTAGTTCCATTCAAATCATGCAAATTAGAGTCCAAAACAAGGGCAAAAGACTTCGGAAAAGTAGATACGATGGAGACGTATCAACTCCCCCAAGCTTAAAGCCTTGCTTGTCCTCAAGCAATTCAGTTGACAAACTGAAAGAGACAAAAGAAAAACTTTGACGAACTCTGTTTGATCTTGTTGTTGCAACTATGTCTAACTCATAACCAGAGTTTCAGCAAGATCACAATCAAACCACATAAGCAAATGACATCTAGGTCTCACGGTAAACTCATATCAATGGCATAATCAATTAGCGAGCAAATAATAATAAGCCTCAAGTGTCAACACTTCAGTCAAAACAACATGAAGCAGTACGAATAGATAGTATCTCGCTAGCTCTTTTTGAGACCGCAAAACATAAATGCAGAGCACCTTCAAAGACCAAGGGCTGACTAAACATTGTAATTCATGGCAATGAAGATCCAGTCATAGTCATACTCAACACAGTTAAAAGCAAAGCATAAAAATTACAGCGGTGCTCTCTATTTTGTGCTTTTGTAAGAGGGGGATGACTCAACAGGAACATAAATAGACATGCCCTTCGCAGAGGGAATCATTGATTTGCAGAGGTGCCAGAGCTCAAGCTTTGAAAACATAGATAATAATTTTGAGTGGCATGCTTTCATTGTCAACGCAATGACTAAGAGTTCTCAACATCTTCCATGCTACACATGCTATAGGCGGTTACCAAACAGAAAAGTAAAGTTTTGACTCCCCCACCACCAACCAATCACACTCCACGGCTAGCCGAATCCTCGGGTACCGTCCATACCAACATCAATCCTGGGGGAGTTTTGTTTTCACTTATCTTTTCGATTTGAGCATGGAACTGGGAATTCCAATTACCGGCCCCTGTCTCGTGAATGATAGTGAATAAAACATATCGAGGATAACACGCCTAGCATGGAAGATACTAATAGCCCCCTGTCACCACATGAGCAGTTTGGGCCTGCAAAACAAATTATTTCTTGAGGATATACAGAATGGCACATGCAAATTTACTTGGAACGGCAGGTAGATACCGCACATAGGTAGGTATGGTGGACTCATATGGCACAACTTTGGGTTTATGGAGGTGGATGCACAAGCAGTATTCCCGCTTAGTACAAGTGAAGTCTAGCAAAAGACTGGGAAGCGACCAACTAGAGAGCAACAACGGTCATCAAAATGCATTGAGAGTAAATAACATTGAGTGCAAGCATGAGTAGGACATAAATCACCATGAACATGAACATCATAGAGGCTATGTTGATTTTTTTCAACTACATGCGTGAACATGCGCCAAGTCAAGCCACTTGAAACATTCAAAGGAGGATACCATCCTATCATACTACATCATAGTCATCTCAACATTCATGTTGGCAACCAAGACAAACCATTATAAGCTCCTAGCTAAGTAAGCATGGCATAAGCAACTATGTTCTCTAAGTTGTGATTGCAAACATGTTTCTCTCACAACAAAGCTGAATCAGGCATATTGAGCCAGTCATATTTACAAAAACAAAATAGATCGAGTTCATACCAGCTTTTCCAGGCTCAATCACTTCATCATATATCGTCATTATTGCCTTTCACTTGCACGACCGAATGATGTGAACAATAATAAGCGTGCTCGTGCATTGGACTACGCTGGAATCTGCAGTCAAAACACAAAGGAGAAGACAAAGTAATATGGCTCTTTGAAAGCTAAACAGGTATGCATGCAAGAGCCACTAAACATTGTAACCAATATCTTCTACCTTGACCCAAAGAAAAAGAAAACTATCTACACGGGAAAGCTCCCAACAAGCAAAAGAAGAAAAGAAAATCTTTTTGGTTTTCTCAAACTAGACAAACACATGAAAAGAAAACTAGAAAAAGAAAAAGAAAATAAACTAGCATGGATGGTACAGTGGCAAAGTGTGAACACCGGCTAACAAAGTGAAAGCATAAGCAATAATGAAAAGTCGGTGAGAACACGTACTCCCCCAAGCTTAGGCTTTTGGCCTAACTTGGTCTACTCCCAAGGATGGTCCTGGCGAAACCCAAAATCATAATCGGGGTTATACGGGAGCGCTGCAACCACTGCGTGAATAGCTGCCTCACAGAGACGAGCAGCCTTTGCCTCCCTCTCATACTCCTCTGCCTCTCCTATGGTTATGTAATATCTTCGTTTTACCTGAAAGTCAAAGAAGCCAGGAGCAGGAAGGGTAATATGGAAAACACGCTGCCGGTCAAATATCAATCGGTATAGGAGGGATTCATCATCCCTCTCAAGGAACTGGTAGCGTGTTAAAGCGACGCGGTCAAGGAAAGCTGTATGGAGCGGGGGATCTGCTTCGCGGATGGGTACTCCAAGAAAATTTGCTATGCAGGTGGCATAGATCCCACCAAAGAAACCCCCTTCAATAGCATTCTTATTCAGCCTCCTTGCTATAATAGGTCCGATGTTGAAGCTTTTGTCACCCGTCACTGCGCTCTTAAGGATACTAAGGTCGGGTGCGCAGAGGTGAAAATGCTCAATCTTGCCATTAATGCATCTGCCTATGAAGAGGGCAAAATAATGCAAGGGAGGAAAATGAATACTCCCCATGGTAGCTTGCATAATGTCTCTAGTTTCTCCAACCGTAATACCAGCGCAAAAATCTCTAACCAAAGATTTAGGAGGATCACCGAGGCTACCCCAAGTAGGTATTTTGCAAATTGAACTGAAATCCTCTAAATCCATGGTATACGATTTATCATAGAGATCAAACAGTACCGATGTCTCACGACCAGCTAAAAATTTGAATCTACGAACAAAAGAGGCACTGAGAGCAACATACTGTTCACATTTCTCGAAGATGAATTCTTCGAGTCCGACGTTGTGAACAAGTGCATCAAACTCATCTTTGAAGCCCGCCTCAATCATAAATTCATCAGAAGGCCATTCACATGGTTGAACCTGCGCATCCCTAGGTTGGTAAGGATCAGGCTCCCGAATCGCAAGACGGGGACCTCTCTTGCTTGAAGAACCACCATGAAAGTTTCTCCTGAACATCTTCCTTTTCTAAAATTTTCAATAACCCAAAGGAAAGGTGAACAAGGTTCAACTAAACTTGTAGCAACTACTCCCACTAGTGCCTAGAGACCATATTACGCATCAAAACTACTTGGGACGAGCTAGAATCAGCATGCAAAGCTCAAGAACATGGTCACCAAGGCAGCAAAAATACGCGGAGTATAAGGCACTAGAGCAAAAACTAATTGGACCAATGGAGGAGTCACTTACCAAGGAGTAATTTCCCCAAAACAGTTCAGAGAACGGTGATTTGAGCAAAGAGATCGAAAATCCCAGCAAGAGGAGCAAGAACACGGGTTTGAGCTGCGAAACGATTTTTTTCTGGAGGTAGGAGAAGCGGATGGGAGCAAGAATGAGTGGAGGGGGTGCCTGTGGGCCCCACAAGCCTGGGTGGCGCGGCCAGGGGGGTACCCGCGCCCCTAGGGCTTGTGTCCCACTAGTGTGGCCCCCAGACAGACTCTTTGTCCTAGTATTTTTCAAAAGTTCCAGAAAAATCATACTTGATTTTCACAGCGTTCGGAGAACTTTTATTTTCGGGGTACTTTTCTACCGGACGGTAAAACAGAAAACAGGTAAAACTAAACTAAACCTATAATTTTTCTTCTAAGCAACCGAAAGTGAGAGCTTGGAACAGAGGTTTGTGACTCCTCGATTCATCCATCTCATGGTCATCGAAAGAAATCCGTCAATGGGGTTGATCAAATCCCCTCGACAAAAGTTTCTCGAATTGCAAAAAGACAACGGAGAATTTTTGAATAGTCACTAGGTCACCTCAATGGGGATATGTATCTCCCCAACAAGCAAATCATACTTCATCTTGACACGAGGAATAGGGCATTCAAAGCTCCCAATAAGAATTGATGAAGTTTTTTCGATAGCATTGATGCAATGTACTCGATATTGTTTCTTCGAAAAGTGCACCGTATGCTCATTACCGTTGACGTGGAAAGTGACATTGCCTTTGTTGCAATCTATAACAGCCCCTGCAGTGTTTAAAAAGGGTCTTCCGAGGATGACAACCATGGCATCGTCCTCGGGAATATCCAAGATAACAAAGTCTCTTAATATAGTGGTGTGAGCAACCACAACAGGCACATCCTCGCAAATGCCGATAGGGAAAGCAGTTGATTTGTTGGCCATTCTCAGAGAGATTTCAGTAGGTGTCAACTTATCCAGTTCAAGTCTACGATAAAGAGAGAGAAGCATAACACTAACACCGGCTCCAAGGTCGCATAACGCAGTTCTAACGTAGTTGCCTTTAATGGAGCAAGGTATAGTGGGCACACCAGGATAACCTAGTTTCTTCGGAGTTCCACCCTTGAAAGTATAATTGGCAAGCATAGCGGAGATCTCAAGATCAGGTATCCTCCTCTTATTAGTCACAATATATTTCATGTACTTAGCATACAAAGACATTTTGAGCATATCCGTCAAACGCATCTGCAGAAAGACAGGTCTGATCACCTCAACAAATCGCTCAAAATCCTCATCATCCTTTTTCTTGGATGGTTTGGGAGGAAAGGGCATATGTTTCTAAACCCATGGTTCCCTTTCTTTGCCATGCTTCCTAGCAGTGAAGTCATTCTTATCGTATCTTTTAGTCTTAGGCTGTGGGTTATCAAGATCAGGTTCAATCTCCACATCCTTTTCATTACTAGGTTGAGCATCAACATGAACATCACTATTGACATTATCATTAGGATCATGTTCATCACCAGATTGTGTTTCAGCATCAGAGATAGAGGCATCGTTTAGACTCTCAGGTGTAGCAGCAATAGGGTTGCTAGCGTGCAGGTTCCTATCATCTTTCTTCTTTCAAGGATGACTAGGTGCATCAGTGCTAACTCCTTGAGAATCTTGTTCAATTCTCTTCGGATGGCCCTCAGGATACAGAGGTTCCTTGGTCATTCTACCGCCTCTAGTAACGACTCTGACAGAATTGTCATTCAACTCATTGAGCAAGTCATTCTGAGCTTTAAGTACTTGTTCTACCCGAGTAGTAACCATAGAGGCATGTTTACTTAGAAGTTTAAGATCATTGACATTTCTGTGTACACAAGCACTTAAATGACTAAGCATACGGGCATTCTGTTCCAATTGTCTGCTAACATAATCATTGAAACTCTGTTGTTTGGCAACGAAGTTATCAAATTCATCCAAGCATAAGCTAGCAGGTTTATCAAAAGGAATATCACTCTCATCAAACCTACGCAGAGAATTTACTTCTACTACCTGTATCGGGTTATCGAGACCATGGATCTCTTCGATAGGTGGTAGATTTTTGACATCTTCAGATTTAATGCCTTTCTCTTGCATAGATTTCTTTGCTTCTTGCATATCTTCAGGACTGAGGAATAGAATACCTCTTTTCTTCGGAGTTGGCTTAGGAGGTGGTTCGGGAATAGTCCAAGCATTCTCATTGCACAAGATGTTATTCAGTAGAATCTTAGCTTGTTCTACGGTTCGTTCCCTAAAAACACTACCGGCACAACTATCTAGGTGGTCTTCGGAAGCATCGTTAAGTCCATTATAGAAGATATCAAGTATTTCATTCTTCTAAAGAGGGTGATCAGGCAAAGCATTAAGTAGCTGGATGAGCCTCCCCCAAGTTATGGGAGACTCTCTTCTTCAGCTTGAGCAAAGTTGTATATTTCCTGCAAGGCAACTTGCTTCTTATGGGCAGGGAAATATTTTTCAGAGAAGTAGTAGACCATATCCTGGGGGCTACGCACACAACCAGGAGCAAGAGAAGTGAACCAAGTCTTAGCATCATCCTTTAGCGAGAAAGGAAACAACTTGAGCATGTAGTAGTGGTGGATCTTTTCCTCACTAGTGAATAGGGTGGCTATATCGTGCAGTTTGGTAAGATGGGATACAACCGTTTCAGACTCATAACCATGAAAAGGATCAGATTCGACCAGAGTGATTAACTCTGGGTCGTCAGAGAATTCATAATCCTTATCGGTCACAAAGATAGGCGAAGTGGCAAACTTTGGGTCGTATTTCATCCTAGCGTTCAGAGATTTTTCTTTCCACTTGTGCAGAAGTTTCTCAACATCATAGCTATCCTTAGACGCAAGAAAATCCTCAGCTATCTCTCCCTCCATAACATAACACGTATCAGGAAAAACAGACATAGGAGAGCTAGTTCTAGCAGGCAAAATAGCAGGCTCTACTTCAATAGTATCAGCAGTTTCAGAAGTATCATCACATCTAGCAGCAACTCTAGCAATTTGTGCATCAAGGGCACCAAGTGGCAAAGCAGTATCAGGCATAGCATCATCAGGCATAGTATCAAGCATAGCATCAGCAGGCATAGTATCTAGCATAGCAGCATCATAAGCATCATGGACAGCAGAAGTAGCATCATCAAGCACATGCGACATATCAAGATTTCTAGCAGGACGCGAAGTCGCAAACTTACTCAGAACTGAAGGTGAATCAAGTGCAGAACTAGATGGCAGTTCCTTACCTCTCCTTGTAGTGGAAGGTAGGATTTTAGTTCTTGGATCTTTCGGATTCCTCATACTGATCAGCAGACGTCAATCCCAAGTGACTTAGAGAATATAGTTGTGCTTCCCCGGCAACGGCACCATAAAATGCCTTGATGACCCACAGGCGTATGGGATCGCAACAATTCTCGAGGGTAGAGTATTCAACCCAAATTTGTTGGTTCACACGAGGGAAGCGAAAGAATATTCTGAAGTATTAGCAGCTGAGTGCGTCAGATTCAACCACACCTGAAAGATTAGCGTCTGCAAGAAAAGTATCAGTAGGAAAGTAGTATGATAACAACGGTGCCAGAAATGATCTGTTACGGCAGACTATTCCTAACTGTTGTATCAATGGCACCAGAAAAAGGTACGTTGACGAGCAACTATTCTTCCCCGACAACAGTGTCAGAAAAGATCTTGGAACAAGTAACATCGGAGTAGCAAGGAACAGCAGTAGCAGAGTAACAGCAGTAGCAACAGAGTAACAGTAGTAGCGAAGTGGCCCAATCCCTTTTGTAACAAGGGGCAAACCTAGACAAAGTAACGTAGGGAGGACCAGTAATAAAATACTCGTAGGCAGTGGATCAGTGATGGATGAGTATGACATATGTGATTCATCATGTAACAGCTATAACACGGAGAGATATGTAACTAGCTCCCGTTCATCTATCTAATGTAGGCATGTATTCGGTATGTAGTCATACGTGCTTAGGGAAAATAACTTGCATGACATCTATTGTCCATCCCTCCCGTGGCAGCGGGGTCCTATTGGAAACTACGGGATATTAAGGTTCTCCTTTTAATAAAGAACCGGACCAACGCATTAACACACGGTGAATACATGAACTCCTCATACTATGATCATCTCCGGGAGTGGTTCTGGCTATTGTCACTCCGGGGTTGCCGGGTCATAACGCATAGTAGGTGACTACAACTTGCAAGATAGGATCTAAAACACACATATATTGGCGACAATATAATAGGTTCAGATCTGAAATCATGGCACTCGGGCCCTAGTGACAAGCATTAAGCAAGGCAAAGTAGTAGCAACATCAATCTAGAACATAGTGGATACTAAGGATCAATCCCCGTCAAAAACTAAGTCGATTACATGATAGATCTCATCCAACTCATCACCATCCAGCAAGCCTACGATGAGATTACTCACGAACGATGAAGAACATCATGGAATTGTCGATGGAGAAAGGTTGATGACGACGATGGCCACGATTTCCCCTCCCCGGAGCCCGAAACGGACTCCAGATCTGCCCTCCAGATGAAGAACAGGATGTGGCGGCGCCTCCGTATCGCAAAACGGGATGAAACCTTCTCTCTGATTTTTTTCCAGGCGAAACGGAAGATATAGAGGTGATATTGGGGGCGGCGGTGCCATGTGGGCCCCACAAGCCTGCATGGCGCTGCCTAGGGGGGTGGACGCGACCTGTGGGCTTGTGGCCCACTCGCACACCCCCTCCGGCGGATCTTTGCGCAGGTATTTTTCTTTTATTCCAGAAAAAATCTCCGTAAATTTTTAGGACATTCCGAGAACTTTTATTTCTGCAGAAAAACAACACCATGGCAATTCTGCTGAAAACAGCGTCAGTCCAAGTTAGTTCCATTCAAATCATGCAAATTAGAGTCCAAAACAAGGGCAAAAGAGTTCGGAAAAGTAGATACGACGGAGACGTATCAACCGAATCTACAACGGGGACATCTTCATCCCGGGCAGGTTCTCACGTTCGGCAGCTTCACGCTGCGCTCCGACCCGACCGACTGCCTCGGCCATATCGGAGGCTTCATCCCTGATCAGGAGATAAGGTTCAGGAACCTCGAGTTCTCCGCCGACTCCTCAGGCGATCTTTCCCCGCTAAGATCACAGTTTTGTCCGATGAGCCCCAAAATTCCGAAGCCTTGGCTTCAGGTCCCTTGGCCGACCATGACCTTGGTCCCTTCTTTGTCAGAGAACTGGCTTTGAGCCCAGATCCAAACTCAGCGCTAGGGCAACAACCAACGCTTATTGCAGAACGCACGTACTTCGCGGAAGCTACAGAGGCCAACTCCGGAAACCATCAAGAGATCGATCACGACAACCTTTCGATGTTAAATGGGACACTCGACCAGATCCAATCGTTGAAAATCGCGGATGGCCCAAACCCTACCTATACCCGGACCGGTCCATACGCAGATTATGGTGACTTTTATAGCCCACCCACCACCGACTTGGTAGCCACCGTCGAAGACTTAACCGACGTGTTGGATTATGCCTCCCAGGAGGTTGAAGGCATGTATTATGAGGCCGATGACCCCGCCCATGCAATTACCGGTCGGTGGACTGCCACCTCCACCTACGATGTCTACATTGTGGACACACCAAATGGCAATGGCGATTATACCCCCATACCACAAAACGGCAAGAAGTCCGGGAGAATCCATCAAAACGCCGAATACAACGTAAACAAGCCAAGGCAAACAAGGGAAGGGGGACCATACAGGGCACCGAGGAGACCACAAACCCGAAGGACCCTCATAACCTCAGAGCTCCCAAGCAGCCAACGAAGGACCCGAACAAACCCGAGGAACTGTCCGATCTCGATGACCCTGACAATTCAGACGATGAAAACTACCTCCCCCCGATGACGTAGAGGTCAACTTGGAGGCCGAAGACTTCACGGTCCCTGAGGACCTTGAGGGCCAGGAACGATTCAGGAAGTAGCTCATAGCTATAGACCACAGCCTCCACGCAAAGCAACAACGACTCCAAGCCGAAGAAGACACCATAAACAGTAGATGGAGGAAAGTACTAGTGGCCGAAAAAGGATATGTCACCGAGTGGCCACGTCAAAACAAAATCTACCCACGCCGGCACCTGCTGCCATAGTTTGACGACGAGGCCCTGATATGTCTCAAACGTATCTATAATTTTTTATGGTTTCACGTTGTTATCATGTCATCTTTGGATGTTTTATGCACCTTTTATATCTTTTTTGGGACTAACTTATTAATTTAGTGCCAAGTGCGATTTCCTGTTTTTTCTGTGTTTTTGGCTCTTTTCAGATCTGATTTTGGAACGGAGTCCAAACGGAATAAAATCCCCGAAATGATTTTTTCCCGAACGGAAGAAGATCAGGGGGCCTATGGGCCAAGCCAGGACGGCTCCAGGGAGCCACAAGCCCCCACCACGCCACCAGGGGGGAGGCGGCGGTGTCAGGGCTTGTGGTCTCCCTAGACGCCCCCTGACCTAGATCATTGGCCTATATATTTCCTAAAATATAGCAAAAAATCCGCCGCCGCAAGCTTCCATTTCCGCGGATGACTCGTGAGTAGTTCACTTTAGACCTACTTTCCGCAAAAAATCGTTCGTTGTGGTCTCCCTAGGGAGCCTCGAAAATACTTTTCCGCCGCCGCAAGCTTCCATTTCCGCGAGATCTCATCTGGAGACCCTTCCCGGCGCCCTGCCGGAGGGGACTTTGGAGTTGGGGGGCTTCTTCATCATCATCATCGCCCCTGCAATGACTCGTGAGTAGTTCACTTTAGACCTACGGGTCCGTAGTTAGTAGCTAGATGGCTTCTTCTCTGTCTTGGATCTTCAATACAAATTTATCCATGATCTTCATGGAGATCTATCTGATGTAATCTTATTTGGCGGTGTGTTTGTCGAGATTCGATGAATTGTGGATTTGTGATCAAATTATCTATGATATACATTTGAGTCTTTGCTGATTTCTTATATGCATGATTTGATATCCTTGTAAGTCTCTCCGAGTCTTGGGTTTTGTTTGGACAACTAGATCTATGATTCTTAAAATGGGAGAAGTGCTTGGTTTTGGGTTCAACCATGTGGTGAACTTTCCCAGTGACAGTAGGGGCAGCAAGGCACACATTAAGTAGTTGCCATCAAGGGTAACAAGATGGGCTCTGTCGTTGATATGAGATTGTCCATCTACATCATGTCATCTTGCTTAAGGCGTTACTCTGTTCTTTTGGACTTAATACACTAGATGCATAAGGGATAGCGGTCGACGTGTGGAGTAATAGTAGTAGATGCAGAAAGTATCGGTCTACTTGTTTTGGGCGTGATGCCTATAGATATAATCATTGCCATAGATATCGTCACGACTTTGCGCGGTTCTATCAATTGCTCGACAATAATTTGTTCACCCACCGTCTACTTGCTTTCATGAGAGAAGCCACTAGTAAACACTATGGCTCCCGGGTCTATTCACATCCATCGTTTACACCTCCGCTTTTACTTTGCTTTGTTACTTTGTTGCTTTCAGTTCTCACTTGGCTAACAATCTATAAGGGATTGACAACCCCTTCATAGCGTTGGGAGCAAGCTTTTGTGTTTGTGCAGGATCTTGTGATACTCCTCCACTGGATTGATACCTTGGTTCTCAAACTGAGGGAAATACTTACCACCGCTGTGCTACATCACCCTTTCCGCTTCGAGGGAACACCAACGCAAGGCACCAAGGCCACGGGGGAAATCCTTTGCATATTTGCCTAGGAAGTCCCTTAAGGCGTAGCCACAGCAGAAGGATTCCTGGTGCCGTCAACACGACTATTCTTGGCGCCGTTGCAAGGGAAGCACATCTCACATCAGAAGTATTTCTGGCACCGTTGCCGGGGAGGAGAAATCAAGATCTATCGAAGTAGGTCTCACAAACTCATCTCTTGCATTTACTTTTGGTGCTAGTTGCCTATCGTTTTCCTCTCCCCCACTTCACATTTGCCGTTTTCATTTGCCTTTCTCCTTTGCCGTTTTATTTTGGCTTTTTCCTTTTTCGTTCGCCCTTTTCTCTCGCTTGCTTTCTGTTCGCTTGTGTGCCATGTGCCTTCAATATGCTTGCATCTTCGCTTGCTGAAAATCTAGTGATTTGGATCCTCATCCACTAGCTAATCTCTTTAAGAGACCCACTTATGTGGAATGAATTGCTAGTGAGTTGAGAGCACTTGACTATCGTTATGGAGTTTTGCTTGAGAAGCGTGAATCTCAAAATTGTGAGGAAGAAATTTATGAAGTGATTCACGAGGTCTCCTTGGATGAAAAGCATGATTGCAATGGTTTCACTATAAATTCTATTAGTGATAATCATGCTAAAATTATGCAAAACCCTAAGCTTGGGGATGCTAGTTTTGCTTTGTCCACTACTTGTTGCAATAATCATGATTGGTGTGATGATCTTTCTTATGATCTTGAAAATTTGTTCAAACGTCATGATGAATATGATATTTGCAACAATACTGAAAGTGGGATTGGAGAAGTCATGACTTTATTTGATAATAATCCCACTATTTTTGAAGAGCGTCAACTTTGCATGCATGTGGATCATGAAAAGAATATCCTATGTGATAGCTACATTGTTGAATTCGAATATGATCCCACATGTAATTGCTATGAGAGAGGAAAATATTGTGGTAGAAACTTTCAAGTTACCCAATTACCTCTCGTTATGTTGAGATTGCTATTGTCTCTTTCTTCTTCCTTGCATTTGGTAACTACTGGTTGTCTTTCCAATTTGTTTTCTTATAAAATGCCTATGCATAGGAAGTATGTTAGACTTAGATATGTTTGCCTTTTCCCTAGCTAAGGGCGTTAAACAAAAGCGCTTGTTGGGAGGCAACCCAACAAATCTATCCTTTTTCTTTCTGATTTGTGTTTTCCACACTTTCATAATTCTGTTATGATTGTGTTTTTTGTGTTTCTTTTGCGCTTGTGCCAAGCAAAACCTTTATTATTCTTGGGGATGATCGTTTGGTTATGCTGGAAAACACAGAAACTTTGTGCTCATGAAAAGAATTTGCATTTTTTTTCTGTAAGAGATTTGGAGTTGATTCTTTTTTGCAGCTGATTTCTACGCAAATTCTTCAGACTGTCGTAATTTTACAGAACTTTTGGAGTACCACAGGTAGACGAAATATACAGATTGCTACAGACTGGTCAGCTGTTAACAGATTATGTTTTTGTTGTGTTGGTTGCTTATTTTGATGAAACTATGGATAGTATCGGGGGGTATTAGCCATGGAAGATTAAAAATATAGTAACCCAACATCAGCACAAGTAGAATTTAAGTTTGCTATAGTACCTAAGGAAGTGGTGGTTTGCTTTCTCATACTAATGTTATCACGAGTTTCTATTTAAGTTTCGTGTTATGAAGTTTTCAAGTTTTGGGTGATGTTCTTATGGACAAAAAGATAAAGAGCGGCAAGAGTTCAAGCTTGGGGATTCCCAAGGCACCCCAAGAGATTCAAGGATGCCGTAAAAGCCTAGGCTTGGGGATGCCCCGGGAAGGCATCCCCTCTCTCGTCTTCAATCCATCGGTAACGTTACTTGGGGCTATATTTTTATTCACCACATGTTATGTGTTTTTACTTGGAGCGTCTTGTATCGCAGGAGTCTTTTATTTTTGTTGTGTCACAATCATCCTTGCTGCACACCTAGAGAGAGAGACATGCACTCACCGTGATTTTGTCGAGCTTCACGTATATCCTTTGGTAGACAATTCAGCTCACATGTGCTTCACTTATATCTTTTGAGCTAGATACTTTTGCTCTATGTGCTTCACTTATATCTTTTAGAGCACAGAGGTGCGTGGCTTGGTAGTTGATCTATGCTTTGAAAGTAGTCTCAAAAGGGGTAGTTATCCAAAGGGATACAAAAACTTCCACCTTCATGTGCATTGAATAGTTAGAGAAGTTTGATTCATCTCAATTAGTTTTGAGTTGTGGTTATGGTAATATTGAAGTCATACTAGTAAGGTGTTGTGGATCTAGAAATACTTGTGTTGAAGTTAGTGATTCTCGTAGCATGCACGTATGGTGAACCGCTATGTGATGAAATCTGAGCATGATTGGTCTATTGATTGTCATCCTTTGCGTGGCGGTCGGGATCGCGCAATGGTTTATACCTACCAACCCTTCCCCTAGGAGTATGCGTTGAATGTTTTGTTTCGATTACTAATAAAACTTTTGCAACAAGTATATGAGTTCTTCATGACTAATGTTGAGTCCATGGTTTAGATGCACTTTTACCTTCCACCATCACTTTCTTCTTAGTACCGAGCAACTTTCGCCGGTGCACAAAATCCACCATTAGCCTCCCTCAAAACAGCCACCATACCTACCTACTATGGCTTTTTCAAAGTCATTCCGAGATATATTGCCATCCAACTACCACCAGGACATGTGCCACCACATTTACATTGCCATTGCATGATTTCAGATAGCTAGCATGATGTTTCCATTAATGTCTATGCCATGCTAGATCGTTGTCACGGTACACTACCGAAGGCATTCCATATAGAGTCATAGTTGTTCTAAGTTTTGAGTTGAAAGTGTGATGATCATCATTAATGGAGCATTGCCCCATGTGAGGAAATAAAAGAGGCCAAAGAAGCCCACCAAAAAAAAGAGGCCAAATAGCCCACAAAAAAATGAGAGAAAAAGAGAGAAGGGACAATGCTACCACTTTTTCCACACTTGTGCATATTAAGCGCCATGATATTCATGATTGAGAGTCTCTCATTTTGTCATCACCATATAGCTAGTGGGAAATCTTCATTATATAACTTGGCTTGTATATTCCAATGATAGGCTTCCTCAAAATTGCCTTAGGTCTTCGTGAGCAAGCAAGTTGGATGCACACCCACTAGTTTTCTTTAAGAGCTTTCACTTACTCTTAGTTCTAGTGCATCATTTGTATGGCAATCCCTACTCATTCACATTGATATCTATTGATGAGCATCTCCACAGCTCATTGATATGCCTAGTTAATGTGACTATCTTCTCCTTTTTGTCTTGCAACATCCACCACACTCCACACCATCTATAGTGTTATAACCATGGCTCACGCTCATGTATTGCGTGAGAGTTGAAAAGGTTTGAGAAAGTAAAGGTGCGAAACAATTACTTGGCCAATACCGGGGTTGTGCATGATTTGAATTCATTGTGCAATGATGATAGAGCATAGCCAGACTATATGCTTTTGTAGGGATAACTTTATTTTGGCCTTGTTATTTTGAAAGTTCATGATTACCTTGCTAGTTTGCTTGAATTATTATTGTTTCCATGTCAATAGAAAACTATTGTTTTGAATCTAATGGATCTGAACATTCATGTCACATAAGTGGAGTTACAAAGGACATCTATGCTAGGTAGCATGAAAGCATCAAAAATTCATTCTTTATCACTTCCCTACTCGAGGACGAGCAGGAGTTAAGATTGGGGATGCTTGATACGTCTCAAACGTATCTATAATTTTTGATGGTTTCATGCTGTTATCTTGTCATCTTTGGATGGTTTATGTACCTTTCATATCTTTTTTGGGACTAACTTATTAATTCAGTGCCAAGCGCCAGTTCCTGTTTTTCTGTGTTTTTGGCTCTTTTTCGATCTGATTTTGGAACGGAGTCCAAAGGGAATAAAATCCCCGAAATGATTTTTTCCCGAACAGAAGAAGATCAGGGAGCCTGTGAGCCAAGCCAGAAGGGCTCCAGGGAGCCCACAAGCACCCACCACGCCACCAGGGGAGGCGGCGGTGTCAGGGCTTGTGGCCTCCCTGGCCGCCCCCTGACCTAGATCTTTGGCCTATATATTCCCTAAAATACAGCAAAAAATCAGGGGAGCCTCAAAAATACTTTTCGCCGGTGCAATCTTCCGTTTCCGCGAGATCTCATCTGGAGACCCTTCCCGGCGCCCTGCCGGAGGGGACTTTGGAGTTGGAGGACTTCTTCATCATCATCATCGCCCCTCCAATGACTCGTGAGTAGTTCACTTCAGACCTACGGGTCCGTAGTTAGTAGCTAGATGGCTTCTTCTCTCTCTTGGATCTTCAATACAAAGTTCTCCATGATCTTTATGGAGATCTATCCGATGTAATCTTCTTTGGCGGTGTGTTTGTCGAGATCCAATGAATTGTGGATTTGTGATCAGATTATCGATGATATATATTTCAGTCTTTGCTGATTTCTTATATGCATGATTTGATATCCTTGTAAGTCTCTCCGAGTCTTGGGTTTTGTTTGGCCAACTAGATATATGATTCTTGCAATAGGAGAAGTGCTTGGTTTTTGGTTCTACCATGTGGTGACCTTTCCCAGTGACAGTAGGGGCAGCAAGGCACACATTAAGTAGTTGCCATCAAGGGTAACAAGATGGGCTCTATCGTTTATATGATATTGTTCATCTACATCATGTCATCTTGCTTAAGGCGTTACTTTGTTCTTTTGTACTTAATACACTAGATGCATGCTAGATATCGGTCGACGTGTGGAGTAATAGTAGTAGATGTACAAAGTATCAGTCTTACTTGTTTTGGACGTGATGCCTATAGATATAATCATTACCATAGATATCATCACGACTTTGCGCGGTTTTATCAATTGCTCGACAGTAATTTGTTCACCCACCGTCTACTTGTTTTCACGAGAGAAGCCACTAGTAAACACTACGGCCCCCGGGTCTATTCACATCCATCGTTTACACCTCCGCTTTTACTTTTCTTTGTTACTTTGTTGCTTTCAGTTCTCACTTGGCTAACAATCTATAAGGGATTGACAACCCCTTCATAGCGTTGGGATCAAGCTTTTGTGTTTGTGCAGGATCTTGTGATAATCCTCCACTGGATTGATACCTTGGTTCTCAAACTGAGGGAAATACTTACCACCGCTATGCTACATCACCCTTTCCGCTTCGAGGGAAGACCAACTCAAGGCTCCAAGGCCACGGGGGAAATCCTTTGCATATTTGCCTAGGAAATCCCTTAAGGCGTAGCCGCAGCAGAAGGATTCCTGGTGCCGTCAACATGACTATTCTGGGCGCCGTTGCAAGGGAAGCACAACTGACATCAGGCCCCAAAGCACGTGTCCTGCAGGCGCACACAATGCGATCAGCCCGATCGCCCACCTCGGGGGCGCGATAGAGCGACTGGAGAAGCCGAGTATAGACTCGAGCCTCCCAGCAAGAAAGGAAAGGAACATGTAAAATCCAGAAGAAGACATGACCTACGTCACGATTTGGACAACAGAATAGGCCGCAACAGATCCATCTATGGATCCAGAAGGTACTCTCCCACTCGATGGGATGGAGACCGACCTGAGCTTACCCACAACAACAGAGATCGAGAACTGTACCGAGCACAACCAACAGCCGATCTCCGGCACAGTATAGCCCGGATCAGAGGCATTGGCCGCCCGGTGTGCTTTATGATACGTCTCAAACGTATCTATAATTTTTGATGGTTTCGCGCTGTTATCTTGTCATATTTGGATGTTTTATGTACCGTTTATATCTTTTTGGGACTAACTTATTAATTCAGTGCCAAGTGCGAGTTCCTATTTTTTCTGTGTTTTTGGCTCTTTTCAGATCTTATTTTGGAACGGAGTCCAAACGGAATAAAATCCCCGAAATAATTTTTTCCCAAACGAAAGAAGATCAGGGGGCCTGTGGGACAAGCCAGGAGGGCTACAGGGAGCCCAGAAACCCCCACTCCGCCACCAGGGGGCGGCGGTGGGAAGGCTTGTGGCCTCCCTGGCGCCCCCTGACCTAGATCTTGCGCCTATATATTCCCTAAAAATTAGAAAAAAATCAAGGGAGCCTCGAGAATACTTTTTGACTGCCGCAAGCTTCCGTTTCCGCGAGATCTCATCTGGAGACCCTTCCCGATGCCCTGCCGGAGGGGACTTTGGAGTTGGAGGGCTTCTTCATCATCATCATCGCCCCTCCAATGACTGATGAGTAGTTCACTTCAGACCTACAGGTCCGTAGTTAGTAGCTAGATGACTTCTTCTCTCTCTTGGATCTTCAATACAAAGTTCTCCATGATATTCATGGAGATCTATCCGATGTAATCTTCTTTGGCGGTGTGTTTGTCGAGATCCAATGAATTGTGGATTTGTAGACAAATTATCCATGATATATATTTGAGTCTTTGTTGATTTCTTATATGCATGATTTGATTTCTTGGGTTTTGTTTGGCCAACTATATCTATGATTCTTGCAATGGGAGAAGTACTTGGTTTTTGGTTCTACCATGTGGTGACCTTTCCCAGTGACAATAGGGGCAGCAAGGCACACATTAAGTAGTTGACATCAAGGGTAACAAGATGGGCTCTATCATTTATATGATATTGTCCATCTACATCATGTCGTCTTGCTTAAGGCATTGCTCTATTCGTTTGGACTTAATACACTAGATGCATGCTGGATAGAGGTCGACGTGTGGACTAATAGTAGTAGATGTAGAAAGTATCGGTCTGCTTGTTTTGGACGTGATGCCTATAGATATAATCATTGCCATAGATATTGTCACGACTTTGCGTGGTTCTATCAATTGCTCGACAGTAATTTGTTCACCCACCGTCTACTTGATTTCACGAGAGAAGCCACTAGTAAACACTACGGCCCCGGGGTCTATTCACATCCATCGTTTACACCTCCGCTTTTACTTTGCTTTGTTACTTTGTTGCTTTCAGTTCTCACTTGGCTAACAATCTATAAGGGATTGACAACCCCTTCATAGCGTTGGGATCAAGCTTTTGTGTTTGTGCAGGATCTTGTGATACTCCTCCACTGGATTGATACCTTGGTTCTCAAACTGAGCGAAATACTTACCACCGCTGTGCTACATCACCCTTTCCGCTTCGCGGGAAGACCAACTCAAGGCTCCAAGGCCACGGGGGAAATCCTTTGCATATTTTCCTAGGAAATCCCTTAAGGCGTAGCCGCAGCAGAAGGATTCCTGGTGCCGTCAACATGACTATTCTGGGCGCCGTTGCAAGGGAAGCACAACTGACATCAGGCCCCAAAGCACGTGTCTTGCAGGCGCACACAATACGATCAGCCCGATCGCCCACCTCGGGGGCGCGATAGAGCGACTGGAGAAGCCGAGTATAGACTCGAGCCTCCCAGCAGGAAAGGAAAGGAACATGTAAAATCAAGGGGAAGACACGACCTACGTCACGATTTGGACAACAGAATAGGTCGCAATAGATCCATCTATGGATCCATAAGGTACTCTCCCACTCGATGGGATGGAGACCGACCTCAGCTTACCCACAACAACAGAGATCGAGAACTGTACTGAGCACAACCAACAGCCGATCTCCGGCACACTATAGCCCAGATCAGAGGCATTGCCCGCCCGCTGTGCTTTATGATATGTCTCAAACGTATCTATAATTTTTGATGGTTTCACGCTGTTATCTTGTCATCTTTGGATGCTTTATGCACCTTTTATATCTTTTTTGGGACTAACTTATTAATTCAGTGCCAAGTGCGAGTTCCTATTTTTTCTGTGTTTTTGGCTCTTTTCAGATCTAATTTTGGAACGAAGTCCAAACGGAATAAAATCCCCGAAATGATTTTTTTCTGAACGAAAGAAGATGAGGGGGCCTGTGGGCCAAGCCAGGAGGGCTACTGGGAGCCCACAAGCCCCCACTCCGCCACCAGGGGGGCGGTGGTGGGCAGGCTTGTGGCCTCCCTGGCGCCGCCCTGACCTAGATCTTGCGCCTATATATTCCCTAAAAATCAGAAAAAAATCAAGGGAGCCTCGAAAATACTTTTCCAACGCCACAAGCTTCCGTTTCCGCGAGATCTCATTTGGAGACCCTTCCCGGCGCCCTGCCGGAGGGGACTTTGGAGTTGGAGAGCTTCTTCATCATCATCATCGCCCCTCCAATGACTCGTGAGTAGTTCACTTCAGACCTACGGGTCCGTAGTTAGTAGCTAGATGGCTTCTTCTCGCTCTTGGATCTTCAATACAAAGTTCTCCATGATCTTCATGGAGATCTATCCGATGTAATCTTCTTTGGCGGTGTGTTCGTCGGGATCCGATGAATTGTGGATTTGTGATCGGATTATCTATGATATATATTTGAGTCTTTGCTGATTTCTTATATGCATGATTTGATATCCTTGTAAGTCTCTTCGAGTCTTGGGTTTTGTTTGGCCAACTAGATCTATGATTCTTGCAATGGGAGAAGTGCTTGGTTTTGGGTTCTTACCGTGTGGTGACCTTTCCTAGTGACAGTAGGGGCAGCAAGGCACACATTGTGTAGTTTCCATCAAGGGTAACAAGGTGGGCTCTGTCGTAGATATGAGATTGTCCATCTACATCATGTCATCTTGCTTAAAGCGTTACTCTGTTCTTTTGGACTTAATACACTAGATGCATGCTGGATAGCGGTTGACGTGTGGAGTAATAGTAGTAGATGTAGAAAGTATCGGTCTACTTGTTTTGGACGTGATGCCTATAGATATAATCATTGACATAGATATTGTCACGACTTTGCGCGGTTCTATCAATTGCTCGACAGTAATTTGTTCACCCACCGTCTACTTGCTTTCATGAGAGAAGCCACTAGTAAACACTACGACCGCGGGTCTATTCACATCTATCGTTTCCACTTTTGCTTTTACTTTGCTTTGTTACTTTGTTGCTTTCAGTTCTCACTTGGCAAACAATCTATAAGGGATTGACAACCCCTTCATACCATTGGCAGCAAGTTTTTGTGTTTGTGCAGGCTCTTGTGATACTCCTTCACTAGATCGATACCTTGGTTCTCAAACTGAGGGAAATACTTACCACCGCTGTGCTACATCACCCTTTCCACTTCGAAGGAACTCCAACGCAAGGCTCCAAGGCCACGGGGGAAATCCTTTGCATATTTGCCTAGGAAGTCCCTTAAGGCGTAGCCGTAGCAGAAGGATTCCTGGTGCCGTAGCTGAGGAGTATCAAGCAACACTCCTATTTCTGGCGCCGTTGGAAGGTCTTTTGTTGCAGTAGCAGAAGTATTTCTGGCGCCGTTGCCGGGGTGGAGAGATCTATCCAAGTAGGTCTCACAAACTCATCTCTTGCATATACTTTTTTGCCAGTTGCCTCTCGTTTTCCTCTCCCCCACTTCACATTTGCCGTTTTCATTTGCCTTTCTCCTTTGCCGTTTTTCTTTTGCCTTTGCTGGTTTTCTTGCTTGCTTGTGTGCTTGTTTGTTTGTTGAAGTCATCATGGCTGAAAACACCAAACTTTGCGACTTCTCGAGTACAAATAATAATGATTTTATTAGTACTCCGATTGCTCCCGCCACTAGTGCGGAATCGTATGAAATCAACGCAGCTTTGCTGAATCTTGTTATGAAAGAGCAATTCTCTGGCCTTCCTAGTGAAGATGCCGCATCCCATCTCAATACCTTCATTGAGCTTTGTGATATGCAAAATAAAATAGATGTGCACAATGACGTGATTAATTTGAAACTTTTTCCTTTCTCGTTGCGAGATCGCGCAAAAACTTGGTTTTCTTCTTTGCCTAAAAATAGTATCGATTCTTGGGATAAGTGCAAAGATGCTTACATATCCAAGTATTTTCCGTCGGCTAAGATCATCTCCTTACGTAACGATATCATGAATTTCAAGCAACTTGATCATGAACACGTTGCACAATCTTGGGAGAGGATGAAGCTCATGATTAGAAATTGTCCCGTTCATGGCTTGAGTTTATGGATGATTATACAAATCTTTTACGCTCGCTTGAATTTCGCTTCTCGCAATATCCTGGACTCCGCCTCAGGTGGAATGTTCATGGAAATCACGTTAGGAGACGATACAAAACTCCTAGACAATATCATGACCAACTACTCTCAGTGGCACACTGAAAGGTCACCTGCAAGCAAAAAGGTACACGCTATAGAAGAGATTAACTCGCTTAGTGCTAAGATGGACGAGTTGATGAATTTGGTTGCTAGTAGAAATGCTACTGTAGATCATAATGACATGCCACTATCTTCTTTGATTGAGAGTAGCAACGCTAGTTTGGACGTGAATTTTGTTGGTAGGAACAATTTTGGCTACAACAATGCTTTTAGAGGAAATTATGTTCCTAGGCCTTTTCCTAGTAACTCCTCTAACAATTATGGGAATTCCTACAACAACACTTATGGAAATCACAACAAATTACCCTCTGATTTACAGAGTAATATCAAAGAGTTCATCAACTCTCAAAAGATTTTAACGCGTCCATGGAGGAAAAACTACTCAAAATAGACGATTTGGCTAAAAGCGTTGATAGGATGTCTTGTGATATTGATGCTTTGAAAGTTAGATGTGATCCTCCCAAGGTCAACTTGGATGAAACTTTGAAAGCTATGCGTGTCTCCATAAATGAGAGCAAAGAAAGAACCACCCAATTTCACGCTATGCATTAATAGTTTAAAAGGGTGCGTTCTAGTGATGCAAATCACGAAGATCTTATAGTGCTTGGTGTGTCTCCTCTTGAATCTTTTTTTGCGTGTAAAACCTATTGATGGAGGGGCTGGATATGAATCCACTTTGGTTGAAAAACACCCCAATGATTCGGAGTCCACCTATGTTGATGATAAAGGTGTGGAGAGTGGAGTAGAACAAATCAAAATTTTGGGTAGTAATGAAACTCCCACTTTGGATTCCAAGGAATTCAATTATGATAATTGCTCATTGTTTGAATGCATTTCTTTGATGCAATCCATTGCAAACTCTCCACACGCTTATAGCCAAAGCAAAGCCTTTACCGCGCATATCGTTGATGCTATGATGAAATCTCTTGAAGAGAAGATCGAACTAGAAGTCTCGATACCTAGAAAGCTTCATGATGAGTGGGAACCTACTATGAAAATCAAGATCAAAAACTATGAGTGCAATGCTTTGTGTCATTTGGGTGCTAGTGTTTATGCGATTCCAAAGTCTTTATGTGCTATTCTTGGTTTTCATGAGATTGAAGAGTGTTCTCCTAATTTGCATCTTGCGGATTCTACTGTCAAGAAACCCATGGGAAGGATCGATGATGTTCTTATTGTTGCAAATAAGAACTATGTACCCATGGATTTCATTGTACTTGACATAGATTGCAATCCTTCATGTCCCATTATTCTTGGTAGACCTTTCCTAAGGACTATTTGTGCTATCATCGATATGAAGGAAGGGAATATTAGATTTCAATTTCCTTTAAAGAAGGGCATGGAGCACTTTCCTAGAAAGAAAATAAGATTGCCTTATGAATCTATGATGAGGGCTACTTATGGTTTGAGCACCAAAGATGACTATACGTGATTCCATCACCTTTCGCCTAGCTAAGGGCGTTAAACACAAGCGCTTGTTGGGAGGCAACCCAATGAATCTATCCTTTTTCTTTCTGTTTTGTGTTTTCCACACTTTCATAATTCTGTTATGATTGTGTTTTTTGTTTCTTTTTGCGTTTGTGCCAAGCAAAACCGTTATGATTAGTCTTGGGGATGATCGTTTGGTCATGCTGGAAAAGACAGAAACTTTCTGCTCACGAAAAGAATTTTCATTTTTTTTATGTAAGATATTTTGAGTTGATTCTTTTTGCTGCTGATTGCTACGCAAATTCTTCACTGTCGTAAATTTTCCGAATTTTTGAAGTACCAGAAGTATACGAAATATACAGATTGCTACAGACTGGTCTGCTGTTAACAGATTCTGTTTTTGTTGTGTTGGTTGCTTATTTTGATGAAACTATGGATAGTATCGGGGGGTATTAGCCATGGAAGATTGAAAATACAGTAACCCAACATCATCACAAGTAGAATTTAAGTTTGCTACAGTACCTAAGGAAGTGGTGGTTTTCTTTCTCATACTAATGTTATCACGAGTTTCTGTTTAAGTGTCGTGTTGTGAAGTTTTCAAGTTTTGGGTGAAGTTCTTATGGACAAAGAGGTAAAGAGTGGCAAGAGCTCAAGCTTAGGGATGCCCAAGGCACCCCAAGAGGTTCAAGGTTGTCGTAAAAGCCTAAGCTTGGGGATGCCCCAGGAAGGCATCCCCTCTCTCGTCTTCAATCCATCGGTAACGTTACTTGGGGCTCTACTTTTATTCACCACATGTTATGTGTTTTTGCTTGGAGCGTCTTGTATCGTAGGAGTCTTTTTTTGTGTCACAATCATCCTTGCTGCACACCTAGAGAGAGAGACATGCACTCACCGTGATTTTGTCGAGCTTCACTTATATCTTTTGGTAGACAATTCAGCTCACATGTGCTTCACTTATATCTTTTGAGCTAGATACTATTGCTCTTTGTGCTTCACTTATATCTTTTAGAGCACAGCGGTGCATGGCTTGGTAGTTTTTCTATGCTTTGAAAGTACTCTCAAAATGTTAGTTATCCAAGGGGATACGAAAACTTCCACCTTCATGTGCATTGAATAGTTAGAGAAGCTTGATTCATCTCAATTAGTTTTGAATTGTGGTTATGGTAATATTGAAGTCATGATAATAAGGTGTTGTGGATCTAGAAATACTTGTGTTGAAGTTAGTTATTCCCGTAGCATGCACGCATGGTGAACCGCTATGTGATGAAATCTGAGCATGATTAGTCTATTGATTGTCATCCTTTGCGTGGCGGTTGGGATCGCGCGATGGTTTATACCTACCAACCCTTCCCCTAGTAGTATGTGTTGAATGCTTTGTTTTGATTACTAATAAAACTTTTGCAACAAGTATATGAGTTCTTCATGACTAATGTTGAGTCCATGGTTTAGATGCACTTTCACCTTCCACCATCACTATCTTCTTAGTGCTGTGCAACTTTTGCCGGTGCACAAAACCCACCATTAGCCTCCCTCAAAACAGCCACCATACCTACCTACTATGGCTTTTTCAAAGTCATTCCGAGATATATTGCCATGCAACTACCACCATGACATGTGCCACCACATCTACATTGCCATTGCATGATCGTAAGATAGCTAGCATGATGTTTCCATTAATGTCTATGCCATGCTAGATCATTGCCACGGTACACTACCGAAGGCATTCCATATAGAGTCATCGTTGCTCTAAGTTTTGAGTTGAAAGTGTGATGATCATCATTAATGGAGCATTGTCCCATGTGAGGAAATAAAAGAGGCCAAAGAAGCCCAACAAAAAAAAAGAGGCCAAAGAGCCCACCAAATAAAAAAATGAGAGAAAAAGAGAGAAGGGACAATTCTACCACTTTTCCACACTTGTGCATATTAAGCACCATGATCTTCATGATTGAGAGTTTCTCGTTTTGTCACCACCATATAGCTAATGGGAAATTTTCATTATATAACTTGGCTTGTATATTCCAATGATAGGCTTCCTCAAAATTGCCTTAGGTCTTCGTGAGCAAGCAAGCTGGATACACACACACTAGTTTTCTTTAAGAGCTTTCACTTACTCTTAGCTCTAGTGCATCATTTGTATGGCAATCCCTACCCATTCACATTGATATCTATTGATGAGCATCTCCACAGCTCATTGATAAGCCTAGTTAATGTGACCATCTTCTCCTTCTTTTTCTTACAACCTCCACCACACTCCACACCATCTATAGTGCCAAAACCATGGCTCACGATCATGTATTGCGTGAGAGTTGAAAAGGTTTGAGAAAGTAAAGGTGTGAAACAATTACTTGGCCAATACCGGGGTTGTGCATGATTTGAGTTTGTTGTGCAATGATGATAGAGCATAGCCAGACTATATGCTTTTGTAGGGATAACTTTCTTTTGGCCTTGTTATTTTGAAAGTCCATGATTACCTTGCTAGTTTGCTTGAATTACTATTGTTTCCACGTCAATAGCAAACTATTTTTTTGAATCTAATGAATCTGAACATTCACGTCACATAAGAGGAGTTACAAAGGACATCTATGGTAGGTAGCATGAAAGCATCGAAAATTCATTATTTATCACTTCCCTACTCGAGGACGAGTAGGAGTTAAGCTTGGGGATGCTTGATACAACTCAAACGTATCTATAATTTTTGATGGTTTCACGTTGTTATCTTGTCATCTTTGGATGATTTATGTACCTTTTATATCTTTTTTGGAGTAAATTATTAATTCAGTGCCAAGTGCAAGTTCTTGTTTTTTCTGTGTTTTTGGCTCTTTTCAGATCTGATTTTGGAATGGAGTCCAAACGGAATAAAATCCCTGAAATGATTTTTTCCCGAACGAAAGAAGATCAGGGGGCCTGTGGGCCAAGCCAGGAGGGCTACAGGGACTCCACGAGCCCCCATTCCGCCACCAGGGGGGCGGCGGTGGGCAGGCTTGTGGCCTCCATCGCGCCCCCCTGACCTAGATCTTGCGCCTATATATTCCCTAAAAATCAGAAAAAATCAAGGGAGCCTCGAAAATACTTTTCCGCTGCCGCAAGCTTCCGTTTCCGCGAGATCTCATGTGGAGACCCTTCCCGGCGCCCTACCAGAGGGGACTTTGGAGTTGGAGGGCTTCTTCTTCATCATCATCGCCCCTCCAAGGACTCATGAGTAGTTCACTTCAGACCTACGGGTCTGTAGTTAGTAGCTAGATGGCTTCTTCTCTCTCTTGGATCTTCAATACAAATTTCTCCATGATCTTCATGGAGATCTATCCGATGTAATCTTCTTTGGCGGTGTGTTTGTCGAGATCCGATGAATTGTGGATTTGTGATCAGATTATCTATGATATATATTTGAGTCTTTCCTGATTTCTTATATGCATGATTTTATATCCTTGTAAGTCTCTTCGAGTCTTGGGTTTTGTTTGGCCAACTAGATCTACGATTCTTGCAATGGGAGAAGTGCTTGGTTTTGGGTTCTTACCGTGTGGTGACCTGTCCCAGTGACAGTAGGGGCAGCAAGGCACACATTGTGTAGTTGCCGTCAAGCGTAACAAGGTGGGCTCCGTCGTAGATATGAGATTGTCCATCTACATCATGTCATCTTGCTTAAGGCGTTACTCTATTATTTTGGACTTAATACACTAGATGCATGCTGAATAGCGGTCGACGTGTGGAGTAATAGTAGTAGATGCAGAAAGTATCGGTCTACTTGTTTTGGACGTGATGCCTATAGATATAATCATTGCCATAGATATCGTCACGACTTTGCGCGGTTCTATCAATTGATGCACAGTAATTTGTTCACCCACCGTCTACATGCTTTCACGAGAGAAGCCACTGGTAAACACTACGGCCACTAGGTCTACTCACATCTATCGTTTCCACTTTTGCTTTTACTTTGCTTTGTTACTTTGTTGCTTTCAGTTCTCACTTACCAAACAATCTATAAGGGATTGAAAACCCCTTCATAGCGTTGGGAGCAAGTTTTTGTGTTTGTGCAGGCTCTTGTGCTATTCCTTCACTGGATCGATACCTTGGTTCTCAAATTGAGGGAAATACTTACCACCGCTGTGCTACATCACCCTTTCCGCTTCGAGGGAACATCAATGCAAGGCTCCAAGGCCACAGGGGAAATCCTTTGCATATTTGCCTAGGAAGTCCCTTAAGGCATAGCCGTAGCAGAAGAATTCCTGGTGCCGTTGCTGAGGAGTATCAAGCAACACTCCGATATCTTGCGCCGTTGGAAGGTCTGCGGTAGCACTTTACAGATGAGGTCATGCAGCAGCAGTTCCCGGAAAGGTTTAAACCCCTAAACATAGAACAATACGATGGGGGTACGGACCCTTGCGTGTGGATTGATGTTTTGCTGCGCCACATCCATATGGAAAGAGGAGATGACCTCCACGCCTTCAAGTACCTGCCCCAAAAGTTAAAAGGGCCAGCACAACACTGGCTAAAGAGCTTACCCGAAGATTACATTGGAAGTTGGGAAGAGCTTGAAGAAGCCTTCTTGTCTAATTTTCAAGGAACCTACGTCCATCCACCGGACTCATCCGACCTGAGCAACTTCGTCCAAAAGGGAGGCGAGTCTGCTAGAGAATTCTAGAATAGGTTCCTAACAAAGAAGAACCAGATCATGGCCTACCCGGATGTCGAGGCAATAGCCTCCTGCAGACACAATATCTGGGATGAATGGCTGGCTAGCTAGCTCGGCCAGGATAGGACGAGAACAATGTCCTCTCTCACTTCCCTAATGACCCGATGTTGCGCGGGCGACAACAATTGGCTAGCTCGGCACGACCATAATGCGGACGACCCCGGTACCTCTGAAGTTTGGGATGTTGATACTTCCCAAACGTATCTCTAATTTCTGTTTGTTCCATGATCTTTTGGGTGACATTGTTATATGTTTTGCTACACTTTTGTATCTTTTTACACATATTTGGACTAACCTACAAACTCAGTGCACCAAGTGCCAGTTTGTGACTGCTGATGTTTTTTTTGCAGGGACTTTTACCCAAACTTCTAGAGTCCCAAAAATCCTGAGAAAAATATATAGAAATCAGCATGACGGAATCTTCCGGAGCACCAAAGGTGGGCCAGAGGGGAGCCAGGGCCTGCCCAGGCGGCCTCCCTGCGCGGCCTGGCCCCTGGCCACGCCCACAGGTCGCTTGGGTGGGGCCCACCTCCTCTGACTCCCTCCTTTGGCCTATAGTTACCCCTACGATCGGAAACCCTTCGATCATACCCAAAATCGCGAATTTATCCATTGTTCCGTCGCTGCATCGCTTCTCAGATCGGGAGCATCATGCGACCTCATCCCAGCACACTGCCGGAGGGAGGATTGACCTCAGGAAGCTTTTCCACCGCCATGGACACTTCCTCGACGTGCCGTGAGTAGTCGTCCTTGGACCATGAGTCCAAGACCAGTAGCTATGTGATGTCTTCTCTCCAATCTCCTGCTTCAATGATTAGCCCTTGTGAGCTGCCGTACATGGTCAAGGCATCTATGTAATTTTCCTGCTATTGCTATACTCGGTTTGCTGGTACCCGATGGATTATGAGATTATGTTCAGATTGTGATGAGTTATATATGTGATTATCCTTTTATAGTATGTTCTTTAGTGATTCATGCATGTTCTCCGTTGCTCTTTACTACTGTGGACGAGTAGTAGATTGTAACTCCAAGAGGGAGCGTTATGCATGATTGTGGGTTCATGCCCCCCAATGTCTCGCTTGAGTGATAGAAACATGAGACTAGGGGATGTGCTCTTGCCACCAGGGAGAAAACAACGGTGCTTCTGCCCATGATTGCAAGGATTGTTTACCTTACGCAAAGTTCGTTAATGTACTTGTCCGTTGCTTTGAGTTTACACTTTGGGTGGGGCTTGCAACATAATACCAGCGAGATGTTCTGGATAGATATCTCAAGGTGGATGATTAGTAAGTAGATGCTGATGAATAAACGGTCTACTTGTCTTGGTGTACCGCCCATTACTATTGAGCCTCTAACTTTCAAGTGGCATAATTAGCATTGCGGTGTGTTTATAATTCTATCAGTTGCCCAACTATAATTTGTTTACCCTTGCGTAGTTGTTTATCGTCTTTTGGGAGACAGACACCACTAGTGAATATCATGTGACTCAGATCCATATTACCACCATTGCTTACACCTCCACCACTTACTGTTTTCATTTACTTTTCCGTTGCAATCACTATCACTATTCCCGCTTGTGTTTTGATCCTTTGCAAACTACAAGGCCGGGGAGATTTACAACCTCTCTGTACTCGTTGGGAGCAAATTATTTGTTGTGTATACAGGTCCACGTCTTCTGCTGGTGCCAGAACAACGGACACCTACTGTTGATCCTTGGAATCCTCCTGGTTCGATAAACCTTACAGTCCCCGTGTAAGGGAAATCTGCTACTGACTACATCTCCACCTTCCACTTGGGGTAACCAACGAGGGGCGAGAAGTATATCCATCAACTTATCATCAGATGGGAATGACAAGCCAAGGCGAAACAAGAGAAAACGCCGCCACCGTAATGGTGACACCGATGACACAACCATAAATGCTGGCTTCCGCAGCTCAAAATCCAAACATCGGAAGAAGCCCTTCAAAGGTAACAAGGATAGACCGACTCCATTAGATATAATTGTGGAGAGGCCTTGCCAGATACATGGCACCCAAGACAAGCCCGCCACCCACACCATTTTAACTGCCGGGTGTTTAAACAGGCCACCAAACTAGCAGCCGAGGAACAAGGCAAGGGCCCACGAAGCAAGGACGATGAAGATCCTCGCGGTTCGAACATTGCGGGCTAGAAACGGTTCCCACCACAGGTGAAATCCGTTAATATGACATATGTTACTCACATACCAAAGAAGGAGAAGAAGCGAGCCCTTCGGGAGGTATACGCCGTAGAGCCCATAGCCCTGAAGTGCAACCCATGGTCGGCTTTCCCGATCACCTTCGACCATAGGGATCATCCGACCAGTATCTGTCATGGAGGGTCGGCCGCCCTTGTCCTAGACCCCATCATAGATGGGTATCACCTCACTAGAGACCTTATGGACGAAGGAAGTAGCCTTTACCTGATTTACTCAGATACCGTGAAAAAGATGGGCATAGACGCATCAAGAATTAGACCCAGTGATACGTCTCAAACGTATCTATAATTTTTTATGGTTTCACGCTGTTATCTTGTCAACTTTGGATGTTTTATATACCTTTTATATCTTTTTTGGGACAAACTTATTAATTAAGTGCCAAGTGCCAACTTCTGTGTTTTCTGTGTTTTTGACTCTTTTCATATCTGATTTTGGAACGGAGTCCAAACGGAATAAAATCCCCGAAATAAATTTTTCCAGAACAGAAGAAGATCGGGAGGCTTGAGGGCCAAGGCAGGGGGCCCACAGGGAGCCCACAAGCCCTGTTGCCGCGGCCAGGGGGCCAGCGGCAACCAGGCTTGTGGCCTCCCTGGTGCTCCCCTGCCCTAGCTCTTTGACCTATAAATTCTCTAAAATCGCAAAAAAAATCAGGGCATCCACGAAAACACTTTTCCGCCGCCGCAAGCTTCCGTTTCCGCGAGATCTCATCTGGAGACCCTTCTCGGTGCCCTGCCGGAGGGAATTTGGAGTTGCAGGGCTTCTACATAAACATCATCGCCTCTCCAATGACTCGTGAGTAGTCCACTTCAGACCTACGGGTCCGTAGTTAGTAGCTAGATGGCTTCTTCTCTCTCTTGGATCTTAAATACAAAGTTCTCCATGATCTTCATGGAGATCTATCTGATGTAATCCTCTTTGGCGGTGTGTTTGTCGAGATCCGAGGAATTGTGGATTTGTGATCAGAGTATCTATGAATTATATTTGAGTCTTTGCTGATTTCTTCTATGCATGATTTGATATCCTTGTAAGTCTCTCCGAGTCTTGGATTTTGTTTCGCCAACAAGATCTACGATTCTTGCAATGGGAGAAGTGCTTGGTTTTGGGTTCATATCGTGCGGTGACCTTTCCCAGTGGCAGAAGGGGCAGCAAGGCACGCATCGTGTTGTTGCCATCATGGGTAACAAGATGGGCTTTCATCATAAATTTGAGATTGTTCATCTACATCATGTCATCTTGCTTAAGGCGTTACTCTGTTCTTTTGGACTTAATACACTAGATACATGCTGGATAGTGGTCGACGTGTGGAGTAATAGTAGTAGATGCAGAAAGTATCGGTCTACTTGTTTTGGACGTGATGCCTATAGATACAATCATTTCCATAGATAACGTCACGACTTTGCACGGTTCTATCAATTGCTCGACAGTAATTCGTTCACCCACCGTCTACTTGCTTTCTTGAGAGAAGCCACTACTCAACACTACGGCCCCCGGGTCTATTCACAACTATCGTCTCCACTTTCGCTTTTACTTTGCTTTGTTTACTTTTTGCTTTCAGTTCTCACTTTGCAAACAATCTATAAGGGATTGACAACCCCTTCTTAGCGTTGGGTGCAAGCTCTTTGTGTTTGTGCAGGTACTTGTGACTTGACGCGATCCTCCCACTAGATCGATACCTTGGTTCTCAAAACTGAGGGAAATACTTACCGCCGCTGTGCTACATCACCCTTTCCTCTTCAAGGGAACACCAACGCAAGTCTCCAAGGCCGCGGGGAAATCCTTTGCATATTTGCCAAGGAAGTCCCTATAGGCGTAGCCCGTAGCAGCAGGATTCCTGGCGCCGTTGTTAGGGAAGGTCTATTGTGGCAGTAGCAGAAGGATTTCTGGCGCCGTTGCCGGGGAGAGATCAAGTCAAGATCTATCCAAGTAGGTGTCACAAACTCATCTCTTGCATTTAGCTTTTTTGCCAGTTGCCTCTCGCTTTCCTCTCCCCCACTTCACATTTGCTGTTTTCATTTGCCTTTCTCCTTTGCCGTTTTCATTTGCCTTTTTCTCTCGCTTGCTTTCTGTTCGCTTGTGTGCCATGTGCCTTCAATATGCTTGCATCTTCGCTTGCTGAAAATCTAGTGATATGGATCCTCATCCACTTGCTAATCTCTTTAAGAGATCCACTTATGTGGAACCAATTGCTAGTGAATTGAGTGCACTTGACTATCTTTATGGAGTTTTGCTTGAGATGCGTGAATCTGAAAATCGTGATGAAGAAACATATGAATTGATTCATGAGGGCTCCTTTGATGAAAATCATGATTGCAATGGTTTCACTATAAATTCTATTAGTGACAATCATGCTAAGAATATGCAAAACCCCAAGCTTGGGGATGCTAGTTTTTCTATGTCCACTACTTGTTGCAATGATCATGAGTGGGGCGATGATTTTCTTATGATTTTGAAAAAAAATTTAAGCCTCATGGTGAATATGATATTTGCAATATTATAGAAAGTGGGTTTGGAGAAGTCATGACTTTAGTTGATGATAATCCCACAATTTTTGAAGAGCGTCAACTGTGCATGCATGTGGATCATGAAAATAATATCCTATGGGATAGCTATATTGTTGAATTTGAATATGATCCCACATGTAATTGCTATGAGAGAGGAAAATATTGTGGTAGAAACCTTCATGTTACCAAATTACCTCTCGCTATGTTGAGATTGCTATTGTCTCTTTCTTCTTCCTTACATTTCGTAACTATTGGTTGTCTTGCAAATTTGTTCTCCTATAAAATGCCTATGCATAGGAAGTATGTTAGACTTAGATGTGATTTTCACATGCTTTATGATGCTCTCGTTGTGCTTCATTTTGTGTGAGCATCAATGATTTATCAATGCCTAGCTAAGGGCGTTAAACAATAGCGCTTGTCGGGAGGCAACCCAACGAATCTATCATTTTTCTTTCTGTTTTGTGTTTTACACACTTTCATAATTCTGTTATGATTGTGTTTTTTGTGTTTCTTTTGCGTTTGTGCCAAGTGAAACTGTTATGATTAGTCTTGGGGATAATTGTTTGGTCATGCTAGAAAAGACAGAAACTTTCTGCTCACGAAAAGAATTTTCATTTTTTTCTGTAAGAGCTTTTGGGTTGATTCTTTTTGCTGCTGATTTTACGCAAATTCTTCAGACTATCGTAATGTTTCAGAATTTTTGAAGTACCAGAAGTACACGAAGTATACAGATTGCTACAGACTGGTCTGCTGTTAACAGATTTTGTTTTTGTTGAGTTGGTTGCTTATTTTGATGAAACTATGGATAGTATCGGGGGGTATTAGACATGGAAGATTGAAAATACAGTAACCCAAGATCAACATAAGTAGAATTTAAGGTTGCTACAGTACCTAAGGAAGTGGTGGTTTGCTTTCTTATACTAATGTTATCACGAGTTTCTGTTTAAGTTTCGTGTTGTGAAGTTTTCAAGTTTTGGGTGAAGTTCTTATGAACAAAGAGATAAAAAGTGGCAAGAGCTCAAGCTTGGGGATGCCCAAGGCACCCCAAGTTGATTCAAGGATGCCGAAAAAGCCTAAGCTTGGGGATGCCCTGGGAAGGCATCCCCTCTTTCGTCTTCGATCCATCGGTAACGTTACTTGGGGCTATATTTTTATTCACCACATGTTATGTGTTTTTGTTGGAGCATCTTGTATCGCAGAATCTTTTATTTTTGTTTTGTCACAATCATCCTTGCTGCACACCTAGAGAGAGAGACATGCACTCACCGTGATTTTGTCGAGCTTCACTTATATCCTTTGGTTAGCCAATTCAGCTCACATGTGTTTCACTTATATCTTTTAGAGCACAGCGGTGCGTGGCTTGGTAGTTGCTCTATGCTATGAAAGTAGTCTCAAAAGGGGTAGTTATCCAAAGGGATATGAAAACTTCCACCTTCATGTGCATTGAATAGTTAGAGAAGTTTGATTCATCTCAATTAGTTTTGAGTTGTGGTTGTGGTAATATTGAAGTTATATTAGTAAGGTGTTGTGGATCTAGAAATACTTGTGTTGAAGTTAGTGATTCCCGTAGCATGCACATATGGTGAAACGCTATGTGATGAAGTATGAGGATGATTAGTCTATTGATTGTCATCCTTTGTGTGGCGGTCGGGATCGCGCGATGGTTTATACCTACCAACTCTTCCCCTAGGAGTATGCGTTGAATGCTTTGTTTCGATTACTAATAAAACTTTTGCAACAAGTATATGAGTTCTTCATGACTAATGTTGAGTCCATAGTTTAGATGCACTTTCACCTTCCACCATCACTATCTTCTTTATTGTCGTGCAAGTTTCGCTGGTGCACAAAACCCACCATATAGCCTCCCTTAAAACAGCCACCATACCTACCTACTATGGCTTTTTCAAAGCTATTCCGAGATATATTGCCATACAACTACCACCATGACATGTTCCACCACTTCTAAATTACCATTGCATGATCATAAGATAGCTAGCATGATGTTTCCATTGATGTCTATGCCATGCTAGATCATTGTCACAGTACACTACCGAAGGCATTCCATATAGAGTCATCATTGCTATAAGTTTTGAGTTGTAAGTGTGATGACCATCATTGATGGAGCATTGTCCCGTGTGAGGAAATAAAAGAGGCCAAAGATTCCCACCAAATATATATATATAAAGAGGCCAAAGAGCCCACCAAAATAAATAAATTAATGAGAGAAAAAGAGAGAAGGGATAATGCTACCACCTTTCCACACTTGTGCATATTAAGCACCATGATCTTCATGATTGACAGTCTCTCGTTTTGTCACCACCATATATCTAGTGGAAACTTTTCATTATATAACTTGGCTTGTATATTCCAATGATAGGCTTCCTCAAAATTGCCTTAGGACTTCATGAGCAATCAAGTTGGATTCACACCCACTAGTTTTCTTTAAGAGCTTTCACATACTCTTTGCTCTAGTGCATCATTTGTATGGCAATCCCTACTCATTCACGTCGATATCTATTGATGAGCATCTCCATCGCTCATTGATATGCCTAGACAATGTGACCATCTTCTCCTTGTTTGCCTTGCATCCTCCACCACACTCCACACCACTTATAGTGCTAAAACCATGGCTCACGCTCATGTATTACGTGAGAGTTCAAAAAGTTTGAGAAAGTAAAGGTGTGAAAACAATTACTTGGCCAATACCGGGGTTGTGCATGATTTAAATTCGTTGTGCAAGGATCATAGAGCATGGCCAGACTATATGATTTTGTAGGGATAACTGTCTTTTGGCCTTGTTATTTTGAAAGTTCATGATTACCTTGCTAGTTTGCTTGAATTATTATTTTCTCCACGTTAATAGCAAACTATTGTTTTGAATCTAATGGATCTGAACATTCACGTCACATAAGAGGAGTTACAAAGGACATCTATGCTAGGTAGCATGAGAGTATCAAAAATTCATTCTTTATCACTTCCCTACTCCAGGACGAGCAGGAGTTAAGCTTGGGGATGCTTGATACGTCTCAAACGTATCTATAATTTTTGATGGTTTCACGCTGTTATCTTGTCAACTTTGTATGTTTTATATACCTTTTATATCTTTTTGGGACTAACTTATTAATTCAGTGCCAAGTGTCAGTTTCGGTTTTTCTGTGTTTTTGACTCTTTTCAGATCTGATTTTGGAATGGAGTCCAAACGGAATAAAATCCCCGAAATAAATTTTTCCAGAACGGAAGAAGATCGGGAGGCTTAAAGGCCAAGGCAGGGGCCCCACAGGGAGCCCACAAGCCCTGTTGCCGCGGCCACGGGCCCGCGGCACCCAGGCTTGTGGCCTCCCTCGCGATCCCCTGTCCTAGCTCTTTGGCCTATAAATTCCCTAAAATCGCAGAAAAAATCAGGGCATCCACGAAAACACTTTTCCGCCACCGCAAGCTTCCGTTTCCGCGAGATCTCATATGGAGACCCTTCCCGGTGCCCTGCCGGAGGGGACTTTGGAGTTGGAGGGCTTCTACATCAAAATCATCGCCTCTCCAATGACTCGTGAGTAGTCCACTTCAAACCTACGGGTCCATAAATAGTACATAGATGGCTTCTTCTCTCTCTTGGATCTTCAATACAAAGTTCTCCATGATCTTCATGGAGATCTATCCGATGTAATCCCCTTTGGCGGTATGTTTGTCGAGATCCGATGAATTGTGGATTTGTATTCAGATTATCTATGAATTATATTTGAGTCTTTGCTGATTTCTTATATCCATGATTTGATATCCTTGTAAGTCTCTCTGAGTCTTGGGTTTTGTTTGGCCAACCAGATCTACGATTCTTGCAATGGGAGAAGTGCTTGGTTTTGGGTTCATACCGTGCGGTGATCTTTCCTAGTGACAGAAGGGGCAGCAAGGCACACATCGTGTTGTTGCCATCAAGGGTAACAAGATGGGCTTTCATCATAAATTTGAGATTGTTCATCTACATCATGTCATCTTGCTTAAGGCATTACTCTGTTCTTTTGGACTTAATACACTAGATGTATGCTGGATAGCGGTCGACGTGTGGAGTAATAGTAGTAGATGCAGAAAGTATCGGTCTACTTGTTTTGGACGTGATGCCTATAGATACAATCAATTCCATAGATAACGCCATGACTTTGCGCGGTTCTATCATTTGCTCGACAGTAATTCGTTCACCCACCGTCTACTTGCTTTCATGAGAGAAGCCACTAGTGAACACTACGGCCCCCGGGTCTATTCACAACTATCATCTCCAGTTTCACTTTTACTTTGATTTGTTTACTTTTTGCTTTCAGTTCTCACTTTGCGAACAATCTATAAGGGATTGACAACCCCTTCATAGCGTTGGGTGCAAGCTCTTTGTGTTTGTGCATGTACTTGTGACTTGATGCGATCCTCCCACTGGATCGATACCTTGGTTCTCAAAACTGAGGGAAATACTTACCGCCGCTGTGGTACATCACCCTTTCCTCTTCAAGGGAACACCAAAGCAAGGCTCCAAGGCCGCGGAAAATCCTTTGCATATTTGCCAAGGAAGTCCCTATAGGCGTTGCCCGTAGCAGCAGGATCCTGGCGCCGTTGTGAGGGAAGGTCTGTTGTTGCAGTAGCACCCAGCAACACTACCTTTATAGGAGTGATCCCAAGCGTCGAAGCTCGCTGCTCCGGCAAAGTAACATTGGAGGTTGTGTTCAGCTCACCCGACAACTTCCGCAGCGAAGACTTAATCTTCAACATCGTCCCCTTATGCAGCGGGTACCGTGCACTAATCGGTCGCACATCATTTGCCCGCTTCAACACCGTGCCTCATTACGCCTACCTAAAGCTCAAGATGCCCGGACCTAGAGGAATTATCACCATCAACGGCAATACAGAATGCTCCCTCCGGACGGAGGTGCACACAACGGCCTTTGCAGCTGAATGCCAATACAACAATGAAGCATCAAGCAACAAGCTAGCCATCGAGGCGCGGCAGGCGGGCAAGCGAGCCCAAGCTCAATCTGATCCCCCGGAGACATCTCCGGTTCAAAAGAAAAGGATACGCTCCCCACGGCACGACCCGGTCACCCGTAAGGTATGTCCCTCATAGACACAATTTCATTCTCAAAATACCATGGGTAGCTATGGGGATCCACAACCAAGGACCATATGTTCGGCTCGACCAAACAATGGTCCAAACTTCTTCACAAAAAAGAATGATATACCATTAAGGATCTCTCATGCATCAAGTTCACCTATAGCACGACATCTTCTCAAGACCCTCTCTTCAAGGTCCATCTGCCGACAACAACCACCTTTAAAGGATACTACCGCTCCCTTCTAAGAAGCATAGGAGAAATTGCGCAGCTGGAAGCAGGGCAGGCGTCAAGTCACCCATCATAGGCCATGGAGAAAAAGTTACTTTGAAAT
This sequence comes from Hordeum vulgare subsp. vulgare, assembly GCF_904849725.1. Lineage (NCBI taxonomy): Eukaryota > Viridiplantae > Streptophyta > Magnoliopsida > Poales > Poaceae > Hordeum > Hordeum vulgare. Next base: position 51,063,056 of record NC_058523.1, read on the forward strand.
ATGTTGTTCAAAACAATAGTTACCTGTAATAGCTGCCCTTGCTCCCTGAATTATAGCAAATATTATTCATATACTCTTTCACAATATCTTTACATATATATGTTTCCTGCTCATTGGAGCCGAAGGGTAAATTTCTTTAATAAATATCAAGTGCATCGGCTAATAGACAGGGGGCTTGGATAAATACCGTCGTGAGCATTACCCCGTCACTACTTTTTTAAGTGTTCGATTTCTTGGATATTGCTTTATATGCATCGGTTCTGAATTATGTCTTGGGTCAATAGTTGAGTTTCCCCGCTCCTGTGATTTCCCTGTTACGTTCCGCTAGATCGGCTAAAGGGGTAAAGGGAGAACCACTATGATTGTATTCCCAGCTGGCCTGGCTAAAAATACCTCAGTGGAGAAAGCCGAAAACTGACTGTCATAGTAAGCGAGAACTGGTCTGCAATCCAAACTTAAATACCAAAAACCGATGGAGGTTTTATTCCGTGTCATACAGAGGGGTTTGTACCTTTGCAAATCTTGTAGTAACTATTTCAAAATCCACTTTATCCGACTACCTCAAAAAACTGGGGGCTAGCCCCCGAATTCAAGCTCCTAAGGCTAAGCGAAAGCACTAAAGCCGAATAGTCCGATTGCATCGTTTCCTTCTCACACTACCGCCGCCGGGTACCGATATATATCAGCTAAGGGTCACAGTGCGAATGCCGAAACACCACTTGCAGTCTCTACCTGGGGGTTGAAGCCGACGACTGGAAACTTTCAGATTAAACGGCCGAACAGGAGTCAAAAATAATACAAAGTGCAATACATTGGTACAAGCTTCAATAATAAATTGTTTCAAGGTGCACTACAATATCCCAACTCATAAATTACATCTTTGGAACATCGGGCTTCAATCGCCCGAGCACCCTCCGTCGCGGCAGAGAAGTAAAGCTCTCGACGCCTGTGCTCCTTTCAAGGAGGCGGGGTGTCGTTGCCATTGTAAGGGGCTTCACCCTTGGCCAGTGCATCATGGCCTTGACATAAGACATCCGAGCTCCCTTTATGCAAATGGATTGTTTCAGAATCTCGAGTTGAGGCACGTCATCGCACAACTTATGCACTAAGCCGAAGTAACAGCTTGGCAGAGGATCGGTAGGCCATAGCCGGATGTAGAGGTCCTTCATGGTCAGCTCCACCATCCTGTGCAACTCCATGAGCTGTTTCATATGATTGACAATAAGGGGGTAGGGCTTGATAACCCACAAGTATAGGTGATCACAATAGTTTTGGAGGGTAGAATATTCAACCAATGTGGAGGAAACCGTTAACTGGTAACTGCTCGGTTGGCTGGTGAATAGGGGATTAATGGGCTAATCGGCAAGTTAATCGGCCATTTAATCCATTAATCGGGCGATTTATCAGTTAATCGGCTACTCGGTGACCCCGCGATTAGGGAATTAATCGGCAAGTTAACTGGTTAACTGGAGAAATTCTTGAACAGGGTATTCAACCCAAATTTACTGATTCGACACAAGGGGAGCCGAAGAATATTCTCGAGTATTAGCAACTGAGTTGTCAATTCAACCACACCTGAAGACTTAATAGTTGTCAATTCGACACAAGGGGAGCCAAAGAATATTCTCGAGTCGTATGGAAGTAACGATAACGGTGGCAAACGTGACAATAGCAGTTTTGTAGTGATCGTAACAGTAGCAACAGAAAAGTAACTTAGCAAAGACCAATATGTGGAAAGCTCGTAGGGAATGGATCAGTGATGAATAATTATGTTGGATGGCATTCATCATGCAACACTCATAACATACTGTGATACAGAACTAGCTCCAATTCGTCAATGTAATGTAGGCATGTATTCCATATATAGTCATACATGCTTATGGAAAAGAACTTGCATGACATCTTTTGACCTACCCTCCCGTGGTAGCGGGGTCCTAATGGAAACTAAGGGATATTAAGGCCTCCTTTTAATAGAGAACCGGACCAAAGCATTAGCACTTAGTGAATACATGAACTCCTCAAACTACGGTATTCATCGGAAAGAATCCCAGTTATTGTCACCCTAGGGTATGTGGATCATAACTCGTAATAGGTGTCTATAACTTGCAAGATAGGATCAAGAACACATATATATTCATGAAAACATAATAGGTTCAGATCTGAAATCATGGCACTCGGAAATACTTTTACGCCGCCGGGAGCCTCTGTTCCCGAGAGATTCAATCTGGGAGCCTTTTTCGGTAATCTTCCGGAGAGGGAATGATCACGGAGGGCATGTACATCAAATCCATTGACCCTCCGATGATGTGTGAGTAGTTTGCCACAGACCTACGGGTCCATAGCTAGTAGCTAGATGGCTTCTTCTCTCTCTTTCATCTTCAATACCATGTTCTTCGTGATCTTCATGGAGATCTATCTGATGTAATACACTTTTGCGGTGTCTTTGTCGAGATCCGATGAATAGTGAGTTTATGTTAAGATTATCCATGAATATTATTTGAGTCTCTTCTGAATTCTTATATGCATGATTTCATATGTTTGCAAGTATCTTTGAATTATTTGTTTGGTTTGGCCAACTAGATTGGTAATTCTTGCAATGGGAGAAGTGCTTAGTTTTGGGTTCAATCTTGCAGTGTCCTCACCCAATGACAGTAGGGGTAGCGAGGCACGTATTGTATTGTTGCCATCAAGGGTAAAAATATGGGGTTTTCATCATATTGCTTGAGTTTATCGCTCTACATCATGTCATCTTACTTAATGCGTTACTATGTTCTTCATGAGCTTAATACTCTAGATGCAGGCGGGAGTTGGTCAATGTGTGGAGTAATAGTAGTATATGTAGAATCGTTTCGGTCTACTTGATACTGACATGATGCCTTGGATACCTTCATAATTATTTGTTTTTCTGTCAATTGATCGATAGTAATTTGTTCACCGAAAGTATTATTTTCCTTTATGAGAGAAGCCTCTAGTGAAACCAATGGCCCCCGGGTATATTTTCCTTATCATATTTTCAGATCTATAAACCAAAAATACCAAAAATACTTTTCTGTAATTTATTTACTTTAGTTTTACTTTCAGATCTATGAATATTCTATATCTATCTCTATCAGATCTCATCCTCGCAAATAACTCTGAAGGGATTGACAACCCCTTTATAGCGTTGGGTGCAAGTGTTTGATTATTTGTGTAGGTACTACTATTGGAGTCTCGCTTGTTCCTCCTTCAACAAACTGGGGGAATACTCATCTACTTCGATGCATCACCCCTTCCTCTTCAAAGGAAAACCAACGCAAGCTCAAGAGGTAGCAAGAAGGATTTCTGGCGCCGTTGCAAGGGAGCATACATAGGAAGATCACCAAGTACCCATCACAAACTCATCTCTTGCATTTACTTTATTTTCCACTTGCCCCTCGTTTTCCTCTCCCCCACTTCTAAAAATATTTTCAGAAAATACCAAAAAGATTTGCCTTTTTATTCGTACTTTTTCCGTTCGTCTTTTTGTTTGCTTGCTTGTGTGATAGATCTATTTGTTACCACCTTGTCTGAATCCGGGGAGTTTTATATTGAAAAGGATAGTAATAATATTGAAGAGAATAATGATTCCCATAGAGAACCTACTATGATTCATACAAAAACAACTCCGCATAGGTAGTGGCAATATCACTGGAAAAGGTGTTATTGAAGATTTCTTTACTTGTGCTAGTACGCTACCTACTTTAGGAGGGTCTATACTCAATAAAACTAATAGTCTTGCGGACGCCATAACACTTATAATACTTGAACTTGAGAGATAATTTAGTCATATGCATCCTTGCATAAAAAGGATTTACCTTGAGTTCTCTATTATATTTTTAGCCCACGAGTTTATATTCATTATGAAAGAGGCTAATGCAATATTTGCTCATTATAAAATTAATGGTGGATGTCCTCCCATTAAGGAGATCCTTTTTAATCAAGAAGAAATAATGAGATTGCAGTCTCTCGATTATGTGGCTTCTAAAGAAAATTTCAGAAAAAGGGTTCCCATTGAGGTTTTGGATAGGATTTCAGAACTCAATGATGATTTTTCTATACAAAATAATATATTAGAGTTCATACTAAGAGATAAACTTATGACCTTCAGCCAAAGGAAATCCTACAACGATGAATTGATCATACACTATAGAGGGCCGAAGGAGGAACCTATTCCTCTTGTACTCGATCTTAATGATCCTTATCCTATTAAATTTTTCCCTTTTGATTACTTTTGCTTGCCACAAAGGAAACTTTTTGTTGAAATAAGGGAGTATGAGAAGAGCAGTGATAATCTCCCTTACTATTATGATAATACTTAGATCTATTGCATTATGCCTAGTTAGGGGCGTTAAACAATAGCGCTTGTTGGGAGGCAACCAAATTTTATTTGTTTTGCATTTGTTTTTGTTTCTGTTTTTGTGTTCTGCACATATTATTACCTCTGTAATAAATGTGTTTTCTTTTTTCAATTAGTGTTTGATCCAAGTAAAACCTTTGGTATGATCTATGGTGCTTGCAAGTTGATTTTGCTGAAAACAGAAACTTTCGCTCTCAGTCTAGGAATTTTATAAATTCAATGGAACGAGATTTTGATATGAATTTTTTTACACAAGATCGGTATACAAATTTCCCAGGTATTTATAAGTTTTCAGAATTTTTGAAGTTTCATAAGTATCCTAAGTAAACAGATTGCTACAGACTATTATGTTTTTGACAAATTCTGTTTTCTTTGTGTTGTTTGCTTATTTAGATGAATCTATGGGTTGTACCAGGGGGTATGAACCATGGAGAAGTTAGAATAAGTAAATATTACATCAATATAAATAAATAACGAGCTCACAACAGTACCTAAGTGGTGATTTATCTTTCTTATACTAACGGATCTCATGAGTTTTCTGTTGAGTTTTGTGTTGTGAAGTTTTCAAGTTTTGGGTAAAGATTTGATGGACTATAGAATAAGGAGTGGCAAGAGGATAAGATTGGGGATGCCCAAGCAACCCCAAGCCATATTCAAGGACACCAAAGATCCTAAGCTTGGGGATGCTCCGGAAGGCATCCCATCTTTCGTCTTCAATCCATCGGTAATTTACTTGAGGCTATATTTTTATTCACCACATGATATGTGTTTTGCTTGGAGCGTCTTGTATGATATGAGTCTTTACTTTTTAGTTTGCCACAATCATCCTTGATGCACACATCTTTTGAGAGAGATATACACACCGAATCGTGAATTTATTAGAATACTTTTTATGCTTCACTTATATCTTTTGAGCTAGGCAATGTTGCTCTAGTACTTCACGTATATCTTTTAGAACATGGCAGTGTTATGAAATTATTAAACTCTCGTTCTTCACTTATATTATTTTGAGAGTTCTTTAAACAGCATGGTAATTGGTTTAGGTTATGAATTTATTCCTAATATAATAGGAATCCAAGAGGGATATAATAAAAACTTTCATATTAAGTGCGTTGAATATGATGAGAAGTTTGATTCCTCGCATATAGTTTTGAGATGTGAGGATGGTGATATGAGAGTCATGCTAGTAAGTAATTGTGAATTAGAAAAAAAACTTGTGTTGAAGCTTGTGATTGCCGTAGCATGCACGTATGGTGAACCGTTGTGTGATGAAGTCGGAGCATGACTTGTTTAATGATTGCCAACCTTTGTGTGGAAGTCGGGATCGCGGATTGTTAACTCCTACCAACCCTTCTCCTAGGAGCATGTGTCTAATACTTTTCTTTGATAACTGATAAGCTTTTGCAATAAGTATGTGAGTTCTTTATGACTAATGTTGAGTCCATGGATTATACGCACTCTCACCCTTCCACCTTTGCTAGGCTCTGTAGTACCGTGCAACTTTCACCGGTACATTAAACCCATCTTCCTCAAAACAACCACCATATATTTTCCTCAAAACAGCCAACATATCTACCTATTATGGCATTTTCATAGCCATTCTGAGATATATTGCCATGCAACACCATCGTCCCGTTTTTGACACGCACCATCACTTTCATATTGCTTGTCATACTTTGTTCTAGCTATCTACTTGTAATGTTTTGAGTTGTAAGTAAATAAAAATGTGATGATTTTCCATTGTTAGGCATTGTCCCGTGTGAGAAAAAGGATGATGGAAGCTATGATTCCCTCACAAGTTGGGATGAGTCTTTGGACTTTACAAAAAATAAAAGAGGCCAGCGAAGCCCATAAAAAAATAAAAGAGGCCATAGAAGCCCATCCAACAAAATAGAAAAAAAGAGAAAAAAGAATAAAAGTGAAAAAGAAAAAAAGAGAGAAATAGAGAAGGGATAATGCTACTATCTTTTTCCACACTTGTGCTTCAAAATAGCACCGTGTTCTTCATAGAGAGTCTCCTATGTTGTCACTTTCATATAACTAGAGGTACACATCTTTTGCACAACCACTTAGTTTTCTTATTGAGCTTTCATACACTTATATCTCTAGTGCATTTGTTTGCATGGCAATCCCTACTCACTCACATTAATATCTATTGATGGGCATCTCCATAGCCCGTTGGTATGTCTAGTTGATGTTAGACTATATTCTTCCTTTCTTTTTGCAACCTCCACCACATTCTATTCCACCTATAGTGATATATGCATGGCACATGCTCATGTATTGCGTGAGAGTTGAAAAGGTTAGAGAACATAGAAAGTGTGAAACAATTGCTTGATTTTCACCGGGGTTGTGCATGATTTAGATACTTTGTGTGGTGAAAATGGAGCATAACCATACCATATGATTTTGCAGGGATAACTTTCTCAGACCATGCTATTTCGAAAGGAAGCAATTACCTTATTAGTATGCTTGAAGTATTATTGTTCTTATGTCAATACAAACTTTTGCTTTGAGTCTTATGGATCTGAATATTCATGCCACATTAGAGAATATTACATGGATAAATATGTTAGGTAGCATTCACATCAAAAATTCTGCTTTTATCATTTACCTACTCAAGGACGAGCAGGAATTAAACTTGGGGATGCTTGATACGTCTCCAACATATCTATAATTTTTTTATTATTCCATGCTATTATATTGGATGTTTTATATGCATTTATATGATGTTTTATATTATTTTTGGGACTAACCTATTAACCTATAGCCTAGTGCCAATTTTGATTTTTCCATGTTTTTGAACATTGCACATAAGGAATATTAAACGGAGTCCAAACAGAATAAAATCTCCGGAAAGATTTTCTTGGACCAGAAGACACGCAACAGACTTGGAGTAGGGGGAAAGGCACTTGTCAGGAGGCCACAAGCCTGCACGTCGCGCCCTGTGGGGGGGGTGGCTACACCCCTGGCTTGTGTGCCCCTACAGGTCTCCTAGCCCTAATTTTTGGCCTATAAATTCCCAAATATTCTAGATACGCCAAAAAGAGCCACGGAAATACTTTTACGCCGCCGGGAGCCTCTGTTCCCGAGAGTTTCAATGTGGGAGCCTTTTTCGGTAATCTGCCATGGAGAGAATTGATCATGGAGGGCATCTACATCAACTCCATTGCCCCTCCGATGATGTGTGAGTAGTTCACCACAAACCTACGGGTCCATAGCTAGTAGCTAGATGGATTCTTCTCTCTCTTTGATCTTCAATACCATGTTCTTCATGATCTTCATGGAGATCTATCCGATATAGTACTCATTTGTGGTGCGTTTGACGAGATCCAATGAATTGTGACTTTACGTTCAGATTATCCATGATTATTATTTGAGTCTCTTCTGAATTATTATATGGATGATTTCATATCTTTGCAAGTCACTTCGAATTATTTGTTTGGTTTGGCCAAGTAGATTGGTAATTCTTGCAATGGGAGAAGTGCTTAGTTTTGGGTTCAATCTTGCGTGTCCTCACCCAGTGACAGTAGGGGTAGCGAGGCACTTATTGTATTGTTGCCATCAAGAGTAAAAAGATGGGTTTTTCATCATATTGCTTGAGTTTATCCCTCTACATCATGTCATCTTACTTAATGCATTACTCTGTTCTTCATGAACTTAATACTCTAGATGCAGGCAAGACTCGGTCGATGTGTGGAGTAATAGTAGTACATGCAGAATCGTTTCGGTCTACTTGATACGGATGTGATGCCTATATGCATAATCATTGCCTTGGATACGTTCATAATTATTTGCTTTTCTATCAATTGATCGAGAGTAATTTGTTTACCCACCGTATTATTTTCCTTTACGAGAGAAGCCTCTAGTGAAACCAATGGCCCCCGGGTCTATTTTCCTTATCATATTTTCAGATCTATAAACCAAAAATACCAAAAATACTTTGCTGCAATTTATTTAGTTTAGTTTTACTTTCAGATCCATCAATATTTGGTATCTATCTCTATCAGATCCCATCCTTGCAAATAACTCTGAAGGGATTGACAACCCCTTTATAGCGTTGGGTGCAAGTGTTTGATTATTTGTGTAGGTACTACTATTCAAGTCTCGCTTGTTCCTCCTTCTAGATTGATACCTTGGTTCTCAACAAACTGAGGGAATTAGTTATCTACTTCACTTCATCACCCTTTCCTCTTAGACGGAAAACCAACGCAAGCTCAAGAGGTAGCACAAAGTCATAGCAACATCAATCACAGAACATAATGGATACTAGGGATCAAATCGTAACAAAACTAACTCGATTACATGATAGATCTCATCCAACCCATCACTGTCCAGCAAGCCTACGATGAAAGTACTCATGAACGATGGAGAGCATCATGAAATTGGTGATGAAGGATGTCACACCCTATTTTTCACCACCAATGTTTTAAGTTGCAAAAATCAGGGCTTGTTAAAACTTTTTCTAATGATGTTGTGAATGCTATGGATGCCTTGTATGAATGTATGCTTGTTTGCTTGATGATCCAAAACCCATGATGAATTTATTTATTTTTAAAATGATATTTTTAAAATGAATTTCCAAAACTCTTTTCTTTGACATAAGATCACCTCTACCTTGCTTGGGTTACACTACTAGCTCATGATGCCTAGTAGCACTCCCAACAAAAGTTGGTGATCTGAACTCAAATACTATTATTATTTGCCAAAAACATTATTTAATGATTTAAAACATTATTTTTCTATTTTAAATACATGTTTGTTTCTAAGGCCAGGAATGATATTCCCAGAAGGAAAAATGCTTCTCTACCTTAGAAAATTCTGAGTAAAATCATAGAGACTCAGAAGGACATATATTTTCCATATATAAGATTTTCAACCCTTTTTTATATTATAATTATTTGAGTAAAACCCTGAAAACCTTTCCTTACTGTTTTAACCTTTTGAGATATTTCCAAAGGAAATATTCTCAATAAAATCCCATTAAATTACAGGAGCCTCCCCAAGCCATATTTGGTGCCCACATAAAATCTCACGTTGATCCAAGGTGGGGAAGGTCACCAAATGAGACTAAAACCATCTCTGTCCGGAATAGAGTTGGAACAACTCTACATAGCAAAGTTTGCCCAATGGGGCTGAAACTTTGCAGGGGTGTTTGGCACCTCAAATGTGGACTCCACACCAAAAATGAGATTTGCTAGACTCTGTTTAGTCACACTCCCTTTGGAGAGGACAGATCTGGCCATTTTGATGCATTTTCAAGTTTACAAAGCTAAACTTGTTCAATAGAGCTCAAAATTGGTGGAAACCCCTACTTTAACCCCAAGACCAAACCTGTTAAGTTGCAGTTCCAGTGGTGGAGTGGAAGCACCCCAGACCACTGTCGAACACCTTCTGACAGTAAGGTAAAAACCCACCTAGCCACTGTTTTACCCAATGTCAGAGCCTCAAACTTGGTGTATTAGTGCCTCAGAGCAACCTAAACACCCAGTCAACTGGCCCCTCCCAAGTTCCACGCACAAGTGAAAAGAACCCCAATTTGTGCCAAAGATCAGGGCTGACAACACTTGTGAAACCTGTCCCCCTTGACCAGCCAGTGCTCTCACTAGCATGCAACTGCTAGAAACACTCCGAGCAACACCCAGGACATGAGGGACACGTCTAAAGTGCCCCAGAGCACGCCAGTATGCCGTGGCATCCCAAAACTGTGCTCTGGGCGCACTACAGGGAGCAGCCGAGAAGGGGACGACGCTTCCGACCTGTTCCAACGTCCCCCGAAGTGTCCAAGACCTCCCCCGACAACCCCTCTGTGTAAAGCAGCCGCCAGGGACCCTCCTCCCCCGCGCTAGAGCTCGGGCGACGCGTGCCCGCGCGCACCCGACTCGGCTGAGCATGCACAGACGCTGCAGCTCGACCCCACTCCTTCTCCATTTGCGGCCGATGCTTCAGAGCGTCCCAAACCATGTCCGGAGACCGTGGTTTCGCAGCCAGCTCCCCACTGTGCACGCACGCGAGCCATGGTGAGTCATGGGCGCACGGAGTCGGCTCACCATCGCGAGCCTATAAATAGGCCTCCCCGGCACCTCAGCACCCCTCCAGCAGCCTCTGCACGACCACTAGCTCCCCCTTAGCCACCCAATCGGGCTTGTAGAGCCCCGGTGCTTGAGATCGACCGAGGCCCCTCCGCCTCGGAGCTCCGGTCGATCTCCAGCTACATGCCGGCTCCTGCGACACTGGACCCACCAGAGCACTCCCCTCGACACCAGGAACCTTTCCCCCAACTACCCCGAGCGATTCCGTGCCCCTAGCTACCAGTTAAACCACATCCCGAAACCCCTCCGCCACGGCCACCTCGTCGCCGGCGACTCCGAGCCTCTCCGGCGCTGTCCCGACCACCTGCAGGTAGGCGGTGGCATGCTGAACGCATTCCTACCCTTAGCTAGGCCCATGGACGACGGTAGCCTCACAGGAGTTCATCTCCTCCTCCCTGGCCGGAGGTAGGGGAAGAACCCGACAAGTGGGCTCCACCTGTCGGTGTCCTAGAGCTGCCCCGCGCGCAGCCACAGCCGCTAACCCCGGGGGCCCGCACGTCAGGTTCAAACCTGGCGCGCGCGTGCCAAGCAGCCTGCTGGCTGGCTGGGCCGGCCTGCTTCCCAAGCCAGGCTTCGGCCTTTGTCTTTTATTTTTAAAACAGAGACTAAAATGATTTTTGTAAGAATAACTACCAAGTGGGAAAATATAATTCTTCCACTGATATTTTTCTAAAAATGAGTAGTATTTTATTCTGCCATTGTTGATATTTTTCAAAAACAGAATCTGTTTTATAATAATATAAAGGCATTAAAAGCAATAGTTTGCCCCTGTTTAGTAATTATTATAAATGCTTACCTAGTAAAAACTAAGAGAAGACATGTTTCAAAGTAACAACTTGAATTTAACCAAGTTTTGCAACATTTTCAAAACTGATTTGGGATCTGTTTTTGTGTGAGCTATTTCTTATTTATTCTATTCTCGACGATAGAATTACCGAGTGACGAAGGATTTGGAGCGGAAGACCTCGAAGACCCCGGATACCTAGCTGACCAAGGCAAGCAACCCTTTGACCATGACTTAAGCATATAAATTGATGCATGCTAGAATAGCAAGTACTTTTCCGTTGCATGTGATCATAGTGCCGGTTCATCATTGGTGTGATGGTACCGAAGGCTTCTTCAGAGCACTTGCATGATGGTGATGTTATACATATGGCTCGTCGGAGCACAAGCATGATGAGCTTGACCCTACCATCTATGAGGATCATCCTACTGTCATGTTGAGTAGTAGAGTTAGAAGACTATTGCATGAGCATGATGATGAGTTAAATCAAAGGTTTATAAAAAAACCATCGCGTGCCACTAATGCCCGAGGGTGATGATGAGTTGGTGGTCACTTTTGGTGAAGTGATGCACCGATGTTTTGTGTGAGTATGGTTTCGGAAATGGGATTAGATTTATGATGTGTCGACCGTCCCAACCTTACCAGTACGACCACGTTACCCCTTTATGGGACGGGGCTTTGTTGATTACTCTGGTCGGTACTAGCAAAGAGCCACATTACTAGTGGCGGAAGTGATTGTCATCACTCTCGTGATGGGGTCGTTCCAGGTAGGACGACTATGCCATTATTATGAGTTCCAGGCACACCGTTGGTCCCCGCATGGTTGATACTGTCCAGAGTCGGTGCTCGTAAGACGTACAACCTGTGGGCTGGGTACCAATCGAGTGGACCTCTTTGTCTAGTATCGTCAGGGGAAAGATAATGATCGGGTACTTACCTCGGGTATATGTGATATACCGCGAGTCGTGGATGACACGGAAGTTTCCCGGATCTCGTGGGTCCAGCGTACTAGCTCTGCAGAGTGTCAAACTATTCGAATAGCCGTGTCCACGGTCAAGGACAGTTGGGTAATCCTGCTTAAACTACGTCCAGCGTTTCCGCATAAACCAAGTGTGAGTGAGTGTGTGTGTGGTGTTAAAAAGGTGTTGTTATATAATAATAATAATATGACCATGTTCGGTCGCTTGGAATATAGGGTGAACCCGGATGGTTCAGCCCTCAGCTGATACATTGAGGTTATGACCAAGTTCGATGACTTGGCATATAGGGTGAACCCGGATGGTTCTGTCCTTAGCAGATATGTTGATATCTGTAACCTGTTCTTCAAAAGTAATTCCTTAAGTTGATGCATATTCATGATCATACCACCCAGATGAGTTATACTAGAAATGCATGATATTGTTATCCTTCACTTTCATTATTCATATTATGGGCTGTTTGCGAGTACATTCGAAGTACTCATTGGCTTGCCACTGGTTATATTATTGACCAGACAAGGAAGGACCGGAGTTTGGCGATGAGTACGTGTTTGCAGACGGACCTGCGATCTAGGACGCTTCCAAGTGAGAATGCCTGTTGGTGTAGGCTTGATGGCATGGGCACCCGCTTAGCCCTTATGAGTTTCCGCTACCCGTTGTACCCATTTTATTTGGCCTTAGGCCCTGTTTGTGAACCTGACCCTTTGGTCATTTGATGTAATATTTGGTATTTGGATGTAAGACTCTATTATTCAGTATCTGTGTTCAGTGAGCATTGATCCTTGGGATCACTGGGCACGGTGATCTCGACTTACCAGTCGGGGTCCCCACAGAACTGGTATCAGAGCCATCCTGACTATAGGAAGCCTTAGGTAGCATGGACGTTAGCCGAAAGCGATTAGTACACCAGCCTTACACAACTTTGCACCTAAAACCTTCTGATTCTCTCTCTCCTGTATCTTGTAGATGGCTGTCGTACCTGAGACGCTTCTAGAGACCGGCCTTCCCCTACTCCTGGTGGATAGTCTCGAGAAGTGCCACGTACGCCGCATGCCCATCTTCCTCTACCACGAGCACCGGGTCAACGCCGACACCAAGGAATATCACGTGGACGTGATAGTGAAGGCTAATGACTCCCCGTCTAGTTGGTTCTTTGAAGGACCACAAATGGGGGAACTGATGCTGGCAATGGAGACATCCGCACGAGAGGCGCTCATGCGTCTCCGCGATATCCTCCCTGAGATGGCTGATGAGCCCGCTACTCGTCACCTACCTTTTCTTAAGGAAGGAGTGGACGGGAGTTGGACGCTCACCCCATCGTCTGAGGACGGGATGCCATTAAGGTTTCAGACCTACTTCAGTCTCTCATCCGACACCCTGACGCACCTTCTGGTTAAGGAATCAACGAAGCTTTGCCAAGAACTGCACCAAGTCAAGGGCCTACTTCCCACCGAGAAGATGAAGAATCGTAAGGTGAAGAAAGCAAGCGCACCTGAAGGACGGGCCAGTGTTGCTACCAGAGGTGGCGTGCTACCGATCCGGGCTGTCCCTCTTCAGAGTCGCCGCCTGACAGCAGAAGAGTATACTGAGCTCTTCGCCGCCTTACCTAAGAGACGCCATGATGTACTTCTTCTTTCTTCCACTCCTTTGAAGGAAGAAGACACCGACGAAGACGAAGATCCTGCCAAACCCACCTATGAGACCAAGCAGTCCACCGCGTAGGATTTCAGCGTAGCAAACTAGGAGTACCCGTAAGCATAGGGTATTCATGTATCCGACCTTTCAAATTATGAGTGTGTATGATGTAAGCCGCATTCTGCCTTAGGCAGCCTGTATGCGACTACGTCACTTGTTTTTAATGAAGGAAAATTCCGTTTCCAGGATTTTGGTTTTAAAAACTCGCACTAGCACACATTTGGACCCCCTCTTACTAGAGCAAACCCTTGAGGTTTCAAGCAAGGTGGCTTCTTGACCTATCTGTTTCCATGACAGGATTGTGAACGCACCCCGCAACAGCACCTTCGGCAACCCCGGCGCCGCCTCCTCAGGTCAGCCGCAGGGAACCGAAGGAGAAGCTCACACTCGAGATCACCATGAGCAGCATGGCAATGTTCCTCTGCCACCTCCTCCCGAGAACTTGACTATGGCTTAGTTCCTTCATGCTCTTCGCGAGGAGCGTCAAGCCAACAATGCCGCAATTCAGCAGCTGGCTCAAGTCCTAGTGAACAACCCACCGCAAAATGGGAACGGCAATGGCCGCTCTACTCTCTCAGAGTTTATGCGGACTACGCCTCCAATATTCACAAAGACGACTGGACCATTGGATGCCGATGACTGGATTCGCACTATTGAAGACCTCCTTGCACTGATGAACGTGAGAAGGTCCTTTATGCCTCTCACTGTCTCGGAGGCACCGCCAGGGCTTGGTGGGATGGTTTCCAGATCATGCGAGCTGGGCAAGTCATCACTTGGGAAATGTTCAAGGAAGGATTCCGCATGGCTCATATTCCGCCAGGAATGATGACCATCAAGAAGCGGGAATTCCGAGCCTTGAGGCAGGGCAGTGGAACTGTTAAGGAATATCTACAAAAGTTTAACCTCTTGTCGAGGTATGCCTCTGAGGATGTTAACACTGAGACTGCTAAGGTGGAACGCTTCATGGAAGGGTTGCCACAGTCCCTACAATACCAGTTGGTAGTTTGCGACCGCAAGACCTTCAGCGACCTGGTTAACAAGGCACTTATGCTGGAAGACAAGCGTCGTGCAATGGACGACACCCACAAGCGCAAGCTGACAGGCAATGGAGGACCCACTAATGCAAGACCGAGACCATGGCAGTCAGCACCTGCAAGGCCCAACTATCAGCAGCAGCAGTACAAGACCCCGGTATTCCGTCAGAATTATCAGCCTCAAGTCAACACCAAGCCAGTTTCCAACCCGCCGAGCAACAGTGGAGTCAAGACAAACCCTCCGGGTCAGGTCACCAGTTTTGGGTGTGGACAAACCGGACACTATTCCAGGCAGTGTCCCAACAAGAAACCCGATGCACCGCGTCCCAATGCACCCAACCCAGGTCAAGGAGCACCAGGAAGAAACCAGGTTCCCTGCAATCAACAGTTCAACATCAGGGGGCGGATCAATCACATCACCGCCGAAGAGGCGTAGGAAGACCCGGACTGCATTCTGGGTACGTTCCTGATCAACTCCACCCCAGCTACAGTGTTGTTTGATTGTGGTGCTTCACATTCTTTTGTTACTCAAAGGTTTGCGGAGAAGTGTGGTTTAAAACCCACTCTGCTTCGCGGGCAGATGGCAATTCAAACCGCGGGAGCAGTGTTGAGGACCAATCTAGGGTGTAGAAGGGTCGAGATAGTTATCAATGGGACGAGCTTCTTGGCAGACCTCATTGTGCTTAAGTCGCAAGGCTTAGAAGTAATTCTCGGCATGGATTGGTTGGCCAAACACCAAAGTCTCTTGGACTGTGCCAATAGGGCCATTACCATGACAAGCGACCAAGGGGTCAAGGTCAAGTATGTCTCTGAGCCGGTAACAGCTCAAGTACATCGAATCAACAGCCTATCCGAGGTAGAGCTCGACCAAGTGCCTGTAGTCTGTGAGTACCCGGACGTCTTTCCTGACGAGCTACCTGGAATGCCTCCTGACCGAGACATCGAGTTCATCATCGAGCTCATGCCTGGGTCAAGGCCTATTTATAAGAAGCCTTACAGGATGGGATCCGAGGAGCTAGTAGAGCTGAAGAAGTAGCTGGATGAGCAACTCAGGAAAAGATTCATTCGTCCGAGTGCATCACCTTGGGGATCACCTGTTCTGTTTGTATCAAAGAAGGATGGTACCATTCGACTCTGCGTCGATTACTGTTCTCTCAACGAAGTCACAATCAAGAACAAGTACCCACTCCCCAAGATAGAAGACCTGTTTGACTAGTTAAATGGAGCTAAGGTATTCTCCAAGATCGATCTTCGATCTGGATATTACCAGTTGAAGATTCGACCCGAGGACATACCCAAGACTTCATTCGTGACCCGATACGGTCTCTACGAGTGCACTGTCATGCCCTTCGGATTGACAAATGCCCCAGCCTACTTCATGTACCTCATGAACAAGGTCTTCATGGAGTATTTGGATAAGTTTGTCGTCGTATTCATTGATGACATATTAATCTTCTCAAAATCTGAAGAAGAGCATGAGCAACAATTGAGGATAGTTCTGGGAAAGCTTCGAGAGCACCAACTGTATGCCAAGTTCAGCAAGTGTCAATTCTGGCTGAACGAAGTTGGATTTTTGGGTCATATCATGATGGCAAGCGGATTGGCAGTAGAGTCATCCAAGATTAACACGGTGACCAACTGGGAATCGCCGAGGGATGTGAAGGATGTCAGGAGTTTCCTCGGACTCGCAGGATACTACCGCAAGTTCGTAGAGAGATTCTCCAGCATCGCTCGACCTATGACTCAGCTTTTGAAGAAAGGACGGAAGTTCGAGTGGACACCGGCGTGTGAAGCAAGCTTCCAAGAGTTGAAGAAAATACTGACTACCGCCCTGGTACTAGCTACCCCGGACATCAGCAAGGAGTTTGTGATTTACTGTGATGCCTCCGGAATCGGACTCGGTGGAGTCTTAATGCAAGATGGCAGAGTCGTGGCGTACTTGTCACGGCAACTGCGTCTGCATGAGGAGAACTACACCACCCATGATCTCGAGTTAGCAGCCATAGTGCATGCCTTGAAGACATGGCGACATTACCTTCTGGGGAAGCGATGTGAAATATACACGGACCACAAGAGTGTGAAATATGTCTTCACCCAAAGGGAGCTGAATATGAGGCAACGAAGATGGCTTGATTTAATCAAGGATTACGACCTCAGCATTCAGTACCACCCCGGTAAGGCAAACATGGTAGCCGATGCTTTAAGCCGGAAGGCCAGCACCTTGAACGACATGCTCAAGGAAAGGTTGCCCTCCTTATATGAAGAGATGGAAAGCTTCGGGCTGGAGTTAGTCGAACCAGGATACCTGGTCAACCTCGAAGTCAAACCAACTCTGGTTGATGATGTCAAGGAAGTCCAGAAGGGACACAAGAGTATTGTAGGCCTCAAGAGGAAGATACGGGAAGGCAAGGCCCCAGGGTTCTCGGTTGATGATCAAGGAGTGGTGTGGTACGGGAAACGCTTATGCGTGCCCAACAAGGCCGAACTCAAGGACTTGATCCTGCGAGAGTCCCATGACACGCCATACTCCATCCATCCTGGTGGTACCAAGATGTATCAAGACCTCCGAGAACGATTCTGGTGGCATGGCATGAGGAGAGAAATAGGCTCCTACGTCGCTAAGTGCGATGTATGCCAGCGGGTCAAGGCTGAGCATCACCGACCTGCTGGGCCGCTACAGCCTCTTCAAGTGCCAGAATGGAAATGAGACAAGGTCGGCATGGACTTCATCACCGGACTACCCCGGTCAAGCAGGGGTCATGACTCCATATGGGTCATCGTCGACCATTTAACTAAGGTGTCTCATTTCATTCCAGTCAACACCACATACGGGGGCGACAAGTTGGCTAGCCTCTACATTGAGCGCATCGTTAGCCTTCATGGAGTTCCTAAGGAGATCGTGTCCGACCGCGGCACGCAGTTCACCTCAAGATTCTGGAAGAAGTTTCAAGAAGCTCTCGGAACCAAGCTCTCTTTCAGCAGGGCTTTCCACCCGCAGACGGGCGGACAGACCGAGAGGGTAAACCAGATACTCGAGGACATGCTCCATGCGTGTGTCTTGGCTCATGGTGCCAAATGGGAAGACTGTCTCGTTTGCTGAGTTCTCATACAACAACAGCTACCAGTCCAATCTTCAAATGGCCCCATTCGAGGTGCTATATGGGCGAAAGTGCCGCACTCCACTCAATTGGTCCGAAACCGGAGAAGGACTAGTTTTTGGGCCAGAAGCGCTGCAGGAAGCAGAAAGAAAGGTGCAGCATGTCCAAGAAAACCTGAAGGCAGCTAAGTCACGGCAGAAGAGCTATGCGGACCCCCACCGCAAGGATATGGAGTTCGTTCCCGGAGACCAGGTGTACCTGCGCGTTACGCCTCTCAAGGGAACCAAGCGTTTCCACATCAAGGGGAAGCTAGCCCCAAGGTTTATTGGACCCTTCAAGATCGCGGCAAGGCGCAGGGAAGTGGCTTATCAGTTGGAGCTACCCCTAGAACTTTCGGGTGTGCACAACGTGTTCCACATGTCACAGCTCCAGAAGTGCTTACAAGTGCCGAACCGTTCCGATCATTGCAAGAACATTGACCACCAAGCTGTTGACCTTCAACCGGACCTTACCTATCACGAGAAGCCGATTCGCATTCTGGATAAAGCAGAGCGTTGCACCAGAAGCCGCACCATCAAGTATTTCAAAGTTCAGTGGAGCAACCATACCGAAGCATAAGCAACATGGGAACGTTAAGACTATCTCTAATCAGAATTTCCAAAGCTATTTAACGCCTAGCTTAGGAATCTCGGGGACGAGATTCTTGTAAGAGGGATAGGTCTGTCACACCCTGTTTTTCACCACGAATGTTTTAAGTTGCAAAAATCAGGGCTAGTTAAAACTTTTTCTAATGATGTTGTGAATGCTATGAATGCCTTGTATGAATGTATGCTTGTTTGCTTGATGATCCAAAACCCATGATGAATTTATTTATTTTTAAAATGAATTTCCAAAACTCTTTTCTTTGACATCAGATCACTTCTACCTTGCTTGGGTTACACTACTAGCTCATGATGCCTAGTAGCACTCCCAACCAAAGTTGGTGATCTGAACTCAAATACTATTATTATTTGCCAAAAACATTATTTAATGATTTAAAACATTGTTTTTCTATTTTAAATACATGTCTGTTTCTAAGGCCAGGAATGATATTCCCACAAGGAAAAATGCTTCTCTGCCTTAGAAAATTCTGAATAAAATCATGGAGACTTAGAAGGACATATATTTTCCGTATATAAGATTTTCAGCCCTATTTTATATTATAATTATTTGAGTAAAACCCTGAAAACCATTCCTGACTGTTTTAACCTTTTGAGATATTTCCAAAGGAAATATTCTCAATAAAATCCCATTAAATTACAGGAGCCTCCCCAAGCCATATTTGGTGCCCACATAAAATCTCACCTTGATCCAAGGTGGGGAAGGTCACCAAATGAGCCTAAAACCATCTTTGTCTAGAATAGAGTTGGAACAACTCTACATAGCAAAGTTTGCCCAATGGGGCTTAAACTTTGCAGGGGTGTTTGGCACCTCAAATGAGGACTCCACGCCAAAAATTAGATTTGCTAGACTCTGTTTAGTCACACTCCCTTTGGAGAGGACAGATCTGGGCATTTTGATGCATTGTCAAGTCTACAAAGCTAAACTTGTTCAATGCAGCTCAAAATTGGTGGAAACCCCTACTTTAACCCTAAGACCAAACCTGTTAAGTTGCAGTTCCAGTGGTGGAGTGGAAGCACCCCACACCACAGTCGAACACCTTCTGACAGTAAGGTAAAAACCCACCTAGCCACTGTTTTACCCAATGTCAGAGCCTCAAACTTGGTGTATTAGTGCCTCACACCAACCTAAACACCCAGTCAACTGGCCCCTCCCCAGTTCAAAGCACAAGTGACAAGAATCCCAATTTGTGCCACAGATCAGGGCTGACAACACTAGTGAAACATGTCCCCCTTGACCAACCAGTGCTCTCACTAGCATGCAATGGCTAGAAACACTCCCAGCAACACCCAAGACATGAGGGACACGCCTAAGTTCCCCAGAGCACGCCAGCATGCCATGGCATGCCAAAGCTGCGCTCTGGGTGTGCTACAGCGAGCAGCCGAGAAGGGAACGACGCTTCCGACCGGTTCCAACCTCCCCCGAACTGTCCAAGACCTCCCCCGACAACCCCTCTGTGTAAAACAACCGCTAGGGACCCTCCTCCCCCGCGCTAGAGCTCGGGTGACGCGTGCCCGCGTGCACCCGACTCGGCCGAGCATGCACAGACGTTGCAGCTCGACCCCACGCCTTCTCCCTCTGTGGCCGATGCTTCAGAGAGTCCCAAACCTTGTCCGGAGACCGTGGTTTCGCAGCCAGCTCCCCACTTTGCACGCACGCACGCCACGGTGAGTCACCGACGCACCGAGTCGGCTCACCGTCACGAGCCTATAAATAGGCCTCCCCGGCACCTCAGCACCACTCCAGCAGCCTGTGCACGACCACTAGCTCCCCCTAGCCACCCAATCGAGCTCGCAGACGCCCGGTGCTCGAGATCGAGCAAGGCCCCTCCGCCTTGGAGCTCCGGTCGATCTCCTGCTACACGCCGGCTGGTGCGTCACTGGACCCACCAGAGCACTCCCCTCGACACCAGGAACCTTG
The DNA here is from genome assembly GCF_904849725.1 of Hordeum vulgare subsp. vulgare. NCBI lineage: Eukaryota > Viridiplantae > Streptophyta > Magnoliopsida > Poales > Poaceae > Hordeum > Hordeum vulgare. The sequence continues at coordinate 51,083,691 of NC_058523.1, forward strand.
CCCCCAACTACCCCGAGCGATTCCTTGCTCCTAGCTACGAGTTCAACCACATCCCGAAAACCCTCCGCCACGTCCACCTCGTCATCGGCGACTTCGAGCCTCTCCGGCGCTGTTCCGACCACCTGCAAGTAGGCGGAGGCACGCTGAACCCATTCCTACCCTTAGCTAGGCCCATGGACGACGGTAGCCTCGCCGGAGTTCATCTCCTCCTCCCTGGCCGGAGGTAGGGGAAGAACCCGACAGGTGGACTCCACATGTCGGCGTCCTGGAGCTGCCCCGCGCGCAGCCACAGCCGCTGACCCCCGGGGCCCCCAAGTTAGGTTCAGACATGGAGCGCACGCGCATGCCAGCCTGCTGGCTGGCTGGGCCGGCCTGCTTCCCAGGCCAGGCTTTGGCCTTTTTCTTTTATTTTAAAAATAGAGACTAAAATGATTTTTGTAAAAATAACTACCGAGTGGAAACATATAATTCTTCCACTAATATTTTTCTAAAAATGAGTAGTATTTGATTCTGCCATTGTTGATATTTTTCAAAAACAGAATCTGTTTTATAATAATATAAAGGCATTAAAAGCAATAGTTTGCCCCTGTTTAGTAATTATTAAAAATGCTTAGCTAGTAAAAACTAAGAGAAGACATTTTTCAAAGTAACAACCTGAATTTAACCAAGTTTTGCAACATTTTTAAAAGTGATTTGTGATTTCTTTGTGAGCTATTTCTTATTTATTCTATTGTCGATGATAGAATTACCGAGTGACGAAGGATTCGGAGCGGAAGACCTCGAAGACCCCGGATACCTAGCTGACCAAGGCAAGCAGCCCTTTGACCATGACTTAAGCATATGAATTGATGCATGCTAGAATAGCAAGTACTTTTCCGTTGCATGTGATCATAGTGTCGGTTCATCATTGGTGTGATGGTACCGAAGGCTTCTTCGAAACACTTGCATGATGGTGATGTTATACATATGGCTCCTCGGAGCACAAGCATGATGAGCTTGACCGTACCATCTATGAGGATCATGCTACTGTCATGTTGACTAGTAGAGTTAGAACACTATTGCATGAGCATGATGATGAGTTAAATCAAAGGTTTATAAAAAAACCCGTCGGGTGCCACTAATGCCCGAGGGTGATGATGAGTTGGTGGCCACTTTTGGTGAAGTGATGCACTGGTGTTTTGTGTGAGTATGGTTTCGGAAATGGGATTAGATTTGTGATGTGTCGACCGTCCCAACATTACCACTACGACTATGTTACCCCTTTATGGGACAGGGCTTTGTTGATTACTCTGGTCGGTACTAGCAAAGAGCCACATTACTAGTGGAGGGAGTGATTGTCGTCACTCTCGTGATGGGGTCGTGCCAGGTAGGACGACTATGCCATTATTATGAGTTCCAGGAACACCATTGGTCCTCGCACGGTTGATACTGTCTAGAGTCGGTGCTCGTAATACGTACAACATGTGGGCTGGGTACCAATCGAGTGGACCTCTTTGTCTAGTATCGTCAGGGGAAAGATAATGATCGGGTACTTACCTCGGGTATATGTGATATACCGTGAGTCGTGGATGACACAGAAGCTTCCCGAATCTCGTGGGTCCAGCGTACTACCTCTGCAGAGTGTCAAACTATTCGAATAGCCGTGTCCACGGTCAAGGACAGTTGGGTAATCCTGCTTAAACTACGTCCAGCGTTTCCGCATAAACCAAGTGCGAGTGAGTGTGTGTGTGTGGTGTTAAAAAGGTGTTGTTATATAATAATAATATGACCAAGTTCGGTGACTTGGCATATAGGGTGAACCCGGATGGTTCAGCCCTCAGGTGATACATTGAGGTTATGTCCAAGTTCGATGACTTGGCATATAGGGTGAACCCGGATGGTTCAGCCCTTAGCAGATATGTTGATATCAGTAACCTGTTCTTCAAAAGTAATTCTTTAACTTGATGCATATTCATGGTCGTACCACCCAGATGAGTTATACTAGAAATGCATGATATTGTTATCCTTCACTTTCATTATTCATATCATGGGCTGTTTGCGAGTACATTCAAAGTACTCATTGGCTTGCCACTGGTTATATTATTGACCAGACAAGGAAGGACTGGAGTTTTGCGATGAGTACGTCTTCGGAGACGGACCTGCGATCTAGGACTCTTCCAAGTCAGAATGCCTGTCGGTGTAGGCTTGATGGCATGGGCACCCGCTTAGCCCTTATGAGTTTCCGCTACCCGTGTTACCCGTTTTATTTGGCCTTAGGCCCTGTTTGTGAACCTGACCCTTCGGTCATTTGATGTAATATTCGGTATTTGGATGTAAGACTCTATTATTCAGTATCTGTGTTTAGTGAGCATTGATCCTTGGGATCACTGGGCACGGCGATCTCGACTTACCAGTCGGGGTCCCCACAAAGTATGGTTGGTGATGACGACGACATATTTCCCCACTCCGGAGCCCAAATCAGACTCCAGATCTTCCCTCCCGAGGAAGAACAGGAGGTGGCGGTGGCTCTGTATCGTAAAATGTGATGAACTCTTTTCTTTGATTTTTTCTCCATGGATGGGAATATATAGGAGTGGAAACAAGGTCGACACAGCCTCAATGGACCCACAAGCCAGGGGCGCGACCTAGGGGGATCACGCCCTTCAGGCTTGTGGCCTCGGGGTGGCCCCTCTTTGGTAGATTCTTTGTCCAGTATTTTTTTATGAAATCCAAAAAAGATCTACGTAAATTTTCTGGTCAATCGGAGAACTTTTATTTCTGCAAAAAAATAACACCAAGGCAATTCTGCTGAAAACAGCGTCACTTCGGGTTAGTTCCATTCAAATCATGCAAATTAGAGTCCAAAACAAGGAAATAAGAGTTTTGAAAAGTAGATACGTTGGAGACGTATCAGGGATCGGGAGTCTGGAACTACGCCGAGAAAAGCCTTTGCTCGGCGTCCCCGTTGTGGACAGCGTAGTGCTTGGCCACGTCCGCTGCACTCCGCGGGAGGTCCGTAATGGCGCTCGGGAAATGCCATAGCCGTGTAAGAAAGGCAAGCCTGTTTCCACCAGAGGCACCTTGTAGTAAGTGTGGCTTACCATCTACAATCTTCTTGGCTTGGTGCACTTCTTTGAAAAATCACCTCTCTACCCGCTCCGATTTGAGCTCGGAGGACAGCCTCGGGAGCTCGGCCGCTTGTTCTTTGGATTTTTCGTGCAAGGCTTTGCTCTTGGCGCTCGTGTCCTAAAGCTCCCGTTGGACCTCAACCACTCTAGCCTTGTGCCCGTCGCTCTCAACCTTTTGTGATCTTAGCTCGACGGCGGTCTGCTCCGCCACCATCTTATGAGCGGAGGCCTCCTGCTTGGCCTTCACCAATTCGGCCCTATGTTTTTCCATCTCCACATCCATAGCTGCTAACATAATCAAAATCACGATGCGATGTACAAAAGCGAGACAATACTAAACTACTAAAGTACAACAAAAGTCTTAGCGGCATGCATTAAGCTTACCCTGCTTCTCGTTGAGCTGACTATTAAGTCGACTAAGTTCCTCATCGGAAACCTAGAGTTTCCGGTTCAGCTCGGCAAGTTCAAGGGCACTTGTAGCCACAGCCAAGGATGAGGCCTGCGAGACAAGATAGGGATAGATAAGCATTCGAGCTAACGGGATTGGGAGATTTGGCCGAACTACCCCACTAAGTTGTTATAGTTCATGGGTCCCCGAACTGTTTTCATTCAAGACCATGAGTTCTTTTGAGCCATGAGTAAGTTTCCCAAGTCACCCATGGCTCATGGGCTATCATGCCTATAAGGCATATAAAAACCTTATAAATAAATCTAAACACTAATTGGTTTACCTTGAAGACTGCCAGCAAACCGCCGAAGGCGCCCTTTAGTCCGTTATCAACAGACTAGATGCTTTGTAGAATTACACCCATAAGGGTGCGATGTTTGACAGCGATGGACGAGCCATATAGAGCCTTCTCCATCATTGTAGGCCACTCGGTTGCAACCCGTTCTGTCATAGGCGACGCTGGAGGCAACAATGGAGATGCTGGAGTATTAGAGCTCCCCGGATCTGTCTCTGGTGGATTCTCGGACGCATCACGGCCCTCCTCTCGCCTCGTGTGGAGGGGTCGACCTCCTGGGTTCCGGTGACCGAGGCAAGAACCTCGGCCGGGACCTGTTGGTCTTCGGTGGCCGACGTATGAACCTCGGCCATCACCACCTCGTCCCCGTGTTCGGAGGGGCCTGGTGAGATATCACCTCCGCAGCGTCGTCCGATGCTCGAGGGAGAGTAGTACACGATGCATTCTCGCTCTCCGCTAGCTCAGCCGATGGTGACCCCCCCCCTTTGAGACCTGCTCTGTTTGGAGGTCTCGGGCAGGGTTGCGTCAGAGAAAGGAGCATGTATGATTATCAACAAAAGCTCAGTATAATTCGTTAAATATAATTCGGATTCCGTACCTTTGGGTCGGGGGCTTGACCCCGGTGGTCCTTTTGGGAACCCTCCCAAAGGCCTCGGAGTCCTCATCCGAATCCGGGCTCTCGTCGGGCAGGACGACCTTGCTTCTGCAGGGTCTCTTCGGGGCCTCGGAGGCAAGCCCTCCTTGACCTCATCCGACGTGCTACCTCTTGAGCTTGCGTTGGTTTCACGCTGAAGAGGAAAGGGTGATGCAATGAAGTAGATAAGTATTTCCCTCGGTTTGTTGAGAACCAAGGTATCAATCTAGTAGGAGGAACAAGCAAGGCCCCAATAGTAGTACCTAAACAAACAATCAAACACTTGCACCCAACGCTCTAAAGGGGTTGTCAATCCCTTCAGAGTTATTTGCAAGGATGAGATCTGATAGAGATAGATATAAAAGATTGAGGAAACAAAGTAAATAAATTGCAGCAATATATTTTTGGTATTTTTGGTTTATAGACCTGAAAGTATAATTTGGAAAATAGACCCGGAGGCCATAGGTTTTACTAGAGGCTTCTCTCATAAAGGAAAATAATACGGTAAGTGAACAAATTACTCTCAAGCAATTGATAGAAAAGCGAATAATTATGAAGATATCCAAGGCAATGATTATGCATATAGGCATCACATCCGTGTCAAGTAGACCGAAACGATTCTGCATTCACTACTATTCCTCCACACATCGACCGACTCCTGCGTGCATCTAGAGTATTATGTTCATGAAGAACAGAGTAACACATTAAGTAAGATGATATGATGTAGAGAGTTAAACTCAAGAAAATATGATGAAAACCCCATCTTTTTATTCAAGATGGCAACAATACAATACATGCCTCGCTACCCCTACTATGTCACACGGTGAGGACACCGCAAGATTGAACCCAACACTAAGCATTTCTCCCATTGCAAGAATTACCAATATAGTTGGCCGAACCAAACCAATAATTCAAAGAGACTTGCAAAGATATGAAATCATGCATATAAGAATTCAGAAGAGACTCAAATAATATTCATAGATAATCTTAACATAAACTCACAATTCATTGGATCTCGACAAACACACTGCAAAAGAGTATTACATCGGATAGATCTCCATGAAGATCATGAAGAACATGGTATTGAAGATCAAAGAGAGAGAATAAGCCATATAGCTACTAGCTATGGACCCGTAGGCCTATGGTGAACTACTCAGACATCATCGGAGGGGCAATGGAGTTGATGTAGATGCCCTCCATGATCAATTCCCTCTCTGGCAGATTACCGGAAAAGGCTCCGAGATTGGATCTCACGGGATCAAAGGCTCCCGACAGCATAAAAGTATTTTCATGGTTCTTTTTGGTGATACAGGATATTTGGGAATTTATAGTCCAAAGAATAGGGTTAGGAGACCTGCACAGGGCTGATACGTCTCCAACGTATCTATAATTCTTGATTGTTCCAAGCTGTTATATTATCATTCTTGGATGGTTTACAATCATTTTATAGTCATTTTATATCATTTTTTGGTACTAACCTATTGACATAGTGCCCAGTGCCAGTTGCTGTTTTCTGCATGTTTTTTACATCGCACGAAATCAATACCAAATGGAACCCAAATGCAACGAAACTTTTTGTGGATTATTTTTGGGCCAGAAGACATCCCGTGGGCCAGGAACGCACCTGAGGGGAGCTCTGATGGGAGCACAACCCACCAGGGCGCGCCCCGGTGGTTGTGCCCTCCTCGTTGGCCTCCCGCACCGCCTCTTTTCTCTATAAATACCCCAATATTATGGAAACCCTAAGAAGGGGGGCGAAAATCAATTCCAACAGCCGCAGAGTCTGGAAACACCAGATCTAATCGAGGCACCATCACGGAGGGGTTCATCATGTCCATTGGTGCCTCTCCGATGATGCGTGAGTAGTTCTTTGTATACCTACGGGTCCGTAGTTAGTAGCTAGATGGATTCTTCTCTCTCTCTCTCTTGATTATCAATACATAGGTCTCTTGGAGATCCATATGATGTAACTCTTTTTGCGCTGTGTTTGTTGGGATCCGATGAACTTTGAGTTTATGATCAGATCTATGTTTTTATCCATGAAAATTATTTGAGTATTGTTTGATCTCTTATATGCGTGATTGATTATAGTCTCGTATTTCTTCTCCGAAATTTGGGTTTTGTTTGGCCAACTAGATCTATTTATCTTGCAATGGGAATATGTGCTTTATGATGGGTTCGATCTTATGGTGCTTTATCCCACTGTCAGAAAGGGAAACGACATGTACGTATCGTTGCTATTAAGGATAACAAGATGGGGTCTATTTCTACATAAATAGATCTTGTCTACATCATGTTATCATTCTTATTGCATTAGTCCATTTTTTCATGAACTTAATACACTAGATGCATGATGGATAGCAGTCAATGTGTGGAGTAATAGTAGTAGATGTCGGTAGGAGTCGGTCTACTAATCTTGGACGTGATGCCAATATAATGATCATTGCCTCGATATCGTCATGATTATTTGAAGTTCTATCAATTGCCCAACAGTAATTGTTCTCCGACCGTTTGCTATTTTTCTCGAGAGAAGCCACTAGTGAAACCTATGGCCCCCGGGTCTCTCTTCATCATATTTTCCTTTGCGATCTATTTACCTTTGCTTTCATTTTCAGATCTATTAAACCAAAAATACAAAAATACCTTGCTGCAATTTATTTGTTTCGCGATCTATTTATCCTATCTACCACTTTGCACGTTATTTGCCTATCTTGAGGCGCCGTACCCAAAAGAAATTTCTGTCGCCATTGCCAGGGAAGATCAAGTCAAGATAGTCTCCCGCCAACATGCCAATTTCTGGCGCCATTGTCGGGGAGGGATTGACAACCCCTTTAACACGTCAGGTAGCGAGTATTTGCTATTTGTGTGCAGGTGCTATTTACGTGGTGTGGGGAGGTTCTCCTACTGGTTCGATAACCTTGATCTCATCACTGAGGGAAATACCTACCGTCGCTATACTGCATCATCTCTTCCTCTTTGGGGAAATACCGACGTAGTTCTAGCAGACATCAAAAAGAAATTCTAGCGCCGTTGCCGGGGAGGATCTTCAACATCAACCAGGTCCATAATCACAAATCTCATCTCCTCGCAATTTACATTATTTGCCATTTGCCTCTCGTTTTCAGCTACCCCACTTCACAAAAAATTGCATTTTATTCGCCCTCTTTTTCGTTCGTCGTTTTCTCGTCAGAGCTCTTTTTGAGTGCAATCTTGTTGTGAAGTCATCATGACTCAAGAGAACACCAAGTTGTGTGATTTCTCAAATACCAACAACAATGATTTTATCAGCACTCCGATTGCTCCTCCCGCCACTAGTGCGGAGTCTTGTGATATTAATACTGCATTGCTGAATCTTGTTATGAAAGATCAATTTGCCGGTACTCCTAATGAGGATGTCGCGTCCCATCTTAACACATTCCTGGAATTATCCAATTTGCAAAAGAAAAACGACGTGGACAATGATGTTGTGAAGTTGAAATTATTTCCGTTTTGTTTGTGAGATCGTGCAAAAATTTAGTTTTCTTATTTGCCTCGCAAAAGTATCGATTCTTGGAACAAGTGCAACGATGCCTTTATTACTAAGTATTTTCTGCCCGCAAAAATTATTTCCCTTAGAACCCAGATCATGAATTTCAATCAACTTGAACATGAGCATGTTGCACAATCTTGGGAAAGGATGAAATTGATGCTAAGGAATTGCCCAACTCATGGGTTAAATCTTTGGATGATCATACAATTTTTTTATGCGGGGTTGAATTTTGTTTCTCGTAATCTTTTGGATTCCTCCACAGGGGTACTTTTATGTAAATTACTTTGGGTGAAGCTACTAAGTTGTTAGACAATATTATGGCCAATTACTCACAGTGGCATACTGAAAGAGCTCCTACTAGTAAAAAGGTCAATTCGGTAGAAGAAATAAATTCTTTGAGTGAAAAGTTGATGCTCTTATGAAGTTGGTTGCTAATAAAAGTGCCCCTATTGATTTTAATGATGTGCCTTTGTCTACTTTGATTGAGAAAAATAGTGATGCCATAGATGTGAATTTTATTCCGCGAAACAATTTCAATAACAATGCTTATAGAGGTAATTTTAATCCTAGGCCTTTTCCTAGTAATTCCTCTAATAATTATGGTAATTCCTATGGTAATCCTACTTATAATAATAATAGAAACAACTCTGATCTTGAGAACAATATTAAAGAATTTATCAATACTCAAAAAACTTTCAATACTTTGATAGAAGAAATGTTGAATAAAGTTGATGATTTGCCTAGAAGTATTGATAGAATTTCTCATGATGTAGAAACTCTCAAGATGAAATTTTTTGTGCCTAGATTGAAGAATCAATTAAAGATGTTCATGTTTCTATGGATGAAAGTAAGAAAAGAACCGCTATGCTTAGATCTAAAAGAGAATTGTTAGAAAGAGCGTTTTCTAGTGATTACTTTCATAAAAGTGATGAAGATCTTAAAATGATTGGTGTTTCTTCTATTGATTCTTTGTTTAGTAAAATTGAAATTGATGAAAAAGGGACTGGAGAAGAGTCGACTTTAGTTATAAGGCGTCCATATGATTCAGAGGGTGAAAATCTTGTTGAGAAAATTGATAAAAGTGGGTTTGAAGAGGTCAAGACTTTAACTAGTGATGTGCCCACTATTTTGGATTACAAAGACTTTAATTATGATATTTTCTCTTTGGTTGATTGTATTTCTTTGTTGCAATCCATGATAAATTCACCCCATGCTTATGAACAAAATAAAGCTTTTACTAAACATATTGTTGATGCTATGATGAAAGATTTTGAAGAAAAATTGGAATTAGAAGTTTCAATTCCTAGAAAATTGCATGATAAGTGAGAACCTACTAACAAAGTCAAGATTAAAAATTATGGGTGTTTTCCTTTATGCGACTTGGGTGCTAGTGTTTCTACCATTCCCAAATCATTATCTGATGTGCTTGGTCTTACCAATATTGAAGAAAGTGATACGTCCATTTTGCATCATGTTTTCATGTTGATATTTATTGCTTCTTGGGCTGTTTTTTCACTTCATGGTACAATACTTATGCATTTTCTCTCTTATTTTGCAAGGTTTACATGAAGAGGGAGAATGCTGGCAGCTGGAATTCTGGCCTGAAAGAGGAGCAAAGTTGAGATACCTATTATGCGCAACTCCAAATGCCATAAAAATCAACGAGGATTTTTTTTCTGGATTTATAAAAAATGCTGGGCCGAAGAAGCGCCAGAGGGGCGCGAGCAGGTGGCCACAAGCCTGCACGGCGCGGCCACCCCCCCAGGCCGCGCCAAGGGGGCTTGTGGGCAGCCTCCTGGCCCAGTGGCCCCCCTCTTCTGCTATATGAAGGGTTTCTTCTGGAAAAAAAACAAGGAGGAGCTTTTTCGTGGATTCGCCGCCGCCACAAGGCGAAACTTGAGCAGAACCAATCTAGAGCTCCGGCAGGACGATCCTGTCGGGGAAACTTCCCTCCCGGAGGGGGAAATCATCGCCATCGTCATCACAAACACTCCTCTCATCGGAGGGGACTCATCACCGTCAACATCTTCATCAGCACTATCACATCTCCAAACCCTAGTTCATCTGTTGTAACCAATCTTCGTCTCGCGACTCCGATTGGTACTTGTAAGGTTGCTAGTAGTGTTAATTACTCTTTGTAGTTGATGCTAGTTGGATTACTTGGTGGAAGAGTTTATCTTCAGATCCTTGATGCTACTCATTACACCTCTGATCACGATTATGATTATGCTTTGTGAGTAGTTACTTTTGTTCTTGAGGACATGGGATAAGTCATGCTAATAGTAGTCACGTGAATTTGGTATTCATTCGATATTTTGATGTGTTGTATGTTGTTTTTCCTCTAGTGGTGTTATGAGAACATCGACTACATAACACTTCACCATTATTTGGGCCTAGAGGAAGGCATTGGGAAGTAGTAAGTAGATGATGGGTTGCTAGAGTGACAGAAGCTTAAACCCTAGTTTATGCGTTGCTTCGTAAGGGGCTGATTTGGATCCACTAGTTTAATGCTATGGTTAGACTTTGTCTTAATTCTTCTTTCGTAGTTGCGGATGCTTGCGAGAGGGGTTAATCATGAGTGGGATGCTTGTCCAAGGAAGGGCAGTACCCAAGCGCTGGTCCACCCACATATCAAACTATCAAAGTAAGGAACGTGAATCATATGAACATGATGAAACTAGCATGACAGAAATTCCCGTGTGTCCTCGGGAGCGTTTTTCCTCCTATAAGACTTTGTCCAGGCTTGTCCCTTGCTACAAAAGGGATTGGGCCACTTTTCTTCACCGTTGCTACTTTTGTTACTTGTTGCTCGCTACGAATCATCTCACCACACAACTACTTGTTACCGACAATTTCAGTGCTTGCAGATATTTCCTTGCTGAAAACCACTTGTCAGATCCTTCTGCTCCTCGTTGGGTTCAACACTCTTACTTATCGAAAGGATTACGATTGATCCCCTATACTTGTGGGTCATCAGAAAGCTCTTTAAATTTGCACTTGGCGGATTCTACTATTAAGAAGCCTATGGGAAGAATTAATGATATTCTTATTCTTGCAAATAGTAATTATGTGCCCATAGATTTTATTGTTCTTGATATTGATTGCAATCCGCCTTGTCCAATTATACTTGGTAGACCATTTTTATGTACTATTGGTGCCATGATTGATATGGAAGAAGGCAATATTAAATTTCAATTTCCAATAAGGAAGGGAATGGAACACTTCCCTAGAACAAGAGTTAGGCCACCATATGAATTAGTCATCAGGGTACCATATGGATCTAGAAACAAAGATGACAACACTTAGATCCTACGCGTTATGCCTAGATAGGGGCGTAAAACGATATCGCTTGTTCGGACGCAACCCAACTTGTTGTTGGGGAACGTGGCATGGGAAACAAAAAATTTCCTACGCGCACGAAGACCTATCATGGTGATGTCCATCTACGAGAGGGGATATTCGATCTACGTACCCTTGTAGACCGTACAGCAGAAGCGTTAGTGAACGCGGTTGATGTAGTGGAATGTCCTCACGTCCCTCGATCCGCCCCGCGAACCGTCCAACGATCAGTCCCACGATCTAGTGCCGAACGGACGACACCTCCGCGTTCAGCACACGTACAGCTCGACGATGATCTTCGCCTTCTTGATCCAGCAAGAGAGACGGAGAGGTATATGAGTTCTCCGGCAGCGTGACGGCGCTCCGGAGGTTGGTGATGATCTTATCTCATCAGGGCTCCGCCCGAGCTCCGCAGAAACGCGATCTAGAGGTAAAACCGTGGAGATATGTGGTCGGGCTGCCATGGTAAAGTTGTCTCAAATCAGCCCTAAAACCTCCGTATATATAGGGGGAAGAGGGGGAGCCTTGCCTTGGGGTCCAAGGACCCCCAAGGGGTTCGGCCGAGCCAAGGGGGGAAACCCTCCCCTTCCAAACCGAGTCCAACTAGGTTTGGAAGGAGGAGTCCTTCCCCCTTTTCCCACCTCCTCTTTTTTTCTCTTTGATTTTCTTCCTATGGCGCATAGGGCCTTCTTGGGCTGTCCCACCAGCCCACTAACGGCTGGTGCGCCACCCCCAAGGCCTATGGGCTTCCCCGGGGTGAGTTGCCCCCACCCCCCCCCCCCCGGTGAACACCCGGAACCCATTCGTCATTCCACGTACATTCCCGGTAACTCCGAAAACCTTCCGGTAATCAAATGAGGTCATCCTATATATCAATCTTCGTTTTCGGACCATTCCGGAAACCGTCGTGACGTCCGTGATCTCATCCGAGACTCCTAACAACATTTGGTAACCAACCATATAACTCAAATACGCATAAAACAACGTCGAACCTTAAGTGTGCAGACCCTGCGGGTTCGAGAACTATGTAGACATGACCCGAGAGACTCCTCGGTCAATATCCAATAGCGGGACCTGGATGCCCATATTGGATCCTACATATTCTACGAAGATCTTATCGTTTGACCTAAGTGCCAAGGATTCATATAATCCCGTATGTCATTCCCTTTGTCCTTCGGTATGTTACTTGCCCGAGATTCGATCATCAGTATCCGTATAGCTATTTCAATCTCATTTACCGGCAAGTCTCTTTACTCGTTCCGTAATACAAGATCTCGTAACTTACACTAAGTCACATTGCTTGCAAGGCTTGCGTGTGATGTTGTATTACCGAGTGGGCCCCGAGATACCTCTCCGTCACACGGAGTGACAAATCCCAGTCTCGATCCATACTAACTCAACGAACACCTTTGGAGATACTTGTAGAGCATCTTTATAGTCACCCAGTTACGTTGCGACGTTTGATACACACAAAGTATTCCTCCGGTGTCAGTGAGTTATATGATCTCATGGTCATATAAAAAAATACTTGACACGCAGAAAACAGTAGCAACAAAATGACACGATCAACATGCTACGCCTATTAGTTTGGGTCTAGTCCATCACGTGATTCTCCTAATGACGTGATCCAGTTATCAAGCAACAACACCTTGTTCATAATCAGAAGACACTGACTATCTTTGGTCAACTGGCTAGCCAACTAGAGGCTTGCTAGGGACAGTGTTTTGTCTATGTATCCACACATGTATATAAGTCTTCATTCAATACAATTATAGCATGGATAATAAACAATTATCTTGATAAAGGAATTATAATAATAACTATATTTATTATTGCCTCTAGGGCATAATTCCAACAGTCTCCCACTTGCACTAGAGTCAATAATCTAGCCCTCACATCATCATGTGAATTACATTGTAATAAATCTAACACCCATACAGTTCTAGTGTTGATCATGCTTTGCCCGTGGAAGAGGTTTAGTCAGCGGCTCTGCTACATTCAGATTCGTGTGCACTTTGCATATATTTACGTCCTCCCCTTCGACGTAGTCGCGGATGAGGTTGAAGCGTCGTTTGATGTGTCTGGACTTCTTGTGAAACCGTGGTTCCTTTGCTAGGGCAATGGCACCCGTGTTGTCACAGAACAAGGTTATTGGATTCAGTGCGCTTGGCACCACTCCAAGATCCGTCATGAACTGCTTCATCCAGACACCCTCCTTAGCCGCCTCCGAGGCAGCCATGTACTCCGCTTCACATGTAGAATCTACTACGACGCTCTGCTTGGAACTGCACCAGCTTACCGCACCCCCATTAAGAATAAATACGTATTCGGTTTGCGACTTAGAGTCGTCCGGATCTGTGTCAAAGCTTGCATCAACGTAACCTTTTACGGCGAGCTCTTCGTCACCTCCATAAACGAGAAACATCTCCTTAGTCCTTTTCAGGTACTTCAGGATATTCCTGACCGCCGTCCAGTGATCCACTCCTGGATTACTCTGGAACCTACCTGCCATACTTATGGCCAGGCTAACGTCCGGTCTAGTGCACAGCATTGCATACATGATAGAACCTATGGCTGAAGCATAGGGGACGGTGCTCATATGCTCTCTATCCTCATCAGTTGCTGGGCACTGAGTCTTACTCAATCTCGTACCTTGTAAAACTGGCAAGAACCCTTTCTTGGACTGTTCCATTTTGAACCTCTTCAAAACTTTATCAAGGTATGTGCTTTGTGAAAGTCCTATCAGGCGTTTTGATCTATCCCTGTAGATCTTAATACCTAGAATGTAAGCAGCTTCTCCTAGGTCCTCCATAGAGAAACTTTTATTCAAGTAATCCTTTATGCTCTCCAAAAACTCTACGTTGTTTCCAATCAGCAATATGTCATCCACATATAATATTAGAAACGCCACAGAGCTCCCACTCACTTTCTTGTAAATACAAGATTCTCCAACCACTTGTATAAACCCAAATGCTTTGATCACCTCATCAAAGCGTTTGTTCCAACTCCAAGATGCTTGCACCAGTCCATAAATGGATCGCTAGAGCTTGCACACCTTGTTAGCATTCTTAGGATCGACAAAACCTTCGGGTTGCATCATATACAACTCTTCCTTAACGAAACCGTTAAGGAACGCCGTTTTGACATCCATCTGCCAGATTTCATAATCGAAAAATGCAGCTATTGCTAACATGATTTTGACGGACTTAAGCATCGCTACAGGTGAGAATGTCTCATCGTAGTCAACTCCTTGAACTTGTGAAAAACCCTTTGCCACAAGTCGAGCTTTATAAACGGTCACATTGCCGTCAGCGTCCATCTTCCTCTTAAAGATCCATTTGTTCTGAATTGCCTTGCGGCCCTCAGGTAGTACTTCCAAAGTCCACACTGTGTTATCATACATGGATCCTATCTCGGACTTCATGTGTTCTAGCCATTTGTTGGAATCTGGGCCCACCATTGCTTCTTCTTAATTTGCAGGTTCATTGTTGTCTAACAACATGATTGACAAGACGGGATTACCGTACCACTCTGGAGAAGCACGTGGTCTCGTCGACCTGCGTGGTTCGACAGAAACTTGAACCGGAGTTTCATGATCATTATCATTAACTTCCTCCTCAACCGGCGTCGCAACGAAAGAGGTTTCCCCTTGTCCTGCACCACCATCTAGAGGGATGAGAGGTTCGACAACCTCATCAAGTTCTATCTTCCTCCCACTCAATTCTCTCGAGAGAAACTCCTTCTCGAGAAAAGCTCTATTTTTAGCAACAAACACTTTGCCCTCGGATTTGAGATAGAAGGTGTACCCAACTGTCTCTTTTGGGTAACCTATGAAGATGCACTTTTCCGCTTTAGGTTCCAGCTTTTCAGGCTGAAGCTTTTAGACATAAGCATCACATCCCCAAATTTTAAGAAACGACAACTTTGGCCTTTTGCCACACCACAGTTCGTATGGTGTCGTCTCAACGGATTTTGATGGTGCCCTATTTAAAGTGAATGCAGCTGTTTCTAATGCATAACCCCAAAATGATAACGGCAAATCGGTAAGAGACATCATAGATCGCACCATCTCTAATAAAGTACGATTATGACGTTCGGACACACCATTACATTGTGGTGTTCCAGGCGGTGTCAATTGTGAAACAATTCCACATTGTCTTAAGTGAGCACCAAACTCGAAACTCAGATATTCACCCCCACGATCAGACCGTAGGAACTTGATCTTCTTGTTACGATGATTTTCAACTTCACTCTAAAATTGCTTGAACTTTTCAAATGTTTCAGACTTGTGCTTCATTAAGTAGACATAACCATATCTACTCAAATCGTCAGTGAAGGTGAGAAAATAACGATATTCGCCGCGTGCCTCCATGCTCATTGGACCGCACACATCGGTATGTATGATTTCCAACAAGTCACTTGCACGCTCCATTGTTTCGGAGAACGGAGTTTTAGTCATCTTGCCCATGAGGCATGGTCCGCACGTGTCAAGTGAATCAAAGTCAAGTGACTCCAAAAGTCCATCGGCATGGAGTTTCTTCATGCGCTTTATACCAATATGACCTAAGCGGCAGTGCCACAAAAATATGGCGCTATCATTGTTAACTTTAACTCTTTTGGTCTCAATGTTATGTATGTGTGTATCACTATCAAGATTCAATATGAACAATCCTCTCACATTGGGTGCATGACCATAAAAGATGTTACTCATAGAAATAGAACAACCATTATTCTCTGACTTAAAAGAGTAACCGTCTCGCAATAAACAAGATCCAGATATAATGTTCATGCTCAACGCAGGCACTAAATAACAATGATTCAAGTTCATAACTAATCCAGATGGTAACTGAAGTGAAACTATGCCGACGGCGATTGCATCAACCTTGGAACCATTTCCTACGCGCATCGTCACTTCATCTTTCGCCAGCCTTCGTCTATTTCGCAGTTCCTGTTTCGAGTTGCAAATATGAGCAACAGAACCGGTATCGAATACCCAGGAACTACTACGAGAGCCGGTTAAGTACACATCAATAACATGTATATCAAATATACCTGATTTTTCTTTGGCCGCCTTCTTATCAGCCAGATACTTGGGGCAATTGTGCTTCCAGTGACCCATACCCTTGCAATAGTAACACTCTGTTTCAGGCTTAGGTCCAGCTTTGGGTTTCTTCGTCGGATTGGCAACAGGCTTGCCGGTCTTCTTTGAATTACCCTTCTTGCCTTTGTCGTTTCTCTTGAAACTAGTGGTCTTATTCACCATCAACACTTGATGCTCTTTACGGAGTTCAGACTCTGCGACTTTCAGCATCGCAAACAACTCGCCGGGAGACTTGTTCATCCCTTGCATGTTGTAGTTCAACACAAAGCCTTTATATCTTGGCGGCAGTGATTGAAGGATTCTGTCAGTGATAGCCTCTTACGGGAGTTCAATCCCCAGCTCAGCTAGACGGTTTGAGTACCCAGACATTTTGAGCACATGTTCACTGACAGACGAGTTCTCCTCCATCTTGCAAGCATAGAATTTATCGGAGGTCTCATACCTCTCGATCCGGGCGTTCTTCTGAAAGATAAACTTCAACTCCTGGAACATCTCAAATGCTCCATGATGCTCAAAGCGACGTTGAAGTCCCGGTTCTAAGCCATACAAGACTGCACATTGAACTACTGAGTAGTCCTCCTTACGTGTTAACCAAGCATTCTTAACATCCCGGTCAGCCGTAGCGGGTGGTTCATCTCCTAGCGCAGCATTAAGGACATAATCCTTCTTTCGAGCTTGTAAGATTAGCTTAAGATTACGAGCCCAGTCTACAAAGTTGCTTCCATCATCTTTCAACTTAGCTTTCTCTAGGAACGTATTAAAATTCAGGGTGACTATCGCGTGAGCCATGATCTACAACACAAATATATTCAAAGTGGACTTAGACTATGTTCAAGATAATTAGAGTTTAACTTAATCAAATTACTCGCTAAACTCCCACTCAAAAAGTACATCTCTCTAGTCATTTGAGTGGTTCATGATCCACTTAGACTAGCTCAAGTCCGATCATCACGTGAGTTGAGTATAGTTTCAGTGGTAAGCATCCCTATGCTAATCATATCATCTATATGATTCATGATCGACCTTTCGGTCTCATGTGTTCCGAGGCCATGTCTGCACATGCTAGGCTCGTCAAGCTTAACCCGAGTGTTCCGCGTGCGCAACTGTTTTGCACCCGTTGTAGGTGAACGTTGAGTCTATCACACCCGATCATCACGTGGTGTCTCGAAACGATGAACTGTAGCAACGTTGCACAGTCGGGGAGAACACAATTTCGTCTTGAAATTTTAGTGAGAGATCACCTCATAATGCTACCGTCGTTCTAAGCAAAATAAGGTGCATAAAAGGATTAACATCACATGCAATTCATAAGTGACATGATATGGCCATCATCACTTTCTACTTGATCTCCATCACCAAAGCACCGGCACGATCTTCTTGTCACCGGCGCCACACCATGATCTCCATCAACGTGTCGCCATCAGGGTTGTCGTGCTACTCATGCTATTACTACTAAAGCTACATCCTAGCAAAATAGGAAACGCATCTGCAAGCACAAACGTTAGTTTAAAGGCAACCCTATGCCTCCTACCGGTTGCCGTACCATCGACGTGCAAGTCGATATTATCTATTACAACATGATCATCTCATACATCCAATATATCACATCACATCATTGGCCATATCACATCACAAGCATACCCTGCAAAAACAAGTTAGACGTCCTCTAATTTTGTTGTTGCATGTTTTACGTGGTGACCATGGGTATCTAGTAGGATAGCATCTTACTTACGCAAACACCACAACGGAGATATATGAGTTGCTATTTAACCTCATCCAAGGACCTCCTCGGTCAATTCCGATTCAACTAAAGTTGGAGAAACTGACACTTGCCAGTCATCTTTGAGCAACGGGATTACTCGTAGCGATGAAACCAGTCTCTCGTAAGCGTACGAGTAATGTCGGTCCAAGCCGCTTCAATCCAACAATACCGCGGAATCAAGAAAAGACTAAGGAGGGCAGAAAAACGCACATCACCGCCCACAAAAACTTTTGTGTTCTACTCGAGAAGACATCTACGCATGAACCTAGCTCATGATGCCACTGTTGGGGAACGTGGCATGGGAAACAAAAAATTTCCTACGCGCACGAAGACCTATCATGGTGATGTCCATCTACGAGAGGGGATATTCGATCTACGTACCCTTGTAGACCGCACAGCAGAAGCGTTAGTGAACGCAGTTGATGTAATGGAATGTCCTCACGTCCCTCGGTCCGCCCCGCGAACCGTCCCGCGACCAGTCCCACGATCTAGTGCCGAACGGACGGCACCTCCGCGTTCAGCACACGTACAGCTCGATGATGATCTCCGCCTTCTTGATCCAGCAAGAGAGACGGAGAGGTAGATGAGTTCTCCGGCAGCGTGACGGCGCTCCGGAGGTTGGTGATGATCTTATCTCAGCAGGGCTCCGCCCGAGCTCCGCAGAAACACGATCTAGAGGTAAAACCGTGGAGATATGTGGTCGGGCTGCCGTGGTAAAGTTGTCTCAAATCAGCCCTAAAACCTTCGTATATATAGGGGGAAGAGGGGGAGCCTTGCCTTGGGGTCCAAGGACCCCCAAGGGGTTCGGCCGAGCCAAGGGGGGCAACCCTCCCCTTCCAAACCGAGTCCAACTAGGTTTGGAAGGAGGAGTCCTTCCCCCTTTTCCCACCTCCTCTTTTTTTTCTCTTTGATTTTCTTCCTATGGCACATATGGCCTTCTGGGCTGTCCCACCAGCCCACTAAGGGCTGGTGCGCCACCCCCAAGGCCTATGGGCTTCCCCGGGGTGGGTTGCCCCCCCCCGGTGAACACCCGGAACCCATTCGTCATTCCCGGTAACTCCGAAAACCTTCCGGTAATCAAATGAGGTCATCCTATATATCAATCTTCGTTTCCGGACCATTCCGGAAACCCTCGTGACGTCCGTGATCTCATCCGGGACTCCAAACAACATTCGGTAACCAACCATATAGCTCAAATACGCATAAAACAACGTCGAACCTTAAGTGTGCAGACCCTGCGGGTTCGAGAACTATGTAGACATGACCCGAGAGACTCCTCGGTCAATATCCAATAGCGGGACATGGATGCCCATATTGGATCCTACATATTCTACGAAGATCTTATCGTTTGAACCTCAGTGCCAAGGATTCATATAATCCCGTATCTCATTCCCTTTGTCCTTCGGTATGTTACTTGCCCGAGATTCGATCGTCAGTATCCGTATACCTATTTCAACCTCGTTTACCGGCAAGTCTCTTTACTCTTTCCGTAATACAAGATCCCGTAACTTACACTAAGTCACATTGCTTGCAAGGCTTGTGTGTGATGTTGTATTACCGAGTGGGCCCCAAGATACCTCTCCGTCACACGAAGTGACAAATCCCAGTCTCGATCCATACTAACTCAACGAACACCTTCGGAGATACCTATAGAGCATCTTTATAGTCACCCAGTTACGTTGCGACGTTTGATACACACAAAGTATTCCTCCGGTGTCAGTGAGTTATATGATCTCATGGTCATAGGAACAAATACTTGACACGCAGAAAACAGTAGCAACAAAATGACACGATCAACATGCTACGTCTATTAGTTTGGGTCTAGTCCATCACGTGATTCTCCTAATGACGTGATCCAGTTATCAAGCAACAACACCTTGTTCATAATCAGAAGACACTGACTATCTTTGATCAACTGGCTATCCAACTAGAGGTTTTCTAGGGATAGTGTTTTGTCTATGTATCCACACATGTATATAAGTCTTCATTCAATACAATTATAGCATGGAGAATAAACGATTATCTTGATACAGGAATTATAATAATAACTATATTTATTATTGCCTCTTGGGCATAATTCCAACACTTGTATCTTTTTGCCTTTTGGTTTTATTGCTGTTTTCAATAAAATACACAATTATACCTCTTGTTAGATGTGTTTTTGTGGTTTAAATTAGTGTTTGTGCCAAGCAAGGCCTTTGGGATGATTTGGGTGAAAGTTGATTTGATCTTGCTGAAAAACAGAAACTTTTGCACTCACGAAATTAATTTTCGTTTTTAACAGAAGATTGTTTTTGAGTTGATTCTTTTTGCAGAAGATTAATAAAAAAATTATTCACATCGTCCTAATTTACAGATTTTTTGGAGTTACAGAAGTATTCAGATTTCTACAGATTGTTCTGTTTTTTACAGATTTGGTTTCCTTTGTGTTGTGTGCTTGTTTTGATGATTCTATGGTTTTCTTCGATGCATTTTTGCCATTGAAAAGTTGGAATACAGTAGGTATAATGCAAAAATAAAATATGAATAGGTTTGCAACAGTACTTATAGTAGTGGTTTGCTTTCTTATACTAACGGATCTCATGAAGGTTTTGTTGAGGTTTGTGTGATTGAAGTTTTCAAGTTTTGGGTGATATTACGATGGATGAAGGAATGAGGATTAGCAAAAGGCTAAGCTTGGGGATGCCCGAGGCACCCCAAGATAATATTCAAGAAGTAGCAAGCAACAAAGCTTGGGGATGCCCCCGAGTGGCATCCCCTCTTTCTTCTAACAACCATCGGTATTTTACTTGAAACTATATTTTTATTTGTCACATATTATGAGTTTTGCTTGGAGCGTCTTGTATGATATCAGTCTTTTCTTGTTTTTCTTTGTGTTTTAATTCTTGAATCCTTGCTGGACACACCTTTTTGAGATATCCCAAAGTTATACTATGCTTGCTCCTATGCTTCACTTAAATTTTTAGAGCCATGGATTTGCTCTAGTACTTCACTTATATATTTTTTTATCACGGTGTGCTTTGTTATTTTTTTAAGAAATGCTCTCATGCTTCACTTAGATTTATTTGGGAGTTAGTAAAAAATTTAAGAAATTCTCTCTTGCTTCACTTAAATTATTTTGAGAGAAAGAAAAATCATGCTCATGTTCTTCACTTAAATTTGTTTGAGCTTATCAAAAGCAACATATGAAAATAGTCACAAAGTGATAGATATCCAAGTAGGATATAATAAAAACTTTCATGAAGATCATTGGACAAAACAAACTTGATTCTTAGTAATGGTTTTGAGATATGACGATATGATATGTGAGTCATATTGATGAGTAATTGTTCTTTAGTAAGAATATTGATGTTAAGGTTTGTGATTCCCTATGCAAGCACGAAAGTGAATAGTTAGGCAATGAAATTTATATCCTACTTGTGGTGCATTATTCAGTGTTACTTATGCTTAATGCTTGGGTACGAGATTTTTCGTTTCTTGGTTGGTCGCTTCTCAATCTTTTTGCTAGCCTTCATTTTCCCCTAAGTACGATCACTACTTGTGCATCCAAAACCCTTTAAACCAGTTTTGCCATATGAGTCCACTATACCTACCTATATGCGGTATTTCCATGCCGTTCTAAGCAAATTTGCATGTGCCATCTCTAATTTTCAAAATAAATTTCTCTTTTGTGTGCTCTACCGCTCGCGAGGCGGTGAGGGGTGGCCAATATTTTCCATGCTAGATGTGTTATTCTCACGATGAGTGTTTATTCACTTGTCATTGCATGAGAGTACGACAAAGGTATTAGGGATGCCCAGTCCCGAAATGAAAAAAAATGAATTTACTTTTTGTTGTCAAATCATAAATTCCTTGGAAAGTGTTGGTATGTAGGGCACCCGTGGATACAGACAAGCCATGGAAAGTGAAAGTAATGGTGGAAAAGGAATAAACTCTATTTTTTGTTTGGGAACCGCCTATGATGTATCTAGCATGGAAAGTGTTGGGAGCTCTTAGTCGTTTTCGTTGGTGGGAAAAGTATGCCTCCCAAAATGTTTTTGTATCTCAATTTTCGCTTTGAGATCTGGCACCTCTACAAATCCCTACTTCCCTCTGCGAAGGGCCTTTCTTTTACTTATGCAATTTTTATTTTGAATTTGAGTCTCCATCTTCTCTCATAAAGCAACAACTAAGGGGCACTATGATCATATTTGAGCATTGGGTGTAGCTAATATTCGAGTGTGTTTCATGAATGGATCAATGATTGAGCATAATGGGCTAGAGATAACTTGCTTTAGTGTTGATATTTCGAAAGACATGGTTGCTTGTTGGTATGCTTGAGTATTAAAGTCTTCATGTGAAAACTAGACTATTGCTTTGAACCGTATAAAAGTCCAAATGTCCATGCTATAAATAAAAGAAATGTGATGAACATGTTAGACAACATTGCACATCAAAAAATCTGTTTTTATCATTTACCTACTCGAGGACGAGCAGGAATTAAGTTTGGGGATGCTGATACATCTCCAACGTATCTATAATTCTTTTATTGTTCCCTGCTGTTATATTATCATTCTTGGATGTTTTACAATCATTTTATATCATTTTTGGTATTAACCTATTGACATAGTGCCCAGTGCCAGTTGCTGTTTTATGCAGGTTTTTTAAATTGCAGGAAATCAATACCAAACGGAGTCCAAACGCAGCGAAACTTTTTGTGAATTTTTATTGGGCCAGAAGACATTCAGTGGGCTAGGAACGCACCTGAAGGTAGCTCCGATGGGAGCACAACCCACCAGGGTGCCCCTGGGGGCCCAGACGCGCCCCGGTGGGTTGTGCCCTCCTCGTTGGCCTCCCGCACCGCCTCTTTGCTCTATAAATGCCCCAATATTCCAGAAACCCTATGAAGGGGGACGGAAATCAATTCCAACCGTCGCAGAGTCCAGAAACACCAGATCTAATCTAGACACCATCACGGAGGGGTTCATCATGTCCATTGGTGCTTCTCCGATGATGCGTGAGTAATTCTTTGTAGACCTATGGGTCCGTAGTTAGTAGCTAGATGGATTCGTCTCTCTCTCTTGATTATCAATACAATGGTCTCTTGGAGATCCATATGATGTAAGTCTTTTTGCGCTGTGTTTGTTGGGGTCCGATGAACTTTGAGTTTATGATCAAATATATGTTTTTATCCATGGAAATTATTTGAGTATTGTTTGATCTCTTATATGTGTGATTGATTACAGCCTCGTATTTCTTCTCCGATATTTGGGTTTTGTTTGGCCAACTAGATCTATTTATCTTGCAATGGGAACAAGTGCTTTATGATGGGTTCGATCTTACAGTGCTTTATCCTAGTGTCAGAAAGGGAAACGACACATACGTATCGTTGCTATTAAGGATAACAAGATGGGGTCTATTTCTACATAAATAGATCTCATCTACATCATGTTATCGTTCTTATTTCATTACTCCCTTTTTCCGTGAACTTAATACATTAGATGCATGCTGGATAGCGGTCGATGTGTGGAGTAATAGTAGTAGATGCCGGCAGGAGTCGGCCTACTAATCTTGGACGTGATGCCTATATAATGATCATTGCCTAGATATCATCATGATTATTTGAAGTTCTATCAATTGCCCAACAGTAATTGTTCTCCCATCGTTTGCTATTTTTCTCGAGACAAGCCACTAGTGAAACCTATGGCCCCCGGGTCTCTCTTCATCATATTTGCCTTTGCGATCTATTTTCCTTTGCTTTCATTTTCAGATCTATTAAACCAAAAATACAAAAATACCTTGCTGCAATTTATTTGTTTCGCGATCTATTTATCCTATCTACCACTTTTACCTCACGTTATTTGCCTATCTTGAGGCGCCGTACCCGAGAGGAATTTCTAGCGCCATTGCCGGGGAGATCAAGTCAAGATAGTCTCCCGCTAACGTGCCAATTTCTGGCGCCATTGCCGGGAGGGATTGACAACCCCTTTAACACGTCGGGTTGCGAGTATTTGTTATTTGTGTGCAGGTGTTGTTTACGTGGTGTGAGGAGGTTCTCCTACTGGTTCGATAACCTTGGTCTCATCACTAAGGGAAATACCTACCGTCGCTATCTTGCATCATCCCTTCCTATTTGGGGAAAATACCGACGTAGTTCTAGCAGACATCAGGGGCCCAGAAGCTAGGGGCGCGCCCTGCAGGCTTGTGGCCTCCGAGAGATGCCCAGCCCCTTACTCCAAGTCTGTTGGGTGTCTTCTGGTCCAAGAAAAATCTTTCCGAAGATTTTGTTCCATTTGGACTCCATTTAATATTCCTTATCTGCAGTACTCAAAAACGTGGAAAAAATAGAAACTGGCAATAGGCTCTAGATTAATAGGTTAGTCCCAAAAATAATATAAAACAACATATTAATGCATATAAAACAACCAAAACAGATAATATAATAGCATGGAATAATAAAAAAATTATAGATACGTTGGAGACGTATCACGGCGCCACCCTCTTTATTGTTTGGAGGGATTCTTTTTCCTCTCCATCCTCCGCATCCTCCTCCTCAAAGTAAGAGATAGTGTGGGTGTCCTTGCACTTAGTATCCGGAGGATCCAGAGGACCCCTCGATCGGAGATCCCCTCGCATCTTCCTTTTCTTCTTCTCCTTCTTCTCCGGCGCCATGTATGGCGCCACCACCACCATCGTCGTCAGCAATTGCAACCTTGGGTCCTCACGCAGGGGGCTGGGCCATTTATTTTCTTGCCTTTTTCCAGCCACCATGCAGGGACGATGGGGGAATGGATAAGATCCGTGATAAAGATTAAAAGTCTTTACATAAAGAATAAAGGCTTGGTCATACTTCCAAGGGAGGGTGATCGGCATCTATGTCGACATATTCCTCCTCGGCCGGCCATTCCTATTGAGGTTTGAACATCACCCTCCACAATTTCTCATGGGTAGTGTTGTAGAACTGGTTCACAGAGCTAGGGTCGTCAAGCTTGTAAGACCACATTGGAGTGTCTCGACGCTGGCAAGGCGGGATTCGGCAGCGGAGCATAACCTGAACCACGTCGGCCAGATCGATATTCACCTCCACCATCGATATGACGTGCTTCTGCAGCGCTTTCACCTCTGAGGACGATCCCTAGTTAAGACCCCTTCTGACCCATGAGGTTAGCCTCTCGGGGGGTCCGGATCTGAACTTGGCAGGTGTGGGCTAGCTTGCTGCCCGTGGCTCAGTGATGTAAAACCACTCCTTTTGCCAGGCTTTGATGGTGTCAATGAAAGTGCCCTCCGGCCATTCAACCCGGGGGAGTTTTTGAAACACGGCTCCGCCACAGTCTGCGTGCTGGCCATTGACTCACTCAGCTTGACGTTGAAATTCTTGAGCCATAAGCCAAAGTGCGGATGAACCCGCAGGAAAGCCTCACGAAGGGTGATGAAAAAGAGATGTGCATAAATGAGTTCGGGGGAAGATCTTGAAAATCTAACCCGTAGTAGAACATCAAGCCGCTGACGAAGGGATGGAGCAGGAAGCCTAGTCCCCGTATGAAGTGGGAGATGAACACCACTCTTTCACGTGGCCTTGGAGTAGGCACCACCTGGCCTTCCTATGGCGCATGATGGGCAATATCCGACGAAAGATAGCCAGCATCCTTTAACTCCCGGATGTCCTGGCTGAAGATGCATGAGACCTCCCACTTGCCGTGAGAGCCCAAGCCAGCCATAGCTGACTATGGGGGGCGGCTGGGAGAGGACGTAAAGCGAAATGGATCTAGACGCTTGGAACTAGAATGGGAGGAGGTCGAGTCTGGAATGCCTATGGCGGCTTTGTGGATCTTTTTCCCTTTTCATGGGGGAGGGGTGCGAGGCCAAGGGTTCCCTTTTTTGCGTTGCACGCCCTGCCACTTCCCAAAACGACCACGCCGGTGAACACGCGTGGGATTACCCACGCCATTAATCATATCCCCTTAAACATGGGGCACGATCTCCTCATTGATAAGACATGCCCATGAGAAAGCGGCCTCGAACCGCGAATCGAGTTTTTGTCATAACTGGCCATCGCGACCTTTCATCAGAAAGGCTGTCAGATGAGGAACTATTCACACTCAGGATTTTTAGCCTTCTGATTAAGCAGTGCCTGTTTTAAGGCACGACATCACCAAAATGACCAAGTTTAAACCAGCCGAACAAAAGGGGAACTCACCTTGCAAGCCGATTATCATGGATACAGAGAGGAGTCGAAGACCAAATACATCGTTTTGGATGCTAGTTCGGCGGCTACTGAGGGAGTCCGAAATTAAGGGGTCCTCAGATGGTCGGCCATCTCTTACAGGCCGACCCGATGGGCGCATTATTGAAGATCGGACTACGTGATGACCTCGTGTGCAAGTAGGAAAGCTCCGAAGAATGGCGTGCCGTCCAAGTTGAGTAGGCTGTTGGAAATATGCCCTAGAGGCAATAATAAAATGGTTATTATTATATTTCCTTGTTAATGATGATTGTCTATTGTTCGTGCTATAATTGTATTAACCGGAAATCGTAATACATGTGTGAATACATAGACCATACCATGTCCCTAGTGAGACTCTAGTTGACTAGCTCGTTGATAAATAGATGGTCATGGTTTCCTGACCATGGACATTGGATGTCGTTGATAATGGGATCACATCATTAGGAGAATGATGTGATGGACAAGACCCAATCCTAAGCATAGCACAAGATCGTATAGTTCGTCTGCTAGAGCTTTTCTAATGTCAAGTATCATTTCCTTAGACCATGAGATTGTGCAACTCCTGGATACCGTAGGAATGCTTTGGGTGTATCAAACGTCAAAACGTAACTGGGTGACTATAAAGGTGCACTACAGGTATCTCTGAAAGTGTCTATTGGGTTAGTACGAATCGTGACTGGGATTTGTC
This sequence comes from Hordeum vulgare subsp. vulgare, assembly GCF_904849725.1. Classification (NCBI taxonomy): domain Eukaryota; kingdom Viridiplantae; phylum Streptophyta; class Magnoliopsida; order Poales; family Poaceae; genus Hordeum; species Hordeum vulgare. The sequence goes on from NC_058523.1 coordinate 51,110,797, forward strand.
ACTCCGTGTGACGGAGAGGTATCTCTGGGCCCAATCGGTAATACATCATCATAATGAGATCAATGTGACTTAGGAGTTAGACACGGGATCATGTGTTATGGAACGAGTAAAGAGACTTGTCGGTAACGATATTGAGCAAGGTATGGGGATACGGATGATCGAATCTCGGGCAAGTAACATACCGATAGACAAAGGGAATTGTATACGGGATTAACTGGATCCCCGACATTGTGGTTCATCCAATGAGATCATCCGGGAACATGTGGGAGCCAATATGGGTATCCATATCCCGCGATTGGTTATTGGCCGCAGAGGTGTCTCGGTCTTGTTTGCATGGTTCGCGAACCCGTAGGGTCTACACACTTAAGGTTTGGTGACGCTAGAGTTGTAATGGGAAATTGTATGTGGTTATCAAAAGTTGTTCTGAGTCCCGGATGAGATCCCGGACGTCACGAAGAGTTCCAGAATAGTTCGGAGGTGAAGATTTATATATGGGATGTCTAGTTTCAGTCACCGAAAAGGTTTTGGGGTTTATCGGTATTGTACCGGGACCACCGAACGGGTACCGGGGGTCCACCGGGAGGGGCCACATGCCCCGGAGGACCACGTCGGCTGAAAGTGGGTGGGAACCAGCCTCCTAGTGGTCTGGTGCGCCCTCCACAAGGGCCCAAGGCGCCTAGGGCTAGAAACCCTAGGGCGTGGGAGGCTCCTCCCACCAACTTGGGAGGCAAGCCTCCCCGTGGCCGCCGCAGCCCCCTCCTAGGGCATCTAGGGTGGATGACCCTTCTCCCCTTCCCCTATAAAAAATGAGGGGTGAGAGGGCTGCGACACACCTGAAACCCTTGCCCCTGGTGCAGACCTCCCCCTCCTACACCTCCTCCTCCTCCGTTCAGCTTAGTGAAGCTCTGCGGGAGAACCACGAGCTACACCGCAATCACGCCATCGTGCTGCCGGAGCTCTTCCTCAACTTCTCCTTCCCCCTTGCTGGATCAAGAAGGAGGATACGTCCCCGGGGTGTACGTGTGTTGAACGCGGAGGCACCGTTCGTTTGGTGCTAGGATCAGATCTTCCGCGATTTGAATCGCCGCGAGTACGACACCATCCACCGCATTCTTTAGAACGCTTCTCCTTAGCGATCTTCAACGGTATTAAGATGCACTTCCTTTCTCTCGTTTCTAGTATCTCCTAGATTAATCTTGGTGACACGTAGGAATTTGTTTGAATTATTACTACGTTCCCCAACAGTGGCATTATGAGCTAGGTCTGTGCGCAGATTCTATGCACGAGTAGAACACTACTCCTATGTTGATTCGGTGGCATTGTGGGACTAAGCGGCCCGGACCGACTTTACACGTATGCTTACGTGAGACTGGTTCCACCGCCTAACATGCACTTGTTGCATAAGGTGGCTAGCGGGTGTGTGTCTCACCCACTTTAGTCGGATCGGATTCAATGAAGAGGGTCCTTATGAAGGGTAAATAGAAATTGGCATATCACCGTTGTGGCTGTTACGTTGGTGAGAAACATTCTTGCTAGAAACCCATAGCAGTGTGATACGTCTCCAACATATCTATAATTTTTTATGGTTCCATGCTATTATCTTTTCAACTTTGGATGTTTTATATGCATGATTATGCTATTTTATATCTTTTTTGGGACTAACCTATTAACTCAGTGCCAAGTGCCAGTTTCTGTTTTTTCCGTGTTTTTGGCCGTTTTCAGAGAAGAATATTAAACGGAGTCCAAACGGAATAAAACATGCGGGATGATTTTTTCCATAACAGAAGATACATAGGGGACTTGAGAACCAAGGCAGGAGACCTCGGGGGAGGTCACAAGCCCCCTAGCCGCGGCCTGGGGGGTGCGCCTAGCAGGCTTGTGGGCCCCACATGGCTCCTTTGCCCTACCTCTTTTGCCTATAAATTCTCTAAAAATACGAAACCACCGGAGAGAGCCACGAAAATACTTTTCCGCCGCCGCAAGATTCTGTCTCCGCAAGATCCCATCTGGGGACCGTTCTGATGCCCTGCAGGAGGGGAATTCGGACACGGAGGGCTTGTTCATCAACACCATTGCGTCTCCAATGATGCGTGAGTAGTTCATCACAGACCTTCGGGTCCATAGCTAGTAGCTAGATGGATTCTTCTCTCTCTTGGATCTTCAATACAAAGTTCTCCATGATCTTCATGGAGATCTATCCGATGTAACTTTCTTTTGCGGTGTGTTTGTCAAGATCCGATGAATTGTGGATTTATGATTAGATTATCTATGAATATTTTCTGAGTCTCCTCTGATCTCTTATATGCATGATTTCGTATCCGTGTAATTCTCTTCAAGTTATGGGTTTCGTTTGGCCAATTTGATCTGTAATTATTGCAATGGGAGAAGTCCTTGGTTTTGGGTTCATACCGTGTGGTGTCCTCACCTAGTGACAGAAGGGGGAGCGAGGCACGCATCATGTTGTTGCCATCAATGGTAAAAAGATGGGTTTTATATCATATTGCATGAATTTATTCTTCTACATCATGTCATCTTGCTTAAGGCGTTACTCTGTTTTTTATGAACTCAATACACTAGATGAATACTGGATAGCGGTCGATGTGTGGAGTAATAGTAGTAGATGAAGAAAGTATCGGTCTACTTGTCTCGGATGTGATGCCTATATGTATGATCATTGGCTTAGATATCGTCATGACTTTGTGCGATTCTATCAATTGCTCGATAGTAATTCGTTCACCCACCGTAATACTTGCTATCATGAGAGAAGCCTTGCTACGGCAACAAAAGTCCTTCCCTGGCAATGGTGCTAGAGATCCTTCTGTCGTCTCTTGAGCTTGCGTTGGTTTTTCCCTTAAAGATGAAAGGGTGATGCAGCACAGGAGCAGTAAGTATTTCCCTCAGTTTGAGAACCAGGGTATCAATCCAGTAGGAGAATCTCGTTAAGTCCAGAGTACCTACACAAACACAAAAGATCTTGCACCCAACGCTTTAAAGGGGTTGTCAATCCCTTCAAGATTGATTGCAACGTGAGATCTGAAGGCGGAAAGTGCAACGAAGAAAACCTGTAAGGCTGAAAATATGGTGTGGAGTAGACACGGGGGCCATATTGTTCACTAGAGGCTTCTCTCAAAATAGCAAATATTACGGTGGGTGAACAAATTACTGTCGAGCAATTGATAGAACCGTGCAAAGTCATGATGATATCTAAGGCAATGATCATACATATAGGCATCACGTCCGAGACAAGTAGACCGATACTTTCTACATCTACTACTATTACTCCACACATCGACCGCTATCCAGCATGCATCTAGTGTATTGAGTTCATGACGAATAGAGTAACACTTTAAGCAAGATGACATTATGTAGAGGGATAATCTCAAACCAATGATGAAAACCCCATCTTTTTACCCTTGATGGCAACAACATGATGCGTGCCTCGCTACCCCTTCTGTCACTGGGTGAGGTCACCGCACGGTATGAACCCAAAACCAAGCACTTCTCCCATTGCAAGAATCATAGATATAGTTGGCCAAACAAAACCCACAACTCGAAGATAATTACAAGGATATCAAATCATGCATAAGAGAGATCAGAAGAAACTCGAATAAGATTCATAGATAATCTGATCATAAGTCCACAATTCATCAGATCTCGACAAACACACCGCAAAACAAGATTACATCGGATAGATCTCCATGAAGATCATGGAGAACTTTGTATTGAAGATCCAAGAGAGAGAAGAAGCCATCTAGCTACTAGCTATGGACCCGTAGGTCTATGGTGAACTACTCACACATCATCGGAGAGGTCATGGTGTTGATGAAGAAGCCCTCCGTGTCCGAATCCCCCCTCCGGAAGGGCACCAAAACGTGCCCCAGATGGGATCTTGCGGAGACAGAAGCTTGCGGCGGCGGAAAAGTACTTTCGATGATCTCCTGATTTTTTCTGGGATTTTAGGGAATATATAGGCGCAAAACCTAGGGCAGAGGTGGCCCAGGGAGCCCACAAGCTAGGGAGGCGCCCCCCTGGCCGCGCCATGACGGCTTGTGGGGTCCCTGCAGACCCCCTGGCCTCATTCTCCAGCTTCCCGATCTTTTTCTGTTCCGGAAAAAATATTTTTGGCAGTTTCATTCTGTTTGGACTCCGTTCAAAATCCTCCTCTGAAAGGGGTCAAAAACATGGAAAAAACAGGAACTGGCACTTGGCACTGAGTTAATAAGTTAGTCCCAAAAAATATATAAAAGGCATGCAAAACATCCAAAGTTTGACAAGATAACAGCATGAGACCATAAAAAATTATAGATACGTTGGAGACGTATCAAGCATCCCCAAGCTTAACTCCTGCTCGTCCTCGAGTAGGGAATTGATAAAGAATGAATTTTTGATGTGGAATGCTACCTAGCATAGTTGTCCTTTTCAACTTCTTTCACGTGACATGAATGTTCAGATCCGTAAGATTCAAAACAATAGTTTGCTATTGACATGAAAACAATAATAATTCAAGCAAACTATCAAGGTAATAATGAACTTTCAAAATAACAAGGCCAATGAAAGTTATCCCTACAAAATCATATAGTCTAGCTATGCTCCATCATCCTCACACAACTAATGTAAATCACGCACATGGCCAAGTAATTGTTTTCGCACTCTTACTTTCTCAAACTTTTTGTAACTATCACGCAATACATGAGCGTGAGCGATGCATATAGCACTATAGGTGGAATAGAGTGTGGTGGTTGTTGTGAGACAAAAAAGGAGGAGATGGTCACATTGACTCGGCGTATGAAAGGGCTATGGAGATGCCCATTAATAGATATCAATGTGAATGAGTAGGGATTGCCATACAAGGGATGCACTAGAGCTATAAGTATGTGAAAGCTCAAAAGAAGAGCTAGTGGGTGTGCATCCAACTTGCTTGCTCGCGAAGACCTAGGGCAATTTTGAGGAAGCCCATCATTGGAATATACAAGCCAAGTTATATGATAAAGATTCCCACTAGCATATGGTAGTGACAAAGCAAGAAGCTCTCAATCATGAAGAACATGGTGCTATTTTGAAGCACAAGTGTGGAAAAAGATAGTAGCATTGTCCCTTCTCTCTTTTTCTCTCTTTTTTTGTTTGGGTTCTTAGGCCTCTTTTTTTTATTTTCTCCCTTTTTTATTTTTGGGCCCTTTGGCCTCTTTTTTTTTATTTCCTCACATGGGACAATGCTCTAATAATTATGATCATCACACTTTTATTTACTCACAGCTCAAAGCTTAGAAATGACTCTATAGGAAATGCCTCTGAAAGTGTACCGGGATGTGCAACGATCTAGCTTGGCGTATGACGTTGAAACATCTCGCTAGCTATCTGACGATCGTTCAATGGCAATATGAGAGTGACGACACAAGTCATGAGACGGAATGGTGGGAGTTGCATGGCAATATATCTCAGAATGGCTATGAAAATGCCATAGTAGGTAGGTATGGTACCTGTTTTGAGAAAGGCATATGGTGGATTTGTGTACCGGCGAGAATTGCGCGGCACTAGAGAGGCTAGCAATGGTGGAAGGTGAAAGTGCATCTATACCATGTACTCACATTAGTCATGAATAACTCACATACTTGTTGCGAAAGTTTTTATTAGTGATCGAAACAAAGTGCTAAACGCATACTCCTAGGGGAAGGGTTGGTAGGTGTTAACCATCGCGCGATCCCGACCTCAACACAAAGGATGACAATCAATAGATCAATTATGCTCCGACTTCCTAACATAGCGGTTCACCATACATGCATGCTACGGGAATCACTAACTTCAACACAAGTATTTCTAGATTCACAACACCCTACTAACATAACTCTTAATATTACCAAATGCACGTCTCAAAACTAATTGAGAGGAATCAAGACTTCTCTTTCTACTCAATGCACATGAGGATGGAGGTTTTTGTATCCTCTTTGGGTGCCTGTCACCTTTGGGACTACTTTTCATAGCATGAGCCAACTACCAAGTCACACACCGCCGTGCTCTAAAAGATCTAAGTGAACCACATAGAGCAAAATTATCTAGCTCAAAAGATATAAGTGAAGCACTATGAGCATTCTAGCAAAACCACGATGAGTGCATGTCTCTCTCTAAAGGTTTGCAGCAAGGATGATTGTGACACAACAAAAAGAAAAGACTCCTACGATACAAGACTCTCCAAGCAAAACACATATCATGTGGTGAATAAAAATATAGCTCCAAGTAATGTTACCGATGGATTGAACACGAAAGAGGAGATGCCTTCTCGGGGCATCCCCAAGCTTAGGCTTTTTGCTGTCCTTGAATTTGGCTTGGGATGCCTTGGGCATCCCCAAGTTTGAGATCTTTCCACTCCTTATTGTTGGGTAACGTAGCATAAATTCAAAAAAATTCCTACGCATATTCAGATCTTCCTATGGAGAGACCAACAACGAGAGAGGGGTGAGTGCATCTTCATACCTTTGAAGATCGCTAAGCGGAAGCATTGCTAGAACGCGGTTGATGGAGTCGTACTCGCGGCAATTCAGATCGCGGTGTGATTCCGATCTAGTGCCGAACCACGGCACCTCCGCGTTCAACACATGTGCAGCCCGGTGACGTCTCCTGCACCTTGATCCAGCAAGCAGGAGGGAGAGGTTGGGGAAGATCTCCGGCAGCACGAGGGCGTGGTGTCGATGGAGAGACGAGGTCTCTAGGCAGGGCTTCGCCAACCACCGGTAGAGAGGAGGAGAAAGAAGAGCAGGGCTGAGCCGAGGGAGAGATAAAACTGTGTCTCCAAAAGCCCAAAAGTGCCCACTATATATAGGGGGGGAGGGGTTGCGCCCCCTTGAGGGTTTCACTCTCCTGGGGGGCGGCAGCCCTAGATGGGGGGAGGTGCGGCGGCCAAGCGGGGAAGGAGGGGTGGCGCACCCCTCTGGTGGGCCTTAGGCCCACCTGCACTAGGGTTCCCCCCCCCTCTCCCCTCTTCCTGCGCCATGGGCTGAGTGGGGGGCACCAGCCCACCTAGGGGCTTGTTCCCTCCCCCACTTGGCCCATCTAACCTCCCGGGGTCGTTGCCCCCTTTCGGTGGACCCCCGGGGCCACCTCCGATGGTCCCGATGGTCCCGGTACGTTACCGGTGATGCCCAAAACACTTCCGGTGTCCGAAACCATCCGTCCTATATATCAATCTTTACCTCCGGACCATTCCGGAGCTCCTCGTGACGTCCGGGATCTCATCCGGGACTCCGAACAACTTTCGACAACCTCGTATAACAATTCCCTATAACCCTGGCGTCATCGAACCTTAAGAGTGTAGACCATATGGGTTTGGGAGACAGGTAGACATGACCGGGACACCTCTCCGACCAATAACCATCAGCGGGGTCTGGATACCCATGGTGGCTCCCACTTGCTCCATGATGATCTCATCGAATGAACCACGATGTCAAGGATTCAATCAATCCCGTATACAATTCCCTTTGTCTGTCGGTATAGAACTTGCCCGAGATTCGATCCTCGATATACCTATACCTTGTTCAATCTCGTTACCGGTAAGTCTCTTTACTCGTTCCGTAGCACGTCATCGTGTGACTAACTCCTTAGTCACATTGAGCTCATGATGATGTTCTACCGAGTGGGCCCCAGAGATACCTCTCCGTCACGCGGAGTGACAAATCCCGATCTCGATTCGTACCAACCCAACAGACACTTTCAGAGGTACTCGTAGTGCACCTTTATAGTCACCCAATTACGTTGTGACGTTTGATACACCCAAAGCACTCCTACGGTATCCGGGAGTTGCACAATCGCACGGTCGAAGGAAAAGACACTTGACATTAGAAAAGCTTTAGCATATGAACAATACGATCTAGTGCTACGCTTAGGATTGGGTCTTGTCAATCACATCATTCTCCCAATGATGTGATCCCGTTATCAATGACATCTAATGCCCATGACCAGGAAACCATGATCATCTATTGACTAACGAGCTAGCCAACTAGAGGCTTGCTAGGGACACATTGTGATCTATTTATTCACACATGTATTACTATTTCCTGTTAATACAATTATAGCATGAACAATAGACGATTATCATGAACAAGGAAATATGATAATAACCATTTTATTATTGCCTCTGGGGCATATTTACAACAGTCTCCCACTTGCACTAGAGTCAATAATCTAGTTACATTGTGATGTATCGAACACCCATAGCATTATGGTGTTGATCATGTTTTGCTCATGGAAGAGGTTTAGTCAACGGGTCTGCAACATTCAGATCCGTGTGTACTTTACAAATCTCTATTACTCCACTTTGGACATGGTCCTGGATGGAGTTGTAGCGGCGTTTGATGTGCTTCATCTTCCGGTGAAACCTGGGCTCCTTGGCTATGGCAATGGCCCCAGTGTTATCACAGAAGAGTGTCATTGGACCCGACGCTCTTGGAACCACTCCAAGGTCGGTGATGAGCTCCTTCATCCAAATTCCTTCATGAGCCGCTTCTGAAGCCGCTATCTACTCCGCTTCACATCTAGATGCTGCCACGACTTCTTGCTTGCTGCTGCACCAGCTCACTGCCCCGCCATTCAAAACATATACGTATCCGGTCTGTGACTTAGAGTCATCCGGATCTGTGTCTAAGCTAGCGTCGATGTAACCCTTTACGACAAGCTCTTCGTCACCTCCATAAACGAGAAACATTTCCTTAGTCCTTTTCAGGTACTTAAGGATATTCTTAACCGGTGTCCAGTGTTCCATATCGGGATCACTTTGGTACCTCCCTACCAAACTTATGGCAAGGTTTATATCAGGTTTGGTACACAGCATGGCATACATAAGAGAGCCTACGGCTGAAGCATTGGGGACAGAACTCATCTTCTCTCTATCTGCTGTCGTGGTCGGCGACTGAGTCTTACTCAATCTCATACCTTGCAAAACTTGCAAGAACTCTTTCTTTGAGTTTTCTATATTGAACTTCTTCAATATCTTGTCAAGGTATGTACTTTGCGAAAGACCTATGAGGCGTCTCGATCTATCCCTATAGATCTTGATGCCTAATATGTATGCAGCTTCTCCAATGTCCTTCATTGAAAAACTCTTGTTCAAATAGTACTTTATGCTCTCCAACATCTCTATATTATTCCCCATCAATAATATGTCATCCACATACAGTATGAGGAAAGCTACAGAGCTCCCACTCATTTTCTTGTACAGACAGGCTTCTCCATAAACCTGTATGAACCCAAACGCTTTAATCACCTCATCAAAGCGAATGTTCCAACTCCGAGATGCTTGCACCAGCCCATAGATGGAGCGCTGGAGCTTGCACACTTTGTTAGCACCCTTAGGGTCGACAAAACCTTCTGGTTGCATCATATACAACTCTTCCTTAAGGTTCCCGTTAAGGAACGTTGTTTTGTCGTCCATTTGGCAAATTTCATAATCATAAAAGGCGGCAATTGCTAACATGATTCGGACTGATTTCAGCTTCGCTACAGCAGAGAAAGTCTCTTCGTAGTCAATCCCTTGAATTTGTCGAAAACCCTTTGCGACAAGTCGAGCTTTGTAAACGGTTACATTACCGTTCCCATCAGTCTTCTTCTTGAAGATCCATTTATTTTCTATGGCTCGCCGGTCATCGGGAAAGTCCACCAAAGTCCATACTTTGTTCTCATACATGGATCCTATCTTGGATTTCATAGCTTCAAGCCATTTGTTGGAATCCGGGCCCGCTATCACTTCTTCATAGTTCGAAGGTTCACCGTTGTCTAACAACATGATTTCCATCACAGGGTTGCCTTACCACTCTGGTGCGGAGCGTACCCTTGTGGACCTTCATGGCTCAGTAGTAACTTGATCCGAAGCTTCATGATCATTATCATTAACTTCCTCTTCATGTGGTGTAGGCGCCACAGGAACAACTTCCCGCGCTGCGCTACTTTCCTGTTCGAGAGGGGGTGTAATTACCTCATCAAGTTCTACCTTCCTCCCACTTACTTATTTCGAGAGAAACTCTTTCTCTAGAAAGGATCCGTTCTTGGCAACAAAGGTTTTACCTTCGGATCTAAGATAGAAAGTATACCCAATAGTTTCCTTAGTGTATCCTATGAATACGCATTTCTCCGCTTTGGGTTCGAGCTTTTCTGGTTGAAGCTTCTTCACATAAGCATCGCAGCCCCAAACTTTAAGAAACAACAACTTAGGTTTCTTTCCAAACCATAGTTCATACGGTGTCGTCTCAACAGATTTAGACGGTGCCCTACTTAAAGTGATCGTTGCAGTTTCTAATGTGTATCCCCAAAATGATAGCGGTAAGTCGGTAAGAGACATCATAGATCGTACCATATCTAATAAAGTGCGATTACAAAGTTCAGACACTCCGTTGCGTTGCCGTGTGCCAGGCGGCGTTAGTTGTGAAACGATTCCACACTTCCTTAGGTGTGTGCCAAACTCGTGACTCAAATATTCTCCTCCACGATCAGATCGTCGACACTTAATTTTTCTGTCACGTTGATTCTCGACCTCACTCTGAAATTCCTTGAACTTTTCAACTGTCTCAGATTTGTGCTTCATCAAGTAGATATACCCATACCTACTCAAATCATCGGTGAGAGTGAGAACATAACGATAGCCACCGCGAGCTTCAACGTTCATTGGACCACACACATCAGCATTTATTATTTCCAATAAGTCGGTTGCTCTCTCCATTATTCCTGAGAATGGAGCCTTGGTCATCTTGCCCATGAGGCACGGTTCGCATGTGTCAAATGATTCAAAGTCAAGAGACTCTAATAGTCCATCGGTATGGAGCTTCTTCATGCGCTTAACGCCGATATGACCAAGGCGGCAGTGCCACAAGTATGTGGGACTATCATTATCAACTTTACATATTTTGGTACTCACACTATGAATATGCGTAACATCACGATCGAGATTCATCAAGAATAAACCATTCACCAGCGGAGCATGACCATAAAACATATCACTCGTATAAACAGAACAACCATTATTCTCTGACTTAAATGAGTAGTTGTCTTGCATTAAGCGAGACGCTGATACAATATTCATGTGCAAAGCTGGTACTAAATAACAATTATGAAGGTTTAAAACTAATCCTGACGGTATATGTAGAGGTAACGTGCCGACGGCGATCACATCGACCATGGAGCCATTACCGACGCGCATCTTCACCTCGTCCTTGGCCAGTCTCCGCTTATTCCGCAGTTCCTGCTTTGAGTTGCAAATGTGAGCAACAGCACCGGTATCAAATACCCAGGAGCTACTACGAGTGCTGGTAAGGTACACATCAATAACATGTATATCACACATACGTTTAACGTTGCCGGCCTTCTTGTCTGCTAAGTATTTGGGGCAGTTCCGCTTCCAGTGACCCTTTCCCTTGCAATAGAAGCACTCAGTCTCAGGCTTGGGTCCATTCTTTTTATTCTTCCCAGCATCTGGCTTACCGGGCACGGCAATGGCTTTGCCATCTTTCTTGAAGTTCTTCTTACCCTTGCCCTTTTTGAAACTAGTGGTCTTGTTGACCATCAACACTTCATGCTCTTTCTTGATTTCTACTTCGGCAGACTTGAGCATCGAGTACAACTCGGAAATGGTCTTTTCCATCCCTCGCATGTTGTAGTTCAGCACAAAACCTTTGTATCTTGGTGGGAGAGACTGGAGGATTCTGTCAATTATAGCATCATCCGGAAGTTCGACTACAAGTGAAGTCAGACGACCGTGTAACCCAGACATTTTGAGTATGTGCTCACTGACAGAACTGTTCTCCTCCGTCTTACAGCTAAAGAACTTGTTAGAGAGTTCATATCTCTCGACACGGGCATGATCTTGAAAAACTAGCTTCGGCTCTTGGAACATCTCATATGGACCGTGTTGCTCAAAACGCCTTTGGAGCCTCGTTTCTAAACTGTATAACATGCCACACCTAACCAGAGAGTAGTCATCACTCCGCGTTTGCCAGACATTCAGAATGTCCTGGGCTGCTGCGGGAGCGGGAGGGTCACCTAGCGGCGCATAAAGGACATAAGCCTTTTTAGCTGCTTCAAGGATGAGCTTCAAGTTGCGAACCCAGCCCGCATAGTTGCTACCATCATCTTTCAGCTTATTTTCTCTAGGAATGCGTTGAAATTGAGGTTGACGTTGGCCATCTACAATATTTATAAAGACAACTTTTAGACTAAGTTCATGACAATTAAGTTCATTTAATCAAATTAAGTATGAACTCCCACTTAAATCGACATCCCTCTAGTCATCTAAGTGATACATGATCCATGTTGACTAACCCGTGTCCGATCATCACGTGAGACGGACTAGTCACCATGGTGAGCAACTTCATGCTGATCGTATTCAACCATACGACTCATGTTCGACCTTTCGATCTCTTGTATTCGAGGTCATGTCTGTACATGCTAAGCTCGTCGAGTCAACCTAGGTGTTTTGCGTGTGTAAATCTGGCTTACACCAGTTGTATGCGAACGTTAGAATCTATCACACCCGATCATCACGTGGTGCTTCGAGACAACGATCCTTCGCAACGGTGCACACTTAGGGGAATACGTTCTCTAAATTTTAAGATGGATCATCTTATTATGCTACCGTCGTTCTAAGCAATAAGATGAAGAACATGATAAACATCACAATGCAATCATATAGTGACATGATATGGCCATTATCATCTTTGCTCTTTCGACCTCCATCTTCACGCATCGCATGATCATCATCGTCACCAGCGTGACACCCTGAACTGTTGGGGAACGTCGCATGGGAAACAAAAAATTTCCTACGCGCACGAAGACCTATCATGGTGATGTCCATCTATGAGAGGGGATGAGTGATCTACGTACCCTTGTAGACCGTACAGCAGAAGTGTTAGAGAACGCGGTTGATGTAGTGGAACATCCTCATGTCCCTCGATCCACCCCGCGAACAATCCCGCGACTAGTCCCACGATCTAGTACCGAACGGACGGCACCTCCGCGTTCAGCACACGTACAGCTCGACGATGATCTCGGCCTTCTTGATCCAGCAAGAGAGACGGAGAGGTAGAAGAGTTCTCCGGCAGCGTGACGGCGCTCCGGAGGTTGGTGATGACCTTGTCTCAGCAGGGCTCCGCCCGAGCTCCGCAGAAACGCGATCTAGAGGAAAAACCGTGGAGGTATGTGGTCGGGCTGCCGTGGAAAAGTCGTCTCAAATCAGCCCTAAAACCTCCGTATATATAGGTGGGAGGGAGGGGGCCTTGCCTTGGGGCTCAAGGAGCCCCAAGGGGGTCGGCCGAGTCCAAGGGGGAGGACTCTCCCCCCCCCCCAAACCGAGTTGGACTAGGTTTGGTGGGAGGGAGTCCCCCTCCCTTCCCACCTCCTCCTTTTTTTTCTTTCTCTCTTGATTTTCTTCTCCTTGGCGCATAGGGTACTTGTGGGCTGTGCCACCAGCCCACTAAGGGCTGGTGTGTCTCCCCAAAGGCCTATGGGCTTCCCCGGGGTGGGTTGCCCCCCCCCCCCCCCGGTGAACTCCCGGAACCCATTCGTCATTCCCAGTACATTCCCGGTAACTCCGAAAACCTTCCGGTAATCAAATGAGGTCATCCTATATATCAATCTTCATTTCCGGACCATTCCGGAAACCCTCGTGACGTCCGTGATCTCATCCGGGACTCCGAACAACATTCGGTAACCAACCATATAACTCAAATACGCATAAAACAACGTCGAACCTTAAGTGTGCAGACCCTACGGGTTCGAGAACTATGTAGACATGACCCGAGAGACTCCTCGGTCAATATCCAATAGCGGGACCTGGATGCCCATATTGGATCCTACATATTCTACGAAGATCTCATCGTTTGAACCTCAGTGCCAAGGATTCGTATAATCTCGTATGTCATTCCCTTTGTCCTTCGGTATGTTACTTGCCCAAGATTCGATCGTCAGTATCCGCATACCTATTTCAATCTCGTTTACCGGCAAGTCTCTTTACTCGTTCCGTAATACAAGATCCCGCAACTTACACTAAGTTACATTGCTTGCAAGGCTTGTGTGTGATGTTGTATTACCGAGTGGGCCCCGAGATACCTCTCCGTCACACGGAGTGACAAATCCCAGTCTTGATCCATACTAACTCAACTAACACCTTCGGAGATACCTGTAGAGCATCTTTATAGTCACCCAGTTACGTTGCGACGTTTGATACACACAAAGCATTCCTCCGGTGTCAGTTAGTTATATGATCTCATGGTCATAGGAATAAATACTTGACACGCAGAAAACAGTAGCAACAAAATGACACGATCAACATGCTACCTCTATTAGTTTTGGGTCTAGTCCATCACGTGATTCTCCCAATGACGTGATCCAGTTATCAAGCAACAACACATTGTTCATAATCAGAAGACACTGACTATCATTGACCAACTGGCTAGCCAACTAGAGGCATGCTAGGGACGGTGTTTAGTCTATGTATCCACACATGTAAATGAGTCTTCATTCAATACAATTATAGCATGGATAATAAACTATTATCTTGATACAGGAATTATAATAATAACTATATTATTATTGCCTCTAGGGCATAATTCCAACAGTCTCCCACTTGCACTAGAGTCAATAATCTAGCCCTCACATCACCATGTGAATTTACATTGTAATAAATCTAACACCCATACAGTTCTGGTGTAGATCATGTTTTGGCCGTGGAAGAGGTTTAGTCAGCGGGTCTGCTACATTCAGATCCGTGTGCACTTTGCATATATTTACGTCCTCTTCCTCGACGTAGTCGCGGATGAGGTTGAAGCGTCGTTTGATGTGTGTGGTCTTCTTGTGAAACCGTGGTTCCTTTGCTAAGGCAATGGCACCAGTGTTGTCACAGAACAAGGTTATTGGATTCAGTGCGCTTGGCACCACTCCAAGATCCGTCGTGAACTGCTTCATCCAGACACCCTCCTTAGCCGCCTCTGAGGCAGCCATGTACTCCGCTTCACATGTAGAATCTGCTACGAAGCTTTGCTTGGAACTGCACCAGCTTACTGCACCCCCATTAAGAATAAATACGTATCCGGTTTGCGACTTAGAGTCGTCCGGATCTGTGTCAAAGCTTGCATTGACGTAACCTTTTACGGCGAGCTCTTCGTCACCTCCATACACGAGAAACATCTCCTTAGTCCTTTTCAGGTACTTTAGGATATTCTTGACCGCTGTCAAGTGATCCACTCCTGGATTACTCTGGAACCTACCTGCCATACTTATGGCCAGGCTAACATCCAGTCTAGTGCACAGCATTGCATACATGATAGAACCTATGGCTGAAGCATAGGGGATGGAGCGCATATGCTCTCTATCTTCATCAGTTGCTAGGCACTGAGTCTTACTCAATCTCGTACCTTGTAAAACTGGCAAGAACCCTTTCTTGGACTGTTCCATTTTGAACCTCTTCAAAACTTTATCAAGGTATGTGCTTTGTCAAAGTCCTATCAGGCGTTTTAATCTATCCCTATAGATCTTAATGCCTAGAATGTAAGCAGCTTCTCCTAGGTCCTTCATAGAGAAACTTCTATTTAAGTAACCTTTTATGCTCTCCAAAAGCTCTACGTTGTTTCCAGTCAGTAATATGTCATCCACATATAATATTAGAAACGCCACAGAGCTCCCACTCACTTTCTTGTAAATACAAGATTCTCCAACCACTTGTATAAACCCAAATGCTTTGATCACCTCATCAAAGCGTTTGTTCCAACTCCGAGATGCTTGCACCAGTCCATAAATGGATCGCTGGAGCTTGCACACCTTGTTAGCATTCTTAGGATCGACAAAACCTTCGGGTTGCATCATATACAACTCTTCCTTAAGGAAACCGTTAAGGAACGCCGTTTTGACATCCATCTGCCAGATTTCATAATCGAAAAATGCAGCTATTGCTAACATGATTCTGACAGACTTAAGCATCGCTACGGGTGAGAAAGTCTCATCGTAGTCAACTCCTGGAACTTGTGAAAAACCCTTTGCCACAAGTCGAGCTTTATAAACGGTCACATTACCGTTAGCGTCCGTCTTCTTCTTAAAGATCCATTTGTTCTGAATAGCCTTGCGGCCCTCAGGTAGTATCTCCAAAGTCCACACTTTGTTCTCATACATGGATCCTATCTCGGACTTCATGGCTTCTAGCCATTTGTTGGAATCTGGGCCCACCATTGCTTCTTCATAATTTGCAGGTTCATTGTTGTCTAACAACATGATTGATAAGACGGGATTACCGTACCACTCTGGAGTAGCGCGTGATCTCGTCGACCTGCGTGGTTCAACAGAAACTTGAACTGGAGTTTCATGATCATCATCATTAACTTCCTCCTCAACCCGCGTCGCAACGACAGAGGTTTCCCCTTGCCCTGCGCCACCATCCAGAGGGATGAGAGGTTCGACAACCTCGTCAAGTTCTATCTTCCTCCCACTCAATTCTCTCGAGAGAAACTCCTTCTTGAGAAAAGCTCCGTTTTTACACTTTGCCCTCGGATTTGAGATAGAAGGTGTACCCAACTGTCTCTTTTGGGTAACCTATGAAGACGCACTTTTCCGCTTTGGGTTCCAGCTTTTCAGGCTGAAGCTTTTTGACATAAGCATCACATCCCCAAACTTTAAGAAACGACAACTTTGGCCTTTTTCCATACCACAGTTCGTATGGTGTCGTCTCAACGGATTTTGATGGTGCCCTATTTAAAGTGAATGCAGCTGTTTCTAATGCATAACCCCAAAATGATAACGGCAAATCAGTAAGAGACATCATAGATCGCACCATCTCTAATAGAGTACGATTACGACGTTCGGACACACCATTACGCTGTGGTGTTCTAGGCGGTGTCAACTGTGAAACAATTCCACATTTTCTTAAGTGATCACCAAACTCGAAACTCAGATATTCACCCCCACGATCAGACCGTAGGAACTTGATCTTCTTGTTACGATGATTTTCCACTTCACTCTGAAATTGCTTGAACTTTTCAAATATTTCAGACTTATGCTTCATCAAGTAGACATAACCATACCTACTCAAATCGTCAGTGAAGGTGAGAAAATAACGATATCCGCCGCGTGCCTCCACGCTCATTGGACCACACACATCGGTATGTATGATTTCCAATAAGTCACTTGCACGCTCCATTGTTCCGGAGAACGGAGTCTTAGTCATATTGCCCATGAGGCATGGTTCGCACGTGTCAAGTGAATCAAAGTCAAGTGACTCCAAAAGTCCATCAGCATGGAGTTTCTTCATGCGCTTTACACCAATATGACCTAAGCGGCAGTGCCACAAAAATATGGCGCTATCATTGTTTACTCTAACTCTTTTGGTCTCAATGTTATGTATATGCGTATCGCTATCAAGATTCAATATGAAAAATCCCCTCACATTCGGTGCATGACCATAAAAGATGTTACTCATAGAAATAGAACAACCATTATTCTCTGACTTAAAAGAGTAACCGTCTCGCAATAAACAAGATCCAGATATAATGTTCATGCTCAACGCAGGCACTAAATAACAATGATTTAAGTTCATCACTAATCCTGACGGTAACTGAAGTGACACTGTGCCGACGGCGATTGCATCAACCTTGGAACCATTTCCTACGCGCATCGTCACTTCATCTTTCGCCAGCCTTCGCCTATTCCGCAGTTCCTGTTTCGAGTTGCAAATATGAGCAACAGAACCGGTATCAAATACCCAGGCACTACTACGAGATCCGGTTAAGTACACATCAATAACATGTATATCAAATATACCTGATTTTTCTTTGCCCGCCTTCTTATCTGCGAGATACTTGGGGCAATTGCGCTTCCAGTGACCCATACCCTTGCAATAGAAGCACTCTGCTTCAGGCTTAGGTCCAGCCTTGGGTTTCTTCGGCGGATTGGCAACAGGCTTGCCGCTCTTCTTCGAATTGCCCTTCTTGCCTTTGCCGTTTCTCTTGAAACTAGTGGTCTTGCTCACCATCAACACTTGATGCTCTTTACGGAGTTCAGACTCTGCGACTTTCAGCATCGCAAACAACTCGCCGGGAGACTTGTTCATCCCTTGCATGTTGTAGTTCAACACAAAGCCTTTATAGCTTGGCGGCAGTGATTGAAGGATTCTGTCAGTGATAGCTTCTTGCGGGAGTTCAATCCCCAGCTCAGCTAGACGGTTTGAGTACCCAGACATTTTGAGCACATGTTCACTGACAGACGAGTTTTCCTCCATCTTGCAAGCATAGAATTTATCGGAGGTCTCATACCTCTCGATCCGGACGTTCTTCTGAAAGATAAACTCCAACTCCTGGAACATCTCAAATGCTCCATGACGCTCAAAGTGACGTTGAAGTCCCGGTTCTAAGCCATACAAGACTGCACATTGAACTATTGAGTAGTCCTCCTTACGTGCTAACCAAGCGTTCTTAACATCCTGATCAGCCGTAGCGGGTGTTCATCTCCTAGCGCAGCATTAAGGACATAATCCTTCTTCCCAGCTTGTAAGATTAGCTTAAGATTACAAGCCCAATCTACAAAGTTGCTTCCATCATCTTTCAACTTAGCTTTCTCTAGGAACGTATTAAAATTCAGGATGACAGTCGCGTGAGCCATGATCTACAACACAAATATATTCAAAGTGCACTTAGACTATGTTCAAGATAATTAGAGTTTAACTTAATCAAATTATTCGCTAAACTCCCACTCAAAAAGTACATCTCTCTAGTCATTTGAGTGGTTCATGATCCACTTACACTAGCTCAAGTCCGATCATCACGTGAGTTGAGTATAGTTTCAGTGGTAAGCATCCCTATGCTAATCATATCATCTATATGATTCATGATCGACCTTTCGGTCTCATGTGTTCCGAGGCCATGTCTGCACATGCTAGGCTCGTCAAGCTTAACCCGAGTGTTCCGCGTGTGCAACTGTTTTGCACCCGTTGTATGTGAACGTTGAGTCTATCACACCCGATCATCACGTGGTGTCTCGAAACGACGAACTGTAGCAACGGTGCACAGTCGGGGAGAACACAATTTCATCTTGAAATTTTAGTGAGAGATCACCTCATAATGCTACCGTCGTTCTAAGCTAAATAAGGTGCATAAAAGGATTAACATCACATGCAATTCATAAGTGACATGATATGGCCATCATCACGTGCTTCTTGATCTCCATCACCAAAGCACCGGCACGATCTTCTTGTCACCGGCGCCACACCATGATCATCCATCAACGTGTTGCCATCGGGGTTGTCGTGCTACTTATGCTATTACTACTAAAGCTACATCCTAGCAAAATAGTAAACGCATCTGCAAGCACAAACGTTAGTATAAAGACAACCCTATGGCTCCTGCCGGTTGCCGTACCATCGACGTGCAAGTCGATATTTATATTACAACATGATCATCTCATACATCCAATATATCACATCACATCGTTGGCCATATCACATCACAATCATACCCTGCAAAAACAAGTTAGACGTCCTCTAATTTTGTTGTTGCATGTTTTACGTGGTGACCAAGGGTATCTAGTAGGATCGCATCTTACTTACGCAAACACCACAACGGAGATATATGAGTTGCTATTTAACCTCATCCAAGGACCTCCTCGGTCAAATCCGATTCAACTAAAGTTGGAGAAACCGTCACTTGCCAGTCATCTTTGAGCAAAGGGGGTTACTCGTAACGATGAAACCAGTCTCTCGTAAGCGTACGAGTAATGTCGGTCCAAGCCGCTTCAATCCAACAATACCGCGGAATCAAGAAAAGACTAAGGAGGGCAGCAAAACGCACATCACTGCCCACAAAACCTTTTGTGTTCTACTCGAGAAGATATCTACGCATGAACCTAGCTCATGATGCCACTGTTGGGGAACGTCGCATGGGAAACAAAAAATTTCCTACGCTCACGAAGACCTATCATGGTGATGTCCATCTACGAGAGGGGATGAGTGATCTACGTACCCTTGTAGACCGTACAGCAGAAGCGTTAGAGAATGTGGTTGATGTAGTGGAACGTCCTCACGTCCCTCGATCCGCCCCGCGAACAATCCCGCGATCAGTCCCACGATCTAGTACCGAACGGACGGCACCTCCGCGTTCAGCACACGTACAGCTCGACGATGATCTCGGCCTTCTTGATCCAGCAAGAGAGACGGGGAGGTAGAAGAGTTCTCTGGCAGCGTGACGGCGCTCCGGAGGTTGGTGATGACCTTGTCTCAGCAGGGCTCCGCCCGAGCTCCGCAGAAACGCGATCTAGAGGAAAAACCGTGGAGGTATGTGGTCGGGCTGCCGTGGAAAAGTCGTCTCAAATCAGCCCTAAAACCTCCGTATATATAGGTGGGAGGGAGGGGGCCTTGCCTTGGGGCTCAAGGAGCCCCAAGGGGGTCGGCCGAGTCCAAGGGGGAGGACTCTCCCCCCCCCCCCCAAACCGAGTTGGACTAGGTTTGGTGGGAGGGAGTCCCCCTCCCTTCCCACCTCCTCCTTTTTTTTCTTTCTCTCTTGATTTTCTTCTCCTTGGCGCATAGGGCACTTGTGGGCTGTCCAACTAGCCCACTAAGGGCTGGTGTGTCTCCCCAAAGGCCTATGGGCTTCCCCGGGGTGGGTTGCCCCCCCCCCCCCCCGGTGAACTCCCGGAACCCATTCGTCATTCCCGGTACATTCCCGGTAACTCCGAAAACCTTCCGGTAATCAAATGAGGTCATCCTATATATCAATCTTCGTTTCCGGACCATTCCGGAAACCCTCGTGACGTCTGTGATCTCATCCGGGACTCCGAACAACATTCGGTAACCAACCATATAACTCAAATACGCATAAAACAACGTCGAACCTTAAGTGTGCAGACCCTGCGGGTTCGAGAACTATGTACACATGACCCGAGAGACTCCTCGGTCAATATCCAATAGCGGGACCTGGATGCCCATATTGGATCCTACATATTCTACGAAGATCTCATCATTTGAACCTCAGTGCCAAGGATTCGTATAATCCCATATGTCATTCCCTTTGTCCTTCGGTATGTTACTTGCCCGAGATTCGATCGTCAGTATCCGCATACCTATTTCAATCTCGTTTACCGGCAAGCCTCTTTACTCGTTCCGTAATACAAGATCCCGCAACTTACACTAAGTTACATTGCTTGCAAGGCTTGTGTGTGATGTTGTATTACCGAGTGGGCCCCGAGATACCTCTCCGTCACACGGAGTGACAAATCCCAGTCTTGATCCATACTAACTCAACTAACACCTTCGGAGATACCTGTAGAGCATCTTTATAGTCACCCAGTTACGTTGCGACGTTTGATACACATAAAGCATTCCTCCGGTGTCAGTGAGTTATATGATCTCATGGTCATAGGAATAAATACTTGACACGCAGAAAACAGTAGCAACAAAATGACACGATCAACATGCTATGTCTATTAGTTTTGGGTCTAGTCCATCACGTGATTCTCCCAATGACGTGATCCAGTTATCAAGCAACAACACCTTGTTCATAATCAGAAGACACTGACTATCATTGACCAACTGGCTAGCCAACTAGAGGCATGCTAGGGACGGTGTTTTGTCTATGTATCCACACATGTAAATGAGTCTTCATTCAATACAATTATAGCATGGATAATAAACTATTATCTTGATACAGGAATTATAATAATAACTATATTTATTATTGCCTCTAGGGCATAATTCCAACATGAACTCCATCATCATGATCTCCATCATCGTGTCTCGGTGAAGTCGTCACGCCAACTACTACTATCACTACTACTATAGCTAACCGTTAGCAATGAAGTAAAAGTAGTAAGCACATGGCTTTGCATCTCATACAATAAATCACGACAACTCCTATGGCTCCTGCCGGTTGTCATACTAATCTACATGCAAGTCGTGAAACCTATTACAATAACATGATCATCTCATACATCATACATGCAACATCACAACTTTGGCCATATCACATCACATGTCAAACCCTGCAAAAACAAGTTAGACGTCCTCTAATTGTTGTTGCAAGTTTTACGTGGCTGATTTTGGTGTCTAGCAAGAACGCTTTCTTACCTACGTGACAGCCACAACGATGATATGCCAAAGCTATTTACCCTTCATAAGGACCCTTTTCATCAAATCCAATCCGACTAGAGTGGGAGAGACAGACACCCGCTACCCACCTTTATGCACGGTGTGCATGTCTGTCGGTGGAACCAGTCTCACGTAAGCGTACGTGTAAGGTCGGTCCAGGCCGCTTCATCCCACAATACCGCCGGAAAATAATAAGACTAGTAGCGGCAAGCAATTGACAAATCATCGCCCACAACCTTTTGTGTTGTACTCGTGCATAGAATCTACGTATAGAAAACCTGGCTCGGATGCCACTGTTGGGTAACGTAGCATAAATTCAAACAAATTCCTACGCATATTCAGATCTTCCTATGGAGAGACCAGCAATGAGAGAGGGGTGAGTGCATCTTCATACCTTTGAAGATCGCAAACCGGAAGCGTTGCTAGAACGCGGTTGATGGAGTCGTACCCGCGGCGATTCAGATCGCGATGTGATTCCGATCTAGTGCCGAACCACTGCACCTCCGCGTTCAACACACGTGCAGCCCGGTGACGTCTCCCGCACCTTGATCCAGCGAGGAGGATGGAGAGGTTGGGGAAGATCTCCGGCAGCACAATGGCGTGGTGTCGATGGAGAGACGAGGTCTCCCGGCAGGGCATCGCCAAGCACCGGCAGGGCATCGCCAAGCACCGGCAGAGAGGAGGAGAAAGAAGAGCAGAGCTGCACCGAGGGAGAGATAAAATTGTGTCTCCAAAAGCCCAAAAGTAACCACTATATATAGGGGGGAGGGAGGGGCTGCGCCCCCTTGAGGGTTTCCCTCTCATGGGGGCGACAGCCCTAGTGGGGGGAGGTACGGCGGCCAAGGGGGGAAGGAGGGGTGGCGCACCCCTCTGGTGGGCCTTAGGCCCACCTGCGCTAGGGTTCCCCCCCCCCCCCCTCGCCCCTCTTCGTGCGCCATGGGCTGAGTGGGGGCGCACTAGCCCACCTAGGGGCTGGTTCCCTCCCCCACTTGGCCCATCTAACCTCCCGGGGTCGTTGCCCCCTTTTGGTGGACCCCCGGGGCCACCTCCGGTGGTCCCGGTAGTCCCGGTACGTTACCGGTGATGCCCGAAACACTTCCGGTGTCCGAAACCATCCGTCCTATATATCAATCTTTACCTCCGGACCATTTCGGAGCTCCTCATGACTTCCGGGATCTCATCCGGGACTCCGAACAACTTTCGACAACCTCGTATAACATTTCCCTATAACCCTAGCGTCATCGAACCTTAAGTGTGTAGACCCTACGGGTTCGGGAGACAAGTAGACATGACCGAGACACCTGTCCGGCCAATAACCATCAGCGGGGTCTGGATACCCATGGTGGCTCCCACTTTCTCCATGATGATCTCATCGGATAAACCATGATGTCAAGGATTCAATCAATCCCGTATACAATTCCCTTTGTCTGTCGGTACAGAACTTGCTCGAGATTCGATCGTCGGTAATACCTATACCTTATTCAATCTCGTCACCGGTAAGTCTCTTTACTCGTTCCGTAGCACGTCATCGTGTGACTAACTCCTTAGTCACATTGAGCTCATGATGATTTTCTACCGAGTGGGCCCCAGAGATACCTTTCCGTCACGCGGAGTGACAAATCCCGATCTCGATTCGTACCAACCCAACAGACACTTTCAGAGGTACCCGTAGTGCACCTTTATAGTCACCCACTTATGTTGTGATGTTTGATACACCCAAAGCACTCCTACGGTATCCAAGAATTGCACAATCTCACGGTCGAAGGAAAAGACACTTGACATCAGAAAAGCTTTAGCATACGAACAATACGATCTAGTGATATGCTTAGGATTGGATCTTGTCCATCACATCATTCTACCAATGATGTGATCCCATTATCAATGACATCTAATGCCCATGACCAGGAAACCATGATCATCTATTGACTAACGAGCTAGCCAACTAGAGGCTTGCTAGGGACACATTGTGATCTATTTATTCACACATGTATTACTGTTTCCTGTTAATACAATTATAGCATGAACAATAGACGATTATCATGAACAAGGAAATATGATAATAACCATTTTATTATTGCCTCTAGAGCATATTTACAACACTTATCTCTTTGTCCATGAGAACATCACCCAAAACTTGAAAACTTCACAACACAAAACTTAAACAGAAACTCGTGATAACATTAGCACAAGAAAACAAACTACCACCTCTTTAGGTACTGTAGCAATCTTGATTTCTATTTGTATTGGTGTTGGGATACTATATTCTCACTTTTCCATGGCTAGTACCCCCCGATACTAACCATAGTTTCATCAAAACAAGCAACCAACTCAATAAAAACAGAATCTGTCAAAAACAGACCAATGTGTAGCAATCTGTATACTTCACATACTTCTTGTACCTCAAAAATTCTGAACAATTACGACTGCCTGGGAAAAAGGCATATCAACCAGAAGCCAAAAGAATAAACTCAAAATCTCTTTCTGAATAAAAATGAAAAATCATCTCGTGAGCGAAAAGTTTCTGTCTTTTTCCAGCAGGATCAAACAACCATCACCAAGACTAGTCATAAAGGTTTTGCTTGGCTCAAACAAAAAAAGAAACACAAAAAACACAATCACAACAGAATTATGATGGTGTGGACACAACAAAATAGAAATAAAAAGATAAATTCATTGGGTTTCCTCCCAACAAGCGTTGTTGTTTAACGCCTTTAGCTAGGCATAAAAGCGATAGAATCACGTATCGTCGTCTTTGGTGCTCAAACCATAAGTGGCCCTCATCATGGATTCATAAGGCAATCTTATTTTCTTTCTAGAAAGTGCTCCATGCCCTTCTTTAAAGGAAATTTAAATCTAATATTCCCTTCCTTCATATCGATGATAGCACCGATAGTCCTTAGGAAAGGTCTACCAAGAATAATAGGAAATGTAGGATTGAATCAATGTCAAGCACAATCAAATCCACAGGTACATAGTTCCTATTTGCAACAATAAGAACATCATTGATCCTTCCCATGGGTTTCTTGACAGTAGAATCTGCAAGATGCAAATTAAGAGGACACTCTTCAATCTCATTAAAATCCAGAACATCACATAACGACTTTGGAATCGCGGAAGCACTAGCACCCAAATCACCCAAAGCATTGCATTCATAGTTTTTGATTTTGATTTTGATAGTAGGTTCCCACTCATCATGAAGCTTTCTAGGGATAGAGACTTCCAATTCAAGTTTCTCTTCAAGAGATTTTATCATGGCTTCGACAATATGATCGGTAAAGGCCTTGTTTTGGCTATAAGCGTGTGGAGAGTTTAACATGGATTGCATCATGGAAATGCATTCAATCAAGGAGCAACTATCATAATTGAATTCCTTGAAATCGAAGGTAGTAATTTCATTACTACTCAAAGTTTTAATATCTTCTACTACACTTTCAATGCTTTTAGCATCAAGATAGATGGACTCCGAATCATTGGGGCACTTTTCAACCAAAGTGGATTCATATCCAGCCCCATCATCATTAGGCTTGACACAAGAAAACAAAGATTCAATGGGAGTCACACCAAGCACTTTAAGATCTTCGTGATTCTCATCACGAGTTTCGGGTTTAGCAACCATTTTATTGACTAAGGTAACCTGCTTATCAGAAATCTGGCCTACCAACTTTTCAAGTCGAGCAAACTCAGAATTTAGCGCAAGGAATTCTTTGGCCATATCATCAACTTCTCTACTCATAAAAGCCAGAAAAGAATTTTGCTCCTTTAGTTCTCTATGAAAGTAACTATTGTATTGAAACTGTGTAGACATGAAGCCTTTAACACTAGTTTCAATCTCTTCTAACTTCGCATAGTGAGCATCAAAATCCCTTGGTTGGGCCATTCGGGTTTTAGTAGGCAGACAATGGGGCAAAGAGAAAGCGAGAAAAAGGGAAAACGAAAAAGGCAAATTGGTGAAGTGGGGGAGAGGAAAACAAGAGGAAACTGGCAAACACAGTAAATGCAAGAGATGAGTTTGCGACACTTACTTGGATGAGTTCTTGACTTGATCCTCCCCGGCAACGGCGCCAAAGATCCTTCTATCGTCTCTTGAGCTTGCGTTGATTTTTCCCTTGAAGAGGAAAGGGTGATGCAGCACAGGAACAGTAAGTATTTCCCTCAGTTTGAGAACCAAGGTATCAATCGAGTAGGAGAATCTCATCAAGTCCAGAGTACCTGCGCAAACACAAAAGAGCTTGCACCCAATGCTTTAACGGGGTTGTCAATCCCTTCAAGATTGATTGCAACATGAGATCTGAAGGCGGAAAGTGCAACGAACAAAAAGTGTAAGGCTGAAAATATGGTGTGGAGTAAACCCGGGGGCCATAGTGTTCACTAGAGGCTTCTCTCAAAATAGAAAATATTACGGTGGGTGAACAAATTACTATCGAGCAATTGATAGAACCGCGCAAAGTCATGACGATATCTAAGGCAATGATCATACATATAGGCATCACGTCCGAGACAAGTAGACCGATACTTTCTACATCTACTACTATTACTCCACACATCGACCGCTATCCAGCATGCATCGAGTGTACTGAGTTCATGATGAACAGAGTAACGCTTTAAGCAAGAGGACATGATGTAGAGGGATAATCTCAAACCAATGATGAAAACCCCATCTTTTTACCCTTGATGGCAACAACATGATGCGTGCCTCGCTACCCCTTCTGTCACTGGGTGAGGTCACCGCACGGTATGAACCCAAAACTAAGCACTTCTCCCGTTGTAAGAATCATAGATCTAGTTGGCCAAACAAAACCCACAACTCGAAGAGAATTACAAGGATATCAAATCATGCATAAGAGAGATCAGAAGAAACTCAAATAAGATTCATAGATAATCTGATCATAAATCCACAATTCATCGGATCTCGACAAACACACTGCAAAAGAAGGTTACATTGGATAGATCTCCATCAAGATCATGGAGAATTTTGTATTGAAGATCCAAGAGAGAGAAGAATCCATCTAGCTACTAGCTATGGACCCGTAGGTCTATGGTGAACTACTCACGTATCATCGGAGAGGTCATGGTGTTGATGAAGAAGCAATCCGTCTCCGAATCCCCCCTCCGGCAGGGTACCAGAACGTGCCCCAGATGGGATCTTGCGGAGACAGAAGCTTGCGGCGGCGGAAAAGTACTTTCAATGATCTCCTGATTTTTCTGGGATTTTACGGAATATATAGGCCCAAAACCTAGGGCAGAGGTGGCCCAGGGAGCCCACAAGCCAGGGAGGCGCGGGCCCCCCTGGCCGTGCCATGAGGGCTTGTGGGGTCCCTGCAGGCCCCGTGCCCTGATTCTCCGGCTTCCCAATCTTTTTCTGTTTCGGAAAAAATCTTTTTCACAGTTTCATTCCGTTTGGACTGCATTCAAAATCCTCCTCTGAAAGGGGTCAAAAACATGGAAAAAACACGAACTGGCACTTGGAAATGAGTTAATAAGTTAGTCCCAAAAAATATATAAAAGGCATGCAAAACATACAAAGTTTGACAAGATAACAGCATGAAACCATCAAAAATTATGGATATGTTGGAGACGTATCAAGCCTCTAGTGAACACTATGGCCCCCGGGTCTACTTCACATCCTATTTTCAAATCTACAAAATTACTTTGTTGTACTTTTCACCTTCAGATCTCACCTTGCAAATAATCGTGAAGGGATTGACAACCCCTTTATAGCGTTGGGTGCAAGTTTGTTTGTTTTTGCAGAGGTACATTGGTGCCTCATCTTGATACTCCTACTGGATTGATACCTTGGTTCTCAAACTGAGGGAAATACTTATTGCTACTGTGCTGCATCACCCTTTCCTCTTCAAGGGAAAAACCAACGCAAGCTCAAGAGGTAGCGCAGCCACGTAAAACTTGCAACAACAATTAGAGGAAGTCTAACTTGTTTTTGTAGGGTATGCTATGTGATGTGATATGGCCAAAAGGATGTGATGAAATATATGTGATGTATGAAATTGATCATGTTCTTGTAATAGGAATCACGACTTGCATGTCGATGAGTATGACAACTGGCAGGAGCCATAGGAGTTGTCTTAATTTTATTGTATGACCTGCGTGTAAATCAAAAATGCCATATGATTACTTTACTTTATTGCTAACCATTAGCCATAGTAGTAGAAGTAATAGTTGGCGAGACAACTTCATGAAGACACGATGATGGACATTGTCGTGTCGTGCCAGTGACGATGGTGTTCATGCCGCGCCCCAAAGATGGAGATCAAAGGCACAAGATGATATTGGCCATATCATGTCACTTTATGATTTGCATGTGATGTTTATCATGTTTTTACATCTTATTTGCTTAGAACAACGATAGCATAAATAAGATGATCCCTCACTAATATTTCAAGAAATGGGTTCCCCCTAAGTGTACACCGTTGTGAAGGATCGTTGTTTCGAACCACCATGTGATAATCGGGTGTGATAGATTCTAACGTTCGCATACAACAGGTTTAAGCCATATTTACACAGGAGAAACACTTAGGTTGACTTGACGAGCCTAGCATGTACAGACATGGCCTCGAAACATGAGAGAGCGAAAGGTCGAACATGAGTCGTACAGTAGATACGATCAACATGGAGATGTTCACCATTGTTGACTTGTCCGTCTCACGTGATGATCGGACACGGCCTAGTCGATATGGATCATGTATCACTTAGATGACTAGAGGTATGTCTATCTGAGTGGGAGTTCACTAAATAATTTGATTAGATGAACTTAATTATCATGAACTTAGTATAAAATTGTCTTTACAATCTATATTGTAGATCCAATGGCCCACACTAATGTTGCCCTCAACTTCAACGCGTTCCTAGAGAAAACCAAGCTGAAAGACGATGGAAGCAACTATACGGACTAGGTCCGTAACTTGAGGCTCATCCTCATAGCTTCCAAGAAAACATATGTCCTTGATGCACCGCTAGGTGACACACCCGTTTTCCCAACAACTCAAGACGTTATGAACACCTGGCAGTCGCGTAGTGATGATTACTCCCTGGTTCAGTGCGGCATGCTTTATAGCTTGGAACCAGGGCTCCAAAAGCGTTTTGAGCAACACGGAGCATATGAGATGTTCCAAGAGCTGAGAATGGTTTCCCAAGCTCATGCCCGGGTCGATAGATATGAAATATCTGACAAGTTCTTCAGTTGTAAGATGGAGGAAAATAGTTTTGTCACCGAGCACATACTCAAAATGTCTGGGTTGCACAATAGCTTGTCTCAGCTCGGAGTTAATCTTCTGTATGACTTAGTTATTGACAGAATCCTCCAGTCGCTTCCACCTAGCTACAAGAGCTTTGTGATGAACTACAATATGCAAGGGATGGAGAAGTCCATTCCTGAGTTGTATTCGATGTTGAAATCAGCGGAGGTGGAGATCAAAAAGGAACATCACGTGTTGATGGTGAATAATACCACCAGTTTCAAGAAAGGTAAGGGTAAGAAGAACTTCAAGAAGGACGACAAAGTAGTTGCCGCGCCCGGTAAATCAGCTGCCGGGAAGAAGCCCAAGAATGGACCCAAGCCTAAGACTGAGTGCTATTATTGCAAGGGAACCGGTCACAGGAAACGGAACTACCCCCAAGTACTTAGCGGATAAGAAGGCTGGTAACGTCAAAAGTATATATGATATACATGTTATTGATGTGTACCTTACCATCCCTCGTAGTAGCTCCTGGGTATTTGATATTGGTGATGTTGCTCACATTTGTAACTCAAAACAGGAGATGCAGAATAAGCGGAGACTGGCGAAGGACGAGGTGACGATGCGCGTCGGGAATGGTTCCAAGGTGGATGTGATCGTCGTCGTCAGGCTACCTCTACATCTACCTTCGGGATTAATTTTAAACCTCAATAATTGTTATTTAGTACCAGCTTTCAGCATGAACATTGTATCTGGATCTCGTTTGATGCGAGATGGCTACTCATTTAAATCTCAGAATAATGGTTGTTCTATTTATATGAGAGATATGTTCTACGGTTATGCCCCACTGGTCAATGGATTATTCTTACTGAATCTCGAACGTGATGTTACACATATTTATAGTGTGAGTACCAAACGATGTAAGGTTGGTAATGATAGTCCCACATACGTGTGGCATTGCCGCCTTGGTCATATTGGTGTCAAACGCATGAAGAAACTCCATGCAGATGGACTTTTGGAGTCTCTTGATTATGAAACATTTGACGCATGTGAACCATGATTCATGGGCAAGATGAATAAGACTCCGTTCTCTGGAACAATGGAGCGAGCAACCAACTTGTTGGAAATAATACATACCATTGTATGCGGTCCAATGAGCGTTGAGGCTCACGGTGGCTATCGTTATTTTCTCACCCTCACTAATGACTTAAGCAGATATGGGTATGTCTACCTAATGAAACACAAGTATGAGACCTTTGAAAAGTTCAAGGAATTTCACAGTGAGGTAGAGAATCAACGTGACAAGAAAATAAAGTTCTTACGATTTGATCGTGGAGGAGAATATTTGAGACACGAGTTTGGCACACACTTAAGGAAATGTGGAATTGTTTCACAACTCACGCCACCTGGCACACCACAGCGCAATGGTGTGTCCGAACATCGTATTCGTACTCTATTGGATATGGTGCAATCTATGATGTCTCTTACTGATTTACCGCTATCATTTTGGGGATATGCATTGGAGACTGCTGCATTCACTTTAAATAAGGTGTCGTCTAAATCCGTTGAGATGACACCGTATGTATTATGGTTTGGGAAGAAACCTAAGCTGTCATTTCTGAAAGTTTGGGGATGCGATGCTTATGTCAAGAAACTTCAACCTGAAAAGCTCGAACCCAAATCAGAAAAGTGCATCTTCATAGGATACCCTAAGGAAACTATTGGGTATACCTTCTATCTTAGATCCGAAGGCAATATCTTTGTTGCCAAGAATGGATCCTTTCTAGAGAAAGAGTTTCTCTCAAAAGAAGTAAGTGGGAGGAAAGTAGAACTTGATGAGGTAATTGTACCCCCTCTTGAACCGGAGATTAGCGGAGCGTAGGAAAATGTTTTTGTGGTGCCTCCACCGACTAGAGAGGAAGTTAATGATGATGATCATGAAACTTCGGATCAAGTTACTACTAAACTTCGTAGGTCCGCGAGAACACGTTCCGCACCAGAGTGGTACGACAACCCTGTCCTGGAAATCATGTTGTTAGACAATAGTGAACCTTCGAACTATGAAAAACCCATGGCGGGCCTGGATTCCAACAAATGGCTTGAAGCCATGAAATCCGAGATAGGATCCATGTATGAGAACAAAGTATGGACTTTGGTGGACTTGCCCGATGATCGACAGACCATAGAAAATAAATGGATCTTTAAGAAGAAGACTGACGCGGATGGTAATGTGACCATCTATAAGGCTCGGCTTGTCTCTAAGGATTATTGAGAAGTTCAAGGGGTTGACTACGATGATACTTCACTACAACAGGATCCCCCCTTCAGCATCTCATCAATGTGTTGTCGAATGTCCATATAAGCATTGCTAATGTCTACACCAACAGATTAATATGTGTTGTCGTAGGTGGCGTTGGAAGGGTCTACAACAACACATACACATCCGTTGGAAACCAACATGAAAAAGCGTTGTAAGACAGCAACATATATAGTTGGAGCATAGCAATGATTCATATGCGTTGGTGATTACCCTCTAAGAATGAATGCGGACATGTACACAACAAATCATTGCAACACATAAAAGCGTTGCGGCATAGCACGACCAACCAATTAATGGTATTTCATATATTCCATAATTTACATATATCAAGTAATGATTATTAGGCTAATGTAAATAGTGCACAAGAGCAGCAATATAGTAAGAAAGACATCATATATTAAATAAAAAATGTTACATTACAAGACATCATCCGGGGAATATATGTTATAGAATACATAGTATATACATGATCTACTCTAACATTGACTACTGAATGACATTCAAAACATAATGTAGAGCTATCTGGTAGTAGCACCATTTTGCGCCTTGAAATGAACATCTTGGCCATGCATCAACCATTTGTCCTATCAATCTACATGAACAAAAACTGTGATCAATAACGTACCATTACAAAAATTAAAAAATAAGTTAATAATATAATAAAATTAAGAGGGTCAACATACATAGGAGTGTAGCAAGAGCACCATTCTTGTTTGGAGCTCCCGAGCTCTTAGAAAATACTATACTACTGACCTATTTCACAAACAAAAGTAGATAATAACAATTTCCAACGCAAGCAATTCAAATGTTGATAGTCATACATCTGTAGAGTTGGCATGGACAAATTTGTTACATTGAATTGTTGTTTATGAAAGAGATATTTTCTGCAACATTAGTATAAAGTATAATTAAGGCTCTAGCAAACTGAGCTAAAGAAGAAAAAGATTGAGGAGGTATACGTTACACATTAGCCAACTTTCTTGCACTAGCACCTTCTGAGATCCTAGTGTTTTGACCACCATGCTAATAATAAGAAGCAAAAAAACCACGAATACTTGAAGAAGTAAGCTAAATAAACATGCTGAATGAGAATGTACGATGTGTGTAAAGGAAAGATGTAACCGTGGGTTTT
Source organism: Hordeum vulgare subsp. vulgare (assembly GCF_904849725.1). NCBI lineage: Eukaryota > Viridiplantae > Streptophyta > Magnoliopsida > Poales > Poaceae > Hordeum > Hordeum vulgare. The sequence goes on from NC_058523.1 coordinate 51,143,526, forward strand.
GTTATGCTAGTGCTCAATTTCCTTGTCTTAATGTGTAAACAACAAATCGTTACAGAATTCAGAAACTTATTGGTGGTGTTATTATTGAAATGGATTCAGCGCTACGAAGAGATCATGACTGGGAATATACCAATGCACGCAAAGAGGCCTACGCGTTGGATGTGAGTAACTGTAGCTACACATGGTACTCCATTACTCCATCCCATCTACTGATGAATGGGGCGCTAACTATCATTAGAGTTGATTTTAAGTTACATGGGAGCGAGGCAAACACAAATCACTTGAGATCCAAGAACCATTGCATTGTCCCTCTCGCCATTATTTGGAACTCAACCATGGGGCTAAGAAGACTAGATATAGAAGAGTGAACTCACAAGAGAATGACCCTTATATTCCATAATCTGAATTAGGTTGCGCAAAAAAGATATTGTGAGTGTTTCCAGAGTTCATTCTATTGTTGATCAACATTGAAATTCCTTTGGAAATCTTCTCATGGTCTTCGACATTGTTTTCGAGTTCCAAAAAAGTGAGCAAACGTTATCTGCACTAGCATTTACTTTCCTTGTTGGATAGTTTCATCGTGGAACCAAGTTTTGTTGTTGAGTGACAAAAGATATATAGTCAGATAAGCAAGAATAGTAACCAACATTAATATTTCAAAAAGTACGATCAATAACATTGGAGCTTACCTTCGTTGGGTCCCAAACAGAATATAAGTGATCATACCTTATCAGTAGCAGGGCATATGTTTGATGGTCGCAACTCCTTATCATTCCAAATAATTTGCTTGCTCTGTAGTGGAAGGAAAAATGTAAGTATCTTCAATATAATACAAACAAGAATATATCCACACATGAATATATTACTACTTTATTTTATTGTCCAACCAAGCTCTGGACTATGACAATCACCATATACTCTATGTCGATCATCTTTATTAAATATGTCTGATTTACTATTACACTTAACGATGCATACTCTTTTTTTTAGTTTTTCTTTATTATATATCCTCACTCACGTATTCATCACTGCACTATTCAACAAGCAATTTACCTATTTCACTTATATCTACTACACGACGAAAACCAAAATAATTGAAAATCAATTAAATCAAACTAGCGTGTAGTTGCCCTAGTGTTGATTTCTATTTATGTCAGTGAGAACTCTATACGGCTAATAGTCGCTCCTCAGAAAAATTGCAGATTCAGTCAATCAGTTTTTCTTTTACACTAGAAGAGTGTTTTACGGAAGACAGATGGAAATAAGCTTCAAAACCAAGAAATAAAGTATATGGAGGAAACAAAGCACCACTTGATTTTCCAATTTAATCTCAGTGCATGCACCGCGTGAATCAATATCTGCATATATAAAGGAACTAGCATGTAGTTGGATAGTAGTGATTCTATCAATGTCACTAATTACTCTACATGGATAATAGTTAGTGTGCCACTCAAAAGCGGCAGATTCAGCAAACCGTTTTTCTGTTTTTTGCATAACTGGAATAATGTTTTCCAAAAGCTATGAATAAGCTTGAGGCCCAAAAATGAAGTATGTAGCAAACAAAGCATCGACTGCTTTGTCCAATTTAATATCAATGCATTCACAGTGTGAATTAGTATGTGCATATGCTCCGTCAGATCTAACTTTGTGGAAGCAAAACTAATGCATAATGAGATGTGATCATCCTCACAAATATATTGGTTAATTACCAACGTACATAGTAGCAAGAAATTGAAAACCAAATGTATCACAAGAAATAATTATTAAGAAAAAGAGGGGGAAACATTATTTTGAATTAACACGTACAGACAAGTGGTGAATCACCCAATCACACCTCCAAATAAATCAAGGTCGCATAGATTGTCGCCCTGATGGCCCGCAAATATTCTGCCATGGCACGATGTCCTACCACACATAGAACTAGACAAGTTAAGAGAAGAGACGACGAGTGCCCTTACTGAACCATCAACTTTGGAGTCGAGGTAGACAAGGCGATGAAGCACGGTCGGTCCAGAGACGGCAGCCGCGCGTCCGGAGCCGCACTGGCAACCCGTAGCGATGTTGCCGAGGCGCAGGATCCATGGTGAACCGTGATGGGAGCCGGGCCAGCGAGCTGGGGCGCGAAGGTTGCGTCGTGGTAGAGAATCGTAGAAGAGAAAGGGTGGGTGAGCAGAGGACGTCACCGCGGCGGGGGATCACAGATCCGGAGCTTGATCAGTAAGCAGCCGCACAAAAGAACGCCAGAGCTATCTGAGATCGGAGGTGGCGGCGGGTGCGCTGTTATTTCATAGTTCGTGTGGGAGAGGAATTGCGGGGGGTGATTGAATGAGAGATATTTGTACAGGGAGGTACAGAACTACAGATAATGTGGAGATAGATATGGGGAGGTTAGCTTTTTTTAGGGAAGGGGAGGTTACATATCCGTGGGAGGTGGGTGGTTGACCTAAACAACACATATTATAAAATCGTTGTTATGGATGCGTTGGTGTATGGGGGTTCTTGTTGTAGTGCTTTCTCACGTGTAGCAATGCTGAAGTACGTCCGAATCATGTTAGCAGTTGCCACATTTTATGATTATGAAATGTGGCAAATGGACGTCAAAATGGCATTCCTTACGGCTTATGAGGTTAGTTTTCTTGTTGTATGGCATTTTGTGGTTGTCACATTTTATGATTATGAGATGTGTGAAGGAAGAATTGTATATGATGCAGCCGAAAGGTTTTATCGATCCTAAGAATGCTGACAAAGTACGCAAGCTCTAGTACATCTATGGGCAGGTGCAAGCATCTCGGAGTTGGAACATTTGCTTTGATAAGGTGATCAAAGAGTTTGGGTTTGTACAGACTTATGGAGAAGCCTGTATTTACAAGAAAGTGAGTGAGAGCTCTGTAGCATTTCTCATTTTATATGTGGATGACATATTGTTGATGGGAAATGATATAGAACTTTTGGAAAGCATAAAGGCCTACTTGAATAAGTGTTTTCAATTAAGGACCTTGGAGAAGCTGCTTACATATTAGTGTTGGGGAACGTTGCATGGGAAACAAAAAATTTCCTACGCACACAAAGACCTATCATGGTGATGTTCATCTACGAGAGGGAGATCGGATCCACATACCCTTGTAGATCACTAAGAGGAAGCGTCAATAAACGCGGTTGATGTAGTGGTACGTCTTCACGATCAGTCCCACGAACCGTCCCACGATCCGTCCCATGAACCGTCTCGTGATCCGTCCCGATCAAGTGCCGAACGCCCGGCACCTCCGCATTCCACACACGTACAACTCGATGACGATCTCCGTCTTCTTGATCCAGCAAGAGAGACGGCGAAGTAGATGAGTTCTCCGGCAGCGTGACGGCGCGACGGTGATGGTGATGATCTACTCCTACAGGGCTCCGCCCGAGCTCCGCAGAAAACCGATCTAGAGGAAGAACTAGGATCTAGAGGATAGGGTAGCACGTGGCAAAGTCGTGTCTCAAAAGCCCTAAACCTCTAGTATATATAAGAGGGGGGAGGCAGCCTTGGCGCACCAAGGAAGGCCTCCTTGGGTCGGCCGAAGTGGGGAAGGGAGGAGTCCTCCTCCAATCCTACTTGGATTAGGACTCCTTGCTTATATTCCCACCTCTTTTGGATTTTCCACTTTTTCCTCATGGGCTTTCCTTGGATAACTTTGTTAGCCCATTCTGCCTTATTGCACATCCAATAAACCCATGTGGACCCCTTGGGGCGTGGTGGGCCCAGCCAGTGGTCCCCCGGAACCCATTCGCCACTCCCGGTACACGGTCGGCAATGCCCGAAAACCTTCCGGAATTCAAATACCAACTTCCTATATATCAATCATTGTTTCCGGACCATTCCGGAACTCCTCTGGCGTCCGAGATCTCATTCGGGGCTCCGAACAAAACTTCAGTCACCAACACATATAACTCAACTATACCGAAACGTCACAGAACCTTAAGTGGGCAGACCCTATGGGTTCGAGAACTATGTAGACATGACCTGAGACACTCTCTCGTCAATAACCAACAGCGGGACCTGGATGTCCATATTGGCTCCTACATATTCTACAAAGATCTCTATCGGTTGAACCTCTATGTCAAGGATTCATATAATCTCGTATACTATTCCCTTTGTCCATCGGAATGTTACTTGCCCGAGATTCGATCGTCGGTATCACCATACCTAGTTCAATATTGTTACCGACAAGTCTCTTTACTCGTTCTGTAATACAAGATCACGTAACTAACTCCTTAGTCACAATGCTTGCAAGGCTGGTTGTGATGTTGTATTACCGAGTGGGCCCCGAGATTCCTCTCCGTCACACGGAGTGACAAATCCCAGTCTTAATCCATGCCAACACAACAAACACATTTGGAGATACCTGTAAAGCACCTTTATTGTCACCCAGTTACGTTGCGACGTTTGATAACTGATACGTCTCCAACGTATCTATAATTTTTGATGGTTTCATGCTATTATCTTGTCAAACTTTGGATGTTTTGTATGCCTTTTATATATTTTTTGGGACTAACTTATTAACTCAGTGCCAAGTGCCAGCTCCTATTTTTTCATGTTTTTTACCCCTTTCAGAGGAGGATTTTGAACGGAGTCCAAATGGAATGAAACTGCCAAAAAGATTTTTCCCGGAACAGAAAAAGATCGGAAAGCGAGAGAATCAGGGCAGGGGGCCACCAAGGACCCCACAAGCCCTCATGGCGTGGCCAGGGGGAGCCCGTGCCTCCCTGGCTTGTGGGCTCCCTGAGGCTCCTTTGTCCTAGGTTTTGTGCCTATATATTCCCTAAAATTCCATAAAAAATCTGGAGATTATCGAAAGTACTTTTCCGCCGACGCAAGCTCCTTTCTCCGCAAGATCCCATCTGGGGCACGTTCGGGTGCCTTGCCGGAGGGGGGATTCGAATACAAAGGGCTTATTCATCAACACCATGACCTCTCCGATGATGCATGAGTAGTTCACCATAGACCTACGGGTCCATAGCTAGTAGCTAGATGGCTTCTTCTCTCTCTTGGATCTTCAATTCAAAGTTCTCCATGATCTTCATGGAGATCTATCCGATGTAATCTTCTTTTGTGGTGTGTTTGTCGAGATCCGATGAATTGTGGATTTATGATCAGATTATCCATGAATCTTATTTGAGTTCCTTCTGATCTCTCTTATGCATGATTTCATATCCTTGTAATTCTCTTCGAGTTGTAGGTCTTGTCTGGCCAACTAGATCTATGATTTTTGCAATGGGAGAAGTGCTTGGTTTTGGGTTCATACCGTGCGGTGACCTTACCCAGTGACAGAAGGGGTAGCGAGGCACGCATCATGTTGTTGCCATCAAGGGTAAAAAGATGGGGTTTCCATTATTGGTTTGAGATTATCCCTCTACATCATGTCATCTTGCTTAAAGCGTTACTCTGTTCGTCATGAACTCAATACACTAGATGCATGCTGGATAGCGGTCGATGTGTGGAGTAATACTAGTAGATGCAGAAAGTATCGGTCAACTTGTTTCAGACATGATGCCTATATGTATGATCATTGCCTTAGATATTGTCATGACTTTGCGCGGTTCTATCAATTGCTCGACAGTAATTTGTTCACCCACCGTAATACTTGCTATTTTGAGAGAATCCTCTAGTGAACACTATGGCCCCCGGGTTTACTCCACACCATATTTTCAGCCTTACACTTTTCTTTCGTTGCACTTTCCTCCTTCAGATCTCACTTTGCAATCAATCTTGAAGGGATTGACAACCCCTTTATAGCGTTGGGTGCAAGCTATTTTGTGTTTGCGCGGGTACTCTGGACTTGACGAGATTCTCCTACTGGATTGATACCTTGGTTCTCAAACTGAGGGAAATACTTACTGCTCCTGTGCTGCATCACCCTTTCCTCTTCAAGGGAAAAACCAACGCAAGCTCAAGAGACGACAGAAGGATCTCTGGCACCATTGCCACGGAAGTACTTTTGTTGACGTAGAAAAAGGATTTCTGGCGCCGTTGCCGGGGAGGATCAAGTCAAGAACTCATCCAAGTAGGTGTCACAAACTCATCTCTTGCATTTACTTTGTTTGCCAGTTGCCTCTCTTTTTCCTCTCCCCCAATTCACAATTTGCCTTTTTCGTTTGCCTTTTCGTTCGCCCTTTTTCTCGCTTGCTCTTTGTTCGCTTGTGTGCGTGCTTGCTTGCTTGCCATATTCACCATGAATGAAAACACCAAACTTAGTGACTTCTCGAATACTAATAATAATTGTTTTATTAGTACTTCGATTGCTCCCGCCACTAGTGCGGAGTCATACGAAATCAATGCCGCTTTGCTGAATCTTGTTATGAAAGAGCAATTCTCTGGCCTTCCTAGTGAAGATGCCACATCCCATCTCAATGCCTACATTGAGCTTTGCGATATGCAAAGGAATAAAGATGTGGATAATGATGAGATTAAATTGAAGCTTTTTCCTTTCTCGTTGCGAGATAGCGCAAACACTTGGTTTTCTTATTTGCCCAAAAATAGTATCGATTCTTGGGATAAGTGCAAAGATGCTTATATTTCCAAGTATTTTCCGCCAGCTAAGATCATCTCTCTCTGTAATGATATCATGAATTTCAAGCAACTTGATCATGAACATGTTGCACAATCTTGGGAGAGAATGAAACTGATGATTAGAAATTGTCCCGCTCATGGCTTGAGTCTTTGGATGATTATACAAATCTTTTACGCTGGCTTGAATTTCGCTTCTAGAAATATCTTGGACTCTGCCTCAGGTGGAACGTTCATGGAAATCACGTTAGGGTAGGCCACAAATCTCCTAGACAATATCATTATGAACTACTCTAAGTGGCACACTGAAAGGTCACCTACTAGTAAGAAGGTACACGAAATAGAAGAATTAACTCGTTGAGTGTTAAGATGGATGAGTTAATGAATTTGGTTCCTAGTAGAAGTGCTCCTTTAGATCCTAATGATATGCCCTTGTCTTCTTTGATTGAGAGTAGCAATGCTAGCTTGGACGTTAATTTTGTTGGTAGGAATAATTTTGGCAACAACAATGCTTTTAGAGGAAACTATGTTCCTAGGCCTTTTCCTAGTAACTCCTCTAACAACTTTGGCAACTCCTACAACAATACTCATGGAAATTACAATAGATTACCCTCTGATCTAGAGAGTAATATCAAAGAGTTCATCAACTCACAAAAAAATTTCAATGCGTCCATAAAGGAAAAAGTACTCAAAATTGACGATTTGGCTAAGAGCGTTGATAGAATGTCTAGTGATGTTGATGCTTTGAAAGTTAGATGTGCTCCTCCCAAGATCAATATGGATGAAACTTTGAAAGCTATGCGTATTTCCATGATTGAGAGCAAAGAAAGAACCGCCCAAATTCGTGCTAGACATGAATGGCTTAAAAAGGTGTGTTCTCGTGATAAGAATCACGAAGATCTTAAAGTGCTTGGTGTGACTCCCATTGAATCTTTGTTTTCTTGTGTCAAACCTAATGATTATGGGGCTGGATATGAATCCACTTTGGTTGAAAAGTGCCCCAATGATTCGGAGTCCATCTATCTTGATGCTAAAAGCATTGAAAGTGTAGTAGAAAATATTAAAACTTTGAGTAGTAATGAAATTACTACCTTGGATTTCAAGGAATTTAATTATGATAGTTGCTCCTTGATTGAATGCATTTCCATGATGCAATCCATGTTAAACTCTCCACACGCTTATAGCCAAAACAAGGCCTTTACTGATCATATCGTCGAAGCCATGATAAAATCTCTTGAAGAGAAACTTGAATTGGAAGTCTTTATCTGTCGGGACCCCGATCCTAAGCCATAGGAATCCAGCCTGTAACACATCGCATCCCTTTGCGGTCTCACGCACGGTTAACTCCACGGCTGCAGCCTTACCTTAGCCAGGACCGTTTGCATCTTTTGACTCACGTATGCAATAGTGTCGCTAGCATTCCAATGTCAAAGAACCCGGATCGACATGTCTAGTCATAAACCAAAGTGGCAGTGCCGCACAAGGACAGGCATACATGACCCAACAAAGCAGGTGTCGGTCACCAGCGAGTGTAGACGAGTCGTAGCAAGCTACAAGGACTCCATTACTTCGCGTGACATTTCCCCAAAAGGGACAGACACAGCAGCTAAGAAGGACACATGTCGGTCAACCAATGTGTCCGGAGCAGTAGCGAACTACCAAGGCTTGTTGGATCACAAAGGGGCATTTCCTTGTAAGGAGTGCTACTAAAGTTCACGACTAGGTAATCGAACCCCATACATATCAATTACGACACACGTACGCATGGCATACCGATATGTATAGATACATCGATGGCATCACAACATAACCATAAACATACAAGCTTTATTTAAGAGGCTCGGAAGAGCCACACACATAATATTACACATTAAGGGTCTCACGACCCATAATAGCAGTCATTCAGTTACAAGCCAGCGGAAGAGTTTAAACTGTCTGAGTACAGACAGGGCAACTAGAAGGCACATGGCCTGACTATACTACAGACCCAACATAGGGCCAGATCGTAGCTGGGACACCAGCTACTCGTCGTCGTCGATGTCTACGAAGAACCCTCCATTAGGGTCATTAGCAACATCTGCAACATTTATTAGGCAAACATGAGTACAAAGGTACTCAGCAAGACTTTAGGATAACTAACTACTCATGCAAGGTATCAAAAGGGTATTGTGGGGTTTCATGCGGAAAGCCAGCATTTGACTTGTGGCTAGACAACTTGCATTTTGGAATTATTTTGACAACCTGATTTCTCGCACACGAGTCCACTAACACCACAACAATACACCATCGTGGAATCATCCCGTCTCCATACGGAAATGCCGTCCACGACACTCACGCTTATCTTGACAATTTTATGAGTAGCCATTGAAGTTATCTATGAACAACATATGTCTCCAAGTAGTCCATATCCGCGGACGCGGCTATTCGAATAGATCATAACCCTGCAGGGGTGTACTTCGTCACACACGCTCTCGCCACTTATCGCCATGTGCACGTCATGCACCTTGGCAACCTTCAAGCGGAAGCCTAGCGAGGGAGTCGGCCACGACCGTTAACCACACTAGTACCTAGTCCAGGTTTATCGCCTATCTGAGAGTAACCCGTACGGGAGTCCGGCCGGGGTTTCCGCCACGGCCTCAAACGATGTGCGCAGGGTTCCCAAGCCCACCATCCGGGTGCCACTTGGTACACCGTGCCACTGCCTACCGCATCACGGCCACCTCTCAGGTCAGCACCATGCACGGCCTCCAGCATGACTATAAACACCAGAAACTACTTGCAACTCCTGGACCGAGTACTAAGCGATTAATAAGTCGAGAGGGTCAATTAAGTATCCCAACGTGTGGTAGTATCTAGTCTTGGATTACATACACGGAACTCAGTTCCTAAGGACGGTTCCAATGAAACAACCCGCCATGTACTCCTACATAGCCTTTCAGCGGTACCTTTACCAAATCAGGTTCAACACACAACCTTTGCTTACCGAACACATTCTCACAATTCTGTTCATCTCCCAGATGACAGACCATACACAACTCTAAGCATAGCATGCATAGCAGGATAAGGCACAATGTGGCTCAAGCAACTACCAGGTATGCTAGGTTGCAAGGTTCGGCTATTTACTGTGACAAGGTTAGGTCCTGCAAAGGAAGTGGGTTCAACTAACGTGGCAAAAGCAATTGAAGCATTTGATCCTAATGCAGTAAACAAGTGCAGGAGCAAGAACATGGGATTTATCGGGATGATCAAAAATGGTTGCTTGCCTTGTTGCTCGGAGGAGGGACAATATCCGTCAGACGGATATTCGGTGGAATCCGGGGGAGCGGAGCCTACCGAGATGAAGGGCAACAATTAATAACAATCATATGCAAACAAGATGATGCATGAGCATGGCATGAGAATGCAAGGTGGTATACTAATAAAGTCAACATGTATTAGGTTTGAAGTTGATTTGAATCAAATTCAAATATCACTTCAAACGAGATATTCTCGGATACCGATTTAATTGATTCGACCTGATGCTCAGATCAACTTGATCTTAGCATGCATGAGATGTCATGTTAAGGTACTGGTTTTTTATTAGAACAATGTTTGATCATGTCATTCATAATGAAATTTGAATATTTTCCAAATTCCATTTATAAAGTATTTATAAGAGTTGACTTATTCATTAATCTACATGTTTGGGTTCTGTAACTTTTTCAAACATGATTGAAAATAGCATATTCAGATTCCTTGAATTTTTCTGATACTTTTTCATATATAAATTATTTTCATTGGAGTTACAGATTAATTTCTATGAATTTTTGAAGTTTAAAACATTTCTGGAATTATTTTTATACTGGAAAATACTTTTACTGCATCAGCATGACATCAGCAGGTCCAGCTGGCCGTTGAAAGTCAAACCTGACCAGTGGGACCCGCTGGTTAGTGTCTCTGGTCATTTTTAGATTAGGATTAATCTTATTTAGTTAATTAAACTCACTGGACCCACATGTCAGTGTCTTATTAATTTATCTGATTTATTTTTATTATCTCTAAACTATCCAGAGGCTGGCCCCACCCGTCAGTGGCTCAGGCCAGCTGAGATCCACAGGCGGCGAGGTCGTCCTCGCTGGCGGGGAGCCTCCAGCGACCACCAGAACGGCGGAGGGGCTCGAAAACGGCGCACAGAGGGCCAAACGCTGCGCGGAGAGCACCAGAAGAACGGCACATCTCCCGCAGCTCCATTTCTGCACTTAGCCGGGGCTGATCTGGCCGGAGATGACGCCGGCGACGAGCTTGGCGGCGGCCAAGGTTCGGGCGTCATCGGGGTCTTTGATTCCGAGGGAACTACGCACGGGACTTAGCTCCTATGGCATCTACGCGACGGCCTGAAGCTGCTGGTGCCCTCGGAAGTACGAGCTGATCACCGGAGGGCTACCGGCGACGAGCTGTAGCGGCAGATCTTGTCGGGCTCCGGTGGAACTAGGCCTAGAGGAGGGGATCGACGGGGAGATCTTAGGGGAAAAGACCGCATGCTCACGGGGAGTGCAGTGGTGGCGCTAGTCTGCTCGGGGACGGCCTGGAGAGGGAGAACGTCGGCGGCGATCTTCGGTGACCCGAGGAAGAAGACGACAGCTGCTCGTCGTTTCACTGCATCTCGGCATTGGGCTCGTGGCTAGGGAGCTTCAGGGGGATGCGGCAGACCTACTGCGTGGCTCAGAAGGGAGAAGGGACGGCTAGATTGACGGCGCGCTCGAGCTCTGCTCGGGCTCCAATGGCGGCAGAAGGAGGGAGGAGAGATCCGAGAGGAGGGGGGAACTGGCGCTGGGAATGGATAGCCACGGGCTCGGGGAGCTTATCCCCGGCCTTGCCAGCGCGAGGCGGTGGCCAAGCAGGCGCACAGGTGCGTGGCCGCGCCGGAGTACGCAGCGGCCACCTCCTGCTCCTACTGGCGAGGTGGGAGACGACTGGAGGAGATGGGCTGGGCCGGCTAGGCGACAGGTAAGGGTTTTCATTTACTTTCTGTTTTTGTTTCTGTTCTTCTATTTCACTGATTTTCTATTTATTTCAACTCCCAAATAAATTGTAAAAACTAAGTTGAGCACCCTAGAATATTTGTTGGAATATTTCCAACCACTCCTAAAGTTTTCAACATTTTTGAAAATTTAAAGTTTCTGATTTCAAATTTAAAACTTGAAACCAGTAGCTTTTTGTATTTATTTAAAAAGCTTAAATTGTCAAGAAAAAGGTTTTCTTCATTGCTCATTTACTTTCATGATTTATCAGAAAGTTTGAACTTTTCTTGAGGCCATTTTGGATTCATTGATTTTGACTAGTTTGAATTTTCCCTTACTTTAAGAAGTGGCTAGGGTTTAAGCATTTTCCGTCATCTCTTTCTTTGTTCTTGTTGAGAGTTTCTTAGATGCAATGCAAAGAAAACATGAGCACAAGACTAACTTTCTTAAGGTGTCAGGGATGTGACAACTCACCCCCACTCAAAAGAATCTCGTCCCGAGATTTAGAAGTCGTCGGGAATAACGCAGGATACTCAAGTCGGAGACGATCCTCTCTTTCCCAAGTTGCCTCCTTTTCAGAATGATTTGACCATTGAACTTTAAGAAACTTGAGGTTTCGACGTCGAGTGGTACGCTCAGCTTGATCAAGAATACGCACGGGGTATTCTCGGTATGAAAGGTTATCTTGGAGATCAAGCGTTTCGTGGTCCACTTCACGGATAGGATCCGAAAAGCAACGCCTGAGTTGCGAGACGTGGAAAACATCATGAACCTTGGAAAGATGCGGAGGAAGTCCCAACTGGTAGGCAACTTCTCCTCGTTTGGCAAGAATGCGAAAAGGACCAATGTAACGAGGAGCCAACTTGCCCTTGATACCGAATCGATGGGTACCCTTCAAAGGCGTAACCCGAAGGTAAGCCTTCTCGTCAACTTCAAAGGTCACAGCCTTATGATGACGATCATATTGGCTCTTTTGACGAGACTGGGCTGTTTTCAACTTTTCACGAATAATGCGAACCTGCTCTTCTGCATCCTGGATCATGTCCGGGCCAAAGAGTTGCCTCTCTCCGGTTTCTGACCAATTAAGAGGTGTTCGACATCTTCGTCCATAGAGAACTTCAAAAGGGGCTTTGCCCAAGCTTGATTGATAACTATTTTTATAAGCGAATTCGGCGAATGGAAGACACTTCTCCCAATTCATACCAAACGATATAACACAAGCTCGGAGCATATCTTCTAGGATTTGATTCACTCTTTCTACTTGACCACTTGATTGGGGATGGAAAGCAGTGCTAAAAGATAAGTGAGTCCCCATGGCATTCTGAAAACTTTCCCAGAAGCGAGAAGTAAAGATACTTCCACGGTCCGAGTTAATCTCCAGGGGAACACCATGAAGAGACACTATTCGGGAGATATATAACTCTGCTAGCTGGCTAGCTGTTATACTCTCACGAACAGGAAGAAAATGAGCCACTTTGGAAAGACGGTCAATGACCACAAAGATAGCATTATTTCCTTTCTTGGTCTTGGGAAATCTGGTAATGAAATCCATGCTAACTTTATCCCATTTCCATTCAGGAATAGCTAGAGGTTGAAGGGTGCGAGCAGGCCTTTGATGTTCTGCCTTAACTCGACGACAAACGTCGTAGTTAGCAACGAACTCAGCAATTTCTCTCTTCATCCTAGTCCACCAGAACCTCTGGCGTAGGTCCTGATACATCTTAGTACTACCGGGATGAATGGTGAGAGGAGAGTCATGAGCCTCCTTAAGGATCAATTGCCGCAGACATTTGCTCTTGGGAACCACTAAACGGTTCTGAAAGAACACAACACCTTTCTCATTGATGGAGAAATCCCTAGTGTTGCCGCTAGCGATATTCTCCTTGATCCGGGATATACCCTTATCATAGGCCTGCACGGCTATGATTTGATCCCTAAGAGTAGGCTTCGCCACCAGGGTAGAAAGGAATCCTTGAGGAACAATATGAAGATTCAACTTCCGAAAGTCCTCATAGAGATGTGGTTGACCTTGTTGTAGCATCAAATTGTTACAATAAGATTTACGACTTAGTGCATCGGCCATAACGTTGGCCTTCCCCGGGGTGTAAGTTATCCCTAAGTCGTAATCCGAGATCAACTCAACCCACCGTCTTTGCCTGACATTCAAATCCGGTTGGGTGAAGATATATTTCAGACTTTGGTGATCAGTGAATATTTTGCAACGATTACCGAGAAGGTAATGTCGCCAGGTTTTTAGTGCATGGACCACAGCTGCAAGCTCAAGGTCATGTGTGGGATAATTATCCTCATGTGGATGCAACTTTCGAGATGCCTATGCGATCACATGACGATCTTGCATGAGAATGCAACCTAATCCTTGTCGCGAGGCATCGCAATAGATAACAAAGTCCTTAGAAAAATCTGGTGGTAGCAACACAGGTGCGGAAGTCAGGCATCTTTTCAGTTCCTGAAAACTATGCTCACACTGTGGTATCCACTCGAACTTTTTATCTTTCTTGAGGAGTTCAGTTAGAGGCTTTGCAACCTTGGAGAAATTCTCGACAAAGCGGCGACAATAGCTCGCTAGACCAAGAAAACTCCTAACTTGCTTAACCGATTCAGGTTGAGTCCAATCAAGGACAGCTTGAACTCTCTCGGGATTGACAGCAATACCCTTACCAGAGATTACGTGTCCTAGATAGGTCACTTCTGGTAACCAGAATTCACGTTTTGAAAACTTGGCATAAAGGTGATGCTCTCGAAGTTTCATCAACACCAGCCTTAGATGCTCGGCATGTTCTTGTTCGTTCTTCGAGTAGATGAGAATATCATCGAGGTATACCACGACGAATTTATCCAAATACTCCATGAAGATTGAATTCATCAGACGAGAGAAGGTGGCTGGGGCATTGGTTAAACCGAAGGACATGACGGTGTACTCGTATTGGCCATAACGAGTAACAAAAGCCGTTTTTGGAATGTCCCCGTTCTTGATCTTGATTTGACGGTATCCCAACCTCAAGTCCATTTTGGAGAAGACTAAGGATCCAGCGAGCTGATGATACAAGTCGTTAATCCTGGGTAGCGGATACTTGTTCTTTATGGTAACCAGATTCACCGGTCGATAATCTACAACCAGCCGATCCATTCTGTCTTTCTTCTTGACGAAGAGGACGGGGCAAGCCCAAGGAGAAGAGCTAGGACGAATGAAACCTTTATTCAAGGCCTCATCTAGTTGCTTCTTAAGTTCGGCTAGCTCCAGGGGTGCCATCTTATAAGGTCTTCTGGCTATTGGGACAGTTCTCGGAACAAGATCTATCACAAACTCTACATCTCTATCAGGTGGAATTCCTGGCAGTTCCTCTGGAAAAACATCCGGGAAGTCACGGACTACCGGAATGTCTTCAAGTTCCGGAAGAGGGTTGTCATTTAAGGAATAAAGTTGGCATTTGGCAACTCGAGTAGAGACATTTACTATCTCACCCGAGGGATGGGTAAGCTGGACATTTCTGGAATGAGTATCGATCTTGGCATAGTGAGCTGACATCCAGTCCATGCCCAAGATGATATTAATATCTGAAGATTTCAATGCTATCAATGAGGCTAGAAAAACTAGCCTGTCTACTAGAATTTCATTGTCATAGGTTATCCTAGAGGTTTGCCATTTACTACCAGGAGTTTGGACAACCAATGGAATTGGCATATCACAAAAAGACATGTTATGCAATTGTGCATAACTTTCTGAAATGAAGGTATGAGAAGACCCAGTGTCAAAGAGAACGGACGTTGGGTGATGATTAACAAGAAGCGTACCCAGCATGACGTCGGGATCCTCTGCAGCTTCTTCTGCTGACACATAGTTCACACGGCCACGTGCAGGAGTTGGCTTCACATAGTAAGCTTTGCCCGACTTGGCTTGCCCGACGGACTTCCCGGGTTGCTTGGCACCCACATTCTGAGGAAACTCATGGGAATAGTGCC
Source organism: Hordeum vulgare subsp. vulgare (assembly GCF_904849725.1). Lineage (NCBI taxonomy): Eukaryota > Viridiplantae > Streptophyta > Magnoliopsida > Poales > Poaceae > Hordeum > Hordeum vulgare. Next base: position 51,159,051 of record NC_058523.1, read on the forward strand.
CTGGTTCTCCACACTTGTAGCATATCACTTGGTTGGCACGTGGTGCAGCATTGCTAGCTGGACCACCGTAAACTTTTGCTGGAGGGTTGGCCTGATTCGTCTGAGGCGCCACGTAGGATGGCCTCGGAGTGTATCTTGGCGGCAGAGAACTCTTCGGAACCCACAGCCTGCGTTTTGGAAACGCGGAACCAGAAGACGAGCCAAAATCACGGGAGTGCTTCCTTGTGGCTTCAAAGTCAGAATGACCAGTCTCGGCACTGATCGCTTTGTTGACCAGGGCTTGAAAGCTTGCACACTCATGGAGGCGCAGATCACGACGAAGCTCAGGGCTCAGACCCTTACGGAATCTTGCTTGCTTCTTGGCGTCAGTAGACACCTCCTCTGTTGCATAGCGGGCGAGGTTACCGAACTCGCGGCTATAGGCATCCACAGTCAATTTGCCCTGAGTGAAGGCACAGAACTCCTCTCTCTTTCTGTCCATCAGACCCTCTGGAATATGGTGCAGACGAAAGGCTGCACTGAAGTCTGCCCATGTGGCTACTGGTTCAGCAGGACGCATAGCTTCAAAGTTCTCACCATAGATTGGCGGGTCCTTCCAGGAAATACGCCGCAAAGGTCACCTTGTCGGCCTCAGACACATTCGCAGAGCGAATCTTGCGTGAGATGCTGCACAGCCAGTCATCAGTGTCGAGGGGATCGACGGAATGATGAAACTTTGGAGGATTCAGCTTCACAAAGTCGTTGAGGGACACTGCAGCATTCCTAGGCTGACGAGTTGTATTTTGCTCAATACGCTCTAACAGTCGGTTAGTCTCCCTTTTGTTTCTCTCTGCCTCAAGCATCACTTCCGCCAGAGAGAGCGGGTGAGGCAGGTCTTCCTGCGACGCTTGACTACCCTCGCCTTGCTCATGACCAGGGGCACGGTTCAACCTGGTGAACACCATCCTGACAAACGAACTCACAGCTTAGACCAATATCATATCAATACTAGCTATGGATTAAGAATGTACTGAACACACGAATGCGGAAATGAATATCCGAACAACAGGTAACAAGCAACTGCTATATATACACCATGGTTCATACACACCCTTACATAGTTCAGTACAACCTTAACCGAAGAGCAACTACTGAAATTATGAAACTACTCATCAGAGGCTTACAAACTTCCTATACATTATTTATCTAGGCCTCCGGAATTCATTTCACATTACAGGCATACTTCACAAGTCACGCAGGACTGTGAACGTACGGCTACTACCATACTATCCTTCCGCTCACAGCTCAGGCTTCCGCATAGAACATCTCATAGAGATTACCTCCATGACCTGGAAGCTCAACCTGCGAATCAGGAAACACTCTAGCCTGAGATCCCTGGGATCCATAAGGACACGGATGTGGCCTTGGTCCCCTGACTGGTGGTAAGAGGGGTCCCCGAAGAGGTGTGACTCCTCCTATAGCTGGCCAGTCAACATGGGCCGGAAGATGGGTCCTAACAGGGTTCAGCATCTCCATATCTCCGTACCCTGTCTGGACTACCGGTGCCAGCTGCGTCAAAGCCGTCCACAGACGGGCACGGCTAGCATAAAGCTCCATGCGGAGAGCACGAGCATCCCTGTCTCTGTTCTCTAGCATCTCAACAGTGGACTGCAGTAGTGGATCGTCCATAGAAGAATCAAAATAGACTCCACTGAGGTATCCCTCTTCACCAGGCTGAGAGGCTGGAACATAGCAGAACTCTGAATTCTGCAGCAGTGCATGTCTCACTCTCATAATGGTCAGCATTGAATAGGCAGCATCCTGTACTGCCATGTCAACGGTGACCCCCAACCCATAGGACCAATGGATTGGCTTCTCAGCTCCAGGGTAGTCTGGAAATACCCTAACAGTGCAGATGTACTAGCTCTGGTTGAAGTCTCGATACTGTTCCTCCATTGTGTACTCGGGGTACCAGCGGTAACCGCACACCGACATCACCCTGACCAGCATGGTCGTATGACCCGGTAAATCAATGCACCTGGTCAGACGTACCACCTGACGAGAAGGACGGCCAGGCATCTGTAAATAGAGAGTAATGCAAAAGCATTAGAGCTCTGAATGCAAAATTGGGCAGCGTAACGGCTGTAAATGCTCAAAAACAAATTTTGAGACAACCCAAAATGGAATAGCGTAACCACTCAACTATCAAGTTCAATTCTATGATCATCAAACTTACTTCCTTTTTCCTAGGAATGAAGGAAACCCAATATCTCTTGACCCGTAGTCCTATAATCTACCGACAGAAACACGAGCCTAGAAGAAGATGAGTAACCTAGTCCTTAATTCCCACAGGAAGACGAGGATGACCAGAATAGAATAACTTGAGAAGAGAACAAGAGTCTTACGTTCCCTTCCACAAACAATTCCCTTATATATAACTAAAGCAATTCTAGACTCAACTTCGACCAGTTTGTCTTAGTAATCCTACAGTCAGTCAGGCTCTGATACCAACGCTGTCGGGACCCCGATCCTAAGCCATAGGAATCCAGCCTGTAACACATCGCATCCCTTTGCGGTCTCACGCACAGTTAACTCCACGGCTGCAGCCTTACCTTAGCCGGGACCGTTTGCGTCTTTTGACTCACGTATGCAATAGTGTCGCTAGCATTCCAATGTCAAAGAACCCGGATCGACATGTCTAGTCATAAACCAAAGTGGCAGTACCGCACAAGGACAGGCATACATGACCCAACAAAGCAGGTGTCGGTCACCAGCGAGTGTAGACGAGCCGTAGCAAGCTACAAGGACTCCATTACTTCGCGTGACATTTCCCCAAAGGGGACAGACATAGCAGCTAAGAAGGACACATGCCGGTCAACCAATGTGTCTGGAGCAGTAGCGAACTACCAAGGCTCGTTGGATCACAAAGGGGCATTTCCTTGTAAGGAGTGCTACTAAAGTTCACGACTAGGTAATCGAACCCCGTACATATCAAGTACGACACACGTACGCATGGCATACCGATATGTATAGATACATCGATGGCATCACAACATAACCATAAACATACAAGCTTTATTTAAGAGGCTCGGAAGAGCCACACACATAATATTACACATTAAGGGTCTCACGACCCATAATAGCAGTCATTCAGTTACAAGCCAGCGGAAGAGTTTAAACTGTCTGAGTACAGACAGGGCAACTAGAAGGCACATGGCCTGACTATACTACAGACCCAACATAGGGCCAGATCGTAGCTGGGACACCAGCTACTCGTCGTCGTCGATGTCTACGAAGAACCCTCCATTAGGGTCATTAGCAACCTCTGCAACATCTATTAGGCAAACATGAGTACGAAGGTACTCAGCAAGACTTTAGGATAACTAACTACTCATGCAAGGTATCAAAAGGGTATTGTGGGGTTTCATGCGGAAAGCCAGCATTTGACTCGTGGCTAGACAACTTGCATTTTGGAATTATTTTGACAACTTGATTTCTCGCACACGAGTCCACTAACACCACAAAAATACACCATCGTGGAATCATCCCGTCTCCATACAGAAATGCCGTCCACGACACTCACGCTTATCTTGACAACTTTATGAGTAGCCATTGAAGTTATCTATGAACAACATATGTGTCCAAGTAGTCCATATCCGCGGACGCGGCTATTCGAATAGATCATAACCCTGCAGGGGTGTACTTCGTCACACACGCTCTCGCCACTTATCGCCATGTGCACGTCATGCACCTCGGCAACCTTCAAGTGGAAGCCTAGCGAGGGAGTCGGCCACGACCGTTAACCACACTAGTACCTAGTCCAGGTTTATCGCCTATCTGAGAGTAACCCGTACGGAAGTCCGGCCGGGGTTTCTGCCACGACCTCAAACGATGTGCGCAGGGTTCCCAAGCCCACCATCCGGGTGCCACTTGGTACACCGTGCCACTGCCTACCGCATCACGGCCCACCTCTCAGGTCAGCACCATGCATGGCCTCCAGCATGACTATAAACACCAGAAACTACTTGCAACTCCTGGACCGAGTACTAAGCGATTAATAAGTCGAGAGGGTCAATTAAGTATCCCAACGTGTGGTAGTATCTAGTCTTGGATTACATACACGAAACTCAGTTCCTAAGGACGGTTCCAATGAAACAACCCGCCATGTACTCCTACATAGCCTTTCACCGGTACCTTTACCAAATCAGGTTCAACACACAACCTTTGCTTACCGAACACATTCTCACAATTCTGTTCATCTCCCAGATGACAGACCATACACAACTCTAAGCATAGCATGCATAGCAGGATAAGGCACAACATGGCTAAAGCAACTACCAGGTATGCTAGGTTGCAAGGTTCGGCTATTTACTGTGACAAGGTTAGGTCATGCAAAGGAAGTGGGTTCAACTAACGTGGCAAAAGCAGTTGAAGCATTTGATCCTAATGCAGTAAACAAGTGCAGGAGCAAGAACATGGGATTTATCGAGATGATCAAAAATGGTTGCTTGCCTTGTTGCTCAGAAGAGGGACAATATCCGTCAGACGGATATTCGGTGGAATCCGGGAGAGCGGAGCCTACCGAGATGAAGGGAAACAATTAATAACAATCATATGCAAACAAGATAATGCATGAGCATGGCATGAGAATGCAAGGTGGTATACTAATAAAGTCAACATGTATTAGGTTTGAAGTTGATCTGAATCAAATTCAAATATCACTTCAAACGAGGTATTCTCGGATACCGATTTAATTGATTCGACCTGATGCTCAGATCAACTTGATGTTAGCATGCATGAGATGTCATGTTAAGGTACTGGTTTGTTATTAGAACAATGTTTGATCATGTCATTCATAATGAAATTTGAATATTTTCCAAATTCCATTTATAAAGTATTTATAAGAGTTGACTTATTCATTAATCTACATGTTTGGGTTCTGTAACTTTTTCAAACATGATTGAAAATAGCATATTCAGATTCCTTGAGTTTTTCTGATACTTTTTCATATATAAATTATTTTCATTGGAGTTACAGATTAATTTCTATGAATTTTTGAAGTTTAAAACATTTCTGGAATTATTTTTATACTGGAAAATACTTTTACTGCATCCGCATGACATCAGCAGGTCCAGCTGGCCATTGAAAGTCAAACCTGACCATTGGGACCCACTGGTCAGTGTCTCTAGTCATTTTTAGATTAGGATTGATCTTATTTAGTTAATTAAACTCACTGGACCCACATGTCAGTGTCTTATTAATTTATCTGATTTATTTTTATTATCTCTAATCTATCCAGAGGTTGGCCCCACCCGTCAGTGGCTCAGGCCAGCTGAGATCCACCAGCGGCGAGGTCGTCCTCGCCGGCGGGGAGCCTCCGGCGACCACCAGAACGGCGGAGGGGCTCGGAAATGGCGCACAGAGGGCCAAATGCTGCGCGGAGAGCACCAGGAGAACGGCACATCTCCCGCAGCTCCATTTCTGCACTTAGCCGGGGCTGATCTGGCCGGAGATGACGCCGGCGATGAGCTTGGCGGCGGCCAAGGTTCGGGCGTCATCGGGGTCTTTGATTCCGAGGGAAGTATGCACGGGACTTAGCTCCTATGGCATCTACGCGACGGCCTGAAGCTACTGGTGCCGTCGGAAGGACGAACTGATCACCGGAGGGCTACCGGCGACGAGCTGCAGCGGCGGATCTTGTCGGGCTCTGGTGGAACTAGGCCTAGAGGAGGGGATCGACGGGGAGATCTTAGGGGAAAAGACCGCATTCTCACGGGGAGTGCAGTGGTGGCGCTAGTCTGCTCGGGGACGGCCTGGAAAGGGAGAACGTCGGCGGCGATCTTCGGTGACCCGAGGAAGAAGACGACAGCTGCTCGTCGTTTCACTGCATCTCGGCGTCGGGCTCATGGCTAGGGAGCTTCAGGGGGATGCGGCGGACCTACTGCGTGGCTCAGAAGGGAGAAGGGACGGCTAGATCGACGGCGAGCTCGAGCTCTGCTCGGGCTCCAATGGCGGCAGAAGGAGGGAGGAGAGATCCGAGAGGAGGTGGGAACTGGCGCTGGGAATGGATAGCCACGGGCTCGGGGAGCTTATCCCCGGCCTTGCCAGCGCGAGGCGGCGGCTAGGCCGGCACACAGGCCGCACCGGAGTACGCGGCGGCCACCTCCTGCTCCTACTGGCGAGGTGGGAGACGACTGGAGGAGATGGGTTGGGCCGGCTAGGCGACAGGTAAGGGTTTTCATTTACTTTCTGTTTTTGTTTCTGTTCTGCTATTTCACTGATTTTCTATTTATTTCAACTCCCAAATAAATTGTAAAAACTAAGTTTAGCACCCTAGAATATTTGTTGGAACATTTCCAACCATTCCTAAAGTTTTCAACATTTTTTAAAATTTAAAGTTTCTGATTTCAAATTTAAAACTAGAAACCAGTAGCTTTTTGTATTTATTTAAAAATCTTAAATTGTCAAGAAAAAGGTTTTCTTCATTGCTCATTTACTTTCATGATTTATCAGAAAGTCTGAACTTTTCTTGAGGCCATTTTGGATTCATTGATTTTGACTAGTTTGAATTTTCCCTTACTTTAAGAAGTGGCTAGGGTTTAAGCATTTTCCTTCATCTCTTTCTTTGTTCTTGTTGAAAGTTTCTTAGATGCAATGCAAAGAAAACATGATCACAAGACTAACTTGCTTAAGGTGTCAGGGATGTGACATTATCCCTAGAAAGATTCATGATTAGTGGGAACCTACTATCAAAATCAAAATCAAAAACTATGAATGCAATGCTTTGTGTGATTTGGGTGCTAGTGTTTCCGCGATTCCAAAGTCTTTATGTGATGTTTTGTGTTTTAATGAGATTGAAGAGTGTTCTCTTAATTTGCATCTTGTGGCTTCTACTGTCAAGAAACCCATGGGAAGGATCAATGATGTTATTATTCTTGCAAATAGGAATTATGTACCCGTGGATTTCATTGTGCTTGACATTGATTGCAATCCTACATGTCCTATTATTCTTGGTAGACCTTTCCTAAGGACTATCGGTGCTATCATCAATATGAAGGAAGGGAATATTAGATTTCAATTTCCTTTAAAGAAGGGCATGGTTCACTTTCCTAGAAAGAAAATAAGATTTCCTTATGAATCCATGATGTGGGCCACTTATGGTTTGAGCACCAAAGACGACGATACGTGATTCTATCGCTTTTATGCCTAGCTAAGGGCGTTAAACAATAGCGCTTGTTGGGAGGAAACCCAATGAATTTATCTTTTTCTTTCTGTTTTGTGACGTCCACACTTTCATAATTCTGTTTTGATTGTGTTTTTTGTGTTTCTTTTTGTGTCTGAGCCAAGCAAAACCTTTATGATTAGTCTTGGTAATGGTTGTTTGATCCTGCTGGAAAAAGACAGAAATTTTTCGCTCACGAGATGATTTTTCATTTTTATTCAGAAAGAGATTTTGAGTTGATTCTCTTTGTTGCTGGTTGATACGCCTTTTTCCCAGGCAGTCGTAATTGTTCAGAATTGTTTAGGTACCAGAAGTATACGAAGTATACAAATTGCTACAGACTGGTCTGTTTTTGACAGATTCTGTTTTTGTTGTGTTGGTTGCTTGTTTTGATGAAACTATGGTTAGTACCGGGGGGTACTAGGCATGGAGAAGTGAGAATACAGTAGCCCAACACCAATATATATAGAATTCAAGTTTTCTACAATACCAAAAGAGGTGGTAGTTTGTTTTCTTGTGCTAATCTTATCACGAGTTTCTGTTTAAGTTTTGTGTTGTGAAGTTTTCAAGTTTTGTGTGATGTTCTCATGGACAAAGAGATAAGGAGTGGAAAGAGCTCAAGCTTGGGGATGCCCAAGGCATCCCAAGCCAAATTCAAGGACACCAAAAAGCCTAAGCTTGGGGATGCCCCGGGAAGGCATCCCCTCTTTCGTCTTCAATCCATCGGTAACATTACTTGGAGCTATATTTTTATTCACCACATGATATGTGTTTTGCTTGGAGCGTCTTGTATCGTAGGAGTCTTCTCTTTTTGTTGTGTCACAATTATCCTTGCTGCACACCTTTTTTAGAGAGAGATACATGCACTCATCGTGATTTTGCGAGAATGCTCATAGTGCTTCACTTATATCTTTTGAGCTAGATAATTTTGCTCTATGTGCTTCACTTATATCTTTTAGAGCACGGCGGTGCGTGACTTGGTAGTTGGCTTATGCTATGAAAGTAGTACCAAAGGTGATAGGTACCCAAAGAGGATACAAAAACCTCCATCTTCATGTGCATTGAGTAGAAAGAGAAGTCTTGGTTCCTCTCAATTAGTTTTGAGACGTGGATTCGGTAATATTAAGAGTTATGTTAGTAGGGTGTTGTGAATCTAGAAATACTTGTGTCGAAGTTAGTGATTCCCGTAGCATGCACGTATGGTGAACCGCTATGTTAGGAAGTCGGAGCATAATTGATCTATTGATTGTCATCCTCTGTGTTGAGGTCGGGATCGCGCGATGGTTATCACCTACCAACCCTTCCCCTAGGAGTATGCGTTTAGCACTTTGTTTTGATTACTAATAAAAACTTTCGCAGCAAGTATGTGAGTTCTTCATGACTAATGTGAGTCCATGGTATAGATGCACTTTCACCTTCCACCTTTGCTAGCCTCTCTAGTGCCGCACAACTTTCGCCGGTACAAAAACCCAGCATATGCCTTCCTCAAAATAGCCACCATACCTACCTATTATGGCATTTTCATAGCCATTCCGAGATATATTGCCATGCAACTCCCACCCTTCCATCTCATGACTTGTGCCATCACTCTCATATTGACATTGCATGATCATAAGATAGCTAGCGAGATGTTTCAACGTCATACGCCAAGCTAGATCGTTGCACATCCCGGTACACTACCGGCGGCATTTCCTAGAGTCATTTCTAAGCTTTGAGCTGTGAGTAAATAAAAGTGTGATGATCATCATTATTAGAGCATTGTCCCATGTGAGCAAATAAAAAAGGCCAAAGAGCCCAAAAATAAATAAAAAAGAGAAAAGAAAAAAGAAAAAAAAAGAGGCCTAAGAGCCCAAATAAAAAAAATAAGAGAGAAAAAGAGAGAAGGGACAATGCTACTATCTTTTTCCATACTTGTGCTTCATAATAGCATCATGTTCTTCATGACTGAGAGCTTCTTGCTTTGTCACTACCATATTCTAGTGGGAATCTTTATCATATAACTTGGCTTGTATATTCCAATGATGGGCTTCCTCAAAATTGCCCTAGGTCTTCGTGAGCAAGCAAGTTGGATGCACACCCACTAGTTCTCCTTTTGAGCTTTCACATACTTATAGCTCGAGTGCATCCCTTGTATGGCAATCCCTAATCATTCACATTGATATCTATTCATGGGCATCTCCATAGCCCCTTGATACGCCGAGTCAATGTGACCATCTCCTCCTTTTTGTCTCACAACCACCACCACACTCTATTCCACTTATAGTGCTATATCCATGGCTCACGCTTATGTATTGCTTGATACTTATAAAAAGTTTGAGAAAGTAAGAGCGCGAAAACAATTACTTGGCCAATACCGGGGTTGTGCATGTTTTACATTAGTTGTGTGAGGATGATGGAGCATAGCCAGACTATATGATTTTGTAGGGATAACTTTCTTTGGCCTTGTTATTTTGAAAGTTCATGATTACCTTGCTAGTTTGCTTGAAGTATTATTGTTTTCATGTCAATAGCAAACTATTGTTTTGAATCTTACGGATTTGAACATTCATGTCACATGAAATAAGTTGCAAAGGACAACTATGCTAGGTAGCATTCCACATCAAAAAATCATTCTTTATCACTTTCCTACTCGAGGACGAGCAGGAGTTAAGCTTGGGGATGCTTGATACGTCTCCAACGTATCTATAATTTTTGATTGTTTCATGCTATTATCTTGTCAAACTTTGGATGTTTTGTATGCCTTTTATATATATTTTGGGACTAACTTATTAACTCAGTGCCAAGTGCCAGTTCCTGTTTTTTCCATGTTTTTGACCCCTTTCAGAGAAGGATTTTGAACGGAGTCCAAACGGAATGAAACTGCCAAAAAGATTTTTTCCGGAACAGAAAAAGATCGAAAAGCCGGAGAATCAGGGCAGGGGGCACCAGGGACCCCACAAGCCCTCATGGCGCGGCCAGGGGGAGCCTGTGCCCCTGGCTTGTGGGCTCCCGAGGCTCCTTTGCCCTAGGTTTTGCACCTATATATTCCCTAAAATTCCATAAAAAAACAGAAGATCATCGAAAGTATTTTTCCACCGCCGCAAGCTCCTGTCTCCGCAAGATCCCATCTGGGGCACGTCCTGGTGCCCTGTCGGAGGGGGGATTCGGATACGGAGGGCTTCTTCATCAACACCATGACCTCTCCGATGATGCGTGAGTAGTTCACCATAGACCTACGGGTCCATAGCTAGTAGCTAGATGGCTTCTTCTCTCTCTTGGATCTTCAATACAAAGTTCTCCATGATCTTCATGGAGATCTATCCGATGTAATCTTCTTTTGCGGTGTGTTTGTCGAGATCCGATGAATTGTGGATTTATGATCAGATTATCTATGAATCTTATTTGAGTTTCTTCTGATCTCTCTTATGCATGATTTCATATCCTTGTAATTCTCTTCGAGTTATTGGTTTTGTCTGTCCAACTAGATCTATGGTTCTTGCAATGGGAGAAGTGCTTGGTTTTGGGTTCATACCGTGCGGTGACCTCACCAAGTGACATAAGGGGTAGCGAGGCACGCATCGTGTTATTGCCATCAAGGGTAAAAAGATGGGGTTTTCATCATTGGTTTGAGATTATCCCTCTACATCATGTCATCTTGTTTAAAGCATTACTCTGATCGTCATGAACTGAATACACTAGATGCATGATGGATAGCGGTCGATGTGTGGAGTAATAGTAGTAGATGCAGAAAGTATCGGTCTACTTGTTTCGGACGTGATGCCTATATGTATGATCATTGCCTTAGATATCGGCATGACTTTGCGCGGTTCTATCAATTTCTCGACGGTAATTTGTTCACCCACCGTATTACTTGCTATTTTGAGAGAAGCCTCTAGTGAACACTATGGCCCCCGGGTCTACTCCACACCATATTTTCAGCCTTACACTTTTCTTTCGTTGCACTTTCCGCCTTCAGATCTCACTTTGCAATCAATCTTGAAGGGATTGACAACCCCTTTATAGCGTTGGGTGCAAGCTATTTTGTGTTTGCGCGGGTACTCTGGACTTGACGAGATTCTCCTACTGGATTGATACCTTGGTTCTCAAACTGAGGGAAATACTTACTGCTCCTGTGTTGCATCACCCTTTCCTCTTCAAGGGAAAAACCAATGCAAGCTCAAGAGACGACAGAAGGATCTCTGGCACCTTTGCCAGGGAAGTACTTTTGTTGACGTAGCAATAACCCACAAGGTATTCCTCCGGTGTCCGGGAGTTTCAAGATCTCACGGTCATAGGAACAGATACATTGACATGCAGAAAACGGTAACAATAAACTGACACGATCATATGCTACGTTTATAGTTTGGGTCTTGTCCATCACATCATTCTCCCAATGATGTGATCCCGTTATCAAGTGACAACACTTGTCTATGGTCAGGAAACCTTGACCATCTTTGATCAACGAGCTAGTCAACTAGAGGATTACTAGTGACAGTGTTTTGTCTATGTATCCACACATGTATTTGTGTTTCCAATCAATACAATTATAGCATGGATGATAAACGATTATCATGAACAATGAAATAGAATAATAACTAATTTATTATTGCCTCTAGGGCATATTTCCAATAGTCTCCCACTTGCACTAGAGTCAATAATCTAGTTCACATCACTATGTGATTTTAACTAATCCAACACCCATACAGTTCTGGGGTTTGACCACATCTTGCTTGTGAGAGAGGTTTTAGTCAACGAGTCTGAACCTTTCAGATATGTGTGTGCTTTACAAATATCTATGTTATCTTGTAGATGCTGCTACTACATGCCATTTGGAACTATTCCAAATGACTGCTCCACTATACGAATCCGCTTTACTCCTTAGCGTTATTCAGATTAGTGTCAAAGCTTGTATTGACGTAACCCTTTACAACGAACTCTTTAATCACCTCCATAATCGAGAAAAATTCCTTAGTCCACTAGTTACTAAGGAAAACTTTGACCGTTGTTTAGTGATTTAATCCTGGATCACTTTTGTACCCCTTGACAGACTCATGGCAAGGAACACATCAGGTGCGGTACACAACATGGCATACTTTAGAGCCTATGGCTAAGGCATAAGGGACGACCTTCGTCCTTTCTCTTTCTTCTGCCATGGTCGGGCTTTGAGTCTTACTCAAATTCACACTTTACAACACAGCCAAGAACTCCTTCTTTGCTGATCTACTTTGAACTCCTTCAAAAACCTGTCAAGGCATGCATTTCATGGAAAGTTCTATTTAGCATTTTGATCTATCTCTATAGATCTTGATGCTCAATGTTCAAGTAGCTCTATCCAGGTCTTCCTTTGAAAAACTCCTTTCAAACAACCCATTATGCTTTACAGAAATTATATATTATTTCCGATCAACAATATGTCAACTACATATACTTATCAGAAATTCTATAGTGCTCCCACTCACTTCTTTGGAAATACAAGTTTCTCATAAACCTTGTATAAACCCAAAAGCGTTGATCATCTCATCAAAGCGTATATTCCAACTCCGAGATGCTTGCACCAGTCCTTTAGAAGGATCACTAGAGCTTGCATACTTGTTAGCATCCTTAGGATTGACAAAACCTTCTGGTTGTATCACATACAACCTTTCCTCAAGGAAACTGTCGAGGAAACAATGTTTTGACATCCTATGTGCAATATTTCATAAATAATGCAGCAACTGCTAACATAATTCCAACAGACTTTTAGCATCGCTACGAGTGAGAAAGTCTCATCAGAGTGAACACTTTGATCTTGTGGGAAACATCTTTGCGACAAGTCGAGCTTTTCTTAATGGTGACTTTTCACCATCATCGTCTGTCTTCCCTTTAAAGATCCATCTATACTTAATAGTCTTACGACCATCAAGTAGTTCTTCCAAAGTCCACACTTTGTTTTCATACATGGATCCTCTCTCGGATTTTATGGCCTCCAGCCATTTGTCAGAATCCGGGCCCACCATCGCTTCTCCATAGCTCGTAGGTTCATTTGTTATTCAACAACATGACCTCCAAGACATGGTTACTGTACCACTCTATAGTAGTACGCGACCTTGTCGACCTACAAGGTTTGTAGTAACTTGATCCAAAGCTTAATGATCACCATCATTAGTTTCCACTTCAATTGGTGTAGGCGCCACAGGAACAACTTCCTGCGCCCTGCTACACACTGGTTGAAGTGACGGTTCAATAACATCATCAAGTTCCACCACCCTCCCACTCAATTCTTTCGAGAGAAACCTTTCCTCGAGAAAGGACCCGTTTCTAGAAACAAACACTTTGCTTCCGGATCTGAGATAGGAGATGTACCCAACTGTTTTGGATATTCTATGAAGATGAATTTATCCACTTTGGGTTCGAGCTTATCAGACTGAAACTTTTTCACACAAGCCTTGTAGCCCCAAACTCTCAAGAAAGGACAGCTCAGGTTTCTCCAAACCATAGTTCATACTATGTCATCTCAATGGAAATACGCGGTGCCCTATTTAAAGTGAATGTGGTTGTCTCTAATGCATAACCCATAAACGATAGTGTTAATGCGATAAGAAACATCATAGTATGCACCATATCAAATAGGGCGCGGCTATGATGTTCGGACACACCATCACACTATGGTATTCTAGGTGGCATGAATTGCGAAACAATTTCCACATTGTCTTAACTGTGTACCAAAACTCGCAACTCAGATATTCATCTCTATGATCACATCGTAGACAGTTTATCCTCTTGTCACGATGATCTTCACTCTAAAATAGATTTGAACTTTTCAATATTTTAGACTTGTGATTCATCAAGTAAACACTCCTATATCTACTCAAATCGTCAGTGAAGTAAGAACATAACGATATCCACTGCATGCCTCAGCACTCATTGGACTGCACACATCAAAAATGTACTACTTCCAACAAGTTACTTTCTTGTTTCATCTCACTGGAAAACGAGGCCTCCAGTCATCTTGCCCATGTGGTATGATTTGCATGTCTCAAGTGATTCAAAATCAAGTGAGTCCAAACAATCCTTCTGCATGGAGTTTCTTCATGCGTTAATACCAATAGGTATAGTTTGCATGTTTCAAACATTTCAAAAATGAGTGAGTACAAAGATCCATCACTATGGAGCTTCTTCATGCATTTTATACCGACATGACTCAAGCGGCAGTGCCACAAGTAAGTGGTACTATCATTACTACTTTGTATCTTTTGGCATCAATATTATGAACATGTGTATCACTATGATCGAGATTCAATAAACCATTGAAGGTAATTATTCAAGCAAATAGAATAACCATTATTCTCTTTAAATTAATAATCGTATTGCAATAAACACGATCCAATCATGTTCATGCTCAACGCAAACACCAAATAACAATTATTTAGGTTTAACACCAATCCTGATGGTAGAGGGAGTGTGCGATGTTAGATCACATCAACATTAGAATTACTTCCAACACACATCGTCACCTCAACCTTGCTAGTATCTTTTTAATCCGTAGCTATAACTTCGAGTTGCTAAGACTTAGCAACTGAACCGGTGTCTAATACCCTCGTGCTACCAGGAATACTAGTAAGGTACACATCAATATCAGGTATATCCAATATACTTTTGTCGACTTCGTCAACCTTCTTATCTACGAACTATCTAGGGTAACTCCGCCTTAGTGACCGTTCCCCTCATAAAAGAAGCACTTAGTCTCGGGATTGGGTTCAACCTTGGGTTTCTTCATTAGAGCAGCAATTGGCTTGCCGTTTCATGAAGTATCCCTTCTAGCCCTTGCCCTTCTTGAAACTAGTGGTTTTACTAACCATCAACAATTGATGCTCCTACTTGATTTCTACTTTCGCAGTGTCAAACATTGTGAATCGCTCAAGGATCATCATATCTATCTTTGATATGTTATAGTTCATAATGAAGCTTAGCAGCTTGGTGGCAGTGACTTTGAAGAACCATCACTATCTCATCTGGAAGATTAACTCCCACTTGATTCAAGCAACTATTGCACTCAGACAATCTGAGCACATGCTCAATGATTGATCTTTTCTCCTTTACTTTGTAGACAAAGAATCTTGTCGGAGGTCTCATACCTGTCAACAAGGGTACGAGCATGAAATCCCAATTTCATCTATTAGAACTTCTCATATGTTCCGTGACGTTTCAAAACGTCTTTGGCGCCCCAATTCTAAGTCGTCAAGCATTACACACTGAACTATCACGTAGTGATCAAAAACGTGTATGTCAGATGTTCGCAACATCCACAGACAGCGTTCGAGGTTCAGCACACCGAGCGGTGAATTAAGGACATAAGCCTTTTGTGCAGCAATGAGGACAATCCTCAGTTCACGGACTTAGTCCGCGAATTTGCTACTATCATCTTTCAACTAATTTTTCTCTGGGAACATAAAAACAGTAGAGCTACAGCACAGGCTACAACATAATTTGCAAAGACATTTTGACTATGTTCATGATAATTAGTTCAATTAATCATATTACTTAAGAACTCCCACTCAAATAGACATCCCTCTAGTCATTCGAGTGGTGTATGATCCAAATCCACTAACTCAAGTCCGATCATCACGTGAGTTGAGTATAGTTTCAGTGGTGAACATCTCCATGTTGATCATATCAACTATATGATTCATGCTCAACCTTTCGGTCTCTTGTGTTCCGAGGCCATGTCTATACATGCTAGGCTCGTCAAGTTTAATCCGAGTGTTCCGCGTGTGCAACTGTTTTGCACCCGTTGTATGTGAATGTTGAGTCTATCACACGCGATCATCACGTGCTATCTCGAAACGATGAACTGTCGCAACGGTGCACAGTCGGGGAGAACACAAGTTTATCTTTGAAATTTTAGTGAGGGGTCACCTTATAATGCTACCGTCATTCTAAGCAAGATAAGGTGCACAAAAGTATTAACATCACATGCAATTCATAAGTGACATGATATGGCCATGATCTTGTGCTTCTTGATCTCCATCACCAAAGCATCGGCATGATCTTCATCGTCAACGGCGCCACACCATGATCTCCATCATCGTGCCGCCATCGAGGTTATCGTGCTATCTATGCTATTACTACTAAAGCTACAACCTAGCAATATAGTAAATGCATCTGCAAGCACAAACGTTAGTTTAAAGACAACCCTATGGCTCCTACCGGTTGCCGTAGCATCGACGTGCAAGTCGATATTTAACTATTACAACATGATCATCTCATACATCCAATATATCACATCATATCTTTGTCCATATCACATCACATGCATACCCTGCAAAAACAAGTTAGCCGTCCTCTAATTTGTTGTTGCATGTTTTACATGGCTGCTATGGGTATCTACTATGATCGCATCTTACTTACGCAAAGCCACAATGGTGATATGCAAATTGCTATTTAACCTTTCTCCAAGAACCTCCTCGGTCAAATCCGATTCAACTAAAGTTGAAGAAACAGACACCCTCCAGTCATCTTTATGCAACAAGTTGCATGTTAGTCAATGAAACCGGTCTCTCATAAGCGCCCGAGTAAGGTTGGTCCGGGCCGCTTCAATCCAACAATACCGTCGAATCGAGAAAAGACTAAGGAGGGCAGAAAATCGAACATCAATGCCCAAAAAACTCTTGTGTTCTACTCGAAATTACATCTACGCATGAACCTAGCTCATGATGCCACTGTTGGGGAACGTTGTGTGGGAAACAAAAAATTTCCTACGCAAACGAAGACCTATCATGGTGATGTTCATCTACGAGAGGGAGATCGGATCCACAAACCCTTGTAGATCGCTAAGCGGAAGCGT
The DNA here is from genome assembly GCF_904849725.1 of Hordeum vulgare subsp. vulgare. NCBI lineage: Eukaryota > Viridiplantae > Streptophyta > Magnoliopsida > Poales > Poaceae > Hordeum > Hordeum vulgare. The sequence goes on from NC_058523.1 coordinate 51,176,054, forward strand.
TAATAAACGCGGTTGATGTAGTGGTACATCTTCACGATCGATCCCACGAACCGTCTCGTGATCTGTCCCGATCAAGTGCCGAACGGACGTCACCTCCGCGTTCCACACACGTACAACTCGATGACGATCTCCATCTTCTTGAGCCAGCAAGAGAGACGGGGAAGTAGATGAGTTCTTCGGCAGCGTGATAGCACGCCGGTGATGGTGATGATCTATTCCTGTAGGGCTCCGCCCGAACTCCGCAAAAAACTGATCTAGAGGAAGAACTATGATCTAGAGGATAGGGCAACATGTGGCAAAGTTGTGTCTCAAAAGCCCTAAACCTCTAGTATATATAGGAGGAGGGGGAGGTAGCCTTGGCGCGCCAAGGAAGTCCTCCTTGGGTCGGCCAAAGTGGGGAAGGGAGGAGTCCTCCTCCAATCCCACTTGGATTAGGACTCCGTCCTTATTTTCCCACCTCTTCTGAATTTTCCACTTTTTCCTCATGGGCTTTCCTTGGATAACTTTGTCAGCCCATTATGCCTTATTGCACATCCAGTAAACCCATGTGGATCCCTTGGGGCGTGGTGGGCCCACCCAGTGGGCCCCCGGAATCCATTCGTCACTCGGTACACTGTCGGCAATGCCCGAAAACCTTCCGGATTCCAAATACCAACTTCCTATATATCAATCTTCATTTCCGGACCATTCCGGAACTCCTCATAACGTCCGCGATCTCATCCGAGACTCCGAACAAAACTTCGGTCACCAACACATATAACTCAACTATACTGAAACGGCACCAAACCTTAAGTGTGCAGACCCTGCGGGTTCGAGAACTATGCAGACATGACCTGAGACACTCTCTGGTCAATAACCAACAGCGGGACCTAGATGTCCATATTGGCTCCTACATATTCTACGAAGATCTGTATCGATTGAACCTCTTTGTCAAGGATTCATATAATCCCGTATACTATTCCCTTTGTCCTTCGGCATGTTACTTGCCCGAGATTCGATCGTCGGTATCACTATACCTAGTTCAATCTCGTTACCGGCAAGTCTCTTTATTCGTTCCGTAATACAAGATCCCGTAACTAACTCCTTAGTCACATTGCTTGCAAGGCTTGTTGTGATGTTGTATTACCGAGTGGGCCCCGAGATACCTCTCCGTCACACGGAGTGACAAATCCCAGTCTTGATCCATGCCAACCCAACAGACACCTTTGAAGATACCTGTAGAGCACCTTTATAGTCACCCTAGTTACATTGCGACATTTGATAACCCACAAGGTATTCCTCCGGTGTCCGGGAGTTGCATGATATCATGGTCATAGGAACAGATACATTGACATGCAGAAAACAGTAACAATAAACTGACACGATCATATGCTACGTTTATAGTTTGGGTCTTGTCCATCACATCATTCTCCCAATGATGTGATCTCGTTATCAAGTGACAACACTTGTCTATGGTCAGGAAACCTTGACCATCTTTGATCAACGAGCTAGTTAACTAGAGGATTACTACGGACAGTGTTTTGTCTATGTATGCACACATGTATTTGTGTTTACAATCAATACAATTATAGCATGGATAATAAACGATTATCATGAACAAAGAAATATAATAATAACTAATTTATTATTGCCTCTAGGGCATATTTCCAACAATTAGGCATCAATATCTATAGAGATAGATCGAGACGCCTCATTGGTCTTTCACAAAGCACATACCTTGACAAGATATTGAAGAAGTTCAATATGGATAAGTCAATAGGTGTGAGATTGAGCACAACTCAATGCCCGACCACGGCAGAAGATAGAGAAAAGATGAGTATCGTCCCCTATGCTTCAACCATAGGCTCTATTATGTATGCCATGTTGTGTACCAGGCCTGATGTGAACCTTGCCATAAGTTTGGTAGGGAGGTACCAAAGTGATCCCGGAATGGATCACTGGACAGCGATCAAGAATATCCTTAAGTACCTGAAAAGGACTAAAGATATGATTCTCGTTTATGGAGGTGCCAAAGAGCTCGTCGTAAAGGGTTACGTCGATGCTAGCTTCGACACAGATCTGGATGACTCCAAGTCACAAACCGGATACGTGTATATTTTGAATGGTGGGGCAGTCAGCTGGTGAAGTTGCAAGCAAAGCATCGTGGTGGCCTCTACATGTGAAGCAGAGTACATAGATGCTTCAGAAGCAACGCAGGAAGGAGTCTGGATGAAGGAATTCATCACCGACCTAGGAGTAATTCCGAATGCGTCGGGCCCGATGACACTATTTTGTGATAACGGTGGAGCTATTTCCGTTGCCAAGGAGACCAGGTTTCACAAGAAGACCAAGCACATCAAACGCTGCTTCAACTCCATTCGTGGTTACATTCCGGATGAAGATATATATATTTGTAAAGTACATACGGATCTGAATGTCACAGATCTGTTGACTAAACCTCTTCCACGAGCGAAACATGATCAACACCAGAACTCTATGGGTGTTCGATTCATCACAATGTAACTAGATTATTGACAGTAGTGCAAGTGGGAGACTGTCGGAATTATGCCCTAGAGGCAATAATAAAATGTTTATTATTATATTTCCTTGTTCATGATAATTGTCTATTGTTCATGCTATAATTGTATTAATCGGAAACCGTGATACATGTGTGAATACATAGACCACACCATGTCCCTAATGAGCCTCTAGTTGACTATCTCATTGATCAATAGATGGTCATGGTTTCCTGACCAAGGACATTGGATGTCGTCGATAACGGGATCACATCATTAGGAGAATGATGTGATGGACAGGACCCAATCCTAAGCATAGCACAAGATCGTGTAGTTCGTTTGCTAGAGCTTTTCTAATGTCAAGTATCATTTCCTTAGACCATGAGATTGAGCAACTCTCGGATACCATAGGAATGCTTTGGGTATATCAAACGTCACAGTGTAAATAGGTGATTATAAAGGTGAACTACAGGTATCTCCGAAAGTGTCTGTTGGGTTGGTACAAATGAGCTCAATTTGTGTGACGGAGAGGTATCTATGGGCCCACTCGGTAATACATCATCATAATGAGCTCAATTTGACTAAGGAGTTAGACAAGGGATCATGTGTTAAGGAATGAGTAAAGATATTTGCCGGTAACGAGATTGAACCAGGTATGGGGATACCGACGATCGAATCTCGGGCAAGTAACATACCGATGGACAAAGGGAATTGTATACGGGATTAACTGAATCCCCGACACTGTGGTTCATTCAATGAGATCATCGTGGAACATGTGGGAGCCAATATGGGTATCCAGATTCCGCTATTGGTTATTGGCCGGAGAGGTGGCTCGGTCATGTCTGCATGGTTCCCGAACCCGTAGGGTATACACACTTAAGGTTCGGTGACGCTAGAGTTGTAATTGGAAATTATATGTGGTTACCGAAAGTTGTTCAGAGTCTTGGATGAGATCCCAGACGTCACGAGGAGTTCCGGACTAGTCCGGAGGTGAAGATTTATATATGTGAAATCCATTTTCAGTCACTAGAAAGGTTTCGGGGTTTATCGGTATTGTACTGAGACCATCGAAAGGGTACCGGGGGTCCACCGGGAGGGGCCACCTGCCCCGGAGGACTACGTGGGCTGAAAGTGGGTGGGAACCAGCCTCCTAGTGGGCTGGTGCGCCCTACCCAAGGGCCCAAGGCGCGTAGGGCTGGAAACCCTATGGCGTGGGAGGCTCCTCCCACTAACTTGGGAGGCAAGCCTCCCCCTTGGCCGCCGCCGCCCCCTCCTAGGGCATCTAGGGTGGCCGAACCCTTTCCACTTCCCCTAAAAATAGATGAGGGGTGAGAGGGTTGTGGCACACCTTAAACCCTTTCCCCTGGTGCAACCCTCTCCCTCCTTCACCTCCTTCTCCTCCGTTGAGCTTAGTGAAGCTCTGCCGGAGAACCACGAGCTCCACCGCCACTACGACGTCATGTTGTCGGAACTCTCCCTCAACTTATCCTCCCCCCTTTCTGGATCCAGAAGGAGCAGACATCCCCGGGGTGTACGTGTGTTGAACGCGGAGGCGCCGTTCATTCGGTACTTGGAACGTATCTTCCGCGATTTGAATCGCCGTGAGTACGACTCCATTGACCGCGTTCTTTGCAACGCTTCCGCTTAGCGATCTTCAATGGTATGAAGATGCACTCCCTCTCTCTCGTTGCTAGCATCTCCTAGATTGATCTTGGTGACATGGAGGAATTTTTTTGAATTATTACTACTTTCCCCAACATAAGCTAGATCGGCGCATCTGTCCCCGGCTGGAGGTCGGTTGTATGTAAACCTAGGAACCACTAGTATCTACATAAACCAGAGGGTTTATTCCGCATAGGCAAGTTGACTCATCTAGGGTTTTAGCTGATAAGATCTCGATGTAGATCAATTGTGTAATCCTCATACACCATCAATATAATCAAGTAGGACGTAGGTTGTTACCTACTCAAGAGGGCCCGAACCTGGGTAAATATAGTCTCCTTCGTCTCCTGCAACCCATCGATCCAATGTCCACAACTCGGGACCTCCTACCCGAGATCCGCCGGTTTTGAGTCTGACACCCATTCCTCCTATAAATAGAGAAGGAGAGGGAGGCAACCAACACACAATTTCTTGGTGGTGTCATACCTCTCTCTCACGTAGTAATTCTCCACTGTCGTGATCGCGACAGCGCTTGGCGAAGCCCTGCTGAGATTGCACCACCACCACAAGGAAGACAATGAACAAAAAATTAACATGTTAGAAAGCACTGCAGTTACCATATAAGCATGATACAAGTTATTAGCCACAAATATATAAAGTTACCACCATACAAAATGAGCAATTATGGAGATACTTACCAACACACCATACCACCTAGGACCGATCTTGTTAGATGTAGTAGGCGCAATGATAGTATTGCCGACAAGCATGAGCCACATCCTCTTGAACTTCTCATCATAATTGAGAGAAGTTGTTCTAAGATCAAGGACATTTGTCATCTTCGGCATATGTCCAAGCTCCCCAAAGATCTCAATCCCTAACTCAATATCAGCTTCTATAGGGAGATTATAAGGAACATCCTCCCCACCATGGGGCACACCCATCACATGATGAACCAACTCTTCATTAGCAGGGATTCTGCCATGCCCTCGAACAACACGAGATTCTGGATCCTATAACCCGGCTAGCCATTCACTAAGAAAATTGAACAAGTGGTCGCACTTGATCTCCCGAAGCCTTTTTAAGTCCATTCCACTTATAACATTTTTCCTACCATTAGACTAATCTTTATAGGCGGCCAAAAGTGAGTTAGGGAAGCCCTGTTCGGAGGTGAAGGGCCCTTGGATTCTTTGAAGGAACTCCCTCATGTTCATGACCATATCCTTTGCACTTCATTGGCATTGTGCTCCTCCCAAGTACAAAGAAATAGAACAATTAAGGAATGACAATTAAAGAGTTGTGAAAGGTGAATTGAAATACAGAACAACCAAATCTAGTGGTAACTTGTATGCATGAGACTGGTAATCAAAACTTATCATCCATGATAACTTTCTTAATAGGCAATAACTATTGTTACTATAAACACTGGTATTTTGAAAACACGAGAGGAATTGCATGGTAAGAACTAGGAAATCGAGTGGTAAATTGTATTCATATGACTAGTAATCAGAACTTACCAGTCATGATAAGTTTCTTAATCAACAATAACTATTGTTACTATTACCATTGGTATTTTGAAAACATGAGAGGAATTGTATGATAAGAACTAACAAATTCAATGGTATTCTGAAGCAATAAGCCATGGCAAAAATCAAGCATTATGCTAGGTATGAAAAAAGAGACTATAGTGGGATTTCAAGGTAACCATTAACAAATAGAATGGTATTGACAAGCAAAAAGGACCTAGTAATATAATGGTAATTTCAATCAACGAGTCCTGATACATATGCATTACCATAGATTGTTTTCGCAATACGGATTTACACTATATCCTTGCACAATACATCATTACACATCTGCGTCCGAAACACATAAGGAAGGGGATTGGCTATAGAGTTCATTTCCATATTAAAAAATTCACAAAAACAAGATGGAACCCCGAGGAAATCAAACCCATACCACCACCCACAACCAAATGGATCTTGAACCACACGTTTCGTACAAATCTACGCCTAAACTACATCACCACAATCGCGTTCGGCCTAATTGGAGCGAACCCACAAACACACCGAACACCCTTATGCACACCAATTTCAAGTAAACTAACACCCGAATGAAGTGGCTTGTTGCACCATCAAAAATAGCGTCTACACCCTTCACAAATCGCATGCGAAACCCCCGCCTCCAATCGATCGCCGACCGCCACAGAATCAACCAGTGGACCCCTGCCTCGAATCGCCGGAGAAGAAGGGGAAATCCCCACGATTCTGCCTTGGTTTACTCGGAGGAAGCGGAAGAGGAGAAGTAATGGCGGAGTGGGGGTGGAGTAGGACGAACTATGCGTGAGCAGAGGGAATCGTGCGCGAGGAGGCCGGCGATTGGAGAAAGAAACGGTGTGGGCCCACTAGCCACGGAGAGAGACTGGGAAACGGCCATGAACGCGAGCGGGTTGGATCAAGCGGTTATCGCACGGGACATGTGAAACGTTCGATTCAGATCCGACGGTATCGGATGCATTCGGATCTGAAAACAAATCCAGAACGTTTGAAAAATACGAAATTTGTATTGTAAATTACAGTTTACTCCCTTTGTAACATGGTATGAATTTATTTATTTTTGACACTTCCGGATGGAGTACTATTTTTCGATGTGGGCGTAGAAGAGATAGGAAGCGCAGGTGGCTGCGGAGAGTCCACATAAGCAGTCAAGCTTGAGGCTCTCAGCTCTCCGGAGCTCAGACCGGCATCATGTGAGCCACGGATGGCCCTGGTGGTAGGGACAAGCCACGAAGAGAACTGATGCACCCGACGAAACCAGCTGGCGTGACGCCGAGGTCGGCACCGCCGGGCGCCGGAGAGTGGCGGCCGTCCGGCGTCGTCAGGCTGCTGCAGGCACCGGCGGTGGTGGCGCTGGCCGCGGTGCTCGCCGTGGCGTCGCCGGCGCAAGCTCGGCCAGCTGGTGCACCCCCTCCGACCCCTCCGACCCAGCAGAAGGCGGCGGAGACAACGCCCGAGGACACCATGTGCAACGTACCGCGGACGCTGTCCGGGGAGGATGGCAAGGCGGCGGAGCGGATCAAGCACCCGAGGTCGCGCGAGGCGGCGCGGTGCACCTCCAAGTGCGTCAGCACCTGCGTCCTCGGCGGCGCCGGCGCACCCGGCGTCGGCGGCCCCTTCAACGTCAGAAGGTAACTAAACTACGAGACGACCCATCAAGCTGATCAACTGTCATTGCCTGCATCTGCATGCTTCTTCTGTGTTTTCCGTTCTTGTTCTAGCCGAACAACTGCTGTATGTGAGTGATGACATATATATTGTTGGATCGAATGGCATTCCAGACCCCTCGTGGTGTTCAAGGAAGGTTTCCGCAGTCGACAGTACTGGTACGTGCGTGATGTAAACCTGCTTCGAGAGTGAAATATTTTGTAGATTCGGAACGAGATCAACGTACTGTTCATATGCTTATTTTCTGCGTGAGGCTCTGAATAATGTCTCTACGTACATATGCACAGCTTGGTGGAGTGCTCCGACGTCTGCAACCTAATCAAGGACGGAGAAGACGGGCAATGAATATGATCCATGACATCTTCACCAGGCATGTATTAGTAGCTCAAAAAAAGATCAAGACATCCAACTATTCCTCGTCCCCACCACACGCCACCTTACCATATACTCCATGATCGCTAGGATATGAATCGCAGTAACTCTTGCGGGAATAGTGGTGTTGCACGTTTTCTACACTGCAATGTTGGGAATAGCAATGTGCAATTTCAGGTGTCTCCGAGGCTTAGAGAAATAGTGAAATTTTGGACGCATCGCTGGGTGTCTAAGGTCTTGGATCCTGGGTGCCGGTTACCCAGGTGGTTGAAATTTTAGCATTTTAACTGTGTTATATTCTTTTCTGATTGTGGATGTTGATCATATATGTTTCGAAATGTGTACGGCCCCGTAAGAAAAATGTGTGCGCGTTGGTTTTATATTGTATAACATACTAATAAGATAATACAAGGTCTACTTTGTGAGCAAGATTTAACATTGTTGAACCAATGCCAACAGGTAGGGTCAATGGAGGGAAGGCCAAATCAATCTATTCTCATGTTCCAAACACAGGAGGCGAACCAGCATTGAAAAGAGCTCCTTATTTCTTTTTATTATTTTTTCGTTTTCCCAATTCTTAAACTTTTCTTAAATTCATTAAAAATAATGATTTTCATGATCTTCTTTTCAAATCCATGAATTATTTAAAATTTGTAATTTATTTCCAAATTTTGGGAATATTTTTACAAAAATAAACTTTTAAAAAATTTGTTAACATTTTCAAATTCCATAAACTTTACTTTCAAATTCGTGAACTTTTTATCACATTTGTAAAATTTTCAAAAATTTGAGCTTTCTCAAATTTCATAAAACATCAAATTCGCAATTTATTTTTTTATTTTTGTGAGGTTTTATCAGATCCATGAACTTTTAAACATTTCATGAAGTTTTGTAAAAAATTGTGAACATATTTTAGAATTTTATGACCTGATTATTAAATTTGGGGTCCTGATAACGCCCACATGTGTGGTCGTTAAGGGGTGTTGCCCACACGTCCCGTGGTGTGTAAGGAAAACAGCTCACACGCCTGCGTGTGGGCAAACAGCTAACTCCCACACATCTGGTCTCCTGCCTCGCGATCCACACATCCGGCCTGCCACCTCGCGGTCCCCCGTGCCCCCGCGTGACAGTTTCACTCAATTGCCATGTAACACCGGAAAGGCATGTCAACTGATAGGCATGCGGGCACGACCAGTTTCACTGAGTTACCATGTAACACTCGGAAGACATGGCAACTGACACGCATACGGGTACGACCAGTTCCACTCAGTTGTCATGTAACAGTGAGAAGACATGGCAACTGACAGGCATGCAGACACAACAGTTCCACTCAGTTGGCATATAACACTGGGAAGACATGGAACGGATAGGCAAGTGGGCGTGTGGGCGTGATGCCAGTTCCACCATACGTCGGGTTGGCAGCCGCGAGCTCTGAGTGCTCGAACTCCTTAACACCCACACACCAGCCCCTTCCTACGATCGCACAAAAAATCTGCCAAAAATTATCAAGATTAGTGCAACAACAAACGGACGCACATCCATGTGGGCGGTTTGCAAATGCCCACACATGTGGACGTTATTTTTTCTCTAAATTTGTGAAATTTCTCAAACTCGTGGACTTTTATCACCTTTTCTCAAATATCATGAACTTTTTCCAAATAAATGGTTTGTTTTTTCAGAAACTTTTCTCCAAACTCGTGATTTATTTTCAAATTCATGTATTTTTTTAGTCTGCGATTTTATTTCTACTTGGTGAACCTATTTTAAAAATTCATAAGCACATGGCACATTTTCATTGGTCAACAATTAATGTATGAGACACCACAGACGTGTGAACTTGACAAAAAAAATAGTTTAGTGCTAAAACTTGCGGCATACATTGAACCGGTGATAGAACTTGGCTTGGACGTGCATCTACAATCCTAATCACGTTTTGTATACATGTAACATGCCGACAAGGCACGCCAACATGGCAGGAACATGCGTGTGGCATGATTTTTTGCAAAGAACATCCTGATATTTTACTTGTTCACACAAAAAGCCTTTCAATTTTTTTCTTAAATAATCCTGAAACGTGACTTTGACAATTGGGCCCCATCCATCAGGACATAATACAATAAAGGGAAATGAGGACGCAAAATTAAGCACCGCCAGATTCGAACACACGACCTTAAAAGCCAGTGCGAACACATTAGCCACCACACCACGTATCACTTTGTATAAATGGGAGTTTTATCCGTAATGACCTATAGAGAAGAACACACATAAACATTAAATGGCCTCAGTCACCTGGTCCATTTTTACATGTTAGATTTTTTCATTTCATAGCATTTTGTAAGATTATATAAAAAAAATTATACATACAAACAAATTAACTTATTTAAGATAATATTCTTGTAATTATAAGAAAATGATTTAAGATAATGTTCATGTAATTCTAAAAATGTATTTTTATTTAACATAATGGTCGTGGAATTATAAAAAATATTTTTTTAAATAATGTTCATGTAATTCTAAAACTATTGTTATCTAAACTAATCTTCACATAATTCTAAAAAAATTCTATTTAAAAGAATGTCAATCTTATCCTATCAAATATTATATTATTTTCTAGAAATATTTCTATAGTTAAAATAATATTTACGTATTGTAATATTTTTTGCAAATTATAAAATAAATCATGCATTTTTTATGTTTTAGAAAAATATTCATATACTTTTAGGTTGCATTCTTGCATTCGGATAAATATTCATGTATTTAACTTACGAGAAATTTTATTACTTTGTAATTTTTATACGTTTCCTCCTTTGTAATTTCTACTAATGGGGCTGGTCTCATTTGTTTTTTAAGGAAAATAATCAACGGGATCTTTCTGTGATGAAAAAAAATCTAAGGTGTTTTTTCAAAAAAAACCCGGTCGCCCGTCCATCCCTGTGTTTCATGTCATTGACAGTGGGTCCTACGCCACATTGGCATGCCTTGTTAGCAGGCTGAGCGTATGCAAACAGGATTAACATCGTAGATGCACGCTCAAGCCAAGTTTTGTCAGTGGTTTAATGTATGCCGTAAGTTTTAGCATTAAACTGACTTTCTTTTCAAGTTCAAGCATTTGTGATGTAATTGACTCTTAATGTACCCTAATCCATTTGTTCATACGCTCAGTGTGCCCACTCACCTGCTCTGTTGCTGACGTGTGATGATCGGTTTGCTATGCCGGCCCAAAATTCTGCCATTTGAGTGCCGAATGGCTTACCTAGCGCGACAAGCGTAGATTGAGAGCTCACGTACGTTCGGGGAGTGGCGTCAAATAGAGGACGCCACGCACATGAGGCTGCCCGACACGCGAAGAATTGAACACATGATCTCATGATATGGACAAACATGGTACAACCAGTTCAGCTAGCGAGCATTCATGGAATCATGGTTTTGTAGCACTATGAAGCCTTAAGGATATCACAAACGCAATATATTATTTGAAACTTCGAATGCAAAACATTTTTTTAAATCAAAGTGTGTAGTCCCTCCGTTCTAAATATAAGTCTTTTTAGAGATTTTACTCATGACTACATATGGAGCAAAATGAATGAATCTATACTCTAAAATATGTCCATATACATCTGTATGTAATCCGTTAGTGAAACATCTAAAAAAGACTTATATTTAGAAACTGGAGGAGTATGTTTTATGACACGTGAACATTTATATTTGTGAACAGATTTCGAAAAGTGAACATTTCAGAAAATGGGAACTTTTTGACAATCATGGTATTTTTTTGAAATGCATACATTTTTTCAAAACAGGAACATTTTTTACATCCTTGAAATGGCCTCAATTTTTTCCATGGTCATGTACTCAAGGCACCATGCCAAGTTTTTTTTGTTTTCAACAAACATTGCATTTTCTAAAGTTTTTTAGTTAAAAAAGGTCCACAAATAGTTGGACTTATCGCAACTTGCATACGACATTGAAAATCATTCAAAGCTGTCAAAACTGGCATAAATGACTAACATGGGCATTCTCACCTGCTTGAAAAAGTTGGGATCATTTTAAAAACGTCCAAACTAGACCATGAATGGAGGGTGTTCATGTTGTCGAGAAGGCACCATCTGAGAACATGTTGCTTCTCGATTTCATTCAAATGGCTTGAATTATTTTCCACCAGCTTTTATGACCAATTCAAGGAACCATGCCAACTTATTTTGGTATTCGGCACTTCTTGCATTTTTTGGAGTTTTCTTGGTGAAAAATGTTTGATAAGTGGTTGGACGTGACCCAACTTGCATACAATGTCAGAATTTGTTTGAACCTTGCATAGATGCCTACCATGGGCATGCCCACCTACTGAAAAAGTTGGGTACATCTAGTGCATGTTTAAAAATAGATCATGTTCAATGGAGGGTGCTCGGCTAGGATAGAAGGTCTCGTTCGAGAGCACATTTTTCAACATTTTTTTTAGTTTTCGTGAATTTTTTCCATGAACTTATATGACTAATTAAGAGCAATATGCCAAGTTTTTTTGGTTTTCGAGAAATTTTATATTTTCTAGAGTTTTCTCAGTCAAAAAGGACAGATAAATTGTCTCACATGTCACAACTTGCATACGGTGTCGAAAATTGTTCCGAAATGGCATGTGTGCGTTCCATGGGCATGCTGCCTACTTGCAAAAGTTGGGGTTATTTGAAGAATGGTCAAAACTAGACCATGTTCAATGGAGGGTGTCTGGGGTAGGCCAAAAGGGTCCGTTTGAAAGCATGTTGTTTTTTGACATCCGTTACATGGCCCTAATATTTTTCTACTAGCTTCTATGACCAATTCAAAGCACCATGCTTATTTTTTTTTAGTGTTTCGTTTTATGAAGTTTTCCTGGTGAAAAAAGGCTCATCAAATGACCGGGTGTGTCGCAACTTGCATATGGTGTCGGAAATTGTTGGATGCCTATAAAGGGGCATGCCCATTTGTTTGCAAAAGTTGGATCATTTTAGTGATGTCCGAAAATAGATCATATTCAAGGGAGGATTTTCGGATAGGCCAGTAGGCTGCTACAGACCCATGTTGTTTTTCAACGTCCTTGAAATGACTCCGATTTTTCCATGGCCTTGTATCACCAATTAAAGGCACCATGCCAAGTTATTTGGATATTCTCTAAGTTTTGCTAGTTTCCTCGGTGAAAAAAAATCGATAAATGCTCTGACGTGTCGCAACTTGCATAAGGTATCGGAAATCGTTCAAACTGGAGATGAACTCCTACCATGGGCATGCCCACCTTCCTGTAAAATTTGGGTTTATTTTAAGGATGTCCAAAACTAGACCATGTTCAATGGAGAGTGTCCTGGTAAGGCCAGAAGGCTCTTTTTTAGAGAACCTTTGTATCTCGATATCCTTTGAAAGACCTCAATTTTATTTCATGGCCTTCCATGAACAATTGAAAGCACGATGCCAAGTTGTTTGAGTTTTCACAAGTTTTGTATTTTCTGAAGTTTTCCCGGTGAAAAGGCCGATAAATGGACGTGTCGCAACGTGCATATGGTGTTGAAAGTCGTTCAACCCATATAAGTATGCCTAACATTGGCATGCCCACCAGCTTGCAAAATTTGGGATCAGTCTCGGGATTTCACAAAAAAAAAAAACAACGGAGAGTGTATGGGTAGGCCATAAGGGTCCGTTTGAGAGAACCTCCTTTCTCGAAATCCTTTAAATAACCCTAATTTTAATTGTCTTGTATGACCAATTCAATGCACCATGCCAAGTTTGTGAGTTTTGAACAAGTTTTTGCATTTTTCTGGAGTTTTCTCCGTAGAAAATGCCTATAAATGGTCGGATGTTTTTCAACTTGCATAAGATGTCGATAATCATTCAAACGAGGCATGCCCACCTATTTCCAAAAGTTAGGATCGTTTTAAGAATGTCCAAAAATAGAGCATGTGCTATAAATGGTATTCAGGGTATGGCGAGAAGGGTCCGTTTGAAAACACATTGTTTTTCAATACCTCTTAAATGGCCCAAAAGAATTCCACCGGTTTCTACGACCAAACTTCAAACCTGGCATGGATGTGTCACATGTCCGTGCCAAGCTGCTGCAAGAATTTTAGGGTCATTTATCCATAGCCCAAAAAATATCTGTTGAATTGAGAGAAGTGTGCTAGACTAGGCCAGGTGTATCCATGAGCATGTATTATTTCCTAATTTGAATGCTTTGGTTATTTGCAATTTCCATCATTATCAATCAACATGAACATATTATTATATCCTAATCATTTCTTGAAATTCGTCAACAATTTTGTAATTTCATATTATATATGGAAATTTTATAAACTTGAACACTATTTTTCAAAATTGTTAACAAATTCACAAAAATTGATGGTGAACACAAATTACAAACCACATACTGATTTTTAATTATTTTTCTGAAACAGAAACATTTTTGAATTTTTTGAACAAAACAATCAAGAACTAGAACATTAAATAAAATGTTAAAAAATATTTTAAAACATGGATATTTTTTTGTGATTTCAAACAATATTTCAAAAAAAATTAACAGGTTCAAAAAAAATAATAAAATTCAAAAAGGAAAATAGAATGAATGAACGAAAAAAGGAAACTATCGTTGTGGCGAGTGGAGCTCATGCCAATAGCGAGTGGAGCTCTCTCTATGCATACCTCATGGGCTGACTTGGCCACTATGGCATAAATCTGCGGGAGACTTTCGATCACGTGTGCGTCCAGTCGCCCATAGAGCCCAATTTAGTCGTACCCGGCTGACCTACGAAAATAAGGGTACGAAGTTCTGTTATGTAATGCAAATAAACTGTCACAATACAAAGCAATTTGACAAGTCTGTTCGGTGTAAATTCAACACCTAACCAAATAAGCCGGCTAGCCGAATTATCCGTTAGCTGCTTTTGCCTGTTCATTTCAGTTTATAATTTTGCTTACCAAAGTTTAAAATAAACATAATGGTAAAAATTGGCTTTTCGGTTTCTATTGCCCACCCCGAGATTAAAAAAAGTTTACAAGCTTAAACAGAGTTCATCGATTTGAAAAATGTACACGAAAGTGACCAAACAATTTGTGAAATTGAAAAAGTTCATCGACTTGAAAATAAATTCATGAATTTGACCAAAAATTAATGAATTTGACAAAAAGTTTCAAGAAATTTGATAGTTTTTGTGAAATTAGAAAAATCATCAATTTTTTAAAAAGTTAGCTAAATTGAAAAACATTCATTCATTTGAAAAAATCATGGATTCAAAAAATACGTTCATGGATTTAAAAAAAGTACATAAGTTCAAGAAAATGTTCACAAAGTGAAGCAAATGAAAAAGGGGAGATAATAAGAAGAATAAATGAAGAAAAAAAAAGAAACAAATAAAATGGAAGAAAAAAAGGTCAAGTAAAACCAAAAAAGAAGAAGAAAATTAAGTAATTGGTCATAATTAGTGAGTTGTCCTATTTGGTTATAGCGGGTGAAAGTAATCCAAGAGGCCTCGACTTTGAATCCTACATCATACACTGCTTTTTGAAGGTAAATAAAATGGGCCAGGCCCCAGACGAACGGGTGTGTGTGTCGACGTACATTGTATACATATATTACACACGAAGAGTTTATAAAATATGACCATCATGCCCTTTCTTATGAAGGGTATGGGCTAATATGAGTCGTCCTTATGTTTAAGGGTGTCTGTCGAAGCAAAAGTGATTGCAAAATGATACGTGGCTGCTTACACAATCTGTAGCTTGCCTAACTTATTTTGGCAAGCCTATCTGTTGTCTTTACCGGATTTTTTAGGTTGAGCCATGACAATAACTTGCATTTGTTCTCTGGGTGTAGGGGTGTGGGCGGTCACACCACACTCTTCATCGTTGTCTTAATGGCACCTACAAATTGCGCTTTATATGTCAAGGACCATCGACTCTTCCTAGAGGTGGTAATCTTACAAGAAACAACATCGATTTAACCCTCAATAAGGTGGGCCTAAGAAGTGTAGTTCAAAGTTTGCAAAACTCCTAAAGATGTTGAAGGTTAGGACTGCCACTAGTATCAAATTGATGGACCCAAGCGTTGTTGAACAAGGACTTCTTGACGCACCAATGCTTTGTTTTGGAGATGGCAAAGATCCTAGGTGTCACGTCCTTAGGCCTAAGACCATCATCAGCCTAGGCCGAGTCCGAGAAGTTCGCATTTGTGCAATTGCCAAGGGTAATGGTAGTGATCGTACAGAAAAAAGTCCATGTTGCCGGCATTCCAACAGTTGCCCATGTCCATCCAAGTTCTCTCTGAGGCCATCTACTCAAGACCAGGACATTGCAGGCGCAAAGCCCGGGCAAAGTTATGCAGTTGAAGAACCCCAAATCCACGATCCCACCTAGATTTGTGGGTCGACCGATAAGCTCCCGGTTAATTTACATTTTTCTCAGGGAACCTTGTTAGAACTCGCCAAGAGAAAAGCCATCGGAATTTTACCATTGAAATTCAAAACCTCCACTGAGTTATGAAGTGGTATAATACAATAAACCACAACTAAGGTGGGCATCACCTTAACAAGCATCACCTGCTCACGATGGTGTAATCCTTTCCCCGTCAAGGCAATCATTTTCTGGCAATCTTCTATAACTCGGATGTTGGAATGTATGCCCTACTAAGACACCTTTTAGATAATGGGGGAATGAGGTATAACATAGCGAAGGTCGTCTGCATGGCCAGTAGGTTTTGCATGACTCTAGAGAGGTTTGAGTCGTGGCAGCGAAATGTGGAAAGGACGATCTTTTGAAAGTTAGTTTTCAAACTTGTAACCTCCCGAAAGTCATTTTGGATAACGACAAGTCAATTAACGCCCCCTTAACTGGGCTACAAAAATGGGAAAGCATAATCGCTCCCTAGGGTGGTTTTGATAATTGATCACAACATATGCATCATTGGACTAATATGTTTTCCAAGTATATTTCAGATAAGTTCAAAAAATGCTATGGCTAAAGGCTTATGTGGAGATGCCCCTTGATGCAAGAAAGGAATAAGATTGTCTCAAGCTTCAAGCTAGAAGACTCTTCATTTTATATTTTTGAGAAATCACTTTTGAGTCCATAGGAAAGCCAAAACTATTAAAAGGGGGTGAGGTAGCAAAATGAACTGATTGCTCAAAGTGCTCAAAGTTAGTCACCAAAATACTCAGTCATTTTCTCACATATCCATTATGTCAAATTCCACTTACTCAAATTCGGTGTCACTAACATCCACATTTCGGACCCACTGAGTTTGACCTGAGACAGAAACACTAGCCATTCCCACGAAATCGGTGCAACCGAATCCATATCGGTGCTACCGAGTTCAGTGTGACCTACATTCTGTTGCCTCGGTACACAAAATTGGAATTTCCGAGTTTGAGTATCGGTGCCACCGAGTTTGGCCATCTGACCATTAGCCACCTTTTCGGTGCCACTAAGTTGTGTATATCGGTCTCACCGAGATTCAATAGTTCTGCCTTTTGTGCTAATCGGTTCCATCGAGTTTATGACTTTGGTGTCATCGAGTTTGCCCCTTTAGGTGTAACGGTTGGATTTTGTGTGTTGCCTATATATGCCCCTTCACCCACTTCTCACTCATGGGAGAAGCACTCAGAGCACACACTTCATTGTGAGATTTATTTTTTGAGAGAGAACCACCTACTCATGTGTTGAGACCAAGATATTCCAATCCAACCATTTGAAACTTGATCTCTAGCCTTCCCAAATTTCTTTCCACCTAATCAGTCTCTCCTACACATGCATATTCTGTGAGAGAGTGATTTTGTGTTGAGGAGACTATATTTAGAAGCACAAGAGCAAGGAGTTCATTGATCTACCTCATCTATTACCTTTTGGAGGGTGGTGCCTCCTAGATTGGTTAGGTGTCGCTTGGTAGCCTCCTACTTCGTGTTGTGGAGTTGAACCAAGATGTTTGTAAGGTCAAGGAGATTTCCTACTTCGTGAAGATCTACGTGAGTAAGGCTAGTCCTTCGTGGGCGGAAGCCGTGGTGGAATAGACAAGGCCGCTTCTTCGTGGACCCCTTGTGGGTGGAACCCTCCATGGACTCTTGCATCCGTTACCCTCCATGGGATGAAGTCTCCACTAACATGGACATACGATAGCGCCACCTATCTGAACCATGCCAAAAATCGCCGTATCAACCTCATGCGTTTGATCTCCCTACCTTACTCCTTTACTTTACACTTGCATGTTTTACATTCCGCTGCTATACTCTTAGAACTGCATGTGTAGGGTGTACTTGACTTCCTATAACTGCCAAAGCTGCCTCTCAACTAAAATTGGGAAAAGGCAAAAAAATTATTTTGTCAAGTAGTCTAATCAAACCCCCTCTAGACATACTTTCAATCCTACAAAATAGCCGAGTCATAGGCGTATAGAGTTGTGTGGAATTGAGCTCCACATGACAAGAGCAAGTACAACAGGCCCTGGTTGGTGGCTAACTCGAAGATGTGATGAAAGGATTCTATTGCAATGACAAAGAGGGGACTGGATAGAAGATGCTCGAGCCCTAAGTACGCAACCATGCTTGATAGGATCAAGCGGAACTTCATTGAGGAGCACCCTCAAGGTGGATGTAGAAATAAAAACCACAATCCTATTGTGAAATCGAAGAGGAAACCACACCACCAAGGGAGTTTGAAAGGATCGATATGGTTGACTAGAGGGGGGGTGAATAGGAAACGACCACTTTTTAATTAATCTTAGCAAGTTAGGGTAAACACCATACGGGTTCACAAGAATAGCAACAATGGGGTGAACCATTATGAAGCTAACAACAAGAGCTACTAAGACAAGTACGAGATAGACAACAACGTAAGCATACACAAAGTAAAGGTTAGAGATAACCACAAATGGAACCAATGAAGACGAGGATGTGTCACCGAAGTTCCTTCCCTTTGACAGGAAGTACGTCTCCGTTGGAGCGATGTGGAGGCACAATGCTCCCCAATAAGCCACTAAAGCCACCGTATTCTCCTCACGCCCTCACATGATGCAAGGTACCGTGATTCCACTATAGGTGCCATTGAAGGCGGCGACCGAACCTTTACAAACAAGGTTAGGGCAAACTCCACAAAAAGCTTGAAGGCTCCCAACAAGACCACGAAGCTTCACCACAATGGAATGTGGCTCCGAGGTGACCTCAACCGTCTAGGATGCTCAAACACCCAAGAGTAACAAGATCCGCAAGGGATTGGTCGGGGAATCAACTTTTCTCTTGGTGGAAGTGTAGATCTAGGCCTTCTCAACCAATCCTAAAGAATCAACAAGTTTGATTGGCTAGGGAGAGAGATCGAGCACTTTTGAGCTTAGGGAGCAACAATGGAGCTTGTGAGGGTAAGAGATAGGGTTCCACAGCTAGAAGAACCCCTTATATAGTGGGGGGGGGGAATCCAACCGTTTGCCACTCACAGCCCGAGCCTAGCGGTACTACCGCTGGCTGCAGCGGTAGTACCGCTACCGCCAGCGGTAGTACCGCTGGGCCCATGGTAGTGCATAAGCACTACCGGGCCAACCACCGCCAAGAAAGTCTTCGCAAAAAGGTCCGTCGAAGTACAACCGCTAGGAAGGCGATACTAAGCTCCTGGAGCGGTACTACCGCTGACCAGGGGCGGTACTACCGCCAGCCTAGCGGTACTACCGCTGGCACTCCAGCGGTACTACCGCTAGGGCTAGCGGTACTACCGCCAGGCACAACGGTACTACCGCTGAGGGACTATTTGCTTAGATGAGATAAACACAGAGGCGGGAGCCACTCCAAAGTTGCAGGTAAGGGGAAAGGAGATAAAGTGTGTGCGTGCAAAATTGATTCCACCCAAACCTTTCCACTACGGGTCCCCTCTTAATAGTACGACGTTCCTATGACTCAAAAAAAGAGAATCGTAGAGTACGCCGTGCTTCTGTTCCATGGAAAGAGGGGGCGAGTCGTCTTGTGCCATTGACATGTGTTATGTGAAATCTTAACACACACGATTAGTCCTTTGCGGTACTGTCATCAATCACCAAAATTACTTAGGCATAAACTATGCCCTAACAATCTCCCCCTTTTTGGTGGATTGATGACAATACCGGATTTGCATAGTGAATAGCATGTGAACATAAAGATAGAGATATATGAAAATAAGGAGCATATGACTCACATCATATGATGGAAATAAATCTCACACTAGTTCAAGTCTCACATCACACAAAGCAAAGATAGCAAATAAAAGCAAACCAAGTTCAAAGCAAACACAAAAGATAAGCAAAGCTAAGCAAAGTTCAACTCTCAAATCCAGCTCCTAGACGCTCTCCCCCTTTGGCACAAGACACCAAAAAGGGCACACCTAATGACACAGGTGGTCACTCCTCATCCTCATCAGCCTCAGACCCGTTCATGGCATCCGGATCGTCCTGCTCCTCCTCATTGTCCTCCTCAGACGCCTCCTCCTCTGCATCAGACCACTGATAACCTTGAGCCCGCATCCAAGCAGACTCTGGAGTGATTTCGTCCTCTGAGCCGCTGGAGATCTCAACATCAAGTGTCCTCAGGACACGCTTGTGCCTCTGACGGTTCTCCTTCTGGGCCACACGAGTCTGATACTGTCCCTTGGCCTGCATACAAAAGAGAGTCTTCATCTTATCCTTCAGTTTCACTGCCCAAGATGGCATAGCAGAAGAGTGGGACTGAGAAGCGGTGCCTCTGTCAGCAGCAGTCTCTGTGTCAGTGTCCATGTGCTGAGACGAAGTGGATGGGTTATCCGATTTGTCCTTGATGCGGAGCCTGATAGGATCGTGCACAAAGTAATCAGCCTGAAGGTGGAACTCCTCAATCAAATAGGTGTCGTGCCACTTCTGGCGAATCTAGGCAAACAAGTAGGGCCCGTAGATGGGAACCTTGCGGTTCATGATGCAGTTCCAAAGCTCAGTGAACATCACGTCAGAAATATCGAGAGGGGCAGAGTCCTTAGTCATAGCCTCCTCACAAAGCAGAAGCATCTCAGCTAGAGAACCATGCACCTCGTCAAAGTTTCCAATGCGAGGAAAGAGGGTGTTGCGGAAGATCCGATGCATGGTATCCAAATGCTTGGGGAGCACACCTTTCTTCACATAAAGTTGTTGGAGCCTGTCCTAGGCGGGGGCCCTATCAGTGGAAGCTGGAGCATGAGGACGCGACCCAATAGGATTGTCAGCTCCCTGAAAGTCGACCTTGAGAAACTCCATGAATTCACGCCAGGAACCTGTCATCTTGTGAGTACCAGTCATCCAAATCATGGTGCGCTCTTCATCAGGCGAGAAGTGAACAGTGACATAGAATTGGGCGACAACATCTGGATCAAAGTCTTTCTTGAAGGAGATGATCTCCTTAATGCCAGGCTTGTCAATCAAAGAGAGAGCATCACCAAAGTAGTCCGGGTGCCGCTGAAGGTGAGCCAAGTCAATCCACTGAACTGGAACTAAACTCTTCTTGAAGTTCTTGATGATGTCGCGATAGATCCTGCAGTGATCCCGCGACCAAACATGCTCGATATCCTTGATCACAACCTTCTCTTCTAGATAGTGATTTTTGGTGCGGAACCACAGAAAATCCTTAGGGGGAATAGTGCGAACGTTGACCCCCTTGTCCTTGTGAGTGTCTTCTTGAAAGACTTCTTTTTGGGTTGCACACCGAAAGTGGCGGAGCCCTCTGGATCCTCTTGATTGCGATACTGTTTCGACTGGGTGTCCCGTGGGGGGGTCGAGCGGCGAGCACCACCTGTGGCAGACAAGACACACACCGAAAAAGAGCGACAGAAGGAGTCAAGGCAATGAACAAAAAGAGGCATAAAAGTAAACTCACATTGCTAAGAAAATAACAAAAATATTCTCCTGGCGGTAGTACCGCTGGGGTCCTAGCGGTAGTACCGCTACCCCTGGAGGTAGTACCGCTAGGGGGTTGACTTTCAGACCTGAATAAGAAAAAAAAGACCCATAGGAACAGCTAGATTGGATTTACGAGGGCCATGGGTACTGCATATACTCACTACAAAAACCACCATAGCCCTAAACACATGAGGATCTCAAGAATCATCTAAATAAAGACATGCCTAGTCAAGAGGATTCAAGTTTTAGATCTAATCCAAAATAAGATAAGAAGTGCTTTGATCTAAAACATGAAGAACCTAGGGCATGGCAATATAAATGCAATGAATCAAAGGACCTACACTCCCCTAGAATATCTCCTTCGTGCCATCCAAGAACAAAGCACAATACCATAGCCATGGATCCAAATCACCAATGCTCCTAACCCTAGAACAAGAAAACATCAACCAAGAGAATAGAGGGAGGAGCTTTACCAGAGTCCATGGCACTTGGTGGAGGAAGGAGGAGTGGAGAAAACCCTCCAACTCAATTGAGAGAAGGGGTTCCACAGAAAGAGATCCAAATAGGGGGAGTTCGGGGTTGGGGAGGGAAGAGCCACGAGGAAGAAGAAAGAGGCAGGAAAAATGGGCTCCCCCTCCTTTATATAGCCCAAGGGGTATGGGCCAGCGGTAGTACCGCTGGGGTCCTGGCGGTAGTACCGCTACCCTGGCGGTAGTACCGCTGCCTGCGGCGGTAGTACCGTTGGGGTCCTGGCGATAGCACCGCTCCCCCTGGCAGTAGTACCGCTCCCCCTTGAGACAACCCTAAAAAGTCCTAGGCAGGTCGTGGTAGATTGGGGTCCTGGCAGTAGTACCGCTATCCCTAGCGGTAGTATCGCTGGGGTCCTGGCGGTAGTACCGTTGCAAATGGCACAACGAGACATAGGAGACGAGAAAGACGTGGTCAAACGACAAGTCAGGGAAAATAAGAAGATAACACCAGCAAGATATACTGACTCGTCATTTTTTATCCTTTCTTCCATATGAGAGAAAGGTGGGGGCGGTGGCCGAGGCCACCTATGTTTGAGACAAAGGTATGACACCGCGAAGAATTATCCTTGGGTTCATGACCAACGCTCGTCTTTGAAGCACAAGTGCCATTTGGTAATGGCTAAAGTGAAAGACTAGATCAATTTATGCATAATGGGGGGAGGAAGAGTTCATTGAGAGAACAACACTCCCCCTATGTCCATGCCTACATCTAGACCAAGATCGAATGCATAGTGAGGTGCAAGGTGCCTAGCTTCAATCCACATTACTTGAATCAATGATATTTAGCTCATGCCTTAACTCCCGGAACCTTGCTTCATCTAGGGGCTTAGTGAAAATATCTGCAAGTTGCTCTTCAGTGTGGATGAAGTGAACCTCAATATCACCAAGCTTGATATGTTCACGAATGAAGTGATGGCGAATATCAATATGCTTGGTCTTGCTATGTTGCACTGGGTTGAGGGAAATCTTGATAGCACTTTGATTGTGACATAGACGAGGCACTTTGTCACAAGTGATACCGTAATGCTTTAAAGTTTGCCTCATCCATAGCAATTGTGCACAACAACTTGCGGCTGCCACATATTCAGCTTCGGTGGATGATAGTGAGACACAATTCTGCTTCTTTGAAGACCAACTTACCAGTGAACGACCAAGGAATTGGCATCCTCCAAAAGTTGACTTCCTCTCCACACAATCTCCTGCCCAATCTGAGTCAGAATAGCCAACTAGGTTGAAGTTTGCTCCTTTGGGATACCATAGACCAAAGTTTGGGGTATGAGCCAAATATCGAAAGATTGGCTTAACAGCCATATAATGACTTTCTTTTGGTGCGGATTGAAACCGTGCACATATCCCTACACTCAACATAATATCTGGTCTAGATGCACGAAGGTAAAGGAGGGATCCAATCATGGAGCGATATACCTTTTGATCCACTGCTTTACCATTGGGATCACTGTCAAGCTTGCATCTTGTTGGCATGGGGAACTTGACCGGCTTGACATCTTCAAGCTCAAACTGTTTGAGCATGTCTTGAGTGTATTTGGCTTGCTTGATGCAAGTACCTTCTAGGCCTTGTTTAATCTCGAAGCCGAGGAAGAACTTCAACTCTCCCATCATGGACATCTCAAATTTCTCGGTCATTAGTGCAGCAAATTCTTCATTGATGGAAATGTTAGGAGAACCAAAAATAATATCATCAACATATAGTTGGGATATGAACAAATCCCCTTTAACCCTCTTAGTAAAAAGAGTGGGATCTATCTCCCCAATTTCAAACCCATGATCTTGTAACAACCCAGTAAGATACTCATACCACACACGTGGGGCTTGTTTAAGGCCATAGAGTGCCTTATTAAGTTTGTACACATGATTGGGGAGCTTGGGATGTTCGAATCCCGGGGGTTGTTTGACATAGACCAACTCATTTAACGGACCATTAAGAAAGACACTTTTCACATCCATTTGCTGTAATTTGAAATTATGATGAGAAGCAAATTCAAGCAACATGCGAATAGATTCTAGACAAGCAACAGGGGCAAAGGTTTCACTGTAGTCGATACCCTCGACTTGGGAGTAGCCTTGAGCCACCAATCTTGCCTTGTTTCGAATCACAATCCCATTGGCATCTTGCTTGTTTTTGAATATCCATTTGGTCCCGATGACATTATGTTCCTCCTTTGGTCTTGGCACTAAATCCCAGACGTGATTACGCTCGAAGTTGTTAAGTTCTTCATGCATGGCCATAAGCGAATCCTTATCATCGAGCGCTTCCTGTACCTGTTGAGGTTCACAATACGAAACAAACGCGTGATGCTCACAATAATTCCAAATTTCTTGACGGGTGGATACTCCCTTTTTCAAACTGCCAAGTACATTCTTCATAAGATGTGACTTGAACATCCCTTGGCACCGGCTGTTGGTGCTGCAGAAGGGAATTGCGAGACAGTATCCTCATCATCTTGACTTTCGACTTGAGAAGGTTCACTTGTTTGTCCTTGTACTTGTGGTTGCTCTTGATCTTGATCTTGTGTTTCTACTTGGTCTAGATCTTGTGGTTGCACTTGATCTTGCTCATGAGCAGGTTCGAAACCTTGGGTAAGTGCTTGAATATCATGGGACACACCATCATTGTTGGGCAATTGATCTTGACCTTGAGCTTGTTCATCTTGTTGAGAGTCTTCTCTTTGTTCATCGGAAGCGTGTGGGGCTTGTGGGGGTGATGGATCCACTTGAGTAGAGCATTGTCCTTCTCCTTCGGCCACAAGGGCTTCCTGAATGGGGAGTATTTGACCAATCCCCATTCTTCTTATGGTTTGGGGAGGAATTTCATCACCTACATCACAAAGACCACTTTGCTCCACTTGGGAGCCATTATTTTCATCAAACTCCACGTTACACGTCTCCTCAATGAGTCCGGCGGACTTGTTGAGGACACGGTAAGCATGAGAGTTTGTACCATAACCAACAAAGATGCCCTCATGTGCTCTAGAATCAAATTTAGCTAAACGTGCACCTTTCTTGAGAATGAAACACTTACAACCGAATACCCGGAAGTACTTGAGATTAGATTTGTTTCCAGTGAGAATCTCATATGGAGTCTTGTTCAAGCCTTTGCGGATATAGAGACGATTGGACGCATGACATGCTGTGTTGATGGCCTCTGCCGAAAAGTTATATGGAGATTTGAATTCCGCCATCATTGTTCTTGCAGAGTCCATCAAGGTCCGGTTCTTCCTTTCTGCCACACCATTTTGTTGAGGGGTATATGGTGCTGAATATTGATGTTTTATTCCCTCATCACCTAGAAACTCATCCAAGGTGTAGTTCTTGAACTCGGTGCCGTTGTCACTTCTAATCATCAAGATATTTGCTTCATGTTGACGTTGAGCTTCATTAACAAAGTTGATGATAGTTTGTTGAGTCTCACTCTTCCTTTTGAAGAAATATACCCAGGTGTATCTTGAGTAGTCATCAACAATCACCAAGCAGTATTTTCTGCCTCCAAGACTATCAAATGATGAAGGGCCGAAAAGATCCATATGGAGGAGCTCCAATGGCCTCTTAGTGTAAATGAGAGTTGTTGGACGATGAGTAGTTTCATGAATCTTTCCTTCAATGCAGGCACTGCAAGCACGATCTCTAGCAAAACTCACATTTGTTAGTCCACGAATATGGTCCCCTTTTAGAAGACTTTGCAAAGATCTCATATTGACATGAGCTAGTCGGCGATGCCAAAGCCAGCCCACATCAACTTTAGCCATTAAACACGTCCTAGTCTTAGTGGGTCGCTTTGAGAAGTTCA
The DNA here is from genome assembly GCF_904849725.1 of Hordeum vulgare subsp. vulgare. Taxonomy (NCBI): domain Eukaryota; kingdom Viridiplantae; phylum Streptophyta; class Magnoliopsida; order Poales; family Poaceae; genus Hordeum; species Hordeum vulgare. Next base: position 51,202,003 of record NC_058523.1, read on the forward strand.
CCACATAAAGACCATTTTCGACATATCCAACATAGGCTACTTTAAGAGTCTTGCTCCACAGGAGGACCACAATATCAAGATTAAAGAATGTGGAAAAACCCATAATTGCAAGTTGACGAACCGAAAGTAAATTGTAGGCAAGAGACTCAACAAGCATGACCTTCTCAATAGATAACTCTTGAGAGATGACCACCTTACCAAATCCCAATACCTTTGACGAGGATGCATCGGCGAATTGGACATGGGTGGGCATAGATGGAGAAGGATGCACATCCACCACTAAGTCCTTGCTTCCGGTCATATGATTTGTTGCTCCACTATCGAGCAACCATGACACCCCACCGAAAGCAAACTCCTGCAATAGATCAAGGCTTGGTTTTAGGTACCCATTTTTAATGGGTCCTTTCATGTTAGAGACAAGGGTCTTAGGAACCCAGATAGCCCATTCAATGGACTCATAGTAGGAACCAACAAATCTGGCATAAACATGCCCATCACTAGCACGGCATAAGACATAGGAAGAATTGAGTTTGTCGGCTGTGTTAGTAGGAATGGTTTTGCCCTTCTTGACGTTACCATCGTCCACCTTGTTCCTGTTCACCTCCTGAGTCCCTTCGCCCTCTTTGACAAAGATGTCCATGAGGGTAGGGGGTCGTTTGTTCCTGTTCCTCCTTTTTCCTTTTGACTTGGAGGTAAGTCCAAGTCCCTCCTTTCCTACAACACCCTTTTGAGTGCTCAAGAGGTCGTTCAGGCTCTTCTCACCTTGTATGCATTCCACAAGGCCCTTCTCAAGTTTCTCCTTTAAGTTGGCATTTTCCTCCACAAGATGTACATGCTCACAACAAGGATTAGTTGCACAAGCATTATCAATTAACACAAAGGGAGGAAAAGTAGAGATCTCCTTGGTAAGCTTTGCTTGGAGTTGATCATGAGACTCTTTCAGAGAGAAATGAACACCTTTCAAGACCTTGTGAGCCTTGTCAAGTGTGTCAAACTCCACTTTGAGTCTGTCATGGCCAACCCCAAGAGCATACTTCTCAGACTTAAGCATACGAGTAAGAACAGTATCATGATCTAGTTTCTTTTGCATTTTAGCGCAGTCATCGTTGTATGACTCCTCAAGAGCCAAACGAAGATTGCGCTCCTTTTCTAGATCAATAGATAATTCAGAAATTTCATCGGCATAGTCACGACTGTGTCCCTGAAGCTCGGAGATGGTCTCCTCATGAGACTCGATGAGGTCATTGGCCTCACCCAGTTGTTCCAAGAGAGCAACAAAGTGCTTCTTGGATTCTCCCTTAATAGTGCACATAAACTTGTCAAGATCATGCTCATTAAGTTCCCCAACATCACTATCATCAACACAATTAAACAATGAAGGAGCAGTAGCGATGTTGGTCTTAATGATGGGGGTTACCTGATTGATACCTTTTGCCATGAGGCACTTGGTGATGTGGTTCTCGTTGGGGGCGTTGAAGAGAGAAACCTTCTGGGGAGAGGGAGTGGCAATAGCAACAGTTGTCGTTGCCACTGTATCATCATCATCATCATCATCGGAAGGGTACTCTTCAAGGGCCACCATGCCCTTTGGGTGAGGTTTCTTCACAAAGTTGTTCTTGATTGGAAATGACTTGGTTTTGTCTTTGCGAATGAGCTTGCCCCCGTTGTCTTCCCTTTTCTCATAGGGACATTCGGCCATGAAGTGACTCACGTTACCACAGTTATAGCATGTCCTCACTCGTTGCTTGGGTTTGAACCCATTCGAGTTGTTCTTGGTGAAGGTGGGTCTTGAGTTCCTCTTATTGCCCCAGAATTGCCTTGACGCAAGAGCCATGTGCTCATGATAGGCATACTTCATGTCTTCAGGGAAGCTCTCCTCTTCCTCATCCTCTTCTTCTTCTTCAAACGTTGCTTTTGTATTTAACGCAAGGTTGGGTGAAACTGTCTTTGAGCGAACATGAGCAAGTGCATTGTCAGCTGTTTCGTTCATGATTGACATTGCGATGAATTCATCCAACACCTCACTGGAAGACAAGGAGTGGAAGTCTGGTCACTGACGAATGAGAGATGACATGGCTTTATTGAAAGGCATGATGGCTTTGAGAAACTTGCGCTTGACCCATGTATCATCCACATCCTTGCTCCCATGGTCCTTGAGTGCCACAACAATAGCAGTCACCCTCCGATAGAGATCACGAGGGTCCTCGTCTTCCTTCATCACAAACTCATCGACCTTATCAAGTGGACCATTGAATGCTTGAGCTTCCCTTGTACAACACCATAATGTGCTCCCAACAATCCTTGGCCAAAGTGAAGGGATGCAAGTGAGGAAGATCTTCAGGTGGCACTGCGGACTGGAGAATAAACAAAGCAGCGTGATTGTATTGATTGTCCGCATATTCTCTTGGAGTGAGGTTGCTTGGATCATGGGGATAATATCCTTGCTCCATGATTCTCCACAAATTTGTTGAGCTGTGATTCAAATGAGACTTAATAGAAAATACCCAGTTAGCAAAATCACCTTTTACAAGCTTAGGAGGAGGACCAACAGGATTAAGACGCGGTGTGGGAACCGGTCCTCCATAGACTAAGGGTGGTGGAACCAATGCATACGTCCCATTCCCATCATTTTCGAGAGGTTGGGAAGGTTGCATACCTTTAGGCGTTTCCGTGACAGAATTGGCCTCCGAATCTGTGGTGGTGGGTTTAACCACCAATGCCGGTTCGGGAGAGTTTTTAATTCCCTCAATTAACTCTTTAAGCATGGTCTTGACCTCGTTCGTCATGGACGTCTTGAGTGCGGCCAAAGCCGTATTCAAGTCGTCCCTTGTGATCGAAGTCAAGTCCATGCCCTCAGTTTGTGCACGGGGAACTCCCTCATCATCTTCCATACTCTTCGGGTGGTTAAACCCTTAATAAAGAGACGTGGCTCTGATACCAATTGAAAGGATCGATATGGTTGACTAGAGGGGGGGGGGGTGAATAGGCAACGACCACTTTTTAATTAATCTTAGGAAGTTAGGGTAAACACCATACGGGTTCACAAGAATAGCAACAATGGGGTGAACCGTTATGAAGCTAACAACAAGAGCTACTAAGACAAGTACGAGATAGACAACAACATAAGCATACACAGAGTAAAGGTTAGAGATAACCACAAGTGGAACCAATGAAGACGAGGATGTGTTACCGAAGTTCCTTCCCTTTGACAGGAAGTACGTCTCCGTTGGAGCGGTGTGGAGGCACAATGCTCCCCAATAAACCACTAGGGCCACCGTATTCTCCTCACGCCCTCACACGATGCAAGGTACCGTGATTCCACTATAGGTTCCCTTGAAGGCGGCGACCGAACCTTTACAAACAAGGTTGGGGCAAACTCCACAAAAATCTTGGAGGCTCCCAACAAGACCACGAAGCTTCACCACAATGGAATGTGGCTCCGAGGTGACCTCAACCGCCTAGGATGCTCAAACACCCAAGAGTAACAAGATCCGCAAGGGATTGGTGGGGGAATCAACTTTTCTCTTGGTGGAAGTGTAGATCTAGGGAGCAACATTGGAGCTTGGGAGGGTAAGAGATAGGGTTCCACATCTAGAAGAACCCTTTATATAGTGGGGGGAAAATCCAACTGTTTTCCCACTCACAGCCTGAGCCTAGCGGTACTACCGCTGGCTGCAGCGGTACTACCGCTGGCACTCCAGCAGTACTACCGCTGGCGGTAGCGGTACTATCATGGTGATGTCCATCTACGAGAGGGGATGAGTGATCTACGTACCCTTGTAGACCGTACAGCAGAAGCGTTAGAGAACGCGGTTGATGTAGTGGAACGTCCTCACGTCCCTCGATCCGCCCCGCGAACAATCCCGCGATCAGTCCCACGATCTAGTACCGAACGGACGGCACCTCCGCGTTCAGCACACGTACAGCTCGACGATGATCTCGGCCTTCTTGATCCAGCAAGAGAGACGGAGAGGTAGAAGAGTTCTCCGGCAGCGTGACGGCGCTCCGGAGGTTGGTGATGACCTTGTCTCAGCAGGGCTCCGCCCGAGCTCCGCAGAAACGCGATCTAGAGGAAAAACCATGGAGGTATGTGGTCGGGCTGCCGTGGAAAGTCGTCTCAAATCAGCCCTAAAACCTCCGTATATATAGGTGGGAGGGAGGGGGCCTTGCCTTGGGGTCCAAGGACCCTCAAGGGGGTCGGCCGAGCCAAGGGGGAGGACTCTCCCCCCCCAAACCGAGTTGGACTAGGTTTGGTGGGAGGGAGTCCCCCTCCCTTCCCACCTCCTCCCCTTTTTTTTTCTTTCTCTCTTGATTTTCTTCTCCTTGGCGCATAGGGCACTTGTGGGCTGTCCCACCAGCCCACTAAGGGCTGGTGTGTCTCCCCCAAGGCCTATGGGCTTCCCCGGGGTGGGTTGCCCCCCCCGGTGAACTCCCGGAACCCATTCGTCATTCCCGGTACATTCCCGGTAACTCCGAAAACCTTCCGGTAATCAAATGAGGTCATCCTATATATCAATCTTCGTTTTCGGACCATTCCGGAAACCCTCGTGACGTCCATGATCTCATCCGGGACTCCGAACAACATTCGGTAACCAACCATATAACTCAAATACACATAAAACAACGTCGAACCTTAAGTGTGCAAACCCTGCGGGTTCGAGAACTATGTAGACATGACCCGAGAGACTCCTCGGTCAATATCCAATAGCGGGACCTGGATGCCCATATTGTATCCTACATATTCTACGAAGATCTTATCGTTTGAACCTCAGTGCCAAGGATTCGTATAATCCCGTATGTCATTCCCTTTGTCCTTCGGTATGTTACTTGCCCGAGATTCGATCGTCAGTATCCGCATACCTATTTCAATCTCGTTTACCGGCAAGTCTCTTTACTCGTTCCGTAATACAAGATCCCGCAACTTACACTAAGTTACATTGCTTGCAAGGCTTGTGTGTGATGTTGTATTACCGAGTGGGCCCCGAGATACCTCTCCGTCACACGGAGTGACAAATCCCAGTCTTGATCCATACTAACTCAACTAACACCTTCGGAGATACCTGTAGAGCATCTTTATAGTCACCCAGTTACGTTGCGACGTTTGATACACACAAAGCATTCCTCCGGTGTCAGTGAGTTATATGATCTCATGGTCATAGGAATAAATACTTGACACGCAGAAAACAGTAGCAACAAAATGACACGATCAACATGCTAAGTCTATTAGTTTGGGTCTAGTCCATCATGTGATTCTCCCAATGACGTGATCCAGTTATCAAGCAACAACACCTTGTTCATAATCAGAAGACACCGACTATGATTGACCAACTGGCTAGCCAACTAGAGGCATGCTAGGGACAGTGTTTTGTCTATGTATCCACACATGTAAATGAGTCTCCATTCAATACAATTATAGCATGGATAATAAACTATTATCTTGATACAGGAATTATAATAATAACTATATTTATTATTGCCTCTAGGGCATAATTCCAACAGTCTCCCACTTGCACTAGAGTCAATAATCTAGCCCTCACATCACCATGTGAATTACATTGTAATAAATCTAACACCCATACACTTATGGTGTCGATCATGTTTTGGCCGTGGAAGAGGTTTAGTCAGCGGGTCTGCTACATTCAGATTCGTGTGCACTTTGCATATATTTACGTCCTCTTCCTCGACGTAGTCGCGGATGAGGTTGAAGCGTCGTTTGATGTGTCTGGTCTTCTTGTGAAACCGTGGTTCCTTTGCTAAGGCAATGGCACCCGTGTTGTCACAGAACAAGGTTATTGGATCCAGTGCACTTGGCACCACTCCAAGATCCGTCATGAACTGCTTCATCCAGACACCTTCCTTAGCCGCCTCCGAGGCAGCCATGTACTCCGCTTCACATGTAGAATCTGCTACGATGCTTTGCTTGGAACTGCACCAGCTTACTGCACCCCCATTAAGAATAAATACATATCCGGTTTGCGACTTAGAGTCGTCCGGATCTGTGTCAAAACTTGCATCGACGTAACCTTTTACGGCGAGCTCTTCGTCACCTCCATATACGAGAAACATCTCCTTAGTCCTTTTCAGGTACTTCAGGATATTCTTGACCGTTGTCCAGTGATCCACTCCTGGATTACTCTGGAACCTACCTGCCATACTTATGGCTAGGCTAACATCCGGTCTAGTGCACAACATCGCATACATGATAGAACCTATGGCTGAAGTATAGGGGACGGAGCGCATATGCTCTCTATCTTCATCAGTTGCTGGGCACTGAGTCTTACTCAATCTCGTACCTTGTAAAACTGGCAAGAACCCTTTCTTGGATTGTTCCATTTTGAACCTCTTCAAAACTTTATCAAGGTATGTGCTTTGTGAAAGTCCTATCAGGCGTTTTGATCTATCCCTATAGATCTTAATGCCTAGAATGTAAGCAGCTTCTCCTAGGTCCTTCATAGAGAAACTTTTATTCAAGTAACCTTTTATGCTCTCCAAAAACTCTACGTTGTTTCCAATCAGTAATATGTCATCCACATATAATATTAGAAACGCCACAGAGCTCCCACTCACTTTCTTGTAAATACAAGATTCTCCAACCACTTGTATAAACCCAAATGCCTTGATCACCTCATCAAAGCGTTTGTTCCAACTCTGAGATGCTTGCACCAGTCCATAAATGGATCGCTGGAGCTTGCACACCTTGTTAGCATTCTTAGGATCGACAAAACCTTCGGGTTGCATCATATACAACTCTTCCTTAAGGAAACCGTTAAGGAACGCCGTTTTGACATCCATCTGCCAGATTTCATAATCGAAAAACGCGGCTATTGCTAACATGATTCTGACGGACTTTAAGCATCGCCACGGGTGAGAAAGTCTCATCGTAGTCAATTCCTGGAACTTGTGAAAAACCCTTTGCCACAAGTCGAGCTTTATAAACGGTCACATTACCGTCAGCGTCCGTCTTCCTTTTAAAGATCCATTTGTTCTGAATAGCCTTGCGGCCCTCACGTAGTATCTCCAAAGTCCACACTTTGTTCTCATACATGGATCCTATCTCGGATTTCATGGCTTCTAGACATTTGTTGGAATCTGGGCCCACCATTGCTTCTTCATAACTTGTAGGTTCATTGTTGTCTAACAACATGATTGATAAGACGGGATTACCGTACCACTCTGGAGCAGCACGTGATCTCGTCGACCTGCGTGGTTCAACAGAAACTTGAACTGGAGTTTCATGATCATCATCATTAACCTCCTCCTCAACCGGCGTCGCAATGACAGAGGTTTCCCCTTGCCCTGCGCCACCATCCAGAGGGATGAGAGGTTCGACAACCTCGTCAAGTTCTATCTTCCTCCCACTCAATTCTCTCGAGAGAAACCCCTTCTCGAGAAAAGCTCCGTTCTTAGCAACAAACACTTTGCCCTCGGATTTGAGATAGAAGGTGTACCCAACTGTCTCTTTTGGGTAACCTATGAAGACGCACTTTTCCGCTTTGGGTTCCAGCTTTTCAGGCTAAAGCTTTTTGACATAAGCATCACATCCCCAAACTTTAAGAAACGACAACTTTGGCCTCTTGCCATACCACAGTTCGTATGGTGTCGTCTCAACGGATTTTGATGGTGCCCTATTTAAAGTGAATGCAACTGTTTCTAATGCATAACCCCAAAATGATAACGACAAATCAGTAAGAGACATCATAGATCGTACCATCTCTAACAAAGTACGATTACGACGTTCGGACACACCATTACGCTGTGGTGTTCCAGGCGGTGTTAACTGTGAAACAATTCCACATTGTCTTAAGTGAGCACCAAACTCGAAACTCAGATATTCACCCCCGCGATCAGACCGTAGGAACTTGATCTTCTTGTTACGATGATTTTGCACTACACTCTGAAATTGCTTGAACTTTTCAAATGTTTCAAACTTGTGCTTCATCAAGTAGACATAACCATATCTACTTAAATCGTCAGTGAAGGTGAGAAAATAACGATATCCGCCGCGTGCCTCCACGCTCATTGGACCACACACATCGGTATGTATGATTTCCAATAAGTCACTTGCACGCTCCATTGTTCCGGAGAACGGAGTCTTAGTCATCTTGCCCATGAGGCATGGTTCGCACGTGTCAAGTGAATCAAAGTCAAGTGACTCCAAAAGTCCATCAGCATGGAGTTTCTTCATGCGCTTTACACCAATATGACCCAAGCGGCAGTGCCACAAAAATATGGCGCTATCATTGTTTACTCTAACTCTTTTGGTCTCAATGTTATGAGTATGCGTATCGCTATCAAGATTCAATATGAACAATCCTCTCACATTTGGTGCATGACCATAAAAGATGTTACTCATAGAAATAGAACAACCATTATTCTCAGACTTAAAAGAGTAACCGTCTCGCAATAAACAAGATCCAGATATAATGTTCATGCTCAACGCAGGCACTAAATAACAATGATTTAAGTTCATCACTAATCCCGATGGTAGCTGAAGTGACACTGTGCCGACGGCGATTGCATCAACCTTGGAACCATTTCCTACGCGCATCGTCACTTCGTCTTTCGCCAGCCTTCGTCTATTCCGCAGTTCCTGCTTTGAGTTGCAAATATGAGCAACAGAACCGGTATCGAATACCCAGGCACTACTAAGAGAGCCGGTTAAGTACACATCCATAACATGTATATCAAATATACCTGATTTTTCTTTGCCCGCCTTCTTATCTGCCAGATACTTGGGGCAATTGCGCTTCCAATGACCCATACCCTTGCAATAGAAACACTCCGTTTCAGGCTTAGGTCCAGCTTTGAGTTTCTTCGGCGGATTGGCAACAGGCTTGCCGCTCTTCTTTGAATTGCCCTTCTTGCCTTTGCCGTTTCTCTTGAAACTAGTGGTCTTATTCACCATCAAAACTTGATGCTCTTTACGGAGTTCAGACTTTGCGACTTTCAAATCCGCAAACAACTCGCCGAGAGACTTGTTCATCCCTTGCATGTTGTAGTTCAACACAAAGCCTTTGTAGCTTGGCGGCAGTGATTGAAGGATTCTGTCAGTGATAGCTTCTTGCGGGAGTTCAATCCCCAGTTCAGCTAGACGGTTTGAGTACCCAGACATTTTGAGCACATGTTCACTGACAGACGAGTTTTCCTCCATCTTGCAAGCATAGAATTTATCGGAGGTCTCATACCTCTCGATCCGGGCGTTCTTCTGAAAGATAAACTCCAACTCCTGGAACATCTCAAATGCTCCATGACGCTCAAAGCGACGTTGAAGTCCCGGTTCTAAGCCATACAAGACTGCACATTGAACTATTGAGTAGTCCTCCTTACGTTCTAACCAAGCGTTCTTAACATCTTGATCAGCCGTAGCGGGTGGTTCATCTCCTAGTGCAGCATTAAGGACATAATCCTTCTTCCCAGCTTGAAAGATTAGCTTAAGATTACGAGCCCAGTCTACAAAGTTGCTTCCATCATCTTTCAACTTAGCTTTCTCTAGGAACGTATTAAAATTCAGGATGACTGTCGCGTGAGCCATGATCTACAATACAAATATATTCAAAGTGGACTTAGACTATGTTCAAGATAATTAGAGTTTAACTTAATCAAATTATATGCTAAACTGCCACTCAAAAAGTACATCTCTCTAGTCATTTGAGTGGTTCATGATCCACTTACACTATCCCAAGTCCGATCATCACGTGAGTTGAGTATAGTTTCAGTGGTAAGCATCCCTATGCCAATCATATCAACTATATGATTCATGATCGACCTTTCGGTCTCATGTGTTCCGAGGCCATGTCTGCACATGCTAGGCTCGTCAAGCTTAACCCGAGTGTTCCGCGTGCGCAACTGTTTTGCTCCCGTTGTATGTGAGCGTTGAGTCTATCACACCCGATCATCACGTGGTGTCTCGAAACGACGAACTGTAGCAACGGTGCACAGTCGGGGAGAACACAATTTCGTCTTGAAATTTTAGTGAGAGATCACCTCATAATGCTACCGTCGTTCTAAGCAAAATAAGGTGCATAAAAGGATTAACATCACATGCAATTCATAAGTGACATGATATGGCCATCATCGCGTGCTTCTTGATCTTCATCACCAAAGCACCGGCACGATCTTCTTGTCACCGGCGCCACACCATGATCATCCATCAACGTGTTGCCATCGGGGTTGTCGTGCTACTTATGCTATTACTACTAAAGCTACATCCTAGCAAAACAGTAAACGCATCTGCAAGCACAAACGTTAGTATAAAGACAACCCTATGGCTCCTGCCGGTTGCCGTACCATCGACGTGCAAGTCGATATTTCTATTACAACATGATCATCTCATACATCCAATATATCACATCACATCGTTGGCCATATCACATCACAATCATACCCTGCAAAAACAAGTTAGACGTCCTCTAATTTTGTTGTTGCATGTTTTACGTGGTGACCAAGGGTATCTAGTAAGATCGCATCTTACTTACGGAAACACCACAACGGAGATATATGAGTTGCTATTTAACCTCATCCAAGGACCTCCTCGGTCAAATCCGATTCAATTAAAGTTGGAGAAACCGACACTTGCCAGTCATCTTTGAGCAAAGGGGGGTACTCGTAACGATGAAACCAGTCTCTCGTAAGCGTACGAGTAATGTCGGTCCAAGCCGCTTCAATCCAACAATACCGCGGAATCAAGAAAAGACTAAGGAGGGCAGCAAAACGCACATCACCGCCCACAAAAACTTTTGTGTTCTACTCGAGAAGACATCTACGCATGAACCTAGCTCATGATGCCACTGTTGGGGAACGTCGCATGGGAAATTTTTTTTTCCTACGCGCACGAAGACCTATCATGGTGATGTCCATCTACGAGAGGGGATGAGTGATCTACGTACCCTTGTAGACCGTACAGCAGAAGCGTTAGAGAACGCGGTTGATGTAGTGGAACGTCCTCACGTCCCTCGATCCGCCCCGCGAACAATCCCGCGATCAGTCCCACGATCTAGTACCGAACGGACGGCACCTCCGCGTTCAACACACGTACAGCTCGACGATGATCTCGGCCTTCTTGATCCAGCAAGAGAGACGGAGAGGTAGAAGAGTTCTCCGGCAGCGTGACGGCGCTCCGGAGGTTGGTGATGACCTTGTCTCAGCAGGGCTCCGCCCGAGCTCCGCAGAAACGCGATCTAGAGGAAAAACCGTGGAGGTATGTGGTCGGGCTGCCGTGGAAAGTCGTCTCAAATCAGCCCTAAAACCTCCGTATATATAGGTGGGAGGGAGGGGGCCTTGCCTTGGGGTCCAAGGACCCTCAAGGGGGTCGGCCGAGCCAAGGGGGAGGACTCTCCCCCCCAAACCGAGTTGGACTAGGTTTGGTGGGAGGGAGTCCCCCTCCCTTCCCACCTCCTCCCTTTTTTTTTCTTTCTCTCTTGATTTTCTTCTCCTTGGCGCATAGGGCACTTGTGGGCTGTCCCACCAGCCCACTAAGGGCTGGTGTGTCTCCCCCAAGGCCTATGGGCTTCCCCGGGGTGGGTTGCCCCCCCCCCCTGGTGAACTCCCGGAACCCATTCGTCATTCCCGGTACATTCCCGGTAACTCCGAAAACCTTCCGGTAATCAAATGAGGTCATCCTATATATCAATCTTCGTTTCCGGACCATTCCGAAAACCCTCGTGACGTCCGTGATCTCATACGGGACTCCGAACAACATTCGGTAACCAACCATATAACTCAAATACACATAAAACAACGTCGAACCTTAAGTGTGCAGACCCTGCGGGTTCGAGAACTATGTAGACATGACCCGAGAGACTCCTCGGTCAATATCCAATAGCGGGACCTGGATGCCCATATTGGATCCTACATATTCTACGAAGATCTTATCGTTTGAACCTCAGTGCCAAGGATTCGTATAATCCCGTATGTCATTCCCTTTGTCCTTCGGTATGTTACTTGCCCGAGATTCGATCGTCAGTATCCGCATACCTATTTCAATCTCGTTTACCGGCAAGTCTCTTTACTCGTTCCGTAATACAAGATCCCGCAACTTACACTAAGTTACATTGCTTGCAAGGCTTGTGTGTGATGTTGTATTACCGAGTGGGCCCCGAGATACCTCTCCGTCACACGGAGTGACAAATCCCAGTCTTGATCCATACTAACTCAACTAACACCTTCGGAGATACCTGTAGAGAATCTTTATAGTCACCCAGTTACGTTGCGACGTTTGATACACACAAAGCATTCCTCCGGTGTCAGTGAGTTATATGATCTCATGGTCATAGGAATAAATACTTGACACGCAGAAAACAGTAGCAACAAAATGACACGATCAACATGCTATGTCTATTAGTTTGGGTCTAGTCCATCACGTGATTCTCCCAATGACGTGATCCAGTTATCAAGCAACAACACCTTGTTCATAATCAAAAGACACTGACTATGATTGACCAACTGGCTAGCCAACTAGAGGCATGCTAGGGACAGTGTTTTGTCTATGTATCCACACATGTAAATGAGTCTTCATTCAATACAATTATAGCATGGATAATAAACTATTATCTTGATACAGGAATTATAATAATAACTATATTTATTATTGCCTCTAGGGCATAATTCCAACAAGGGGAAAGGAGATAAAGTGTGTGCGTGCAAAATTGATTCCACCCAAACCTTTCCACTACGGGTCCCCTCTTAATACTACGGCGTTCCTCTGACTCAAAGAAAGAGAATCATAGAGTACGTCGTGCTTCTGTTCCATGGAAAGAGGGGGCGAGTCGTCTTGTACCGTTGACATGTGTTATCTAAAATCTTAACACACACGATTAGTCCTTTGCGGTACTGTCATCAATCACCAAAATTACTTAGGCATAAACTATGCCCTAACAGAGTTCCAAGATCTAATCTATTGTACAAAGTTGAATGCTTTGCAGATGTCTAGCTTGAGAAATAGTGAAGGATTTTCCCACTTATGCAACCAATGAGCATAGTTACAAAGGAAGATGAAGTTCATGTGGATGCTTCTAGCTAGCCTTGAAGGCACTTTGCATGTTTGACATGGGTGTGTCTATTTGAGGAGCAAGTTCCAAGGCAAGCATCATAGCAAATATTTTTCTTAACGACAATCTAGGACAAGTTGATCATTTGTAACATATTCCTTTGGGTGAAATTTTTGATAGAAGGCTTGTCCATCAAGATTTAGTGGCTCACTTCATTGGTTGACTCGCATTTATTCCTCGTCTTAATTGCAGATGATATATTTTCTCCATAAGACTTGGCGATGTTATGTTTGAACACGACACGCGTGGGTATTGTCGGGTTTTACTTTATTATAGCATTTGTGTTGTCTTGGGTCTTAGGGCATCTCCAACGGCATGCATCAAAATGGGCACACCAAATGTCCACATACAACTGATAGGGGGTAACCATCCAACCCGTTGCACCACATATTCGCCCGTGTGTTTTTCCTATATTCGAGCACTCAAGATAATCAAAGATAAATATCATTCTTCGTCCATAATAATGATGTGCTCATATTTCAACGCAATAATAATTAGAATATAAATATTACAGTCCAAACATGAAATTTTGTAGTTCAGATTTCAATTCAACTTATTTGGACACAACTTATAGTTTTCCCTTGAAGCACCCACAAATACCCAACTAGACCATTCTCAAGCTGCTCATGAGTTGATAGGTGACAAATTTGTTGATGCATTTGGATAAAATACTCAAATATCACTGGATTCTTCTCTGGAAATTGGATATAGGATCACTGATATGCTCAACTTCCATACCATAGTGAACTCCATCTCCCTCGTCCTTCATAGACATGTTGTGCATGATCACACAATTTGTCATCTCCTTCCACAATGTCTCCCGATCCCATATTTTTGTAGGTCCTCGAACAACTATGAAACAGGCTTGGAGCTCTCTAGACGCCCTCTCCACATATTTTCTAGATCCTTCTTGTCTTTGGGGAAAGTGAGATCTTTTATCACCCCTTGTATCAGAAATATTCTTGAAAAAGGTCGCCCATGAAGGATAGATGTCATCACAAATATAATAATCCATGTTGTAGTCATGATCATTGATGTTATAGTTGCATGGAGGAGCTTCTCTCACACACAACCTTGCAAACAATGGACACCGCGTTGCATGTAGATGTCATTGTGAGATCCAGGCATACCAAAGAAAGAGTACAAATCCGGATGTTTTGTGAGGCAACTACTTCAACAATGATGACATGCTTCTTATAGTGGCCCTGATATTGGCCTTGTAGATCATATGTGCAATTCTCCATTTCTAGTTGACGCAATCTATGGATCCGAGCTTACCTAGCCACAGTCTTGATATCATGAGCCTAGCTTGTGGTATCTTTGGCGGTAGGTTCTCTCAAGTACTTCAGTCCAAACACCTTGACCACCGCAGTAGCAAACATGGCCATGGCTTTGAGACTATGCGTTCGGGCATCAGAGCTAATTGTCCCACGAATCTGTCGTCGTGCCATAGGCAAGCATCCTCAATGCATTCGTGCAATTTTGGTCACCAGAGAATCCAGTGTTTTCAATGACATCCTTTTTCAAGATGATGTAGTCATCATAGGCCCGGACATCATTCTTGAGGCACAATATAGTTTGCCTAATTTGGAATCGGTGACTAAAATAGGGCTCGAATAGCGCATCGGGGACAGAGTAGTTGCCCATCAGCATCATATGGCTTCTTGCACAGTTTTGATTCATCGGTCGATGTCCCTTTGTTGATCACCTAAAACTGAGAACATGCTCGTCTACACATTGGGCATCTTTAGTAACCTAACCATATGCATAATCACCCTTCCATTCTCATTTTCACCCTCGTTTGATGAGGACGTATCAACGAAAGTACGCCATGTATGAATCCATCATGTTAGCTTCAAAGTAAACAACAAAAACGCTAATAAATATGGTTGTGACATTTGACCGAACACTTATCGGGCATGGTGTCCGCCATGAACAACAATGTGCAGTGGTGGAGGGCACTTGAGCAGCGACTGGACCAGTGGTGGAAGTAGGCATATGCATGTCGGGGATGGCGCGTAGATGGAGCGGCGAAGGTTCGACAAGGCCTGAGCAGTGGAGTGGGTGATACAATCGTGGTGGCGGTCTCGGAGTATCTAGATGCATAGCATGGGGTCCGGGTGAGGTTTTTAGGTCGGATGTAGGTGACGGTGGTGCGGTGCTTCCAACACACGTCGAAGCACCAACTTACGGAGCTTGAGAGGCGGCGGTCGTGTGGACGTCGGAGTACCGGCTTGCGGAGCTTGGCAGGTGGCGTTGGTGTCGTGCTTCCAACAGATGTTCCATGTACTTCTTTTTCCACAACAAGGTATTATCATTACACTAGATGAGTCATACAACCATCATTTGGATTCCGTGGGTTCTCAAATCCTCCTCCATCAGGATTGGTATGTCAAAAGCGTAGGCCTACATGGCAAATGTCCGAATGCTCGCAAACCTCTCTCGCTTTGTTTCTGTTTTGTGGGATTTCGAATATCTAAACTGCGTCACGGACACACGAATTTGGATAACCTAGCGTGTCCGGACAGTGTGGTCCATATATTGCATGCGTTTTGATGCATGGCGTTGGAGTTGCCCTTAGGCTGTCCGTAATGGGAATATCATAGGTAGTATCATGCATGCCAACTAGGCAATTTCGATGAGGTGTCATGGAATTAAATAAAGAAAAAGAGAGTTGAGTATCATATCATGATACCGTATCATATTAAATGATGTGCTACTATGTGTCTTGCATGGCAATAAAAAAAACTCAATTTAAATATATATATATATATATATATATATATATATATATATATATATATATATATATATATATATACAAATATTCATGTTCAATTTAGTCTTCCAGAACATCTCAACAAGCAACTCAGTTCTAGTCTTCTAGTAGATCATTAAAAGAAAAACTCTGTTCCATGTACTTCTTTTTCCATAATAAGGTATTATCTTATAGATGAGTCATACAACCACCATATTTGGATCCCCTGGGTTTTCAAGTCCTCGTCCATCAGGATTGGGCATGTCAAAAGCGTAGGCCTACATGGCGGATGTCGGAATACCCGCAAACCTTTCTAGCTTTGCTTCTGATTTGTAGAATTTCGGATATCTGAACCGCGTTGCGGATATCTGAACCGCGTTGCGGACACACGGCTTTGGATGACCTAGAACTGAGTGTAGTCCATATATTTTGGAGGCGCGTTGGAGTTGCCCTTAACTGCGTGCAAGATAGGCAGATCAAGTACGGGGCCATGGGACCGTGGCACAATGACACCCATTAACAATTTGAAAAAGAAAATTATTTTATATACAAATATTCATGTTCAATTTAGTCTTCCAAAACATCTCAACAAGCAACTCACTTCTAGTCTTCTAGTAGATCATTCAAAAAGAAAGAAAAAACTCTGTTCTAGGAAGAACCGGGAGGTCCTTCAAACCGTATGTAGTCGTACATGACCCCTAAGAAGACGCTGTTGGCCCTCGTCTGCGTGATGTGGATGGTGTTGTCGCCTTCCCTGAGCAGCCTCCCGCTGATGGGGAACTCGAAGCTCCACTGCGTGCCATGGTCGCCGTGCCTCGCGATCGCGTTGCCGTCGCCGAACGCCGGCGTCCCGAAGACCCCGCCCACGCGCCTCGTCGCCCCGTTCACCTGGACCTGCAGCCTCGCCGCTTGAGCGGCCGCGAGGGCGACCCGCATGGTGTAGGTGCCGCCGGGCACGACGCGGTCCAGGTTGAACCTGATCTGCCGCGTCGTCGGCACGATGTCGTCGCCGACCTTTCTGCACGACAGATTGACGTCGGTCGGTCAGTAATTTATGCCGTGTTTGCTTGGACTGAAGACGAAATGCACCCCTATATAGATATATGTGTGTTGCATACCTTGTGACATGTGCAAAGTACCAGTCCTTGGAGTGGTTGCTCTCGCCGACGGTGTAGACGAGATCGTCCGTCGGGTACAGTTGGGCGTACCTCTCCCACAGCCCGTACTGCCTGTACCTGTGGAACCAGATCAGTTAAACTAGCTGTCAGATCAGACCAAAGGCTGAAAATCTCTCACTGGTCGATTTGCAGTTGAGCTATCTGAAGTTCTGAGCTAACCTGTCTTTGTCATGGAAGAGCTTGTTGAGGTACTTCGTGTCGGGGTCGGGGACGAACATCTCCGCCGCGCTCCGGTCAGGAACGCCGATCTCCCACAGCGTCGGACCAGATCTCGGGGGCTCGAACACAAGATCCCCGAGGTTGATTGCACCGCCTGTACGTTTCAAGGTTCACAGTCAGCAAAACAAGGTTAATTGACAGTTCTATCTTCTGTTTTTGAACGAGCAGTTCTATCTTCTTTTTTTTCAAAGGGGTAGACAGTTGGTGCTGGATCGTGCAAAAACTGAGAGACGAACCGGATGTTACGGTGACGCGGGTGGTGTTCATGTAATCGCCAAGAACCCCAGGAACCCACGCGTAGAGGTTGTACTCCCCTGCCCGGACGTTGTCAATGGTGAACTCGCCGGAAGTGTTCGACGCCGTTGTCCAGAACTGGTAGCCCTTGCTCTGCGTCGCCCACGAGCCAGGCTGCCCGGGCGCGGACAGGCCGACGTAAGCTGCCCGAGCCGGCATGTTCTCCCTGCTCACGTGCCTGCACAAACACATGAAGATTTCAGCCCGTGACAAGCAAGCCAAGCCAAGCAGCATACAAATACAAGTATGATGCACTGTATGTTTATGTTTGTAGTATGTACCTGTCGCTGACGAGCAATCGGCCGGTGACGGAGCCTCTCTCGCCGGCCTTGTGGAAGTCCGGCGACTCCGGGAAGCTGTAGGGCCACCTGGCCGCCTCGGCCTGGGCCGTCGCCTTGGCGTCCTCCCAGAGCGCCCGCGGGTCACCGTTGTTCGAGTTGGAGTTGAGGTAGACGAACACGGGGCCCATGACCTTCTTCCACTGCTCGCCGTCCCCGATGCGCGCCACGATGTCGTCGCCGACGTAGTGCGTCCCGTGGAACACGCTCATGCACGTCGGGCCGACGTGCGAGGTGAGGTCGCGCTTGAGCGGCCCGCCGCTCTTGAACTCGCTGCTGGGGGTGACAACCCAGAAGCCGACGGGGTTCGGGCGGCCGGCGGTGACCCACCCGTGCACCATGTTGTCCTTGGTGTCCAGCGTGTACTGGTACTTGTCGTCCACCTCCCCCTTGAACTGCGGCTCCGACGGGTCGACCAGCAGCACCGCCTCCCTGTACGCCAGCGGGGAGCTGCGCGGCGACTCCCGGTCGGCCGCCCGCGGCATGTACCGCTGGATGTCGTCCGAGACGGCCATGTAGTTGAACCTGTCCATGTTGAGCTTGAAGGCGAGCCGGGCCAGGCTGATGTCGATGGCCGGCGTGTCCGCGCCGTGCTCCAGGATGGCGTAGCTGTAGAACCCGGAGCTGCCCTTGAGCATCACCAGCCTCTTGTCCACGTTCAGCCGGACGCCGTTCCGACTTGGGCTGTACGCGATCCGGAACGACAGCTCCACCTGCTCCTCGCTCTGCGTTACCACCCTGAACTCCGAGCCATCCAGCCTGCGTGCGTGCGTACGTACACGAAAATATGTAAGAAAATTTTCTCAGAGACGATGCATTTTTAAAGCTATTTTGATCGAGGTCACGGTCACGTACGTGTTGAGCAGGCCTCGCTGGTCGGACCCAGGGATGTTCCACACCATATCCCAGTACCCGCCGGTGTTTTTGCTTCTGGTGGAGTGCAGCAGGTTGGTCCGATCCCCGCCGTAGAGGACGCCGGTGATGTGGCCCCCGGGCCTCGACAGCGACACCTGCACCAACCCGTTGTCCACCACCACCTGCACACGTACGCAAGTATGTAAGTTATACGTATATATACGGAGTCATATATATATGTACATGCACGTACGGCAGTAGGAAACCATGCATGCCAGATATATACAGTACCTGTTTACGATCCACGCGCAGCGTAACGCCGGCGCTGGATCCCGAGGACGGCGCCGCGGCCACGGCGGCGAACTGCTGCAGCATCAACGAGACGGCGACGGCGAGCAGGATCAGGTGCCTCGCCGTCGCCATCGTGAGGTGTGAAGTTCGTTCGTGCGCCGTCGCCGGGATGGCCTACGTGCAAAACTGATGAGCTGCACCCGATCGATACCGTGATGCCGAGACTCGATTCAACTTGTTGCCCGTACGTTGCTCATGATTTCCATATATATAGTGGTACGGCCTGGGCGCCGGATTAGCGCGGGACCGAGCAGGAGTTTTAAATTTGAGCGTGGAACGGACGGACTGCGATTTAGTTTGTCACTCGGAAGTGGCCCATGAAGGCCTGCATCAAACAGCCCATAGGAAATTCACACAACATAATAATAATAATCGAAGAAAAGGCCCATGGAGCCCTCCAACCGTGGTTGCACGTATCCTGAGATTACATCCGATTGTCCCATTTCTCACAAAAAGAAAAAAACATCCGATGGTCCCATTGTCAACTGAAAATTAAGTCGATTCAGGATTAGCAGTGGTATCACTTCAATCTGGCCATCCATACCCACGAACAAAAAAAAAAAAAAAACTGGCAATTCATGATTAAAGTACATTCAACTAAAGATCACAACAAGGGTGATCTTGATGAGCTCTCCGTTCCATAGTTGTGATGTTGCCAATCCTAACTTTCTGCATGGGTTATCCGCAAGAATTATGTTGAACCCGTTCGACATGCTAATCTATGCATCAACAATTCAAAAAAATCACATTCTTTTGAGTTGTCCCCCTTCAATTGTATTAATTTTGACCTTTATCTATGAGTGGATATTCAAGTGTAATCGTGCAATCATGTTCTTCGATGCATATTATTCTTGTGGTCTGTCAAGTCATTCTATTCCGCAATATCTAGGAGAAACAAACTCCAGTGCCTCATCCATTTTCAAGGATTTGGTCAAAGCAGTTGTACTCTACAGATCAAAATGCCAATCCAGCTTTTGTTTTGTTCTACCTTGAAGTATTTCCCTTTTTATGTCAAGAGTATCATGAGAATTTCACAACCTGTTATGAACTCTTGATACAGTGATACTTCTCGCCATCATTATTCATTTCTCGGTCTCCGTGTTTGTTGTAACCCGAATGCTGACAAGTAAACCATGATATGTGAAATCAATACTCCTAGCAACCCTGTTGCCTTGTAGTTAATGGACAATAAATTCATTCTTAATGTGTTGGTTATTGAATCACCATTTGAAGATTGATCGTGCTACCTAGTCCATCTTTCCTGGTGTACTTTTCAATCAATGAGTTAGGATTGTGTCAATTCCTCGCTCTTTTGATCATATCATCTTGCCCTGAAAAGTGACATTGTTCTCGAGCTCAGTAACATATCGGTGGTTCGTGATTTTCCAAATATCTTCTCGAAAGTATTACCAGGTTGTTCCCTGACTGTTATGTTGAGTTCGTGATAGAGTTGGTTTCTTTGTAGACCATCCTTTCTAGAAGAATCTGTGTTGGATACCCCTGAACTAGTTGGTTAAGCTAAACAACAACTTGGAGAGTTGGGAGATAAAAGCCTCTCCTAACTTAGTTCATTCCAAAGGGGTATCTTTTGGGGGTGTGTCTGTGTTGAAGAAAGATGGTATCTTCATCTATTGACCTTTCTGATCAATTGTTGCATCTATTGTTTTATCCAATCTTTTATTTAAGTGTGGGTTATCGTCAAATCAAAATCAGAACCAAAGATTTTGCTAATGTTGTTTTACTCGTGGATGTTTCCTGGAGCATGCATCATTATATCTTTGGTTTGACCAATGATATCACCTTGCTCACAAAAGTTGTGGAATTCCATCTATATGGATATATTGATGAACTGTCGTTGAGCACATCGGCAACACATTTGTCTTCTCCGTAACTTATGTTGGACATTAAGCTAGTGTTGGAAACTTTTGTAGGCATTATCTTCATGTCTCGTACATGAAGCATATGTTTGGTGTAAGGAGTGACTTAATCTAAATTCATGTGCATATGGTGCAAGTTGCCGTCGTGAATTCGAGAACTTTTATTTTGCTTCCTTTGGAATCATCCCAAGTCAGTTACACATGTGCGGATGTATGCTACGGGTTGGTACATTAATTACCTCCATTCCATATGTATTCCCTAGCACACCAAGCCACTAACTGATTTGTACAAGGAAAACAAGTTCCTTCTTAAGAGATAACCAGAGCTTATGTAAGGACTTCACTATCCTCGATGATTGCCATGGACATTTTGTTGTAATATTTCTATGTGGGCACGATTGCCATGGACATCCTATTCACATGTGTCTTGCAATCTAGCTCATGTTTTGGAGCCGACTTCAGTGGTTCATTTCCCGAGAATCGTGCAACGTCATCTCGTCGATTTGTCTTGCAACCATTCGTTTTGGACACACGGAGTCTAGAATATTCTAGCACCAATAAGATCTGAATCTCAGGCAGATATGATGGTTGGGACGTTTCCCAAGAGTTCTAATATTGGTCTTTCTGTAACCAGATAGAGTGGATGTTGTGGCCAACACACCTAGCGAGAAGACCTATTATTACTGTTTGTTCATTCACCAACTTGGCTACTTCTCCATGAGGATTTTGTATGACTTATTTTAGAAGTTGTCCCTCGTGGAATCGGAATGGTGTTAGAAGTGGTCATGCATCAGTACAAGTGGACCAGGTAAGAGGATGGCAAGTACATGCATAGGGTAACCCACAAATAAAGATATTCATAGTTTGTGTTGTCAATCATGCACTTCACATTTACTTTGCAAGAAAGATGGAATAAATGAGTAAAATTAGCATACTTTTGATGCTCTAATATGGTTTGAATTTTTGTGTTTAAGCCACCCATAGAATATGTAGATGTAGTCTTGATATATTTGACAAGTCCACATCGCATCAAACTAGTATCCAGTTCTTAATAGCATTCCTCTACATAACTATTTCCTCAACTCCATCTCATCCATAGTTATTAGCATGAGATAACTAGAAGGGAGATCGAAGGACCAAGACGGACGGTGCAAGGATGTACCATTTTTCTCGCTATTTTCATTGGAAATCGAGTCAGTTCAAAGCCAGCACTACTACTTTTGACTTTGGTAGGGTTTTCCCTGAAAATGAAGGGTGATGTACGTAGCAATAAGTATTTCCCTTAGTTAAGAACCAAGGTTTATCGAACTAATAGGACATTCACACAAACAACCGTCGACAATACCTACACACACAAAAGCAAATACTTGCACTCAATGCTGGAAAGAGGGTTGTCAATCCCCTGGTACTCGTTAATTGCTAAAACTAAATCAGATAGTAGTAGATAGATAAATTGGAAAGTACAATAAAAATAAATAAATTGCAGCAATGTATTTAGGGTTTTAGTAATATGTTGAATAGACCCGGGGCTATAGTTTTCACTAGAGGTACTCAAGAAAATAGCATACGGTGGATAAATAAATTGTTGTTGGGCCATTAATAGAAAAGCCATAGTTATGACGTTATTCATGGCATGTACGGAATGACGTCTATGACAAGTACACCGACTATTTTTTGCATCTACTACTATTACTCCACTCCAAGATTGCTTATAGGTATTAAGTTTATAACAGAGAGAGTAATGCATGAAGTGTTGGAAATATGCCCTAGAGGCAATAATAAATTAGTTATTATTATATTTCCTTGTTCATAATAATCGTTTATTATCCATGCTAGAATTCTATTGATTGGAAACTCAAATACATGTGTGGATACATAGACAACACACTGTCCCTAGTGAGCCTCTAGTTGACTAGTTCGTTGATCAAAGATGGTCAAGGTTTCCTGGCCATAGGCAAGTGTTGTCACTTGATAACGGGATCACATCATTAGGAGAATCATGTGATAGCCAAGACCCAAAACTATGAACGTAGCATATTGATCGTGTCGTTTTATTGCTATTGTTTTCTGCGTGTCAAGTGTTTGTTCAAATGACCATGAGATCATATAACTCACTGGCACCGGAGGAATACCTTGTGTGCATCAAACGTCTCAACGTAACTGGGTGACTATAAAGGTGTTCTACAGGTATCTCCGAAGGTGTCCGTTGAGTTAGTATGGATCAAGACTGGGATTTGTCACTCCGTGTGACGGAGAGGTATCTCGGGGCCCACTCGGTAATAAAACATCACACACAAGCCTTGCAAGCAATGTGACTAAGTGTAAGTCACGTGATCTTTTATTACGGAACGAGTAAAGAAACTTGCCGGTAACGAGATTGAAATAGGTATGAGGATACCGACGATCGAATCTCGGGCAAGTAACATACCTAAGGACAAAGGGAATGACATACGGTATTATATGAATCCTTGACACTGAGTTCAACCGATAAGATCTTCGGAGAATATGTAGGATCCAATATGGGCATCCAGGTCCCGCTATTGGGTATTGACCAAGGAGTATCTCGGGGCATGTCTACATAGTTCTCGAACTCGCATGGGTCTGCAAACTTAAGGTTCGCCGATGTTTTACTATAGTTGAGTTATATATGTGGTTACAGAATGTTGTTCGGAGTCCCGAATGAGATCATGGATGTCACGAGGGTTTTTGGAATGGTTCGGAGACGAAGATTGATATATATGATGACTTCATTTGGTTACTGGAAAGTTTTCGGGCATTACCGGGAATGTACCGGGAGTGATGTATGGGTTCCGGGAGTTCACCGGGAGGGGGGCAACCCTCCCGGGGGAAGCCCAAAGGACTTATGGGTGGCGCACCATCCCTTAGTGGGCTGGTGGGACAGCCCAATAAGGCCTATGCGCCATAAGAGAAAAACCAAAGAAAAAAAAAGAAAAGGTGGGAAAGAAGAGAAGGACTCCGCTTTCCAATCCTAGTTGGACTAGGATTGGAGTAGGACTCCTCCTCCTCCTCTTGGCCGGTGCACCTTGGGGACTTGGTCCTCAAGGCAAGTCCCCTGCCCCTCCCTCCTATATATAGTGGTGATTTAGGGCTGATTTGAGACAACTTTGCCACGTGCAACTTAGATCTAGACACCATAGTTCTACCTCTAGATCTTATTTCTGCGGAGCTCGGGCGGAGCCCTGCAGGAGTAGATCCTTCACCACCACCGGAGTGCCGTCACGCTGCCGGAGAAATCATCTACTTCTCCATCTTGCTTTCTGGATCAAGAAGGCCGAGATCATCGTCGAGCTGTACGTGTGCTGAACGCGGAGGTGACGTCCGTTCGGCACTAGATCAGAACGGATCGTGAGACGGATCGCAAGACGGTTTGTGCAACGGATCGCGAGACGGTTCGTGGGACAAATCGCGGGACGGTTCGCGGGATGGTTCATGGGACGGATCGCGTGGCGGATTGAGGGACGTGAGGACGTTCCACTACATCAACCGCGTTTCTTAACGCTTCCTGCTGTGCGATCTACAAGGGTACGTAGATCCAAATCTCCTCACGTAGATGGACATCACCATGATAGGTCTTCGTGCACGTAGGAATTTTTTTGTTTCCCATGCGACGTTCCCCAACAGTGGCATCATGAGCTAGGTTCATGCGTAGATGTAATCTTGAGTAGAACGCAAAGGGTTTTGTGGACGGTCATGTTCAATTTGCTACCCTCCTTAGTCTTTTCTCGATTCGGCGGTATTGTTGGATTGAAGCGGCCGGACCGACTTTATTCATACGCTTACGAAAGACTGGTTTCATCGCTTGACATGCAACCTCGTTTCATAAAGATGACTGGTGGGTGTCAGTTTCTTCAACTTTAGTTGAATTGGTTTTGACCGAGGCGGTCCTTGGAGAGGTTAAATAGGAATTTGCACATCTCCGTTGTGGTTTTTTGGTAAGTAAGATGCGATCATACTAGATACCTATAGTAGCCACGTAAAACATGCAACAACAAATTAGAGGACGTCTAACTTGTTTTTGCAGGGTATGCTTGTGATTTGATATGGCCAATGACGTGATGTGATATATTGGATGTATGAGATGATCATGTTGTAATAGTTAATATCGACTGGCACGTCGATGCTACGACAACCGGCAGGAGCCATAGGGTTGTCTTTAAACTAACGTTTGTGTTTGCAAATGCGTTTACTATATTGCTAGGACGTAGCTTTAGTAGTAATAGCATATGTAGCACAACAACCTCGATGCCGACACGTTGATGGAGATCATGATGATGGAGATCGTGGTGTGGCGCCGGTGACAAGAAGATCGTGTCGGTGCTTTGGTGATGGAGATCAAGAAGCACAAGATGATGGCCATATCATGTCACTTATGAATTGCATGTGATGTTAATCCTTTTATGCACCTTATTTTGCTTAGAAGGACGGTAGAATTATGAGGTGATCTCTCACTAAAATTTCAAGAAGAAATTGTGGTCTCCCCGACTGTGCACCGTTGCTACAGTTCGTCGTTTCGAGACACCACGTGATGACCGGGTGTGATAGACTCAATGTTCACATACAACGGGTGCAATAACAGTTGCATACGCGAAACACTCGGGTTAAACTTGACGAGCCTAGCATGTGCAGACATGGCCTCGGAATACAAGAGACCAAAAGGTTGAGCATGAATCGTATAGTTAATATGATTAGCATAGAGATGCTTACGACTGAAACTATTCTCGACTCACGTGATGATCGGACTTGAGGTAGTGGATTTGGATCATGTACCACTCAAATGACTAGAGAGATGTACTTTTTGAGTGGGAGTTCTTAATTAATATGATTAATTGAACTAATTAGCATGAACATAGTCTAATGGTCTTTATGAATTACGGTGTAGCTTGCGCTATAGCTCTACTGTTTTATATGTTCCTAGAGAAAATTTAGTTGAAAGTTGATAGTAGCATCTTTGCGGACTTAGTCCGTAAAACTGAGGATTGTCCTCATTGATGCGCAGAAGGCTTATGTCCTTAATGCACCACGCGGTGTGCTGCACCTCGAGCATCGTCTATGGATGTTTCGAACATCTGACATACATGTTTTTGATGACTACGTGATAGTTCAGTGTGTAATACTTAATGGCTTAGAAGCAAGGCGCCGAAGACGTTTTGAAACGTCACGGAGCATAAGAGATGTTCTAAAGAGATGAAATTGAGATTTCATGCTCGTGCCCTTGTTGAGAGGTATGAGACCTCCGACAAGATTCTTTGTCTACAAAGTAAAGGAGAAAAGCTCAAATCGTTGAGCGTGTTCTCAGATTGTCTGAGTACAACAATCGCTTGAATCAAGTGGGAGTTAATCTTCCAGATGAGATAGTGATGGTTCTCCAAAAGTCACTGCCACTAAGCTGCTAGAGCTTCGTGATGAACTATAACATATCAAGGATAGATATGATGATCCTTGAGCGGTTCGCAATGTTTGACACTGCGAAAGTAGAAATCAAGAAGGAGCATCAATAGTTGATGGTTAGTAAAACCACTAGTTTCAAGAAGGGCAAGGGCTAGAAGGGACACTTCATGAAAACGGAAAACCAGTTGCTACTCTAATGAAGAAACCCAAGATTGAACCCAAACCCGAGACTAAGTGCTTCTGTTATAAGGGGAACGGTCACCGAGGCGGAGCTACCCTAGATACTTAGTAGATGAGAAGGCTGGAGAAGTCAACAAAGGTATATTTGATATACATGATATTGATGTGTACTTTACTAGTACTCCTAGTAGCACGAGGGTATTAGATACTGGTTCGATTGCTAAGTGATTAGTAAACTCAAAATAAAAGCTACGGAATAAACGGAGACTAGCTAAAGGCGAGGTGCTGATAAGTGTTGGAAGTGTTTCCAAGGTTGATGTGACCAAACATCGCACGCTCCCTCTACCATCGGGATTGGTGTTAA
Organism: Hordeum vulgare subsp. vulgare; assembly: GCF_904849725.1. Lineage (NCBI taxonomy): Eukaryota > Viridiplantae > Streptophyta > Magnoliopsida > Poales > Poaceae > Hordeum > Hordeum vulgare. Next base: position 51,228,872 of record NC_058523.1, read on the forward strand.
ACCTAAATAATTGTTATTTGGTGTTTGCATTGAGCGTGAACATGATTAGATCGTGTTTATTGCAATACGATTATTCATTTAAAGAGAATAATGGTTATTCTATTTGCTTGAATAATTACCTTCAATGGTTTATTGAATCTCGATCGTAGTGTTACACATGTTCATAATATTGGTGCCAAAAAGATACAAAGTAATAATGATAGTACCACTTACTTGCGGCACTGCCGCTTGAGTCATGACGGTATAAAATGCATGAAGAAGCTCCATGTTGATGGATCTTTGTAATCACTCATTTTTGAAACGTTTGAGACATGCAAACCATACCTATTGGTATAAACGCATGAAGAAACTCCATGCGGATGGATCGTTTGGATTCACTTGATTTTGAATCACTTGAGACATGCAAATCATGCCACATGAAACAAGAGAGTAACTTGTTGGGAGTAATACATGTTTCATGTGTGCAGTCCAATAAGTGCTGAGGCATGCAGTGGATATCGTTATGTTCTTACTTCACTGACGATTTGAGGCGATACGGGAGTATTTACTTGATGAATCACAAAGTCTGAAATATTGAAAGGTTCAAAGCTATTTCAGAGTGAAGATCGTCGTGACAAGATGATAAACTGTCTATGATATGATCATAGAGATGAATATCCAAGTTACAAGTTTTTGGTACGCAGTTAAGACAATGTGAAAATTGTTTCGCAGTTCATGCCACCTGGAACACCATAGTGTGATGATGTGTTTAAACGTCATAGCCACGCCCTATTTGATAAAGTGCATACTATGATGTCTCGTATCGAATTACCACTATCGTTTATGGGTTATGCATTAGAGACAACTGCATTCACTTTATATAGGACACCGCGTATTTCCGTTGAGATGACATAGCATAGACTATGGTCTCGAGAAACCTAAGTTGTCGTTTCTTGAAAGTTTGGGGCTGCGATGCTTATGTGAAAAAGTATCAGTCTGATAAGCTCGAACCCAAAGCGGATAAATGCATCTTCATAGGATATCCAAAACAGTTGGATACATCTCCTATCTCAGATCCAGAAGCAAAGTGTTTGTTCCTAGAAACGGGTCCTTTCTCGAGGAAAGGTTTCTCTCAAAAGAATTGAGTGGGAGGGTGGTAGAACTTGATCAGGTTAGTGAACCGTCACTTCAACCAGTGTGTAGAAGGGCGCAGGAAGATGTTCCTGTGGCGCCTACACCAATTGAAGTGGAAGTTGATGATGGTGATCATTAGAGCTTCGGATCAAGTTACTACAAACCTCGTAGGTTGACAAGGTCGCGTACTGCTGCAGAGTGGTACGGTAACCCTGTCTTGTAGGTCATGTTGTTGAACAACAATGAACCTACGAGCTATGGAGAAGCGATGGTGGGCCCGGATTCCGACAAATGGCTTGAGGCCATGAAATCCGAGAGAGGATCCATGTATGAAGACAAAGTGTAGACTTTGGAAGAACTACTTGATGGTCGTAGGACTATTAAGTAAAGATGGATCTTTAAAATGGAGATATACGATGATGGTGAAAAGTCACTATTAAGAAAAGCTCGATTTGTCGCAAAGTTGTTTCTGACAAGTTCAAAAGAGTTGACTGTGATGAGATTTTCTCACTCGTAGCGATGCTAAAAGTCTGTTGGAATTATGTTAGTAGTTGCTGCATTATTTATGAAATATTGCACATAGGATGTCAAAACATTGTTTCCTCAACGGTTTCCTTAAGGAAAGGTTGCATGTATTACAACCAAAAAGTTTTGTCGATCCTAAGGATGCTAACAAGTATGGAAGCTCCAGCGATCCTTCTATGGACTGGTGCAAGCATCTCGGAGTTGGAATATACACTTTGATAAGATGATCAAAGCTTTTGGGTTTGTACATGGTTTATGAGAAACTTGTATTTCCAAAGAAGTCACTCGGAGCACTATAGAATTTCTGATAAGTATATGTGGTTGACATATTGTTGATCGGAAGTAATGTAGAATTTCTGTGAAGCATAAAAGGTTGTTTGAAAGGAGTTTTTCAATGGAAAACCTGGATAGAGATATTTGAACATTGAGCATCAAGATCTATAGAGATAGATCAAAACGCTCAATAAAACTTTCAAACGAAATGCATGCCTTGACAAGTTTTTGAAGGAGTTCAAAATAGATCGGCAAAGAAGGAGTTCTTGGCTGTGTTCTGATAACCCACAAGTGTAGGGGATCACAACAGTTTTCGAGGGTAGAGTATTCAACCCAAATTTATTGATTCTACACAAGGGGAAGCGAAAGAATATTCTCAAGTATTAGCAGCTGAGTTTGTCAGTTTCAACCACACCTGAAAGATTAGTGTGTGCAAGCAAAGTATCAGTAGGAAAGTAGTATGATAGCAACGGTGCCAGAAAAGGGTATGTTGACGGCAGACTATTCCTAACTTTTTGTATCAATGGCGCCATAAAATAGCACGTTGACGGGGGACTATTCTTCCCCGGCAACGGCTCCAGAAAAGTCTTGCAACAGGTAACAGCAAAGTAGCAAGTAACAACAGTAGTGACAGCATCAGCAAGTAACAACAGTAGTGACAACAGTAGCAAGGAACAGCAGTAACCAGTAGCAGCAGAGTAACAGCAGTAGCGACAAAGGAACATAGCAAGGACCAGTAGCAAAAGACTCGTAGGCAGTGGATTGGTGATGGATGATTATACCGGATGTGATTCATCATGTAATAGTTATAACACGGAGAAATAAGTAACTAGCTCCCGTTCGTTAATCTAATGTAGGCATGTATTCCGTATGTAGTCATACGTGCTTAGGGACAATAACTTGCATGACATCTATTGTCCATCCCTCCCGTGGCAGCGGGGTCCTAATGGAAACTACGGGATATTAAGGTTCTCCTTTTAATAAAGAACCGGACCAATGCATTAACACTTGGTGAATACATGAACTCCTCATACTATGGTCATCTCCGGGAGTGGTTCCGGCTATTGTCACTCTGGGGTTGCCGGGTCATAACACATAGTAGGTGACTACAACTTGCAATATAGGATCTAAAACACACATATATTGGCGACAACATAATAGGTTCAGATCTGAAATCATGGCACTCGGGCCCTAGTGACAAGCATTAAGCATGGCAAAGTAGTAGCAACATCAATCTCACAACATAGTGGATACTGTTGGAAATATGCCCTAGAGGCAATAATAAAATGGTTATTATCATATTTCCTTGTTCATGATAATCGTCTATTGTTCATGCTATAATTGTATTAATAGGAAACAGTAATGCATGTGTGGATAAATAGACCACAATGTGTCCCTAGCAAGCCTCTAGCTGGCTAGCTCGTTAGTCAATAGATGATCATGGTTTCCTGATCATGGGCATTAGATGTCATTGATAAGGGGATCACATCATTGGGAGAATGATGTGATGGACAAGACCCAATCCTAAGCCTAGCACCAGATCGTATTGTTCGTATGCTAAAGCTTTTCTAATGTCAAGTATCTTTTCCTTCGACCGTGAGATTGTGCAACTCCCGGATACCGTAGGAGTGCTTTGGGTGTATCAAACGTCACAACGTAACTGGGTGACTATAAAGGTGCACTACGGGTACCTCCGAAAGTGTCTGTTGGGTTGGTACGAATCGAGATCGGGATTTGTCACTCCGTGCGACGGAGAGGTATCTCTGGGCCCACTCGGTAGGACATCATCATGAGCTCAATGTGACTAAGGAGTTAGTCACACGATGACGTGCTACGGAACGAGTAAAGAGACTTACCGGTAACGAGATTGAACAAGGTATAGGTATACCGACGATCGAATCTCGGGCAAGTTCTATACCGACAGACAAAGGGAATCATGTACGGGATTGATTGAATCCTTGACATCCTGGTTCATCCGATGAGATCATCGTGGAGCAAGTGGGAGCCACAATGGGTATCCAGACCCCGCTGATGGTTATTGGCCACAGAGGTGTCTCGGTCATGTCTGCGTGTCTCCCGAACCCGTAGGGTCTACACACTTAAGGTTCGATGACGCTAGGGTTATAGGGAATTGTTATACGAGGTTACCAAAAGTTGTTCAGGGTCCCAGATGAGATCCCGGACGTCACGAGGAGCTCCGGAATGGTCCGGAGGTAAAGATTGATATATAGGACGGATGGTTTTGGACACCGGAAGTGTTTCGGGCGTCACCGGTAATGTACCGGGACCACCGGGACCACCGAAGGGGGGCAACGACCCCGGGAGGTAAGGTGGGCCAAGTGGGTGTGGGAACAAGCCCCTAGGTGGGCTGGTGCGCCTCCCCACTCAGCCCATTGCGCAAGGGAGAGAAAAGGGGGGCAAACCCTAAGCCAGGTGGGCCTAAGGCCCACCAGTTTTTGCGCCACCCCCTCCTCCCCCCTCTGGCCGCCGCACCACCCATCTGGGAGGGCTGCCGCACCCCCTAGGTTAGGAACCCTAGGGGTGGCACCCCCTCTCCCCTTCCCCTATATATAGTGGGCACTTTTGGCCATTGGAGATCAGACTTTTCCCTCTCCCTCGGCGCAGCCCTGCTCTTCTTCCTCCTCCTCTCTGCCGGTGCTTGGAGAAGCCCTGCCGGGAGATCTCGTCTCTCCATCGACACCACACTGTCGTGTTGCTGGAGTTCTTCCCCAACCTCTCCCTCCTCCTTGCTGGATCAAGGTGCGGGAGACGTCACCGGGCTGCACGTGTGTTGAACGCGGAGGTGCCGTAGTTCGGCACTAGATCGGAATCGCTGCGAGTACGACTCCATCAACCGCGTTCTAGCAACGCTTCCGCTTAGCGATCTTCGAAGGTATGAAGATGCTCTTACCCCTCTCTCGTTGCTGGTCTCTCCATAGGAAGATCTGAATATGCGTAGGAAAATTTTGAATTTATGCTACGTTACCCTACAGATACTAGGGATCAATCCCCGTCAAAACTAACTCGATTACATGATAGATCTCATCCAACCCATCACCGTCCAGCAAGCCTACGATGAGATTACTCACGAACGGTGAAGAGCATCATGGAATTGGCGATGGAGGAAGGTTGATGATGACGATGGCGACGATTTCCCTTCTCCGGAGCCGAGAACGGACTCCAGATGAGCCCTCCAGATGAAGAACACTAGGTGGCTGCGCCTCCGTATCGTAAAACGCGATAAATCATTTTCTCTGATTTTTTTCCGGGCGAGATGGAATAAATAGAGCTGAGTTAGGAGGCGGTGGCGCCACGTGGGCCCCACAAGCCCTCACGGCACGGCCTCGGGGGGTGGTCGCGGCCCCTGGGCTTGTGGCCCACTAGTACACCCCCTCCGGTGGATCTTTGCGCATGTATTTTTCATTAATTCCAGAAAAATTCTCCGTAAATTTTCAGGACATTCCGAGAACTTTTATTTCTGCATAAAAACAACACCATGGCAATTCTGCTGAAAACAGCGTCAGTCCGGGTTAGGTCGATTTAAATCATGCAAATTAGAGTCCAAAACAAGGGCAAAAGAGTTCAGAAAAGTAGATATGACGGAGACGTGTCAACTCCCCCAAGCTTAAAGCCTTGCTTGTCCTCAAGCAATTCAGTTGACAAACTGAAAGATACAAAAGAAAAACTTTGACGAACTCTGTTTGATCTTGTTGTTGCAACTATGTCTAACTCATATCCAGAGTTTCAACAAGATCACAAGCAAACCACATAAGCAAATGACATCTAGGTCTCACGGTAAACTCATATAAATGGCATAATCAACTAGCGAGCAAATAATAATAAGTCTCAAATGTCAACACTTCAACCAAAAAACATGAAGTAGTGCGAACAGATGGTATCTCACTAGCTCTTTCTGAGACCGCAAAACATAAATGCACATCACCTTCAAAGACCAAGGGCTGACTAAACATTGCAATTCATGGCAAAGAAGATCCAGTCACAGTCATACTCAACACAGTTAAATGCAAAGCATAAAAATGACAGAGGTGCTCTCTAATTGGTGCTTTTGTAAGAGGAGGATGGCTCAACAGGAACATAAATAGACAGGCCCTTCGCAGAGGGAAGCATTGATTTGCTGCCAAAGTGTTGGAATTATGCCTACAGGCAATGATAAATAAGTTATTATTATAATTCATGTATCAAGATAATCGTTTATTATCCATGCTATACTTGTATTGAATGAAGTCTTAGATACATGTGTGGATACATAGACAAAACACTGTCCCTAGCGAGCCTCTAGTTGGCTAGCCAGTTGATCAAGGATAGTCAAGGTCTTCCGACTATGTACAAGGTGTTTTTGCTTGATAAGTGGATCACATCATTAGGTGAATCCTGTGATGGACTAGACCCAATCTAATAAACGTAGCATGTTGATCGTGTCATTTTGTTGCTACTGTTTTCTGCGTGTCAAGTATTTATTCCTATGACCATGAGATCATATAACTCACTGGCACCGGAGGAATGCCTTGTGTGTATCAAACGTCACAACATAACTGGGTGACTATAAAGATGCTCTACAGGTATCTCCGAAGGTGCCCGTTGAGTTAGTATGGATCAAGACTGGGATTTGTCACTCCGTGTGATGGAGAGGTATCTCGGGGCCCACTCGGTAATACAACGTCACACGCAAGGCTTGCAAGCAATGTGACTTAGTGTAAGTCACGTGATCTTGTATTACAAAACGAATAAAGAGACTTGCCGGTAGACGAGATTGAAATAGGTATGCGGATACTGACGATCGAATCTCGGGCAAGTAACATACCGAAGGACAAAGGGAATGACATACGGGATTATATGAATCCTTGGCACTGAGGTTCAATCGATAAGATCTTCGTAGAATATGTAGGATCCAATATGGGCATCCAGGTCCCGCTATTGGATATTGACCAACGAGTCCCTCGGGTCATGTCTACATAGTTCTCGAACCCGCAGGGTGTGCACACTTAAGGTTCGACGATGTTTTATGCGTATTTGAGTTATATGGTTGGTTACCGAATGTTGTTCGGAGTCACGGATGAGATCACAGACGTCACGAGGGTTTCCGTAATGGTTCGGAGATGAAGATTGATATATAGGATGACCTCATTTGATTACCGGAAAGTTTTCGGCATTACCGGGAATGTACCGGGAGTGACGAATGGGTTCCGGATGTTCACCGGGGGGGGGGGGGGCAGCCCACCCGGGGGAAGCTCATAGGCCTTAGGGGTGCCGCACCAGCCCTTAGTGGGTTGGTGGGCAAGCCAAAGAGGGCCCTTGCGCACGAGATAAAGAAAATCGAAGAGAAAAAAGGGGAAGTGGGAAGGAAGGGAAGGACTCCACCTTCCAATCCTAGTTGGACTAGGATTGGAGGAGGATTCCTCCTCCCCCCTTCGGCCGACCCCTTGGGGCTCCGTTGAGCCTCAAGGCAAGGTCCTCCCCCTCCCTCCTATATATACTGAGGTATTAGGGATGATTTGAGACAACTTTGCCACGATAGCCCGACCACATACCTCCACGGTTTTTCCTCTAGATCGTATTTCTGCGGAGCTCGGGCGGAGCCCTGCTGAGATAGATCATCACCAACCTCCGGAGCGCCGTCACGCTGTCGGATAACTCATCTACCTCTTCGTCTCTCTTGCTGGATCAAGAAGGCCGAGATCATCATCGAGTTGTACGTGTGCTGAACACGGAGGTGTCGTCCGTTCGGCACTAGATTGGAGCGGATCGTGGGACGGATCGCGGGACGGTTCGTGGGACGGTTCACGGGGCGGATCGAGGGACGTGAGGACGTTCCACTACATCAACTGCGTTTCTTAACGCTTCCTGCTGTGCGATCTACAAGGGTACGTAGATCCAAATCCCCCCTTGTAGATGGACATCGACATGATAGGTCTTCGTGTGCGTAGGAATTTTTTTGTTTCCCATGCAACGTTCCCCAACAGTGGCATCATGAGCTAGGTTCATGCGTAGATGTCATCTCGAGTAGAACACAAAAGTTTTTGTGGGCGGTGATGTGCGATTTGTTGCCCTCCTTAGTCTTTTCTTGATTCCGCGGAATTGTTGGATCGAAGCGGCTCAGACCGACATTACTCGTACGCTTACGAGAGACTGGTTTCATCGCTACGAGCAACCCCGTTGCTCAAAGATGACTGGCGAGTGTCTGTTTCTCCAACTTTAGTTCCATCGGATTTGACCGAGGAGGTCCTTGGAGAGAGGTTAAATAGCAATTCATACATCTCCGTTGTGGTGTTTGCGTAAGTAAGATGCGATCCTACTAGATACCCATGGTCACCACGTAAAACATGCAACAACAATTAGAGGACATCTGACTTGTTTTTGCAGGGTATGCTTGTGATGTGATATGGCCGACGATGTGATGTGATATATTGGATGTATGAGATGATCATGTTGTAATAGTTAATATCGACTTGCACGTCGGTGGTACGGCAACCGGGAGGAGCCATAGGGTTGTCTTTAGACTAATGTTTGTGCTTGCAGATGCGTTTACTATATTTCTAGGACGTAGCTTTAGTAGTAATAGCGTGAGTAGCACGACAACCCCGATGGCGACACGTTGATGGAGATCATGGTGTGGCGCCGGTGACAAGAAGATCGTGCCGGTGCTTTGGTGATGGAGATCAAGAAGCACATGATGATGGCCATATCATGTCACTTATGAATTGCATGTGATGTTAATACTTTTATGCACCTTATTTTGCTTAGAATGACGGTAGCATTATGAGGTGATCTCTCACTAAAATTTCAAGACGAAATTGTGTTCTCCCCGACTGTGCATCGTTGCTACAGTTCGTCGTTTCGAGACACCACGTGATGATCGGGTGTGATAGACTCAACGTTCACATGCAACGAGTGCAAAACAGTTGCACACGCGGAACACTCGGGTTAAGCTTGACGAGCCTAGCATGTACAGACATGGCCTCGGAACACATGAGACCGAAAGTTCGATCATGAATCATATAGTTGATATGATTAGCATAGGGATGCTTACCACTGAAACTATCCTCAACTCACGTGATGATCGGACTTGAGCTAGTGGAATTGGATCATGAACCACTCAAATGACTAGAGAGATGTACTTTTTGAGTGGGAGTTTAGCAAGTAATTTGATTAAGTTAAACTCTAATTATCTTGAACATAGTCTAAGTCCACTTTGAAAATATTTGTGTTGTAGATCAATGACTCACGCGACAGTCACCCTGAATTTTAATACGTTCCTAGAGAAAGCTAAGTTGAAAGATGATGGAAGCAACTTTGTAGACTGGGCTCGTAATCTTAAGTTGCTTCTGCAAATTGGGAAGAAGGATTATGTCCTTAATGCTGCGCTAGGAGATGAACCACCCGCCACGGCTGACCAAGATGCTAAGAACACTTGGTTAGCACGCAAGGAGGACTACTCAGTAGTTCAATGTGCAGTCTTGTATGGCTTAGAGCCGGGACTTCAACGTTGCTTTGAGCATCCTGGAGCATATGAGATGTTCCAGGAGTTGAAGTTTATCTTTCAGAAGAATGCCCGGATCGAGAGGTATGAGACCTCCGATAAATTCTATGCTTGCAAGATGGAGGAGAATTCGTCTGTCAGTGAACATGTGCTCAAAATGTCTGGATACTCAAACCGTCTAGCTGAGCTGGGGACTGAACTCCTGCAAGAGGCTATCACTGACAGAATTCTTCAATCACTGCCACCAAGCTATAAGGGCTTTGTGTTGAACTATAACATGCAAGGGATGAACAAGTCACCCGGCGAGTTATTCGCGATGCTGAAAGTCGCAGAGTCAGAACTCCGTAAAGAGCATCAAGTGTTGATGGTGAATAAAACCACTAGTTTCTCGAGAAACGGCAAAGGAAAGAAGGGTAATTCAAAGAATAGCGGCAAGCCTGTTGCCAATCCGACGAAGAAACCCAAAGCTGGACCTAAGCCTGAAACAGAGTGCTACTATTGCAAGGGTATGGGTCACTGGAAGCGCAACTGCCCCAAGTATCTGGCTGATAAGAAGGCGGTCAAAGAAAAATCAGGTATATTCGATATACATGTTATTGATGTGTACTTAACCAGCTCTCGTAGTAGTGCCTGGGTATTCGATACCGGTTCTGTTGCTCATATTTGCAACTCGAAACAGGAACTGCGGAATAAGCGAAGGCTGGCGAAGGATGAAGTGACGATGCGCGTGGGAAATGGTTCCAAGGTTGATGCAATCGCCGTCGGCACAATTTCACTTTAGTTACCATCAGGATTAGTTATGAACTTAAATAATTGTTATTTAGTGTCTGCGTTAAGCATGAGCATTATATCTGGATCTTATTTATTATGAAACGGTTACTCGTTTAAGTCAGAGAATAATGGTTGTTCTATTTCTATGAGTAATACCTTTTATGGTCATGCACCCAATGTGAGAGGATTGTTCATATTGAATCTTGATAGTGATAATACACATATACATAACGTTGAGACCAAAAGAGTTAGAGTTAACAATGATAGCGCCATATTTTTATGGCACTGCCGCTTAGGTCATATTGGTGTAAAGCGCATGAAGAAACTCCATACCGATGGACTTTTGGAGTCACTTGACTTTGATTCACTTGACACGTGCGAACCATGCCTCATGGGCAAGATGACTAAAACTCCGTTCTCCGGAACAATAGAGCGTGCAAGTGACTTGTTGGAAATCATACATACCGATGTGTGTGGTCCGATGAGTGTGGAGGCACGCGGCGGATATCGTTATTTTCTCACCTTCACTGACGATTTGAGTAGATATGGTTATGTCTACTTGATGAAGCACAAGTTTGAAACATTTGAAAAGTTCAAGCAATTTCAGAGTGAAGTTGAAAATCATCGCAACAAGAAGATCAAGTTCCTACGGTCTGATCGTGGGGGGTGTTAGATCATATATCTCCATATGTGGTTTTGGTAATTGACGACAATTGCTATGGACTAATGGTTGCCTTAAGTTATATTTATAGGATTTGTCCATAGGCACTTCTTGAAGTCCATCTGTTGGGTTCAAGGAGTTTATATGATGACCAAGGTGGTATTCAAGGTATTATCCAAAGAATGGTCATAGAGACACAAGGTTGATCAAGATCATCAGACAAATAGTAAATCAAGATGATCAATACACAAAGCGTATAAGATGTACCGAGAGGGATCAAGTGATCCCATGGTATGGTAAGCATTGTCCAGTACGTATTTGTGTACTAACCCATGGTCTTCTTGAGAGTTCTATGTGGGGTTAGGTGTGTTTCCATGGGCTTGCGTCAAGAGGAATATCTCATACAACTCATGGAGGATGACGTCAAGTGATGGAGGATGGTGGCAATGGACTTGTGAAGATATGCTGAAGAGCGGCTCACCCATAGTGTGTATGGGGGAGCAATCAACTAGTCTTCATCAAGCCAACGCAAGCAAGAAAGGTAGTCCATCTTGAGGAAGCCAAGATCATCGTCATCTAGCTCAGGAGGACGAGGTGCAAGGTATAGGTTTGCCCTTGATAGGTTTTCTGTTTTAGGATAGATTATCGTACTGTCAAGGGGGGCTCTCAAGTGAGTAGCTTGATCGTATCGTTCGTTGAGAGCTCAAACCATTTGCATCCTTGCATCATACTTATTGGTTCTTGTTTGGTGTTTATCTTTTTGAGTTTTAGAGCTTATGTTCATCTTCATGACAAGCTCGAGTTCATCGAAAACGGAGTCCATATGCATCTTCTATGATGTTTTCGATGTTGGGAGTTTTTACCGGTCTTATTCCAAGAAGGGTTCTCACCATTTTCTTATGGGACTTTTATCACTTGCTTCTTATTGATATTTCTATCAAGATTGTGTTAGCCCATGTCGTTAGCTTTCCAACAAACTTGGTTTCGTTGAATTCGGAGTCCGTATGCGAAAGTTACAGCAGTTTCAGTACCCACCGGTAGTACCGCTCGTGGTGCCAGCGGTAGTACCGTCCCCGGAGAGGTAGTACCGCCTCCGGAGCGGTAGTAATTTTTTACTACCACTCCAGGAGCGGTAGTACCGCTCCGACGGACTGTTTTTTGCATACTTTTTGGCCTCGGCATGGTTGGTGAACCTACCGAGCGGTAGTACCGCTCTGTGCGGGCTGTGAGGCTTAACGGTTGGATTTTTCCCCACCTATAAAAGGGGGTCTTCTTCCCCATTGTACCTTATCTCTTTAACTCGTGTTCTTCCCCCATTGTTGACCTTCTTTGAGCTTGCTAACTCTCAATCCCTCCAGTGATTCTTGCTAGTTCTTGAGGGAAAAGAGAGAGGAGATCTAGATCCACATTTCCACCAATCACTTTCTCCTCTAAGTGAGGGGAACCCATTGGGTCTAGGTTTTGGAGTTCTTCGTGTTCTTCTTCATTCTTCCTCTCATTTTCCTCCCTAGCATTAGTTGCTTTGGTGGGATTTGGGAGAGAAGGATTTGGGCACTCCGTGTGCCCTTGCCATTGCATTTGGTGCATCGGTTTGAGTTCTCCACGGTGATACGTGGAAGTGAGAAGTTGAGAAGCTTATTACCTTTGGGTACTTGGTACCCCTAGAAGCTTGGTGGTGCCTCGGAGCTCAATCATTGTGGTGTAAAGCTCCGGGCAAGCGTCGGGGTCTCCAATTAAGTTGTGGAGATTGCCCCGAGCATTTGTGATCACCTCGAAGCCATATGCCATTGTGGTGAAGCTTTGTGGTGTTGTTGGGAGCCTCCAATTAAGTTGTGGAGATTGCCCCAACCTTGTTTGTACGGGTTCGGTGACCGCCCTCAAGGGTCCCTTAGTGGAATCACGGCATCTTGCATTGTGCGAGGGCGTGAGGAGATTACGGTGGCCTTAGTGGCATCTTGGGGAGCATTGTGCCTCCACACCGCTCCAACGGAGATTAGCATCCGCAAGGGTGTGAACTTCGGGATACTCATCTTCTCCGCATGCCTCGGTTATCTCTTACCCGAACCCTTTACTTATGCACTTTACTTTGTGATAGCCATATTGTTTCTTGTCATATATCTTGCTATCACTTAGTTGTTTATCTTGCTTAGCATAAGTTATTGGTGCACATAGTTGAGCCTTGTTGTTTTAGGTTTTGTGCTTGACAAATTAAACGTTAGTTTTATTCCGCATTTGTTCAAGCCTAAACTGTAATTATTTTAAAGCACCTATTCACCCCCCCTCTAGGCGACATCCACGTCCTTTCAATTGGTATCAGAGCTAGGTCTCTCTTTATTAGGTTTAACCACCTAGAGAGTAAGTATGCCGACTAGGGGTTTAGGATTCAGTGACACTCTTAGTTTCGATGGCACAAATTTTGATGTTTGGGTAATTCACATGCTTAATCACTTTCGGGTCTTGGACCCAAATTTAGAGCGAATTGTAGATATGGGTTTTTCTCCTCCAAAGGATTCTCAAAATATATCTTTAGAGGATGAGAAAAACTCTTATCTCAATGCTCAAGCTTCTAATGTGCTTTTTGATGCTTTGAGCAATGTAGTTATATTTGAACTCATGCCATTCCGGGATGCTCATGAGTTGTGGACAAAGCTTCAAGCTAAATATGGTATGTCCAAGATTTGTGGAAATGATTGTTCTCCCTCCACCTCCGGTCGTGTGGTCTTCTCAACTTCGTCTACTTCACCTACATGTGGATTGCCACAAGGTAATGATATGGTGAGTAGTGGTGATCATTGCAACGATGATAGTGGGTTTATTGTTGATGATCCTTCATCACTATATTATTGCAATGCTTCATCTTTGGGCATTAACACTTCGAGCACTCTAAATGTTCTACATGCTTGTGTTGATAGTCCTTGCATATCATGTAAAAACTGCTTGACTAAATCTCATGATGATATGCTTCCTATGTCTTGTTGCCATGATAAAAATGTATATATTTCCTCGAGTTGTTGTGCTAACAATGTAGAGGAAATTCATCACTCCATGGAACAAGATGTGGCCTTGAATGATGCTTCAAGGGATCCTACATCATCATCTATTGTGACTCACTTTTTCCTTATGGCTAAGGCTTCAAAGGTATCTACTACTTTGAATCCCAACATATCTCATGATGATGATGTTGATGATAATGGGGATGAGAATAATGTTGAAGAGAGTGACAATATTGCATCCTTAAAAATTAAGGGTGAAATGATTTTTAAATCTCTTTATAAGAATAAACTTGCTTGTTCCAACTTCTTGGAAATCATGTCTATTGCCACTGAGGGCAATAAATACATTGAGGAGTTGGAAGCTCATCTCGAGGAGCATGAGGCCACCATTGAGACAATGGAAGGTCATGAGCGTGAATACGCTAACGAGATCGCGGAGCTATCTCAAGCTCTTGAAAATGAACAAACCACCAAGGAATCTCTTGAGGAAACCTTTGCTATAGAATTATCTAGATTGAAGGAATCCCATGATAGAGCTCTCGAGGTGGCTAATGATTTTAGAACTAAAAATGATAAGCTTGAAGTTGCACATGCTAAACTCGTTGAGGACTATGAGCACCTCGAAAATGGCTCAAAGGCTATTAAGAGTTCGCTCATCGCACTCACCGAGTCTCATGCTCAACTTGAAGCTTCATATGCTAAAGAGCTTGCCAAGTTGCCTTCTCCTCTTATAGTTAATAATGATGCTTGTGCTACTAATTCTACTTCTTGTGAAGCATCCATTTTAAAGGATAATGTTGAGCTAAGGGCTCAACTCGAGTTGCTATCTAGCAATTATGGGAAATTGGAAGAAAGTCATGTAATGCTCACAAGCTCTCATGATGATCTTCTAGTATCCCATAATGTGTTAAGATTATCTCATGAGGCTATTACTACCAAGGTAACATCGAGTGAGCCTCATGTGGACATTAGCACTACTTCTAGTCAAAAAGCTATATTGCCATTTGCTAGTCCTCGTAATTCATCTACTCACAATGTTGCTAAATCTTGTGATGAATTACTTTCCATGCCTTGTTGCTCTAACAATGAAGCTTATACTTCCTCTAGTACTTGTGTTGATACTAACCATGTAGAGGAAATCAAAGAGCTCAAGGCCCAAGTCACTTCCTTGAAGGAAGACTTGGAAAAGAGTCATGAAGGAATGCCCACACTCAACAATGTCTTGTGTGGGAAAAAAATGCCCAAATGACAAATATGGACTTGGATTCAACTCCAACAAGAAGAATAAGTCCAAGAGCTTCAAGAAGAAGGGCCAAGAACAAGTTAAGAATTCGGCCAAGATTATTTGCTTCAAGTGCAAAATTGAAGGGCACCATGTTAGATCTTGCCCACTAAAGAAGAAGTCCCAAAGTCACAAGGAACAAGGGAAGAGGCCACAAGTGCACTCACATACTCAACTACAAGTTGAAGAAAGGCCCCTTCCCAAGAAGACCCAAGCCAACACTCCTCATGTTGAGAAATCAATAGGGAAGAAATTAAAGGGTAGATGTTGTTACTTATGTCGTGAGAAGGGTCACTTCGCTTCTTCTTGCATGAGAGGTAATTTATCCAACCCAATCATTATTGATGATATCTATTCACTTGAGAAGGATAAGGTTGGAAATGTGTTTGCCAAGTTTGTTGGTACTCAAAGTGGTGTCAAGAAAAGTACCATTTGGGTTGCCAAGCCTATTGTGACTAACCTCTTAGGACCCAACGTGGTTGGGGACCAACAAGCTCAAACTTGATCAATAGGTGTTTGTGGAGGACATTAGAGACTTGGATACATAATTAAGAATTAAGGGGTCTTCATCATTCATATTTTCTCAAGCCAAGTCATTTGGATTATCGAGTTTCTATCTTATATCCAATGTGCCCCCTTACGGTAACTTGTACTTAAACTGTTTACATTGTTAGTTGCTTGCCCCTTTGCATGTTGTGGTTTTGTACCTTGCATGTGTTTGTACATGTTGTGCTTCCAACGTGCTTATGTTGAGTAATCGAGTATGTGTATGTTGGTTTGCATATCATGTACATGTGAGTCTTGTATTGAGCCTTTTTGCATCTTGTTTGTATCTTTGTTGGCTCTTCTGAGAGATTAATGGATTATCCCATTGTGGGGGAGTGATGTGCTTTGCACACCTCACAATCCTATAAATGTGTATACATGGGGAATACCACTTAGGATTGATATTTCAAGATTATCTAGTTTCTATGTGGCATGTCTTACTCATGAGAAATTCAAATTCTATATGGTCCATTAATTATCTCTTGTTGGTTTTAATTTGCCACTTGTTAATATTGTTGGGTTATCACATTACGGAGGAGTAATATTCTATGTGCATATTACAAGCCTAGAGAATGTGTACATTTGAGGTATTGCCACTTAGTGTTGATATTGTAAATTATCTTGTTCCTAGGTGGCATGTTTGCTCTACAAGTGTCATTTGCTTGCGTTTTATGGGTAAAGATGATTTTGGATATATTTGCTATCTACCAATGAGTATCATTTCCAAAATACTTCTTGTCCTTGACAATTGGTATTCCCATCATGTGGTAGGAATTGCTAATCGTCTTTACATTGGATTTTGTGTTTCGTTTATCTTCCTTGCTTCTTGTGGATCTATTTTAACATGTCTACTATTTTTATAGATATAGAGAAATTGATGATCCCATCTTGTGCATTTTGTATTTAAATGCAAATTCTATATAATGCACATCCCTTGGGGAGCTATCATATTTTCTTTAGAACACTCTCTTTATTGGCCCATCATAAAATATTTTCATCCCCATCAAGTGTGCGTTGATGGGAGGCAAGTCTTGCTCTTTATGGTGCTTTGTGCCATCATGAAAATTTGTCAAGGGTTTGGTTTGTTGGAACCTAGCTCTCTTTTGGAAACTAGATACCTCGTGTTTGTTTTCCTTCAATTGGTATCTTGTTTCCTTTTATTTGGCATGTGTCAATGGATATATCATTCCTTGAGGTATCTTTTAATTGATATCCTTCAAGTGATAGGTTTTCGTTTGGTATCTTATTATCACTTGATACCTTGTCTTTTGGTGTATTATCAACTTTGTGTTGAGTTGATTCTTGAAAGCCTTGAGCATGCATATTTACTATATATAGCTTCTTTTGCTTGCTTTCCTTCTTTGACCCAATATATAGGGGAAACTCCACCTTGTCATAAATTTGCTAAAGTGTGCATGAAATTCAAATTCATATCCTTGTGCACATATGTATGTGGAGTTTGTCCTATGTATCGTTGGTTTTCTAACTCTTTGGTCCACATGAGCTTGGGCACCATTTTGTTTGTTTTGTTGTTCCAGGAACAATTGGAGATGCGTTGGATGCTCGGCTCACCTACAAGGAAGGTGTTTAGACCATGTGATTATTGGAGCCAAGTTAGGATGATCAACGAACAACTATCTACTACGTCAATCCATTGTTGTCTCGGTAACAAGTATCTACTTCATGCATTCATTTATTGCAAAGGCCCAAACCTGTCTTTTCTTTTCCAGGTTGCATCATGGCATGAATCTCTTGATTCGTTCTTGTATTACTTGTTTCCTTTCTCAAAGCATCCAAACGATGATGTCTTATTGCTAGTTGGGATGTCTTTGATGTTCGTATGTTGGAATTTCATATTTTACAATAAGAAAATATTAGGCCATGTGCTATGCTTCCAAGCAAAGATCTTATTGATATATTTATGACTTCCTTTTGGATATCTTGTTTGTTCCTTCTTGTAACCATTTCGTGTGTACATCCTTCTTTGTGGATATATATATCATCATGATTGTCTTCTACTTAGAATCTTTTACACATGAGAGAAGTTACATCTCTAATTGATATCCTATTTTCTTTCACGTCCACCGTTGCATTTCCTTTTTTAGTTTTGGTGGCTTCGTGAAAGGATTTGTCTTGAGTGCGTATCTTATTTTCCTACATCTTGATGCACTCTTTGGTCGTGAAGATTATTTTTCCTCATGCTTGTCTTGATGAGGGTTTTGCCATTTCGATTGGTATTCCTCCTCTTGACAAGGTTCTTATTTCCTATCTTCACCATGGGTTGTCACAAGCATTAGTTCTTATTTTGTTTATTAGTAAGCTTGTGAACCCATTTTCTAGTATGTGTGTGTGGGAATGATATGTCTTGCACTTTGTTTCTCATTTCATCAAATACAAAAATCCTTATCCTATGTTGATGAGTAATGCTCATCCTTATCTTAGTCTTCTCAAGTGCTTTGCCATGACTCACACACATTATTTCGGTTGAGCCTATTCTTAAGTTGCGTCTTTTACATGTTGCTCAACCATTTGTTTTGTGCAAGTGATATGCTTATTGTCTCATCTATCTTCTTGCACTCGTTGTGTGTTTTTATTAATTTTGGGGGAGCAATGATCCTATTTTGTGCGCTTGTATCAAATGCAAAAATCTCTTGTTAGTGCACAAATCATGGGGAGCTTCTCTAGTTTTGATAAAACACTCCTTTGCTTTTATCATAGTATCTTCTATTCATGTGGTTCGAAGGACCATGTGATTGTTTGTTCTATATGGTATCTTTTGATTGCTTGCTTCTATTTTGTATGTCTTTGTGCCATACGATCCTTTTTTTTGAAATCTTTGTGTCCTCAATATAATTTGTTTTCCTCCAACTACTTATCATTGTATTTGTGTATTTCTTTGCACTCATTTGCTGAGAAGTACACACTTTTTGGAGGACCACCTACTATATTGGCTTTCTAAACTTTTCATCCATTTTGGCAATCGATGCCAATGGGGGAGAAGTTTAGAAAGTTTACGTGGATATGTTTAGAGGGTTTTGCTTTTATTGCGTAAGCATTTACATCTTGCACGCATGCATTATTGCTTTGTATGTGTGCGCTTGGTTATGCTTATTTCCTTATATAAACTCTCTTGAAGTGGTTGTCATCAATTAACAAAATGGGGGAGATTGTTAGAGCATATATCTCTATATGTGGTTTTGGTAATTGATGACAATTCCTATGGACTAATGGTTTCCTTAAGTTATATTTATAGGATTTGTCCATAGGCACTTCTTGAAGTCCATCTGTTGGGTTCAAGGAGTTTATATGATGACCAAGGTGGTATTCAAGGTATTATCCAAAGAATGGTCATAGAGACACAAGGTTGATCAAGATCGTCAGACAAAGAGTAAATCAAGATGATCAACACACAAAGCGTACAAGATGTACCGAGAGGGATCAAGTGATCCCATGGTATGGTAAGCATTGTCTAGTACGTATTTGTGTACTAACCCATGGTCTTCTTGAGAGTTCTATGTGGGGTTAGGTGTGTTTCCATGGGCTTGCGTCAAGAGGAATATCTCATACAACCCATGGAGGATGACGTCAAGTGATGGAGGATGGTGGCAATGGACTTGTGAAGATATGCTGAAGAGCGGCTCACCCATAGTGTGTATGGGGGAGCAATCAACTAGTCTTCATCAAGACAACGCAAGCAAGAAAGGTGGTCTATCTTGAGGAAGCCAAGATCATCGCCATCTAGCTCAGGAGGACGAGGTGCAAGGTATAGGTTTGCCCTTGATAGGTTTTCTGTTTTAGGATATATTGTCGTACTGTCAAGGGGGCTCTCAAGTGAGTAGCTTGATCGTATCGTTCGTTGAGAGCTCAAACCATTTGCATCCTTGCATCATACATAGTGGTTCTTGTTTGGTGTTTCTCTTTGTGAGTTTTAGAGCTTATGTTCATCTTCATGGCAAGCTCGAGTTCATCGAAAACGGAGTCCATATGCATCTTCTATGATGTTTTCGATGTTGGGAGTTTTTACCGGTCTTATTCCAAGAAGGGTTCTCACCATTTTCTTATGGGACTTTTCTCACTTTCTTCTTATTGATATTTATATCAAGATCGTGTTAGCCCATGTCGTTAGCTTTCCAACAAACTAGGTTTCGTTGAATATGGAGTCCGTATGCGAAAGTTACAACAGTTTCAGTATCCAGCGGTAGTACCGCTCCTCGTGCGAGCGGTAGTACTGTCCCCGGAGAGGTAGTACCGCCCCCGGAGCGGTAGTAATTTTTTACTACTGCTCCGACGGACTGTTTTTTGCATACTTTTTGGCCTCGGCATGGTTGGTGAACCTACCGAGTGGTAGTACCGCTCCATGAGCGGTAGTACCGCTCTGTGCGTGCTGTGAGGCTTAACAGTTGGATTTTTCCCCACCTATAAAAGGGGGTCTTCTTCCCATTGAACCTTATCTCTTTAGCTCGTGTTCTTCCCCCATTGTTGACCTTCTTCGAGCTTGCTAACTCTCAATCCCTCCAATGATTCTTGCTAGTTCTTGAGGGAAAAGAGAGAGGAGATCTAGATCCACATTTCCACCAATCACTTTCTCCTCTAAGTGAGGGGAACCCATTGGGTCTAGGTCTTGGAGTTCTTTGTGTTCTTCTTCATTCTTCCTCTCATTTTCCTCCCTAGCATTAGTTTCTTTGGTGGGATTTGGGAGAGAAGGATTTGGGCACTCTGTGTGCCCTTGCCATTGCATTTGGTGCATCGGTTTGAGTTCTCCATGGTGATACGTGGAAGTGAGAAGTTGAGAAGCTTATTACCTTTGGGTACTTGGTACCCCTAGAAGCTTGGTGGTGCCTCGGAGCTCAATCATTGTGTTGTAAAGCTCCGGGAAAGCGTCGGGGTCTCCAATTAAGTTGTGGAGATTGCCCCGAGCATTTGTGGTCACCTCGAAGCCATATGCCATTGTGGTGAAGCTTTGTGGTGTTGTTGGGAGCCTCCAATTAAGTTGTGGAGATTGCCCCAACCTTGTTTGTATGGGTTCGGTGGCCGCCCTCAAGGGTCCCTTAGTGGAATCACGGCATGTTGCATTGTGCGAGGGCGTGAGGAGATTATGGTGGCCTTAGTGGTATCTTGGGGAGCATTGTGCCTGCACACCGCTCCAACGTAGAGTAGCATCCGCAAGGGTGTGAACTTCGGGATACAACATCGTCTCCGCGTGCCTCGGTTATCTCTTACCCGAACCCTTTACTTTTGCACTTTACTTTGTGATAGCCATATTGTTTCTTGTCATATATCTTGCTATCACTTAGTTGTTTATCTTGCTTAGCATAAGTTATTGGTGCACATAGTTGAGCCTAGTTGTTTTAGGTTTTGTGCTTGAGAAATTAAACGTTAGTTTTATTCCGCATTTGTTCAAGCCTAAACCGTAATTATTTTAAAGCGCCTATTCACCCCCCCTCTAGGCGACATCCACGTCCTTTCAGGGTGAATATGTGAGTTTCGAGTTTGGTGCTCACTTAAGACAATGTGGAATTGTTTCACAGTTGACACCGCGTGGAAAACCACAACGTAATGGTGTGTCCGAACGTCGTAATCGTACTTTATTAGAGATGGTGCGATCTATGATGTCTCTTACGATTTACCGTTATCGTTTTGGGGTTATGCCTTAGAAACAGCTACATTCACTTTAAATAGGGCACCATCGAAATCCGTTGAGTGACACCATATCAGCTGTGGTATGGCAAAAGACCAAAGTTGTCGTTTCTTAAAGTTTGGGGATGTGATGCTTATGTCAAAAAGCTTCAGCCTAAAAAGCTGGAACCCAAAGCGGAAAAGTGCGTCTTCATAGGTTATCCAAAAGAGACAGTTGGGTATACCTTCTATCTCAAATCCGAGGGCAAAGTGTTTGTTGCTAAGAAAGAATCTTTTTTCGAGAAGGAGTTTCTCTCGAGAGAATTGAGTGGGAGGAAGATAGAACTTGATGAGGTTGTCGAACCTCTCATCCCTCTGGATCGTGGTGCAGGGCAAGGGGAAACCCCTGTCGTTGCGACACCGGTTGAGGAGGAAGTTAATGATGATGATCATGAAACTCCGGATCAAGTTCCTGTCGAACCTCGCAGGTCGGCGAGACCACGTACTACTCTAGAGTGGTACGGTAATCCTGTCTTATCAATTATGTTGTTGGACAACAATGAGCCTACGAATTATGAAGAAGCAATGGTGGGCCCAGATTCCAACAAATGGCTGGAGGCCATGAAGTCCGATATAGGATCTATGTATGAAAACAAAGTATGGACTTTGGAAGTACTACCTGAAGGCCGCAAGGCGATTAGGAACAAATGGATCTTTAAGAAGAAGACGGACGCTGACGGTAATGTGACCATTTATAAAGCTCGACTTGTGGCAAAGGGTTTTTCACAAGTTCAAGGAATTTACTACGATGAGACATTCTCACCCGCAGCGATGCTTAAGTACGTCAGAATTATGTTAGCAATAGCTGCATTTTTCGATTATGAAATCTGGCAGATGGATGTCAAACGGCGTTCCTTAACGGTTTCCTTAAGGAAGAGTTGTATATGATGCAACCCTAAGGTTTTGTCGATCCTAAAAATGCTAACAAAGTGTGCAAGCTCCAGCGATCAATTTATGGACTGGTGCAAGCATCTTGGAGTTGGAATAAATGCTTTGATGAGGTGATCAAAGCATTTGGGTTTATACAGGTGGTTGGAGAATCCTGTATTTACAAGAAAGTGAGTGGGAGATCTGTGGCGTTCCTAATACTATATGTGGATGGCATATTACTGATTGGAAACGGCGTGGAGTTTTTGGAGAGCATAAAGGATTACTTGAATAAAAGTTTCTCTATGAAGGACCTAGGAGAAGCTTCTTACATTCTAGGCATAAAGATCTATAAGGATAGATAAAAACGCCTGATAGGACTTTCGCAAAGCACGTACCTTGATAAAGTTTTGAAGAGGTTCAAAATGGAACAGTCCAAGAAGGGGTTCTTGGCAGTTTTACAAGGTACGATATTGAGTAAGACTCAGTGCCCAGCAACTGATAAAGATAGAGAGCATATGAGCATCGTCCCCTATGCTTCAGCCATAGGTTCTATCATGTATGCAATGTTGTGCAATAGACCGGACGTTAGCCTAGCCATAAGTATGGCAGGCAGGTTCCAGAGTAATCCAGGAGTGGATCACTGGACGGCAGTCAAGAATATCCTGAAGTACCTGAAAAGGACTAAGGAGATGTTTCTCGTGTATGGAGGTGACGAAGAGCTCGCCGTAAAAGGTTATGTCGACGCAAGCTTTGACACAGATCCGGACGACTCTAAGTCGCAGACCGGATACGTATTTATTCTTAATGGGGGTGTGGTAAGCTGGTGCAGTTCCAAGCAAAGCGTCGTAGCAGATTCTACATGTGAGGCAGAGTACATGGCTGCCTTGGAGGCAGCTAAGGAGGGTGTCTGGATGAAGCAGTTCATGACGGATCTTGGAGTGGTGCCAAGCGCACTGAATCCAATAACCCTGTTTTGTGACAACACGGGTGCCATTCCTTAGCAAAGGAACCACAGTTTCACAAGAAGACCAGACACATCAAACGATGCTTCAACCTCATCCGCGACTACGTCGAGGAGGAGGATGTAAATATCTGCAAAGTGCACGCGGATCTGAATGTGGCACACCCACTGACTAAACCTCTTCCACGGGCAAAGCATGATCAACACCAGAACTGTATGGGTGTTAGATTTATTACAATGTAATTCACATGACGATGTGAGGACTAGATTATTGACTCTAGTGCAAGTGGGAGACTGTTGGAATTATGCCCTAGAGGCAATGATAAATAAGTTATTATTATAATTCCTGTATCAAGATAATCGTTTCTTATCCATGCTATAATTGTATTGAATGAAGTCTTAGATACATGTGTGGATACATAGACAAAACATTGTCCCTAGCGAGCCTCTAGTTGGCTAGCCAGTTGATCAAGGATAGTCAAGGTCTTCTGACTATGTACAAGGTGTTGTTGCTTGATAACTGGATCACATCATTAGGTGAATCATGTGATGGACTAGACCCAATCTAATAAACGTAGCATGTTGATCGTGTCATTTTGTTGCTACTGTTTTCTGCGTGTCAAGTATTTATTCCTATGACCATGAGATCATATAACTCACTTGCACCAGAGGAATTCCTTGTGTGTATCAAACATCACAACGTAACTGGGTGACTATAAAGATGCTCTACAGGTATCTACGAAGGTGCCCGTTGACTTAGTATGGATCAAGACTGGGGTTTGTCACTCCGTGTGACGGAGAGGTATCTCGGGGCCCACTCGGTAATACAACATCACACACAAGCCTTGCAAGCAATGTGACTTAGTGTAAGTCACGGGATCTTGTATTACGGAACGAGTAAAGAGACTTGCCGGTAAACGAGATTGAAATAGGTATGTGGATACTGACGATCGAATCTCGGGCAAGTAACATACCGAAGGACAAAGGGAATGACATACGGGATTATATGAATCCTTGGCACTGAGGTTCAATCGATAAGTTCTTCGTAAAATATGTAGGATCCAATATGGGTATCCAGGTCCCGCTATTGGATATTGACCGAGGAGTCCCTCGGGTCATGTCTACATAGTTCTCGAACCCGCAGAGTCTGCACACTTAAGGTTCGGCGATGTTTTATGCATATTTGAGTTATATGGTTGGTTAGCGAATGTTGTTCGGAGTCCCAGATGAGATCACAAACGTCACGAGGGTTTCCGGAATGGTCCGGAGACGAAGATTGATATATAGGATAACCTCATTTGATTACCAGAAAGTTTTCGGCATTACCGGGAATGTACCGGGAGTGACGAATGGGTTCCGGATGTTCACCGGGGGGGGGGCAGCCCACCCGGGGGAAGCCCATAGGCCTTAGGGGTGCCGCACCAGTCCTTAGTGGGCTGGTGGGCAAGCCCAAGAGGGCCCTTGCGCAGGAGATAAAGAAAATCAAAGAGAAAAAAGGGGAAGTGGGAAGGAAGGGAAGGACTCCACCTTCCAATCCTAGTTGGACTAGGATTGGAGGAGGATTCCTCCTACCTCACTTCGGCCGACCCCTTGGGGCTCCCTTGAGCCTGAAGGCAAGGTCCTCCCCCTCCCTCCTATATATACTGAGGTATTAAGGCTGATTTGAGACAACTTTGCCCCGCAGCCCGACCACATACCTCCATGGTTTTTCCTCTAGATCGTATTTCTGCGTAGGTCGGGCGGAGCCCTGCTGAGATAGATCATCACCAACCTCCGGAGCATCGTCACGCTGCCGGAGAACTCATCTACCTCTCCATCTCTCTTGCTGGATCAAGAAGGCCGAGATCATCGTAGAGCTGTACGTGTGCTGAACGCGGAGGTGCCGTCCGTTTGGCACTAGATCGGAGCGGATCGTGGGACGGATCGCGGGACGGTTCGTGGGACGGTTCGCGGGGCGGATCGAGGGACGTGAGGGCGTTCCACTACATCAACCGCATTTCTTAACGCTTCCTGCTGTGCGATCTACAAGGGTACGTAGATCCAAATCCGCTCTTGTAGATGGACATCAGCATGATAGGTCTTCGTGTGCGTAGGAAAATTTTTGTTTACCATGCAACGTTCCCCAACACAGAGCTCAAGCTTTGAAAACAGAGATAATAATTTTGGGTGGCATGCTTTCATTGTCAACGCAATGACTAAGAGTTCTCAACATATTCCATGCTACACATGCTATAGGCTGTTCCCAAACAGAAAAGTAAAGTTTTGGCTCCCCCAACCACCAATCAATCACACTCCACGGCTAGCCGAATCCTCGGGTACCATCCATACCAACATCAATCCTGGGGGAGTTTTGTTTGCAATTATCTTTTCGATTTGAGCATGGAACTGGGAATTCCAATTACCGGCCCCTTTCTCGTGAATGATAGTGAATAAACACATATCGAGGATAACACGCCTAGCATGGAAGATACTGATAGCCCCCTATCACCACATGAGCGGTTCGGGCATGCAAAACAGATTATTTCTTGAAGGTTTAGAGAGTGGCACATGCAAATTTACTTGGAACGGCAGGTAGATACCGCGCATAGGTAGGTATGGTGGACTCATATGGAACAACTTTGGGTTTATGGAAGTGGATGCACAAGCAGTATTCCCGCTTAGTACAAGTGAAGGCTAGCAAAAGACTGGGAAGCGACCAACTAGAGAGTGACGACAGTCATCAAAATGCATTGAGATTAACTAACATTGAGTGCAAGCATGAGTAGGACATAAATCACCATGAACATCAATATCATAGAGGCTATGTTGATTTTGTTTCAACTACATGCGTGAACATGCGCCAAGTCAATCCACTTGAAACATTCAAAGGAGGATACCATCCTATCATACTACATCATAGTCATCTCAACATTCATGTGGGCAACCAAGACAAACCATTATAAGCTCCTAGCTAATTAAGCATGGCATAAGGAACTATGATCTCTAAGTTGTCACTGCAAACATGTTTCTCTCACAACAAAGCTGAACTAGGAACAATGAGCTAGTCATATTTACAAAAACAAAATAGATCGAGTTCATACCAGCTTTTCCAGGCTCAGTCACTTCATCATATATCGTCATTATTGCCTTTCACTTGCACGACCGAACGATGTGAACAATAATAAGAGTGCTCGTGCATTGGACTAAAGCTGGAATCTGTAGGCAAACACAAAGGAGAAGACAAAGTAATATGGCTATATGAAAGCTAAACAGGTATGCATGCAAGAGCCACTAAACATTGTAACCATGGTCTTCTACCTTGACCCAAAGAAAAAGAAAACTATTTACATGGGAAAGCTCCCAACAAGCAAAAGAAAAAAAAAGAAAATCTTTTTGGTTTTTCTCAAACTAGACAGACACACGAAAAGAAAACGAGAAAAACAAAATAAACTAGCATTGATGATACACTGGCAAAGAGTGAACACCGACGAACAAAGTGAAATCATAAGCAAGAATGTGAAGTCGGTGAGAAACACGTACGCCCTCAAGCTTAGCCTTTTGGCCTATGTTGGTCTACTCGCAAGGATGGTCCTCGCGACACCCAAAATCATAATGGGGGTTATACGGGAGCGCTGCAACCACTGCCTGAATAGCTGCCTCACGGAGACGAGCAGCCTTTGCCTCCCTCTTATACTCCTCTGCCTCTCCTCTGGTTATGTAATATCTCTGTTTTACCTGAAAGTCAAAGAAGGCAGGAGCAGGAAGGGTAATATGGAAAACACGCTATGGTTAAATATCAAACGGTATAGGAGGGATTCGTCATCCCTCTCAAGGAACTGGTAGCGTGTCAAAGCGACGTGGTCAAGGAAAGCTGTATGGAGCGGGGGATCTCCTTCGCGGATGGGTACTCCAAGAAAATTTGCTATGCGAGTGGCATAGATCCCACCAAAGAAATCCCCTTCATTAGCATTCTTATTCAGCCTCCTTGCTATAATAGCTCCCATGTTGAAGCTTTTTTCACCTGTCACTGCGCTCTTAAGGATACTATCAAGTAGGGATTTTGCAAATTCTATTAAAATCCTCTAAATCCATGGTATACGATTTATCATAGAGATCAAACAGTACCGAAGTGTCACGGCCAACTGAAAATTTGAATCTACGAAAAAAGAGGCACTCAGAGCAACATACTGAGATGAATTCTTCGAGTCCGACGTTGCGAACAAGTGCATCAAACTCATCTTTGAAACCTGCCTCAATCATAAATTCATCAGAAGGCCATTCACATGGTTGTACCTGCGCGTCCCTTGGTTGGTAAGGATTGGGCTCCCGAATCGCAAGACGGGGACCTCTCTTGCTTGAGGAACCACCATGAAAGTTTCTCCTGAACATCTTCCTTTTCTGAAATTTTCAGTGACCCAAAGGAAAAGTGAACAAGGCTCAACTAAACTAGTAGCAACTACTCCCACAAGTGCCTAGAGGCCATGTTACACATCAAAACTACTTGGGACCAACTAAAGTCAGCATGCAAAGCTCAAGAACATGGTCACCAAGGCAGCAAAAATGCGCGGAGTATAAGGCACTAGAGCAAAAACTAATTGGACCAATGGAGGAGTCACTTACGAAGGAGTAATTTCCCCAAAACAGTTCGGAGAATGGTGATTTGAGCAAAGAGATCGAAAATCCCAGCAAAAGGAGCAAGAACACGGGTTTGAGCTGCGAAACGATTTTTTTTTTCTGGAGGTAGGAGAACCAGATGAGAGCAAGAATGAGTGGAGGGGGTGCCTGTGAGCCCGACAAGCCTGGGTGGTGCGACCAGGGGGGTGCCCGCGCCGTCAGGGCTTGTGGCCCACTGGTGCAGCCTCTAGACAAGCTCTTCATCTCAGTATTTTTCAAAAAATCCAGAAAAAATCATACTTGATTTTCAGGATATTTGGAGAACTTTTATTTTCGGGGTACTTTTCTACCGACGCTAAAACAGAAAACAAGGAAAACTAAACTAAATCTATCTTTTTTCTTCTAAGCAACCGAAGGTGAAAGCTTAAAACAGAGGTTTGTGACTCCTCGTTTTATCCATCTCATGGTCATCGAAAGAAATCCGTCAATGGAGTTGATCAAATCCCCTCGACAAAAAAATTTCGAATCGCAAAAGAAGACGGAGAATTTTCGAAAAGTCACTAGGTCACCTCAATGGGGATGTGAATCTCCGCAACAAGCAAATCATACTTCATCTTGACACGAGGAATAGGGCATTCAAAGCTCCCAATAAGAATCGATGAAGTCTTTTCGATAGCATTGATGCAATGTACTCGATATTGTTTCTTCGGGAAGTGCCCCATATGCTCATTACCGTTGCCATGGAAAGTGACATTGCCTTTGTTGCAATCTATAACAGCCCCTGCAGTGTTTAAAAAGGGTCTTCCGAGGATGACAGCCTTGGCATCGTCCTCGGGAATATCCAAGATAACAAAGTGTGTTAAGATAGTGACGTTAGCAACCACAACAGGCACATCCTCACAAATGCCGATAGGGAAAGCAGTTGATTTGTCGGCCATTTGCAGAGAGATTTCAGTGGGTGTCAACTTATCCAGTTCAAGCCTACGGTAAAGAGGGAGAGGCATAACACTAACACCGGCTTCAAGATCGCATAACTCAGTTCTAACGTAGTTGCCTTTAATGGAGCAAGGTATAGTGGGCACACCGGGATCACGTAGTTTCTTAGGAGTTCCACCCTTGAAGGTATAGTTAGCAAGCATGGTGGAAATCTCAACCTCTGGTATCCTCCTCTTATTAGTCACAATATCTTTTATGTACTTAGAATACGGAGACATTTTGAGCATATCTGTCGAACGCATTTGCACAAAGACAGGTCTGATCATTTCAACGAATCGCTCAAAATCCTCATCATCCTTTTTCTTGGATGGTTTGGGAGGAAAGGGCATAGGATTCTGAACCCATGGTTCCCTTTCTTTACCATGCTTCCTAGTAGCAAAGTCATTCTTATCGTATCTCTTGTTCTTAGGCTGTGGGTTATCAAGATCAGCAGGTTCAATCTCCACATCCTTATCACTGCTAGTTTGAGCTTCTTCATGAACATCACTATTGATATCATCGTTAGGCTCATGTTCATCACCAGATCGTGTTTCGGCATTAGAGACAGAGACGTCGTTTGGACTCTCAGGTGTAGCAGCAACATGGTTGCTAGCGTGCAGGTTCCTATCATCTTTCTTATTCTTCCTAGGATGACTAGGTGTTGGAATTATGCCCTAGAGGCAATAATAAATGTATAGTTATTATTATAATTCCTGTATCAAGATAATAGTTTATTATCCATGCTATAATTGTATTGAATGAAGACTCATTTACATGTGTGGATACATAGACAAAGCACCGTCCCTAGCATGCCTCTAATTGGCTAGCCAGTTGATCGATGATAGTCAGTGTCTTCTGATTATGAACAAGGTGTTGTTGCTTGATAACTGGATCACGTCATTGGGAGAATCACGTGATGGATTATACCCAAACTAATAGACGTAGCATGTTGATCGTGTCATTTTGTTGCTACTGTTTTCTGCGTGTCAAGTATTTATTCCTATGACCATGAGATCATATAACTCACTGACACCGGAGGAATGCTTTGTGTGTATCAAACGTCGCAACGTAACTGGGTGACTATAAAGATGCTCTACAGGTATCTCTGAAGGTGTTAGTTGAGTTAGTATGGATCAAGACTGGGATTTGTCACTCCGTGTGACGGAGAGGTATCTCGGGGCCCACTCGGTAATACAACATCACACACAAGCCTTGCAAGCAATGTAACTTAGTGTAAGTTGCGGGATCTTGTATTACGGAACGAGTAAAGAGACTTGCCGGTAAACGAGATTGAAATAGGTATGCGGATACTGACGATCGAATCTCGGGCAAGTAACATACCGAAGGACAAAGGGAATGACATACGGGATTATATGAATCCTTGGCACTGAGGTTCAAACGATAAGATCTTCGTAGAATATGTAGGATCCAATATGGGCATCCAGGTCCCGCTGTTGGATATTGACCGAGGAGTCTCTCGGGTCATGTCTACATAGTTCTCGAACCCGCAGGGTCTGCACACTTAAGGTTCGACGTTGTTTTATGCGTATTTGAGTTATATGGTTGGTTACCGAATGTTGTTCGGAGTCCCGGATGAGATCACGGACGTCACGAGGGTTTCCGGAATGGTCCGGAAACGAAGATTGATATATAGGATGACCTCATTTGATTACCGGAAAGTTTTTCGGAGTTACCGGGAATGTACCGGGAATGACGAATGGGTTCCGGGAGTTCACCGGAGGGGGGCAACCCACTCCGGGGAAGCCCATAGGTATTTGGGGGGTCACACCAGCCCTTAGTGGGCTGGTGGGACAGCCCACCAATCCCCTATGCATCAAGAAAGAAAAAATCAAAGGAAAGAAAAAAAAAGGAAGAAGTGGGAAGGGGGAAGGACTCCCTCCCACCAAACCAAGTAGGACTCGGTTTGGGGGGGGAGAGTCCTCCCCCCTGGCTCGGCCGACCCCTTGGGGATCCCTTGGACCCCAAGGCAAGGTCCCCCTCCCTCCTCCTATATATATGGGGCTTTTAGGGCAGATTTGAGACGAATTTCTCACGGCTGCCCGACCACATACCTCCATAGTTTTTCCTCTAGATCGTGTTTCTGCGGAGCTCGGGCGGAGCCCTGCTGAGACAAGATCATCACCAACCTCCGGAGCGCCGTCACGCTGCCGGAGAACTCTTCTACCTCTCCGTCTCTCTTGCTGGATCAAGAAGGCCGAGATCACCGTCGAGCTGTACGTGTGCTGAACGCGGAGGTGCCGTCCGTTCGGTACTAGATCGTGGGACTGATCGCGGGATTGTTCGCGGGGCGGATCGAGGGACGTGAGGACGTTCCACTACATCAACCGCGATCTCTAATCGCTTCTGCTGTACGATCTACAAGGGTACGTAGATCACTCATCCCCTCTCGTAGATGGACATCACCATGATAGGTCTTCGTGCGCGTAGGAAATTTTTTGTTTCCCATGCGACGTTCCCCAACAGTGGCATCATGAGCTAGGTTCATGCGTAGATGTCTTCTCGAGTAGAACACAAAAGGTTTTGTGGGCGGTGATGTGCGTTTTGCTGCCCTCCTTAGTCTTTTCTTGATTCCGCGGTATTGTTGGATCGAAGCGGCTTGGACCGACATTACTCGTACGCTTACGAGAGACTGGTTTCATCGTTACGAGTAACCCCCTTTGCTCAAAGATGACTGTCAAGTGACGGTTTCTCCAACTTTAGTTGAATCGGATTTGACCGAGGAGGTCCTTGGATGAGGTTAAATAGCAACTCATATATCTCCGTTGTGGTGTTTGCGTAAGTAAGATGCGATCCTACTAGATACCCTTGGTCACCACGTAAAACATGCAAATTTAGAGGACGTCTAACTTGTTTTTGCAGGGTATGATTGTGATGTGATATGGCCAACAATGTGATGTGATATATTGGAAGTATGAGATGATCATGTTGTAATAGAAATATCGACTTGCATGTCGATGGTACGGCAACCGGCAGGAGCCATAGGGTTGTCTTTATACTAACATATGTGCTTGCAGATGCGTTTACTATTTTGCTAGGATGTAGCTTTAGTAGTGATAGCATAAGTAGCACGACAACCACGATGGCAACACGTTGATGGATGATCATGGTGTGGTGCCGGTGACAAGAAGATCGTGCCGGTGCTTTGGTGATGGAGATCAAGAAGCACGTGATGATGGCCATATCATGTCACTTATGAATTGCATGTGATGTTAATCCTTTTATGCACCTTATTTTGCTTAGAACGACGGTAGCATTATGAGGTGATCTCTCACTAAAAATTTCAAGACGAAATTGTGTTCTCCCCGACTGTGCACCGTTGCTACAGTTCGTCGTTTCGAGACACCACGTGATGATCGGGTGTGATAGACTCAACGTTCACATACAACGGGTGCAAAACAGTTGCGCACGCGGAACACTCGGGTTAAGCTTGACGATCCTAGCATGTGCAGACATGGCCTCGGAACACATGAGACCGAAAGGTCGATCATGAATCATATAGTTGATATGATTAGCATAGGGATGCTTACCACTGAAACTACTCTCGACTCACGTGATGATCGGACTTGGGATAGTGTAAGTGGATCATGAACCACTCAAATGACTAGAGAGATGTACTTTTTGAGTGGGAGTTTAGCATATAATTTGATTAAGTTAAACTCTAATTATCTTGAACATAGTCTAAGTCCACTTTGAATATATTTGTGTTGTAGATCATGGCTCACGCAAGTGCCATCCTCAATTTTAATACGTTCCTAGAGAAAGCTAAGTTGAAAGATGATGGAAGCAACTTTGTAGACTGGGCTCGTAATCTTAAGCTAATCTTACAAGCTGGAAAGAAGGATTATGTCCTTAATGCTGCGCTAGGAGATGAACCACCCGCTACGGCTGATCAGGATGTTAAGAACGCTTGGTTAGCGCGTAAGGAGGACTACTCAATAGTTCAATGTGCAGTCTTGTATGGCTTAGAACCGGGACTTCAACGTCGCTTTGAGCGTCCTGGAGCATTTGAGATGTTCCAGGAGTTGAAGTTTATCTTTCAGAAGAACGCCCGGATCGAGAGGTATGAGACCTCCGATAAATTCTATGCTTGCAAGATGGAGGAAAACTCGTCTGTCAGTGAACATGTGCTCAAAATGTCTGGGTACTCAAACCGTCTGGCTGAACTGGGGATTGAACTCCCGCAAGAAGCTATCACTGACAGAATCCTTCAATCACTGCCGCCAAGCTACAAAGGCTTTGTGTTGAACTACAACATGCAAGGGATGAACAAGTCTCCCGACGAGTTGTTTGCGATGCTGAAAGTCGTAGAGTCTGAACTCCGTAAAGAGCATCAAGTGTTGATGGTGAGCAAGACCACTAGTTTCAAGAGAAACGGCAAAGGCAAGAAGGGCAATTCGAAGAAGAGCGGCAAGCCTGTTGCCAATCCGCCGAAGAAACCCAAGGCTGGACCTAAGCCTGAAACAGAGTGCTTCTATTGCAAGGGTATGGGTCACTGGAAGCGCAATTGCCCCAAGTATCTGGCAGATAAGAAGGCGGGCAAAGAAAAATCAGGTATATTTGATATACATGTTATTGATGTGTACTTAACCGGCTCTCGTAGTAGTGCCTGGGTATTCGATACCGGTTCTGTTGCTCACATTTGCAACTCGAAGCAGGAACTACGGAATAGACGAAGGCTGGCGAAAGACGAAGTGACGATGCGCGTAGGAAACGGTTCCAAGGTTGATGCAATCGCCGTCGGCACAGTGTCACTTCAAGTACCATCGGGATTAGTGATGAACTTAAATCATTGTTATTTAGTGCCTGCGTTGAGCATGAACATTATATCTGGATCTTGTTTATTGCGAGACGGTTACTCTTTTAAGTCTGAGAATAATGGTTGTTCTATTTCTATGAGTAACATCTTTTATGGTCATGCACCGAATGTGAGAGGATTGTTCATATTGAATCTTGATAGAGATACGCATATACATAACATTGAGACCAAAAGAGTTAGAGTAAACAATGATAGCGCCATATTTTTGTGGCACTGCCGCTTGGGTCATATTGGTGTAAAGCGCATGAAGAAACTCCATGCTGATGGACTTTTGGAGTCACTTGACTTTGATTCACTTGACACGTGTGAACCATGCCTCATGGGCAAGATGACTAAGACTCCGTTCTCCGGAACAATGGAGCGTGCAAGTGACTTGTTGGAAATCATACATACCGATGTGTGTGTTCCAATGAGCGTGGAGGCACGCGGCGGATATCGTTATTTTCTCACCTTCACTGACGATTTAAGTAGATATGGTTATGTCTACTTAATGAAGCACAAGTCTGAAACATTTGAAAAGTTCAAGCAATTTCAGAGTGAAGTGGAAAATCATCGTAACAAGAAGATCAAGTTCCTACGGTCTGATCGTGGGGGTGAATATCTGAGTTTCGAGTTTGGTACTCACTTAAGACAATGTGGAATTGTTTCACAGTTAACACCGCCTGGAACACCACAGCGTAATGGTGTGTCCGAACGTCGTAATCGTACTTTGTTAGAGATGGTGCGATCTATGATGTCTCTTACTGATTTGCCGTTATCATTTGGGGTTATGCATTAGAAACAGCTGCATTCACTTTAAATAGGGCACCATCAAAATCCGTTGAGACGACACCATAGGAACTGTGGTATGGCAAAAGGCCAAAGTTGTCGTTTCTTAAAGTTTGGGGATGTGATGCTTATGTCAAAAAGCTTCAGCCTGAAAAGCTGGAACCCAAAGCGGAAAAGTGCGTCTTCATAGGTTACCCAAAAGAGACAGTTGGGTACACCTTCTATCTCAAATCCGAGGGCAAAGTGTTTGTTGCTAAAAACGGAACTTTTCTCGAGAAGGAGTTTCTCTCGAGAGAATTGAGTGGGAGGAAGATAGAACTTGACGAGGTTGTCGAACCTCTCATCCCTCTGGATGGTGGCGCAGGGCAAGGGGAAACCTCTGTCGTTGCGACGCCGGTTGAGGAGGAAGTTGATGATGATGATCATGAAACTCCAGTTCAAGTTTCTGTTGAACCACGCAGGTCGACGAGATCACGCGCTGCTCCAGAGTGGTACGGTAATCCCGTCTTGTCAATCATGTTGTTAGACAACAATGAACCTGCAAATTATGAAGAAGCAATGGTGGGCCCAGATTCCAACAAATGGCTAGAAGCCATGAAATCCGAGATAGGATCCATGTATGAGAACAAAGTGTGGACTTTGGAGATACTACCTGAGGGCCGCAAGGCTATTCAGAACAAGTGGATCTTTAAGAAGAAGACGGACGCTGACGGTAATGTGACCGTTTATAAAGCTCGACTTGTGGCAAAGGGTTTTTCACAAGTTCCAGGAATTGACTACGATGAGACTTTCTCTCCCGTAGCGATGCTTAAGTCCGTCAGAATCATGTTAGCAATAGCTGCATTTTTCGATTATGAAATCTGGCAGATGGATGTCAAAACGGCGTTCCTTAACGGTTTCCTTAAGGAAGAGTTGTATATGATGCAACCCGAAGGTTTTGTCGATCCTAAAATGCTGACAAGGTGTGCAAGCTCCAGCGATCCATTTATGGACTGGTGCAAGCATCTCGGAGTTGGAACAAACGCTTTGATGAGGTGATCAAAGCATTTGGGTTTATACAAGTGGTTGGAGAATCTTGTATTTACAAGAAAGTGAGTGGGAGCTCTGTGGCGTTTCTAATATTATATGTGGATGACATATTACTGATTGGAAACAACGTAGAGCTTTTGGAGAGCATAAAAGGTTACTTGAATAAAAGTTTCTCTATGAAGGACCTAGGAGAAGCTGCTTACATTCTAGGCATTAAGATCTATAGGGATAGATCAAAACGCCTGATAGGACTTTCACAAAGCACATACCTTGATAAAGTTTTGAAGAGGTTCAAAATGGAACAGTCCAAGAAAGGGTTCTTGCCAGTGTTACAAGGTACGAGATTGAGTAAGACTCAGTGCCCAGCAACTAATGAAGATAGAGAGCATATGCGCTCCGTCCCCTATGCTTCAGCCATAGGCTCTATCATGTATGCAATGCTGTGCACTAGACCGGATGTTAGCCTGGCCATAAGTATGGCAGGTAGGTTCCAGAGTAATCCAGGAGTGGATCACTGGACGGCGGTCAAGAATATCCTAAAGTACCTGAAAAGGACTAAGGAGATGTTTCTCGTGTATGGAGGTGACGAAGAGCTCGCCGTAAAAGGTTACGTCGATGCAAGCTTTGACACAGATCCGGACGACTCTAAGTCGCAAACCGGATACGTA
This sequence comes from Hordeum vulgare subsp. vulgare, assembly GCF_904849725.1. Lineage (NCBI taxonomy): Eukaryota > Viridiplantae > Streptophyta > Magnoliopsida > Poales > Poaceae > Hordeum > Hordeum vulgare. The sequence continues at coordinate 51,264,911 of NC_058523.1, forward strand.
TTTATTCTTAATGGGGGTGCAGTAAGCTGGTGCAGTTCCAAGCAAAGCGTCGTAGCAGATTCTACATGTGAAGCGGAGTACATGGCTGCCTCGGAGGCGGCTAAGGAGGGTGTCTGGATGAAGTAGTTCATGACGGATCTTGGAGTGGTGCCAAGTGCACTGGATCCAATAACCTTGTTCTGTGACAACACTGGTGCCATTGCCTTAGCAAAGGAACCAAGGTTTCACAAGAAGACCAGACACATCAAACGACGCTTCAACCTCATCCGCGACTACGTCGAGGAGGAGGACGTAAATATATGCAAAGTGCACACGGATCTGAATGTAGCAGACCCGCTGACTAAACCTCTTCCACGGCCAAAACATGATCGACACCAGAACTGTATGGGTGTTAGATTTATTACAATGTAATTCACATGGTGATGTGAGGGCTAGATTATTGACTCTAGTGCAAGTGGGAGACTGTTGGAATTATGCCCTAGAGGCAATAATAAATGTATAGTTATTATTATAATTCCTGTATCAAGATAATAGTTTATTATCCATGCTATAATTGTATTGAATGAAGACTCATTTACATGTGTGGATACATAGACAAAGCACCGTCCCTAGCATGCCTCTAATTGGCTAGCCAGTTGATCGATGATAGTCAGTGTCTTCTGATTATGAACAAGGTGTTGTTGCTTGATAACTGGATCACGTCATTGGGAGAATCACGTGATGGATTAGACCCAAACTAATAGAAGTAGCATGTTGATCGTGTCATTTTGTTGCTACTGTTTTCTGCGTGTCAAGTATTTATTCCTATGACCATGAGATCATATAACTCACTGACACCGGAGGAATGCTTTGTGTGTATCAAACGTCGCAACGTAACTGGGTGACTATAAAGATGCTCTACAGGTATCTCCGAAGGTGTTAGTTGAGTTAGTATGGATCAAGACTGGGATTTGTCACTCCGTGTGACGGAGAGGTATCTCGGGGCCCACTCGGTAATACAACATCACACACAAGCCTTGCAAGCAATGTAACTTAGTGTAAGTTGCGGGATCTTGTATTACGGAACGAGTAAAGAGACTTGCCGGTAAACGAGATTGAAATAGGTATGCGGATACTGACGATCGAATCTCGGGCAAGTAACATACCGAAGGACAAAGGGAATGACATACGGGATTATATGAATCCTTGGCACTGAGGTTCAAACGATAAGATCTTCGTAGAATATGTAGGATCCAATATGGGCATCCAGGTCCCGCTGTTGGATATTGACCGAGGAGTCTCTCGGGTCATGTCTACATAGTTCTCGAACCCGCAGGGTCTGCACACTTAAGGTTCGACGTTGTTTTATGCGTATTTGAGTTATATGGTTGGTTACCGAATGTTGTTCGGAGTCCCGGATGAGATCACGGACGTCACGAGGGTTTCCGGAATGGTCCGGAAACGAAGATTGATATATAGGATGACCTCATTTGATTACCGGAAAGTTTTTCAGAGTTACCGGGAATGTACCGGGAATGACGAATGGGTTCCGGGAGTTCACCGGAGGGGGGCAACCCACTCCGGGGAAGCCCATAGGTATTTGGGGGGTCACACCAGCCCTTAGTGGGCTGGTGGGACAGCCCACCAATCCCCTATGCGCCAAGAAAGAAAAAATCAAAGGAAAGAAATAAAAAGGAAGAAGTGGGAAGGGGGAAGGACTCCCTCCCACCAAACCAAGTAGGACTCGGTTTGGGGGGGGAGAGTCCTCCCCCCTGGCTCGGCCGACCCCTTGGGGATCCCTTGGACCCCAAGGCAAGGTCCCCCTCCCTCCTCCTATATATATGGGGCTTTTAGGGCAGATTTGAGACGAATTTCTCACGGCTGCCCGACCACATACCTCCATAGTTTTTCCTCTAGATCGTGTTTCTGCGGAGCTCGGGCGGAGCCCTGCTGAGACAAGATCATCACCAACCTCCGGAGCACCGTCACGCTGCCGGAGAACTCTTCTACCTCTCCGTCTCTCTTGCTGGATCAAGAAGGCCGAGATCACCGTCGAGCTGTACGTGTGCTGAACGCGGAGGTGCCGTCCGTTCGGTACTAGATCGTGGGACTGATCGCGGGATTGTTCGCGGGGCGGATCGAGGGACGTGAGGACGTTCCACTACATCAAACGCGATCTCTAATCGCTTCTGCTGTACGATCTACAAGGGTACGTAGATCACTCATCCCCTCTCGTAGATGGACACCACCATGATATTTCTTCGTGCGCGTAGGAAAATTTTTGTTTCCCATGCGACGTTCCCCAACACTAGGTGCATCCGTGCTAACTCCTTGAGAATCTTGTTCAACTCTCTTCGGATGACCCTCATGATACAAAGGTTCCTGAGTCATTCTACCGCCTCTAGTGATGACTCTGACAGAATTGTCATTCAACTCATTGAGCAAGTCATTCTGAGCTTTAAGTACTTCTTCTACCTGAGTAGTAACCATAGAGGCATGTTTACTCAGAAGTTTAAGATCATTGACGTTTTTGTCCACACAAGCACTTAAATGACTAAGCATATGAGCATTCTGTTCCAATTATCTGCTAACATAATCATTGAAACTTTGTTGTTTGGCAACGAAGTTATCAAATTCATCCATGCATAAGCTAGCAGTTTATCAAAAGGAATATCACTCTCATTGAACCTACGCATAGAGTTTACTTCTACTACCTGTATTGGGTTATAAAGACCATGAATCTCTTCGATAGGTGGTAGATTTTTGACATCTTCAGATTTAATGCCTTTCTCTCGCATAGATTTCTTAGCTTCTTGCATATCTTCGGGACTGAGCAATAGAATACCTCTTTTCTTCGGAGTTGGCTTAGGAGGTGGTTCGGGAATAGTCCAAGCATTCTCGTTGCACAAGATATTATTCGGTAGAATCTCAGCTTGTTCTACAGTTTGTTCCCTAAAAACACTACCGGCACAACTGTCTAGGTGGTCTTTAGAAGCATCGGTAAGTCCATAATAAAAGATATCAAGTATTTCATTCTTCTCAAGAGGGTGATCAGGCAAAGCATTCAGTAGCTGGATGAGCCTCCCCCAAGCTTGTGGGAGACTCTCTTCTTGAGCTTGATCAAAGTTGTATATTTCCTGCAAGGCAGCTTGCTTCTTATGGGCAGGGAAATATTTTTCAGAGAAGTAGTAGACCATATCCTGGGGGCTACGCACACAACCAGGAGCAAGAGAAGTGAACCAGGTCTTAGCATCATCCTTTAGCGAGAAAGGAAACAGCTTGAGGGTATAGTAGTGGCGGATCTTTTCCTCACTAGTGAATAGGGTGGCTATATCGTGCAGTTTGGTAAGATGGGCTACAACCGTTTCAGACTCATAACTGTGAAAAGGATCAGATTCGACCAGAGTGATTAACTCAGGGTCGACAGAGAATTCATAATCCTTATCGGTCACAAAGATAGGCGAAGTAGCAAACTTCGGGTCGTATTTCATCCTAGCGTTCAGAGAATTTTCTTTCCACTTACGCAGTAATTTCTCAACATCATAGCTATCCTTACACGCAAGAAAATCCTCAGCTATCTCTCCCTCCATAACATAATGCGTATCAAGCATAGCAGGCAATTCGGGCATATCAGGAGAGCTAGTTCTAGCATGGAGAATAGCAGGTTCTACTTCAATGGCATCAGCAGTTTCAGAAGTATCATCACATCTAGCAGCAACTCTAGCAATTTGTGCATCAAGGAATGCACCTAGTGGCAAAGTAGTATCAAGCATAGCATCATCACACATAGTATCAAGCATAGCATCATCAGGCATAGTATCAAGCATAGCATCATCAGGCATAGTATCAAGCATAGCATCATCATAAGCATCATGGGCAGCAGAAGTAGCATCATCAAGCACAGGCGACATATCAAGATTTCTAGCACGAGGTGATGTCGCAAACTTACTCATAACTGAAGGTGAATCAAGTGCAGAGCTAGATGGCAATTCCTTACCTGTCCTCATAGTGGAAGGCAAGACTTTAGTTCTTGGATCTATCGGAGTCCTCATAGTGACCAGCAGACGTAAATCCCAAGTGACTCAGAGAATATAGTTGTGCCTCCCCGGCAATGGTGCCAGAAAATAGTCTTGATAACCCACAAGTGTAGGGGATCGCAACAGTTTTCGAGGGTGGAGTATTCAACCCAAATTTATTGATTCGACACAAGGGGAAGCGAAAGAATATTCTCAAGTATTACCAGCTGAGTTTGTCAGTTTCAACCACACCTGAAAGATTAGTGTCTGCAAGCAAAGTATCAGTAGCAAAGTAGTATGATAGCAACGGTGCTAGAAAAGGGTCTGTTGACGGCAGACTATTCCTAACTTGTTGTATCAATGGCGCCAGAAAATAGCACGTTGACGGGGGACTATTCTTCCCCGGCAACGGCTCCAGAAAAGTCTTGCAACAGGTAACAACAAAGTAGCAAGTAACAGCAGTAGTGACAGCAGCAGCAAGTAACAGCAGTAGTGACATCAGTAGCAATGAACAGCAGTAACCAGTAGCAGCAGAGTAACAACAGTAGCAACAGTAGTAGCGACAAAGTAACATAGCAAGGACCAGTAGTAAAAGACTCGTAGGTAGTGGATCGGTGATGGATGATTATGCCGGATGTGATTCATCATGTAACAGCTATAACACGGAGAGATAAGTAACTAGCTCTCGTTCGTCAATCTAATGTAGGCATGTATTCCGTATGTAGTCATACGTGCTTAGGGAAAAGAACTTGCATGACATCTATTTTCCATCCCTCCCGTGGAAGCGGGGTCCTAATGGAAACTACGGGATATTAAGGTTCTCCTTTTAATAAAGAACCGGACCAACGCATTAACACTTGGTGAATACATGAACTCCTCATACTATGGTCATCTCCGAGAGTGGTTCCGGCTATTGCCACTCCGGGGTTGCCGGGTAATAACACATAGTAGGTGACTACAACTTGCAAGATAGGATCTAAAACACACATATATTGGCGACAACATAATAGGTTCAGATCTGAAATCATGGCACTCGGGCCCTAGTGACAAGCATTAAGCATGGCAAAGTAGTAGCAACATCAATCTCAGAAAATAGTGGATACTAGGGATCAATCCCCGTCAATACTAACTCGATTACATGATAGATCTCATCCAACTCATCACCGTCCAGCAAGCCTACGATGAGATTACTCACGAACGGTGAAGAGCATCATGGAATTGGCGATGGAGGAAGGTTGATGATGACGATGGCGACGATTTCCCCTCTCCGGAGCCCAGAACGGACTCTAGATCTGCCCTCCAAATGAAGAACAGGAGGTGGCGGCGCCTCCGTATCATAAAACGCGATGAATCCTTCTATCTGATTTTTTTCCGGGCGAGACGGAATAAATAGAGTTGAGTTTGGAGGCGGTGGCGCCACGTGGGCCCCACAAGCCCTCACGGCGCGGCCTGGGGGGTGGCCGCGGCCCCTGGGCTTGTGGCCCACTCGCACACTCCCTCCGGTGGATCTTTGCGCAGGTATTTTTCATTAATTCCCGAAAAATTCTCCGTAAATTTTCAGGACATTTCGAGAACTTTTATTTCTACACAAAAACAACACCATGGTAATTCTACTGAAAACAACGTCAGTCCGGGTTAGTTCCATTCAAATCATGCAAATTAGAGTCCAAAACAAGACCAAAAGAGTTCGAAAAGTAGATACGACGGAGACGTATCATGTTCTAAGGTGTGAATATGAGTAAGACTCAAAAGCCCGACCACGACAGAAGAAATAAAAAGGACAAAGGTCGTCCCCTATGCCTGAGTCATAGACTCTACAGTATGCCATGTTGTGTACCGCACCTGATGTGTACCTTGCCACAAGTCTGTTAAGAGGTACAGAGAGTGATCGAGGATTGAATCACCGAACAACGGTCAAAGTTATCCTTAGTATCTAAGGGACTAAGGAATTTTTCTCGATTATGAAGGTGGTTAAAGAGTTCGTCGTAAAAGGTTACATCGATGCAAGCTTTGACACTAATCCGAATAACTATGAGTAGTAAAACGGATTCGTATAGTAGAGTAGATATTTGGAGTATTTCCGAATAGCACGTAGTAGCAGCATCTATAAGATGACATAGAGATTTGTAAATCACACACAGATCTGAAAGTTTCAGAACCATTGACTAAAACCTCTCTCACGAGCAAAACGTGATCAGACCCCAGAACTATATGGGTGTTGGATTCGTTAGAATCACATGGTGAAGTGAACTAGATTACTGAGTCTAGTGCAAGTGGGAGACTGTTGGAAATATGCCCTAGAGGCAATAATAAATTAGTTATTATTATATTTCCTTGTTCATAATAATCGTTTATTATCCATGCTAGAATTGTATTGATTGCAAATTCAAATACATGTGTGGATACATAGACAACACACTGTCCCTAGGGAACCTCTATTTACCTAGTTCGTTGATCAAAGATGGTCAAGGTTTCCTGGCCATAGGCAAGTGTTGTCACTTGATAACGGGATCACATCGTTAGAAGAATCATGTGATGGACAAGACCCAAAACTATGAACGTAGCATATTGATCGTGTCGTTTTATTGTTATTGTTTTCTGCGTGTCAAGTATTTGTTCCTATGACCATGAGATCATATAACTCACTCGCACCGGAGGAATACCTTGTGTGCATCAAACGTCACAACGTTACTGGATGACTATAAAGGTGTTCTACAGGTATCTCCGAAGGTGTCCGTTGAGTTAGTATGGATCAAGACTGGGATTTGTCACTCCGTGTGACGGAGAGGTATCTCGGGGTCCACTCGGTAATACAACATCACACACAAGCCTTGCAAGTAATGTGACTAAGTCTAAGTCACGGGATCTTGTATTATGGAATGAGTAAAGAGACTTGCCGGTAACGAGATTGAAATAGGTATGCGGATACCGACGATCGAATCTCGGCCAAGTAATATACCGAAGGACAAAGGGAATGACATACGGGATTATATGAATCCTTGACACTAAGGTTCAACCGATCAGATCTTCGGAGAATATGTAGGATCCAATATGGGCATCTAGGTCCCGCTATTGGATATTGACCGAGGAGTACCTCGGGGCATGTCTACATAGATCTCGAACCCGCATGGGTCTGCACACTTAAGGTTCGGCGATGTTTTAGTATAGTTGAGTTATATGCGTGGTTACCGAATGTTGTTCGGTGTCTCGGATGAGATCACGAACGTCACGAGGGTTTCCGGAATGGTCCGGAGACGAAGATTGATATATAGGATGACTTCATTTGGTTACCGGAAAGTTTTCGGGCATTACCGAAAATGTACTGGGAGTGACGAATGGGTTCCGGGAGTTCACCGGGAGGGGGGCAACCCTCCCGGGGAAGCCCAAAGGACTTATGGGTGGCGCACCAGCCCTTAGTGGGCTGGTGGGACATCCCAATAAGGCCTATGCGCCATAAGAGAAAAACCAAAGAAAGAAAAAAAGAAAAGGTGGGAATGAAGAGAAGGACTCCACTTTCCAATCCTAGTTGGACTAGGATTGGAGTAGGACTCCTCCTCCTCCTCTTGGCCGGCGCACCTTGGGGACTTGGTCCTCAAGGCAAGTCCCCTGCCCCTCCCTCCTATATATAGTGGTGATTTAGGGCTGATTTGAGACAACTTTTCCATGTGCAACTCAGATCTAGACACCATAGTTTTACCTCTAGATCGTATTTCTACGGAGCTCGGGCGGAGCCCTGCAGGAGTAGATCCTTCACCACCACCGGAGCGTCGTCACGCTGCCGGAGAACTCATCTACTTCTCCGTCTTGCTTGGTGGATCAAGAAGGACGAGATCATGGTCGAGCTGTACGTGTGCTGAACGCGGAGGTGCCGTCCGTTCGGCACTAGATCAGAACGGATCGTGAGACGGTTCGCAAGACGGTTCGTGCAACGGATCGCGAGACGGTTCGTGGGACGAATCGCGGGACGGTTTGTTGGACGGATCGCGGGACGGATCGCGGGACGGATCGTGGGACGGTTCGCGGGGCGGATCGAGGGACGTGATGACGTTCCACTACATCAACCGCGTTTCTTAACGCTTCCTGCTGTGCGATCTACAAGGGTACGTAGATCCAAATCTCCTCTCGTAGATGGACATCACCATGATAGGTCTTCGTGCGCGTAGGAATTTTTTTGTTTTCCATGCGACGTTCCCCAACATGAAGTACGATGACATAATGTAGACAGAAACTTCACAGAATAAAATCAACCAATATGATTGAACCCCGTCGATTTCCCCTTAGTACAAACAATACAAATATTTGCATCGCCACCCCTTCTGTCACGAGGTGAGAACACAACAAGACTGAACCTGCTGCTACGCACCACTTCCATTGAAATTCTATTCATCAATTTGGCCAAAGAAAACTTATAGATCAAAAAGAATTACATAGCTATAACAATAACACATTTTTTTAGAAAATGCCCAATCACTTTCAATGAATAATCTGATCATCAATTCACAATTCATTGAATCATCAAAAACATACCCCAAAAGAACATTACATCAGATGGATCTCTGAGGAAAATATTGTATTGAAGATCAAAAAGAAAGAGAGAGAAAAAACCATGTAGCTAATTACTATGAAACCATGGGAAGTGAGGAAGAGAGGGGATGGTAATTCGTATTTACCATGTAACTCAGAAAAATGCACACTAAACGCACAGCCTATTAGTCGCTCCCGCGCACTATTGGTCTGTCCCATGGATGATGACATTTTCCCCTTACGGTTTTAGGAACATTCTACGCCAGTTTTTTTTTCTTTTCATTTTTTGTGTTTTCTTGTGGGGCTCGCCATTTTCTGAGTTTCTTTCTAGTTTTCTTTCATTTATTTAGTATTATTTAAATTCGTGAATATCTTTTCAAATTCGTGAGAAATTTTTTAATTCAGGAAAATACAAATTCCTGAACATTTTAATTCATATGCATTTTGAAATTTGTAAATACTTTTTGAAACGAAGGGGCACTTTCTGAATTCATGAACACTTCTTGAATTTGGAAACATTTCTAAAATTCATGAACATTTTTTTATTCATATACATTTTGAAATTCATAAATATATTATTGAAATCAGGAGCGTATTTTGAGTTCGTGAACATTTTTTGAATGTTGGAAACTTTTCAGATGGAAGATTTTTTTATAACCTGTGAACATTTTTAAAAATCGTTAATTTCACTAAATTCACAAACCTTTCATAATTTTGTAGACATTTTCAAATTTGTGAAGTGTTGGATGTTTTACTTAAATTTGAAATTGCAAAAATGATTACAATTCAAAAACATTTATGAAATTCATTAACGTTTTAAAGTTGGAAATATTTTAAATTCATGAATATTTTTGAAATTCCTGGACCATTATTAAATTCACACACATTTATAAATATCTCATTTTTTTAATTCATGAACGTTTCATCAGATTCTTTAATGAGGTTTGAATTTCATTAAAAAAATGAAATCAGGAAAAGAGGTAAAGACTGAAATACAAAGAAAAATAAAAGCAAATGAAAGAAAGGGTGCCCGGCACATCCAGGAGAGTGACACTTCAACTATTTCAATTGGCCCGTTCCTGCATATGAATTTGACTCATTTTTCGATTGTCTGGTCTAATTTTGAGGGCCGCTGATACGTCTGGCTTCACGCGAGATGAAACGGGACCTCGCATCAAATAGGGCCCATAATGGGCTAACCCAACGAGGACTGCAGGCATTCATCGTTTTTTTTAGGTATCATTTTTGCTTTTTACTTTTTTGCCTTGTATTTTGCTTGTGTTTTGTAATCTTCTAGCGCCCCCTCCCATGTTTCTAAATATAGTAATTTTTGAAGATTACACTATGAACTACATATAAAGAAAAATGAGTGAATCTATACTTTAAAGTATGTCTATTTATACATTCAGTGGCGGTGCCCAGAATCAGAAGCTATGATGTCATCTCAAATTTGTGATATTAAATACATGTGTTTTCACTGAATTTAATTAAAATATACATGATTTCTACTGGTGTACAAAGGATTTGCCAAATGCCTGTGTGGTCAATTGACCACACTTCTCTCAACGTGGCTTAGCCACTGTATACATCCGTATGTAGTTTATTGTAAAATATAAAAAAAATCTTATATTTAGAAAAGGAGGGAGTAGTTATATTTATTATACAAACCACTTTACATACATAACTGAAAAATGATAAACACGCATTTGAACATGTTAAATATGTATAGTGAAAATGTTTATCACGTATATGAAGAATGTTTTTAAAAAGTGTGAATGCAACAACTTAATCTTGTATTATAAAATGTTAAGTCAGTCATTTGAATTAAATATTGAACAAGTGTTTTAAAAATATTAGTCAAGCATTTGGAAAATGTTAAGTACGTATAGAAAAAATGTCGACCATGTAGTAAGAAAATGATGAAAAAAATGACATGTATATAAAAATGTTAATTAAGCATTTGTCAAAATGGTGTACAAGTATTTGAAATTCTGAATTAATCATTCGAGAAATGGTAAAAGTATGTCGCTCCCTGTTACTTAACACGAAAGGTTGTCGGTCGCGATTGCTAGAAGCGGTCGGTATCTTCCCGCGGTTTCTGGGATCAATCCCTCGTTCTCTTCTTTTTCATTCTTTTTTCTTCGCTTTTACTTAATCAAATGATAATTGTCATACATGTGGCATGAAACTTTAGCTCTAACGTTTTTTACAATCAAAGTTATCATTTTAAAAAAACTGAAACTTGCCATCCGAGAAGTAAGTTGCCATGTGGCATAATTAAAGTTGATATCGTCACATCACTCAATTTGTCAATAATATATTCAAATTTATCATGTGTTCGTGCCACACGTATGATATTTATGGGTGCCATGTCCTTGATAACTACGAGTGAAATGGACGGGGCCCGACTACTGCCATGCCTAAAAATTAATATCTACATTCGTTGATTATTATTTAGACGTTTATACAAAAGGCTTCGGATTTTAGTTTCGTCCCGGGCCCCTAAATTCACAGGACCGGCCCTGGGTGTCATCTCCTTGATAACCATGAGTGAAATGGACGGGGCCCGACTACTGTCAAGTTCTAACCCGTCGTCATTATTAACCCACACGCGATGATCGATCGATAACCACCAGTTACCAGCTTTCGCCCTCGCGCGGCCCGGCCCCATCCTCCAGTGAGTGTGCGTGCGACCCTGACAGCAGTACGGTCACATCCACACCGCACCGCACCGCACCGCATTCCGCTCTGGGCGCAGTAGGGTCACATCCAGTCCCCTCCGCCTCCCCGGCGCGGCCTATCCATCAGCTCCAAGCTAGCCATAGGTTTAAAGCGACCCCTCTCCTCCGATCCGCTCTCCTTTGTCGCTTTTGCGCTGCGGCATGGGCATGGACTCGGAGGGGAAGGAAGGAGAGGGAGTGGTCACCGCGCCGATCGCCCAGCGACAGCGACCCGCCTGGCAACATGGCCAGTGACGGCGACCGAGCCGTTACACTCCGCTTTCCCGCGGCCGCCACTAGAGTCTATCGATCGAGCACCACCCCCAGGCCGTCCATGGGATCACGACCGGCTGCTTATTTTGCTGCCATGCCCCTCCGAATAGTAACCGCGCGCGCGCGCGCCGGACACAAAGGCAGGCTGGGACGATGATCAATCGGAGTTGATCGACTAGTGCGGGCGCGTGTGGGCGCCTGATTAGCCCCAGCTTTTGCGTTTTCGCCATGGCCACGAGGGGTGCCTTCTCCATCACTTTGACTCCGCCAGCCTGACGTGATACAACATGCAGCGCTAGCTAGCTGCACCTGCACCCATCATCAGTCATTCCCAACTCACACGTGGGAAAATAAATCAAGAGACGCGCACCGGACGGGGGCCTGGGCCTAGCTAGCTAGCTAGGCTTTTTTCCTTGATGCTAAAACAGTGCAAGGCTTGTGATGCTAAATGGAATTTGGCCTTCGGTTCCGGACATATTCTACAGTGAGGCAAAACCCTTGTGGATGGATCTCCCCGATCAGGAGCGGCCTAGTCCTCACCTAGCACGCGGACGAGACCTGAGACTTGAGAGAGACGTTCGGTTGCGATAGCTAGCAGCTGTGATTTTTCCAGATTTTATCGGCGTGGTCTCTATGCACCGTTGGTTCACAGCTGGTTGAAATGCGGGGCGCGGAAGTCGCGATCCGGGCAGGGAATCCTATCAACGCGAGGCGTCCTGTCGGTGGCATGCAAGTGAGAAATAGAATCTGGAATTTAGCATGTGGCTGGTTTCTATCTTGAGCTCGGGGTTTAAGGATACCTTTATTTTATGCTTTCACAACAGAATATAGCAGCATATAAAATCGCCTTGCGAGGGTAGACGGGGTACGTAACCCGGGTTGTATAGCACAAAAACAGAAATTTGATTGACGAGTTCAATGCCATGGATTATTATTATCTTCGTCAACTATTATATAGCTACGTACTGAGTTTAGTTCAGTGTCAAGGACTAAAGATAGACTTGTTGGACAATGGTCAATGTAATTCTCGCAGACCAAAATGTGGATTAAACTTCTCCAGTAACCTAATCCAACAGCTCAGAATATATACATGCTGCTTTTAGTTTGTATGCAAGTTTTTTTTATTGAGATATGCCTAGTACAACTTGTAGCTAGGCACAAAGATAGATACATTCATAAACTTCACTAAGCTTGAAAATATTACAAGTCATCACTGCTAGCACCTCATAGTTGAGGCCTTGAGGGATATATACATGGCGTACATCAAAAGAACAATATACTTACGTAAGGCATGCAATCCGTCAAACAATGAGTGGTTTTGATGTCTAGTAGGCTGGGATTATGCTTTAATCAACCAAACAATACTTGGTTTTCTCAAAAAGTTAAAGCTTACGGGTACCTGTTAGTAAATTTGCCTCATTTCTTCAACATGTAAGTAGGATTTGTTTACTGTTAGGTCCACATCTAGTGTTTAACCATGCTTCCTTGCTAGTTTAATTTCGGTTAGATAAGCACCGAGACAGATTATTTTCTAAAACATGCATGGTTTCAATGATTCTTCATTTTCATCTATGAGAACAAGCACACTATGGGCCACTTCTCTTGGCAGCCTAAAAAATAAGCCGCCTCCTACCCATCTTTTACCATAAGGTGCTTCTCTTATACATTTGGGCTTCTAAACCTAGTTATAGGATAATAACTAATTTGGAAGTCTTAGCAAATTTAGGCGGTGGCTTATTTTTAAATTGGGAAGCAACAACTTATTTTTTAAAACAAACACACTATCTTTTCCGTTTTATTCCCTAGCCAAGTAATGTGCTTTCGACCATAGGTACAAAGTGAAAAATATCACTTGTCGGCATCTCCTAGCCTCGACGTATCCCGTAATAAAAATTTCAGCATCAATTCTCCTTGATATATGCTTGTCTATACCCTAGTCACACTCACATCAAGGTCGAAACGTCGATCGTTGGCAAAACACATTGTCTCGGGACACTGACATGGTAGCATGTATGCGGGTGGTGATCGTACCATGGTTAAGCAGCTAGCCAATAAAGCGCACCCAAGGGCGTAGTTACCGCAATCGCAGAGCAACGCATAGCCCACGTCCCCGTAGATCGACCAGGAGCACGTGAATTTTTTCCATGAAGACGTGGAGCTTTCCTTCCCCTGCCGCGCCACGGCCTGAACGTATCGTTGTGACAATGGATGCCCATACTTTTCTCATAGTTTCTTTGAGCAGGCCAATTGCAATGGCGGTTATCACCTTTATCCGTGTGAACAAAATATCTGGTTGATTACGGCCGCCCCTAGCTAGGGAAAGGAAGGAAAACATATGGTTAGTTTTACGGATGATCGACCAGGTGGAGCTCATTGAGATTTTGTTGCCGTCACGGAGAACAATATCATGTTCTGGCATATTTGTGGCTACAATCGACAATGGCATGCGTGACAAGACTGAGATAATTTGTATGCTTTTAATTCACTGGTTTAGCTAATTTTCTAGTCAATCTTGGCCATGGAAAATTGCCTTTAGAGTATGTAGCTTGATTTTTATTATCGAGCAAGTGGAGCTAGATAAGGATGGGTGGTGTTGATCATGCATGTTCTCATACATATGTAGCTGCAATCGACATTGTCATACATGGCAGGCTAGACTTACCTCACTGGTTTCGCTCATTCTCTAGTGCGTATTTGTTATAGAATTGCAGCACATTATTGTATTTTACCTACAATAGTATAGCGTTTAGAGTACAAGTTCATCAAGTTATATAATTTTGTTTGTATGCCTATTTATATATCGAGCAAGTGGAGATAATGATGGTCAGTGTTAATTAACAACCTCATCAAGCTCCTTGTTTTTTTGCCTTAGACATAGGCCACCCTCCTTAGCTTTTTCTTTCGGTGTACCCAAGTTCTTTTAATAACAGATACCTAGTACAACAAGTAGATACAACTGTGGTATAGTCACACAACCTCTAATCAAGGTTAATAAAGTCATCGAGCTTGAAGATAATAGCGAAGTCACTACTAGCACCTCGTCTATGAATACATGCATGGTCTACACTGAAAAGACAATCACCCTTACATGACGAGACCTAGAATATGTCAAACTTGGGTGCCTAGAAAAGTTATAGCTTGTGGTTATGCAGTGGTAATTTTCTCAATTTATTCAGCATGCAAGTAGGATTTTTATCAGCATGTAAGTAGGATTCATTCGTCGTTAGATCTACATCGAAGTATCTAATCATGCGTCCTTGGTAGCTGAGTGCTGAGTTAGACCAGCACCAAGACGTGATAGACAGTTTTAATTCTGCATTTAAATGTACTAGAACAAACACATTATTTTTGCTGCTGTATTTCCTAGCTAAGTAACGTGCTTTCGACCAGAGGTACAAAGTGAAAAAATATCACTTGTCCTCGTCTCCTAACCCCGGTGTACGTATCGTGCAATAAAAATCTCAACATCTCGGCATCAGTTCTCTTTGATCTGCTTGTCTACACCCTAGTCGTTGTTGACATGGACGTCGATAGGCTGATCACTAGCATCACACATTATCTCGTGACAGCGACATGCTAATGCGTCTGCGGATAGTGACAATACCAATGTTAAGCAGGTAGCTAGCCAATCACGCGCACGAGGGGCGTAGTTACCGCAATCGCAGCGCAACACCTAGCGCGCGTCCCTGCGGATCGGCCAAGGGGCGCGTGTGGTGAGAGTATTTACCACGCATTGCCGGTTTTCACCGCGCGTGGGCGGGTTAAAAAGGCAGTGTAAAAACGGGCCAGGGTGAAAGAATCCAGCAGCAAAAGTGTGGTCAATTCCTGGGCTCCGGAGATAAGATAAGGATTGATCGAAGGTAAAGATAGCGGGGTACTTACGCATCAGCTGGATCGACAGGACGGGTAGTTTGGATAGAGAGATGGAACGTACAGAATCCGTTTTTTTTATGAATAAATCAGAAGAAAACTGCCTATAACGGAATAAAATCGTGTGTTGGCCATTCTAAGTTTCTAAATAGGGGTTCTAACCAATCTGCGGATATTCCTGCAAAACCAAAAACACTAGTCTGCGGATATACCAAACTGAGATATATATCGGAAAGCCCCAATTCTGGGTTAGATTTCAATATTTTGCTCGTCGCCCCCATCGAGGCCATCTCCTTGAGCTCTCGCGTTGCAGCCGCGAGTCCACGTACGGCTGCTGAGGCCGATGAAGGGAGGCAGGCGCGGGGAAAGCAGCCACCAGCGTCCGCTTGTGCCTGATTGGAAGCTAGCAATGGCGTCTAGGGGCAAGGGAAAGAGAAGGGATGGCTAAGCAGAGCGAGGTTGAGCTCCATAGTAATGGTGGTGGTGGCAGGATGCAAGTGCAACGACGACGGGAAAGTTCCTCAGCTTGGGAAGGCCACCCACGGGAGGAGATAGGCATGGTACCTTTTTTAGGTACGATGATTAGGAAAGCTGAATCGGTCACCAAACAGGTACTGAACGGGGCTGGTTTTACAACAAAAAGAAAAAAAATCAATAACGATTTTCTATAAACAGGGCCATTAAAAGTTGCAAAACCAGTTTTCTGGAAACCAGCTAAAAACCCATAGTTTTCTAAAACCCGATGCCAATATTTGTTATCCAAACAACGATCGACGACGTGTGATCCGTCGTTTAGTAGTTTGGGGGGGCCTCATGCAAACACGCAGGTACCGTTCTAGGGGGGACAAGGAAGGCTAGACCTTTCCTAACAAATTGGTTTTTCTACTGTAATAGTAATGGTTGTAGCCAAAAGATTTCATTTCATATGAAGTCTGCCTCTTTCATGTATAAATTTGCCTTTTCTATGTTTGCATGCTGGCTTCGTTCCTGCACACACGTGCTCGTTCCTAAAACTATTCAAATCGTGGAAGCCGGGAGACCGGGAGAAAAGGCGCCGGGACGCATGGCCACCCCTGCCCCGCCCTGCACACGCCAACATATTGATCAATTACATGCTCAAGCTCACGTCATGCTAGGAGCATATATATATATATATATATATATATATATATATATATATATATATATATATATATATATATATATATATATATATATATATATATTCTTTGATGAAGCCGTCGAACTTTTCTTCCCCTGCCACGCCATGGCCTAGACGTATCATCGTGATAGCGCGTGTATGCCATCGCGTGCGTCCATGCTTTTCTCATGGTTTTTTCGAGCGACTTGGGTGTCGTTGCCGTTTCCGCACGTATCATGTGAGCAAAACAGTTGGTTGATTAGGACCACCCCTAGTTACGGAAAGAAAACATGTACTACCTCTGTCACGGTTTAGAAAACACGATTAAATTTACGTGCATTTCCATAATAGGCAAGGTTTAAGACGCATTGCATTTACTCCTAACATCTAATTAGTACTCCTTTGTACTACTTCTATATGCATGCGTGGTGTGAATTCTATTTTTTAACTCATTTCACAGCCAATCAATAACCATCTATGTTCTAGAGAATTTCCATTCACGTCTTTTAAACCATGATGAAGGGAGTAGTTGATTTTACTGTCGATCAACTAGGTGGAGCTCGTTGAGATTATGTTGCCGTCGAGGTGAGCCATATATACCATGCTCTTGCACATGAAGGCTGCAATCAACATTGGCATACGTGACAAGACCGATCGAGATAATATGTCTGACTTTAATTGGTTGGTTAGCTAGTTTTCTGGTCAATCCTGGCCACGAAAAACTGCATGTTATTGTGCCTAAAGTTATAAAGTCTTTACGGTACAGCTTCAGCCATTTGTTAAGTTTTTAATATGTATTTAAATTTAAATTGGCGAGCAAGTGGAGCTACATTAGGATGGTAGGTGTTGATCATGCATGCTCTCACATATTTGTGGCTGCAATCGACATTGCAGTGCCAAACCTTGCCTCACTGGTTTAGCTAATTATCTAGTGTGTCTTTGTTATACACTTCATATAGTTTTTTTATCCTTATATTTACATACAGAGCGAGTGGAGACAAAGGTTGGTTAGTGTTAATGACTTCATCAACCTCCTTGCCTTTTGCCCTACGCATAGGTATGTTACCTTACTCTTGTGTACGATGCATCTATTATGATCTGGAACGCTGTCGGGGTAAAATAAGGGATCACAAAGAGAATGATGAAAATTCTTTCTTTGAGAGAGAAGAATGATGAAAATTCTTAGACATGCGACTGATATTTCTAAGATCATCAACAGTGTTTGGAGGCAGCTCCGCCTCTAAGTTGGGCCCCATGCATGTGCTCGCCTCTAAGTTTTGTTTGAAAACCCGTAAGGTATAGAAGTTGTCACAACATCTAGTGTAGACCAACCACAATATTAAATAATTCATTTCCACGAAGAAATTTCACAGTCAAGCACTACTGCCGGGCACATGAGATTACTTTAGTTGAAGGAACAACTTGGGCTGGTTGTAATGAAGAGTATCATATGCTAATATCAAGCATATGATACTAGTGTATGATACTACATCCGTAATGCATAGTACCATATGTTAGTATCATAGGATAGTTCATTTAGTGTCATGCATGACACATAGTAACACAATATTTAATATGATATATGATACTCAACCTTCTCTTTCTTCATTTAATTCTATGACACATCATTAAAATTGCCTAGTTGACATGCATGATACTACATATGATACTCCCATTACAACCAGTTAACCTTGTTTGTAATGGGAGTAGGTTAAGAATTCGTCCAGCAATAGGAGAGGTCCAACCAAAACTGGGTCAACCTCTCCAGCAAGCCCTCGTGCGGTAGGTTCACGTCTAAGGGCAGCAAGGCCGTCCTCATTAGCTCTAACCTTGCCAGCCTCCCCATGTATATGATGGGGATGTACATCTTGCCCGAGGGTGTGCATAGTTCCTTTGACAAGGAGCTGGCTAGGTTCTTCTGGCAGGCAGGGGATGGCCGTCCTAAATACCATATGGTGAAGTAGGCTGACATCTGCCTGCTGAAGGACCGAGAGGGGTTGGGCATCCCTGCGTCTCGCCATATGAATGTCGCCCTCATGCTCCGTTGGGTGTGGCGGATCTTGCGGGGATATGATGGGTTGTGGTTGCAGCTGATTGAGTCCAAGTACCTGCAGGGTAAGCCACTCTTGGCCTGCTCGCACTCTGCTGGGTCCCATTTTTGGAAATCTATCCAGGCTATCAAGGATGAGACTAGGGTGGGTTTGCGGTTCTCGGTTTGCAATGGGTCTGGGACCCAGTTTTGGTTGGACCCCTGGCTTGCTGGAGAGCCTCTCCACTTGCACTTGAGAAGTAATTTCCCAGCGTCATAGGCATCCTTACACGCAAGAAAATCCTCAGCTATCTCTCCCTCCATAACGTAACCCTCAGGTATAACAGGCAATTCATATCTAGGAGAGCTAGATCTAGCAGGAGCAAAAGCAGGTTCTATCTCAATAGTATCGGCAATTTCAGAAGCATCACGAGCATTGGCAGTAACTCTAGCAATATGAGCATCAAGGAACACTCCTAGTGGAAGATGAGCCAAAGGAGTATCTCTAGCATCATCAGGCATAGTATCAAGCATAACATCTCTAGCAGTATCAGGCATAGTATCAAGCATAGCATCTCTAGCAGTATCAGGCATAATATTAAGCATAATATCATCAGGCATAATAGCATCTCTAGCAGTAGTATCACAAGCATCATCAAGCACATGCGACATATCAAGATTTCTAGCAGGAGGTGATGTCGCAAACTTAATCATAACTGAAGGTGAATCAAGTGCAGAGCTAGATGGCAATTCCTTACCTCCCCTCGTAGTTGAGGGCAAGACTTTGGTCTTCGGATCCTTCAGATTCTTCATAGTGATTAGCAGATATAAATCCCAAGTGACTCACAGAATATAGCAATACCTCCCCGGCAACAGCGCCAGAAAAATGCTGATCCTGCAATCTCTAGCGTCAGCTAGACGAATGCTTATGACAACAAACCTTCCCCTGCAACGGCACCAGAAGAATGCTGAAAGCACTCCTGAGTAGTGAGACTAGAAGAATGTTGTTGATGGCCCACCAGCGCGTGGGTTTGCAGCAGTTTTCGAGGGTAGAGTATTCGACCCAATTTGTTGGTTTGCACGACGGGAGGTGAGAGTATACTCTCAAGTATTAGCAGTTGAATTTGTCAGATTCAACCACACCTGAAAGATTAGTATCTGCAAGCACAGTAGTAACAGCAAAGTAGCGAGTAACGGCAGTGTAACGAGCAATAGCAGCGGCAAGGAACGGCAGTAGTGACAACAGTAGCAAGTAGAAACAATAGCAAGCGATAGTAGTAGCAACAGTAGCAGCAGAGCAAGACAAGTAACAGCAGTAGCAACAGTAGTAGCAGCAGCAGAGCAAGACAAGTAACAACAGTAGTAGCAATAGTAGTAGCAGCAGCAGAGCAGAACAAGTAACAGCAGTAGCAACAATAGTAGCAGCAGTAGGACAAACTCGTAGGCAATGGGTCGGTGATTTGTTTGGATGATATTCATCATGCAACAGCTATAACACGGAGAGATAAGTGGCTAGCTCCCGTTCGTCAATGTGATGTAGGCATGCATTCCGTGTGTCGTCATACGTGCTTAGGTAAAAGAACTTGCATGACATCTATTGTCCATCCCTCCTGTGGCAGCAGGGTCCAAAAGGAAACTACGGGATATTAAGGTTCTCCTTTTAATAAAGAACCGGACCAACGCATTAGCACTTGGTGAACACATGAACTCCTCAAACTATGGTCATCATCGGGAGTGGTTCCGGTTCTTGTCACTCCGGGGTTGCCGGATCATAACACATAGTAGGTAACTACAACTTGCACGATCGGATCTAAAACACACATATATTGGTGGCAACATAATAATTTCAGATCTAAAATCATGGCACTCGGGCCCTAGTGACAAGCATTAAGCATGGCAAAGTAGTAGCAACATCAATCTCAGAACATAGTGGATACTAGGGATCAATCCCCATCAAAACTAACTCGATTACATGATAGATCTCATCCTACTCATCACCGTCGAGCGAGCCTAGGAATAGATTACTCACGAACGACGAAGAGCTTCATGGAATTGGAGAGGGAAGAAGGTTGATGATGACGATGGCGATGATTTCCCCTCTCCGGAGCCCAAGACGGACTCCAGATCTGCCCTCCAGATGAAGAACGGGTGGTGGCGGCGCCTCCGTATCGAAAACGCGACGAAAACTTCTCTTTTTTATTTTTTCTGGGACGAAAGGCAACTTATAGAGCTGGAGTTGGGGGCGGCAGGTGCCTGTGGGCCCAACAAGCCTGCCCACCGCCACCAGGGGGTGGTGGCGGAGCAGGGGCTTATGGCCCACTGGCCCACCCCCTGAGGTGGAACTTGGCGCAGATATTTTTGATATTTTCCAAAACTACTCCCCGTAAATTTTCAGGACCTTTGGAGAACTTTGATTTCTGCACAAAAATAACACCAAGGCAATTCTGCTGAAAACAGCGTCAGTCCAGGTTAGTTCCATTCAAATCATGCAAATTACAGTCCAAAACAAGGGCAAAATAGTTTGGAAAAGTAGATACGATGGAGACGTATCAGTAAGCACATGGCGTTGCATCTCATACAATAAATTAAGACAACTCCTATGGCTCCAGCCGATTGTCATACTCATCGACATGCAAGTCGTGAAACCTATTACAATAACATGATCATCTCATACATCATACATGCAACATCACAACTTTGGCCATATCACATCACATGTCAAACCCTGTAAAAACAAGTTAGTCGTCTTCTAATTGTTGTTGCAATTTTTACGTGGCTGATTTGGGTTTCTAGCAAGAACGCCTTCTTACCTACGTGACAGCCACAACGATCATATCCCAAAGCTATTTACCCTTCATAAGGACCCTTTTCATCAAATCCAATCCGACTAGAGTAGGAGAGACAAACACCCGCTAGCCACCTTTATGCACGGTGTGCATGTCTGTCGATGAAACCAGTCTCACGTAAGCGTACGTGTAAGGTCGGTCCGGGCCGCTTCATCCCACAATGCCTCCGGAAAAGAATAAGACTAGTAGTGGCAAGCAATTGAGAAATCATCGCCCACAACCTTTTGTGTTCTACTCGTGCATAGAATCTACGCATAGAAAACCTGGCTCGGATGCCATTGTTGGGTAACGTAGCATAAATTCAAAAAAAATCCTATGCATATTCAGATCTTCCTATGGAGAGACCAGCAACGAGAGAGGGGTGAGTGCATCTTCATACCTTTGAAGATCGCTAAGCGGAAGCGTTGCTAGAACACGGTTGATGGAGTCGTACTCGCGGTGATTCAGATCGCGGTGTGATTCCGATCTAGTGCCGAACCACGGCACCTCCGCGTTCAACACACGTGCAGCCCGGTGACGTCTCCCGCACCTTGATCCAACAAGGAGGAGGGAGAGGTTGGGGAAGATCTCCGGCAGCACGACGACGGGGTGTCGATGGAGAGACGAGGTTTCCCGGCAGGGCTTCGCCAAGCACCGTGGGAGGAGGAGGAAGGAGGGGAGCAGGGCTGCGCCGAAGGAGAGAGGGAACGGTGTGCAAAACAGCCCCAAACCCCTCTCTATTTATAGGAGAAGGGGAGGGGGTGCCACGTGTTGGGGAACGTCTCATGGGAAACAAAAAATTTCCTACGCGCACGAAGACCTATCATGGTGATGTCCATCTACGAGAGGGGATTTCTGATCTACGTACCCTTGTAGATCGCACAACAGAAGTGTTAAGAAACGCGGTTGATGTAGTGGAACGTCCTCACGTCCCTTGATCCGCCCCGCGAACCGTCCCACGAACCGTCCCGCGATCCGTCCCACAATCCGCTCCGATCTAGTGCCGAACGGACGACACCTCCGCGTTCAGCACACGTACAGCTCAACGATGATCTCGGCCTTCTTGATCCAGCAAGAGAGACGGAGAGGTAGATGAGTTCTCCGGCAGCGTGACGGCGCTCCGGAGGTTGGTGGTGATCTAATCTCAGCAGGGCTCCGTCCGAGCTCCGCAGAAACGTGGTCTAGAGGAAAAACCGTGGAGGTATGTGGTCGGGCTGCCGTGGCAAAAGTTGTCTCAAATCAGCCCTAATAGCTCCATATATATAGGAGGAGGGGAGGGGAGGCTTGCCTTGAGGCTCAAGGAGCCCCAAGGGCTGCACCACCAAGGAGGAGTTGGAGTCCTCCTCCAATCCTAGTCCAACTAGGATTGGAAGGTGGAGTCCTTCTCTTTTTTCCCACCTTTCCCTTTGTTTTTCTATTGGTTTTTCTTTCTCTCTTGCGCAAGACAGCCTTGGGCTGACCCCACCTACTTGGTGCGCCACCCCAAGGTCCTTGGGACCTCCCGGGTGGGTGGTCCCCCCTCCCAGTGAAGATCCGGAACCCATTCGTCATTCCTCGTACGTTACCGGTAATGCCCGAAAACCTTCCGGTAACCAAATGAAGTCATCTATATATCAATCTTCATTTCCGGACCATTCTGGAAACCCTCGTGATGTTCGTGATCTCATCCAGGACTCCGAACAACATTCGGTAACCAACCATATAACTCAAATAAGCATAAAACAACGTCGAACCTTAAGTATGCAGACCCTACGGGTTCGAGAACTATGTAGACATGACCCGAGTGACTCCTCGGTCAATATCCAATAGCGGGACCTGGATGCCCATATTGGATCCTACATATTCTACGAAGATCATATCGTTTGAACCTCAGTGCCAAGGATTCATATAATCCCGTATGTCATTCCCTTTGTCCTTCGGTATGTTACTTGCCCGGGATTCGATCGTCAGTATCCGCATACCTATTTCAATCTCGTTTACCGGCAAGTCTCTTTACTCGGTCCGTAATACAAGATCCCGCAACTTACACTAAGTCACATTTCTTGCAAGGCTTGTGTGTGATGTTGTATTACCGAGTGGGCCCCGAGATACCTGTCTGTCACACGGAGTGACAAATCCCAGTCTCGATCCATACTAACTCAACGAACACCTTCGGAGATACCTGTAGAGCATCTTTATAGTCACCCAGTTACGTTGCGATGTTTGATACACACAAAGCATTCCTCCGGTGTCAGTGAGTTATATGATCTCATGGTCATAGGAACAAATACTTGACACGTAGAAAACAGTAGCAACAAAATAACACGATCAACATGCTACGTCTATTAGTTTGGGTCTAGTCCATCACTTGATTCTCCTAATGATGTGACCCCGTTATCAAGTGACAACACTTGCCTATGGTCAGGAAACTTTGACCATCTTTGATCAACGAGCTAGTCAACTAGAGGCTTACTAGGGACAGTGTTTTGTCTATGTATCCACATATGCACTGTGTTTCCAATCAATACAATTATAGCATGGATAATAAACGATTATCATGAACAAAGAAATATAATAATAACTAATTTTTTATTGCCTCTAGGGCATATTTCCAACAGTCTCCCACTTGCACCAGAGTCAATAATCTAGTTCACATCACCATGTGATTCCAACGAATCCAACACCCATATAGTTATGGGGTCGAATCACGTCTTGCTCGTGAGAGAGGTTTTAGTCAACGGTTCTGAAACTTTCAGATCCGTGTGTTCTTTACCATTCTTTATGTCATCTTATAGACGCTGCTACTATGTGCTATTCGTAAATACTCCAAATATCTACTTTACTATACGAATCCGTTTCACTACTCATAGTTATTCGGATTAGTGTCAAAGCTTGCATCGACATAACCCTTTACGACGAACTCTTTAACCACCTCCATAATCGAGAAAAATTCCTTAGTCCATCAGTTACTAAGGATAAATTTTGACCGCTGCTAGTGATTCAATCATGGATCACTCTCTGTACCTCTCAACAGACTTTGATTCAAGGCACACATCATGTGCGGTACCCAGCATGGCATACTTCAGATTCTACGGCCAAGGCATAGAAGATGACCTTCGTCTATTCTCTTTATTCTGCTGGGATCGGGTTTTGAGTCTTACTCAAATTCACACCTTACAACGCAACCAAGAACTCCGTCTTTGCTGATCTATTTTGAACTCCTTCAAAAACTTTTCAAGGCATGCATCTTGTTGAAACTTCTATTAAGCGCTTTTGATCTATCTCCATAGATCTTTGATGCTCAACATTCAAGTAGCGCAATCCAGGCATTCCTTTGAAAAACTCCTTTCAAAACAACCTTGTATGCTTTACAGAAATTCTACATTACTTCTGATCGACAATATGTCAACCACATATACTTATCAGAAATTCTATAGTGCTCCCACTCACTTCTTTGGAAATACAAGTTTCTCATAAACCTTGTACAAACCCAAAATCTTTGATCATCTCATCAAAGTGTATATTCCAACTCCGAGATGCTTGCACCAGTCCATTGAAGGATCGCTGGAGCTTGCATACTTGCTAGTATATTTAGGATCGAAAAAACCTCCTGGTTGTATCACATACAATGTTTTCTCAAGGAAACCGTCGAGGAAACAATGTTTTGACATCCTATGTGCAATATTTCATAAATAATGCAGCAACTACTAACATAATTCTAACAGGCTTTTAGCATCGCTACGAGTGAGAAAGTCTCATCATAGTCAACTGTTTGATCTTGTCGGAAACATCTTTGCGACAAGTCGAGCTTTTCTTAATAGTGACTTATCACCATCATCGTTTGTCTTCCTTTTAAAGATCCATCTTTACTCAATAGTCCTATGACCATCAAGTAGTTCTTCCAAAGTCTACACTTTGTTTTCATACATGGATCCTCTCTTGGATTTCATGGCCTCCAGCCATTTGTCGGAATCGGGGCCCACCATTGCTTTCTCCATAACTCGTAGGTTCACTGTTGCTCAACAACATGACCTCCAAGACAGGGTTACCATACCACTCTGCAGTAGTACGCGACCTTGTCAACCTACGAGGTTTGTAGTAACTTGAACCGATGCTCGATGATCACCATCATCAGCTTTCACTTCAATTGGTGTAGGCGCCATAGGAACAACTTCCTGCGCCCTGCTACACACTGGTTGAAGTGATGGTTCAATAACCTCATCAAGTTCTACCACCCTCCCACTCAATTCTTTCGAGAGAAACCTTTCCTCGAGAAAGGATCCGTTTCTAGAAACAAACACTTTGCTTTCGGATCTGAGATAGGAGATATACCCAACTGTTTTGGATATCCTATGAAGATGCATTTATCCGCTTTGGGTTCGAGCTTATCAGACTGAAATTTTTTCACATAAGTGTCGAATCCCCAAACTTTCAAGAAACGACAGTTTAGATTTCTCTAAACCTCAGTCTATACTGTGTCATCTCAACGGAAATACGCGGTGTCCTATTTAAAGTGAATGCGGTTGTCTCTAATGCATAACCCATAAACGATAGTGGTAATTTGATAAGAGACATCATAGCATGCACCATACCAAATAGTGCGTGGCTATGACGTTTAGACACATCATCACACTATGATGTTCCAGGTGGCATGAACTGCAAAACAATTTCCACATTGTCTTAACTGCGTACCAAAACTCGTAACTCAGCTATTCATTTCTATGATCATATCGTAGACAGTTTATCCTCTTGTTACGACGAACTTCACTCCGAAACAGAATTGAACTTTTCAATATTTCAGACTTGTGATTCATTAAGTAAATACTCTTGTATCCACTCAAATCGTCATTGAAGTAAGAACATAATGATATCCACTGCATGCCTCAGGACCCATTGGACTCCATACATCAAAATGTATCACTTCCAACAAGTTACTATCTTGTTTCATCTCAATGAAAACAAGGCCTTGCTCATGTGGTATGATTTGCATGTCACTAGTGATTCAAAATCAAGTGAGTATAAAGATCCATCAGCATGGAGCCTCTTCATGCAATTTATACCAACATGACTCAAGCGGCAGTGCCACAATTAAGTGGTACTACCATCATTACCTTGTATCTTTTGGCACCAATATCATGAACATGTGTAACACTACGATCGAGATTCAATAAACCATTGAAGGTGATTATTAAAGCAAATAGAGTAACCATTATTCTCTTTAAATGAATAATCCTATTGCAATAAACACGATCCAATCATGTTCATGCTTAGCGCGAGCAGCAAATAATTATTATTTAGGTTTAACACCAATCCCGATGGTAGAGGGAGCGTGCGACGTTTGATCATATCAACCTTGGAAACACTTCCAACACGTATCGTCACCTCGCCTTTAGCTAGTCTCCGTTTATGCCCTTTCATTTCGTGTTACTAATCACTTAGCAACCGAACCGGTATCCAATACTCTCGTGCTACTAGGAGTACTAGTAAAGTACACATCAACATCATGTATATCAAATATACTTCTTTCGACTTTTGCCAGCCTTCTTATCTACCAAGTATCTAGAGTTGCTCCGCCTCAGTGACCGTTCCCCTCACAACAGAAGCACTTAGTCCCAAGCTTGGGTTTAATCTGGGGTCTCTTCATTAGTGCAGCAACTGCTTTGCTGTTTCACGAAGTATCCCTTCTAGCCCTTGCCTTTCTCGAAACTTAGTGGTTTTACTAACCATCAACTATTGATGCTCCTTCTTCATTTCTACTCTCGTAGTGTCAAACATCGCGAATCGCTCAAGGATCATTGTATCTATCCTTGATATGTTATAGTTCATCAAGAAGCTCTCACAGCTTGGTGGCAGTGACTTTGGAGAACCATCACTATCTTATCTGGAAGATCAACTCCCACTTGATTCAAGCGATTGTCGTACTCAGATAATCTGAGCACACGCTCAACGATTGAGATTTTTCTCCTTTACTTCGTGGACAAAGAATCTTGTCGGAGGTCTCATACCTCTTAACAAGGGCACAAGCATGAAATCACAATTTCATCTCTTCAGAACATCTCTTATGTTCCGTGACGTTTCAAAACATCTTCAGCGCCTTGCTTCTAAGCCATTAAGTATTTTGCACTGAACTATTGCGTAGTCATCAGAAACGTGTATGTCGGATGTTCACAACATCTACAGACGACACTCGAGGTGCAGCACACCGAGTGGTGCATTAAGGACATAAGCCTTCTGCGCAGCAACGAGGACAATCCTCGGTTTTACAGACTCAGTCTGCAAAGTTTGCTACTATCAACTTTCAACTAAATTTTCTCTAGGAACATATAAAATCAGTAGAGCTATAGTGCAAGCTACATCGTAATTCGCAAAGACCATTAGACTATGTTCATGACAATTAGTTCAATTAATCATATTACTTAAGAACTCCCACTCAAAAAGTACATCTCTCTAGTCATTTGAGTGGTACATGATCCAAATCCACTATCTCAAGTCCGATCATCATGTGAGTCGAGAATAGTTTCAGTGGTAAGCATCTCTATGCTAATCATATCAACTATACGATTCATGCTCGACCTTTCGGTCTCATGTGTCCCGAGTCCATGTCTGCACATGCTAGGCTCGTCAAGCTTAACCCGAGTGTTCCGCGTGTGCAACTGTTTTGCACCCGTTGTATGTGAACGTTGAGTCTATCACACCCGATCATCACGTGGTGTCTCGAAACAAAGAACTGTCGCAACGGTGCACAATCGGGGAGAACACAATTTCATCTTGAAATTTTAGTGAGAGATCACCTCATAATGCTACCGTCGTTCTAAGCAAGATAACGTGCATAAAGGATTAACATCACATGCAATTCATAAGTGATATGATATGGCCATCATCATGTGCTTCTTGATCTCCATCACCAAAGCACCGGCACGATCTTCTTGTCACTGGCGTCACACCATGATCTCCATCCTCATGATCTCCATCAACGTGTCGCCATCGGGGTTGTCGAGCTGCTCATGCTTTTACTACTAAAGCTACGTCCTAGCAATATAGTAAACGCATCTGCAAGCACAAACGTTAGTTTAAAGACAACCCTATGGCTCCTGCCGGTTGCCGTACCATCGACGTGCAAGTCGATATTAACTATTGCAACATGATCATCTCATACATCCAATATATCACATCACATCGTTGGCCACATCACATCACAAGCATACACTGCAAAAACAAGTTAGACGTCCTCTAATTTGTTGTTGCATGTTTTACGTGGTGACCATGGGTATCTAGTAGGATCACATCTTACTTACGCAAACACCACAACGGAGATATATGAATTGCTATTTAACCTCATCCAAGGACCTCCTCGGTCAAATCCGATTCAACTAAAGTTGGAGAAACCGACACTTGCCAGTCATCTTTGAGCAACGGAGTAATGTCGGTCCAAACCACTTCGATCCAAAAATACCGCGGAATCAAGAAAAGACTAAGGAGGGAAGCAAAACGCACATCACTGCCCAAAAACTCTTTTGTGTTCTACTCGAGATTACATCTACGCATGAACCTAGCTCATGATGCCACTGTTGGGGAACATCGCATGGGAAACAAAAAATTTCCTACATGCACGAAGACCTATCATGGTGATGTCCATCTACGAGAGGGGATTTCCGATCTACGTAGCCTTGTAGATCGCACAGCAGAAGCGTTAAGAAACGCGATTGATGTAGTGGAACGTCCTCACGTCCCTCGATCCGCCCCACGAACCGTCCCACGAACCGTCCCGCGATCCGTCCCACGATCCGCTCCGAACTAGTGCCGAACGGACGACACCTCCGCGTTCAGCACACGTACAGCTCGACGATGATCTCGGCCTTCTTGATCCAGAAAGAGACACGGAGAGGTAGATGAGTTCTCCGGCAGCATGACGATGCTCCGGAGGTTAGTGGTGACCTAATCTCAGCAGGGCTCCGCCCGAGCTCCGCAGAAACGCGATCTAGAGGAAAAACCGTGGAGGTATGTGGTCAGGCTGCCGTGCCAAAAGTTGTCTCAAATCAGCCCTAATAGCTCCATATATATAGGAGGAGGGGAGGGGAGGCTTGCCTAGAGGCTCAAGGAGCCCCAAGGGCTGCGCCAATAAGGAGGAGTTGGAGCCCTCCTCCAATCCCAGTCCAACTAGGATCGGAAGGTCGAGTCCTTCTCTTTTTTCCCACCTTTCCCTTTTTTTTCTTTTGGTTTTTCTTTCTCTCTTGCGCAAGACAGCCTTGGGCTGACCCCACCTACTTGGTGTGCCACCCCCAAGGTCCTTGGGCCCTCCCGGGTGGGTGGTCCCCCCTCCCGGTTAAGATCGGGAAGCCATTCATCATTCCCGGTACGTTACCGGTAATGCCTGAAAACCTTCCGGTAACCAAATGAAGTCATCCTATATATCAATCTTTGTTTCGGGACCATTCTGGAAACCCTCGTGATGTCCGTGATCTCATCCGGGACTCCGAACAACATTCGATAACCAACCATATAACTCAAATACGCATAAAACAACGTCGAACCTTAAGTGTGCAGACCCTGCGGGTTCGAGAACTATGTAGACATGACCCGAGTGACTCCATGTCAATATCCAATAGCGGGACCTGGATGCCCATATTGGATCCTAAAAATTCTACAAATATCTTATCGTTTGAACCTCAGTACCAAGGAATTTATATAATCCCGTATGTCATTCCCTTTGTCCTTCGGTATGTTACTTGCCCGAGATTCGATCGTCAGTATCCGCATACCTATTTCAATCTCGTTTACCGGCAAGTCTCTTTACTCGTTCCGTAATACAAGATCCCGCAACTTACACTAAGTCACATTGCTTGCAAGGCTTGTGTGTGATGTTGTATTACCGAGTGGGCCCCGAGATACCTCTCTGTCACATGGAGTGACAAATCCCAGTCTCGATCCATACTAACTCAACGAACACCTTCGGAGATACCTGTAGAGCATCTTTATAGTCACCCAGTTACGTTGCGACGTTTGATACACATAAAGCATTCCTCCGGTGTCAGTGAGTTATATGATCTCATGGTCAAAGAAACAAATACTTGACACGTAGAAAACAGTAGCAACAAAATGACACGATCAACATGCTACGTCTATTAGTTTGGGCTAGTCCATCACATGATTCTCCTAATGATGCGATCCTGTTATCAAGTGACAACACTTGCCTATGGTCAGGAAACTTTGACCATCTTTGATCAACGAGCTAGTCAACTAGAGGCTTACTAGGGACAGTGTTTTGTCTATGTATCCACACATGCAGTGTGTTTCCAATCAATACAATTATAGCATGGATAATAAACGATTATCATGAACAAAGAAATATAATAATAACTAATTTATTATTGCCTCTATGGCATATTTCCAACACCACCCCTAGGGTTCCCACCCTAGGTGGTGCGGCAGCCCCCCAAGATGGGAGGTGCGGCGGCCAGGGCAGGGGGAGGGGGTGGTGCACCCGTTAGGTGGCCTTAGGCCCACCAGCGCCTAGGTTTCCCCCCTCTCCACCTCCTGCACTATGGGACACTTTGTGGGAGGCGCACCAGCCCACTTTGGGCTGGTTGCGCACCACCTTTTGGCCCATGCTACCTCTTGGGGCTGGTGGCCCCTCCCGGTAGACCCCCGGGACCATTTCCGGTGGTCCCGATGGTCCCGGTACGCTACCGGTGACGCCCGAAACATTTCCGGTGTCCAAAACCATCCATCTTATATATCAATCTTTACCTTCGGACCATTCCGGAGCTCCTCGTGACTTCCGGGATCTCATCCGGGACTCCGAACAACTTTCAGTAACCTCGTATAACATTTTCCTATAACCCTAGGGTCATCGAACCTTAAGTGTGTAGACCCTACGGGTTCGGGAAGCATGCAGACATGACCGAGACGCTCTCCGGCCAATAACCATCAGCGAGATCTGGATACCCATGGTGGCTCCCACATGTTCCACGATGATCTCATCGGATGAACCACGATGTCAAGGATTCAATCAATCCCATATACAATTCCCTTTGTATGTCGGTATAGAACTTGCCCGAGATTCGATCGTCGGTATACCTATACCTTGTTCAATCTCATTACCGGTAAGTCTCTTTACTCGTTCGTAGCACGTCATCCTGTGACCAACTCCTTAGTCACATTGAGCTCATGATGATGTTCTACCGAGTGGGCCCAGAGATACCTCTCCGTCACAAGTAGTGACAAATCCCGATCTCGATTCGTACCAACCCAACAGACACTTTCGGAGGTACACGTAGTGCACCTTTATACTCACCCAGTTACGTTGTGACGTTTGATACACCCAAAGCACTCCTACGGTATCCGGGAGTTGCACAATCTCACGGTTGTAGGAAAAGACACTTTATATTAGAAAAGCTTTAGCATACGAACAATACGATCTAGTGCTATGCTTATGATTGGGTCTTGTCCATCACATCAGTCTCCCAATGATATGATCCCGTTATCAGTGACATCCAATGTCCATGATCAGGAAACCATGATCATCTATTGATTAACGAGCTAGCCAACTAGAGGCTTGCTAGGGACACGTTGTGATCTATTTATTCACACATGTATTACTGTTTCCTGTTAATACAATTATAGCATGAACAATAGACGATTATCATGAACAAGGAAATATGATAATAACCATTTTATTATTGCCTCTAGGGCATATTTCCAACAGCTTCAGTTTTACTTGGACGCCCTGTCGTCGTCCACCCGTCGGCTCTCCGTCGGTGCGCCTGCGTCTTAGCTTGCTCATGTGGTGGCCTTTTATGTTTCTTCTCTTTTCTTTTGGGCATGACTATGGTGTGGCCCCAGCCTTTTCCCTTTAGACTATGTCCGGTAGTGGTTGTTTGGATGTTGCAATGTTTGCTTTATCTATAAAGTGGGGCGAAATCCTGTTTCGGATAAAACTTGTCGATTAATCCCTACTCGTTGGGTCACTAAGTTGTCGATTAACTGATAAATCACGAGATTAACTGATTAAATAGCCGATTAACTTACTGATTAGCTTATTAATCCCGTACTCGTCAGCCAACCGAGCACTTATCAGTTTACGATTTCCTCAACAATGGTTTCTCACAATAGATACGAGCCACATTTGTTGCTTCATTGTAGGTTGTTACTCTAGCCTTAGCTAAGGTTATACATCAAGTCTTTCGTCACTATATGATATGTTACAAATGGATTTCCTATCCTTAAATTACGTCTGTCTATTGAGAAATGGGTACCTCGTGGGAGAATATATATATATATCCTTTGAATGATGTAGAGAAAGGAGGAAGCAATATTGAATCTCGAGGCAATATCCCTTGGTCCATAGTGAAGAGATGATGCTACATTACCGAAGTTGTTGGGATATGTAGGTTGTCCTTACCGTCTGCAAGTAAGGGGTGCGGTTAAGGGGAACACGGGTCGAATTAGTACGTCTACATGCATGTACTCTCTTATCTTGGTCATTTGATCTAGTTGGGACCAGGATCCTAGTGGGCTAGTAAGAGAAGTTGTATAATCATGACACACATGGATGGATTCAGGCCCCATGCAGCCCAGGCGGCGGCCTGGTGCGTGAGGCCCAGATGCTTCGTTTCCTGTAGCGACATTGTAGCTGCCAATGAACAATATACAAAGGTCGCCTAGGGCCTGGCCAAGTTCGCCTGGGGCCTAGCCCATTTCTGGGTCCGCCACTGATGGCGCACTGTGAAACTACAAAAAGAGAGATGGGTTCGGCGCATGAACATGGATGGCCTTGGGGTCATATTTATATACGTGCTCTAGGGCACCATTGGAGATTACAAGGTTGTTACAACAATATGACAGTTATCCTAACTACCATATCTAAACTACGTTACATGTTTAACATTCCCCCTAAATCTCAACTTTCATAAATAAGATTAAGACTAAACCTATTAGACACAAATGGCATCTCAGCCAAAGGTTTAGTAAATATGTCCGCAATCCGTTCCTTGGAAGAGATGAATCAAATTTCTAGTGCCTTCGCTGCAACCCTTTCTTGAACAAAATGGAAGTCCATTTCTATGTGCTTTGTCCTTGCATGAGAAACAGGTTTGGCAGATAAATAGGTGGCTCCCAAGTTGTCACACCATAGAACTGGTGATCTTGGCATGAAAATTCCCAATTCTCCAAGAACAGACTGTATCCAGATTACTTCAGACTGTATCTAGATCTTTACACAGTAGCTTGCTTCCTCGAACTCCATGACACAAGATTAGGACCAAGAAAAATTGCAAAGCCTCATGTAGATCTACGATCATCACTACACCCAGCCCAGTGTGCATCTGAGAAGAAACTGAGAAGCATAGAGGGAGACTTGCGTATGGACAGCCCCATATCACAAGTGTGTTTCAAATACCTCAAAATGTGTTTGGCGGCAGAGAAGTGAACAGTAGTTGGTAAATGCAAAAATTGACACACTCGATTTACTACAAAGGAAATATCTGGTCTTGTGAGCATCAAGTATTGAAGTGCACCAACTAAGGTCCGGTACTTTGTGCTATCATCCTAGGAGAGAGGTGTACCACTATCCTTGTTGATCTTATCACTGGAGGACATAGGTGTTGTGGAGATATTGCAATTTTCCATGTTGGCACGGTGAAGAATGTCGCCAATATATTTCTGCTGGGAGAGGACTAGCCCCCTGGCGAAGACTTCACCTGAACCCCAAGAAAATAATGCAGAGGACCAAGGTCCTTTATAACAAAGGAAGCCTTGAGATCAGCAAGTAACTTGAGAGCGGAGGCTGGGAAGAGCAAGCAACAATAATATCATCCACATACTCAAGCATGAAGATAGTAACACTACCACAGTTGTAAACAGACAACGATGTGTCAGCCTTAGAAGGCACAAACCCAAGGTCCTGAAGACGAGAACTGAGCTGGAAATATCAGGCACGTGGCGCTTGCTTTAGACCATATAACGCCTTTTGGAGCTTGCATAGGTAATGTGGAATGGCCGAATCTGCACACCCAGGAGGCTGACGCATGTACACTTCTTCCTGAAGGACTCCTTGAAGGAATGCATTTTGGACGTCTAGTTGTCGTAAGCACCAACCACGAGAAACAACAATAGATAAAACCAAACGGACGGTGACAGGTTTCACCACGGGACTAAACGTGTCATCATAATCCAACCCATGTTGTTGTTTAAGTCCTTTGGCAACAAGATGAGCTTTGAAGCGATCAATAGAGCCATCCGCCTTATGCTTGATCTTGAACACCCATTTGCAATCAATTATGTTGACATTAGGCGGTGGAGGAACCAAAGTCCAAGTGCCATTGGCACGAAGAGCATCAAGTTCAGTACGCATAGCATGGCGCCACTGCGGACACTTGAGGGCGTCACGATGATTTGTAGTCTCGCGGGAGACAAGAAACGCACGATGAGATGGGTCATAGTCAAAAGTCCCATCCGTGCGGTCCTTGCTTTTCCAAGTGTTGTCACACAGCCGTGTCGCCATTTGATGCATGCGAGGTGGAGGCGGTACAACAGACCGTGGTGGCGCAGAAGATCCGGCGATACCTGACGCATGTGCTGGTGCGGCGGATCGGGCAGTAGCCAGCGGATCCTCATGGGATCCCGCACTGGGCCCGAGCGAAGAAGGCGCATGCGGAGCACACGCTGATGACGAGCACCCGGCGTCCACGTGGACCGTACCCACGGGCGAGGTCGGCCCGTTCGAGCCCACCATAGGGCCAACGGGGAGATGGTGTTGGAAATATGCCCTAGAGGCAATAACAAAATATTTATTATTGTATTTTCTGTTTCAAGATAATTGTTTATTGTCCATGCTATAATTGTATTGAATGGAAACACAAATGCATGTGTGGATATATAGACAAAACAATGTTCCTAGTGAGCCTCTAGTTGACTAGCTCGTTGATCAAAGATGGTTAAGGTTTCCTAGCCATAGACAAGTATTGTTAGTTGATAACAAGATCACATCATTAGGGGAATGATGTGATGTACAAGACCCAAACTATAAATGAAGCATGTGATCATGCCATTTTGTTGCTATTGTTTTGTGCATGTCAAGTATAAGTTCCTATGACCATGAGATCATGTAACTCACTGGCACCGGAGGAATGCCTTGTGTGTATCAAATGTCGCAACATTACTGGGGGACTACAAAGGTGCTCTACAGGTATCTTCGAAGGTGTCCGTTGAGTTAGCATGGTTCAAGACTGGGATTTGTCAGTCCGTATGACACAGAGGTATGTCGGGGCCCACTCGATAATACAACATCACAAACAAGCCTTGTAAGCAATGTTTCTAAAGAGTTAACCACAGGATCTTATATTACGGAACGATTAAAGAGACCTGCCAGTAACGAGATTGAAATAGGTATAGATATACCGACGATCGAGTCTTGGGCAAGTAACATACCGAAGGACAAATGGAACATTATACGGGATTAATTGAATCCTTGACATAGAGGTTCAACCGATAAGATCTTCATAGAATATGTAGGATCCAATATGGGCATCCAGGTCCCGCTATTGGATATTGACCGGAGAGTGTCTAGACCATGTCTACATAGTTCTCGAACCCACAGGGTCTGCACAATAAAGGTTCGGTGACGTTTCGGTATAGTTGAATTATTGATGTTGGTAACCGAATGTTGTTCGGAGTCCCGGATGAGATCCCGGACGTCATGAGGGTTGCTGGAATGGTCCGGAAATGAAGATTGATATATAGGATTGTTGCATTTGGCTTCCGGCAAGATTTCGGGCATTACCGGTAAAGTATCGGGAGTGGCGAATGAGTTCCGGTGTTTTACCGGGAGGGGCCACCCACCAGGGAGAGGACCTAATAGGCCCATGGGTGGCACACCAGTCTTTAGTGGGATGGTGAGGCCAGCCCAATAAGTCTATTTCGGCTGAAAGCAATAATAAAAAAGGAAAAATAAAATAAAAGGAAGGAGGTGGACAAAATGGGAAGGAGTCCTCCACCAAACAGAATTGGAGGAGGATTCCTCCCTCTTGGGCTCGGCTGAACCCTGCTACTTGGAGTAGGAGGCAAGCCACCCTCCCTCTTGTTCCTCCTATATATAGTGGACGTTTGAGAGGATTTTTGCCCGCCAAGACTTTGTGCAGCCCTCGCTCCCACCACTACCTCGTGACACCTTGTAGCTAGTTCGGTACGGCACGGCGAAGACCTGCCGGAGTAGCTCTACCATCATCACCGCCATGCCGTCGTACAACCAGAGAATTCAGCTACCTCTTCCTCTCTCTTGCTGGATCAAGAAGGCGGAGATCGTCGTCGAGCTGTAAGTGTGCTGAGCGCGGAGGTGTCGTCCGTTCGGTGCTAGATCTGGCCGTAGTTCGTGGTATGGATCGTGATTGGATCGCGAAGAAGTTCGACTACATCAACCACGTTTGTGAACGCTTCTGCTTAGCGATCTACACGGGTATGTGGATCCAATCTCCCCTCTCATAGATGATCATCACCATGATAAGTTTTTCATGTGCGTAGGAAATTTTTTGTTTCCCTTGCAACGTTCCCCAACAGACAAGCGTGTGCCAATCATCAGACGGGGTTGGTGGCGAGCCGTTGTCATGGTCGGTGGCTCGTGAGCTGGTGTCGCCTGCTGATACATCCATTTTGCATCATGTTTTCATGCTGATAATTATCGCTTCTTGGGTTGTTATTTCACTTCACCATACAATTCTTATGCCTTTTCTCTCTTATTTTGCAAGGTTTACATGAAGAGGGCGAATGCCGGCAGTTGGAATTCTGGCCTGAAAGTGGATCAAGTTTGAGATACCTATTCTGCACAACTCCAAATGCCATAAAAATCAACGAGGATTTTTTCCGGATTTATAAAAAATACTGGGCCGAAGAAGTGCCAGAGGGGCGCCAGGGGTGGCCACAAGCCTGCACGGCGCGACCACCCCCCAGGCCGCGCCATCAGGGATTGTGGGCACCCTGCAGCCCACTTACCCCCCCTATTTTGCTATATGGAGGGTTTCGTCCAGGGAAAAAAATCAAGGAGGAGATTTTTCGTGGTTTCTCCGCCGCCACGAGGCGGAACTTGAGCAGGACCAATCTAGAGCTCCGGCAGGACGATCCTGCCGGGGAAACTTCCCTCCCGGAGGGGGAAATCGTCGCCATCGTCATCACCAACACTCCTCTCATCGGAGGGGACTCGTCACCATCAACATCTTCATCAACACCATCTCCTCTCCAAACCCTAGTTCATCTCTTGTAACCAATCTCCGTCTCATGATTCCGATTGGTACTTGTAAGGTTGCTAGTAGTGTTGATTACTCTTTGTAGTTGATGCTAGTTGGATTACTTGGTGGAAGAGTTTATGTTCAGATCCTTGATGCTACTCATTAGCTCTCTGGTCATGAATATTATTATGCTTTGTCAGTAGTTACTTTTGTTCTAAGGACATGGGATAAGTCATGCTAATAGTAGTCATGTGAATTTAGTATTCGTTCGGTAATTTGATATGTTGTATGTTGTTTTTCCTCTAGTGGTGTTATGTGAACGTCGACTACATAACACTCCACCATTATTTGGGCCTAGAGGAAGGCATTGGGAAGTAGTAAGTACATGATGGGTTGCTAGAGTGACAGAAGCTTAAGCCCTAGTTTATGCGTTGCTTCGTAAGGGGCTGATTTGGATCCACTAGTTTAATGCTATGGTTAGACGTTGTCTTAATTCTTCTTTCGTAGTTGCGGATGCTTGCGAGAGGGGTTAATCATAAGTGGGATGCTTGTCCAAGTAAGGGCAGTACCCAAGCGCCGGTCCACCCATATATCAAACTATCAAAGTAACGAACGCGAATCATATGAACATGATGAAAACTAGCATGACAGAAATTCCCGTGTGTCCTCGGGAGCGTTTTTCCTCCTATAAGACTTTGTCCACGTTTGTCCCTTGCAACAAAAGGAATTGGGCCACTTTGCTGCACCATTGCTACTTTTGTTACTTGTTGCTTGCTATGAATCATCTCACCACACAATCACTTGTTACCGACAATTTCAGTGCTTGAATATTTTACCTTGCTGAAAACCACTTGTCAGATCCTTCTGCTCCTTGTTGGGTTCGACATCTTACTTATCGAAAGGACTACGATTGATCCCCTATACTTGTGGGTCATCAAGACTCTTTTCTGGCGCTGTTGCCGGGGAGTGAAGCGCCTTTGGTAAGTGGAACTTGGTAAGGAAACATTCATATAGTGTGCTGAAATTTATTGTCACTTGTCACTATGGATACTAATCCTTTGAGGGGCTTGTTCGGGGTATCTTCACCTTGAACGGAAGCACAAAGAGTTTCTCCTCAACCTGCTGCACCTACTGAAATTTTTTGCTTTCAATTTCCTTCGGGTATGCTTGAGAAACTGATGTCTAATCCTTTTACAGGAGATGGAACATCACATCCAGACTTGCATCTAATCTATGTAGATGAAGTTTGTGGTTTATTTAAGCTTGCAGGTGTGCCCGAGGATGAGGTCAATAATAAGGTCTTTCCTTTATCTTTGAAGGATAAGGCATTGACATGGTATAGGCTATGTGATGATACTGGATCATGGGACTACAATCGGTTGAAATTGGAATTTCATCAAAAGTTTTATCCTATGCATTTAGTACATCGTGATCGGAATTACATTTATAATTTTTGGCCTCGTGACAGAGAAAGCATCGCTCAAGCTTGGGGGAGGCTTAAATCAATGCTATATTCATGCCCCAATCATGAGCTCTCGAGAAAATTATCATTCAGAACTTCTATGCTCGGCTTTCTCATGATGATCGCACCATGCTTGACACTTCTTATACCGGTTCTTTTATGAAGAGAGATATTGACTTCAAATGGAATTTATTGGAGAGAATTAAACGCAACTCTGAATATTGGGAGCTTGAAGAAGGTAAGGAGTCAGGTACGAATTTCACTTTTAATTGCGTTAAATCCTTTGTTGAGACAAATACTTTTTGTGACTTTAGCGCTAAGTATGGACTTGACTCTGAGATAGTAGCTTCATTGTGTGAATCCTTTGATGCTCATATTGATCTCCCCAAAGAGAAGTGATTTAAATATCATCCTCCTTTAGAAGTCATTGTAGTTGAACCCACTCTAGTTGAAGAGAAAGTTATTGCCTATAATGATCATGTGGTTCCCAGTGCTTACATTGAGAAACCACCTTTCCCTGTTAGGATAAAGGATCATTCTAAAGCTTCAACTGTGATACGTAGAGGCTATTTAGAACACCTACACCCCCTGAGAAAATTAGAGTTGAACCTAGCATTGTTATTATCAAAGATCTTCTGTCTGAAGAAGTTGAGGGACATAATATTCACTTCTGTGAAGATGCTGCTAGAATTGCTAAACCTCACGTTAGAGACAAACATAGGCCTCTTGTTGGCATGCGCGTGGTTTCTGTTAAGATAGGAGATCATTGTTATCATGGTTTATGTGACGTGGGTGCTAGTGTTAGTGCAATACCTCAACCCTTATATGGTGAAATCAAAGATGAGATTGCACCTGTTGAGATAGAGCCTATTGATGTCACTATTTAGCTTGCCAATAGAGATACTATCTGCCCTGTGGGAATTGTTAGGGATGTTGAAGTCTTGTGTCGTAAAATGAAGTATCCTGCTGATTTCATCATTCTTGCTACTGCACAAGATAGCTTTTGTCCCATCATATTTGGCAGACCCTTCCTCAATACCGTTAATGCTCATATTGACTGTGAGAAGCAAATTGTCACTGTTGGCTTTGAAGGTGTGTCACATGAGTTCAATTTCTCCAAGTTTGATAGGCAACCTCATGAAAAAGAGTTACCTAGTAAGGATGAAACTATTGCCTTAGCTTCTATTGTCGTGCCTCCTACTGA
Source organism: Hordeum vulgare subsp. vulgare (assembly GCF_904849725.1). Classification (NCBI taxonomy): domain Eukaryota; kingdom Viridiplantae; phylum Streptophyta; class Magnoliopsida; order Poales; family Poaceae; genus Hordeum; species Hordeum vulgare. The sequence continues at coordinate 51,305,150 of NC_058523.1, forward strand.
TCCCTTAGAGAAATACTTGCTTGAGCATGAAAATGATATGCATATGGATGAAATGGATGAAATAGATAGAGTTGTCTTAGAACAATATCCTATCCTTAAGAATAACTTGTCTGTTGAACTGCTTGGGGATCCACCCCCACCAAAGGGTGATCCTGTGTTCGAGCTTAAACAGTTGCCTAATACTCTTAAGTACGCCTATCTTAATGAAAAAGAGATATATCCTATTATTATTAGTGCTAGCCTCTCAGAGCATGAAGAAAATAAGTTGCTAAAAACTCTGAGGAAGCACCGTGCTGCAACTGGATATACTCTTGATGATCTTAAGGGCATTAGTCCCACTCTATGCCAGCACAAGATTAAAACCGATCCTGATTTCAAACCAGTTGCTGATCATCAAAGGAGATTGAATCCTAAGATGAAAGAAGTAGTAAGAAAAGAAATACTAAAGCTCCTGGAAGCGGGTATTATCTATCCTGTTGCTCATAGCGATTGGGTGAGTCCGGTGCATTGCGTTCCTAAGAAGGGAGGCATTACCGTTGTCCCTAATGATAAGGATGAATTGATCCCACAGAGGATTATTACTGGCTATAGGATGGTGATCGATTTTAGGAAATTGAATAAAGCCACTAGGAAAGATCATTACCCTCTGCCTTTTATCGACCAAATGCTAGAAAGGCTGTCTAAACACACACACTTCTGCTTTCTAGACGGTTATTCTGGTTTCTCCCAAATACCAGTTGCACAATCTGATCAGGAGAAAACCACTTTCACCTGCCCTTTCGGTACCTTTGCTTATAGACGTATGCCTTTTTGCTTATGTAATGCACCTGCCACCTTTCAAAGATCTATGATGGCTATACTCTCTGACTTTTGTGAAAAGATTGTCGAGGTTTTCATGGATGACTTTTCCGTTTACGGGTCTTCCTTTGATGATTGCCTCAACAACCTTGATCGAGTCTTACAGAGATGTAAATACACCAATCTTGTCTTGAATTGGGAGAAGTGCCACTTTATGGTTCATGAAGGCATCGTCTTAGGACATAAAATTTCTGAAAGAGGTATTGAAGTCGATAAGGCTAAGGTTCATGCAATCGAAAAAATGCCATACCCCACAGATATCAAAGGTATAAGAAGTTTCCTTGGTCATGCTGGTTTCTATAGAAGGTTCATTAAAGACTTCTCTAAGATTTCTAGGCCTCTTACCAATCTCTTGCAAAAGGATATTCCTTTTGTTTTTGACGATGATTGTGAGGAAGCCTTCGAAATACTTAAGAGGGCTTTGACAACTGCACCTATTGTTCAACCACCTGATTGGAACTTGCCTTTTGAGATCATGTGTGATGCTAGTGATTATGCTGTTGGTGCATTTCTAGGGCAAAGAGTTGATAAGAAGTTGAATTTCATTCACTACTCTAGTAAAACTGTAGACAGTGCCCAAAGAAACTATGCTACTACTGAGAAGGAATTTTTAGCAGTCATGTTTGCATGTGAAAAGTTCAGGTCTTATATAGTTGATTCCAAAGTCAGTATTGATACGTCCATTTTGCATCATGCTTTCATGTTGATATTTATTGCTTTATGGGTTGTTATATTACTTTGTGGTACCATATTTATGCCTTTTCTCTCTTATTTTGCAAGGTTTATTTGAAGAGGGAGAATTCAGGAAGCTGGAATTCTGGACTGGAAAGGGAGCAAATCTTAGTCCACTATTATGCACATCTCCAAATGCCCTGAAAATTTACGTGGAATTTTTTGGGATTATATAAAAAATACGGGGCTAAAGAAGTACCAGAGGGGACCTACCAGGGCGCCACAAGCCCTGCCACCGCCACCCCCCTGGTGGCGGCTAGCAAGCTTGTGGGCTCCCTGACGGTCCACTGGCCCCCCTCTTTTGCTATATGAAGGGTTTCGTTACAGAAAAAAAATCAATCGGGAGCTTTTTCATGGTTTCGCCGCTGCCACGAGGCGGAACTTGAGCAGATCCAATCTAGAGCTCCAGCAGGACGATCTTGCCGGGGAAACTTCCCTCCCGGAGGGGACATCGTCGCCATCGTCATCACCAACATTCCTCTCGTCGGAGGGGAGGCATCTTCATCAACATCTTCATCAGCACCATCTCCTCTCCAATCCCTAGTTCATCTCTTGTAACCAATCTCCGTCTCGCGACTCCGATTGGTACTTGTAAGGTTACTAGTAGTGTTGATTACTCTTTGTAGTTGATGCTAGTTGGATTACTTGGTCGAAGAGTTTATGTTCAGATCCTTGATGCTATTTTCTACTGCAACAAAAGACCTTCCAACGGCACCAGAAATAGGAGTGTTGACTTTTCTTGATACTCCTCAGCAACGGCCCCAGGAATCCTTCTGCTACGGCTACGCCTTAAGGGACTTCCTAGGCAAATATGCAAAGGATTTTCCTCGTGGCCTTGGAGCCTTGCGTTGGTGTTCCCTCGAAGCGGAAAGGGTGATGTAGCGCAGCGGTGGTAAGTATTTCCCTCAGTTTGAGAACCAAGGTATCGATATAGTGAAGGAGTATCTCAAGTGCGTGCACAAACTCAAAAAGCTTGCTCCCAACGCTATGAAGGGGTTGTCAATCACTTATAGATTGTTCGCCAAGTGAGAACTGAAAGCAACAAAGTAACAAAGCAAAGTAAAAGCAAAAGTGGAAACGATAGGTGTGAATAGACCCGGGGCCCATAGTGTTTACTAGTGGCTTCTCTCATGAAGGCAAGTAGACGGTGGGTGAACAAATTACTGTCGAGCAATTGATAGAACCGCGCAAAGTCGTGACGTCATCTATGGCAATGATTATATCTATAGGCATCACGTCCAAAACAAGTAGACCGATACTTTTTGCATCTACTAGTATTACTCCACACGTCGTCCGCTATCGAGCATGCATCTAGTGTATTAAGTCCGAAAGAACAGAGTAACGCCTTAAGCAAGATGACATGATGTAGATGGACAATCTCATATCTACGACAAAGCCCACCTTGTTACCCTTGATGGCAACTACACGATGTGTGCCTTGCTGCCCCTACTGTCACTCGGAAAGGTCACCACACGGTAAGAACCCAAAACCAAGCACTTCTCCCATTGCAAGAATCATAGATCTAGTTGGCCAAACAAAACCCAAGACTCGAAGAGACTTACAAGGATATCAAATCATGCATATAAGAAATCAGCAAAGACTCAAATAAATATCATAGATAATCTGATCACAAATCCACAATTCATCAGATCTTGACAAACACACCGCCAAACAGGATTACATCTGGTAGATCTCCATGAAGATCATGGAGAACTTTGTATTGAAGATCCAAGAGAGAGAAGAAGCCATCTAGCTACTAACTACGGACCCGTAGGTCTGAAGTGAACTACTCATGAGTCATTGGGGGGGCGATGATGTTGATGTAGAAGCCCTCCAACTCCAAAGTCCCCTCCGGCAGGGCACCGGGAAGGGTCTCCAGATGAGATCTCGCGGAAACGGAAGCTTGCGGCGGCGGAAAAGTATTTTCGTGGATCCCTTGATTTTTTTCTGTATTTTAGGGAATATATAGGTGAAGGATCTAGGTCAGGGGGCGCCAGGGAGGCCACAAGCCTGCCATCCGCTGCCACCCCCTGGGGGCGGATGGGGGGCTTGTGGGCCCCCTGTAGCCCTCCTGGCTTGGCCCTCAAGCCCCCTGATCTTCTTCCGTTCGGGAAAAATTATTTCGGGGATTTTTTTCCATTTGGACTCCGTTCCAAAATCAGATCCGAAAAGAGCCAAAAACACAGAAAAAATAGGAACTGGCACTTGGCACTGAATTAATAAGTTAGTCCCAAAAAAGATATAAAAGGTACATAAAACATCCAAGGATGACATGATAACAGCATGAAACCATCAAAAATTATAGATACGTTTGAGACGTATCAAGCATCCCCAAGCTTAACTCCTTCTCGTCCTCGAGTAGGGAAGTGATAAAGAATGATTTTTTGATGATTTCATGCTACCTAGCATAGATGTCCTTTGTAACTCCTCTTATGTGACGTGAATGTTCAAATCCATTAGATTCAAAACAATAGTTTGCTATTGACGTGGAAACAATAATAATTCAAGCAAACTAGCAAGGTAATCATGAACTTTCAAAATAACAAGGCCAAAAGAAAGTTATCCCTACAAAAGCATATAGTCTGGCTATGCTCTATCATCGTTGCACAATGAATTTAAATCATGCACAACCCTGGTATTGGCCAAGTAATTGTTTCACACCTTTACTTTCTCAAACCTTTTCAACTCTGATGCAATACATGAGCGTGAGCCATGGTTTTAGCACTATAAGTGGTGTGGAATGTGGTGGAGGTTGTAAGACAAAATAAGGAGAAGATGATCACATTAACTAGGCATATCAATGAGCTGTGGAGATTCTCATCAATAGATATCAATGTGAATGAGTAGGGATTGCCATACAAAGGATGCACTAGAGCTAAGAGTATGTGAAAGCTCTTAAAGAAAACTAGTGGGTGTGCATCCAACTTCCTTGCTCACGAAGACCTAAGGCAATTTTGAGGAAGCCTATCATTGGAATATACAAGCCAAGTTATATAAAGAAAATTTCCCACTAGCTATATGGTGGTGACAAAACGAGAGACTCTCAATCATGAAGATCATGGTGCTTAATATGCACAAGTGTGGAAAGGTGGTAGCATTGTCCCTTCTCTCTTTTTCTCTCATATTTTTTTTGTGGGCTCTTTGGCCTATTTTTTTATATTTTTTATTTTGGTGGGCATCTTTGGCCTCTTTTATTTCCTCACATGGGACAATGCTCCATTAATGATGATCATCACACTTTCAACTCAAAACTTAGAGCAACGATGACTCTATATGGAATGCCTTCGGTAGTGTACCGTGACAATGATCTAGCATGGCATAGACATTAATGGAAACATCATGCTAGCTATCTTACGATCATGCAATGGCAATGTAGACGTGGTGGCACATGTCATGGTGGTAGTCTCATGGAAATATATCTCGGAATGATTTTGAAAAAGCCATGGTAGGTAGGTGTGGTGGCTGTTTTGAGGGAGGCTAATGGTGGGTTTTGTGCACCGGCGAAAGTTGCACGGCACTAAGAAGATAGTGATGGTGGAAGGTGAAAGTGCATCTAAACCATGGACTCAAGATTAGTCATGAAGAACTCATATACTTGTTGCAAAAGTTTTATTAGTAATCGAAACAAAGCATTCAACGCATACTCCTAGGGGAAGGGTTGGTAGGTATAAACCATCACGCGATCCTGACCGCCACGCAAAGGATGACAATCAATAGACTAATCATGATCAGATTTCATCACATAGCGGTTCATCATACGTGCTTGCTACGGGAATCACTAACTTCAACACAAGTATTTCTAGATCCACAACACCTTACTAGTATGACTTCAATATTACCAAAACCACAACTCAAAACTAATTGAGATGAATCAAACTTCTCTAACTATTCAATGCACATGAAGGTGGAAGTTTTCGTATCCCTTTGGATAACTACCCATTTTGAGACTACTTTCAAAGCATAGATAAACTACCAAGCCACGCACCGCTGTTCTCTAAAAGATAGAAGTGAAACACATAGAGCAAAAGTATCTAGCTCAAAAGATATAAGTGAAGCACATGTCAGCTGAATTGTCTACCAAAAGATATAAGTGAAGCTCGACAAAATCACGGTGAGTGCATGTCTCTCTATCTAGGTGTGCAGCAAGGATGATTGTGACACAACAAAAATAAAAGACTCCTACGATACAAGACGCTCCAAGCAAAAACACATAACATGTGGTGAATAAAAATATAGCCCCAAGTAATGTTACGATGGATTGAAGACGAGAGAGGGGATGCCTTCCCGGGGCATCCCCAAGCTTAGGCTTTTACGACATCCTTGAATATCTTGGGGTGCCTTGGGTATCCCCAAGCTTGAGCTCTTGCCACTCTTTATCTCTTTGACCATAAGAACTTCACCCAAAACTTGAAAACTTCACAACACGAAACTTAAACAGAAACTCGTGATAACATTAGTACGAGAAAGCAAACCACCACTTCCTTAGGTACTGTAGCAAACTTAAATTCTACTTATGCTGATGTTGGGTTACTTTATTTTCAATCTTCCATGGCTAATACCCCCTGATACTATCCATAGTTTCATCAAAGTAAGCAACCAACACAACAAAAACAGAATGTGTTAACAGCAGACCGGTCTGTAGCAATCTGTATATTTCGTATACTTCTGGTACTTCAAAAATTCTGAACAATTACAACAGTCTGAAGAATTTGTGTAGAAATCAGCATAAAAAAGAATCAACTCAAAAGCTCTTACAGAAAAAAACTGAAAATTCTTTTCGTGAGCAGAAAGTTTATGTCTTTTCCAGCATGACCAAACGATCATCCCCAAGAGTAATCATAACGGTTTTGATTGGCACAAATGCAAAAAGAAACACAAAAAACACAATCATAACAGAATTATGAAAGTGTGGAAAACACAAAACATAAATAAAAAGGATAGATTCGTTGGGTTGCCTCCCAACAAGTGCTTTTGTTTAACGCCCTTAGCTAGGCAAAAGGTGATGGAATCACGTATAGTCATCTTTGGTGCTCAAACCATAAGTAGCCCTCGTCATAGATTCATAAGGCAATCTTATTTTATTTCTAGGAAAGTTCTACATGCCCTTATTTAAAGGAAATTGAAATCTAATATTCCCTTCCTTCATATCGATGATAGCAGCAATAGTCCTTAGGAAAGGTCTACCAAGAATAATGGGACATGAAGGATTGCAATCTATGTCAAGTACAATGAAATCCACGGGTACATAGTTCTTATTTGCAACAATAGGAACATCATCGATCTTTCCCATGGGTTTCTTGACAGTAGAATCCGCAAGATGCAAATTAAGAGAACACTCTTCAATCTCATGAAAACCAAGAATATCACATAAAGACTTTGGAATCGCGGAAACACTAGCACCCAAATCACACGAAGCATTGGACTCATAGTTTTTTATCTTGATTTTGATAGTAGGTTCCCACTCATCATGAAGTTTTCTAGGTATAGAGACTTCTAATTCGAGCTTCTCTTCAAGAGATTTCATCATAGCATCTACGATATGCGCGGTAAAGGCTTTGCTTCGGCTATAAGCATGTGGAGAGTTTGCAATGGATTGCATCAAAGAAATGCATTCAAACAAGGAGAAATTATCTTAATTGAATTCCTTGAAATCCAAAGTGGGAGTTTCATTACTACTCCACTCTCCACACCTTTATCATCAAGATGGGTGGACTCCGAATCATTGGGTTGTTTTTCAACCAAAGTGGATTCATATCCAGCCCCTCCATCAATAGGTTTGACACGCGAAAACAAAGATTCAAGAGGAGACACACCAAGCACTTTAAGATCTTCGTGATTTGCATCACAAATTTCAGGTTTAGCTGCCATCATATTAACTAAGGTAGCTTGCTTGTGAGAAATTTGGCCCACCAATTTTTCAAGGTGAGCAAATTGAGAATTAAGTGCAAGGAAATCATTGGCCATATCATCAACCTCTTTATTCAAACAGACCAAAAAAAGGAATTTTCCTCTTTTAATTCCCTACGGAAGTAACTATTTTGGTCAAACTGAGAAGACATGAAACCTTTGACATTAGTTTCAATCTTCTCCTATTTTCTGAAATAGTTTGGTTTGGCCATGAGGAAAGGTCTCTCACGGACAAGCCTAAGAGCAGGCGGGCGAAAGGGAACGGCAAAAAGGCAAAAAGAAAAAGAAAATGGCAAAGGAGAAAGGCAAATGAAAACGGCAAATGTGAAGTGGGGGGAGGAAAACGAGAGGCAACTGGCAAAAAAGTAAATGCAAGAGATGAGTTTGTGAGACCTACTTGGATAGATCTCTCCTTCCCCGGCAACGGCTCCAGAAATACTTCTGCTACTGCAACAAAAGACCTTCCAACGGCGCCAAAAATAGGAGTGTTGACTTGTCTTGATACTCCTCAACAACGGCACGAGGAATCCTTCTGCTACGGCTATGCCTTAAGGGACTTCCTAGGCAAATATGCAAAGGATTTTCCCCGTGGCCTTGGATCCTTGCGTTGGTGTTCCCTCGAAGCGGAAAGGGTGATGTAGCGCAGCGGTGGTAAGTATTTCCCTCAGTTTGAGAACCAAGGTATCGATCCAGTGAAAGAGTATCTCAAGTGCGTGCACAAACACAAAAAGCTTGCTCCCAACGCTATGAAGGGGTTGTCAATCCCTTATAGATTGTTCGCCAAGTGAGAACTGAAAGCAACAAAGTAACAAAGCAAAGTAAAAGCGAAAGTGGAAACGATAGGTGTGAATAGACCCGGGGGCCGTAGTGTTTACTAGTGGCTTCTCTCATGAAAGCAAGTAGACGATGGGTGAACAAATTACTGTTGATCAATTGATAGAACCGCGCAAAGTCGTGACGTCATCTATGGCAATGATTATATCTATAGGCATCACGTCCAAAACAAGTAGACGGATACTTTTTGCATCTACTAGTATTACTCCACATGTCGACCGCTATCGAGCATGCATCTAGTGTATTAAGTCCGAAAGAACAGAGTAACGCCTTAAGCAAGATGACATGATGTAGATGGACAATCTCATATCTACGACAAAGCCCACCTTGTTACCCTTGATGGCAACTACACGATGTGTGCCTTGCTGCCCCTACTGTCAGTGGGAAAGGTCACCACATGGTAAGAACCCAAAACCAAGCACTTCTCCCATTGCAAGAATCATAGATCTAGATGGCCAAACAAAACCCAAGACTCGGAGAGACTTACAAGGATATCAAACCATGCATATAAGAAATCAGCAAAGACTCAAATATATATCATAGATAATCTGATCACAAATCCACAATTCATCGGATCTCAACAAACACACCGCCAAAGAGGATTACATTGGATAGATCTCCATGAAGATCATGGAGAACTTTGTATTGAAGATCCAAGAGAGAGAAGAAGCCATCTAGCTACTAACTACGGACCCGTAGGTCTGAAGTGAACTACTCATGAGTCATTGGAGGGGCGATGATGTTGATGTAGAAGCCCTCCAACTCCAAAGTCCCCTCCGACAGGGCACCGGGAAGGGTCTCCAGATGAGATCTCACGGAAACGGAAGCTTGCGGCGGCGGAAAAGTATTTTCGTGGATCCCTTGATTTTTTTCTTGTATTTTAGGGAATATATAGGCGAAGGATCTAGGTCAGGGGGCGCCAGGGAGGCCACAAGCCTGCCATCCGCCGCCACCCCCTGGTGGCAGATGGGGGGCTTGTGGGCCCCCTGTAGCCCTCCTGGCTTGGCCCTCAAGCCCCCTAATCTTCTTCCGTTCGGGAAAAATTTATTTCGGGGATTTTATTCCGTTTGGACTCCGTTCCAAAATCAGATCTGAAAAGAGCCAAAAACACAGAAAAAACAGGAACTCGCACTTGGCACTGAATTAATAAGTTAGTCCCAAAAAAGATATAAAAGGTACATAAAACATCCAAGGATGACAAGATAACAGCATGAAACCATCAAAAATTATAGATACATTTGAGACGTATCACTATTCATTACACCTCTGATCATGATTATGATTATGCTTTGTGAGTAGTTACTTTTGTTCGTGAGGACATGGGATAAGTCATGCTGATAATAGTCATGTGAATTTGATATTCGTTCGGTATTTTGATATGTTGTAAGTTGTTTTTCCTCTAGTAGTGTTATGTGAACGTCGACTACATAACACTCCACCATATTTGGGCCTAGAGGAAGGCATTTGGGAGTAGTAAGTAGATGATGGGTTGCTGGAGTGACAGAAGCTTAAACCCCAGTCTATGCGTTGCTTCGTAAGGGGCTGATTTGGATCCACTAGTTTAATGCTATGGTTAGACATTGTCATAATTCTTCTTTCGTAGTTGCGGATGCTTGCGAGAGGGGTTAGTCATAAGTGGGATTCTTGTCCAATTAAGGGCAGTACCCAAGCGCCGGTCCACCCACATATCAAACTATCAAAGTAACAAACGCGAATCATATGAACATGATGAAACTAGCATGACAGAAATTCCCGTGTGTCCTCGGGAGCGTTTTTCCTCCTATAAGACTTTGTTCAGGCTTGTCCCTTGCTGCAAAAGGGATTGCGCCACTTGCTGCACCATTGCTGCTACTTGTTACTTGTTACTTTTCGCTTGTTACGTTTCACCTCACTACACCATCACTTGTTACCGCTACTTTCAGTGCTTGCAGTTATTACCTTGCTGAAAACCGTTTATCAGAGCCTTCTGCTCCTCGTTGGGTTCGACACTCTTACTTATCGAAAGGACTATGATTGATTACCTATACTTGTGGGTCATCAAGACTCTTTTCTGGCGCCGTTGTCGGGGAGTGAAGCGCCTTTGGTAAGTGGAAATTGGTAAGGAAACATTTATATACTGTGCTGAAATTTTTTATCACTTGTCACTATGGAAACTGTTGCTTTGAGGAGTTTGTTCGGGGTATCTTCACCACGAATGGAAGCACGAGGAGTTGTCCCTCAACCTGAGGTACCTACTGAAAATATCTTTTATGAAATTCGTTTGGGTATGCTTGAGAAACTGTTGGCTAATCCTTTCACAGGAGATGGATCTTCACATCCATACTTGCATCTGGTCTATGTAGATGAAGTTTGTGGTTTATTTAAGCTTGCGGGTTTGCCCGAGGATGAGGTAAAGAAGAAGGTCTTTCCTTTATCTTTGAAGGATAAGGTGTTGACATGGTATAGGCTATGTGATGATACTAGATCATGGGACTACAATCGGTTGAAATTGGAATTTCATCAAAAGTTTTATCCTATGCATTTAGTACATCGTGATCGGAACTTTATTTATAACTTTTGGCCTCGTGACAAGGAAAGCATAGCTCAAGCTTGGGGGAGGCTTAAATCAATGTTATATTCATGCCCCAATCATGATCTCTCGAGAGAAATTATCACTAAAAACTTCTATGCTCGGCTTTCTCATGAAGATCGTACCATGCTTGACACTTCTTGTGCCGATTCTATTATGAAGAAGGATATTGACCACAAGTGGAATTTATTGGAAAGAATCAAACGTAACTCTGAAGATTGGGAGGTGGAGGAAGGTAAGGAGTCAGGTATGAATTTCTAGTTTGATTGCATTAAATCTTTTGTTGAGACAAACAATTCTAGAGATTTTAGCGCTAAGTATGGAGTTGACTCCGAGATAGTAGTTTCTCTATGTGAATCTTTTGCTGCTCATGTTGATCTTCCCAAATAGAAGTGGTTTAAGTATCATCCTCCTGTAGAAAGCAACATAGTCAAAACCAATCTAGTTGAGGAGAAAGTCATTGCTTTTAGTGATCCTGTTGTTCCTTGTGCCTACACTGAGAAACCACCATACCCTGCTAGGATAAAGGATTATTCTAAAGCTCCAACTGTGATACGTAGGGGTTACATTAGACCACTTGCACCCCCTGACGAGATTAGAGTTGAACCTAGTGTTGTTATTATCGAAGATCTCTTAGCCAAAGACTTAGATGAGCATGTTATCAAATTCTGTGAGGACTCCACTATAATTGCTAAACCTCACGCGAAAGACAAATACGGACCTGTAGTTGGCCTGCCCGTTGTTTCTGTCAAGATAGGAGATCACTGTTACCATGGCTTATGTGATATGGGTGCTAGTGTTAGTGCAATACCCCGTTCCTTATATGATGAAATCAAAGATGAGATTGCACCCGCTGAGTTAGAACCCATTGATGTCACTATTACGCTAGCTAATAGAGACACTATCTGCCCTCTGGGAATTGTGAGAGACGTAGAAGTCATGTGTGGTAAGACGAAGTATCCTACTGATTTCCTCGTCCTTGGTACTGCACAAGAAAGCTTTTGTCCCATCATATTCGGTAGACCCTTTCTCAACACTGTCAATGCTCACATTGATTGCATTAAACAAACTGTCACAGTTAGTTTCGAGGGTGTGTCTCATGAATTTAACTTCTCCAAGTTTGGAAGACAACCCCATGAAAAAGAGTCGTCTGATAGGGATCAAAACATTGCTCTTGCCTCTATTGCCGTACGTCCTACGGATCCTTTAGAGCAATATCTGCTTGAGCACGAAAATGTATGCATATGGAGGAAAGAGATGAGATAGATAAAATTATCTTAGAACAATATCGTATTCTCAAGAGTAATCTGCCTGTTGAACTGCTTGGGGATCCTCCCCCACCAAAGGGTGATCCTGTGTTCAAGCTTAAACAGTTGCCCAATACTCTTAAGTATGTCTATCTTGATGAGAAGGAGATATATCCTGTTATTATAAGTGCTCTCCTCTCAGAGCATGAAGAAAAGAATTTACTAAAAACTCTGAGGAAGCACCGTGCTGCTATTGGATATACTCTTGATGATCTCAAGGGTATTAGTCCCACTCTATGTCAGCACAAGATTAAAACCGATCCTAATTCTAAACCTGTTGTTGATCATCAAAGGAGATTAAATCCTAAGATGAAAGAGGTCGTTAGAAAAGAAATATTAAAGCTTCTGGAAGCAGGAATCATTTATCATGTTGCTCATAGTGATTGGGTAAGTCCAGTACATTGCGTACCTAAGAAGGGAGGTATCACCGTCGTTCCTAATGATAAGGATGAACTGATCCCACAAAGGATTATTACTGGCTATAGGATGGTGATAGACTTACAAAAACTGAACAAGGCAACCAGGGAAGATCATTATCCTTTGTCGTTTATCGACCAAATTCTAGAAAGGCTATCAAAACACACACACTTCTGCTTTCTAGACGGTTATTCAGGTTTCTCGCAAATACCTGTTGCACAATCTGATCAGGAGAAAACCACTTTCACCTGCCCCTTCAGTACCTTTGCTTATAGACGTATGCCTTTTGGCTTATACAATGCACCTGCCACCTTTCAAAGATGTATGATGGCTATATTCTCTGACTTTTGTGAAAAGATTGTCGAGGTTTTCATGGATGACTTCTCCGTTTACGGGTCTTCCTTTGATGATTGCCTCAGCAACCTTGATCGAGTCTTACAGAGATGTGAAGATACCAACCTCGTCTTGAATTGGGAGAAGTGCCACTTTATGGTAAATGAAGGTATCGTCTTAGGACACAAAATTTCTGAAAGAGGCATTAAAGTTGATAAGGCTAAGGTTGATGCAATTGAGAAAATGCCTTGCCCCACATATATCAGAGGTATACGGAGTTTCCTAGGTCATGCTGGTTTTTATAGAAGGTTCATTAAAGACTTCTCTAAGATTTCTAGGCCTCTTACCAACCTCTTGCAGAAGGATGTTCCTTTTGTTTTTGATGAGGATTGTGAGGAAGCTTTCGAAATACTTAAGAAGGCTTTGATAACCGCACCTATTGTTCAACCACCTGACTGGAATTTTCCCTTTGAAATCATGTGCGACGCTAGTGATTATGCTGTTGGTGTTGTTCTAGGACAAAGAGTTGACAAGAAGTTGAATGTTATTCACTGCGCTAGTAAAACTCTAGACAATGCCCAAAGAAACTATGCCACTACGGAAAAGGAATTTTTTGCAGTCGTGTTTGCATGTGAAAAGTTTAGATCTTATATAGTTGACTCCAAAGTCACTATTCACTCTGATCATGCTGCTATTAAGTACCTTATGGAGAAGAAGGACGCTAAGCCTAGGCTGATCAGATGGGTTCTCCTGCTACAGGAATTTGATTTGCACGTCGTTGATTGAAAGGGTGCTGAGAACCCTGTAGTAGATAACTTGTCGAGGCTAGAGAATGTCCTTGATGACCCACGACCTATTGATGATAGCTTTCCTGATGAGCAATTAAATGTCATCCGCACTTCACATAGTGCACCGTGGTATGCTGATTACGCAAATTATATCGTAGCCAAATACATACCACCCAGTTTCACCTATCAGCAAAAGAAGAAATTCTTCTTTGATTTGAGACACTACTTTTGGGATGATCCTCACCTTTATAAGGAAGGAGTAGATGGTGTTATTAGACGTTGTGTGCCTGAACATGAACAGGGACAAGTCTTGCAGAAGTGTCATTCCGAAGCCTATGGAGGACACCACGCTGGAGATAGAACTGCTCATAAGGTATTGCAATCAGGTTTCTATTGGCCCACTCTCTTCAAGGATGCCCGTAAGTTTGTCTTGTCCTATGACGAATGCCAAAGAATAGGGAACATCGGTAAGCGTGAGGAAATACCTATGAACTATTCACTTGTCATTGAACCATTTGATGTGTGGGGCTTTGATTATATGGGACCCTTCCCGAGTTCCAATGGGTACACTCACATCTTAGTTGCTGTGGATTACGTCACTAAGTGGGTAGAAGCTATCCCCACTAAAAATGTTGATCACCACACCTCTATTAAGATGCTTAAAGAAGTCATTTTCCCAAGATTTGGAGTCCCTGGATATTTGATGACTCGTGGCGGTTGATACGTCTCCATCGTATCTACTTTTCCAAACTCTTTTGCCCTTGTTTTGGACTCTAATTTGGATGATTTGAATGGAACTAACCTGGACTGACGCTGTTTTCAGCAGAATTGCCTTGGTGTTATTTTTATGCAGAAATCAAAGTTCTCCAAACGTCCTAAAAATCTACGGGGAGCAGTTTTGGAAAATATAAAAAATATCGCGCCAAGTTCCACCTGAGGGGTTGTGTGACAGCCCGATGCCGACGTTCCAGAAGATTCCCCCTCCTTTCCGTTTTCGGCGTTTGGTTATTTTCTTTTGTTCATCATCGCATCATTCACATCATCTGCATTGCATCGGCATCTCCGTGCCGCCAGTTTTCAAAACTTGCATCCGTTGTTAGATGCCGGTTCGCGTCGTTGTTCGTTCAGAACCCGCGGCATCGTCAAACCCTGTTTTAAAAGTGCGTTTAAAACTTTCTCTGATCGGGGTGAAACTTGGCATGCGTTCGTAATTAGTTATAGCCAGGCCGCCTGTCGAATTTTGTCGCGATCGAAGACCGTCTGGTACCCGAACGGTCGACCGTAGCGGCACCGTATTCGGTCTACCGTCGGACGTTTGCCGGTGTTTTAAAAATTGTTGCCGCGCCGCCCGTTTCCCCTCTCATCTCCGGATATCCCCTCTACACGGCCTCGTAACCGTTCCCGCGTTTGGAATCGTCCGAATCTGACCGCACGGTTGGATCCGGGTCGAAATTTAGCTAAACCTAGCCCCCCATTTGTCTATATATAGTTCCCCAGTGCATTTTTAGACAGCCCCTCTTCCCTGCCTCGAAATCCGTGCCAACCTCCCAAACCCTAATCCTCCCGCAGCCTCCTCCCACCTCCTCCTCGCGCCGCCGGGCCCGCGAGACCAGCGAGGCCCGCCAAGACCATCCGGTCGCCGCCGCCCGCAGCGCTCCACCTCGCCCGCGCCCGAGGCAGCAGCCCGAGCGTTCTCGCCGCCGGGGCTCGCCTGAGCCGCCGTTCGCCGCAGTGCTCGTGCCCTGCCGCCGGAGGCCGCCGCAAATCCTGCCGCCCCAGCCTCCCCGCCGGCTACGCCCGTCCTCGCGGCCAGCGCCTCGCCCGCCGCAGTTCCCATCGCTGCCAGATGCCAGATCGCCTCGCTCGCAGTGCAGCGCCGCCTGCGCCAAGCCTCGCTGCGTCGCCCCTCCAGCCGCCGGCCCGATGCCAGATCCGGTCTACCCGCCTCACAGCCCGCCGTTGGCTGTCCACCGTCCCTCTGCGTCGATGCCTCGCCGCGTGGAGCTCGTCGGCGGCCGAGCTGGCCCCTGTCTCCTCGATCCGATCGGGATCGGGAGGGTGCCGACGAGCGCATCGCTTGGCCTCGACCTGGGCCTCCCAGCACTCCAGCCGGCCCAGCAAGCAGCCCAGCTCTCCGGAGCGCCAGTCCAGGCCAAACGCCCCGCCTCGGCCCAGTCGCCCGATCCGGCCGGCCCTAGGACCTGCCTCCTCCTCGCGGGCCTTCTCCAACCCCCGAGGCCTTCGGCCCAGCTCCCTCCAAGCCGGCCCATCTCCAGGCAGGCCCGAGGTGAGCACCTCCTCTTCCCTACTATCTAGCGCCCAGAGCGTTGTTTAGTTGATTTGCGCCCATGCTCAGTTCAGATCGTGTATAGTTTCGGCCCGAAGGTTTTTTTTAAATTTGTGAGCTAGTTATTTTCAGTAGATAGAGTAATATTAAAATGTGTGTAACTTTATAACCGTTAGTCGGTTCGCGATGAGTTGTATATGTTTTCCGTGTAGAATTTCGTATAGAATACGATTCTGCAACTTACATAATTGTTTGACGTTGTTTGACGTGTCGAATGCATAGATTAGTGTGATGTTCCAATAGGATAGTGCTCGTAATTATTTTTCGCGCGTGTCCGGATTGGCCGGATGCCGTAGTTTAAATGCCCATGTTTTAGGGACCATTATTCCTTGCATTTTTAGAGCAGTCATTTCTATTTTTACGTGTAGGGGATTGCGCTAGTTTATTTTTCCGTGTCTAGGTTATTTTCTCGCATTTTCGTGTGGCATTATTTTGTTGTGCAACCCCACATATTTTATATGTTTTCGGGGTAGAAAAATCCATGGCATTTTTCTCTGCAATTAGTTTTAGCTTTTGAGCAAGTCAGTTCCCGCGATATTTTGCCGTGATGCCCTTTTGTTTAATTGGTAGGAATTATTTCGTGCTTCGTTTGAAGGAGGTGTCAACTAGAGAGTTGATCTTGGGTGTTTACTCTAGCCCCTGGTATTTTTGGTTGCAATAGAAATGCATGTTTAGGTGTGGTTTGCTTGCTCTCAAGTTGCTTGAAATAGTGCTGTTTTGGAGGTGCTGAAATATTTCTAAGTCTGGAATCTGTTATATTTTGTTGCTGTCTTGTCTTGCTTGCGTCTTTTGATCTGTAGCTCTTTTGAGGTTGGTCCAATGGAGTTAGTTGTACCCCTTGTGTTTCTCTAGCATGCTGTAAATTTCATGCCATTTGGAGTCCTGTAGCTACAGGTTTTGCTGCTGTATATATTGCTTCAGATCGAAAACTGCACTTTCATGAGGTATAATTTTCACTAAGTCTAAAATAGTGTGTGAGATGCCATTTTGTCTCTTCTTTCCCTAGTGATCCATGACGCCATGCTAGTTGTTGTTTGTTGTTTGTAGTAGTGCTTCTTGCCCTCTTTCGTGTCATGCCTTGCTTGAGTTTATCGCAGTTGTGTAGCCCGTAGTTGTGGGGCGTAGAAAGTGCTATGTGGCTGATTTTGGCAGATTGTAGTGATTTCTTGTTTTGCTCGTAGTTGTTGAACCGTAGCTCCGATTTGATCATGTCCTACATGAAACTTGCTTAGAATCACGTGTAGTTTCATTTTCTCTTGCTGGTTGTGTGTTTTGAAGTGCTCGTGGCCGTCGTTGCACACATATTGCATTCATGCCATCATATCTTGCGGTGTCCGTATCTTTTGATCCGTAGCTCCGTTGGAGATGATATCTATGTGTAAATTGCTTGAAATGACGCGTAGAATCATGTGAACCTATTTGTTTTGCTGTTTAACAACTAACTAAATGTGTTAGTTCAGATCTGGACAGAATTGTAAATTAACATGTGAGGTCGTCTCGGAGGTGCTATATGTCATTTCCGACCTCATTTAAAATGCCTAGATAGGTAGTTTAATTATGCTTCACCTCTTGCCATGTTTAACAACATTTAATATTGTCGTGTGTCTAATCAGGATAGAACTAAATAAATAAGCGTGGAGTTTCGTCAATATGCAACTCGTTGCATATTGAACTTCACTTAATGTGTAGTGTTTGATTGTGTGAATTGTCATGCCGTGTCTTGCATGTATTCAGCTGCTCATGCATCATTTGTGTTGTTCATCGTGTGGTGAATTCCGTGTGTTCATTTGTGTTTCCGGTTTGCTTCGTCTCGTTAGAGTTCCGCAGCGTGCCGGATTGTGAGGACCTGTTCGACTACGTCGGTTCGTCTGCTTCACGGAGGCATTCTTCTTCCAAGCGGGATCTCAGGCAAGATGACCATTCCCCCAGATACCATTACTATCACTGCCATGCTAGTTTTATCGCTTCTATCGATTATGTCTCGTTGCCTACCACATGTTTACATATCAGCCTCTCAACAATGCCATGATAACCTTCAACCTGTTCGACCTAGCAAACCACTGATTGGCTATGTTACCGCTTGCTTATCCATGTTGTTAGCGTTGCTAGTTGCAGGTGTAGTTGCTTCCATGTGATAACATGGGTTCCTTGTCTTATCACCATATATTAAATGCTATTTAATTTAATGCACCTATATACTTGGTTAAAGGTGGAAGGCTCGATCTTTCTAGCCTAGTGTTTTGTTCCACCTTTGCCCCCTTAGTTTCTGGCTATCGGTGTTATATTCCATAATTGAGCGCTCCTAACACGATCGGGTTTGTTATGGGGACCCCCTTGATAATTCGTTTTAGATTAAAGCTGGTCCGGCAAGGCCCAACATTGGTTTTACATTTGTCCAACATAATAATTTTGTTAACACTGAAATGCATAGGGCATCATGAACCCGAGGAGTAATTTTACATAAACAGGGGCCAGTGCTGATGGTGTTTGTCCCAAACGGTCTGCCTGCGGGGCCACCACGGGGAAACTCGAGGTTTGGCACCCGTAGCTAGTTCCATCCGTCGTGTCGTGAGAACGAGATACGCGGCTCCTGTCGGTATCGTCGACACGTCGGGCAGCCTTGCTGGATTAGTTTTACCTTTGACGAGATATCTTGTGCATCGGGATTCCGGTGATGCTTTGGTAATCTCTGAGTAGAGGTTTTCCACTAGGGAATCCGACGAGATCGCGAGCTTCGTGATTCAGGATTTATATGCGGCTTGTGGTAATTTGTGATGGACTAGTTGGAGCACCCGTGCAGGGTTAAATCTTTCGGAAAGCCGTGCCCGCAGTTATGTGGCAACGTGGATACTTTGTTTAACACTGGTGCTAGATAACTTGAAGTTAATTAATTAAAATATGCCAACTGTGTGCGTAACCATGACTGTCTCTTTCGTGAGTTCCTTCTCCGATCGAGGACACGGTGGGGTTATGTCTGACGTAGGTAGGTGTTCAGGATCATTTATTTGATCATCAGTAGTCACGTCCGCTATGCGTAAATCTTCCCCCTCTTATTTTCTAGTACTCGTAAATCTTCCACCAAATTTAAGCTTAGTCGCTGCTGCAACCTCACCACTTAACCATACGTCACCCATTAAGCTTTGCTAGTCTTGATACCTTTGGAAATGAGATTCCTGAGTCCCCTGTGGCTCACAGATTACTACAACACCAGTTGCATGTACAGGTAAAGGTTACTTGACGCGAGCGCGTTGATTGTTCATTTGGAGTTGCTCCTTCTTCTTCTTCTTCATCGATCTAGGATGGGTTCCAGGCCGGCAGCCTGGGATAGCAAGGATGGACGTCGTTCTTCTTTTGTCATTTGTTTTCATCCGTAGTCGGACCCTGCTCTTACTCTTGATGATTATGTATGGTACTGATGTGACTCTGATGTAGCTTGTGGCGAGTGTAAGCCAATTCTATTATATATCTCTTCTTTTCAGTACATGTACTTGTAACGATATCCATTCTTGCGAAACGACAAGATGCGCTTCTATCCCTGACGAGGCCCTCGAGCCAAATTGAGGATAGGGTCGCATCTTGGGCGTGACAAGTTGGTATCAGAGCAGTACCAACCTAGGATCCCCCTAGATTGATCGAACTTGGCCGAGTCGAGTCTAGTGGAAAAACTATTTGAGTCTTAGTTATATATCGGAGAGTAGGATTCTTTTTTCTCCTCTTCTATGCTCTGGTGAGTAATCTTGATGTAATAATTTAATTCTACTCCTCTTCTCACTCAAAAAAATTTTAGGATCACGCGGATATTGTTGGAATCTATATGATGCCGATGTGACGGAGTTCTGTCTTGGTGCCTCCTATCTCCTTTGAGTTTCACGGGAGTTGAGCTCCAGGGGATTCTTGAGCACATCGTTATCATTCAGATTTCTTAGTATCTCAGAACGAAGGATGTTCGTAATTGCTTCAATACTGGTAGTGGCGAGATAACCCCGATGTCCCCAGTACTGGTGCAGATTGTTCGGGAGTACTATCATACTTTGTATCGTTGTGATCACGAGGGTCTGTTGTAGATGAAGGTCCGAGATTCTGGTTGTGTGTTGACGGATGTGATACAGGTGACGGGTTAGTATAGGAGTTGTGTGATATTACTCCTTGTATCCGTGCACCAGATTGCATGACCAGATATTTCGGGAATTCATAGGTGGGAATTCAAGTAGTTACTTATGGGATAATCTTCCAACAAATGCATGATGTTAGGTTGGGGTTCGACATCTAGTGGATTCCTGTCCACAAAAATATCGGACGAAATCTTTCTCATGAGTTTGATCTGGCTTGTTTCATAAGCCTCATCCCTTTTTGTTGATTATGGTAATTCAAGTTGCTTCGATGTCAAGTGGTGATTTCAGATCTTCCATGAGCTCTTCTCGTATTTCTATGGGAATGCTCATTAATTCTTTTGCTCAATCAGTTGTCTTATCAATTCTTGTTAACCGGAGTCGTCTTGTTAATTCTTTTTCAACCGGTGTGCTTCTGTGCAACTGAATTCAATCTTCTCCTTTTGTTGCAGATCATTCTCTCATTTTATTCCGGAGTTCGTCTCATTTGTCTCAAGTTGTCTTTGTTTTTCCCCGCCCTCCCACCCCTTTTCTTCAGTGATTCAATTTTCATCCAAGAGTTTTCTTTTTACTGTGCTTCCGTTGTCTGTTCTTTTCTCTCTTACCCGGTGATTCGTGGTGAAGATTCTCAGGAGATTCGTGTCATATTTGTTCATTCTTGTCATCCTTACTGGTGAATTTAATTTAGTTGTCTGTGTTCATCATATTCCTTTCTTCCTTGTAATTCTTTCCTTGTTGGAAATTCTTATCTAGTCTTCTGTTGGCATTTATCTCTATTCTTTCCGGAGCGTTGAAGATATCCCAGTGGTTTCTTGTAATCAATTCTTTCAATTATTTCGAGGTGCTCAACCTCATCAAGTTTTCATATTACCGGTGCAATATTCCTCTTTCTAGCAATCTTTTCAATGGTGGTTTCTTCGAGTGGGCCCATAACCCACAGGTTTTTCCTAGGATCTTTTAGATCCTGTAATCTTTTCTGGAGACCTTTAATTCTTTTCAACTATGACGTAAGTATGAATTTCATCAGTCATATCCCTTCTCCTAGATCAAGTTGAATTGTTTCTCATATTTGGCTCAACCTTGCATTCTTCTTTAGTCCGGAGTGTCTCAGTTATTCTTGGTGAGGTTCTTCTCGTCATTTTCTCAATTGAAGATTCGAAGGGGTGTTTCTCTCAAATATTGATCCATTCTCTTGGAGAGTCATCATTCCAGCTTGGTGCAATCATCTTAGTTGTTCCAATCGTGAGAATCCCTTCTGGCTGTCCGGTGCATTTCTGAGTTGTTTTCATTCTCGTTCCTCCAAAGGCCATCATTTTAGAAGATTCTTCGTTCTCAGCTTTCACCTTTCATCCTCGATTCTTCTCAATTGTTGTCTCTTCGTTTGTCTCTCGATTATCCGGTGCCTTGTTCTAGTTTTCTCTCAGGTGGCTCATGAGCTCTTCATTTTCATGTATCGTCATTAATTCTTGGTTTTCCCATTCAATTGTGAATTCTTACCGGTGCTTCCTTCAATTATGCTTCAAGTGGTGCTTTCCTATCTCTCTCTTCCAGTTTCTTTTAGGAATAATAAGTTGTATGCTAAATATGTTGCTTGTCATCAATTTAATTAGATGAAGGATGAGCATAACATAATTCTTATTATTGTCCTTCCTTCTTCCAAAAGATTTCAATTCTTCTTCCGAAGGACTCATGATATCAATTTTTTTCTCAAGTGCTTATCTTTCTTTTCCGAAGTTCCAAGTCTATCAGTATCTCTTTGTGAAGCTTCATCTAAATCATTGCAAGGCCTTTAATCTTATTCATTTCTACCTTGATATCTTTGCATCATTCTTTTGTATATGGTGGTCCTTCATGGTGGTTCATCAAGGTTTCAATTCATTCTCAAAGTGTTCTTCAAGATTCTTATTGGAGAACCTCAAGTTTTCTTCTCTTGCATTTCCAAGTGCATTTGTTCTTCCTTTTCCTTTGAGGTGGTATTATAGCATTCTTGTTAGTGTAGGAGCCTCGAAGAGAATTCCTTTCAAGAATGAGATAATTAAACCCACCAATTCTTTGATCATGAGATATTTTCAACCCATGATTTATTCATTGAGCTATCTTGGTTTGGATTTCACCTCAAACCTTTCCAATGGATTGTTGCTATCACGGTGCTTGTCATTAATCCAAGTTCTCAATGTATCCCCTTGGTGTAAGAAAATTGTTCATATCTTGTTTCTCCCAATCAATCCTTGTTTCTGTTAGTGGCTGGTTGTCACTTCACTAGTTTGAAAAGGTTTCCTTAAGCCCACTAGTGTCTTGTTCTTTTCGTTGTTGTTTTTCCAACAACTCCGTTCAATTCTTCTCGCAAGGATGCTTGTCAAGTTCATTGGAGTTAGTAGTTGTCATTCTCTCTTCATTCTCTTCTTCCGTATGAGCTAGTTGTTATTCTATTGTTCTGGGGGCATTGTGATGTTGCTCTTTTGGGTCTATCATGTTGTTCTATCAAGATCATGGTGTTCCCTTGCTCTATTTAGTTGTTTGTTATGTATATTGTGTAATTCTCTCTTCTTATCGAATTTTTTGTCCCATTTTCCTACCGAAGTGCTGCCGAAATTTTCCGTGAATTCTTGCTTGTTTCTCATATCATCCCTCATCTCTTTGCAACTTTCAAGGATCGTTGGTTTCACTCGTTGGTAAAGAAGCGACTAAGTTTTACCTCTTGTTCTTTCTCATCCTCTCCCCCCTTTCATTCTTGGATCTCGGGGCGAGATCCTCTTGTAGTGAAGGAGAGTTGTGACATCCCGATGTCGACGTTCCAGAAGATTCCCCCTCCTTTCCGTTTTCGGCGTGTGGTTATTTTATTTTGTTGCATCATCATCGCATCATTCACATCATCTTCATTGAATCGGCATCTCCGTGCCGCCAGTTTTCAAAACTTGCATCCGTTGTTAGATGCCGGTTCGCGTCGTTGTCCGTTCTGAACCCGACCGCACAGACACGCGCCCGCGGCATCGTCAAACCCTGTTTTAAAAGTGCGTTTAAAACTTTCTCTGATCAGGGTGAAACTTGGCATGCGTTCGTAATTAGTTATAGCCATGCCGCCTGTCGAATTTCGTCGCGATCGGAGACCGTCTGGTACCCGAACGGTCGACCGTAGCGGCACCGTATTCGGTCTACCGTCGGACGTTTGCCGGTGTTTTAAAAATTGTTGCCACGCCGCCCGTTTCCCCTCTCATCTCCGGATATCCCCTCTACACGGCCTCGTAACCGTTCCCATGTTCGGAATCGTCCGAATCCGACCGCACGGTTGGATCCGGATCGAAATTGCTAAACCTAGCCCCCATTTGTCTATATATAGTTCCCCAGTGCATTTTTAGACATCCCCTCTTCCCTGCGTCGAAATCCGTGCCAACCCCCGAAACCCTGATCCTCCCGCAGCCTCCTCCCACCTCCTCCTCGCGCCGCCGGGCCCGTGAGCCCACGCGAGGCCCGCCAAGACCATCCGGTCGCCGCCGCCCGCAGCGCTCCACCTCGCCCATCCCGAAGCAGCAGCCTGAGCCTCCTCGCCGCCGGGGCTCATCTAAGTCGCCGTTCGTCGTAGTGCTCGTGCCCCGCCGCCGGAGGCCACCGCAGATGCTGCCGCCCCAGCGTCCCCGCCGCCTGCACCCGTCCTCGCCGCCAGCGCCTCGCCGTGTTGGGGAACGTCGCATGGGAAACAAAAATTTTCCTACGCGCACGAAGACCTATCATGGTGATCTCCATCTACGAGAGGGGATATTGGATCTACGTACCCTTGTAGATCGCACAGCAGAAGCGTTAGTGAATGCGGTTGATGTAGTGGAACGTCCCCACGTCCCTCGATCCGCCCCACGAACCATCCCGCGATCAGTCCCACAATTTACTGCCGAACGGACGGCACCTCCACGTTCAGCACACGTACAGCTCGACGATGATCTCGGCCTTCTTGATCCAGCAAGAGACACGGAGAGGTAGATGAGTTCTCTGGCAGCGTGACGGCGCTCCGGAGTTTGGTGGTGATCTTATCTCAGCAGGGCTCCGCCCGAGCTCCGCAGAAACGCGATCTAGAGGTAAAACCGTGGAGATATGTGGTCGGGCTGTCGTGGCAAAGTCGTGTCAAATCAGCCCTAAAACCTCCGTATATATAGGGGGAAGAGGGGGAGCCTTGCCTTGGGGTCCAAGGACCCCTAAGGGCTTCGGCCGAGCCAAGGGGGGCAGCCCTCCCCTTCCAAACCGAGTCCAACGAGGTTTGGAAGGAGGAGTCCTTCCCCCTTTTCCCACCTCCTCTTTTTTTACCTTTTCTCTTTGATTTTTCTTCCTATGGCGCATAGGGCTCTTTTGGGCTGTCCCACCAGCCCACTAAGGGCTGGTGCACCACCCCCAATGCCTATGGGCTTCCCCGGGGTGGGTTGCCCCCCCCCCCCCGGTGAACTCCCGGAACCCATTCGTCATTCCCGGTACATTCCCGGTAACTCCGAAAACCTTTCGGTAATCAAATGAGGTCATCCTATATATCAATCTTCGTTTTCAGACCATTCCGGAAACCCTCGTGACGTCTGTGATCTCATCCGGGACTCCGAACAACATTCGGTAACCAACCATATAACTCAAATACGCATAAAACAATGTCGAACCTTAAGTGTGCAGACCCTGCGGGTTCGAGAACTATGTAGACATGACCCGAGAGACTCCTCGGTCAATATCCAATAGCGGGACCTGGATGCCCATATTGGATCCTACATATTCTACGAAGATCTTATCATTTGAACCTCAGTGCCAAGGATTCATATAATCCCGTATGTCATTCCCTTTGTGCTTCGGTATGTTACTTGCCCGAGATTTGATCGTCAGTATACGTATACCTATTTCAATGTCGTTTACTGGCAAGTCTCTTTACTCGTTCCGTAATACAAGATCCCGCAACTTACAGTAAGTCACATTGCTTGCAAGGCTTGTGTGTGATGTTGTATTACAGTGTGGGCCCCGAGATACCTCTCCGTCACACGGAGTGACAAATCCCAGTCTCGATCCATATTAACTCAACTAACACCTTCGGAGATACCTGTAGAGCATCTTTATAGTCACCCAGTTACGTTGCGACGTTTGATACACACAAAGCATTCCTCCGGTGTCAGTGAGTTATATGATCTCATGGTCATAGGAACAAATACTTGACACGTAGAAAACAGTAGCAACAAAATGACACGATCAACATGCTACATCTATTAGTTTGGGTCTAGTCCATCACATGATTCTCCTAATGATGTGATCCCGTTATCAAGTAACAACACTTGCCTATGGCCAAGAAACCTTGACCATCTTTGATCAACGAGCTAGCCAACTAGAGGCTTACTAGGGACAGTGTTTTGTCTATGTATCCACACAAGTATTGCGTTTCCAATCAATACAATTATAGCATGGATAATAAATGATTATCATGAACAAAGAAATATAATAATAACTAATTTATTATTGCCTCTAGGGCATATTTCCAACAGTCTCCCACTTGCACTAGAGTCAATAATCTAGTTCACATGACCATGTGATTCCAACGAATCCAACACCCATATAGTCATGGGGTCTGATCACGTCTTGCTTATGAGAGAGGTTTTAGTCAACGGTTCTGAAACTTTCAGATCCGTGTGTTCTTTACAAATCTTCATGTCATCTTATAGATGGTGCTACTATGTGCTATTCGGAAATACTCCAAATATCTAATCTACTATACGAATCCGTTTCACTACTCATAGTTAGTCGGATTAGTGTCAAAGCTTGCATCGACGTAACCCTTTACGACGAACTCTTTAACCACCTCCATAATCGAGAAAAATTCCTTAGTCTATTTAGTTACTAAGGATAACTTTGACCGTTGATCAGTGATTCAATCCTGGATCACTGTGTGTACCTCTTAATAGACTTGCCGCAAGGCACACATCAGGTGCGGTACTCAGCATGGCATACTTTAGAGTCTACGGCTAAGGCATAGAAGACGACCTTCGTCTATTCTCTTTATTCTGCCGTGGTCGGGTTTTGAGTCTTACTCAAATTCACACCTTACAACGCAACCAAGAACTCCTTCTTTGCTGATCTATTTTGAACTCCTTCAAAACTTGTCAAGGCATTCATCTTGTTGAAACTTCCATTAAGCGCTTTCGATCTATCTCCATAGATCTTTGATGCTCAACGCTCAAGTAGCTCAATCCAGGTATTCCTTTGAAAACTCCTTTCAAACCACCTTGTATGCTTTACAGAAATTCTACATTACTTCTGATCCACAATATGTCAACCACATATACTGATCAGAAATTCTATAGTGCTCCCACTCACTTCTTTGGAAATACAAGTTTCTCATAAACCTTGTACAAACCCAAAATCCTTGATCATCTCATCAAAGTGTATATTCCAACTCCGATATGCTTGCACCAGTCCATTTAAGGATCGCTGGAGCTTGCATACTTGCTAGTATCTTTAGGATCGACAAAACCTGATGGTTGTATCTCATACAATGTTTGCTCAAGGAAACCGTCGAGGAAACAATGTTTTGACATCCTACATGCAATATTTCATAAATAATGCAGCAACTACTAACATAATTCTAACAGACTTTTAGCATCGCTACGAGTGAGAAAGTCTCATCATAGTCAACTGTTTGATCTTGTCGGAAACATCTTTGCGACAAGTCGAGCTTTTCTTAATAGTGACTTATCACTATCATCGTCTGTCCTCCTTTTAAAGATCCATCTTTACTCAATAGTCCTATGACCATCAAGTAGTTCTTCCAAAGAATACACTTTGTTTTCATACATGGATCCTCTCTCGGATTTCATGGCTTCCAGCCATTTGTCGGAATCTGGGCCCACCATTGCTTTCTCCATAACTCGTAGGTTCACTGTTGCTCAACAACATGACCTCCATGACAAGGTTACCGTGCCACTCTGTAGTAGTATGCGACCTTGTCAACCTACTAGGCTTGTAGTAACTTGATCCGATGCTCGATGATCACCATCATCAGCTTTCACTTCAATTGGTCTAGGCGCCACACGAACAACTTCCTGCGCCCTGCTACACACTGGTCGAAGTGATGGTTCAATAACCTCATCAAGTTCTACCACCCTCCCACTCAATTCTTTCGAGAGAAACCTTTCCTCGAGAAAGGATCCGTTTCTAGAAACAAACACTTTGCTTTCGGATCTGAGATAGGAGATGTACCCAACTGTTTTGGATATCCTATGAAGATGCATTTATCTGCTTTGGGTTCGAGCTTATCAGATTGAAACCTTTTCACATAAGTGTCGAAACCCCAAACTTTCAAGAAACGACAGTTTAGATTTCTCTAAACCTCATTCTATACTGTGTCATCTCAACGGAAATACGTGGTGCCCTATTTAAAGTGAATGCGGTTGTCTCTAATGCTTAACCCATAAACGATAGTGGTAATTCGATAAGAGACATCATAGCATGCACCATACCAAATAGTGTGTGGCTATGACGTTCAGACACATCATCACACTATGATGTTCTAGGTGGCATGAACTGCAAAACAATTTCCACATTGTCTTAACTGCGTACCAAAACTCGTAACTCAGATATTCATTTCTATGATCATATCGTAGACAGTTTATCCTCTTGTTACGACGAACTTCACTCCGAAACAGAATTGAACTTTTCAATATTTCAGACTTGTGATTCATTAAGCAAATACTCTAGTATCTACTCAAATCATCATTGAAGTAAGAACATAACGATATCCACTGCGTGCCTCAGCACCCATTGGACTGCATACATCAAAATGTATCACTTCCAACAAGTTACTATCTTATTTCATCTCAATGAAAACAAGGCCTTGCTCATGTGGTATGATTTGCATGTCACTAGTGATTCAAAATCAAGTGAGTATAAAGATCCATCAGCATGGAGCCTCTTCATGCAATTTATACCAACATGACTCAAGCGGCAGTGCCACAAGTAAGTGGTACTATCATCATTACCTCGTATCTTTTGGCACCAATATTATGAACTTGTGTATTACTATGATCGAGATTCAATAAACCATTGAAGGTGATTATTCAAGCAAACAGAGTAACCATTATTCTCTTTAAATGAATAATCGTATTGCAATAAACACGATCCAATCATGTTCTGCTTAACGCAAGCACCAAATAACAATTATTTCGGTTTAACTCCAATCCCGATGGTAGAGGGAGCGTGCGACGTTTTGATCATATCAATCTTGGGAACACTTCCAACACGTATCGTCACCTCGCCTTTAGCTAGTCTCCGTTTACGCCGTAGCTATCATTCCGTGTTACTAATCACTTAGCAACCGAACCGGTATCCAATACCCTCATGCTACTAGGAGTACTAGTAAAGTACACATCAACATCATGTATATCAAATATACTTCTTTCGACTTTTGCCAGCCTTCTTATCTACCAAGTATCTAGAGTTGCTCCGCCTCAGTGACTGTTACCCTCATTACAGAAGCACTTAGTCTCGGGTTTGGGTTTAATCTTGGGTCTCTTCATTAGTGCAGCAACTGTTTTGCCGTTTCACGAAGTATCCCTTCTAGCCCTTGCCTTTCTTGAAACTTAGTGGTTTTACTAACCATCAACTATTGATGCTCCTTCTTGATTTCTACTTTCGCAGTGTCAAACATCGCGAATCGCTCAAGGATCATTGTATCTATCCTTGATATGTTATAGTTCATCACGAAGCTCTCACAGCTTGGTGGCAGTGACTTTGGAGAACCATCACTATCTCATCTGGAAGATTAACTCCCACTTGATTCAAGCGATTGTCGTACTCAGACAATCTGAGCACACGCTCAACGATTGAGCTTTTCTCCTTTACTTTGTGGACAAAGAATCTTGTTGGAGGTCTCGTACCTCTTAACAAGGGCACAAACATGAAATCACAATTTCATCTCTTTGGAACATCACTTATGTTCCGTGACGTTTCAAAACGTTTTCGGCGCCTTGCTTCTAAGCCATTAAGTATTTTGCACTGAACTATCGTGTAGTCATCAGAAACGTGTATGTCGGATGTTCACAGCATCCACAGACGACGCTCGAGGTGCAGCACACCGAGTGGTGCATTAAGGACATAAGCCTTCTGCGCAGCAACGAGGACAATCCTCGGTTTTACAGACTCAGTCTGCAAAGTTTGCTACTATCAACTTTCAACTAAATTTTCTCTAGGAACATATAAAAACAGTAGAGCTATAGCGCAAGCTACATCGTAATTCGCAAAGAGCATTAGACTATGTTCATGATAATTAGTTCAATTTAATCATATTACTTAAGAACTCCCACTCAAAAAGTACATCTCTCTAGTCATTTGAGTGGTACATGATCCAAATCCACTATCTCAAGTCCGATCATCACGTGAGT
The DNA here is from genome assembly GCF_904849725.1 of Hordeum vulgare subsp. vulgare. Taxonomy (NCBI): domain Eukaryota; kingdom Viridiplantae; phylum Streptophyta; class Magnoliopsida; order Poales; family Poaceae; genus Hordeum; species Hordeum vulgare. The sequence goes on from NC_058523.1 coordinate 51,334,737, forward strand.
CGAGAATAGTTTCAGTGGTAAGCATCTCTATGCTAATCATATCAACTATACAATTCATGCTCGAACTTTCGGTCTCATGTGTTCCGAGGCCATGTCTGCACATGCTAGGCTCGTCAAGCTTAACCCGAGTGTTCCGCGTGTGCAACTGTTTTGCACCCGTTGTATGTGAACGTTGAGTCTATCACACCCGATCATCACGTGGTGTCTCGAAACGAAGAACTGTCGCAACGGTGCACAGTCGGGGAGAACACAATTTCGTCTTGAAATTTTAGTGAGAGATCACCTCATAATGCTACCGTCGTTCTAAGCAAAATAAGGTGCATAAAAGGATTAACATCACATGCAATTCATAAGTGACATGATATGGCCATCATCACGTGCTCCTTGATCTCCATCACCAAAGCACCGGCACGATCTTGTTGTCACCGGCGCCACACCATGATCTCCATCAACGTGTCGCCATCGGGGTTGTCGTGCTACTTATTCTATTACTACTAAAGCTACATCCTAGCAAAATAGTAAACGCATCTGCAAGCACACACATTAGTATAAAGACAACCCTATGGCTCCTGCCGGTTGCCGTACCATCGACGTGCAAGTCGATATTATCTATTACAACATGATCATCTCATACATCCAATATATCACATCACATCGTTGGCCATATCACATCACAAGCATACCCTGCAAAAACAAGTTAGACGTCCTCTAATTTTTTTGTTGCATGTTTTACGTGGTGACCATGGGTATCTAGTAGGATCGCATCTTACTTACACAAACACCACAACGGAGATATATGAGTTGCTATTTAACCTCATCCAAGGACCTCCTCGGTCAAATCCGATTCAACTAAAGTTGGAGAAACTGACACTTGCCAGTCATCTTTGAGCAACGGGGTTACTCATAGCGATGAAACCAGTCTCTCGTAAGCGTACGAGTAATGTCGGTCCAAGCCGCTTCAATCCAACAATACCGCGGAATCAAGAAAATACTAAGGAGGGCAGAAAAACGCACATCACCGCCCACAAAAACATTTGTGTTCTACTCGAGAAGACATCTACGCATGAACCTAGCTCTGATACCACTCTTGGGGAACGTCGCATGGGAAACAAAAATTTTCCTACGTGCACGAAGACCTATCATGCTGATGTCCATCTACGAGAGGGGATATTGGATCTACGTACCCTTGTAGATCGCACAGCAGAAGCGTTAGTGAACGCGGTTGATGTAGTGGAACGTCCTCACGTCCCTCGATCCGCCCCGCGAACCGTCCCGCGATCAGTCCCACGATCTAGTGCCGAACGGACGGCACCTCCGCGTTCAGCACACGTACAGCTCGACGATGATCTCGGCCTTCTTGATCCAGTAAGAGAGACGGAAAGGTAGATGAGTTCTCCGGCAGCGTGACGGTGCTCCGGAGGTTGGTGGTGATCTAATCTCAGCAGGCCTCCGCCCGAGCTCCGCAGAAACGCGATCTAGAGGTAAAACCGTGGAGATATGTGGTCGGGCTGCCGTGGCAAAGTCGTGTCAAATCAGCCCTAAAACCTCCGTATATATAGGGGGAAGAGGGGGAGCCTTGCCTTGGGGTCCAAGGACCCCTAAGGGCTTCGGCCGAGCCAAGGGGGGCAGCCCTCCCCTTCCAAACCAAGTCCAACTAGGTTTGGAAGGAGGAGTCCTTCCCCCTTTTCCCACCTCCTCTTTTTTTTCTTTTCTCTTTGATTTTTCTTCCTATGGCGCATAGGGCTCTTTTGGGCTGTCCCACCAACCCACTAAGGGCTGGTGCGCCACCCCTAATGCCTATGGGCTTCCCCGGGGTGGGTTGCCCCCCCCCCCCCCCCCGGTGAACTCCCGGAACCCATTCGTCATTCCCGGTACATTCCCGGTAACTCCGAAAACCTTCCGGTAATCAAATGAGGTCATCCTATATATCAATCTTCGTTTTCGGACCATTCCGGAAACCCTCGTGACGTCTGTGATCTCATCCGGGACTCCGAACAACATTCGGTAACCAACCATATAACTCAAATACGCATAAAACAACGTTGAACCTTAAGTGTGCAAACCCTGCGGGTTCGAGAACTATGTAGACATGACCCGAGAGACTCCTCGGTCAATATCCAATAGCGGGACGTGGATGCCCATATTGGATCCTACATATTCTACGAAGATCTTATCATTTGAACCTCAGTGCCAAGGATTCATATAATCCCGTATGTCATTCCCTTTCCGTCACACGGAGTGACAAATCCCAGTCTCGATCCATATTAACTCAACTAACACCTTCGGAGATACCTGTAGAGCATCTTTATAGTCACCCAGTTATGTTGCGACGTTTGATACACACAAAGCATTCCTCCTGTGTCAGTGAGTTATATGATCTCATGGTCATAGGAACAAATACTTGACACGCAGAAAACAGTAGCAACAAAATGACACGATCAACATGCTACGTCTATTAGTTTGGGTCTAGTCCATCACATGATTCTCCTAATGATGTGATCCCGTTATCAAGTAACAACACTTGCCTATGGCCAGGAAACATTGACCATCTTTGATCAACGAGCTAGCCAACTAGAGGCTTACTAGGGACAGTGTTTTGTCTATGTATCCACACAAGTATTGTGTTTCCAATCAATACAATTATAGCATGGTTAATAAACGGTTATCATGAACGAAGAAATATAATAATAACTAATTTATTATTGCCTCTAGGGCATATTTCCAACACGCCGGCCGCCGTTCCCGTCGCTGCTAGAGCCGTGTAGTGCCGCCTGCGCCAAGCCTCATTGTGTCGCCCCTCCAGCCGCCGGCCCGATGCCAGATCCGGACTACAGCCACCCCAGAGCCCGCCGTTGGTTGTCCCCGTCCCTCTGCGTCGATGCCTCGCCGCGTGGAGCTCGTCGGCGGCCGATCTGGCCCCTGTCTCCTCGATCCGATCGGGATCGGGAGGGTGCCGACGAGCGCATCGCTTGGCCTCGACCTGGGCCTCCCAGCGCTCCAGCCGGCCCAGCGAGCAGCCTAGCTCTCCGCAGCGCGAGCCCAGGCCGAGCGCCCCGCCTCGGCCCAGTCGCCCGATCCAGCCGGCCCCAGGATCTGCCTCCTCCTCGCGGGCCTTCTCCAACCCTCGAGGCCTTCGGCCCAGCTCCCTCCAAGCTGGCCCATCTCCAGGCAGGCCCGAGGTGAGCACCTCCTCTTCCCTGCTATCTAGCGCCCAGAGCGATGTTTAGTTGATTTGCGCCCATGCTCAGTTCAGCCCGTGTATAGTTTCGGCCCGAAGGTTTTTTTTAAATTCGTGTGTAACTTTATAACCGTTAGTCGGTTCGCGATGAGTTGTATTAGTTTTTCGTGTAGAATTTCGTATAGAATACGATTTTGCAACTTACATAATTGTTTGACGTTGTTTGACGTGTCAAATGCATAGATTAGTGTGTTGTTCCAGTAGGATAGAGCTCGTAATTATTTTTCGCGCGTGTCCGGATTGGCCGGATGCCGTAGTTTAAATGCCCATGTTTTAGGGACCATTATTCCTTTTATTTTTAGAGCAGTCATTTCTATTTTTACGTGTAGGGGATTGCGCTAGTTTATTTTTCTGTGTCTAGGTTATTTTCTCGCATTTTCGTGTGGCATTATTTTGTTGTGCAACCCCACATATTTTATATGTTTTCGGGGTAGAAAAATCCATGGGATTTTTCTGTGCAATTAGTTTTAGCTTTTGAGCAAGTTAGATCGCGCGATATTTTGCCGTGATGCCCTTTTGTTTAATTCGTAGGAATTATTTCGTGCTTCGTTTGAAGGAGGTGTCAACTAGAGAGTTGATATTGGGTGTTTACTCTAGCCCCTGGTATTTTTGGTTGCAATAGAAATGCATGTTTAGGTGTGGTTTGCTTGCTCTCAAGTTGCTAGAAATAGTGCTGTTTTGGAGGTGCTGAAATATTTCCAAGTCTGTAATATTTTATATTTTGTTGCTGTCTTGTCTTGCTTGTGTATTTTGATCTGTAGCTCTTTTGAGGTTGGTCCAATGGAGTTAGTTGTACCCCTTGTGTTTCTCTAGCACGCTGTAAATTTTCATGCCATTTGGAGTTCTATAGCTATAGGTTTTGCTGCTGTCAATATTGCTTCAAATCGAAAACTGCACTTTCATGAGGTGTAATTTTCACTAAGTCTGAAATAGTGCGTGAGATGCCATTTTGTGTCTTCTTTCCCCAGTGATCCATGATGCCATGCTAGTTGTTGTTAGTTGTTTGTAGTAGTGCTTCTTGCCCTCTTTCGTGTCATGCCTTGCTTGAGTTTATCGCAGTTGTGTAGCCCGTAGTGGTGGGGCGTAGAAAGTGCTATGTGGCTGATTTTCGCAGATTGTAGTGATTTCTTGTTTTGCTCGTAGTTGTTGAACCGTAGCTCCGATTTGATCGTTTCCTACATGAAACTTGCTTAGAATCTCGTGTAGTTTCATTTTCTCTTGCTGGTTGTGTGTTTTGAAGTGCTCGTGGCCGTCGTTGCACACATATTGCATTCATGCCATCATATCTTGCAGTGTCCGTATCTTTTGATCCGTAGCTCCGTTGGAGATGATCTATATGTGTAAATTGCTTGAAATGACGCGTAGAATCACGTGAACCTATTTGTTTTGCTGTTTAACAACTAACTAAATGTGTTAGTTTAGATCTGGACAGAATTGTAAATTAACATGTGAGGTCGTCTCGGAGGTGCTATATGTCATTTCCGACCTCATTTAAAATACCTAGATAGGTAGTTTAATTACGCTTCACCTCTTGCCATGTTTAACCACATTTAATATTGTCGTGTGTCTAATCGGGATAGAACTAAATAAATAAACGTGGAGTTTCGTCAATATGCAACTCGTTGCATATTGAACTTCACTTAATGTGTAGTGTTTGATTGTGTGAATTGTCATGCCGTGTCTTGCATGTATTCGGCTGCTCATGCATCATTTGTGTTGTGCATTGTGTGGTGAATTCCGTGTGTTGATTTGTGTTTCTGGTTTGCTTCGTCTCGTTAGAGTTCCCCAGCGTGCCGGATTGTGAGGACCTGTTCGACTACGTCGGTTCGTCTGCTTCAAGGAGGCATTCTTCTTCCAAGCGGGATCTCAGGCAAGATGACCATTTCCCCAGATACCATTACTATCATTGCCATGTTTATCGCTTCTATCGATTATGTCTCGTTGCCTACCACATGTTTACATATCAGCCTCTCAACAATGCCATGATAACCTTCAACCAGTTCGACCTAGCAAACCACTGATTGGCTATGTTACCGCTTGCTTATCCATGTTGTTAGCGTTGCTAGTTGCAGGTGTAGTTGCTTCCATGTGATAACATGGGTTCCTTGTCTTATCACCATATATTAAATGCTATTTAATTTAATGCACCTACATACTTGGTTAAAGGTGGAAGGCTTGGCCTTTCTAGCCTGGTGTTTTGTTCCACCTTTGCCCCCTTAGTTTCCGGCTACCGGTGTTATGTTCCATAATTGAGCGCTCCTAACACGATCAGGGTTATTATGGGGACCCCCTTGATAATTCGTTTTAGATTAAAGCTAGTCCGGCAAGGCCCAACATTGGTTTTACATTTGTCCAACATAATAATTTTGTTAACACTGAAATGCATAGGGCGTCATGAACCCGAGGAGTAATTTTACATAAAAAGGGGGGCCAGTGCTGATGGTGTTGGTCCCAAACGGTCTGCCTGCGGGGCCACCATGGGGAAACTCGAGGTTTGGCACCCGTAGCTAGTTCCGTCCGTCGTGTCCTGAGAACGAGATACACGGCTCCTATCGGGATCGTCGACACGCCGGGCAGCCTTGCTGGATTACTTTTACCTTTGACGAGATATCTTGTGCATCGGGATTCCGGTGATGCTTTGGTAATCTCTGAGTTGAGGTTTTCCACTAGGGAATCCGACGAGATCGCGAGCTTCGTGATTGAGGATTTCTATGCGGCTTGTGCTAATTTGTGATGGACTAGTTGGAGCACCCCGGCAGGGTTAAATCTTTCGGAAAGCCATGCCCACGGTTATGTGGCAACGTGGATACTTTCTTTAACACTGGTTCTAGATAACTTGAAGTTTATTAATTAAAATATGCCAACTGTGTGCGTAACCGTGACTGTCTCTTTCGTGAGTTCCTTCTCCGATCGAGGACACGGTGGGGTTATGTCTGACGTAGGTAGGTGTTCAGGATCATTCATTTGATCATCAGTAGTCACGTCCGCTATGCGTAAATCTTCCCCCTCTTATTTTCTTGTACTCGTCAGTTTAGCCACCAAATATAAGCTTAGTCGCTGCTGCAACCTCACCACTTAACCATACCTCACCCATTAAGCTTTGCTAGTCTTGATACCTTTGGAAATGAGATTGTTGAATCCCCTGTGGCTCACAGATTACTACAACACCAGTTGCAGGTACAGGTAAAGGTTACTTGACGCGAGCACGTTGATTGTTCATTTGGAGTTGCTCCTTCTTCTTCTTCTTCATCGATCTAGGATGGGTTCCAGGCCGGCAGCCTGGGATAGCAAGGATGGACGTCGTTCTTCTTTTGTCGTTTGTTTTCGTCCGTAGTCGGACCCTGCTCTTACTCTGGATGATTATGTAATGTACTGATGTGACTCTAATGTAGCTTGTGGCGAGTGTAAGCCAATTCTATTATATATCTCTTCTTTTCAGTACATGTACTTGTAACGATATCCATTCTTGCGACACGACGAGATGCGCTTCTATCCCTGACGAGGCCCTCGAGCCAAATTGAGGATAGGGTCGCATCTTGGGCGTGACAGGTTGGGCCAGCGGGCCACAACCCCTGGCTCCGCCACCACCCCCTGGTGGCGGTGGGCAGGCTTGTGGGGCCCACACGACTCTGCCGCCCCCAACCTCAGGTCTATAAGTTCACTTTCGTCCCAGAAAAAATAAAAAAGAGAAGTTTTCGTCGCGTTTGCGATACACAGGCGCCGCCACCACCTGTTCTTCATCTCAAGGGCAGATCTGGAGTCCGTCTTGGGCTCCAGAGAGGGGAAATCGTTGCTATCGTCATCATCAACCTTCTTCCCTCTCCAATTCCATGAAGCTCTTCGTCGTTCGTGAGTAATCTATTCGTAGGCTTGCTGGGCGGTGATGAGTAGGATGAGATCTATCATGTAATCGAGTTAGTTTTGATGGGGATTGATCCCTAGTATCCACTATGTTCTGAGATTGATGTTGCTACTACTTTGGCATGCTTAATGCTTGTCACTAGGGCCCGAGTGCCATGATTTCAGATCTGAAATTATTATGTTGTCACCAATATATGTGTGTTTTAGATCCGATCTTGCAAGTTGTAGTTACCTACTATGTGTTATGATCTGGCAACCCCGGACTGGAACCACTCCCGGTGATGACCATAGTTTGAGGAGTTCATGTGTTCACCAAGTGCTAATGCATTGGTCTGGTTCTTTATTAAAAGGAGAACCTTAATATCCCGTAGTTTCCTTTTGGACCCCGCTGCCACGGGAGGGATGGACAATAGATGTCATGCAAGATATTTTCCCTAAGCACGCATGACGACACACGGAATGCATGCCTACATCACATTGACGAACGAGAGCTAGCCACATATCTCTCCGTGTTATAATTGTTGCATGATGAATATCATCCAAACAAATCACCGACCCATTGCCTACGAGTTTGTCCTACTGCTGCTTCTACTACTGTTGCTACTGCTGATACTTGTCTTGCTCTGCTGCTGCTACTACTGTTGCTACTGTTGTTACTTGTCTTGCTCTGTTGCTACTGTTGCTACTACTTTCGCTTGCTACTGTTGCTACTTGCTACTGCTGTCACTACCGCTGTTCCTTGCCACTGCTGTTACTCGCTACTTTGTTGTTACTACTTTGCTTGCAGATACTAATCTTTTAGGTGTGGTTGAATCTGATAAATTTAGCTGCTAATACTTGAGAGTATTCTCTCACCTCCCGTCGTGCGAATCAACAAATTTGGGTCGAATACTCTGCCCTCGAAAACTGCTACGATCCCACGCGCTGGTGGGCGTTAACAACATTCTTCTAGTTTCGATTGCCGGAGAGTGCTAACAGCATTCTTCTGGTGCCGTTGCAAAGGGGAAGAATAGTTGAAATCAAGCATTTTTCTGGCGTCGTTGCCGGGGAGGTATTACTATATTCTTTGAGTCACTTGGGATTTATATCTGCTGATCACTATGAAGAATCTGAAGGATCCAAAAACCAAATCTTGCCCTCAACTACAAGGGGAGGTAAGGAGTTGCCATCTAGCTCTGCACTTGATTCACCTTCAGTTATGAGTAAGTTTGCGACATCACCTCCTGCTAGAGATCTTGATATGTTGCCTATGCCTGATGATACTATGCTTGATGCTATGCCTGATACTGCTAGAGATGCTATGCTTGATACTTCTAGAGATGATATGCTTGGTACTGCTTTGCCTAATGATGCTAGAGATGCTATTTTTCCTGATGATGCTATGCTTGATACTCACTAGTGGGGACGGGGCCTTTAGCCCCGGCCCGTAAGGGGCTTTAGTCCCGGTTCACCAACCGGGACTAAAGGGGCGGGACTAAAGGCCTAACCTTTAGTCCCGGCCCTGTTACGGGTCGGGACTGAAGGTGCTCCACGTGGGCGCCTCGTAGCGCCCCAGGGGCAGGCCCTTTAGTCCCGGTTCGTTACACGGGCCGGGACTAAAGAGTTTCAGATTTTTCTTATTTTGGGGGTTTTTTTGAATGAAATTATTTTTGGGTTTTAGGGTTTTAGGGTTTAGGTGTTCGGGAGATTAACGTGATGCCTCGTTTGGTGTTCGGGAATTAGTTTTCATATAATTTAAATAGAAATAATTATGCATATATATATAAGATTAACTTATCTTAGAAGCGAGCATATATATACAATTATATGGAGATCTGAATTATCGGTACTAGAGCCCGTCTATTCGATTACATGGACGAACATCAGTAATGGCCCCTAGCTACACTAAATCGTCCTTTGTCATCTATAGCTTCCGTCCTCAGAAAGGTCGCAAGCTCCTCTGCAACAGCAATCGCGCGTTGCTCTGGTAGGATATTCGTCCTCATGGCCGTGTACTATATAAGGAGAGGAGATGAATATGAATATCAATCATGATAACAAAGAATGACGGGTAAAAATAGAGGTGTGAATGTTCATTGCTTACATCGAATCTATGATCCTTGTGCTCAGAGGTAAAAGTGCGAATGGTCTCGCAAACATAGTATCCGCATAGATGCGTCCCCCGTGGCTGCTGGTCGCACTTTACGAGAATAGAATATATATAATCAAAATAATAATCTAGCATCATAAATGTATTGAAAATAGAAGTATATCATACTACTACTTACCTGAGCCGCTCTAAAGGTCAGCTTCTCAGGAAAGTTACCGGGAGTCACGCACTTGAACCGCTTCCAAACCCTGCCCGACAAGGATAATGATTTGCTAAGTTTTTCATTAATTGATATATCAGAAAATCACCGAAAGTGACCGATAGAGCACAAGAATGATTGAAATTACCCTTGGAGCATGTCCTGCAGGCTTTGGAACTGTTCCAAGGGTCTCGATAATGGGTCGAAGGCATCAACTCTTCCCTTATCAATTTGAATGTCCAGCAGAATCCAATGGAAGCTGCACATGTATATATATATATGTGTGTGTGTGTGTGTGTCAGTAACTTATCAATTACACTTATAAGTGAATGGACACAACAGAGTAAACACCCTCACCTGAAGTTGTATGGAAACAGTATGTGGTCACGGAAATTTTGATCTGTTAGAAACCTTAGAAGGTTTTCCTCCATCTCCTTGGGTTTATCAGTTAGCGTCACTATATGTATTTTATCTGGGTCAATAAACCCAATATTTAGTATGCTCTTACTTTTACAATCCAGAATCTTCATTCTGCATAATAGAGTACAAGTTATATATAGACAATGAATTGAAATAACTAAACAAGTTATATGTAGACAACAAATTGAAAAACTTACAGACAATAGCAACTCATAAGCGATTTGTTGAGGGCGTTGCCATTGTACATCTGGAAGAGTTCATCAAAGTCGATATGGATTTCTTCGGGGCGGCCGTAGTACTCCCGTGGGACACTCAGCACAATCATCGTTCTCCCATTCTTTGATTCACTTAAGTACCATGTATGCAAGTAACGCATATTTGTTGGGAGATCGTCTTTGCTGACCAAAGGCTCTCCCATGACAAACTGTGGCTTAGGGGCTACCACAGCCTTGGGTAACCTGTCGTCTTGGAAAGCCAGAACATCTTCAACTGAGACACCCCATTGAGTCGCCCAATCCTTTGCTATTTCAAAAGCTTGCCCCTGCACCACAGGGGGAACATTCTCGGTTAATACCTTGAGGGGTGGGATCGACTGTTTGGCCTGTTGTCCAAGCTGAGGAACGTCTGATTTTTTCTTGCTTGTAGTTGAACTTGATTTGCTCCCACTTGCACTTGCACGTGATCTGCTCTTTTTCAATTCCTTCTGCAATGTGCGTGTATAGTCATCCGGCTTATGGTGTAAGTCATACTGTGATGGAAGGGTCGTGAAGTATTTTTCCCATGCTATTTGCTTCTCGGTGTATTCCGGGCGGGGCTTGGGTTCCTTCTTTTTCATCTGTGCATCATGATGTTCCTTTGTTATCCTGGCGTTTTCCTCGGGGGTACGATCATAAGGTCTGATAGGAAGATTAGCATGAGGTACCTTTGGGAGGGGCGACCGTTTGCGCTTTGGGGGGCTCCGTCGCTTAGAAATCGTCGGCGGAGCGTTCTTGGTGGCACGCTTCCGCTTAGTATCCTGTGCGGGCGACGGCGGAGACGGACGACCCAAGTCCGGCGGCGGTGATCGAGATGGACTCGTGTTGTGCTGGCCGACGTCATGTGGAGGGCTTGGAGGTAATGGAGGTGTAGGTGACCTGCGACGACTCGGAGGCGGTGTTGTCCTTGGGGCCGAGCATGGAAACTCGATGTAGTTCTTGTCCCATAGGATGGCTCCACCCAGTACTTCTCCGAGTGTCCTCTCATCTTCGGGTCCAGCTATGTCGAGCTCCATATCATGAAACCCCGTCAGGATTTCATCCACCCCGACTTTAGCAAAGCCAGCTGGAATCTCACAGCCATGCCAGCGTGCATCAGGGCCAGAAGGTAAAGCTTGTCCGACGGCCACCTTTCATGGATATGTTCTTGAATTTCTGATGGAGTTCACATGATGTTGACTCCTTGATTCCATCCACGGGGTAGACGGGACCGCCCTCTATCATTCTTCGTGCATCGTCGGGCGGGGCCTCAGATTCAGCCACGCTGCTTTTTCGCTTAGATGGGGCGTCGGTAATATCAAGTGCAGGATCTTCCTGGCGCGCTACTCCTCTAAGCTCATCAATCTGCTTTTGTTGCTCATTAATCCTGACAAGCAACTGGTTGAACTTGTCATTCTCCTCATCCTGCTGCCGCTTCTTTGCTCTCTCTCGGCTTCTGTAAGTGTCTTGGTCTCTGGCAAACCCAAGCCACCACAGGTAAGAAGGACCGAAGCCTCGCGTTCGTCCTCCATGTTCGTCATTGCCGAGGACCAGTGTGAGCAAATCTTTCTCTCTATCTGCAGTGAACTTTCTTTTTCCCTCCTTAATTTCTTTCACTATCCTTTTCCAATTCTCCCTGGGAATCCTAAGACCGTCACTGCAGATGAGGTCCCCTGTTTTTTCGTCGTACGACCCACCATGCGCAAGGAACCAATTTCTTGCTCTCAATTCCCACTCATCACGGAGTGGTTCAGGTACGATGCCTTTATCTAGCAGATCTTGCTCTTTCTTATCCCACTTTGGGATGGCAGTCTCATAGCCCCCTGGCCCCAGCTTGTGGTGATATTTCTTCTTGTCGGCATTTATCTTGTTCTTTTCTGATAATGCGTGGGCATCTTCTGAGTCCTTGTACTCTTGAAATGCCTTCCAGTGATTCGCCTGCTTGGCTAGATACCCCTCGAATACTGGCACTTTCTTTGTCTTCAGATAGTTTTTCCATAGCTTCTTCTTCCAGCTACGGAACAGTTCGGCCATCTTCTTTAGAGTCCACTGCTTGACTTTGTCCCTCAGTTTGTGTGCGGCGTCTTCATTCTCACATTCTGGCAGGTTGAAATGTGACATGAGATCATTCCAAAGATTATCTTTGTACCTTTCGGCGACATAGTCACTATCGGCTGCCCCTTTGCGCTTGTTCCACTCCCGAACGCTGATCGGGACGTGATCCCTAACGAGAACTCCGCATTGCTTCTTGAATTTGTCAGCAGCATTCTTAGGAAGCTTGGGTTCGCCCGTAGGCAATATCACCTCAAAGGTGTAATGCGTCCGTGCATCCAAATTTCTAGTCGGGCCTCGTTTCGTAGTTTTGCTCGATGTGGAGGCCTAAGAGGGAGAAACATTCATCAAATGAACGTATATGTATACAATATAGAGCTATCTCCAATATTTTTCACATATTACAAGTGATTGTCGAACTTCATATGTATACCTCGCCGAACTTTATTATTTCTTCACTGGCTTCTCCACCGGCTTCTCCATCAGTGGAGCTATCACCTTCTCCGGCATTGGACCTATCTCCTGCCCCATCGGCTTCATCTTCGTGTCGCTCGACCTCGATTCCAACGTCGGGGTTTAGATATGACGACGGAGATTCAGCTGGTTCAACGTCGGGGCCGTCTTTGATTATATCTTCGAGAAGTTCTTCCTCTTCGAGGTTCCTGATATGTGGATCCATAGTTGTGCAAAAACGGATTCTCTTAACCTTTGTACCAAAAAAGAATTATTCTATCAGGAACTCCGTTCCAAAACAACTTTAGTCCCGGGTCGTGGCTCCACCCGGGACTCCTAGATTTCTGCATAGTATTCAAAGTAGGAGTACTTTTCCAATTTGAGCATTCAATAAGCAAAACCAAATCGTAAAATAAAGTAGTATTCAAATTAGCATGTATTCAATTATAAGCAAATACATCATCTCTTTTGTCCGTACATCGTCGAATATTATCACTAATACTCCTCGAATACTATCATACATATAGCATCACTGATACATCTAGAACCGTAGCGCCCGACGGGTATCGGCGCGGGCGGTGGACACCCAAAGAGAAGGAACCATCACGGGATCATAGCTCCAGTGAGATCCCCGAAGAACCTGCCAGGTATGCTCGAACCTGCCCTCCAACGCAACCATGTAGCGACGGATGTGCTCATCCTCCTCGCTGACACGGTGACGTACCACCTCCGCGGTGTCCGGAAGCCTCGGCACCCTCACTGGCCCACGCGACCGCCACCAAACAAGGATCGGGTCAACGACGGGCTGGCTCCTCACCAACCTACGCCCCCCGGAAGGTAGCACATCCCAATACCATCCGGGCGGAGCCCAGTCCCGGACAGGGCCCCTCTGATCAAGCAGGTGTCCTCCGCCGAGTCGACGACGAGGATGCGGGATAGGCATCATAAAATGAACTAAAAAAATAAACTAGTTCTATTAATTTTCTTGCTAAAAAAAACTATTAACACTTAAGCATATACAATAGCAAAATTAAACTATTAACACTTAAGCATATATAATAGCAAAATTAAGCAATAATCTAAGAAACACTATTAACACTTAAGCATATACACTATACAATATTTCTTCTTCTTGTAACCCTAAACTAATTTTTCCTCTTCTTCTACTTCTTCTTCTACTTCTACTTCTCCTCTTCTTCTACTACTTCTCCTCTTCTTCTACTACTTCTCCTCTTCTCTTCTTCTACTTCTCCTCTCCTCCTCTTCTAATTTTTTCTCTTCTTCTACTTCTCCTCTTCTTCTATTTTTCCTCTTCTTCTCCTCTCCTCCTCTTCTTATTCTCCTTTTTCTTCTTTTCTTCTCCTCCTCTTCTTATTTTCCTTTTTCCTAATTCTAAATATTACTAACCCTAATGATCTAGCACAAACCTAATAACAATAGGAATTAAATGACAAAAAAAATCTTTTTCTTCTTTTCTTCCCTTTTTCTTCCTTTCTTCTCATTTTTCTTCTTTTCTTCTCCTTTTTCTTCTTTTCTTCTACTGGCCGGAGTGTTGGGGAGGAGTGGGCGGGGGGCTTACCGGCCGGAGGTGTCGACGGCGCGCGGCGAGGAGGACGCCGCGGCCGCGGCGAGGAAGGCGGCGCGCGGCGAGGAGGACGGCGGCGGCGAGGAGGACGACGGCGACGGTGAGCAGGACGGCGGGCAGCCTCACGGCGTCGTCGAGTTTGTCGCTGTGCCGCGCCGGGCAGGAGAACGAGAGGAAGAAGAAGAGAAATGGACGATTTGGGTTGGAATTTTTTCGAAGTCCCGCTTATATAGGTGGATCTTTAGTCCCGGTGCGTGGCTCGAACCGGGACTAAAGACCCTCTTTAGTCCCGGGTGGAGCCACGACCCGGGACTAAAGGCCCTTTTTCGGGCAGACCAGAAGGCGGGAAGCAGGGGCCTTTAGTCCCGGTGCGTGGCTCCACCCGGGACTAAAGGGTGTCTTTAGTCCCGGGGCGTGGCTCCACCCGGGACTAAAGCCCCTCCTCGGCTGCACGATAAGTTTAGTCCCACCTCGCCCAGCGAGGGGGGCTAACACTTGTTTATAAGCCCCGTCGCAGCTTCTCCATCGAGCTCCTCTCTAAAGCAGGCTTACGGGCCTAAACTCACTGAAAATTGAAACTATATTCGAAATTATGGAGAAAATTCAACCTGAATTCAAAGTGAGTTCACTTTGAATTTAGGTTGAATTTTCTCTATAAATTCTCATATAGTTTCAATTTTTTTCTATTTTCAAAATTAATTATATTGACTATCCAAACTATTATCTATTTTGTTATTTTCAATTAAAAACTATGTTTATTAAATATTCTTTTTGCATATTTGAGAATTTGACAAAACTATGATAATGAAAAGTGTTTGAAATTGAATAAATAATTCAAAACTATTTTCTATTTTCAAAAGTAATTATTTTGACTATCCAAACTATTAACTATTTTGTTATTTTCAATTAAAAACTATGTTTATTAAAATTCATTTTGCATATTTGAGAATTTGACAAAACTATGATAATGAAAAGTGTTTGAAATTGAATAAATAATTGAAAACTATTTTCTATTTTGAAAAGTAATTATTTTGACTATCCAAACTATTAACTATTTTGTTATTTTCAATTAAAAACTATGTTTATTAAAATTCTTTCTGCATATTTGAGAATTTGACAAAACGATGATAATGAAAAGTGTTTGAAATTGAATAAATAATGCAAAACTATTTTCTATTTTCAAAAGTAATTATTTTGACTATCCAAACTATTAACTATTTTGCTATTTTCAATTAAAAACTATGTTTATTAAAATTCTTTTTGCATATTTGAGAATTTGACAAAACTATGATAATGAAAAGTGTTTGAAATTGAATAAATAATGCAAAACTATTTTCAATTTTCAAAAGTAATTATTTTGACTATTCAAACTATTAACTTATTTTTTTTGAGCTAGTTGACCATGAAATTGAAAAGCACTACAAATGAACTCTGAAAATGTTGAAAGTTGGCATGGTATCATCATTTCACCCACATAGCATGTGTTAAAAAGTTGAGAGGGCTACGACAAAAACTGGATGCACTTCGTGTACAAAACGGACAATCTCTCTCGAAGTATCAGGGTTTCGAACGAGAACTCATCTCTTACAAAGGGATTTCATTTTTTTTGAACTTATTTGAACTCCATACTTTTTGTGTGTTCAAAATGCACCATTCAAAGGCAAATCACAAAATTTCAACAATTTCTGACTTCATTTGGTATTCTTCGTGCATTTACTTTTTTTTTGAGCTAGTTGACCCTGAAATTGAAAAGCACTACAAATGAACTCTGAAAATGTTGAAAGTTGGCATGATATCATCATTTCACCCACATAGCATGTGTTAAAAAGTTGAGAGGGCTACGACAAAAACTGGATGCACTTCGTGTACAAAACGGACAATCTCTCTCGAAGTATCAGGGTTTCGAACGAGAACTCATCTCTTACAAAGGGATTTCATTTTTTTGAACTTATTTGAACCCCATACTTTTTGTGTGTTCAAAATGCACCATTCAAAGGCACATCACAAAATTTCAACAATTTCTGACTTCGTTTGGTATTCTTCGTGCATTTACTTATTGTTTTTTGAGCTAATTGACCCTGAAATTGAAAAGCACTACAAATGAACTCTGAAAATGTTGAAAGTTGGCATCCTATCATCATTTCACACACATAGCATGTGTTAAAAAGTTGAGAGGGCTACCACAAAAACTGGATGCACTTCATGTACAAAACGGACAATCTCTCTCGAAGTATCAGGGTTTCTAACGAGAAATCATCTCTTACAAAGGGATTTCATTTTTTTGAACTTATTTGAACTCCATACTTTTTGTGTGTTCAAAATGCACCATTCAAAGGCACATCACAAAATTTCAACAATTTATGACTTCATTTGGTATTCTTCGTGCATTTACTTATTATTTTTTTTGAGCTAGTTGACCCTGAAATTGAAAAGCACTACAAATGAACTCTGAAAATGTTGAAAGTTGGCATGCTATCATCATTTCACCCACATAGCATGTGTTAAAAAGTTGAGAGGGCTACGACAAAAACTAGATGCACTTCGTGTACAAAACGGACAATCTCTCTCAAAGTATCAGGGTTTCGAAAGAGAACTCATCTCTTACAAAGGAGAAGAAGGAGAAACGACCCCTAGTGCATAACAAATATCTAGCACAAGGAGAAGAAGGAGAAACGACCCCCCACAGCAACAGTCGACATTCTTCTTCTCTCATGTATGGTGGACACTCCCTCACCTGATTTTTCGATCGTCGATGATGGTCGCTACTCCTTCTTCCCCTAGTGCATAACAAATATCTAGCACAAAGAGAAGAAGGAGAAGCAACCCCCACAACAATAGTCGGCATTCTTCTTCTCTCATGTATGGTGGACACTCCCTCACCTGATTTTTTGACCGTCGATGATGGTCGCTATTCCTTCTTTCCCTAATGCATAACAAATATCTAGCACAAGGAGAAGAAGGAAAAGCGACCCCCACAACAGAAGTGGTTCCGCGGCAAGCCACGTGGTTCCGTTGCACGCCACGTGGTTCCGCTGCACGCCACGTGGGACTAATGGTCTTTCATTTTTAAATGACTGTTTTAATCAAAAACAGATCTGTTACAAAAGGGATTTCATTTTTTGAACTTATTTGAACTGAAGACTTTTTGTATATATATGTGGTCGAAATGCATGATACCATGAAGTTTGAAAGGGCTAAAGCATTCAAAAGTAGCAAATGAAGTTAGAAAGGGATAAACCATTCAAATTTGGAAACTATAATGGCACAAACAGAAACTAGACATATATAAATTGGTCCAAGTAGTACATGATACTAGTCCAAACAGTACATAATAATAGCTATCATAGATATATAGCTGGCCATAGTTGATACTAGTCCAATCAGAATGTCCACCTTATTTGAGGTGACGTTGGCCATAGTTGACGACTCAAATCTTGCGGTACAACTCGTATGAAACTTCTGCATCTTTTGCTACATACTCAATGTTGATACGATCAAGTGGGGTCTTCTCCCAAAGTTTGTGCTGAGACTTTGGGAAATTGGTCTTCATATCACCATATTCCTCATCGATCAAGGCAACTGCCATATGAGCCATCGAAGTCCTGACATGTCGAAGCCTGAATACCGTTTGGAGATCAATGAGGCAACCAGTTGGTATCTCAATACCGAAGCTGTACCTCATCTTCAGCTTGTCGTTCGTTATGTCAACGGTAGCAAAAGTGATGTCGCTGTGAAGGAAGTCCATGATTTCTGGACAATGCTTGTCACTACTGCAACAGAAACAAATTAAAATGGAACAAATGTTACATACTGTTGCAATCAGGAAACATGTTTCACTACAACTAAAGAGAAAATTATCTTTAGGATTCAAATAGAACATATGCAATGGAACCTAGAGAGATCACTATAGCTATTCAATGGAACCTAGAGAGATCACTAGCTATATGCAATTTTCATGACTATGACATATCATATTGCTATCCAATGGAACCTAGAGAGATCACTAGCTATATGCAATTTTCATAACCTTGGATCAAAGAACACCGCACAAAATTGTATCACTACAACTATGATTTCAATGGAACATATTGAACCAATCAGATTTTTCAGATTGCGGAACACTATTCCAATCAGATTGTGTTCCCTTCAACTAATCAAAATTGTTTCACTACAACTATTTGAAGCGAACCAACTATGATTCCAATGGAACATATTAAACACTAGTTGATTCTAATGCGATTTTTTAGATTATGGAACACTATTCCAATCAGATTGTGTTCCCCTTCAACTAATCAAAATTGTTTCACTACAACTATTTGAAGGGAACCAACTATGATTGAAACAAATAAACTTACAATGTCATTACCTTGGATCAAAGAAAGCCTCAAAACTTACCTCGCCCATTGGAAGATCAAGACATGGTGTGCGAAGCATAGTTGGATGATGGCAACACCGCGTTGATCGGCCGTGTACTCCAGATCAAGCCCCAAGAACTTCTCATGATCCATTGCGGCGTCAAGCCATCGTTCCTTCAACTGTTCAAGAAAATACGGCATCTCGCTGCTCTCGTTCGTGTACACGACATCGAGCATGGTCATGCCATGTGCGAGCACCTCTCCAAAGCGAGTTGGCATGGTGGAAGAAGAGAAGGGAAGAAGAGAGGAGAAGAACAGAGAGCGAGAGCGAGAGACAAGAAGAAACAGAGAAATGGCGACTCTGCTTCGGTTCGTGCTTTTCATCGCCCGAAACGACGCGGGATGCAAACCGTTTAGGGCCTTTAATCCTGGGTTGAGCCACCAACCGGGACTAAAGAGGTATACCAACGGTTGCCACCACTACAGCAGGCCATGTGTTAGGCCTTTAGTCCCGGGTTGAGCCACCAACTGGGACTAAAGGGGGATACGAACGGTTGCCACCACCACTGCCCACCGCATAGCCCTTTAGTCCCGGTTTGGGACACGAACCGGGACTAAAGGCTCCTTACGGGCCGGGACTAAAGCCTCGAGGGAGGCATTGAGAATTGGGGCGATGTGGCCGGGCCTTTAGTCCCGGCCCAGAGGCAGGCCGGGACTAAAGGGTCCCGGCCAAAGGCCCGTTTTCCACTAGTGACTGCTAGAGATACTACTTTGCCTGATGTTCCACTATGAGTGTTACTTGATGCTCATATTGCTAGAGTTACTGCCAATGCTCGTGATGCTTCTGATACTACCGATACTATTGAGATAGAACCTGCTTTTGCTCCTGCTAGATCTAGCTCTCCTAGATATGAATTGCCTGATATACCTGAGGGTTACGTTATGGAGGGAGAGATAGCTGAGGATTTTTTTGCATTTAAGGATGTCTATGACGTTGAGAAATTACTTCTCAAGTGGAAGGAAAAATCTCGGGAAGCTAAGATGAAATATGACCCGAAGTTTGCCACTTCACCTATCTTTATCACCGATAAGGATTATGAATTCTCTGTTGATCCTGAGATAATCTCTCTAGTCGAATCTGATCCTTTTCACGATTATGAGTCTGAGACGGTCATAGCCCATCTTGCCAAACTACACGAAATAGCCACCCTTTTCACTAATGAGGAGAAGATCCGCCACTACTATATGCTTAAGTTGTTCCCTTTCTCTCTAAAGGATGATGCTAAAGCCTAGTTCACCTCTCTTGCTCCTGGATGTGTGAGTAGACCCCAGGAGATGGTCAATTACTTCTGTGGGAAATATTTCCCTGCCCATAAGAAGCAAGCTGCCTTGCAGGAAATATACAACTTTGCTCAACTCTAAGAAGAGAGTCTTCCACAAGCTTGGGGGAGGCTCGTCCAGCTACAAAATGCTTTGCCTGATCACCCTCTTAAGAAGAACGAGATACTTGATATCCTCTACAACGGACTTACCGATGCCTCTAGAGACCTCCTAGATAGTTGTGCCGGTTGTGTTTTTAGGGAACGAACTGTAGAACAAGCTGAGACCCTACTGAATAACATCTTGATCAACGATAATGCTTGGACTATTCCCGAACCACCTCCTAAGACAACTCCTAAGAAAAGAGGTATTCTATTCCTCAGTCCCAAATATATGCAAGAACTCAAGAAATCTATGCAAGAGAAAGGCGTTAGATCTGAAGATGTCAAAAATCTACCACCTATCGAAGAGATCCATGGTCTCGATAACCCGATACAGGTAGTAGAAGTGAATTCTCTGCGTAGCTTTGATGAGAGTGATATTCCTTTTGATAAACCTGCTAGCTTATGCTTTGATGAATTTGACAACTTTGTTGCCAAACAACAGAGTTTCAATGATTATGTTAGCAGACACTTGGAACAAAGTACTCGTATGCTTAGCCATTTAAGTGCTTGTGTCGACAGAAATGTCAATGATCTGAAGCTTCTGCGTAAGCATGCCTCTATGATTACTACTCAGGTAGAACAAGTACTTAAAGCTCAGAATGACCTGCTCAATGAATTAAATGACAACTCTATCAGAGTCATTACTAGAGGAGGCAAAATGACTCAGGAACCTTTGTATCCTGATGGTCATCCTAAGAAAACTGATCAAGATTATCAAGGAATCAATGCGGATACACCGAGTCATCCTAAGGAGAAGAAGAAGGATGATAGAAACCTACATGCCAGTTCTCCAAATACGGTCACACCGGAAGAACCTAATGATATTTCTGCGTCTGATGCAGAAACACAATCTGGTGATGAACATCAACCTAGTGACAATATGGACAGTGATGTTCATAATAATGCTCAACCTGGAAATGATGAGGATGTGGATATTGAACCTTCAGTTAATCCTGATAACCCACAACCTAATAAATATGATAAGAATGACTTCACTGCTAGGAAGCATGGTAAAGAAAGGGAGCCATGGGTTCAGAGACCTATGCCCTTCCCTCCTAAGCCATCCAAGAAAAAGGATGATGAGGATTTTGAGCGCTTCATTGAGATGATAAGACCCATCTTTCTGCAGATGCAGTTAACTGATATGCTCAAGATGTCTCCGTATGCCAAGTACATGGAAGATATCGTGACTAATAAACGGAAGATACCAGATCTTGAGATCTCCACCATGCTTGCCAATTACACTTTTAAAGTTGGAACTCCTAAGAAACTTGGTGATCCGGGAGTGCCCACTATACCTTGCTCTATTAAAGGAAACTACGTAAGAACTGCCTTATGTGACCTTGGAGCCGGTGTTAGTGTTATGTCGCTCTCTATTTATCGTAGACTTGAATTGGACAAGTTGACACCCACTAAAATTTCTCTGCAAATGGCCGAGAAATCAACTGCTTTCCCTATCGGCATTTGCGAGGATGTGCCTGTTGTGGTTGCTAACACCACTATCTTAACAGACTTTGTTATCTTGGATATTCCTGAGGATGATTCCATGGCCGTCATCCTCGAAAGACCCTTTTTAAACACCGCAGGAGCTGTTATAGATTGCAACAAAGGCAATGTCACTTTCCACGTCAACGGTAATGAGCACACAGTGCACTTTCCGAAGAAACGATATCCAGTACATTGCATCAATGCTATCGAAAAGACTTCATCAATTCTCATTGGGAGCTTTGAATGCCCTATTCCTCATGTCAAGATGAAGTATGATTTGCTTGTTGGGGAGATACATATCCCCATTGAGGTGACTTAGTGGCTATTAGAAAATTCTCTGTTCTCTCTTGTGATTCGAGAAGGTTTTGTCATGAGGACTTGATCAATCCAATTGACGGATTTCTTTCGATGACCATGAAACGGATGAATCAAAGAGTCACATACCTCTCTTTTAAGCTTTCTTTTGTTGTTGCTTAGAAGAAAAATGATAGAATTAGTTTAGCTTTTCCTGTTTTCTGTTTTAGCGTCCCGGAGAGAAATACCTCGAAAATAAAAGTTCTCCGATGGTCCTGAAAATTTAGTATGATTTTTTTGGGAATTTTTGAAAATTTCTAAGCCTCAGAGCTGGCCTAGGGGCCAGACCAGTGGGCCACAAGCCCTGCCACCGCCACCTACCCCCTGGTGGCGGAGTGCATGCTTGTGGGGCCCACAAGCACCCCCTCCACTCATTCCAGCTCCCAGCCTCTTCTTCCACCTCCAGAAAAAAATGTTTCGCAGCTCAAACCCGTTTTCTTGCTCATTTGGCTGTGATTCTCGATCTCCTTGCTCAAAGCACCATTCTCCGAACCGTTTTGGGGAAATTACTCCTTGGTAAGTGACTCCTCCATTGGTCCAATTAGTTTTTGCTCTAGTGCTTTATCCTTCGCGAATTCTTGCTACCTTGGTGACCCTGTTCTTGAGCTAGAAATGTTGATTTTAGCTGGTCCCAAGTAGTTTTAGCGCGTGATACGGTCTCTAGACACTAGTAGGAGTAGTTGCTACAAGGTGTGGTGGGTCTTCATTAACTTTTCTCTTGAACTTCAAAAAATTTAGCAGAAGGAAATTATGTTCAGGAGGAAGTTTCATGGTGGTTCCTCAAGTAAGAAGGGTCATCGTCTTTCTTTTCGGGAGCCCGAACCTTTTCAACTAAGGGACGCACCGGTACAACCATGTGAATGGCCTTCCGACGAGTTCATTATCGAAGCAGGTTTCAAGGATGAGTTTCATACACTTGTCCGCAACGCCGGGTTAGAAGAATTCCTCTCAGATAAATGTGAACAGTATGCTATGCTCACTACCTCTTTCGTGCGTAGATTTAAATTTTCAGTTGGCCGTGACTCATCCATACTATTTGATCTGTACGATAAATCCTATACCGTGGATTTGGAGAATTTCAATAGGATTTGCAAGATACCCGATGGGGGTAGTATTAATGATCCTTCTAAGTCTTCGGTCAGAGACTTTGTCTCCAGTATAAATGTTGGAGAAACCAGAGATATCACGCAAGCCACCATAGGAAGCATCCACTTCCCTGCCTTGCACTACCTTGCCCTCTTCATAGGTAGGTGCATTAACGGCAAGGGTGCACATTGTCACCTATGCGCTTCTGACCTTAGTATCCTTAAGAGCGCAGTAACAGGTGACAGGAGCTTCAATATGGGGGCTATAATAGCAAGGATGCTGAATAAAAATGCCAGTGAGGGGGATTTCTTTGGTGGAGTTTATGCTACATGCTCAGCAAATTTTCTTGGAGTATCCATCCGTCCAGAAGACCCTCCTCTCCGTACAGCCTACCTTGATCGTGTCGCTCTAACATGCTACCAGTTCCTTGAGAGAGATCATGGATCCCTCCTATACCGCTTGATATTTAACCGGCAGCGTGTTTTCCATATTACCCTTCCTGCTCCTGCTTTCCTTGACTTTCAGGTAAAAGAAGATACTACATAACCATAGGAGAGGCAGAGGAGTATGAGAGGGAAGCGACTGCTGCTCGACTTCGTGAGGCAGCTATTCAGGCAGTGGCTGCAGCACTCCCATATCCATGCTAGTTTGGGTTTCGCCAGGACCATCCATGGGAGTAGACTAAGCCAGGCCAAAAGCCTAAGCTTGGGGGAGTACGTGTTCTCACCGACTTTACATTCATGCTTATGTTTTCACTTTGTTAGCCGGTGTTTACACTTTGCCACTGTATTATCCATGCTAGTTTATTTTCCTTTTCTTGTTTTCTTCTTTTGTGTCCTTTTGAGAAAAACCAAAAAGATTTTTGTTTCTTCTTTTGCTTGTTGGGAGCTTTCCCGTGTAAATAGTTTTCTTTTTCTTTGGGTCAAGGTAGAAGATATTGGTTAAAATGTTTATTGGTTCTTACATGCTTACCTGTTTAGCTTTCAAAGAGCCATATTACTTTTTCTTCTCCTTTGTGTTTGCCTGCAGATTCAGCTTAGTCCAATGCGCTTATTTTTGTTCACATCGTTCGATCGTGCAAATGAAAGGCAACAATGATGATATATGATGAAGTGACTGAGACTAAAAAGCTGGTATGAACTCTATCTATTTTGTTTTCGTAAATATGACTAGCTTGTCAACCCAGATTTAGCTTTGTTGTGAGAGAACCATGTTTGCAATGACAACTTAGAGATCATAGTTTCTGATGCCATGCTTATTTAGCTGAGAGCTTATAATGGTTTGTCTTGATTGCCAACATAGATTTTGAGATGACTATGATGTAGTATGATAGGATGGTATTCTCCATTGAATGTTTCAAGTGGCTTGACTTGGCGCATGTTCATGCATGTAGTTGAAACAAAATCAACATAGCCTCTATGATGTTCGTGTTCATGGTGATTTATATCATGTTCATGCTTGCATTTAATGTTAGTCAAACTCATTGCATCTTGATGACTGTTGTCGCTCTCTAGTTGGTCGCTTCCGAGTCTTTTGCTAGCCTTCACTTGTACTAAGAGGAATACTGCTTGTGCATCCACTTCCATAAACCCAAAAGTTTTTCCGTGAGAGTACACCATACCTACCTATTTGCGGTATCTACCTGCCGTTGCAAGTAAATTTGCATGTGCCATTCTCTAAACCTTCAAGAAATAAATATGTTTTGCATGCCCGAACCGCTCATATGGTGACAGGGGGCTATTGGTATCTTCCATGCTAGGAGTGTTATCCTCGACATGTGTTTATTCACTGTCATTCACGAGAAAGGGGCCGGTAATTGGAATGCCCAGTTCCACGCTTAAATCGAAAACATAACTGTAAAACAAGACTCCCCCCGGATTGATGTTAGTATGGATGGTACTCGAGGATTCGGCTAGCCGTGGAGTGTGATTGATTGGTGGTGGGGGAGTTAAAACTTTACTTTTCTGTTTGGGAACCGCCTATAGCATGAGTAGCATGGAAGATATTGAGAACTCTTGGTCATTGCATTGACAATGCAAGCATGCCACCCAAAATTATTATCTCTGTTTTCAAAGCTTGAGCTCTGGCACCTCTACAAATCAATGCTTCCCTCTGCGAAGGGCCTGTCTATTTATTTTCCTGTTGAGTCATCCTCCTCTTATATAATCACCAATTAGAGAGCACCTCTGTCATTTTTATGCTTTGCTTTTGATTGATATTGAGTATGACTATGACTGGATCTTCGTTGCTATGAATTACAATGTTTAGTCAGCCCTTGATCTTTGAAAGTGCTCTGCATTTATGTTTCGCGGTCTCAGAAAGAGCTAGCGAGATACCACCTATTCATATTCCTTCATGCTTGTTTTGATTGAAGTGTTGGTATTTGAAACTCATTATTATTTGCTCGTTAGCTGATTATGTCATTGATATTAGTTTAACGTGAGACCTTTGTGTCATTTGCTTATGTGGTTAACTTGTGATCTTGCTGAAATTCTGGTTATGAGTTAGACATAGTTGCAACAACAAGATCAAACAGAGTTTGTCAAAGTTTTTCTTTCTCTCTCAGTTTGTCAGCTGAGTTGCTTGAGGACAAGCAAGGTTTTAAGCTTGGGGGAGTTGATACGTCTCCATCGTATCTACTTTTCCAAACTCTTTTGCCCTTGTTTTGGACTCTAATTTGCATGATTTGAATGGAACTAACCTGGACTCACGCTGTTTTTAGCAGAATTGCCTTGGTGTTATTTTTGTGCAGAAATCAAAGTTCTCCAAACGTCCTGAAAATCTACGGGGAGCAGTTTTGGAAAATATAAAAAATATATGCGCGAAGTTCCACCTGAGGGGGTGGGCCAGTGAGCCACAAGCCCTGGCTCCGCCACCACCCCCCTGGTGGCGGTGGGCAGGCTTGTGGGGCCCACACGGCCCTGGCGCCCCCAACCTCAGGTCTATAAGTTCACTTTCGTCCCAGAAAAAATAAAAAAGAGAAGTTTTCGTCGCGTTTGCGATACGGAGGCGCCGCCACCACCTGTTCTTCATCTGGAGGGCAGATCTGGAGTCCGTCTTGGGCTCCGGAGAGGGGAAATCATCGCCATTGTCATCATCAACCTTCTTCCCTCTCCAATTCCATGAAGCTCTTCGTCGTTCGTGAGTAATCTATTCGTAGGCTCGCTCGGCGGTGATGAGTAGGATGAGATCTATCAAGTAATCGAGTTAGTTTTGATGGGGATTGATCCCTAGTATCGACTATGTTTTGAGATTGATGTTGCTACTACTTTGCCATGCTTAATGCTTGTCACTAGGGCCCGAGTGCCATGATTTCAGATCATAAATTATTATGTTGTCACCAATATATGTGTGTTTTAGATCTGATCTTGCAAGTTGTAGTTACCTACTATGTGTTATGATCCGGCAACCCCGGAGTGACAATAACCGGAACCACTCCCGGTGATCACCATAGTTTGAGGAGTTCATGTGTTCACCAAGTGCTAATGCGTTGGTCCGGTTCTTTATTAAAAGGAGAACCTTAATATCTTGTAGTTTCCTTTTGGACCCCGCTGCCACGGGAGGGATGGACAATAGATGTCATGCAAGTTCTTTTCCCTAAGCACGTATGACGACACACGGAATGCATGCCTACATCACATTGACGAACGGGAGCTAGCCACATATCTCTCCGTGTTATAACTGTTGCATGATGAATATCATCCAAACAAATCACCGACCCATTGACTACGAGTTTGTCCTACTGCTGCTACTACTACTGTTGCTACTGCTGATACTTGTCTTGCTCTGCTGCTGCTACTATTGTTGCTACTGCTGTTACTTGTCTTGCTCTGTTGCTACTGTTGCTACTACTGTCGCTTGCTACTGTTGCTACTTGCTACTGCTGTCACTACCGCTGTTCCTTGCCACTGTCGTTACTCGCTACTTTGTTGTTACTACTTTGCTTGCAGATACTAATCTTTCAGGTGTGGTTGAATCTGTTAAATTCAGCTGCTAATACTTGAGAGTATTCTCTCACCTCCCGTCGTGCGAATCAACAAATTTGGGTCGAATACTCTACCCCCGAAAACTGCTACGATCCCACGCGCTGGTGGGCGTCACCAACATTCTTCTAATTTCGATTACCGGAGAGTCCTAACAACATTCTTCTGGTGCCGTTTCAAAGGGGAAGAACGGTTGACATCAGCGGTTCACACTTCATTCATGGTGTTTTCCGTAAGATGCTCGCTAAGTATGATGTCAACCGTAGAGTTGCATCTCCTTATCATCCTCAGTCTAGTGGTCAAGTGGAGTTGAGTAATAGGGAGATCAAATTGATCCTATAAAAGACCGTCAATAGATCTCGAAAGAATTGGTCTAGCAAACTTGACGATGCACTATGGGATTATAGGACTGCTTATAAGAATCCCATGGGCATGTCGCCGTATAAAATGGTTTATGGTAAGGCCTGTCATTTACCTCTTGAGCTGGAACACAAAGCTTATTGGGCAATCAAAGAGCTCAACTTCGATTTCAAACTTGCCGGTGAGAAGTGATTGTTTGATATCAGCTCATTAGATGAATGGAGGGCCCAGCCATATGAGAATGCCAAGTTGTTCAAGGAAAATGTTAAGAGATGGCACGACAAACGAATACAGAAATGGGAGTTCAATGTAGGTGATTATGTCCTGCTATACAATTCTCGTTTGAGATTCTTCGCAGGCAAGCTTCTTTTTAAATGGAAGGTCCTTGCGTTATCGAGGAAGTATATCGTTCCGGTGCCATCAAAATCAATAACACGGAAGGAAATTTTCCTAGAGTGGTAAATGGGCAAAGAATCAAGCATTATATCTCCGGTAGTCCCATAAATGTTGAGACCAATATCATCAATGTCATAACTCCAGAGGAGTACATAAGGGATATTTATCAGCCTGTTTCAGACCCTCAAAACGAAGAGGTATCTATTTCGGTAAGAAATTGGACTCTGATGCTTTTCCAATAGGAAATTTCCTCCGTTTTGGAATTTTTGGAAAATTAGAAAAATAAAAAGCAGTCCGGAGAGCGCACGAGGCGGCCACAAGCTTGGAAGCCGCCACCTACACCCCTGGTGGCGGATGGAGGGCTTGTGGGCACCTCGTGTGCCTCCCGGACTCCGTTTCCTTGCGGAGCACTCCTTCTGGTCCAGAAAAAATCAATATATATTCGCCCGAAGGTTTTGATCTCCGTATCGCGCAGTTTCCCTCTGTTTTCGTTTCGAGCCTGTTGTGTGCCGCAGATTTAGAGCAAAGATGTCTCAGGAATCTGAGAATGATCTTCCCCAAGTTCATGAAGAAGTAGATGCTGATCGGAAAAGAGTAGAAGTCACGGAAGCCAGGGACAAAGCTAAGGAGAAAACCCAAGCTAGGGAGGAAGTTCAACCTATGTTCAACATTGAAGATGTTGAAGGAGTAGATTTTCTCCAACCCTTCCTCCACGTGTTGTCTCCATCCTTGATTGAACTCCTGAGGTTTTGCGAAACAACTTGTGCTCGCAATATTTCCCTTTTTCGTGAAGTTGTTTTGCTGGAAAACCATGTCGCAGATCTCAAAGGTATAAATCAAAGATTGATAGCTCTCTTGGAATCAAAGGCAACAACTCCACCACCATCACCACCAAAGTAAGACAACTAAGCATTGGTATGGGCAATCCCCTTGGCTTCTGCCAATCTTGGGGGAGTTTCCCTGGTATCGTATCACCTTTATATCTTTCGCTTTTACCTTTGTTTTAGATCTTTCCTTTTCTGTTTTTATTTCTTCTCTTAGAGGAATAAGTCTTTAGTGTTTAGTTTGATTCTTTTGCCTTGTGTCTCCCCCGATGTATTCGAGCTCGCGAGCTTTATAATAAAGAGTATCTTAGTCAAGGGCTTTGCTTTGTGTCGTGATCAAAAGTATGAAAAGAATGATAGCATGAAAGATCATGAGATGATCTTATGGGAAGTGATAGCTTCACATATGACACGTATGATGATTGAAACTTGTTGAGAATAAATCAACATAGACCTCAGTCATTGTTGCAATTAATAAGAAGTAATAAGGAAAGAGAGGTTCACATATAAATATATCATCTTAGACACTTTTTACAACTGTGAGCACTCACCAAACTATTACATGCTTAGGAGTAGATGTTGGACAAGGAAGACAACATAATGAATTGTGTTTGCTTGGTTCCAAACAATGTTATATGAGTAGAGATCCCTTAGCATGTGACGATTGCTTCCACCTCATATTAGCCAAAACTCCCGCACCAAGTAGAGATACTACTTGTGCATCCTTAAACCTTCAACCCAGTTTTGCCATGAGAGTCCACCATACCTACCTATGGATTGAATAAGATCCTTCAAGTAAGTTCTCATCGGTGCAAGCAATAAAAATTGCTCTCTAATATGTATGATCTATTAGTGTGTGGAAAATAAGCTTTGTACAAACCTATGATGAGGAAGACATAAAAGCGACAGACTGCATAATAAAGTTCTTTATCACAGGAGGCAATATAAAGTGGCGTTCCTCCGCACTAAGAGGACACGCATTCAAACCTCAAAAGCGCATGACAACCTCTGCTTCCCTCTGCGAAGGGCCTATCTTGTACCTTTACTTTTTGCCCTTGTAAGAGTCATGGTGATCTTCACCAATTCCCTATTTCTGCCTTTGTCTTGGCTACCGTCACATGCATGGGAAAGATCTATATTCATATATCAACTTGGAGTTGAGTACCTATGCTTTATTATTGTTGACTTTACCCTTGAGGTAAATGGTTGGGAGGCAAACTATAAGCCCCTATCTTTCTCTGTGTCCAACTGAAACTTCGATACCATGAGTACCACGTGAGTTGTAACAATTGTGGAAAACAACAGAGATGATTGAGTATGTGGGTTTGCCTTAAAAGCTCTTATTTGACTCTTTCTGATGTTATGATAAATTGCAATTGCTTCAATGACTTTGGACTGTTGTTGATTACTTATCGGTAAGGTTTTTGCTTCATACTTTGCTTTGTGAAGGAATTGTTACTTTCCCATAAGAATCTTTATGATGTATTGATGTTCTATGTGTGATCATGATGCCCTCATGTCCGTATTATGTTTTATCGACACCTTCGTCCCTCAACATGTGTACATGTTTATGGAACTTGATTTTAGCTTGGGGACAAGCGTGGTCTAAGCTTGGGGAGTTGATACGTCCATTTTGCATCATGCTTTCATGTTGATATTTATTGCTTTATGGGCTGTTATATTACTTTGTGGTACCATATTTATGCCTTTTCTCTCTTATTTTGCAAGGTTTATTTGAAGAGGGAGAATTCAGGCAGCTGGAATTCTGGACTGGAAAAGGAGCAAATCTTAGTCCACTATTATGCACATCTCCAAATGCCCTGAAAATATACGTGGAATTTTTTGGGATTATATAAAAAATACTGGGCTAAAGAAGTACCAGAGGGGAGCTACCAGGGTGCCACAAGCCCTGCCACCGCCACCCCCCTGGTGGCGGCTAGCAAGCTTGTGGGCTCCCTGACGGCCCACTGGCCCCCATCTTTTGCTATATGAAGGGTTTCTTCCAGGAAAAAAATCAAATTGGAGCTTTTTCGTGGTTTTGCCGCCGCCACGAGGCAGAACTTGAGAAGATCCAATCTAGAGCTCCGGCAGGACGATCCTGCCGGCGAAACTTCCCTCCCGGAGGGGGAAATCGTCGCCATCGTCATCACCAACACTCCTCTCATCGGAGGGGAGGCATCTTCATCAGCACCATCTCCTCTCCAATCCCTAGTTCATCTCTTGTAACCAATCGCCGTCTCGCGACTCCAATTGGTACTTGTAAGGTTGCTTGTAGTGTTGATTACTCTTTGTAGTTGATGCTAGTTGGATTACTTGGTGGAAGAGTTTATGTTCAGATCCTTGATGCTATTCATTACACCTCTGATCATGATTATGATTATGCTTTGTGAGTAGTTACTTTTGTTCCTGAGGACATGGGATAAGTCATGCTGATAATAGTCATGTGAATTTGATATTCGTTCGGTATTTTGATATGATGTATGTTGTTTTCCTCTAGTGGTGTTATGTGAACGTCGACTACATAACACTCCACCATATTTGGGCCTAGAGGAAGGCATTGGGGAGTAGTAAGTAGATGATGGGTTGCTGGAGTGACAGAAGCTTAAACCCCAGTCTATGCATTGCTTCGTAAGGGGCTGATTTGGATCCACTAGTTTAATGCTATGGTTAGACGTTGTCTTAATTCTTCTTTCGTAGTTGCAGGTGCTTGCGAGAGGGGTTAATCATAAGTGGTATGCTTGTCCAAGTAAGGGTAGTACCCAAGCGCCAGTCCACCCACATATCAAACTATCAAAGTAACGAACGCGAATCATATGAAC
Organism: Hordeum vulgare subsp. vulgare; assembly: GCF_904849725.1. NCBI lineage: Eukaryota > Viridiplantae > Streptophyta > Magnoliopsida > Poales > Poaceae > Hordeum > Hordeum vulgare. The sequence continues at coordinate 51,366,016 of NC_058523.1, forward strand.
ATGATGAAACTAGCATGAGAGAAATTCCCGTGTGTCCTCGGGAGCGTTTTTTCTCCTATAAGACTTTGTTCAGGCTTGTCCCTTGCTGCAAAAGGGATTGGGCCACTTGCTGCACCATTTCTACTACTTGTTACTTGTTACTTTTCGCTTGTTACGTTTCACCTCACTACACCATCACTTGTTACCGCTACTTTTAGTGCTTGCAGTTATTACCTTGCTGAAAACCGTTTATCACAGCCTTCTACTCCTCGTTGGGTTCGACACTCTTACTTATTGAAAGGACTACGATTGATCCCCTATACTTGTGGGTAATCAACTATTCACACTGATCATGCTACTATTAAGTACCTCATGGAGAGAAGGGCGCTAAACCTAGACTTATCGGATGGTTTCTCTTGCTAGAAGAATTTGATTTGCACGTTGTTGACAGAAAGGGTGTTGATAACCCAGTAGCAGATAAATTTTCTAGGTTGGAGAACGTTCTTGATGACCCACAATCTATTGATGATAGATTTCCCGATGAGCAATTGAATGTCATCAATGCTTCACGTAGTGCACCGTGGTATGCCGATTATGCAAACTATATCGTTGCCAAATATATACCACCTAGTTTCACATACCAGCAAAAGAAGAAATTCTTCTTTGACTTGAGACACTACTTTTGGGATGACCCTCACCTTTATAAGGAAGGAGTAGATGGTCTTATTAGACGTTGTGTACCTGAACATGAACAGGGACAGATCCTACAGAAGTGTCACTCCGAGGCCTACGGAGGACACCATGCGGGAGATAGAACTGCACACAAGGTATTGCAATCAGGTTTCTATTGGCCAACTCTCTTCAAGGATGCCCGTAAGTTTGTCTTGTCTTGTTAAGAATGTCAAAGAATAGGTAATATTAGCAAACGTCAGGAAATGCCTATAAACTATTCACTTGTCATTGAACCATTTGATGTTTGGGGCTTTGATTATATGGGACCTTTTCCAAAATCCAACGGGTATACTCATATCCTAGTTGTTGTTGATTATGTCACTAAGTGGGTAGAAGCTATCCCCACTAGTAGTGTTGATCACAACACCTCTATCAGGATGCTGAAAGAAGTTATTTTCCCTAGATTTGGAGTCCCTAGATATCTAATGACCGACGGTGGTTCACACTTCATTCATGGTGCTTTCCGTAAAACGCTTGCTAAGTACGATGTCAACCATAGAATTGTGTCTCCCTATCACCCTCGGTCCAGTGGTCAAGTAGATCTAAGCAACAGAGAGATTAAACTGATTCTGCAAAAGATTGTCAATAGGTCTAGAAAGAATTGGTCTAAGAGGCTCGATGATGCACTGTGGGCTTATAGAACTGCCTATAAGAATCCCATGGTCATATCTCCGTACAAAATGGTGTACGGTAAAGCATGCCATTTACCTCTTGAGCTAGAGCATAAAGCTTATTGGGCAATCAAAGAGCTCAACTTTGATTTCAAACTTGCCGGTGAGAAGAGGTTATTTGACATTAGCTCGCTTGATGAATGGAGAACTCAGGCATATGAGAATTCCAAGTTGTACAAAGAAAAGGTTAAGAGGTGGCATGATAAGAGGATACAAAAGCGTGAGTTCAATGTAGGTGATTATGTCTTGCTATATAACTCTCATTTAAGATTATTTGTAGGCAAGCTTCTCTCTAAATGGGAAGGTCCCTATGTTGTTGAGGAAGTATATCATTCCGGTGCTATCAAGATCAACAACACGGAAGGTAATTGTCTGAGAGTTGTAAATGGGCAGAGAATCAAGCATTATATCTCAGGTACTCCCATAAATGTTGAAAGCAATATCATCAATACCATAACTCCGGAGGAATACCTAAGGGATGTTTATTAGCCTGTTTCAGACTCCGAAAACGAAGAGGTATGTGATTCGGTAAGAAAACATAGTCCAAAAAATTTCCAGTAGGAAATTTTCTCCGTTTTGGAATATTTGAAAAAATACAAAAATTGGAAGTAGTCCGGAAAGTGCGCGAGGAGGCGACAAGCCTACACGACGTGGGCCCACCCCCTGGCCGCGCCGTGAGGGATTGTGGCCACCTCGTGGACCTCCCAGACTCTGCTTTCGTGTGGGGTACTCCTTCTGGTCTGAAAAAATCATTATATACAGTTTGGTCTGACCCCTGCATCACGCAGATTTCTTCTGTTTTTTGTTTCGAGCCTGTATTATGCCGTAGATCTAGATCAAGATGTCTTCTCAGGATTCAGAGGGGGAGAGCTATGTGGCTGATTACCTTGCTGACCCCAAGGTCTATGGGGACTTTGATCCTTATGGCTGGACTTTTGATGAGGAAGAAGATTATGATCCCAAGGGGAAGGAACAAACGAGTTCCGATGAAGAGGAGGCTCCTCTACCTCAACCTGGACGCACACATGTGGAGTTCAAGAAGTCGAGCCTCCCTGACTCAAGGAAGAAGCCTAAGACCTTGTTTATCCCTTCTCGTTTCTTGCAGGAGAGTAAGCAGGAATTATGCCAAAGGGTGTTAAAGCTTGAAGAGGAAAATGATGATCTAAGGGAGCAAAATTTTATGCTCACCTCTCCTTCACCACCAAAGGAAGACAACTGAGCATTGGTATGGGAAATCCCCTTGGCTTGTGCCAAGCTTGGGGGAGTTGCCCCGGTATCGTATCACCATCACATCTTTTGTCTTTACCTTTGTTTTACTTTTCCTTTTCAGTTTTCTCTTTCTCTAGTAGATTAAAAGTCTTAGTGTTTTAGTCTTGAGTTTTGCTTTGTGTCACCCCTGATATATTCGACCTCGTGAGCCATATAATGAAGAATGTCTTAGTTGAAGGGCTTTGCCTCTTGCCATGGTCAAAAGAGTGAGAATAGAACAAAAGCATGAAAGATCATGTAATGATCTTATGGAAAGTGATGGCTTCACATATAAAAAGAATGAGGATTGAAACTTGTTGAGGGTAGGCAAACGTAGACCTTGGTCATGGTTGCAATTAATAGGAAGTGATAAAGAAGGAGAGGTTCACATATAAATATATCATCTCTCACACCATCTATGATTGTGAACACTCACTAAACTATTGCATGCCTAGAAGTAGATGTTGGACAAGGAAGACAACATACTGAATTGTGTTTGCTTGGCTCCGAACAATGTTATATGATTAGAGATCCCTTAGCATATGATGATTGCTTCCACCTCACAATAGCCAAAACTCCCGCACTAAGTAGAGATACTACTTGTGCATCCATAAACCTTCAAACCAGTTTTGCCATGAGTGTCCACCATACCTACCTATGGATTGAATAAGATCCCTCAAGTAAGTTGTCATCGGTGCAAGCAATAAAAATTGCTCTCTAATATGTATGATCTATTAGTGTGTGGAAAATAAGCTTTGTACGAACCTATGACGAGGAAGACATAAAAGCGACAGACTGCATAATAAAGTTCTTTATCGTAGGGGCAATATAAAGTGACGTTCCTCCGCACTAAGAGGACACGCATCCAAACCTTAAAAGCGCATGACAACCTCTGCTTCCCTCTGCGAAGGGTCTATCTTGTACCTTTACTTTTTGCCCTTGAAAGAGTCGTGGTGATCTTCACCAATTCCCTATTTCGCCTTTATCTTGGCTAACGTCATATGCTTGGGAAAGATCTATATTCATATGTCAACTTGGAGGTAAGTATTCATGAATTATTATTGTTGACATTACCCTTGAGGTAAGCAGTTGGGAGGCAAAACTATAAGCCCCTATCTTTCTTTGTGTCCAGCTGAAACTTTGATCCCATGAGTACCACGTGAGTTGTAGCAATTGTAGAGAACGAAAGAATGATTGAGTATGTGGATTTGCTTTACAAGCTCTTATTTGACTCTTTCTGATGTTGTGATAAATTGCAATTGCTTCAATGGCTAAAGGCTATCGGTTGTTACTTCTCGGTAAGGTTCATGATCCATGCTTTACTTTGTGAAGGAATTATCACTTTAGCACGAGAGATTATATGTTGGTATTGCTGTTCTGAGCATTATCATGATGCATGCATGTTCGTATCTTGTTTTGTCGACACATCTCTCCCTAAACATGTGGACATATTTATTGAGCTAGGATTTCGCTTGAGGACAAGCGAGGTCTAAGCTTGGGGGAGTTGATACGTCCATATTGCATCATGTTTTCATGTTGATATTTATCGCTTCTTGGGCTGTTATTTCACTTCATGGTACAATTTTATGCCTTTTCTCTCTTATTTTGCAAGGTTTACATGAAGAGGGAGAATGCCGACAGCTGGAATTTTGGCCTGAAAGTGGGGCAAGTTTGAGATACCTATTCTGCGCAACTCCAAACGCCATAAAAATCAACGAGGATTTTTTTCCAGATTTATAAAAAATACTGGGCCGAAGAAGTGCTAGAGGGGCGCCAGGGGGTGGCCACAAGCCTGCACGGCGCGGCCACCCCCCAGGCCGCGCCACGAGGGCTTGTGGGCACCCTGCAGGCCCACTTGCCCCCCTCTTTTGCTATATGGAGGGTTTCGTCCAGGAAAAAAAATCGAGGAGGAGATTTTTTGTGGTTTCGCCACCGCCACGAGGCGGAACTTGAGCAGAACCAATCTAGAGCTCCGGCAGGACGATCCTGCCGGGGAAACTTCCTTCCCGGAGGGGGAAATCGTCGCCATCGTCATCACCAACACTCCTCTCATCGGAGGGGACTCGTCACCATCAACATCTTCATCAGCACCATCTCCTCTCCAAACCCTAGTTCATTTCTTGTAACCAATCTCCATCTCGCGACTCCGATTGGTACTTGTAAGGTTGCTAGTAGTGTTGATTACTCTTTGTAGTTGATGCTACTTGGATTACTTGGTGGAAGAGTTTATGTTCAGATCCTTGATGCTACTCATTACCTCTCTGGTCATGAATATGATTATGCTTTGTGAGTAGTTACTTTTGTTCCTGAGGACATGGGATAAGTCATGCTAATAGTAGTCATGTGAATTCAGTATTTGTTCGGTAATTTGATATGTTGTATGTTGTTTTTCCTCTAGTGGTGTTATGTGAACGTCGACTACATAACACTTCACAATTATTTGGGCCTAGAGGAAGGCATTAGGAAGTAGTAAGTAGATGATGGGTTGCTAGAGTGACAGAAGCTTAAACCCTAGTTTATGAGTTGCTTCGTAAGGGGCTGATTTGGATCCACTAGTTTAATGTTATGGTTAGGCTTTGTCTTAATTCTTCTTTCGTAGTTGCGGATGCTTGCGAGAGGGGTTAATCATAAGTGGGATGCTTGTCCAAGTAAGGACAGTACCCAAGTGCCGGTCCACCCACATATCAAACTATCAAAGTAACGAACGTGAATCATATGGACATGATGAAAACTAGCATGACAGAAATTCACGTGTGTCCTCGGGAGCGTTTTTCCTCCTATAAGACTTTGTCCAGGCTTGTCCCTTGCTACAAAAGGGATTGGGCCACTTTGCTGCACCGTTGCTACTTTTGTTACTTGTTGCTTGCTACGAATCATCTCACCACAGAATCACTTGTTACCGAGAATTTCAGTGCTTGCAGATTTTACCTTGCTGAAATCCACTTGTGAGATCCTTCTGCTCCTCGTTGGGTTTGACACTCTTACTTATCGAAAGGATTACGATTGATCCCCTATACTTGTGGGTCATCACCTGCCGGTGCAGGATCCGAGGCCTGATCTATGCCGGATTGGGAGCCCGGATCAGCTCCAGCTGTAGCGCGGTCTTGCTGCGGTAAACTTGATCCTGCATCAACATTAGAGTCTGGAACAGATATGCCATATTTCATGTGGTCAAACGGAAGTAAAAGAACAGCTTGTTCAGAAAACCTGGGTGGTATAGGTGCAGTTTGGGACTGAGCAAAGGGAAAGATTTTCTCATCAAATACGACATCGCGTGAAATATAGATGCGAGCACTAGGAAGATGAAGAAATGTGTATCCCTTATGACGAATATTGTATCCTATGAACACAGATTGTTGAGAGCGAAAAGCAAGTTTGTTATCATTGTATGGACGCAAGTTGGGCCAGCAAGCACAACCAAAGGTTCCGAGAGATACATAATCAGGTTTTGTATTAAATAATTTCTCCATAGGACTAAGGTTGTTGATAACATGACTAGGTAGTCGGTTATGAGGTAACATGCTGATAGGAACGCATGATCCCAATACCGTAAAGGCATAGAAGCATGCGACAGGAGGGAAAGACCCATGTGAACGATGTGACGATGTTTCCTCTCAGCTGACCCGTTATGTTGATGTGTGTGTGGACAAGAGACATGATGATCAATACCTAGTTCATGGAAAAAGGTATTGTTAAGTTTTTCATATTCACAGCCCTAGTCGGACTGAACACACATAATATTTGAGAGAGAAGGCATTCAACATGCACAAGAAAGTCACGAAACACATGAAAGACATCACCCTTTTTCTTGAGGAGATAAATCCAAACGAATTTGCTATAATCATCTATAAATGATACATAGTATTCAAACCCACTAGAAGAATTCTTAGGAGGTCCCCATACATCCGAATAGACTAATTCCAAAGGAAAAGAGGAAACACTTGAAGACCTAGAAAAGGGTAGCTGATGTGACTGTCCTTGCTGACATGCATTGCAAACATTATTCAAAGACCTACTTGATGACGCTAATTTATTTGATGCCAAAACATGTTGAACTACTTGAGATGCCGGATGGCCAAGACGAGAGTGCCAATCTTCCGCCGTGAGTTTGACCGAGGAGAGTGCACGAAAGGAATACGGACGAATAGGATAGAGCCCGTTCTCACATCTGCCTCGGAGAAGAATTCTCTTGGTGGTCAAATCCTTCATAAGAAAATAGGTGGGATAATATTTTAGATAGATATTATTATCAGTAATGAGAAGATTGACTGAGAGAAGATTCTTGTCTGCATCAGGGACATGAAGCACATTAAGGAGTTTTCATGTGGCAGAGGGAGTAGGAAGAAGTGCATTACCACGATGAGATATAGGCAAACCTGAACCATCAGCTGTATGGATGCGGTCGCGTCCGGTGTACTTCTCCCGAGTGGTGAGGCGATCAAGATCAGCTGTAATGTGTTCGGTTGCCCCCGTGTCCATGTACCAGGCTGCTTCGCCCAGTATTGACGGCGGCGAGGCAGCGGCCAGGGCAGCCATCTTGGATTGCGGTGGCTGGAAGGCGAAGTTGAAACGCTGGAGACATTCCCACGCAAGATGTCCAGACTTGCAGCAGAGCTGGCAGTGGGGGCGGACACCATCGCCACCCGCATTGTCACCACGGTCGCCGCGGTTGTTGCCGTAATCACCATCGGAGTGATCATCACCACCACCACCGCGGTGGGCACGATCGCCGCGATTGTTGTTGTTGTTGTTGTTGTCGTGCCCCTCGTAGCCGTCGTGATCGCCGGAGTTGTGGTTGCCATGCCCCTGCCGCGGCACTTGCCGCGGTAGCCACCCCTGTCGTGGGCGGTGTAGTTGACGAAGGAGTTGTCGGAGGCTTGATGCAGCTGGGACGCGTTGTACTTGCGGCGGCGCTCGAAGGCGATAGCATGGGAGTAGAACTCCGCAAGCGACATGTCGTTCAGGCGGGTGGCGGCGGCGGTGATGAGTGGCTCGTAGTCGCTGTCGAGGCCGGCGACAACATCGGTGATGATGTCCTCATCGCGCATAGGGCATCCGACAGCAGCAAGGTGATCGGCATTCATCCGAATCTTGGTGAAGTAATCAACCATGGACAGGTTACCCTTGCGGAAGGTAGCCATCTCAAGTTTGATCTGGACAACACTAGAGTGGGAGTGGGAGAAGTACATCTGCTCAAGTTGTGCCCAGATCTGACGAGAGGTTTTGAACAAAATCACCTGTTGAAGAACGTCGTCCGTGAGGGAGGCCATCAGATAGCTGAGGACGATCTGGTCCTGACGAAACCAGTCAGCATATGCAGGGTTGGGTGCCTGCACTCCTTTGTCGTCAGCAGGAAGGAGCTGATCAGGAGCTTGAACGGTATCGTCGACATAGCCGACGGCGTTGGCAATGCGCAGAGGAGGAAGGATCTGTGTTTTCCACATGAGGTAGTTCGTGTTGGTGAGGCAGACGGTGATGAGACAAGCAGAGGGAGCAGTGATGGAAGAGGCCGCTAGAGAGGGTAAGGTGAGACTGAGAGCACCCATGGCAGAGGAGGAGGAGTTGGCGGTGGAGGGAGATCCCATTATGATCGAGGCTGTTAAGCGGAGAGGCCTGATACCATGTGAAACTACATAAACAAAGATAGGTTTGGCGCATCAATATGGATGGCTTTGGGGTCATATTTATATACATGCTCTAGGACACAATTAGGAGATTACAAGGTTGTTACAACAATGTGATAGTTATCCTAACTACCATATCTAAACTAAGTTACCTGTTTAACACAGACATCTAGAAAGTTCAATGCAAGGATGGGACAGGGATGTACTTACGGCTCGCATATATCTTTTCCTAGTTTACGGGTGGCGGCAAGGCGACATATAGCTTGGAGGAGTGTATAGTGATTAGAGATGCGATTCGGTGGACAGCTTGGACAACAACCACCCAAGATGATGTTTTCCTTCGAAAAAATAACATGCATTAAGGAGAAAATGACATATTTTCAAACATATTTATATATAAATTACAATCTATATATAAAAGGTTGGCCCACAATGGCCATTATCATACATACAATAACTAAACCACTGCGAAATACTAGGTCGCAAAAAAAAAGGTTATACAATGTACGTCCATCTAGATCAATCATCATACGCGTGCATGCAATTACCATGCATTGCTTATTTACATACACGCCTAGCTAGCTCTGTATATACACGATGAATAGAGACCCAGCCAGAAATTATATCTGACTGGGGATTAATTCTCATCAGCTGCATATATATTTACTATATATGCTACAATATATATGCATATGAAGCTAATATCATACTACTAGGTTCTGATTTTTCTTTTAGTTCGAACATATTCCTAGCTATATATGTATATGGCTAGCAAGTTGGCACACGTACGTGCCTGTGGGTGCAATGCAGCCATATATATCCATGCAATGGGTGATGTGCATGCAACTACTCAGTGCTCACTGAATGCGACTACCACTAACTGCAACAACTACTGGCCGGCTAGCTAGCAATGTGTGCATGCGCATATGTGGCGTTGGTGTCATTCGTTCAGGGATTCCAGTTCACGCCGGATATTTGGACGTGATGCTGGAAACCAGAGGTGGCGGCGCCCGCGATGGCCTCTGGCGCCAGCGGAGCTCCGAGGATGACATGCTGATGGTAGGTCCCGTCTTGCACGGGGAGATACATGGCGTTCACCGCATTGCCTCCGTCGCTGACGTCCACCGCGCCAGCCATGTCGTCGGCCGTGGATGACAGCGACATACTGCCGACGTTTCTGCTCCTGTTAAACCCAGGGAAATTCCTTGCCTGTGGGAGGATGCTGCCACCGGTTGACGCCTCGAGCCAGTTGAACGGGGTTGAGGACGACGGGGCGAGGAACTGTTTGGTGGCCCTCGCCGCCGCGGCAAGGTGGCCCAGCGAGGCGGCGCCCGCCGAGAGGCCGACGTCGTGTTCTGTGAGCAGGCCGTCTAGCTGGAAGTTGTCCTCGTGGCTGTCGTGATGATGGAGCAGTTGAACGTAGTTGCTGCCATGCGCACCTGCGCCGGCCATGCCCGCCGTGGCGTAGGGCGGGTACGCGGTGACCGCGTCCTCCACGGAGTCCTCGCACTCCATGCTCCTCTGCTCATCTCCGACCGCGGCCGCGGCCTTGCTGGTCTTCTTGTAGATGCGGCACAGCACCCAGTCGTCCAACTGATCGATGAGACGGCGTACAATAATTAACTTCATCAACTATCAACAATACCATAATTAAGCTCGAGAGTAGTTAATAAATAAATACTGATAGACCGTGCGATGGACACGTGTAAGTACGTACCCTGAGAGAGGCCGGGGCCCTGCTCCCGCCGGTCACCGGCGGCGGCCGGCTGGTGGTGGTGGAGCCAGCAGAGGCTCCGGTGAGGCGGTACTCATGCATGATCCAGTTGGTCTTGAGGCCCCTGGGCGGCTTCCCGCGGTAGAAGACGAGCGCCTTCTTGACGCCGACCTTCTCCCGGCCGCACCCGGTGGCCGAGGCCAGGATAGGCTTGTCCGTGCCGGTGGCCTTCCAGTAGCCCGACGTCGCCGCCCGGTTCGGCCGCGCGCCGTTGGCGTACTTGCGGTCGCGCGGGCTGAAGAAGTACCACTCGTGCTCCCCGAAGGTCGCCTTCTCTGATGGATGATGATCCCGCCCGAGCGCATGAACAAGCACGACGACAGGATCACATACATGCGCTGTACTTACTGGAAGAATATAAAAATACTTGTGCACAGTATAATAAAAAGCATGATGGATGGATGCGTGGACGGATTCGATTATTTAATTGCACCGGGAAATTACGGCGCTTGATAGAGCAAGCAAGCACGATCGACGAGATAGGGATAGACATAGTACTAACTAGTAGTACATACCGGGGAGCTCCCATGGGTCGAACTTGTAGAGGTCCACCTCGGCGATGATGGTGACGGGGAGCGGCGCCTTGGCGGCCTTCTTCTTGAGGTAGTGCACGACCAGCTCCTCGTCCGTCGGGTGGAACCGGAAGCCGGGAGGGAGCTCCGGCGCCGAGCCCTGCCGCCGCGGAGGCGGCGGCTGATGCTGATGCTGATGCCGCGGTGGTTTTTGCGCCGAGCCGGAGGATGAGTCCGGGCTGCCCATGGACCTCATCGATCAGATCTTCTTCTTCTTCCCCTGGCTAGCTAGCAGCTAGCTTCCACACCAACAAACGCAGCGGCACAGCACCTAACTCAACTGCCAAGGCTTCTAGCTAGCAGCTAGTGTGGTGTGGTGTGGAGGAAGGAACGGGCTGGGATTTGTTACAGCCACGGTTGGGAGGGGAGGAGAGGGGAGGGGAGGCGAGCGAGTGATCTGCGGTGGAAATCCTGGGTACGGGCGGTTCCGGGGCGGCTAGGTGTGAAGGAAATAACCGTGGGGAGGGAGAGCAGGGGAGAAATACGGCTCCGTTGTGCCCAGCCCGGGGCCGCGGGCCCGTCGCCGCTGGACACGTACGCCGGCCGCCGCTCGTACCGCGTGTCAGATCGCCACCGGACGGCGCGACCACGGCCACCCGTTCCGCTCCCTCCTCGCCTCTGTTTTTTTCTTTTTCTGATGAGAGTGTTCCGCTACTTCCTTCCGGACCGAACGCGGCTCGCCTTCGGCACAAGGCCTAATTTGCACCGGCTTCGTACATTCCTGGCCAGCGGTTCTCTCGGGCCGTGCTGGGCTCTGTTTCAGCGTACTCTTCTGGTGGGCCGGATGATACCTAGTATCGTGATCTCTTGCTTTCCTTTTGGACTCCACTGTAAATTTGGCGGTTCTAAAAAACGCACTATAAATATGACATCGGATTTTTTTACCATGGCCAATTATGTTTGTTAAGGACGATAAGTTTAGTTGACGAGCATGGCTAATCCATCTCGGTTCACTTTTTGGCCAGAAAATTGTTGTGCGTGTAAACTAAATTTGCCATTATTGCGCTAATATAAATTGCTATAGAAACATCAGATTTTTCATGCCAAAAAATCTGATGTCAGACTTTTAGCTTTTATGTTCTATTTTAAGGCAAATGGGTTCTTGCAATTCTGAAGGACTCTCTCATGATACCTTCTCCTTGCTAGGTTTTGGGACCTCTTTTATCCTTTTTGGGACAATTTTGGAACAATTTCCAGCACAAGAAATTTGTAGAGCCAGCCCTTTATTTTGTAGGACAGCCAACACTAGATTTTATGCGGAGTTCATTGTTCCATCATCCATAATCTTTATTTGCATTTATATTTCCAACAGGTAAATTATTTTGAAATACCCTTCATTTTTTTCTCAACAAGCACAAAACTTGTGTACCGATGCATTGAAGGAGTAAAATGCAAACCTTAATATTAGGTCAAACAACCGATCACTTGAGACAAGTTTACAAGCAAGAGCCACCGGAGAAATATTTAAACTGACTCATGGTCTACAAGTCAACTACCCAAGTGCAAGTGATAAAATACCTATCAAAACCTCTACTGTTGAAGGAGGAAAGTCAACAAAGGATGACAAAGTTGGGCATTCACACTTGAGAGAAGAAAACGTCATAGACCGTCAACCTAAATATTGGACCCATATCTTTCCGGTGTTGAAAACCAAGCCAGAGCCTGTCCGGACCCGACCTTCGGGCCTAAGTATTGGACCCAAGCCCGGCCTGAGCCCGAAAAAGCATGACCGGGCCCTATCGGCCCGGCCCAACCACGGCGTAAAATAAATATTCTTCAAGCCCGAGCCCGACCTGGCCCAACCATCGGACTCAAATTCCAGGCCCAATTCTGACCCGATGGCATGTTTAGGCCCGCCCCAGCCCAGGATTTTTGGGCTCGGCCAGGTCAGGCCGTCCGGGCCGGGCTGCCCATGACCAGATATAGTGCAAAGACATCATGTTGATGGTGTATAGGCTTCAAAACACCAATTCCAAACGCCATAACCACATCGTGAACATTCATAACTACAAAACATCATAGCCATGGTCTATCGCAAAGTATGTTGACAACAGGTAGCCAATACCCATGAAGAGACCCCAACCAAGACACCCAAATAAGAGATCCTCAACGTTGTACTAGAAACCTTGTCAATAAAGGTAACCTCACTATTGGCAGGAAAAAAAAAGGTAACCTCACTAGCAGCACGATTTGGTGGCTTCTAGGATTTGCTTCTCGGAGCCAAATTGTGTGCCAACATCATGCACACCATATGGCGATCATGCCTCCAAGAAGAACACCCGGGGTTGACGTTGTCCACACCACTGTCCTCAGCCAACAAGATCCATGTTTTATTTTGAAAGACGCAGATCTGGATCTCGCCTAGAGGACGAGACCGTGAAGATAGAGACGATTCAGGGATGCTCGATGTATCGAGGGGGAAACAACATTCAAGGGCGTTGCCGTCGATGACACGAAGAATGTCTAGCATCGATTTTGCTCCGAGCGCCACGACAACTACTACGCATGGGTCAACTCTGCACAAATCACAAGAACAAAAACGTATGTTGCCTATAGTCGCACCAGCCCAGGAACCTAGTTTGTGTACAAATTTGACAACACAAGCCATGACATGTGGCAAACGATGCATGACGCAATGAGGTAGCAATCCCATCTGATCATTGATATCTTATTGTTTATAACTTTGTTTTTTATTTTTAAACATGCATAACAGACTTAATTTCAATTTGCTAAGTTTCACCCTAAAAACGAGTTCATATGACGCATATCTTGGCTCTCAAATAATGATTTCTTACGGAGCATACTTATGATGCCTCGTCTTAATCATGCACTAATCATACACGTAAATACGCACGATCAAGAATAGAAGGTATGACACATAATTCTAGACATAAATAAAATAATACAAACTTTATATTACAAGCCAGGGCCTCGAGGGCTCGAATACTTAAGCTCAAATACATAAGATCGAATACATAAGAGTGAGCGGAAGCAACAACATCTGAGTACTAAATAAGTAAACAAGTCTGACTTAAAGAGACTAGTAAAAACAACAACATCTGGATCAAAAAAGTGTAGGCCTCCTGCCTGGGAGCTTCCTATTGATATGTCTCCATCGTATCTACTTTCCAAACTCTTTTGTCCTTGTTTTAAACTCTAATTTGCATGATTTGAACGGAACTAACCCGGACTAACGCTGTTTTCAGCAGAATTGGCATGGTGTTGTTTTTGCGCATAAATAAAAGTTCTCGGAATGACCTCAAAATTTACGGGGATTTTTTGTGGAATATATAAAAAATACTGGCGCAAGAATCAACCGGAGGGGTGGAGCTGAGAGCCCACAAGCCCACCAGGCGCGGGCCCCCCTGGCCGCGCCTGGCAGGCTTGTGGGGCCCACGAAGCTCCATCGCCTCCAATCTCAGCTCTATTTAGTCTCTTTCGTCCGGAAAAAAAATCAAGGAGAAGAGTTCATCGTGTTTTACGATACGGAGGCGCCGCCACCACCTGTTCTTCCTCTGGAGGGCAGATCTGGAGTCCGTTCTGGGCTCCGGAGAGGGGAGATCGTCGCCATCGTCGTCACCAACCTTCCTTCATCGCCAATTCCATGATGCTCTTCACCGTTCATGAGTAATCTCATCGTAGGCTTGCTGGACGGTGATGGGTTGGATGAGATCTATCATGTAATCGAGTTAGTTTTGACAGGGATTGATCCCTAGTATCCACTATGTTCTGAGATTGATGTTGCTACTACTTTGCCATGCTCAATGCTTGTCACTAGGGCCCGAGCACCATGATTTCAGATCTGAACCTATTATGTTGTCGCCAATATATGTGTGTTCTTGATCCTACCTTGCAAGTTGTAGTCACCTACTATGTGTTATGACCCGGCAACCCCGAAGTGACAATAGCCGGAACCACTCCCGGAGATGACCATAGTATGAGGAGTTCATGTATTCACTAAGTGTTAATGCGTTGGTCCGGTTCTTTATTAAAAGGAGAACCTTAATATCCCGTAGTTTCCATCAGGACCCCGCTGCCACGGGAGGGATGGACAATAGATGTCATGCAAGTTCTTTTCCCTAAGCACGTATGACTACATACGGAATACATGCCTACATTACATTGATGAACTGGAGCTAGTTACATATCTCTCCGTGTTATAACTGTTGCATGGTGAATAGCATCTGGCATAATCATCCATCACCAATCCAATGCCTACGAGTCTTTTCCTATTAGTCCTTGCTACGTTACTCTATTTCTACTGCTGTTACTGCTGCTACTGTTACTATGTTACTACTGCTGTCACTTTGCTGCTACTGGTTACCATTGCTACTGTTGCTATCATACTACTCTGCTACTGATACTTTATTGCAGATACTAAATCTTTCAGGTGTGGTTGAATTGACAACTCAACTGCTAATACTTGAGAATATTATTTGGCTTCCCCTTGTGTCGAATCAATAAATTTGGGTTGAATACTCTACCCTCGAAACCTGTTGCGATCCCCTATACTTGTGGGTTATCAAGACTATTTTCTGGCGCCGTTGCCAGGGAGGCATAGCTCTATTCTCTGAGTCACTTGTGATTTACGTCTGCTGATCACTATGAGGAATCCGAAAGATCCAAGAACTAAAGTCTTGCCCTCAACTACGAGGACAGGTAAGGAACTGCAATCTAGCTCTGCACTTGATTCACCTTCAGTTATGAGTAAGTTTGTGACACCACCTCCTGCTAGAAATCTTGATATGTCGCCTATGCTTGATGATGCTACTTCTACTATCCATGATGCTTATGATGATGCTATGCTTGATACTGCTTTGCCACTAGGTGCATTCCTTGATGCACAAATTGCTAGAGTTGCTGCTAGATGTGATGATACTTCTGAAACTGCTGATACTATTGAAGTAGAACCTGCTATTTTGCCTATTAGAACTAGCTCTCCTAGATATGAATTGCGTGATATGCCTGAGGGTTATGTTATGGAGGGAGAGATAGCTGAGGACTTTCTTGCTTGTAAGGATAGCTATGATCAAGGTTGTCAGAATCGCGATTCTGAATCGGATCGGAGCTACGATGGTAGGATCGTGAATCGTAGAATCATAACTACTAGGATCGTAGAAACTTAGATTCTATGAGCAAAATCGTAGAATCGAAGGGGCTAGTTTGGATCGTAAAGTCGTAGGATTCTAAGACTTGAGTCATGATTCTGACAACTTTGGCTATGATGTTGAGAAATTACTACGCAAGTGGAAAGAAAAATCTTTGAACGCTAGGATAAAATACGACCCGAAGTTTGCTACTTCGCTTATCTTTGTGACCGATAAGGATTATGAATTATCTGTCTACCCTGAGTTAATCACTCTGTTCGAATCTGATCATTTTCACGGTTATGAGTCTGAAACGGTTGTAGCCCATCTTACCAAACTGCACGATATAGCCACCCTATTCACGAGTGAGGAAAAGATCCGCCACTACTATATCCTTAAGCTGTTTCCTTTCTCGCTAAAGGATGATGCTAAGACTTGGTTCACTTCTCTTTCTCCTGGTTGTGTGCGTAGCCCCCAGGATATGATCTACTACTTCTCTGAAAAATATTTCCCTGCCCATAAGAAGCAAGCTGCCTTGCAGGAAATATACAACTTTGCGCAAGTTGAACAAGAGAGTCTCCCACAAGCTTGGGGGAGGCTCGTCCAGCTACTGAATGCTTTGCCTGATCACCCTCTTGAGAAGAATGAAATACTTGATATCTTCTATAATGGACTAACCGATGCTTCTAGAGACCACCTAGATAGTTGTGTCGGTTGTGTTTTTAGGGAACGAACCGTAGAACAAGTTGAGATCCTATTGAATAATATCTTGTGCAATGAGAATGCTTGGACTATTCTCGAACCACCTCCTAAGCCAACTCCGAAGAAAAGAGGTATTCTATTCCTCGTTCCTGAAGATATGCAAGAAGCTAAGAAATCTATGAAAGAGAAAGGCATTAAATCTGAAGATGTCAAAAATCTACCACCTATCGAAGAGATCCATGGTCTTAATAACCCGATACAGGTAGTAGAGGTAAATTCTCTTCGTAGATTCGATGAGAGTGACATTCCTTTTGATAAACCTGCTAGCTAATGCCTCGATGAATTTGATAACTTTGTTGTCAAACAACAAAGTTTCAATGATTATGTTAGCAGACAATTGGAACAGAATGCTCGTATGCTTAGTCATTTAAGTGCTTGTGTGGACAGAAACGTCAATTATTTTAAGCTTCTGAGTAAACATGCCTCTATGGTTACTACTCAAGTAGAACAAGTACTTAAGTCTCAAAATGACTTGCTCAATGAGTTGAATGACAATTCTGTCAGAGTCGTCACTAGAGGCGGTAGAATGACCCAAGAACCTTTGTATCCTAAGGGTCATCCTAAGAGAATTGAACAAGATTCTCAAGGAGTTAGCACTGATGCACCTAGTCATCCTAGAAAGAAGAAGAAAGATCATAGGAATTTGCACGCTAGCAACCCTGTTGCTGTTACACCTGAGAATCCAAACGATGTCTCTGTTTCTGATGCTGAAACACAATCTGGTGATGAACATGAGCCTAATGATAATATCAATAGTTATGTTCATGAAGATGCTCAACCTAGCAATGATAAGGATGTGGAGATTGAACCTATTGATCTTGATAACCCACACCCTAAGAATAAGAGATACGATAAGAACGACTTCCTTGCTAGGAAGCATGGTAAAGAAAGGGAACCATGGGTTCAGAAACCCATGCCCTTTCCTCCCAAACCATCCAAGAAAAAGGATTATGAGGATTTTGAGCGCTTTGTTGAAATGATTAGACCTGCCTTCCTGCAAATGCGTTTCACAGATATGCTCAAAATGTCTCTATATGCTAAGTACATGAAGGATATTGTGACTAATAAGAGGAGGATACCTGAGGTTGAGATTTCCACCATGCTCGCTAACTATACCTTCAGGGGTGGAACTCCTAAGAAACTAGGTGATCCCGGAGTGCCCACTATACCTTGCTCCATTAAAGGCAACTACGTTAGAACTGCTTTATGCGATCTTGGAGCCGGTGTTAGTGTTATGCCTCTCTATCTTTATCGTAGACTTGAACTGGATAAGTTGACACCCACAGAAATCTCTCTGCAAATGGACGACAAATCAACTGCTTTCCCTATCGGCATTTGCGAGGATGTGCCTGTTGTGGTTGCTAACGTTACTATCTTAACGGACTTTGTTATTCTGGACATTCCCGAGGATGATGCCATGGCGGTCATCCTTGGAAGACCCTTTCTAAACACTGCAGGGGCTGTTATTGATTGCAACAAAGGCAATGTCACTTTCCATGTCAATGGTAATGAGCATACGGTGCACTTTCCAAAGAAACAATATCGAATACATTGCATCAATGCTATCGAAAAAACTTCATCGATTCTTATTGGGAGCTTTGGATGCCCTATATATACTGTCAAGATGAAGTATGATTTGCTTGTTGGGGATATGCACATCCCCATTGAGGTAACCTAGTGACTATTCGAAAATTCTCCGTCTTCTTTTGCGATTCGAAAAAGTTTGTCAAGGAGACTTGATCAACCTCATTGACGGATTTCTTTCAATAACCATGGGATGGATGAATCGAGGAGTCACAAACCTCTCTTCCAAGCTTTCACCTTCGGTTGCTTAGAAGAAAAATGATAAATTAGCTTTAATTTTCCCTGCTTTCTGCTTTTAGCGTCCCGTAGAAAAGTACCTCAAAAATAAAAGTTCTCCGAATGTCCTGAAAATCAAGTATGATTTTTTCTGGAATTTTTGAAAGATACTGAGATGGAGAGCTAGTCAGGGGGCTGCACCAGTGTGCCACAAGCCCTGGAGGCGCGGGCACCCCCCTGGCCGCGCCTACCAGGCTTATGGGGCCCACATGTAGCCCCTCCACTCATTCTAGCTCCCATCTGCTTCTCCTACCTCCAGAAAAAATCGTTTCGCAGCGCAAACCCGTGTTCTTGCTCTTCTTGCTGGGATTTTCGATCTCCTTGTGCAAAGCACCATTCACCAAGCTGTTTTGGGGAAATTGTTCCTTGGTATGTGACTCCTCCATTGGTCCAATTAGTTTTTGCTCTAGTGCCTTATACTTCGCGTATTTTTGCTGCCTTGGTGACCCTGTTCTTGAGCTTTGCATGCTAATTTTAGCTGGTCCCAAGTAGTTTTGATGCGTGATATGGCCTCTAGGCACTTGTCGGAGTAGTTGCTACGAGTTTAGTTGAGCCTTGTTCACTTTTCCTTTGAGTCACTGAAAATTTCAGAAAAGGAAGATGTTCAGGAGAAATTATCATGGTGGTTCCTCAAGCAAGAGAGGTCCCCGTCTCATGATTCGGGAGCCCGATCCTTACCAACAGAGGAACGCACGCGTACAGCCATGTGAATGGCCTTCTGATGAATTCATGATTGAGGCAGGTTTCAAAGATGAGTTTGATACACTTGTTCACAACGTCGGGCTCGAAGAATTCATCTCCGATAAATGTGAACAGTATGTTACTCTCACTGCCTCTTTTGTTCGTAGATTCAAATTTTCAGCTGGTCGTGACACATCCGTACTGTTTGATCTCTATGACAAATCGTACACCATGGATTTGGAGGATTTCAATAGAATTTGCAAGATACCTGGTTGGGGTAGTCTCAATGATCCTCCTAAATCTTCGGTTAGGGATTTTTTCTCTAGTATAACTGTTGGGGAAACTAGAGATATTACACAGGCTACCATGGGAAGCATTCATTTTCCTGCCTTGCATTACTTTGCTCTCTTCATAGGCAGATACATTAACGGCAAGATTGAGCATTGTCACCTCTGCGCACCCGACCTTAGTATTCTTAAGAGCGCAGTAACAGGTGATAGAAGTTTCAACATGGGAGCTATAATAGCAAGGAGGCTGAATAATAATGCTAATGAAGGGGATTTCTTTGGTGGGATCTATGCCACTCGCATAGCAAATTTTCTTGGAGTACCCATCCGCGAAGGACATCCCCCGCTCCATACAGCTTTCCTTGATCGCGCCGTTTTGACACGCTATCAGTTCCTTGAGAAGGATGATGAATCCCTCCTATACCGTTTAATATTTAACTGGCAGCGTGTTTTCCATATTACCCTTCCTGCTCCTGCCTTCTTTGACTTTCAGATAAAACGGAGATATTACATAACCAGAGGAGAGGCACAAGAGTGTGAAAGGGAGGCAAAGGCTGCTCGCCTCCGTGAGGCAGCTATTCAGGCAGTGGCTGCAGCGCTCCCGTACAACCCCCATTATGATTTTGGGTATCGCCCGGACCATCCATGGGAGTAGACCAATTTAGACCAAAAGCCTAAGCTTGGGGGAGTACGTGTTTCTCATCGACTTTATATTCTTGCTTACGCTTTGTTAGTCGGTGTTCACACTTTGCCACTGTATCATCCATGCTAGTTTTTTTCTCGTTTTCTTTTCGTGTGTTTGTCTAGTTTGAGAAAAACCCAAAAATATTTTCTTGTTCTTCTTTTGCTTGTTGGGAGCTTTCCCGTGTAAATAGTTTTCTTTTTCTTTGGGTCAAGGTAGAAGACCATGGTTACAATGTTCAGTGGCTCTCGCATGCATATCTGTTTAACTGTCAAAGAGCCATATTACTTTGTCTTCTCCTTCGTGTTTGCTTGTAGATTCCAGCTTAGTCCAATGCACGAGCACTCTTATTATTGTTCACATCATTCGGTCTTGCAAGTGAAAGGCAATAATGACGATATATGATGAAGTGGATGAGCCTGGAAAAGCTGGTATGAACTCGATCTATTTTATTTTTGTAAATATGACTAGCTCATCGTTACAGATTCAGCTTTGTTGTGAGAGAAACATGTTTGCAATGACAACTTAGAGATCATAGTTTCTGATGCCATGCTTAATTAGCTAGGAGCGTATAATGGTTTGTCTTGGATGCCAACATGAATCTTGAGATGACTATGATGTAGTATGATAGGATGGCATCCTCCTTTGAATGATTCAAGTGGCTTGACTTGGCGCATGTTCAAGCATGTAGTTGAAACAAAATCAACATAGCCTCTATGATATTCATGTTCATGGTGATTTATGTCCTACTCATGCTTGCACTCAATGTTGGTTAATCTCAATGCATTTTGATGACTATTTTCGCTCTCTAGTTGGTCGCTTCCCAGTCTTTTGCTAGCCTTCACTTGTACTAAGCGGGAATAATGCTTGTGCATCCACTTCCATAAACCCAAAGTTGTTCCATATGAGTCCACCATACCTACCTATATGCGGTATCTACCTGCCGTTCCAAGTAAATTTGCATGTGCCACTCTCTAAATCTTCAAGAAATAATCTATTTTGCATGCCCGAACCGCTCATGTGGTGACAGGGGGCTATTAGTATCTTCCATGCTAGGCGTGTTATCCTCGATATGTGTTTATTCACTATCACTCACGAGAAAGGGGCCGGTAATTGGAATGCCCAGTTCCATGCTCAAATCGAAAAGATAATTGCAAACAAAACTCCCCCTGGATTGATGTTGGTATGGACGACACCCGAGTATTCGGCTAGTCGTGGAGTGTGATTGATCGGTTGTGGGGGAGTCAAAACTTTACTTTTCTGTTTGGGAACCACCTATAGCATGTGTAGCGTGGAAGATGGTGAAAACTCTTGGTCATTGCGTTGACAATGAAAGCGTGCCATCCAAAATTATTATCTCTGTTTTCAAAGCTTGAGCTTTGGCACCTCTGCAAATCAATGCTTCCCTCTGCGAAGGGCCTGTCTATTTATGTTCCTGTTGAGTCATCCTCTTCTTATAAAAGCTCCAATTAGAGATCACCTCTGTTATTTTTATGCTTTGCTTTTAACTGTGATTGAGTATGACTGTGACTGGATCTTCTTTGCCATGAATTACAATGTTTAGTCAGCCCTTGGTCTTTGAAGGTGCTCTGCATTTATGTTTTGCGGTCTCAGAAAGAGCTAGCGAGATACCATCTGTTCGTACTCCTTCATGATTGTTTTAATTGAAGTGTTGACGTTTGAAACTTATTATTATTTGCTCGCTAGTTGATTATGTCATTGATATGAGTTTACCGTGAGACCTAGATGTCATTTGCTTATGTGGTTTGCTTGTGATCTTGCTGAAATTCTGGATATGAGTTAGACATAATTGCAACAACAAGATCAAACAGAGTTCGTAAAAGTTTTTCTTTTGTCTCTTTCAGTTCGTCAGCTGAATTGCTTGAGGACAAGCAAGGTTTTAAGCTTGGGGGAGTTGATACGTCTCCATCGTATCTACTTTTCCAAACTCTTTTGCCCTTGTTTTGGACTCTAATTTGCATGATTTGAATGGAACTAACCCGGACTAACGCTGTTTTCAGCAGAATTGCCATGGTGTTGTTTTTGCGCAGAAATAAAAGTTCTCGGAATGACTTGGAAACTTACGGGGATTTTTTGTGGAATATATAAAAAATACTGGCGCAAGAATCAACCGGAGGGGTGGAGTTGAGAGCCCACAAGCCCACCAGGCGCGCCCCCCCCCCCTTGCCGCGCCTGGCAGGCTTGTGGGGCCCACGAAGCTCCACCGCCTCCAATCTCAGCTCTATTTAGTCTCTTTCGTCTGAAAAAAATCAAGGAGAAGAGTTCATCGCGTTTTACGATACGGAGGCGCCGCCACCACATGTTCTTCCTCTGGAGGGCAGATCTGAAGTCCGTTCTGGGCTCCGGAGAGGGGAGATCGTCGCCATCATCATCACCAACCTTCCTTCATCGCCAATTCCATGATGCTCTTCATCGTTGGTGAGTAATCTCATCGTAGGCTTGCTGGACGGTGATGGGTTGGATGAGATCTATCATGTAATCGAGTTAGTTTTGATGGGGATTGATCCCTAGTATCCACTATGTTCTGAGATTGATGTTGCTACTACTTTGCCATGCTTAATGCTTGTCACTAGGGCCCGAGTGCCATGATTTCAGATCTGAACCTATTATGTTGTCGCCAATATATGTGTGTTCTTGATCCTATCTTGCAAGTTGTAGTCACCTACTATGTGTTATGACCCGGCAACCCCGGAGTGACAATAGCCGGAACCACTCCCGGAGATGACCATGGTATGAGGAGTTCATGTATTCACTAAGTGTTAATGCGTTGGTCCGGTTCTTTATTAAAAGGAGAACCTTAATATCCCGTAGTTTTCATCAGGACCCCGCTGGCACGGGAGGGATGGACAATAGATGTCATGCAAGTTCTTTTCCATAAGCACGTATGACTACATACAGAATACATGCCTACATTACGTTGACGAACCGGAGCTAGTTATATATCTCTCCGTGTTATAACTGTTGCATGATGAATAGCATCCGACATAATCATCCATCACCGATCCAATGCCTACGAGTCTTTTCCTACTGGTCCTTGCTACGTTACTCTGTTGCTACTGCTATTACTGCTGCTACTGTTACTCTGTTACTACTGCTGTCACTTTACTGCTACTGGTTACCGTTGCTACTGTTGCTATCATACTACTCTGCTACTGATACTTTGCTGCAGATACTAAATCTTTTAGGTGTGGTTGAATTGACAACTCAACTGCTAATACTTGAGAATATTGTTTGGCTTCCCCTTGTGTCGAATCAATAAATTTGGGTTGAATACTCTACCCTCGAAAACTGTTGCGATCACGTATACTTGTGGGTTATCACCTATCTACTCATGATCGTTGACAACCTCCATGTAGTAGTAGGCTCCGTTGGGGTAGTAATAATCATCGGCGGGATTAACTGGCTCTTGGGCTCCGTCATGTGATTGCGACAATCGTATCGAGGGGGAAAGGGGAGCAAAGCAACGATGAGTACTCATACAAAGCACTCGTAAGACTTACATCAGATCTATGCTAAGTATGCATCAGTGTCAAGGAGAATGGGTTGTATATGTGGACTGTACTATAGAAATGCCAGAATAGAAGGGAAGTCATAGCTTATCAAAGACTCACATCTTGTACCGTATTGCAGCATTAAAAAAGTACCGATTAGTATAACATAAATAATCATGTAGTATCAATGTCTAGAGATCCTTCTTCAACTCCGTGCGAGGAAGCGATCCCGGAGCCATCATTCCATTTTAGTGTCTCATGTATCCAGTTCTAGTTGTACTAGATTGGGATACTTTTCGAGTGTCCGTTAGTGTGGACACGGCTATTCGAATAGATATACTTTCCTATACGGGTGAACCAACTTACCCAACACGCCCGATTAACTCCGGTCGGACATACTTTTCAGGTCATGCCTGGCCTCGGCCGATCGACACACCGTAGTCCTATCACTAGTGCAGGTGGTTGCTATACAAACGGTTTTTACCCCCTTTTCGTGACGTAGTTCTAAACCGCCACCTTGCTAGTTTGGGAGATAAAGGGGGGAGGGAGGCTATCCCACACGATACCGATAAATCTCGGCGATTCCTACGTCTAGAACATGTTTTGGAGCGCCATCACAAACAGACATATTATAGAAGTAGTGTGAGATGTGCTTAGGATCCCACATAGGGAATCCCAAAGATATGTTTCCGTTCTTATTACACATGGGCCTAGAAGAAACGTTTGTGAAAGGGTGGCCTAACGCACAAAGTTGTTGGCCGGAAGTTTAGTGTGATTGTTCACTAATCCAATATATGCCAATTTTCAAAAATTGTGTGGGTTTGTTGAGGTCATCGCTCATGGTGTTAATTTGTGTTTTGGTACGTTTATCCCGTTCGTGTTAATTTCTGTTTTGACAGTATTAACTATATGCTTAGATGTTTTTACTATATGCATAGTACTCCACATGCTAGTCTGGTTCATAATCAATATGTCAATGTTATGATCGTGATTATTTCATTAAATTAATTAAAAAATTACCTATTTACTCAGCATATAATTCATTTGCACTTATAAAGCCCAGAAAGTTACTCTTTCTCCCCTAATAATAAAGCACGCAGCGCTTCTGTCGCACGTCGTCGGCACTTTTGCAAAAACACCCCTCGCTTTTCCAATATTCAACCCGCAGTACGTTTTTAAGTTATAAAAAGACATTTCAGTTTTACTAAAAAAACATCCCAGCTCACCTTATCCACCCCATCCTCCATCGCGGGATCCCCTCTCCGGCGATCCGCCGTGCCGCTGCTTGCCATCAGCGTCCACGCCGCACGAACAAAGGAATGGAAGGCATCGGTGCGCCTCTTGCCGTCGGCGTCCTGCCGCAGCATCCAAGAAAATGGCGAGGCGGCGCAGACGGCCTCCTTCATCCCAGGCGGCCCTCTCTCGCGAGGTGAGCCCAGGAATGGGGCGAAGAAGGCGGCCACGAGCACGCTCCTCCGCGCCCCCCCCCCCCCCCCCCCCCCCACACATCATCTCCCGTTTCTGATGCGGCGCCACCGTAGTCGTCGCCTACAATGATTTTCGTCCGTGCACCACCACCTGATCGAGGAGGAGGTTGTTCCACGCGAGATCCGGCGAGGAAGGGTGAGATACTGCAGCGCCAAACTCCCCCGATCCAGGCCGACCTCTGTCCCACAAGATCCAACGAGGAAGCGCTAGCCGACCGCCTCTGCCAGGGAAGCTTTACCTTCCACGACAAAGAAGAGGCCGGCCATGGCGTGGTCCATCCTCCCCTGCCCCAACAAGGATCCCAAGCACTCCCCCCAACTTCCATCCGCACAAAATTTGGATAGGAAGTGCTGGCCTCCGGCCTCCAGCAGGGAAGCTGCTACCTTCCATGGCAAAAAAATACAATTCCTCTGCATCCTCCTTGCATCCTCGCCTTCCTATCCCGAAATACCGACCAAGCCTTTCCCTAAACCCAATCCCATGGCACTATTGCATCTTGGTTTTTGAATGCTATTACATCATGAAAACAAGGGGAACTGACTATTGGTTTAAAATAATTGGGGGGCATAGAGATGTGAGAGATTGCGGGATTCGGCTCTGGAATATTATACAGAGAGATGGAGGGGTTCGGTTGGGGATTTGTACTGTATCATGTTGCTGTGTGTTCCATTCTTTATTCTTTGCGCTTCTTGGGGCAATTTTGGTGTACATGGAGCTATGATTTGGATCAACTATATACTTATGTGTGATGTTCTTTCATGCTTTTGGTGCTCCTGCCGAAGAGATATTATTTTTAGCTATTTTTATTGATTATTGCTACTGATGTTGATTGCATTTATTTTTGCTAACATATGCAGATTGTCGTGATTGTATGAGAGATTAATACCATTGTCCCGTGTGTGCTAGGTTTAAACGGATGGGTGATGCTTGGTATATTCTTTTGTGTCAATCTGAACAAACATGGAGGGACGAGCAGGCTTCAGTTCATTGTGACTCCATGAACGGAGTTCAACTACTCTGAAAAAGGTCATGCTCTGTAGTAAGTTCGTTTATGGTTGTCTGTGTTTCTATTGATGTATTTGAAATGTCTATTCATTGCATATTTAGTTGTTCGAAAAAGGGGTGGCATTTGTGCCATGTTAATCAACTAGGGAAAGTAACACTTGATCACAAGGGTAATAAAGTTAGTAGGTGCACGTAAAGTTATGTAGCTTCATCAAACAGATGTGAGCTTAGTTGTTGGTCAATTGTGTAGCTGCTCTCCAGTGACCTTTTGAATTCAACATGTCATCAGTCAAATACACAAGGAGGACACTGAACAAATCAGAAAGGAAGTAGCAAGTTGTTAAATCTGATTTGATGCTTTCATTTCGTGGAACCCTATAGCTTGTGAAATATTCATGTGTTCTATCTTGTTTGTTAACCCCCTGCAGCTGTCCGCCAGCAGGGCAGCGCACGCAGAATCTGCTCGGATGGCGCGATGGCGGTCGTGAGTGAAGTGCACGGTGGCCACCGGCTATAGAGGAAGAGAGCAGAATAGATGGCGCGGCTTAGAGGTCCTTCATCTAAAGGTGCTCGATGATGACATACATCCTATTTTTGTTGTAATTATTGTTGTTGAAGCTTATTATTTATAGATTGTTGTGATGGAAAGCTAACAATACTTTTGATTATTTGAAAGCAATGTCAGATTTAATAATTTGAACTAAACTGGAGTTGATGTAGATGAGTCTGAACACGATTAACATAATCATGCAATTTTCAGTGACTAAAACAGGTTGGTGAGGTACTTTTACTCCCGCTGCCAGGACACTGGAAACAATAATTTGTCTATCTACTGCCCATGCAAAGATGAAACTGAGACATGAGGTATTTTGCTCCATACAAATCCAATTACCAAAGCAAGTTACCTGCAACAACTATCTAGACAAGCAAAGTGCTTCTGATGCTTGTTTAAAAAATTATGCTGCCGTTCTATTTTTGGAAATAGCTGCATTCATTATTTTGAAGGATAGCAGACACATGATATTTTTCCTTGAGAAAATATAATTACATGACCTGTATCTTGTTGCAGGTTCTGAAAATTGATGTTGGGGCTGCACTGCAAGTTCTGAATTTTGCAATATTCCATAAGGAATTGACTGACATGGAAGACCGTGAGCAGAGGGAGACTGAGAAACAACAAGATGCAGGTGCAGGTGGTGATAACGTAGATGGGCCTGGAGGAGCAAGTGGTGGCAATGACGTGCATGGAAGGTGAGTTTACAGCTTTATGAAGTGTTAAGTGTTCTATTCCCTCTGGCTGGAAATAAGTGATGTACGCCACTTATTTCTGATAGGAGGGAGTATTAATTAAGATCTGAATCGTCCTTTTTAACATTGAAATGGTCCTCCCTCCATTGGACTTTCCGAGAAAGTAGTCTGTCTCTATTCAACTACTCCTGGAAATTTTTGTTAGATAATTTAACTCCATCCAGCTCCATTGATGTACTGGAATGAATGTTAAATGAAGATTAATAATGCCACATATTAGGATATTTTTTGTTGACATGCAATCCAATCCCTCGTTGGTTGGCGGTCAATTTGTTACTGCATTGATGCCATATTAAGGATAGATGTCATCGCTAAGATAGTATACCATGCTGTAGTTTCGACTGTTGACGATGTAGTAACACGACGACGGTGATTTCCCATTGCAAAGCCTTTTGAACACTCGAGATTGTTGAAGCATGTTGATATCGTTGTGAGAACCCGGCATTCGAAAGAAAGCATGCCAAATTCATAAGTCATGTGGCATCGCGCGAGCGGAGGGGATGAACGGCAAGGGGCGGCCACCATTGAAGGTACATCGAGAGCTCAACTACACAAGGAATGGAAGGGACGGGGTGGCCACCATTGGAATGGGGGGGGGGGGGGTTGACGGGGACAAAGTGAAGAGATAAGGGCAACTTTTTTTTCTTTGAGAAGAAGATGAGGAGAACTTTTTTTTTTAAAAGAAGATGAGGAAAGTGCTTCGGAGGACGCGCTTTGTGTCTCGTGTGGAGGCTTGGTGCCTACGCTCAGAGCAGCTCACTCGCAAGAGCTTAGCAAGTTGTGCAAAAAAAAATAACATATATATTGTTTAATTTATTTTTTGAAAATATGTTGTACACCAAAATGCTATTACCCATAAAAAAACATTATTACCACTCAATAAAAATGATATTTATTATTAAAAAACTAATTCAATTTTTATGTAAGCATTACATTATATTTTAAAACTTTAAAAGAAACTCCTTTCATCCAAAAAATAGATGTCTTAATTTAACATTGTAATTTACATTTAACATTTAATGACAAAATAAATAGGTTCTGCACTTTTTTCTAGCCCGGTGCAACGCACGGGCATTTGTATTAGTAGACTATTCTCGGACAAATTAAATGACACCCTGGAGATCAGAAGTTTGCATTGATCAGAAGTTTGCATTGACTAGAGCCTTCCCAGAAAACTGCCTTCCGCATCTAAACGAGGCTATAGATACATCCATAGATCCACCAAAAACAACACAACTACGTCTATACATTCATATGCTTCATGCTTGCTTGCACGGAGCTCATGCATGCAGCTCTCAAGACGACCGTAGGCGCACGTTCATGCAGGGACAGCGCTGGGAACAGTGGATGAGGCAGAGCCCTTCGAGTTCCATGCACAACTCGCACTCCGGCCCACGGTGTCCGCACGAGGCCTCGCAGCTGCAGGAGGCCGGACAGCGCAGCTGCTGCATACAGCGCTCGCAGTCCCCGGCAGCCGCCGCCGCCACGACGTGCACGGCTAGCAGGATGCAGACGGCGGCGACAGCGACGGCCACCTTAGCGGCAGCGGCGGCACCGGCGCCGCCGGGAGCCATTGTTATTGGCCGGAGATCGGGCAAGCGAATTCACAATTCACAAAGCTAGCTAATAGAAAGGTGCTACCGTTCGAGTGGTGCGGATCGACGGATGAACTAGCAGATGTTATTTATAGCTGGCCAACATACATGATGCATCAGAGATGCATCCAACAGAGGGCACCAAGCACCATGCGCCGGTAACGTGAATGCGCATGTGGAAGTAGACTCGAGCTGCGTTCCTCATGCGTAAAGTACTAATTTGTTTGCCGCGATTAGGATGTTATGTAGATTATCTGTGGATTATCATGATTCTGCTTGTCTGGCTGCTAGTAAGTTCCTGAGTCAACTGGCTGCTAGTTGTTTTCTCTGCATGAACATCTAGCTGCTAGTTAGCCAACATGAAGAACGAATCTCTACTTCTAAAGAGCAGTCCGTACGTCAGTTTCGTTCGTTCGTAACCAGCCCCCACCAATGGTTAGAAACCAAAGATGCTAGACCTACTAAATCCTACTTATATTTACTAAACATTTCAACTAATCTAAACATGCCCCCTGATTTTCAGGGGTGGGTGGGCCTCATCCTCCTCTTAATCCAATCAATTATTGACAAATCAAACTACATACGTAAACATTTACGTAGATATAGCATTGCTTGTTAGAAACCCCTGACCGATTTTTTTTCCTCCCTCCAAAATCCACCACCTGTTTTCCCATGCCCAAAAAAACATCTAGTAACATACAAAACAGCAATCTACCAAACATTCCATATAAACCAGCAATCATATGTCAATCATATCGAACACCAATTTCTTTTCACTTTCCGTCTCACACCTCCCATGTCAAAAAAAATTTCATATACAACACCAATCGCATCCCAATCATCCCAAACATCAATCGACCACCAATTTCTTTCCACTTTCCGTCACACACTTTCCGTGCCAAAAAAATGAACTTTCCATCATGCAATTAATGATACAATCCGTTGATTGCTTACCACATGGTGTTGTTGATGGCCCAAGATATTGTATCATGAGATTTGGAAATGATATTAATTAAAACATGCAATTAATGATACAATCTGCTGCTTCCATCTATGATACTATGCAATCAGTAGTTGTGATTTGCCTAATCTCTACTATTAAAGGGGGATGTGCCGTCGTGATGGTTCGACCAGAGCGATGGTTCGACCTCTCGATCCCACCTCCCCACTTTCTCCCGCTACCACTTCCACCGATTTTTATCATCCCTTCGTAAACCAGGCGATTAAATAAAAAAAAAACCTTTGTCCGATCCTTCTATCCACGCCCATAAAAAACCAATAGAAAGGGGGGAAATCCCACCACCCATGAACGCACGTCCCACTTCTGCGCACCCATCTCCCCGACCCGATCGCTCCAGCCTCCAGATCACGTCTCTCTCCTCGCGGTTACATACTGAAGCCAAATTAGACTGGATCGATGGATCCAAGCCCTTCCATCTCATCGTTCTTCACCGAGTCCAGGAGGATCTCGACGCGCGAAGGGAGACGAGTAGGAGCGCCGTGTCCTCCGGCAGCGATGAAGGAGGCCCAGGTAACCCTATCTCCCTACCCTCTCTCCAACCCATCTTCTCCCTGTAGCCTGTACTGGCGCATCCACACGTTCTCCTCTCCCATATGGCATGGACCGGCGAGTGGCAACGGGTGGCGGTAGACCGGCTGGTGGCGCAACGGACGGCGGGACACCGACTGGTAGGTGGCGGCGCAACGGACAGCGGGAGATTGGTTGCTGGCATCGGATGGCGGGAGGCGCTAGGGATCGTGGGAGGAGCAGGTAGCTCTAGCCTGTCGTCGGTGGAAGCTTGACCGCTAGGATGCAGGAAGAGGGTGGGAGCGTGGTGCGCGATTGGAGGCGGAGCAGGCTGTCTTGCGGTTTAGCATCCACGAAGTGTCCGAGGCTGCAACATGCCAACACCCTTTGGTGTATAGGCAACCGCTGGAATGGAGAGAGACCTGAGCGGAAGGGGTATGGGATCGACTCTGCCATGGGC
Source organism: Hordeum vulgare subsp. vulgare (assembly GCF_904849725.1). Classification (NCBI taxonomy): domain Eukaryota; kingdom Viridiplantae; phylum Streptophyta; class Magnoliopsida; order Poales; family Poaceae; genus Hordeum; species Hordeum vulgare. The sequence continues at coordinate 51,396,871 of NC_058523.1, forward strand.
ATGTTGTCCGCCGCTGCAGGCGGGGACTACGGTGGGGCCGTGGGGGGTCGATTTGACGTGGATTGGATCGTTAACCATGGGATGGGGACCAGAGAATTTGGGAACTACGTTTGGATAATTGATCCTCAATTTAGCTTCTTTGTTTGCACAGTTGAATTAAGCTTACAACATCTCTCATATTGACTGTTGGTTCTCCAGCTATTGGACTTATGGGGCTTTCTGGAAGGTGCCTTGTTTTGACTGTTGGTTTACAGGGGGTTTCTTCTGTTGACTTCATCTTTCCTGATTTGCTTTGAACATTGTACTTCCAGGACATGGTTTTCTGTGCCCTTGGTAACCATGTGCCCTTGCAGACATTGACATGGATGAGAGCTAATATAGTTCGCTATCTGGAAGACTGGGACTGGCGTTGTTGCCTATATAGCCAAGCAGGCTTATCCTATCCCCTCACTGTTTGATGCATCATTTAGCTGTTTATAGGCAGCTTCATTTCCCCAAAGCAAAAGTTGAAACAAAGGTTTCTTGGTCCACTGCAGGTCCTAACTGATGATTTAGGTCCAACATGATGCTGAATATGTTTGAAGATCTTCTAAACCCTGCACCTTTCCAATTCATCATAATTTTTTCAACATATAATTTATCTTACAGAGACAAAATTTAAACATTCAGATTGATTTGGTGGATGTACAAGGTTCGAAGGTTGCTCTGGAGCATCAATCTAGACGGGGCATCCTACAACTGAAAAAACCCAGTGCTCTCTATTTTGATCTATTGAAGAAGCTTCTGTTGTCTTAGCTGCTAGCATTGATTGTGGTTTCTTGCTTCCTCCTTCTTGTGGTTGCAGATTGTTTAGCCCAAGCCATGCTGGTAGCCATCAAAAGCTGTCGTATTTTTGGCTTGTGATCCTCTCCTGACTTATATTTGGGTAATGTGGATGGCTTGATATGCAAAAAGAGGTTAGGGATTAACGCTTTATACCAAAACAATGGAGAGTTGAAGCTTCTCAACTGGAAGCTTGAACAAACAAATTGCCATGGACACTCTACTCCTCATCATGTCTTTGATTAGTGTCATTTCCACTGAATATGATTCCGATTTGTTGGTATAGAATTGATTTTCAGAAGTGATGTTCTTCTGGTGGTTCTCCAGTGGGATCCGGATACGAATCTTCAGTGCATCTTCTCGGTTTGCTGCGGAACTTCCTATTTTAATTTGGCAACTTGTAAAATAAGTCTGGCTAAATTTGATGACTACTGCTGATTGTATACTTTTCAACTCAAGTAGCTTGTACATGTCAGTTTCATTCATGCTGGATATTCTCATTCAGGTTCTGGAATTCATAGCTTTCCTTATTTGTGCCCGTATGTCCCTGCCTTGTGATCTTGTGCAAATGTTGTGTGAATATTTACTGCCTTTCGTGAATTGTGTGCGGTGCCAATCCTGCCTTTGGTTGATCTTGTGTCTTGTGTACTTAGCTGAATATAATTAGTTGTGGTGTTTGCTAATTTTTGTGTTTAGTAAGTAGTTTTGTAGTTTAACACTGCCTTTGTCGGTCCCAAGCCCGGATGAGAAAATGTGGAGGGAACTACATCGTTTCCATTAAAACTTGCATGGTCTTGAAATATTTTGATTTGAGTGACAGGAAATGAAGGGTGTAGAAGTTACAGAGTTACTGTCGTTAATGTCCTAATCAAACAGTGAATCATAGCATAATGTGGTAAGCATATGATTCAAGCTTTGAATGCATCCTTGCTCAATAAAAAAGCTATGCAACTTTAATGGTAGTTAGAGCTTACCTCGAGGAAGTTACTTGCTACCTTTCTGAAGCTACACAAGATGTTCTTAGCGCTCGTGTACGAGGAACTCCCCGTTCTCTTGCTCGGCTATGGGCTGACAACACTTGAAATTGTATTTGTTAGAGTTTAATTAACATGTGTTAATTATAGGGTAATCTCTCTTTGTACTTAAGTTCGTTTAATTTCGAGAAGTACTCTCCACCACGATCAGACCGGCTGGGTTTGACGTGTGGACGAGGGTCTTGAGCATCTTAATCTGGTATGCCACTCCCTCATTTTCACCAGTGCCAACCAAGATGTTGTTGTCGCATAGGTCTCCCCCTACCTCTCGCTGTCAGTGCAATGACAAAGGCGGCGGCAGTTGATGTCTTGTCCAACTGTGATGAGGAGGGCGAGGAAGTGAACCTCGTTCATAGGTGTGTGGAATTGAAGTGCACCAAATTATCAGTTGAATTATTAGATGATGTATTAAAGTATGTCATATGTTTGCGGCACATTGCAAATCTTGCAGGAAACAAGACTATGGTGCTACTTGTGTCTGCTTTCAATTTTGCAAGGGAGGTTTTCACGCTGGAAACAAGCTAGCTATGTAAGCTGAGAATGGATGGAATTTGTCACAACCTGTTATATCTAATATGTGATGACTCCCAAATAATTTTTGTACAGAAGTTCATGACCCTCCCAACTGACGTTGCCTCATGAAGATAAAGTTGAGGTGTACCATCACCTCAAGGTGAACAGCTGACGCGGTCTTTTGATAATGCATTTATACTTTAGAAAATAGTAGCCGGGACAATGATCTATTTATATGCAGACCATAATCAAGAGAGTATGGTCAAGAAGCCACAAATGTGGGCATGAAGGTCTGCTTTCAAGAATTTCCACCTAACATTCAGATTCAAGTAAGACCCACATGTTTCTTTGGTACTATATAGTATACGTCACCACAAGTCTCCATATGTATCAATAAGTTGTACTGAACCCTGGTAGTAGGATGGGTGTTAGGTGGAAAGCAGAATATGTTTTTTTCTTAGTACAGTACAGTTTTCAGTTTCCACAACTTATAACAATGAGCCTTGCCAGTTTTGCGTGAACTTATGTTGAATATGTGAACCGAATGTTCATTTATGATTTGTGTTTAATATATACTCAATTACTCTTGCAAACAAATGAAGATGGTCTTGAACTTTCCAAGACAACTAATAGTAACTTATTTTTCTTCTCTTTGCTTAACTCATGGGCCGCAAGACCATGTTCTCAAGGTCAACGATCACAGGCTCAGACATGCCTTCATGATCCCTCTCCCCAAGTGCACACATGAGGTCCGGTTTCGGGTTCTATTTGAAATATGACACATGATTGACCATCCCTCTCTCCCTCTCTCCCTCCCTCCCTCTCTCTCTCTCTCTTTCTCATTCAACTAAAGATCACCAATCTTGGCATCTAGAATTCAGGATGCAGAACTCATAATTTTGTAAGGCAGGGCCCACCATTAACCAAGCTGCTTCATCTTGAATGCCAACATCCGTCATGTACTTGCACTCTGTAAACACCAGTTGTGGCATAATCCACAGTTATCGACTCCATTTTAAGCATACAACATGTCTGTAGTTTGATCTCTTTAGTAGTTGCCATACAAAAGAATCCTTTGTTTGCAAATGGAACTATGAATAATTTATTGCAGCATCGCCAGTTATTAATCCAGCTTGTATATTCATTAAGGTGCAACTTCCTAATCTTGTTTGATCGGACGGGAGGGGGGGGGGGGGGGACTGACTCACGCACTCATAATTAGCCCACGGATTACCCCTGAACACGTGGGATCGCCGACCAACTATTAGGATTTTTTTGATAAGCAATTGTGTGATATTTGACATCTACTTTTTGAACTCAAATGTATCAACTGTTTTATCTGGATTTCCGCACAATGTATTTTAGCTTTTATTCGATTAACATTTTCATATATATTGTATGCTACACTCTGTATGTCTTTTATTTGATTTTTGTCTTCTCTTATGAAGAAAATGGTTCTTGATTCCCAGCTAACTATGAATATAAATGCCCGTATAAGGCATTATTTTCTTCTTACAAGAAGAAACTATTTCCAGTTTTCAGGTTATGCCTTGCCTGCAATGAGCGCATTATGTTGAATTGGTGCTTAATTACTTGGTATAGTCTCTACTATTAAAGGAGATCTGCCGTCGTGATGGTTCGACCTCGAGCGATCCCCCTCCTACCGCTGGCTTTCCCACTGTTCCACCGATTTTTTTCAATCCCTCCATAAACCAGACAATAAACCAGCCGATTAGTTCAATAAAAAACCTACATCGCACCTGGAACCACCACTCGGTCGACCTTCTCCTTCCCCCGTTAAGAAAAACGACAAGAGAGAAAAGAAATGAAAAAGAAACAACCAGAAGCCACGAACCCACGATCCAATTACCCCCGACCCCGTCGCCCCCGTTCTCTCCCGACAAGACGACACCCCGCCCACCCCGACCCCCTCGCCGCCGGCAAACACAGCCCCGCCGATACCCACGCCACGCCGCCTACGCCGACCCCCTCGCCGTCGGCCATCCCAACACCAATCCAGTGTCGCGCGCAGATCACCGAATCCCGGCGTCGCATCGGCTCTGCCCCTTCTGCTCCGCCGCGCCCACCCCATGCTCCCCCCTCTGCCCGGTGACCGTGGCCGGCGCGCGGGCGCTGCGGAGGGTCGATGCGAGCGCGCTCAGGTCCTTCGCCGCCGACCCGCTCGTCGCGCAGGTCGTACTCGACCGCCCGCTCTTCTCCGACTCCGCCATCCTCTCCCCCCTACGCCACCGCGCTGGACGACATCGTGCGGGGGTTCACGTCCGCCACTGAGTTGCCCGACCCCCTCTGGCGCGCCGGGGTCGATCCGCCGCTGATGCCCGTCTCCGCCGACCTGGCCACGGACGCTCTGGTCGGCGTAGTCACCGACAATGCCGCGCAGGAGGCCCTGATGGACGCGGAGATACCCACCACGTACCCGGCCGACGCGACCGGCGTCGAGGAGTCCGTTGCCAGGTTCATCGACAACCTCAGCAAGCAGATATTCCAGGCGGAGGACGCGCTCACCGAAGGGTACGACAAGCTTGGCGGCGGCGGCGCTGTACACCTCGGGGATGGCCCTCCCGCCGGCAGTGTTCTCCAGCGGCTCCCTCGGCTTCTCCGTGTTGGCGTAGAGGAGGATGCAGAGGGTCAGCGACAGTGCCAGACCCACCAGGGTGAACTTCACCCTCTTCAGCACCGGCTTCACCTGAATAAGAAGAATAAGCTTGCCCCGATGTTAGTTTTCTCTCTTTGTTGCGTGACCATACAAGTATGTGGCTAATTTCATGTATATAAATGGTAAGAGATTAGTTGTACAGGAAGAATTTTGACCGCACTGTTGATAGCTACAGAATCACGGACACATTTCTGTACTTCACCCCAACCATGGACACATTTTCAAACGTGCTAGATGCCACTTGTATGCAGAGATAGGAAATAAATAACTTCCTATCTCAAGTAATTAAGTATTACTAATACATATGAAGGACAGTATTCAAAGAACAATAATCCTTGTTTTATGTTATGACCAACATTCAAATGTTCTACACCTCCACAATATTGGTTACTTCTCTGATCACTGTGAACCTTCATTCTTTTTTTAAACTTTCAACAGTATGTAAGTTTCAGTATGATCTAATAGCGAATAAAGTACAGAGCAATTGACAGCTGGAAACAAGCTCTCATCAGGAACTGCAATACTCCTGCTACCCACTTTGATTAGCCAACAAGAAACTATGATCTACATACATATGAATTCATCTGTTGCAAAATTGCTTGGGATGTGTTTCGAAATTCTGTGCTTGTCGCTGACCGTCTCACCGTCATGTGGACCTGAGCTCAAATAGCTTGTACTCAAACTCAATTTTTTTGGAGCTTGGGAGTGCCTGTAGAATAATTTCGTGTGTTTATTCATCTGATACACTATTTATGCTACCATTGAATTTTATTTTATTTTAATCTTATCCTTATTGTTTTTGAGATAGTTGTTTGTGCCTTTTTTTTAGGATATTTCTCTTTCTCCTTCACTTGCTAACTGTGTGTTGGCTGTTTAGGTGTCGTGGATCAATGAACTAAGAAGTCAAGCTTATTACTGAAGTAATGCTACAGTTACAACTTACAAGTATTTTGTCTATTCAGTTGCTGCTGGTAAGAACATTGGTCCCTTCTAAAATGATGTATAAAGTCAAGATATTTTGAGTCCGGTGCATAAGGTGGGCTGCAAGGTGTTTGAGTAAGAGAGTCGAGATTAAATATAATCTTCATGATTCGAATTATGACTTTACTTATTTTTCGTAACATATTTTATATCCCGTGGCAACGCACGGGTACTCAACTAGTAATGAGATAAAGGGAAGACGAGAAGGCAATTATATGTCGAAAACATAGGTGTCAATCAGGACCACAACCCTTCATATAAACTCCGTCTGAATCCTATTTCAACACCCAGCTTTGTCCTCACCAATTTCCGATCACCCACCACTACCTAATCACCGACGGAGGGTGTGCATGCACCCTAGGAGGTTGTCCACGCACCAATGGATGTTCAGCTCGACCCACACGAGGCTTTGTCCACCCCACCAGCGGCTGCAGACAACGTGCATGCCGTAGAAGATGTTGTCGACTACATAATTTAATGGATCACAATCGCCCAAGATGATGAGGCATTAAAGTAAGTTGTATTTTCTCCATATTTTTTTTGTTGTAAACCATGTTGTATTACTCTCGTTAACAACAGGCTAAATATACGTTCTGATTTGTTAGTTGAATCATTCAATTGTTTGAATTAACCATGATATTTTAAATGTGTCCGGCTCACACCTGTTACCCGTAAGTATATGCATATGCTTAGTTGTGTGCTATATATATTTTTGTAAGCGCGCGTTGTCACAACCAGATCAAAGCATTAAGCAAAATAAGCCAAGTTGGACACACCCCTGTCGCCAAACAAAAATACTATGTGATCTGTTTTGTGTTGTAGATATAGAATTCTGCCATTTTCATGTTGTTATCATTAAGCTAACTTTGGCATTACTGATATATAATTTTTCTATTTCCATGATATTATCATTAAGCTAACTTTGGCATAAAATAGTGTGATGTTTTTTCATCACCGAGTTATCAATGAATGTTTATTTTCTCCTATTGGCTAACATTGTTTGGATTTATTTGGGGTATCCAAATATAGATGTGTACATTTTTTTATCTGTGGTACATGTGGCCATGTTATTTTTAGACAACCAATAGATTGTTACATTAAAAAAACAGTTACGAGATTATCTCTACTCCTAAAGGAGGAGTTTGTATGTCGTTTCGTCCGTACTCAATCATTAATGCGAACATAATTTGGAAACGAACAATGAAATCAATTTGGAAATCAAGCTATAAATAAAATTAATTAGACATAAAATTAATTACACATACGAATAATTAAGACCATATAAGTATGGATTTTTTTTGCGCCAAATCAATTATGAAATCGAGCCATTAATGCACTAAATCAATTATAAAATTGATCCCTTAATGCACTTCATCTAAATAATTATGAAGGGGACGTGCCTTGGAGAGATGGCGGCGACGATGTTGTGGTGTGGAGATGAGATGCAGCGACAATCGGCGGCTGGTTGGTTGTGCAGGCAGAGTAGAAGGCGGCTCTGCGGTGCCTTAGTGAGAGGAGTGGCTGTTTTTTGTTGTCAAAAGGGTAAAAATGAGGAGCTCATATACGTTGACATCAATGTCGCATAGCGTAACAACTCATTTCTAGAAAAAAATACCAACCAAATGATCTATATGTGGCCTATAATTTAAAACTCATCAAAATCAGGATGCGACTCAAATTGCCCCATGCAATGAAGTTGAAGACAACATTCCTCACATTGTACAAAAATATCTTTAAAACATCAATTACATTTTAGTTTGTAAGAGATAATTAGTTGTATCATTAAAGTAGATTTCAATTATTTCTTATTGTTATATGATATAATCTCTACGTATGCAAGTATTTTCATGCACTATAATTATATTTACAACTGATAAAAATATATTCATGGCCCATGACAACGCACGGGCATTATACTAGTTTAAATAATGTTTCTTCATCCGGGGTGTGCGGTCTTTCGGATTGGTTGAAAAACTTCTTGGGTTGGATTATGGTAAGAAGCTTGGGTGGTACCGCGAAAGCCCTAAGCATTTCTTTTCGGGCCAAATTTGGTCAAGAATATAAACATTTTCGTTCGTGTAGAAATTGGATAGTGTGAAATCAATTTTTACTGTGATTACCTTTTACAAAGATCACTATGTACCTTCTTAGTTGTTGAGAAGTGGAGTATTGCATTTGAGTCATTTGCCGCAACCTAATTTATTTTCTTATTTTATAGATTTGTTTTTCAAAATGTTTCATCTCTTGAATTATTGTTCAAATATCGAACCGTTTTCATCATTGAATTCTCACATCGAGATCTTCGAAGCAAGGTCCCCAATGAACTTTTTTCCCAAGAAAAATGCAAAAAAGAAAACAAAAACAAGAAAGAAATAAAAATGAATCTGGAAAATCCGAAAAAACGGAAGGAAAAATCGGAGTCCGAAAGCAAGGTTGCGGTTTTCAAAGTCGGGAGCACATGCTGTGCTTTTTCCTTTTTTTAGGGAAGCACATGTTATGTTTCTCATGAAAGCACATGTAATGACTTTAAAGAAAGCATAGGTTGTGCTTCTCACGAAAGCAAATATATGCTTTCACGAGAAACACACACAAACCAGATTAAAAAACATTTTTTTTCTTTCAAACTTAAAAGAACCAAGTAAAATTTAAAAATATTTACAACAAAAATAAAAATAAAAAAGCGGAAATTCAAAGGGAACGTCCAACACGCGACATGTGACCGCGGATCCACGGATCCATGTGGCGGCGGTTGTAGACACCACTTGGTGCGCTCCAGGCCACCAAAAGTGACCCCTCCAAATCCGTGAAGAGGTAACCTCTCGTTAGTGACGACAAACCCTATTTAGCGTCACAGGTGTCGGTTACAGGAAAAATTTGCTAACCGGCGCCTGCAGCGCTTTGCAATGGGCTGGCCCATCTAGAAATTTTTCATGAACTTTTTTAGCACATGAATTGTATTAGCCCGTGATTGTTTTTTTAAGTCGACGAACTTGTTTTGAAATCGGTGAACTTTTTTGAAAATCGATGGACATAATTTAAAATTCATGAACTTTAAAAAAATCAGTGAACTATTTTTAAAAATTTATAAACTTTTTTTCAGAAAAGAAGATAATTTTTCGAATTCTGTGAACATTTTTAAAATTCATGAACATGTTTTCAAAAGTCAATAAACTTTTTTCATGATAATTAATTTTTTTTCGCAAGTCTGAACTTTTTTCGATTTGTAATAATCAACGCATTTTTTATGGGCCAGCCCACGAAGAGGGGCGCTGCAGGCGCCCGTTGCCCTAGTGGCGCCTGAAGCGCTACATAGGAGGTCCCGTTAGTGACTCCCCCGGACACTGACGAAACATCGACAGTTTTCACTGGGCCAAAATCACCTATTTCTGTAACTAGGAGTGTAGAGTGACATGGCCGAAACTGAATGCTGCTAGGGAGCAAGTGATTAACAGGTACCACTTGGAAGGTTCATGTTTTTACCTAGAAGCCTCTCAAGTGGTGCGTCCAGCAGCCGTCACGTGTTGCGTGCTGGGCGCATCCTCATGATTTCAGCTTTTATTTTATTTTCTACATGTGTTTTCATATTTTATTTGTAATTTATTTGTTAGTTTTTTATCTTTTTAGTTTTTGCTTTGTTTTGGTACAGTTTTCTGTCCAAGATGTGCTTTTCTACGAGAAGCACATATTATGCTTCTGTGAAAAACATAATTGTGCTTTCTAAAAAGGGAAAAGGCATAGTCTGTGTTTCCATTTCAAGTTGTGCTTCTCGGAGAAAGAAAAACATAATTCTACTCTCGTGAGAAGCATCAAAAAGAAAAATAGCATAGTTGTGCTTCCGAGAAAAGAAGAACACAGCTTGTGTTTTCCAAGAAAGAAATAACAACTATGCTTTCACGAGAAGCATAATCATGCTTTCATGAAAATCACAACTATCCATCCGGAAAGGGAAAACACAACTATGCTTCAAAGAAACGGGAACAAACACAACTGTGTTTCTGTGTTTCATTTGTTTTTGTTTCAGTTTTTCAGTTATTTTTTAATTTCGATCTTTTTTTAGCGGTTTTGGTTATCTTAGATTTGATTTTTGATTTTTTTTTCACTTTTGTAGTTTTAATTTTTTTCGTTTTTTCCATGAAAAACAAAATCGCCGAAGCCTATTAACATTGGATCTACTTTTAAAGATCTCGACGGAAAAAACTCAACTATCCAAACGGATCATGATTTGGAAGAACTTTGAAGAGATAAACTGTTTTAAAAGATGAATCTATAAAAAAAAACTCATAGGTTATGTCAAGTAGCACACATGCAGTTTGTCACTTGTCAGCATACAAAAAGATGGGAATGATCTTTGCAAAGAGTATCCTTTAATTAGTGATTGTGATGTATTGCTCGGTACGAGCAATACGACTCGGGTCACCTACAACACCCACTTGATCGCTAGCATGGTGGGCTGGCTCATTAGGGTTCCTCCCTCGGTAGCTACTTCGGTTGCTCACCTCTTCATTTGTGTTTTTTTTTTCGAAAAACCTTTCCTTTTACTTTTCTTCATGAATTCTAAAGTTAAAATTGTTTACGAATTTGAAAAAAGTTCATGAATTTAGAAAAGGTTGCAAATTCAAAAAATATGTGCAAATTTAAGAAATATGGATTCAAAAAGTTCATGATTGTGAAAATTGTTCATAAATTTGAAAAATGTGTGTAAATTCAGGGAAAAATTGAATGGGAATTTGTTTTTAGAAAAAACGAAAAAGTTATGAAAATTCCAGGACATTTTGGGAATTTGTGAAGAAAATTATAACATTTTTACGAATTCCAAAACAATTACGAAAAATTCCAAAGATTTGTAAACTCCTGGAAAAATTATGAATATGTGAAAAAAATTTGAAAACAAGAACATTTTTCCAAATTCCAAACCAGTTTTGCAAAACACATATATTTATTAAATTTCGAATTTTTCTGAATGTGTGTTTTTTTCTAAAAAACTAAAACATTTCTTTGAAACTTCAGAAAATATCTGAAAATATGAATATCTTAACGAATTATGAAAATGGTAACATTTTTTGGAAATTCCAAATAAAATTTTAAAACATGAACAATTTTTTAAAGCCCTCGAACATGTTTTTAAACGCCATTTTTTTCTGAGTATGTGATTTTTTTTCGAAAACGGGAACATTTTTCCAATTTGTGAATTTTGAAGAGAAAACTGAAAAATGAAAAAAACACAAAGAAAGAAAAAAACACTGAAAACTAGGAAGAAAAAAGCGGTAATGGCGCTCGGTTCACTTCGGTTCTAATGGGTCTGCCCATCTTCCTAGTGTAGTAGATCATCACAGTCTTAATGCTCGCAATGAGCAATATACATAATTTGTGGCCAAAATCAGTCGATAACTTTGACACAGAGGGGTTCGCTAAAAGATTAAAACTATGATACCAAGGGCAAATGGAGCTTCTATATGTCACTTGCACGAGATCGAAGCTAGATTCGACTCAACCGATCGTTCTGTTGGACCGGCCCAAGTAGCTTTCTAAGGTTACTTTGTTTTCCTTCCTTATTTTTTCAGTCGTTCATACTTCTTTTTTCATTTTGCAAAGATATTTTAAATACATATATCCCAAAAACGAAATTTACATAAATTTTAAATAACTGTCAATTTGAAAAATGTTAACCCGGTGTAAAATATTTGTTAGCATAGTTTAAAACATGTTTATAGCATTAAACAAATGTTTATTACTTCAAACATTCGCACATTAGATAAAATTGAAATGAATTGTTTTAAGAATACGATATAAAAATGTTTTTGTAATTTCAATAAAAATCAAACCATGAAAATATGTACGGTGGTTTTGAAAAATATGCTTGTGACATTATTAAAAACTGTTTATAAAATTTCAAAAAGGTTCACGTAGTTCAAAAACATGTTTTTAATTTCAAATAATTGTTTGAAAGGGTATTTAAAAAAATATTTAACTCATATTACAAAAGTGCAAAATTTTAATTACATATTTACAAATGTTAAATAATTACACGAAAAATTTAGACTGCGTATGAAAAAATAGATATCAACACATAAATTTTAAAAATTGTAATCTTGTATTTTCTAAAAAAACTGAGCATGTATAAAACTGTTTCTGATGTATAATAAAAATGTAAAAATTATGTGAAAAAGTAGACATTTGTTAAAAAAGGTATATTAAAAATAAAAAATATGAAAAACAGTAAGAAACACAGAAAACTGAAACTTGAAAAGAAACGCCTTGAAAACTGTCACAGAAATAGTTGAATACCAACACGAAAAACCAAAAGAAAAGAAAGACAGAGGAAAAGAAGACGAAAAATAATGAAGAAACAAATAAAATCAAGAAAGCATAGTAAAAATCAATGAAAACGAACGCAGAAAACACATAGAAAAAATATAGGGAAGACCACGCCTAAAAACTGCTGCCGGAGGCGAGACCGAAGATAGCGGCGAAATATGAGACATATGGTGCTTGTTTGGGACTGCTTTGTTTTATTAAAATCAGTTCCGTTTATCAAATTCATTTGGAAGCAGTTTCTTACATAGGCTGCAATTTTTTTAAAGAGAATTTTTTAACTTTCATCTAGCTCCAGCTTTAAGAACAAAAAATTTGATGAAAATAATCTATTTAATTGGATGAAGGGAAGGAAACGAAGTGGTATTCATTTATTGGTGGCGTTGATGGATAATTTCCTTCCAACTTCAACTTTTATAATTTTATGAAGCACTTCGAAAGAGTTCCACAAAAAACAAGAAGTTGTATTGTAGATTTTAGTTTTTTTGTGAAGCGGCATATCATGAAACTACTTCGTTTGACTTATGTTTTTGAGAGTGAAGCTAATTTTTTTAAAGTAGAGTAGTCCGGAACAGACACATAGCACTCGCGTCAAGAAAACGTGTTATTTTTTTCACGCCAAAATCAGTTGGAAGGGCCCGAAGCTATGAAAAAAGTGGCGTGTTGTTCGTGTGAGAGCAACTAGTTAGGAAGCATTTCTTCAAGAGCCTTCCAAAGGTCGCTCTCATGCGTCGTCAATTGGCGCGCTCTCGGCCGTCATCATGTGTCGTGTTTTGATTGTTTTCTTTAGATTTTTTTTTTTTTGCATTCTGAGCGTTTTTAGGTTTTTAGATTGTTTTTTTGGTGTTTCGGCTTTTCATTGGTCTCTCTTAACTTTTCAACAAAAAAATTCAAAAAAAATTGCGTAAAAAAATGTGTTTTTGTTTTTTATGATAGGCACGGTTTTGATTCCACGAACGGTTTTGCTTTTGCAAGAGGCATAGCCGTGCCTCCCGGAAAGAAAGAAAAAAAAAGGTTTTGCTTTTATGAGAGGCGTGGTTTTGCTTTCGTGAAAGGCTTGACTGTGCCCCTTGAAAATAAAAAAAACACATGTTTTATGGGTTTTACTTTTGCGAGAGGCATGATTTCGCCTTCACGAGAGGCACGGAAACGAAAAAAACGTGTTTTTTTATCGTGAGAGGCACGATTTTTCCCGTTCGATTTTTTTTCAATCGGTTTTTCGTAAAAAAAACGTTAAAAATCTATCAACATGAAATCTTGTTATGAAGATCTCAACAAAAGGAACCAAGATGGTTCAAGATTTTGACGCCCGGTTTAAAAAATAATCTTTTTAAAATACGGATCTACGAAAAAAAAGAAAACTTTTCAGTTACGAAAAGTGGCACATATAAAATAGGGGAGTGATTTGCGCCGGCGCGCCGCACGATCCACCAACCCCCGCACGACCCCACTGTTGGATCCGCATGCAACATTTTTCCCGATGCAGCAAAATTTCGATGCTTGTTCATATCACGGATCCAATCTTCCGCATCAAACGGCTGGTCGCAAGAAGTGAACGTCCTAGGCTGGTTTGACAGGAACTGACTCAGACTGGCGAAGTGATTGCCACCCTGCTGGAAATTGCCTTGCTGATGATTGGCTCTCTCCTGGATCAACTGCAACCGCATCTGAGTATTTGCATTGGTAGCTGCCATCATTGCCTGCCAAGCCTCTGCAGGAGGAGGCGGCGGCGGTGGCGGAGGAGGAGGTGGAGGCGGCATATCCTCACGCGCTCGGGTCTGACGAGTTGGTGGAGCCATCCTGAAGACGGACTGCATATTAGTCCACAGAATAATTGAAGATAAGCTGAATCAAAAGATAGAATATCTGAATAGAACTTAGCATTGCACTCGAACAACATAGCAAGAGTGCATTCTCAAAGTAACAGACGACAAAATTCCGATAAGGCCACAACAAACAAGTGTGAGCTAGAACTGCTCGGAACAAACATATGATCGAGATTTCCCAAACCTCAATCAAACGCCTGTAGGAAGATAGTCCTATAAGATACTACCAGATATCCCACCTATGAATTCCCGAAATAACTGGTCATGCAATCAGGCACCCGGATACAAGGAGTATTTCACACAACTCCTAAACTAAACCGTCACCTGTATCACATCCTTCAACACACGACCAGCATCTCGGACCTTCGTCTACCACAGATCCTCATGATCACCCGATACAAAGTGTGGTAGTACCCCCGAACAATCTACACCAGTACTGGGGACGTCGGGGTTATCTCACCACTACCCGTATTGCAGCAATAACGAACACCCTCAGTTCTTAGGTACTCAGAAATCTGAATGATGGCGATGTGCGCGATAATCCCTGGAGCTCAACTCCCCTGATACTTAGAGCAGATAGGAGGCACCAGGACATGATTCCGTCACATCGAAATCATATAGATTTCGCAAACACCCGCGTGATCCTAAAATTTTTTTTTAAGCGAGAAAAGGAGTAGAGTTAAAGATTTCCTAAGACGGAAGCCTCACCAGAGCAAAGAAGAGGAGAAAAATGAAACCTACTCTCCGATATAACTAAGACTCAAAACATTTACTAGACTCGACTCGGCCAAATACGATCACACAAAGGCTCCTATGGTCGTAAGGCTCTGATACCAACTTGTAACGACCAAGATGCGGTCCTTTCCGATCTGGGGGTCGAGGCCCCGAATAGGAAAGAAGCGCATCTAAGCGTTTCGCAAGCAAGTAAACATAGCACATAACATTAAATACAGTAGACAATCTGGGATTCAACTGTCTTCTTATTAATAATACAGAGTACAATGCAGATACAAACAAGGTAGTTCCGGTACGGACTACATAACAAGGAAAATGCTATGCTACCCGCTGCAGGCCCACGATCACGACCACGACTCAGTCCTCTGGATAGTTCACGTAAAGGTGATCTGTCTCCTCGTCGTACTGCCACGCCAGCTGGGTGCCTTCGGGATCATCGGTCTCTGGGGTACCTGTACCTGCTGGAAGTTTCGGAGGAATCCGTGAGCCACGGGGACTCAGCAATCTAAGACCTTGGTGCCAGAACTAGTCATGTTATTGGGTAAGGAAGGGGTGAAGTGTTTCAGGCTGCTGCATCCTAAGATTGAATAAGTGGCTAGCTTACGCGAGAAGGAAGTGTTAATGGTCTACGCTAACGATCGAGAATGCTTGATCAGGAAGTGATCCTAAACACCTACCTACGGCATTCATAACCCCACCGTGTCCCCGGTCGAAGAGAGGTCTTCGAAGGGACAGTCACGGTTACGCACACAGTTGGCATTTTTATTAGTTTATGTTCAAGTTCTCTAATACCGGATGTTAACAAAATATTCCAAGTTGCCACATAACCGCGGTCACGGCTTTCCGAAAGATTAAACCCTGCAGGGGTGCTCCAACTAGTCCATCACAAACGAACATAGGCCGCAAAGGCATCCTCTATCACGAATCTCGTGATCTCGTCGGATTCCTTAGAGGAAAACCTCGACTCTGGGAAAACCAAAGCTTCACCGGGATTCCTATACGCAAGATATACCGCTAAGGCAAGACAAGACTAGCAGGACCTCCCGACGTGTCGACGACCCTGATAAGAGCCGCGTATCTCAGTCTCGGGACACGCCGGATGAGTCACACTACAGGTCTACCAAACCTCAGGTTGCCCTGTGGTGGCCCCATAGTATGCCCAGGTTGGACCAACACTCATGAGGAGCATTGGCCCGGGTTGTTGATTAAGAAACCTCGGGGTAGGTACTCCCTATGCAGATTATTATTAAGTTGTTAGCAAATTAACACCAATGTTGGGTCCTGCCGGACAAGCCTTAACACTACGCGATTTATCAAGGGGGTCCCCATAACAACCCCGAACGTGTTAGGAGCGATCATTATGGAATCAAACACCGGTAACCGGTAACTAAGGCGGTAATAACAGAACAAGACACCCGGCAAAAGGCTAGGCCTCCCGTCATTTACCAAGTATATAGATACATTAAATAAATAACAGAAATTAATATAATGATATCAATCTCATGTCAACTCATGAGTTATAAACACCTGCAACTAACAATGCTAACATTAGTAGCTGAGCAAGCCTACCTAGCCATGCAAGTTTGCTAGGAAAGAGTAAGGTGTTTAGGCTCATGGCATATGAAGAGGCAATATATTTTCAGTGGTAGGCAGCGAGCAATATGACGTGGAATCGAAACTAACATAACAAGTCTAGATATGGGATCAAGGTCATGTCATCTTGCCTGTGATATCCTCAGCTTGGAATGGATCTGGATCGTCCTGCACGTACTCTCCTGACTCCACGTATTCGTTCTCCGCTCCCGGTGCTACCCAACATAAGAATAACAGCCAATGAACGGCAGCACCACAAAATGCAACAATCACATGATGCATGAGATGAAAGTTGAGCATGCACCACTATTTCCAACACTAGCACAAGCAAAATAAACTTCACCAAGTTCCTGGACAGAACTTTGCACTAAAATATTTGGACATGCATGGGAATTATATGAACAGATGCATCTCGTAAAAACGGTGCAAAACCATATAAAGAACTTTGCAAACGGAGCTACGGATCAACGGGAATCGACGAAACACGATATGAAGCCCTACGTGAAAGATTCAACACCACACACACAATTGGCACAAATCTGGTGTTCCCAGGTTGCCAAGACATATATTAACCCAACATGAATGAAATGGAGCAAGGTAGAACACCCCAACAACAATTAAACACAAACTTTGAACAAAATGGCCAAACTACATAATCTGCCAGTTTTTGCATCTTAGCTGTTTGTGAGCAACATGCAACATAGCTACAGGTCTTCAAATATGACAAATAATATATGTGGCTGTTTCCAACCAAGAACACTACAATCTCCAGCAAGAATCACAGCAAAAGGAATTAAACTCTAGAAGATACAAGGCCACAAACTTTCCCAAAACCATCAGTTCTCAGGGACTTAGTGAAAATTCCTGGACCTGAGTTTCTGTTTCTGTTCTCAAGCTTTTTGACAGCAATCAAAACACAAGCTACTGGACTCCAAATGACTTAAAAATTTACAGGAAGCTTCAAAAACATACCAGGTTCAAAATACTAGCACTGAACTAAGTCCATTTCTCAACAGAATGACCAGCACATCCTCATCTACACGGGAATAAAATGTTTCCAGCATTCCAGACTTAGTGAAATTTTCAGAGTTCAAAAATCTGGAATTTTCCAGCCACATGCCCACTTTGTCTAGGCATAGTTTGCACACACATGTCACCAAGAGGTGATTGACACCACTATGGTGTTGAGCACAAACCCCTACCACTAACACACAAAAAAATCCATGCCCTTGGGCTCCATCTATACCATGGAAACAAGGCCCAAACTTTCAACAAGATGTAAATGCAAATCCATAAGGTATGCTTATAAGATGACAATTACATAGGAGAGTTTCATGTGCACAATGACAAAGTGACATGGGGGTTTGAACCCCATGTTTGTGTCATGCACATCAACAACTCCAACACACACAATTCCTCACAAGCACTAGCATCAAGCTCAAAACAAAAGAAACTCTAAGCTAACAAGAGGGTATGCACACCCCCACATATGGCCATGTGATGGTGCACACTCCCACAAGCACTCCTAGGATCTTTCTAGGATTCATGTCATTCTCAAGGATCAATCCCCACAACAATCTACCCAAGTTTAACTAGGAACCACACCTCCACATGCTAACATAGAGCCACCTAGAACATCACATCACATCAAAACATGTGGTGAGGGGGAGGCACCCACATCACAGTATTTCCATGCAAAACAATTAAAGCTATAAGTTCAACTTAGCCCACACCAAAGTTCAAAAGTTAGGGCTATGCAAGATTAGCTAGTGCAACTTATCACCTCCAAGCACTACACACATAATTGTCAAGGCATCTAGCATCATGCCCTTATCAAGGTTGAATCCTCTTCACTAAGGTACAACCACCATAAACATCACAAGTTAGCAATACTATTTATTACCTCCTAGTGTGCAAAACATACTCTCAACTATATCTACTCCACTATTCTAGCAGGAACAGGAACAATCACCACTGTGTGAAGGAGTTAAAAAAACAACAGGAATAACAAAACTGACATGCCACTTGTGTAGGAGTTAGGATATAGAAAATCATAAGCAGAAAAAGAAAAAGAAAAAGGAGTAGCAAAAGAAATAGGGGCCCCTGGGAATCGAACCCAGCACCCCTAGTGTCTAGCAGCAGCAACACACCACCACGCCTCTGTCGTCTAATCGACAGGGTGGAGGAAGGGAGCAAGGCAACATCTACACAGATCTCTATGCACTGAAATAGCAAAACTCCAAAAGAGGCCGACGGGGGGATCGAACCCGCGCCCCTCCATCAGGCACAAACACACTCTACCACTGCGCTACGATCCGTTGTCTGAGCATATATGCGCAGCAAAACAGAAGAGCACTCCCTAGCTACTACTGCTACCGTCGACTGGCCGGAACAGAGGAGGTGCCTCGCCGGCGATGCGGGTCGAATCCGTCTCCGATTCGTGGAGGGGAGGAAGCCCTCGTCCACACGAATCCATTCCCGCACCTAGCTATGCACGAAGGCCTCTACCAAGACGTGGCCGCGGCGACCTGCGGCTCCGGCGACAGAGACGTCACGCCGGCGATTCCTACGGCTACGGCGCCCGATCTGAGGTAGGGAGGAAGGAGGGGGTGCGCTACCTCGTGTTCGAGTCGAGGAGGGAGCAACCGAAGGGGAAGTAGCGTGAAGAAGAGCGCGTCGCGGCGGAGCTCGTCGGAGAAGAAGGGCTCCTGGAGGAAGAGGAAGCAGCGCCGGGAACGTTGATCTGGCGGCGGGAATGAGCCCGTGGTGAAGCCCGCGTGCTCCTGGAGCCCTTGATGCGCAGGAGAAGGTACCACAACGTCGACGGTGACCTCCTTCACCCGTCGGCCATGGCGGAACCAGCGCCTACCTCACCGCGTCGAGAGAGGAAGGAGGGAGGGGAGATCTGGTGGAGCGGCGGCGACGGCAGGGAAACCCTAGCCAAGGCACGGATGCCAAGGGGTTTTATAGGGCGAGAGGGGAACGAGGGGCGCGCCGCTGTGCCATGTGCGGGGAGCTTCGGCTCGGGGAGGGAAGAGGAGTGAGACTGACCGGTGGGACCACCTGCCTCGCTGGAAAGTGGAGGAGGAAGACGCCCGCGCGCGTGACTCCGGGCGAAGTGGGCTGGGCCGCGGCGTCGGATGCCAAAGGCGATAGATAGGCCGAGACTGCGACGGGTTTGGTTTTCTATTTTTAAAAAGAAAGAACTACTCAGATAGGATTTAAAAACTATAGCAGTCCTGTTGGGGTAAAAAAAATCAAAGCAAAAAGCCCCTAGCCATAAGGAATTATGGCCTGCTCAAATAAATTCGAAATAAAATATTTGGAGCCATTTTGGTTTAAACGCAAAACAGTAATTTATTTAATGTTTGGGTTTATTTGCTCCTATAAAGACAAAGAACAAATCAACAAAAATTCACCTCCTCATAAACACAATTTACTCTAACCACCAGACATTTTTAAAATCACTTTGGAAGAAGGAATTTTTGACATGAAATAATAGAAGGGAAAAGGAGTTTAAATAGCAAGAGCTTAAATGACTAGCACTCACTCCTACATTGCACACACCATAATCACATGGGCATCAAACAAAATATTACTAAACCACACCCTCACACCTATCAATATCACATGCATACAAAAGGTAGGGCAATGAATGACATGGCATGGATGCATGCATGCTAATAAACAGAGAGTAAGAGTCACATGAAATCACAAGAATAAGGAGATGAGATGACATGATATGTTGTTCTAAGCATGCATGCAAGGAAGACATGCAATGAACTCAGGGTGGCACAGGGAAACATAGACATAAGTGTCATCAACATATCTCTGACAGGGTGGACCCACATACAACAGGACCCAAAAGGGAAAGTTCCACACTTGGGGCATTACAAACTCTCCCACACTACAAAGAAGATCTCGACCCCGAGATCTAAGACTGAAAGAAATCGGGAAATTCGGAACGGAGGTGATCCTCGCGTTCCCACGTAGCCTCTTTATCGGATTGGTGTGACCACTGCACTTTGAGAAACTTGACAGACTTGTTACGGGTCTTGCGCTCGGTCGTCTCGAGAACCGCAACTGGATGCTCGCGATAAGAGAGGTCAGGCTGAAGATCGATATCTTGAAGATGCACAGTGCGCTCGGGGTTCTTGAAACACCTCCGAAGCTGAGAAACATGGAACACATCATGGACATTTGCAAAGGTTGACGGAAGCTCGAGCTGGTACGCGAGGTCGGCCCTCTTGCCGACCACTCTGAACGGACCAACGAAACAAGGCGCAAGCTTGCCTTTGATGCCAAAACGCTGCATACCCTTCATAGGCGACACCTTGAGATAGACAAAATCATCAAGCTCATACGACATGTCACGGTGCTTGCTATCATAATAGCTCTTCTGACGGGACTGAGCTGCTCTGAGGTTGCCGCGAATGATCCGACACATCTCCTCAGCTTCTTCTATCATATCATTGCCAAGGATCTGACGCTCGTCTGTCTGGGACCAGTTGAGCGGAATACGACACTTCCTGCCATAGAGAATTTCAAACGGAGCCTTGCCAGAGCTAGCTTGATAACTGTTGTTATACGTGAACTCCGCGAAAGGCAGACAATCCTCCCACTTCATGCCAAACGAGATAACACACGCTCTCAGCATGTCCTCAAGAACTTGATTCACTCTCTCCACTTGACCACTAGTCTGAGGATGGAACGTTGTGCTGAAGCGGATCTTCGTGCCCATAGCAGACTGAAAAGAGTCCCAGAACTTGGAAGTGAAGATACTCCCACGATCTGATGAGATCATCATAGGTACACCGTGCAACGAGACAATCCTCGAGGTGTACAACTCTGCCAGCTGAGCTGCTGAAATGGACTCCTTGACTGGAAGGAAATGCGCCACTTTACTCAATTTGTCGATGACGACGAAGATAGCGTCATTGCCCTTCTTGGACTTCGGAAACCCTGTGACGAAGTCCATCTCAATGTGATCGAACTTCCACTCGGGAATCGGCAAAGGCTGCAAGAGGCCCGCTGGTCTTTGATGTTCTGCTTTCACCCTTCGACATACATCACATTCATTGACGAATTGTGCAATTTCTCGCTTCATACGGGTCCACCAGAACGACTGCTTCAAGTCATGGTACATCTTAGAACTTCCCGGATGAATAGAAAGCAGAGAATTATGAGCTTCTTCCATGATCACCTTCCTGAGATCGCCTTTCGGGACGACAAGGCGGTCCTCGAAAAACAAAGTGTCCCTGGTATCCACAGTGAAACACTTATACTTGGGAAGACTCTTTCCCACACCAATCTTGACCTTCTTCACCATAGTATCAAGTAGCTGAGCTGCCTGACCTGATCTTCCAAGGTAGGAGAGATCTGAAGGTTCGCAAGAAAACCCTGAGGAACCAGCTGAAGATTGAGCTTCCTGAAAGACTCAGAAAGACCCGGCTGGAGAGGTTGCAGAATCAGACTATTGCAATATGCTTTCCTGCTCAATGCATCTGCCACAACATTTGCCTTGCCTGGCGTATATTCCACACTCGGATTAAAATCCTGGAGCATTTCCACCCAACGTGTTTGCCGAAGATTCAAGTTAGGCTGAGTGAAGATATACTTGAGGCTCTTGTGATCGGTGAAAACTTCAACCTTACGTTCCAACAAGAGATGTCTCCAAGTCATCAAGGCATGCACAACAGCTGCTAGCTCGAGATCGTGCACAGGATAGTTCTTCTCCGCAGGCTTCAGCTGCCTGGAGGTATAAGCAACCACCTTCTTATCTTGCATCAAGACTGCACCAAAACCCTGGAGAGAAGCATCGCAAAAGACCTGGTACGACTTGGAATCATCCGGAGGAGCCAATACCGGAGTAGAGGTAAGCTTCTCTTTGAATGTATCGAAAGCCAGTTGACACTCAGGAGACCACACATACTTGAAACCCTTCTGAAGAAGACTAGAGAGCGGCTTGGCGATTTTGGAGAAGTTCTCAACGAATCTTCTGCAATATCCGGCAAGACCGAGAAAGCTTCGAAGCTGCTTCACATTCTGCGGAGGTTCCCATTCAACAATGGCCTGAACCTTGGACGGGTCAACCTTAATGCCCTCGGCAGAGATAATATGCCCAAGATACACCACTTCTTTCAGCCAGAACTCGCACTTGGAAAACTTGGCATACAGTTTGTATTCTCTCAGTTTATCAAGCACCAACCTGAGATGTTTCTCATGTTCTTCCTCATCCTCAGAAAAGACTAGAATGTCATCGAGATAGAGCAAGACAAACTCATTCTTGAATGGCGAGAAAATATAGTTCATCAATCGGCAAAAAGTGGGAGGAGCATTAGCCAGACCAAAAGACATGACCGTATACTCATATGAGCCAAAACTGGTCCTGAAAGCCGTCTTTGGAATGTCTTCCTCACGGATGCGAATCTGATGATAGCCCATTCTGAGATCAAGCTTGGAGAATACTTTAGCACCTTTCAGCTGCTCAAACAACTCATTTATGTTCGGAAGCGGATATTTGTTCTTGATTGTCTTCTTGTTCAATGGGCGGTAATCGACACACAGCCGTTCCGTACCATCCTTCTTCTTGACAAACAGAACACCACATCCCCACGGAGACGAGCTTGGTCTGATCAAACCCAAACGCTCCTGCTCATCGAGTTGCCTCTTAAGTTCCTTCAACTCTTCTGGACCCAGCTTGTACGGCCGCTTGCACACTGGCTCTGTGCCTCGCTCAAGCTCAATAACGAACTCCACTTCACGGTGCGGAGGCATCCCTGGCAGCTCTTCAGGAAACACGTCCTGATATTCGCAGACTACTGGAACTTGCTCAATGGGATTGATCTCACCCTTTTCATTCAAGGAGAACAAGCGGATTGTGTCATCGCGTGCCGCGAATATAATCACATCCTTCGAAGAGTGGGTAAGTTTCACCTCTTTAGCTTCACAATCGATTGATGCCTTATTCATGGCCAACCAGTCCATACCAAGGATCAAATCAATGTCGGACTTTCCCAAGACATACGGAGAGACCAGGAAAGCATAACTGTCCATCTTGATAGAAACATCCGGAGAAAACCAACGAGAACTCATAAGCATGCCCGGAGAAACAATATCGAAAGACCTGGCCAACTCTTGAAGATGGATATCGTGCTTTGCCGCAAACGGATAAGACAAGAAAGAATGCGATGCACCAGAATCAAACAAGACTTTAGCAGGAAAATCATTAACTAGGAGATTACCCATGATCACATCCGACGAATTTTCTGCCTCAGCTGCATTCACCATGTTGACTCGAGCTGATCTGGGGTTGAACTTCACAAGAGCGTTGCTAGGAGGTTTGCCTGGGGGAGGAGGCGGCAGACGGAGCTGAGAAGTGCATTTGTTGGCATAGTGACCCTTCTGCCCACATTTGTGACAAGTGACCTCTGCTGGCTGCCGGAACTGAATCTGAGGAGGCCCTTGCTTCTGATGCTGATATCTCTGCTGGAATCCAGGGTTGGGTGGGCGGGAAGAACCACGTCCACCTGAGTGCTTCGGCTGCTGAGAGTGCCGAGGAGGAGGAGGAGAAACCGAAAACCTCTGTTGCTTCTGAACCACGTGAGTCGAGGAAGAGCTGGAATCTCTGAAACGTTTCTTGGAGTTCTCCACCCTGAGCAAGGCTGCCTCTGCTCTGAGAGCTAAGTTATAGAATTTTTCAAACTCCTCAGGATCGTGCAAAGCGAGTCCTAACTGCAAATCCTCCTTCAAGCCACCCCTGAACTGGTATATCTTGCTCTTCTGATCCAGAACATCCTACAACGCGTAACGGGCCAGCTCGTGGAACTCAACATTGTACTTGTACACCGAATTGTTGCCCTGCTTCAAGCGCCTGAACTTCTCACGCATCTCCTCAACAAAACTGGAAGGGATGTAGTGGGACCTGAAGTCACGACAGAACTCGTCCCAAGACATCACCCTGCCACCTCTGAAGTCCTTAAGCTGCTGCCACCAAATAGAAGCCTGCCCCTTCAACTGGAATGTTGCAAACTTGACATAATCCTCTAGACGGACATTGCTACACTCAAAATGCTTGTTCATATCACGGATCCAATCTTCCGCATCAAACGGCTGGTCGCAAGAAGTGAACGTCCTAGGCTGGTTTGACAGGAACTGACTCAGACTGGCGAAGTGATTGCCACCCTGCTGGAAATTGTCTTGCTGATGATTGGCTCTCTCCTGGATCAACTGCAACAGCATCTGAGTATTTGCATTGGTAGCTGCCATCATTGCCTGCCAAGCCTCTGCAGGAGGAGGCGGCGGCGGTGGCGGAGGAGGAGGTGGAGGCGGCATATCCTCACGCGTTGGGGTCTGACGAGTTGGTGGAGCCATCCTGAAGACGGACTGCATATTAGTCCACAGAATAATTGAAGATAAGCTGAATCAAAAGATAGAATATCTGAATAGAACTTAGCATTGCACTCGAACAACATAGCAAGAGTGCATTCTCAAAGTAACAGACGACAAAATTCCGATAAGGCCACAACAAACAAGTGTGAGCTAGAACTGCTCGGAACAAACATATGATCGAGATTTCCCAAACCTCAATCAAGCGTCTGTAGGAAGATAGTCCTATAAGATACTACCAGATATCCCACCTATGAATTCTCGAAATAACTGGTCATGCAATCAGGCACCCGGATACAAGGAGTATTTCACACAACTCCTAAACTAAACCGTCACCTGTATCACATCCTTCAACACACGACCAGCATCTCGGACCTTCGTCTACCACAGATCCTCGTGATCACCCGATACAAAGTGTGGTAGTACCCCCGAACAATCTACACCAGTACTGGAGACGTCGGGGTTATCTCACCACTACCCGTATTGCAGCAATAACGAACACCCTCCGTTCTTAGGTACTCAGAAATCTGAATGATGGCGATGTGCGCGATAATCCCTGGAGCTCAACTCCCCTGATACTTAGAGCAGATAGGAGGCACCAGGACATGATTCCGTCACATCGAAATCATATAGATTTCGCAAACACCCGCGTGATCCTAAAAAATTTTTTTGAGCGAGAAAAGGAGTAGAGTTAAAGATTTCCTAAGACGAAAGCCTCACTAGAGCAAAGAAGAGGAGAAAAATGAAACCTACTCTCCGATATAACTAAGACTCAAAACATTTACTAGACTCGACTCGGCCAAATACGATCACACAAAGGCTCCTATGGTCGTAAGGCTCTGATACCAACTTGTAACGACCAAGATGCGGTCCTTTCCGATCTGGGGGTCGAGGCCCCGAATAGGAAAGAAGCGCATCTAAGCGTTTCGCAAGCAAGTAAACATAGCACATAACATTAAATACAATAGACAATCTGGGATTCAACTGTCTTCTTATTAATAATACAGAGCACAACGCAGATACAAACAAGGTAGTTCCAGTACGGACTACATAACAAGGAAAATGCTATGCTACCCGCTGCAGGCCCACGATCACGACCACGACTCAGTCCTCTGGATAGTTCACGTAAAGGCGATCTGTCTCCTCGTCGTACTGCCACGCCAGCTGGGTGCCTTTGGGATCATCGGTCTCTGGGGTACCTGTACCTGCTGGAAGTTTCGGAGGAATCCGTGAGCCACGGGGACTCAGCAATCTAAGACCTTGGTGCCAGAACTAGTCATGTTATTGGGTAAGGAAGGGGTGAAGTGTTTCAGGCTGCTGCATCCTAAGATTGAATAAGTGGCTAGCTTATGCGAGAAGGAAGTGTTAATGGTCTACGCTAACGATCGAGAATGCTTGATCAGGAAGTGATCCTAAACACCTACCTACGGCATTCATAACCCCACCGTGTCCCCGGTCGAAGAGAGGTCTTCGAAGGGACAGTCACGGTTACGCACACAGTTGGCATTTTTATTAGTTTATGTTCAAGTTCTCTAATACCGGATGTTAACAAAATATTCCAAGTTGCCACATAACCGCGGTCACGGCTTTCCGAAAGATTAAACCCTGCAGGGGTGCTCCAACTAGTCCATCACAAACGAACATAGGCCGCAAAGGCATCCTCTATCACGAATCTCGTGATCTCGTCGGATTCCTTAGAGGAAAACCTCGACTCTGGGAAAACCAAAGCTTCACCGGGATTCCTATACGCAAGATATACCGCTAAGGCAAGACAAGACTAGCAGGACTTCACGACGTGTCGACGACCCTGATAAGAGCCGCGTATCTCAGTCTCAGGACATGCCGGATGAGTCACACTACAGGTCTACCAAACCTCAGGTTGCCCTGTGGTGGCCCCATAGTCTGCCCAGGTTGGACCAACACTCATGAGGAGCATTGGCCCGGGTTGTTGATTAAGAAACCTCGGGGTAGCTACTCCCTATGCAGATTATTATTAAGTTGTTAGCAAATTAACACCAATGTTGGGTCTTGCCGGACAAGCCTTAACACTACGCGATTTATCAAGGGGGTCCCCATAACAACCCCGAACGTGTTAGGAGCGATCATTATGGAATCAAACACCGGTAACCGGTAACTAAGGCGGTAATAACGGAACAAGACACCCGGCAAAAGGCTAGGCCTCCCGTCATTTACCAAGTATATAGATACATTAAATAAATAACAGAAATTAATATAATGATATCAATCTCCTGTCAACTCATGAGTTATAAACACCTGCAACTAACAATGCTAACATTAGTAGCTGAGCAAGCCTACCTAGCCATGCAAGTTTGCTAGGAAAGAGTAAGGTGTTTAGGCTCATGGCATATGAAGAGGCAATATATTTTCAGTGGTAGGCAGCGAGCAATATGACGTGGAATCGAAACTAACATAACAAGTCTAGATATGGGATCAAGGTCATGTCATCTTGCCTGTGATATCCTCAGCTTCGAATGGATCTTAGCTGTTTGTGAGCAACATGCAACATAGCTACAGGTCTTCAAATATGACAAATAATATATGTGGCTGTTGCCAACCAAGAACACTACAAGCTCCAGAAAGAATCACAGCAAAAGGAATTAAACTCTAGAAGATACAAGGCCACAAACTTTCCCAAAACCATCAGTTCTCAGGGACTTAGTGAAAATTCCTGCACCTGAGTCACTAAGAGGTGATTGACACCACTATGGTGTTGAGTCACTATAGTTTGCACACACATGTCACTAAGAGGTGATTGACACCACTATGGTGTTGAGCACAAACCCCTACTACTAACACACAAAAAAAATCCATGCCCTTGGGCTCCATCTATACCATGGAAACAAGGCCCAAACTTTCAACAAGATGTAAATGCAAATCCATAAGGTATGCTTATAAGATGACAATTACATAGGAGAGTTTCATGTGCACAATGACAAAGTGACATGGGGGTTTGAACCCCATGTTTGTGTCATGCACATCAACAACTCCAACACACACAATTCCTCACAAGCACTAGCATCAAGCTCAAAACAAAAGAAACTCTAAGCTAACAAGAGGGTATGCACACCCCCACATATGGCCATGTTATGGTGCACACTCTCACAAGCACTCCTAGGATCTTTCTAGGATTCATGTCATTCTCAAGGATCAATCCCCACAACAATCTACCCAAGTTTAACTAGGAACCACACCTCCACATGCTAACATAGAGCCACCTAGAACATCACATCACATCAAAACATGTGGTGAGGGGGAGGCACCCACATCACAGTATTTCCATGCAAAACAATTAAAGCTATAAGTTCAACTTAGCCCACACCAAAGTTCAAAAGTTAGGGCTATGCAAGATTAGCTAGTGCAACTTATCATCTCCAAGCACTACACACATAATTGTCAAGGCATCTAGCATCATGACCTTATCAAGGTTGAATCCTCTTCACTAAGGTACAACCACCATAAACATCACAAGTTAGCAATACTATTTATCACCTCCTAGTGTGCAAAACATACTCTCAACTATATCTACTCCACTATTCTAGCAGGAACAGGAACAATCAGCACTGTGTGAAGGAGTTAAAAAAAACAACAGGAATAACAAAACTGACAAGCCACTTGTGTAGGAGTTAGGATATAGAAAATCATAAGCAGAAAAAGAAAAAGAAAAAGGAGTAGCAAAAGAAATAGGGGCCCCTGGGAATCGAACCCAGCACCCCTAGTGTCTAGCAGCAGCAACACACCACCACGCCTCTGTCGTCTAATCGACAGGGTGGAGGAAGGGATCAAGGCAACATCTACACAGATCTCTATGCACTGAAATAGCAAAACTCCAAAAGAGGCCGACGGGGGGATCGAACCCGCGCCCCTCCATCAGGCACAAACACACTCTACCACTGCGCTACGATCCGTTGTCTGAGCATATATGCACAGCAAAACAGAAGAGCACTCCCTAGCTACTACTGCTACCGTCGACTGGCCGGAACAGAGGAGGTGCCTCGCCGGCGATGCGGGTCGAATCCGTCTCCGATTCGTGGAGGGGAGGAAGCCCTCGTCCACACGAATCCATTCCCGCACCTAGCTATGCACGAAGGCCTCTACCGAGACGTGGCCACGGCGACCTGCGGCTCCGGCGACAGAGACGTCACGCCGGCGATTCCTACGGCTACGGCGCCCGATCTGAGGCAGGGAGGAAGGAGGGGGTGCGCTACCTCGTGTTCGAGTCGAGGAGGGAGCAACCGAAGGGGAAGTAGCGCGAAGAAGAGCGCGTCGCGGCGGAGCTCGTCGGAGAAGAAGGGCTCCTGGAGGAAGAGGAAGCAGCGCCGGGAACGTCGATCTGGCGGCGGGAATGAGCCCGTGGTGAAGCCCGCGTGCTCCTGGAGCCCTTGATGCGCAGGAGAAGGTACCACGGCGTCGACGGTGACCTCCTTCACCCGTCGGCCATGGCGGAACCAGCGCCTACCTCATCGCGTCGAGAGAGGAAGGAGGGAGGGAGATCTGGTGGAGCGGCGGCGGCGGCAGGGAAACCCTAGCCAAGGCACGGACGCCAAGGGGTTTTATAGGGCGAGAGGGGAACGAGGGGCGCGCCGCTGTGCCATGTGCGGGGAGCTTCGGCTCGGGGAGGGAAGAGGAGTGAGACTGACCGGTGGGACCACCTGCCTCGCTGGAAAGTGGAGGAGGAAGACGCCCACGCGCGTGACTCCGGGCGAAGTGGGCTGGGCCGCGGCGTCGGATGCCAAAGGCGATAGATAGGCCGAGACTGCGACGGGTTTGGTTTTCTATTTTTAAAAAGAAAGAACTACTCAGATAGGATTTAAAAACTATAGCAGTCCTGTTGGGGTAAAAAAATCAAAGCAAAAAGCCCCTAGCCATAAGGAATTATGGCCTGCTCAAATAAATTTGAAATAAAATATTCCGAGCCATTTTGGTTTAAACGCAAAACAGTAATTTATTTACTGTTTGGGTTTATTTGCTCCTATAAAGACAAAGAACAAATCAGCAAAAATTCACCTCCTCATAAACACAATTTACTCTAACCACCAGACATTTTTAAAATCACTTTGGAAGAAGGAATTTTTGACATGAAATAATAGAAGGGAAAAGGAGTTTAAATAGCAAGAGCTTAAATGACTAGCACTCACTCCTACATTGCACACACCATAATCACATGGGCATCAAACAAAATATTACTAAACCACACCCTCACACCTATCAATATCACATGCATACAAAAGGCAGGGCAATGAATGACATGGCATGGATGCATGCATGCTAATAAACAGAGAGTAAGAGTCACATGAAATCACAAGAATAAGGAGATGAGATGACATGATATGTTGTTCTAAGCATGCATGCAAGGAAGACATGCAATGAACTCAGGGTGGCACAGGGAAACATAGACATAAGTGTCATCAACATATCTCTGACAGGGTGGACCCACATACAACAGGACCCAAAAGGGAAAGTTCCACACTTGGGGCATTACATACGACCCGGCCCGATTTCTTGTTGTCGATCCCAACACGCGGCAGCCTACATAAAGAGTAGGGTACGGTGTAAGAGCAAGTACAATAAGGTCCAGTCAGCAGGCTGTAAGAATTAAAATACTATATTTCTGCTGAGTTGGATGAGAGAGAAGAGGAGAGAGAAAGGAAGCGGGCTCTTCGTGAAGAGTCAGATCTAGCACGTGCTCCTAGGTGCTTTGTGAGAATAAAACGTGGGCCTTATATGATAAAAGTAGTACTCTTTTTTATAGCTAACTATTGTACAAGCTGGCTATAAGGTGGGCTATAATACTCCTTATAGCCAGCAGTTGGCTATACTATTAACCATGCTCTAACAGGCACGCGCCGTTCTTCTGCCCGCGGGCGCTGTCTGCTCGGACGACATCATTGCATTACAAATTCAGGCTACATATTCTAGTGCCGCGACTACAAATTCGGGCTCACAAGGTAGCCTACGTGGTAGTTTGCCCCTTCCAAAAGACTTCTTCTTAAGGTGAGGAAGATCATAGTCTATGGAACCCTTGTGTTTTATTATTTCCCGCATTACGGCTTGGTGGCTAAGGAACACACGGTTGGACTTGTCTGCATCATGTTCATTCCAGGTCTCATCCACTTTTTGAAGAATTTCTTGAAGATTCTTTGGCATCTTTTTCTCAAACGCGGACTGAAGAGAGTTGAAAACGCCAAGATCTAGAGCGTTAGTGTCTCGAGAATTAGGTGGTTGCATCACAACCCTAATGTCCCAACCATCTTGAGTAGCCGCCGCACATACCGCCGGATCATCTGGTCGGACATGTGTCTTGGCATTGTCCTGTTGGATGAAAATAGGCTTGCATCGATCCTCTTGCGGCCACTTCTCCTTGATTGCCGGCAACACCTTTGTGATCAAGTATTCCCGGCTCTTCTTCATGCCGACTCTATCGCATGGCTTGAGCTCCAAAGTTCCTCTAGGCCTGTTTGGGCTTCTCCTCTGCGCCGGTTTCCACTCAACATAGGGCCAAATTCCAATTTTACCATCAAAAGTACAATTGCCTTGCATATCATATCTCGGCCTAGCAACAGCAGCAAGAAACATGATCTTCTCGATGTGTCCCTTGTTTTTGGTGTGCCTCACGGGATTCGGCTCGTTGATGCCCAAATAAACCCCTTGGGTTTTCCTTGTACGATAAAACCACTTTTCATCAATATGGACCACATTGAACGAATCCTTGAAGACAGGGTTCTCCGGCATACTAGCAGGTTCTAGGTTTGAAATGCAATACATGACACGAGCTTTCTTGTTTTCTTCCGTTAGCATAGGCTTGAGTTCATTGGTGTGTTTGCGTAGCTCATGTTCCTTCAAAAGCCTGTGAACGGTGGTCTTCGCCATGTTCAATGCACCGGCAACATCTCTAATTGTTGTTTGATCATTTGGAGGGACGGCAGCTAAAGCATCTGAGTCCAATGTAACACGCTTTCTACCAACTCTGCCCGCCCTCTTGTTGATAACCGCATTCACACCACCACCTCTCCTACCATTGTCCCATATCCGTCGAAGAACCCTAACCGGCACTTTATGTTTAGCTGATATTTTCTTTGTCACCCCACGTTTCAACGGACCACGACCATTTATCTCCAAAATGGCATGTACAGTAAACGCTTATCGTCATCAGTATGAAATGTCCTTCTCCTCCTATTGGCCATCACATCTGACAACAAACATAAGATTAGAATTTTGTTAAACAACACGCAGTTTGATATTTGGCGAACAAAGTAAGCAAACCTACTTAGATCAATGATGTTGTTGTTCTCATGATCTTCGACGTTCTGGTCCGTGCCGTGGCCGTCTTCCTCGTCCTGCTGGTCCGTGTCGTGGCCGTCATCATCGTGTGCGCCGTACGCGTCGCCGTCGTGAGAAACGAAAGCGCCTTCGTCGTGAGCGCCGAAAGCGTCGTCGCCGTATGCGCCGTACGCGCCGCCGTCGTGAGAAACGAAAGCGCCTCCGTCGTGAGCACCGAAAGCGTCGTCGTCGTGTGCGCCGTACGCGCTGCCGTCGTGTGCGCTGTACGCGCCGCCGTCGCGAGAAACGAAAGCGCCTTCGTCGTGAGCGCCCAAAGCGTCGTCGTCGTGTGCGCCGTACGCGCCGCCGTCGTGAGAAACGAAAGCGCCGTCGTCATGTGCGCCGTACGCGCCGCTGTCCTCATGCTCGGCGAACCCACGACTACGAAGATGGCGTTCAGCACCGGACGAGCTGCCTATGTGGCGAACAGCAGCTTGTCCTCGCCCGCAGCCGGCATGACCTACGCCTAGCCGGCCTTGCCTGCGGCCGTTGCTTCCTTCTCCTTTGTCATGGACTTGTAGCTCGGGTGGTATATTAAGATCGAAAGTAAGCATAACTCAATGACTTTGCAGTTGGAGGATGCTTAGACCATGCCTGTATTTATAATGGAGACACCAAGTTCTTTTTCAAATTTTCAATGATGGCGTGAAGTGTACATGGGGCAAGCTAATAATCAAAAGAATGGTGCGAACCTGCTCTGCAAAGCAACATGGCGCGAGCTGGCAAAAAATGGCGCGAGCTTGCTCTTGCAGCCAGCCAATGCATGCGCTTCTAATCCTTCAATTGGGGGCATGCATGCGCCATGCAGTGTTCCAGCTTGCCAAAAAGTAACAGCGCGCGCCTTAGCTGAGCATGGATTGCATGCGGGTCAAGGAAAATTTACATTAGCAATAAATCATGCATGGGTCAAGGGAAATTTACATTAGCAATAAGTCAAGGGAAATTTACATTAGCAATAAATTATTCTAAGACATTAATGATGGAGTCTTGGTACCTGTAATCTGATTGGGGGCCTAATAAACCCGGACGAAGGGAGTACCTCGGTACGTGGCCTGTTCGCCACCATGCACTGACCTCCGCTGCATTATTGTCGCCGCGTCTTACCTTAGTCAGCGGGCAGCGGCCCAACCAAAACGACGACTGAGACTGACTCGCCGACTCCGATCTGGACCATATACCCATCAAAAGCATGCAGTGCCGACGCGGAGTGCGCGCACGGCACACCACTACTGTCTGCCCAGTGCACACCAACCATCCACCATGCCTCCTCCAAACTCGCTCCTCCTCCTCGCGGTGCTGCTCGCCGCCTCACCACATGCGCTGGCGCAGCAGCCGCCAGCGGCAGCCGCCTGCACGCCGCAGGAGCGGGACGCGCTGCTGGCGTTCAAGCAAGGCATCACCATCAGCAGCGACGCCGCTGGCCTGCTCGCCTCATGGCGGCGCAAAGAAGACTGCTGCCGGTGGAGGGGCGTCCGGTGCAGCAACCGGACCGGCCATGTCGTCGCGCTCAACCTTCGAGGCCAGGAGCTGGCCGGCGAGATAAGTCCTTCCTTGCTCTCCCTGCCCCATCTGGAGCATCTTGATCTCAGCTCCAACAGCCTCGTGGGCCCGGCTGGCAGCATTCCTGAATTTCTGGGATCTCTGAGAAACCTGAGATGTCTCAACCTATCCGGGATGCCGTTTTCAGGGGAAGTGCCTCCCCATCTTGGCAACCTCTCCAAGCTGCACTATCTTGATCTCTCAAGCTATGCAAACGTGTACTCCGAGGATCTCTCATGGTTAACACGTCTACCACTTCTAAGGTTTCTCAGCCTGATTTTCGTAGACCTGAGTATGGTGTCTGATTGGGCTCATGCGGTGAACGCCCTTCCTTTGAGGTCCCTTCATCTTGAAGGCTGCTCGCTAAAAAGTGCGAACCAATCGCTCCCACACTCAAACCTTACCACAACTCTTGAGGTGCTCAACCTCGGTGTCAACAAGTTTGACCAACCAGTTGCGTCTTGTTGGTTCTGGAACCTAACGAGACTCAAGCGGCTCTACCTTGATTATAACAACGGTGGCCTGTATGGCCCGTTTCCTGATGCATTGGGGGGTATGGTATCCTTGCAAGAGTTATCCTTCTCAGCTGGTAGAAACACGATGAGCATGGCCTCGGCACACTTGAAGAACCTATGCAACTTGAGGTTTCTATACCTGGACAATTGTTTCTCAAACGGATTTGAAGCGGAGAGGCTCCCACAATGTTCCTCTTCCTCAAACAAACTGCAGGAGTTGCGCCTGTCGGGTAACCAGCTGACAGGACCTCTAGCAGATTGGATGGGACACCGCACCAGCTTAGTCATTCTTGATCTCGGTTTTAACAAAATTACTGGGCCTATACCAGAAGTTATAGGGAGGTTTACAGATCTGAAGGCTCTATACCTCTTTGGCAACCACCTGACTGGACATGTGCCACCTGAAATCCGTAACCTCGCTAATTTGACTTGGTTGGATCTTAGTGAGAATCACTTGAATGGTCTCATTACAGAACAACACTTGCATGGTCTAAAAAGCTTACAACACGTAATATTATCTCACAATCAGTTGGAGATTGTGGTGGATTCAGAATGGGTTCCTCCCTTTAGACTGCAAGAAGCCCGTTTTGCGTCTTGCCAGATGGGTCCTCTGTTTCCTGCATGGCTTAAATGGCAAGTGGATCTTACTCACCTTGACATCTCAAGCACAAGAATAACCGATCGGTTTCCAGATTGGTTCTCTAGTTCCTTTTCAAAGGTCACATACTTGGATATCTCCAACAACCGAATAAGTGGTGCCTTGCCAAAAAATATGGGTAACATGTCATTGGGAGCATTATATTCTAGTTCAAACAATATATCTGGTAGAATACCTCAGTTGCCCAGAAATCTTGGCACGTTGGACATATGAAGAAACTCTTTATCAGGACCCCTGCCATCAGAGTTTGGGGCTCCAAATCTAAATATGATAAGTCTATTCTCCAACTACATCACAGGTCAAATTCCACTGTTTGTATGTGAATTGAACTTGTATTCCTTGAATTTGGCCAACAATCTTCTTGAAGGAGAACTTCCTCGATGTTTCAGCACAAACGAAATTGCATTTCTATTGTTAAGCAACAATAGATTATCTGGGAAGTTTCCACCATTTCTAGAAAACTGCACAGCTCTGTCTTTTTTAGATCTAGCAAGGAACAGATTCTCTGGAACATTGCCAATGTGGATTGGGAACTTGGGGGAACTACAGTTTCTACGGCTGAGCAACAACATGTTCCACGGGCATATTCCGAACAATATCACAAGTCTCAGGAAACTTTATCATTTGAATCTGGCGGCCAATGGGATATCAGGTCCCATACCTCATCATCTATCAAATCTAACAGCGATGACAATACCATATGTAGAGGTTCCTGGTACCGTCGTTGCAGGGTTCGAAATTATAGTTGGTGATATGCCAGTAATCATCAAGAGGCGAGAACTTAAATACAAAGGTGTTGGTGTTTTGGAGATATCGAGCATTGACTTCTCATGCAACCATTTAACGGCTAAAATTCCAGACGAAATAACGTCTCTTGGTGGATTGGTAAATCTGAACTTGTCTTTGAATCAATTGAGTGGAGGATTACCTAACAAGATTGGGGACATGCAGAGGTTGGAGTCACTTGACTTCTCGAACAATGATATTTCTGGAGAAATCCCGTCAAGCTTGCCAAATCTGACGTACTTGAGCATTCTGGACCTGTCATATAATCATCTTACAGGAATAATACCATCAGGAGGTCAGCTTGACACTCTTTACATGGAGAACCCATCCATATACAATGGAAACATTGGCCTTTGTGGGCCTATCCTTCATAAAAGCTGCTCGGTCAACAATAATGCACCACCACAACCCGACTATCAAAAGAGAAGTGGAAAAGTTTTGGAGTCGATTATGTTCTTTTACTTCGGACTTGGGTCAGGGTTTGTGGCTGGCCTCTGGGTTGTGTTTTGTGTTATACTCTTCAAGAAACGATGGAGGATTGCTTATTTTCGCTTCTTTGACAAGATGCATGACAAAGCATATGTGCTTATAGTTGTCACTTGGGGCAGGTTAGCCAGGAAAAGGTAACTACAATTCAAGTACTAAGTTAAAAATCAGCTTATGACGAGTGTGTATATCATATGGGTTGTACGAATAAATGAAAGTCAATAATATGTATTTAGAGACTTGTAGTATATGCCTTTTTGTTTTCGGTAAACTTGTAATAATGAATGTTGCATGATGCATGCAAGCGCTATTGGTTTGTACTTAGCCATGATGAACCCTGGTGATTTTGGTACATATATACATAATAAATAAATCACTAGTAGAAAACGGGCCTTTGGCCGGGACCCTTTAGTCCCGGCCTGCCTCTGGGCCGGGACTAAAGGCCCGGCCACGTCGCCCCAAATCGCAATGCCTCCCTCGAGGCTTTAGTCCCGGCCCGTAAGGAGCCTTTAGTCCCGGTTTGTGTCCCAAACCGGGACTAAAGGGCTACGCGGTGTGCAGCCCGCATGTGCGCCACCTTTAGTCCCGGTTTGTGTCTCAAACCGGGACTAAAGTCCTCTGCCAATATATAGCACAGCCCCCCTCTCCCCTCTTCCTTGCATTTTTCTTGGATGGAGGATTGTGGGTGTGTGCTAGCTCTCCACTTTTTTTTGATGCACTAGAGGTGTTTGTTGAAATGTGTGTTAGAGCGATGCCGCTTCAGTTAACCGAACACAACTACGATATGAGATGCCTGAGCCATGCTTAAACCTCTTCCTCTTTATTTCTACTTATTCTAAAAGGTTAGCAACTATATTTCCTCGTTTAGACCGTGCGGTACTAATTTTTAGGATCGTGATTGTATTCGATATACTGTCGTATAACACAGATGAGCCATCCATGGATGTACGGTGACTGACGCACAGCCGCTTACAGAGAAGGCGTGCATTCTTTTCGAGATGCAGCCGATGCGAACAAGCATGGTGGTGGCTATATGTTTTGTCCATGTGTTGAATGTCGGAATGAGAAGGATTACACTTCCTCAAGAGTCATTCAGAGCCACCTGCTTCGGTCCGGTTTTATGTCGGGCTATAATGTTTGGACCAAGCACAGAGAAAGAGGGGTTATGATGGAAGACGACGATGAAGAAGAAGAGAACGATGATGACAACTACCGATCTATGTTCCCTGAGTATGCTGATACCGCAATGGAAGACAATGAAGAAGAAGATCAGGATAAAGAACGGGAACCAGATGAGCCCGCTGATGATCTTGGCCGGGTCATTTCTGATGCACGGCGAGGTTGCGACACAGAAAAGGAGAGGTTGCAGTTCGAGCAGATGTTACAGGACCACAACAAATTGTTGTACCCAACTTGTGAAGATGGCCAGAAGAAGCTGGGTAGCACACTGGAATTGCTGAAGTGGAAGGCAGAGACCGGTGTGACTGACTCGTGATTCGAAAAGTTGCTGGTACTGATGAAGAAGATGCTTCCAAGAAAGAACGAATTGCCCGCCAGCACGTACGAAGCAAAGAAGCTTGTGTGCCCTCTAGGATTAGACGTGCAGAAGATACATGCATGCCCTAATGACTGCATCCTCTACCGTGGTGAGAAGTACGAGAATATGGATAAATGCCCGGTATGCACTGCATTGCGGTATAAGATCAGAAAAGATGACCCTGGTGATATTGAGGTCGAGCCACCCAGGAAGAGGGTTCCTGCCAAGGTGATGTGGTATGCTCCTATAATACCACGGTTGAAACGTCTGTTCAGAAATAAAGACCATGCGAAGTTGTTGCGATGGCACATGGAAGATCGTATGAAAGACGATAAGTTGAGGCACACCGCTGATGGTCGGTAGTGGAGAAAAATCGAGAGAGAGTTCCCGAGATTTACAGCTGACGCAAGGAACTTATGGTTAGGTCTGAGTACAGATGGCATGAATCCTTTTGGGGAGCAGAGTTGCAGTCACAGCACCTGGCCCGTTACTCTATGTATCTACAACCTTCCTCCTTGGTTGTGCATGAAGCGGAAGTTCATTATGATGCCAGTGCTTATCCAAGGTCCAAAGCAACCCGGCAACGATATTGATGTGTACCTAAGGCCATTAGTTGATGAACTTTTACAGCTGTGGGCCGAACTAGGTGTACGTGTGTGGGACGAGCACAAACAAGAGGAATTTGACCTTCGAGCATTGCTTTTCGTAACCATCAATGATTGGCCTGCTCTTAGTAGCATTTCAGGACAGTCAAACAAGGGATACAATGCATGCATGCACTGTTTGTATCAGATAGAAAGTATATATATGGACAAATGTAGGAAGAATGTGTACCCGTACAATCGTCGTTTTCTTCCGCCCAAGCATCCCTTAAAGAAAAAAGGCAAGCATTTCAATGGCAAGGCAGAACCCCGGGGGAAGCCTGTCATCCGTACTGGTGCTGAAGTATTTGATATGGTCAAAGATTTAAAAGTAATCTTTGGAAAGGGTCCTGGCAGCCAACCTGTTCCTAACGGCCCTGATAAGCGCGTACCCATGTGGAAGAAGAAATCTATATTTTGGGAGCTACCCTACTGGGAAGTCCATGAGGTCCGCTCGGCAATCAACGTGATGCACCTGACGAAGAATGTCTGCGTGAATATTCTAGGCTTCCTGGGCTTGTATGGGAAGTCAAAAGATACACCGGAAGCACGGGAGGACCAGGAACGTCATAAAGGAAGAGATGGCATGCATCTAGGACAGTTTCAAGGGCGTGCCAGCTACGCTCTTACTAAGGAAGAGAAGGAAATCTTCTTGGAAGTCCTTTTGAGTATCAAGGTCCCAACTGGCTTCTCGTCGAATATAAAGGGAATCGTAAATATGAAAGCAAAAAATTCCAAAACCTAAAGTCTCATGACTGCCACGTGCTTATGACGCAATTGCTTCCGGTTGCATTGAGGGGAATTCTACCGGAAAATGTTCGCCTGGCAATTGTGAAGGTATGTGCATTCCTCAATGCAATTTCTCAGAAGGTAATCGATCGAGAA
The DNA here is from genome assembly GCF_904849725.1 of Hordeum vulgare subsp. vulgare. Lineage (NCBI taxonomy): Eukaryota > Viridiplantae > Streptophyta > Magnoliopsida > Poales > Poaceae > Hordeum > Hordeum vulgare. The sequence continues at coordinate 51,436,137 of NC_058523.1, forward strand.
AGTCTATCAGGGTTACAGATTGATGTGGTCCAATGTCTGGTCAGCTTTGAGTTGTTGTTCCCTCCATCCTTCTTCAATATAATGACACACCTCCTAGTTCACCTAGTCGAAGAGATTAGAATTCTCGGTCCTGTGTTTCTACACAATATGTTCCCCTTCGAGAGGTTCATGGGAGTCTTAAAGAAATACGTTCGTAACCGTGCTAGGCCAGAAGGAAGCATCTCCAAGGGCTATGGAACAGAGGAGGTCATTGAGTTTTGTGTGGACTTTCTTCCTGACCTTAAGCCGATTGGTGTTCCTGAATCTCGGTATGAGGGTAGGCTGATAGGAAAAGGCACACTAGGAAGGAAAGCAAAAGTATGTATGAACGGGCATTCTTTCTCTCAAGCACACTACATAGTTCTACACAATTCCACCGTGGTGGCTCCGTATATCATGACACACAATAATATTCTATGCTCCGAAAACCCCGGGAAGGCTGACTCTTGGATTAAAGGGGAACACGAGAAGACTTTCCGCAGTTGGTTGCAGACACATCTCATGAATGACGACACCGTTGGAGATCAGCTGTACTGTTTGGCCAGGCCACCATCTTCGACTATATGTACTTTCCAAGGGTATGAGATAAATGGGAATACATTTTACACGGTTGCCCAAGATAAAAAGAGCACCAACCAAAATAGTGGTGTCCGCTTTGATGCAACAGACGAGAGTGGGCACTGTTTGGAAACATATTACGGGTACATAGAGGAGATATGGGAACTTGACTATGGACCTACTTTTAAGATCCCTTTGTTTCGGTGCAAATGGGTGAAGCTGACAGGAGGCGGGGTAGTTGTAGACCAAAAGTACGACATGACAACAGTGGATCTCAACAATCTTGCGTACATGGACGAACCATTTGTCCTAGCCAATGATGTCGCTCAGGTTTTCTATGTGAAGTACATGTCTACAAAAATGAGAAAAAGAAATCAGCAAAAGAAGATATCGTCCGATGAGCCAAAACGCCACATAGTTCTTTCAGGGAAAAGAAACATCGTGGGAGTAGATGACAAGACAGACATGTCAGAAGATTATAATAAGTTTCATGAAATTCCGCCCTTCAAAGTGAAAACTGACCCAAGCATCCTACTGAATGATGAAGATTCTCCATGGCTATGACCCAGAAGAAAACAGAAATAATAGATAGGAATATTGGTGCAATAATGTAATAATGTATTAAACCTTTTATGTAATGCATGTATGGAATGTACTAAATTTCAAACACTTTTCATTTTCATAGTTGTCAAATTCTCAAATATGCAAAAAGAATTTTAATAAACCTTTGTAAGAGATGAGTTCTCGTTCGAAACGCTGATACTTCGAGAGAGATTGTCCGTTTTGTACACGAAGTGCATCCAGTTTTTGTCGTAGCCCTCTCAACTTTTTAACACATGCTATGTGGGTGAAATGATGATAGCATGCCAACTTTCAACATTTTCAGAGTTCATTTGTAGGGATTTTCAATTTCAGGGTCAACTAGCTCAAAAAAATAAGTAAATGCACGAAATATACCAAATTAAGTCAGAAATTATTGAAATTTTGTGATGTGCCTTTGAATGGTGCATTTTGAACACACAAAAAGTATGGAGTTCAAATAAGTTCAAAAAAATGAAATCCCTTTGTAAGAGATGAGTTCTCGTTCGAAACCCTCATACTTCGAGAGAGATTGTCCGTTTTGTACACGAAGTGCATTCAGTTTTTGTCGTAGCCCTCTCAACGTTTTAACACATGCTATGTGGGTAAAATGATGATAGCATGCCAACTTTCAACATTTTCAGAGTTCATTTGTAGTGCTTTTCAATTTCAGGGTCAACTAGCTCAAAAAAAATAAGTAAATGCATGAAATATACCAAATTAAGTCAGAATTTGTTGAAATTTTGTGATGTGCCTTTGAATGGTGCATTTTGAACACACAAAAAGTATGGAGTTCAAATAAGTTCAAAAAAATGAAATACCTTTTGTAAGAGATGAGTTCTCGTTCGATACCCTGATACTTCGAGAGAGATTGTCCGTTTTGTACACGAAGTGCATCCAGTTTTTGTCGTAGCCCACTCAGCTTTTTAACACATGCTATGTGGGTGAAATGATGATACCATGCCAACTTTCAACATTTTCAGAGTTCATTTGTAGTGCTTTTCAATTTCAGGGTCAACTAGCTCAAAAAAAATAAGTAAATGCACGAAATATACCAAATTAAGTCAGAAATTGTTGAAATTTTGTGATGTGCCTTTGAATGGTGCATTTTGAACACACAAAAAGTATGGAGTTCAAATAAGTTCAAAAAAATGAAATCCCTTTTGTAAGAGATGAGTTCTCGTTCGAAACCCTCATACTTCGAGAGAGATCGTCCGTTTTGTACACGAAGTGCATCCAGTTTTGTCGTAGCCCTCTCAACTTTTTAACACATGCTATGTGGGTGAAATGATGATAGCATGCCAACTTTCAACATTTTCAAAGTTCATTTGTAGTGCTTTTCAATTTCAGGGTCAACTAGCTCAAAAAAAATAAGTAAATGCACGAAATATACCAAATTAAGTCAGAAATTGTTGAAATTTTGGGATGTGCCTTTGAATGGTGCATTTTGAACACACAAAAAGTATGGAGTTCAAATAAGTTCAAAAAAATGAAATCCCTTTGTAAGAGATGAGCTCTCGTTTGAAATCGTGATACTTCGAGAGAGATTGTCCGTTTTATACACGAATAAATAATTACTTTTGAAAATAGAAAATAGTTTTGAATTATTTATTCAATTTCAAACACTTCTCATTATCATAGTTTTGTCAAATTCTCAAATATGCAAAAAGAATTTTAATAAACATAGTTTTTAATTGAAAATAACAAAATAGTTAATAGTTTGGATAGTCAAAATAATTACTTTTGAAAATAGAAAATAGTTTTGAATTATTTATTCAATTTCAAACACTTTTCATTATCATAGTTTTGTCAAATTCTCAAATATGCAAAAAGAATTTTAATAAACATAGTTTTTAATTGAAAATAACAAAATAGTTAATAGTTTGGATAGTCAAAATAATTACTTTTGAAAATAGAAAATAGTTTTGAATTATTTACTCAATTTCAAACACTTTTCATTATCATAGTTTTGTCAAATTCTCAAATATGCAAAAAGAATTTTAATAAACATAGTTTTTAATTGAAAATAACAAAATAGTTAATAGTTTGTATAGTCAAAATAATTACTTTTGAAAATAGAAAATAGTTTTGAATTATTTATTCAATTTCAAACACTTTTCATTATCATAGTTTTGTCAAATTCTCAAATATGCAAAAAGAATTTTAATAAACATAGTTTTTAATTGAAAATAACAAAATAGTTAATAGTTTGGATAGTCAAAATAATTACTTTTGAAAATAAAAAATAGTTTTGAATTATTTATTCAATTTCAAACACTTTTCATTATCATAGTTTTGTCAAATTCTCAAATATGCAAAAAGAATTTTAATAAACATAGTTTCTAATTGAAAATAACAAAATAGTTAATTTTGAAAATAGAAAAAAATTGAAACTATATGAGAATTTGTAAATAAAATTAAACATAAATTCAAAGTGACCTCACTTTGAATTCAGGTTCAATTTTCTCCACAATTTCAAATATAGTGTCAATTTTTTAATTTACAGTTAGTTTAGGCCCATAAGCCTGCTTTAGAGAAGAGCTCGATGGAGATGCTGCGACGGGGCTTATAAACAAGTGTTAGTCCCCCTCGCTGGGCGAGGTGGGACTAAACTTATTGTGCAGCCGAGGAGGGGCTTTAGTCCCGGGTGGAGCCATGACCCGGGACTAAAGCCCCTCGCCTGCCGCCTGCTGAGCACTTTAGTCCCGGTTCGGGGCTCGAACCGGGACTAAAGACCCCCTTTAGTCCCGGTTCGAGCCCCGCACCAGGACTAAAGGGCCCTGCTTCCCGCCTTTTGGTCTGCCGAAAAAGGGCCTTTAGTCCCGGGTTGTGGCTCCACCCGGGACTAAAGGGTGTCTTTAGTCCCGGTGCGAGCCCCGAACCGGGACTAAAGGTCCACCTATATAAGCGGGAGTTAGAAAATTTTCAACCCAAATCGCATTTCGTTCTCTCTTCTTCCTCGTTCTCCTGCCCGGCGCAGCACAGCGACGAACTCGACGACGCCGTCAGGCTGCCCGCCGTCCTGCTCGCCGCCGCGTGCCGTCCTCCTCACCGTCTCCGTCGTCCTCCTCGCCGCCACCGTCCACCTTGCCGCCGCAGTCCTCCTCGCCGTCGTCGACGCCTCCGGCTGGTAAGCCCCCCGCCCCCTCCTCCCAACACTCCGGCCGGTAGAAGGAAAGAAGAAAAAGGAGAAGAAAAGAAGAAAAAGGAGAAGAAAAGAAGAAAACAAGAAAAAAGGGAAGAAAAGAAGAAAAAGGAGAAGAAAAGAAGAAAAAGGAGAAGAACAGAAGAAAAAGGAGAAGAAAAGAAGAAAAAGGGAAGAAAGGAAGAAAAAGGAGAAGAAAGGAAGAAAAAGGAGAAGAAAGGAAGAAAAAGGAGAAGAAAGGAAGAAAAAGGGAAGAAAAGAAGAAAAAGAAAAAGTTTTTTTGTCATTTAATTCCTATCGTTATTAGGTTTGTGCTAGATTATTAGGGTTAGTAATATTTAGAATTAGGTTAGGGTTACAAGAAGAAGAAATATGAACAAAAATAAGAAAATAAGATTAGGAAAAAGGAAAATAAGAAGAGCAGAAGAAGAAAAGAAGAAAAAGAAGAATAAGAAGAGGAGGAGAGGAGAAGAAGAGGAAACATAGAAGAAGAGGAGAAGTAGAAGAAGAGAAGTTGAAGAAGAAGCGGAGAAGAAAATAAGAAAGAAGAAGAAGAAGAAGAAGAAGAAGACATTTCTACGTATATAGATGCTTAATTAGTGTTTCTTAGATTATTGCTTATGTTTGCTATTGTATATGCTTAAGTGTTAATAGTTTAATTTTGCTATTGTATATGCTTAAGTGTTAATAGTTTATTTTTAGCAAGAAAATTAATAGAACTACTTTATTTTTTTAGTTCATTTTACGATGCCTATCCCGCATCCTCGTCGTCGACTCGGCGGAGGACACCTGCTTGATCAGAGGGGCCCTGTCCGGGATTGGGCTCCGCCCGGCTGTTATTGGGAGGTGCTACCTTCCGGGGGGCGTAGGTTGGTGAGGAGCCAGCCCGTTGTTGACCTGCTCCTTGTTTGGTGGCGGTCGCGTGGGCCAGTGACGGTACCGAGGCTTCCGGACACCGCGGAGGTGGTACGTCACCGTGTCAGCGAGGAGGATGAGCACGTCCGTCGCTACATGGTTGCGTTAGAGGGCAGGTTCGAGCATACCTGGCAGGTTCTTCGTGGATCTCACTTGAGCTATGATCCTGTGATGGTTCCTTCTCTTTGGGTGTCCACCGCCCGCGACGATACCCGTCGGGCGCTACGGTTCTAGCTGTATCAGTGATGCTATATGTATGATAGTATTCGAGGAGTATTAGTGATAATATTCGACGATGTACGGACAAAAGAGATGATGTAGTTTTGCTTATAATTGAATGCATGCTAATTTAAATACTACTTTATTTTACGATTTGGTTTTGCTTATTGAATGCTCAAATTAGAAAAGTACTCCTACTTTGAATACTATGCAGAAATCTAGGAGTTCCGGGTGGAGCCATGACCCGGGGCTAAAGTTGTTTTGGAACGGAGTTCCTGATAGAATAATTCTTTTTTGGTACAAAGTTCAACAAAGTCCTTTGATACTAGACAATGTGACATATAGAAGGGTAGATGAGATCAGGAAAAATAGGATCATTTTCTACACATCTAGAATGTCGCTATTTTGTTAAATCCTTAAAGGTTAAGAGAATCCGTTAGACATATTTTAGAGTTTAGGTTCTAGCCAAGACCCGGGACTAAAGGTCCTCCTATATAAAACGACACTTCGAAGTTTCCAACCCCTCTTATATAGTATGCTAGTTTATTAGTTAATCAAATGTCCGTTTTTTGCAGAACTATGGATCCACATATCAGGAACCTCGAAGAGGAAGAACTTCTCGAAGATATAATCAAAGACGGCCCCGACATTGAACCAGCTGAATCTCCGTCATCATATCTAAACCCCTCCGGATATGGAATGGAGGTCGACCGACACGAAGATGAAGCTGATGGGGCAGGAGATAGGTCCAATGACGGAGAAGGTGATAGCTCCACTGATGGAGAAGCCGGTGGAGAAATAATAAAGTCCGACGAGGTATACATATGAAGTTCGACAATCACTTGTAATATGTGAAAAATATTGGACATAGCTCTATATTGTATACATATACATTCATTTGACGAATGTTTCTCCCTCTAAGGCCTCCACATCGAGCAAAGCTACGAAACGAGGCCCGACTAGAAAGTTGGATGCACGGACGCATTACACCTTTGTGGTGATATTGCCTACGGGCGAACCCAAGCTTCCTAAGAATGTTGCTGACACATTCAAGAAGCAATGCAGAGTTCTCGTTAGGGATCACGTCCCGATTAGCGTTCAGGAGTGGAACAAGCGCAAAGGGGCAGCCGATAGTGACTATGTCACCGAAAGGTACAAAGATAATCTTTGGAATGATCTCATGTCACATTTCAACCTGCCAGAATGTGAGAATGAAGACGCCGCAGACAAACTGAGGGCCAAAGTCAAGCAGTGGACTCTAAAGAAGATGGCCGAACTGTTCCATAGCTGGAAGAAGAAGCTATGGAAAAACTATCTGAAGACAAAGAAAGTGCCAGTATTCGAGGGGTATCTAGCCAAGCAGGCGAATCAATGGAAGGCATTTCAAGAGTACAAGGAGTCAGAAGATGCCCAGGCATTATCAGAAAAGAACAAGATAAATGCCGACAAGAAGAAATATCACCACAAGCTGGGGCCAGGGGGCTATGAGACTGCCATCCCAAAGTGGGATAAGAAAGAGCAAGATCTGCTAGCTAAAGGCATCGTACCTGAACCACTCCATGATGAGTGGGAATTGAGAGCAAGAAATTGGTTCCTTGTGCATGGTGGTTCGTACGACGAAGAAACAGGGGACCTCATCTGCAGTGACGGTCTTAGGATACCGAGGGAGAATTGGAAAAAGATAGTGAAAGAAATTAAGGAGGGAAAAAGAAAGTTCACTGCAGATAGAGAGAAAGATTTGCTCACACTGGTCCTCGGCAATGACGAACATGGAGGACGAACGCAAGGCTTCGGTCCTTCTTACCCGTGGTGGCTTGGGTTTGCGAGAGACCAAGACACTTACAGAAGCCGAGAGAGAGCAAAGAAGCGGCAGCAGGATGAGGAGAATGACAAGTTCAACCAGTTGCTTGCCAGGATTAACGAGCAACAGAAGCAGATTGATGAGCTTAGAGGAGTAGCGCGCCAGGAAGATCCTGCATTTGATATTACCGGCGCCCCATCTAAGCAGAAAAGCAGCATGGCTAAATCTGAGGCCCCGCCCGACGATTCACGAAGAATGATAGAGGGCGGTCCCGGCTACCCCGTGGATGGAATCAAGGAGTCAACATCATGTGAACTCCATCAGAAATTCAAGAACATATCCATGAAGGTGGCCGTCGGACAAGCTTTACCTTCTGGCCCTGATGCACACTGGCATGGCCGTGAGATTCCAGCTGGCTTTGCTAAAGTCGGGGTGGATGAAATCATGGCGGGGTTTCATGATATGGAGCTCGACATAGCTGGACCCGAAGATGAGAGGACACTCGGAGAAGTACTGGGTGGAGTCATCCTATGGGACAAGAACTACATCAAGCTTCCAGGCTCGGCCCCAAGGACAGCACCGCCTCCGAGTCGTCGCAGGTCACCTACACCTCCATTACCTCCAAGCCCTCCACATGACGTCGGCCAGCACAACACGAGTCCATCTCGATCACCGCCGCCAGACTTGGGTCGTCCGTCTCCGCCGCCGCCCGCTCCGGATACTAAGCGGAAGCGTGCCAGCAAGAACGCTCCGCCGATGATTTCTAAGCGACGGAGCCCCCCAAAGCGCAAGATGTCGCCCCTCCCAAAGGTCCCTCATGCTAATCTTCCTATCAGACCTTATGGTCGTACCCCCGAGGAAAACGCCAGGATAGCAAAGGAACATCATGATGCGCAGATGAAAAAGAAGGAACCCGAGCCCCGCCCGGAATACACCGAGAAGCAAATAGCATTTGAAAAATACTTCACGACCCTTCCATCACAGTATGACTTACACCATAAGCCTGATGACTATACACGCACATTGCAGAAGGAAGTGAAAAAGAGCAGATCACGTGCAAGTGCAAGTGGGAGCAAATCAAGTTCAACTACAAGCAAAAAAAGATCAGACGTTCCTCAGCTTGGACAACAGGCCAAATAGTCGATCCCGCCCCTCAGGGTGTTACCCGAGAATGTCCCCCCTCCGGTGCAGGGGCAAGATTTGGAATTAGCAAAGAAGTGGGCGGATGAATGGGGTATCCCGGTTGAAGACATTCTGGCTTCCCAAGACGACAGGTTACCCAAGGCTGTGGTAGCCCCTAAGCCACAGTTTGTCATGGGAGCGCCTTTGGTCAGCAAAGATGATCTCCCAACAAATATGTGTTACTTGCATACATGGTCCTTAAGTGAATCAAAGAATGGGAGAACGATGATCGTGGTGAGTGTCCCACGGGAGTACTACGGCCGCCCCAAAGTGAAAAGGATCGAGATGGACCTAGAGGGAGGGTGAATAGGTACAAATCCAAATTTTAATAATTACTTAGCAATTTTAGGCAAAAGTGCGGAATATGAGTGTAAGCCTAATAATTGCTATGACAAGGAGTAAGCTATTTAGAGTGAAGTAAGACAAGCGGTAAACAATAATCAAATACAAGTACGTAATAAGGATTAACACAAGTAGAGAGTTAGGGTTAGGAATAACCGAAACTCCAAGAGAGACAAGGATGTATCCCGATGTTCACTTCCTTGGAGGGAAGCTACGTCACCGTTAGAGGGGCGGATGTTACCACGAAGGCACACCAACGCCACGAAGGCTCACCCTATTCTCCCTTTGAGATAACTCCACGAAGGCGTTTCTCAACCACTAGTGGTAAGCCTTGAGGTGGCTTCCAAACCTTCACAAACTTTCCGGGGGATATAACAATGGTTTGATTCCTCTCCGAAAGACTCCTACCGCCTAGGAGTCTCCAACCTCCAAGAGTAACAAGATCACGGGGATTGCTCAAAACTTGCTCAAATCACAAATCACTTTGGAGAGGGAGACGATCTATCTTTTGATTGGAACAACACTCAAAGGGACTCACAAATGCTCTTGGGATCTAGGATTTGGTGTAAACAAGAGTGAGTGAGAGGAAACGTGTTCTTGGGTGTATTCTAGCTGTGTTGAACACCCTTTCATGAGGTGGGAGAAGAGTATATATAGTGGAGAGTGAAATACAGCCGTTGGGGACACTTTAAGTCACACAGGGTCCGGACGTCCGACAGTTGCCGGAAGTCCGGGCGTCCGCGAGGGGTCGGACGTCCGACAGGGGTCGGTCGTCCGAGGCCTATAGATACGACTGAACTGTTTTGAAATGAACAGCGACCGGACGTCCGGAGAGGACCGGAAATCCGAGTTATACAACTCAACTTCTTCTGGTGATAGGTTCCGGATTTCCGAAGGAGGTCGGACGTCCGGCCCTCGAACGTCCGGAGGGAGCCAGAAATCCGAGTTATAGAACTCAACTTCTACTGGTGCAGGGCTCCAGATTTCCGGGGCTGGTCGGACGTCCGGCCCTCGGATGTCCGGAGGGAGCCGGATTTCTGAGTTATATGACTCACAAACTTCTGGTGAAGAGCTACGGATTTCCGAAGCCAGCCGGACGTCCGGCCCTCGGACGTCCGAAGGGAGCTGGATGTCCGAGGCAATAAGCCTGTTTTGATATAAGAACAGAGTGGAGAATATGTGGTATTGGCTATGACAGTAAAGATGTGGTATGAGCAAGTTCATCGCAAAACCTGTGATCCCCTCTTAATATTGCGGGATCCGTATACTCAATATTAGTAAACTCAAAAGACTAGTCTATATCATCTTTTCTTAATCCCGAGCCTTCTCGAAATATAAATCCCCAAACTTCTCAGACAACCTTTGGCTCATAATTCTCAATCTACTAAAGTACTTGCCATCTTGAGATACATTCAACAAATAGAATTAGTTTCCTATGTATGTGTTGTCATTAACACCAAAAGACGATTAGGGGCATAGCATGCACTTTCAATCTCCCCCCTTTTTGGTAGTTGATGACAACATATACATAGGTCTCAAAAAGGTTTAACATACATTATAGTTGAGGAGATATTTAGTACGGAGCTCCCCCTTAGTATATGCATGATAAAAGAATCGAAGCTCCAATGGATCAACATGTAAAGATAATAGATCATCATAGAAGTAGTGGAGCAAAACATAATAGTCTATGATGATATCATAGCAATCCATAGCAAATAACAATCATTCATAAGTAGCCATACATGAGTTTATCCATTACATGAAATCTCCAAAGACTAAAAACTACGATACATTACTCCCCCTTTGGCACCAAGTACCAAAAAAGGGAGACATCAACAGCACCAAACACGCTCAGAGCTCATCACCATCATCATCAGCATCATCAGGCAAGCCACTGCCACCAGCCTCGTCAAGGAAATCAGACCACTCAGGACCAGATGGGAAGCCAAAATCAGTAGGAGGAGCAACAGGAGGGGCCTCATCATCACTCACATCAAGAGCGCCCGAGGCTCTCAGACGAGCCTTGAGGGCATTCTTGGAGGAGACTAAACGAGAAACCACATACCACACTGGAAAGAGACGGCCTTCATCAAAGCAGAATGTGCCTTGCCAAGGAATTTGGCAATGCGACCGAGAGGAGCGGAGCTAGATGAGGGGGTGGTGGCCCGTGCAGCAGTGCGGCGAGTGGATGTAGAGGATGAGGGGGTTTTCTTGGTAGCATAATCATCCGCCATGTGAGCGGGAATGACCCACTTGCGATGTGTGTGAGTGACAGCCACAGAGAAATCAACAACATGGTTAATAAGAGCCTGGATGAAGGGGGCGTGAGGAAAGGCTCGCTTGTACTGAAAGCTAGCAAGCCAAATCTCATGCCATAGAAAATGAGGCACATTGATTTTTCCCTTGGGGTGCTCGAACAAGTGAGACATGATGTCGATACAATAGCCATTGCAAGAACCCTTATCACCCATCTTGGGATAGATGGTGCGGATGAGACACTGAAAAATGATGAAGGTGACCGCCAGATGGACACCTGGGTAAGGTCCTTCATGCGTTCATCCGCATCAAGCTCACGTAGTGGCTTGAGAAGATACCCACACACGTCAATGGACTTAGGCACATGGTTAGGATCATCCCTATGTATTTTGAAACCGGAATTGGGGAAACCAAGTGCGGCAACAAATGTATCATAAGAAGCTGTGAAGCGAACGTCAGAGGTGATCCAGCTGACAGTGTGGTTTGGACCAAAGTGGCATGTGGCATAGAACTGGTGAATGTCAGCAGCATTAAAGTCGCAATGAAAGGCAAACGGGGCGGCAAGCCCCGATGCCTCAATAAGCTCAATGGCACCCGGATATTTCGCCGGGTGCATGCGAATATGCTCAACATCAATATAGAGATGAATAGATAACCCCTTAGGAACTATGACTGTGGTAAAAATGTCCGCCTGGACGTGTGTGCGGAAACGTGAGTCCGTAGAGTCACGTACGACAGCATATTGATCAATGTCGCGGCGGAAAGTGAGGTATGAAGCCGCGCCAAGTGTGGTGAAGTTCGTGATTGCACGACCTAAAGTAGCAGGGGGTTCTAATGAGATGCGGCGAGCTTCACCTGCGGGCTGGGCAGGAGGAGGTTGTGGCATGTATGACGCCCTGCGAGTCCCGGGCTTTGGCTTGGACCTTCGATCGACGTGCTGGCCAGGAAGGTCCTCGGTGGCAAGCTCCTCCTCGAAGTCGGGGTCATCACCATCAGACGACGAGGGGAGTTGTGGAGACGGAGAACTCCGGGGCGGAGAACGCCGGGCAGTCCGTTTGAAGGGACGACGTGGCTCATCCGATTCGGACCCCGTGCTAGCAGGTTCGCGAGATGATGAGCCAGCCACGGTCTTTCGAGCGCTGTGCTTGGTCTTGCCCATGGAGCACAAAAAACCTACGCGGATGAAAAATCCCCAAATGAGGAACGAACATGGAGATCCATGGGAGAAACCAAAACAAACGCGAAAGGAGACGGAGGAGCGACCTGAGGACGGATCCCGCGAAGAAGAAGGAGGAAGGAGTGGAGGATCCGCGGGGGAGAGCGGCCCGAGCTCGGGTTTGGCGGCGCAGGCAGGAGCTCCTCGAGCTGGCGGCGGCGGCTGTGGTAGGGAAAAGGGGTGCTGAGGGTTAGGGCAAGAGCCCAGCCCCCGCGCCCAGCTCTATATATAGGCCCGAGGCATAGGACGTCCGAGAGGCGTCGGACGACCGGAGGTGATTGCGGCGTCGGACGACCGACACTTGTTGGACGGCCGGAAGGGAATTTTCCGCCGGACGTCCGAGAGGGAGGAGGAGGCAGAGGCTGATTCTGGATTTTTTTGTTTTGATGATGAGATGATGACTTGCATGGTTGCTCACACAAAAAAAATACATACATAGTAGCCTACAAGCATTACAAGTACTACTTGGGGACAGAAATTGATTTATGCATACATTGTAAGCTTTAAAAACAGAAAGTAGAGACTCATTCCCCCTAAATGCATGCCCACATCAAGACACAAACATAATGTGAGTGTGTGTATGTGTGCAAGGTTTCAAGATATGTTGTCAAGCTCCAAGATACCAAGTTCACGCCTAAGTTGACAGAACCTAGCAACGCTAAGTGGCTTGGTGAAGATGTCGGCTAACTGCATATCGGTACCCACATGGGTAATATCAATGTCACCCTTTTGCACATGGTCTCTCAAGAAATGATACCTAATATCAATATGTTTTGTGCGAGGGTGATCAATGGGGTTCTCGGAGATCTTTATGGCACTTTCATTATCACAGAGAAGAGGAATGTGTCGATACGTGATACCATAATCCTTTAGTGTTTGCCTCATCCATAGCAGTTGGGTTGCACAGCTTGCGGCTGCAATATATTCGACCTCGGCTGTGGAGAGAGAAACACAGTTATGCTTTTTCGAGGACCAACTTACCAAGGAGCGTCCAAGAAACTGACATGCACCGGAAGTGGATTTCCGTCCCACTTTATCACCGGCCCAATCCGCATCGGAATACCCAATAAGATCAAACTTTGCATCCTTAGGGTACCATAAGCCTAACTTTGGGGTGTGAACAAGGTATCTAAGAATATGCTTAACCGCCGTGTGATGGCTTTCCCTAGGGGAAGCTTGAAATCTAGCACATATGCCTACACTTAACATGATGTCCGGTCTAGATGCGCAAAGATAAAGTAGCGAACCAATCATGGAGCGGTAAGTAGATGGGTCAAAAGGAATACCGTTTGTGTCTTCATTTAGAACAACATCGGTGGCCATGGGTGTCTTCATTGGTTTAGCATTTTTCATATCAAATTTTTCAAGAATGTCCTTGAGGTACTTAGTTTGAGACAAGAAAATCCCTTCTTGAAATTGTTGTATTTGAAAACCAAGAAAGAACTTCAAGTCCGTGTTGAGTGACATCTCAAAGGTCTTGGTCATGGAGGCCGCAAACTTCTTGCATAAATGGATGTTAGGAGAACCAAAAATGATGTCATCTACATAGATTTGGCATAAGATCAAATCACCATTTTCCCTCTTAGTAAAAAGAGTGGGATCGATCACCCCCACCACAAAGCCATCATCGAGTAGGAACTTCTTAAGATGATCGTACCAAGCACGGGGTGCTTGTTTGAGGCCATACAGAACCTTGTGAAGTTTATATACATGGTCTTTGTGCTGAGGGTCAACAAACCCAGGTGGTTGTGATACATATACCTCTTCTTGTAGAGGACCGTTAAGAAAAGCACTTTTCACATCCATTTGATGCAAAGTAAAACCATTGAAAGCAGCATAGGCCAATAAAATGCGAATGGACTCAAGACGGGCAACAGGGGCGAAAGTTTCACCAAAGTCCAAACCTTCAACTTGGGAATACCCCTGTGCTACTAACCTTGCCTTGTTGCATAGGACAGTCCCGTTCTCATCTTCCTTGTTCTTGAAAATCCATTTAGTTCCAATGACATTATGTTCTTCAGTTGGTCGTTCTACCAATGACCATACTTCGTTGCATGTAAAACTGTTTGGCTCCTCTTGCATAGCAAGGAGCCAGTCATTGTCACACAATGCATCCTGAACCCCGTGTGGCACGGTACTAGAGACAAATGAAAAGTGAGCACAAAAGTTTGTTAATTGTTTACGAGTCACTCTACCTTCGGACACGCGGTGAGGATTTGATCAATATCAACACGACCGGCCACACGTGGCATGATGGAGGTCAAGGTTTCACGAGGTTCGACTTCGTTTCCATCATCAACGTCCTCAACATATGGATCATTTATGTGTGGAGGAAGATATTCCTCTTCGCGTTGCACCTGTTGAGGTTCATCATCAAACATACCCATACTTTGGTCTACCTCTTGAAGATCAACTTGTTCTTGAGTGTGATCAGGGTGAGAGACATGTTCTCCCACTTGGTCCTCATCAACTGGCATGATGTGTGTGCTAGTATCTTGTGGAGGTACGGGCAGTGAACTGTCTTGAGGATGAGAGATGCTCTCATCATCTTCATCATCATCATGGGGTCTTTGTTCCATGGGAAGAAGTGCTCCTACACCCATGTTTAGGATATCTTGTGGGGAGTCTTCTTCACCTGCATCATTTAGATCAACTTGCTCCCCATGGGAGCGGTTAAATTCATCAAACGTCACGTCACAGGTTTCTATAACACATCGAGTGGATTTGTTGTAGACTCTGTAGGCATGAGAGTTTGACCCATAGCCAACAAAAATCCCTTCAGTTGTTTTGGATTGAAATTTTTCTAACCGTTCCCGTTTGTTGAGAATGAAACATTTGCATCCAAACACACAAAAGTACTTAACATTGGGCTTGGTCCCAGTTAGGAGCTCATATGGAGTCTTCTCCAATATTGATCGAAGGAAGAGCCGGTTTGATGCATGGCATGCTGTGTTGACGGCCTCAGCCCAAAAACTATGTGGTGACTTGTATTCGTCTAACATGGACCTTGCCATTTCCACAAGTGTCCGGTTCTTCCTCTCTGCCACACCATTTTGTTGAGGGGTGTAAGGTGCGGAGTACTGATGTTCAATTCCCTCATCACTAAGAAATTCTTCTAGGGTGTAGTTCTTGAACTCAGAGCCATTATCACTTCTTACTGCCTTGATGTCCTTGTCAAACTTCCGATGGGCTTGTTTGGCAAAGTCAATGAAGGTGATCTTCGTCTCATCCTTGGACTTGAGAAAGAACACCCATGTATATCTTGAGTAATCATCAACAATGACTAGGCCATACTTTTTCCCTCCAAGACTTGCCCATGAAGGAGGCCCAAACAGATCCACATGAAGGAGCTCTAACGGCCTCGAAGTGGATACAATGTTCTTGGGTGGATGTCTTGATTGATGTTGTTTCCCAGCTATGCATGCACTACACACACGATCTTTCTTAAAATATACATTTGTTAGTCCAAGGATGTGATTGTCGTTTAAGAGATTTTGAAGATTTTTCATGCCAACATGGGCGAGCCGGCGATGCCACAGCCATCCCATGTCGGCCTTGGCCATTAGACAAGTTGTATGGAAGGTGCTCTCTTTCGAGAAGTCAACCGTGTAAAGGTTGCCATCCAACTCTCCAACAAAGGCCACTTCAAGAGTGTCTCTCTTAAAGACTTTCACATCCGTTAGTCCAAATAATGTGTCATAACCGACGGAAGCCAATTGGCGAACTGAAAGTAAATGATATTGAAGAGATTGGACAAGCATAACATTTGCAATAGACATGTCATTTGTGATTGCCACCTTGCCCAACCCAATTACCTGCCCTTTCGACCCTCCACCAAATACAATGCTCATGTATGGTCGAATGGCTTGCATGAAGTCATAGAGCAAGTTACTATCTCCGGTCATATGATTGGTGCATCCACTGTCGATCACCCATTTGGCTCCTCCGGAGAAAACAGCCTGTAACGAATTAAGACTTGGTTTGAGGTACCCATTTTGTCATGGGGACTTTCACATTAGTTACAAGAGTCTTAGGGACCCAAATAGCATATAATCGAAATGCATTACGAGGACCAACGAATTTAGCATAGACCTCTCCTTCCCTTGATTTGCGTAGTACATAAGATGGAGGCATGAATTCGGTTGTCTTGTTGTGAGTAGACGAACCCCTAGTGGCCGATCCACTCACAACCTTACCTTTCTCCGTGTGTCCCTCTCGTACAAATATTTCTTTAAGTGGAGTGGTACACTTGAGAGGAGATGCACTTTTCTTGGCAGTGCTTGGGTTGAACCCAAGCCCTTCCTTGGCGAAGCCTCCATTGTGTCGACTTAAGATCTCATTAAGAGTCTTTTGTCCTTGTGCACATGTCATGAGACCTCTGTCTAGCTGTGCCTTTAGCGAACAGTTTTCCTCAAGGATAGATGTCAGTTCACTACTAGAGTTAGTAGTGCAGGTATCAACATTAATAATAGGTGAGGAGTAGGCCTTAGCTAGATTATCAAGATAAGTGACCTTAAGTGCCTCAAAGCTCTTTGTAAGAACAGTAAGTTTATCTTCCTTGTCTTTGAGAGACAAGGATAGACGCTCACAGTCCTTAGAAAGGGAAGCATGAGAGTTCACAAGTCGGTCTTTATCATTTAGTAATTCTCTGCACACAGATTCAGCCTTTTTCAAGGAGGCAAGATCATTAGCATGTTTATCAAGGTTTTCACCTACTTTTGAACATAGTGCATCATTTTGTGCTTCCTCATACATGACTTTCTGCTCAAGGATTTCATTTCTTTCCTTCTCCTCAGTGACGAGGGTTTCGAGTTCCTTGATGGTATTGGTGTGCTTACTCACCATTTCCATAAGTATGCGAAACATAGTGATCTTCTTTCCTTTAAGAGAGCACATAAATTTGTTCATTTTAGCAAACATGGGATGATCTAAGTCATTATCCTCATAGTGATCTTCCGCATCTAGATACTCATCAGATGGAGTAGAAGCTAGACTGAAAGAGTTTAATCGTGGAGTTACCTTGACCTTATCATCGGAGTTTTGGTCTTCCTCATCTCCCATGGCAGTCTTTGCCATCAAACAGTTGTGAGTGTTGCCCTTGTAGTCCTTCATATAGTTGTAGTGAACAACATCACCACTTTCGTTGACTAGCCTCAAGGTGTTTTGTGTATCCTGAGCTACTCCGGCAACTCCACCAACAATACAGTGAGCACACTATTTTAAGTTCGGTAGGTACATACTCAAAATATCATGTGGCTTATTAGACTGTGTGTCTCATTTAAGGGTATTAGATACCTTCATCGTTCGTCTCGTCCGTTGGGTATTAGTTACCTCGACCATGAGTCTTGTGAGAGTGCATTAGATACCTCGGCTACTATACGGAAATGTGGTTATTGGTTCGAATGTCTCTATAACATTGACGGGTATTAGTTACCTCAATTGTCCGTGTTGTCAAAGTGCATTGTATATATACCTCGACTACTATACGGAAATGTGGTTATTGATTTGAAAGTCTCTATAACATTGACGTCCAAATGTGGATATTTGTACCTATGAAAGTGCAAGGTATTGTGACATAATCAGGCCGATAAATCTGGATTCAGTTTGTACATACTCGAAATATCATATGGCCTAATACATGTCTTTTTTGGTTAAGCTTGTACATACGTGTATCAGTGAGCCATTTATACATATGTGTATCACTGAGTTTCAAGAAAAAAAGCAACAAGACTATTTGAGTCTCCTGTATCTTTTTAATTTGGACATGCATATACACACCCGCATTGCATCCCAAAGAGAAATAAAACTGATTATATCGCATGTATCTCCATCTCCTCTTTCCTCTTATTTGAGTCCCTGGAGTTGTCACACAAAAAATTGGTGGCTCAATGTGCTACAGTACACTCTTCGCGTAGATCTGTCCGATAATAACCACAAAAGGAATCAACTAAGGATTAAAAATGCAGGAGAAACTATCTAAACTTGATGAGCGAAAAAAATGAGACATATGCGTTGCCAAAAAAGTATATGTCCAAATTGACAAGCATGTGGTTGAGATCTGTAGATGAGATAGAAATTGTGGATTCCAACACAAGTATTGGTCTTCCCAAATAAATAAATCAGATTAAACTGATCAACCATACAATATACCTCGTGGATCAATGAATTAAAAAGATGGAGAAAATGAAATCACATGATAGTTTGCCTTGTGAAATCGCAATCAAGAAAATGTTGGCATTTATCAAACTTCCATGTCCAACAATAGAGTGATGCAAGAATATAATTTAATCATCAAATATTACAAGGTTCATGTGCTCATCTCTTACCTGGCGCCATATGCTCGGTCGGCGGGGCGCTGGCCGGCCGTGCCGTCCGCTTGATGTACGTCAATCGGCGGGGCGCTGGACAGCCGTGCCATCCGTTTGATGTATTTCCTGATCACAACCTTGTGCATGGCAAGTTCAAAGCGTAGGTAGCAATAAGAGGATATGTGATGGTTATGGTTTGTTAGATATGGAAACAAATCAAACAATAGGCATGCTTGTTCGTTAGGAAAGAATTGACAATTTAATACAGTGTCATATGTGGAAAGTGTTGAGTAAATAGGCAATTTTTCGATTATATTAATCCACGAAATAATAACTAGCATGGCATTGACTAGACTAATGACATACTGATCTTGAGCTAACCTAGCACATACTACGCATATAGTGGATACATCTATGCAAACAAGTAGTACTGCTAGGATAAATACGAACATGAGGATAAACGAGTCATACCCTCCAATCGGCCAGTTGGCCGTAGCAGCAGCGGCGGCGGCGGCAGTATCCTCTGTCGTCTTCTTCTCGGCTTCCTCGCAGAGACGGTCAGCTTCGCTTGGTGAAGACATGGCGATGACGAGGGCAACGCGGACGTAGACGAAGCAGACGGACGGAGGCGAGCAGTCGCGTGATCGCTCCCCAAAAACCTAATCGCCCCTCTCCCGTACAGGAACCGGAGAGGCGAGGTTTCGGAGGCCTGTTCTCCCATCGACCGTGTACGCGGTAAACGGGACGGAGTCGCCGGCGGCAGCAGCAGTTCAAGGAACGAACGCGTGAGGCAGATGTGATCTGATTTTCGTGACGGCTAGGGTAGGCAATCGCGTGCTTATAAAGGCGGCTGGATGGAGAGACGTGGGCCGAACCCACGTCCGAGTCGGTAACGGCCACGATCCGACGTCTCGGATCGTGCCTTGTTCGTTACGTACTCTCCGTTCCTGACCGGCAAAAATAAGCGCGTAGGTATGAGCTCGGCTCATTCCCGCAACCCACGGCACGTGGTGACGAGGCGTGGCGAGGCGGGCGACGGAGGAGGAGTGCGCGAGGGCACCTTCTCTTCTCACTCTCCAATAGCATGTGGAAGAGAGACCCTTATAAAGGGGTCCAAACTCTCCTCCACTAGCGGGGTGGGACTAAACTCCCACCATCTTATCATGCCACCACCTACATGAGCCCTTGTAGATTTTTCTGAAATTCTCTAATGGGCCTAAGGCCCACCTCCAAATTTTAACAGAAAGCCGTGCATGCAAACAATAGGCATGCTTGTTCGTTAGGAAAGAATTGGCAATTTAATACAGTGTCATATGTGGAAAGTAGTGCATGCAAATAATTAGGAAACCAATGAAATATTGTCTTGTCCTCGAAATCAAATGCACTAACGGGTTCAACCCGATTCCTGGATTGAAATACACATATTCTGACGCACTATTTCTAAAGCAATCCAACGGTTGGTGATCTATGTGCCCAGGCAGTAAGACACCTAGGTGCCCCAAACAATTTACCTAGGTGTCCCAAACAATTTACCTATATATCATTGACACTATATATAGGTAAATTGTTTGGGACAACTAGGAGCCTGACACCTAGGCGCCTGTTATGGCAGGCCATTTTTATTAATGCATGACGTGCAATAAATAATAAAGTAGTTTTCCATTTTTGTTTTGGCGTGCATTATTATCCTTAATTGTCAATGATTGCTTTCCAAAAAAAATATTTTATTGATTTCTTAGCAATAATCTCATTCCAAATATTATGTTGATGTATTATACCTAATGGAAATATACACATACACGGGCTATTATATCTAATAATAATATATACATAGAATAACTATTATACTTAATGAAAAATATACATATACCCATGGTATTATATGTATTAAGAATATATACATACACAAGGTATTATACCAAATAAATATTATAAATATACCTTGGGTATCTTAAATACGTACTAACAAGACGTAATGAATATACTCAAAAATGTCAAGCGTATGTAGATACCTACAAAATATCATGAGTAAAATCTAGTATGTATGTAGTCCAAATCATTGACAGATGTACCCAAAAATATCATGAGTACCTACAAGTAGCTTATCCACCTACAACAAACTTAAAACGATGTACCCGTTTACTTTTTGGGCAACTTATATTTTGGAACACGTGAAACATGAGAATACCCAATGTATATATTTTTGGATAACATTTTTTAGTAAGATAATATATGCACGTACTCTACATACACTAGTAGAAAATGTGGCTTTCGGTCGCAGCCCCA
This sequence comes from Hordeum vulgare subsp. vulgare, assembly GCF_904849725.1. Classification (NCBI taxonomy): domain Eukaryota; kingdom Viridiplantae; phylum Streptophyta; class Magnoliopsida; order Poales; family Poaceae; genus Hordeum; species Hordeum vulgare. Next base: position 51,456,983 of record NC_058523.1, read on the forward strand.
AATCACATTAGCCCTGGGTCGAAATAAAACCGAAACCAATGCCAAGCATTGGTCCCGGTTCGAGCTGTCAGGGCCTCATGGGGCAACAGTTCCGGTTCGGTTCGACGCATTAGTCCCGATTCATGCCAAAAACCGGGACTAAAGATGCAGCGAGTGACACGTGGCGTGCCGCGGAGCATTAGTCCCGGTTGGGAGCTGGAACCGGGACTAATGGTTAGTCTTCTGTCCCGGTCTTGTCCATTAACCGGGACCAAAGAGATGCATATATATACCTGCCCACCCTCTGCTTTGTTTTTTTGGCTGTGTGAGGTGTGCATGCCATGCTCTTTCCACCCTTCTATGCATGCACATGAGGTGTTCGATGAAAAGCCCGAGCCACAGTTAAGCTTTCTCCTCTCCAAGCTCGACATCTCCAAGCTCCATTTTCCTCAAGATTTGTCTAGGTTTGACGGTGCACCAACTACACAAGTGTTCTAAAGGTTAGCTACTTCATCCTTTCATCTCTCACTCCTAGTTTAGCTCATTTCAAATGCTCTAGAAGTAGAGTGGTTTGTGGGTTTAGTGTAGGAGTGTATGTGGGAGTTCTTTTGATTTAGATGCAAAATTTGAGCTCAAATTAACTTCTTAGAGTCTGCACATGTGTAGGATGCCGTCTCGTGCCCGTCCTCACCATTGTCGATCGCCCGCGCCGATGTCGTCACCAGCACCATCGTGGTGAGCCTCTTATTCTCATCTTCTTTTTAAAAGAAAAAAAAATCTTACTTGTATGATTTAGATAGATACTTGTATAAATTACTTACTTTTATTATTTTTTGTTATTATATAGTTCGATCGTTTTGGTATCCACCTCCGTCAGCCCTCGTCCTGTCTATGATTCGGATGTGGTATATATTATCTTTTATAACTATTTGTTTTATTTAGTGTTTATGGCAATTATGCCGACCAACATGACATACATTTTTTTAATCTAGGAGGTATGTGAACAGGAAATTCCAACCCATATAGAAATTCTTGTCGAGAAGTTAAATTTGGTTGAAAAAGAAAACAATTATTTCAAGATAAAACTGAAAATAATTGAGGAGAAGAATATGGAACTGGAGTTGCATGTTGCCGATATCGTCGATGATCACAAGATGAAGATGGATGCAATGCGGTTGAAGATGGATGCAATGCGCTTGAAGATGGATGCAATGCGCTTAAAGATTAGGAATACTAGTCACCAACCCGTGTGTTAGAGCATATCTCTCCATATGTGGTTTTGGTAATTGATGACAATTCCTATGGACTAATGGTTGCCTTAAGTTATATTTATAGGATTTGTCCATAGGCACTTCTTGAAGTCCATCTGTTGGGTTCAGGGAGTTTATATGATGACCAAGATGGTATTCAAGGTATTATCCAAAGAATGGTCATAGAGACACAAGTTTGATCAAGATCGTCAGACAAAGAGTAAACCAAGATGATCAACACACAAAGCGTACAAGATGTACCGAGAGGGATCAAGTGATCCCATGGTATGGTAAGCATTGTCCATTACGTGTTTGTGTACTAACCCATGGTCTTCGTGAGAGTTCTATGTGGGGGTTAGGTGTGTTTCCATGGGCTTGCGTCAAAAGGAAGATCTCATACAACCCATGAAGGATGACGTCAAGTGGTGATCGTCATCAAGATTGCGGTGTACAAGTTCAAGTGGATCAACACGAATATATCATGCTTGAAGCTTGTCATCCATTGTGGTGGCAATGGACTTGTGAAGGTATGCTTAAGAGTGGCTCGCCCATAGTGAGTATGGGGGAGCAATCAACTAGTCTTCATCAAGCCAACACAATCAAGAAAGGTAGTCCATCTTGAGGAAGCCAAGATCATCATCATCTAGCTCAAGACGACGAGGTGCAAGGTATAGGTTTGCCCTTGATAGGTTTTCTGTTTTAGGAGAGATTGTTGTACTGTCAACGGGGGCTCTCAAGTGAGTAGCTTGATCGTATCGTTCGTTGAGAGCTCAAACCATTTGCATCCTTGCATCATACTTCTTGATTCTTGTTTGGTGTTTCTCTTTGTGAGTTTTAGAGCTTATGTTCGTCTTCATGACAAGCTCGAGTTCATCAAAAACGGAGTCCATATGCATCTTCTATGATGTTTTCGATGTTGGGAGTTTTTACCGGTCTTATTCGAAGAAGGGTTATCACCATTTTATTATGGGCCTTTTCTCACTTGCTTCTTATTGATATTTCTATCAAGATTGTGTTATACCATGTCGTTAGCTTTCCAACAAACTTGGTTTCGTTGAAATGGGAGTTCGTATGCGAAAGTTAGAGCAGATTCAGTATCCAGCGGTAGTACCGCTCCTGGTGCGAGCGGTAGTACCGCTCCTGTAGCGGTAGTACCGCCCCCGGAGCTGTAGTACCACCCCTGGAGCGGTAGTAATTTCTTACTACTGCTCCCTAGCGGTAGTATCGCTCTAGGAGTGGTAGTACCGCTCCGGGTGGGCGGTAGTACCGCTTCGGGACGATAGTACCTCTCTGTGAGCGATTGTTCTTCGTTGGACTTTTTGCGAAGACTTTCTCTAGAGGTAGTAGGTCTAGCGGTAGTATCGCCAGGGTCTAGCGGTAGTACCGCTGTGCTCGGGCTGTAAGTGGGGGTAACGGTCTGATTTCTTCCCCACTATATAAAGGGGGTCTTCTTCCCCCTTGGACTTATCTATCCGTTGAGCTCATGTTCTACCCCCATTGTTGACCTTCTTAGAGCTTGCTTACTCTCAATCCCTCCAATGATTCTTGCTTGTTCTCGAGGGAAAAGAGAGAGGAGATCTAGATCCACATCTCCACCAATCAATTTCTCCTCTGTGTGAGGGGAACCCCTTGGATCTAGATCTTGGAGTTCTTTGTGAGCTCCTTGTTCTTCCTCTTATATTTCTCCATAGCTTTTGTTGTTGTGGAGGGATTTGAGTGTGAGGGACTTGTCCACTTCGTGTGTTCTTGACATTGCATTAGTTGCATTAGTTTGAGTTCTCCACGGTGATACATGGAAGTAAAGTTTGAGAAGCTTATTACCTTTGGTACTTAGTACCCTAGATATTGTTCTTCGTGGATGCTTTGGCATCCTAGAAGTTTGGTGGTGTCTCAGAGCTCAATCATTGTGGTGTAAAGCTCCGGGAAAGCGTCGGGGTCTCCCATTACGTTGTGGAGATTGCCTCGAGCAATTTGTACGGGTACCGGTGACCGCCCCCAAGGTTTGCCATTTGTACGGGTTCGGTGACCGCCCTCAAGGGTCCCTTAGTGGAATCACGACATCTTGCATTGTGCGAGGGCGTGAGGATATTACGGTTACCTTAGTGGCATCTTGGGGAGCATTGTGCCTCCACATCGCTCCAACGGAGATTAGCATCCGCAAGGGTGTGAACTTCGGGATACATCATCGTCTTCGCGTGCCTCGGTTATCTCTTACCCAAACCCTTTACTTATGCACTTTACTTTGTGATAGCTATATTGGTTCTTGTCATATATCTTGTTATCACTTAGTTTTTTATCTTGCTTAGCATAAGTTGTTGGTGCACATAGGTGAGCCTTGTTGTTTTAGGTTTTGTGCTTGACATATTAAATGTTAGTTTTATTCCGTATTTGTTCAAGCTTAAACCGTAATTATTTTAAAGCGCCTATTCACCCCCCCTAGGCGACATCCACGTCCTTTCAATTGGTATGAGAGCTAGGTCTCTCTTTATTTCGTTTAACCACCTAGAGAGTAAGGATGTCGACTAGGGGTTTAGGATTCACTGACACTCTTAGTTTTAATGGCACAAATTTTGATGTTTGGGTAATTCGCATGCTTAATCACTTTCGGGTCTTGGACTCAAATTTAGAGAGAATTGTAGATATGGGTTTTTCTCCTCCAAAGTATTCTCAAAATATATCTTTAGAGGATGAGAAAAACTCTTATCTCGATGCTCAAGCTTCTAATGTGCTTTTTGATGCTTTGAGCAATGTAGTTATATTTCAACGCATGCCATTCCGGGATAGTCATGAGTTGTGGACAAAGCTTCAAGATAAATATGGTACGTCCAAGATTTGTGGGAATGATTGTTCTCCCTCCACCTCCGGTCGTGTGGTCTTCTCAAATTCATCTACTTCACCTACATGTGGATTCCCACAAGGTAATGATATGGTGAGTAGTGGTGATCATTGCAATGATGATAGTGGGTTTATTGTTGATGATCCTTCATCACTATATTATTGCAATGCTTCAGTTTTAGGCATTAACACTTCGAGCACTATAAATGTTTTACATGCTTGTGTTGATAGTCCTTGCATATCATGTAAAAACTGCTTGACTAAATCTCATGATGATATGCTTCCTATATCTTGTTGCCATGATAAAAATGTATATATTTCCTCGAGTTGTTGTGCTAACAATGTTGAGGAAATTCATCACTCCATGGAACAAGATGTGGCCTTGAATGATGCTTCAAGGGATCCTACATCATCATCTATTGTTACTCACTTTTGCCTTATGGCTAAGGCTTCAAAGGTATCTCCTACTTTGAATCCCAATGTATCTCATGATGATGATGTTGATGATAATGAGGATGAGAATAATGATGAAGAGAGTTATATTATTGCATCCTTAAAAATTAAGCGTGAAATGATTTTTAAATCTCTTTATAAGAATAAACTTGCTTGTTCCAACTTCTTGGAAATCATGTCTATTGCCACTGAGGGCAAGAAATACATTGAGGAGTTGGAAGCTCATCTCGAGGAGCATGAGGCCACCATTGAGACAATGGAAGGTCATGAGCATGATTACGCTAACGAGATCGCGGAGCTATCTTAAGCTCTTGAAAATGAACAAACCACCAAAGAATCTCTTGAGGAAACCTTTGCTACAGAATTATCTAGATTAAAGGAATCCCATGATAGAGCTCTCGAGGTGGCTAATGATTTTAGAACTAAAAACGATAAGCTTGAAGTTGCATATGCTAAACTCATTGAGGACTATGAGAACCTAGAAAATGGCTCAAGGGCTATTAAGAGTTCGCTCATCGAACTCACCGAGTCTCATGCTCAACTTGAAGCTTCATATGCTAAAGAGCTTGCCAAATTGCCTTCTCCTCTTATTGTTAATAATGATGCTTGTGCTACTAATTCTACTTCTTGTGAAGCATCCATTTTAAAGGAGAATGTTGAGCTAAGGGCTCAACTTGAGTTGCTATCTAGCAATTATGGGAAATTGGAAGAATGTCATGTAATGCTCACAAGCTCTCATGATGATCTTTTAGTATCCCATAATGTGCTAAAATTAGCTCACGAGGCTATTACTACCAAGGTAACATCGAGTGAGCCTCATGTGGACATTAGCACTACTTCTAGTCAAAACGCTATATTGCCATGTGCTAGTCCTCGTAATTCATCTACTCATAATGTTGCTACATCTTGTGATGAATTACTTTCCATGCCTTGTTGCTCTAACAATGAAGCTTATACTTCCTCTAATACTTGTGTTGATACTAACCATGTAGAGGAAATCAAAGAGCTCAAGGCCCAAGTCACTTCCTTGAAGAAAGACTTGGAAAAGAGTCATGAAGGAATGTCCACACTCAACAATGTCTTGTGTGGGAAAAAATCCCCAAATGACAAAGTTGGAGTTGGATTCAACTCCACAAGAAGAATAAGTCCAAAAGCTTCAAGAAGAAGGGCCGAGAACAAGTCAAGAATTTAGCCAAGATTATTTTCTTCAAGTGCAAAATTGAAGGGCACCATGTTAGATCTTGCCCACTAAAGAAGAAGCCCCAAAGTCACAAGCAACAAGGGAAGCGGCGACAAGTTCAATCACATACTCAACTACAAGTTGAAGAAAGGCCCCTTCCCAAGAATACCCGAGCCAACACTCCTCATGTTGAGAAATCAATAGGGAAGAAATTAAAGGGCAGATGTTGCTACTTATGTCATGAGAAGGGTCACTTCGCTTCTTCTTGTACGAGAGGTAATTTATCCAACCCAATCATTATTGATGATATATATTCTCTTGGGAAGGATAAGGTTGGCAATGTGTTTGCCAAGTTTGTTGGTACTCAAAGTGGTGTCAAGAAAAGTACCATTTGGGTTGACAAGCCTATTGTGACTAACCTCTTAGGACCCAACGTGGTTGGGGACCAACAAGCTCAAACTTGATCAATAGGTTAATGTCAAGGACATTGGATACTTTGATACATAATGAACAATTAAGAGGTCTTCATCATTCATATTATCTCAAGCCAAGTCATTTGGATTATCAAGTTTCTATCTTATATCCAATGTGCCTCCTTACGTTAACTTGTACTTAAACTGTTTACATTGTTAGTTACTTGCCCCTTTGCATGTTGTGGTTTTGTACCTTGCATGTGTTTGTATATGTTGTGCTTCCAACTTTCTTATCTTGAGTAATCGAGTATGTGTATGTTGGTTTGCACATCATGTACATGTGAGTCTTGTATTGAGCCTTTTTGCATCTTGTTTGTATCTTTGTTGGCTCTTGTGAGAGATTAATGGATTATCCCATTGTGGGGGAGCGATGTGCTTTGCACACCTCACAATACTATAAATGTGTATACATGGGGAATACCACTTAGTATTGATATTTCAAGATTATCTAGTTTCTATGTGGTATGTCTTATTCATGAGAAATTCAAATTCTATATGGTCCATTAATTATCTCTTGTTGGTTTTAATTTGCCACTTGTTAATATTGTTGGATTATCACATTATGGGGGAGTAATATGCTATGTGCATATTACAAGCCTATAAAATGTGTACATTTGAGGTATTGCCACTTAGTGTTGATATTGTGAATTATCTTGTTCCTAGGTGGCATGTTAGCTCTACAAGTGTCATTTGCTTGTGTTTTATGGGTAAAGATGATGTTGGATATATTTGCGATCTACCAATGAGTATTATTTCCAAAATACTTCTTGTCCTTGACAATTGGCATTCCCATCATGTGGTAGGAATTGCTAATCGTCTTTACATTGGATATTGTGTTTCGTTTGTCTTCCTTGCCTCTTGTGGATCTATTTTAACATGTCTAGTGTTTTTATAGATATAGATAAAGTGATGATCCCATCTTGTGCATTTTGTATTTAAATGCAAATTCTATATAATGAACATCCCTTGGAGAGCTATCCTATTTTCTTTAGAACACTCTCTTTATACGACCATCATAAAATTTTGTGATCCCCATCAAGTGTGTGTTGAAGGGAGAAAAGTCTTGCTCTTTATGATGCTTTGTGCCATCATGAAAATTTGTCAAGGATTTGGTTTGTTGGAACCTAGCTCTCTTTTGGAAACTAGATACCTCGTGTTTGTTTTCCTTCAATTGGTATCTTGTTTCCTTTTATTTGGCATGTGTCAATGGATATCTCATTCCTTGAGGTATCTTTTCATTGATATCCTTCAAGTGATAGTTTTTCGTTTGGTATCTTATTATCACTTGATACCTTGTCTTTTGGTGTATTATCAACTTTGTGTTGAGTTGATTCTTGAAAGCCTTGAGCATGCATATTTACAATATATAGCTTCTTTTGCTTGCTTGCTTTCTTTGACCCAATATATAGGGGGAACTCCACCTTGTCATAAATTGGCTAAAGTGTGCATGAAATTCAAATTCATATCTATGTGCACATATGTATGTGGAGTTTGTCCTATGTATTGTTTGTTTTCTAAATCTTTGGTCCCAATGAGCTTGGGCACCATTTTGTTTGTTTTGTTGTTCCAGGAACAATTGGAGATGCATTGGATGCTCGGCTCACCTATAAGGAAGGTGTTGAGACCATGTGATTATGGGAGCCAAGTTAGGATGATCAACGAACAACTATCTACTACATCAATCCAATGTTGTCCCGGTAATAACTATCTACTTCATGCATTGATTTCTTGCAAAGGCCCAAACCTGTCTTTTCTTTTCCAGGTTGCATCATGGCATGAATCTCTTGATTCGTTCTTGTAGTACTTGTTTCCTTTCTCAAAGCATCCGAACGATGATGTCTTATTGCTAGTTGGGATGTCTTTGATGTTCGTATGTTGGAAGTTCATATTGTGCAATAAGAAAATATTAGGCCATGTGCTATGCTTCCAAGCAAAGATCTTATTGATATATTTATGACTTCCTTTTGGATATCTTGTTTGTTCCTTCTTGTAACCATTTAGTGTGTACATCCTTCTTTGTGGATATATATATCGTCATGATTGTCTTCTACTTAGAATCTTTTACACATGAGAGAAGTTACATCTCTAATTGATACCCTCTTTTCTTTCACGTCCACCGTTGCATTTCCTTTTTCAGTATTGGTGGCTTCGTGAAAGGATTTGTCTTCAGTGAGTATCTTATTTTCCTACATCTTGATGCAATATTTGGCCGTGAAGATTATTTTTCCTCATTCTTGTCTTGATGAGGGTTTTGCCATTTCGATTGGTATCCCTCCTCTTGACAAGGTTCTTATTTCCTATCTTCACCATGGGTTGTGACAAGCGTTGGTTCTTATTTTGTTTATTATTAAGCTTGTGAACCCATTTTCTAGTATGTGTGTGTGGGAATGATATATCTTGCACTTTGTTTCCCATTTCATCAAGACTATGTTGATGAGTAATGCTCATCCTTATCTTAGTCATCTCAAGTGCTTTGCCATGACTCACACACATTATTATGGTTGAGCCTATTCTTAACTTGCTTCTTTTACATGTTGCTCAACCATTTATTTTGTGCAAGTGGTATGCTTATTGTCTCATCTATCTTATTGCACTCGTTGTGTGTTTTTATTAATTTTGGGCGAGAAACGATCCTATTTTGTGCACTTGTATCAAATACAAAAATCTCTTATTAGTGCACAAATCATGGGGAGCTTCTCTAGTTTTGATAAAACACTCCGTTGCCTTTATCATAATAAATTTTATTCATGTGGTTCGAAGGACCATATGATTGTTTGTTCCATCTGGTATATTTTGATTGCTTGCCTCTATTTTTGTATGCCCTTGTGGCATATGATCCTTTTATTTGCAATCTTTGGGTCCCCGATATAGTTCGTTTTCCTCCAACTTCTTATCATTGTATATGTGTATTTCTCTGCATTCATTTGTTGAGAAGTACACACTTTGTGGAGGACTACCACCTATATTGGCTTTCTAAAATTTGTGTCCATTTTGGCAATTGATGCCAATGGGGGAGAAGTTTAGAGAGTTTAGTTTGGTTATGCTTAGAGGGTTTTGCTTTTATTGCATAAGCATTTACATCTTGTATGCATGCATTATTGCATTGCTTTGCATGTGTGTGCTTGTTTATGCTTATTTCCTTATATAAACTCTCTTTAACTGGTTGTCATCAATTACCAAAATGGGGGAGATTGTTAGAGCATATCTCTCCATATGTGGTTTTGGTAATTGATAACAATTCCTATGGACTAATGGTTGCCTTAAGTTATATTTATAGGATTTGTCCATAGGCACTTCTTGAAGTCCATCTGTTGGGTTCAAGGAGTTTATATGATGACCAAGATGGTATTCAAGGTATTATCCAAAGAATGGTCATAGAGACACAAGGTTGATCAAGATCGTCAGACAAAGAGTAAATCAAGATGATCAACACACAAAGCGTACAAGATGTACCGAGAGGGATCAAGTGATCCCATGGTATGGTAAGCATTGTCCATTACGTGTTTATGTACTAACCCATGGTCTTCGTGAGAGTTCTATGTGGGGGTTAGGTGTGTTTCCATGGGCTTGCGTCAAAAGGAAGATCTCATACAACCCATGAAGGATGACGTAAAGTGGTGATCGTCATCAAGATTGCGGTGTGCAAGTTCAAGTGGATCAACACTAATATATCATGCTTGAAGCTTGTCGTCCATTGTGGTGGCAATGGACTTGCGAAGATATGCTTAAGAGTGGCTCACCCATAGTGAGTATGGGGGAGCAATCAACTAGTCTTCATCAAGCCAACACAATCAAGAAAGGTGGTCCATCTTGAGGAAGCCAAGATCATCATCATCTAGCTCAAGAGGACGAGGTGCAAGGTATAGGTTTGCCCTTGATAGGTTTTCTGTTTTAGGATAGATTGTTGTACTGTCAAGGGGGCTCTCAAGTGAGTAGCTTGATCGTATCACTCGTTGAGAGCTCAAACCATTTGCATCCTTGAAATCATACTTCTTGGTTCTTGTTTGCTGTTTCTCTTTGTGAGTTTTAGATCTTATGGTCATCTCCATGACAAGCTCGAGTTCATCGAAAACGGAGTCCATATGCATCTTCTATGATGTTTTCAATGTTGGGAGTTTTTACCGGTCTTATTCGAAGAAGGGTTCTCACCATTTTCTTATGTGCCTTTTCTCACTTGGTTATTATTGATATTTCTATCAATATTTTGTTAGCCCATGTCGTTAGCTTTCCAACAAACTTGGTTTCGTTGAAATCGGAGTCCGTATGCGAAAGTTAGAGCAGATTCAGTATCCAGCGGTAGTACCACTCCTCGTGCGAGCGGTAGTACCGCTCCTGTAGCGGTAGTACCGCCCCCGGAGCTGTAGTACCGCCCCTGGAGCGGTAGTAATTTCTTACTATCGCTCTAGGAGCGGTAGTACCGCTCCGGGTGGGCGGTAGTACCGCTTCGGGATGGTAGTACCTCTCTCTAAGCTGTTGTTCTTCGTCGGACTTTTTGCGAAGACTTTCTCTAGAGGTAGTACCGCCAGGGTCTAGCGATAGTACCACCAGGGTCTAGCGGTAGTACCGCCAAGGCTAACAGTAGTACCGCCAAAGCTAACGGTAGTACCGCTGTGCTCGGGCTGTAAGTGGGGGTAACAGTTTGATTTCTTCCCCCACTATATAAAGGGGGTCTTTTTCCCCCTTGGACTTATCTATCCGTTGAGCTCATGTTCTACCCCCATTGTTGACCTTCTTAGCGCTTGCTTATTCTCAATCCCTCCAATGATTCTTGCTTGTTCTTGAGGGAAAAGAGAGAGGAGATCTAGATCCACATCTCCACCAATCACTTGCTCCTCTATGTGAGGGAACCCCTTGGATGTAGATCTTGGAGTTCTTTGTGTGCTCCTTGTTCTTCCTCTTATATTTCTCCATAGCTTTTGCTGTTGTGGAGGGATTTGAGTGTGAGGAACTTGTCCACTTCGTGTGTTCTTGCCATTGCATTAGTTGCATCGGTTTGAGTTCTCCACGGTGATACGTGGAAGTGAAGTTTGAGAAGCTTATTACCTTTGGTACTTAGCACCCTAGATATTGTTCTTCGTGGATGCTTTGGCGTCCTAGAAGCTTGGTTTTGTCTCGTAGCTCAATCATTGTGGTGTAAAGCTCCGGGCAAGCGTTGGGGTCTCCAATTAGTTTGTGGAGATTGCCCCGAGCAATTTGTACGGGTTCGGTGACCGCCCTCAAGGGTCCCTTAGTGGAATCACGACATCTTGCATTGTGCGAGGGCGTGAGGAGATTACGGTGGCCTTAGTGGCATTTTGGGGAGCATTGTGCCTCCACATCGCTCCAACGGAGATTAGCATCCGCAAGGGTATGAACTTCGGGATATATCATCGTCTCCGCGTGCCTCGATTATCTCTTACCCGAACCCTTTACTTATGCACTTTACTTTGTGATAGCCATATTGGTTCTTGTCATATATCTTGCTATCACTTAGTTGTTTATCTTGCTTAGCATAAGTTTTGGTGCACATAGGTGAGCCTAGTTGTTTTAGGTTTTGTGCATATTAAACATTAGTTTTATTCCGCATTTGTTCAATCTTAAACCGTAATTATTTTAAAGCGTCTATTCACCCCCCTCTAGGCGACATCCACGTCCTTTCACCGTGCATCTGCACGGTCTAGCATTATACATAACTACACTTATTAAAAGTTCATGGAAAGACATTGATTCTACTTGCAATTTTTGGGGAACAGGAAATATGCACAAATAAATCAAGTATACACAAAATTATGTGATATATAGAAAATTTAAATATAATTCTTTCAATCATCCTTAATTATCCAATAAAATGTTTGTAGGGAATTTTCGAACATTACTGTGTTCTTGTAGGCTCAGTTAAAAGTGGATAAATTGTTTTGTGATGTGGCTATTTTATAATCATGTGTCTAAATTAATAATCAAAGTACAAAAATATTGGTTCAAAGAACCACTAATATAGACAAAAAATTGTTAATGAAAATGGAAGCATGAGAATCCACAATGCCAAATCCATGCTTAATCTTGTTGGTTTTACTAATAGATTGGATATTCATTAACGTAAACTTGTTTGTTTGGAATCGAACAAGTATGCAGAAATGTAATTGTATAAATTTGTTAAAATTCGTCAACCTATAGAAATATAATTGTATAAATGACCTAGCCTGTAGTGATTTGGAAGAAATATACACGATCTAGGATGCTAAATCTATACTGCAAATGTGTGGTCACTTCCAGCATCGACCAATTATGTTATATGCCAAAAGTTCAAACCATTGAGTAATGTGCAAGAAGTTCTCTAGATTTTACAAACAGAAATATGAATTGGAAATAAACATGTAGGTGTGAATATGCAACCAAAGAATTTTTTGGTAAGTACAAAACATACACATGACAACAACAACATTTAAGTGAAGTCAAGTTCTCTAGAGAAAGCCTTCAACATAGTCGTAGCTACATACAACGAAGGAAGCTCGTAAAATTCAGTTGCCAACATATACTATATATATATATATATATTATTGTATTACATAATTGCATTGTTGGATCAACTAACTCTAAGAAATTCATATAAGGTAGACGACCATGAAGTAGAAATGGTTGTACGTGTGTTATCAAAAATTTAAAAAGATATCTAATTGTAGAAGCTCGATAAAACTCACTAACATGTAGATTTATATAATAAATTTGATCATAGAAGTGACCTTAACTCGAGTGATTTGGCAAAGAAATGGATATGATCTCGGACGCTAAATCTATATTGAAAATGTGTGGTCACTAAGGCCTACCAACATCAACAAATTACGTTATGTGACAAAGTTTGAACCATTGAGTAATGTGCAAGAAGTTCTCTTGTTTATACAAATAGAAATATGATTTAGAAATTCAATTAACAATAGATACTATATATAGAAGTTTGTATTACATAACTGCATTTCTGATGAACTAACTGTAATAAATGCCCAGATCTAAGAATATATCACCAACTCCTCCCGTAAATTAAAGAAGTGGAATCAAGAATCACAATTGATTGAAGTTGGTCCATGACAAAACAAAGAGTAAGCACCAGATTAATGTTGGAGACCACTAGGCATCAGACTACATACATGTACTTGCATTTTAGAAGACCAGTAGGAAACCGTCCGATTAAGTGCATCAGGGTCGTCCGATTTGAATCAGGCCTGCATGAGATCTGGTTTGTTAATTGATTGATTGATTGCTTCATTACTACCCTTCCGGAACGTGCGGCTCACACATGCACCGTTTGTGGGTTTCCAAACGAGACTAGTTTGTTTTCCGTTGCTTTCTTTTAATTTTTTAATTTTTTTCGCGGGTGCATTGCTTCCTTTTATGACATACCGCGTCAAACATTTGCTTCCTATGATTTTATAATTCGGTTTAACAATAATAAATTTTATTTTCATCTAATAGATTTTTTTCTATTTTCTATACTCTCATGTTTCTTACAAGAGGAAAACTTCTAATACTACTAAAGTTTGCTTCCACTACATATTAAACTTGATTCGATCTAACTAAAGTTTTATATCCAATTCAAAAAATTATTCTGCTTTTAGTGAAACACAAAAAGTCCAAAATTACCACTATTTTTGGTCGTGAACCATATTTTGCTTCCAGTTTTACTCGTCGTTTCTTCAACGATACCAAAGTTTGCTTCAATTTAACCGAAAAAATGCTTCCATTATAATCAGGATGTTTTTAACCAAAGTTGCTTCCAAATATATGATTCGGATATTGAGAAACTTTCTCTAATCATGTATGTTTCTATATACTTTTTCTCTTTTTTTGAGAAACGTCCCCATCATATGATAAACATGTTTCCAACACAATAATCCATGCTTCAATTCATCGTCTCATTTTCTCCAACCATTGTCATGATCCATTTTCTGCTATGAAACACACATGGTTGTATTTCAAAGCATAATTTTATTACGATTGTAGCATGAAAATGCAATACCAAAAATATTGATGCATTTTAGATGCTAGTGAGCCATCAAAAGCATAGGTTAATAACTATTGAAGCACGGACAAAAAAGTACTGAAACACTACCATGGCTGCTTAAAAATGAAGCAAACATTTAGATACTTGGAAACATATTGTACCCAAGTTGAAAACATGCCACATAAGACAGAGAAGAAAATATATCTTATTCAATCAAATGGAACACATGTATTAGTTTCAGGTGGAAGCATGAAATTCTGGAAAAAGGAAACAATTGAAACAATTGTTTTTCCAGTGACTACAGATGCATATTTTTCGAAGCTCTTTATACAGGAAGCTATGAAGCGGTGGTCAACAAACTCGGGGTACGAGGCGTCAGCGACCCGCATGGTGAAGGCGAGCCAGGGGCGGCCATGGCGTAGTGGCTGAGGTTGGTCGGGCGGCCAAGGCGCAGCTTCTGCCCACTGACAGGGCGGCTTGAGGACGCAAATGGCCAGGCCGGGCCGGCTGCTTCCTCCCACTTGTGGTGAGTCCCGGCTTGAGGTGAGGCCTATCATGGCGTGGGCGGCTAGACGCTCAGTGGTGGAGCGAGGTGAGGCCACGTGAGCAGTACGGCAATGGAGCGGCCAAGCGAAGCGAGCGCGCGGGAGCGACCCGGCCGGTGCAGCGAAGGAACGGCTGGAGGAGCAGGGGTGCAGAGGCGTCCCGGTCGGTGTGGCGAGGGGTCAGGACGGCTTGGACGCGATGTCGGCGAGTCGAGGCGCGGTAGAGGCAGTGTGCGGCGGCGGCGTAGCTGGCGTGGGAGGAGCGGTTGCTGCGGGAGGAGAAACTGGCTGGTGTCGAGTCCATGGTGAACAGCACGACGACTTGGAGGGGAGGCCGGCTTGGGGCGAGACCGAGGAGGCGCGAGACGAGCTTGGGCATGTCCGTGCTGTTGGGGACGAATGGATCGAGGCATTTGGGGCGAGAGATCACGGAGAGGTTAATTTGCAGGACATTAATTTTGAGATGATGGGATTTTTTTTCCTTACATACCAAAAGCAGGTTGTGAGCATCGGATTCAAATTGAATCGATGGTTGTCGACTAGTCTGGCGCTCTTCTCCTATCAGATTATAGATAGGAAGGGTTTTCCATTAATGTTTGATGCTTCTGATCAAACTTGAGGTGTCTGAAACCAATCACATGAACGTGTGACATGGTTGGTCAAATCCAATATATAGTCACTTATCCATGTTTTTATCTGAATAAAAGATCTTGTGCATAACTAATATACAAAAAAAAGATAAGGTACATGGTCATGAAACACTTTATTGTGTAATTTCATTTATTAATGCGAGTTCATTCGTCTAACATCTACATTGTAAAAAAATGTGTTTGCTTCCTGTTATTTTTACGATGAAGAAATGAAGGAGCCACAAAAGCAAAGAAATTGTGTTCCAATCTAAAACGGATAACACTGCTTTGAAAGCATCTGAAAAAAATCAAGGTACTACAAATAAAAGATAACATAACCACGTCATTCACGTTCTTACCCCCATTTGAAAGCCTCTTTCTAATTATTTGCATCATATTGTAGATATCCACTCTATACATAATGTTAGTAATTATATGTGGCAATGAAGGTGAAACGAAGGAATAGAACTTGAGAAAATAAGGACCGTACCTTGATGAATTAGCTCGGCTGCTTGCAGTGCACCGTAAGCATGTGCGCAGCCCAACGTGTCGTTGTCTTGTACATCGTCCTTGGAATTGGTGTGTTTTGCTGCTGAACAAAAGTGTGGGTGAGCTGTCCAACAAAATTAATTAGCCGAGGTTGTAGTCTCACCGGCTGCGTGGAACTCGTGTGCTTTGCTTCCTGACAAAAATGTAGCTGATCTGTCCGACAAAATCAATTAGTTGTAGTAACTTTGTGTGTTTCCGGCCAGTCAAAGGTAGCTAGTATTAGGCTGCTCATAGTGGAGAATAACATATAGCAGTATCATGCATATGTTACTATTGTATGATACTACCTTCATAGTGCATAGTATCATAAACTAGTATCATAGGTGTTCTCATTTATTGACATGCATGACACATAGTAGCATATCATTTAACATGATACTGTATCTACCTATGTTACTATAACCCTCTCTCTCTTCTTTAATTACTTACCACATCACCATGTTTGCTAGTTTCAAGACTATGTTACTAGCTATGATACCCCCACTATGGCCAGCCTTAGTAGATGGAATCGATCTAGCGACCTGCCTCAATGCTTACAACTGCGCATCCCAACAAATTAAATCAAGGATGTAAGTCTTGCCTCATGTGCTCTATCGTATACTTGTTTGTAGGTACATGGGAAGCCAAGCATGCATATTTCTCAAAAAAAGGCCAAGCATGCAGCCTCTCTCAAAGAAAGGTCATATACTTATGTGTCCCAACAAATCAAGTCAAGTATGTACGTACTCTTGTGCCAACGCCGGCATCGGCACCGTGCAGCCATGCATGTAGTCTGATGAGAGGCCTTCCGATCAGACACCAGCATCATGCAGTGTAGTCCCGACTTGAGACCTTTCGATTAGATGCCGGCATCATGAAGCCATGCTAGCTCACGATGGGTAAGGCCAACATGCGGTCCCACATGGGAGGTAATCCAGTCAAGGCTGCATGTCTTAATCAAGGTCGCATGACACTTCGATGTTGCGGATAGCCTGGAGAGGATGGCGCTAGGGTTTCTTGAGGATCATCCTTATGTTCCTCGATGGAACAAATCTTTCTAGGATATATTGTTTTCTATCACATGTGGATGAGTTATGAAAAAAAAACTGTTAATGACTTTTGAAAAGAAAAAAAAGAGTTTTGATAGCTCCCTGGATATTTATTTTTATTGCTACCCTCTTAGATTGCATGGATTACATCGGTGGATCTGCACCATTATAACTCTGTCCCATCAAATGAACGGTCGGTAATTTCTAATTAACGTGGTAATTTTTTGGAAGTCTCAAATTAGTATAAGTATAGATTAGAAAATATGTCATTGATAAAGAGGCTTGGTATCATTATGTTGTTGGGTCAATTGTTACCTTAGTTGCGATTTTGATCGCATTTCTTGTTGCATATAATTTTTTACATAGTTGTATGTTGTTTTATGAGAGAACTTTATGTATTTATTTTTGCAATAATAACATTTGATCACTACTGTACTTTGGTTTTAATGTGATGATGAACTTGTATTAATTTGGTCATTTCTCTATTCATGATGTACTGCAATGGTTTTTTGATATACTTAATTTCATAATACAGATGAATCGTCAATGGATGTACGGTGACCGACGCACTTCCGAGTACATTACGAACTGGGACTAATGCCCGAGTCACACTTAAGTTCACACCAAATGGTATCCTCGACCGAGGTTAGCAACCTTATCCTTTTCATCAATAATTGATACAAAAATATTGCATGTGTCCATGTACGATAGCCATTTCACTACTCATGTATGATGCAGATCGATGCACGGAAGCGATGGATGTACGGCGAACGACGCGGTTCCGGATTTATTGCAAGCCTGCATAAATTTATCGATGTGGCTGAGGCAAACAAAGTGGATAATTTTATGCCTTGTCCATGTGTTGACTGTCAAAACGCGAAGGAGTACTCTATCTTGAAAACCATTCAAGGCCACGTGCTTCAGAGAGGTTTCATGCCCACATATTATTGTTGGACCATGCACGGAGAAAGAGGGGTTAGGATAGAAGACAATGAAGAAGAAGATGATGATGAAACTATGATATGTTCACTGAAGAATACGGTGATACTGCAATAAAAGACAATGAAGAAGGAGGTGAAGAACAACCGGCATTAGATGAGCCCGCTGATGGTCTTGGTCGGGTCATTTCTGATGCAAAGAGAGAATGCAATACAGACAAGGAGATGCTGAAGTTGGAGGCCATGCTAAAGGATCATAAAAAGTTGTTGTACCCAAATTGCGAAGATGGCATCACAAAGCTCGGTACCACACTGGAACTGTTGAAATGGAAGACAGAAACTGGTTTATCTGACAAGGGATTTGAGAAGTTACTGAAAATATTGAAGCCAAAGCTTCCAAAGGATAACTACTTGCCCGAGACTACGTACGAAGCAAAGAAGGCTATCTGCCCTCTTGAATTAGATGTGCAGAAGATACATGCCTGCATTAACGGCTGCATCCTGTACCGCGATGAGAAGTACGAGAATATGATTAAATGTCCGGTAGGCACTGCATGTCGGTACAAGATCAGACAAGATGACCCTGGTGATGTTGAGGGTGATGACGAGCCCCCCCAGGAAGAAGGTTCCTGCTAAGGTTATGTGGTATGCTTCTATAATACCACGGTTGAAACGTCTGTTCAGAAACAATGAGCATGCCAAGTTGATGCGATGGCACAAAGACGAGTGTAAGAAAGACGGGAAGTTGAGACACCTCGCAGATGGGTCGTTGTGGAGGAAAATCGAGAGGGAGTGGCCGGACTTTGCAGATGACCCAAGGAACTTATGGCTTGGTCTAAGTACAGACGGCATGAATCGTTTTAGGGAGCAGAGCTGCAGTCATAGCACCTAGCCCGTCACTCTATGTATCTACAACCTTCCTCCATGGTTGTGCATGAAGCGGAAGTTCATTATGATGCCAGTATGATCCAAGGACCGAAGCAACCCGGCAACGACATTGATGTGTGATACATCTCCAACGTATCTATAATTTTTGATAGTTCCATGCTATTATCTTGTCAAACTTTGGATGTTTTGTATGCCTTTTATATCTTTTTTGGGACTAACTTATTAACTCAGTGCCAAATGCCAGTTCTTGTTTTTTCCGTGTTTTTGACCCTTTTAGAGGAGGATTTTAAACGGTGTCCAAACGGAATAAAACTTCTGAAAAGATTTTTTCTCGAACAGAAGCTACGCGCCAGACTTGAGAACCAAGGCAGGGGCCAGCAGGGGACCCCACAATCCCCCTAGGCGCGGACAGGGGGCCCGCGCCTAGCAGGCTTGTGGGCCCCCTGTGGCACGTCTGCCCTACCTCTTCCGCCTATAAATCCAGAAAAATTCCAAAACTGAAAGAGAGATCCCCGAAAATACTTTTCCGCCGCCGCAAGCTTCTGTCTCTGCAAGATCCCATCTGGGGCACGTTCTGGTGCCCTATCGGAGGGGGGATTCTGATACACAGGGCTTTTTCATCAACACCATGACCTCTCTGATGATGCGTGAGTAGTTCACCATAGACCTTCGGGTCCATAGCTAGTAGCTAGATGGCTTCTTCTCTCTCTGGGATCTTCAATACAAATTTCTCCATGATCTTCATGGAGATCTATCCGATGTAATCTTCTTTTACGGTGTGTTTGTCGAGATCCGATGAATTGTGGATTTATGATCAGATTATCTATGAATCTTATTTGAGTTTCTTCTGATCTCTTATATGCATGATTTCTTATCCTTCTCATTCTCTTCGAGTTGTGGTTTTTTTTGGCCAACTCGATCTATGATTCTTGCAATGGAGAAGTGCTTGGTTTTGGGTTCATACCGTGCGGTGACCTCACCCAGTGACAGAAGGGTTAGCGAGGCACGCATCGTATTGTTGCCATCAAGGATAAAAAGATGGGGTTTTCATCATTGGTTTGAGTTTATCCCTCTACATCATGTCATCTTGCTTAAGGCGTTACTCTGTTCGTCATGAACTCAATACACTAGATGCATGCTGGATAGCGGTCGATGTGTGGAGTAATAGTAGTAGATGCAGAAAGTATCGGTCTACTTGTCTCGGACGTGATGCCTATATGTATGATCATTGCCTTAGATACCGTCATGACTTTGCGCGGTTCTATCAATTGCTCGACAGTAATTTGTTCACCCACTGTATTATTTGCTATTTTGAGATAAGCCTCTAGTGAACACTATGGCCCCCGAGTCTACTTCACACCATATTTTCAGCCTTACACTTTTACTTCGTTGCACTTTCCGCCTTCAGATCTCACTTTGCAATCAATCTTGAAGGGATTGACAACCCTTTTATAGCGTTGGGTGCAAGCTCTTTTGTGTTTGTGCAGGTACTCTGGACTTGACGCGATTCTCCTATTGGATTGATACCTTGGTTCTCAAACTGAGGGAAATACTTACTGCTCATGTGCTCCATCGCCCTTTCCTCTTCAAGGAAAAAACCAACGCAAGCTCAAGGGGCGGCAGAAAGATTTCTGTCGCCGTAGCAATGTCTACCTAAGGCCATTAGTTGATGAACTTTTGCAGTTGTGGGCCAAACTAGGTGTACGTGTGTGTGATGAGCACAAACATCGGGAATTTGACCTACGAGCATTGTTGTTCGTAACCATCAATGATTGGCTTGCTCTTAATAACATTTCAGGACAGTCAAACAAGGGATACAATGTATGCACACACTGTTTAGATAGGACTAAAGGTACATATTTGGAAAAATCTAAGAAGGTTGTCTACCTGGGGTGTCGTCAATTTCTTCCGACCAATCATCCCGTAAGAAAGAAAGGCAAGCATTTCAATGGTGAGGAAGATCACGAGAACAAGACCAACCTCCCTACTGGTGATAAGTTATTGGCTATGGTCAAGGATTTGGATCAAATAGTAATCTTTGGAAAGGGTCCTGGCGGTCAATCTGTTCCAAAAGACGACGTTACCGGACACGTGCCCATGTGGAAAAAGAAATCTTTATTTTGGGAGCCACCCTATTGGAAACACCTAGAGGTCCGGTCTTCAATCGACGTGATGCACATGACGAACAATCTTTGCGTGAACCTGCTAGGCTTCCTGGGCATGTATGGGAAGACAAAAGATACACCAGAAGCACGGGAGGAGCAGCAACGTATGAAAGACCCATACGACAAGAAGACTGATAAATGACGTCAATACTTAAGCAGCTATGCTCTTACCAAAGCAGAGAAGGAAATCGTTTTTGAATGCCTCAGTAGTATGAAGGTCCCCGCTGGCTTCTCTTGTAATATAAAGGGAATAATAAATATGGCAGAGAAAAAATTCCAGAACCTAAAGTCTCATGATTGCCACGTGATTATGACGCAGTTGCTTCCGGTTGCATTGAGGGAGCTTCTATCGGAAAATGTTCGATTACCCATTGTGAAGCTATGTGCATTCCTCAATGCAATATCTGAGAAGGTAATCGATCGAAAACGTCTGAAAAGGCTACAAAAGGATGTGGTCCAATGTCTTATCAGTTTTCAGTTGGTGTTCCCTGAAGCGTCCATTTTGCATCATGCTTTCATGTTGATATTTATCGATTTTTGGGCTGTTATTTCACTTCACGGTACAATACTTATGCCTTTTCTCTCTTATTTTGCAAGGTTTATATGAAGAGGGAGAATCCCAACAGCTGGAATTCTGGCCTGAAAAAGGAGAAAGTTTGAGATACTTATTCTGCGCAACTCCAAACGCCGTGAAAATTAACAAGGATTTTTTGGGATTTATAAAAAATACTGGGCCGAAGAAGTGCCAGAGGGGCGCCAACAGGAGGCCACAAGCCTACTAGGTGCGGCCTACCCCCTGGCCGCGCCTAGGGGGCTTGTGAGCTCCCTGGTGGCCCACTGGCCCCCCTCTTTTGCTACAAGAAGGGTTTCGGTCTGGAAAAAATCAAGAGGAGGCTTTTCGGAGGATTCGCCGCTGCCACGAGGCGGAACTTGAGCAGAACCAATCTAGAGCTCCGGCATGACGATCCTGCTAGGGAAACTTCCCTCCCGGAGGGGGAAATCACCGCCATCATCATCACCAACACTCCTCTCATCGGACGGGACTCATCACCATCAACATCTTCATCAGCACCATCTCATCTCCAAACCCTAGTTCATCACTTGTAACCAATCTCCGTCTCGCGACTCCGATTGGTACTTGTAAGGTTGCTAGTAGTGTTCATTACTCTTTGTAGTTGATGCTAGTTGGATTACTTGGTGGAAGAGTTTACGTTCAGATCCTTGATGCTATTCATTACCTCTCTAGTCATGAATATGATTATGCTTTGTGAGTAGTTACTTTTGTTTCTGAGGACATGGGATAAGTCATGCTATAAGTAGTCATGTGAATTTGGTATTCGTTCGATATTTTGATGTGTTGTATGTTGTTTTTCCTCTAGTGGTGTTATGTGAACGTCGACTACATAACACTTCACCATTATTTGGGCCTAGAGGAAGGCATTGGGAAGTAGTAAGTAGATGATGGGTTGCTAGAGTGACAGAAGCTTAAACCCTAGTTTATGCGTTGCTTCGTAAGGGGCTGATTTGGATCCACTAGTTTAATGCTATGGTTAGACTTTGTCTTAATTCTTCTTTCGTAGTTGCGGATGCTTGCGAGAGGGGTTAATCATAAGTGGGATGCTTGTCCAAATAAGGGCAGTACCCAAGCGCCGGTCCACCCACATATCAAACTATCAAAGTAACGAACGCGAATCATATGAATATGATGAAAACTAGCTTGACAGAAATTCCCATGTGTCCTCGGGAGCGCTTTACCTCCTATAAGACTTTGTCCAGGCTTGTCCCTTGCTACAAAAGGGATTGGGCCACTTTGCTGCACGATTGTTACTTTTGTTACTTGCTATTTGCTACGAATCATCTCACCACACACCTACTTGTTACCGATAATTTCAGTGCTTGCAGATATTACCTTGCTGAAAACCACTTGATAGATCCTTCTGCTCCTCGTTGGGTTCGACACTCTTACTTATCGAAAGGACTATGATAGATCCCCTATACTTGTGGGTCATCAAGACTCTTTTCTGGTGCCGTTGCCGGGGAGTGAAGCGCCTTTGGTAAATGGAAATTGGTAAGGAAACATTCATATAGTGTGCTGAAATTTATTGTCACTTGTCACTATGGAAACTAATCCTTTGAGGGGCTTGTTCGGGGTATCTTCACCTTGAACGGAAGCACAAAGAGTTGCTCCTCAAACTGCTGCACCTACTGAAAATATTTGCTATGAATTTCCTTTGGGTATGCTTGAGAAACTGCTGGCTAATACTTTTACAGGAGATGGAACATCACATCCAGACTTGCATCTAATCTATGTAGATGAAGTTTGTGGTTTATTTAAGCTCGCAGGTTTGCCCGAGGATGATGTCAAGAAGAAGGTCTTTCCCTTATCTTTGAGGGATAAGGCGTTGACATGGTATAGGCTATGTGATGATACTGGATCATGGAACTACAATCGGTTGAAATTGGAATTTCATCAAAAGTTTTATCCTATGCATCTAGTACATCGTGATCGGAATTATACTTATAATTTTTGGCCTCGTGACAGAGAAAGCATCGCTCAAGCTTGGGGGAGGCTTAAATCAATGTTATATTCATGCCCCAATCATGAGCTCTCGAGAGAAATTATCATTCAGAACTTCTATGCTCGGCTTTCTCATGATGATCGCACCATGCTTGACACTTCTTGTACCGGTTCTTATATGAAGAGAGATATTGACTTCAAATGGAATTTATTGGAGAGAATTAAACGCAACTCTGAAGATTGGGAGCTTGAAGAAGGTAAGGAGTCAGGTATGAATTTCAAGTTTGATCGCGTTAAATCCTTTGTTGAAACAATTACTTTTTGTGATTTTAGCGCTAAGTATGGACTTGACTCTGAGATAGTAGCTTCATTGTGTGAATCATTTGCTGCTCATATTGATCTCCCCAAAGAGAAGTGGTTTAAATATCATCCTCCCTTAGAAGTCAATGTAGTTAAACCCAATCCAGTGGAAGAGAAAGTCATTGCCTATAATGATCCTATTGTTCCCAGTGCTTACATTGAGAGACCACCTTTCCCTGTTAAGATAAAGGATCATTCTAAAGCTTCAACTGTGATACATACAGGCTACATTAGAACACCTACACCCCCTGAGAAAATTAGAGTTGAACCTAGCATTGCTATTATCAAAGATCTTCTGTCCGACAATGTTGAGGGCCATGATATTCACTTCTGTGAAAATGCTGCTAGAATTGCTAAACCTCATGCTAGAGACAAACATAGGCCTGTTGTTGGCACGCCTGTTGTTTCTGTTAAGATAGGAGATCATTGTTATCATGCTTTATGTGACATGGGTGCTAGTGTTAGTGCAATACCTCAATCCTTATATGATGAAATCAAAGACGAGATTGCACCTGTTGAAATAGAACCTATTGATGGCACTATTCAGCTTGCCAATAGAGATACTATCTGCCCTGTGGGAATTGTTAGGGATGTTGAAGTCTTGTGTGGTAAAACGAAGTATCCTGCTGATTTCCTCGTTCTTGCTACCACACAAGATAGCTTTTGTCCCGTCATATTTGGTAGACCTTTTCTCAATACTGTCAATGCTCATATTGACTGTGAGAAGCAAACTGTCACTGTCGGTTTTGAAGGTGTGTCACACGAGTTCAATTTCTCCAAGTTTGGTAGACAACCTCATGAAAAAGAGTTGCCTAGTAAGGATGAAACTATCGCCTTAGCTTCTATTGCCATGCCTCCTATTGATCCCTTAGAGCAATACTTGATTGAGCATGAAAATGACATGCATATGGATGAAAGGGATGAGATAGATAGAGTTGTCTTAGAATAATATCCTATCCTTAAGAATAATTTGTCTGTTGAACTGCTTGGGGATCCACCCCCACCAAAGGGTGATCCTGTGTTCGAGCTTAAATAGTTGCCAGATACTCTTAAGTATGCTTATCTTGATGAAAAAGAGATATATCCTATTATTATTAGTGCTAGCCTCTTAGAGCATGAAGAAAACAAGTTACTAAAAACTCTAAGGAAGCATCGTGCTGCTATTGGATATACTCTTAATGATCTTAAGGGCGTTAGTCCCACTCTATGCCAGCACAAGATTAAAACTGATCCTGATTCCAAACCAGTTGCTGATCATCAACGAAGATTAAATCCTAAGCTGAAAGAGGTAGTGAGAAAAGAAATACTAAAGCTCCTGGAAGCATGTATTATCTATCCTGTTGCTCATAGTGATTGGGTGAGTCCGGTGCATTGCGTCCCTAAGAAGGGAGGTATTACCGTTGTCCCTAATGATAAGGATGAATTGATCCCACACAGGATTATTACTGGCTATAGGATGGTGATCGATTTTAGGAAATTGAATAAAGCCACTAGGAAAGATCATTACCCTTTGCCTTTTATCGACCAAATGCTACAAAGACTGTCTAAACACACACACTTCTACTTTCTAGACGGTTATTCCGGTTTCTCCCAAATACCACTCGCACAAGCTGATCAGGAGAAAACCACTTTCACCTGCCCTTTCGGTACCTTTGCTTATAGACGTATGCATTTTGGCTTACGTAATGCACATGCCACCTTTCAAAGATGCATGATGGCTATATTCTCTGACTTTTGTGAAAATATTGTTGAGTTTTTCATGGATGACTTCTCCGTTTATGGGTCTTCTTTTGATGATTGCCTTAGCAATCTTGATCGAGTCTTGCACAGATATAAAGATACCAATATTGTCTGGAATTGGGAAAAGTGCCACTTTATGGTTAATGAAGGCATCGTCTTAGGACATAAAATTTCTGAAAGAGGTATTGAAGTCGATAAGGCTAAGGTTGATGCGATCGAGAAAATGCCATGCCCCACAGATATCAAAGGTATAAGAAGTTTCCTTGGTCATGTTGGTTTCTATAGAAGGTTCATTAAGGACTTTTCTAAGATTTCTAGGACTCTTACCGATCTCTTGCAAAAGGATATTCCTTTTGTTTTTGACGATGATTGTGAGGAAGCCTTCGAAATACTTAAAAGGGCTTTGATAACTGCACCTATTGTTCAACCACCTGATTGGAACTTACCTTTTGGAATCATGTGTGATGCCAGTGATTATGCTGTTGGTGCTGTCCTAGGGCAAAGAGTTGATAAGAAATTGAATGTAATTCACTACGCTAGTAAAACTCTAGACAGTGCCCAAAGAAACTATGCTACTACGGAAAAGGAATTTTTAGCAGTCGTGTTTGCATGTGAAAAGTTTAGATCTTACATAGTTGATTCCAAAGTCACTATTCACACTGATCATGCTGCTATTAAGTACCTCATGGAGAAGAAAGACGCTAAACCTAGACTTATCAGATGGGTTCTCTTGCTACAAGAATTCGATTTGCACGTTGTCGACAGGAAGGGTGTTGATAACCCTGTAGCAGATAACTTGTCTAGGTTGGAGAATGTTCTTGATGACCCACAACCTATTGATGATAGCTTTCCTGGTGAGCAATTTAATGTCATCAATACTTCACGTAGTGCACCGTGGTATGCTGATTATGCCAACTATATCATTGTGAAATATATACCACCTAGTTTCACATACCAACAAAAGAAGAAGTTCTTCTTTGACTTGAGACATTACTTTTGGGATAATCCTCACCTTTATAAGGAAGGAGTAGATGGTGTTATTAGACGTTGTGTACCTAAACATGAACAGGGACAGATCCTACATAAGTGTCACTCCGAGGCCTACGGAGGACACCATGCGGGAGACAGAACTGCGCACAAGGTATTGCAATCAGGTTTCTATTGGCCCACTCTCTTCAAGGATGCCCGTAAGTTTGTCTTGTCTTGCGACGAATGTCAAAGAATAGGTAATATCAGTAAACGTCGGGAAATGCCTATGAACTATTCACTTGTCATTGAACCATTTGATGTTTGGGGCTTTGATTATATGGGACCTTTTCCAAAATCTAACGGGTATACTCATATCCTAGTTGTTGTTGAGTACGTTACTAAGTGGGTAGAGCTATCCCGACTAGTGGTGCTGATCACAACACCTCTATCAGGATGCTTAAAGAAGTTACTTTCCCTAGATTTGGAGTACCTAGATATCTAATGACCGACGGTGGTTCACATTTCATTCATGGTGCTTTCCGTAAAACGCTTGCTAAGTACGACGTCAACCATAGAATTGCGTCTCCCTATCACCCCTAGTCCAGTGGTCAAGTAGAGCTAAGCAATAGAGAGATTAAACTGATTCTGCAAAAGACTGTCAATAGGTCTAGAAAGAATTGGTCTAAGAAGCTCGATGATGCACTGTGGGCTTATAGAACTGCCTATAAGAATCACATGGGCATGTCTCCGTACAAAATGGTGTACGGTAAAGCATGTCATTTACCTCTTGAGCTAGAGCATAAAGCTTATTGGGCAATCAAAGAGCTCAACTTTGATTTCAAACTTGCTGGTGAGAAGAGGTTATTTGACATTAGCTCACTTGATGAATGGAGAACTCAGGCATATGAGAATGCCAAGTTGTTCAAAGAAAAGGTTAAGAGGTGGCATGATAAAAGGATACAAAATCGTGAGTTCAATGTAGGTGATTATGTCTTGCTTTATAATTCTCGTTTAAGATTTTTTGCAGGCAAGCTCCTCTCTAAATGGGAAGGTCCTTACATTGTTGAGGAAGTATATCGTTCCGGTGCCATCAAGATCAACAACACAGAAGGTAATTTTCCGAGAGTGGTAAATGGGCAGAGAATCAAGCATTATATCTCAGGTACTCCCATAAACGTTGAAAGCAATATTATCAATACTATAACTCCTGAGGAATACTTAAGGGATATTTATCAGCCTGTCTCAGACTCCGAAAACGAAGAGGTATGTGATTCGGTAAGAAAACAGACTCCACAACTTTTCCAGTAGGAAATTTTCTCCGTTTTGGAATATTTGAAAAAATAGAAAATTTTGAAGTAGTCTAGAAAGCGCACGAGGAGGCGACAAGCCTGCCAGGCGCGGGCCACCCCCTGGTCGCGCCTGGGGGGCTTGTGGCCACTTCGTGTGCCTCCCAGACTCCGTTTTCTTGCGGAGTAGTCCTTCTGATTGGGAAAAAAATCATTATATATTCTCCCGAAGGGTCTGATCCTCGTATCACGCAAATTTCCTCTGTTTTCGTTTCGAGCCTATTTTCTGCCGCAGATTTAGAGCAAGGATGCCGTCTCAGGAATCTGTCGAGGAGAACAATTTCCCTCAAGTCTATGAAGAAGTAGATGGTGATCTGAAAAGAGTGGAAATCACGGAATCCAAGGGCAAAACTGGGAAGAAGAATGAGGCGTGGGACGAAGTACAATCTGCATTCAACAAGGAAGAAGTTGAAGAAGTGGATGCTGATCTGAAAAGAGTGGAAATCACGGAATCCAAGGGCAAAACTAGGAAGAAGAATCAGGCGTGGGACGAAGTACAATCTGCATTCAACAAGGAAGAAGTTGAAGAAGTGGATTTCCTCCAACCCTACCTCCACCTACTGTCTCCATCCTTGATTGAACTCTTGAGGTTTTGTGAAACAACTCGTGCTCGCAATACTTATCTCTCTCGTGAAGTTGTTTTGCTGGAGAAACATATCATAGATCTCCAAGGTATAAATCAAAGATTGATGGCCCTCTTGGAATCAAAGGACAAAACAACTCCATCACCATCACCTCCAAAGGAAGACAACTGAGCATGGGTATGGGCAATCCCCTTGGCTTGTGCCAAGCTTGGGGGAGTTTCCTCGGTATCATATCACCATCACATCTTTTACCTTTACCTTTGTTTTAGTTTGTTCCTTTTCAGTTTTATCTTTCTTTAGTAGAATAAAGGTCTTAGTGTTTTAGGCTTGACTTTTGCTTTCTATCACCCCCAATGTATTTGAGCTCGTGAACCATATAATAAAGAGTGTCTTAGTTAAGGGCCTTGCTTCATGCCATGATCACAAGAATGAGAAAAGAACAAAAGCATGAAAGATCATGTAATGATCTTATGGGAAGTGATGGCTTCACATATAAAAAGAATGTTGATTGAAACTTGTTGAGGGTAGACAAACGTAGACCTTGGTCATTGTTGCAATTAATAGGAAGTGATAAAGAAGGAGAGGTTCACATATAAATATATCATCTTGGACACCATCTATGATTGTGAACACTCACTACACTATTACATGCTTAGAAGTAGATGTTGGACAAGGAAGACAACATAATGAATTGTGTTTGCTTGGTTCCGGACAATGTTATATGATTAGAGATCCCTTAGCATGTGACGATTGCTCCCACCTCATATTATCCAAAACTTCCGCACCAAGTAGAGATACTACTTGTGCTTCCATAAACCTTCAACCCCAGTTTTGCCATGAGAGTCCACCATACCTACCTATGGATTGAATAAGATCCCTCAAGTAAGTTGTCATCGGTGCAAGTAATAAAAATTGCTCCCTAAATATGTATGGTCCATTAGTGTGTGGAAAATAAGTTTTGTACGAACCTGTGATGAGGAAGACATAAAAGCGACAGACTGCATAATAAAGTTCTTTATCACAGGAGGCAATATAAAGTGACGTTCCTTCACACTAAGGGGTCGCACATCCAAACCTCAAAAGCGCATGATAACCTGTGCTTCCCTCTGCGAAGGGCCTATCTTGTACCTTTACTTTTTGCCCTTGAAAGAGTCATGGTGATCTTCACCAATTCCTTATTTCGCCTTTATCTTGGCTAACATCATATGCTTGGGAAAGATCTATATTCATATGTCAACTTGGAAGTAAGTATTCATGAATTATTATTGTTGACATTACCTTTGAGATAAATGGTTGGGAGGCGAAACTATAAGCCCCTATCTTTCTGTGTGTCCAGCTGAAACTTTGATCTCATGAGTACCACGTGAGTTGTAGCAATTGTAGAGAAAGAAAAGATGATTGAGTATGTGGATTTGCTTTACAAGCTCTTATTTGACTCTTTCTGATGTTGTGATAAATTGCAATTGCTTCAATGACTAAAGGCTATCGGTTGTTAATTCTCGGTAAGGTTCTTGATCCATGCTTTACTTTGTGAAGGAATTGTCACTTTAGCATAACATATGATATGATGGTATTGCTGTTTTGATCATGATCATGATGCCTGCATGTTCGTATCTTGTTTTGTCGACACCTCTCTCCCTAAACATGTGGGCATATTTAGTGATCTCGGCTTTCACTTGAGGACAAGCGAGGTCTAAGCTTGGGGGAGTTGATACGTACATTTTGCATCATGCTTTCATGTTGATATTTATCGCTTTTTGGGCTGTTATTTCACTTCACGGTACAATACTTATGCCTTTTCTCTCTTATTTTGCAAGGTTTACATGAAGAGGGAGAATGCCGACAGCTGGAATTCTGGCCTGAAAAAGGAGAAAGTTTGAGATACCTATTCTGCGCAACTCCAAACGCCGTGAAAATCAACGAGGATTTTTTTTGGATTTATAAAAAATACTAGGCCAAAGAAGTCCCAATGGGGCGCTAGCAGGAGGCCACAAGCCTCCTAGGCGCGGCCTACCCCCTGGCCACGCCTAGGGGGCTTGTGAGATCCCTGCTGGCCCACTGGCCCCCCTCTTTTGCTACAAGAAGGGTTTCGGTCTGGAAAAAATCACGAGGAGGCTTTTCGGAGGATTCGCCGCCACCACGAGGCAAAACTTGAGCAGAACCAATCTAGAGCTCCGGCAGGACGATCCTGCCGGCGAAACTTCCCTCCCGGAGGGGGAAATCGTCGCCATCGTCATCACCAACACTCCTCTCATCGGAGGGGACTCATCACCATCAACATCTTCATCAGCACCATCTCATCTCCAAACCCTAGTTCATCACTTGTAACCAATCTCCGTCTCGCGACTCCGATTGGTACTTGTAAGGTTGCTAGTAGTGTTAATTACTCTTTGTAGTTGATGCTAGTTGGATTACTTGGTGGAAGAGTTTACCTTCAGATCCTTGATGCTATTCATTACCTCTCTAGTCATGAATATGATTATGCTTTGTGAGTAGTTACTTTTGTTTCTGAGGACATGGGATAAGTCATGCTATAAGTAGTCATGTGAATTTGGTATTCGTTCGATATTTTGATGTGTTGTATGTTGTTTTTCCTCTAGTGGTGTTATGTGAACGTCGACTACATAACACTTCACCATTATTTGGGCCTAGAGGAAGGCATTGGGAAGTAGTAAGTAGATGATGGGTTGCTAGAGTGACAGAAGCTTAAACCCTAGTTTATGCGTTGCTTCGTAAGGGGCTGATTTGGATCCACTAGTTTAATGCTATGGTTAGACTTTGTCTTAATTCTTCTTTCGTAGTTGCGGATGCTTGTGAGAGGGGTTAATCATAAGTGGGATGCTTGTCCAAATAAGGGCAGTACCCAAGCGCCGGTCCACCCACATATCAAACTATCAAAGTAACGAACGCGAATCATATGAATATGATGAAAAGTAGCTTGACAGAAATTCTCATGTGTCCTCGGGAGTGCTTTACCTCCTATTAGACTTTGTCCAGGCTTGTCCCTTGCTACAAAAGGGAATGGGCCACTTTGCTGCACCGTTGTTACTTTTTGTTACTTGCTACTTGCTACGAATCATCTCACCACACAACTACTTGTTACTGATAATTTCAGTGCCTGCAGATATTACCTTGCTGAAAACCACTTGTCAGATCCTTGTGCTCCTCGTTGGGTTCAACACTCTTACTTATCGAAAGGACTACGATAGATCCCCTATACTTGTGGGTCATCATCCCCCCGTGCTTCTTCAATATTATGACGCATCTCCTGGTTCACCTAGTCGACGAGATTTCCATTCTCAGTCCTGTATTTCTACACAATATGTTCCCCTTCGAGAGATTCATGGGAGTCTTAAAGAAATATGTTCATAACTGTGCTAGGCCAGAAGGAAGCATCTCCAAGGGCTATGGAACAGAGGAGGTCATTGGATTATGTGTAGACTTTCTTCCTGACCTCAAACCGATTGGTGTTCCTGAATCGCGGCATGAGGGGAGACTGAGTGGAAAAGGCATGCTAGGAAAGAAAGCAGTGATATGTAGGGACACGAATTCTTTCACTCAAGCACACTACACAGTTCTAAAAAGTTCCACCTTCATGGCTTTTTATATCGAGGAACACAAGAATTTTGTACGCTCCGAGTTCCCGGGGAAGGCTGACTCCTGGATTGAAGAAAACACATGGATACTTTCGGCAGTTGGTTGCAAGCACGTCTCATGAATGACAACCCTTTTAGAGATCAACTCTAGTTGTTGGCCGCATCACCTTCGACTGTATTTCATTTCCAAGGGACGAGATAAACGGGAATGCATTTTAGACGACCGCCCAAGACAAAAAGAGCACCAACCAAAACAGTGGTCTCCGCTATGATGCAACAGACGAGAATGGAAAAAAGGACACATACTATGGTTACATAGAGGAGATATGGGAACTTGACTATGGACCTACTTTTAAGGTCCCTTTGTTTTGGTGTAGTTGGGTGAACATGAACGGAGAAGGGGTAAAGGTAGACCCGTTGTACGGAATGACAACAGTTGATCTCAAGAATCTTGGTTACAGAGACGAGCCATTCGTCCTAGCCAATGATGTGGCTCAGGTTTTGTACGTGAAAGACATGTCCTCCAGACCGAAAAAAGAAAAATAAATAAGCAAATGAATACATCGGACGATGAGCCAAAGCGTCACATAGTTCTTTCAGGGAAAAGAACCATCGTGGAAATCGAGGACAAGACAGACCTGTCAGCAGATTATAATAAGTTTGATGAAATTCCTCCCTTCATAGTTAGAATTGACCCAAGCATCCCGTTAAATAATGAAGATGCTCCATGGTTATAGCCAAAGCGATCATAGGCAAGGGATCGAAATATAAATCTATGTAATGTATTAAACTTTATGTGATGTGTACTAATGTATTAAACTTTGAAAAGATTGTTCGTTTTGTACACGAAGTGCATTTAGTTTTTGTCGTTACCCTCTGAAGTTTTCATCACATGCTATGTGGATGAAATGATGATACCATGCCAACTTTCAACCTTTTCAGAGTTCATTTGTAGTGCTTTTCAATTTCATGATCATTTAGCTCAAAAAATAAGTAAATACATGAAAAATACCAAATGAAGTCTGAAATCGTTGAAAATTGATGATGTGCCTTTAAATGGTGCATTTTAAACACACACAAAATCTGGAGTTCAAATAAGTTCAAAAAATGAAATCCCTTTGTAACAGATGAGTTTTCGTTCAAAACCCTCATACTTCGAAAGAGATTGTCCGTTTTGTATACGAATTTCATCTAGTTTTTGTTGTAACCCTCTCAACTTTTTAGCACATGCCATGTGGGTGAAATGATGATACCATGCCAACTTTCAACATTTTTAGTGTTTAGTTTGAGTCTTTTGCTTTTGTCTCTCCCCCGATGTATCCGAGCTTACGAGCTATATAATAAAGAGTATCTTAGTCAAGGGCTTTGCTTTGTGCCATGATCAAAAGTATGAAAAGAACGATAGCATGAAAGATCATGAGATGATCTTATGGGAAGTGATAACTTCACATATGACACGTATGATGATTGAAACTTGTTGAGAATAAATCAACATAGACCTCAGTCATTGTTGCAATTAATAAGAAGTAACAAGGAAAGAGAGGTTCACATATAAATATATCATCTTAGACACTTTTTACAATTGTGAGCACTCACCAAACTATTACATGCTTAGGAGTAGATGTTGGACAAGGAAGACAACATAATGAATTGTGTTTGCTTGATTCCAAACAATGTTATATGATTAGAGATCCCTTAGCATGTGACGATTGCTTCCACCTCATATTAGCAAAAACTCCCGCACCAAGTAGAGATACTACTTGTGCATCCATAAACCTTCAACCCAGTTTTGCCATGAGAGTCCACCATGCCTACCTATGGATTGAATAAGATCCTTCAAGTAAGTTGTCATCGGTGCAAGCAATAAAAGTTGCTCTCTAATATGTATGATCTATTAGTGTGTGGAAAATAAGCTTTGTACGAACCTGTGATGAGGAAGACATAAAAGCGACAGGTTGCATAATAAAGTTCTTTATCACAGGAGGCAATATAAAGTGACATTCCTCTGCACTAATAGGACACGCATTCAAACCTCAAAAGCGCATCACAACCTCTGCTTCCCTCTGCGAAGGGCCTATCTTGTACCTTTACTTTTTGCCCTTGTAAGAGTCATGGTGATCTTCACCAATTTCTATTTTTGCCTTTGTCTTTGCTACCGTCACATGTTTGGGAAAGATCTATATTCATATATCAACTTGGAGTTGAGTACTTATGCTTTATTATTGTTGACTTTACCCTTGAGGTAAATCGTTGGGAGGCAAAACTATAAGCCCCTATCTTCCTCTCTGTCCAGCTGAAACTTTGACACCATGAGTACCACGTGAGTTGTAACAATTGTGGAAAACAAAAGAGATGATTGAGTATGTGGGTTTGCCTTACAAGCTCTTATTTGACTCTTTCTGATGTTATGATAAATTGCAATTGCTTCAATGACTTTGGACTGTTGTTGGTTACTTCTCGGTAAGGTTTTTGCTTCATGCTTTGCTTTGTGAAGGAATTGTTACTTCCCCATAAGAATCTTTATGATGTATTGCTATTCTATGTGTGATCATGATGCCCTCATGTCCGTATTATGTTTTATCGACACCTTCGTCCCTAAACATGTGGACATGTTTATGGAACTTGGTTTTTGCTTGAGGACAAGCGAGGTCTAAGCTTGGGGAAGTTGATACGTCCATTTTGCATCATGCTTTCATGTTGATATTTATTGCTTTATGGGTTGTTATATTACTTTGTGGTACCATATTTATGTCGTTTCTCTCTTATTTTGCAAGGTTTATTTGAAGAGGGAGAATTCAGGCAGCTAGAATTCTGGACTGCAAAAGGAGCTAATCTTAGTCCACTATTCTGCACATCTCCAAATGCCCTGAAAAGTTACGTGGAATCTTTTTGTATTATATAAAAAATACTGGGCTAAAGGAGTACCAGAGGGGAGCTACCAGGGCGCCACAAGCCCTGCCACCGCCACCCCTTGGTGGCGGCTACCAAGCTTGTGGGCTCCCTGACAGCCCACTGGCCCCCCTCTTTTGCTATATGAAGGGTTTCGTTCTAGAAAAAATCAATCGGGAGCTTTTTTGTGGTTTCGCCGCCGCCACGAGGCGGAACTTGAGCAGATCCAATCTAGAGCTCCGGCAGGACGATCCTGTCGGGGAAACTTCCCTCCCGGAGGGGGAAATCGTCACCATCGTCATCACCAACACTCCTCTCGTCGGAGGGGAGGCATCTTCATCAACATCTTCATCAGCACCATATCCTCTCCAATCCCTAGTTCATCTCTTGTAACCAATCTCCGTCTCACGACTCTGATTGGTATTTGTAAGGTTACTAGTAGTGTTGATTACTCTTTGTAGTTGATGCTAGTTGGATTACTTGGTGGAAGAGTTTATGTTCAGATCCTTGATGCTATTCATTACACCTCTGGTCATGATTATG
The DNA here is from genome assembly GCF_904849725.1 of Hordeum vulgare subsp. vulgare. NCBI lineage: Eukaryota > Viridiplantae > Streptophyta > Magnoliopsida > Poales > Poaceae > Hordeum > Hordeum vulgare. The sequence continues at coordinate 51,492,415 of NC_058523.1, forward strand.
ATTATGCTTTGTGAGTAGTTACTTTTGTTCCTGAGGACATGGGATAAGTCATGCTGATAATTGTCATGTCAATTTGATATTCGTTCGGTATTTTGATATGATGTATGTTGTTTTTCCTCTAGTGGTGTTATGTGAACGTCGACTACATAACACTTCACCATATTTGGGCCTAGAGGAAGGCATTGGGGAGTAGTAAGTAGATGATGGGTTGCTGGAGTGACAGAAGCTTAAACCCTAGTCTAAGTGTTGCTTCGTAAGGAGCTGATTTGGATCCACTAGTTTAATGCTATGGTTAGACGTTGTCTTAATTCTTATTTCGTAGTTGCGGATGCTTGCGAGAGGGGTTAATCATAAGTGGGATGCTTGTCCAAGTAAGGGCAGTACCCAAGCGTCGGTCCACCCACATATCAAACTATCAAAGTAACGAACGCGAATCATATGAACATGATGAAACTAGCATGACAGAAATTCCCGTGTGTCCTCGGGAGCGTTTTTCCTCCTATAAGACTTTGTTCAGGCTTGTCCCTTGCTGCAGAAGGGATTGGGCCACTTGCTGCACCATTGCTACTACTTGTTAATTGTTACTTTTCGCTTGCTACGTTTCACCTCACTACACCATCACTTGTTACCGCTAATTTCAATGCTTGCAGTTATTACCTTGCTGAAAACCGTTTATCAGAGCCTTCTGCTCCTCGTTGGGTTCGACACTCTTACTTATCGAAAGGACTACGATTGATCCCCTATACTTGTGGGTCATCATGGGCTCTTAAGAAGATGGCCGATCCATTCAGGGGCTGGAAGAAAAGATTGCACCAGGATTTTATCTTGCAAGATAAGACTCCAGATTTCGATAACGGCTATGAGAAGATAAAAGACTACTGGGCCGAATTTGTGGCGTACAAGAAATCAGAGGACGCCTTGAAAAAGTCTGCAACGAATAAGAGGAATGCACGTATGAAGTACCACCATATTATGGGGCGTGCTGGCTACGCCGGTAACATGGCTAAGTGGGATGCACTTGAGGCACCATTTCTGGCTAACAATATCACTCCAAAGCCATTAACATGGATCGAACGGTCAAGAAACTGGTTTTACGGGCATTGAGGCATGTTGGACGCAGAAGGGAGGGCAATATATAACCAAAGACACAAAGATAATCCCCTACTACCCATCGAGAACATTAGAAGTGCAGTAAAGGATGTTGAAGAGGGACGGTTCGTTCCCAATAGAGAGAACGACGAGCTCTCACGCGCCCTTGGGAATGATGAACCGAAAGGACGAGCACGAGGCTTACCAGGCTCCCCGCCGTGGATGCTTGCGTTTTCCGAGGAAAGGAAATCGATAGAAGCCATCAGAGGAGAAAGGAAAAGGAGGCAACTGAGAAAGTGGCTGCTGCAGACCGACTGCGTAATGTAGAAGAAGCAGTAAAGCGGCTGCAGCAGGATCAAATCGACACACTTAGCCAGCAAGGTAGCGACCAATCTCAGCGGCTCATGATAGAAGCTGCATCGAATCGGAAAAGCAGTGTCGCTTCCATGCAGCTCTAGTATGATGGTGATGATGATGCACCAACGATGGCTCCTCCTCGTCTCTACCGAGTGGATGATATCACAAAGAGCACACCTTGTGAGCTAAAGGTGAAATTTGCTAACTTAAGGTTGACGGTGGCAGTCGGCATGGCCGTACCAATTGGACATAATCCAACTTGGCATTGCTCTCCAATTTCAAAAGGGTATGCTGTTGTCATGGTGGATGAAGTGATGAAAAATATATCGAGCTGAAGCTGGACTACCCTGCAGGTGAAGATAGGGATTTCACTGAACTTGTAGAAGTCAAGAAACAGGCCGTTGTATGGCCAAAGGAGCACATCTTGCTTCCAAATTGGCCGCCAAGGCCACCGACTCCTCATAGTAGCAATCTTTCTTCGCCTCCACCTCACTAGTCTCCAGCGCAACCATCATCTTCGCCGCCTCACCAGTCTCCAGCGCAACCTTCGTCTTCGCCGCCTCACCAGTCTCCAGCGCAGTCGTCTCCACCGTCGCATCAGGCGTCTCCACACCGTCAGCCGTCTCCGTCCACTAAGGATCACAACAAAAAGGGAAACGTACCACCGCTAATAGTGGCGGCATAGAGGGGTTCCGATCACCGAAACATAAGTTGTCGCCCCTTCAAAAAGTACCTCATAAGGATATGGAGATGAGACCCTGGGACTATAGTGGAGAGGAAAATAAGAAGAGGGTAGACGCTCAGTATCAACAGTGGATGGCTGACATGGCTAACAAGAAGAAGCCGAAAGAGCCAGAGTTCCCGATTACCCTAGAAGATCACGCCGCGTGCGTGAAAATGTTGAATACCCTTGCACAACCCCCGCCAACGTTGCCAGCAGACTATGAACGCTCTATTTTCAAGTCGGCCGAGGCAAAAAAGCAACGGTTGAAGAGTAGTAGGTTCAGGGACAAATCAGTTGCCCAACTCGGACAACAGAAAAACCAATCGTGCCCCCCGCTCAAAGTGTATTTCGATAAAGAAGAGTGCTCGAGCGGAGCTGCGGTCGAGCAGAGGAATGATGAAAATGTTGGTATCGATTCGGAGTTTGTTGCACTGTACGGAGAAGCGACCAAGGCTCATGGCATGTCTATTGATCAATACTTAAACCATATATAGGAATTCGCTGATGTAGCATTCTGGTACCGGCACGGTATCCTCTCGTCAAACCTGAGTTAGTCAACGAGCTACCAACAAAATACAAAGATTGCATAACTAGTACATGCGAACATCTGCTGAACAAGAAAGCTGGATCTACTGTGCATATAAAAACGAGCATTACGGGCATGGAGAAGGCGTGCTAATGATTGAATTCGACGAATTATTTCAGTTATACCAACAAGACGTCCTCGACAAATCTATCATCAGTGCCTATTGTTTGCAATTATTATTAATGTATGTCATTAAGTCTTACTTAGCTCGTTCATTGCATGTGTATAATCCTACTCATCACTATATTCATTTTGCAAAATGAAGATTCTCGAATGCAAAAGAGGACAAATCTATGACATTGGATTCATTGACCCATATATCATTCATGAGAAAAGTCTCGATGTGAATCCCGGAGAGACAGAGAATAACTTGGTACAAGGGTTAAAGTTTTCCGCTAACAAAAGGGAAATACTATTTCCTTACAACTTCAAGTGAGTGTTACTACACACATTCTATTTTCGCTTACTCGATGTTATTAAGTGTATAATTGACTCGTTATGCGTGCGCAGGTTCCACTTTATTCTGTTAATTATTTTACCTGATGATGGACTAGTAAAAGTCATGGACCCGAAACGCACACCCCTCGCTGATTGGGCGAACATGGAGGAATGCCTCTAGAGGCAATTTTAATCATTATGACACTATATCAGCAACTTTTTGTTTATTTCCTGATAGCAAGTAATTAATATATAACTCATTTATTCATTTCCTTTTCTTGGCAGGGCTTGGAAACGGTTCACTGCCAAGTGTCGGGGTGTTTGGAAGCCAGAGCTTACATTTAGACAAATGGATGTAAGTAACTACTAGCTACATCCGCGCATCTCTTTATTCTAGTTTCAATAACGTTATCATTCTTGACTATGTTTTTGATTGAACTATGTTCTCGTAAAGTGTAAAGTGCTTGAGGCAGGAACATGGGAACAATTTATGTGGATACTATGTTTGCGCGTTCATTCGCCAGACCCATGAGATGAGCAAAAACCGGGACATAAAAAAATTGAAGTACGTTAAATAATACTCACAACTTTATTTTATTACCGTCAATTGTGTTTGGTTTCATTGATATATATTGACCACTTCTTTAAATTAGATCGAACGGTTGTGGGACGGTCTTCTATCACATGAACGTGTACGAGCAAGTCAAGAGGAAATTGTCGTATTCTTAGATGCAAAGGTCCTAGATGTGAAGGGAGAATACTATTGCCCGTCGATGCAATTCAGATGAAATGTTAAAGTGTAAAAAATATGCATATGTGCATGTAACTCGTGTCTACATTTTGTAATATGTTCGACAAAGCACGACAAATGAGATGGTATAATATATTCGCGAGGATGATGTGCAATATAGTTGTTCCTTTACTGCTATGTATGCACCATCTAGTTTAGTGCAAAACAAGAATTAAAAAGTGCCCAAAACAAATAAATGGGAAAATAGGGGGCAGCAAAATGGCCCCATCCAATTTAGTGCAAAACCCTAAACCCTAAAAAGTGCTCAAAAAAAAGACAGTGAAACAATAGACCCGGTTCGTAATAAGAACCGGGACTAATGCCCCTCCCCCTCGCTCCCAACCCCGCCACGTGGAGGACCATTATCTCCGACTCGGGGCCGAACTGGGCCTAGCATTAGTCCCGGTTCGTGAACCGGGGCTAATGGCCAAAACGAACCGAGGCTATAGCCCCATTTTCTACTAGTGATACCCAGCCACAAGAAATACCACGTTTCAAAAAAGATGAAGATATATATGATGTACCAGAAAATATAATTTTATTAGTTTGGCATATACCTAAAGTATCCATATGTCATCGACATATATACCCACACGACACCACATTCTAAGTATCCATATTAAGCAATAACTAGCAATTTTTTCCTAATAAAAAGCTAATGGACTTATTCATTATCGCTAATACTAGTTACACGTGCACACATCTTAGTGTCATCCAACGGTTTCGGGTCCGGATGAAGAGACGTGGACTGGACGTACGTCCGAGCCGGTAACAGCCCATGATCCAACGTCTCAGGTCATGCCATGTTTGTTACGGATTCTTCACTCCTGACCGACAAAAATAAGCGCGTAGATATGAGCTCGACTCGGCTCAATCTCACAACCCACGGCGCGACACAGCGAGCAAGGAGGAGGAGCGCGTGTAGGTTTTTTCTTCTCATGCTCGTACAAGTGCAAGAAAAGCTCACCTTGTAAGATGGTGCAACTCTCTTTCAACTAGCGGTATGGGACTAAATATTAGTCTCACTCACACCACACACACAATCATACGAGAATTGATCATAATAATTTTAGATCTTAGTCGGGCTTTGGGCCAAAGGCCTACTAGAAAAAATCCAATAATTTGCCCTTAAGAAATAAAAAAATCTCATGTATGAAAAAATCTCCAATATCATAACTTCTACTCCCTTCGTTTCGAAATAAATGAGTACAAAATTAAATCATTTTTGAGTCACTTATTTTAAAAAGAAGGGAGTACATTTTATGTAAATGCTCCAAGTCGAATTAGGGGGCCACTTGCTATGCTATAATTAAACCATTTTTTACAAATTATTAAATCTTGAAAGATTCAAGCGGGCATGATACTACAACTTCGTGCTTTATCAATTTGCATACGTGGTTGATGTGATAACACAAATCAAACTATTTTTATTCATTTAGAACCAACCACTGGTTTGATGATTATGGCAAGAGGGTCATTTGCTCGTTTGACCGATCAACCTCGTGTTTGAAGATGTCTGTGGCGACTTCTTCCATCTTAATTACGTACTACAGTAGTAATTTATTATTGTCACCGTGAGGACTTAGACTTGCAAGATGATCCTTGTTGATTCATACGAGATTCCATGTGCCACATACTTCCTCCGTCCAAAAAAAGATGTCCCCGACGACATTTTGTGGAAACCCTCTCCCCTTTCATCCGACAAACAACGCACTCCACGCGCTCCCTTGCTCGTCTTCCCCTCGCCGGAGCTCCTTGCTCAGCTCCCCCGCGCCAGAGCTCCCTTCCTCTCCTCGCCCGCACAACTCTCCCGCGCGTCGCCGGATCTCCCTCTTCCCACGCCCCCGTCGTGTTGCTTCCCCCCTCCTCGTTCCTCTCATCGTTCCCTATGGTGAATCACGGTGAGGAGAAGGAAGGCTTGATTTGATTTTTTTTCTCGATCTGCTATCCGACGGCGTCTTCCCCGAGGACGGCGAGCTATAGATGCCCCTGCGCGTCTTCGACCACCACCTCGTTGACTGGATGCCGTCGACCATGAAGCCGGTCTTCTCTAAGCGCGCGCCACCGTATGCGTCGTCGAGACGCCGAGGCCGAGGCTGCGTACGCCGCCGAGTCCGTCAAGCGCCACCACCTCCCAGACTCACGGCCCAACCCAGTCCCCGTGGCCGCATGCGCCTCCTCGTCGTCGTGGGTCCTCTCGCCCCCCACTTGCCAAGGGGTCGCCCCGCTCGCCCCCCCCCCCCCTCAGGCCTTGTTTGGTACTAGTGTATTTTAGGGAATTTGTGGGGATTATCCCGGTCAAATCCCTTAATCCCCACATATCCCATAACATCATTTGGTTCTAGTGTATTTGACATGCTTCATCCCCACATTTCCCCTCAAATCCCCAAATTATAGTGCATTTTTCTCAATACCCAATACACTACCCCTACCTAGTGTATTGGGAATAAATGGGGATTTGAAGGGATTGGGTGAGGGTTGGGGTTTCACCCAATCCCTTGGGGAATTATCCCCACCAATCTTCTCAAAAACACTAGTACCAAACAAGGCCTCGGGGCCGGGCCTGGTTCTACTCCAAAATGCTTCTTTTGTTTATCTTGTAGCTTCAGTGATGCTGTCAAATTTAGTCTATCTTGAAGCTTGGGAACATTCTAATTTAATCTATCTTTTGAGTAGCAAGTTCACTATAAAATTAAGTACAAAATCACTGATTTTTTGGAGCATTGACACTATGTATGTCAATATGTCATCAGATTAACTGGGTTCTTGGGGGTCCTAATCAGTTTTCTAAGAAAAAAAACATGCTTAAATGGCAGCAAGTTTTGAATACAGTGTATGCTCTGTAGCTTCTTTAGCAAGATCATTTGTTTATCATGTCACTGAATTTCACTTGTTACACAAGAACTAAACTCATTGAATGTCAGTGTATATTTTAACTGAATGTCAGTGTTACACAAGAACTAAACTGAATATCAGTTCAATGCTCACATCTTAAATCTGAAAATCAGTAAGTTGTTGCTTCTTGCATAGAATAGCTAACTGAACTAATGCTCATTCACTTTAGAGTCAGTGATGATTGCTAACTGAATTTGTACACTTTGCTAACTGAATTTTCAATTTCGTTCATAACACTTTGCTCCAACTAAATTCTTTTGCTCTCAGTTTAAGTTACAGATTTGACTTCGAATGACCAGTCCCAGTTTTGACTTGGAATGACAGGCTATTAATTTTGACAGTGAACATCTCCATAAATGAATTTTGACAGTTTTTAACTGCATTTATATATATCTATTGCCAACTTTTTTGCATATGATTTGCACAAATTCAAAGAAGTTTACAATTTTTATATCGAGAACAGTAATTTTTTTTGTATCGAGAACACTCAATTTTTTCTCCGATAAAGCTTGTCGTGGTGGTCTTTTTTCAAAAGAAAAAAACAGCAATTTCTCGACAAGCCCCTCACTCCCCGTAGTCTCCCCTGCTCCTCTCCCAAGTCTGGTAGTGTCAAGAATTGTAAGAAGTCTGAATTGCCAAGGCTACTAATTTGATTGTGTTCACCCTTGTCTGTGTGATTTTTTTATTTGTACACTGAATCAAATTAGATAGTCTCTGCATTTGTCTGTCTGTACACTGAATCAAATTACTCTTGGCTGTAGCTAAGCTACCATCAAATTTCTCTTGGCTGTAGCTCTCACACAAAATTAAGTGAATCAGAATTACTCTTGCAAGTAAATTTCTCAGAGAAAATTAAGCGAATTAGGGTCAATTAATGCTCTAACAGTTTGCATGAGGCTGTGCTTCTTCCTCGGTGTACACTGATCGCTGGGTGTACAGATGATCTGAGTTTAATGAGCATTAATTGAACACACTACTCAATTTCCTGATCCACTGCTCAATTTCATATCAATGATACACTTTGCAACAGAGGATCTGGAGGAAGTCATGGAGCAGCAGAGGCGGCAAGAACTAAAGGTAGATCGACTAGAAGCAGAGTCAGCAGCGGCGGCACTCATCCTGCCAGCTACGCAGGTGGGCGGCGGCGGCGGCCAGAGAAAGCGCACCAGCGGGGAGCTCGGGGCGCGACCCCTGTACGCCATCTCTTCAACGGGTCGCATCACCTGTGCCACACAGAGGAGAGATGAGGGCCTGCGCCGGCATAGGAGATGGATGGAGGCCGGCGCGGGGGCTCTGGCGAGGCGATGGAGGCCGTACGCGTTATGCAGGGGTGATGCAGGTGAGCAGGGGTACACGTTGGCAGTTGTGGCGCAGGTTGGCGACGCCGCAGGAATGGCGCAGGTTGAGCCCAACGGTGGCTGGGGCGAGCGGTGCCCGCCGGCCACGGGGAAGGCAGTGGCTTGCGTGCGCGGTGCCCGCGGGCGACGGGGGTGGAAGACGGGTCGATTAGCAAGAGAATTAAAAGAATAAGTTTTTTTTTGCAAAATTAAGAATGAACTAAGCTGAGGAGGACATCCTTTTCCGGACGGAGGGAGTAGTATCTATATCTATACCTAATAATAAAGCGACTATTGCTTTCGTCGGAAAAGCCACCGCGGCATTTTTATAAAAAAAAGTCTTTGTATTTTTTGTTATTCAACCCGCGCTCCATCATTTATCTGCAACGAAAAAAAAACGATTCGCTGCAAAAATTATACCCGTACGCATCGCCTCCTTGCGTTGACCCTGGGCCACCCTGACCTGTGCCCGCCGCCACACCACTCGCCGCCGGGGCTGACCTCAACCCACCCGCCTCCACGGCTGTACCTCTCCCCGCTCACTGCCCCCGTTGCAGCGCTCGAGCGCATCACGTCAACCCTGGTCCACCCTGGCCTGTGCCCAAGCCGCTACCACACCACTCGCCGCCGCGGCCGACCTCAACCACCACTCTGTCGATCTCAACCCACCCGCCTCCGCGGTCGTACCTCTGCCCGCTTGCTGCCCCGCTTCGGCGCTCGAGCACAGCTTCTGATCAAATCAACGCGACAGCTACAGTGACTGGGGATGATGTGTCTGCTCGATGCAGAACGGCGGCGGCGCGCGAATAAGGCGTGGCGGAGCGAAGTACTTGCAGGTGGAGGCGTGCCTCCATGGCTCACACGGGGAACTCCGAGGTTATGGCGCGGCAACGGCGACTCCTTATGGCCAGATAGAGGTGCCTAACCCTTGCTCCCCTCATCGTATCCCCTCCTCCGACAGGAACTCATCATCTAATGAGGTCCCCTCCTCATGCCTCCAACCGTGTGCCAAATGTGTGGTATTTTTTTCTTCCGTTGCAACGCACGGGCCCTTTTGCTAGTTATTCTAATGAGAGTGTAAGTGATGCTTTGGCCTACTAGATTTTAGCCATCTTTAGGATGTGGTACTCGATCGTCTAGTTCTATAACACACCGTTTGTATTGATAATCCTTGCTAAAACATTTTATATTATACTGTAGGACGAAGGGCGTATGTTTTTGTTATGATAAACCCCGTTTAGGGTAAAAAAAAACTCTTAAGGCTACCACTCGGGCTAGACGGTACACAATTGAGGCTAAAATTTGGCTCAATCTAAGCCCAACCGAAGCCGTGAGCACGTCAGCTTGGGTTTTCCTCTATACTACTAACAAAGGATCAAACGAGAACTTTTCTAAGCACACACAGCTATTAGATCCATAAAAAACAAACATCAATCACCACCACACAATTAGTCAATAAATTGCAATCTAACGGCCTTCCACCAACCATGCACCACGAAGGTGTGCAGTTACCAAATTCACCAAAGGCTGACCGTGCTCCATCTCCACCTCCTCGCCCACCCCAGCGCGCACGGACCACACCCCTCCGGCGCACCAGCCCCCACACCCGCACCCACCCACCCTAAAATCCCATTCCCTCCCGAGTCGACCCCCTCGCCCCATAGATCGAATCCGGAACCCCAATTCCCGGCCAGCCAGCCACCATCGCCGCCGCCGTCGTGATGAGCGTGGTGGGGCTCGACGTCGGCAACGACACGCTGGTGGCGGCGGCGGCGCGACAGTGGGGGGTCGACGTGCTGCTCAACGCCGAGTCCAACTCCAAGCGTGAGTGGCCCGCCGCCGTTGCCTTCTCCCACAGCACGCGCCTCGGCGGGCGCCGCATCCTCCCACGCCCCCTTCTCCAGCCCCAAGCGCCTCCTCCTCCTCGGCCGCCGCCGTCCCGGCGCAGCATCCCCCTCACACACCTCGGTCGTCGCTCGCCCACGCGCCGCTCCCCGCTCGCCCCGCTCGCATTGCCTCTAGGTCGACACCGGCGAGACCGGAGAAGGGACAAGGGCGACGTTGGCGAGACGCAGTCGCCGCCAGGGACGGGGACGCACGCAGGACGGTCGTTGGTCGTGCGTGTGTGAGCCAGCAGTGCGGCGGCGCTGAGTCCTTCGCCACCAGCACTCTCGGTCAGTGCTATCCTGCCCAAGTCTTCTTACTGAATGTCAAAACGCTTGCACAGTTTCTATATCAATGAACACGAACATGGAGTGGATGGATTTTTTCCCCTATCATCTCTTCCTAAGTACATTTTTTTTCTATATCAATCAAATTATTGATATTGCAAAGCAGGAGCTAGATGTGCTCTCGGGCTCCTTTTTCCCCTTTGTCTTTCTACTCATAGGGTATGCTTTCCAATGGGAAGGGGCACATACCAAGTGGTTCACATTCCAATTGCAAAGCAGGAGCTAGATGACGCCGATGATCTTTGTATGTTTTAGTGGCCCTTGCGAAGGATCTTCACATTAAAGGCTCCTCATGTTCTCAAGATTATTCAGGTAGTAAAGCTTTGAGAGTGATTTCTTTTTGGTTTCCCTTGTGTTTCAGAGAAAGCAATTGACTGTATGCTATATGGTTTCCCTTTTGTTTGATAGCAAGCTACAGACTGTATATCTCAACTAATTTACTCATACGTGTGATTGGAAAGATGCCAACTATTTGTTCTACGACATTATTATATTTCAGGGTAAAATCAACCTTCAATTAGAAGGACATAATCAGGCAGGAGCTTCATCCAGGGTTGGATGTGAGAGGCCCTAAATGCATTTAGTATGTGAAAAGATCAGTCCAGTGCTTGTTCCAAGTTTGTTACCTTTGGAAAAGATAATGGAACTGGGATAATTCTTTCTTGGAAGCACGAGTTAACCACAAGGAATCTCCATGCTTTTGCACCGGGTGTGAAATCAACTTTCAAAGATTGACGTGTCTATTGTTTTTGCCTTTCTCCACATGAAAAAAGGGATTGGTCAGGCTGATTTGTGTTTGTTCAAGCAGACCACAAGGAACCTCTGACGAAGATTTACGAGGTGAAGGACTCAAACTGTATCTCACGTCAACTAGGCCACACCTGGGTTAGCCGCCAGCAGCCTTCCGATTGCACCACTGGTGTGTGTGTGCCTCCCCGAGTCTCTGTCGGCTGGCTGTTCTTATTGAACATCGCCATATAGCTCCTCACCAGAAAACTCATGTGCTTCTCCACCAGAATCAATTCCCGAGCTGTTGATCTCCTCTATTACTCGAAGGATATGCCCAAGGTAATTTTTTCCACAAGATGAGTTTTGCAGTATTTGTATGAACTAGAGTAATGTACTGTTGCTGTAGTGTACATGCATGGTTCGAAAATCCTTTCCTTTCCAGTTATAGATTAGAACGGAAATTTTATGATTTGGTCTGCATTTTCATAATAAAAATGGGGTGTTGAAGTAGTGTAAATTGTTTAACTTGCTTTTTGGCCAGTATCCCTATATATGTGGATGTATGGTTGCTTTTTCACAATCAATTTGTAATGTTGCTTAATGTACTGTTTGATCTGCTTTCTTGGTCTGTATCCCTGAATCGATGCCCTTAAGATCCTTTTGATTTCTATAATTCGTGAGCACATATGAGCATCAAAAGAAAATATACCATGATGAAACGTGAACAAGCCTTGGTTAACAAACTGGTATTTTTCTACCATTACAAGTGCAGCAAAAAAGAAAATACAAGCTCTATAAGCTCCGCGGCCTTAAGGCCAACCCCCACGTTGATGATACTATTCTACTGACTTTGCCACACTCCTATTACAGTTAATAGTTTAATTTATCAGAGAAACTGGATCAATGCTTGGGGCTGGTGTGCTACGATTGGTATAGGCATGAGTACGAGAAGGCGATGGCCACCATAAGATACTCTCATGATTCAGGACAGGTTTTGATTTTGCTGCTATTTAGGAGAAAAAATAAGAGAGAAAGTATTGTGATTTTTGCTGCTACTATATGAATATATGATGCTTTGTTATTACTGTTTATTGTATAAACTATTTGTTGTGTGAACTACCTATCATATTTAGGATCGGATGTTTCAGATAGGATGGAAGATGCGTAGGAAATTGTGTGTGACATTCTCAATGAATTCGTCCCGTCGCCGACGAGATTCATCATGTAAGGCCTTTAATAATTTAATTAAATTTATCCAGCAACAATTTCATGACTCTAGACCTGAACAATTGTAACCTGCTGCTTTTTGGTTATTAGTATGCTTTGAGTTTGAGTGGCCTGGAGATGTGGTTTGCACAGTGTTCTGTTCTGTCATATGCCATATTGATATGGATAAAATGTTAGCTTTTGGTATGACCCAGAATTATGTTGCCCCACCAGCTTGAAAATATGATAAATAAAAGCCTGCAGTGCTCGTTTATTTGGATTTTGAGGCTTCATTGTGCAGATAATTTACTTTGTTCCATAAGATCATATTTTGGAAGTGGCATAACCAGACCCTTGATGCTTTCTTGCTGCTGCTGTTGTATTCTGTAATAGAACTGTTAGATAAGGTAGTCTGTCTCTAGCCATAGGTCATAGTGCAGATTCATTTTCTTTGCTAGGATGTGCAGAACAAACATCGGGAAATAGTAGTAACTGCCAACTACTTCTGAGTACCTGTTTTGCTTTTATGAATTACCGTATTCCTTTTGTTTCTCATACTAATTAGGTTGTATTCAAATTGATTTGCCTCTAAGTATATGTTTATACTCTGACCAGTCATCCTAATACTTTACAAGTTCCCCTAGGACATTGTATCTCCCTATTACTTTACAATCATCCGAATCTTTTGATTTAATCCCCATAATATGGCATTTTTGTTTGTGTAGATTCTTATTTATCTATGCCTATATGGTGTTGCATGAAAATCCAAGAAAGCCGAAGGTGCTGGTGCTTGGATCTGGGGTGCGCCGGTGAGCCATCACTTCTCTCCGCCATATCCTCTTCACAACTATGGCCAATTGAGCCCGAAAGTACTCACCGAACTTACATACTTATGAAACCAAGCTGGATGTCATATGTTGTATAGCTCATCATCTGGTATGCATATGGATATAGTAAATGTGTTATTGTTCAGTTTGTTCTATGAATCAACCATGATATTCATGAGTCACATCAAAATGTAAGCTATGTCACGTCCAAGATGCGACCCTATCCTCAATTTGGCATGAAGGCCTCGTCAGGGATAGAAGCGCATCTCGTCGTGTCGCAAGAATGGATATCGTTACAAGTACATGTACTGAAAAGAAGAGAAATATATACAGAGTTGGCTTACACTCGCCACAAGCTGCATCAAAGTCACATCAGTACATTACATATTCATCAAGAGTAAGAGCAGGGTCCGACTACGGACGAAAACAAACGAGAAAATAAGAACGACGTCCATTCTTGCTATCCCAGGCTGCCGGCCTGGAACACATCCTAGATCAATGAAGAAGAAGAAGAAGCAACTCCAAATGAACAGTCAATGCGCTCGCGTCAAGTAACCTTTACCTGTACGTGCAACTGGTGTTGTAGTAATCTGTGAGCCACAGGGGACTCAGCAATCTCATTTCCAAAGGTATCAGACTAGCAAAGCTTACTGGGTGAGGCACGGTTAAGTGGTGAGGTTGCAGCAGCGGCTAAGCATATGTTTATGGTGGCTAACTTACGAGTACAAGAAGTAAGAGAGGGAAGATCTACGCATAACGGACGTGAACTACTGATGATCAAATATATGATCCTGAACACCTACCTACGTGAGACATAACCCCATCGTGTCCTCGATCAGAGAAGGAACTCACGAAAGAGACAGTCACGGTTACGCACACAGTTGGCAAGTTTTAATTAAGTTAACTTCAAGTTATCTAGAACCAGTGTTAAACAAAGTTTCCACATTGCCACATAACCGCGGGCACGGCTTTCTGAAAAGATTTAACCCTGCAGGGGTGCTCCAACTAGTCCATCACAAATTACCACGAGCCGCATAGAAATCCTCAATCACGAAGCTCGCGATCTCGTCGGATTCCCTAGTGGAAAACCTCAACTCTGAGATTACCCAAAGCATCACCGGAATCCCGATGCACAAGATATTTCGTCGAAGGTAAAACTAATCCAGCAAGGCCGCCCGACGTGTTGACGATCCCGATAAGAGTCGCGTACCTCGTTCTCAGGACACGGCGGATGGAAAAGCCTACAGGTACCAAACCTCTGTTGGAAATATGCCCTAGAGGCAATAATAAAATGGTTGTTATCATATTTCCTTGTTCATGATAATCGTCTATCGTTCATGCTATAATTGTATTAACAGGAAACACTAATACATGTGTGAATGAATAGATCACAATGTGTCCCTAGCAAGCCTCTAGTTGGCTAGCTCGTTAGTCAATAGATGATCATGATTTCCTGATCATGGACATTGGATGTCATTGATAACGGGATCACATCATTGGGAGAATGATGCGGTGGACAAGACCCAATCCTAAGCCTAGCACTAGATCGTATTGTTCGTATGCTAATGCTTTTCTAATGTCAAGTATCTTTTCCTTCGACCGTGAGATTGTGCAACTCCCGGATACCGTAGGAGTGCTTTGGGTGTATCAAACGTCACAACGTAACTGGGTGACTATAAAGGTGCACTACGGGTACCTCCGAAAGTGTCTGTTGGGTTGGCACGAATCGAGATCGGGATTTGTCACTCCGTGTGACGGAGAGGTATCTCTGGGCCCACTCGGTAGAACATCATCATGAGCTCAATGTGACTAAGGAGTTAGTCACATGATGATGTGCTACGGAACGAGTAAAGAGACTTACCGGTAACGAGATTGAACAAGGTATAGGTATACCGACGATCGAATCTCGGGCAAGTTCTATACCGACAGACAAAGGGAATCGTATACGGGATTGATTGAATCCTTGACATCGTGGTTCATCCGATGAGATCATCGTGGAGCTAGTGGGAGCCACCATGGGTATCCAGACCCCGCTGATGGTTATTGGCCAGAGAGGTGTCTCGGTCATGTCTGCCTGTCTCCCAAACCCGTAGGGTCTACACACTTAAGGTTCGATGACGCTAGGGTTATAGGGAATTGTTATACGAGATTACCGAAAGTTGTTTGGAGTCCCGGATGAGATCCAGGACGTCACGAGGAGCTCCGGAATGGTCCGGAGGTAAAGATTGATATATAGGACAGATGGTTTCGGACACCGGAAGTGTTTCGGGCATCACCGGTAACGTACCGGGACCACCGGGACCACCGGAGGTGGTCCCGGGGGACCACCGAAGGGGGGCTGCGACCCCAAGAGGTAAGATGGGCTAAGTGGGGGTGGGAACCAGCCCCTAGTTGGGCTGGTGCGCCTCCCCACTCAGCCCATGGCGCAGGGGAAAGGAAAAGAGGGGGGGAACCCTAACTCAGGTGGGCCTTAGCCCCACCAGAGGGGTGCGCCACCCCTCCCCCTTGCCCTGGCCGCCACCCCTTCCCCATCTGAGGGCTGCCGCACCCCTTAGGGGTGGGAACCCTAAGGGCTGCGCCCCCTCCCTCTCCCCCTATATATATAGATGAGGTTCGGGGCTGTTTGAGACACGGTTTAATCTCTCTCTCTCTCGCAGCCCTGCACTTCTCCCTCCTCCTCTCTGTCGGCGCTTGGGGAAGCCCTGCCGGGAGACCTCGTCTCTCCACCAACACCACGCCGTCGTGTTTCTGGTCTTCTTCCACAACCTCTCCCTCCTCCTTGCTGGATCAAGGTGCGGGAGACGTCACCGGGCTGCACGTGTGTTGAACGCGGAGGTGCCGTTGTTCGGCACTAGATCGGAATCGCCGCGAGTACGACTCCATCAACCGCGTTCTAGCAAACGCTTCTGCTTAGCGATCTTCAAAGGTACGAAGATGCTCTTACCCCTCTCTCGTTGCTGGTCTCTCCATAGGAAGATCTGAACATGCGTAGGAAAAATTTTGAATTTATGCTACGTTACCCAACAGTGGTATCAGAGCCAGGTTTTCTATGCGTAGATTCCATGCACGAGTAGAACACAAAAGTTGTGGGCGATGGTTTGTCAATTTGCTTGCCGTTACTAGTCTTATTCTTTTTCGGCGGTATTGTGGGATGAAGCGGCCCGGACCGACCTTACACGTACGCTTACGTGAGACTGGTTCCACCGACAGACATGCACATCGTGCATAAAGGTGGCTAGCGGGTGTCTGTCTCTCCTACTCTAGTCGGATTGGATTTGATGAAAAGGGTCCTTATGAAGGGTAAATAGCTTTGGCATATCATCGTTGTGGCTGTCACGTAGGTAAGAAGGCGTTCTTGCTAGAAACCCAAATCAGCCACGTAAAACTTGCAAACAACAATTAGAGGACGTCTAACTTGTTTTTGCAGGGTTTGACATGTGATGTGATATGGCCAAAGTTGTGATGTTGCATGTATGATGTATGAGATGATCATGTTATTGTAATAGGTTTCACGACTTGCATGTCGATGAGTATGACAACCGGCAGGAGCCATAGGAGTTGTCTTAATTTATTGTATGAGATGCAACGCCATGTGCTTGCTACTTTTACTTCATTGCTAACGGTTAGCCATAGTAGTAGTGATAGTAGTAGTTGGCGTGACGACTTCACGGAGACACGATGATGGAGATCATGATGATGGAGATCATGGTGTCACGCCGGTGACGATGATGATCATGCGATGCCTGAAGATGGAGATCGAATGAGCAAAGATGATAATGGCCATATCATGTCACTATATGATTGCATTGTGATGTTTATCATGTTTTACATCTTATTGCTTAAAACGACGGTAGCATAATAAGATGATCCCTCCTAAAATTTCGAGAACGTATTCCCCTAAGTGTGCACCGTTGCGAAGGTTCGTTGTCTCGAAGCACCACGTGATGATCGGGTGTGATAGATTCTAACGTTCGCATACAACGGGTGTAAGCCAGATTTACACACGCAAAACACCTAGGTTGACTCGACGAGCTTAGCATGTACAGACATGACCTCGAATACAAGATACCGAAAGGTCGAACATGAGTCGTATGGTTGAATACGATCAGCATGAGTTGCTCACCATGGTGACTAGTCCGTCTCACGTGATGATCGGACACGGGATAGTCAACATGGATCATGTAACACTTAGATGACTAGAGGGATGTCGATTTAAGTGGGAGTTCATACTTAATTTGATTAAATGAACTTAATTGTCATGAACTTAGTCTAAAAGTTGTCTTTATAAATATTGTAGATGTCCAACGTCAACCTCAACTTCAACGCATTCCTAGAGAAAAACAAGCTGAAAGATGATGGTAGCAACTATGCGGACTGGGTTCGCAACCTGAAGCTCATCCTTGAAGCAGCTAAAAAGGCTTATGTCCTTAATGCGCCGCTAGGTGACCCTCCCACTCCCGCAGCAGCCCAGGACGTTCTAAACGTCTGGCAAGCGCGGAGTGATGACTACTCTCTGGTCAGGTGTGGCATGTTATACAGTCTAGAAACGGGGCTCCAAAGACGTTTTGAGCAACACGGGGCATATGAGATGTTCCAAGAGCTGAAGCTAGTTTTTCAAGCTCATGCCCGTGTCGAGAGATATGAAGTCTCCGACAAGTTCTTCAGCTGTAAGATGGAGGAGAACAGTTATGTCAGTGAGCACATACTCAAAATGTCTGGGTTACACGGTCGTCTGACTTCACTTGGAGTCGAACTTCCGGATGATGCTATCATTGACAGAATCCTCCAGTCTCTCCCACCAAGCTACAAAGGCTTTGTGCTTAACTACAACATGCAAGGGATGGAGAAAACCATTCCCGAGTTGTACTCGATGCTCAAGTCTACAGAAGTAGAAATCAAGAAGGAGCATCAAGTGTTGATGGTCAACAAGACCACTAGTTTCAAGAAAGGCAGGGGTAAGAAGAACTTCAAGAAAGACGGCAAAGCTGTTGCCGCGCCCGGTAAACCAGATGCCGGGAAGAAGAAAAAGAACGGACCCAAGCCTGAGACTGAGTGCTTCTACTGCAAGGGAAAAGGTCACTGGAAGTGCAACTGCCCCAAGTACTTAGCGGACAAGAAGGCCGGCAACGTTAAAGGTATATGTGATATACATGTTGTTGATGTGTACCTTACCAGCGCTCGTAGTAGCTCCTGGGTATTTGATACCGGTGCTGTTGCTCACATTTGCAACTCAAAGCAGGAACTGCGGAATAAGCGGAGACTGGCCAAGGACGAGGTGACGATGCGCGTCGGGAATGGTTCAAAGGTCGATGTGATCGCCGTCGGCACGCTACCTCTACATCTACCGTCGGGATTAGTTTTAAACCTTAATAATTGTTATTTAGTACCAGCTTTAAGCATGAACATTGTATCAGGGTCTTGCTTAATGCGAGACGGCTACTCATTTAAGTCAGAGAATAATGGTTGTTCTATTTATATGAGTGATATGTTTTATGGTCATGCTCCGCTGGTGAATGGTTTATTCTTGATGAATCTCGATCGTGATGTTACACATATTCATAGTGTGAGTACCAAAAGATGCAAAGTTGATAACGATAGTCCCACATACTTGTGGCACTGCCGCCTTGGTCATATCGGCGTTAAGCGCATGAAGAAGCTCCATACTGATGGACTGCTAGAGTCTCTTGACTTTGAATCATTTGACACATGCAAACCGTGCCTCATGGGCAAGATGACTAAGACTCCATTCTCAGGAATAATGGAGAGAGCCTCCGACTTATTGGAAATAATACATACTGATGTGTGTGGTCCAATGAACGTTGAAGCTCGCGGTGGTTATCGTTATGTTCTCACTCTCACCGATGATTTGAGTAGGTATGGGTATATCTACTTGATGAAGCACAAATCTGAGACGTTTGAAAAGTTCAAGGAATTTCAGAGTGAGGTTGAGAATCAACGTGACAGAAAAATTAAATGTCTACGATCTGATCGTGGAGGAGAATATTTGAGTCACGAATTTGGCACACACCTAAGAAAGTGTGGAATCGTTTCACAACTAACGCCGCCTCGCACACCGCAACGCAACGGAGTGTCTGAACGTCGTAATCGCACCTTATTAGATATGGTACGATCTATGATGTCTCTCACCGACTTACCGCTATCATTTTGGGGATACGCATTACAAACTGCAGCATTCACTTTAAATAGGGCACCGTCTAAATCCGTTGAGACGACACCGTATGAACTGTGGTTTGGCAAGAAACCTAAGTTGTCGTTTCTTAAAGTTTGGGGCTGCGATGCTTATGTGAAGAAACTTCAACCAGAAAAGCTCGAACCCAAAGCGGAGAAATGCGTATTCATAGGATACCCTAAGGAAACTATTGGGTATACCTTCTATCTTAGATCCGAAGGTAAAACCTTTGTTGCCAAGAACGGATCCTTTCTAGAGAAAGAGTTTCTCTCGAAAGAAGTAAGTGGGAGGAAGGTAGAACTTGATGAGGTAATTACACCCCCTCTCGAACAGGAAAGTAGCGCAGCGCAAGAAGTTGTTCCTGTGGTGCCTACACCGACTGAAGAGGAAGTTAATGATGATGATCATGAAGCTTCGGATCAAGTTACTTCTGAACCACGAAGGTCCACAAGGGTACGCTCCGCACCAGAGTGGTACGGCAACCCAGTGATGGAAATCATGTTGTTAGACAACGGTGAACCTTCGAACTATGAAGAAGCGATGGCGAGCCCGGATTCCAACAAATGGCTTGAGGCCATGAAATCCGAGATAGGATCCATGTATGAGAACAAAGTATGGACTTTGGTGGACTTGCCCGATGAACGGCGAGCCATAGAAAATAAATGGATCTTCAAGAAGAAGACTGATGCAAACGGTAATGTAACCGTTTACAAAGCTCGACTTGTCGCAAAGGGTTTTCGACAAATTCAAGGAGTTGACTACGAAGAGACTTTCTCACCCGTAGCGAAGCTGAAATCAGTCCGAATCATGTTAGCAATTGCCGCCTTTTATGATTATGAAATTTGGCAAATGGACGTCAAAACAGCGTTCCTTAACGGGAACCTTAAGGAAGAGTTGTATATGATGCAACCAGAAGGTTTTGTCGACCCTGAGGGTGCTAACAAAGTGTGCAAGCTCCAACGCTCCATCTATGGGCTGGTGCAAGCATCTCGGAGTTGGAACATTCGCTTTAATGAGGTGATTAAAGCGTTTGGGTTCATACAGGTTTACGAAGAAGCCTGTCTGTACAAGAAAGTGAGTGGGAGCTCTGTAGCTTTCCTCGTACTATATGTGGATGACATATTATTGATGGGGAATGATATAGAGATGCTGGAGAGCATAAAGGCCTATTTGAACAAGAGTTTTTCAATGAAGGACCTTGGAGAAGCTGCATACATATTAGGCATCAAGATCTATAGAGATAGATCGAGACGCCTCATAGGTCTTTCGCAAAGTACATACCTTGACAAGATATTGAAGAAGTTCAATATGGAAAACTCAAAGAAAGGGTTCTTGCCAGTTTTGCAAGGTATGAGATTGAGTAAGACTCAGTCGCCGACCACGGCAGCAGATAGAGAGAAGATGAGTTCTGTCCCCTACGCTTCAGCCGTGGGCTCTCTAATGTATGCCATGCTGTGTACCAGACCTGATATAAACCTTGCGATAAGCTTGGTAGGGAGGTACCAAAGTAATCCCGGTGCGGAACACAGGACAGCGGTCAAGAATATCCTTAAGTACCTGAAAAGGACTAAGGAAATGTTTCTCGTTTATGGAGGTGACGAAGAGCTCGTTGTAAAGGGTTACGTCGATGCTAGCTTCGACACAGATCCGGATGACTCTAAGTCACAAACCGGATACGTATATGTGTTGAATGGTGGGGCAGTGAGCTGGTGCAGCAGCAAGCAAGAAGTCGTGGCAGCATCTACATGTGAAGCGGAGTACATAGCTGCTTCAGAAGCAGCTCATGAAGGAATTTGGATGAAGGAGCTCATCACCGACCTTGGAGTGGTTCCAAGCGCGTCGGATCCTATGACACTCTTCTGTGATAACACTGGAGCCATTGCCATAGCCAAGGAGCCCAGGTTTCACCAGAAGACGAAGCACATCAAGCGCCGCTACAACTCCATCCAGGACCATGTCCAAACTGGAGTGATAGATATTTGTAAAGTACACACGGATCTGAATATTGCAGACCCGTTGACTAAACCTCTTCCATGAGCAAAACATGATCAGCACCATGATGCTATGGGTGTTCGATACATCACAATGTAACTAGATTATTGACTCTAGTGCAAGTGGGAGACTGTTGGAAATATGCCCTAGAGGCAATAATAAAATGGTTGTTATCATATTTCCTTGTTCATGATAATCGTCTATCGTTCATGCTATAATTGTATTAACAGGAAACACTAATACATGTGTGAATGAATAGATCACAATGTGTCCCTAGCAAGCCTCTAGTTGGCTAGCTCGTTAGTCAATAGATGATCATGATTTCCTGATCATGGACATTGGATGTCATTGATAACGGGATCACATCATTGGGAGAATGATGCGGTGGACAAGACCCAATCCTAAGCCTAGCACTAGATCGTATTGTTCGTATGCTAATGCTTTTCTAATGTCAAGTATCTTTTCCTTCGACCGTGAGATTGTGCAACTCCTGGATACCGTAGGAGTGCTTTGGGTGTATCAAACGTCACAACGTAACTGGGTGACTATAAAGGTGCACTACGGGTACCTCCGAAAGTGTCTGTTGGGTTGGCACGAATCGAGATCGGGATTTGTCACTCTGTGTGACGGAGAGGTATCTCTGGGCCCACTCGGTAGAACATCATCATGAGCTCAATGTGACTAAGGAGTTAGTCACACGATGACGTGCTACGGAACGAGTAAAGAGACTTACCGGTAACGAGATTGAACAAGGTATAGGTATACCGACGATCGAATCTCGGGCAAGTTCTATACCGACAGACAAAGGGAATCGTATACGGGATTGATTGAATCCTTGACATCGTGGTTCATCCGATGAGATCATCGTGGAGCTAGTGGGAGCCACCATGGGTATCCAGACCCCGCTGATGGTTATTGGCCAGTGAGGTGTCTCGGTCATGTCTGCCTGTCTCCCGAACCCGTAGGGTCTACACACTTAAGGTTCGATGACGCTAGGGTTATAGGGAATTGTTATACGAGATTACCGAAAGTTGTTCGGAGTCCCGTATGAGATCCAGGACGTCACGAGGAGCTCCGGAATGGTCCGGAGGCAAAGATTGATATATATAGGACGGATGGTTTCGGACACCGGAAGTGTTTCAGGCATCACCGGTAACGTACCGGGACCACCGGGACCACCGGAGGTGGTCCCGGGGGACCACCGAAGGGAGGCTGCGACCCCAAGAGGTAAGATGGGCTAAGTGGGGGTGAGAACCAGCCCCTAGTTGGGCTGGTGCGCCTCCCCACTCAGCCCATGGCGCAGGGGAAAGGAAAAGAGGGGGGGAACCCTAACTCAGGTGGGCCTTAGGCCCACCAGAGGGGTGCGCCACCCCTCCCCCTTGCTCTGGCCGCCACCCCTTCCCCATCTGAGGGCTGCCGCACCCCTTAGGGGTGGGAACCCTAAGGGCTGCGCCCCCTCCCTCTCCCCCTATATATATAGATGAGGTTCGGGGCTGTTTGAGACACGGTTTAATCTCTCTCTCTCTCGCAGCCCTGCACTTCTCCCTCCTCCTCT
This sequence comes from Hordeum vulgare subsp. vulgare, assembly GCF_904849725.1. Lineage (NCBI taxonomy): Eukaryota > Viridiplantae > Streptophyta > Magnoliopsida > Poales > Poaceae > Hordeum > Hordeum vulgare. Next base: position 51,515,361 of record NC_058523.1, read on the forward strand.
CTGCCGGCGCTTGGCGAAGCCCTGCCGGGAGACCTCGTCTCTCCACCAACACCACGCCGTCGTGTTGCTGGTCTTCTTCCCCAACCTCTCTCTCCTCCTTGCTGGATCAAGGTGTGGGAGACGTCACCGGGCTGCACGTGTGTTGAACGCGGAGGTGCCGTTGTTCGGCACTAGATCGGAATCGCCGCGAGTACGACTCCGTCAACCGCGTTCTAGCAAACGCTTCCGCTTAGCGATCTTCAAAGGTACGAAGATGCTCTTACCCCTCTCTCGTTGCTGGTCTCTCCATAGGAAGATCTGAACATGCGTAGGAAAATTTTTGAATTTATGCTACGTTACCCAACAACCTTGAGTTGCCCCGTGGTGGCCCCGCAGTCTGTCCTTTTTGGACCAACACTCATGAGGAGCACTGGACGGGGGGGGGGGGGTTGATTAAATTAATCTGCGGGTGCCGGCAGGTCCCTATGCAATTTTATTAAGTGATTAGGCAAATGTAGTACCAAAGTTGGGCCTTGCCAGACCAGTCTTAATCTAAAACGAATTATCAAGGGGTTCCCCATAACAACCCCGATCGTGTTAGGAGCGCTCATTTATGGAACATAACACCGGTAGCCGAAAACTAAGGGGGCAAAGGTGGAACAAAACACCAGGCTAGAAAGGCCGAGCCTTCCACCTTTTACCAAGTATATAGGTGCATTAAATTAAATAGCATTTAAATAAGGTGATATAACACGGAACCCATGTTTTCACATGGAGGCATCTGCACCTGCAACTAGCAACGCTAACACAGGGTTAAGCAAGCAGTAACATAGCCAATCAGTGGTTTGCTAGGTTGAACAGGTTGAAGGTAATCATGGCATTGTTGAGAGGCTAATATTTAACATGTGGTAGGCAACGAGACATAATCGATAGCATCGAAATAACTAGCATGGCAATGATAGTAATGGTATCTAGGGAAATGGTCATCTTGCCTGAGATCCCACTTGGAAGAAGAATGCCTCCGTGAAGCAGACGAACCGACGTAGTCGAACGGGTCCTCACAATCCGGCACGCTGCGGAACTCTATCGAGACGAAGCAAACCGGAAACACAAATCAACACATGAAATTCACCACACGATGCACAACACATATGATGCATGAGCTATTGAATACATGCAAGTCACGGCATGACAATTCACACAATCAAACACTACACATTAAATGAAGTTCAATATTATTTAGATACACGGCAATATTAAATGTGGTCAAACATGGCAAGAGGTGAAGCGCAATTAAACTACCTATCTAGGGATTTTAAATGAGGTCGGAAATGTCATATAGCAACTCTGAAACGACCTCACATGTTAATTTACAATTCTGTCCAGATCTGAATTAACACCTTTAATTAGTTGTTAAACAGCAAAACAAATAGATTCACGTGATTCTACGCGTCATTTCAAGCAATCTACACATAAAGAACATCTCCAACGGAGCTACGGATCAAAAGTTACAAGCACCGCAAGATATGATGGCATGAATGCAATATGTGTGCAACGACGGCCACGAGCACTTCAAAACATACAACCAGCAAGAGAAAATGAAACTACACGAGATTCTAAGCAAGTTTCATGTAGGACACGATCAAATCGGAGCTACGGTTCAAAAACTACGAGCAAAACAAGAAATGACCACAATCTGTCAAAATCAGCCACATAGCATTTTCTATGCCCCACAACTACGAGCTACACAACTCGGATAAACTCAAGCAAGGCATGGCACGAAAGAGGGCAAGACGCACTACTACAAACAACTAACAACAATTAGCATGGCAGCAAGGAGCACTAGGAAAAGAAGACACAAAATGGCATCTCACGCACTATTTCAGACTTAGTGAAAATTACACCTCATGAAAGTGCAGTTTTCGATCTGAAGCAATATTGACAGCAGAAAAACCTATAGCTACAGGACTCCAAACGGCATGAAACTATACAGCATGCTAGAGAAACACAAGGGGTACAACTAACTCCATTGGACCAACCTCAAAAGAGCTACAGATCTAAAGATAGAAGCAAAACAAAACAGCAACAAAATAATAACAGATTCCAGACTTAGAAATATTTCAGCTCCTCCAAATCAGCATTATTTCTAGCAACTTGAGGGCAACCAAACCACACCTAAACATGCATTTCTATTGCAACCAAAAATACCAGGGGCTAGTCTAAACACCCAAGAACAACTCCCGAGTTGACAACTAATTCAAACGAGGCACAGAATAAATCCTACGAATTAATCAAAAGGGCAACATAGCAAAATATCTCGCGAACTAACTTGCTATAATGCTAAAACTAATTGCACAGAATAATGCCCCTCATAAATGCGAGAAAAATAACCTATACGCGGGAAAATAAATTACCGGCAGATCCTACACGCAAAAATACGAGCGACCGCTCTAAAATGCATGGAAAAATGGTTCCTAAAACATGAACACTTCCAATATTGCATACGAGCAATCCGGACTTGCGCAAAAATTAAATACGGGACGAAACAATATAGGACAGCACGTTAAACTAGGCGTTCAGCACGTAAAACTTCGTCAAATAATTATGCAAGTGGTGAAATCGTGTTCTACTCGCGAATGTACCCTAAAACCATATAAAATACGCCTCGTTCCGACTTACGGATAAAAAGTTACGGGCATTACAATATTCGTCTATTTCCTGAAATTAAATAAATCCGAAAACTAAAAAAATCTAACGGGCCTAATTCTACTGCAGATGGGCCTACAGTACACGGGCGCGGGATAGCAAAAGGCGCACAGGGGCGTCGGATAGAAGGGCTCACCTGAGTGGCCTCTTGGGCCGGCCTGGTGCAGCAGGGGTGGAGGCCTCGGTCTGGCTGACCGAGCTGGGCCTCGGCGGGCGGATGCTGGGCCGGCGTGGGGCCCACGGGGCGGCGCTGGAGCGGTTGACCGACGAGATCTGGGGCTCCTCGTCGTCCCCCATTGGCCTGCTGCCCGAGGCATGGCGGCGCCGACCAGGAACCGCCGGAGGGCGCCGACTACAGGGCGGAGACGGTCGGGACGGGGCGGGGCGAGCCGGATCTGGCCACCGGTGGGGGCGAGGCAGCAAGGGCGGCGCTGGGCCCGGCTGCTGCAGGCACGGGATGGCCGGCAGGGCGGCGGGGCTCGACGGGAGAGGGTCTCCGGCAGGCGGCCCCTGGTAGAGGACGGCGCGGGGCTCGACGGGCTGCCGGCGGCGGGCACGGGGTAGGCGGCAGCGGCGCAACACGGAGGCAACGGCGGCGCAACACGGAGGCTCGGGAGCACAACGCTCTCGGGCAAGGGCGAGCGACTGCTCGGGGCGATCGCGGGCCGAGAGGGCCTGGAGCGGGCCCGACGGGCTGGTGGCGGTTGGAAGGAGAGAGGAGGTGGGAGGAAGCTGCGGGCATGAAAAACGAGGGGGGTTTAGGGTTTCCTAAAAATTAGGGGGAGGCCTATTTATAACAAATGGGGGGCTAGGTTTATCCGAATCCAGCCCCGTTTTCGCCCACGCGATCGTAACCGAACACACTCGAAAGCGGGGTCTGCTAAATTACCGCGTAGAGTAGGCTAGCCGGGGAAGAGAGGGAATCGGTGCGGCGCGGCAACGAATTTTTAAAACACCGACAGACGTCCGACGGTAAACCGAATACGGTGCCGCTACGGTCGACCGTTCGGGAACCAGACGGACTCCGATCGCGACGAAATTCGACATGCGGCCTAGCTATATTAAAATGAGACCGCACGTCAAATCTCAACTCGATCAGAGAAAGTTTTACGCACACTTTTAAAACAGGGTTTCGACGGTGTCGCGGGCGCGTGCTCGTGCGGTCGGACTCGGAACAGACAACGACGAGAACCTGCAACTAACCACGGATGCAAGTTTGAAAACTAGCGGCAACGGAGATGCCGATGCAATGCAGATGATGCGCATGATGCGATGATGATGCGACAAATAAAAACAAACACAGGACGAAAACTGAATAGAAGGGGAAACTTCTGGAACTTCGGCATCGGGCTGTCACAACTCTCCTACACTACAAGAGGATCTCGCCCCGAGATCCAAGAATGAACGGGGAAGAGGATGAGAAAGGAAGAGGTAAAACTTAGTCGCTTCTTTGACAAACGAGTGAAACCCACGACCCTTGAAGGTTGCAAAGAGATGAGGAATGATATGGGAAAGATGCAGGAATTCACGGAAAATTTCGGCAACACTTCGTAGGAAAATGGGACAAAAAAAATTCGATAAGAAGAGAGAATTACACAATATTCATAACAAACAACTAAATAGAGCAAGGGACACCATGATCTTGATAGAACAACAAGATTGACCCAAATGAGCAACATCACAAAGCCTCCGGAACAATAGAATAGGAACTAGCTCATACGGAAGAAGAGAATGAAGAGAGAATGACAACTACTAACTCCAATGAACTTGACAAGCATTCTTGCAAGAAGAATTGGACGGAGTTGTTGGAAAGACAACAACGAAAAGAACAAGAAGGTAGTGGGCTTATGAAAATCATCTCAACAAATATGAGGTGACAACCACCACTAAAAGAAACAAGGATTGATTGGGAGAAGCAAGATATGAACAATTTCTTACACCAAGAGGATACATTGAGAACTTGGATAAATGATAAACACCATGATAGCAACAATCCATAGGAAAAGCTTTAGGTGAAATCCAAACCAAGATAGCTCAATGAAGAAATCATGGGTTGCAAATATCTCATGATCATAGAATTGGTGGGTTTAATTATCTCATTCTTGAAAGCAAATCTCTTCGAGGCTCCTACACTAACAAGAATGCTATAATACCACCTCAAAGGATAACGGAAGAACAAATGCACTGAAAATGGAAGAGAAAGAATACTTGAGGTATTCCAACAGGAATCTTGAAGAACACATGAGAATGAATCACACCCTTGATGAACCACCAAGAAGGACCTCCGTATATAAATGAATGATGCAACGATATGAAGGATGAAAGAATAAGATTGAAGCCTTGCGAAGATTTAGATGAAGCTCACAAAGAGATACTTGATAAAACTTGTAACTCCGGAAAAGAAAAGATAAGAACACTTGAGAAAAGGAATTGATATCATGAGCCAGTCCGGAAGAAGAATTGAAATCTCTTGGAAGAAGGAAGAACAAGAATAAGAATTATGTTATGCTTATCCTTCATCAAGTTAAATAGACGACAATCAACGGATTTAGCATACAACTTATTCCTCTTGAAAGAATCTTGAAGAAACAGAGAGATAAATAAAGCACAAAATAGAAGAAATGTTGCAAGAAACACCGGTAAGAATTCACAATTGAATGGGAACACCACGAATTAATGGAGAAACATGAGAATGAAGAGCTCATGAGCCACCTAAGAGAAAACTTGAACAAGGCACCGGATAATCGAGAGACGAACGAAGAGACAACAATGGAGAAGAATTGAGGATGAAAGATGAAAACTGAGAACGAAGAATCTTCTAAAATGATGGCCTTCGGAGGACGAGAAATAAAAACAACTCAGAGAAGCACCGGATAGGAAGAAAGGGATTACTCATGATTGGAACAAATAAGATGACGACAACAAGCTAAAATGATGAATCTCCTAGCTAATGAACCAAGATTTGAGAGAAACACCCCTTCGGTCTTCAAAGGAGAGAATGATGAGAAGAACACCACCAAGAATAACTAAGACACTCCGGAATAATGAAGAATGAAAGGTTGAACCAATATGAGAATTAATTCAAATAGGCCTTGGAGAAGGGATATGACTGATGAATTTCATACTTACATCATAGTTGAAAAGAATTAAAGATCTCCGGAAAAGATTACAAGAGCTAAAAGATCCTGGGAAAAACCTGTGGGTTATGGGCCCACTCAAAGAAACCACCGTTAGAAAAGATTGCTTCAAAGAGAGATAATGCACCGGTATAAGAGAACTAGATGAGGTTAGCACCTCGAAATAATTGAAAAGATTGGAAACAAAAACTTCTAAGATAGCTTCAACGCTCCGGATCGAAAAGAGAGGAATAAATAACAAGATAGGCTCATAAGAATTCCCAACATAGGAAAGAATTACAAGGATGAATGGATAAGATGACACGGACAACTAAATTGAATTCACCGGAAAAATAACAAGACTGACTAAGGATGAACACGAAGCTCCTGAGAATCTTCACAATGAAACACCGGGAACAAAAGGAAGAAGAGATAGCGGAAGCATCACTGAATAAGAAGGCACTTGGATGAAATCCAAACACTAAAGAAAAGGGCGGGAGGGCGGGAAAAACAAAGACAACTTGAGCTAGAAGAGAAGAACTCCGGAAAAGAATTTAGAGAATGATCTTGCAAAATAGGAGAGGATGGAATTCACTTGAAGAGAAGCACACCGGTTGAATGGAATTGATACGATGACTCCGGTTGACAAGAGTTGACAAGACAACTGATTGAGCAAAAGAATTGGCATTCACATAAAATATGAGAACACCTCTTGGAAAAGATCTGAAATCACCACTTGACATCGAAGCAACTTGAATTACCGTATTCCAACAAAACAAAGGATGCGGCTTGCAATTAGCCAGAACAAACTCATGAGAAAGATTTCGTCCGATATTTTCGTGGACAGGAATCCACTAGATGTCGAACCTCAACCTAACATCAAGCATTTGTTGGAAGATTGTCCTATAAGCAACTACTTGAATTCCCACCTATGAATTCCCGAAATAACTGGTCATGCAATCTGGTACACGGATACAAGGAGTATTTCACACAACTCCTATACTAACCCGTCACCTGTATCACATCCGTCAACACACAACCAGAATCTCGGACCTTCATCTACAACAGACCCTCGTTATCACAACGATACAAAGTATGGCAGTACTCCCGAACAATCTGCACCAGTACTGGGGACATCGGGGTTATCTCGCCACTAATAGTATTGAAGCAATTACGAACATCCTTCGTTCTGAGATACTAAGAAATCTGAATGATAACGATGTGCTCAAAAATCCCCTAGAGCTCAACTCCCCTGAGACTTAGAGCAGAGAGGAGGCACCAAGACAGAACTCCGTCACATCGGCATCATATAGATTCCAAGAATATCCGCGTGATCCTAAAAAAAATTTGAGTGAGAAGAGGAGTAGAATTAAATTATTACATCAAGATTCCTCACCACAGCATAGAAGAGGAGAAAAAGAATCCTACTCTCCGATATATAACTAGACTCAAAGCAGTTTTTTCACTAGACTCGACTCGGCCAAGTTCGATCAATCAAGGGGGCTCCTCGGTCGGTACTGCTCTGATACCAACTTGTCACGCCCAAGATGCGACCCTATCCTCAATTTGGCACGAAGGCCTCGTCAGGGATATAAGCGCATCTCATCGTGTCGCAAGAATGGATATCGTTACGAGTACATGTACTGAAAAGAAGAGAAATATATACAGAGTTGGCTTACACTCGCCACAAGCTACATCAGAGTCACATCAGTACATTACATATTCATCAAGAGTAAGAGCAGGGTCCGACTACGGACGAAAACAAACGAGAAAATAAGAATGACGTCCATTCTTGCTATCCCAGGCTGTCAGCCTGGAACCCATCCTAGATCGATGAAGAAGAAGAAGAAGAAGAAACTCCAAATGAACAATCAACGCGCTCGCGTCAAGTAACCCTTACCTGTACCTGCAACTGGTGTTGTAGTAATCTGTGAGCCACAGGGGACTCAGCAATCTCATTTCCAAAGGTATCAAGACTAGCAAAGCTTACTAGGTGAGGCACGGTTAAGTGGTGAGGTTGCAGCAGCGGCTAAGCATATGTTTATGGTGGCTAACTTACGAGTACAAGAAGTAAGAGAGGGAAGATCTACGCATAATGGACGTGAACTACTGATGATCAAATAAATGATCCTGAACACCTACCTACGTCAGACATAACCCCACCATGTCCTCGATCGGAGAAGGAACTCACGAAAGAGACAGTCACGGTTATGCACACAGTTGGCAAGTTTTTATTAAGTTAACTTCAAGTTATCTAGAACGAGTGTTAAACAAAGTTTCCACGTTGCCACATAACCGCGGGCACGACTTTCCAAAAAGATTTAACCCTGCAGGGGTGCTCCAACTAGTCCATCACAAATTACCACGAGCCGCATAGAAATCCTCAATCACGAAGCTCGCGATCTCGTCGGATTCCCTAGTGGAAAACCTCAACTCTGAGATTACCCAAAGCATCACCGGAATCCCGATGCACAAGATATTTCGTCAAAGGTAAAACTAATCCAGCAAGGCCGCCCGACGTGTCGACGATCCCGATAGGAGTCGCGTACCTCGTTCTCAGGACACGGCGGATGGAAAAGCTTACAGGTACCAAACCTCGAGTTGCCCCGTGGTGGCCCCGCAGTCTGTCCTTTTTGGACCAACACTCATGAGGAGCACTGGCCCGGGGGGGTTGATTAAATTAGTCCACGGGTGCCGGCGGGTCCCTATGCAATTTTATTAGGTGATTAGGCAAATGTAGTACCAAAGTTGGGCCTTGCCAGACCAGTCTTAATCTAAAACGAATTATCAAGGGGGTCCCCATAACAACCCCGATTGTGTTAGGAGCGCTCATTTATGGAACATAACACCAGTAGCTGAAAACTAAGGGGGCAAAGGTGGAACAAAACACCAGGCTAGAAAGGCCGAGCCTTCCACCTTTTACCAAGTATATAGGTGCATTAAATTAAATAGCATTTAAATAAGGTGATATAACAAGGAACCCATGTTTTTACATGGAGGCATCTGCACCTGCAACTAGCAACGCTAACACAGGGTTAAGCAAGCAGTAACAGAGCCAATCAGTGGTTTGCTAGGTTGAACAGGTTGAAGGTAATCATGGCATTGTTGAGAGGCTGATATTTAAAATGTGGTAGGCAACGAGACATAATCGATAGCATCGAAATAACTAGCATGGCAATGATAGTAATGGTATCTAGGGAAATGGTCATCTTGCCTGAGATCCCACTTGGAAGAAGAATGCCTCCATGAAGCAGACGAACCGACGTAGTCGAACGGGTCCTCACAATCCGGCATGCTGCGGAACTCTATCGAGACGAAGCAAACCGGAAACACAAATCAACACATGAAATTCACCACACGATGCACAACACATATGATGCATGAGCTACTGAATACATGCAAGTCACGGCATGACAATTCACACAATCAAACACTACACATTAAATGAAGTTCAATATTATTTAGATACACGACAATATTAAATGTGGTCAAATATGGCAAGAGGTGAAGCGCAATTAAACTACCTATCTAGCCATTTTAAATGAGGTCGGAAATGTCATATAGCACCTCCGAAACGACCTCACATGTTAATTTACAATTCTGTCCAGATCTGAATTAACACCTTTAATTAGTTGTTAAACAGCAAAACAAATAGATACACGTGATTCTACGCGTCATTTCAAGCAATCTACACATAAAGAACATCTCCAACGGAGCTACGGATCAAAAGTTACAAGCACCGCAAGATATGATGGCATGAATGCAATATGTGTGCAACGACGGCCACGAGCACTTCAAAACATACAACCAGCAAGAGAAAATGAAACTACACGAGATTCTAAGCAAGTTTCATGTAGGACACGATCAAATCGGAGCTACGGTTCAAAAACTACGAGCAAAACAAGAAATGACCACAATCTGTCAAAATCAGCCACATAGCATTTTCTATGCCCCACAACTACGAGCTACACAACTCCGATAAACTCAAGCAAGGCATGGCACGAAATAGGGCAAGACGCACTACTACAAACAACTAACAACAACTCGCATGGCAGCAAGGAGCACTAGGAAAAGAAGACACAAAATGGCATCTCACGCACTATTTCAGACTTAGTGAAAATTACACCTCATGAAAGTGCAGTTTTCGATCTGAAGCAATATTGACAGCAGAAAAACCTATAGCTACAGGACTCCAAACGCCATGAAACTATACAGCATGCTAGAGAAACACAAGGGGTACAACTAACTCCATTGGACCAACCTCAAAAGAGCTACAGATCTAAAGATAGAAGCAAAACAAAACAGCAACAAAATAATAACAGATTCCAGACTTAGAAATATTTCAGCTCCTCCAAATCAGCATTATTTCTAGCAACTTGAGGGCAACCAAACCACACCTAAACATGCATTTCTATTGCAACCAAAAATACCAGGGGCTAGTCTAAACACCCAAGAACAACTCCCTAGTTGACAACTAATTCAAACGAGGCACGGAATAAATCCTACAATTAATCAAAAGGGCAACGTAGCAAAATATCTCGCGAACTAACTTGCTCTAATGCTAAAACTAATTGCACAGAAAAATCCATGGGATTTTTCTACCCCGGAAACATATAAAATATGTGGGGTTTGCAACACAAAATAATGTCGCACATAAATGCGAGAAAAATAACCTATACGCGGGAAAATAAATTACCGGCAGATCCTACACGCAAAAATACGAGTGACCGCTCTAAAATGCATGGAAAAATGGTTCCTAAAACATGAACACTTCCAATATTGCATACGAGCAATCCGGACTTGAGCGAAAATTAAATACGGGACGAAACAATATAGGACAGCACGTTAAACTAGGCGTTCGGTACGTAAAACTTCGTCAAATAATTATGCAAGTAGTGAAATCGTGTTCTACTCGCGAATCTACCCCAAAACCATATAAAATACGCCTCGTTCCGACTTACGAATAAAAAGTTACGGGCATTACAATATTCGTCTATTTCCTGAAATTAAATAAATCCGAAAACTAAAAAAAATCTATCGGGCCTAATTCTACTGCAGATGGGCCTACAGTACACGGGCGCGGGATAGCAAAAGGCGCACAGGGGCGCCGGATAGAAGGGCTCACCTGCGTGGCCTCTTGGGCCGGCCTGGTGCAGCAGGGGTGGAGGCCTCGGCCTGGCTGACCGAGCTGGGCCTCGGCGGGGCGGATGCTGGGCCGGCGCGGGCCCACGGGGCGGCCTAGAGCGGTTGACCGAGGAGATCTGGGGCTCCTCGTCGTCCCCCTCTGGCCTGCCGCATGAGGCATGGCGGCGCTGACCAGGAACCGCCGGAGGGCGCCGACTACAGGGCGGAGACGGTCGGGACGGGGCGGGGCCAGCCGGATCTGGCCGCCGGCGGGGGCGAGGCAGCAAGGGCGGCGCTGGGCCCGGCTGCTGCAGGCACGGGATGGCCGGCGGGGCGGCGGGGCTCGACGGGAGAGGGTCTCCGGCAGGCGGCCCCTGGTAGAGGACGGCGCGGGGCTCGACGGGCTGCCGGCGGCGGGCACGGGGTAGGCGGCGGCGGCGCAACAGGGAGGCAGCGGCGGCGCAACAGGGAGGCTCGGGAGCACAGCGCTCTCGGGCAGGGGCGAGTGGCTGCTCGGGGTGACCGCGGGCCGAGAGGGCCTGGAGCGGGCCCTGACGGGCTGGCGGCGGTTGGAAGGAGAGAGGAGGTGGGAAGAAGCTGCGGGCACGAAAAACGAGGGGGGTTTAGGGTTTCCTAAAAATTAGGGGGAGGCCTATTTATAACAAATGGGGGGCTAGGTTTATCCGAATCCGGCCCCGTTTTCGCCCACGCGATCATAACCGAACGCACTCGAACGCGGGGTCGGCTAAAAGACCGCGTAGAGTAGGCTAGCCGGGGAAGAGAGGGAATCGGTGCAGCGCGGCGACGAATTTTTAAAACACCGACAGACGTGCGACGGTAAACCGAATACGGTGCCGCTACGGTCAACCGTTCGGGAACCAGACGGACTCCAATTGCAACGAAATTCGACAGGCGGCCTAGCTATATTAAAATAAGACCGCACATAAAATCTCAACTCGATCAGAGAAAGTTTTACGCACACTTTTAAAACAGGGTTTCGACCGTGCCGCGGGCGCGTGCTCGTGCGGTCGAACTCGGAACAGACAACGACGAGAACCTGCAACTAACCACGGATGCAAGTTTGAAAATTGGCGGCAACGGAGATGCCGATGCAATGCAGATGATGCGCATGATGCGATGATGATGCGACAAATAAAAACAAACACAGGACGAAAACGAAATAGAAGGGGAAACTTCTGGAACTTCGGCATCGGGCTGTCACAAGCTGTCAGACTCAAACCACAATTCATGTCGTTTAGTTATGGTGTGTGTGTATATACAGTTGATGTTGCATTGATGTATAGCTTGGTACATGTTTCTGGAGCATGTAGAGTGTTTGTGTGGTAAGTGTCATCGATGGGTTCCCTGATATTTCAGGAGCTCAGCTTGCAAAGCTTCTCGAATAGCTATGTTGTTTATCTATTATTTTACTCTCCATATAATCTGTGCCTCTTTTTTCTTCAGTTCTTTTTTGGGTGTGTTTTGCTAGGCGACCTTCAATGTTTTAGTGCATATAACTTTTGATGGTTTCATGTCTGGTAGCAAAGCTAACACTTTTGATGGTTTCATGTTTGGTAGCAAAGCTAACACTTTTGATGGTTTCATGTCTGGTAGTAATGTAGTTCGGATGATTGATATATGGAGCTAAATATCAACCCAGGAGTGGCAATGTCTTGGACACGAGTATTGAAGTGTGGAGTTATTCCAAGAGATGCAACTCAATTAGTTGGGATAAGAGGCTTTGCAGCTCAGGCCAAGGGAAAGAAGGGCGGAAAAGGTGGTGTTGCTGATGCTAAACCTGTGCTCAGCAAAGAAATGAAGAGTACAACTGTATTTGGGGCAAATATCATGAAGGAGGGTTCTGATCCAAAGATCCAACCAGGTTCTGAGTACCCTGACTAGCTGTGGTACCTGGTTGACAAGCGTCCTGTGCTGAGCAAGTTGCGGAGGAAAGATGCCAAGACACTGCCTTATGAAGACCTGAAGTGTTTCATCAAGTTGGACAACTGGGCGCGGATCTAGGAAAACAATGCTCTCACTGAAAAGACCTCGATGACGCCTAGAGGGGGGTGAATAGGCTATTTAAAAAACTTCTTTGGATTTGGCTTGAACCTAATGCGGAAATAAACTAAGAGGGTACTTGTCAAGCACAAATCCTAAATGCACGAGGCACTGCAACGTGTATCAACAACACGATCTACCAAGATGGACACAGTACAGTTACCAACAAGTACAAGATACTAGATAACACTATATCACACGATATATCAAAAGCTGCAAGTGTGAACGTGTGGACACAGAGGGTATGCTTGAATGATTAATCTTGTACAAGAAATAGCCAACACAATATAATGAGCACAACCAATATGCAATGTATGTATGCTCAAGTAACACAAGTAAACCACAAGTAAGGAGTTAGGGTTAAGGATAACCAAGGTCACTGAGACGAAGATGTATCCCGATGTTCACTTCCTTGGAGGGAAGCTAGTCACCGTTAGAGAGGTGGATGTTACCACGAAGGCACACCAACGCCACGAAGGCTCACCCTATTCTCCCTTTGAGATAACACCACGAAGGCATTTCTCAACCACTAGTGGTAAGCCTTTGAGGTGGCTTCCAAACCCTCACAAACTTTTCCGGGGGTAATCACACGGATTGATTCCTCTCTGAAGAACTCCTACCACCTAGGAGTCTCCAACCTCCAAGAGTAACAAGATCACGAGGAATGCTCAAAACTTGCTCAAATCTCAAATAGCTTGGGTTGAGAGAAGGAGAGGGAGACGATCTATCTTTTGATTGGAACAACTCTCAAAGGGGCTCACAAATGCTCTTGGGATCTAAGATTTGGTGTGAGAATATGTGTGTGAGGTAGAAATGTGTTCTTATGAGGATATGGCTGTGTGGGACACCCTCTCACGAAGTGGGAGGGGGTATATATAGTGGGGAGTGTAAAACAGCCGTTGGGGACACTTTAAGTCACACAGGGTTCGGACATCCGGCAGTTCACGGATGTCCGGGCGTCCACAAGGGGTCGGACGTCCGACAGGGGTCGGTCGTCCGAGGGCTGTAGATATGTCTGGAATCACTGTGAGTTGAACAGGGACCGGACGTCCGGAGAAGGCCGGAAGTCCGAGTTATTCGACTCAACTTCTTCTAGTGCAAGATTCCGGATTTCGGAAAGGGAACGGACGTCCGGCCCTCGGAAGTCCGAGTTATATGGCTCACAGTCTTCTGGTGCAGGGCTCCGGATTTCCGAAGCTGGTCGGTCGACCGGCCCTCGGACGTCCGGAGGGAGCCGGAAGTCCGAGTTATATGGCTCAAGTTCTTCTGGTGCAGAGCTCCGGATTTCCGAAGCTTGTCGGTCGTCCGACACACGACCGGCCCTCGGACGTTCGCAGGGAGCCGGAAGTCCGAGACATTAGTCCTGTTTTGAGATAAGAGCAGAGTAGTGAAGATGTGGTATTGAGCAGAATAGTGGATATCTAGTTTGAGCAAGTTCATCACAAAAACCTGTGATCCCCTCTTAATAGTGCGGGATCCCTAAAGACTCAAGAATTGTAAAAGGGATACCGATGATCCATACTTGAGTGTATACTTTTATTCGCTGATCATCACTCCCTACCGCTAACATCAAAGTAACTGATACCTTGAGTTAACCCTTTCACTTGAGCTTGATGTTGTTGTTCCTTCTTGGCTCAATGTTGAAAGCAAGACATGATGAAGTCTTCAAGTAGCTCTCCCATACACAATGTGGAAAGCCTAGCTTATATATTCATCTTCATTTGTCCACCATGTGAACATCCACAAGGATCAAGCATGTAGTGCTCAGGAATGCTTATCTTGATCTTGTCCTTGTTAGCACATGAGCTTGTCCTTATCAACACATAATCATTCACAATAGCTTAAAAAGGGGTTAGTGATTAATTATCTATATGTGTGTTGTCACCAACACCAAAACACGATTAAGGGCATGACTGCACTTTCACTCACTGCTAAGAACTGATGAGGAGAATCTCATCTCATGTAGTAGTTGAAGTAAGCATATTCCCTTCTCTTTTGTTACAAGGTTTATTAGTTGCTTTTTGGTAATAATGTAGTGACTTGGAAGTTGCTTGGCTTAGTACAATGTAGCCTATGTGACCAGCATGCTATTTTTGCCACGTTCTTTGTAAAATGTAACTTATGTATCTTGCAGCAAATGTTGTAGCAAGTTCCTGTGTTTTGCTTGGCTTGGTACACTATTTAGCTTAGGCGACAAGCATGTTCGTGTTTCATGTTAAGAATTTAAGATGTAAGTGCCATATTTTGCAACGGGAGTTTTAATCCTATCAATATGAAGTATAATTTGTACATGACAATTATAGCTTTGCTAATTAGCAATGCATGACTATGATGCATGAGACTCATGAATTCATTAAACTTGGAGCAGGGCTACAACGCTACTTTTTTTTTGTCATAAACTGCAATTATATTTAGCGATGGTAAAAGAAAAATCATGGTGTGCATCCTCACGTTGCTTCCATTTCATGAACTACTTACTATTTAATCGACCAATGTGCATGGATTCAACATATAGAGTCTGATCCAGCATTTGCTCAGAGTTTGCACAAGCACATTATTTTATCAAAGAAATAACAAATATTTCAATTCCTGAGCATGCAATAGAAGCAACATTCAGTTCTGATAGCAAAAGAGAACGTCAACAATTTTACCATAACAACTACTGTGAATAGTTCAGTGCAATGTACAAAGTCGGTAACCTCATGATGAAAGAAATAACCTGGGATGGTGAAGGAGACTAGCTTAGTCCATTCCTTTTGCTTTTCTTACTAATGACGCCCGAAGATGCGAAATACTAATTATTTTTCTTTAAGTGCGTGCTACATCTTAGATGCAATTGGAGACGAACATCTTTGGCTTCACTACTATTCAATAAAACTGGATGTGATGAGTGCCATCAAAATTTTATTCATTTTCACTTTTAGTAAAATGACAATTCGGACAAGCTTAGAAAATAGATAAATTGATTTGATAGCGCTTGTATTTTAAAGGCTTAACATGCACTACAAGTTATACATGTTGATCCATTTGAATCCAATGCATGTGCACAGTCAAATTCACAGCAATGTCCTTTACCACTGCAGGCAATGAAACAATAGGAGTTACACTTATCTATGTAAGAGTTCCACTACTGTCTGGGATACTACTTACATTGCTAATAAGTTAACTACTCGTCCTAATACTAGGATTCCCGGCTGTCTTAATTTCAAGCCGTGTATGCTCATTTGATTGAACCCTGTCTTGCATATCAGCGAAGTTATTGAGCCAGTGCTTGCATACATATATAGTTTTATCGTAAGAGCACTCTTCATAGTTGTTTTTGAAGACCAAGAAGGTGTTGTTCGTGACATGTATTGTAGCAGTGGGACTTCTGTTGGTGTTTATCTTGTAATAAATCAATTTGATAGCGGACACTGCTTGAATTATGAGTGCTCATTTGGGCATAGAGCATGAGGATGTATGAAATTTCTGAACACATTCAAGTCGTCATAAATTAGCAGTCTTGGCCACTTTAAAGTGAGTTATACAACTAAATTGTTGAAAGCGCCATTCTAAGAGAGGCGCGTGCCTGGCTTTACCGAACTGAAGCCGTAACGGAGGCCATTCTATGTAGCTGAGAACTTGTCTATATAATTATTATGTAGCCCACGATTCAATTGTGCAATGCTAGGGTTCAATGAAAGAAAAATGTGTGTGCAAGATCAGTAGATTTTGTGATGCAAGGATTAGTAGATTTGATATTATCTTACAACCTCTACGAACACTGAATGGGTCAAGCAACATACATCTTTGTCCAGCAACGCGACCACAAATTCACAATGGTTTCTCACTATTGAAAATACAACTCGAGTGACATTGCAAGATTGTGTACTTATTTGACCATATATTTTTAAGAAAATTCACATTTTCATATGTATACTTATGTTTGAGATGTGCAGTATTAAACAAAATCTTCATTCAAAATGTAGCTACTAATATTTGCACGTTTTTCTTTAGGACTTTAGGGTTTCGAACAAACTTAATGAAAATCTGTTTTTATGATTATATTACACGTGTACTAGTAATCCTAAAAACAAAAAATCAGCTCCTGGGTCCCACCGACCACAGCCCCGCGAGAAAGGAACCCCCTCAGCCATCGACGCAGGCACCGCACGAATCTTACAGCCACGCGGCTCCCCCTTCTGCTCGCCCTTGTCCTGCCCTGCCCTCGCCGCCGCCTTCTTGCGCCCCCAACCACAGTTTTCTCATGGCGGCGACGGCCGCGGCGGAGGCAGACGGCGGTGACGCCGTCATCACGCGGCTATTCGTGGGCGGGCTGGCGGAGGGCGTGTCCGCGGCCGACCTGGAGGCCGTGTTCGGCTCCATCGGCCGCGTCGCCGGCGTCGAGTTTGTGCGCACCGGCGGCCGCAGCTTCGCCTACGTCGACTTCCAATGCCCCTCCCACAAGGCCCTGGCCAAGCTCTTCTCCACCGTAAGCATCCGCCACCCCATCCAACCAACCATCTTTGTTAATAGTTGCAGATTGGGGTTTGTTGATTCTACCCGTTCGTCCAAATTAGCGCCTTTAGTGGAGATGAACGAGATTTTGGCCCTCCTATAGCTGTTTGCTGTCTCGTTTTGCGGCTGCACAGAGGATTTCTGATACGATGTCGATCTGCGTGTAGTACAATGGGTGCAAATGGAAAGGAGGGAAGCTTAAACTTGAGAAGGCCAAGGAGCACTACCTCGTCCGACTGAAGCGAGAATGGGAGCAGGAGGCCGCGGCGGCAGCTGCTCAAGAAATGCCTGCGAAAGATGATGTGGACAAGCAGGAGGAGAAGGAGAAGCGGAGGCTGGACAAGGATGCTCTGGAAAGTTCAAAGGTTAACATCTACTTCCCGAGATTGAGGAAGGTGAGTTGTCTCTCTGTGTTGCATACTTCTTTGGTTTGACTACTTTACTGAATCTTCCAAATCGTGCATTCTGTAGTTTCTTTAATCTGTACAGTACAAGACTGCAAATAGGTATGCAAGTAACAGCATATGCCATTCCTCATGATGATTAATAGCATGATCATGACAGCGTACTTGCTTTTTCATAGGACTGACCTGATGCCTGAATCATGTTCATTTTAACGGAATACGAGCCAAACTAAACTAGTGTAGTTGCTAAGATCAGGTTCCGAATAAGAAAGAGCAATTCAGTATGAAGTCATCTTTAGATATTAGGTGAACATCTTGTTTTGTAACTGTGATTATGACAAAAGAGACAAGGGTAAGAGAGTAGTGTATCATGCCGTATATTGATCAAAATAGCAGTTGTGCGTTCCGTACTGAAATGATTATCTAATATGTGAATTATTACATTGACATGTGTTCTCCTAACCAAGGATCTGTTTGTACAGCTGAAACCTTTGCCCTTTAAAGGCAGTGGAAAGCACAAATACAGTTTCAGAAATATTGAAGTCCCTTCCTACCCAATTCATTTCTGCGACTGTGAGGAGCACTGTGGACCTCCTGAGAAAGCCAATGAAGAATATGCTGCTGTTCTTAAACGTGTTGCATTTCAGAAGGAGCGCAACATCATGAATTCTGTGATGAGTAAGCTCTTTGAGAAGGATACTGAGCAAATCGATTCATCGGAAGTGCAGAAAGGAGATGCTGAGACAGACCCCTCTGATGCTGAGGCAGAACCCTCTGATACCGAGACAGAACCCTCTGATTCCGACAATGATTTGCGAATGGAAGAAACAACAGAAAGTCATGAAGAAGATTTGGATGATCTCCAAATGGAAGAAACAGATGATCCCTCCGAAGAAGAATTGGATGATGACCTTGTGATCAATATTGCTCCTCGTAAGGCCAATAACTCAGCTGTCCAGTTAAATAGGGCAAACCAATCAGTGAAAAAGGTATGCATATTGCAGTTACTTGCCTGAATAATTTTCCTGTGATGTACAATTTTTCCATTCAATTATGTGCAATGACACTCCTAATTAATTTCTAATTATTAGGATGAGCGGTTCAAAAAACGTCAGCATTTTGATGAGATCTCTCCACAAAAGAAGAGACAGAAATCAGAGGATTTATCTGAACCTAGAAACCAGAAGCAGTCTACTTCAGTGATTGCAGACAGGAGGACTACAGGGAAGTCCTTGCCATATGTGTCAGTAGCCATCCAAAATGAACAAAAATCCTCAGCTTTGTCAGGAAAAGGAATGCATGGTTTCTCTTCTGTACTTGATAGAGCTAAAAGTTCTGCTGGTCTTCAAGGTGTTGACACTCTAACAGGTCGTTCTACCAAAAGCGAAGGTTCACAAAATGAGCTTCCTACTGAACCTAAAAAGGGTTCGGTGTGGACTCAGAAGTCTTCCTGGAGAGATCTTGTAGGAGGTATGGGGGCTACATCTTTCAGTATATCACAAGTACTGCCGAACACCAATCCAGCACCACCAAAACTTGAACCTGCTACTGAGACCTCCGTCGCATGCACCGAATCCAGGAGGGAAGTGACATCATTAGGCATGACATCTTTGGAATCCCCGGAGGCTATAACTCAACCCTTGGCCAAGCAGAACTTGTTGAGTTCCACGGGAACACCATCTGCTGGAACTACAGTTGGTTCAGCTGGTCATGAAATTCGAGGGCACGATGAGAACAACAAGGTAGAAGAACCGCGCGTGGTCCCAAGGATTACAATAAGTGAAGTCTGCCCGTTCATGAGAAACGAAGAGTCAATTCAGCAATGGTCGAAGGCGAAGAAGGTTCTGACCGGGTTCATCAAAAGGGGTGACGAGAAGAAAGCAGGATCCAGTAACTCCCGGAGAGGAAAGCCACCGTCGCGGAAAAGATAACCGGATGTTCTTGGGGTCACATCTTGCGGAGCTAGCTCGTACCATCACCAAGGCTTACCAAACGAGCAATCACTCTTCTTGAAGCTTGACTCCTGCGAATTTAAGTCTTGCAATTTTTTTTTACATTCTCAACTAAGTTTTTTAGCCTCCCGACGGCATGTCAACTGTGGCTACTTGTAGCATTATTATTGACACGATGTATCTGCAGTACTACGTGAGACCTCAGTACATCGCTGTATCTTATCTCTTGAATGATCGGCTCCATTTTCTTCTCTTGAATGATCGGCTCCATTTTCTTATAATCTTGCAGTGCGTTTAATCTCCTACCAGTAGTACTGTTCCGACTCTTGCATGTTTCTCCCTTATACGAGGATTTTTTTAATATTAATTAAGAAGTCAAAATAGTTTTGAAGTATTTTTAGATTAAACTTGAATTTGTTTTGCACTAGTATATAAATTTTCATGAAAAAAAGTCAACACTGACTTGTGGGCAAAGAAAACAAAATTTATTTGCTATTATAGGTCACTATTCACATTATTTTAAGCAAAAATTTGTCTTTTTTGAAAAGTAGTCAAAATGTAATTTTCTTTTTGTGAATTTTTTCTTACAAATATAATGAAAGGTCAAGTTTATTTCAAAAATATTTTCAGTTTTTTTTTATTTTTTTATTGAATTACTATTTTCTTTTTAAATATAGGATGTATATTAATAATCCTACACCTACGTATATATATAGGTCACATACGTAAATTGGATTACGTAGAGACGTGGCTTGCTTTAATCAACCTCTCCCTTCCTGATTTCCAGGATGGGCCCCGCTTCCCACTAATTAAAACTGGCTAAGTAATCCCTTACGTAACCTTTTGTAAATATTTTACGTAGATGTAGCAAAACTCGATGTATCTACATCTAGCTTTCAGAAGTTCCTCTCCGGGTCGCAAGGAGGAA
The DNA here is from genome assembly GCF_904849725.1 of Hordeum vulgare subsp. vulgare. Taxonomy (NCBI): domain Eukaryota; kingdom Viridiplantae; phylum Streptophyta; class Magnoliopsida; order Poales; family Poaceae; genus Hordeum; species Hordeum vulgare. The sequence continues at coordinate 51,536,128 of NC_058523.1, forward strand.
AATGCCAACCTCGGACCAATGACTGAAAATACCGATTGAATTAAAAAAAACAGACAATGAAACAATACAAGTTGGCTCTCTAGACTCTCTCCCAGCTCTCTACACTTTCTCTCTCTTCCCGACCCTACCCCTCTCTCTCTCTTCCAAACCAGGACCTAAAAGAGACGTGAGACAGAGGTGGATTTGGTGGGGCCGAGGCGGAGGCAGGTGGTGCCGTACCCGTCTCCAACCTAACCTAACCAGACCTGACCATGCACGCATCTCACCTCTCGTCGTCCTCCTCCTCCTCCTCCTCGTCATGACTCCTTCATGGATGACGAGCGCCCTAATTAGGATCAGGTTTTAGTAGGAGATTAAAAAGCACATTTCACCGGAGATCAAGGGGGCCGTACGGTAATATTAATTGTCATCTCCCTCCTCCTCCTCCTCTTCTTCTTCTTCCGATTTATTATCCATGAGGATTTCGACTCCGCATCGGGCTTTCATCCGTGGATCAGGACGATGACGTCGACGGCGGCGTCCGGCTCCGACTCCCGGCGGCTCTTGCCCGGCCGTCAGAACTCCCATCAGGTTCGTTCGCTCCCTCCTCCCTCTCCTTTCCTCTTCTGCATTATCTAATAGTAGTAATTAATTCAGAACAGATATGCGTATTATGTATAAATTGAATAATATGTAAATGATAATTAATTGGGAGGTTGCAATTGTTAATTAATATGGCAATCAGGTGGGCATGATCAATTAATATTATTTACTGGTTTCTATTGATTCACAGATGGACAGGATCAATGGAAATGGCCAGAAGTCTGCCACTCAAGTGAGTGATCACGACAGCTTTCACCTTGCCGTCTCGCGCATTCATCATGCATTCCTCATTTGCAAACTGCAGTAGTATGTTTTTTTTTTGTCTTTTTAATCTGGTGTCTCCATACTTATTCACTGGATTTGCTCTCGTTGATTTTCCTATAGAACAGGCCCCCACACTCTCCGATGGAGCAGACGAATTCGAGGACGACATCCTTATCGCCTCGGAAGCGCTGTCCCGCAGAACCGGCGGCTTCGAGAGAAATGCAGGCCCTGGGAATTGGGGCATGTTTGGTAGCCTCAAGGTTGTGGTGCTCAAGTCAAAGCTCAACCTGTTGATACCGTGTGGCTTTGTGGCCATCACCGTCAAATACATGACAGGCAATAATGTACGCGTGCTCCTAAATTTCACTGCAAATGTTTTATCAATCTGTAGTTACATCTGCTTTATGCGCTTTATATGCTCCATTTTTTGTGTTCTTGTCCTGATATTACGTTTTTATTCCTTTGTTTGTGTTGAAGGGCTGGGTGTTTCCCCTGACTCTGTTGGGCATTATTCCGTTGGCCGAGCGACTGGGTTTCGCCACCGAGTAATTTGTTACAATTTTCACACTTATTTGGTGATTCTTGCTGATTTTACTGAATAAGCATTTGACACTTTGCTTCTTACTGCAGACAGTTAGCATTCTTCACGGGCCCAACAGGTCTCACTCAGTTGCTCTTCTTTGAAGCATTCTGATCCAAGTAGCATTCGAATTGTGGTTGGCTTGACAAATTTCATGTGCATGCAGTTGGGGGCCTTCTGAATGCTACATTTGGCAATGCAACTGAGTTGATTATATCGATCCATGCGCTAAGGAGCGGAAAGTTACGAGTTGTACAGCAGTCTCTGCTAGGATCCATCCTGTCAAACTTGCTTCTGGTTCTTGGTTGCGCATTTTTCAGCGGAGGGGTCACTTGTGGCAAAACTGAGCAGAATTTCAGCAAGGTGACCATTCTTGTCTGTTCACAGATTTGCACAATGTGGATGAGAGTGCTCATTCTGTGTTGTTGTTGCAGTCAGAGGCAGTAGTGAGCTCTGGGCTGCTTTTGATGGCCGTATTGGGGTTGCTGCCTCCTACTGTGCTGCATTACACTCACTCAGAAGTCCACTCTGGAAAGTCGGGACTAGCCTTGTCAAGGTTCAGCAGCTGCGTCATGCTTGTTGCTTATGCTTGCTACATCTACTTTGAATTGTCAACCAGTCGCCGTCGTGAGCAATCTAATGAAGTAAGTGATGGATTGCCCATACCGATATGAATAGTTTTCGATTTTTCAAGTTTCTGAGTTAGATATGTGCATTTGATTGGACCAGGGAAGATGTGAGAATGTAGGGGATGCTGACAACAATGAAGCTCCCGACATTTCAAAATGGGAGGCCATTTCCTGGCTTGCAATTTTGACAATTTGGATCTCAGTACTCTCTGACTACTTAGTTAATGCAATCGACGTAAGCTCTCATGTAGACCGATTAGATGATTATACACTCCTTTTTTCAGTTATGTTGCTTGTGAGAACTTGACAAATACATATATGCATCTGTTCTCATGGAAACAGATTTCATGATTTACACACACACAAAAAATACTTTCTGTAAAGATAATAATTAACCTTCATATTCATCAGGGGGCTTCCCAGGCTTGGAATATACCGGTTGCATTCATCAGTGTTATTTTGCTTCCGATTGTGGGGAATGCTGCTGAACATGCTAGTGCTGTCATGTTTGCAATGAAAGACAAATTAGTAAGAGAAGCTTAAAATTCTTAACAGTTTTCCAGTTGGACAGATCGCGTGAGATTCCTGTATATTTCTTGTAGGATCTTTCCCTTGGTGTCGCAATAGGGTCATCAACACAGATGTCCATGTTTGGGGTAGGTTGTTCGAGCCGTTTGTGCCTTATTCATCTGAATTTACCAGCTATTGTTTCGCTGATAGTTTGCTCTGCCTCTCATTTTGTAGATACCATTTTGTGTAGTGATAGGGTGGATGATGGGCCAGCCGATGGACTTGAACTTTCATCTCTTCGAGACTGCAAGCCTCTTAATGACAGTGCTGGTTGTCGCGTTTTTATTGCAGGTACTAAAATCATGCACCAACATTCGTCGACACCTCTGTCTTGCTTTTGCATGAATTCACTCTTCTATTTTTCTCTGAATTTCCAGGATGGGACTTCAAATTGCTTAAAAGGGTTGATGTTGTTTCTATGCTATCTGATAGTTGCTGCTAGTTTCTATGTACATTCCGATCAGGATCCTGATGGCAAGTTCTTCACTTATGCACTTCCTCTGCCTGTTCTTTTATCTTTCAGATCAATGGTTTTACACACAGCTTTTATTAAAGCCGCCGTGTTCGGGTACATAGTTGATTTGTGTTTGTGCTGCATGAATTTTCAGTAGTTAGGCATTTAGCTACAAACAAGGTTGCTCTATTAATATTATTTTCATGAACCCAAACTACAAACCCATTAAGAAAGTGAGAAAAAAAAATCATACTGTGATTAATTTATATAATCCACTAATAATCCAAATTTGTACCTGCAGGTAATAACCCTGCGCAAAACTAGCAGTACCTGGATGATCCCATGGATTCTACAGAAGATTTCTACCATGTGACAACATTTGCAGTCAGGACAGAGACTATTTGTGTATTTTTGACTAATTTCGCAGTGTTTCCTCACATTTAGAGGTCTTTCAAGTGCATCCATTCTTGAAACTCTTTTCAGAAAGCCGCGCATCCAGTTTTGTAGATAGGCAATACAGGTAAAAAGTATAAAGTTTTGTAGGCAGATTCTCTTGTTATGGTACCAGCAAAGAATGAAAGTTGAAACAATATTTTAGTTTTGGTATTTTTTACCAACTAATTGCAGCAAGTGCAGGTCTCATCATTACATAACATATAAGATCAACTAAAACATCCAATCCTTAACTTATTCCATTTCATACAAGTCTAAATCCATCGAATTTGCCTTAACTCCTCAGAGGCTTACATGATATACTTCTTAGAGATCACCTGATTCCCTTTCTCCCTCCTGGCCACCTTGGATGGGACCCTGCGCTATCCAAGTGATGAAGGCGTCCTGGGTGATCGAGTCAGAGCGGTAGTGCTTCTGCGTGAAACGATGAAGTCAGAGCATCTCCAACAGGTGGTGTAAAATAGGGCACACAAAAGTAGTTTTAAGGCACCAGGAATTTTTCTTCTCCAACACATGATGTAAAATAGGGCACCACTGCTCCAACACATGATGTAAAATAGGGACCCAGTCACATCTTTCTTCTCCACAACTGCGTACATACCGAAACAAAACATAAACTATTGATATAATTCAAACTTTGCAAGACCACCACACGTAATCAACAACATATCAAATTGAACATCAAATCCACATATCAAATTCAAATTCAAATAGACATATCAAATTCAACCTAGTAAGGAGCAGCCACAAACAAAGATGACAAGATGATCGACAGATGCATCATGCTTCTTCTGTGTGGTTATTTTGTACATTGGTCAATTCCACTCATGGTGATAAGTGACACACCGATCAAACAATCCACTGATACATACCTACCTGAGCTACCAACAGTTGCTTTTACTTATTCTCCCCAAGCACTAATTCAATCCAGAGAACAAAATAATTAAAGAAAGGAGAAAAATGATCTAAAAAAGACCTAAGAAGAAGCAGAGCAAAGGAACAGAGGAGCATAAGAAGCAGGTCGTCCCGCACTCGCTGCAGGACTCGTGCCGCACTCCCTGCATCACTCGCGCACGCAGGGTGCGCCGGTCGGGAGGAGAGAGGGGCCACGGCGGAATGGATAAAGTGGAGCAGTGGGAGGGGAAGATTTTTTACTATAGCGGTGGACGGCCGAGTATATATAAGGGTCGGGACGGCCACAGAGTTATCCTGCTCCAACAGTTTTAGGAGATCGTTTAGGTGTGGTTTAGAGGAGTAAAACCAAAATTTTACTCCTCTAACGCCTTTTAGGGGCTCGGTTAGAGATGCTCTAAGTTGTCTACCGTTCATGCTTAATTGCCTACCATTGTTGACTAGTTGCCTACAAATATGAACTGCAATTCTTCTTTTGTATTGCAATACTATATTGAATTATAGGAACTAAGCGTATTTTTATACTAAGATTGCTACAAATATCTTCTTATCTATCGTGCCCTCTCCCCCGTTTTCAAATCCTGGCCCCGTCCTGGACTAAAGAGTTGTATTTCAGAGAGAAATCCACGTTAACCCCATATGTAGGGTTCACATCTCAACCTCAAACTTTGACTTAATTCAGTTTATCTTGCATGCGTAAGACATTCACGAGCATGAACAGGGAGCAATGCGACACCAATGTTTCAAATACAATGCTAGTTTAATTACATATGAGAATATCTTTTTTTCTTCTTCATGGAAACAAGCAGCAGAACTAATTATATACAATGGCTTAGCTAGAACCTATTTCAGCAGTAATGGATGGACCTTGTCATAAGGTATATCCAACAAAAACATGATATATGCTATTGCAAACACTAGCTAGAACTCTACATGGCAAGAGGGTCAAAGCATGCACCATGATTGTTCATCACGGTTCACTTTCAAGATTAAGTTGTAGCTCTGGCCATCTGCTATCCATCTGCGAGTTGTGTTCTATTTCAGTGTCTGAAATTTTACGCTTCAGCGACGGAGCTGAAGTGGTGTTCACCTCTGTTTCCTCCTTCGGTTTCGGTACTGGAGATTTTCTGTCCTTCTGTTGTTCTAGTATCTGCTGCAAATATCTTGCGTGCTCCTCTATGCGCAGCTGTAATTTCCTTTGCACCTGATGGCCAAAACAACAGCGTTAACACTGCTGGTAAGCTGCAAGGTTTTCCGAATGTGGTAAGTTCTGTGATGACTAATACAAATGATTTTCTTCTGATAAAATAGTTAAAGCATAGATTAACCAAGAATGCTGAGAAAGGCTTGCAAAGACAAGTTGCAGCATGCATATAGACATACCATTTCGTCTCAAAATAAAAGAGACTAATACTTCTTACCTCCAGTTGCTCATGGAGCTGTTTCTGAACCTCCATTTGCACCCGTAGAGTTTCCGCCATTTGAAAACTCCTAAGAAATGGAAATCGATGTGGACTTTTGATGAAATCATAAAAAGAGATAGTAAGTTCTAGATAGGGATATATACTTCTTTTTGCCAGAATCAATTCCAGATGCTGATTTTGCCTTGTTATCTTCTGAACAGGGTCTCTTCACTAGATTTAGCATGGAGCCAAAAAACTTCATGAGAATGAAAAAATTACAACTCAAAGCAACTTCATGAGAATGACAAGATAACAAGATTATGAATGCAAACAACTGCCACTATGTTAAATATTCAGAAATTGTTTTACACTGTCTTCATAGATTTTCCCTTCACCTTAGTTGTCTTACCTTCTTTTTTCTCTGGAATATACTTCACATGTCGATAGTTCTGCATTTTGAAATAACAAGTGGTGTATGAACATCGTAATGTAATGGTATGTTTGTAAAGTTGTGAGTATGCATTTAAAGACATTTGGCCGTTTACCTGCAAGTGGCTCTTTACGTGAAAGATTGTCAAGCCTTCTACCTTCATAAGATTCAGCACACCCTTTGGAGTTGCCTCTACAAGATATATACATGGAACAAAACATCTAAACGATGGTTCTATTTTCAAGAAAAAATTACCCCAAAAATTGAACAAGAGTGATCACCCTACTTTCTGGTCCTCCGAGCTTTTTCAGAGCCTCCACAAAACGCTCATGGAGTTCAAGTGACCATCTCATTCTCGTTTTGTTACATGCTGTTTCTCCAGATGAAGAAGGCGATGAACTCAAGCGGACTTCAGCCGGAGAACCCCCACTGTGCAGACCCTCAGGGTCAGAGCAAGGCGATACTAGAATAGGCGAGCATTGCGGCGGTATGCCATATATGTCCTAAGCAAGAATGAGTTATATGGAAAATGACTAGTTAAAATCTGAACTTAGCCATGATAAAGACACATGTGAACTCAAGAAGCTACTTGAAGAAATACTCAGATAATGCTGTTAAATGAAGGATCAACCATGGAACTGAAGGTACTCACATCTAACCGAGGGCACTCCTCGTTGTCGGTGAGGGTAATCCCAAGTTGTTCAGACAAGAACTGAAACTCCAGCTGCTCACTGAAAGCCATGGCACTGCCTCCTCGATGGAAGCTACTGTCAGAAGGGTTTCCACATAGGTTAAGGAAGTCCTTGAGATCATGTGAATGTTCATCATGACCTTGACCACCATTGCTGGGATCAGAAGCAAACAACAGAGCAGAAACCGATGATTGCACAGCTGAAAACTGCTGCTGGTCACATTTAGGAGGATGAGGCAGGAAAGGCGGACCGCTGATTTGCCGGTATAATTTGGAATTCGTCGACGAGGATGAGTACATGCTTGCACAGAATGTGGAAGAGCTCGATGAGATTGGGCCTGGCAAGTCAGCATACGAGACGTGACAAACATCATCTACCGAGCTGTAAATATCAGATTTAGCATTGAACATTTGATGGACTGAAGGTTGTGGAGCATTGCAGGTGTGAGCCCTGATGTCAGGAGCAATGAAATGTTCCACAGAAATCACACTCTGTGTGCCCATTGTGCCTTAGAAAATGAGAATTAAGATGGAAAGCTTGCTCCAATCCAACCCTGCAGCTTAAATATCCATCAAGCACAATACAAGTCCCACGTCCTGACAAACGATGTATTTCAAATTTCAATATCCAAAATGAAAATCTGTTCAGAAATTTGGGTGCAAAAAGTCTAATCGTCTCCAGTAGACATCATTTATGCAAGAAAACCAAAGCATTATTTGACTTGGGAGTACGAGTCTGTCAATAGAATGATCCAGATTGACCTAAGAAAATATTCTAGGAGAATGTACATAAGGGACATAAGAATTTTCCCAGATGATTTAGCCCCTTCAACAGTAGCCGCTCATATTTCAGAGGTAACGATAATTTGCTTCATATTTCAGAGATAAACAAAAACAAAGTATATTTTGGCATCAGCTAGTTTTGTTATGAGAAAGGTGTAACAGCTCCTGGGTACCTAGGCGCCCTCTATGAACAATAAAAAATGATTTTACTATTCATAAAGGGCGCCTAGGCACCCGAGAGCTGAAAAGCCACTCTCGTTTGTTATTGTATAAATGCTCCTATTGTTTGCTATAATAAATTGGGCGAAATTAATAAATTTTCACTTGGAACAAATAGATAGATGCAAATATGTTATCTCATTAGAAAATATAAAACCCAGTTCCAAACTTGACTAATCTTCTTCTGCCAGGGAAGATTTAAGCTACCAAAACTCGGCCGGGGCTATCCCCTTTCTGAAAAAAATAAGCTAGTACCAAAATTTTCCTTCCCATAAGCAGGACAAAATGAGAACGCAGAAACCAAAAGAGCACATGAAAGACGACACAAGAAATGTGCAAATTCTCTTTGTCGCGGGAAGAGAGCGCAGATGAGCCATTAACGTCCCAAATCAACAAAGCAGAATTATTTGGCCAGGAGAAGAGCACAACTAGGACTGGATCAGCGCCGGGAAATCCATGGGAATTCATATGGAAGCTTCATTCCTCACCTGAAAATCCAAGAAGACTTTGGTCTCTCCGGAGGAGGTAAGAGATTCCGAGCGAAGTCAGCCGCCAATGAACCCTCTGTCTTCTTCCTCCTATGAACCCTCTGTCCTCTTCTCTCTCTCTCTGTTCGTCCAGAAGCTCCCCTTGCCTCTCTGTCTCTCTCTATAAATTAAGCCTGTCTCCTACCTTGTCAGTGCACCATCTTGATTGGATGCTTGATTGCCTTGGCTGCCCTCTCAAAACTCTCTCGAGTTAGTTAACAATATGCAGCCGCTTTCTCTTGCCTTTGCTGCCGCTATGCTCTTTCTTGCTTGTGGTACTGTCCAAGGTTTGTTTATCTGTCGCCACATTTTAATCATGCATGCAGGCCGGGGGCATGGTACCAGGATTATTTTCTCCGGGTAACGTAGCACTTTTGTAGGTTTATTTTACAGGAAAAAAAAAAGGAGAGCAATGCTGTCTAAGTTGATGTCGTTTGCGAGTTGAGTTTTTTTTTTCCATTTCTATCCTAGCAATATTTGTACCAAGTTTTTGTTAACTTACTTAACTTCTGAACAAAGCGACATGTTGACCTGATCACACGATGCAGCAGTCAGCACAGCTAGCTAGCAGGGGCATTGGAGCAGTGGCTTGTGTTGTGAGACCACTTGTAGTTGACCAACTTATTATTGCATCTACTAGTAGCTAGGATTATTGAACTGGTTTACCAAGGCCGCGTGTAAAACGTAAGCACCGGGTGATATATAAGCAGAAGGCCGAATTTGAGCCATCTCTCAGGGCATCTCCAGCAGTCATATTATCATCGTTGGTAAATATACATGCCACGTAGACTGTTTTGATGATGTGACGCAAATTAAATGTAGAGAGAGAAGGAAGCCGTATCATCCTGAACCAACGTGCTGGACAGTGGGCACAAGCTACAAGGTAATTAAAACAATGATCTTGATGTTAAGGCTGCTCGTAGCAGGAAGTATTATATACTGCTTCCTTTATTTTTAAATATAAGTCTTTTTTTAATATAGACTATATATTTATGTTATGTATATAGACAAACTTTATATACAGTGACACTTTAGCATTTATTTTGCTTCGTATGTAGTCCGTAGACTGTAGTGAAATCTCTAAAGAGAATTACATTTAGGAACAGAGGTAGTATCAAGCATATTGCTTTGCATGACACAAGTAGTAGAACATCTATTATGACACTTTAGCTACTTGTAAGATGCCTGAATTTTAAAACCGGATCAGTCATTTTCTTGGATGATGATTTTTATTTTGAGATACGTGTTGCATTTTGTTTTCTGGCATGTGTTGTTTGTTGTACTGGACTTTTGTTTTATTAACCCCATATCTGTTATATAGAATCCCCTTAACTGTGTGATTCGGCATTTTGTTTTCTGGCATGTGTTGTTTGTTGTACTGGACTTTTGTTTTATTAACCCCATATCTGTTATATAGAATCCCCTTAACTGTGTGATTCGGTCTCCTCACTCTCAGTTTGTTTATTTTATGTTTTTCTTTTCTACTCCCTCCGTTCCTAAATATAAGTCTTTTAAGAGATTTCACTAGGAGTCTACATACGAAGTAAAATGAATGAATTTACAATTTAAAATATGTCTATATACATCCGTATGTAGTCCACTAGTGGAAACTATAAAAAGACTTATATTTAGGAACGGAGGGAGTATTTTACATGGTTTTGTTTTGTTTTTCCTTTTCTTCGTTAGTTGTTTTTTTATTTTTATGGGTATTTTTTGGATGTTAGGTGATTGTAAATATATATACATAAATACTATACAATATGTGTGAAAAATATACTATTATATGATTATTGTTTGTATACAATAAAAATTACAATTTTTAAAAGAAGTTGTGTGCGGATTTTAAGTTTTTTCGTTAGCTTTCTTCTTTAAAGGGTAATACTATTGCTACTAATTTATTGTACCTTATTTCAAACTTTTTAGTTATTCATTTATATTCTTTTCTTTTCAAGGGTAAAATCATTGCTACTAACTCATTCCATATTAAGAACTGTTTTTGAGAAAATTCCACCATTTCTACTAACTTATTCTTGCATATTTTTTTAAACCGTATTTTGTGAATATTGTGTGCAAATTTTGTCTTTGTTTGTTTTATTTTTTCATTTTCTTTCTGCTTAAAGGGTAGTGTCAATGTCACTAATTTATTCTTACTTAGAAAATTTTGTTATTTTGATTTTATTTAAGTTTATATTATATTTTATTTCTTCTTTAAGGGTAATACAAATGTCACTAGTTCATCTCTTTTTAGGGACCTTTTTTTGCGAAATCCCTGTATTATATGTTTATTCTTGCATATTATAACAAGGCTGAATTCCCATGTAAATTGTGTGCATTAGGTGTTATTTTGATTGCTATAGTTTTTTTATTCAATTTGTTTCTTCTGAAAGAGTAGTACCAATGCCATTAATTTATTCTTCCTTGGAAAAGTTTGATACTATTATTTTGATTTAGTTTTTTTATTTTCTTTCTTCTGGAAGGTTAACATCAATGACAATAATTCATTCTATCTTAGAAAACTTTATTATTTTTATTTTACTTTCTTTCTTCTGAAAGGGAAATAACAATTCCATTGATTCATTCTTACTTAGAAAACTTCATTATTCTAATTTAGTTTTAGTTTTTTTATTTTCGTTCTTCTTTAAGGGTAATATCAATGCCCCTAAATCATCCATACTTAGAAGATTTTTTTTTTCTAAAATTCCACTATATATGCCTACCCTTGATTATTATAAAAACACAATTTCTCTGTAAATTATGTGAAAATTTTATTTCTTTCTTCTTAATTGGTAATACCATGACACTAATTCACTCTTTCTTAGAAAACCTTGTTATTATTCTGGCAACATAATTGATTTTTTCTTCTTCTTAATAGTAATTTCAGTGCCACTAGTTCATTGTTTCTTAGATAAGCTTCTTTATTTTGATTTAGTTTTATTTTTTTATTTTTAAGGTTGATATTAATGGTTCTAGTACATTCCTTATACGAAAGTTTCTTTTTCCAAAATTCCATTGTTATGTTCTTATTCTTGCTTATTATAAAAAAGTGCAATTTTGAATAAAGTATGTGCAAATTTTGTCATTATTTGCTTTCTTTGTTCTCTTTCTTATTTAAGGTCAAGCAACTACGACTAATTCATTCTTATTAACAGCATTCTTAGACTTCTTGGTTTTATTAAATCTATTATTTAAGTGTATAATAGGTTTATTATTGCATGTTATAGAATTTTTAACTTCTGTGTAAATTGTTGCAATTTTTTGATAGTTTCTTTCGTTTTAAGGGTAACCAATGCTAATAAAAACTTCAAGAATTTGAAAGAAAACTCATGAATTTTATGATAATAGATCGCATATGAAAATCTTGTCGATTTTGAGGGAAAAAAATCATTGATTTTACAAAAAGTTCGCACAAATACAATCAATGTTCATCGATGTTGTAAATTGTTTTTTACAAGTTTCGAGAAAAAAGTTTGTGGATCTGTTTTTTTTTGGAAAGACAAAGTTGAAGATTTTGATGACAAAAATTCTAATTTGTAAAGATTTCACACATTTTAAAAAGCAAGAAAAAATAAAATGAAAAACCTAATAAGAACAGTCCAAAAAGCTGACCAGCGAACCTGGAAATCCGGTTTGGGAGGCTTAACTGGGATTTTCCGCGAACTAGAAAAGGATGAAAAGAAGTAAACAATCACAATCGTTAAGATGTCCAAGTTGGTTATGAAGAGGTCTTGAGTTGGAGTCGCCTAGCCGACAACTTTTTTGAAGTTTAACAAAAGAAAAAACGAAAAAGCTAATGCCTACAGGTGTGGCACGAAGCAACATGGCCCAAACGTCTTCATTACCATCCATTTTGCTACGTCAAAACAGATGACATTAACGAATATCTTTTTGGTTTTCGTCTTAAAAATGTTTTATCTTCTAATTAAAAATCTGTTTTCACCATTAAATCCATCTCGACAAGATCTTTAAAAATAGATATGTATGATTTTTTTGGGTCAAAAGTTGTCATGATGTTTACACAGTAGTTGTCATAGTTTTTACACTAAAGTTGCCATCACATGTTTTATCTTTTTTTCTTCTAGATTTAAAGCTACAGTTATATTTTTAACTACTTTTTGCGGCAACTTTTATTAATTGGCCATGGCAATTTTAAGTTATTAACCACGGCAAGTTTAATGCATGGATCATGATAATTTTTAGTAATCCATCATGACAAATTCAGTTTATAGATCATGCTAATTTTAGTATTTTGACCATGGAAATTATTTTGTTATGAACCATGGCAAATTTAAGTGCATGTCTCATGGTAAATTTAAGTAATTCATCACATGAGTGTATGCGTGTATGTATGAGTGATTCTGATCCTGGCTTTGGAGGTGCGTTTCGGAGTGCTCAATGATGCCAAGATGGTTCACAGTGTCCTTTCCGAATGTCGAGACGCTCCACATCAAGGTGACACTTCTTTTGTCTTCCATCTGCCCTATGTTGCTATCAGTGGCTGATTTTTTTTATTTTTTTTAAAAAGGAGGATGACCCCCGGCTTCTGTATCTGGGAGATGCATGCGGCTATATTATTGATTATTCTCGAGGACCTTACAAAGCAGTACAACAATATGCCTGAATCCGCCATCTTGACAACATCTTCTGCTACTCCTATCTATATGATGAAGGGGTGCAAGCTGGACCAAATACCCAGACCTCTCACCTAAGCCTAACATCTAAAGCCGGAGACCCTGACCGAGTCACATACCGGGTCCGGGGCACAAACCGGTCCGACACACTCACATATGTCGTCGCCGCCATCTTCCACTGGTCCATCTTCAGATCAAATTGAGGTACCAGCCTTGGCAGGTGCCTCCGCCATCGACGCCACCATGACACCAAACGATGACCTCCACCTAAGCGAGTCCATCTCCAAGCAACGGACGGAGATCCATGCTAGGATAGGGCCGCACCACCGCCGTCGCCCACCACCCACAGGCGCCACCCAGCCCCAAGGTTTCCAAAGTGGCGCCTTCAAGAAGGGAATGGCGCCGTGAGCGCCGCCACCGCCTAACAAAGTTAAGGTTTTCGCTCGGGAGACCTAGGGGAAGGGGAAGTGAGGGGATCAGTCCATACCGACACCTTCAAGGAGGGGAACGACGCCCACAGACGTCGCCGTCGACACGGCCGGCCATGTCCGACCAGGGATTTTGCCCGAACTAGATCCCCGCCACCAGCAGCTCCTCCTGTACAAAACTGGCGACCCAAGGAAGCGCGGCCCGACCAGCCTGGCCCGCACGCCGAACAGGGGAGGAGGGGAGGCGCCAGATCGCGCGCATCGGCCACCGCAAAAGCCGTCATCGGACGCCAACAACCACCGGATCCCGCCGCCCGCGCGGCCGAGACGCTAGATCCACCGCCCGCACGGCTGCTAGCCTGCCGTGCCTCGCCAATGAAGCCGCCGCTCTAGATCCGAGGCTCTCCACGCAAAGGCAGGACAACCTAGGCCCCACCGCCGCCATCCTTGACGCCCTGGGCTTGCCCGACGGCTGCCTCAGGCGGCGGCGAGGAAGGGAGGGGGAGGGGGAGGGGGAGGCGGCTAGGGTTGGGAGGGAGGGAGGGAGACGTGTGTTATGTGCATGCTGCTGCCTATGAGCTCAACTAGCAAGCACCATGAGTCTGCAAAAACCGATCAATCCACTAGCAAGCTGAACCTGAAGTCCTGGCACGAGTCAGGTGCCATAGAGTGCATCCGGTGGCGCATCAAGCTGCTGGTTTTCCATGATTTCCGAGGGAGGCGAGGCAGGGGCGGAGCCGGCTCATTAGCATTGGGTTCAAGTGAACCCAATGAAATTTGATATGTCCCTTATAGATATAGTGATATATGTTGAAGCCGTAGATCAACTAGGCGTAGATAGATCCGGTGTTACCATTGTACTCACCTAATCCCGAGCCTGATGAACTCCCAGCGCTGGCCATCGGTGCGGTGGAGTCGTCGGTGGCGTGAGGGAAGAGTGTAGCCGAAGGTGGTGCTTCCCGTGAGCACTGCGCTAAACCCTAGAACGGAAGGGGATTTAGGTGGGGAGTCTGGCGGCGCGGTGAACCTCGTACCGTGCGCCCCGGCCCCCACCACTTTATTTATAGCGCAGGTCACAGGGGCCCACCAACCATAACGGGTTGGGCGCCCCCAATCAGGGCGCATAGATCAAGGGCCCGGTGGGCTGTTGGGCCCACGCGGAAGAGATCAACCTAACATTCTCCCCCTTGATCTCAACTTTCACTTTGACTTTATACTTTTATTTGTTCCATCACATATAGGCGTGTAGAGCATGTCTCATCGTCACAGCTTAATTGCCGATAGAATCACACAGCCACAACACACCTTTTGTTTTGAAATAAATTCATTTATTTGTGGGCCTCTTATTATCCAGGAATCATAGGCTTTCCATCAAACCCATGCCGGCTAAGTGTTCCTTGAACACACTGGGTGGTAAGCCTTTCGTTAGCGGATCCGCAAGCATATACTTCGTACTTATATGCTCGAGACTTATAGCTTGATCCTGGATTTTATCTTTCACAACATAATACTTTATATCTATTGTATTGGCAGCATTGCTGGACTTGTTGTTGTGAGCATAGAATACTACGGGCTGGTTGTCGCAGTATATCTTTAGTGGCTTGTGGATACAATCTACCACTTTCGAGTCGGGTATAAATTTCTTTAGCCATATCACCTGCCCGGTGGCTTCAAAACATGCTATGAACTCTGCTTGCATCATAGACGATGCACTATGGTCTGTTTAGAGCTTTTCCATGAAATAGCTCCCCCTGCGAGAGTGAACACGTACCTAGACGTGGATTATCTATCATCTCTATCTCCCGCAAAATCGGCGTCTGAGTACCCTTTTATCTCTAGGGAATCAGATCGCCTATATGTCAGCATGATTTCCTTTGTGCCTTGCACATAAGGCAAAGCTTTCTTTGCCATCTTCCAGTGCTCTTGGCCTGGATTTGCTTGATATCTATCGAGTACTCCGGTGATAAAAGCTAAGTCGGGGCGTGTGCACACTTGTGCGTACTGTAAACTTCCAACAACCGAAGTATACGGTACTGTTTTCATTTCATTGAGCTCGTACTGATTCTTGGGACATTGATATTTCCCAAAACTATCGCCCTTGACTATGGGAGCAGGTGTGGCTTTGCTCTTATGCATATTATACTTTTGGAGAATTTTCTCTAAATATGCTTTCTGTGAGAGTCCTAAGACTCCATTCTTCCTGTCTCGGTGAATTTCAATGCCCAAAACATATGAAGCTTCACCAAGGTCTTTCATGTCGAAGTGTGAGGATAAAAACTTCTTTGTCTCTTGTAGTAGACCAATACCATTGCTTGCAAGCAAGATATCATCCACATACAAGATTAGGAGAATATATTTCCCATGTTTAAACTTAGCATAAATGCAATTATCCTCAACATTTTCTTGGAATCCAAATCTTTTAATGGTATCATTGAACTTGATGTACCATTGTCTAGAGGCTTGCCTTAGCCCATAAATGGATTTATTTAGACGGCAACCTAGATCTTCCTTGCCTTCCATGATAAAACCCTTGGGTTGTTTCATGTAGACATCTTCTTCTAAATCACCGTTTAGAAACGCCGTCTTTACATCCATTTGATGCAGCTCTAAATCAAAATGAGCAACTAGTGCCATTATGATTCTGAAGGAATCCTTACAAGAGACCGGAGAAAAGGTCTCATTGTAATCTATCCCTTCTCTTTGTGTAAATCCTTTTGCCACAAGTCGGGCTTTATACTTGTCTACATTCCCATTAGAGTCATACTTTGTTTTGTAGACCCATTTGCAGCCTACTGTCTTTGCTCCTTTAGGAATAATCTCTAAGTCCCAAACATGATTGGAACTCATCGATTTCATCTCATCTTCCATTGCCTCTATCCATTTTGATGAGTGAGGGCTTTTAATGGCCTCCTCATATGTGGTGGGATCACCTTCCATATGAGCCATTTCTGTGTTGTATACTTTATAATCAGTAGAAATAGCAGGTCTTCTTATTCTATTAGACCTTCTAAGTGCCTCATTGTCGGGCACACTTTCTACTATTTCTTGCTGCACTTCCAATTCATGGTCAACAACGGGTTCAGTCGGCTCCTGAAAGACAGGCTCCGGGTCTTCTCCCGCAGTTGTCATGGTTCGAGTTATAGCGGGTAGTGAGAAAAATGGCTCTTGAATCATCGGAATGGGTGCATGCACCCTTTTCTCCTCAAGATCAATTTTTTGAGCTACCCGGCTCCCCCTCATCATCTCGTCCTCTAAGAAGACAACATGTCTTGTTTCCACAAACTTTGTGTATCTGTCTGGATAGTAGAAACGAAAACCTTTTGACCTATCAGGGTAGCCAATGAAATGGCAACTCACTGTCTTCGAGTCTAACTTTCCAAGATTTGGATTAAACATTTTGGCCTCAGCGGGGCATCCCCACACTCTTAAGTGTTGTAGGGATGGAACTCTTCCTGTCCAGAGCTCGTGCGGTGTTTTGGGCACCGACTTGCTTGGAACTCTGTTGAGAATGTGAATGGCGGTTTTAAGCGCCTCCATCCACAATCCCAACGGAAGGTCTGAGTAGCTCATCATGCTGCGTACCATATCCATGAGAGTACGGTTACGCCTTTCAGCTACTCCATTTTGCTGAGGCTCGCCCGCCATGGAATACTGGGCAACAATGCCAGCTCTTGCAAGAATTTTGCAAAAGGTCCAGGGACTTGGCCATATGGAGTGTGTCGACCGTAGTACTCCCCCCACGGTCAGACCTCACTATCTTTATCTTTTTATCAAGCTGATTTTCAACTTCAGCTTTGAATATTTTGAATTTATCCAATGCTTCATGTCGGTCTTTGATTGGATAAATGTAACCGAAGCGGGAGTAATCGTCTGTGAACGTTATGAATGAATCATAACCATCCACACTTTTCACCAGAAACGGTCCACAAATATCAGTGTGGACAATTTCCAGTGTTCCTGTGCTTCGGTTTTCTCCTTTCTTTATCTGTTTTACATATTTTCCTTTAATGCAATCCACGCATTGTTCTAAGTCAGAGAACTCCAACTTTGGAAGAATTTCATTTTTGATTAATCTTTCTATTCCCCCCTGGAAATATGGCCCAATCGACAGTGCCATAGTTTCGAGGAGTCGTGAGTTCTTTTTCTTTTCTTTTGATCGTTGTTCGACAGAGTACTTTGTTCATTCACATTCAACACATAGGGCGCTTTTTCACATAGCGACAATAAATAAAGCTCATCATGTAGAAATGCATCCCCAACATAATCATTATGAGACCAAATGGCACATTTGCCATGTCCAAAGAAACATTGATAATCGTCTTTGTCTAAACAGGAAACACTTATTAAGTTCCTATTACATGAAGGTATGAAAAGCACATCCCTAAGCAGAAGTTTGAAACCACCGGCTAGGTCCAAGGAGACGTCACCCACAGCTTTAACTTCGGCTTGGACACCATTAGCAACTTCAATTCTTCTTGAATTTCTTGGCATAGTTATCGTTGAACTGAATCCCTGTAAAGAATTTGCAACATGAACAGTTGCTCCTGAGTCAATCCACCAAGTAGATTTCGTAAACTTTGTATACAAGGATTCATTAACAAAAGAAACTATATCTTTACCTCTCTTAGCCATGAAGGTCTTTAGAAAAACAAGGCAATCCTTCTTGTAGTGCCCTTTCTCCTTACAATGGACGCAAGTTTCCTTGTCCATTGGAATGTGCCTATGCTGATAATGGACAGGAGCTTTGCCATTGCCATTGCCATTGCCCTGTGGCTTGGAGGGAGAACCTTTGTTAGGCGGAAAGCCCTTCTTCTTTTCCTTCACATAGTTAAGAGAGCCACCATGTGAGGCCTTAATCCTCTCCTCCTCTTGTGTGCACATTGCGATGAACTTTTCAATGTCCCAAGTCTCGGGCTGCATGTTGTAGTTGACTACAAAGGTCTCGAACTCCTTAGGCAACGAAGCCATCACCAGGTGGACAAGGAGAGCTGGTTTTATCTCCAGATCCGCATCCATAGGTTTGAGCTTAGCCGTCGTGTGGCTCATCCTAAGGATGTGCTACCTTATGCCATGGCCACCACCATGGTAGCTCTCTGTCACCAGTTGTTTGATCAACTGGGTGGCATACGTCTTAGAAGAGCCAGTAAACTGACTCTTTATCTTGTTCAACATTTCTTTTGCCGTAGGGCAATCAGCAATTGATCCCACGATAGTGGTCTCAATGGTGTTCTTTATAAATGCCAAACATTTCTTGTTGGCATTTAACCATAGCCTGTTGCTGATGGAGTGGGACATCACCTCTTTTTTATAATTTGCTTGCTTTTTGTCCCAGCTCTCATCATCCTCATCAGCCTCTTTGACTGGGTCTGCAGGTGCAGCTGGCTGTGGTTCCTCCAGAACCCAGTCCACCTCTGCAATGCAGAGAGCCATGTCCACCTTCTTCCTCCACTCAGAGTAGTTGTCCCCCCTGAGTGTCGGAATTTCCTTGAGGCAGCTCATCACATGGAAACCTCCTGAAATCACCAAATAAGCAAAGTTAGTACGACAATCATATGCATTAAATAACGTTGGTTAAAATAATCATATAATTGCCTATGCATATTAATCTACATTACCGTTGGGAAAATGATAGAAATAAATGCATCATTTTGCAATATGCAATATGATCGTGTGATTAAACAACGTCGGTCAGAATAACAACATGATCATATTCCATATTGCTTTTAGCAGCGGAAAATGTGAAATAAAATTTCATGTGCCTCTTAACTTTACAGAAAATAATTCTGACATTTAAAATAAAATTCATGAACTTTATTAATGCTTTTATAAAATTCATGAACTTTTCCTTTTCTGAGAAAGCTATTTTATTCTCAAAATAGTTTCTACTTTTATTTATAGAAAAAATATATAACAATTCTGCAAATATTCACAGAAACTTTGAACATTTTTAATTTCTATTTTTCTAAACATATTTTCATAGAAAAATGTCTAGAAAACACTTTTAAATCTGTCTAAGTAGGCAGAAACTTAAAATCCTTTAAAATAAGGAAAAATGGCCGACTTGGGCCGGCCTGGCTCCCGCCGGCCTGTGGCCTTTTCCCTTTGGGCCCCCTTCGGCCTGGCGCTACCTCTCGCCGGTCTGGGCCGGCGCTCTCTTGCGGCCTGGTGACCCGCACCGACCTGGTCGAGCTAGGGTTCGTCCTGGACCGTCGGATTAGATCCGACGGCCGGTCGCAAGCCTCGCTCGGTTAAAACCCGGTCTGCACCGGCCGAAACCCTAGAGGCGCATTCTCATTCCCTCTCCCCGCCGCTCTAACCAGTTCTCTCCTCCCTCTCTCGACAGAGAGACCGAGAGTTGCTCGTCTTCTCATCGGACATGGCGGACGGGGGGCCGGGCCCTTCCCTCGCGCGGTGGCTCTAAGGCCCCGCCGAGGTGGCCTCTCGTCGCCCCTCTCGTGAGCCGGCGCTGCACGCCCTCGGCCGTTCCTCGCGTGGTGGCATTCACGCCCCACCAAGGGTCCTTTCTTCCTCGAGCAGATTGAGGTAGGGGAAGATACGGCTGCTGGCTGTGCTCTCCTTTCTCAAGCAGCTCGAGGGAAGAAGATGCGGCCATCTTTACTTTTCTTGTTTCTGTGAACTTTCACCACCACGACAAAAAAAGGCCCGGATGTGTGACTTGATGGCGCCATCTCCGTCCCCTTTGCCGGCTGCGCGAGCACCTCTAGGGTGAACGCGCCGTCGTCAAACGGTTCGGTAGTGGCGCCCTTTGTCCTTGTTTTGCATCGTCCCCCCCTCTCCTTTTTTTGTTGTCTTTTCTCGGTTTCAATCCGATCTTCTTTTGGATCGAATATGATCCATACTTTGTTTTTCCTTTCGGATCTTGATCCGTTCTTAGCCCCTGAGGGGGTAGGTTCTTCTTCCCCGCACCTCGGCTTGCCGATGCGTGTGGGGATCGAGAGGAACAGGCGCGGCCTTGCGGCGGCGCTTCTTTTTCGACGAGGCCGTAGCCATCCTCGGTGCCTTGCCCATCTAGGGTTCGTAGGGGTAGGGAAAAAATGCTTTCTTTTCTTTGTACCGAATAAATCTCTGCCTAGTGGCTCATGATACCAATGTTGAAGCCGTAGATCAACTAGGCGTAGATAGATCCGGTGTTACCATTGTACTCACCTAATCCCGAGCCTGATGAACTCCCAGCGCTGGCCATCGGTGCGGTGGAGTCGTCGGTGGCGTGAGGGAAGAGTGTAGCCGAAGGTGGTGCTTCCCGTGAGCACTGCGCTAAACCCTAGAACGGAAGGGGATTTAGGTGGGGAGTCTGGCGGCACGGTGAACCTCGTACCATACGCCCCGGTCCCCACCACTTTATTTATAGCGCGGGTCACAGGGGCCCACCAACCATAACGGGTTGGCGCCCCCGATCAGGGCGCATAGATCAAGGGACCGGTGGGCCGTTGGGCCCACGTGGAAGAGATCGACCTAAAAATATACACTAGTTTAAGACTAAGCAAAGAACTGAACCCACTCTTTAGTAGAGCTGAACCCAATGGTTGATAATCCTGGCTACGCCCGTGAGGCGAGTTGAGCTTGCCTTCCTCAAATAATTCTTTGGGAGCGCATTGGTGCTGAAGAAGGTGGTGATTCTGTACGCCGTTGGGTTCGCTTCGACGGAGGAGGCGCAATCCAAACTGTCGAGTCTGGGGTCGATGAAATGGGCCAGTGAAACCTCTACATTGCTGGTCACTGTATGTTGTGATCCTCAAGAAAGTTCCATTCGAAATAGGATCTGTTTTTTGTGCTGACGACCCTTTTGCAAACTATTGAAGTTTCAGCCACCGTTTTGATTTTTTTAGACTAGTAAGCATGCACGTGCAACGCACGAATAACCGTACACCGAAAATTCCCTGCTCATAATTAGCAAAAATCACACATCCAAGGCAATCAACATGGTGAATTTCTCCGTAAAGAACATATGGGATATTTATTGTCTGTATACTCCTTCCGTGCCTAAATATATGTATTTTATGCACTACATACAGATGCATATAGACATTTTGATCCATATGTGATTTATATTCGAAAATTTAAAAAGATTTATAATTAGGAATGGAGGAAGTAGTCAAAATAGAATCAAACATTCCATAATGTACAAATAAACATGGTAGACACAGAAAAGGTAAAAAAAGAAAAATAAGAACATACTCCCGTTATAAAAAAAAGACCTCACCCACTCTCGTTATAAAAAATAACCTCACAATTTCGTGAAAAAAGAAAAACCTCACAATCTCACCCACCTCGTTATATAAAAAAAACACACCCGAACCACCCACTCCCCCTCCCCCCACCCGATCCCCCCCACACAATCTCACCCACTCCCCCTCTCCCCACCCGATCCTATCCTCTCCTCTCAGTGCACTGCGACCACAACCCTCTCCCCAACCGAACCTTATCCTCTCCTCGGCGACTCCGGTGTGCTCCGCCGAAACCCTGCTGCTCCTCCCATCAGAGATCCTCATCCACCTCGCGCTCCCGGAGCTGCTCCGCGTCCGCTCCGTCGCCCGTCCCCTGTCCCACATCATCTCCTCCCCGGACTTCTGCCGCTTCTACCACCTGTCCTCCGTCTCGTCCGGCCCCACCCCGGCCGCCGCGTGGCTCCTTGTGTTCAAGAAGCTCCCGCCCCGCGGCGCCGCACTACAGGGCTTCCACAGGCCGTCCGGCCGATGGTTCTGCATCGCCGTCTCGGACATCATCTCCCCCGCCGTGCCCCCGGGGGAGGTCCTCTACTTCCTCGGTGCCTCTGGCAGCTCCTTCCTGTTCGCCGCCAACGGCCGCCGCGAGCTCGTGGTGGTTGACCTCTCGGCCCAGTCGGCCCGGCAGCTCCTTCCTGTTCGCCGCCGCCGCTCCCCTACCGTCTGCGCTCCTCTCTCGAGGCCACCGAAGCTCATGGCGCAGAGGGCCGCGGGCGCGCTTCTCCGGCGGCCCCTGGGGCTCGCGCCGCCCACAGCCCCGAGGGCCCTGAGCACCAGCGCCGCAGCCGCGGAGGGAGAGGCGGCAGAGTTCATACACCACGGTGCGCCTCGAGTGGATCTGGTGGGAGGAGGTGAGGAGAAGGGAACGCGGGGAGCTGCCCGCGCGGCGCTTCCAGGCCCTCGCCCGCTCGCGCCGCCTCGCTCGCGCTCTCCAACCGCAAGGAGATCGCCACCCCGCACCTCGGCGCCGTCAACTCCCTCCAGGTCCCCTTATACTTAAGCAAATTTGGGATCAAAGAAATTTGTACCTTTTATAGATATGCTTTTTGGAAGCGGATCATCCATGTAATGTTCCTTGCATTGCTTTACATTTTGTAGAGCCTCCAAGTTGACGATAGGCATATAACCGGCTATATTATGAAGGTAATACCACAAAATGTTATTAGCCATACAACATAATTGTTTTTTTGTTCCAGTGTCTATTTGCATTGTCATATTATGGAAATGTATTGCAATGAAGTATACAAGCATGGTTGGTGGGTTTACAACAAGCCTGTTGCGGTTGTTGGCTTAGTTACTTCAAAATTCGTATTTGGTTGGATTCTATTTTTCATTCTTTGTTATCCAGGCAGTAGGCTTACTGTTTGCTTATGTTCTTTAAGGGCAATCTCCATCTTTCATTGAATCGACCAGATCTGGCAGTAACAGATTTGAGGGGAGCTCAAGAACTAAGGGCTGATCTTCGCTCTTATCAAAGCACATTACCTGGTACAGGTCAGCGCACATTACCAAATGATGTCCTCTCATCTAATGCCTCCTCAGACCGCGAATTCTTCTTCCAGAGGTGGTTCATTAGTCTGAGAGCGTCTTTTCTTAAGATCTTAACTGATGTTCTTGGCATCCTTAATGCACATTCTTCTGCTCCCAAAGACATACCCCATCATGAATCTTCAAGTGTAGCCATAGAGAACAACCAAGTCCTTGTAGCTTTGACTAATTGTTCTTTAAGACTGATTGACCTAGACAAGAGTTATGATCTGCTTGCTGCATCCCATGGGGACATGGTTCATGAAAGCTTTACTACTATAGCCAGGCTTGCTTTCATGTGCTCACTTTTGTCATTTTGTACTGCATTTTCTGTAGATTTCTCAAATGTACCTGGCAGTTCAGAGCCTTGTAGGCTTGAAGAGAGATTTTCTCACGCTTCAATCCTACAAGATTTGCATCGAAGAGTAGATAGGAATGATAGCCAAGTTTTCTCGCAACTGCGGCAATTCATTTCTGTTTCTTCTTATGAGCTGAACTCAGTACACTTCAGCACAAGAATGAATTTGTCAGGTAAACTGGAAAAGGATTCCTATTCACTCTTCAAGTTTGTTGTGGCATCTTTGCTTCGTGCACGCGTGGATACCAAAGGAGTGACAACAGGAGAGGATGCTCTTATTATATCCGTTTTAAAAGGTGGCGTGTAGCTTTAGGAGTACCTTTTAGGACACTGCTGTATGCAGATTAAATGTACTTTGTAAGCTATGCTTGAGAGATGCCCCTTGTGTGGATAATGCAACAAAGATTTTGAGGTGAAAGAAAAGAAAGAACTTGTGAACTGGTGTATCTTTAATAGTTATTTAATGGAAAGAAATGAAACTAAACTTCTTGCCACTGTAGAAATCCCAGTGTAGCCATCGCTCCATAAGTGGTTCTTTTTAGAGGAAAATTAATTTGTATACCCGGTTATAGGAAATCAAAAAATAGAAAGAAAAATAGAGTTCATACAGCAAAACTAGGGAGACCTCCATTCATATAAAACTGAAGACCACACTTAGGAATCACCACAAGACTTTTAAATGTGCAACCGAAGCAACATAACTGAGAAAAACATTTCCAGATTTCCAGTAAACATATTAGATACATTATTACAGTATGTATGTCTATTGCTATTGATTCTTATAACATGTGGTTGTTTTGACTTTGAACTGTGTATGCAGGGTGATGTTTATCCCGTGGAACCTTATGAGAGCTTGTCCATGAACCAAGTACTTGATGCCCATTGGGGTGTTCTTGATGATGAAGATGTAAGTTCAAAGAATTCCAGTTTTGCAAAAGAAACATCATTTGTTTTTCAATTATAAAATGACCTATAGACTGTATGCACTGTTTATTTCAAAGCTGGATCTAATTCTCTCTCTCCGCCCAGGTTGTGGTGTGGTTCAGCACCAGCTACATTATTTTAGTACTGTAATATTATCCGACGGAGAACGTGCTAGATTTTGTCATAGAGATTACTGGATGGACTTGTGCCTTTTTTAGGTGGTAACAGGATCAGAGGATGGGACAGCCTGTATCTGGGGTGAGCAATCCTCTCAATTCGAGAAAGTTTTTGTGTTGTTTTTTGTTCGAATATATCTTATCTGTGCTCTTTCTATTCCTAGTGGTATTGACAGCAATATCTACCTAGCAATATCTGCCTTTGTAGTTCATTGGAAGAAAAAACACGCGGCATGCTATAGCAAATTCTGCTCCTATTGTTTTTACTTCTGTGGTCATAAGACTATGATGCAACATGCTAACAAAATTTATCATACAAGTTTAACTTTGGCTGGCTTTTTATTCTGTTTATCATCTTATTCATGCTCTCTCTGACACTCCAGACTGCAGAAGTGGGAAGTGTACGCAGACGATACATCCAGTACAGAATACAGAACAAGAAATTTGAGGGCTCGTGGGTTGGTTGCATTGCCATTGACGCTAGTGAAAGTTGGCTGGTATTCGGCACATCTAGCTCATATAGATACTTTTGTTAGCTGTACTCAAGTTTTTCGTATACACTATGTATCTTACTTTGTTTTGAATTGTACTGTTCCCAGGCATGTGGTACTTCTATGTGCTGCCCTCCAAGCTTGAGTATTAATATGCTATCCTGTTGTCATGAGGAGTCCATTGGAGACTCTAGAACCAGAAGAGATCTTTCTTTCTCTCATGATTAGAAAACCAGTTATTACATGAGTAGAAGTCCTAATATACTTTCTGAAGTCAATCTCAATTGTTCACCTATCCTTTTCTACATGAGTAGAAGTCCTAATAAAAGAAAACAAACTATGGTAACTAAACAGTAGTAGATATCAATATCAATATCTTAGCTATAACGATTACTTGATCTTTATGGCATGGACGATGTGTTTGACAACACTATTAGTTTGTAAGGTCTGCTTGTTCTTGCTATATATTGCATGTGCTAGATAGCTCCTATCCAAACTTGTAGAAGTCTGTGTCAGTAGTATACTTTAATTTTTAAATTCTCTATTTTGTTATGTGGGTTGATGACACCAGTTAATCATGCTCTCTCTCTGTTTTGGCACTACTATATAGTAGTCAACTCCAGTAGCACACATACTTAACTTTTGAATTCTATTTGGTTTTTCTTTTATTTATGGGTTCAGGCCAGTAGTTGATCTTTGTTCTCTCTCTCCGCCCAGGTTGTGGTGTGGTTCAGCACCAGCTACATCACCATAAAGGACATGGTGGTCACCGGCATGCCCATCAAGATCGTCGGCGTTGCCGCTCTCACGGTCCTGCTGCCAACGCTAGGTAAGTTTACCTGCTTACGACTTAGTACTAATTACTGTTGATTGACCCAAATCAAATTAATAAATCCTTCATTAACTTAGTACTAATTACTGTTGATTTATAGAAGATGATCCCTAAAATAATTTTTGATTTTTTCCAGACGGGTACAAAATGTTATTATGTCACTCAAATTGTATTTTCAAAATTGTGACATATTTGTGATCCAACACACCTATAATAATCAATAGTAAAACATATTTGAGTTTTTTTTATCGAGCAATTTATCGGTGTCTTATATAAAACAATATGACTTTTATTTAAAACAATATGAGAATGTGCGTAACATACGATCCGGAAACATGTCTCCGCACAAAATTAATGACCACACAATAATTGTTACAGAAATATGTTTTAAAAACCAGGACTAAGCACGTCTTGATGGTCCATCTTTTGAAGCAATGAAAGTCCATCTATAGATGCGATCTATCATGCTTCCTTCAATGTATGGGATATTGTTTTTAGATTCATTTTCTTCATACTTTAAAATATGCACCAAAAATCGCTTCCTCAGTTCAAAACAGTCCTACATATGCATTAGACAACATTGTTATAACAAGTTTGTATGTGCAATGTGTATACAAATAAGCATGGTGTAAATACTCACCTGGGGTACAGGAAAATATAGCTTTCCATCGCACAATGAGTGCATGTAGTTAAAAACCAAATACCCCGACAAGGCACTGCATTTATGAAATAAACACATAATGTGCGTTGAATGAATGAATTATTTAATATTATAATGCATTAAAAAGATTCATACCAGTGTGAGTTTGTTGGAACAACCGGAACTATACATTCCCATTTGGAGATATCGTCCTTGAATGCAGGGTTTGCAACTTGGAGTGCGAGGTTTAGGTTACTGACCACGGTTTTAAGTATATTCTTTCCCAAAGTAGGTATTGGTATCGGATCAAAAATTGAGATAACTTTTTTATCTTGAGCCAAGACAAACAATAGAAACAGTCCAAAAATATCCCAAGGCAATAAAATCTGCAATGATGCATACATTTATAAATACCTTTCATATTAATTTAAACCAAATAAACCACTGTTAGAAATGAAAAATTAAAATCTTACCATATCACACTGTGAGATATGATACTCATTGCTGTCAGGCCAGCTATGAAACAATCGTTTAAACGTAGCACTGTCCATATTTTCATGATGACTTGGGTCTCGTGCATAGTGGAACATGGACTAAAATAAAAATAAGAAAACAATAGTTCTATGAGGAAAAAAATGTAAAACGCAATTATAGTAACTTACACAAAAGTTTAGATCCATGTAGTGAGATGGAATGTCTCTGAGAAGTTGGACTTCGTGGCGCGCTAGTATCCGCACAGCCATGTTAAAGCAATCAATATCCATATATTCATCATTGTTTAGTATTTTTTTTATTTTTCTCAACTTTAAGCTGATAGGGTAAGGATCAGAGCTTTTCACCCATTCGCTCCTGTAAAATCAAAATTTTGTCAATTATAATGACATGAGAGTAATTTATTAGAATGCAAAATGAACTAAAAGAACATGGCTTACTCTAGTAAAGCGTCATCATCAACCATACTGATGAACAAGCACAGTTCGTCTATTAAGTCATCGTTTGTTGGGTTGACAGAGGGTGAAAGGATATATGACTGTGAGATGAACTCAACATCTGATGATGTATTCGATGTTTTGAGATTTTGAGGGGGTCCATCCAGAATCATACAATCCGTGGGATCTATATTGTTTTCGTCATCTTCCATGTCTCGATTTCTTATATTATCATCATTCAATTCCGAGTCCACTAAAATGACAGCTAGTTTTGTTCTAAAATCTGTCATATGATCCTATTAAAATAGAAATAAGAGTTAAGTAATGACACAACATAGAATAAGTATTAGGATAAAATTTACCTGTGTAGGAGTGTCAGACAAATCATTTCCAGTGAAGTACTCCATAAAATTTATTATCCAGAGACCACAAGATGACCTATATATGATTATAGAATTTAAATATATCCATT
Organism: Hordeum vulgare subsp. vulgare; assembly: GCF_904849725.1. NCBI lineage: Eukaryota > Viridiplantae > Streptophyta > Magnoliopsida > Poales > Poaceae > Hordeum > Hordeum vulgare. Next base: position 51,564,273 of record NC_058523.1, read on the forward strand.
ATTGTTTTATCAATTTTTAAACTGTTTTATATACAAATGAATTTATAGAAATAGAGTTTAAGATATTCTCCAAAACTGTCCTTTCATATGTTGTATTTACAAATAGAGTTTAAGATATTCCGCATATATGTAAACATAGAATTCTCACTTGTACTAATTGTAGTTATTCTAGAACCTGAGACGACAAAGGATGACATTCTTACAACATATGTATTAACATTAATGGTTCAGATATCGTGAAGGAGAAGGAGGTGCCGAAAGGGGATGGGAGCAACAAGTTTGATTCGAAAGAGGTATACCCATCTGTCTGCAGACTGCTCTTAATACATTCTTCCCTTGGCCATGCTGTAATGTTTACGTCTTTCCACTTATCAAATTTTAGTTCATTTTGAAGTGATGCATATTGGAATACATTTTCCAGTCCTTCGAGCTGTTGCATGAATAAATGACAACGTATTAGCATCCCAACCGAAGAATAACAGAAATCGTCTTATCAAAAGATGGTGCACTGAGACTAATAACTAACCATAGCAGTGAGGTCTTTGCGGTTCATTCCTGGGCCTAGCGAGTCGAGCACCTGGATACGTCGCACCCCGCTATTTATAACTGCTAGGTACCAATGAAAGTCTTTAATGTTTACTGGAACATATATCTGTAAATAGAGTTTTTGTTAGTTTAGGTCCCATCTGTAGAAAAATTCATCCATGATTGAATTCATAGTAATATGTAAAGAACTGAGACTCACCATATCATGTTCCAAATAAGTTGTAGCTCTGTCTAACACCCATCTTAGTGTGTCATCCCGTATAAACTTAAATTCCTTTATCAGCTTAGAGATGCATGCATTCTCTAAGAACACACTTCCACCTATCCTCATCTTTAGATGCTCTTTAGCACTTATGCAATGTATGTATGCGTCTATGATCTGTAATACGAAGTGCACACCTTGGTTATAGGACAGAATAGTAACTCATGTCCAAATAGCATCGTCTCGTCATAAAGCTACATATACTTACTTCGTCGCCAAGAAATTCTCCGGGTAATAAAAGACGTTCCAACTGTCTTCTTTGGAGATTTGAGTCGTCAATGCTCACTAAAGTTCTTTTATCATTTGGTTCAGACATGATATTTTCAATCACGGACCAATCATCGCCGGTGCAGGCGTAATCTATCATGATGGAAGTAATAACATTTATTAATAATGAGGAAAACAAATGTAGCAAAACCAGGGCATAGAAAGATTTGTCCGTGCCTTCTGGAGCCACCATGTAGTCTTGTGCCTTCTTAGGTTTGCTCTGCAGTCGGATAGGCTTCCATGTTTGCGCGGGCCTTGGCAGATTGTTCCCTATAATTTCTGCCCGTTCCCTGCCGAACGTTTGTTCTGATTCTTCGTCCCCACATGCCTCCATTGGTTTACTTGTTTCGTTGTCTGTTAATTCCTGAGAGCAACATATTAAAGAATCATCTGTATGCAAGATATAATAGAATTAGAATTAGAACTATTTGGGACATAGTTGGAATTGAAAAGATACCTCTGTCACTTCGGAGAGTCCAGAATCAGTGGACTGCGTGCTCTTATTTTCCTCCAATTCATCTTTGCCGGCTATTCCATTTGAATCTGCCAGATTATCCCCTATAGTTTCTGCCCCTTCGGTGCCCCATGTCTGTTCTAATTCCTCGTCCTGAACTTGATGCATTTGTTCAGTTGTTTCCTTGAAGGTTATTTCCTGAGGAAAGTTGACTTTCACATTAGAACTACTTATTTAGGACATAGTTGAAAAAGAAAAGATGGCTTTGCCACCTCGGAATGAGTGGACTCTGTGCTCTTCTTTTTCTCCTCTTCATCTTTGTCGGCTCGTACATTTGAATCTGCCAAGTTGTCCCCTATAGTTTCCCCCCTTCGGTGTCGAACATTTGTGCTAATTCAATGTCTTGAGTAGGCTGCATTTGTTCACTTGTTCCCTGCCTTGTTAATTCCTGAGAGCAACATTACAAAGTGTAATCCCTATGCAGAATATAATTTCATTAGATTATAACTATTTGGGATACTTTGAAAAGAAAGCATGCCTGTGTCACTTCGCAATCAGTGGCCTGCGTGCTATACTTTTTCTCTACTTCATCTTTGTCATTTATGCCACTTGATTCTTCCTTGATTAGTAACTGAAAGACACAATAATATAATATTATACAGTATGTAGTCCATATAAAAGAGAGAATATTACAAAGGTGAGTAAACAGTTTTATATTTGATATCATAGCACAAATTACATATTGTCTTGTCCCGCCAGAATAACAATAATAATGACATGTGAAAATATAATAATGACCTCATTAATATGTATGTTTTCTGTATCATCCATGATGGCTTGTTGTTCTATTCTCTTTGATGACTCGGGGTTCACATCCTGGTCTTTCGTTATCATGCCTTCAATAACCATATTTTCCGCATGCTTGTCCTTGCCTTCCTCGTCCATGTTTTCCTGAAAACCAAAGCATATTTAGTATTAGTTCCTCGTACATGCTTTGTTTAGAAATGAATATCCATATAAAAGAGAGAATATTATGAAGGTGAGTAAACAGTTTTATATTTGATATCATAGCACAAATGAACTTCATGTTTTGTCCCGCCATAATGAAAATAATAATGACATGTGAAAATATAATAATGACCTCATTAATATGTATGTTTTCTTTATCATCCATGATGGCTTGTTGTTCTATTCTCTTTGATGACTCATGGTTCACATCCTCGTCTTTCGTTATCATGCCTTCAATAACCATATTTTTCGCATGCTTGTCCTTGCCTTCCTTGTCCATGTTTTTCTGAAAACCAAAGCATATATTAGTATTAGTTCCTCGTCCATGCTTTTTGTTTACAAATAAATCGTTCGTGCTCAATAAATGTCTTTGTTTGCTTGGTTCGGTTTTGATATTTTCTATCACGGACCAACCATTGCCAGTGCAGGAATAATCTGTCACAATGCCCATAATAACATTTAATAAAAATAGAAACAATAAAATTTAGCAATATGACATTGAAGGTTTTGTTCTGTGCCTTGGGGATAAACCACATAGTCTTGTGCCTTATTAGGCTTGTTATGCTGTCTAATATGTTTATTTATCTGCATAGGCATTGTTATCTCGTCCTCTATAATTATTATTTCTGTGATTTTGACCTAACACGACATTTCAAATAATAGAAACATCTGTACCAGCTGGAATATATGGATCTTCTATAATGGTATCATACAATATTTTCGAAGACAGGGATTTGTATTAAACATGCTGTCATTTGGCACCAATTTTGCAGTGCATAAAGCCGTTGGTAAGAATCCTAATGTGCAGTGTCTACTTATATAAAAAAAAAATTAATACTGTACACTCCATACTAATTGGAAAGGGAAATACTCCATATTTTTTTGAAAATATATACATTGTACTCTCTAAAAAATGGCATCACATCCGTTTTATGGCCATACTACGACTCTTTTTCGTATAGTATGTGGCACTGTTTGAATATACTCTTTTTTGGATGAATATACTACTCACTTGAATCCAAAGAAAAAAGGTTATATGATTTTTTGGAACTAATAAAATTCTATACTCCAGTTTCAAAAGGAAATACACATATACTCCATACTAAGTTTTATAATATACTCCATACAGTACAAATAAGAGCAGTTTGTACTCTTCCTTACCTGTGTACTTGAGACGGTGCGGCCACCAGGGCGAGGACGGTGTGGACACTGGAGATAGGGCAGTGCACGGGGATGTGCCGAGGTCTGCCCGTGAAGCCGCCACCGGTGCGACGGCGGCATGGACAACAGATTTAGGGCAGCTAACCGGGAGGGGCTGAGGTCTACTCGAGACAGCACGGGCAGCGGGGGCAAGGACCAGCAGAGTGCAAGAGAGGTGGAGGAGAGATGAGGGCGAAGAGGGAAGGTCCAGGAGAGTGGAAGGGTGATGAGGAGAGATGAGGGCGATGAGGGTGAATGAGATTGTGGACTGCCGCGTCGTGGGAAGGAGATCGTGGACTATGGGATTCTAGGGAGGGAGATCCGAAATTTTTGGGATCGTGGATCTTTATCTTTTTTTTATACCCCATGCTTTTCCTTTTTATTTTTTATTATATCCCACACATATATAATTGATGGAATTTTTTCGTAATACACTTTAGTATACTAATATTTGTTTCGGCTCATCGGATAATTTCTTGGAATTTTTATGTGCTCATTGTTATACATTTTTATATAGAAAAAAATATCTTTTTCTGTACCGAAATATAATCCTTGTATCATTTTGTCTTGGTAGATAGTTAATGGACATGAGTTATCAGGGAAGTAATTTCGGTTGTTCGAGCAAAACGGAAACCATCAAGGTGAGTTTCGTTGCTATGTTTTATTATTATTGTTGCTGATCATGTCTAATATTGGTGCTACAGCAGCATCAAAGTAAGTGTTGCCATGTAAAAAATTTGAGAAGAGAATCATAATATATAGTAGCGAATACATCTTCAGCATGTACCTAGATAACAAGATTGGACTATTTCACATCAAGTAATGGTACTACTACCACAAGTAGGTCCTGAAACAATACACTACACGAAAATAGCAAAAGAAGTAACTATGATAGATACATCATACCCAAATTGGAGCCTGATCATCATAACAGGAAAATATGATGGCCCAAAATCGAAGTCGAAATCAGTTACATTAAAACGAGCGGAATCGCTTGATCATCATAGCAGGAAAATGCGATGGCTCAAATATAGATAATGAGCGAGTAAATAGCAAAAGACAATAATTATGATAGATACATCATCTTATTAAGACCACAACATATTAACTTTCTGTGCCCCGTCTTCATGTGATGTGTTGTTTCTTTCTCCTCTTTCTCGCTTAATATGCACCTCGACACTCAATATGTCGTGTGCCTCTTCCAGTATTTTGGGACGGAGGGAGTACCTTTGCAAAATATGAATGCAAGCACATGAGATGATTGGATAACGTTTCCGAATCTATATCCAGTACTCCTTGCATTAAAAATATCTGACATTTTCAAATTCAACATTAATCTGATATTTGCAAGACTGGACATCATTACAGAAAAATATTAGAACCCCGACAATAGCAGTTAGATTCATAGCATCAGCTAATCTCACAAATGTTGGTGATAAGTAACTGTTTTGCTCTTGTTTAGCATCTCGAACTAATCATTCTGCCTTGATTCATTTATTGCATAATTTCATTATCAAAAGACAGGAAATCTATACTACTATTAAACAATCCCCCAGACGTCGTGAGCCTCCCCATTGATTTGATTTGATTGGCACATACAACTAAGTGCTAGAGTAATACAGTATTATGCTCTTAAGCATGTCATACCCCAGCAGAGCTACAACTTTTGAGAATAATGTCTGTTTTTTTACAGATTCAGAAGAAGAGCTACAGTACGGGGGTGGGATCATCTTTAGGTTTGTCATACCCAGGAGAGCTACAACATGTGAGAGTAATTAGTGAAGAAACATTGGTAGCCCTAATCAAATCAAGCAGCTATAGTTTACTGGTTTCAGAGGATTAACTACACTGCATTCACATAATTGAAAACGTAACTGTCAAAAAAATAGCCGTTCGGATTATAATAAGACATTGAATTGTTAGTTGAATTGATTATAAAATATTATTATAATATCTGAGAAAGAATATGTGGAAGATGTGCATGCATTGATATTATTCAGTACATATTACTCATGGACATACAAACTGAGAAAGAATATGACTCCATCTTCATTTAGAACTTCCCTCTGCAGCCTGCTACTTACATTATAACTTTCCAGGTTTCATCATATTCATTGCTGCTGTTTGGGTTATACAAGAATTTACAACTTTCCATGCTCTGAAGTATGTTATTCTATTCATAGGTGAGTGCTTAGACCCCCTATGCTCATATTATTTTCGTTTATTTTGCACCCTGGGTTCTCTGTTCTCTGTTCCAATATTCTATGTTCTTGTTGAGATGCTCATTGCTAGGAATGTTATCTACTGTGTGAAGTATGGCTTTGCATTCTATGTTCTTCTTGTCGAGATGCTCATTGGTAGACATGTTGCCTACCGTGTGAACTGTGGCATTACAAAATACGAGTAGTTGTTTCGATTGAGGATTAAAGTAGAGGCATTGCTAAAATTTTAATATAAAAAGCAATTTATAAATTATTCGGTCAGTATTCTCATGCACGTGCACATCAGCCTGCACGGAAGAAATTAAACAGATTCTAGGCAAACTAAACATTTCATTTATTATATGTTTGGCATCAGATTTTTTTAACATTTAGCATTTAGCTCATATTATCTAAAAAACATTTACCATACGTTTGCCAGCAAGTTTTTTTAGTTTTCAGAGCGTACTGCGTTATTTTTAAATATTTAGGCTCATAATATACTTGTTGAACCAAAATGTTTGGCAGCAGTTTTTTTTAACATTTAGGCTCATAATATACTCGTTGAACCAATCTGTTTGGCAGCAAGGTTTTTTTAAATTTTTCAGAGCATGCTGCTAAAATCAAATTCACTGGTCAAAAGTTTAAAGTTTTCAGCAAGGTTTTTAAACACATGTCCGTCCATGAAAAAACCACATTAGCAGGAGAACATATTAGCATACCCTTAGCTCATTTAGCACAAATAGTTGCACAACAGTTCAAAACAGTAGCACAAGAACACAGTAGCATACATTTATATCAAAGGGGGATCACATGCAGAAGCAGATAAAGGCTCTTACCTTTTGCTGGATGGAAGAAGATACTCCTGTGTTACCCCCTCATCCGCTACTTCTTCTCATTAGTTTAGCCTGTAAATGAAAAACCATTAATGTTAAATGCAGGAGTAGTTTCAGATACATTAACATATTCATGTGTGCAAATACATAATGGAATAACGCACCTCCCTCATCTCTCAAAACATCTCTATAGACAATGTTCTTGGTGCTTTTCCCAGATTTATCAACCTCCTTGTTTGGCTTGGCCAAAATCCGTGTCGTCTCCCTCGACACCCCCCTTGACAATGCAACATATAGCTGACCATGTGAGAATACTGGCTCGGGAAGGTAAATACCGACGTTCGGGATCGTTTGACCCTGCGCCTTGTTAATTGTCATTGCAAAACTCAGGCGGATGGGGAACTGTTTTCTTTTTAGATTGAAAGGAAGTGAGATGTCTTCCGAGGGCGACATAGGGATCCTAGGTATGAACACCCTCTTTCCAGCATGCTGACCACCAACAATCTCTGCGTCGATTGCATTATCCTAGAAGGCTCTAATCATAAGCCGTGTTCCATTGCGTAGGCCATTATATGGGTCGAGGTTCCGTAGCAGAATGACCGGACAATTGACCTTTAATCTCAATACATGCGGGGGCAAGCCATTTGGTGTGATCGAGTTTAGAAAATCAATCGTGTAATTATTCTGCATGTCATCCTCGATTGAGTCCAAACTATGGTATAGCTTTTCTTCGCTTGGAAACCTTGAGATCATCTTGTCATTCAGGTCATCGACATGATCGTTCTTGGTCGAAAGAATAGCACGTGTGCTCATGTACTCTCTCGATTTAGCATTGGCATGCAACGATGGGAAGACATCTTCGATGAGCTTGTTCATAGCTTTCTCATCCTCGGTATAGGCAATCACAATGTCGTTAGGGAGACGCACATAGTCGTCACCAATTGTCTCTTCTGTACCATTGCCGATCCTCAGGAGGTATTCGAAGAACCAAGGATCAGCCTGTGCCCGCATATTGCGCGTGAGGCGTATCTTGAGGATCTTCACCCACAGATAGGATCTTAGAAGTGTAGCATCTGTGATTTGTGCTCTTGTCCCACATGTCACAACAGGAAGGACCTGCCTGAAATCCCCACCAAAGACTACAACCTTTCCCCCAAATGGCAAAGGACATCCCATTATATCCTGAAGCGATCTATCAAGCGTCTCAACTGCTTGACGTTTTGTCATAGCAACCTCGTCCCAAATAATCAATGACGCCTGTTTAAGCAAATCCGCTGTACCACTCTGCTTAGTGAAACTACACATGCTGTTGTCGGTGAGCTTGATTGGAATTTTGAACCTGGAGTGCGCAGTACGTCCTCCGGGCATTATGGACGCCGCTATCCCTGATGTAGCAGTTGTGATCGCTATCTGGCCCATTGAACGCACCTTCGCAAGCAATGCCTTGTATAAGTATGTCTCACCAGTGCCTCCTGGACCGTCAACAAAGAATATCTGCCTTTTTGGTTTCATCACATGATCCATTATGTCATTGTAACCAGCAAGCTGCTCATTGTTCAAACTGCTAAATAAATCTAGGTGTTCTTTGTCGACGCTGATTTCCCTCTCCTTTGTTACCTCTTTGTACTCACCGTCATCAGAACCATCAGTGTCAAGCAAATCCGGAAGTCCATAGCCTGCAATATCCTTCCCCATTGATTGCAACATTTCCCTAATATCTCTGAGGACCATCTGCTCAATTGCTGCATCATTGGATTGATTACGACGGTAATCCTCAGACATCGATGATAGATGTTTTTCTCATAGCTGTCAGATTTATGTTACCTCACAAAACACCAGTATAGTCGCAAATAACCGTCTCAGGGCAGAAGGCATCTGAAATGTGGCTGCCTCCGTCATGCAATCATTGAGAGTTCTATCGTGCTCAATCAGGCCTAAGTGCTCACATGCCTCCCTGAACGAACTGCATAGATTGCCATTTACAGTTTTCAAAGCATCGAATGAAGTGGCACCTCGGACATGACTTAGGAGCACACGCAAGTAGTATCTTTCTCGTTCAGCAGGGTGTGCATACACAAGTCTTCCAATCTGTAATCTCTTAGCTTTTCTATTCTGCCACTTCTTTTTTCCAGGTATCCATCTGTAATGTTCTGGAAACTCTCTGTACAATAAGTTCCGTGCTACTGGAAACTTCCGGTTCATCTCAAAGTATTCTGTAAGCATAGACTTGGAAGAAGACGGTCGTGCTACAACATCTTCCAGATTTTCACAAGCTTTAAATGCAACTGTATGCATATTTGGCAAATGAAGCTGGAGTTGTAGCACAGATGGACTGACACCAAATAGTTTAAAACGAAAAATCCTGTATATAGCCTCTGGAGGAGATACATAGCGTGCATCCCTATATTGCCGGATTTCATTGATGATTCCACCATCATTGATGATATCTTGCTCGCATGCAAAGGATGTACGATCATGCCCTTTATAGATGTACTTGAACAAGTACTTGACTGCCTTGATGCTGAAGCATGCTTCCACATTAATGTGGCAGTTGTATCGCATAAGCACAGAAGGGTTGAGGGACCACTCACCTATTGTCAAAATCTGCTCCTCGGATCCTAATTCGCTGACCATCGTCCCTCCTCCTGTAGATGGGATATGAGTCTTTCCCTTGTTGTGTGGCATCGCAAAAATCTCGGGGGTAATGGAACCGGCATTGTCCATCAATCATGCATGGGCAACTTTTTTTCAACTCACCACATGGTCCGTGCAACATGTGTTTGACGACCAGATCATGTAGAATGGGGTGTTTCTGTTTGTCAGGTATCTCTGCACATATCACCCGATCATAGTCATCTGGAGTCGCTAACTTGCTTTTTGCTTTCATGATTAGAAGTACATGGTCATGCGGGAGACCTCGCTTTTGAAACTCGGTGACATGTACATAGGCTGCAACTTCTTCGAAATGCTTCCCCTTAGTTAGTAAGTCCATCATATCTCGTTGTTTGGCACTGTATACTCTTGCAATTAGGCCTGGGCGGTCCTGCGGCATTTGTCTAGGCAACAGTTCCTCGGTTATCTCCTCCCAATATGGATTGCAAGTCATCGTGATAAAATAATCGGGTTTACCAGACCGCTGCACTATTGCCATAGCATCCAAGAACCTACGCTGCATGTCACGATCACCACCACAAAATGTCCGTGGAAGCACGATTCTTTTGCCAATTCGATCACCGCGTGACTCACCGGCAACGACGGTGTCAACAAGACCCTGTAATAGCATACCAGGTTATACTCAAAGCATGGAACATCCACCGCATAGTTATATTATGATGAATTACAATAAACACAAGCACATTACCTGGTACATGTCAGCGCGGATGACCTTCTGATTTTCCGGCTTTGAGTACCAGTCAAGCCGCATAGTCTCGATCTTAATATACATGTCAACAACCCATTGTTGCAAAAGGCGCCCCCCGAAGAAGACTATGTTAAAAAGCTTCCTCCTGACTTGTAGCTTGAAGCAATAGTATTCCCTTGCAGTTACAAATTTCCTGGATTGTGTTACATGTCCTTCATTGTCAGCAAAATCCTCATCTGGGTTATCCTCATTGTCATCTTAAGATACCGAACATAAATATTAGTATGGTGGTATACCTATAATGGTCGACAACATACAAATTGGATATTTAGCAATGATGAATGATACCTGAGGGTAATTCATGGGCCGTGGCCTCATGGGTCGCGTCATCCTGTTGCGGAATATATGGAATGCAACGATTCCAACCAGTCTCATGCATTTCCAGTTCGGCAGCATGTGTGTCATGTTCTAATGTTTCCCGAGGTCCAGTTATTTAGGAGCGACCACTGTTGTGAAAATAAAAAAAGTCTGCAATGTGAACCATTTTCTGTAACTTGGCATTTGATGTTATTGGGACATTTAAGTGGCCAACAAGAATGTTGTAGCTGAGAATGCTTTTTGCTATGAATTAAATAAACTTACCATCTTCTTTGGCAGCTTGCACATCCTGCTGGCCACTCAAACTATGCTTTCCATTTTGCTGGACAACAATTCAAGGTGGTAGCCGTCTGCGGAGCTCCTCTACAACAGGTATAACATCTTCATCTCATGGATCCCAGAGCATAACATGAGCCCAACCAAAACCAATAACTGTAAGTATATCACCAGTATTGTTGCAAACCAACAAAAAAATAGCTTATTCAGGAATAAGAGTGATTCCATGGCATATACCTTATTCAGGAATAAAGCAGAAATTGGGGGATAGTGCGCATAAATCTGGAAGGTAGGACATTCTTAAAAGGGGACCATGATTTTCCTTGTGAAAAAAGGTACTGAACAAACTGGTAAAGCTAGTTGCATAGCATGCATAGATCAGGAACTGTATCCTCTTTGAGTAATTATGTAGCACGGCTCTCTGTTTTATTAGCTCTACAGAACAGCTAAAGCTGGTTGCATCTCATGCATAGATCAGGAAAAAATAACATGAATAAGTAACCTATATGACAATAAGTACACCCTATTATTATATAGAGAGAATAGCATGAGCCTGCAAGGCATATACTGTGTCTTTCAACAGTCACAAAACCATCAGGATCAGGGTTGGTTTGAAAACGACACTTAGTTCCCTGCAGGTCAATATCCCAATGCACTGACGGAATTTCTAGTACTACACATCCGGATGTGTTTCCAACTTGCTCAGGTAGGTTGGTACTGAAGGGTGTAAAACCTCCTTCAGTATCCTCTTTGTGTAATTATGTAGCACGGCTCTCTGTTGTATTAGCTCTACACAACTGCAAAAGCTGGTTCCATAGCATGCATAGATCATGGAAAAATAACAAGAATAAGTAACCTATATGACAATAAGTACACCCTATATTATATAGAGAGAATAGCATGAGCCTGGAAGGCATATACTGTGTCTTTCAACAGTCACAAAACCATGTTGATTTTACATCTATCTTCCCATGTGCTGAAGACACGTTGATTTTACATCTATCTTCCCATGTGCTGATTTTTTGTCTTCCCTCACACGGCCTATGTTGCACTGCATAATTGCCTCCCTGACATGCTCAAAGATGGGACGTTCAACATTTCTCTTAGGGTGAGTCATATGTTGTTAACATATCTGTCATTACCAGTTCAGATACTAATCGTATTTATATTCCGATGAAACGAAGGATGACCCCGCGACAAGGCGCTGCCTCCAACAACTGTTGCATAACGTGACAGTGGGTGGTATGGGAGGACCTGGCATGGGGGTGCCTCCCCAGCCGGGCCTGGATCACATGATGGGGATATGATCCAGTTTACTTGCTGCGATTCACAACAATAATGGAGTCCCTTGTGAATCGCGATGGGGAGGGGGGGGGGGGGCGAAGGGGAGGGGATCTGAGCTGCTGACCGTTTTCGCCGGCGGGGGAGAGTCCTGGGCGGAGCAACGCCGGAGCAGCGGGAGGTGTCGTCGCAGGCGACCTCCGCGGCGATGGGATTAGCTGCGGGCGGGTGGTGGCGACGGCGACGGCAAGCCGGTCGTGATGAGAATCCCGTGATGCTTGCAGGGGACGTACGACTGGGCAGATGGTCCTGATGAGAATCCCGTGATTACAGGAGACGTTGCTGGGCATTTTCTCCTCTATTTTTTTCTTGCCTGATTGGAAGTTTCGTTGGTGGAGTATGTTCAGCCTATTGTAATTGCTAAGTACACCCAGCATATGATGGATTAACGAGGGCTGTTAGATTAAGATCTGTGGAATTAATCGTGGGGTGCTGATTGATTGTTCTTTTTGTGGGGCGTTCGATGAGGTGTGTGTAGTGTAATTGTTGTTGGATTGTTTATTAGTAGTATAGATAGCGAACCACTCATGCCAAGTGGTGAAGTTTCAGCAACTGAATCGCGTATATTTCATCACATGCAAAGTAAATTGCTCTGGAAGAAGTTGTTAATGTAAGACCATGTCCGCGGAATCTTCTGGAGGCGTACGGTACAGCGGTGCAGATTATGTTGCGTGCCTACATTCCGCTGCGGTACTCGGCTTTTGGAATTTCAAGATGCCTTTTGGGATAATCTTTGGTAAAACAAAGTGGCCTCATAACCCCATTTGCTCCCTTTGCAATGTTGGACTGGAAACTGCACACCCACTTAATTATAAGCTGAATGCTTGTGAGCCTTTCTTCCAAAAAACTAATATCAAAGAATTGGCATCATATAACAGGAATGTATACAAAGATTAAGCCATTTGATACTGGTGTATCCAAACTAAGGGTTTTCCATACACATCTATGACTCCCGCTAGTACACACATTTGCAAATAAGGGCATTATTTTGCTAGACCACAAAAAGGTGTACTATGTAGCATCCTGATTTTCAGAATATTTTAGAAGTTATCTGAAAAAGTAGGGTTAGAAAAATAGTTTGTTTAATTCAACTATTATAAGCTTAAATTTAGATTTTGTAAATTTTGAGGATTTAATTTGAATTAATGCCAATCTAAATTTAAAGGGCGTTGTCCTTCTTGTCTAGCCGGGATTATTTTTCTTGCCTTTGGCGTATTAAATTATTCACTTCTGTATTTTATTGGAATTCTCTGAAGTCCTTTGATATTTTTTTGAGCTCTTATCCATTTTATGATTTTCCTGAAAAGAAAATCTACTTTTTCTCCTCGTATATGGGCTGAAAGCCCTAGGCCCAGTTTGCTTCCTCTTTACTTATATATCTCTTTCTTTCAATAGAGCCGTATGGCCCTAGCCCAGTCTGTTTTTTTCTCTCTCGTTCCAACCTGGCATCGGCATTTACATCAGGTCGACACCAATCAGCACTCTCGGGGGCAGCTCCTATTCGCCGCTTAATGCAGCAAGTTGTAGAGGTTTCACACAGGGTGCCGCACACTGGCTGGCCCATTTGGGATGGCTTCGCGTTTTTTTCTTTCAAAAACTGCTTGCAACAAGGAATCAAACGCACAACCTGTCTTTCAGGTACATGCCCCGCTAGCCACCACAACAAGCACGCCCCAGGTCAAACATTTACAATGCGAAATTTAAAGAAACTAAAATCAGAGAGAAAAAACACAGTTCGTGAAATTTCCAAAAAGTATTTTATAAACTACAAAACTTTTATTGAATTAGTGGACAAATTTAGAAAAACAGGAACATTTTATGAAATGGTTAACAATTTTTCAAAATGTGAACAAAATTTGAAAAAGTTGGACATTTTTTGAAAATGTGAACTAAATCCAGGATATTTTTCAAATTCCCGAACAATAAATGTGAACAATTTTTGAAAATACAAAACATATTTTAAATCTTAAGAACAAACTTTTGGAAAGGAAAATAATTTTGAAAAAACCCCGAACAAATTTGAATGCACGAACAAATTTTTAAAGCATGAACATTTTATAAAACCTGAAAACGAAATTAGAAACCGAGAATTTTTTTGAAAAATCCTGAAAAATTTGGTAGCATGAACAATTCCTGAAAGCGCGAACATGTTTTGAATCTTGAGATTTTTCTTTTAAAACGGTGAATAATTTTAAAAAACCCCAAACAAAGTTGGAAGCGCAAACAATTTTGTAAAGCACAGACATTTTTTGAATCTAGAGAACAAATTTTGAAATCAAGAATTTTTTTCAAAATTGCTGAACAAATTTGGAAACCCGAACAATTTTTTAAAGCACAAACATTTTTTGAATCTTGCGAGCAAAATTTTGGAAAAAAATCCAAATTCTTTGGAAGGGCGAACATTTTCAGAATCTTAAGAAACACATTTTGAAACCGATTTTTTTTTGAATCTTAAGAACTAATTTTGAAATTAGGAACAATGTTTTGAAAATAAGAACACTTTTATAAAATCAAGAACATTTTTTGAAAATGCAGAACACTTTTTGAAAATCTCAAAATATTTTTTCAAAATCTAGAACGTTTTTTGAAACAGAAACAGAAAAGACAAAAGAAACAGAAAAATAAAGAATATTAAAATAACGGTTCAGAAATAACGAAAAACCCGGCTGGCAACCTCTAGAAGGTTTCCAAAACCGGGATGCTGCTTCTCGTAAATGGGCCAACCCTTTTTAAAGTCGTTATCTTCTCCGCTATGTGCGAAGCCTTGACACAGTTCCGCACATAGCGGAGAATAGGATTTCCCCCTATTAGGCGCATATAAGTCACTTCGAGAGATCCTACCTGCTGCGAGTTGTGGCAGGAATTCTTTTTTTTCTGTTACTCTTTTCTTTTTCTGCTTATTTCCTTTTTCTGATTCTTTTTTGTTTTCTTTTTTTATTTGAAGAACATTTTATGAAAATGCAGAACATTTCTGATTTACGAATGAAGTTTGGAAAACAATAATAAAATGCAGAATAAAATAAAAGCAAATAAATGGCATCTCTCATGGTATTGAAGGTTTTAGCAATATGTTGTGAATAGACCCAAGGGTCATAGCTTTCCCTAATGGCATCTCTCATGAAAATAGCACACGGCGGGTAAACAAATTACTGTCGGGCAATTGATAAAAGAGCGGATAGTTATGCTATTTTCACGGCAATGATCATGTAAATATTGCCATCACGTCCATAAACAAATAGGTCGACTCCTGCCTACACCTATTACTATTACTTCACTTCAAGAGCGCTTCTATGCTTGCCTCTCTACGTATTAAGTTCATGACAAACGAATTAATGCTTGGAGTAAGATGATATGATATAGACAAACTAAACTCAACTAATATGAATAAACCCCATCGTTTTACCCTTAGTGGTAGCAACACAAAGACGCAACTTGTCCCCTTCTGTCACTGGGTTACAGAAACTCGCCAGGTTAAACCTACTACAACGCACCTCTCTCATCGAAGAAATATCAATTTAGTTGGCCAAACTATCTCAATAGATCGGAGAGAATTACGAAGCTATCATAATCATGCACATAAGAGTCATATTATATAACATAGGAGACTCAAATATTTATCATGAATAATTTGAACATAAACCCACAATTCATCGGATCCCACCAAACGCACCGTACAAAAGAGTTACATCATATGGATCAAAGCGAAGATGTGATGATCATTGTATTGAAGATCAAAGAGAGAGAGACATGCCATTGATTTACTACTATGGACTCATAGGTCTGTGGTGAACTACTCACACATCGTGAGAAGGGCAAAAAGGTTGATAAAGAAGCCCTCCATGATCGATCCCTCCTCCGCCAAAGTGCCGGAACAGACCTCTAGATGGCCTCTCGTCAGAACGGAGACTTGCTGCAACGTAAAAAGTGTTTCGGGATCTCCTCTCAAGGTTTTACGTTAAATAGGAATTTATAAGCCACAGAACAGGGTCGGGAGATCGACGAGGCGGCCACAAGCCATCAGGCGGCCCCCAGACCGCAGCCTGATGGCTTGTGGGAGCCTCGTGCGCCTCCCGGCCTCTTTCCGATGCTCCATGGTCTTGTTTTTGTCCACAAAAAAAATCACAAAAAGTTTCACATCAATTGGGCTTTTTTGGTACTAGAACGTGAAAAGTGGAAAAACATGCAAAAAACAGCAACTCGCACTGGGCACTGGGTCAATAGATTAGTACTCACTAATAATATAAATTTGAAGATAAGTCCATAAAAAGTGTTATAAAATGATAAAATAATAGCATGAAATCATAAAAAATTATAGATACGTTGGAGATGTATCAAGCATCCCATGCTTAATTCCTGATCGTCCTCAAGTAGGTAAATGATAAAAACAGAATTTTTAATGTGACATGCTATCCATGATGTATTCTTATGCATGTATGCTCATTGAGAAACTATGAATTAACAAATATTAACACAACAATATTTATAAGTATAAGCAGTAAAACAATTAATTTTTCAAAGTGTATGATCCTCAAAGTTTGTTTCAATCCTTTCCATCTTTATTATAATAGAAGGGCATGACTCCATATTCACCACATAACTACAAATGTCAAGTACCACGGTGCCAAAGTCAGGCAATTGGATCATACTTTTTCAATATGCATCAACTTTGTATTCTTCACGCAATACATGAGCGTGAACCATTGGACATAGCATATAAGTGGAATAGAGTAAAGTGGTAGGTTTCAAAGGGGTTGAAAAGTGGAGAAGATAGTCTCGTATCAACTAGGCGTACCAACGTGTTATGGAGATACACATTGATAGATATTGATACAAAGAGTACGGATTGCCATGCAAATGATGCACTAGAGCTATAAGTGTATGAAATCTCCACTGAAGCTACGTGGGGTGTGCATCCAACTTGCTTTCTCATGAAGACCTCAGGCCTTTGAAGATGGAGATCATCGGAATATACAAGCCAAGTTTATATATTTTTTTATTCCTGCTAGCATATGAATGATATAACATGAGACTCTCTACATGATGAACATGGTACCACTTTGAGCCACAAATGTGGTAAAGGATAGTAGCAAAGTCCCTTCTCTCTTTTTCTCTCATTTTTCTATTATGGTGGGCTCGTTTGGCCTCTCCCATCTTTATTTCCTCAATAGGACAATTCTCTAATAATGATGATCACCGCACTTTTATTTACTTACAACTCGTGGATAACTCGATATGATGAATGAAGCAACATGACTCCAATATGAATGCCTCTGGCAGTGTATCAGGATGTGCAATGATCTAGCATGACATGTATTCAACATATGGAATTTGGTGGCTTTGCCACAAATTCTATTATGAATGGTGGCTTTGCCACAATACTATGTCAGCTCTGTATGATCAAGCAAAGCAAAATGATGATGAACGAACTAGTCATGTGAAGTGACGATGGAATTTGCATGGCAATATATCTTGAAATGGCTTTGAAAATGCCATAATAGATAGGTATGGTGGCTGTTTTGAGGAGGATATAATGAGTCGTATGTGCAACACAGAGTATCATGTCACGGGCTTTGTATGCACCGGCGAAAGTTGCACCAATGCTCGAGGTGAGAATGGGTTATGCGTGGTAGTACAGAGACTAGCAAATATGAGGAGCTGAGATTGCGTATGTCCATGGTGTCACATTAGTCATAAAGAACTCATATACTTATTGCAAAGTTTTATTAGTCTTATCACAAATCAATGTACTACTCGCATGCCTCGAGGGAGAGGGTTGGTAGGAATTACCATCGCGCGACTCCGACTCGAAACAACACTAGGTTTTCAACGAGGAATAGAAATGCTCACACAACATCACCATGCCCTTTTAATTTTTCAGATGTTCAAGAAGTTTTAACATCTCTTAATATCAACACCTCTCTGAATTAATGATTATGCACTCACACCTTTTCATTTCACCACATCAATATCATTAACCACAATTTCTCTATGTGTGCTACATCATGGTTTTAATTATCACTTAATGAACACTCATTATTTTTGATCTAGTCTTATGACACATGCAAATTACCATCAATGTTTACAAACTCTCAAACAAGTATAAGTGAAGAACGAGAGCATATTATTTCTATAAAATCTACACGCCACCATGCTCAAAAAGATATAAGAGAAGTACTAGAGAAACTGCTAAGCTCAAAAGATATAAGTGAAGCACATAGAGTATTCTAACAAATTATGATGATGGTGTATCTCTCTCAAATAGGTGTGTCCAACAAACAATGATTGTGGCAAACTGAAAGTAAAATTAGACAAAAGCAAACGATGCTCCAAGCAAAACTCATATCATGTGATGAATAAAAATGTACCTCCAAGTAACATACCGATGGATTGAGAAGAAAGAGGGGATGCCTTCCCGGGGCATCCCCAAGCTTAGACGCTTGAGTCATCATAGAATATTACCTTGGGGTGCCTTGGGCATCCCCAAGCTTATGGTCTTGCCACTCTTCATTCCTTTGTCCATCGAGATAATACCCAAAACTTGAAAACTTCAATCACACAAAACTCAACAAAACTTCGTGAGATCCGTTAGTATAGGCAACATAATAAACACTTTTGGGTACTGTTATAAATTGATTCTTATTTTATTTTAGCATAAGGTACCATATTCTGACTTCTCCATGGCTTATACCCTCGATATAATCCATAACATAATGAAAACAAGCAAACTATGCATGCAAAAAACAGAATATGTTTAAAATAGAACAATTTGTAGTAATATATTTAATTTTGTAAGTGCATCTAGTGCCCCTTAGTGATTTTGGTGGTTTGAAGACTTATAGGTTAAGTATCTAATGTGTTCATGAGTGTACACAGGATCTATAAGTCACCGAGGAGTTTGAAATATTTGTTGAATATCGACCCCTAAAAAGTATACCTTCGGTTGAAGAAATTGGTTTGAAGCTGAAGAACTGAATCGCGAAGAATCTGCGATGAAATTGATATTCCTCATGAAGATATTGAAACTGAGGAATTCGGTGCGTCCTGAAGAAAATCATTCTGAAGACTTTGAAGCATGAAGATTTACTCTTTCTGTTTTGTTTTCTTCACACTTGAGTAATAGGAACACCGTACTGTTAAAGGGGGTCGAAGTTACACTTTGAAATGAATTTCCTCATGATGCTCAACCCAAGCCTAATCCTACCAAAAGCCTCAAGTGAGGAATACGAGTGACATGAGGACTCTCACAGTTGAGGGTTCCGACCGTTTTGATAGCCACGCCACATCATTGGTCTTATCCACACCAACGATCATATTATTTAAGGGCATTAGTGTCAAATCATGTCGGGATGCTCCCAGGCTATAAATAGCCCCCCCACAACCATTAGTTGGTTGGCTGCTCCGTTAGAAACTGACACTTGTCATAAGAGCAACCCAATTCCTCAGAGTCTTCGAGAGTAATTCATGAGTGAGGAAATACCACAAACACCAAACCACAAACCTAGAACCAAGTGATTGAGCATCACTGAAGAAGTTGTTCCTGTGTGGAACTGAAGCCTTTTACCTTTGAGGACTGTGCATCCTCGAGACGGTTAGGCGTCATGGTCTAGAGCAATCCAACAGTCAATTGTGGATCGCCAGGTGACCAAGTTTGTGAGGGTTTGGAAGTCTGCCCTGAAGACTTACCACGAGTGTTGGGCGAGGACTGTGTGTTCTTAGCCCAAGGAGAATACGATAGGGACTGTGTGTCTTTTGGTTTCAATACCAAGCCGCTCCAAACCAGATGTACAACTGTTACAACAGTTGGAACTGGGTCATCAACTACCGTCTTCGCTGTGAAACGGGTTCTAATTCCTCAACTCTTTATATTCCTGAGATTATGTGTTGATGATTTCCACTGTCACTGTTTGAAGAATTTGCTGAAGACTTTCTCTAAAATTCCTCAACCCCAAATTCTTCAAGCTAGTTAATCCTCATCTGTTTTCTGCGTGCGTGCTCACTATGCAATCTATTTTCACATTCCTCATACTGAAAAACTGTTGTAGTGAAACTTTGCACTCCTGATCCTTTACCGTTTTCGCTGTAAGTTAGTCATCAGTGAGGAATTTCCTCAAAAGGAATTTCCTCAGTGATGAAATTCTAAAAATCTCCTATTCACCCCCCTCTAGTCGATATAACGCACTTTCAATTGGTATCAGAGCAAGGTACTCCCTTGTTCTGTGTGATTTTGGTTTAACCACCTGGAGTTTTAGTTATGTCGACTGTAGACATGATTAAGGTTACTGCAGCATGTCCTACTTTCAAAGGAAAGAACTTTCCCTTCTGGAAGACCAAGATGCAGATGCATCTACAAGCTATTGACAATGATCTCTGGTATATTGTGGAACATGGCATCCCCATTATCTCTGCTAGTGTCTCTGCTGCTGATGTGAAGAAATTCAAGCAACTTGATTCTCAAGCGAAGAATATCATCTGTGGCCATCTGAGCCCAGGCCAGTTTGGAAGGGTGAGTGCTTTGGCCTCAGCGACACTTATCTAGGAGAGACTGTGCAAAGTAAATGAAGGTGTATCAACCGAGCATGATTCTCGTGTTGATGTTCTTCGCAATATCTTCAATCGCTTCAAGAGGCTTGACAATGAAAGATGCCAAGATACCTTTGATCGCCTCACTGACATATCAAATGAACTGCAAGCACTGGGAGCTCGAGACATTACTGATCACGAAGTTGTGAAGAAACTGCTAAGATCTTTGGATTCTTCATTTGATACTTTAGTCCCGATGATTCAAGAAAGACCAGACTACAAGATGCTTGATCCAGCTGATATACTTGAAAGACTCAATACTCATGAATTCCAGCAAGAAGAAAAGAAAGATCTATATGGACCAAGCTATTCTAGACCACGTGCACTGAAGGCTAGAGCAATTTCCTCATCTGAAGAAGAAGACTCGGATGACAACATTGGTGACCCTGAAGAATTTGGACAGGAGCTTGCAATGCTCGTGAGGAAATTCCAGAGTTTTACACGACGTGGCCAGTTCGGTAAATCTTCAAGAAGAGATATGAGGAAAACAGAATCTTCATCTGAGGACTACAAGAAAAGAACCTGCCACAAATGCAAGAAGTCAGGTCACTACATTGCTGATTGTCCCCGTTGGGGAAAGGAATAAGAGAAGAAGAAATACAAGGATGACAGTTCTGATGACTCGAAGAAGAAGAAGAAATCTTCAAAATCCTCATCTTCAAAGCCCTCATCGCACAAGAAGACTAGTTTCAGAAAGGCTCGGGCACTTATTGACAAGGAAATGGATTCCGAGGCAGAATGAGAGGAATGTGATGAAGAGGAGGGTTCTGATGAAGACTCAGAATCCGAACAGGCCAGTCTTGCACTTGCAACCACTTTCGTCAGCAAGTCAATCTTCAACCTTGAAGAAGATGATAACACCATCCACACTGATGACTATGCTGATGACTTCGCTCCAACCTATTGCTTCATGGCAAAAGGCTCAAAGGTACCGAATGATGCTTCCTCCTCTGATTCAAGTGACTGTGAACCTGATGATTATAAAAAACCCAGTTACAGTAAACTTGCTATCATTGCCACTAAACAACAAACTGCCCTGGAAAAGCTTCAGAAACTGCTAGATAGAAGTGATGATCTGTTGAATGATGAAATGAATCTTACCCAAATCCTCACTGAAGATGTGAAAAGTCTTCAGTCTAGATTTGATAACCTTCAAGATCATTATGATACACTCCTTGCTGATCATTAGAAACTTTCCTATGAATTTCTTCAAAGGAAGCTTGATCTAGAGAAGCTGAGGATTTCTCATGATGATCTTCGTATGGAAAATGATTCATTACTAGCTCAACAGATCATCGCTGCTCAAGCTGAATTCATTCCTCCATGTCTTAAATGCATTGAACAGGAAACTGCTAATTCTTCACCAGAATCATCAAATGCTTCTATTGCTACAAATTCTTCAACTGCTCCTGTAGTGTCAAATTCCTCACTTGAGGAAAACACAAATGTTACTGATGAAAATGCAGGGCCGAAGGAATTGTATGTGACAGGCATATACAAAAGCCTCAAAGGACATCAAACCCTTTGTGATGTGCTCAAAAAGCAGATCTTGAACAAAAACCCGAGGAAAGAATGAATTGCCTTTGAGAGGAAATTGAATGCTGATGGATCTTATTGGAAACGTGAGCAGTATCTCAAAACCTCATGTGTTGCTGCTACTGGGCCTCCTTTTGATACATCCAATCTAACTGGCTTTTCATGTGAATTATCCTATTCCTTAGATGAGTCATTTGACTCCAACTATAAACTGTTCAAAAATCAATCTGGTGAAGTATTTGCTCGATATGTTGGAACTAACTGCAGGAATGGACCTCCCTTGAGGAAAATCTGGGTTCCCAAAAGTTGTCTTGAAAATCTTCAGGTGAATGTCCTCATGACACCACCAATGAAGAATTTGAACCCCAGATCAAATTCCTCAGGAGGATGAAAGTCTTCAAGAGGATCAAAATGCTCAACTGGTCAAAATTATGCTCGTACCCGTGCTAATGCTTTTAACATGCAGGGAAACTACAAGGAATATGAATATGAGCGTTACTCTTCAAATCATTATGTTCATAAATCCTCAAACCAGTTCTATGCATATTCATATGAGTACTTTAACCTCCCTACGGTTAAGAGAAGTGCATTAGCTTCAATGCCACCTTTCTCATATGGTGCTCGCAGGATGATGAATGCTTTACCACCCCTTCAGATGTGGGTGGTGAAGAAATCGAACAAATCACTTCTGCAGGTCAGGTCTCCAGATGAAAGTCATCATGTGAAGAATTTGCTAGAGACCTGAGGAAATGCTTGATAGGACGCAAGCCAATATTGATGAAATAGAAATATTTCACACGTCCTTATAATTCTGTTATGCTGAAATTCTTAGCTGATGAAATTGATATCATATTCTTCAAGTTTGAAGCATATGAGATGGTAAGCTGTACTAATTCATCTGCAGGATGAAAAACCCAAGAGTACTGAGTGGGTTCTAGATAGTGGCTGCACACATCACATGACTGGTGATAAAAGCCTGCTGATGAATATGCCACTAATTCCATCACCTCTGAAGCAAATTACATATGCTGACAAAGGTTAAAGCAAGGTATTGGGACTTGGCAAAGTGGCTATTTCCAAGGATAGGCATATGGATAAAGTGATGCTTGTTGAATCCCTTGGATTTAACCTCATGTCAGTCTCAATGCTTTGTGATCTTGATATGATTGTTATCTTTGGTAGATATAGATGTGTTGTGATCATGGAATCTGATAAATCCAAAGTCTTCGAAGGTGTAAGAAGAGGGGATTTGTACATTGTTGATTTCTCTACATGTCCTCAACCAGCCACTTGCCTACTAGCAAAAACCTCAGAAGGATGGCTGTGGCACCGAAGACTAGTCCATGTAGGCATGAGGAATTTGCACACGCTCGCGAAGAAGAAGCATGTCATCAGCATCAAATCAGTCAAATTCCTCAAGGATCATCTCTGCGGTGCATGTGAATCTGGGAAAATGACCAGATCCAAGCATCCCTCGAAGACTATCATGACCACTACTCGTCCCTTCGAATTGATTCATATGGATCTATTTGGGCCTACTAACTATGCCACACTAACAAATGCAGCATCTTTATATGGTTTCGTCATAGTTGATGATTATTCCAGATATACATGGGTGCATATCATGTTATATAAAACTGAAGTGCAGGAAATCTTCAAACGATTTTCTTCAAGGGCCTCGACGAACTTCGGCATCAAGATCAAACATATCAGGAGTGATAATGGAACAGAGTTCAAAAACACTGGTCTTGATGATTATCTTGATGAACTTGGTATTACTCACGAATTATCTGCTCCTTATACTCCTCAACAGAACGGTGTCGTCGAAAGGAAGAACAGGACTCTGGTTGAGATGGCAAGAACCATGCTTGAAGAATATCAGACTCCTCGTCACTTTTGGCCTGAAGCAATCAACACTGCATGCCATATCATCAACAGGGTATATCTTCACAAATTCCTCAAGGAAACCTCATATGAACTCACTGATAAGAAACCCAATGTAAGTTATTCCGAAGTCTTCGGTGCAAAATGTTGGATTAGAGATCCTCACCATAGCTCAAAATTTTCACCTAAGGCACATGAGGGTTTTATGCTCGGTTATGGAATGGACTCGCACACCTATAGAGTCTTCAACAACTATCACAACAAAGTTGTTGAGACTGTAGATGTGTGGTTCGATGAAACTAATGGCTCGCAAAGAGAGCAATTGCCTTCTGATCCAGATAAGTTGTCTCCTGAGGAAGCAATAAAGCTCAAACCTACTGAAGACATTGTTCCCACTGAGGAAATTGATGAAGAAACCAGCCCCATCACTGATGAAAATCAAGAAGGCGCTCCTGAGGAAATTGCTCCAGAACCACTTCCTCAGCCCAGACGAAATCCTCAACCAGCTCATCCGAGGATTGCAAATGAAGTAGAACTTGACAAAATCCTCAATGACATCAACGCGCCAGGTCCTCTCACTCGCTCAAAAGCTTCACACTTAGTTAACTTTTGTGGGCATTTATCCTTTGTATCCATCACAGAACCCTCAAAAGTTGCTGAGGCTTTCCTGGAACCGGAGTGGATCCAAGCTATGCAAGACGAACTTCTTCAATTCAAGCTGAATGACGTATGGGAGCTCGTCAAACGACCAGATCCTCGCAAGCACAATATCATCGGAACCAAGTGGATTTTCTGAAACAAGCAAGATGAGGATGGTCAAGTGGTGAGGAATAAGGCACGACTTGTAGCCCAAGGCTACACTCAGGTTGAAGGAATAGATTTCGATGAAACTTTTGCACCTGTTGCTAGACTTGAAGCTATTCGAATACTACCCGCTTATGCTAATCATCATAACATCATACTATATCAAATGGATGTGAAAAGTGCATTCCTCAATGGTAAGCTTGAGGAAGAAGTATATGTTGCTCAACCCCCAGTTTTTGAGGATCCAAAGAATCCAGACAAAGTCTTCAGACTCAAAAAGGCGCTCTATGGTCTCAAGCAAGCCCCTCGGGCATGGTATGATACATTGAAGGAATTCCTCATGAAGAAAGGCTTCAAACCTGGTTCACTCGATCCAACTCTTTTCACTAAATCCTATGATAATGAGCTATTTGTGTGCGAGATATATGTCGATGATATTATATTTGGCTGTACTGACAAACGATACAGTGATGAATTTGCTTATATGATGAGTGAAGAATATCAGATGTCTATGATGGGGGAGCTGAAATTCTTCCAAGGTCTTCAAATTCGTCAACAACGCAATGGAATCTTCATATCACAGGAGAAATACCTCAAGGATGTTCTGAGTAAATTCGACATGCATGAATGAAAAGGTGCCAAGACTCCAATGCCTACCAACGGCCACCTCGGCACTGACGAAAATGGTAAAGAATTCGATCAGCATGTATATCGCTCTATGATTGGCTCTTTATTGTATCTATGTGCATCTAGGCCAGATATAATGCTTAGTTTTTGCATGTGTGCATGTTTTCAAGCAAAACCGAAGGAATCACACCATAAGGCTGTGAAGCATATTCTTCGATACTTAGCTCACACACCAACGCTAGGATTACGGTATCCCAAGGGCTCAAATCTTCATCTGGTAGGGTATTCTGATTCTGACTATGCTGGTGACCATGTGGATCGCAAGTCAACATCTGGCACATGCCATTTCCTCGGAAGATCACTAGTTTGCTGGTCCTCAAAGAAGCAGAACTGCGTATCACTCTCCACTGCCGAAGCTGAGTACATTGCTGCTGGTTCATGCTGTGCTCAATTGCTGTGGATGAAGCAAACCCTCAAGGACTACGGCATCAACATGAAGAATGTGCCTCTCTACTGCGACAATGAGAGTGCAATCAAGATTGCATACAACCCAGTACAGCACTCGAAGACTTAGCACATCCAGATTCGTCATCATTTTCTTCGGGACCATGTCCTCAAGGGCAATATCCTCATCGACCATGTGAAGACTGATGATCAACTGACATATATCTTCACTAAGCCCTTGGATGAGAAAAGGTTTTGCAAGTTGCGGTGTGAGCTAAATATCTTAGAATCTTCAAATGTTTTGTAAAAACATGCACACATCCTAACACTTATGCAAAATTGATGACTTAGATGTGCAACACATGATGAATCAATTTTCTTCAACTGATGAAGAATATCACTCTGAATGTGAAGAAATCAACGAAGAAATTGATTCTCAGGGCCCTACGACAATTGTACGCGGCGTCTGTAATCAACATTCTTATATGGTGCGTCATGCCACCGCCCAACATGAAATTCCTCAAGTTGATTTTCTTCAAAGTTCCATTTCCTCAAAATTTGATTTTCTTCAAAACAATTGTTCTTCATTGTGACGATTTATCTCAAAATCCTCAAGTTAGTCAAATCTTCAAAAACACTTGATGACTTTCATTTACCTAGATAGACTGTGATTTCAAGTCCTCAACAACATTCACTTATAGCTATTTCTTCAAGTTGATATTTCATCTAAGTGAATGTGATCGGACCCTACTTTCCCTCTATGCTATTCTCATCCAGTCTATTCAATTCTTCATATGCGTTCTACTTGAAACCTTGTTTGAAATCCTCACTGCGTCCTTGCCAGCTGATGATTTTGTAACAAAATCCTCAAATCTTCAAAAATATTTTTTTAATGAACAGTAACTGAACCCCCACTTTCCTCGTTCGGATAACCACGATCTCCACGATCTCCACCGCTTTGCCCGCAAGCTACACGTGTCCTGCGGAGACGTAGAGGCAGGGGCTATTTGGTCCGATTTATTCGCGCCAACAGTAACTGCCTGGCTATAAATATGTCCCCATCCCCCTCGGTAAAACACTTCTTCGCTCCATCGCACTCCTGCTACAGCAAAAGCACCGAACCCTAGCGCCACCGCTGGAAGTCTCGTCGTCGGCGAAGAAGAGCTTCACTGCCTCGACTTTTCCGTTGCCGAAACCATGCCGGAGTCAGACCATCCACGTCTGCCGCCGCCGTAGACGTCCTGTGCTGCCGGGTTAGGGCGCATTGGACACGCACCGAAAGAGCTTCTCCCTGCAACTCTTCTCTGTTCTTCGTGCGCGCCATCTAGGGTAAATAAAAACCCTATTTTTACAGCAAGTTTGATCTACTATTTTACCTCTGAGATGTGAAATCTGTTTTCCTCAAGAATCCATATGCATATGATGCCTCAAACACTGCCTATCACCACACTATTGATGAACTTCACTAAGCATCTAAGATTTTCACGAGATTCCTCAATTGTGCAAATTTTCGGATCTGTACAACTCTGGAACCCAAGAACAATATGCTTAGGCAAATTCCTCAACCACTGGTCAAATTCCTCAACTCTCAAACTTTTTCATTTTCTTCAAATCTAAGAACGCATATCACCTCTCCAAATTCCTCGCAACTATACTCTGTTCACAGGTACACACATGTCAGCTGATGAATCTCTCGGTTCTCATCAAATTAACTCATTTGCAGCATTTCTTGAAGAAAATCTTCAAGTCTCATCAGAGTCCTCAAGAGTTCAATCTCATCAGCAAAAACCTCAGCTGAAGAAAATGGAGGATGACAGGAAGCAAAAGGGAGGCAAGAAACTTGCAGAATACAGCCTTAGACATCCCTGAGGATATATACCTGGATTACTGCACCCCTGATGAACATGAAACTATGGCCAAGAGAAAAATTCGGCTTCAGAAGATTGAACGCCGATGGGCTAAGGAGTGGAAGGAGTACAAATTTGTCACTCCCAAATATGCGCAGAAATTCGCTCTGAAGCCTCCTGGCAAACGGGCTCCACTTGAGGATTATCAAGAAGCACATCCCTCAAGCCTCAAGACGCTTGATGATTATCCTGATGAAAAGGAAAAACACTTGGCAAAGCTCAAGAAGCAGGCAGAGGCTGCTGTGAGGAAATTCAATGAACCATCTGCTGCTGCTTCAACTGCCGCTACTTCCTCGGCTGCCGAGACTTCTGGCTCGGCAATTCCTCAACAAAATTCCGTGCCATCAAAAGCAAAGGCTTCAAAGCCTCAAGAAAAACCAACTCCAACATCAGCTCCAAAACCTTCAGCGCCAAAACCCTCAGCTCCAAAATCCTCAGCACCACCACATGCTTCAAAACCTGAACAAAAGCAGATAGTGAAGCCACTGCCAGCTACCTCAAGATCCTCACTCCCAGTTGCAACCAGCTCGGAGACAAAGTCTTCACCAACTCTTCTAAAGACTAAGGTGACTGCTGGGAGAGGAGCAATACCCAGCCCAAGCAAAATCATCACGGTCCCTTCTGCATCAGAGGGTAGTGATGAATATGATGATGAAACGTTGCAAGCTATGATCAGAAACAAGCAGGAGAGGGTAGCTCAAGCTTCTGGTAGCTCCATTCCTCTGGCCATGGACCCCAAAGTCCTCCTAGACTACATAAATATCTGGTATGAGGACCCCAACACTCCGCTTGATGATTTGAAACTTCCCCCTGGCATCAGCCACATGGTGGCCACATTCATCAACGAGGCCAAGTGGAAGGAACAGCAAGCTAAACAGGCCAAGGTGGCTAAGCTCAAGCAGGAGAAATTCCTCAAGCAGAATATCCTCAATCTGACGCCTGATGATCTTGTATCAACACAGGCAGAGTTGAAGACTTTGACAGATAAGTACTCCAAGCTTTCTGACCGTCAAAGTCTCAAAAGCAATTTCATCAAACTTGCTACTGAAGCTGTTAATAACTACAACAAGAAAGCTGCCCCTCCAGTACCAACTCCTCAGCCTCTGATTGAGGAACCAGCTGACGAAACTCCTCAAGCTGAGGAAATCCCTCAAGAAAGCCGTGTGGATGAACCGGCAATTGAGGAAATCACCATGGAAAATCCAGGTGATGAATCTGCTACAGCTGGTGAGACTGCCCCTGATCCAGCTGCTGCTTCAAAGCCAGCTGATGACTCTGCTCGAGCTGCTACTTCAAAGGCAGCTGGTGACTCTGCTCCAGCTGGTGCTTCAAAGCCAGCTGATGACTCTGCTTCAGCTGGTTCCTCAAAGCCAGCTGATGAATCTACTGAGAAAACACCTTCACCAAAAGCTTCAAAGGTGAAGAAGATGACTCCGTCTGCATCAGACATGAAGAAGACAAGGGCTGCTGAAAAGGAAGCCAAGAAGAGAAAGGCTTCTTCAGCAGAAGAACACACTGAGGCCAAGCGCCTCAAGGCACTTGAAGAAAATGCTCCACTGGACCCTGTGCCTCTTAACATCGCTCCCTCTTATGAAATGGTCACCTTTGAAGACCAGGAGAAAGGGCCAGATGAGGAAATGAAGGATGCTGCATCTGAGGAACATACTGACGAAGAAATTCGCATTGACGACAGTCCTCAGCCCTCCATTCCTCATGAAGAAACTGCACAAGGATCAGTTGCACCAGCTGATGATTCTGGCTCTGTCACCAAGCAAGCCGAGGAAGAACAAAGCAAAAATCCTCATGCTGATGAAATTCAGAGTCCTGAGCAAAATCCTCAACCTGAGGATCAGGCTGACCCAACTCCTCATGAGCAAGATCCTCAAACTGAGGATCAGGGTGAACCCATTCCTCCTCCGGAGCAAAACCCTCAACAGGATGCTCCAATGGACGACATTCCTCAGCCTGAGGCTCAGCAAGATCACATTCCTCAGCCTGATGCTCAACAAGAGCATGCTCCTCAGCCTGATGCTCACGCTGATGAAATTCCTCACCCTAAGGACCATGCTGAGGAAAATGCACCAGATCAAGACAATGCATTCTTCGTGCTCAACCCAGAGTATGCAATTGTGGTATCCCCTCAAGTTCAACAACAAAATCTTCAGCCATGGCAGCGTCAGCCATTCTCCAAGCGACCAAAGTTTCAAAAGGAAAACTTCTTTGAGGAACGCATGTACTTCATTGGAGAGAATCCCTATGACAAACCTCAAATTAGGCATCTGAAGTTTTGGACGAGGACACAACTCAATTACTATGCCTCTGCGCTGTGTGGAAGAAACAAGATTTTCCAGCACATGCATATTCCTCATGTTGAACTTGAAGCAATACCTTGCCTAGCTCCAGTCCTCAACGTCCTTCATGAAGCTGGACTTCTCCCCTTGTGCTCTGATATCTGTGACTAGAACAGTGAGCTTATTCTTCAATTTTATGCCACTCTTCACATATCTGGGGATCCAGCAGATATCAACACTTGGGTGTTTGACTGGATGACGCAAACAACACACCACAAGGCTCCTGCTATTGAGCTTCTGCGTGAGCTGCCAGTATCAATTCCTTCAGAACAAGCCGTGAAGCTTTGTGATGAACGTGAGCTGCCCAACGGGATGATGGAAGTCCTCATGAAGCCTTTGGCTAAGGGGCAACCACCGAGAAAAACCTTCCTCGTCCATGAGCTCAAATATGAACCAAGATCTGTTTACAGAATCCTCTGCAACGTCCCTGCACCAATCAAGGGACACGATGATGAAGAAGATGTTGTAGGCCTCATGAAGAATATACTCTTCAACATCATTCATGGTATTCCTATCAACATCCATGATTTCTTCTTGAGGACTTTGGCCGACAATGCAATGTGTCCTTTTGACCACAAGATCTATGCTCCATGGATCATGAGATTCATCAGGAAAAGGACAGGCATCAACTTTCACGCTGATTGCAACAACCATGTTGGTTACATGCCTCCTATCATTGTCAACAAGAAGACTTTCGAGCCTATTGAATGAAAAGGCAAGTCTGTTATTGATGAAGGCAGTAGGCCCCTTGATGGCCAGTTCAGAGAGCCTGAGCCATATTCTTCATGGGATGATACTGAGACTCATCCTCCAAGCCCTGTTGCTCCTCGTGTGCTGAATACCAGAGAGCTTCTTCTCAGTCTTCACCAGAAGGTGGATCGGAATCACAAGTGGGTCAAACGCCAGTTCGACGCCATTGTGAAAACCCTCACTGAAACACATAATTCTGTGAAGCTTAACCATAACTATCTTCATGAGGTTTTTGATTGCACCTGGGCTACACTTGCTCATCTGAAGACTCCGGCAGAACTTGAAGAATTGGAGTTTGAGCGAGAATTTGAGTGGTCGTGGCCGCCCAAGAAGAAGTTCAGGCCAATTCCAGTTCCAGACCTTGAAGACAGTTCTTTTTCTTCATTCCGCACTGCTGAATCTGATGAAGAACAACAAGACACTCCCACTCGTCCAAGGAAGAAGACTACCCCCCAAGAATCCTCACGCGTCTTCATCAACGGCCAAGAAGTGAAGTCTTCACGGGCGTTAGTCCTCAGTTTGTCCCTTTTTGTCACTTGATGACAAAGGGGTAGAAACTTGAGATTTAGTCTTCAAGTGGGATATTTTGGGGCTTATGAACTATATTTAAGTTACAAACTCTTGGCTCTTCTGAAGTGTTTATGTAATGAGTTGTAACTTAAGCCCGATGGTACAATGACGCTTTTGAACGTTTTTCTTCGCATGCTTATTCCTCAAATTTTTAATGCACACATGCTGAAATTCATCAGATACCATTTGTCATCATGCATCCTCAATTTCTTCATCAATATGTCATATGTATGCATGATTTACAAGAGTCAGGGGGAGATCTCCATGATATAAATCATCAATGTGCATTTGCTGTGAAAAGAAAAATCCTCAAGATATGCACATCTTCACGGGGAGTCTCTGTGAATCTTGATTTCAAATTCCTCAAATGAGTATTTACACTTCATATTTTTATCCCCGTTGAAGACTTAACCTAATTGTCATCAACCACCAAAAAGGGGGAGATTGTAAGTGCATCTAGTGCCCCTTAGTGATTTTGGTGGTTTGAAGACTTATAGGTTAAGTATCTAATGTGTTCATGAGTGTACACAGGATCTATAAGTCACTGAGGAGTTTGAAATATTTGTTGAATATCGACCCCTAAAAATGTATATCTTCGGTTGAAGAAATTGGTCTTAAGCTGAAGAATTGAATCGCGAAGAATCTGCGATGAAATTGATATTCATCATGAAGATATTTAAATTGAGGAATTCGATGTGTCCTGAAGAAAATCATTCTGAAGACTTTGAAGCATGAAGATTTACTCTTTCTGTTTTGTTTTCTTCACACTTGAGTAATAGGAACACCGTACTGTTAAAGGGGGTCGAAGTTACAGTTTGAAATGAATTTCCTCATGATGCTCAACCCAAGCCTAATCCTACCAAAAGCCTCAAGTGAGGAATACGAGTGACATGAGGACTCTCACAGTTGAGGGTTCCGACTGTTTCGATAGCCACGCCACATCATTGGTCTTATCCACACCAACGGTCATATTATTTAAGGGCATTAGTGTCAAATCATGTCGGGATGCTCCCAGGCTATAAATAGCCGCCCCCACTACCATTAGCTGGTTGGCTGCTCCGTTAGAAACTGACACTTGTCATAAGAGCAACCCAATTCCTCAGAGTCTTCGAGAGTAATTCATCAATGAGGAAATACCCCAAACACCAAACCACAAACCTAGAACCAAGTGATTGAGCATCACTGAAGAAGTTGTTCCTGTGTGGAACTGAAGCCTTTTACCTTTGAGGACTGTGCATCCTCCAGACGGTTAGGCATCATGGTTTAGAGCAATCCAGCAGTCAATTGTGGATCGTCGGGTGACCAAGTTTGTGAGGGTTTGGAAGTCTGCCCTGAAGACTTACCACGAGTGTTGGGCGAGGACTGTGTGTTCTTAGCCCAAGGAGAATACGGTAGGGACTGTGTGTCTTTTGGTTTCAATACCAAGCCGCTCCAAACCAGATGTACAACTGTCACAACAGTTGGAACTAGGTCATCAACTACTGTCTTCGCTGTGAAATGGGTTCTAATTCCTCAACTCTTTATATTCCTAAGATTATGTGTTGATGATTTCCACTGTCACTGTTTGAAGAATTTGCTGAAGACTTTCTCTGAAATTCCTCAACCCCAAATTCTTCAAGCTAGTTAATCCTCATCTGTTTTCTGCGTGCCTGCTCACTGTGCAATCTGTTTTCACATTCCTCATACTGAAAAACTGCTGTAGTGAAACTTTGCACTCCTGATCCTTTACTGTTTCTGCTGTAAGTTAGTCATCAGTGAGGAATTTCCTCAAAAGGAATTTCCTCAAAAGGAATTTCCTCAGTGATGAAATTCTAAAAATCTCCTATTCACCCCCTCTAGTCGATATAACGCACTTTCAAATTTTCATACTTTTGTAACTCCAAAAATTGTGAAAAATTAACACGACCTGGGGAATTTGTATATTAGTACTGTGTAAAAAAATCAGCTTAAAAATGGTATCTTGAAATTATTGGATAATTTTAGGGAGGTCACCTGGATACAAGTCTACCAAGGTGATAGTGCCCTGTTCTGGAAGGATAGATGGAATATTGGTAAGTCTGTAGTTCCCCTTCAAGACAGATTCCCTAGACTTTTCTCATATGTGAAGGATCCATAGACCATTGTCAAGGAGGGGCTCGAGTGTTCTGATCTATTGAGATGGTTTAACCTCCCTTTATCTAACTAGGCTTTTGCTGAACTTGGGGAGCTCCAATCATTAATGGGGGATGTTGAATTGAAAGAGGATCAACTAGATGTTTGGGCTTGGCATGGTACTACTAAGTCCCATACGCCAATTTGTTTTTATTCCTATGACCACAGAGCACATACCTTTAGCACTCTACTGACTTGGATTTGGACAAGTTGTTGTACCCTCAAGATTGAGGTGTTAGCTTGGATGATGATTATGGATAGACTTAACTTAAAGGATATGGTGGAAAGGATACATTGACACTTGGATGATGGTGTTAACTGCAAGCTATGTCATACACAATCCAGGGAAGATAGAGATCATCTATTCTTTTCCTGTTTGTTTAGCCAACGGGTCTGGAATTACCTACTAGTGGATTGGGGACCAAGCAATGATATGGTCACCTGTGGCTTCAAATGCTAAGAGAGAGTTTGGCAAACTTTTTTTCTCTAAGGTTGTTTTCACCGATTGCTGGAATATTTGGCTAGTCAGAAATGCCAAAATCTTCTCGAATGTTACTCCTAGGTTTGCTTTTTGGAAAGCAGGTTTTGTAATAGAAATTACACTTCCGACTCACATAATTAAGCCTAGGCTAAAGGATGATCTTGTAAGGTGGGTTTCATACATACCACCCTGATTTCTTTTTCCTTTATCTATAGGTTAGGTAGCTTAGTTTTTCTCTTGCTACTCTGGTTACCGAGGTAACCTTGTAAATATCATGTACCCTAAATTTCTTTCAATAATAATATTTTAAAGGCTGGGGGTGTTCCCCTTAGAGTATTCAGTCAAAAAATCAACTTAAAAAGATGTTCCACTAAAATCAGAAAAATTCTGCACTGGGCGTTAAAGTTTCTGTTTTTGCACCGTATCAATTCTACTCATCATGCAAATCATACCAAAGACTTTACTTGGCACAAGCACTAACTAAACATAAAAATATAATCATTACAGCAGCAATAATCATGTTATCACACACTAACACAAAGTGAAGGAAAAATTTAAGATAACTATTGGGTTGCCTCCCAACAAGCGTTATTGTTTTACGCCCCTAGCTAGGCATATTGCATAGTGTCAAGTGTTGTCATGTTTGACATTTAATCCATAAGTGGCCCTTATGATAGATTCATAAGATGGTTTGATTCTCTTTCTAGGGAAGTGCTCCATCCCTTTCTTTAATGGTAATTGGAACCTTATGTTGCCCTCTTTCATATCAATGATTGCACCTATAGTTTGTTAGAAAGGTTTCCAATGTACAATGGGACAAGTAGGATTGCAATCAATATCAAGCATAATAAAATATATACGCACATAATTTTGTTTGCACTTATAAGAACATCATTAATTATATCTAAGGGTTTCGTAATGGTAGAATCTGCAAGATGCAAGTTAAGGGAACATTCTTCAGTATTAATGAGACCGAGCACATCACATAAAGCTTTAGGTATAGGTGAAACACTAACACCAAGGTCACACAAAGCATTGCATTCATATTTATTTATCTTAATTTTGATAGTAGGTTCCCACTCATCATGAAAATTTGTAGGAATAGAAACTTCAAGCTCAACTTTCCCATCCTAAGCTTTTACCATAGCTTCTACTATATGTTGAGTAAAAGCTTTATTTTGTTCATAAGCATTGGGTGGGCTAATAATGGATTGCAGCAAGGAAATACATTATTGGCGGCCGACCGAGCCTTCTTGGCGACTAGGGCAATCAGCGTCCCTTCGACCGTTCACTTCTCCCTGCGGCGCTCCTCCGTCATCTAGCGACGGGCCGACTGCCGGTTCCCAGCCGGGAGCTCCTCGCTCCCTCCTCGCCGGTGGTGTCGGGGCGGCTCCGCTGCCACACGCGGTGCATCCATAATGCGCACATCATCATCATTATCATCATCGGTCCAATCCTTCAAAGTCACATTATGGCAGGACTCACCACATGGTCCGACCAAGCCGGCAGCGGCGCTAATCGGCGCCTCCACCTCGTCCTCCTCCGCCTCCGGCACTTTCGAGTCCCCGGGGGTGATGGATTCATCCCTGTCTGACTTGTAGTCCTCGAAGTCAAAGTTTTCTCGGTATCGCGTAAAGACTTGCAGGTTCGGACCGTTCGTCGTGAGCTGTCGGCTGAAAACCTGAAAGGAGAGCGAAGATCTTCAGGTGGTACTGCAGACTGGAGAATAAACAATGTAGAGTGATTATATTGATTGTCCGCTTCTTCTCTTGGAGTGAGGTTGCTTGGGTCATGGGGATAGTAGCCTTGCTCGATGATTCTCCACAAATTTGTTGAGCTGTGCTTCAAATGAGACTTAATAGAAAATACCTAGTTAGGAAAATCACCTTTTACAAGCTTAGGAGGAGGACCAACAGGATTAAGACGCGGTGTGGGAACCGGTCCTCCATAGACCATGGGTGGTGGAACAGATGCATAAGTCCCATTCCCATCATTTTCGAGAGGAGGGGAAGGTTGCATACCTTTAGCCGTTTCCTTAGAGGAATTGGCCTCCGAATCTGTGTTGGTGGGTTTAACCACCAACGCCGGTGGGGGAACTTTTAATTCCCTCAATTAACTCTTTAAGCATGGTCTTGACCTCGTTCGTCAAGGACGTCTTGAGTGCGGACATAGACGTATTCAAGTCGTCCCTTGTGACCGAAGTCAAGTCCATGACCTTGGTTTGCGCACGGGGAAATCCCTCATCATCTTCCATACTCTTGGGTGGTAAAACCCTTAATAAAGAGACGTGGCTTTGATACCAATTGAAAGGATCGATATGGTTGACTAGAGGGGGGGGGTGAATAGGCAACGACCACTTTTTAATTAATCTTAGGAAGTTAGGGTTAGCAACATAAGGGTTCTCTAAAATGTCAACAAGGAGGTGAACCTATATGATGCTACCAACAAGGATAACTAAGACAAGTAAGAGATAAACAACAACATAAGCATACACAATGTAAAGGTTAGAGATAACCACAAGTGGAACCAATGAAGACGAGGATGTGTTACCGAAGTTCCGTCCCTTTGACAGGAAGTACATCTCCGTTGGAGCGGTGTGGAGGCACAATGCTCCCCAATAAGCCACTAGGGCCACCGTATTCTCCTCACGCCCTCACAAAATGCAAGGTACCGTGATTTCAATATAGGTGCCCTTGAAGGCGGCGACCGAACCTTTACAAACAAGGTTGGGGCAAACTCCACGCAAAGCTTGGAGGCTCCCAACAAGACCACGAAGCTTCACCACAATGGAATGTGGCTGTGAGGTGACCTCAACCGTCTAGGGTGCTCAAACACCCAAGAGTAACAAGATCCGCAAGGGATTGGTGGGGGGAATCAATTTTCTCTTGGTGGAAGTGTAGATCTAGGCCTTCTCAACCAATCCCTAGAAAATCAACAAGTTTGATTGGCTAGGGAGAGAGATCGAGCACTTTTGAGCTTAGGGAGCAACAATGGAGCTTGGGAGGGTCAAAGGTAGGGTTCTAGAGCAAGAAGAACCCCTTATATAGTGGGGGGGGGATCCAACCGTTTTGCCACTCACAGCCCGAGCCTAGCAGTACTACCGCTGACTGCAACGGTACTACTGCTGGCAGTCCAGCGGTACTACCGCTCGGCCCATGGTAGTGCAGATGCACTACCGGGCCAACCACCGCCAAGAAAGTCTTCGCAAAAAGTCCGACGAAGTACAGCCGCTAGGAAGGCGGTACTAAGTCCCTGGAGCGGTACTACCGCTGACTAGGGGCGGTACTACCGTCAACACAACGGTACTACCGCCAGCACTAGCGGTACTACCGCTAGGGCTAGCGGTACTACCACTAGGGACAACGGTACTACCGGTGAGAGACCTTTTTGCTTAGAGGAGATAAACCAGAGGCGGGAACCATTCCAAAGTTGTAGGGAAAGGGAAAGGAGACAAAGTGTGTGCGTGCAAAATTGATTCCCCCCAAACCTTTCCACTATGGGTCCCCTCTTAATAGTACGGCGTTCCTATGACTCAAAGAAAGAGAATCGTAGAGGACACCGTGCTTCTGTTCCATGGAGGGGGTCGAGTCGTCTTGTGTCATTGACATGTGTTATCTGAAATCTTAATGCACACGATTAGTCCTTTGCGGTACTGTCATCAATCATCAAAATTACTTAGGCATAAATATGCCCTAACAATCTCCCCCTTTTTGGTGGATTGATGACAATACCAGATTTGCACAGTAGATAGCATGTGAACATAAAGATAGTGGTAGAGATAATTGAAGAGCATATGACACACATCATACGATAGAAATAAGTCTCACACTAGTCCAAGTCTCACATCACACAAAGCAAAGATAGCAGATAAGATCAAACCAAGTTCAAAGCAAACACGATAAAGATAAGCAAAGCTAAAGCAAAGCGCAAATCCAGCTCCTAGACTCTCTCCCCCTTTGGCACAAGACACCAAAAAGGGGCACACCTAACGACACAGGTGCTCACTCCGCATCCTCATCAGCCCCAGACTCGTCCGTGGCATCCAGATCGTCCTGCTCCTCCTCATTGTCCTCCTCAGACGCCTCCTCCTCTACATCAGACCCAGTCCACTGATAACCTTGAGCCCGGATCCAATCAGACTCTGGAGTGATGTCGTCCTCTGAGCCGCTTGAGATATCAACATCAAGGGTCCTCAAGACACGCTTGTGCCTCTGATGGTTCTCCTTCTGGGCCACATGAGACAGATATTGTCCCTTGGCCTGCATACAGAAGAGAGTCTTCATTTTATCCTTCAGTTTCACTGCCCAAGATGGCATAGCAGAAGAGCGGGACTGAGAAGCGGGGCCTCCTCCAGCAGCAGTCTCTGTGTCAGTGTCCATATGCTGAGACGAAGTTGATGGGTTGGCCCATTTGTCTTTGATACGGAGCTTGATAGGATCATGCACAAAGGGATCAGCCTGAATAGAGAATTCATCTATTAGATAGACTTCGTGCCACCTCTGGCGAATATAGGCAAACAAGTAGGGCCCGTAGATGGGAACCTTGCGGTTCATTATGCAGTTCCAGAGCTCATTGAACATCACGTGGGCAATATGGAGAGGGGCAGATTCCTTAGTCCTAGCCTCCTCACATAGCAGAAGCATCTCAGCTAGATGCCCATGCACCTCGTCAAAGTTGCCAATGCGAGGAAAGAGAGTGTTGCGAAAGATCCGATGCATGATATCTAGATGCTTGGGGAGCACACCTTTCTTCACATAAAGTTGTTGCAGCCTGCCCTTGGGGGTGGCAGTAGATGAAGACGGAGCATGAGGACACATCCCAAGAGTAGTTTCATCTCCCTGAAAGTCGACTTTGAGAAGCTTCATGCATTCTGACCAAGAACCTGTGATCTTCTGAGTACCGGTCATCCAAGTCATGGTGCGCACATCATCAGGTGCAAAGTGAACAGTGACATAGAATTGGGCCACAACATCTGGGTCAAAGTCTTGCCTGAAGGTGATGATCTCTTTAAGGCCAAGCTTATCAATCAAGGAGAGAGCCTCACCAAAGTAATCCGGGTTCCGCTAAAGGTGAGCAAGGTCAATCCACTGCACTGGAACAAAAATCTTCTTGAATGGCTTGATGATGTCGCGATAGATCATGCAGTGATCCCGTGACCAAACATGCTCGATGTCTTGATCTGAGACTTGTCTTCTAGATAGTGATTGCGGTTGCGGAACAACAGAAAATCCTTAGGGGGCATAGTGCGAACGTTGATCCCCTTGTTCTTGTGAGCTGGCTTCTTGAAAAACTTCTTTTTGGGATTCAGACCGGAAGCGGCGGAGCCCTCTGGAGCCTCTGAAGTGCGATACTGCTTCGGTTGGGTGTCCCGTGGGGGATTCGAGCGACGAGCACCACCTGTGACACACAAGACGCACACCGAAAAAGAGCGATAGGAGGAGTCAAGGCAATGGTCAAAAAGAAGCATACGAATAAACTCACATTGCCAAACATAACGAGAAGTATCCTCCTGGCGGTAGTACCGCTGGGGTCCTAGCGGTAGTACCACTACCCCTGGCGGTAGTACCGCTGGGGTCCTAGCGGTAGTACCGCCAGGATGGCGGTAGTACCCCTAGGGGGTTGACTTGCAGATCTGAATATAGAAAGACCCATAAGAACGGCTAGATTTGATTTACGAGGTCCATGGCTACTGCATAAAATCACTACAAGAAACACCATAGCCCTAATCACATGTGAACCTCAAGAACAACTAGATAGAGACATGCCTAGTCAAGGGGATTCAAGTTTTAGATCTAATCCAATGAGAAATAAGAGAAGAAGTACTTGATCTAAAACATGAAGAACTTAGGGCATGTCAAGATAAAAGCAATGAATCATAGACCCTAAACTCCCCTAGGATATCTCCCTCGTTCCATCCAAGAACAAAGCACAAACCATAGCCATGGATCCAAATCACCAAGCTCCTAACCCTAGATCCAGAAAACACCAATCAAGAGAATAAAGGGAGGAGCTTTACTGGTGTCCATGGCACTTGATGGAGGAAGGAGGAGTGGAGCAAACCCTCCAACTCAAGGGAGAGAAGGGGATCCGAAGATAGAGATCCAAATGGGGGGAGTTCGGTGTAGAGGAAGGAAGTGCCACGAGGAAGAAGAAAGAGGGCAGAAAAAAACGGGCTCCCCCTCCTTTATATAGCCCAAGGGGTACGAGCCAGCGGTAGTACCGCCGAGGTCCTAGCGGTAGTATCGCTGTCCCCAGCGGTAGTACCGCTGGGGTCCTGGCGGTATTACCGCTACCCCTGGCGCTAGTACCGCTCCCCCTTGTGACAGCCCTAAAAGGCCCTAGTCAAGTCATGATAGACTGGGGTCCTGGCGGTAGTACCGCTACCCCTCGCGGTAGTACCGCTACCCCTGGCGGTAGTACCGCTGGGGTCCCGGCGGCAGTACCGCTACCCCTGGCGGTAGTACCGCTCAAAATGACACAACGAGACATAGGATTTCATGGAAAAGACGTGGGCAGCGACTAGTCAGTGTAAATAAAAAGATAGCACGAGCAAGGTATACTAACTAGTCATTTTGTATCCTTTCTTCCATATGAGAGAAAGGTGGGGGCGGTGGCCGAGGCCACCTATGTTTGAGGCAAAGGTATGACACCGCAAAGAATTATCCTTGGGTTCATGACCAACGCTCGTCTTTGAAGCACAAGTGCCATTTAGTAATGGCCAAAGTGAAAGACTTGATCGATTTATGCATAATGGGGGGGAGGAAAAGTTCATTGAGAGAACAACACTCCCCCTATGTCCATGCCTACACCTAGAACAAGATCTAATGCATAGTGAGGTGCAAAGTGCCTAGTTTCAATCCAGCTTACTTGAATCAGTGATATTTAGCTCATACCTTAACTCCCGGAACCTTGCTTCATCTAGGGGCTTAGTGAAAATATCTGCAAGTTGCTCTTCAGTGTGGATGAAGTGAACCTAAATATCACCTAGCTTGATATGTTCACGAATCAAGTGATGGCGAATATCAATATGCTTGGTCTTGCTATGTTGCACCGGGTTGAGGGAAATCTTGATAGCACTTTGATTGTCACATAGAAGAGGCACTTTGTCACAAGTGACACCGTAATCCTTTGAAGTTTGCCTCATCCATAGCAACTGTGCACAACAACTTGCAGCTGCCACATACTCAGCTTCGGTGGATGATAGTGAGACACAAGTATGCTTCTTTGAAGACCAACTTACCAGTGAGCGACCAAGGAATTGTCATCCTCCAGAAGTTGACCTCCTCTCCACACAATCTCCTGCCCAATCTAAGTCAGAGTAGCCCACTAGGTTGAAGTTCGCTCCTTTGGGATACCATAGACCAAAGTTTGGGGTATGAGTCAAATATCGAAAGATTCGCTTAACAGCCATATAATGACTTTCTTTTGGTGCGGATTGAAACCGTGCACAGATCCCTACACTCAACATAATATCTGGTCTAGTTTCACAAAGGTAAAGGAGGGATCCAATCATGGAGAGATATACCTTTTGATCCAGTGCTTTACCATTGGGATCACTGTCATGCTTGCATCTTGTTGGCATGGGGAACTTGACCGGCTTGACATCTTCGAGCCCGAACCTTTTGAGCATGTCATGAGTGTACTTGGCTTGTTTGATGAAGGTCCCTTCTAAGCCTTGTTTAATCTCGAATCCGAGGAAGAACTTCAACTCTCCCATCATGGACATCTCAAATTTCTCGGTCATTAGTGCAACAAATTCTTCATTGAAAGAAATGTTAGGAGAACCAAAAATTATATCATCAACATATAGTTGGCATATGAACAAATCCCCTTTAACCCTCTTAGTAAAAAGAATGGGATCTATCTTCCCAATTTCAAACCCACGATCTTCTAACAATTCAGTAAGATACTCATACCACGCACGTGGG
Source organism: Hordeum vulgare subsp. vulgare (assembly GCF_904849725.1). NCBI lineage: Eukaryota > Viridiplantae > Streptophyta > Magnoliopsida > Poales > Poaceae > Hordeum > Hordeum vulgare. The sequence continues at coordinate 51,606,413 of NC_058523.1, forward strand.
GCTTGTTTAAGGCCATAGAATGCCTTCTTAAGTTTGTACACATGATTGGGGAGCTTGGGATGTTCGAATCCCCGGGGTTGTTTGACATAGACCAACTCATTTAAAGGACCATTAAGAAAAGCAATTTTCACATCCATTTGCTGTAATTTGAAATTATGACGAGAAGCAAATGCAAGCAGCATGCGAATAGATTCTAGACGAGCAACATGGGCAAAGGTTTCACCGTAGTCGATACCCTCGACTTGGGAGTAGCCTTGAGCCACCAATCTTGCCTTATTTTGAATCACAATCCCATTGGCATCTTGCTTGTTTTTGAAAATCCATTTGGTCCCGATGACATTATGTTCCTCCTTTGGTCTTGGCACTAAATCCCAGACTTGATTACGCTCGAAGTTGTTGAGTTTTTCATGCATGGCCATAAGCCAATCCTCGTCATCGAGCGCTTCCTATACCTGTTGAGGTTCACAATACGAAACAAACACGTGATGCTCACAATAATTCCAAATCTGTTGACGGGTGGATACTCCCCTTTTTAAACTGCCAAGTACATTCTTCATAAGATGTGACTTGACTCTTAGCTTGTTCGCAATCTTGGCTGCTCGACGCTCCAAGAGTTCTTCATTGGATAACTGGAGAGCATTGACTTGATTACTTTGCTTGCCCTTGCGTCTTGAACCTCCCTTGGCACCAGTTTTTGGCGCTGTAGAAGGGAATTGCGAGACGGTATCTTGATCAACTTGATTTTCGACTTGAGCAGGTTCACTTGTTTGTCCTTGTTCTTGTGGTTGCTCTTGATCTTGATCTTGTGCTTCTATTTGGTCTGGATCTTGTAGTTGCACTTGATCTTGATCTTGAGCAGGTTCGGAACCTTGGGTAAGTGCTTGTACATCATGGGACACATCACCATCTTTGGGCAATTGATCTTGACCTTGAGCTTGTTCAGCTTGTTGAGGGTCTTCTCTTTGTTCATCGGAAGCGTGTGGGGCTTGTGAGGGTGATGGATCCACTTGAGTAGAGCATTGTTCTTCTCCTTCGGCCACAAGGGGTTCCTCAATGGGGAGTATTTGACCAATCCCCATTCTTTTTATGGCTTGGGGAGGAATTTCATCACCTACATCACAAAGTCCACTTTGCTCCACTTGGGAGCCATTATTTTCATCAAACTCCATGTTACACGTCTCCTCAATGAGTCCAGTGGACTTGTTGAGGACATGGTAAGCATGAGAGTTTGTAGCATAACCAACAAAGATGCCCTCTTGTGCTCTAGAATCAAATTTAGCCAAACGTGCACCTTTCTTGAGAATGAAACACTTACAACCGAATACCCGGAAGTACTTGAGATTGGGTTTGTTTCTGGTGAGAATCTCATATGGAGTCTTGTTCAAGCCTTTGCGGATATAGAGCCGATTGGACGCGTGACATGCTGTGTTGATGGCCTCAGTCGAAAAGTTATATGGAGATTTTAATTCCGCCATCATTGTTCTTGCAGCATCCATCAAAGTCCAGTTCTTCCTTTCCGCCACACCATTTTGTTGAGGGGTATATGGTGCTGAATATTGATGTTTTATTCCCTCATCACCTAGAAACTCATCCAAGGTGTAGTTCTTGAACTCGGTGCCGTTGTCACTTCTAATCATCAAAATCTTTGCTTCATGTTGACGTTGAGCTTCATTAGCAAAGTTGATGACAGTTTGTTGAGTCTCACTCTTCCTCTTGAAGAAATATACCCAGGTGTATCTTGAGTAGTCATCAACAATCACCAAGCAGTACTTTTTGCCTCCCAGACTATCAAATGATGGAGCACCGAAAAGATCCATATGGAGGAGCACCAATGGCCTCTTAGTGTAAATGAGAGTCGTTGGACGATGAGCAGTTTCATGAATCTTTCCTTCAATGCAGGCACTGCAAGCACGATCTCTAGCAAAACTCACATTTGTTAGTCCACAAATATGGTCCCCTTTGAGAAGACTTTGCAAAGATCTCATATTGACATGAGCTAGTCGGCGATGCCAAAGCCAGCCCACATCAACTTTAGCCATTAGACAAGTCGCAGTCTTAGTGGGTCGCTTTGAAAAGTTCACCACATAGAGACCATTTTCCACATATCCAACATAGGCTACTTTAAGAGTCTTGCTCCACAAGAGGACCACAGTATCAAGATTAAAGAATGTGGAAAAGCCCATAATTGCAAGTTGATGAACCGAAAGTAAATTGCAGGCAAGAGACTCAACAAGCATGACCTTCTCAATAGATAACTCTTGAGAGATGACCACCTTACCAAATCCCAATACCTTTGACGAGGATGCATTGGCGAATTGGACATGGGTGGGCATAGATGGAGAAGGATGCACATCCACCACTAAGTCCTTGCTTCCGGTCATATGATTTGTTGCTCCACTATCGAGCAACCATGACACCCCACCGGAAGCAAACTCCTGCAATAGACCAAGGCTTGGTTTTAGGTACCCATTTTTGAATGGGTCCTTTAATGTTAGAGAAAGGGTCTTAGGAACCCAAATAGCCCATTCAATGGACTCATAGTAAGAACCAACAAATCTGGCATAAACATGCCCATCACCAGCACGACATAAAACATAGGAAGGATTGAGTTTGCCGGCTGTGTTGGTAGGAATGGTTTTGCCCTTCTTGACGTTACCATCGTCCACCTTGTTCCTGTTCACCTCCTGAGTCCCTTCGCCCTCTTTGACAAATATGTACATGAGGGTAGGGGATCGTTTGTTCCTGTTCCTCCTTTTTCTTTTTGACTTGGATGTAAGTCCAATTCCCTCCTTTCCTACGACACCCTTTTGATTGCTCAAGAGGTCGTTCAGGCTCTTCTCGCCTTGTATGCATGACACAAGGCCCTTCTCAAGTCTCTCCTTTAACTTGGCATTTTCCTCCACAAGATGTACATGCTCACAACAAGGGTTAGTTGTACAAGCATTATCAATTAACACAAAGGGAGAACAAGTAGAGATTTCCTTGGTAAGCTTTACTTGGAGTTGATCATGAGACTCTTTCAGAGAGAAATGAACACCTTTCAAGGCCTTGTGAGCCTTGTCAAGTGTGTCAAACTCCACTTTGAGTCTGTCATGGCCAACCCCAAGAGCATCCTTTTCAGACTTAAGCATACGAGTAAGAATAGTAGCATGATCTAGTTTATTTTGCATTTTAGAGCAGTCATCATTGTATGACTCCTCAAGAGCCAAACGAAGAGTGCGCTCCTTTTCTAGTGCAATAGATAGTTCAGCAATCTCATCGGCATAGTCACGACTATGTCCCTGAAGCTCGGAGATGGTCTCCTCATGAGACTCGATGAGGTCATTAGCCTCACCCAGTTGTTCCAAGAGAGCAACAAAGTGCTTCTTGGGTTCTCCCTTGATAGTGCACAGAAATTTGTCAAGATCATGCTCATTAAGTTCCCCAACATCACTATTATCAACACAATTCAACAATGAAGGAGCAGTAGCGATGTTGGTCTTAATGATGGGGGTTACCTGATTGATACCTTTGGCCATGAGGCACTTGGCGATGTGGTTCTCGTTGGGGGCGTTGAAGAGAGACTCCTTCTTGGGAGAAGGGGTGGAAATGGCAATAGTTGCAGTTGCCACCATATCGTGATCGTCATCATCATCAGAGGGGTACTCTTCACGGGCCACCATACCCTTTGGGTGGGGTTTCTTCACAAAGTTGTTCTTGTTTGGGAATGACTTGGTTTTGTCTTTGCGGATGAGCTTGCCCCCGTTGTCTTCCCTTTTCTCATAGGGACATTCGGCCACGAAGTGACTCACATTCCCACAGTTATAGCATGTCCTCACTCGTTGCTTGGGTTTGAACCCACTTGAGTTGTTCTTGGCGAAGGTGGGTCTTGAGTTTCTCTTATTGCCCCAGAATTGCCTTGATGGAAGAGCCATGTGCTCATGATAAGCATACTTCGTGTCTTCAGGGCAGCTCTCCTCTTCCTCATCCTCTTCTTCTTCTTCAAAAGCCGCTTTTGCCTTCAATGCAAGAATGGGTGAAGCTATCTTTGAGCGAACTCGAGCAAGTGCATTGTCAGCTGTCTCGTTCATGATTGACATTGCAATGAATTCATCCAACACCTCACTGGAAGACAAGGAGTGGAAATCTGGTCGTTGGCGAATGACATATGACATGGCCTTATTAAAAGGCATGATGGCCTTGAGAAACTTGCGCTTGACCCATGTATCATCCACATCCTTGCTCCCATGGTCCTTGAGAGCCACAACAATAGAAGTCACCCTTCGATAGAGATCACGAGGGTCCTCATCTTCCTCCATCACAAACTCATCAGCCTTATCAAGTACCACTTCATAGTTGGACCGTTGAATGCTTGAGCTTCCCTTGTACAACACCATAATGTGCTCCCAATAGTCCTTGGCCAGAGTGAAGGGACGCAAGTGAGGAAGATCTTCACGTGGTACTTCAGACTAGAGAATAAACAATGCAGAGTGATTATATTGATTGTCCGCTTCTTCTCTTGGAGTGAGGTTGCTTGGGTCATGGGGATAGTAGCCTTGCTCGATGATTCTCCACAAATTTGTTGAGCTGTGATTCAAATGAGACTTAATAGAAAATACCCAGTTAGCAAAATCACCTTTTACAAGCTTAGGAGGAGGACCAACAGGATTAAGACGTGGTGTGGGAACCGGTCCTCCATAGACCATGGGTGGTGGAACAGATGCATAAGTCCCATTCCCATCATTTTCGAGAGGAGGGGAAGGTTGCATACCTTTAGCCGTTTCCTTAGAGGAATTGGCCTCTTTTTAATTAATCTTAGCAAGTTAGGGTTAGCAACATAAGGGTTCTCTAAAATGTCAACAAGGAGGTGAACCTATATAATGCTACCAACAAGGATAACTAAGACAAATAAGAGATAAACAACAACATAAGCATACACAATGTAAAGGTTAGAGATAACCGCAAGTGGAACCAATGAAGACGAAGATGTGTTATCGAAATTCCTTCCCTTTGACAGGAAGTACGTCTCCGTTGGACCGGTGTGGAGGCACAATGCTCCCCAATAAGCCACTAGGGCCACCGTATTCTCCTCACGCTCTCACACAATGCAAGGTACCGTGATTCCACTATAGGTGCCCTTGAAGGCGGCGACCGAACCTTTACAAACAAGGTTGGGGAAAACTCCACACAAAGCTTGGAGGCTCCCAACAAGACCACGAAGCTTCACCACAATGGAATGTGGCTGCGAGGTGACCTCAACCGTCTAGGGTGCTCAAACACCCAAGAGTAACAAGATCCGCAAGGTATTGGTGGGGGGAATCAATTTTCTCTTGGTGGAAGTGTAGATCTAGGCCTTCTCAACCAATCCCTAGAAAATCAACAAGTTTGATTGGCTAGGGAGAGAGATCGGGCACTTTTGAGCTTAGGGAGCAACAATGGAGCTTGGGAGGGTCAAAGGTAGGGTTCTAGAGCAAGAAGAACCACTTATATAGTGTGGGAAAAAATCCAACCGTTTTCCCACTCATAGCCCGAGCCTAGCGGTACTACCGCTGGCTGCAGCGGTACTACCGCTGGCTGCCGCGGTACTACCGCTGGGCCCATGGTAGTGCAGATGCACTACCGGGCCAACCACCGCCAAGAAAGTCTTCGCAAAAGGTCCGACGAAGTACAACCGCTAGGAAGGCGGTACTAAGTCCCTGGAGCAGTACTACCGCTGACCAGGGGCGGTACTACCGCCAGCACTAGCGGTACTACCGCCAGCCTTAGCGGTACTACCGCCAGCCTTAGCGGTACTACCGCTAGGGACAGCGGTAGTACCGCTGAGAGACCTTTTTGCTTAGAGGAGATAAACCAGAGGCGGGAACCACTCCAAAGTTGCAGGGAAAGGGAAAGGAGATAAAGTGTGTGCGTGCAAAATTGATTCCACCCAAACCTTTCCACTACGGGTCCCCTCTTAATTGTACGGCGTTCCTATGACTCAAAGAAAGAGAATCGCACAGGACACCGTGCTTCTATTCCATGGAGGGGGTCGAGTCGTCTTGTGCCGTTGACATGTGTTATCTGAAATCTTAATGCACATGATTAGTCCTTTGCGGTACTGTCATCAATCACCAAAATTACTTAGGCATAAATATGCCCTAACAATAAGGAAGAATGGGGCTAGAAATCCAAGTACCCCTCGCACAGCATGGCAAAGCATGCAAGGTACATCACCAAATTGGGCCCCAAATGATACATCTGGAGCCCGTAGAGCTCCAAGAACTGCTGCCTGAAGCGGCTCGCCGGCAACCCAAAGCCGACAGTGAATTGCGTCTCGAACACCATGCGCTCGCCGGTGCGCAGCTCCGGCACGCACTCGTTCCCCTACACGGTTTTCTCCACCCGCTCCTCTAATGGGATCCTAGGCGCATGTCGGAGGTAGTCAATGTGGGCCTTCGTGATCAAGGAGCCCTCCCACGAGACGACGGGCGGTGTGGCCATCTCCGCGTCCGTCGATGACAGGGTGGAGGAGAAGAATTTGGAGATGCCCCCCAGCGAATCGGCCGTAGGAGAGCGCTATGGACGTGAGGAGGGAAGAGTGGTGGCGGCGAGCACTGTAGGCATGTGGAGGGAAGTGAGGTGGCGGTGGGCGCGAGGAGGAAAGGACGAACGACGGCGAGCTCCAGTTCAACACTGGCGCGAGGTGGGAGACGAGGAGTGGGAAGGCAATGGTGGTGTGGGCCTCTCCTCCTCCCCCCTTTTAAAGCCCCTGGAAGACGTGGGGGCATGGGACCAGTTACGCCCATGCCCTCCACTAGCCCACGACGGCCGTCACATTAATCACACGGGGTATCCTGATACGTCTCCGTCGTATCTATAATTTTTGATTGTTTCATGCCAATATTCTACAACTTTCATATACTTTTGGCAACTTTTTATACTATTTTTGGGACTAACATATTGATCCAGTGCCAGTGCCAGTTCCTGTTTGTTGCATGTTTTTTGTTTCGCAGAATATCCATACCAAACGAAGTCCAAACGCAATAAAAAACCTACGTTGATTTTTTATGGAATATTTATGATTTTTGGGAAGAAGAATCAATGCGAAACGATGCCCGAGGGGGACACGAGCCCAGGAGGCGCGCCCTACCCCCCAGGCGCGCCTGGCAGGCTCGTGACCAACCCCTAAGGTGGTTGGGGCCCTTCTTTCGCCGCAAGAATGCTAATATCCGGAAGAAAATCGTGTTAAAAGGGCACCTCAATCGGAGTTATGGATCTCCGGGAATTTAAGAAGCGGTGAAAGGCCAGAATCTGGAGCATAGAAACAGAAGGACACAGAGAGAGAGAGATCCAATCTCGGAGGGGCTCTCGCCCCTCCGCCGCCATGGAGACCATGGCCCAAAGGGTAAACCCATCTCCCATCTAGGGAGGAGGTCAAGGAAGAAGAAGAAGAAGGGGGGCTCTCCCCCCCTCTCTCCCAGCGGCGCTGGAACGCCGCCCGTTACATTATCGTGTGACGGCGATCTACACCAACACCTCCGTCATTTTCACCAACACCTCCATCACCCTCCCCCATCTATATTCAGCGGTCCACTCTCCCGCAACCCACTGTACCCTCTACTTGAACATGGTGCTTTATGCTTTATATTATTATCCAATGATGTGTTGCCATCCTATGATGTCTGAGTAGATTTTCGTTGTCCTATCGGTGATTGATGAATTGCTATGATTGGTTTAATTTGCTTATGGTTATGTTGCTGTTATTTGGTGCCCATCATATGAGCGTGCGCGTGGATCACACCATAGGGTTAGTACTATGTTGATAGGACTATGTATTGGAGGGCAAGGGTGACAGAAGCTTCAGCCTAGCATAGAAATTGATGCATACGGGATTGAAGGGGGACCAATATATCTTATTTCTATGGTTGGGTTTTACCTTAATGAACGTCAGTAGTTGCCGATGCTTGCTAACCGTTCCAATCATAAGTGCATAGAATTCCAAGTAAGGGATGACATGCTAGTAGTGGCCTCTCCCACATAAAACTTGCTATCGGTCTAATAATGTAGTCAATTGCTTAGGGACAATTCCGCAACTCCTACCACCACTTTTCCACACTCCTTAAACTAACGTAATTGTTTCTTTATCTAACCAGCCCCTAGTTTTTATTTACGTGTTCTTTATTTTCTTGCAAACCTATCCTATCACACCTACAAAGTACTTCTAGTTTCATACTTGTTCTAGGTAAAGCGAACGTAAAGTGTGCATAGAGTTGTATCGGTGGTAGATAGAACTTGAGGGAATATTTGTCCTACCTTTAGCTCCTCGTTGGCTTCGACACTCTTACTTATCGAGAAAGGCTACAATTGATCCCCTATACTTGTGGGTTATCAAGACCTTTTTCTGGCGCCGTTGCCGGGGAGCAATAGCGTGGGGTGAATATTCTCGTGTGTGCTTGTTTGCTTTATCACTAAGTAGATTTATTTGTTGTTCTAAGTTGTTCTCTATCTTTAATTATGGATATGGAACACGAAATACCAAAAAAATTAGGTGTACTTGCTACTCATGGAGATGGGGAAACTCCTAAAACCCTCGATGCTCGTTATGTGGAAAATATTGTGCACTTTTTTAATAATCCTCAGAAAACCCCATTCAACTATATAATGGGAGTCACGTTGGATCAACGTGAATACTTTAGGGATTATCGCTTGACTCAAAAAGGGAAACTACTATGGGATCAAATTCATTTGTTGAAATGGTATGCTTGGGAACTATGCTCGAGATATGATATTACTTGTTGCTCTAGGACGAAGGTTAAACACCTTCCCTTTTCTTGAAAATTTAATGCTAATGAAACCTTGGCTTCTTATGCTAATGGTATATATGATTACTATGATGTGCAACAAATAGAAGAGTTTGTTGCTTTTATGGGTGCTTGTGAAATTGAAGCTTTGTTTAAAAAGTGTGATGATAATGATGATGTTTACCGATCTGAAAATTTGGTTATGCTTCGTTATTGTTATACTAATTATGAATATAATGCCCATATTTATCGATTTATGGCGAAATTCTCCGCTGCCCAAGAAGAGATTAATATTTTGCAGGAAACTATGGAAGAAGGAAATGCTGAAACTGTGAGCTCATTAGATGAAAAAGATGATGAGGAGAGCGAAGAACAAAAGGAGAAAGAGCGGACCAGCTACCCGTGCCCACCTTCTAATGAGAGTAACTCTCCAACTCATACATTGTTTAATTTCCCTTCGTTCTTACAGAAGGATGAATGCTATGTTGATTGCTATGATCCCTTGGATTCGTTTGAAATATCCCTTTTTGATGAACTTGATGCTTGCTATGCTTATGGCCATGATGCCAATATGAATGATGCTTATGAAGATGAACTTGCTATAGTTCTTTATGTTAAACATGAAATTGTTGCTATCGCACCCACATATGATAGTCCTATTATCTTTTTGAACTCTCCCAACTACACTATATCGGAGAAGTTTTCTCTTATTAGGGATTACATAGATGGGTTGCCTTCTACTATTACACATGATGATTTTGATGAATATAATATGCATGTGCTTGCTGCTCCTACTTGCAATTATTATGAGATAGGAACTACATCTCCACCTCTCGATGTTTCCAATACGATAAAATTGCAAGAAACTGCTTATGCTATGTATTGGCCTTTACTTGATGTGCATGAATTGTTCTTTTATGACATGCCAATGCATAGGAAGAGAGTTAGACTTCGTCACTGCATGATATATGTTACCTTGTGCTCACTACTAAATTACAAATCATTGTTAATTAAAATTGGCTTTGATATACCTTGGGATCCGGGTGGAACCATTACTTGAGCACTTTATGCCTAGCTTAATGGCTTTAAAGAAAGCGCCGCCTCAGAGACAACCCGGAAGTTTTAGAGAGTCATTTATTTCTGTTGAGTGCTAATCAACCCAAGCGACCATCAATCTCCGGGGGGAAGCCGCTGGCCCCCTCGTACGGAGGCCTCCGAACCCCAACGGCTTCGGGGGCTACTGACGGGATAATGGCCCCTGGGTATACCAAAGCAGAGGAAATCCCACTCCAAGACATTTGGGGGCCAGTTGGCGGCACGCAACCCATCTGGCCGTCGTGTTGCTGGCTGGCTGGCAACAGCCGGCCCATCCGACTGGCCCCAACGGTAGCGGGCGGGTTAGTGCCCGTCCCATCCGCCTATACTAGCGTACGACGACAAGACCAGACCCTTGCAAAGGGGCACGCGTGGCTATAGTGCGCGTTGACAGGTCTGGCGAGGCTACATGGCGTCATGATGCGAGCAAGGCAAGGCTACAGGACAACCGTAACTCCTGAGGCTAACCGGGCAAGACGTCCCTGTAGCAAAGCTTGCACCTACCAACTCCTTGACGACCGGCGTGCTGACCACTGTGGTGCTCGGCTGGTAGGCCCCGCGCCGGACAAGACTCGACAGCCGACAGGTCATGTGGCTAGCAAGAGAGGCTGGCAGCTGGCCCCGCCCCTTCTTTTCCCCACTACTGTACACCACCGGCTAGCCTATAAAGTTGAACCCCAGCCCCCAGAGAGGGGCTGGCTGGCACCCGAATACTCATGACACCCCACTCCACACACCCCACAGAGGTAGCAAGACTGGTAGCGAGAGCTCCATCTTCCTCCTCACGAACAACTCAAGGAGCACCCTTGTATTGTGATCACCTATAGTCACGCCAGCATGACTAGGGGGCTTACCACATCGGAGGGCCCTGGACCTAGATAGATCAGCACCATGTGTCTTGCGCCTTCACCCGTTCTGAGACGCCACCGACGCCCGTCGGCCCCGAACCACGAACTAAGCCACCTCTCGCGCCTGTTGCAAAATACCACGACAATTACGATGGGTGTTGAACCCTTGCCCGTGAGCTCAAGGGTGTCTGCTTTGAGTTTACACTTTGGGTGGGGCTCTCAACTTAATACCAGAGAGATGTTCTGGAAATATATCTCAAGGTGGATGATTAGTAAGTAGATGCTGATGAATAAACGGTCTAATTGTCTTGGCGTACTGCCCATTACTATTGAACCTCTAACTATCAAGTAGCATAATTAGCATTGCGGTGCAATCATAATTCTGTCAATTGCCCAACTGTGATTTGTTTACCCAAACATAGTTGTTTATCGTCTTTTGGGAGAGAGACATAACTAGTGAACATCATGTGACTCCGGTCCATATCACCATCGTTGTTTACACCTCCATCATTTACCGCTTTCATTTACTTTTCCGTTGCAATCACTATTACCTTCCCGCTTGTATTTTGATCCTTTGCAAACTACAAGGCCGGAGAGATTGACAACCTCTCTTTACTCGTTGGGAGCAAAGTTATTTGTTGCGTGTGTAGGTCCACGTCTTCTGCTGACCAGGACAAGAGACACCTACTTGTTGATCCTAGGAGTCCTCCTGGATTAGATAAACCTTACAGTCTCCGTGTAAGGGAAATTATCTGCTGACTACATCTCCACCTTGCACTTGGGGTATCCAACAAGGGGCGAGAAGTATATACATCAACTCGTCATCAAGCGAATTTGTGGCGCCATTGCGAGGGACTCCAGTCTTCAAGATAGGGGATTTGCACACCATCTTTGACCTTTGCTTTTTAGTCTTGTTAGTTTTCTTTCTAGTTTTTTCTTTAGAGTCCAATACCAAAAACCACAACAAAATTAGTTGCTTTGCTCTTGCTTGTTGCCGTTGCTATGGGTTCCATCGAGAACACCAAGTTGTGTGACTTCTCGAGTCACAACAACAATGACTTTATCTGCACTCCTATTGCTGCTCCCGCCACTGGAGCCACGTCCTATGAGATTAAACCTGCTTTACTGAACCTTGTTATGAAAGATCAATTCTCCGGTGTTGGAGATGATGCTGCCTTACACTTGAAATTTTTGTTGAGCTCTGTAATATGCAAAAATATAAAGAAGTAGGGGAGTTACACACCATCTTTTAGCTTTGCTTTTTAGTCTTGTTAGTTTGCTTTCTAGTTTTTGCTTTACAGTCCTATACCAAAAACCACAAAAAAATTAGTTACTTTGATTTTAGTTGTTAAGCATGTTAAGGTTTGATGCTTGGAAGGAATCTGAGGTCCTAGATTTCCATCAAAGGAATGGAGAAAATGTGAAGGAAGCACGGGATAGAATTTCTGAAGCACACAAAATAATTATGCCTTGGATACCTATTAAAATTGTGCTTAGAATTTTTTTCATGGTCTCTTTATATGGTGCAAACACTCTCTTGATATTATAGCTAAAGGAGATTTCTTAGAGTGTGATGATGCTAGAGCTCTTGACATCATACATGGTCTATCTAGTAATCTTATTTAAAATCATGGTTATGACACTATTATAGATAGACTTGCTACTATTGAAGGGAAAACAAATGCTCTAGACTTAAGAGAAAGAGAGAAACCAATGGTTGATAGGGAACAAATTTTGAAAATAGACAATGACTAGGAACCTTTTGTTAGAATTAGCATCTCTAACCAAGACTTTTCATCCATGGTTTCTACTATGCCGAAAGTTGTTTATGACTCTCTCTGGTTAGACATGGAATTTTTTTTCATTTTATCATGAACACGCTAATGGTGATTGATACGTCTCAAATGTATCTATAGTTTTTGATGGTTTCACGCTGTTATCTTGTCATCTTTGGATGTTTTATGTACCTTTTATATCTTTTTTGGGACTAACTTATTAATTCAGTGCCAAGTGCCAGTTCCTGGTTTTTTCTATGTTTTTGGCTCTTTTCAGATCTGATTTTGGAATGGAGTCCAAACGGAATAAAATCCCCGAAATGATTATTTCCGAACGAAAGAAGATCAGGGGGCCTGTGGGCCAAGCCAGGAGGGCTCCTGGGAGCCCACAAGCCCCCACTCCGCCACCAGGGGGGAGGCGGCGGTGGCAGGGCTTGAGGCCTCCCTGGCCGCCCCCTGACCTAGATCTCTGGCCTATAAATTCCCAAAAATACAGCAAAAAATCAGGGGAGCCTCGAAAATACTTTTCCGCCGCTGCAAGCTTCCGTTTCCACGAGATCTCATCTGGAGACCCTTCCCGGCACCCTGCCGGAGGGGACTTTGGAGTTGGAGGGCTTCTTCATCATCATCATCGCCCCTCCAATGACTCGTGAGTAGTTCACTTCAGACCTACGGGTCCGTAGTTAGTAGCTAGATGGCTTCTTCTCTCTCTTGGATCTTCAATACAAAGTTCTCCATGATCTTCATGGAGATCTATCCGATGTAATCTTCTTTGGCGGTGTGTTTGTCGAGATCCGATGAATTGTGGATTTGTGATCAGATTATCTATGATATATATTTGAGTCTTTCCTGATTTCTTATATGCATGATTTGATATCCTTGTAAGTCTCTCCGAGTCTTGGGTTTTGTTTGGCCAACTAGATCTATGATTCTTAGAATGTGAGAAGTGCTTGGTTTTGGGTTCTACCATGTGGTAACCTTTCCCAGTGACAGTAGGGGCAGCAAGTCACACATTAACTAGTTGCCATCAAGGGTAACAAGATGGGCTCTGTCGTTGATATGAGATTGTCCATCTACATCATGTCATCTTGCTTAAGGCGTTACTCTGTTCTTTTGGACTTAATACACTAGATGCATGCTGGATAGCGGTCGATGTGTGGAGTAATAGTAGTAGATGCAGAAAGTATCGGTCTACTTGTTTTGGACGTGATGCCTATAGATATAATCATTGCCATAGATATCGTCACGACTTTGCGCGGTTCTATCAATTGCTCGACAGTAATTTGTTCACCCACCGTCTACTTGCTTTCATGAGAGAAGCCACTAGTAAACACTACGGCCCCCGGGTCTATTCACATCCATCTTTTACACCTTTGCTTTTACTTTTCTTTGTTACTTTGTTTCTTTCAGTTCTCACTTGGCGAATAATCTATAAGGGATTGACAACCCCTTCACAGCGTTGGGAGCAAGCTTTTGTGTTTGTGCAGGATCTTGTGATACTCCTCCACTGGATTGATACCTTGGTTCTCAAACTGAGGGAAATACTTACCACTGCTGTGCTACATCACCCTTTCCGCTTAGAGGGAACACCAACGCAAGGCTCCATAGCCGTAGCAGAAGGATTCCTGGTGCCGTCGACACGACTATTTCTGGCGCGGTTGCCGGGGAAGGACAGCTGACATCAGAAGTAATTCTGGCGCCGTTGCCGGGAAGGAGAGATCAAGATCTATCCAAGTAGGTCTCACAAACTCATCTCTTGCATTTACTTTTGTTGCCAGTTGCCTCTCGTTTTCCTCTCCCCCACTTCACATTTGCCATTTTCATTTGCCTTTCTCCTTTGCCTTTTTCCCTTCGCCCTTCTTCCGCTTGCTTTCTGTTTGCTTGTGTTACCATGTGCCTTATTTTAGCTTGCATATTTGCTTGCTAAAAATCCATTGATATGGATCCTCATCCACTAGCTAATCTCTTTAAGAGACCCACTTATGTGGAACAAATTGCTAGTGAGTTGAGGGCACTTGACTATTTCTATGGAGTTTTGCTTAAGATGCGTGAATCTGAAAATTGTGAGGAAGAAATTCATGAAGTGATTCACGAGGGCTCCTTTGATGAAAAGCATGATTGCAATGGTTTCACTATAAATCCTATTAGTGACAATCATGCTAAAAATATGCAAAACCCTAAGCTTGGGGATGCTAGTTTTGCTATGTCCCCTACTTGTTGCAATAATCATGATTGGGGTGATGATCTTTCTTATGATCTTGAAAATTTGTTTAAGCCTCATGATGAGTATGATATTTGCAACAATATTGAAAGTGGGATTGGAGAAGTCATGACTTTATTTGATGATAATCCCACTATTTTTGAAGAGCGTCAACTTTGCATGCATGTGTATCATGAAAATAATATCCTATGTGATAGTTACATTGTTGAATTCGAATATGATCCCACATGTAATGAGAGAGGAAAATATTGTGGTAGAAACTTTCATGTTACTAAATCACCTCTCGTGATGTTGAGATTGCTCTTGTCTCTTTCTTCTTCCTTGTATATGGCAGCTATTGGTTGTCTTGGCAATTTGTTTTCCTATAAAATGCCTATGTATAGGAAGTATGTTAGACTTAGATGTGATTTTCACATGCTTTAGGATGCTCTCGTTGTGCTTCAATTCTTGTCTTTTGTGAGAGCATCATCCAATGCCTAGCTAAGGGCGTTAAACAAAAGCGCTTGTTGCGAGGCAACCCAACGAATCTATCCTTTTTATTTATGTTTTGTGTTTTCCACACTTTCATAATTCTGTTATGATTGTGTTTTTTGTGTTTCTTTTTGCGTTTGTGCCAAGCAAAACCGTTATGATTAGTCTTGGGGATGATCGTTTGGTCATGCTGGAAAAGACAGAAACTTTCTGCTCACGAAAAGAATTTTCATTTTGTTTCTGTAAGAGATTTTGAGTTGATTCTTTTTGATGCTGATTTCTACGAAAATTGTTCAGACTTTCGTAAATTTTCAAATTTTTTGAAGTAACAGAGGTATACGAAATATACATATTGCTACATACTGGACTGCTGTTAGCAGATTCTGTTTTTGTTGTGTTGGTTGCTTATTTTGATGAAACTATGGATAGTATCGGGGGGTATTAGCCATGGAAGATTGAAAATACAGTAACCCAACATCAGAACAAGTATAATTTAAGTTTTCTACAGTACCTAAGGAAGTGGTGGTTTGCTTTCTCATACTAATGTTATCACGAGTTTCTGTTTAAGTTTCGTGTTGTGAAGTTTTCAAGTTTTGGGTGAAGTTCTTATGGATAAAAAGATAAAGAGTGGCAAGAGCTGAAGCTTGGGGATTCCCAAGGCACTCCAAGAGATTCAAGGATGCCGTAAAAGCCTAAGCTTGGGGATGTCCCGGGAAGGCATCCCCTCTCTCGTTTTCAATCCTGTACCGACCCGACTCAAAACGAGTCAAGCCTCTGTGTTTCTGTGCCATCCCTGGATCAGTATGCTGGCACACACAGTACATCAATGTATATATCAAAGTGCAATCACATGTAAATAGCGTAAAACTGATATATACCTTAAAATATTTCAGCGGAAGCAGTCAAGGAAGTGGAGTCCCAATAAACACCAACGGCAAGTTGAGTGTAGACCGTAACCCTGAATCGTACTCTTACTCGTCGAAGAAAAATATCTGCAACATAAGACGTTGCAGCCGTGTAGGTCAGCATATTGAATATGCCGGCAAGTGACATAAGAGAGGGGTGAAAAGTAATCATCTATACTATATGCATATATGGTAGGTGAGGCTATAAGTTTTTAGCGAAAAACAAGTTTTCTCCTACATCCGGATGAGGGTTAAAAGCAAAATGTTACTACGTTGTTTGTTGTTAACGAGATGGTTCCGCCAACCAATTCTCGTACCCGAGTTGTCAATAATTCCCACATCAATATTATTATTTGTGTTGAGAATTTCAGATAACTTCAGTTCCTTTGGCTCAAGTTGTCCATGACCGTGGACACGGCTAATAGATTAGGTTTGAGTACTCTGCAGAGTTTTGCACACGTTCCCCACAAGATTTGATCGCCTCCGTGTATGGCCTCGTACTTCAGGGTGTTTGAAGACCGGATGATCAAAACATGGTCTTTCAACGGGTCCCTCTGAATCCCTGTCGGTGCCCATCCATTCCTACCGTTCGTCTACATCTGCTAGCACCGCCTGTCCAGAGTCGCCGCATTGTCCAACCAAGCCAGAGCCCATAATGACTTGTGGCTGTGCAGGTAAGCCTTGGGTCTTGAAAATATCCGTCCGTCTCTTTGAGCCTGGGTGAAGCTTTCCGCAGGATGTCATGGCCGTCCCCAACATCCCGGGTCATCCACTGGGTTCTCCAAGGAGCCGATCAACCGTCCTTCACCTAGAGTTGCATTGCGTCCGAGGTCTTGAAAATCTTGTCTTAACCGGTCTTGATTATTTAATCAACCTCGCATCACTCGTGTTATGCACTCAACCGGAATCCCGTCTACTCAAGGATAGCAATATGAAATTTGTCGTCCCGGGGCCAAGTATCGGGGTTGTTGTGTGCCTACCACATGATACTACAATCTATACTAAAATTTCCAAGTACCTTGGCAGCATGCAATTGGGCATAGGATGGTAAAACTACGATGCATAAAACATAGGTGATAGTATGATCAAAGTGACTTGCCTGGTGATGTTGATGAAGAAGAATTTCTCGAGAAATAACCGGATAGACTACTCGTCACTCTCCGATGAAATCTATATAACAAACATATCATTCACATAAGCACTCATACTAGCAATCATTCTAGCAATCAAAACAAAAGAGAGAGCGAATAGGAATCCGAAGGAAACTTCAAATAAGACTAGAGAGTCTTCTACTACGTCAAACACTAAATGATTTTTTTCTAACAGAAAATAATAACAAGGAACTAAGATAAAATAAAGTATTTTTCACAAAACTTTTTGAAAGTATTCCCAAACGGGATTGAAAACAGTGGAGAAACCAATTGCAAGTTACTAAGGAACTAGAATTGATTTCATGAAAACAAATAAAAATAAAATAAAAACTTGTTGCAAAACTACTGTTTAACTAACAGAAACAAAACATAATATTTCTGAAATAATAAAGAAAATATTTTAAAACAAAAATAGAAAAGGAATTAGCCGAAATCCTAAAGGAGGTGAAACAGAAATTGTTGCACATTAAACAGTGAGCTGAAATACTCAACCAAATCTGAATTTTTTACCACTGATAAATAAGATCACCAGTGATCAGTACCAAAAGGAATCAAATGAAAATCTATTTTTAAACTCCTGGAATAGGCAAAACAAGGTTTAAACTAAATCTGATCTAACTCAAATTTGAAAATTTCAAACATAGACAAATTATATGTTTTTAAAAACTACAGGAAATTTGTGAGCTACTGGAAAAAGAATCAACATCATTGGACTTATGGATCAAAAGTTATGGGCTACACAAGATTGGAACTTTTCTGTTTTTGAACTAAATCTGAAAAAATAAAGCAAATAGGGAATCCATGTGGCGGCTTCTGATTGGCTGATGGGTGTGCGTGGCATAGGCTAAACAGCCAATGGCCGAAGTATAAGAAAAAGTTCTCTGGCTAAAAGTTAAGTGGATAAAAACCAGCGGTTTTTGTTTAAAAGCCGAAAGGTTATCCTACTCTAATCTACACCGTTGAAAATAGATCTAAGGGTAAAACTAAAAAAAACAAAACAAGTAAAAAAAAAGAAAGGAAAGAGGGGGCCTTACCGTGGCTGGGAGTAACTCCCTTGCTGGCAATGGCTGGGGCCTTCTCCGGCGAGGGGGGGGGGAACTCCGACGGGGGTGGGGGTCGCCGGCGAGGGGGTGGGGTGGCAGGGGGGCGGTGGAGGGGGGGGGGCGAGGTGGAGGTGGGCCTGCAAGGGGGGGTGGCGACGAGAGGAGCTGCTGGCGGTATGGGCTCCTGGCAGGAGCTTCGTGGGGATGGGGAGGAGATGCAGGGAATGGGGCGACGGGGTGGGGTGGTGGAGGAGGTGCAGGGAGGTGGCGAAGGGCTCGGCAGAGAGGGGAGGGCTCGATAGGGACGAGGTGAAGGTGCAGGGGGGGGGTGACGGGAGGAGCTCTGGCGAGTTCTCTGGTGCCGACTCCGGCAAGGTGCAGGGGGAGGAGGAGGTGGGGAGAGGCGGTGGTTTCAACGGGAATGGAACGAGGAGGCCATGGGGGTTCTTATAGAGGCGACGGGAGGCGCTGGGAGGGAAGTTGCTTCGCGAATCCCGGAGGTGGGGATTCCTGTGTCCATGGCAAGGAAGTTTGTGTGACGTGAAGAAGAGACAGAGGTAGGAGATGATCTCTGTTGGGCCAGTTTAGGAAAGTGTCTTAATGGGCCAACCCTTATTTCCATTTAATAGAGATTTCTTTCCTATTTTTAAAACTAGGAAACTAAAACAATAAAAGGGAAATCAAATCAATTCGGAATAAAGAGTTTCTATATACTAAAATTATCAGAAAAATAAAATATAAATGATGGGCATTTTTCCCACGGCAAAAATAAAAACTTCAGAAAAAATTATTTTCACAAATTGCCTAAAAGATTTATTTTCTTTTGCAAATAATTTTCAAAAGACCCTCTAAGTTTTAGGGTTCAAATAACTTTCAAAATGCCCGTGGGTTTGAGGGTCATGTTCCTCCTCTCTAGAATGTATTTCCCGGCATTTCTTGCATGAAGAAAACAAATGGAAATGCAAAAGAATTCAAATGCAAATATCTCCATTCAATTTATTTATAGTTGAAGAAGTCATGTCATCTTCTCTCTTTGCTTTTAAAAGATTGAATTTGAACTTACCGGAGATGGGGAAAGTCATTTTATTCCCTCTCATTCAAAAGTTTCGAAAAGTTTCAAATTTCACACAAGTTTCAATCACTCAGGCAACCAACAAACAATCTAATAATAATTATATTAACATTCCAAAATTTTTAATTTTGGGATGTTACAAATCCATCGGTAACGTTACTTGGGGCTATATTTTTATTCACCACATGTTATGTGTTTTTGCTTGGAGCGTCTTGTATCGTAGGAGTCTTTTATTTTTGTTGTGTCACAATCATCCTTGCTGCACACCTAGAGAGATATACATGCACACACCGTGATTTTGTCGAGCTTCACTTATATCTTTTGGTAGACAATTCAGCTCACATGTGCTTCACTTATATCTTTTGAGCTAGATACTTTTGCTCTGTGTGCTTCACTTATATATTTTAGAGCACAACGGTGCGTGGCTTGGTAGTTGATCTATGCTTTGAAAGTAGTCTCAAAAGGGGTAGTTATCCAAAGGGATACGAAAACTTCCACCTTCATGTGCATTGAATAGTTAGAGAAGTTTGATTCATCTCAATTAGTTTTGAGTTGTGGTTATGGTAATATTGAAGTCATGCTAGTAAGGTGTTGTGGATCTAGAAATACTTGTGTTTAAGTTAGTGATTCCCGTAGCATGCACGTATGGTGAACCGCTTTGTGATGAAATCTGAGCTTGATTAATCTATTGATTGTCATCCTTTGCGTGGCGGTCGGGATCGCGCCATGGTTTATACCTACCAACTCTTCCCCTAGGAGTATGCGTTGAATGCCTTGTTTCGATTACTAATAGAACTTTTGCAACAAGTATATGAGTTCTTCATGACTAATGTTGAGTCCATGGTTTAGATGCACTTTCACCTTCCACCATCACTATCTTCATAGTGCCGTGCAACTTTCGCGGGTGCACAAAACCCACTATTTGCCTCCCTCAAAACAGCCACCATACCTACCTACTATGGCTTTTTCAAAGTCATTCCGAGATATATTGCCATGCAACTACCACCATGACTTGTGCCACCACGTCTACATTGCCATTGCATGATCGTAAGATAGCTAGCATGATGTTTCCATTAATGTCTATGCCATGCTAGATCATTGTCACGGTACACTGCCGAAGGCATTCCGTATAGAGTCATTGTTGCTCTAAGTTTTGAGTTGAAAGTGTGATGATCATCATTAATGGAGCATTGTCCCATGTGAGGAAATAAAAGAGGCCAAAGAAGCCCACAAAAATAAAAATAAAAATAAAAAAGAGAGGCCAAAGAGCCTACCAAAAAAATAAAAAAAATGAGAGAAAAAGAGAGAAGGGACAATGTTACCACTTTTTCCACACTTGTGCATATTAAGCACCCTGATCTTCATGATTGAGAGTCTCTCATTTTGTCACCACCATATAGCTAGTGGGAAATTTTCATTATATAACTTGGCTTGTACATTCCAATGATAGGCTTCCTCAAAATTGCCTTAGGTCTTCGTGAGCAAGCAAGTTGGATGCACACCCACTAGTTTTCTTTAAGAGCTTTCACATACTCGTAGCTCTAGTGCATCATTTGTATGGCAATCCCTACTCATTCACATTGATATCTATTGATGAGCATCTCCACAACTCATTGATATTCCTAGTTAATATGACCATCTTCTCCTTTTTGTCTTGCAACCTCCACCACACTCCACACCATCTATAGTGCTATAACCATGGCTCACGCTCATGTATTGCGTGAGAGTTAAAAAGGTTTGAGAAAGTAAAGGTGTGAAACAATTACTTGGCCAATACCGGGGTTGTGCATGATTTAAATTCGTTGTGCAATGATGATAGAGCATAGCCAGACTGTATGCTTTTGTAGGGATAACTTTCTTTTGGCCTTGTTATTTTGAAAGTTCATGATTACCTTGCTAGTTTGCTTGAATTATTATTGTTTCCACGTCAATAGCAAACTATTGTTTTGAATCTAATGGATCTGAACATTCACGTCACATAAGAGGAGTTACAAAGGACATCTATGCTAGGTAGCACGAAAGCATAAAAAAATCATTATTTATCACTTCCCTACTCGAGGACGAGCAGGAGTTAAGCTTGGGGATGCTTGATACGTCTCAAACGTATCTATAATTTTTGATGGTTTCACGCTGTTATCTTGTCATCTTTGGATGTTTTATGTACCTTTTATTTCTTTTTTGGGACTAACTTATTAATTCAGTGCCAAGTGCCAGTTCCTGTTTTTTCTGTGTTTTTGGCTCTTTTCAGATCTGATTTTGGAACGGAGTCCAAACGGAATAAAATCCCCGAAACGATTTTTCCCGAACGGAAGAAGATCAAGGGGCCTGTTGGCCAAGCCAGGAGGGCTCCTGGGAGCCCACAAGCCTCCAGTCCGCCACCAGGGGGGACGTGGTGGTGGCAGGGCTTGTGGCCTCCCTGGCCGCCCCCTGACCTAGATCTTTGGCCTATAAATTCCCAAAAATACAGCAAAAAAATTCAGGGGAGCCTCGAAAATACTTTTCCACCGCCGCAAGCTTCCGTTTCCACGAGATCTTTGGAGTTGGAGGGCTTCTTCGTCATCATCATCGCCCCTCCAATGACTCATGAGTAGTTCACTACGGGTCCCTAGTTAGTAGCTAGATGACTTCTTCTCTCTCTTGGATCTTCAATACAAAGTTCTCCATGATCTTCATGGAGATCTATCCGATGTAATCTTCTTTGGCGGTGTGTTTGTCGAGATCCGATGAATTGTGTATTTGTGATCAGATTATCTATGATATATATTTGAGTCTTTGCTGATTTCTTATATGCATGATTTGATATCCTTGTAAGTCTCTTCGAGTCTTGGATTTTGTTTGGCCAACTAGATCTATGATTCTTGCAATGGGAGAAGTGCTTGGTTTTGGGTTCTACCATGTGGTGACCTTTCCCAGTGACAGTAGGGGCAGCAAGGCACACATTAAGTAGTTGCCATCAAGGGTAACAAGATGGGCTCTGTCGTTGATATGAGATTGTCCATCTACATCATGTCATCTTGCTTAAGGCGTTACTCTGTTCTTTTGGACTTAATACACTAGATGCATGCTGGATAGCGATCGACGTGTGGAGTAATAGTAGTAGATGCAGAAAGTATCGGTCTACTTGTTTTGGACGTGATGCCTATAGATATAATCATTGCCATAGATATCGTCACGACTTTGCGCGGTTCTATCAATTGCTCGACAGTAATTTGTTCACCCACCGTCTACTTGCTTTCACGAGAGAAGCCACTAGTAAACACTACGGCCCCCGGGTCTAGTCACATCCATCGTTTACACCTCCACTTTTACTTTGCTTTGTTACTTTGTTGCTTTCAGTTCTCACTTGGCGAACAATCTATAAGGGATTGACAACCCCTTCATAGCGTTGGGAGCAAGCTTTTGTGTTTGTGCAGGATCTTGTGATACTCCTCCACTGGATTGATACCTTGGTTCTCAAACTAATGGGAAATACTTACCACAGCTGTGCTACATCACCCTTTCCGCTTTGAGGGAACACCAACGCAAGGCTCCATAGTTGTAGCAGAAGGATTCCTGGTGCCGTCGACACGACTATTTCTGGCGCCGTTGCCGGGGAAGCACAGCTGACATCAGTGATATTTCTAAAATCCAGGGAAAGGTAAAATATGTCCAGGTTACATTCTCTAAGAGGAATGCAACGGTTGATTTCTTCATCATGGAGCCCAACAAAGGGAATATAGTGCTTGGAAGGGACTTCCTCTGAGCCATCAGATGCTTCATTGATGTAGGTAAAGGACACATACACTTACGTGGGAAAGCGAAAGGTACGTACCCGTTCCCTAGGAAAAATAAGGATGAACTTTTTGACGATCCGTTTGAAAGTTTTTTACAATTCCGATGTCTTCGGAGAATCTTGATCCTCCTTCTTGCATTATGCCTAGCTCAAAGGCATAAAAGAAAGCGCTTGTTGGGAGGCAGCCCAATTTGTTTTTACTTTCTATTTTAGTGGTCTTGATATGTGTTACTACTGTAGCAACATCATTGTATCTTTATTTTTAAGCTTTGTGCGAAGTTATAGCCTCCGATTGCAAGAAAGTTCAAAAATTGTGACATGCTGTCCAGAAACAGATTATGTCTGCTTGACAGAAAAATTCGCCAAAAATAACCAGATCATCTTTTTAATATAGTTTTTTGAAAGCATGCAATATATAATTGTATTTCTGGCATCTATTCTCAGTTTTTCGATTTGAGTTGCAGAAGTGCCCCGAATAAATTATTTACTACCCGCTGTTCTGTTTTTCACAGATTCTGCCATGTTTTGCGTTTTCATTGTTTTGCAAATCCTAAGCTTACTTTTTATTTGCAAAAAACCCTTTGTCAATCATGAGAAGCAATATCTTTTCATGAAAATACTTATTTCCAGCAGGTATTTAATTATTTTATTAAGGGAACTAACCACTCTATTCAGCTTATGATGAGTTTCATATGAAGGGAGTTTTCAAGTATGCGATGGGAGAGATGGTGAAAGAAGATACATGAGTGTTAAGCGCTCAAGCTTGGAGATGCCCCCATGCACCCCTAGAAATATTCAAGGAGACTCAAGCGTCTAAGCTTGGGGATGCCCCCGTGCATCCCCTTCTCTATCAACAATCATCAGTTCATCCATCTCCATGCTATATTTTTATCACTTCATATGATATGTGCTATGCTTGGAGCGTCCCGCTATTTTCTTTTTAGTTTTGTTTTAGTTTAGTTTCTGGTCATAACAAGTCGGAACCTAGCCTATCTTGTTTGGGAGAGAGACACGCTCCATTCCACTCTAGAACACAACATAGCTTTTCATGCTTATCTTTTTTGTGTGTTTTTCATCTTTTCGTAGCTACTGTCATGCTTAGCTCTTAGTTTCCATGCTTGTCTTTTTAAGAGATATTATTTAGGTTGATTTTGGAACTCTCTTGATTTATCATGCTTATCTTGTTTAGAGAGTTGGCTCGTTGCACTGAGTTGTGTGTCTTGCATGAGTAGGTAATTGAGGTTGCTATTTAAGTATAGTAGTAACTTGCAATAGTTTTGAGGTATTGATTTGAGTAATGTTTGGACTATTGGTGCCAAGAGCTTGAGCCTATTAGTGATAGGTGTCATATTTTGGGAAATCCGTGTGTTTTTCAAAAACTAAAATAAGTTGAGAACTCTAGCTACTAAATTGATCTCTAACCTCTGGAGGGGTTGGAATATATAGAGTACCCTCACGTTACCATGAGTCGAGGATGCGCAAGGATAACCAAACCCCCAAACATTCCTCCTTGGGGTACTTGTCTCTTTGTGAATTTCCTAACTAGATAGAGAGTTACTGATAATAAGTGTATGAGTTCTTCGGACTAATGTGAGTATTCGATTGTTGGCACTTCCACCATCCATATTTTGCCAGCCTCTTCGGTAACGTGCATTGCCCTTTCTCACATTGAGTGTTGGTGCAAACTCTGCCGGTGCATCCAAACCCATGACATGATACACTCTGCCATACATAAGCCTCATTATATCTTTCCTCAAAACAACCACCATACCTACCTATTAAGGCATTTCCATAGCCTTTCCGAGATACATTGACATGCAACATCCACCATCTCATGACTTGATCTTCATGTCATACATGCTTTTTCTTGATCATAGAGCCGCATGATAGTTGGGCCTTGCCCAAAATATTGCTACGTGACGCGCTAGTATCATTGCATATCCTGCTACACTGGCAGAGGCATACATTTGCATACATCACGATAGTTTTCACTTGTCTTTATGTTGAGTACTTCTTATAAAGTGTGATGATTTTTCTTTCTATTCATGTAAAACATAGAGTGTTGCCCTTAAGTGAGGAAAATATCCCAAAGTGGACAAAACAAAAGATCCCAAAGAGGACAAATGAGAGATAAAAAAGAAAGAGCCAAAGAGGCCACAAAAATAAATAAAAAAGAAGAGAACAAGAAAAAGAAAAACAAATAAAAAGAGAGAAAGGGGCAACACTACTAATCCTTTTGAAATATCCACACTCGTACTCCATTACTATATTGGTACTACATAGAGATTATCATTCATGCATAACTATGTGGGGACTCTTACACTATAGAACTGGGTTTGCATATTCCAATGATGAGCCTCCTCAAATGAGCTCTAGGTCTTCATGAGCAAACAAGTTGGATGCACCCCCACTAGTTCCATTGGAGAGCTTACCTTAGCTCATATGTGCATCCGTTACATGGCAATCCCTACTCCTCACATCATATCTATCATTTGGCTTTCTCTCGCCTATGGTTGTCCTCATTGATGTGAGCCTTTCAGACCTTTTCGTCTTCCTTCCCCATCATTATTCTATTTTCCATCCTAAGGGCCAACATATCTTGCTTACGCTCATCCATTGCATGAGTGCTCAAAGTCGAAAGGGAAAGGATCATTTTGACTTGTGTCTGACAAGTGATTTGGGGATGAGTCAAAATAAGATTCCGAAGGAGACTAAGTGTGAGGTTTAGTAGATTAAGTTCTCAATTAAAATATATTTTATCTCTGAACCCATCTCCCACTTCTTGCACGCAAACACCATTTGGAGACATTCGAGTCACGGACAGCGAGAGCTCTTGCACCTTTATGTTCTTACTTTGCTAAATTCAATACTAGATATAGACTCTTGCTTGTTATTGTCTTGACTATAATTGCATATCTCACTTGCTTTACTTTGAAGTTCTTATATGTGTGTTAGCATGTCACCACAGAAATTATTGTGTTATCATTTATCTACTCGAGGACGAGCAGAAATTAAGCTTGGGGATGTTGATACGTCCCAAACGAATCTATAATTTCTGCTTGTTCCATGATCTTTTGGATGACTTTGTTATATGCTTTGGTACAATTTTATATCATTTTACACATATTTGGACTAACCTACTAACTCAGTGCACCCAATGCCAGTTTCTGTCTGCTGATGTCTATTTTGCACGGGCTTTTACCCAATTTTCCAAAAACAAAAAATCTAGAAAAATATATAAAAAAATCAGCGAAACAGAAGCTTCAGGATCACCGAAGGAGGGACAGAGGGGGGTGAGGGGCCTCCCAGGCGGACAGCTGGCACGGCCAGGAGGTCGCCTGGGTGGGCCCCACCTCCTCCGGTGCCCTCCTTTGTCCTATATTTAGTGTTCTGTGAGGAAACTCTCGCAGACTTTCTGGAATCGCGAATTTCTCCATCGCTCCGCCGCCGCAACGCTTCCAAGATCGGGAGCGTCAAGAGACCTCTTCCTGGCACCGTGCCAGAGGGAGGATTGACCTCCGGGAGCTTCCCGGACGTGTCTTGAGTAGTTCTCCTTGGACCATGAGTCCATGACCAGTAGCTATGTGATGTCTTCTCACGAATCTTGTGCTTCAATGGTTAGTCCTTGTGAGCTGCCCTACATGATCAAGGCATCTATGTAATCCTCTTGCTTTTTCTATGCTCGGTTTGTTGGGATCCGATGGATTATGAGATTATGTTCAGATTGTTATGAGTTATATACTCGATTATCCTTTTATACTATGTTCAGTGATTCATGCATGTTCTCCGTTGCTTTTTATCGTTTTGGCAAAGTAGTAGATCGTAACTCCAAGAGGGAGCATTATGCATGATTGTGGGTTCGGGCCCCTCGATGTCCAGCTTGAGTGACAGAAACATGAGACTAGGGGATGTGCTTGTTGCCACCAGGGAGAAAACAATGGTGCTTCTGACCACGGTTGCAAGGATTGTTTACCTTACACATAGTTCGTTAATGCAGTTGTTTGTTGCTTTGAGTTTACACTTTGGGTGGGGCTCGCAACTTAAAACCGGAGAGATGTTCCAGATAGATATCTCAAGGGGATGGTTAGTAAGTAGATGCTGGTGAATAAACGGTCTACTCGTCTTGGCATACTGCCCATTACTATTGAACCTCTAACTATGAAGGAGCATAATTAGCATTGCGCTACGATCATAATTCTGTCAATTTCCCAACTGTGATTTGTTTACCCTGGCATAGTTGTTTATCGTCTTTTGGGAGAGAGACATCACTAGTGAACATCACGTGACTTCGGTCCATATCACCATCATTGTTTACACCTCCATTATTTACCGCTTTCATTTACTTTTCGGTTGCAATCACTATTACTTTCCTGCTTGTGTTTTAATCCTTTGCAAACTACAAGGCCGGAGAGATTGACAACCTCTCTGTACCCGTTGGGAGCAAAGATATTTGTTGTGTGTGCAGGTCCACGTCTTATGCTAGCGCCAGGGTGGAAGACACCTACTTGTTGATCCTAGGAGTCCTCCTGGATTCGATAAACCTTACAGTCTTCGTGTAAGGAAAATTTGCTGCTGACTACATCTCCACCTTACACTTGGGGTATCCAATGACGGGCGAGAAGTATATACATCAACTCGTCATCTGTGGCCCCTCCTGTTGGGTGCCTTGCCACCCAAGTTTGGGCAGGCAACGCCCTGATATGTCCATTTTGCATCATGCTTTCATGTTGATATTTATCGCTTTATGGGCTGTTATTACACTTCATGGTACAATACTTATGCCTTTTCTCTCTTATTTTGCAAGGTTTACATGAAGAGGAGAATGTCGACAGTTGGAATTCTGGCTAAAAAAGGAATGATCACAATGTGTCCCTAGCAAGCCTCTAGTTGGCTAGCTCGTTAGTCAATAGATGATCATGGTTTCCTGATCATGGACATTGGATGTCATTGATAACGGGATCACATCATTGGGAGAATGATGTGGTGGACAAGACCCAATCCTAAGCCTAGCACTAGATTGTATTGTTCGTATGCTAATGCTTTTCTAATGTCAAGTATCTTTTCCTTCGACCGTGAGATTGTGCAACTCCCGGATACCGTAGGAGTGCTTTGGGTGTATCAAACGTCACAACATAACTGGGTGACTATAAAGGTGCACTACGGGTACCTCCGAAAGTGTCTGTTGGGTTGGCACGAATCGAGATCGGGATTTGTCACTCTGTGTGACGGAGAGGTATCTCTGGGCCCGCTCGGTAGAACATCATCATGAGCTCAATGTGACTAAGGAGTTAGTCACACGATGACGTGCTACGGAACGAGTAAAGAGACTTACCGGTAACGAGATTGAACAAGGTATAGGTATACCGACGATCGAATCTCGGGCAAGTTCTATACCGACAGACAAAGGGAATCGTATACGGGATTGATTGAATCCTTGACATCGTGGTTCATCCGATGAGATAATCGTGGAGCTAGTGGGAGCCACCATGGGTATCCAGACCCCGCTGATGGTTATTGGCCAGAGAGGTGTCTCGGTCATGTCTGCCTGTCTCCCGAACCCGTAGGGTCTACACACTTAAGGTTCGATGACGCTAGGGTTATAGGGAATTGTTATACGAGATTACCGAAAGTTGTTCGGAGTCCCGGATGAGATCCCGGACGTCACGAGGAGCTCCGGAATGGTCCGGAGGTAAATATTGATATATAGGACGGATGGTTTCAGACACCGGAAGTGTTTCGGGCATCATCGGTAACGTACCGGGACCACCGGGACCACCGAAGGGGGGTGACGACCCCGGGAGGCTAGATGGGCTAAGTGGGGAAGGGAACCAGCCCCTAAGTGGGCTGGTGCGCCCCCCACCCAGCCCATGTGCACCAGAAAAAAGGGGAAGGGGGGAACCCTAACTAAGGTGGGCCTTAGGCCCACCAGAGGGGTGCGCCACCCCTCCCCCTTGCCCTGGCCGCCACCCCTCTCCCATCTAAGGGCTGCCGCACCCCTTAGGGGTGGGAACCCTAAGGGCTGCGCCCCCTCCCTCTCCCCCTATATATAGATGAGGTTCGGGGCTGTTTGAGACACGGTTGAATCTCTCTCTCTCGGCGCAGCCCTGCTCCTCTCCCTCCTCCTCTCTGCCGGCGCTTGGCGAAGCCCTGCCGGGAGACCTCGTCTCTCCACCAACACCACGCCGTCGTGTTGCTGGTCTTCTTCCCAACCTATTCCTCCTCCTTGCTGGATCAAGGTGCGGGAGATGTCACCGGGCTGCACGTGTGTTGAACGCGGATGTGTCGTTGTTCGGCACTAGATCGGAATCGCTACGAGTACGACTCCATCAACCGCGTTCTAGCAACGCTTCCGCTTAGCGATCTTCAAAGGTACGAATATGCTCTTACCCCTCTCTCGTTGCTGGTCTCTCCATAGGAAGATCTGAATAAGCGTAGGAAAATTTTGAATTTATGCTACGTTACCCAACAGTGGCATCCGAGCCAGGTTTTCTATGCGTAGATTCTATGCACGAGTAGAACACAAAAGTTGTGGGCGATGGTTTGTCAATTTGCTTGCCGTTACTAGTCTTATTCTTTTCCGGCGGTATTGTGGGATGAAACGGCCCGGACCAACCTTACACGTACGCTTACGTGAGACTGGTTCCACCGACAGACATGCACATCGTGCATAAAGGTGGCTAGCGGGTGTCTGTCTCTCCTACTCTAGTCGGATTGGATTTGATGAAAAGGGTCCTTATGAAGGGTAAATAGCTTTGGCATATCATCGTTGTGGCTGTCACGTAGGTAAGAAGGCGTTCTTGCTAGAAACCCAAATCAGCCACGTAAAACTTGCAACAACAATTAGAGGACGTCTAACTTGTTTTTGCAGGGTTTGACATGTGATGTGATATGGCCAAAGTTGTGATGTTGCATGTATGATGTATGAGATGATCATGTTATTGTAATAGGTTTCACGACTTGCATGTCGATGAGTATGACAACCGGCAGGAGCCATAGGAGTTGTCTTAATTAATTGTATGAGATGCAACGCCTTGTGCTTACTATTTTACTTCATTGCTAACGGTTAGCCATAGTAGTAGTGATAGTAGTAGTTGGCGTGACGACTTCACGGAGACACGATGATGGAGATCATGATGATGGAGATCATGGTTTCACGCCGGTGACGATGATGATCATGCGATGCCTGAAGATGGAGATCGAAAGAGCAAAGATGATAATGGCCATATCATGTCACTATATGATTGCATTGTGATGTTTATCATGTTTTACATCTTATTGCTTAAAACGACGGTAGCATAATAAGATGATCCCTCTTAAAATTTCGAGAACGTATTCCCCTAAGTGTGCACCATTGCGAAGGTTCGTTGTCTCGAAGCACCACGTGATGATCGGGTGTGATAGATTCTAACGTTCGCATACAACGGGTGTAAGCCAGATTTACACACGAGAAACACCTAGGTTGACTCGACGAGCTTAGCATGTACAGACATGACCTCGAATACAAGAGACCGAAAGGTCGAACATGAGTCGTATGGTTGAATACGATCAGCATGGAGTTGCTCACCATGGTGACTAGTCCGTCTCACGTGATGATCGGACACGGGTTAGTCAACATGGATCATGTATCACTTAGATGACTAGAGGGATGTCGATTTAAGTGGGAGTTCATACTTAATTTGATTAAATGAACTTAATTGTCATGAACTTAGTCTAAAAGTTGTCTTTACAAATATTGTAGATGTCCAACGTCAACCTCAACTTCAACGCATTCCTAAAGAAAAACAAGCTGAAAGATAATGGTAGCAACTATGCGGACTGGGTTCGCAACCTGAAGCTCATCCTTGAAGCAGCTAAAAAGGCTTATGTCCTTAATGCGCCACTAGGTGACCCTCCCGCTCCCGCAGCAGCCCAGGACATTCTAAACGTCTGGCAAGCGCGGAGTGATGACTACTCTCTCGTCAGGTGTGGCATGTTATACAGTTTAGAAACGGGGCTCCAAAGACGTTTTGAGCAACACGGGGCATATGAGATGTTCCAAGAGCTGAAGCTAGTTTTTCAAGCTCATGCCCGTGTCGAGAGATATGAAGTCTCCGACAAGTTCTTCAACTGTAAGATGGAGGAGAACAGTTCTGTCAGTGAGCACATACTCAAAATGTCTGGGTTACACGGTCGTCTGACTTCACTTGGAGTCGAACTTCCGGATGATGCCATCATTGACAGAATCCTCCAGTCTCTCCCACCAAGCTACAAAGGCTTTGTGCTTAACTACAACATGCAGGGGATGGAGAAAAACATTCCCGAGTTGTACTCGATGCTCAAGTCTGCAGAAGTAGAAATCAAGAAGGAGCATCAAGTGTTGATGGTCAACAAGACCACTAGTTTCAAGAAAGGCACGGGTAAGAAGAACTTCAAGAAAGACGGCAAAGCTGTTGCCGCGCCCGGTAAGCCAGATGCCGGGAAGAAGAAAAAGAACGGACCCAAGCCTGAGACTGAGTGCTTCTACTGCAAGGGAAAAGGTCACTGGAAGCGGAACTGCCCCAAATACTTAGCGGACAAGAAGGCCGGCAACGTTAAAGGTATATGTGATATACATGTTATTGATGTGTACCTTACCAACGCTCATAGTAGCTCCTGGGTATTTGATACCGGTGCTGTTGCTCACATTTGCAACTCAAAGCAGGAACTACGGAATAAGCGGAGACTGGCCAAGGACGAGGTGACGATGCGCGTCGGGAATGGTTCAAAGGTCGATGTGATCGCCGTCGGCACGCTACCTCTACATCTACCGTCGGGATTAGTTTTAAACCTTAATAATTGTTATTTAGTACCAGCTTTAAGCATGAACATTGTATCAGGGTCTTGCTTAATGCGAGACGGCTACTCATTTAAGTCAGAGAATAATGGTTGTTCTATTTATATGAGTGATATGTTTTATGGTCATGCTCCGCTGGTGAATGGTTTATTCTTGATGAATCTCGATCGTGACGTTACACATATTCATAGTGTGAGTACCAAAATATGCAAAGTTGATAATGATAGTCCCACATACTTGTGGCACTGCCGCCTTGGTCATATCGGCGTTAAACGCATGAAGAAGCTCCATACTGATGGACTATTATAGTCTCTTGACTTTGAATCATTTGACACATGCGAACCGTGCCTCATGGGCAAGATGACTAAGACTCCATTCTCAGGAATAATGGAGAGAGCAACCGACTTATTGGAAATAATACATACTGATGTGTGTGGTCCAATGAACATTGAAGCTCGCGGTGGTTATCGTTATGTTCTCACTCTCACCGATGATTTGAGTAGGTATGGGTATATCTACTTGATGAAACACAAATCTGAGACGTTTGAAAAGTTCAAGGAATTTCAGAGTGAGGTTGAGAATCAACGTGACAGAAAAATTAAATGTCTACGATCCGATCGTGGAGGAGAATATTTGAGTCACGAGTTTGGCACACACCTAAGGAAGTGTGGAATCGTTTCACAACTGACGCCGCCTGGCACACCGCAGCGCAACGGAGTGTCTGAACGTCGTAATCGCACTTTATTAGATATGGTACGATCTATGATGTCTCTCACCGACTTACCGCTATCATTTTGGGGATACACATTAGAAACTGCAGCATTCACTTTAAATAGGGCACCGTCTAAATCCGTTGAGACGACACCGTATGAACTATGGTTTGGCAAGAAACCTAAGTTGTCGTTTCTTAAAGTTTGGGGCTGCGATGCTTATGTGAAGAAACTTCAACCAGAAAAGCTCGAACCCAAAGCGGAAAAATGCGTATTCATAGGATACCCTAAGGAAACAATTGGGTATACCTTCTATCTTAGATTCGAAGGTAAAACCTTTGTTGCCAAGAACGGATCCTTTCTAGAGAAAGAGTTTCTCTCGAAAGAAGTAAGTGGGAGGAAGGTAGAACTTGATGAGGTAATTACACCCCCTCTCGAACAGGAAAGTAGCGCAACGTAAGAAGTTGTTCCTGTGGTGCCTACACCGACTGAAGAGGAAGTTAATGATGATGATCATGAAGCTTCGGATCAAGTTACTACTGAACCGCGAAGGTCCACAAGGGTACGCTCCGCACCAGAGTGGTACGGCAACCCTGTGATGGAAATCATGTTGTTAGACAACGGTGAACCTTTGAACTATGAAGAAGCAATGGCGGGCCCAGATTCCAACAAATGTCTTGAAGCCATGAAATCCGAGATAGGATCCATGTATGAG
This sequence comes from Hordeum vulgare subsp. vulgare, assembly GCF_904849725.1. NCBI lineage: Eukaryota > Viridiplantae > Streptophyta > Magnoliopsida > Poales > Poaceae > Hordeum > Hordeum vulgare. The sequence goes on from NC_058523.1 coordinate 51,639,762, forward strand.
AACAAAGTATGGACTTTGGTGGACTTGCCCGATGACCGGCGAGCCATAGAAAATAAATGGATCTTCAAGAAGAAGACTGATGCAATCGGTAATGTAACCGTTTACAAAGCTCGACTTGTCGCAAAGGGTTTTCGACAAATTCAAGGAATTGACTACGAAGAGACTTTCTCTCCCGTAGCGAAGCTGAAATCAGTCCGAATCATGTTAGCAATTGCCGCCTTTTATGATTATGAAATTTGGCAAATGGACGTCAAAACAGCGTTCCTTAACGGGAATCTTAAGGTAGAGTTGTATATGATGCAACCAGAAGGTTTTGTCGATCCTAAATGTGCTAACAAAGTATGAAAGCTCCAGCGCTCCATCTATGGGCTGGTGCAAGCATCTCGGAGTTGGAACATTCGCTTTAATGAGGTGATTAAAGCGTTTGGGTTCATACAGGTTTACGGAGAAGCTTGTTTGTACAAGAAAGTGAGTGGGAGCTCTGTAGCTTTCCTCGTACTATATGTGGATGACATATTATTGATGGGGAATGATATAGAGATGTTGGAGAGCATAAAGGCCTATTTGAACAAGAGTTTTTCAATGAAGGACCTTGGAGAAGCTGCATACATATTAGGCATCAAGATCTATAGAGATAGATCGAGACGCCTCATAGGTCTTTCGCAAAGTACATACCTTGACAAGATACTGAAGAAGTTCAATATGGAAAACTCAAAGAAAGGGTTCTTGCCAGTTTTGCAAGGTATGAGATTGAGTAAGACTCAGTCGCCGACCACGGCAGCAGATAGAGAGAAGATGAGTTCTGTCCCCTACGCTTCAGCCGTGGGCTCTCTAATGTATGCCATGCTGTGTACCAGACCTGATATAAACCTTGCGATAAGCTTGGTAGGGAGGTACCAAAGTAATCCCAGTGCGGAACACTGGACAGCGGTCAAGAATATCCTTAAGTACCTGAAAAGGACTAAGGAAATGTTTCTCGTTTATGGAGGTGACGAAGAGCTCGTCGTAAAGGGTTACGTCGACGCTAGCTTCAACACAGATCCGGATGACTCTAAGTCACAAACCGGATACGTATATGTGTTGAATGGTGGGGCAGTGAGCTGGTGCAGCAGCAAGCAAGAAGTCGTGGCAGCATCTACATGTGAAGCGGAGTACATAGCTGCTTTAGAAGCGGCTCATGAAGGAATTTGGATGAAGGAGCTCATCACCGACCTTGGAGTGGTTCCAAGCGCGTCGGGTCCTAGGACACTCTTCTGTGATAACACTGGAGCCATTGCCATAGCCAAAGAGCCCAGGCTTCACCGGAAGATGAAGCACATCAAGCGCCGCTACAACTCCATCCAGGACCATGTCCAGAGTGGAGTGATAGATATTTGTAAAGTACACACGGATCTGAATATTGCAGACCCGTTGACTAAACCTCTTCCACGAGCAAAACATGATCAACACCATAATGCTATGGGTGTTCGATACATCACAATATAACTAGATTATTGACTCTAGTGCAAGTGGGAGACTGTTGGAAATATGCCCTAGAGGCAATAATAAAATGGTTGTTATCATATTTCCTTGTTCATGATAATCGTCTATCGTTCATGCTATAATTGTATTGACAGGAAACAGTAATACATGTGTGAATGAATAGATCACAATGTGTCCCTAGCAAGCCTCTAGTTGGCTAGCTCGTTAGTCAATAGATGATCATGGTTTCCTGATCATGGACATTGGATGTCATTGATAACGGGATCACATCATTGGGAGAATGATGTGGTGGACAAGACCCAATCCTAAGCCTAGCACTAGATCGTATTGTTCGTATGCTAATGCTTTTCTAATGTCAAGTATCTTTTCCTTCGACCGTGAGATTGTGCAACTCCCGGATATCGTAGGAGTGCTTTGGGTGTATCAAACGTCACAACGTAACTGGGTGACTATAAAGGTGCACTACGGGTACCTCCGAAAGTGTCTGTTGGGTTGGCACGAATCGAGATCGGGATTTGTCACTCCGTGTGACGGAGAGGTATCTCTGGGCCCACTCGGTAGAACATCATCATGAGCTCAATGTGACTAAGGAGTTAGTCACACGATGACGTGCTACGGAACGAGTAAAGAGACTTAACGGTAACGAGATTGAACAAGGTATAGGTATACCGACGATCGAATCTCGGGCAAGTTCTATACCGACAGACAAAGGGAATCGTATACGGGATTGATTGAATCCTTGACATCGTGGTTCATCCGATGAGATAATCGTGGATCTAGTGGGAGCCACCATGGGTATCCAGACCCCGCTGATGGTTATTGGCCAGAGAGGTGTCTCGGTCATGTCTGCCTGTCTCCCGAACCCGTAGGGTCTACACACTTAAGGTTCGATGACGCTAGGGTTATAGGGAATTGTTATACGAGATTACCGAAAGTTTTTCGGAGTCCCGGATGAGATCCCGGACGTCACGAGGACCTCCGGAATGGTCCGGAGGTAAAGATTGATATATAGGACAGATGGTTTCAGACACCGGAAGTGTTTCGGGCATCATCGGTAACGTACTGGGACCACCGGAGGTGGTCCCGGGGGACCACCGAAGGGGGGTGACGACCCCGGGAGGCTAGATGGGCTAAGTGGGGAAGGGAACCAGCCATTAAGTGGGCTGGTGCGCCCCCCACCCAGCCCATGTGCACCAGAAAAAAGGGGAAGGGGGGAACCCTAACTAAGGTGGGCCTTAGGCCCACCAGAGGGGTGCGCCACCCCTCCCCCTTGCCCTGGCCGCCACCCCACTCCCATCTAAGGGCTGCCGCACCCCTTAGGGGTGGGAACCCTAAGGGCTGCGCCCCCTCCCTCTCCCCCTATATATAGATGAGGTTCGGGGCTGTTTGAGACACGGTTGAATCTCTCTCTCTCGGCGCAACCCTGCTCCTCTCCCTCCTCCTCTCTGCCGGCGCTTGGCGAAGCCCTGCCGGGAGACCTCGTCTGTCCACCAACACCACGCCATCGTGTTGCTGGTCTTCTTCCCAACCTCTTCCTCCTCCTTGCTGGATCAAGGTGCAGGAGACGTCACCGGGCTGCACGTGTGTTGAACGCGGAGGTGCCGTTGTTCGGCACTAGATCGGAATCGCTGCGAGTACGACTCCATCAACCGCGTTCTAGCAACGCTTCCGCTTAGCGATCTTCAAAGGTACGAAGATGCTCTTACCCCTCTCTCGTTGCTGGTCTCTCCATAGGAAGATCTGAATAAGCGTAGGAAAATTTTGAATTTATGCTACGTTACCCAACAAGCCAGCAGGAGGCAACAAGCCTGCTAGGCGCGGCCTACCCCCTGGCTGCGCCTAGGGGGCTTGTGGGCTCCCTCTTGGACCTCTGCCCCCCTCTTTTGCTATAAGGAGGGTTTCGTTCATGAAAAAATCAGGAGGAGGCTTTCGGGAGGAATCGCCTCCGCCACGAGGCGGAACTTTAGCATAACCAATCTAGAGCTCCGGCAGGGTGGTCCTGCCGGGGAAACTTCCCTCCCGGAGGGGGAAATCGTCGCCATCGTCATCACCAACACTCCTCTCATCGGAGGGGACTCATCACCATCAACATCTTCATTAGCACCATCTCATCTTCAAACCCTAGTTCATCTCTTGTAACCAATCTTTGTCTCACGACTCCGATTGGTACCTGTAAGGTTGCTAGTAGTGTTAATTACTCTTTGTAGTTGATGCTAGTTGGATTACTTGGTGGAAGATTATATGTTAAGACCCTTGATGGTATTCAATACCTCTCTGGTCATGAATATTATTATGCTTTGTGAGTAGTTACTTTTGTTCCTGAGGACATGGGATAAGTGTAACGACTAAGATGCAATCCTTTCCTATTTAGGGGATGAGGCCCCAAAAATGGAAAGAAGCGCATCTATGCGTTTCGCAAGCAAGATAAACATAGCACATACATAAATTACGAACGAAAAATAGGGAATCGTTTGCCATCTCACATAGATAATATCAGAGTTACATCCATACATAAATTGTGACAAGGTAGTTCCGCTACGGACTACATAACATAAGAAAGGCTATGCTATCCCGCATGCTTGCCCACGATCACGACCACAACCTCAGTCTTCTGGATAGTTCACGTACAGGCGGTCGTTCTCCTCATCGTACTGCCATGCCAGCTGCGTGGCCTCCGGATCACCTGTGTCGGGCGTACATGTACCTGTTGGGGTGTTGAAGTAATTTGTGAGCCACGAGGACTCAGCAATCTATGACCTTGGTACCGAAACTAGTCAAGTTATTAGGTGAGGAAGGTTTAGTGTTTAGGTTGCAGCATCCTAAGCATTTATGGCGGCTAACTTACGTAGAACAGAGTTATAAATGTGGTGGTCTACGCGAGCGATCGAAGACTAGATGATCACTAAGTGATCCTGATCACCTACCTACGTCAAACATAACCCCACCGTGTTCCCGATAGAAGAGAGGTCTTCGAAGGGGACAGTCATGGTTACAGACACGGTTGGCAATTTTATTAGATTAAGTTCAAGTTATCTATAACCTGATGTTAACAAATATTCCAAGTTGCTACATAACCGCGGGGACAGCTTTCCGAAAGATTAAACCCTGCAGGGGTGCTCCAACTAGTCCATCACAAACGATCACGGGCCGCAAAGTAATCCTCCATCACGAAACTCATGATCTCGTCGGATTCCTTAGAGGAAAACCTCAACTCTGGGGAGAACCAAAGCTTCACCGGGATTCCTATACGCAAGATATATCGCTAAGGTAAGACAAGACTAGCAGGACCTCCCGTCGTGTCGACGACCCCGATAAGAGCCGCGTATCTCAGTCTCAGGACACGACGGATGAGTCACACTACGGGTTATACCAAACCTTGGGTTGCCCCGTGGTGGCCCCATAGTCTGCTCAATTTGGACCAACACTCATGAGGAGCACTAGCCCGGGTTGTTGATTAATTCCTCGGGGTAGCTATTCCCTATGCAGATTATTATTAGGTGATTAGCAAATTAAAACCAATGTTGGGTCCTGCCAGACAAGTCTTAACATTACACGATTTATCAAGGGGTTCCCCATAACAACCCCGAACGTGTTAGGAGCGATCTGTTATGAAATGAAACACCGGTAGCCGGAAACTAAGGCGACAATAACGGAACAAATCACCCGACAAAGGGATAGGCCTTCCGCCATTTAGCAAGTATATAGGTGCATTAATTAAATAACAAATTTAATCATAATGACATCAAAACTCATGTTATCACATGCGACACTCGCACCTGCAACTAGCAACGCTATCATTAGAAGCTGAGCACGCCTACTTAGCCAAACAACATTAGCTAGGAAGGGAAGGTGTTTGGGTTTCATGGCAATATCAGGAGGCAATTATATCAAGTGGTAGGCAGCGAGCATATTAGAAGGTAACGTGAATCTATGCATAACAAGGCTAGATACGGTATCAAGGTCACAGTCATCTTGCGTGTGATGTCTTCAGCTTGGAACTGCTCTTGTTCGTCCTGCACGTACTCTCCCGAATCCACGTACTCTCTCTCCGATCCCGGTGCTACCCAAGATAAGAAGAACATCCAATGAACGACAACACAACAAGATGCAACAAACACATGATGCATGAGATGAGAATGTAGCATGCATCTCTAATCTAGTCACTTGTCTTTTCTTCTCTCTAAGCTATCTTGACATTCATGAAGATGACATGAATAGGTGCATCATGCGAAAACGATGCAAAAACATATAAAGAACGTTGAGAACGGAGCTACGGATCAACCGGAAACTACGAAACAAGAAATGGAGTCCTACAGATCAAATCTACCACAAGCACTCTCCAATGGCATACTTCTGGTATTCCCAGGTTGCCACATGACCAAACAAACAAGTATAGGTGGGGTGGTGCAAAGAAACTCACCACACCACCAACAATACTATCACAAGCTTCAAAACAACAAAACTATACAATCTGTCCTAAACATCAACATAGCAGTTTGAGAGCAACATGCAAAGCACCTACAGCCACCCAAATGTGCCAAACAAGATATGTGGCAAAATCTATTCAAAATCTCTACAATCAAGAGCAAAAAGATAATACAAAGGAGTTACACACAGAAATATCTACAGGTGCTAACTTGGACAAAAATAACAGATTTCAGGGACTTTGTGAAAATCTCAGATTCTCACTAGTTGTTTATGCTCTGAAGCATTTGACAGCCCCCAAAACAATACCTACATGAAGTGAAAGTGGATGAAAATTGACAGAGAGCTAGACAAACACAAAATCTCCAACTCTCTAGTTGATTGCAAGGGCTGATTTCCAACACATGAACTTTTGCAACCACAACTACAAGGGAAGAAAATAACAGCAGTTTCTCAGACTTGGTGAAAATCACAGATTTTCACTAAGCTGACAATTTCAGCCACATGCCTACTTTGGCAAGGCACAACTTGCACATACAAACTCCTAAGCATAAAACAAAACCACCATGCTGTAGAGGGGTTCACCCACTACTGCCACATCAAGGAATCATCCTCTTAGGCTCATCACACCACATGGCACCAAGCTCTAAACATAGAACAGAACAGAAAAATGACATCTCCAGAAAGTGTTCCAAAGTGAAATCTGATTCCACCAATGGATTCCTTGGATGATTCTACCCCAAAAACATATATAAAACATAGGTAGTTGCATAGAACAAATAGGCACAAAGTTGAAAGGAAAAACTACATGGAATCACATATATGCAAATAGTGCCATATCATATGTGATGCACACTAGTTCATCACCTACATATGCACTTGCACACACTCACAACTCCAATGGTGCACATGAGGGGTAGTCCTCATGTTCATCCTTAGCACACCACCACACACACACATACATCAAACATACACAAGTGCTCATGCACACACACCTACACATCCTAGTGTAACAACTTAAATGCGGTTCTTTCTGATTTAGGGAATGAGGCCCCAAAATGGAAAGAAGCGCACCTAAGCGTTTCTCAAGAACGGTAACATAGCACATACATAATAATAGAATGACAAACAGGGATTCATCTGCCATCTCATAAATAATATCAGAGTTTACATCACACATTTATTCAAACAAGGTAGTTCCGCTACAGACTACATAACATGAGAAAAGGCTATGCTACCCTGCATGCTTACCCACGATCACGACCATGCCTCAGTCTTCTGGATAGTTCACGTACATGCGGTCGTTCTCCTCATCGTACTGCCACGCCAGCTGCGTGCCATCGGGATCACCTGTGTCAAGCGTACGTGTACCTGTTGGTGTGTTGAAGTAATCTGTGAGCCACATGGACTCAACAATCTATGACCTTGGTGCCAGAACTAGTCAAGATATTAGGTAAGGAAGGTTTAGTGTTTAGGTTGCAGCATCCTAAGCATTTATGGTGGCTAACTTACGTAGAACAAGTTATTGATGGTGGTCTATACTAGCGATCGATGACTAGCTGATCAATAAGTGATCCTGAACACCTACTTACGTCAATCATAACCCCACCGTGTTCCCGATCGAGGAGAGGTCTTCGAAGGCGACAGTCACGGTTAAGCACACGGTTGGCAATTTTATTAGATTAGGTTCAAGTTATCTATAACCGGATGTTAACAATTATTCCAAGTTGCCACATAACCGCGGGCATGGCTTTCTGAAAGATTAAACCCTGCAGGGGTGCTCCAACTAGTCCATCACAAACGGTCACGGGCCGCAAAGTAATCCTCTATCACGAATCTCGTGATCTCGTCGGATTCCTTAGAGGAAAACCTCAACTCTGGGGAGAACCAAAGCTTCACCGGGATTCCTATACGCAAGATATATCGCTAAGGTAAGACAAGACTAGTAGGACCTCCCGACGTGTCGACAACCCTGATAAGAGACGCGTATCTCAATCTCAGGACACGACAGATGAGTCACACGACAGGTATACCAAACCTCAGTTTGCCCTGTGGTGGCCCCGTAGTCTGCTCAATTTGGACCAACACTCATGAGGAGCACTGGCCCGGGTTGTTGATTAATTTCCTCGGGGTAGCTATTCCCTATGAAGATTATTATTAAGTGATTAGCAAATTAACACCATTGTTGAATCCTGCCGGACAAGTCTTAACACTACACGATTTATCAAGGGGGTCCCCATAACAACCCCGAACGTGTTAGGAGCGATCAGTTATGGAATCAAACACCGGTAGCCGGTGACTATGGCGGCAATAACGGAACAAAACACCCGGAAAAAGGCTAGGCCTTCCGTTATTTAACAAGTATATAGGTGCATTAATTAAATAACATAATTAATATAATGATATCAAACTCATGTTATCACATGAGACAATTGCACCTGCAACTAGCAACGCTAACATTAGTAGCTGAGCAAGCCTACTGAGCCATTCAATATTTGCTAGGAGGGGGAAAGTGTTTGGCTTTCATGGCGATATCAGGAGGCAATTATTTCAGTGCTAGGCAGCGAGCATAAGACAAAAGAAACGTGAATCTAGCATAACAAGTCTAGAGATGGAATCAAGGTCATATCATCGTGCCTGTGATGTCCTCAGCTTGGAACTGCTCTTGTTCGTCCTGCACGTACTCTCTCGGATCCACGTAATCGCTCTCCGATACCAGTGCTACCCAACATAAGAATATCATCCAATGAACAACAACACAATAAGATGCAACAAGCACATGATGCATGAGATGAAAATGAACATGCATCTCTATTCTAGTCACTTGCACATGCATGAGAAGAAAATACAAGCTCCTGGACAGAACTGCACTCTAAGCTATCTTGACATGCATGAGGATGACATGAACAGATGCGTCATGTGAAAACGATGCAAAAACATATAAAGAACGTTAGGAACGGAGCTACGGATCAACCGGAAACAACGAAACAAGAAATGGAGTTCTAGGAATCAAATCCATCATAACACACTCCAATGGCATACTTCTGGTATTCCCAGGTTGCCAAATCACAAAACAAACAAGTATGGATGGGGTGGTGTAAAGAATATCACCACACCATCAAATATGCACTCACAAGCATCAAAAGATCAAAACTATACAATCTGTCCTAAACAGCACCATAGCAGTTTGAGGGCTACATGCAAAGCACCTACAGCCACCCAAATGTTCCAAATAAGATATTTGGCAGAAGCTATTCAAAATCTCTACAAGCATGAGCAAAAGATAATACAAAGGAGTTTCACACAGAAAGTTCTACAACTGCTAACTTGGACAAAAATATCAGTTTTCAGGGACTTAGTGAAATCTCAGTTTCTCACTAGCTGTTTATGCTCTGAAGCATTTTGACAGTACCCAAAACAATATCTACACGGAGCAAAATGGAATGAAAATTGACAGAGAGCTAGACAAACACAAAATCTACAACTTCTCCGTTGATTGCAGGGGCTGATTCCCAACATATAAACTTCTACAAGCACAACTACAAGGGAAGAAAATAACAGCAGATTCTCAGACTTAGTGAAAATCACAGATTTTCACTAAACTGGAATTTTCAGCCACATGCCTACTTTGACTAGGCACAACTTGCACATATGAACTCTTAAGTATAAAACAAAACCAACATGCTATAGAGGGGTTCACCCTCTACTGCCACAACAAGGAAGCAACCTCTTGGGCTCACCACATCACATGGAACCAAGTTCTAAACATTGAACAAAACAGAATTATGACATTCCCAAAAAGTGTTCCAAAGGCAAAACTGATTCTGCCAATGGATTCCTGGGATGATGCTGCCCCAAAAACATATATAATATATACGCACTTGCATAGAACAAATGGGCTCAAGGCTAAGAAGAAAATAAGCATGGAATCACATAGAGGTGAATAGTGCATCATCACATGTGCTTCTCACTAGATTATCACCTACACATCGAAATGCACACTAACAACACTCCAATGGTGACATTAGGGTTTGGACCTCATGTATGTGTGCCATAGCACACCACCACACACACACATTTATCAAGCACCAATATAGCAAGCACCTACACATGCTAGTTAAAACATACACACTAGCTACACTCACATGCACATATAACATGCACCCACACACTCCTTGGGTGCTTGCACCACACAAGCACACATGCATAGGAGGTGCACCACACAAGCACACATGCATAGGAGGTGCACCACATATAGACATATGCATAAGCACAACAAGAATCACAAAGTATGTGGGGGGGGGGGAACCCACACACACACACACACTCACACCTCTTGCACAAACTAGTGCTCAAGCTCATCATATCACATAGAGGTAACACACCACATCATATATAAGCTAGCTCACACATGCACGTATGCAACAAAGCCCTACACATGCACTTCTACCAGTCTAGCAAAATACTAGAGGCAAACTACTGTTTGTGAGCTAAAATAAATACCACATGAGGTGTATAGCACACTGGAGCACTACGTAGCAAAACAAATGAAAACAACAAAAGAAAAGAGCAAAGAAAATAAAGGGCTTGGGAGGGAATCGAACCCAAGCCCTCTGGATCACTACAGCAACCAGCACCACTGGGCTAGGCTGCCCTGGCTCGACAAGAACAGAGAAGGGAGCAAGGTATGCTCTCTCTCTGATGTTTACTGTGCCGAAAAAAGAAAAAAAAAGGGGTGGCGCCGCGGGGTTTCGAACCCTCGACCTGTCCGCTGCACGAAAACGCCCCTACCACTCTGCTACTGCTTCGGATCTTAACAGAGAAGGGGAGTAAACTCTCTTGAGCATCGCCCTCATGTATTTCCTCTTCCCGACGGTAGCCGGAACAGGGGAAGTACCTCGCCGGCGTTACATGCTAAATTGTCCTACGGCCCGTCGATGGAAGGAAGTATAGACTCCCAGGGTTCCATTTTACTAACTATCGCGCCAAGAGATGGCCTACAACTATGACTCCTCATTGCGCGGCGGCATCGGCGACAGAGAAGGAACACGACGAGGCTACTGGCTCCTAGGCGCATGATCTGGATATGGGGAAGGGAAAGAAGCTTGTGCTCACCCACTAGACGAGGTAGTCACGTCTGCCGGAGAGGAGGTAGAGGAAGAAGGGGAAGAAGCCATGTCGGGGAAGAACGTCGGGGAGGAAGCTACCGTCCTCGATGAAGAGGAAGCAGGGACGATCCGCTCCTCCTAGCTGCCGGAACGAAATCCTTGAAGGTCCCACGTGCTCGCCGAGGGGTCGGACAGGACGCAGAGCCACGACAGCGACGGCAGGGACCTTCTCAGGTCACGACCATGGCGGAGAAGCTCTCTCTCTTACCTGATGCCGTTGACAGAGAGGGAGGAAGAGATGGGAAAGAGGTGGCGGCGCAAGGGGAGGAACCCTAGGCTTGCACGGACACCAAGGGGGGTTATATGGAGGAGGGGAAGGCGAGGGACGCGCGCCTCGACGTCCGTGACGGCGTTGCTCGTTGTCTCTCTATCTCTGACGAACTGACGGAGGAGGAGGAAAGGGGGATGCCGTCTAGAGGAGAAAGAGGGTGGGATGTGTGCGCGAGAGGAAGGGAGCTGGGCCAGGTTGTGGGAGGAAGCCCACTAGGTGGCGCGAGTTAGAAAGAAATAAAACCTCTGGGGTTTTCTAATTACAAAAATAAACATAGAAAAGAAATAAAGCAAAGGCAAATCTATTGAGACTAAAAATAAAACAAAAATGCCCCTGGTCATAAGGAATTATGACCTATTTAAATAAAATGGAAAGAAAATATTTGGAGCAAATAAATATTTACAAAACAGAATTTATTTGATCTGTGTTGTGAATATTTGCACCTTTAGAACATAGTTTCAAAACAGCAAATTCATAGCATCACCTCCACCACAAAACATACTAAAACATGGGCACTTTTGAAATAGAGAAGGAGCAAAAGAATCTTGGCTTGAGATAAATAGTGAAAGGGGAAGTTTTGAATCCTATTTGAAACTAACATAGAAGCTTTCTACTTCAAGCAACACCCACTTCATTACATATCATCAACACATCACATACACATGATCACAAGGCAACAAACACAAAGACAAGGAAAGAAATAGATGCATGCATGCAAAAGGAAACATGACAAGGTGACATCACATGAAATATCATATGCATTGAGCTCTCATGGCAATGACAAGATGTACCCACATACAGAAGGTTCCCATAAAGGCAAGTTAAACTCTTGGGGCATTATAAACTCTCCCACACTACAAAAAGATCTCGACCCGAGATCTAAGACTGAAAGAACTCTGGGAATTCAGAACGGAGGTGATCCTCGCGTTCCCAAGTGGCCTCTTTATCGGCATGGTGTGACCAGTGCACTTTGAGAAATTTGACAGTCTTGTTGCGGGTCTTGCGATCTGTCGCCTCAAGAACCACAACTGGATGCTCACGATAGGATAGGTCGGGTTGAAGGTCGATGTCTTGAAGATGAACAGTGCGCTCGGGAGTCTTGAAGCATCTCCGAAGCTAAGAGACATGGAACACGTCATGCACATTTGCAAAGTTTGACGGAAGCTCGAGATGGTTCGCAAGGTCACCTCTCTTGCCAACAACTTTGAAAGGACCAACGAAACGAGGCGCAAGCTTGCCTTTGATGCCAAAGCACTGTGTACCCTTCATCGGGGACACCTTGAGATAGACAAAGTCATCAAGCTAATAACACATGTCATGATGCTTGCTATCATAAAAGCTCTTCTGACGGGACTGAGCTGCTCTGAGATTATCCCGAATGACCCGACACATCTCTTCAGCTTCTTCTATCAAGTCATTCCCAAGAATCTGATGCTCGCCGGTCTCAGACCAGTTGAGCGGGGTATGACACTTCCTGCCATAGAGAATCTCAAACGGAGCTTTGCATGAACTAGCTTGATAACTGTTGTTATACGAGAACTCAACGAAAGGCAGGCAGTCTTCCCACTTCATGCCAAAAGAGATAACACAGGCTCTCAGCATATCCTCAAGGACCTGATTGACTCGCTCCACTTGACCACTAGTCTGAGGATGAAAAGCTGTGCTGAATCGTATCTTCGTGCCCATCGCAAACTGAAAAGAATCCCAGAACTTGGAAGTGAAGATACTTCCGTGGTCCGAAGAAATCATCATAGGCACGCCGTGCAAAGACACTATCCTGGAAGTGTACAATTCTGCAAGCTGAGCTGCGGAGATGGATTCTTTGACTCGAAGAAAATGAGCCACTTTACTCAACTTGTCGATGACGACGAAGATGGCATCATTACCCTTCTTGGACTTTGGAAACCCGGTGATGAAATCCATCTCAATATGGTCGAACTTCCACTCGGGAATGGGAAATGGATGCAAAAGACTTGCTGGACGTTGATGCTCTGCTTTCACCCTTCGACATACATCACATTCATTTACAAACTGAGCAATCTCATGCTTCATGCGAGTCCACCAGAAGGTCTGTTTCAAGTCCTGATACATCTTGGAGCTTCCTAGATGTATTGAGAGCAAGGAGTTATGAGCTTCTTCCATGATTACCTTTCTGAGATCACCTTTCAGAACGACAAGACGATCCTCAAAGAACAACGTGTCTCTGGCATCAACACTGAAGCACTTATATTTGGGAAGACTCTTTGCCACGCCAATCTTGACTTTCTTCACCATTGCATCAAGAAGCTGTGTTGCTAGGACCTGATCTTCCAAGGTAGGAGAGATCTGAAGATTTGCAAGAAATCCCTGAGGTACAAACTGAAGGTTGAGCTTTCTGAAACATTCACAAAGGCCAGGCTGGAGAGGCTTCAGAATGAGACTGTTGCAGTAAGCCTTCCTGCTCAAAGCATCTGCCATGACATTAGCTTTGCATGGCGTGTACTCAACACTTGGATTAAAATCTTGGAGCATTTCCACCCAACGAGTTCGCCGGAGATTCAGGTTAGGCTGGGTGAAGATGTACTTGAGACTCTTGTGATCGGTGAACACTTCAACCTTTCGTTCCAACAAGAGGTGTCTCCAAGTCATCAGAGCATGTACCACTGCTGCCAGCTCAAGATCATGCACAGGATAATTCTTCTCCGTTGGCTTCAACTGCCTAGAGGTATAAGCAACCACTTTCTTCTCTTGCATCAGAACTGCACCAAGACCTTGAAGAGAGGCGTTGCAGAACACTTGGTAAGGCTTGGAATCATCAGGAGGAACCAAGACTGGAGTAGAGGTGATCTTCTCTTTGAGTGTGTCGAAGGCCAACTGACACTCTAGAGACCAAGCATACTTCACACCCTTTTGAAGAAGATTTGAGAGAGGCTTAGCAATCTTGGAGAAGTTCTCAAAGAACCTTCTACAATAGCTTGCAAGCCCGAGAAAGCTTCGAAGCTCCTTCACATTCTGTGGAGGCTCCCATTCAACAATGGCCTGCACCTTCGACGGATCAACTTTGATGCCCTCGGCAGAGATGATGTGACCAAGATAGACGACTTCTTTCAACCAGAACTCACACTTGGAAAACTTGGCATATAATTTGTGCTCCCTCAGCTTATCAAGCACCAATCTGAGATGTTCTTCATGTTCTTCCTCAGTTTCCGAAAAGACCAGAATATCATCGAGATAAAGCAAGACGAACTCATTCTTGAACGAAGAGAATATGTAGTTCATCAATCGACAAAATGTCGGAGGAGCATTTGCCAGACCAAAAGACAGGGCTGTATACTCATACGGGCCAAAACTAGTCCTGAAAGCAGTCTTCGGAATATCCTCTTCGCGAATGCGAATTTGATGATAGCCCATTCTGAGATCGAGCTTGGAGAAGATCTTAGCCCCTTTCAACTGTTCGAACAACTCATTTATGTTCGGAAGTGGATACTTGTTCCTGATTGTCTTCTTGTTCAATGGACGGTAATCGACACACAACCGGTCCGTGCCATCCTTCTTCTTGACAAACAGAACTCCACAGCCCCAAGGAGACGAGCTTGGTCTGATCAGACCCAAATGCTCATGCTCATCGAGTTGCCTCTTAAGTTCCTTCAACTCTTCTGGAGCCAATTTGTATGGCCGTTTGCACACAGGCTCAGTACCTGGTTCAAGCTCAATAACAAATTTAACTTCTCGGTGCGGAGGCATTCCTGGCAGCTCTTCTGGAAACACATCTTCATATTCGCAGACCACTGGGACTTGCGAAATAGGATTAATCACACCCTTTTCATTCAAAGAGAACAAACGGATTGTATCATCGCGTGCCACGAATATAATCACGTCCTCCGAAGAGTGAGTAAGCTTCACTTCTTTAGCTTCACAATCAATCGATGCCTTGTTCATGGCCAGCCAGTCCATACCAAGGATCAAGTCAATGTCTGAATTGCCCAAGACAATAGGAGATGCCAGAAAAGAATAACTACCCATCTTGACAGAAACATCCGGAACAACCCAACAAGAACTCATAAGCATACCCGGAGAAACAATGTCCAAAGACTTAGCCAACTCTTGAAGATGGAAATCATGCTTTGCCGCAAAAGGGTATGACAAGAAAGAATGCGGTGCACGAGAATCAAACAACACTTTAGCAGGAATATCATTGACGAGGAGGTTACCATGATCACATCTGACGAGTTTTCTGCCTCAGCCGCATTCAACATGTTGACTCGAGCAGACCTCGGGTTGAACTTCACGATAGCATTATTTGGAGGTTTGCCTGGAGGAGGAGGCAGAAGACGGAGCGGAGAAGTGCACTTGTTGGCATAGTGACCCTTCTGCCCACACTTGTGACAAGTAACATCTGCTGGCTGACGGTACTATGTCTGAGGAGGCCCTTGCTTCTGCTGCTGGAATCTCTGCTGGAAGGCTGGGTTGGGTGGGCGGGAAGAACCATGGCCACCAGAATGCTTGACCTGCTGCGTGTGCCGAGGAGGAGGAGTAGAAGACGAGATGGAATCTCTGAAGCGCTTCTTAGAATTCTCCACCCTAAGCAATGCTGCCTCAGCCCTGAGAGCTAAGTTGTAGAACTTATCGAACTCCTCAGGATCGTGTAAAGCAAGATCTAACTACAAATCTTCTTTCAAGACACCTTGAACTGATAAATCTTGCTCTTTTGATCAGGGATATCGTGCAAGGCTTATCGGGCTAGTTCATGGAACTCGACGTTGTACTTGTACACGGAGTTACCACCTTGCTTCAAGAGCCTGAATTTCTCACGCATTTCCTCCACGAAGCTGGACGGAATGTAGTGGGATCTGCAGTCACGGCAGAACTCATCCCAAGTGATCACTCTAGCACCCCTGGAATCCTTCAACTGGTGCAACCAGATAGATGCCTGCCCCTTCAGCTGGAATGTTGCAAACTTGAAGAAATCGTCAGGACGAACATTGCAGCATTCAAAGTGCTTGTTCATGTCGCGGATCCAATCCTTAGCATCAAACTGCTGGTCACAGGAAGTGAAAGTCTTTGGCTGATTTGACAGGAACTGACTCAGATTACCAAACTGATTGCCACCATGCTGGAAATTGCCTTGCTGCTGATTAGTCCTCTCTTGCAACAACTGTATCAGCATCTCAGTGTTTGCATTTGTAGCAACCATCACCGCTTGCCAAGCCTTTGCAGGAGGAGGTAGCACCGGAGGAGGATTCTCCGGAGGAGGAGGTGGTGGTGACACATCCTCACGACCTGGATTCTGACGAGTTGGTGGAGCCATCCTGAAGACGGACAACATATTAGCCCACAAAATAAATTGAAGGTATAGCTGAATCAAAAAGGCAGGAATATCTGAACAGGAATATCACAATTGCACTCGAATAAAATAGTAAGAATGCTTACTCAAAGTGACTGTTGACAAAATTCTGATTAAAACCACTTGCAAACAAGTATGAGCTAGAACTCCTCGGAACAAACGTATGATCGAGATTTCATCCGATATCTTCGTGGATAAGATCGCACGGGCGCGAATTTACAGTAGGCATCCTGTGTAAGGTAGTGCACACGACTTACGAAGTATCCCCGAGTTGTAGCGAGCTACAAGGACTCTTTAAGACATAACGAGAACCGCTGTAAGACGACCGTGAACAAAAATACCCACTAAATGTCAAATCCCAACCTCACATCATGCATCTGTAGTAAGATTGTCCTATAAGTTGCTACTTGATATCCCATCTATGAATTCCCGAAATATCTGGTCATGCAATCTGGTACACGGGTACAAGGAGTAATATTCACACAACTCCTATACTAACCCATCCACTGTATCACATCCGTCAACACATAACCAGAATCTCGGACCTTCATCTACAACAGACCCTCGTGATCACAAAGATACATAGTATGGCAGTACTCCCGAACAATCTGCACCAGTATTGGGGACATCGGGGTTATCTCGCCACTACTAGTATTGAAGCAATTATGAACATCCTTCGTTCTGAAATACTCAGAAATATGAATGATGGCGATGTGCGCAAGAATCCCCTGGAGCTCAACTCCCCGGAAGAAATCAAGGCAGTCAGGAGGCACCAAGACAGAACTCCGTCACATCAAAATCATATAGATTTCAAAAATACCCGCGTGATCCTAAATTTTTTTAGAGCGAGAAGAGGAGTAGAATTAAGATTTCCTAAGTCGGGAACCTCACCAGGGCATGGAAGAGGAGAAAAAAGAATCCTACTCTCCGATATAACTAAGACTCAAAACATTTTACTAGACTTGACTCGACCAAGTACGATCACACAAAGGCTCCTATGGTCGTAAGGCTCTGATTACCAAATTGTAATGGCTTAGATGTGGTTCTTTCCGATTTAGGGAAGAAGGCCCCAAAATGGAAAGAAGCGCATCTAAGCATTTCGCAAGCATGGTAACATAGCACATACATAATAATAGAATGACAAATAGGGATTCATCTGCCATCTCATAAATAATATCAGAGTTTACATCACACATTTATTCAAACAAGGTAGTTCCTCTACGGACTACATAACATGAGAAAAGGCTATGCTACCCTGCATGCTTGCCCACGATCACAACCATGCCTCAGTCTTCTAGATAGTTCATGTACAGGCGGTCGTTCTCCTCATCGTACTGCCACGCCAGCTGCGTGCCATCGGGATCACCTGTGTCGGGCATACCTGTACCTGTTGGTGTGTTGAAGTAATCTGTGAGCCACAGGGACTCAGCAATCTATGACCTCGGTGCCAGAACTAGTCAAGTTATTAGGTAAGGAAGGTTCAGTGTTTAGGTTGCAACATCCTAAGAATTTTTGGTGGCTAACTTACGTAGAACAAGTTATTGATGGTGGCCTATACTAGCGATCGATGACTAGCTGATCAATAAGTGATCCTGAACACCTACTTACGACAATCATAACCCCACTGTGTTCCTGATCGAAGAGAGGTCTTCGAAGGGGACAATCACGGTTACGCACACAGTTGGCAATTTTATTAGATTAGGTTCAAGTTATCTATAACCGGATGTTAACAAATATTCCAAGTTGCCACATAACCGCGGGCACGACTTTCCGAAAGATTAAACCCTGTAGGGGTGCTCTAACTAGTCCATCACAAACGGTCACGGGCCGCAAAGTAATCCCCTATCACGAATCTCATGATCTCGTCTGATTCCTTAGAGGAAAACCTCAACTCTGGGGAGAACCAAAGCTTCATCGGGATTCCTATACACAAGATATATTTCTAAGGTAAGACAAGACTAGCAGGACCTCCCGTCGTGTCGTCGACCTCGATAAGAGCCGCGTATCTCAATCTCAGGACACGACGGATGAGTCATGATGTCCCAAAAGCGTATGGGATCGCAGTAGTTTTCGAGGGTAGAGTATTCAACCCAAATTTATTGATTTGCTCACAAGGGGAAGCTAATGGATATTCTCAAGTATTAGCAGTTGAGTTGTCAATTCAACGACACCTCAAAGATTAGTGTCTGCAAGCAAAGTATCAGTAGCAAGGTGGTATGATAGCAATGGCACCAAAAAAAGCTTTGACAATTCCCACCAGCAGCGCCAGTAAAAGCCTTGTTGACGGGATGTTAGCGGCAACAAAGTCTTGCAAAAAGTAACAGCGGAGTAGCAAGGAACAGTAGTAGCAGCAGCAGCAAAGTAACAAGTAACAACAGTAGCAACAGCAACAAAGTGACAGCAGCAGCAAAGTGGCCCAATCCCTCTTGTAGCAAGGGAGAAGCCTAGGCAAAGTAACGTAGCGAGGACCAGTAGTAAAAGACTCGTAGGCAGTGGATCGGTGATGGATGAGTGTGACGGATGTGATTCATCATGTAACAGCTATAACACGGAGAGATATGTAACTAGCTCCCGTTCATCAATCTAATGTAGGCATGTATTCCGTATGTAGTCATACGTGCTTAGGGAAAAGAACTTGCATGACATTTATTGTCCATCCCTCTCGTGGCAGCGGGGTCCTAATGGAAACTACGGGATATTAAGGTTCTCCTTTTAATAAAGAACCGGACCAACACATTAACACGCGGTGAATACATGGACTCCTCATACTATGGTCATCTCCGGGAGTGGTTCCAGCTATTGTCACTCCGGGGTTGCCGGGTCATAAGACATAGTAGGTGACTACAACTTGCAAGATAGGATCTAAAACACACATATATTGGCGACAACATAATAGGTTCAGATCTGAAATCATGGCACTCGGGCACTAGTGACAAGCATTAAGCATAGCCAAGTAGTAGCAACATCAATCTAGAACATAGTGGATACTAGGGAACAATCCCCGTCAAGAACTAACTCGATTACATGATAGATCTCATCCAACTCATCACCGTCCAGCAAGCCTACGATGAGATTACTCACGAATGATGAAGAGCATCATGGAATTGTCGATGGAGAAAGGTTGATGATGACGATGGCGACGATTTCCCCTCTCCGGAGCCCGAAACGGACTCCAGATCTGCCCTCCAGATGAAGAACATGATGTGGTAGCCCCTCCGTATCGCAAAACGCGATGAAACCTTCTCTCTGATTTTTTCCAGGCGAAACGGAAGATATAGAAATGAGATTGGGGGCGGTGGTGCCACGTGGGCCCCACAAGCCTGCACGGCGCGACCATAGTGGGTGGCCGTGGCCTGTGGGCTTGTGGCCCACTGACACGCCCCCTCACGTGGAACTTTGCACAGGTATTTTTCTTTTATTCCAGAAAAAAATCTCTGTAAATTTTCAGGACATTCCGAGAACTTTTATTTCTCCACAAAAACAACACCGTGGCAATTCTGTTGAAAAAAATGGTAGTCCGGGTCAGTTCCATTCAAATCATGCAAATTAGAGTCCAAAACAAGGGCAAAAGAGTTCGGAAAAGTAGATACGACGGAGACGTATCAACTCCCCCAAGCTTAAAGCCTTGCTTGTCCTCAAGCAACTCAGTTGACAAACTGAGAGAGACAAAAGAAAAACTTTGACAAACTCTGTTTGGTCTTGTTGTTGCAACTATGTTTAACTCATAACCAGCATTTCGGCAACATCACAAGCAAACCACAAAAGCAAATGACATCTAGGTTTCACGGTAAACTCATATCAATGGCATAATCAACTAGCGAGCAAATAATAATAAGCCTCAAGTGTCAAGACTTCAATCAAAACAACATGAAGCAGTACGAATAGATGGTATCTCGCTACCTCTTTCTGAGACCACAAAACATAAATGCAGAGCACTTTAAAAGACCAAGGGCTTACTAAACATTGTAATTCATGACAATGAAGATCCAGTCATAGTCACACTCAACACAGTTAGAAGAA
The DNA here is from genome assembly GCF_904849725.1 of Hordeum vulgare subsp. vulgare. NCBI lineage: Eukaryota > Viridiplantae > Streptophyta > Magnoliopsida > Poales > Poaceae > Hordeum > Hordeum vulgare. The sequence continues at coordinate 51,660,451 of NC_058523.1, forward strand.
AAGCATAAAAATGACAGAGGTGCTCTCTAATTGGTGCTTTTGTAAGAGAGGATGACTCAACATGAACATAAATAGACAGGCCCTTCGCAGAGGGAAACATTGATTTGCAGATGTGCTAGAGCTCAAGCTTTGAAAATACAGATAATAATTTTGGGTGGCATGCATTCATTGTCAACGCAATGACTAAGAGTTCTCAACATCTTCCACGCTACACATGCTATAGGCGGTTCCCAAATAGAAAATTAAAGTTTTGGCTCCCCCACCACCAATCAATCACACTCCACGGCTAGCGGAATCCTCGGGTACCGTCCATACCAACATCAATCCTCGGGGAGTTTTTATTGCAATTATCTTTTCGATTTGAGCATGGAACTGGGAATTCCAATTACCGGCCCCTTTCTCGTGCATGACCGTGAATAAACACATATCGAGGATAACACGCCTAGCATGGAAGATACCAATAGCCCCCTGTCACCACATGAGCGGTTTGGGCATGCAAACAGATTATTTCTTGAAGGTTTAGAGAGTGGCACATGCAAATTTACTTGGAACGGCAGGTAGATACCGCACATAGTTAGGTATGGTGGAATCATATGGAACAACTTTGGGTTTATGGGAGGTGGATGCACAAGCAGTATTGCCGCTTAGTACAAGTGAAGGCTAGCAAAAGACTGGGAAGCGACCAACTAGAGAGCGACAACGGTCATCAAAATGCATTGAGAGTAACTAACATTGAGTGCAAGCATGAGTAGGACATAAATCACCATGAACATGAACATCATAGAGGCTATGTTGATTTTGTTTCAACTACATGCGGGAACATGCGCCAAGTCAAGCCACCTGAAACATTCAAAGGAGGATATCATCCTATCATACTACATCATAGTCATCTCAACATTCATGTGGGCAACCAAGACAAACCATTATAAGCTCCTAGTTAAATAAGCATGGCATAAGCAACTATGATCTCTAAGTTGTCATTACAAACATGTTTCTCTCACAACAAAGTTGAATCAGGCATGATGAGCTAGTCATATTTACAAAAACAAAATAGATCGAGTTCATACCAGCTTTTCCAGGCTCAGTCACTTCATCATATATCATCATTATTCCCTTTCACTTGCACGACCGAACGATGTGAACAATAATAAGAGTGCTCGTGCATTGGACTAAAGCTGGAATCTGTAGGCAAACACAAAGGAGAAGACAAAGTAATATGGATCTTTGAAAGCTAAACAGGTATGCATGCAAGAGCCACTAAACATTGTAACCAATATCTTCTACCTTGACCCAAAGAAAAAGAAAACTATCTACATGGGAAAGCTCCCAACAAGAAAAAGAAGAAAAGAAAATCTTTTTGGGTTTTTCAAACTAGACAGACACACGAAAAGAAAACAAGAAAAAGAAAATAAACTAGCATGGATGATACAGTGGCAAAGTGTGAACACCGGCTAACAAAGTGAAAGCATAAGCAAGAATGTAAAGTCGGTGAGAACACGTACTCCCCCAAGCTTAGGCTTTTGGCCTAACTTGGTCTACTCCCAAGGAGGGAAATAACCAGCTCCGGGGTACTATGGAGTGGACTGAGGATGCCACTGCTGTGTGAGCTCCTCTGGCTCCCACTGATAAACCGGCGTCTGGTACTCGACTGGCGGCTCGGGCACGGGCACCTGTGGTTGGGCTAAGCCCCAATATGCGTAGATGTCCGAGGGCATAATAATGTACCTGCCTGCATGAAGATTGAAAAAAGAAGGAGCAGGCAAAGTAATAGTCTCACGAGTACCCTCACTAAACGCCAGGTTATAAATCATCCTTCTATTTATATCTCTATCAAGAAAGTCTTGGCGAACCATGCTATCGTAATCTAGATATCTCTCGGGAAGAAGCATCTCTTCTTCTTCCTCTAGTCTAATAGGTATCTCAAAGTGTCTAGCAAGACGAGTAGCATAGATACCTCCATAGACAACACCCTTAGAACGGTTCAGGTTCAACCGTTGAGCTACTATAGCGCCCAAGCTATAAGTTTTATCGTTATAAAGGGCTTCACTCAAGACCGCAAGATCTGGGGAACTAAGTGACCCAACTTTCCCATGACCAATCAAACATTTTCCCACAAATAGTGAGAAGTACCGAAGCACGGGAAAACAAATGCTAGCAACTCTAGCACAAGACACTCCTCTCTCCTCTCCTACAACAATTGTACCGATAAAAGCTTCCAAGTCCCGTGGACGAGGTTCATGAATATCCCCAACGCAAGATAATTTGCAAACATTGCAAAAATCCTGGAGTGACATGCGCTGGGGGACATCATAAAGTTTAAACTCAACCATAGGAGGATTCTTCCTTGGATAGAAGTTAAAGCTTTGTACTAAGATATTGGTGAGAAGGAGGTATTGCGAACACTTATCTTCAACGAAGGCGGTAAGGCCTACGTTCTCCACCAAGTGATAAAAGTCCTCATATATTCCAGCGGGGCGTAAGAACACGTCGCTTGGCCACTCGCACGCTCGAACTTCTGGGACTCGAGGGACCAAATGCTTGGGCTTCTTATCACTCCCATAATCCTTGGGGTCACGGCTTGACGAGCCTCTTAAGAACCCCCTCATCTTTCCCTTTTCTATCTAGGAAAATTTCTGAAATTTTTAGTGATTCTAAGGAAAAGTGAATAAGGCTCAACGAAACTCATAGCAACTACTCCAACAAGTGCCTAGAGACCATATTACGCATCAAAACTACTTGGGACCAGCTAGAATCAGCATGCAAAGCTCAAGAACATGGTCACCAAGGCAACAAAAATACGCGGAGTATAAGGCACTAGAGAAAAAACTAATTGGACCAATGGAGGAGTCACTTACCAAGGAGTAATTTCCCCAAAATAGTTCGGAGAACGGTAATTTGAGCGAAGAGATCGAAAATCCCAGCAAGAGGAGCAAGAACACGGGTTTGAGCTGTGAAACGATTTTTTCTGGAGGTAGGAGAACTGGATGGGAGCAAGAATGAGTGGAGGGGGTGCCTGTGGGCCCCACAAGCCTGGGTGACATGACAAGGGGGGTGCCCGCGCCCCTAGGGCTTGTGGCCCACTGGTGTGGCCCCCAGACAGACTCTTTGTCCCAGTATTTTTCAAATATTCCAGAAAAAATCATACTTGATTTTCACAGCGTTCAGAGAACTTTGATTTTCGGGGTACTTTTCTACCGGACGCTAAAACAGAAAACAGGGAAAACTAAACTAAATCTATCATTTTTCTTCTAAGCAACCGAAGGTGAAAGCTTGGAACACAGGTTTGTGACTCCTCGATTCATCCATCTCATGGCCATCGAAAGAAATCTATCAGTGATGTTGATCAAGCCTCTTTGACAAACCTTTTCAAATCGCAAAAGAGATTGGAGAATTTCCGAATAGTCACTAGGTCACCTCAATGGGGATATGTATCTCCCCAACAAGTAAATCATACTTCATCTTGACACGAGGAATAGGGCATTCAATGCTTGCAATAAGAATCGATGAAGTTTTTTCGATAGCATTGATGCAATGTACTCGATATTGTTTCTTCGGAAAGTGCACCGTATACTCATTACCGTTGACATGGAAAGTGACATTGCCTTTGTTGCAATCTATAACAGCCCCTGCAGTGTTTTAAAAGGGTCTGCCAAGGATGACAGCCATGGCATCGTCCTCAGGAATATCCAAGATAACAAAATCTGTTAAGATAGTGGTGTTAGCAACCACAACAGGCACATCCTCGCGAATGTTGATAGGGAAAGCAGTTGATTTGTCGGCCATTTGCAGAGAGATTTCAGTGGGTGTCAACTTATCCAGTTCAAGCTTACCATAAAGAGAGAGAGGCATAACACTAACACCGGCTCCAAGGTCGCATAACGCAGTTCTAACGTAGTTCCCTTTAATGGAGCAAGGTATAGTGGGCACACCGGGATCACCTAGTTTCTTCAGAGTTCCACCCTTGAAAGTATAATTGGCAAGCATTGCGGAGATCTCAAGATCAGGTATCCTCCTCTTATTAGTCACAATATCTTTCATGTACATAGCATACGGAGACATCTTGAGCATATATGTCAAACGCATTTGCAGAAAGACAGGTCTGATCATTTCAACGAAGCGCTCAAAGTCCTCATCATCCTTTTTCTTGGATGGTTTGGGAGGAAAGGGCATGGGCTTCTGAACCCACGGTTCCCTTTCTTTACCGTGCTTCCTAGCAGCAAAGTCATTCTTATCGTATCTTCCATTCTTAGGCTGTGGGTTATCCAGATCAACACTAGGTTCGATCTCCACATCCTTATCATTGCTAGGTTGAGCATCTTCATGAACATCACTATTGATATTATCATTAGGCTCATGCTCATCACCAGATTGTGTTTCAGCATCAGAGATAGAGGCATCGTTTGGACTCTCAGGGGTAGCAGCAACGTTGCTAGTGTGCAGGTTCCTATCATCTTTCTTCTTCTTTCTAGGATGACTAGGTGCATCAGTGCTAACTCCATGAGAATCTTGTTCAATTCTCCTCGGATGACCCTTAGCATACAGAGGTTCCTGGGTCATTCTACCGCCTCTAGTGACGACTCTGACGGAATTGTCATTCAACTCATTGAGCAAGTCATTTTGAGCTTTAAGTACTTGTTCTACCTGAGTAGTAACCATGGAAGCATGTTTACTCAGAAGTTTAAGATCATTGACATTTCTGTCCACACAAGCACTTAAATGACTAAGCATACGAGCATTCTTTTGCAATTGTCTGCTAACATAATCATTGAAACTCTGTTGTTTGACAACAAAGTTATCAAATACATCCATGCATAAGCTAGCAGGTTTATCAAAAGGAATATCACTCTCATCAAACCTACGCAGAGAATTTACTTCTACTACCTGTATCAGGTTATCGAGACCGTGGATCTCTTCGATAGGTGGTAAATTTTTGACATCTTCAGATTTAATGCCTTTCTCTTGCATAGATTTCTTGGCTTCTTGCATATCTTCAGAACTGAGGAATAGAATACCTCTTTTCTTTGGAGTTGGCTCAGGAGGTGGTTCGGGAATAGTCCAAGCATTCTAATTGCACAAGATGTTATTCAGTAGAATCTCAGCTTGTTCTACGGTTCGTTCCCTAAAAACAATACCGGCAGAACTATCTAGGTGGTCTTTGGAAGCATTGGTAAGTCCATTATAGAAGATATCAAGTATTTCGTTCTTCTCAAGAGGGTGATCAGGCAAAGCATTCAGTAGCTGGATGAGCCTCCCCCAAGCTTGTGGGAGACTCTCTTCTTCAGCTTGAGCAAAGTTGTATATTTCCTGCAAGGCAGCTTGCTTCTTATGGGCAAGGAAATATTTTTCAGAGAAGTAGTAGACCATATCCTGGGGGCTACGCACACAACCAGGAGCAAGAGAAGTGAACCAGGTCTTAGCATCATCCTTTAGCGAGAAAGGAAACAGCTTGAACATATAGTAGTGGCGGATCTTTTCCTCACTAGTGAATAGGGTGGCTATATCGTGCAGTTTGGTAAGATGGGCTACAACCATTTCAGACTCATAACCATGAAAGGGATCAGATTCGACCAGAGTGATTAACTCAGGGTCGACAGAGAATTCATAATCCTTATCGGTCACAAAGATAGGCGAAGTGGCAAACTTCGGGTCGTATTTCATCCTAGCGTTCAGAGATTTTTCTTTCCACTTGCGCAAAGTTTCTCAACATCATAGCTATCCTTACACGCAAGAAAATCCTCAGCTATCTCTCCCTCCATAACATAACGCGTATCAGGCATAGCAGGCATAGTAGCGGGTTCTACTTCGATAGTATTAGCAGTCTGAGAAGTATCATCACATCTAGCAGCAACTCTAGCAATATGTGCATCAAGGAATGCACCTAGTGGCAAAGCAATATCAGGCATAGTATCAAGCATAGCATCACCATGCATAGTATCTAGCATGGCATCATTAGGCATAGTATCTAGCATGGCATCATCAGGCATAGTATCAAGCATAGCATCATCAAGCACAGGCTGCATATCAAGATTTCTAGCAGGAGGCGAAGTTACAAACTTACTCAAAACTGAAGGTGAATCAAGTGCAGAGCTAGATGGTAGTTCCTTACCTCTCCTCATAGTGGAAGGTAGGATTTTAGTTCTTGGATCTTTCGGATTCCTCATAGTGATCAGCAGACGCCAATCCCAAGTGACTCAGAGAATATAGTTGTGCCTCCCCGGCAACGGTGCCAGAAAAAGCCTTGATGTCCCACAAGCGTATGGGATCGCAGCAAATTTCGAGGGTAGAGTATTCAACCCAAATTTATTGATTCGCTCATAAGGGGAAGCTAAAGGATATTTCAAGTATTAGAAGCTGAGTTGTCAATTCAACCACACCTGAAAGATTAGTGTATGCAAGCAAAGTATCAGTAGCAAGGTGGTATGATAGCAACGGCACCAGAAAAAGCTTTGACAATTCCCAGCAGTAGCGCCAGAAAAAGCCTTGTGGACGGGATGTTAGCGCCAACAAAGTATTGCAACAAGTAACAGCGGAGTAGCAAGGAACAGTAGTAACAGCAGCAAAGTAACAAGTCACAACAGTAGCAACAGCAGCAAAGTGACAACAACAGCAAAGTGGCCCAATCCCTTTTGTAGCAAGGGACAAGCCTAGGCAAAGTAACGTAGCGAGGACTAGTAGTAAAAGACTCGTAGGCAGTGGATCGGTGATGGATGAGTGTGACGGATGTGATTCATCATGTAACAGCTATAACACGAAGAGATATGTAACTAGCTCCCGTTCATCAATCTAATGTAGGCATGTATTCCGTATGTAGTCATACATGCTTAGGGACAAGAACTTGCATGCCATCTATTGTCCATCCCTCCCATGGCAGCGGGGTCCTAATGGAAACTATGGGATATTAAGGTTCTCCTTTTAATAAAGAACCGGACCAACACATTAACACACGGTGAATACATGAACTCCTCACAATATGGTCATCTCCGGGAGTGGTTTCGGCTATTGTCACTCTGCCGTTGCCGGGTCATAAGACATAGTAGGTGACTACAACTTGCAAGATAGGATCTAAAACACGCATATATTGGCGACAACATAATAGGTTCAGATCTGAAATCATGGCACTCGGGCCCTAGTGACAAGCATTAAGCATAGCCAAGTAGTAGCAACATCAATCTAGAACACAGTGGATACTAGAAATCAATCCCCATCAAGAACTAACTTGATTACATGATAGATCTCATCCAACTCATCACCGTCCAGAAGCCTACAATGAGATTACTCACGAACGATGAAGAGCATCATGGAATTGTCGATGGAGAAAGGTTGATGATGACGATGGCGACGATTTCCCCTCTCCGGAGCCCGAAACGGAATCCAGATCTGCCCTCCAGATGAAGAACATGATGTGGCGGCTCCTCCGTATCGCAAAATGCGATGAAACCTTCTCTCTGATTTTTTTCCAGGCGAAACAGAAGATATAGAACTGAGATTGGGGGCGGTGGTGCCACATGGGCCCCACAAGCCTGCACGGCACGACCATAGGGGGTGGCCGCGGCCTGTGGGGTTGTGGCCCACTCGCACGCCCCCTCACGTGGAACTTTGCGCATGTATTTTTCTTTTATTCCAGAAAAAATCTGCGTAAAATTTCAGGACATTCCGAGAATTTTTATTTCTCTACAAAAGAAACACCATGACAATTCTGCTGAAAACAGCGTCAGTCCGGGTTAGTTCCATTCAAATCATGCAAATTAGAGTCCAAAACAAGGGCAAAAGAGTTCGGAAAAGTATATACGACGGAGACATATCAAGTCACACTACAAGTATACCAAACCTCAGGTTGCCCTGTGGTGGCCCCATAGTCTTCTCAATTTGCACCAACACTCATGAGGAGCACTGGCCCGGGTTGTTGATTAATTTCCTCGGGGTAGCTATTCCCTACGCAGATTATTTGAAAGTGATTAGCAAATTAACACCAATGTTGGGTCCTGCCGAACAAGTCTTAACACTATACGATTTATCAAGGGGGTCCCCATAGCAACCCCGAACGTGTTAGGAGCGATCAGTTATGGAATCAAACACCGGTAGCCGGTAACTATGGCGGCAATAACGGAACAAAACACCCGGAAAAAGGCTAGGCCTTCCGTTATTTACCAAGTATATAGGTGCATTAATTAAATAACATAATTAATATAATGATATCAAACTCATGTTATCACATGAGACAATTGCACCTGCAACTAGCAACGCTAACATTAGTAGCTGAGCAAGCCTACTTAGCCATTCAATATTTGCTAGGAGGGGAAAAGTGTTTGGGTTTCATGGCGATATCAGGAGGCAATTATTTCAGTGGTAGGCAGCGAGCATAAGAGTAAAGAAACGTGAATCTAGCATAACAAGTCTAGGGATGGAATCGAGGTCATATCATCTTGCCTGTGATGTCCTCAGCTTGGAACTGCTCTTGTTCATCCTGCACGTACTCTCCCGGATCCACGTAATCGCTCTCCGATCCCGGTGCTACCCAACATAATAATAGCACCCAATGAACGACAGCACAACAAGATGCAATAAACACATGATGCATGAGATGAAAATGAACATGCATCTCTATTCTAGACACTTGCACATGCATGAGAAGAAAATACAAGCTCCTGGACAGAACTGCACTCTAAGCTATCTTTACATGCATGAGGATGACATGAACAGATGCGTCACATGAAAACAATGCAAAAACATATAAAGAACGTTACGAACGGAGCTACGGATCAACCGGAAACAATGAAACAAGAAATGGAGTTCTACGGATCAAATCCATCACAACACTCTCCAATGGCATACTTCTGGTATTCCCAGGTTGCCAAATCACAAAACAAACAAGTATGGATGGGGTGGTGCAAAGAATATCACCACACCATCAAATATGCACTCACAAGCATCAAAACATCAAAACTATACAATCTGTCCTAAACAGCATCATAGCAGTTTGAGAGCTACATGCAAAGCACCTACAACCACCCAAATGTGCCAAATAAGATATGTGGCAGAAGCTATTCAAAATCTCTACAAGCATGAGCAAATAGATAATACAAAGAAGTTTCACACGGAAAGTTCTACAACTGCTAACTTGGATAAAAATATCAGTTTTCAGGGACTTAGTGAAATCTCAGTTTCTCACTAGCTGTTTATGCTTTGAAGCATTTTGATAGTACCCAAAACAATATCTACAGGGAGCCAAATGGAATGAAAATTGACAGAGAGATAGACAAAAGCTACAACTTCTCAGTTGATTGCAGGGGATGATTCCCAACATATAAACTTCTACAAGCACAACTACAAGGGAAGAAAAGAATAGTAGATTCTCAGACTTAGTGAAAATCACAGATTTTCACTAAACTGGAATTTTCAGCCACATTCCTACTTTGACTAGGCACAACTTGCACATATGAACTCCTAAGCATAAAACAAAACCAACATGCTATAAAGGGGTTCACCCTCTACTGCCATAACAAGGAACCAACCTCTTGGGCTCACCACATCACATGGAACCAAGCTCTAAACATTGAACAAAACCGAATTATGACATTCCCAAAAATGTTCCAAAGGCAAAACTGATTCCGCCAATGGATTCCTGGGACTATTCTACCACAAAAACATATATAATACATAGGCACTTGCATAGAACAAATGGGCTCAAGGCTAACAAGAAAATAAGCATGGAATCACATAGAGGTGAATAGTGCATCATCACATGTGCTTCTCACTAGATTATCACCTACACATCCAAATGCACACTAACAACACTCCAATGGTGACATGAGGGTTTAGACCTCATGTATGTGTGCCATAGCACACCACACACACACACATTTATCAAGCACCAATATAGCAAGCACCTACACATGCTAGTTAAAACATACACACTAGCTACACTCACATGCATATATAACATGCACGCACACACTCCTTGGGTGCCTGAACCACACAAGCACACATGCATAGGAGGTGCACCACATATAGACATATGCATAAGCACAACAAGAATCACAAAGTATGTGGGGCTGGGGACCCACACATACACACACACACTCACACCTCTTGCACACACTAGTGCTCAAGCTCATCATATCACATAGAGGTAACACACCACATGATATATAAGATACCTCACACATGCACATATGCAACAAAGCCCTACAGATGCACTTCTACCAAGCTAGCAAAATACTAGAGGCAAACTACTGTTTGTGAGCTAAAATAAATACCACATGAGGTTTATAGCACAATGTAGCACTACATAACAAAACAAATGAAAACAACAAAAGAAAAGAGCAAAGATAATAAAGGGCTTCGAGGGAACCGAACCCAAGACATCTGGATCACTACAGCAACCAGCACCACTGGGCTAGGCTGCCCTGGCTCGACAGAAACATAGAAGGGAGTAGGGTATGCTCTCTCTCTTACATTTACTGTGCCAAAAAAACAAAAAAAGGGGTGGCGCCGCAGGGTTTCGAACCCCCGACCTTTCCACTGCACAAAAATGCCCCTACCACTCTACTACTGCTTCAGATCTTAACAGAGAAGGGGAGTAAACTCTCTTAAGCATCCCCTTCATGTATTTCCTCTGCCCGACGGTGGCTGGAACAGGGGAAGTACCTCGCCGGCGTTACACGCTAAATTGGCCTACGACCCATCGATGGAAGGAAGTATAGACTCCCAGGGTTCCATTTTACTAACTACCGTGCCAAGAGACGACCTACAGTTACGGCTCCTCATTGCACAACGGCGCCAGCGACAGAGAAGGAACACGGTGAGGCTACGGGCTCCTAGGCGCAGGATCTGGATACGGGGAAGGGAAAGAAGCTTGTGCTCACCCACTAGACGAGGTAGTTGCGTCTGCCGAAGAGGAGGTATAGAAAGATGGGGAAGAAGCCGCGTCGGGGAAGAACGTCGGGGAGGAAGCCACCGTCGTCGATGAAAAGGAAGCAGGGACGATCCGCTCCTCCTAGCTGCTAGAACGGAATCCTTGAAGGTCCCGCGTGCTCGCCGAGGATTTGGAGAGGATGTAGAGCCACGGCAGCGACGGCGGGGACCTTCTCAGGTCATGGCCATGGCGGAGAAGCTCTCTCTCTTACCTGATGCCGTCGACTGAGAGGGAGGAAGAGATGGGAAAGAGGTGGCGGCGCAAGGGGAGGGACCCTAGGCTTGCACGGACGCTAAGGGGGGTTATATGGAGGAGGGGGAGTCGAGGGACGCGCGCCTCGACGTCCGTGCGGAGTTGCTCACTCTCTCTCTATCTCTGACGAACTAACGGAGGAGGAGGAGGATGTCGTCTACAGGAGAAAGAGGGTGGGCTGTTTGCGCGAGAGGAAGGGAGCTGGGCCAGTGATACGTCCATTTTGCATCATGCTTTCATGTTGATATTTATTGCTTTTTGGGCTGTTATATTATTTGTGGTACCATATTTATGTCTTTTCTCTCTTATTTTGCAAGGTTTATTTGAAGAGGGAGAATTCAGGCAGCTGTAATTCTGGACTGGAAAAGGAGCAAATCCTAGTCCACTATTCTGCAGATCTCCAATTGCCCTGAAAAGTTACGTGTTTTTTTGGGATTATATAAAAAATACCGAGCGAAAGAACAACCGGAGGGGGGCTGCCAGGGCGCCACAAGCCCTGACACCGCCACCCCCTGGTGGCGGAGTGGGGGCTTGTGGGCTCCCTGACGGCCCACTAGCCCCCTCTTTTTCTATATGAAGCGTCTTGGTCCAGAAAAATCAGAAGGGAGCTTTTTCGTGGTTTTGCCGCCGCCACGAGGCGGAACTTGAGCAGATCCAATCTAGAGCTCCGGTGGGACGATCCTGCCGGGGAAACTTCCCTCCCGGAGGGGGAAATCGTCGCCATCATCATCACCAACACTCGTCTCGTCGGAGGGGAGGCATCTTCATCAACATCTTCATCAGCACCATCTCCTCTCAATCCCTAGTTCATCTCTTGTAATCAATCTCCGTCTCACAACTCCGATTGGTACTTGTAAGGTTGCTAGTCGTGTTGATTACTCTTTTTAGTTGATGCTAGTTGGATTACTTGGTGGAAGAGTTTATGTTCAGATCCTTGATGCTATTCATTACACCTCTGATCATGATTATCATTATGTTTTGTGAGTAGTTACTTTTGTTCCTGAGGACATGGGATAAGGCATGTTAATATTAGTCATGTGAATTTGATATTCGTTCGGTATTTTGATATGCTGTATGTTGTCTTTTCCTCTAGTGGTGTTATGTGAACGTCGAATACATAACACTTCACCATATTTGGGCCTAGAGGAAGGCATTGGGAAGTAGTAAGTAGATGATGGGTTCCTGGAGTGACAGAAGCTTAAACCCCAGTCTATGCGTTGCTTCGTGAGGGGCTAATCTGGATCCACTAGTTTAATGCTATTGTTAGATTTTGTCTTAATTCTTCTTTTGTAGTTGCGGATGCTTGCGGGAGAGGTTAATCATAAGTGGGATTCTTGTCCAAGTAAGGGCAGTACCCAAGCGCCGGTCCACCCACATATCAAACTATCAAAGTAACGAACGCGAATCATATGAACATGATGACACTAGCATGACAGAAATTCCCGTGGTACCTCGGGAGCGTTTTTCCTCCTATAAGACTTTGTTCAGGCTTGTCCCTTGCTACAAAAGGGATTGGGCCACTTGCTGCACCGTTGCTACTACTTGTTACTTGTTACTTTTTTCTTGCTACGTTTCACCTCGCTACACAATCACTTGTTACCACTACTTTGAGTGCTTGCAGTTATTACCTTGCTGAAATCCGTTTATCAGAGCCTTCTGCTCCTCGTTGGGTTCGACACTCTTACTTATCGAAAGGACTACGATTGATCCCCTATACTTGTGGGTCATCAAGACTCTTTTCTGGCGCCGTTGCCGGGGAGTGAAGCACCTTTGGTAAGTGGAAATTGGTAAGGAAACATTTATATATTGTGCTGAAATTTATTGTCACTTGTCACTATGGAAACTGTTCCTTTGAGGAGTTTGTTCGGGGTATCTTCACCACGAACGGAAGCACGAGGAGTTGTTCCTCAACCTGAGGTACCTACTGAAAATACCTTTTATGAAATTCCTTCGGGTATGCTCGAGAAACTGCTGGCTAATCCTTTTACAGGAGATGGATCTTCACATCCAGACTAGCATCTAATCTATGTAGTTGAACTTTGTGATTTATTTAAGCTTGCAGGTTTGCCCGAGGATGAGGTAAAGAAAAAAGTCTTTCCTTTATCTTTGAAGGATAAGGCGTTGACATAGTATAGGCTATGTGATTATACTGGATCATGGGGCTACAATCGGTTGAAATTGGAATTTCATCAAAAGTTCTATCCTATGCATTTAGTACATCGTGATCGGAACTTTATTTATAACTTTTGGCCTCGTGACAGGAAAGCATAGCTCAAGCTTGGGGGAGGCTTAAATCAATGCTATATTCATGCCCAATCATGAGCTCTCGAGAGAAATCATCACTCAAAACTTTTATGCTCGGCTTTCTCATGAAGATCGTACCATGCTTGACACTTCTTGTACCGGTTCTTTTATGAAGAAGGATATTGATCACAAGTGGAATTTATTGGAAAGAATCAAACGCAACTCTGAAGATTGGGAGCTGGAGGAAGGTAAGGAGACATGTATGAATTTCCAGTTTGATTACGTTAAATCTTTTGTTGATACAAACACTTCTAGATATTTTAGCTCTAAGTATGGACTTGACTCTGAGATAGTAGCTTCTCTATGTGAATCTTTTGCTGCTCATGTTGATCTTCCCAAAGAGAAGTGGTTTAAATATCATCCTCCTGTAGAAAGCAACATAGCCAAAACCAATCTAGTTGAGGAGAAAATCATTGCTTTTAGTGATCATGTTGTTCCTTGTGCATACACTGAGAAACCACCATACCCTGCTAGGATAAAGGATTATTCTAAAGCTCTAACTGTGATACGTAGGGGTTACATTAGACCACTTGCACCCCCTGAAGAGATTAGAGTTGAACCTAGTGTTGCTATTATCAAAGATCTCTCAGCCGAAGACATAGATGGGCATGTTATCAAATTCTGTGAGGACTCCGCTAGAATTTCTAAACCTCACGCGAAAGACAAACACGGACCTGTAGTTCGCCTGCCCGTTGTTTCTGTTAAGATAGGAGATCACTGTTACCATGGTTTATGTGATATGGGAGCTAGTGTTAGTGCAATACCCCGTTCTCTATACGATGAAATCAAAGATGAGATTGCACCTACTGAGTTAGAACCCATTGATGTCACTATTACGCTAGCTAATAGAGACACTATTTGCCCTCTGGGAATTGTGAGAGACGTAGAAGTCCTGTGTGGTAAGACGAAGTATCCTACTAATTTCCTCGTCCTTGCTACTTCACAAGATAGCTTTTGTCCCATCATATTCGGTAGACCCTTTCTTAACACTATCAATGCTCACATTGATTGCATTAAGCAGACTGTCACAATTAGTTTCGAGGGTGTGTCTCATGAATTTAACTTCTTCAAGTTTGGAAGACAACCTCATGAAAGAGAGTCGTCTGATAGAGATGAAATTATTGCTCTAGCCTCTATTGTCGTAGCTCCTACGGATCCTTTAGAGCAATATTTTCTTGAGCATGAAAATGATATGCATATGGAGGAGAGAGATGAGATAGATAAAATTGTCTTAGAACAATATCCTATTCTCAAGAATAATCTACATGTTGAACTGCTTGGGGATCCTCCCCCACCAAAGGGTGATCCTGTGTTCGAGCTTAAACAGTTGCCTGATACTCTTAAGTATGCCTATCTTGATGAGAAGGAGATATATCCTGTCATTATTAGTGCTCTCCTCTCAGAGCATGAAGAGAAGAAGTTACTAAGGACTGTGTGATCTTAAGGGTATTAGTCCTACTCTATGTCAGCACAAGATTAAAACCGATCCTGACTTTAAACCAGTTGCTGATCATCAAAGGAGATTGAATCCTAAGATGAAAGAGGTCGTTAGAAAAGAAATATTAAAGCTTTTGGAAGCAGGAATCATTTATCCTGTTGCTCATAGTGATTGGGTAAGTCCAGTACATTGCGTACCTAAGAAGGGAGGTATCACCGTCGTTCCTAATGATAAGGATGAACTAATCCCACAAAGGATTATTACCGGCTATAGGATGGTGATAGACTTCCGGAAAATGAACAAGGCAACCAGGAAAGATCATTATCCTTTGCCATTTATTGACCAAATGCTAGAAAGGCTATCAAAACACACACACTTCTGGTTTCTAGACGGTTATTCAGGTTTCTCGGAAATACCTGTTGCACAATCTGATCAAGAGAAAACCACTTTCACCTGCCCTTTCGGTACCTTTTCCTATAGACGTATGCCTTTTGTCTTATGTAACGCACCTGCCACCTTCCAAAGATGTATGATGGCTATATTCTCCGACATTTGTGAAAAGATTGTCGAAGTTTTCATGGATGACTTCTCCGTTTACGGGTCTTCCTTTGATGATTGCCTCAGCAACCTTGATCAAGTCTTACAGAGATGCGAAGAAACCAACCTTGTCTTGAATTGGGAGAAGTGCCACTTTATGGTTAATGAAGGTGTCGTCTTAGGACACAAATCTCTGAAAGAGGCATTGAAGTTGATAAGGCTAAGGTTGATGCAATTGAGAAAATGCCTTGCCCCACAGATATCAGAGGTATACAAAGTCTCCTAGGTCATGCAGGTTTATATAGAAGGTTCATTAAAGACTTCTCTAAGATTTATAGGCCTCTTACCAACCTCTTGCAGAAGGATGTTCCTTTTGTTTTTGATGAGGATTGTGAGGAAGCCTTCGAAATACTTAACAAGGCTTTGATAACCGCACCTATCGTTCAACCACCTGACTGAAACTTGCCCTTTGAAATCATGTGCGACGCTAGTGATTATGCTGTTGGTGCTGTTCTAGGACAAAGAGTTGACAGGAAGTTGAATGTCATTCACTACGCTAGTAAAACTCTAGACAATGCCCAAAGAAACCATGCCACTACAGAGAAGGAATTTTTAGCAATCGTGTTTGCATGTGAAAAGTTCAGATCTTACATAGTTGACTCCAAAGTCACAATTCACTCTGATCATGCTGCTATTAAGTACCTCATGGAGAAGAAGGACGCTAAGCATAGGCTGATCAGATGGGCTCTCCTGCTACAGGAATTTGATTTGCACGTCATTGACCGAAAGGGTGCTGATAACCCTGTAGCAGATAACTTGTCTAGGCTAGAGAATGTCCTTGATGACCCACTACCTATTGATGATAGCTTTCCTGATGAGCAATTAAGTGTCAGCCGCACTTCACATAGTGCACCGTGGTATGCAGATTATGCAAACTGTATCGTAGCCAAATACATACCACCCAGTTTAACCTATCAGCAAAAGAAGAAATTCTTCTTTGATTTGAGACATTACTTTTGGGATGATCCTCACCTTTATAAGGAAGGAGTAGATGGTGTCATTAGACATTGTGTGCCTGAACATGAACAGGGACAAATCTTGCAGAAGTGTCATTTCGAAGCCAACGGAGGACACCACGCTAGCGATAGAACTGCTCATAAGGTATTGCAATCAGGTTTCTATTGGCCCACTCTCTTCAAGGATGCTCGTAAGTTTGTCTTGTCTTGTGACGAATGCCAAAGAATAGGGAACATCAGTAAGCGTCAGGAAATGCCTATGAACTATTCACTTGTCATTGAACCATTTGATGTCTGGGGCTTTGATTATATGGGACCCTTCCTGAGGTCCAATGGGTACACTCACATCTTAGTTGTTGTGGATTACGTTACTAAGTGGGTAAAAGCTATCCCCACTTAAAATTCTGATCACCACACCTCTATTAAGATTCTTAAAGAAGTCATATTCCCAAGATTTGGAGTCCCTAGATACTTGATGACTGATGGCGGTTCACACTTCATTCATGGTGTTTTCCGCAACATGCTAGCTAAGTATGATGTCAACCATAGAGTTGCATCTCCTTATCATCCTCAGTCTAGTGGTCAAGTGGAGTTGAGTAATAGGGAGATCAAGTTGATCCTACAAAAGACCGTCAATAGATCTCGAAAGAACTGGTCTAGCAAACTTGACGATGCACTATGGGCTTATAGGACTGCTTATAAGAATCCCATGGGCATGTCACCGTATAAAATGGTTTACGGTAAGGCCTGTCATTTAACTCTAGAGCTGGAACAAAAAGCTTATTGGGCAACCAAAGAGCTCAACTTTGATTTCAAACTTGTCGGTCAGAAGCGGTTGTTCGATATCAGCTCGTTAGATGAATGGAGAACCCAGGCATGTGAGAATGCCAGGTTGTTCAAGGAAAAGGTTAAGAGATGGCATGAAAAATGAATACAGAAATGAGAGTTCAATGTAGGTGATTATGTCTTGCTATACAATTCTCGTTTGAGATTCTTTACAAGCAAGCTTCTCTCTAAATGGGAAGGTCCCTATGTTATCGAGGAAGTATATCGTTCCAGTGCCATCAAAATCAATAACACGGAAGGAAATTTTGCTAGAGTGGTAAATGGGCAAAGAATCAAGCATTACATCTCTGCTACTCCCATAAATGTTGAGACCAATATCATCAATGTCATACACTACAGGAATCGAGCATTTTGTCGTCAGGACGCTACAGACGGCAAAGAGAGAATTACAGTCGGCAAAATTTTTGCCGTCAGCCCATGACGGCAAATAATGTCGTCAGACCATGTGCCCGCAAAGGGTGTCTTTGCCGTCAGCGGCCGAAAGAGCAGACGGCAAAATATTTGCCGTTAGTAACATTATGTTGCCGTCTTCTGGGCTGGTAGACGACAAATATTTGGTAGGATGACGGAACGGCCTAGCTAACGGATGACGTTAGTCATTTTTGCCGTCTGCTTGACGATATCACAGACGGTAAAGAGGTGTGTTTTTTGCTGTCTGCTGCACAGGTACAAGACGTCAAAACCGTTTTAGTGTGCTGCACAGGTACAAGACGGCAAAACCGTTTTCTTGAATCAGGCTGATGGTGATTTGTACATATTCTTTTAAATAAAAACCTTATCTCAGCATTTGAATACACAACATATATCACAAATATAATAACAATGATGCATGGAAACAAAATCATACATAGCAAATATCCATATATATCATAGGGTACGCATATGAGTTCACAAAGTATCACATCTAGTTGGGCATCTTCAAGTCATGTACACTCTAGGAGCCCTTTCGACCATCAACCTCTACACACATGCTAAGCTGCAACTATGCTACTGGAAAGGAGATGAAGTATAACTACTCGTTGTGTCGATGGGATGAAAGCGACGCATCAGGTTGCATGTAGCTCCGTACACATGCTAAGCTGCAACTATGCTACTGGAAAGGAGACGAAGTAGAACTACTCGCTGTGTCGAGGGGATGAAAGCACCGCATCAGGTTGCATGTAGCTCTGTGTGACGAGTCATCGCTAAAGCTCCATCCCTTCTTCATGTGTCCACTGAAATTAACCAAACAAGAAATAGGTTTCGATTTAGCTTCATCATATCAAATAGATTCAGACTCAAGAGCATCATTCATCATACTAAATGCATTTTTATCAATCAAATAAACTTGTCAAGCACTTGCAAACATTAAGCATCATAGAAATTAATGTTGGTTTAAAATCAAGCTAATAATAGAACCATGAATGCTCTGATGTCGATTGTGCTAACAGTTTCTGCCCGTCAATGCAAAAAAATACAATTTTAAAAAATAGCACGTGTCAACAGGCTCTCCACCCATTCTAGATAAAGAACAAATCACGAATCATCTCACAAAGATTCAGTAATTTATATGCCAAAAACCAGAAAATACATAAATAAATATTTTTAGTAGTGTTATAATTGAAATGACACGCCACAACTAATCACTAAACTATAGTGGGCACTAAGAATTAAGGTTTTCAATTACCTCAACAGTCGTAAATACTAAGCATGTAATGGATGTCAAAGGAAACAAATTCAGAACGAAAGAGCACATGTGTATATGCTCTTCAACCATTTAGATAAAGACCAATCAGAAGTTGACTCACCAAAATCCAGTTATTGGGTTGATAGCAAATCTAATGACAAAAAACTAGAAAGGACATGGCTAGAGATTTCCAGTTGCTATAAAAAATGACTCGGTGGCCATGAATCGGAGCATGCTACTGTTGTTGCATGAAGGACACAAGCTTCAGAACAGAGAGGAGGGAGGAAGAGGAGGAAGAAGGGAGGGGATGAAGCTCACCATCAGATTTTTGAAACAGATGCCATGCATGGCTGCCACCACGGTTGTGGGGGAGCCATCCACCGCCGTCTAGGAAACCACCGGAGGTGAGCCACTATCGTGTTAGGGTTGGGCCGCCACGGGCGTACGTCCCGCAGCCACCAGGTTCAAGAGCACCATCCTGGTAGGCACGTGTGGGAGTCATGAAAAAACCATCTACAAGCAACGATGCACTCATTGGCAAATATCAGACAAAAATTTAGAAGGATATTATTACTGTTACATATGTTTTATCATATAACACTTCCAAGTAGACCTCACACAACTAGAGAATATGTATATCATTATCGTAAAAGCCATTATTTCAGACTATGTTCAATACGGAATAATATATATAGCGAACTCGGAAGTTAAATTTCTTGATACAAAGTGTGTGACTCAAGAACTTATCTACTTAATAATACAATTCTTGGTACAAGTGCACGGAAGTCATCACAGTGAATGTAAGTGGATAGACCACCAGCCGAGCAGCCCGTAAGAAAATCCTGGAATTCTAGAAACGGGTGCCATCCTATATAGATCAGAGTATTACTCACGATATCTGTTGTGCCGTTGAACAATATGAAGTAGGAAGTGAGAAGTAATTTACAAAAGATTCTACCAACCTGAAATTCCTCTTCGACATTTCCGAAAAATGATGCACCATCACAATACCTTCAATTTATTCCAATTGTAAAAGTCTGCAGGTTCAGACGAACCAATTAAAATCAATACCATCATGAATTGACAAGCACCTCAGTTTGTTCAATTTGTATACACCACACACACATATTGCAACGTACTCCCTACAAGCTACTTGGAGCAACAATAAATTAAAGTGGCACATATGTTTATGGTTTTTTAACAGCGAGTGTACATGCTTGCTGGAGTAGTTGCAGTACCTAGTCATACTCATAGCCCTAGACTGGCTACGCAAGTGAAGATAAGGTGCCAGAGCTAGAGCCTCAAAACGTATAGACTCTTAGCCATATCTTCTTGTTTCAAGATAATAAAATTATCACTAATGAGAAGTTCACCATCATCTCTAAACATGGCATTTGAATTTCAGATTAAAATACCTAGAAGTTTTCCATTTCCTTGTGACAAAACTAAATAATAAGTAATGAAACCATGAACAAGATGAAATTAGTACAACAAGCAAATACTTATGATCATTTTGGTTCAGAATTCAGCATCACGTTTCTAAAGAAGAACATATAGAGACTATGGCAGTGAATTTCAAAGCATCGTACGTCAAACAGAGCAGCATTCAACAAAACAGTAAATAACGCCCTACAATGACGTCGACAGGAGGCTTCTCCGACGAGGTCCGCACAGTTGGCAGACTAGGTGAATTCAGAGGCACCAACACGCTAGCCGCACCAGGAATCAGATCAGCGCGTGTGTCAGCAATCCGCGGGAGAACCGCTAGAGGAACCAGATCTGGCTGGTCCAAGCTATGTGTGTCGTAGTGGGAACCTGCAACACACGTCCATGGAGGGTGGCGTAGCCATGTCAGGCAGCTCCCTTGTCGACTGGACTAGGAAAAAACGGATAGATCTCCTAGTAGGGGAGGTTTCCCTTACATGTCAACGGCGTCCTCTAGCAACATCTTCCATGGTCGGTTAGCCGGAGACAACGCAGCCTTCTACCGCGATGAGGGGTGGGGAATAGCTGCTCCTGACGGCGGCTGGTTTCGAGAAGCACCGTGGCAAGGAGTGAGGGAGGGAGGTTGGATCTGACCGCTGCCTGAGCTGCTGGAGTGGATCTGCAACCATTGAGTGAAGGTGAGGAGGCTGGTCTGTTAAGGACGGCGGCGGCGGTGGGGCGGGGGCTGGAGTCGAGGAGAGGAAAGGAACGGAGAGGCGTGGTCGCGAGAGAGGAGAGGATAAGGCCGGGGGATAGACCGCTGGTGGGGTGGACGTGTGCGGGGAGAGATCCAGTGGTGGGTGGACGTGTGGCACGTCATCGATCCATGGCATCGATCCGTGTCATGTGTTTCTTTTTTGCCGTCTTCGAAAAAACCACAGACGGCAAAGCATGTCTTTGTCGTCTCTTAAAAAATAACAGACGACAAAGACATGCTTTGTCGTCTGTGTTTTTTCTGTAGACGGCAAAGATATGATTTTGCTGTCTATACACAAATGACTGACGTCAAAGACATAATTTGTCGTCTATAAAACAAATAGCTGACGGCACAATATATTTTTGCCGTCATTCATTTTTTGCCGTCTACAGTTGACGGCAAAATATGTCTTTGCCGTCTGCCCCGATGAAATGCTGACGGCAAAGAAACATCCTGACGGCAAATTATCGATTTCCTGTAGTGATAACTCCAGAGGAGTACATAAGGGATGTTTATCAGCGTGTCTCAGACCTTGAAAATGAAGATGTATCTGTTTCGGTAAGAAATTGGACTCCGATGCTTTTCCAATAGGAAATTTCCTCCGTTTTGGAATTTTTGGAAAAATAGAGAAATAAAAAGCAGTCCGGAGAGCGAACGAGGCGGCCACAAGCCCTGCCACCGCCCCTCCCCCCTGGTGGCGGAGGGCAAGCTTGTGGGCACCTCGTGTGCCTCCCGGACTCCGTTTTCTTGCGGAGGACTCCTTCTGGCCCAGAAAAATCAATATATACTCGCCGAAGGTTTTGATCTCTGTATCGCGTAGTTTTCTCTGTTTTCGTTTCGAGCTTGTTTCTGCCGTAGATCTAGGTCAAGATGTCTTCTCAGGATTCAGAGGGGGAGAGCTATGTGGCCGATGATCGTGCTAACTCTAGGATTAATGGGGACTTGGAACCATATGGCTGGACCACTGACGAGGAAGAAGACTATGAGCCCAAGGGGAAGGAACAAACGAGTTTCGATGAAGAGGAGGCTCCTCTACCTCAACCTGCAAAAACCTATGTGGAGTTCAAGAAGTCAAGCCTCCCCAACTCCAGGAAGAAGCCTAAGACCATATTTATACCCTCTCGTTTCTTGCAGGAGAGTAAGCAGGAGCTTTGCCATAGAGTGTTGAAACTTGAGGAGGAAAATGACGATCTAAGGGAGCAGAACTTTTTGCTCAAGTGGAAATTAAACAGGCTCAAGACTGCTCCAACAACACCACCATCACCACCAAAGGAAGGCAACTAAGCATTGGTATGGGCAATCCCCTTGGCTTTTGCCAAGCGTTGGGAGTTGCCGTGGTATCGTATCACCTTTATTTCTTTTGCTTTTACTTTTGTTTTAGTACTTTCCTTTTCAGTTTTTATTTCTTCTCTTAGAGGAATAAGTCTTTAGTGTTTAGTTTGAGTCTTTTGCTTTTGTCTCTCTCCCGTTGTATTCGAGCTTACGAGCTATATAATAAAGAGTGTCTTAGTCAAGGGCTTTGCTTGGTGCCATGATCAAAAGTATGAAAAGAAAGATAGCATGAAAGATCATGAGACGATCTTATTGGAAGTGATAACTTCACTTATGACACGTATGATGATTGAAACTTGTTGAGAATAAAACAACATAGACCTCAGTCATTGTTGCAATTAATAGGAAGTAATAAGGAAAGAGAGGTTCACATATAAATATATCATCTTAGACACTTTTTACAATTGTGAGCACTCACCAAACTATTACATGCTTAGGAGTAGATGTTGGACAAGGAAGACAACATAATGAATTGTGTTTGCTTGGTTCCAAACAATGTTATATGATTAGAGATCCCTTAGCATGTGACGATTGCTTCCACCTGATATTGCCAAAACTCCCGCACCAATTAGAGATACTACTTGTGCATCCATAAACCTCCAACCCAGTTTTGCCATGAGAGTCCACCATACCTACCTATGGATTGAATAAGATCCTTCAAGTAAGTTGTCATCGGTGCAAGCAATAAAAATTGCTCTCTAATATGTATGATCTATTAGTGTGTGGAAAATAAGCTTTGTACGAACGTGTCATGAGGAAGACATAAAAGCGATAGACTGCATAATAAAGTTCTTTATCACACGAGGCAATATAAAGTGACGTTCCTCCGCACTAAGAGGACACGCATTCAAACCTCAAAAGCGCATGACAAGCTCTGCTTCCCTCTGCGAAGGGACCATCTTGTACCTTTACTTTTTGCCCTTGTAAGAGTCATGGTGATCATCACCAATTCCCTATTTTTGCCTTTGTCTTGGATACCGTCACATGCTTGGGAAAGATCTATATTCATATATCAACTTGCAGTTGAGTACTTATGCTTTATTGTTGTTGACTTTACCTTTGAGGTAAATGGTTGGGAGGCAAACTATAAGCCCCTATTTTCCTCTGTGTCCAGCTGAAACTTTGACACCATGAGTACCGCCTGAGTTGTAACAATTGTGGAAAACAAAAGAGATGATTGAGTATGTGGGTTTGCCTTACAAGCTCTTATTTGACTCTTTCTGATGTTGTGATCAATTGCAATTGCTTCAATGACTATGGTTTATTGTTGGTTACTTCTCGGTAAGGTTTTTGCTTCATGCTTTGCTTTGTGAAGGAATTGTTACTTTCCCATAAGAATCTTTATGATGTATTGTTGTCCTATGTGTGATCATGATGCCCTCATGTCCGTATTATGTTTTATCGACACCTTCGTCCCTCAACATGTGGACATGTTTATGGAACTTGGTTTTCGCTTGAGGACCAGCGAGGTCTAAGCTTGGGGGAGTTGATACGTCCATTTTGCATCATGCTTTCATGTTGATATTTATTGCTTTTTGGATTGTTATATTACTTGTGGTACCATATTTATGCCTTTTCTCTCTTATTTTGCAAGGTTTATTTGAAGAGGGAGAATTCAGGTAGCTGGAATTCTGGACTGGAAAAGGAGCAAATCCTAGCCCACTATTCTTCACATCTCCAATTGCCCTGAAAAGTTACGTGGATTTTTTGGGATTATATAAAAAATACTGGGCGAAAGAACTACCGGAGGGGGGCTGCCAGGGCGCCACAAGCCCTGACACCGCCACCCCTGGTGGCGGAGTGGGGGCTTGTGGGCTCCCTGACGGCCCACTAGCCCCCTCTTTTGCTATATGAAGCGTCTTGGTCCAGAAAAAATCAGAAGGGAGCTTTTTCGTGGTTTCACTGCCGCCACGAGGCGGAACTTGAGCAGATCCAATCTAGAGCTCCGGCAGGACGATCCTGTCGGGGAAACTTCCCTCCTGGAGGGGGAAATCGTCGCCATCGTCATCACCAACACTCCTCTCGTCGGAGGGGAGTCATCTTCATCAACATCTTCATCAGCACCATTTCCTCTCCAATCCCTAGTTCATCTCTTGTAATCAATCTTCGTCTCACGACTCTGATTGGTACTTCTAAGGTTGCTAGTAGTGTTGATTACTCTTTGTAGTTGATGCTAGTTGGATTACTTGGTGGAATAGTTTATGTTCAGATCCTTGATGCTATTCGTTACACCTCTGATCATGATTATGATTATGTTTTGTGAGTAGTTACTTTTGTTCCTGAGGACATAGGATAAGTCATGTTAATAATAGTCATGTGAATTTGATATTCGTTCGATATTTTGATATGCTGTATGTTGTCTTTTCCTCTAGTGGTGTTATGTGAACGTCGACTACATAACACTTCACCATATTTGGGCCTAGGGGAAGGCATTGGGAAGTAGTAAGTAGATGATGGGTTGCTGGAGTGACAGAAGCTTAAACCCCAGTCTATGTGTTGCTTCATGAGGGGCTGATCTGGATCCACTAGTTTAATGCTATGGTTAGACTTTGTCTTAATTCTTCTTTTTGTAGTTGCGGATGCTTGCGAGATAGGTTAATCATAAGTGGGATGCTTGTCCAAGTAAGGGCAGTACCCAAGCGCCGGTCCACCCACATATCAAATTATCAAAGTAACGAACGCGAATCATATGAACATGATGAAACTAGCATGACAGAAATTCCCGTGTGTCCTCGGGAGCGTTTTTCCTCCTGTAAGACTTTGTTCAGGCTTGTCCCTTGCTACAAAAGGGATTGGGCAACTTGCTGCACCGTTGTTACTACTTGTTACTTGTTACTTTTTGCTTGCTACGTTCCACCTCGCTACACAATCCCTTGTTACCGCTACTTTCAGTGCTTGCAGTTATTACCTTGCTGAAATCCGTTTATCAGAGGCTTCTGCTCCTCGTTGGGTTCGACACTCTTACTTATTGAAAGGACTACGATTGATCCCCTATACTTGTGGGTCATCAGCCAACTTGTGGGAGGAAGCCCACTAGGTGGCGCCAGTTAGAAAGAAATAAAACCTCTCGGGTTTTCTAATTACAAAAATAAACAGAGAAAAGAAATAAAGCAAAGGCAAATCTGTTGAGACTAAAAATAAATAAAAAATACCCCTGGTCATAAGGAATTATGACCTATTTAAATAAAATGGAAAATAAATATTTGGAGCAGATAAATATTTACAAAACAAAATTTATTTGATCTGTTTTGTGAATATTTCACCTTTAGAACATAGTTTCAAAACAGAAAATTCATAGCATCACCTCCACCACAAAACATACTAAAACATGGGCACTTTTGAAATAGAGAAGGAGCAAAAGAATCTTGGCTTGAGATAAATAGTGAAAGGGGAAGTTCTGAATCCTATTTGAAACTAACATAGAAGCTTTCTACTTCAAGCAACACCCACTTCATTACATATCATCAACACATCACATACACATGATCACAAGGTAACAAACACAAAGACAAGAAAGAAATAGATGCATCCATGCAAAAGGAAACATGACAAGGTGACATCACATGAAATATCATATGCATTGAGCTCTCATGGCAATGACAAGATGGACCACATATAGAAGGTTCCAATAAAGGCAAGTTACACTCTTGGGGCATTACACCTAGTCTCCAAACACACACATACTTACACTCACACCACTATCACTAACACACACACATAAATGCTTGCACACAAGTGCTCACTAAGGCAAACCATGCCTTGGGCATGTGTGTGTCATACTCACACAGGCACACACACACACGCAAGCACACAACACATGGAAGCTTGCACACACATTTACCTCCTAAACACATACACTAGCACCACTAATCCCTACACATGCTCACTATCTAAAGCAAGGAAAAACCCACTGGTTTAGATATATTAGGCAACAAGATATTGCTGCCCCAGCAAATAACAAGCAAACAAACTAACATCAGCAAAAGAAAAGAAAAGAAAAATAACAAAACAAAAGGGGGGTAGCTTGGGGATCGAACCTCAAACCTACTGGCCACAGCAACTACACTACACCACTGCGCTACTGCTCATCAGCTCGACAAAACAGAGGAGGTAACCAGGATATGCTCTCCTCTCTGCTGCTATTGTGCCACAAAATAAACACAAAAGGGGGGTGCACTGCGGGGTTCGAACCCACGACCTGCCGATAAGCAAAACCCACTGCTACCGTTGCGCTGTGCTATCGAATGTTAACAGAGAGGGGGGCTTGGCTCTTTTGAGCAACCCCCTCTGGATCTGCCACAGCCCGACGTTGGCCGGAACAGGGGAAGGACACCGTCAACGATTCACTATGAATTGAGCACGGGATCATTGCTGGGAGGAAGAGGGAACTCCCCTGGACCCATTTCACAACTAAATGCGTGAGGGTAACACCTACTACTGCAGCAACAACATGCACGGCGGCGCCGACGACAGAGAGAAGCTACGGTGGCGGTGCGGGGGCTCTACTCGCATCTGCCGACAGGGGAAGGGGAAGGAGTGAACTGCTCACCCACTGGTCGAGGAGGACATGCCTGTCGGAGAGGAAGCAGGGGACATCGAGGAAGAAGCCGTTGCGGAGGAGGTCGTCGGAGCGGAAGGGGACGTCGTCGAAGTAGTGGAAGCAGGGGCGATCGGCGATTATTAGCTGCGGGAACAGACTCCCCTGAGGTCCCGCGTGCTCTTGGGCTGCTCGGAGAGGAAGGAGGGGCGCGCTATCGACGGTGATGAGCTCATCATGGATCGGCCATGGCGGAGGAGGAGCTTGCCTTCTTCTGTCGACGAGGGAGAGGGAGGAGGAAGATGGGAAAGGAGGTGGCGGCACTATGAAGGAACCCTAGCTCACTGCCAGGACGCCAAGGGTTAAATAGGGGGGCGAGGGAGGCCGCCTTGACGTCCGTGAGGGATGCCGTCGACTCTCTGTCTCGCGCTCTCTCTGACGAACGGACGGAAAGGTGCGGGAGGAGGGAGACGGCGTCTACAGGAGAGGGAAGGGAGTGGGATGCGCGCGAGGAGGGTACTGGGCCAGCGAAGAGGAGGAGGCCCACTCGTAAGCGCCTGGTAAGAAAAAGGAACCTAGTGGGGTTTTTCTATTTAAAACAAATCAGAGACAAATAAAAACACACAGCCAACACTGTTGACCCTAAAATAAAACAAAAATTCCGCCTGGTCATAAGGGAATTATGGCCCAATAAAATAAAATGAAAAGAGGATTTTTGGAGCACTTAAATATTTACAAAACAGAATTAAATAATCTGTTTTGTGAATGTACACCCCTCTCAAACATAGTTTAAAAACACATTAAACCTAGAACTACATCCACCACAAAACACTCTAAATGATCAACATTTTTGAACCAGGGTTAGAGCAAGTAAAACTTGAGCTTTGAGAAATAGAGAAGGGGGGGGGGGTTGAAATCTAGCATAGTTGAAACCCACTTTCAAATACACCACTTCATCACATGGCACATCAACTGTCACATCCCTGACACCTTAAGCAAGTTAGCTTTGTGCTCATGTCTTCTTTGCATTGCATCTAGGAAATTTTCAACAAGATCAAAGAAACTGATGAAGGAAAATGCTAAAACCCTAGCCACTTCTCAAAATAAAGGAAAATTCAAACTAGTTAAAATCAATGAACCCAAAATGGCCTCAAGAAAAGTTCAACTTTTCTGATAATTCTTGGAAACAAATAATCAATAAGGGAAACCATTTATTTTATACTTTAGGCATTTTAAATAAATGAAAAAGCTAGTGGTTTCAAGTTTAAATTTGAAATTAGAAACTTTAAACTTTCAAAAATATTGAAAACTTTGGGATTGGTTGGAAATATTCCAACAAATATTCTGGTGTGTTTAAAATAGTTTTTACGAACTATTTGGGAGCTGAAATAAATAGCAAGTTAATGAAATAGCAAAAACAGAAACAAATCAGAAAAAGAGAGAAAAGGAATTACCTAACGCTCACCTGGCCCGGCCCAACTGCTCCTGTCGTCTTCCTCCTCGCCAGTAGGAGCAGGAGGTGCCCGCCGCGTCGCCGCGCGCCTCCACGCAGCTCCCTGGCTGCCTGGCCGCCGCCTCGCGCTGGCAAGCACGGGGATAAGCTCCCCGAGCTCGTAGCTATCCGTTCCCTAGCTCATTCCTCCCCTCTCCTCTCGGTTCTCTCGATCCCCTCTGCCGCCATTGACAGGCTCGAGCTCGAGCTGCCCGTGCCCCTAGCCATATGATCCTCATTCTGAGTGTGCCGTTAGCTCCGCCTCGTCGATCTGGTCCTCCAAAGGGTAACATACCAAAGGACAAAGGGAATGACATACGGGATTATATGAATCCTTGGCACTGAGGTTCAAACGATAAGATTTTCGTAGAATATCTAGGATCCAATATGGGCATCCAGGTCCCGCTATTGGATATTGACCGAGGAGTCTCTCGGGTCATGTCTACATAGTTCTCGAACCCGCAGGGTCTGCACACTTAAGGTTCGACGTTGTTTTATGCGTATTTGAGTTATATGGTTGGTTAATGAATGTTGTTCGGAGTCCCGGATGAGATCACAGACGTCACGAGGGTTTCCGGAATGGTCCGGAAACGAAGATTGATATATAGGATGACCTCATTTGATTACCGGAAGGTTTTCGGAGTTACCGGGAATGACGAATGGGTTCCGGGAGTTCACCGGGGGGGCAACCCACCCCGGGGAAGCCCATAGGCCTTGGGGGTGGCACACCAGCCCTTAGTGGGCTGGTGGGACAGCCCAAGAAGGCCCTATGCGCCATAAGAAGAAAATCAAAGAGAAAAGAAAAAAAAGGAGGAGGTGGGAAAGGGAAGAAGGACTCCACCCACCAAACCAAGTTGGACTCGGTTTGGGGGGGAGACCTTCCCCCCTTGGCTCGGCCGACCCCCTTGGGGCTCCTTGAGCCCCAAGGCAAGGCTCCCCCTCTTCCCCCTATATATACGGAGGTTTTAGGGCTGATTTGAGACGACTTTTCCACGGCAGCCCGACCACATACCTCCACGGTTTTTCTTCTAGATCGCGTTTCTGCGGAGCTCGGGCGGAGCCCTGCTGAGACAAGATCATCAACAACCTCCGGAGCGCCGTCACGCTGCCGGAGAACTCTTCTACCTCTCCGTCTCTCTTGCTGGATCAGGAAGGCCGAGATCATCGTCGAGCTGTACGTGTGCTGAACGCGGAGGTGCCGTCCGTTCGGCACTAGATCGTGGGACTGATCGCGGGACGGTTCGCGGGGCGGATCGAGGGACGTGAGGACGTTCCACTACATCAACCGCGTTCAGTAACGCTTCTGCTGTACGGTCTACAAGGGCACGTAGATCACACATCCCCTCTCGTAGATGGACATCACCATGATAGGTCTTCGTGCGCGTAGGAAATTTTTTGTTTCCCATGCGACGTTTACCAACAGTGGCATCATGAGCTAGGTTCATGCGTAGATGTCTTCTCGAGTAGAACACAAAAGTTTTTGTGGGCGGTAATGTGCGTTTTGCTGCCCTCCTTAGTCTTTTCTTGATTCCGCGGTATTGTTGGATTGAAGCGGCTTGGACCGACATTACTCGTACGCTTACGAGAGACTGCTTTCATCGCTACCAGTGACCCCGTTGCTCAAAGGTGACTGGCAAGTGTCAGTTTCTCCAACTTTAGTTGAATCGGATTTGACCGAGGAGGTCCTTGGATGAGGTTAAATAGAAACTCATATATCTCCATTGTGGTGTTTGCGTAAGTTAGATGCGATCCTACTAGATACCCATGGTCACCACATAAAACAAGCAACAAAAAAATTAGAGGACGTCTAACTTGTTTTTGTTGGGGAACGTCGCATGGGAAACAAAAAATTTCCGACGCGCACGAAGACCTATCATGGTGATGTCCATCTATGAGAGGGGATGAGTGATCTACGTACCCTTGTAGATCGTACAGCAGAAGCGTTAGTGAACGCGGTTGATGTAGTGGAACGTCCTCACGTCCCTCGATCCGCCCCGCGAACAATCCCGCGATCAGTCCCACGATCTAGTACCGAACGGACGGCACCTCCGCGTTCAGCACACGTACAGCTCGACGATGATCTCGGCCTTCTTGATCCAGCAAGAGAGACAGAGAGGTAGAAGAGTTCTCCGGCAGCGTGACGGCGCTTCGGAGGTTGGTGATGACCTTGTCTCAGCAGGGCTCCGCCCGAGCTCCGCAGAAACGCGATCTAGAGGAAAAACCGTGGAGGTATGTGGTCGGGCTGCCGTGGAAAAGTCGTCTCAAATCAGCCCTAAAACCTCCGTATATATAGGTGGGAGGGAGGGGAGGAGGCAGCCTCAAAACCTAAAGGTTTGGCCGAAATTGGAGGTGGAGGAGTCCTACTCCAATCCTACTTGGAGTAGGATTCCACCTTCCCACTTGGAAACTCTTTCCACCTTGTGTTTTTTCCTTCTCAAACCTTATGGGCCTTAGTGGGAACTTATTCCAGCCCACTAGGGGCTGGTTTATCTCTTCCCATAGCCCATGAGACCCCTTGGGGCGTGACACCCCTCCCGATGGTCCCCGGCACCCCTCCCGGCACTCCCGGTACACTACCGATGAGCCCGAAACCTTTCCGGTAACGCAGGAAAACCTTCCGGTAACCAAATGAGGTCATCCTATATATCAATCTTCGTTTCCGGACCATTCCGGAAACCCTCGTGACGTCCATGATCTCATCCGGGACTCCGAACAACATTCGGTAACCAACCATATAACTCAAATACGCATAAAACAACGTCGAACCTTAAGTGTGCAGACCCTGCGGGTTCGAGAACTATGTAGACATGACCCAGAGACTCCTCGGTCAATATCCAATAGCGGGACCTGGATGCCCATATTGGATCCTACATATTCTACGAAGATCTTATCGTTTGAACCTCAGTGCCAAGGATTCATATAATCCCGTATGTCATTCCCTTTGTCCTTCGGTATGTTACTTGCCCGAGATTCGATCGTTAGTAACCGCATACCTATTTCAATCTCATTTACCGGCAAGTCTCTTTACTCGTCCCGTAATACAAGATCCCGCAACTTACATTAAGTTACATTGCTTGCAAGGCTTGTGTGTGATGTTGTATTACCGAGTGGGCCCCGAGATACCTCTCCGTCACACGGAGTGACAAATCCCAGTCTCGATCTATACTAACTCAACGAACACCTTCGGAGATACCTGTAGAGCATCTTTATAGTCACCCAGTTACGTTGCGACGTTTGATACACACAAAGCATTCCTCCGGTGTCCGTGAGTTATATGATCTCATGGTCATAGGAACAAATACTTGACACGCAGAAAACAGTAGCAACAAAATGACACGATCAACATGCTACGTCTATTAGTTTGGGTCTAGTCCATCACATGATTCTCCTAATGATGTGATCCCGTTATCATGTGACAACACTTGCCTATGGCCAGGAAACCTTGACCATCTTTGATGAACGAGCTACTCAACTAGAGGCTTACTAGGGACAGTGTTTTGTCTATGTATCCACACAAGTATTGTGTTTCCAATCAATACAATTATAGCATGGATAATAAATGATTATCATGAACTAAGAAATATAATAATAACTAATTTATTATTGCCTCTAGGGCATATTTCCAACAGTCTCCCACTTGCACTAGAGTCAATAATCTAGTTCACATCACCATGTGATTCCAACGAATCCAACACCCATATAGTTCTGGGGTCTGATCGCGTCTTGCTCGTGAGAGAGGTTTTAGTCAACGGTTCTGAAACTTTAATATTCGTGCGTTCTTTACAAATCTTTATGTCATCTTATAGATGCTACTACTACGTGCTATTCGGAAATGCTCCAAATATCTACTCTACTATACGAATCCGTTTCACTACTCATAGTTATCCGGATTAGTGTCAAAGCTTGCATTGACGTAACCCTTTACGACAAACTCTTTAACCACCTCCATAATCGAGAAAAATTCCTTAGTCCATTAGTTACTAAGGATAAATTTCGACCGCTGCTAGTGATTCAATCATGGATCACTCTCTGTACCTCTCAACATACTTTGAGTCAAGGCACACTTCAGGTGCGGTACACAGCATGGCATACTTTAGATTCTACGGCTAAGGCATAGAAGACGACCTTCGTCTATTCTCTTTATTCTGCCGTGGTCGGGTTTTGAGTCTTACTCAAATTCACACCTCACAACGCAACCAAGAACTCCTTCTTTGCTGGTCTATTTTGAACTCTTTCAAAAACTTGTCAAGGCATGCATCTTGTTGAAACTTCTATTAAGCTCTTTCGATCTATCTCCATAGATCTTTGATGCTCAACGTTCAAGTAGCGTAATCCAGGTACTCCTTTGAAAACTTCTTTCAAACAACCTTGTATGCTTTACAGAAATTCTACATTACTTCTGATCCACAATATGTCAACCACATATACCTATCAGAAATTCTATAGTGCTCCCACTCACTTCTTTGGAAATACAAGTTTCTCATAAACCTTGTACAAACCCAAAATCTTTGATCATCTCATCAAAGTGTATATTCCAACTCCGAGATGCTTGCACCAGTCCATTGAAGGATCATTGGAGCTTGCATACTTGCTAGTATCTTTAGGATCGACAAACCTTCTGATTGTATCACATACAATGTTTGCTCAAGGAAACCGTCGAGAAAACAATGTTTTGACATCCTACGTGCAATATTTCATAAATAATGCATCAACAACTAACATAATTCTAACAGACTTTTAGCATCGCTACGAGTGAGAAAGTCTCATCATAGTCAACTGTTTGATCTTATCGAAAACATCTTTGCGACAAGTCGAGCTTTTCTTAATAGTGACTTATCACCATCATCGTCTGTCTTCTTTTAAAGATCCATTTTTACTCAATAGTCCTATGACCATCAAGTAGTTCTACCAAAGTCTACACTTTGTTTTCACACATGGATCCTCTCTCGGATTTCATGGCTTCCAGCCATTTGTCGGAATCTGGGGCCACCATCGCTTTCTCCATAACTCGTAGGTTCACTGTTGCTCAACAACATGACATCCAAGACAGGGTTACCGTACTACTCTGCAGCAGTACGCGACCTTGTCGACCTACGAGGTTTGTAGTAACTTGATTCGAAGCTCAATGATCATCATCATCAGCTTCCACTTCAATTGGTGTAGGCGCCACATGAACAACTTCCTGCGCCCTGCTACACACTGGTTGAAGTGATGGTTCAATAACCTCATGAAGTTCTACTACCCTCCCACTCAATTCTTTCGAGAGAAACCTTTCCTCGAGAAAGGATCCGTTTCTAGAAACAAACACTTTGCTTTCGGATCTGAGATAGGAGATGTACCCAACTATTTTGGATATCCTATGAAGATGCATTTATCCGCTTTGGGTTCGAGCTTATCAGACTGAAACTTTTTCACATAAGTGTCGAAACCCCAAACTTTCAAGAAACGACAGTTTAGATTTCTCTAAACCTCAGTCTATACTGTGTCATCTCAACGGAAATACGCAGTGCCCTATTTAAAGTGAGTGCGGTTGTCTCTAATGCATAACCCATAAACGATAGTGGTAATTCGATAAGAGACATCATAGTATGCACCATACCAAATAGTGCGTGGCTATGACGTTCAGACACATCATCACACTATGATGTTCCAGGTGGCATGAACTGCGAAACAATTTCCACATTGTCTTAACTGTGTACCAAAACTCGTAACTCAGATATTCATTTCCATGATCATACCGTAGACAGTTTATCCTCTTGTTACGACGAACTTCACTCTGAAACGGAATTGAACTTTTCAACATTTTAGACTTGTGATTCGTTAAGTAAATACTCCTGTATCTACTCAAATCGTCAGTGAAGTAAGAACATAATGATATCCACTGCGTGCCTCAGCACCCATTGGACTGCATACATCAAAATGTATCACTTCCAACAAGTTACTATCTTATTTCATCTCAATGAAAACAAGGCCTTGCTCATGTGGTATGATTCGCATGTCACTAGTGATTCGAAATCAGGTGAGTACAAAGATCCATCAGCATGGAGCCTCTTCATGCAATTTATACTAACATGACTCAAGTGGCAGTGCCACAAGTAAGTGGTACTATCATCATCAACTCATATCTTTTGGCACCAATATCATGAACATGTGTAACACTACGATCGAGATTCAATAAACCATTGAAGGTGATTATTCAAGAAAATAGAGTAACCATTATTCTCTTTAAATGAATAATCGTATTGCAATAAACACGATCCAATCATGTTCATGCTTAACGCAAGCACCAAATAACAATTATTTAGGTTTAACACCAATCCCGATAGTAGAGGGAGCGTGCGACGTTTGATCATATCAATCTTGGAAACACTTCCAACACGTATCGTCACCTCGCCTTTAGCTAGTCTCCGTTTATGTCGTAGCTTTCATTTCGCGTCACTAATCACTTAGCAACCGAACCCGTATCCAATACCCTCGTGCTACTAGGAGTACTAGTAAAGTACACATCAACATCATGTATATCAAATACACTTCTTTCGACTTTTGCCAGCCTTCTTATCTACCAAGTATCTTGAGTTGCTCCGCCTCAGTGATTGTTCCCCTCATTACAGAAGCACTTAGTCTCGGGTTTGGGTTTAATCTTGGGTCTCTTCATTAGTGCAGCAACTATTTTGCCGTTTCACGAAGTATCCCTTCTAGCCCTTGCCTTTCTTGAAACTTAGTGGTTTTACAAACCATCAACTATTGATGCTCCTTCTTGATTTCTACTTTCGCAGTGTCAAACATCGCGAATCGCTCAAGGATCATTGTATGTATCCTTGATATGTTATAGTTCATCACGAAGCTCTCACAGCTTGGTGGCAGTGACTTTGGAGAACTATCACTATCTCATCTGGAATATTAACTCCCACTTGATTCAAGCGATTGTCGTACTCAGACAATCTGAGCACATGCTCAACGATTGAGCCTTTTCTCCTGTGCTTTGTGGACAAAGAATCTTGTTGGAGGTCTCGTACCTCTTAACAAGGGCACAAGCATGAAATCACAATTTCATATCTTTAGAACATCACTTATGTTCCGTGACGTTTTACAACGTTTTCGGCGCCTTGCTTCTAAGCCATTAAGTATTTTTGTACTGAACTATCGTGTAGTCATCAGAAACGTGTATGTCGGATGTTCACAGCATCCACAGACGACGCTCGAGGTGCAGCACACCGAGTGGTGCATTAAGGACATAAGCCTTCTGTGCAGCAACGAGGACAATCCTCGGTTTTACAGACTTAGTCTGCAAAGTTTGCTACTATCAACTTTCAACTAAATTTTCTCTAGGAACATATAAAACAGTAGAGCTATAGCGCAAGCTACATCGTAATTCGCAAAGACCATTAGACTATGTTCATGACAATTAGTTCAATTAATCATATTACTTAAGAACTCCCACTCAAAAAGTACATCTCTCTAGTCATTTGAGTGGTACATGATCCAAATCCACTATCTCAAGTCCGATCATCACGTGAGTCGAGAATAGTTTCAGTGGTAAGCATCTCTATGCTAATCATATCAACTATACGATTCATGCTCGACCTTTCGGTCTCATGTGTTCCGAGGCCATGTCTGCACATGCTAGGCTCGTCAAGCTTAACCCGAGTGTTCCGCGTGCGCAGCTGTTTTGCACCCGTTGTATGTGAACGTTGAGTCTATCACACCCGATCATCACGTGGTGTCTCGAAACGACGAACTGTAGCAACGGTGCACAGTCGGGGAGAACACGATTTCGTCTTGAAATTTTAGTGAGAGATCACCTCATAATGCTACCGTCGTTCTAAGCAAAATAAGGTGCATAAAAGGATTAACATCACATGCAATTTATAAGCGACATGATATGGCCATCATCACGTGCTTCTTTATCTCCATCACCAAAGCACCGGCACGATCTTCTTGTCACCGGCGTCACACCATGATCTCCATCAACGTGTCACCATCGGGGTTGTCGTGCTACTCATGCTATTACTACTAAAGCTACGTCCTAGCAAAATAGTAAATGCATCTGCAAGCACAAACGTTAGTTATAAAGACAACCCTATGGCTCCTGCCGGTTGCCGTACCATCGACGTGCAAGTCGATATTATCTATTACAATATGATCATCTCATACATCCAATATATCACATCACATCGTTGTCCATATCACATCACAAGCATACCCTGCAAAAACAAGTTAGACGTCCTCTAATTTTGTTGTTGCATGTTTTACGTGGTGACCATCGGTATCTAGTAGGATCGCATCTTACTTACGCAAACACCACAACGGAGATATATGAGTTGCTATTTAACCTCATCCAAGGACCTCCTCGGTCAAATCCGATTCAACTAAAGTTGGAGAAACCGACACTTGCCAGTCATCTTTGATCAACGGGGTTACTCGTAGCGATGAAACCAGTCTCTCGTAAGCGTACGAGTAATGTCGGTCCAGCTGCTTCAATCCAACAATACCGCGGAATCAAGAAAAGACTAAGGAGGGCAGCAAAACGCACATCACCGCCCACAAAAACTTTTGTGTTCTACTCGAGAAGACATCTACGCATGAACCTAGCTCTAATACCACTGTTGGGGAACGTCGCATGGGAAACAAAAAATTTCCTACGCGCACGAAGACCTATCATGGTGATGTCCATCTACGAGAGGGGATGAGTGATCTACGTACCCTTGTAGATCGTACAGCAGAAGCGTTAGTGAACGCGGTTGATGTAGTGGAACGTCCTCACGTCCCTTGATACGCCCCGCGAACAATCCCGCGATCAGTCCCACGATCTAGTACCGAACGGACGGCACCTCCGCGTTCAGCACACGTACAGCTCGACGATGATCTCGGCCTTCTTGATCCAGCAAGAGATACGGAGAGGTAGAAGAGTTCTCCGGCAGCGTGACGGCGCTCCGGAGGTTGGTGATGACCTTGTCTCAGCAGGGCTCCGCCCGAGCTCCGCAGAAACGCGATCTAGAGGAAAAACCGTGGAGGTATGTGGTCGGGCTGCCGTGGAAAAGTCGTCTCAAATCAGCCCAAAAACCTTCGTATATATAGGTGGGAGGGAGGGGAGGAGGCAGCCTCAAAACCTAAAGGTTTGGCCGAAATTGGAGGTGGAGGAGTCCTACTCCAATCCTACTTGGAGTAGGATTCCACCTTCCCACTTGGAAACTCTTTCCACCTTGTGTTTTTTCCTTCTCAAACCTTATGGGCCTTAGTGGGAACTTATTCCAGCCCACTAGGGGCTGGTTTATCTCTTCCCATAGCCCATGAGACCCCTTGGGGCGTGACACCCCTCCCGATGGTCCCCGGTACCCCTCCCGGCACTCCCGGTACACTACCGATGAGCCCGAAACCTTTCCGGTAACGCAGGAAAACCTTCCGGTAACCAAATGAGGTCATACTATATATCAATCTTCGTTTCCGGACCATTCCGGAAACCCTCGTGACGTCCGTGATCTCATCCGGCACTCCGAACAACATTCGGTAACCAACCATATAACTCAAATACGCATAAAACAACGTCGAACCTTAAGTGTGCAGACCCTGCGGGTTCGAGAACTATGTAGACATGACCCAGAGACTCCTCGGTCAATATCCAATAGCGGGACCTGGATGCCCATATTGGATCCTACATATTCTACGAAGATCTTATCGTTTGAACCTCAGTGCCAAGGATTCATATAATCCCGTATGTCATTCCCTTTGTCCTTCGGTATGTTACTTGCCCGAGATTCGATCGTTAGTAACCGCATACCTATTTCAATCTCGTTTACCGGCAAGTCTCTTTACTCGTCCCGTAATACAAGATCCCGCAACTTACATTAAGTTACATTGCTTGCAAGGCTTGTGTGTGATGTTGTATTACCGAGTGGGCCCCGAGATACCTCTCCGTCACACGGAGTGACAAATCCCAGTCTCGATCTATACTAACTCAACGAACACCTTCGGAGATACCTGTAGAGCATCTTTATAGTCACCCAGTTACGTTGCGACGTTTGATACACACAAAGCATTCCTCCGGTGTCCGTGAGTTATATGATCTCATGGTCATAGGAACAAATACTTGACACGCAGAAAACAGTAGCAACAAAATGACACGATCAACATGCTACGTCTATTAGTTTGGGTCTAGTCCATCACATGATTCTCCTAATGATGTGATCCCGTTATCATGTGACAACACTTGCCTATGGCCAGGAAACCTTGACCATCTTTGATGAACGAGCTACTCAACTAGAGGCTTACTAGGGACAGTGTTTTGTCTATGTATCCACACAAGTATTGTGTTTCCAATCAATACAATTATAGCATGGATAATAAATGATTATCATGAACTAAGAAATATAATAATAACTAATTTATTATTGCCTCTAGGGCATATTTCCAACAGTCTCCCACTTGCACTAGAGTCAATAATCTAGTTCACATCACCATGTGATTCCAACGAATCCAACACCCATATAGTTCTGGGGTCTGATCGCGTCTTGCTCGTGAGAGAGGTTTTAGTCAACGGTTCTGAAACTTTAATATTCGTGCGTTCTTTACAAATCTTTATGTCATCTTATAGATGCTGCTACTACGTGCTATTCGGAAATGCTCCAAATATCTACTCTACTATACGAATCCGTTTCACTACTCATAGTTATCCGGATTAGTGTCAAAGCTTGCATTGACGTAACCCTTTACGACAAACTCTTTAACCACCTCCATAATCGAGAAAAATTCCTTAGTCCATTAGTTACTAAGGATAAATTTCGACCGCTGCTAGTGATTCAATCATGGATCACTCTCTGTACCTCTCAACATACTTTGAGTCAAGGCACACTTCAGGTGCGGTACACAGCATGGCATACTTTAGATTCTACGGCTAAGGCATAGAAGACGACCTTCGTCTATTCTCTTTATTCTGCCGTGGTCGGGTTTTGAGTCTTACTCAAATTCACACCTCACAACGCAACCAAGAACTCCTTCTTTGCTGGTCTATTTTGAACTCTTTCAAAAACTTGTCAAGGCATGCATCTTGTTGAAACTTCTATTAAGCGCTTTCGATCTATCTCCATAGATCTTTGATGCTCAACGTTCAAGTAGCGTAATCCAGGTACTCCTTTGAAAACTTCTTTCAAACAACCTTGTATGCTTTACAGAAATTCTACATTACTTCTGATCCACAATATGTCAACCACATATACCTATCAGAAATTCTATAGTGCTCCCACTCACTTCTTTGGAAATACAAGTTTCTCATAAACCTTGTACAAACCCAAAATCTTTGATCATCTCATCAAAGTGTATATTCCAACTCCGAGATGCTTGCACCAGTCCATTGAACGATCATTGGAGCTTGCATACTTGCTAGTATCTTTAGGATCGACAAACCTTCTGATTGTATCACATACAATGTTTGCTCAAGGAAACCGTCGAGAAAACAATGTTTTGACATCCTACGTGCAATATTTCATAAATAATGCATCAACAACTAACATAATTCTAACAGACTTTTAGCATCGCTACGAGTGAGAAAGTCTCATCATAGTCAACTGTTTGATCTTATCGAAAACATCTTTGCGACAAGTCGAGCTTTTCTTAATAGTGACTTATCACCATCATCGTCTGTCTTCTTTTAAAGATCCATTTTTACTCAATAGTCCTATGACCATCAAGTAGTTCTACCAAAGTCTACACTTTGTTTTCACACATGGATCCTCTCTCGGATTTCATGGCTTCCAGCCATTTGTCGGAATCTGGGGCCACCATCGCTTTCTCCATAACTCGTAGGTTCACTGTTGCTCAACAACATGACATCCAAGACAGGGTTACCGTACTACTCTGCAGCAGTACGCGACCTTGTCGACCTACGAGGTTTGTAGTAACTTGATTCGAAGCTCAATGATCATCATCATCAGCTTCCACTTCAATTGGTGTAGGCGCCACATGAACAACTTCCTGCGCCCTGCTACACACTGGTTGAAGTGATGGTTCAATAACCTCATGAAGTTCTACTACCCTCCCACTCAATTCTTTCGAGAGAAACCTTTCCTCGAGAAAGGATCCGTTTCTAGAAACAAACACTTTGCTTTCGGATCTGAGATAGGAGATGTACCCAACTGTTTTGGATATCCTATGAAGATGCATTTATCCGCTTTGGGTTCGAGCTTATCAGACTGAAACTTTTTCACATAAGTGTCGAAACCCCAAACTTTCAAGAAACGACAGTTTAGATTTCTCTAAACCTCAGTCTATACTGTGTCATCTCAACGGAAATACGCAGTGCCCTATTTAAAGTGAGTGCGGTTGTCTCTAATGCATAACCCATAAACGATAGTGGTAATTCGATAAGAGACATCATAGTATGCACCATACCAAATAGTGCGTGGCTATGACGTTCAGACACATCATCACACTATGATGTTCCAGGTGGCATGAACTGCGAAACAATTTCCACATTGTCTTAACTGTGTACCAAAACTCGTAACTCAGATATTCATTTCCATGATCATACCGTAGACAGTTTATCCTCTTGTTACGACGAACTTCACTCTGAAACGGAATTGAACTTTTCAACATTTTAGACTTGTGATTCGTTAAGTAAATACTCCTGTATCTACTCAAATCGTCAGTGAAGTAAGAACATAATGATATCCACTGCGTGCCTCAGCACCCATTGGACTGCATACATCAAAATGTATCACTTCCAACAAGTTACTATCTTATTTCATCTCAATGAAAACAAGGCCTTGCTCATGTGGTATGATTCGCATGTCACTAGTGATTCGAAATCAGGTGAGTACAAAGATCCATCAGCATGGAGCCTCTTCATGCAATTTATACTAACATGACTCAAGTGGCAGTGCCACAAGTAAGTGGTACTATCATCATCAACTCGTATCTTTTGGCACCAATATCATGAACATGTGTAACACTACGATCGAGATTCAATAAACCATTGAAGGTGATTATTCAAGAAAATAGAGTAACCATTATTCTCTTTAAATGAATAATCGTATTGCAATAAACACGATCCAATCATGTTCATGCTTAACGCAAGCACCAAATAACAATTATTTAGGTTTAACACCAATCCCGATAGTAGAGGGAGCGTGCGACGTTTGATCATATCAATCTTGGAAACACTTCCAACACGTATCGTCACCTCGCCTTTAGCTAGTCTCCGTTTATGTCGTAGCTTTCATTTCGCGTCACTAATCACTTAGCAACCGAACCCGTATCCAATACCCTCGTGCTACTAGGAGTACTAGTAAAGTACACATCAACATCATGTATATCAAATACACTTCTTTCGACTTTTGCCAGCCTTCT
The DNA here is from genome assembly GCF_904849725.1 of Hordeum vulgare subsp. vulgare. Taxonomy (NCBI): domain Eukaryota; kingdom Viridiplantae; phylum Streptophyta; class Magnoliopsida; order Poales; family Poaceae; genus Hordeum; species Hordeum vulgare. The sequence continues at coordinate 51,702,309 of NC_058523.1, forward strand.
TATCTACCAAGTATCTTGAGTTGCTCCGCCTCAGTGATTGTTCCCCTCATTACAGAAGCACTTAGTCTCGGGTTTGGGTTTAATCTTGGGTCTCTTCATTAGTGCAGCAACTATTTTGCCGTTTCACGAAGTATCCCTTCTAGCCCTTGCCTTTCTTGAAACTTAGTGGTTTTACAAACCATCAACTATTGATGCTCCTTCTTGATTTCTACTTTCGCAGTGTCAAACATCGCGAATCGCTCAAGGATCATTGTATGTATCCTTGATATGTTATAGTTCATCACGAAGCTCTCACAGCTTGGTGGCAGTGACTTTGGAGAACTATCACTATCTCATCTGGAATATTAACTCCCACTTGATTCAAGCGATTGTCGTACTCAGACAATCTGAGCACATGCTCAACGATTGAGCCTTTTCTCCTGTGCTTTGTGGACAAAGAATCTTGTCGGAGGTCTCGTACCTCTTAACAAGGGCACAAGCATGAAATCACAATTTCATATCTTTAGAACATCACTTATGTTCCGTGACGTTTTACAACGTTTTCGGCGCCTTGCTTCTAAGCCATTAAGTATTTTTGTACTGAACTATCGTGTAGTCATCAGAAACGTGTATGTCGGATGTTCACAGCATCCACAGACGACGCTCGAGGTGCAGCACACCGAGTGGTGCATTAAGGACATAAGCCTTCTGTGCAGCAACGAGGACAATCCTCGGTTTTACAGACTTAGTCTGCAAAGTTTGCTACTATCAACTTTCAACTAAATTTTCTCTAGGAACATATAAAACAGTAGAGCTATAGCGCAAGCTACATCGTAATTCGCAAAGACCATTAGACTATGTTCATGACAATTAGTTCAATTAATCATATTACTTAAGAACTCCCACTCAAAAAGTACATCTCTCTAGTCATTTGAGTGGTACATGATCCAAATCCACTATCTCAAGTCCGATCATCACGTGAGTCGAGAATAGTTTCAGTGGTAAGCATCTCTATGCTAATCATATCAACTATACGATTCATGCACGACCTTTCGGTCTCATGTGTTCCGAGGCCATGTCTGCACATGCTAGGCTCGTCAAGCTTAACCCGAGTGTTCCGCGTGCGTAGCTGTTTTGCACCCGTTGTATGTGAACGTTGAGTCTATCACACCCGATCATCACGTGGTGTCTCGAAACGACGAACTGTAGCAACGGTGCACAGTCGGGGAGAACACGATTTCGTCTTGAAATTTTAGTGAGAGATCACCTCATAATGCTACCGTCGTTCTAAGCAAAATAAGGTGCATAAAAGGATTAACATCACATGCAATTTATAAGCGACATGATATGGCCATCATCACGTGCTTCTTTATCTCCATCACCAAAGCACCGGCACGATCTTCTTGTCACCGGCGTCACACCATGATCTCCATCAACGTGTCACCATCGGGGTTGTCGTGCTACTCATGCTATTACTACTAAAGCTACGTCCTAGCAAAATAGTAAATGCATCTGCAAGCACAAACGTTAGTTATAAAGACAACCCTATGGCTCCTGCCGGTTGCCGTACCATCGACGTGCAAGTCGATATTATCTATTACAATATGATCATCTCATACATCCAATATATCACATCACATCGTTGTCCATATCACATCACAAGCATACCCTGCAAAAACAAGTTAGACGTCCTCTAATTTTGTTGTTGCATGTTTTACGTGGTGACCATCGGTATCTAGTAGGATCGCATCTTACTTACGCAAACACCACAACGGAGATATATGAGTTGCTATTTAACCTCATCCAAGGACCTCCTCGGTCAAATCCGATTCAACTAAAGTTGGAGAAACCGACACTTGCCAGTCATCTTTGATCAACGGGGTTACTCGTAGCGATGAAACCAGTCTCTCGTAAGCGTACGAGTAATGTCGGTCCAAGCCGCTTCAATCCAACAATACCGCGGAATCAAGAAAAGACTAAGGAGGGCAGCAAAACGCACATCACCGCCCACAAAAACTTTTGTGTTCTACTCGAGAAGACATCTACGCATGAACCTAGCTCTGATACCACTGTTGGGGAACGTCGCATGGGAAACAAAAATTTTCCTACGCGCACGAACACCTATCATGGTGATGTCCATCTACGAGAGGGGATGAGTGATCTACGTACCCTTGTAGATCGTACAGCAGAAGCGTTAGTGAACGCGGTTGATGTAGTGGAACGTCCTCACGTCCCTCGATCCGCCCCGCGAACAATCCCGCGATCAGTCCCACGATCTAGTACCGAACGGACGGCACCTCCGCGTTCAGCACACGTACAGCTCGACGATGATCTCGGCCTTCTTGATCCAGCAAGAGAGACGGAGAGGTAGAAGAGTTCTCCGGCAGCGTGACGGCGCTCCGGAGGTTGGTGATGACCTTGTCTCAGCAGGGCTCCGCCCGAGCTCCGCAGAAACGCGATCTAGAGGAAAAACCGTGGAGGTATGTGGTCGGGCTGCCGTGGAAAAGTCGTCTCAAATCAGCCCTAAAACCTCCGTATATATAGGTGGGAGGGAGGGGAGGAGGCAGCCTCAAAACCTAAAGGTTTGGCCGAAATTGGAGGTGGAGGAGTCCTACTCCAATCCTACTTGGAGTAGGATTCCACCTTCCCACTTGGAAACTCTTTCCACCTTCTGTTTTTTCCTTCTCAAACCTTATGGGCCTTAGTGGGAACTTATTCCAGCCCACTAGGGGCTGGTTTATCTCTTCCCATAGCCCATGAGACCCCTTGGGGCGTGACACCCCTCCCGATGGTCCCCGGCACCCCTCCCGGCACTCCCGGTACACTACCGATGAGCCCGAAACCTTTCCGGTAACGCAGGAAAACCTTCCGGTAACCAAATGAGGTCATCCTATATATCAATCTTCGTTTCCAGACCATTCCGGAAACCCTCGTGACGTCCGTGATCTCATCCGGGACTCCGAACAACATTCGGTAACCAACCATATAACTCAAATACGCATAAAACAACGTCGAACCTTAAGTGTGCAGACCCTGCGGGTTCGAGAACTATGTAGACATGACCCGAGAGACTCCTCGGTCAATATCCAATAGAGGGACCTGGATGCCCATATTGGATCCTACATATTCTACGAAGATCTTATCGTTTGAACCTCAGTGCCAAGGATTCATATAATCCCGTATGTCATTCCCTTTGTCCTTCGGTATGTTACTTGCCCGAGATTCGGTCGTTAGTATCCGCATACCTATTTCAATCTCATTTACCGGCAAGTCTCTTTACTCATCCCGTAATACAAGATCCCGCAACTTACATTAAGTTACATTGCTTGCAAGGCTTGTGTGTGATGTTGTATTACCGAGTGGGCCCCGAGATACCTCTCCGTCACACGGAGTGACAAATCCCAGTCTCGATCTATACTAACTCAACGAACACCTTCGGAGATACCTGTAGAGCATCTTTATAGTCACCCAGTTACGTTGCGACGTTTGATACACACAAAGCATTCCTCCGGTGTCTGTGAGTTATATGATCTCATGGTCATAGGAACAAATACTTGACACGCAGAAAACAGTAGCAACAAAATGACACGATCAACATGCTACGTCTATTAGTTTGGGTCTAGTCCATCACATGATTCTCCTAATGATGTGATCCCGTTATCAAGTGACAACACTTGCCTATGGCCAGGAAACCTTGACCATCTTTGATCAACGAGCTACTCAACTAGAGGCTTACTAGGGACAATGTTTTTGTCTATGTATCCACACAAGTATTGTGTTTCCAATCAATACAATTATAGCATGGATAATAAACGATTATCATGAACTAAGAAATATAATAATAACTAATTTATTATTGCCTCTAGGGCATATTTCCAACAGTTTTTGCAGGGTATGCTTGTGATGTGATATGGCCAACGATGTGATGTGATATATTGGATGTATGAGATGATCATGTTGTAATAGATAATATCGACTTGCACATCGACGGTACGGCAACCGGCAGGAGCCATAGGGTTGTCTTTATACTAACGTTTGTGCTTGCAGATGCGTTTACTATTTTGCTAGGATGTAGCTTTAGTAGTAATAGCATGAGTAGCACGACAACCCCGATGGCGACACGTTGATGGAGATCATGGTGCGGCGCCGGTGACAAGAAGATCGTGCCGGTGCTTTGGTGATGGAGATCAAGGAGCACGTGATGATGGCCATATCATGTCACTTATGAATTGCATGTGATGTTAATCCTTTTATGCACCTTATTTTGCTTAGAACGACGGTAGCATTATGAGGTGATCTCTCACTAAAATTTCAAGACGAAATTGTGTTCTCCCCGACCGTGCACCGTTGCTACAGTTCGTCGTTTCGATACACCACGTGATGATCGGGTGTGATAGACTCAACGTTCACATACAACGGGTGCAAAACAGTTGCGCACGTGGAACACTCGGGTTAAGCTTGACGAGCCTAGCCTGTGCAGACATGGCCTCGGAACACATGAGACCGAAAGTTCGATCATGAATCATATAGATGATATGATTAGCATAGGGATGCTTAACACTGAAACTATGCTCAACTCACGTGATGATCGGACTTGAGCTAGTGTAAGTGGATCATGAACCACTCAAATGACTAGAGAGATGTACTTTTTGAGTGGGAGTTTAGCGAATAATTTGATTAAGTTAAACTCTAATTATCTTGAACATAGTCTAAGTCCACTTTGAATATATTTGTGTTGTAGATCATGGCTCACGCGACAGTCACCCTGAATTTTAATACGTTCCTAGAGAAAGCTAAGTTGAAAGATGATGAAAGCAACTTTGTAGACTGGGCTCGTAATCTTAAGCTAATCTTACAAGATGGGAAGAAGGATTATGTCCTTAATGCTGCGCTAGGAGATGAACCACCGCTACGGCTGATCAGGATGTTAAGAACGCTTGGTTAGCACGTAAGGAGGACTACTCAGTAGTTCAATGTGCAGTCTTGTATGGCTTAGAACCGGGACTTCAACGTCGCTTTGAGTGTCATGGAGCATTTGAGATGTTCCAGGAGTTGAAGTTTATCTTTCAGAAGAACGCCCAGATCGAGAGGTATGAGACCTCCGATAAATTCTATGCTTGCAAGTTGGAGAAGAACTCGTCTGTCAGTGAACATGTGCTCAAAATGTCTGGGTACTCAAACCGTCTAGCTGAGCTGGGGATTGAACTCCCGCAAGAGGCTATCACTGACAGAATCCTTCAATCACTGCCGCCAAGCTATATAGGCTTTGTGTTGAACTACAACATGCAAGGGATGAACAAGTCTCCCGGCGAGTTGTTTGCGATGCTGAAAGTCGCAGAGTCTGAACTCCGTAAAGAGCATCAAGTGTTGATGGTGAATAAGACCACTAGTTTCAAGAGAAACGGCAAAGGCAAGAAGGGTAATTCAAAGAAGAGCGGCAAGCCTGTTCCCAATCCGACGAAGAAACCCAAAGCTGGACCTAAGCCTGAAACAGAGTGTTACTATTGCAAGGGTATGGGTCACTGGAAGCGCAATTGCCCCAAGTATCTGGCAGATAAGAAGGCGGCCAAACAAAAATCAGGTATATTTGTTATACATGTTATTGATGTGTACTTAACCGGCTCCCGTAGTAGTGCCTGGCTATTCGATACCAGTTGTGTTGCTCATATTTGCAACTCGAAACAGGAACTGCGGAATAGACGAAGGCCGGCGAAAGATGAAGTGACGATGCGCGTAGGAAATGGTTCCAAGTTTGATGCAATCGCCGTCGGCACAGTTTCACTTCAGTTACCATCAGGATTAGTTATGAACTTGAATCATTGTTATTTAGTGCCTGCGTTGAGCATGAACATTATATCTGGATCTTGTTTATTGCGAGACGGTTACTCTTTTAAGTCAGAGAATAATGGTTGTTCTATTTCTATGAGTAACATCTTCTATGGTCATGCACCCAATGTGAGAGGATTGTTCATATTGAATCTTGATAGCGATACACACATACATAACATTGAGACCAAAAGAGTTAGAGTTAACAATGATAGCGCCATATTTTTGTGGCACTGCCGCTTAGGTCATATTGGTGTAAAGCGCATGAAGAAACTCCATGCCGATGGACTTTTGGAGTCACTTGACTTTGATTCACTTGACACGTGCGAACCATGCCTCATGGGCAAGATGACTAAAACTCCGTTCTCCGGAACAATGGAGCGTGCAAGTGACTTGTTGGAAATCATACATACCGATGTGTGTGGTCCGATGAGCGTAGAGGCACGCGGCGGATATCGTTATTTTCTCACCTTCACTGACGATTTGAGTAGATACGGTTATGTCTACTTAATGAAGCACAAGTCTGAAACATTTGAAAAGTTCAAGCAATTTCAGAGTGAAGTAGAAAATCATCGTAATAAGAAGATCAAGTTCCTACGGTCTGATCGTGGGGGTGAATATCTGAGTTTCGAGTTTGGTGCTCACTTAAGACAATGTGGAATTGTTTCACAGTTGACACCGCCTGGAACACCACAGCGTAATGGTGTGTCCGAACGTCGTAATCGTACTTTATTAGAGATGGTGCGATCTATGATGTCTCTTACCGATTTGTCGTTATCGTTTTGGGGTTATGCATTAGAAACAGCTGCATTCACTTTAAATAGGGCACCATCAAAATCCGTTGAGACGACACCATACGAACTGTGGTATGGCAAAAGGCCAAAGTTGTCGTTTCTTAAAGTTTGGGGATGTGATGCTTATGTCAAAAAGCTTCAGCCTGAAAAGCTGGAACCCAAAGCGGAAAAGTGCGTCTTCATAGGTTACCCAAAAGAGACAGTTGGGTACACCTTCTATCTCAAATCCGAGGGCAAAGTGTTTGTTGCTAAAAACGTAGCTTTTCTCGAGAAGGAGTTTCTCTTGAGAGAATTGAGTGGGAGGAAGATAGAACTTGACGAGGTTGTCGAACCTCTCATCCCTCTGGATGGTGGCGCAGGGCAAGGGGAAACCTCTGTCGTTGCGACGCCGGTTGAGGAGGAAGTTAATGATAATGATCATGAAACTCCGATTCAAGTTTCTGTCGAACCACGCAGGTCGATGAGACCACGTGCTGCTCCAGAGTGGTATGGTAATCCCGTCTTATCAATCATGTTGTTGGATAACAATGAACCTGCAAATTATGAAGAAGCAATGGTGGGCCCAGATTCCAACAAATGGCTAGAAGCAATGAAGTCCGAGATAGGATCCACGTATGAGAACAAAGTGTGGACTTTGGAAGTACTGCCTGAGGGCCGCAAGGCTATTCAGAACAAATGGATCTTGAAGAGGAAGACGGACGCTGACGGCAATGTGACCGTTTATAAAGCTCGACTTGTGGCAAAGGGTTTTTCACAAGTTCAAGGAGTTGACTACGATGAGAAATTCTCACCCGTAGCGATGCTTAAGTCCGTCAGAATCATGTTAGCAATAGCTGCATTTTTCGATTATGAAATCTGGCACATGGATGCCAAAACGGCGTTCCTTAACGGTTTCCTTAAGGAAGAATTGTATATGATGCAACCCGAAGGTTTTGTCGATCCTAAGAATGCTAACAAGGTGTGCAAGCTCCAGCGATCCATTTATGGATTGGTGCAAGCATCTCGAAGTTGGAACAAACGCTTTGATGAGGTGATCAAAGAATTTGGGTTTATACATGTGATTGGAGAATCTTGTATTTACAAGAAAGTGAGTGGGAGCTCTGTGGCGTTTCTAATATTATATGTGGATGACATATTGCTGATTGGAAACAATGTAGAGTTTTTGGAGAGCATAAAGGATTACTTGAATAAAAGTTTCTCTATGAAGGACCTAGGAGAAGCTGCTTACATTCTAGGCATTAAGATCTACAGGGATAGATCAAAACGCCTCATAGGACTTTCACAAAGCACATACCTTGATAAAGTTTTGAAGAGGTTCAAAATGGAACAGTCCAAGAAAGGGTTCTTGCCAGTTTTACAAGGTACGAGATTGAGTAAGACTCAGTGCCCAGCAACTGATGAGGATAGAGAGCATATGCGCACCGTCCCCTATGCTTCAGCCATAGGTTCTATCATGTATGCGATGCTGTGCACTAGACCAGACGTTAGCCTGGCCATAAGTATGGCAGGTAGGTTCCAGAGTAATCCAGGAGTGGATCACTGGACGGCGGTCAAGAATATCCTGAAGTACCTGAAAAGGACTAAGGAGATGTTTCTCGTGTATGGAGGTGACGAAGAGCTGGCCGTAAAAGGTTACGTCGATGCAAGCTTTGACACAGATCCAGACGACTCTAAGTCGCAAACCGGATACGTATTTATTCTTAATGGGGGTGCGCTAAGCTGGTGCAGTTCCAAGCAAAGCGTCGTAGCAGGTTCTACATGTGAAGCGGAGTACATGGCTGCCTCGGAGGCGGCTAAGGAGGGTGTCTGGATGAAGCAATTCATGACGGATCTTGGAGTGGTGCTAAACGCACTGAATCCAATAACCTTGTTCTGTGACAACACGGGTGCCATTGCCTTAGCAAAGGAACCACGGTTTCATAAGAAGTCCAGACACATCAAACGACGCTTCAACCTCATCCGCGACTACGTCGAAGGGGAGGACGTAAATATATGCAAAGTGCACACGGATCTGAATGTAGCAGACCCGCTGACTAAATCTCTTCCACGGGCAAAGCATGATCAACACCAGAACCGTATGGGTGTTAGATTTATTACAATGTAATTCGCATGATGATGTGAGGGCTAGATTGTTGACTCTAGTGCAAGTGGGAGACTGTTGGAATTATGCCCTAGAGGCAATAATAAATATAGTTATTATTATAATTCCTGTATCAAGATAATCGTTTATTATCCATGCTATAATTGTATTGAATGAAGACTCATTTACATGTGTGGATACATAGAGAAAACACTATCCCTAGCAAGCCTCTAGTTGGCTAGCGAGTTGATCAAAGATAGTCAGTGTCTTCTGATTATGAACAAGGTGTTGTTGCTTGATAACTGGATCACGTCATTAGGAGAATCACGTGATGGACTAGACCCAAACTAATAGACGTAGCATGTTGATCGTGTCATTTTGTTGCTACTGTTTTTCTGCGTGTCAAGTATTTGTTCCTATGACCATGAGATCATATAACTCACTAACACCGGAGGAATACTTTGTGTGTATCAAACGTCTCAACGTAACTGGGTGACTATAAAGATGCTCTACAGGTATCTCCGAAGGTGTTCGTTGAGTTAGTATGGATCAAGACTGGGATTTGTCACTCCGTGTGATGGAGAGGTATCTCGGGGCCCACTCGGTAATACAACATCACACACAAGCCTTGCAAGCAATGTGACTTAGTGTAAGTTGCGGGATCTTGTATTACGGAACGAGTAAAGAGACTTGCCGGTAAACGAGATTGAAATAGGTATGCGGATACTGACGATCGAATCTCGGGCAAGTAACATACCAAAGGACAAAGGGAATGACATACGGGATTATATGAATCCTTCGCACTGAGGTTCAAACTATAAAATCTTCATAGAATATGTAGGATCCAATATGGGCATCCAGGTCCCGCTATTGGATATTGACCGAGGAGTCTCTCGGGTCATGTCTACATAGTTCTCGAACCCGCAGGGTCTGCACACTTAAGGTTCGACGTTGTTTTATGCGTATTTGAGTTATATGGTTGGTTACCGAATGTTGTTCGGAGTCCCGGATGAGATCACGGACGTCACGAGGATTTCCGGAATGGTCCGGAAACGAAGATTGATATATAGGATGACCTCATTTGATTACCGGAAGGTTTTTGGAGTTACCGGGAATGTACCGGGAATGACGAATGGGTTTCGGGAGTTCACCGGGGGTGGGGCAACCCACCCCGGGGAAGCCCATAGGCCTTGGGGGTGGCACACCAGTCCTTAGTGGGCTGGTGGGACAGCCCAAGAAGGCTCTATGTGCCATAGGAAGAAAATCAAAGAGAAAAAAAATGAGGAGGTGGGAAAGGGAAGAAGGACTCCACCCACCAAACCAAGTTGGACTCGGTTTGGGGGGGGGAGACCTTCCCCCTTGGCTCGGTCGGCCCCCTTGGGGCTCCTTGAGCCCAAGGCAAGGTTCCCCCTCTTCCCCCTATATATACGGAGGTTTTAGGGCTGATTTGAGACGACTTTTCCACGGCAACCCGACCACATACCTCCACGGTTTTTCTTCTAGATCGCGTTTCTGCGGAGCTCGGGCGGAGCCCTGCTGAGACAAGATCGTCAACAACCTCCGGAGCACCGTCACGCTGCCGGAGAACTCTTCTACCTCTCCGTCTCTCTTGCTGGATCAAGAAGGCCGAGATCATCGTCGAGCTGTACGTGTGCTGAACGCGGAGGTGCCGTCCGTTCAGCACTAGATCGTGGGACTGATCGCGGGACGGTTCGCGGGGCGGATCGAGGGACGTGAGGACGTTCCACTACATCAACCGCGTTCAGTAACGCTTCTGCTGTACGGTCTACAAGGGCACGTAGATCACACATCCCCTCTCGTAGATGGACATCACCATGATAGGTCTTCGTGCGCGTAGGAAAATTTTTGTTTCCCATGCGACGTTCACCAACACTCCCCGTCGATCCCCTCCTCTAGGCTTAGTTCCATCGGAGCCCGACGAGGACCGCCGCTGCAGCTCGTCGCCGGTAGCCCTTCGGTGAAGGGTTGGTCCGTCTGAGGCCACCAGCAGCCTCAGGACATCACGTAGATGCTTTAGGTGCCCAGCCCCACGCGTTTTGACCCTGTATTCGATGGCTTCGACGATGGCCGAACTTGGTCGCCGCCAAGCTCGTCGCCGGCGTTGATTCCGGCCACCCCAGCCCCTGGGGTTTGTCCCATCGTGCGCGCCGTCGAGTGGCCGTTCTCCCCGTGGTCTGTGCCGTGAGTTTGGCCGTCGGAGGCGAGTTTCCGATGCCCTCCACCGTACTGGTGGTCGCCGGAGGCTCCCCGCCGGCGAGGACGATCTCGCCGCCGGTGGATCTCAGCTGGCCTGAGCCACTGACGTGTGGGGCCAGCCTCAGGATAATCTGGATTAATAAAATTAAATCAAATAAGTTAATAAGACACTGACATGTGGGTCCAGTGAGATTAATTAGCTAATTAAGATTAATCCTAATCTAAAACTAACCTGAGAGGCCGACCAGTGGGTCCCACTGGTCAGATTTGACTTCCAACGGCCAGTTGGACCTGCTGATGTCATGCTGATGCAATAAAGAGTTTTCTGTTTTAAAAGAACAAGAGGGCTCTCCCATCTTTATTTGCCCGGGCATGCTCAAGATCGTCCTTTGGTCGTTGAACATGCTGCCATGACATGGTGAATCACTCGCCACCTGGAGCCTTAGAGGGCCTATAGGTCCTGGTAGTGCGAGGGGCGATACTACGGCGTGGAACGTCACTCTGCACATGTGGGTGAGGGCGAGGTGGGTGATGCTTTGCTCGCAGCGTGATTCGCCGGTGCTGCACCCATGCATGTCATTAAGGTCTTACCTCCAACGTGTTACGATGGCTTCTGGCATTATAAATTGCATTATTTTTTTTGAACATGCTCAAAGATGGAAAATAATTTGCTGGTCCTTTTTCAAAATTCATTTTTTTACAAATTCTAATTACTCGGTTGAATTTATTTCAAATTGCGTCAGAACCAAAAAATTATCTCATTATAACTGAAAATCTGAATATTGGTATGTATGAACTATTATTATGTGATGTCATGTGGATCTTGAAATGATCTTCATATATGCACATACTCTTTGATTATATTTTTCTTACTACCTCTACATATTTTATGGCGTTATAATCGTAAATGACAATCAGTTTAACATCACGTCTACATTCTACTTTTCTTTCAGTTTTTTTTCTCATACTTCCAAACGCATACGCGTTTCTTTTTGAGAGGCAAACATATGCATGTTGCAATGTTCCCACTACCGTTTTCCCTCGGCCATCTGAGATAATGCATGTTGTCGAATGAGAAGTGCTAAAATTAGTTAGTTCTTTATGTTGTTAGCGCAAATAAAATAACTTGTTATGTTCTTAATTTTTCTTTTGTCAACTATTCTGAAATATTATAATATCGCTATCTTGTTTAGCTTGAAGACTTTTTTATAAGTAAAATTATTAATACATATTTTTATGCTAAAGTGAATTCACGGCACTCTCGCTACCAGTGTTACACGTTCAGCTATGCATTTGTTTGTATGATCGCGTCAGAAGAAAATAGTGTATACAAATCTATTTGCTTACGTGATGACACCAGGATGACATCATTTACATGGAACGCTGCACCAACTTGTATACGGTTGAGATTGTATTGGCCTGATTGGCTAGCTTTAGAGATCGAGCACGACGACATATACAGCTTTTCCTTTTTGGTTTTATTAGGAGAGATAATTAGTTTCATATAAGGATAGGATATCCCAAATTGCTGGGGTCCGTAACTGCCTTTTTCTAAACTTGTAGAAGTAGTATACTTGGTAAAAAATGTTTTGACTTCAACGTACAGATCAAATAGATTCATTAAATCTCAATCGTTCTTTTTTGCAAGTTAAGGATAGGATATCCCAAATTGCTTGGGTCCGTAATTGCCTTTTTCTAAACTTCTAGAAGTAGTATACTTGGTAAAAAAACGTTTTGACTTCAACGTACAGATCAAATAGATTCATTAAATCTCAATCGTTCTTTTTTGCAAGTTAAATCTTGTCCGTTACTTTTCTATCGTTTTAATATAATAGATAGATTTCAGAAAAATGTTAAAACTTCTAAAATTCATAGAAACTAATCTGTAACTTTAATGAAAATAATTTATATATGAAAAAGTATCAGAAAAATTCAAGGAATCTGAATATGTCATTTTCAAACATGTTTGAAAATGTTACAGAACCCAAACATGTAGATTAATGAATAAGTCAATTCTTATAAATACTTTATAAATGGAATATGGAAAATATTTTAAATTTCACTATGAATGACATGATCAAATACTGTCCTAAGCAACCTAACATGTCATCCCATGCATGTTAACATCAAGTTGATCTGAGCATCAGGTCGAATCAATTAAAATGGTATCCGAAAATACCTCGTTTGAAGTGATATTTGAATTTGATTCAAATCAACTTCAAACCTAATACATGCTAGCTATATTAGTTTATCACCTTGCATTCTCATGCCATGCTCATACATCATCTTGATTGCATATGTTTGTTATTGATTGTTGTCATTCCTTTCGGTAGGCTCCGCTCCCCTAGATTCCACCGAACATCCATCTGACGGATATTGTCACTCCTCTGAGCAACAAGGCAAGCAACCATTTTGATCATCCCGATAAATCCCATGTTCTTGCTCCTGCACTTACTTATTGCATTAGGATCAAATGCTTCAACTGCTTTTGCCACGTTAGTTGAACCCACTTCCTTTGCATGACCTAACCTTGTCACAGTAAATAGCCGAACCTTGCAACCTAGCATGCCCGGTAGTTGCTTGAGCCATGATGTGCCTTATCCTGCTATGCACGCTATGCTTAGAGTTGTGTATGGTCTGTCATCTGGGAGATGAACAGAATTGTGAGAATGTGTTCGGTAAGAAAAGGCTGTGTGTTGAACCTGATTTGGTAAAGGTACCGGTGAAAGGCTGTGTAGGAGTACGTGGCGGGTTGTTTCATTGGAACCGTCCTTAGGAACTGAGTTCCGTGTATGTAATCCAAGACTAGATACTACCACACGTTGGGATACTTAATTGACCCTCTCGACTTATCAATCGCATAGTACTCGGTCCAGGAGTTGCAAGTAGTTTCTCGTGTTTATAGTCATGCTGGAGGCCGTGCATAGTGCTGACCTGAGAGGTGGGCTATGATGTGGTAGGCAGTGGCACGGTGTACCAAGTGGCACCCGGATGGTGGGCTTGGGAACCCTGCGCACATCGTTTGAGGCCGTGGCGGAAACCTCGGCCGGACTTTCGTACGGGTTACTCTCAGATAGGCAATAAACCTGGACTAGGTACTAGTGTGGTTAACGGTCGTGGCCGACTCCCTCGCTGGGCTTCCGCTTGAAGGTTGCCGAGGTGCATGACGTGCACATGGCGATAAGTGGCGAGAGCGTGTGTGACGAAGTACACCCCTGCAGGGTTATGATCTATTCGAATAGCCGCGTCCGCGGATATGGACTACTTGGAGACATATGTTGTTCATAGATAACTTCAATGGCTACTCATAAAATTGTCAAGATAAGCGTGAGTGTCGTGGATGGAAATTCCGTATGGAGACGGAATGATTCCACGATGGTGTATTGATTGTGGTGTTAGAGGACTCGTGTGCGAGAAATCAAGTTGTCAAAATTATTTAAAATTGCAAGTTGTCTAGCCACGAGTCAAATGCTGGCTTTCCGCATGAAACCCCACCATACCTTGTTGATACATTGCATGAGTAGTTAGTTATCCTAAAGTCTTGTTGAGTACCTCCGTACTCATGTTTGCTTAATAAATGTTGAAGAGGTTGCTAATGACCCTCATGGAGGGTTCTTCATAGACATCGACGACGACGAGTAGCTGGTGTCCCAGCTAAGATCTGGCCCCTACGTTGGGTCTGTAGTATAGTCAGGCCATGTGCCTTCTAGTTGCCCTGTCTGTACTCAGACAGTTTTAAACTCTTCCGCTAGCTTGTAACTGAATGACTGATATTATGGGTCGTGAGACCCTTACTGTGTAATATTATGTGTGTGGCTCTTCTGAGCCTCTTAAATAAAGCTTGTATGTTTATGGTTATGTTTTGATGCCATCGATGTATCTATACATAACGGTATGCCATGCGTACGTGTGTCGTACTTGATATGTATGGGGTTCGATTACCTAGTCGTGAACTTTAGTAGCACTCCTTACAAGGAAATGCCCCTTGGTGATCCAATGAGCCTTGGTAGCTCGCTACTGCTCCGGACACATTGGTTGACAGGCATGTGTCCTTCTTAGCTGCTGTGTCTGTCCCCTTTGGGAAATGTCACGCGATGTAATGGAGTCCTTGTAGCTTGCTACGACTCGTCTACACTCGCTCGTGACCGACACCTGCTTTGTTGGGTCATGTATGCATGTCCTTGTGCGGTACTGCCACTTTGGTTTATGACTAGACTTGTCGATCTGGGTTCTTTGGCGTTGGAATGCTAGCGACACTATTGCATACGTGAGTCAAAAGACGCAAACGGTCCCGGTTAAGGTAAGGCTGCAGCCGTGGAGTTAACCGTGCGTGAGACCCCAAAGGAATGCGATGTGTTACAGGCTGGATTCCTATGGCTTAGGATCGGGGTCCCGACATCAACATCACAACCACATACATGGATCCACAACAACAACAAACACAAAGAACACATGGGTGATATGGATGCATGAATGCAAAGGGGGGACAAGGTAATATCACATGAAATAACACATGCATATATCTCACACGGCAATGACATCATGGAACCACATACATGAAGGTTCCAAATATGGCAAGTTACACTCTGGGGCATTACAATAAGTCATGCTATAAGTAGTCATGTGAATTTGGTATTCGTTCGATAAATTGATGCGTTGTACGTTGTTTTTCCTCTAGTGGTGTTATGTGAACGTCGACTACATAACACTTCACCATTATTTGGGCCTATAGGAAGGCATTGCGAATTAGTAAGTAGATGATGGGTTGCTACAGTGACAGAAGCTTAAACCCTAGTTTATGCGTTGCTTCGTAAGGGGCTGATTTGGATCCACTAGTTTAATGCTATGGTCAGAATTTGTCTTAATTATTCTTTCGTAGTTGCGGATGCTTGCGAGAGGGGTTAATCATAAGTGGGATGCTTGTCCAAGTAAGGGAAGTACCCAATCGCCGGTCCACCCACATATCAAACTATCAAAGTAGCGAACGCGAATCATATGAACATGATGAAACCTAGCTTGACAGAATTTCCCATGTGTCCTCGGGAGCGCTTTACCTCCTATAAGAGTTTATCCAGGCTTGTCCCTTGCTACAAAAGGGAATGGGCCAATTTGCGGCACCGTTGTTACTTTTGTTACTTGCTACTTGCTACGAATCATCTTACCACCGAACTATCTGTTACCGACAATTTCAGTGCTTGCAGAGAATACCTTGCTGAAAACCACTTGTCAGATCCTTCTGCTCCTCGTTGGGTTCGACACTCTTACTTATCGAAAGGACTACGATAGATCCCCTATACTTGTGGGTCATCAAGACTCTTTTCTGGCGCAATTGCCGGGGAGTGAAGCGCCTTTGGTAAGTGGAATTTGGTAAATATTTTTCCGAAAGAGAAGAAGATCGGGATGCGTGAGAATCAGGGCAGGGGGCCACCAGGGACCCCACAACCCCCTAGATGCCGCCAGGGGGCCCGCGCCTCCCAGGCTTGTGGGCTCCCTGGGCCTCCTCTTCCCTAGGTCTTTCGCCTATAAATTACCTAAAATCTCAAAAAAATCCTAAAACTTTTCCGCCGCCGCAAGCTTCTGTCTCCGCAAGATCCCATCTGGGGCACGTTTTGGTGCCCTGCCGGAGGGGGGATTCGGATACGGAGGGCTTCTTCATCAACACCATGACCTCTCCGATGATGCGTGAGTAGTTCACCATAGACCTACGGGTCCATAGCTAGTAGCTAGATGGCATGTTCTCTCTCTTGGATCTTCAATACAAAGTTCTCCATGATCTTCATGGAGATCTATCCGATGTAGTCTTATTTTGCGGTGTGTTTGTCGAGATCCGATGAATTGTGGATTTATGATCAGATTATCTATGAATCTTATTTGAGTTTCTTCTGCTTTCTCTTAAGCATGATTTCATATCCTTGTAATTCTCTTCGAGTTGTGGGTTTTGTTTGGCCAACTAGATCTATGATTCTTGCACTGGGAGAAGTGCTTGGTTTTGGGTTCATACCGTGCGGTGACCTCACCCAATGACAGAAGGGGTAGCGAGGCACGCATCATGTTGTTGCCATCAAGGGTAAAAAGATGGGGTTTTCATCATTGGTTTGAGATTATCCCTCTACATCATGTCATCTTGCTTAAGGCGTTACTCTGTTCGTCATGAACTCAATACACTAGATGCATGCTGGATAGCGGTCGATGTGTGGAGTAATAGTAGTAGATGTAGAAAGTATCGGTCTACTTGTCTCAGACGTGATGCCTATATGTATGATCATTGCCTTAGATATCGTCATGACTTTGCGCGGTTCTATCAATTGCTCGACAGTAATTTGTTCACCCACCATAATATTTGCTATTTTGAGAGAAGCCTCTAGTGAACACTATGGTCCCCGGGTCTACTCCACACCATATTTTCAGCCTTACACTTTTTCTTCGTTTCACTTTCCGCCTTCAGATCTCACTTTGCAATCAATCTTGAAGGGATTGACAACTCCTTTATAGCATTGGGTGCAAGCTCTTTGTGTTTGTGCAGGTACTCTGGACTTGACGAGATTCTCCTACTGGATTGATACCTTGGTTCTCAAATTGAGGGAAATACTTACTGCTCTTGTACTACATCACCCTTTCCTTTTCAAGGGAAAAACAAACGCAAGCAAGTCTCCGTCAACGTGTCAAATGCTGGCGTTGTTGTTTGAGAAGTAGCAGAAGGATTTCTGGCGCCGTTACCGGGGAGGATCAAGTCAAGAACTCATCCAAGTAACTTTCGCAAACTCATCTCTTGAATTTACTTTTTTGCCTCTCGTTTTCCTCTCCCCCACTTCTGAAAAACAAAAATTTACAAAATTTTTTTTTCCTTTTTCGTTTGCCCTTTCTTTCACTTGCTTTCTGTTTGCTTGTGTTGCCATGTGCCTTCTATATGCTTGCATCTTCGCTTGCTGAAAATTTATTGATATGGATCCTCATCCACTTGCTAATCTCTTTAAGAGATCCAATTATGTTGATCCAATTGCTAGTGAGTTGAGTGCACTTGACTTCCTTTATTGAGTTTCACTTGAGATGCGTGAATCTGAAAATTGTGAGGAAGAAATTTATGAAGTGATTCACGAGGGCTCCTTGGATGAAAAGCATGATTGCAATGGTTTCACTATAAATTCTATTAGTGACAATCATGCCAAAAATATGCAAAACCCTAAGCTTGGGGATGCTATTTTTGCTATGTCCACTACTGGTTGCAATGATCATGATTGGGGTAATGATTTTTCTTATGATCTTGAAAATTTGTTTAAGCCTCATGATGAATATGATGTTTGCAATATTATTGAAAGTGGGTTTGGAGACGTCATGACTTTAGTTGATGATAATCCCACTATTTTTGAAGAGCATCAACTTTGCATGCATGTGGATCATGAAAAGAATATCCTTTGTGATAGCTATATTGTTGAATTTGATTAGGAACCCACATGTAATTGCTATGGGAGAGGAAAATATTGTGGTAAAAAGTTTCATGTTACCAAATTACCTCTCATTATTTTGAGATTTCTATTGTCTCTTTCTTCTTCCTTGCATTTTGTAACAATTGGTTGTCTTGACAACCTGTTTTCCTATAAAATGCCTATGCATAGGAAGTATGTTAGACTTAGATGTGATTTTCACATGCTTTATGATGCTCGCGTTGTGCTTCAATTCTTGTCTTTTATGTGAGCATCATTGAATTATCAATGCCTAGCTAAGGGCGTTAAACAATAGCGCTTGTTGGGAGGCAACCCAATGAATTTATCTTTGCTTTTTTGCTTTTTGTTTTTTTGCGTCCACACCATCATAATTCTGTTATGATTGTGTATTTGTGTTTCTTTTTGTGTTTGAGCCAAGCAAAACCTTTATGACTAGTCTTGGTGATGGTTGTTTGATCCTGCTGGAAAAAGAGAGAAACTTTTCTCTCACAAGATGATTTTTCATTTTTATTCAGAAAGAGCTTTTGAGTTGATTATTCTTGCTGCTGGTTGATATGCCCTTTGCCCAGGAATTCGTAATGTTTCAGAATTTTGAGGTACCAGAAGTATACGAAGTATGCATATTGCTACGGACTGGTCTGTTTTTGACAGATTCTATCTTTGTTGAGTTGGTTGCTTGTTTTGATGAAACTATGGATAGTATCGGGGGGTACTAGCCATGGAAAAGTGAGAATACAGTAATGTAACACCAATATAAATAGAAATCAAGATTGCTACAGTACCTAAAGTGGTGGTAGTTTGTTTTCTTGTGCTAATGTTATCACGAGTTTCTGTTTAAGTTTTGTGTTGTGAAGTTTTCAAGTTTTGGGTGATGTTCTCATGGACAAAGAGATAAGGAGTGGAAAGAGCTCAAGCTTGGGGATGCCCAAGGCATCCCAAGCCAAATTCAAGGACACCAAAAAGCCTAAGCTTGGGGATGCCCCGGGCATGCCCCGAGAAGGCATCCCCTCTTTCGTTTTCAATCCATCGGTAACATTACTTGGAGCTATATTTTTATTCACGACATGATATGTGTTTTTCTTGGAGCATCTTGTATCTTAGGAGTCTTTTCCTTTTGTTGTGTCACAATCATCCTTGCTGCACACCTTTAGAGAGAGACATGCACTCATCGTGATTTTGCTACAATGCTCTATGTGCTTCACTTAGATCTTTTAGAGCACGGCGGTGCGTGACTTGGTAGTTGGCTTATGCTTTGAAAGTAGTCCCAAAAGTGATAGGTAGCCAAATAGGATACAAAAACCTCCATCTTCATGTGCACTGAGTAGAAAGAGAAGGTTTGATTCCTCTCAATTAGTTTTGAGACGTGAATTTGGTAATACTAAGAGTTATGTTAGTAGAGTGTTGTGAATCTAGAAATACTTGTGTTGAAGTTAGTGATTCCCGTAGCATGCACGTATGGTGAACCGCTATGTTAGGAAGTCGGAGCATAATTGATCTATTGATTGTCATCCTTTGTGTTGCGGTCGGGATCGCGCGATGGTTAACACCTACCAACCCTTCCCCTCGGAGTATGCGTTTAGCACTTTGTTTCGATTACTAATAAAAACATTCGCAATAAGTATGTGAGTTCCTCATGACTAATGTGAGTCCATGGTATAGATGCACTTTCACCTTCCACCTTTGCTAGCCTCTCTAGTACCGCGCAATTCTCGCCGGTGCACAAACCCACCAAATGCCTTCCTCCAAACAGCCACCATACCTACCTACTATGGCATTTTCATAGCCATTCCGAGATATATTGCCATGCAACTCCCACCGTTCCGTCTCATGACTTGTGCCGTCACTCTTATATTGACATTGCATGATCGTAAGATAGCTAGCGAGATGTTTCAACGTCATACGCCAAGCTAGATCGTTGCACATCCCGGTACACTATCGGAGGCATTTCCTATAGAGTCATCATAGTTCTAAGCTTTGAGCTTTGAGTAAATAAAAGTGTGATGATCATCATTATTAGAGCATTGTCCCATGTGAGGAAATAAAAAAAAGAGGCCAAAGATGCCCACCAAAAAAATGAAAAGAGCCAAATAGCCCAAAAAAAAGAGGAGAGAAAAAAAAAGAGAAGGGACAATGCTACTATATTTTTCCACACTTGTGCTTCATAATAGCACCATGTTCTTCATGTTTGAGAGCCTCTCGTTTCGTCACCACCATATTCTAGTGGTATTCTTCATTATATAACTTGGCTTGTATATTCCAATGATGGGCTTCCTCAAAATTGCCCTAGGTCTTCGTGAGCAAGCAAGTTGGATGCACACCCACTAGTTCTCCTTTTGAGCTTTCACATACTTATAGCTCTAGACATCCTTTGTACGGCAATCCCTACTCATTCACATTGATATCTATTAATGGGCATCTCCATAGCCTTTTGATATGCCGAGTCAATGTGACCATCTCCTCTCTTTTTTTGTCTCACAACCACCACAACACTCTATTCCACCTATAGTGCTATATCCATGGCTCACGCTCATGTATTGCGTGATAGTTATAAAATGTTTGAGAAAGTAAGAGTGCGAAAACAATTACTTGGCCAATACCGGGGTTGTGCATGATTTACATCAGTTGTGTGAGGATGATAGAGCATAGCCAGACTATATGATTTTGTAGGGATAACTTTCTTTGGCCTTGTTATTTTGAAAGTTCATGATTACCTTGCTAGTTTGCTTGAAGTATTATTGTTTTCATGTCATTAGCAAACTATTGTTTTGAATCTTACGGATCTGAACATTCATGTCACATGAAAGAAGTTGAAAAGGACAACTATGCTAGGTAGCATTCCGTATCAAAAATTCATTCTTTATCACTTCCCTACTCGAGGACGAGCAGGAGTTAAGCTTGGGGATGCTTGATACATCTTCAACGTATCTATAATTTTTGATGGTTTCATGCTATTATCTTGTCAAACTTTGGATGTTTTGTGTGCGTTTTATATATTTTTTGGGACTAACTTATTAACTCAGTGCCAAGTGCCAGTTCCTGTGTTTCCATGTTTTTGACCCCTTTCAGAGGAGGATTCTAAACGGAGTCCAAACGGAATGAAACTGCCAAAAAGATTTTTCCGAAACAGAAGAAGATCGAGAAGCGTGAGAACCAGGGCAGGGGCCACCACGGACCCCACAAAACCTTAGCCGCGGCCAGGGGGCCACGCCTCCCAGGCTTGTGGGCTCCGTGGGCCTCCTCTGCCCTAGGTCTTTCGCCTATAATTTCCCTAAAATCCCAAAAAAAATCAGGAGCTCACCGAAAGTAGTTTTTCGCCGCCGCAAGCTTCTGCCTCCGCAAGATCCCATCTGGGGCACGTTCTGGTGCCCTACCGGAGGGGGGATTCGGATACGGAGGGCTTCTTCATCAACACCATGACCTCTCCTATGATGCGTGAGTAGTTCACCATAGACCTACGGGTCCATAGCTAGTAGCTAGATGGCTTCTTCTCTCTCTTGGATCTTCAATACAAAGTTCTCCATGATCTTCATGGAGATCTATCCGATGTAATCTTCTTTTGCGGTGTGTTTGTCGAGATCCGATGAATTGTGGATTTATGATCAGATTATCTATGAATCTTATTTGAGTTTCTTCTGATCTCTCTTATGCATGATTTCATATCCTTGTAATTCTCTTTGAGTTGTGGGTTTTGTTTGGCCCACTAGATCTATGATTCTTGCACTGGGAGAAGGGCTTGGTTTTGGGTTCATACCGTGCGGTGACCTCACCCAGTGACAGAAGGGGTAGCGGCACGAATCGTGTTGTTGCCATCAAGGGTAAAAAGATGGGGTTTTCATCATTGGTTTGAGATTATCCCTCTACATCATGTCATCTTGCTTAAGGCGTTACTCTATTCGTCATGAACTCAATACACTAGATGCATGCTGGATAGCGGTCGATGTGTGGAGTAATATTAGTAGATGCAGAAAGTATCGGTCTACTTGTCTCGGACGTGATGCCTATATGTATGATCATTGCCTTAGATATCGTCCTGACTTTGCGCGGTTCTGTCAATTATCGACAGTAATTTTTTCACCCACCGTAATATTTGCTATTTTGAGAGAAGCCTCTAGTGAGCACTATGGCCCCCAGGTCTACTCCACACCATATTTTCGGCCTTACACTTTTTCTTCGTTTCACTTTCCGCCTTCATATCTCACTTTGCAATCAATCTTGAAGGGATTGACAACCCCTTTATAGTGTGCAAGCTCTTTGTGTTTGCGCAGGTACTTTGGACTTGATGAGATTCTCCTACTGGATTGATACCTTGGTTCTCAAACTGAGGGAAATACTTACTGCTCCTGTGCTGCATCACCCTTTCCTCTTCAAGGTAAAAACCAACGCAAGCAACTCTCCGTCAACGTGTCAAATTCTGGCGTTGTTGTTTGAGAAGTTGCAAACCTCATGAAAAAGAGTTGCCTAGTAAGGATGAAATTATTGCCCTAGCTTCTATTGCCGTGCCTCCTACTGATCCCTTAGAGCAATACTTGCTTGAGCATGAAAATGATATGCATATGGATGAAAGGGATGAGATAGATAGAGTTATCTTTGAACAATATCCTATCCTTCAGAATAATTTGTCTGTTGAACTGCTTGGAGAACCACCCCCACCAAAGGGTGATCCTGTGTTCGAGCTTAAACAGTTGCCTGATACTCTTAGGTATGCCTATCTTGATGAAAAAGAGATATATCCTGTTATTATTAGTGCTAGCCTGTCAGAGCATGAAGAAAAGAAGTTACTAAAAAGTCTGAGGAAGCACCGTGCTGCTATTGGATATACTCTTGATGATCTTAAGGGCATTAGTCCCACTCTATGCCAGCACAAAATTAAAACCGATCCTGATTCGAAACCAGTTGCTAATCATCAAAGGAGATTAAATCCTAAGATGAAAGAGCTAGTAAGAAAAGAAATACTAAAGCTCTTGGAAGCAGGTATTATCTATCATGTAGCTCATTGTGATTGGGTGAGTCCGGCGCATTGCGTCCCTAAAAAGGGAGGTATTACCGTTCTCCCTAATGATAAGGATGAATTGATCCCACAGAGGATTATTACTGGCTATAGGATGGTGATTGATTTTAGGAAAATGAATAAAGCCACTAGGAAAGATCATTACCCTTTGCCTTTTATCGACCAAATGCTAGAAAGACTGTTTAAACACACACACTTCTGCTTTCTAGATGGTTATTTTGGTTTCTCCCAAATACCAGTTGCACAATTTGATCAGGAAAAAACCACTTTCACCTTCCCTTTCGGTACCTTTGCTTATAGACGTATGCCTTTTGGCTTATGTAACGCACCTGCTACCTTTCAAAGATGAATGATGGCTATATTCTCTTACTTTTGTGAAAAGATTGCTGAGGTTTTCATGGATGACTTCTCTGTTTACGGGTCTTCTTTTGATGATTGCCTCAGCAACCTTGATCGAGTCTTGCAGAGATGTAAAGATACTAATCTTGTCTTGAATTGGGAGAAGTGCCACTTTATGGTTAATGAAGGCATCGTATTAGGACATAAAATTTCTGAAAAAGGTATTGAAGTCGATAAGGCTAAGGTTGATGCAATCGAGAAAATGCCATGCCCCACAGATATCAAAGGTATAAGAAGTTTCCTTGGTCATGCTGGTTTCTATAGAAGGTTCATTAAAGACTTCTCTAAGATTTCTAGGCCTCTTACCAATCTCTTGCAAAAGGATATTCCTTTTGTTTTTGACGATGATTGTGAGAAAGCCTTCGAAATACTTAAGAAGGCCTTGATAACTGCACCTTTTGAAATCATGTGTGATGCTAGTGATTATGTTGTTGGTGCTGTCCTAGGACAAAGAGTAGATAAGAAGTTGAATGTTATTCACTATCTAGTAAAACTCTAGACAGTGCCCAAAGGAACTATGCTACTACTGAAAAGGAATTTTTAGCATTCGTGTTTGCATGTGAAAAGTTTAGATCTTACATAGTTGATTCCAAAGTCACTATTCACACTGATCATGCTGCTATTAAGTACCTCATGGAAAAGAAAGACGCTAAACCTAGACTTATCAGATGGGTTCTCTTGCTACAAGAATTTGATTTGCATGTTGTCGACAAGAACGATCCTGATAACCCCGTAGCAAATAACTTGTCTAGGTTGGAGAATGTTCTTGATGACCCACAACCTATTGAGGATAGCTTTCCTGATGAGAAATTGAATGTCATCAATACTTCCGTAGTGCACTGTGGTATGCTGATTATGCAAATTATATCGTTGCCAAATATATACCACCTAGTTTCACATACCAGGAAAAGAAGAAATTCTTCTTTGATTTGAGACATTACTTTTGGGATGATCCCCACCTTTATAAGGAAGGAGTAGATGGGGTTATTAGACGTTGTGTACCTGAACATGAACAGGGACAGATCCTACAGAAGTGTCACTCCGAGGCTTACAAAGGACACCATTCGGGAGATAGAACTGCACACACGGTATTGCAATCAGGTTTCTATTGGCCCACTCTCTTCAAGGATGCCTGTAAGTTCTCTTTTCTTGTGACGAATGTCAAAGAATAGGTAATATCAGTAAACGTTAGGAAATGCCTATGAATTATTCACCTGTCATTGAACCATTTGATGTTTGGGGTTTTGATTATATGGGACCTTTTCCAAAATCCAACGGGTATACTCATATCCTAGTTGTCGTTGATTACGTTACTAAGTGGGTAGAAGCTATCCCAACTAGTTGTGCTGATAACAACACTTCTATCAGGATGCTTAAAGAAGTTATTTTTTCTAGATTTGGAGTCCCTAGATATCTGATGATTGATGGTGGTTCACATTTCATTCATGGTGCTTTCCGTAAAACGCTTGCTAAGTATGATGTCAATCATAGAATTGAATCTCCCTATCATCCTCAGTCCAGTGGTCAAGTAGAGCTAAGTAATAGAGAGATTAAACTAATTCTGCAAAAGATTGTCAATAGGTCTAGAAAGAATTGGTCTAAGAAGCTTGATGATGCACTGTGGGCTTATAGAACTGCCTATAAGAATCCCATGGGCATGTCTCCGTACAAAATGGTTTACGACAAAGCATGTCATTTACCTCTTGATCTAGAGCACGAGGCTTATTGGGCAATCAAAGAGCTCAACTTTGATTTCAAACTTGCTGGTGAGAAGAGGTTATTTGATAATAGCTCGGTTGATGAATGGAGAGCTCACGCATATGAAAATGCCAAGTTGTTCAAAGAAAAGGTTAAGAGCTGGCATGATAAAAGGATACAAAAACATGAGTTCAATGTAGGTGATTAGGTCTTGCTATATAATTCTCGTTTAAGATTTTTTGCAGGCAAGCTTCTCTCTAAATGGGAAGGTCCTTACATTGTTGAGGAAGTATATCGTTCCGGTGCCATCAAGATCAACAACACGGAAGGTAATTTTCCGAGAGTGGTAAATCGGCAGAGAATCAAGCATTATATCTGAGGTACTCCCATAAATGTTGAAAGCAATATTATCAATACCATAACTCCGGAGGAGTACATAAGGGATATTTATCAGCCTGTTTCACACTCCGAAAATGAAGAGGTATGTGATTCGGTAAGTAAACAGACTCCAAAACTTTTCCAGTAGGAATTTTTCTCTGTTTTGGATTTTTTAGAAAAATAGAAAATTTTAAAGTAGTCCGGAAAGTGCACGAGGAGGTGACAAGCCTGCCAGGCGCGGGCCACCCCCTGGCCGCGCCTGGGGGGCTTGTGACCACCTCGTGTGCCTCCCGGACTCCGTTTTCTTGCGGAGTACTCCTTCTGGTCGAAAAAAATCATTATATATTCTCCCGAGAGGTCTGACCCTCGTATCACGCAATTTTCCTCTATTTTTGTTTCGAGCGTGTTTCTGCTGCAGATCTAGATCGCTATGGCGTCCCCAAAATCTCCGAAGGACAAGATCTTCAAGAAGGTCATCAATCCCTAGCTCGCGGGAGTGCATCAACACCCTCAATCTATCGAGATGCGTGAGAGGATGCTGCACATCCATGATGTTGAGGGGCCCAATAAGACCGGAAGCGTGGAGGCGAGGCTCGAAGCAATGGAGCAACAAGTCTTCACGTGCCAAGGGATGGTGGAACGCGGACTCAACGCCAACACCATGATGATCACGGAGTTCACCAACAAGCACAAGATCGATGCCAATGACATCGGAAAACACCTCTCCAGGCTCTATGACAGAATTGATCACCTCCAAGCCTAGATCTATGACCTGCAGAACCAAAATTGTGAGTATGAGTATAGATTTAAATCAATACGGTTGGCTGCAGATTTGAGGATTCCGGAGACTCGGTCATCTTTCCATGATGGAGAACCCATGCCTTGGAAGACGGAGGATCAAACCCAGGTTGCAATAAATCCACCACCATCACCTCCAAAGGAAGACAACTAAGCACGAGTATGGGCAATCCCCTTGGCTTGTGCCAAGCTTAGGGGAGTTCCCCCGATATCGTATCACCATCACATCTTTTGCCCTTACCTTTTCTTAGTTTGTTCCTTTTTGGTTTTATCTTTCTCTAGTAGAATAAAGTTCTTAGTGTTTTAGGCTTGAGTTTTTCTTTGTGTCACCGCCGAAGTATTCGAGCTCCTGAGCCATATAATAAAGAGTTTCTTAGTTAAGGGCCTTGCTTCATGCCATGATCTGAAAGAAAGAATGATAAAAGAACAAAAGCATGAAAGATCATGTAATGATCTTATGGAAAGTGATGGCTTCACATATAAAAGAATGATGATTGAAACTTGTTGAGGGTGGACAAACATAGACCTTGGTCATTGCTGCAATTAATAGGAAGTAATAAAGAAGGAGAGGTTCACATATAAATATATCATCTTTGAAACCATCTATGATTGTGAACACTCATTAAACTATTACATGCTTAGAAGTAGATGTTGGACAAGGAAGATAACATAATGAATTATGCTTGCTTGGTTCCGAACAATGATTATATGACTAGAGATCCCTTAGCATGTGACGATTGCTTCCACCTCTTATCAGCAAAAACTTCCGCACTAAGTAGAGATACTACTTGTGCATCCATAAAACTTCAACCCAGTTTTTCCATGAGAGACCACCATACCCACCTATGGATTGAATAAGATCCCTCAAGTAAGTTGTCATCGGTGCAAGCAATAAAAATTGCTCCCTAAATATGTATGATCTATTAGTGTGTGGAAAATAAGCTTTGTACGAACCTGTGATGAGGAAGACATAAAAGCGACAAACTGCATAATAAAGTTCTTTATCATAGGAGGCAATATAAAGTGACGTTCCTTCACACTAAGAGGTCGCACATCCAAACCTCAAAAGCGCATGACAACCTCTGCTTCCCTCTCCGAAGGGCCTATTTTGTACCTTTACTTTTTGCCCTTGAAAGAGTCATGGTGATCTACACCAATTCCTTATTTCGCCTTTTTCTTGGCTAACGTCATATGCTAGGGAAAGATCTATATTCATATGTCAACTTGGAGGTAAGTATTCATGAAATATTATTGTTGACATTACCCTTGAGTTAAATAGTTGGGAGGCGAAACTATAAGCCCCTATCTTTCTCTGTGTCCGACTGAAACTTTGATCTCATGAGTACCACATGAGTTGTAGCAATTGTAGAAGACAAAAGGATGATTGAGTATGTGGATTTGCCTTACAAGCTCTCATTTGGCTCTTTCCGATGTTATGATAAATTGGAATTGCTTAAATGACTAAAGGCTATTGGTTGTTAATTCTCAGTAAGGTTCTTGATCCATACTTTACTTTGTGATGGAATTATCACTTTAGCATAAGGGATTATATGATGATATTGTTGTTCTGACTATGATGATGATGCATGCATGTCCATATCTTGTTTTGTCGACACCTCTCTCTCTAAACATGTGGGCATATTTATTGATCTCGGCTTTCGCTTGAGGACAAGCGAGCTCTAAGTTTGGGGGAGTTGATACGTCCATTTTGCATCATGCTTTCATGTTGATATTTATCGCTTTATGGGCTGTTATTACACTTCACGGTACAATACTTATGCCTTTTCTCTCTTATTTTGCAAGGTTTACATGAAGAGGGAGAATGCCGGCAGCTGGAATTCTGGCCTGAAAAAGGAGCAAGTTTGAGATACCTATTCTGCGCAACTCCAAAAGCCGTGAAAATCAACGAGGATTTATTTTGGAATTTATAAAAAATACTGGGACGAAGAAGTACTAGAGGGCATCCAGTAGGAGGCCACAAGCCTGCTAGGTGCGGCCTACCCCCTGGCCGCGCCTAGGGGGCTTGCGGGCTCCCTGTTGGCCCTCTAGCCCCCTCTTTTGCTATAAATCAGGAGGAGGCTTTCGGGAGGAATCACCGCCGCCAAGAGGCGGAACTTGAGCAGAACCAATCTAGAGCTCCGGCACGGTCGTCCTGCCAGGGAAACTTGCCTCCCGGAGGGGGAAATCGTCGCAATCGTCATCACCAACACTCCTCTCATCGGAGGGGATTCATCACCATCAACATCTTCATCAGCACCATCTCATCTCCAAACCCTAGTTCATCTCTTGTAACCAATCTCCGTCTCACGACTCCGATTAGTACCTGTAAGGTTGCTAGTAGTGTTAATTACTCTTTGTAGTTGATGCTAGTTGGATTACTTGGTGGAAGGTTATATGTTCAAACCCTTGATGCTATTCAATACCTCTCTGGTCATGAATATTATTATGCTTTGTGAGTAGTTACTTTTGTTCCTGAGGACATGGGATAAGTCATGCTATAAGTAGTCATGTGAATTTGGTATTCGTTCGATATTTTGATGCGTTGTATGTTGTTTTTCCTCTAGTGGTGTTATGTGAACGTCGATTACATAACACTTCACCATTATTTTGTCCTAGAGGAAGGCATTGGGAAGTAGTAAGTAGATGATGGGTTGCTAGAGTGACAGAAGCTTAAACCCTAGTTTATGTGTTGCTTCGTAAGGGGCTGATTTGGATCCACTAGTTTAATGCTATGGTTAGACTTTGTCTTAATTCTTATTTCGTAGATGCGGATGCTTGCGAGAGGGGTTAATCATAAGTGGGATGCTTGGCCAAGTAAGGGCAGTACCCAAGCGCCGGTCCACCCACATATCAAACTATCAAAGTAGCGAACGTGAATCATATGAACATGATGAAAACTAGCTTGACAGAATTCCCCATGTGTCCTCAGGAGCGCTTTACCTCCTATAAGAGTTTGTCCAGGGTTGTCCCTTGCTACAAAACGGATTGGGCCACTTTGCTGCACCGTTGTTACTTTTGTTACTTGCTACTTGCTACGAATGATCTTACCACACAACTATCTGTTACCGACAATTTCAGTGCTTGCAGAGAATACCTTGCTGAAAACCACTTGTGAGATCCTTCTGCTCCTCGTTGGGTTCGACACTCTTATTTATCGAAAGTTCTCTGATAGATCCCCTATACTTGTGGGTCATCACGCCCTAGGTGAGGGGTGATATGTCTCTGTCGTATCTACTTTTCCGAACTCTTTTGCCCTTGTTTTGGACTCTAATTTGCATGATTTGAATGGAACTAACCCGGACTGAAGCTGTTTTTAGAAGAATTGCCATTGTGTTGTTTTTGTGCAGAAATGAAAGTTCTCGGAACGTCCTGTAAATTTACGGAGATTTTTTCTGGAATAAAAGAAAAATACCTGCGCAAAGTTCCACGTGAGGGGGCGTGCCAATGGGCCACAAGCCCCTAGGCTGCGACAACCCCCTATGGCCGCGCCATGAGGGCTTGTGGGGCCCACGTTGCACCACCGCCCCCAATCTCAGTCCTATATCTTCAGTTTCGCCTAGAAAAAATCAGAGAGAAGGTTTCATCGCGTTTTGCGATATGGAGGCGCCGCCACATCGTGTTCTTCATCTGGAGGGCAGATCTGGAGTCCGCTTCGGGCTCCGGAGAGGGGAAATCGTCGCCATCGTCATCATCAACCTTTCTCCATCGACAATTCCATGATGCTCTTCATCGTTCGTGAGTAATCTCATCATAGGCTTGCTCAACGGTGATTAGTGGGATGAGATCTATCATGTAATCGAGTTAGTTTTTTACGGGGATTGATCCTTAGTATCCACTATGTTCTAGATTGATGTTGCTACTACTTGGCTATGCTTAATGCTTGTCACTAGGGCCCGAGTGCCATGATTTCAGATCCGTACCTATTATGTTGTCGCCAATATATGTGTGTTTTAGATCCTATCTTGCAAGTTGTAGTCACCTACTATGTGTTATGACCTGGCAACCCCGGAGTGACAATAGCCGGAACCACTCCCGGAGATGACCATAGTATGAGGAGTTCATGTATTCACCGCGTGTTAATGCGTTGGTCCGGTTCTTTATTAAAAGGAGACCCTTAATATCCCGTAGTTTCCATTAGGATCCCGCTGCCACGGGAGGGATGGACAATAGATGTCATGCAAGATCTTTTCCCTAAGCACGTATGACTACATACGGAATACATGCCTACATTAGATTGATGAACGGGAGCTAGCCACATATCTCTTTGTGTTATAGCTGTTACATGATGAATCACATCCGTCACACTCATCCATCACCGATCCACTGCCTATGAGTCTTTTACTACTGGTTCTCGCTACGTTACTTTGTCTAGGCTTGTCCCTTGCTACAAGAGGGATTGGGCCACTTTGTTGCTGATGTCACTTTGCTGCTGTCACTACTGATGTTATTTGTTACTTTGGTGCTGCTGCTACTACTGTTACTTGCTACTCCGCTGCTACTTGTTGCAAGACTTTGTTGGCGCTAACATACTGTCAACTGGGCTTTTCCTGGCACCATTGCTCGGGATTGTCAAAGCTTTTACTGGCGCCATTGATACAATAGTTAGGAATAGTCTGCCTTGTCACCAGACCGTTTCTGGCTCCATTGTTATCATACTACCTTGCTACTGATACTTTGCTTGCAGACACCAATCTTTCAGGTGTGGTTGAATTGACAACTCAACTGCTAATACTTGAGAATATCCTTTAGCTTCCCCTTATGAGCGAATCAATAATTTGGGTTGAATACTCTACCCTCGAAAACTGCTGCGATCCCATACGCTTGTGGGCCACCAAGGCTTTTTCTGGTGCCGTTGCCGGGGAGGCACAGCTATATTCTCCGAATCACTTGGGATTGACGTCTGCTGATCACTATGAGGAATCCGAGAGATCCAAGAACTGAAATTCTGCCTTCCACTACGAGGAGAGGTAAGGAACTACCATCTAGCTCTCCACTTGATTCACCTTCAGTTTTGAGTAAGTTTGCGACTTCACCTCTTGCTAGAAATCTTGATATGTCGCCTGTGCTTGATGATGCCACTTCTGCTGTCCATGATGCTATGCTTTATACTATGCCTGATGATGCTATGCTTGATACTATGCCTGATGATACTATGCTAGATACTATGCCTGTTATGCTTGATAATGCTTTGCCACTTGGTGCCCTAGATGCACAAATTGCTAGAGTTGCTGCTAGATGTGATGATACTTCTGAGACTGCTGATACTATTGAAGTAGAACCTGCTACTATGCCTGAATTGCCTGTTATGCCTGATACGCGCTATGTTATGGAGGGAGAGATAGCTGAGGATTTTCTTGCATGTAAGGATAGCTATGATGTTGAGAAACTTCTGCACAAGTGGAAAGAAAAATCTTTGAACGCTAGGACAAAATACGACACGAAGTTTGCCACTTCACCTATCTTTGGGACCGATAAGGATTATGAATTCTTTGTCGACCCTGAGTTAATCACTCTGGTCGAATCTGATCCCTTTCACGGTTACGAGTCTGAAACGTTTGTAGCCCATCTTACCAAACTACACGATATAGCCACCCTATTCACTAGTGAGGAAAAGATCCGCCACTACTATATGCTCAAGCTGTTTCCTTTCTCGCGAAAGGATGACGCTAAGACCTGGTTCACTTCTCTTGCTCCTGGTTGTGTGCGTAGCCCCAGGATATGGTCTACTACTTCTCTGAAAAATATTTCCCTGCCCATAAGAAGCAAGCTGCCTTGCAGTAAATATACAACTTTACTCAAGCTGAAGAAGAGAGTCTCCCACAAGCTTGTGGGAGGCTTATCCAGCTACTGAATTCTTTGCGTGATCACCCTCTTGAGAAGAATGAAATACTTGATATCTTCTATAGTAGACTTACCGATGCTTCTAAAGACCACTTAGATAGTTGTGCTGGTAGTGTTTTTAGGGAACGAACTTTAGAACAAGCTAACATCTTGTGCAATGAGATTGCTTGGACTATTCCTGAACCACCTCCTAAGCCAACTCCAAAGAAAAGAGGTATTCTATTCCTCAGTCTTGAAGATATGCAAGAAGCCAAGAATTATATGCGAGAGAAAGGCATTAAATCTAAAGATGTCAAAAATCTACCGCCTATCGAAGAGATCCATGGTCTCGATAACCCGATACAGGTAGTAGAACTAAATTCTCTGCGTAGGTTTGATGTGAGTGATATTCCTTTTGATAAACCTGCTAGCTTATGCATGGATGAATTTGATAACTTCGTTGCCAAACAACAAAGTTTCAATGACTATGTTAGCAGACGATTGGACAAGAATGCTCGTATGCTTAGTCATAGTCGTCACTAGAGGCGGTAGAATGAAGTTTCAATTTGATAACTTCGTTGCCAAACAACAAAGTTTCAATTTTAAGTGCTTGTGTGGACAGAAACGTCAACAATCTTAAGCTTCTGAGTAAACATGCTTCTATGGTTACTACTCAGGTAGAACAAGTACTTAAAGCTCAGAATGACTTGCTCAATGAGTTGAATGACAACTCCGTTAGAGTCGTCACTAGAGGTGATAGAATGACCCAGGTACCTCTGTATCCTGAGGGTCATCCGAAGAGAACTGAACAAAATTCTCAAGGAGTTAGCACTGATGCACCTAGTCATCCTAAGAACAAGAAAGATGATAGGAACTGATACGTCTCAAACATATCTATAATTTTTGATGGTTTCACATTGTTATCTTGTCATCTTTGGATGTTTTATGTACCTTTTATATATTTTTTGGGACTAACTAATTAATTCAGTGCCAAGTGCCAGTTCCTGTTTTTTCTATGTTTTTGGCTATTTTCAGATCTGATTTTGGAATGGAGTCCAAAGGGAATAAAATCCCCGAAATGATTTTTTCCCGAACGGAAGAAGGTCAGGGGGCCTGTGGGCCAAGCCAGGAGGGCTCCAGGGAGCCCACAAGCCCCCACTCCGCCACTAGGGGGAGGCGGCGGTGGCAGGGCTTGTGGCCTCCCTGAGCGCCCCCTGACCTAGATCTTTGGCCTATATATGCCCTAAAATACAACAAAAATTAGGGGACCCTCGAAAATACTTTTCCGCCGCCGCAAGCTTCCGTTTCCGTGAGATCTCATCTGGAGACCCTTCCCGGCGCCCTGTCGAAGGGGACTTTGGAGTTGAAGGGCTTCTTCTTCATCATCATCGCCCCTCCAATGACTCGTGAGTAGTTCACTTTAGACCTACGGGTCCGTAGTTAGTAGCTAGATGGCTTCTTCTCTCTCTTGGATCTTCAATACAAAGTTCTCCATGATCTTCATGGAGATCTATCCGATGTAATCTTCTTTGGCGGTGTGTTTGTCGAGATCCGATGAATTGTGGATTTGTGATAAGATTATCTATGATATATATTTGAGTCTTGCTGATTTCTTATATGCTGTAACATCCCAATTTTCCTAATTGGGAATGTTCTACAAAATGTAGCTAAGCATCTATGCATTTTGTTTGCCATAAAGTTTAGCATTTGAATTCTTTCAAATATTTGCTTTGCTTTTCTATTTTCTTCCCACGAGAAATGCCCCAACAAAATTCTTGCAAGCAAGAAAGAGCGGAGGAAAATGACCCTCCAAAATCAGAGGCACTTTTGAAAATAATTGAGCCAAGAAAAACCAGAGATTTATGGAGAAAAAAATTTGAAAAAGAAAATAAAGCTTTTTAGTTTGGCCTTGGAAAATAAATTTGAAAATTTTTGAAAAAACAATTTTTTAGTTTTTAGTTTGGCCTTGGAAAAATGTTAATCGAGTAGAGAATATTTTTCTGATCATTTTGGTATATAATACCCTATATTAATTATTTTATTTTGTTTCCTTTTATTCTATTCTCTTACTGTTTTTGAGAAAATACAAAATCGGGAAGTATTTTTTTAGGAAAGCGCCATGGGCGCGATTTAGCTTTGGGCCAGATCCCTTGAGGCCCGGGACCGACATCCTTTCGGATCGGCCACCGAGCGCCTCGCCTCTCCCGTTTCTCTCGCTGGCCAGTGGGGCCCATGGCCGAAAACGCCACCTCGCCCCCTTCTTCTTCCTCCTTCCTTCTCCACCGTGCTCTCCTTCCTTCCCAGACCACCGCCGATCTCCTCCCCACCGATCCTCCCGGATCTCTCTCCCTTCCCCTCTCGAGCCCCTCCTCTCCCCAATAAAACCCCAACCCCGGCCCCCTCCCTTGAGCCCCTCCTCCCCACGCCGCTACGCCATCTCGCCGCCCCAGCCCCTTGCTGCCTCGCCGGATCCAGGCTCTAGAGAAATCGCCCCCGCCACCCCCCGCGCCACCGCTCGCCTCCCCACCCCAACCGACGCCGCCACGAGCTCCCCCATCGCCCCCGCAACCCAGTTTCCCCCTAGCCCGAGCCCTCGCCGCCTCCTCACCACCCCTCGCCACCTCACCAGAGTTGGAGCCGGCCGAAGCTTCCCAAGCTCCCCCTGCTTACCCCGGCCACCGAACTGCCCCTCCGCTGCCACCAACCGACGGAGGAGCTTCCCCGCAATGCCCCCGACCTGTCAGCCGCCGCCGCAGACCGCCGGAGGGCCCTCCCCGTCGACCGCCACCTTCTCTGCCTCGCCGGAGAAGGAGCACCAGCAGCACCCCACGGTGAGCTACCCCATCTCTCCTGTAGTCGTAGGATCTGTCATCTACGGTGTAGATTAAAATAGATACCCCTTCGGTTTTAGTTAAAAGACCGAGCCGGTTTTTAACCCACTTAATCTTAGCCGAAGCGTTTTTATTAGAACTCGGCCGTTTGCTAGTAACTACCGCAGCAAACAACCTCCCAACCAACTAGAGAGAGACACGTGTACCCCTGTCCGATAGAATTCAGATTTTCTTTTTCTGTTTTAATTCAAAAACAGAGAGAGTTTCAATTTTGTTTTGATCATAAATTTTGATCCACAACTCCAATGGAGTTGAAACTTGTTCCAGTAGATCATAATGTTTCTGTAGTTGTCAAAAACATATTAATTGTCTAGGTTTGAAATTTTCAAATTTGAATTAGATTAGATTTAGTTTAAACCTTGTTTTGCTTATTCCAGGAGTTTAAAAATAGATTTTTATTTGATTCTTTTTGTTACTGATTCCTAGTGATTATATCTTTCTGTAGTATAAGTTTCAAAAAAATTAAATATTTTTACTTGGGGTTTTATCAAAAACAGTTTCTGCTTAGTTAGGTGAAGTGAATTCTTTCACTTTATGCCATAGCTACTTTATGCTTGTGATGTTATTTTACTTGTTGATGATTGTAGTGCTTATGGTGTGTATTTGTTTGTATCGGTAGATCACCCGGAGTGCGAAGCTTGCTACTTAGAAGCGCTCGATCAAGACAACTATCAGCAAGGCAAGTCATTTTGATGATACTATCGCCTATGTTTTTTATGCATGGTAGTTTCACCCTTCTCTGCCCAATTCCATGCTGAGTAGGTACTTGGAAATTATAGTTATAGGTTGTAATATCATGTGGTAGGCACACAACAACCCCGATACTTGGCCCGGGACGACAAATTTCACATTGCTATGCTTGAGTAGACGGGATTCTGGTTGAGAGCATAACCCGAGTGATGCGAGAATAATTAAGTAACCAAGACCGGTTAAGTCAAGATTTTCAAGACCTCGTGAAGCAATGCAACTCTGGGTGAAGGATGGTTTTGACGGGCTCCCTGGAGAAACCAGTGGACGACCCCGGGATGCTTGGAGACGTGCCATGACATCTTGCGGAAAGCTTCACCCAGGCTTGAAGAGACGGACGGAGGCTTCAAGACCCAAGGCTTACCTGCACAGCCACAAGTCAATATGGGCTCTGGCTTGGTTGGACAACGCGGCGACTCTAGACAGGCGGTGCTAGCAGATCTAGAAGAACGGTAGGATTGGATGGGCACCGACAGGGGATCAGAGGGACCCGTTGAAAGACCATGTTTTGATCATCCGGTCTTCAAACACCCTGAAGTGCGAGGACATACCCGGAGGTGATCAAATCTTGTGGGGAACGTGTGTAAAACTCTGCAGAGTTCCCAAACCTAATCGATTAGCCGTGACCACGGTCATGGACAACTTGAGCCGAAGGCATTGAATTTTTCCTGAACTCTCAACACAACTTAATAATGATGTGGGAATTATCGACAACTCGGGTACAAGAATTGGTTGGCGGAACCATCTCGTTAACAACAAACAATGTAGTAATATTTTGCTTTCAGCCCTCTCTTGTTGTAGGAGAAAATTTGCTTTATGCTAAAACTTATAGCCGCACCTACCATATATGCATGTAGAAGTAGTTGGTTATTATTTTCCCCATCTCTTTGATGACTTGCCGGCATATTCCATATGCTGACCTACACGGCTGCAACATATCATGTTGAAGAGTAATTTTCCAACCAGGAGTGAGGCTACGATCTACGCTCGGCGACATGCCCTGGAGTCGGATGGACTCGTCTACCTGATGCTTCCGCTAGTCTTCGTTAGATATCTCATGAGATGGCCTTCAACCACTTTATTGTAATTCATTATTGTAATAAAGTACTCGATATGAGATTTTGATTAATAAAGCTGTGTGATTGAACTCTTGATATATACATTGATGTACTGAGTGTGTACCAGCATGATCTTGGGATGGTACGGAAAGACCAGAGGCTTGACTCGTATTGAGTCGGGTCGCTACAGATATGGTATCAGAGCACACGTTGACCGTAGGATGTAACCTCTAGGAATGGAAAAACCTTAGGAAGAAAACTATTTTTCTTATGTCTATAAATATTCTATTATCTCTTCTGATCATTTCTGACTTCTCTCCGATTTTCCAATGTTTTAGATGGCCACCTTCATCCCCATTAAGTTCACGAAGTTTTGCCAGCCCGGCGCCACTATGCCTTTCAGAAAGTAGCTGATACAGATAACCAAGGACTTGAGGATTGCTCTACCGACTATCACAGGGAAGCCTACTTCGTCTTACCCGGAGGATTCACGCTACAGGATTGAGGTGCACGTTCCCGGATGGACATTCGAGCCGCGCACTGATCCTGTGGACTTCAAGTTCATCGCACCCAGTTGGATTCTCGGAAGGGACATGGCGATCCATTGTGCACTCGGACGTATCAAAGAAGTTTACAGAGGCTGGCCTATTTCACTAGATCTATTCACGGTATTCCGGAGAGGAGAAGATGGAGAAATCATCTCAAGCAAGACCAAGGACGCTCTCCTGTCCTATGCCCAGACCTTGGAGAAGCACAGCGGGACTCTGGAGCATCGTGTGATCAAGGACGCTAGGAAGATCAAGCAACTGTCGCTCCGCGAACTCGAACTCGAAGAAGCAGCCCGGGAAGCCCACTACAAGCACGGATTGGAGGTGAAGGACTTCCTGGAGAGGATCGAGAAGCTGAAGACTCGTGTCGCATACCTGGAGGAAGAACTGGACATGGGCGAGAACCTTCATCTTGAAGGATACGTAGCCCCCTTGATCAGCAATGAGGAGGACTATGAAGCAAGCTCCACCGAAGGACCCACCACCATGCTTTTCTGAGGAGGACACTTAGACTAGTCCACCAATTTATCTTATCGTTAAACGCTTAGGCCGATGTTTAGGTTATCGAAACTTGTATCCCTGTGTGTGAACCTTTTGTGATGGTATTGAATAAAATGTGTGGTGTGATACTTGTTTGTTGCATTTCATATGGGTAGTGTAATTACTCTTTAGACCATTGTTCTATGCTAATCTGACCCCTCTACAAACACCAGATGCCTCCGAGACGTGCCCCTGCTACCAACTTCCCGCCGGAGCTCACTCAGTTGATTCAGCAACAGACTACCCTAATGCAGCTGATCATCCAGAACCAGAACAATAACAACAACCATCATCCACCCCAGGCCGACAATCTCACCCGTTTCCTGAGGTTCAACCCTCCGACTTTCTCTAGCAGCATTGAGCCCATTGTGGCAGATGATTGGCTCCGCAAGATGGAGCGGGAACTAATCACTGCTGGTTGTACTGAAGTTGAGAAGGTGCGCTTTGCCGTGCATCAACTTGAAGGCCCTACAGCTCCATGGTGGGAGAACTACACCACCACATATCCCATTGCTGGAGTCACTTGGGAGCAGTTCAAGCAAGCCTTCCACACCGCTCATGTCTCAGCTGGGGCCATGAGTCTGAAGAAGCGTGAGTTTCGCAACTTACGCCAGGGAAATCGCTCTGTGGCTCAGTATGTTGATGAATTCAGCATGCTCGCCCGTTATGCACCTGGAGATGTGGCCGATGATGCGCTGAGCATTCAACTGACTGTAGCCAACTTCAACAACTCCCAGGAGTTGGTAGATAAGGCCCTCATCTTGGAGGGGAAACATCAGGAGATGGAGAACCGCAAGCGGAAGTATGGCAATGGAAAGTTCAACTCCGGCACTCAGCAGAAGCCTCGATACACCCCATATTCAGGGAATACCGGGACTGGATCCCGTAAGTTTGGAGGACACGTCCAGCATAACCACCCAGTGCACAACCATGGAGGCCACAACCATGGAGGAAATGGGAACCACCGCAACAACAGCAACTTCAAGAATGGCGGTACTGGCACTCAGCATCATTCCGCTCCAGCTCAAAAGGACATGACTCATATCACGTGCTTCAAGTGTCAGAAGACAGGACACTATGTCACTGAATGTCCCAGAACAAGCAGTGAAATGGAAACGGCAATGGCAACTCGGCAGCAAAGAAGCCCAATCCTTTTCCTCGAGCTCAAGTGAATCACATTGATGTTGAAGAGGTCTATGATCACCCCGATACTGTGGTTGGTAAGTTTTTGCTAAATTCACATCCAGTATTGGTACTTTTTGATTATGGTGCAATGCATGCATTCATATCAAGGGTAGTTGTGGAAAAGTATAGTTTGCCAACTAGAACCCTCGGCCAACCTATTAAGGTCAGTTCCCCAGGAGGCATGATGACAGCCGGGATAGGATGCCATGCTTTGAGTCTCAACATCGGTAACCATAAGTTTCCCACCGACCTCATCGTATTAGAGTCTCAGGGATTGGATGTAATCCTAGGCATGGATTGGTTGGCCAAGTATGAAGGGAATATTGATTGTGCCCTTAAGTCTATTTTGCTCACCACCCCCGAGCAAAAGCGGATCAAGTACCTATCCCAGTGCCCGACATGGAGTAAACGAGTAAACTCCCTCACGTAAGTAGTTCAGGAGGAAGTACCAATTGTCCAAGAATACCCGGAACAGCTCCGATATCCAAGAGACCCTATCGGATGCCCGCAAATGACTTGGTAGAAATCAAGAAGCAAATTAAGGAGTTGTTGGACAAAGGGTATATTCGCCCAAGTTCTTCACCTTGGGGAGCCCCAGTGCTCTTGGTTGAAAAGAAGGATAAGTCCTTGAGAATGGTTGTCGATTATCGTGCATTGAACGCCGCGACCATCAAGAACAAGTATCCCTTGCCGATGATCAATGATCTATTTGACCAGTTAGTTGGAGCCCGAGTGTTCTCCAAGATCGACCTTCGATCCGCGTATCATCAGCTGAAAATTCGTGAACAAGATATACCCAAGACAGCCTTCACCACCCGGTACGGCTTGTATGAGTACATGGTCATGTCGTTTGGACTGACTAATGCTCCGGCATACTTTATGAACCTGATGAACAAAGTATTGATGGAATACTTGGACAAGTTTGTCATAGTGTTCATCGACGACATACTGATATTCTCCAAGAACGAGGAAGAACACAAGGAACATCTGCAACTAGTTCTGGAGAAACTTCGACAGCATTAGTTGTATGCGAAGTTCAGCAAATGTGAATTTTGTTTGAAGGAAGTCGGATTCCTCGGACACGTCATTTCAGGAGAAGGAATAGCAGTGGACCCTTCCAAGTTCGCAGCAGTCACCGAATGAGTAGCATACACTTCAGTTAAGGAGATCCGCAGTTTCCTCAGACTTGTCGGGTATTACCGGAGGTTCATTGAGAATTTCTCAAAGATCGCCAAGCCCATGACAGAGTTGTTGAAGAAGGAGTCCAAATATGTTTGGACCGAGGAATGTGAAGCCAGTTTTCAAGAGTTGAAGAAACATCTGGTTACAGCCCCAGTGTTGATATTGCCGAACATTCGGAAGGATTTCCAGGTTTACTGTGATGCTTCTCGTCAAGGACTTGGAGGAGTGCTCATGCAAGAAGGTAAAGTCGTAGCCTATGCATCCAGACAGCTCAGACCCCATGAGTTGAATTACGCCACGCATGACTTGGAACTAGCAGCCGTAGTGCAAGATCTCAAGACTTGGAGACATTTCCTGATCGGAAATAGTTGTGATGTTTACACTGATCACAAGAGCCTGAAATATATCTTCACGCAGAAGGAGTTGAACCTCAGACAGAGGAGATGGCTAGAATTGATCAAGGACTATGACATGAGATTGCACTATCACCCTGGCTAGGCAAATGTTGTAGCCGATGCATTGAGCCGCAAGAGTTATGTGAACACGCTCATAGTGGGAGGATTACCCCAGGAGTTAGCCGATGATCTTCGAGAGCTCAAATTGGAAATAGTTCCAAGAGGATTTGTAGCCACACTGGAAATTCAGTCCACTTTGACAGAAAAGATCCGCGAAGCACAGAAGACAGACACGGAGATAGCTGAGATTAAGCAGAAAATGAAAGACAGGAAGGCTAAAGGTTTTCGTGAGGATGAACACGGAACTTTATGGTCTGAGGATCGCATCTATGTGCCCAATGATCCCGAACTCAGGAAGTTGATACTTCAGGAGGCCCATGATTCCCCGTACTC
Source organism: Hordeum vulgare subsp. vulgare (assembly GCF_904849725.1). Lineage (NCBI taxonomy): Eukaryota > Viridiplantae > Streptophyta > Magnoliopsida > Poales > Poaceae > Hordeum > Hordeum vulgare. Next base: position 51,743,747 of record NC_058523.1, read on the forward strand.
GATACACCCAGGCAACACCAAGATATATCTGGATCTGAAAGAAAGTTTCTGGTGGACAGGAATGAAGAAAGACATTGCCGAGTTTGTAGCAATATGCGATGTTTGTCAGCGAGTAAAAGCCGAGCATCAGAAGTGAGCAGGTTTGCTTCAACCTCTGCCGATACCCGAGTGGAAATGGGAAATGCTTGGTATGGACTTCATCATAGGATTACCAGGACCCGTTCTAGTTATGATTCTATTTGGATTGTGATCGATCGTTTGACCAAGGTAGCTCACTTCATTCCCGTGAAGACTACTTACACGAGTGCCAAGCTGGCCAAGATATATATGACCAGGATCGTATGTCTGCATGGAGTACCGAAGAGTATTGTGTCAGATAGAGGGACTCAGTTCACGTCAAAATTCTGGCACCAACTCGAGAAACCTTGGGAACAAGATTGGATTTCAGTACAGCTTTTCACCCTCAGACCGACGGACAGACCGAGAGAGTCAGTCAGATTCTGGAGGACATGTTGAGAGCTTGCGCACTAGACTATGGGTCTAGCTGGGATGATAATTTGCCTTATGCCGAGTTCTCAAACAACAACAGCTATAAGACCAGTCTGAAGATGGCCCCTTTCGAAGCTTTATACGGAAGAAGGTGCAGAACACCATTGATGTGGGATGGAGTTGGAGACCGACAACTTTTTGGTCCCGACCTTATCCGAGATTCTGAAGAGAAGGTCTAGCTGATTCGTGACCGACTCAAGATAGCTCAGTCCAGACAGAAGAGTTATGCTGATAGCAAACGCAAGCAAGTAACGTATGAAGTGGGAGACCGAGCATATCTTCGGGTGTCTCCGCTTCGAGGAATCAAGAGATTTGGTGTGAAAGGAAAGTTAGCACCCCGATTCATTGGCCCCTACAAAATCCTTGAACGTAGAGGCGAAGTTGCATATAAACTGGAATTGCCGGAAGGATTGTCCGGAGTTCATGATGTCTTCCATGTTTCCCAGTTGAGGAAATGCCACGCTGAGATGGCTGATGTTCCGTTGAGAGATACAATGCCCCTAGAGGCCATACAACTCGACAATGATCTGACGTATGAGGAGAAACCCGTCATGATTCTCGAGACTACAAACAGAGTTACCCGCAGCAGGATCATCAAGTTCTGTAAGGTGTTGTGGAGCCACCACACCGAGGAAGAAGCCACCTGGGAACGAGAAGAAGATCTTCGTCGAGACCACCCGCACCTATTTTTTAGCCAACCCGAATCTCGAGGGCGAGATTCATCTTAAGGTGGGTAGGTTTGTAACATCCCAATTTTCCTAATTGGGAATGTTCTACAAAATATAGCTAAGCATCTATGCATTTTGTTTGCAATAAAGTTTTGCATTTGAATTCTTTCAAATATTTGCTTTTGATTTTCTATTTTCTTCCCACGAGAAATGCCCCGACAAAATTCTTGCAAGCAAGAAAGAGGGAGGAAAATGACCCTCCAAAATCTGAGGCACTTTTGAAAATAATAGAGCCAAGAAAAACCAGAGATTTATGGAGAAAAAAATTTGAAAAAGAAAACAAAGCTTTTAGGGGTTTTTCTGAAAAAAAACATTTTTTTAGTTTTTATTTTGGCCTTGGAAAAATGTTAATTGAGTAGAGAATATTTTTCTGATCATTTTGGTATATAATACCCTATATTAATTATTTAATTTTGTTTCCTTTTATTCTATTCTCTTATTGTTTTTGAGAAAATACAAAATCGGGAAGTATTTTTTTAGGAAAGCGCCATGGGCGCGATTTAGCTTTGGGCCAGATCCCTTGAGGCCCGGGACCGAGATCCTTTCGGATCGGCCACCGAGCGCCTCGCCTCACCCGTTTCTCTCGCTGGCCAGTGGGGCCCCTGGTCGAAAACGCCTCCTCGCCCCCTTCTTCTTCCTCCTTCCTTCTCCACCGCGCTCTCCTTCCTTCCCAGACCACCGCTGATCTCCTCCCCCCGATCCTCCCAGATCTCTCTCCCTTCCCCTCTCGAGCCCCTCCTCTCCCTATAAAATACCAGCCCCGGCCCCTCCCTCGAGACCCTCCTCCCCACGCTGCCATGCCATCTCGCTGCCCCAGCCCCCTGCTGCCTCGCCGGAGCCAGGCTCTAGAGAAATCGCCCCCGCCACCCCCCGCTCCACCGCTCGCCTCCTCACCCCAACCGACGCCGCCACGAGCTCCCCCACCGCCTCCGCAACCCATTCCCCCCCTAGCCCGAGCCCTCGCCGCCTCCTCACCACCCCTCGCCACCTCGCCGGAGTTGGAGCCGGCCGAAGCTTCCCAAGCTCCCCCTGCTTAACCCGGCCACCGAACTGCCCCTCCACCGCCACCAACCAACGGAGGAGGATCCCCGCAACGCCCCGGACCTCTCAGCCGCAGTCGGAGACCGCCGGAGGGCCCTCCCTGTCGACCTCCACCTTCTCCACCTCGCCGGAGAAGGAGCACCAGCAGCACCCCACGGTGAACTACCCCATCTCTCTTGTAGCCGTACGATCTGTCATCTACGGTGTAGATTAGAAATAGATACCCCTTCGATTTTAGTTAAAAGACCGAGCCGGTTTTTACCCCACTTAATCTTAGCCGAAGCGTTTTTATTAGAACTCGGCCGTTTGCTAGTAACTACCGCAACAAACAACCTCCCGACCAACCAGAGAGAGACACGTGTACCCCTGTCCGTTAGAATTCAGATTTTCTTTTTCTGTTTTAATTCAAAAACAGAGAGAGTTTCAATTTTGTTTTGATCATAACTTTTGATGCACAAATCCAATGGAGTTGAAACTTATTCCAGTAGATCACACTGTTTCTGTAGTTTTAAAAAACATATTAATTGTATAGGTTTGAAATTTTCAAATTTGAATTAGATTAGATTTAGTTTAAACCTTGTTTTGCTTATTCTCGGAGTTTAAAAATAGATTTTTATTTGATTCTTTTTGCTACTGCTTCCTAGTGATTATATCTTTCTGTAGTATAAGTTTCAAAAAAATTTAAATTAGTTTACTTGGGGTTTTATCAAAAACAGTTTCTGCTTAGTTAGGTGAAGTGAATTCTTTAACTTTATGCCTAGCTACTTTATGCTTGTGATGTTATTTTACTTGTTGATGATTGTAGTGCTTATGGTGTGTATTTGTTTGTATCGGTAGATCACCCGGAGTGCGAAGCTTGCTACTTAGAAGCGCTCGATCAAGACAACTATCAGCAAGGCTAGTCATTTTGATCATACTATCGCCTATGTTTTCTATGCATGGTAGTTTCACCCTTCTTTGCCCAATTGCATGCTGAGTAGGTACCTGGAAATTATAGTTATAGGTTGTAGTATCATGTGGTAGGCACACAACAACCCCGATACTTGGCCCGGGACGACAAATTTCACATTGCTATGCTTGAGTAGACGGGATTCTGGTGGAGTATATAACACGAGTGATGCGAGAATAATTAAATAACCAAGACCGGTTAAGTCAAGATTTTCAAGACCTCGTGAAGCAATGCAACTCTGGGTGAAGGACGGTTTTGACGGGCTCCCTGGAGAAACCAGTGGACGACCCCTGGATGCTTGGAGACGTGCCATGACATCTTGCGGAAAGCTTCACCCAGGCTCGAAGAGACGGACGGAGGCTTGAAGACCCAAGGCTTACCTGCACAGCCACAAGTCATTATGGGCTCTAGCTTGGTTGGACAACGTGGCGACTCTGCACAGGCGGTGCTAGCAGATGTAGAAGAACGGTAGGATTGGATGGGCACCGACAGGGGATCAGAGGGACCCGTTGAAAGACCATGTTTTGATCATCCGGTCTTCAAACACCCTGTAGTGCGAGGACATACCCGGAGGCGATCAAATCTTGTGGGGAACGTGTGCAAAACTCTGCAGAGTGCCCAAACCTAATCGATTAGCCGTGTCCACGGTCATGGACAACTTGAGCCGAAGGCATTGAATTTTTCCTGAACTCTCAGCACAACTTAATAATGATGTGGGAATTATTGACAACTCGGGTACGAGAATTGGTTGGCGGAACCATCTCGTTAACAACAAACAATGTAGTAATATTTTGCTTTCAGCCCTCTCTTGTTGTTAGAAAATTCGCTTTATGCTAAAACTTATAGCCCCACCTGCCATATATGCATGTAGAAATAGTTGGTTATTATTTCCCCCTCTCTTTGATGACTTTCCGGCATATTCCATATGCTGACCTACACGGCTGCAACGTATCATGTTGCTGAGTACTTTTCCGACCAGGAGTGAGGCTACGATCTATGCTCGGTGACATGCCCTGGAGTCGGATGGACTCGTCTACCTGATGCTTCCGCTAGTCTTCGTTAGATATCTCATGAGATGGCCTTCAGCCACTTTATTGTAATTCATTATTGTAATAAAGTACTCGATATGAGATTTCGATTAATAAAGCTGTGTGATTGAACTCTTGATATATACATTGATGTACTAAGTGTGTACCAGTATGGTCTTGGGATGGTACGGAAACACCAGAGGCTTGACTCGTATTGAGTCGGGTCGCTACATATGCATGATTTGATATCCTTGTAAGTCTCTCCGAGTCTTGGGTTTTGTTTGGCCAACTAGATCTATGATTCTTGCAATGGGAGAAGTGCTTGGTTTTGGGTTCTACCATGTGGTGACCTTTCCCAGCGACAGTAGGGGCAGCAAGGCACATATTAAGTAGTTGCCATCAAGGGTAACAAGGTGGTCTCTATCGTTGATATGAGATTGTCCATCTACATCATGTCATCTTGCTTAAAGCGTTACTCTGTTCTTTTGGACTTAATACACTAGATGCATGCTGGATAGCGGTCGACGTGTGGAGTAATAGTAGTAGATGCAGAAAGTATCGGTCTACTTGTTTTGGACGTGATGCCTATAGATATAATCATTGCCATAGATATCGTCACGACTTTGCGCGGTACTATCAATTGCTCGACAGTAATTTGTTCACCCACCGTCTACTTGCTTTCATGAGAGAAGCCACTAGTAAACACTACGGCCCCCGGGTCTATTCACATCTATCGTTTACACCTCCGATTTTACTTTTCTTTGTTACTTTGTTGCTTTCAGTTCTCACTTGGCGAACTATCTATAAGAAATTGGCAAGCCCTTCATAGCGTTGGGAGCAGGTTCTTTGTGTTTGTGCAGGCTCTTGTGATACCTTCGTTCTCAAACTGAGGGAAATACTTACCATCGCTACGCTATATCACCCTTTACGCTTCGAGGGAACACCAACGCAAGGCGACGGGGGACATCCTTTGCATATTTTCCTAGGAAGTCCCTTAAGGCGTAGCCGTAGCAGAAGGATTCCTGGTGCTGTCAACACACCTATTTCTGGCGCCATTGGAAGGTCTTTTGTTTCAGTAGCACAGCTGACATCAGAAGTATTTCTGGCGCCGTTGCCGGGGAGGAGAGATCAAGATCTATCCAAGTAGGTCTCACAAACTCATCTCCTGCATTTACTTTTTTGCCAGTTGCCTCTCGTTTTCCTCTCCCCCACTTCACATCTGCCGTTTTCATTTGCCTTTCTCCTTTGCTGTTTTCTTTTGCCTTTGCCGGTTCTCTTGCTTGCTTGTGTGCTCGTTTGTTTGTTGAAGTCATCATGGCTGAAAACACCAAACTTTGCGACTTCTCGAGCACTAACAATAATGATTTTATTAGTACTCAGACTGCTCCCGCCACTAGTGCGGAATCGTATGAAATCAACGCAGCTCTGCTGAATCTTGTTAGGAAAGAGCAATTCTCTGGCCTTCCTAGTGAAGATTCCGCATCCCAACTCAATACCTTCATTGAGCTTTGTGATATGCAAAAGAAAAGAAATGTGGATAATGACGTGATTAAGTTGAAACTTTTTCCTTTCTCATTGCGAGATCGCGCAAAAACTTGGTTTTCTTCTTTGCCTAAAAATAGTATCAATTCTTGGGATAAGTGCAAAGATGCTTACATATCCAAGTATTTTCCGCCGGCTAAGATCATCTCCTTACGTAATGATATCATGAATTTCAAGCAACTTGATCATGAACATGTTGCACAATCTTGGGAGAGGATGAAGCTTATGATTAGAAATTGCCCCGCTGATGGCTTGAGTTTGTGGATGATCATACAAACCTTTTACACTGGCTCGAATTTCGCTTCTCGCAATATCTTGGACTCCGCCTCAGGTGCAACGTTCATGGAAATCACGTTAGGAGACGCTACAAAACTCCTAGACAATATCATGACCAACTACTCTTAGTGGCACACTGAAATGTCGCCTGCTAGCAAAAGGTGCACGGTATAGAAGAAATTAACTCGCTTAGTGCTAAGATGGACGAGTTGATGAATTTGGTAGCTAGTAGAAACGCTACCGTAGATCCTAATGACATGTCACTATCTTCTTTGATTGAGAGTAGCAACGCTAGTTTGGACGTGGATTTTGTTTGTAGGAACAATTTTGGCAACAACAATGCTTTTAGAGGAAACTATGTTCCTAGGCCTTTTACTAGTAACTCCTCTAACAATTATGGCAATTCCTACAACAACACTTATGGAAATCACAACAAATTACCCTCTGATTTAGAGAGTAAGATCAAAGAGTTCATTAACTCTCAAAAGATTTTCAATGCGTCCATAGAGGAAAAACTACTCAAAATAGACGATTTGGCTAAGAGCGTTGATAGGATGTCTTCTAATATTGATGCTTTGAAAGTTAGATGCACTCCTCCCAAGGTCAACTTGGAAGAAACTTTGAAAGGTATGCGTATCTCCATGAATGAGAGCAAAGAAAGAACCGCCCAAATTCGCGCTAGACATGAATGGTTTAGAAGGGTGCGTTCTGGTGATGCAAATCACGAGGATCTTAAAGTGCTTGGTGTGTCTCGTCTTGAATATTTGTTTTGGCGTGTCAAACCTATTTATGGAGAGTGGAGTAAAAGAAGTCAAAATTTTGGGTAGTAATGAAACTCCCACTTTGGATTTCAAGGAATTCAGTTGTGATAATTGCTCCTTGTTTGAATGCATTTCTTTGATGCAATCCATTGCAAACTCTCCACGCGCTTATAGCCAAAGCAAAGCCTTTACCGCGCATATCGTAGATGCTATGATGAAATCTCTTGAAGAGAAGCTCGAACTAGAAGTCTCTATACCTAGAAAACTTCATGATGAGTGGGAACCTACTATCAAAATCAAGATCAAAAACTATGAGTGCAATGCTTTGTGTGATTTGGGTGCTAGTGTTTCCGCGATTCCAAAGTCATTATGTGATATTCTTGGTTTTCATGAGATTGAAGAGTGTTCTCTTAATTTGCATCTTGCGGATTCTACTGTCAAGAAACCCATGGGAAGGATCGATGATGTTCTTATTGTTGCAAATAAGAACTATGTACCCGTGGATTTCATTGTACTTGACATAGATTGCAATCCTTCATGTCCCATTCTTCTTGGTAGACCTTTCCTAAGGACTATTGGTGCTATCGTCGATATGAAGGAAGGGAATATTATATTTCAATTTCCTTTGAAGAAGGGCATGGAGCACTTTCCTAGAAAGAAAATAAGATTGCCTTATGAATCTATGATGAGGGCTACTTATGGTTTGAGCACCAAAGATGACTATACGTGATTCCACCTCTTTTTGCCTAGCTAAGGGCGTTAAACAAAAGCGCTTGTTGGGAGGCAACCCAACGAATCTATCCTTTTCTTTCTGTTTTGTGTTTTCCACACTTTCATAATTCTGTTATGATTGTGTTTTTTGTGTTTCTTTTTGCGTTTGTGCCAAGCAAAACCGTTATGATTAGTCTTGGGGATGATCGTTTGGTCATGCTGGAAAAGACAGAAACTTTCTGCTAACGAAAAGAATTTTCATTTTTTTTCTACAAGAGCTTTTGAGTTGATTATTTTTTCTGCTGATTGCTATGCAAATTCTTCAGACTTTCGTAATTTTTCAGAATGTTTGAAGCACCATAGGTATACGAAATATACAGATTGCTACAGAGTGGTCTGCTGTTAACAGATTTTGTTTTTGTTGGGTTGGTTGCTTATTTTGATGAAACTATGGATAGTATCGGGGGGTATTAGCCATGGAAGATTGAAAATACAGTAACCCAACATCAGCATAAGTAGAATTTAAGTTTTCTACAGTACCTAAGGAAGTGGTGGTTTGCTTTCTCATACTAATGTTATCACGAGTTTCTGTTTAAGTTTCGTGTTGTGAAGTTTTCAAGTTTTGGGTGAAGTTCTTATCGACAAAGAGATAAAGAGTGGCAAGATCCCAAGCTTGGGGATGCCCAAGGCACCCCAAGAGATTCAAGTATGCCGTAAAAGCCTAAGCTTGGGGATGCCCCGGTAAGGCATCCCCTCTCTCGTCTGCAATCCATCGGTAACGTTACTTGGGGCTATATTTTTATTCACCACATGTTATGTGTTTTTGCTTGGAGCGTCTTGTATCGTAGGAGTCTTTTATTTTTGTTGTGTCACAATCATCCTTGCTGCACACCTAGAGAGAAAGACATGAACACACCATGATTTTGTCGAGCTTCACTTATATCTTTTGGTAGACAATTCAGCTCACATGTGCTTCACTTATATCTTTTGAGCTAGATACTTTTGCTCTATGTGCTTCACTTATATCTTTTAGAGCACAACGGTGCGTGGCTTGGTAGTTGATCTATGCTTTGAAAGTAGTCTCAAAATGGGTAGTTATCCAAAGGGATACGAAAACTTCCACCTTCATGTGCATTGAATAGTTAGAGAAGTTTGATTCATCTCAATTAGTTTTGAGTTATGTTTTGGTAATATTGAAGTTGTGCTAGTAAGGTGTTGTGGATCTAGAAATAATTGTGTTGAAGTTAGTGATTCCGGTAGCATGGACGTATGGTGAACCGCTATGTGATGAAATTTGAGCATCATTAGTCTATTGATTGTCATCCTTTGTGTGGCGGTCGGGATCGCGCGATGGTTTATACCTACCAACCATTCCCCTAGGAGTATGCGTTGAATGCTTTGTTTCGATTACTAATAAAACTTTTGCAACAAGTATATGAGTTCTTCATGACTAATCTTGAGTCCATGGTTTAGATGCACTTTCACCTTCCACCATCACTATCTTCTTAGTGTCGTGCAACTTTCGCCGGTGCACAAAACCCACCATTAGCCTCCCTCAAAACAGCCACCATACCTACCTACTATGGCTTTTTCAAAGTCATTCGGAGATATATTGCCATGCAACTACCACCATGACATGTTCCATCACATCTACATTGCCATTGCATGATTGTAAGATAGCCAGCATGATGTTTCCACTAATGTCTATGCCATGCTAGATCATTGCCACGGTACACTACCGAAGGCATTCCATATAGAGTCATCATTGCTCTAAGTTTTGAGTTGAAAGTGTGATGATCATCATTAATGGAGCATTGTCCCATGTGAGGAAATAAAAGAGGACAAAGAAGCCCACCAAAAAAAAGAGGCCAAAGAGCCCACCAAAAAAAGAGATAAAAAGAGAGAAGGGACAATGCTACCACTTTTTCCACACTTGTGCATATTAAGCACCGTGATCTTCATGACTGAGAGTCTCTCCTTTGGTCACCACCATATAGCTAGTGGGAAATTTTCATTATATAACTTGGCTTGTATATTCCAATGATAGGCTTCCTCAAAATTGCCTTAGGTCTTCGTGAGAAAGCAAGTTGGATGCACACCCACTAGTTTTCTTTAAGAGCTTTCACATACTCGTAGCTCTAATGCATCATTTGTATGGCAATCCCTACGCAATCACATTGATATCTATTGATGACCATCTCCATAGCTCATTGATATGCCTAGTTAATGTGACTATCTTCTCCTTTTTTGTCTTGCAACCTCCACCACACTCTACACCACTTATAGTGCTAAAACCATGGCTCACGCTCATGTATTGCGTGAGAGTTGAAAATGTTTGAGGAAGTAAAGGTGTGAAACAATTACTTGGCCAATATCGGGGTTGTGCATGATTTAAATTCGTTGTGCAATGATGATAGAGCATGGCTAGACTATATGGTTTTGTAGGGATAACTTTCTTTTGGGCTTGTTATTTTGAAAGTTCATGATTACCTTGCTAGTTTGCTTGAATTATTATTGTTTCCACATCAATAGCAAACTATTGTTTTGAATCTAATGGATCTGAACATTCACGTCACATAAGAGGAGTTACAAAGGACATCTATGCTAGGTAGCATGAAAGCATCAAAAATTCATTCTTTATCACTTCCCTACTCGAGGACGAGCATGAGTTAAGCTTGGGGATGCTTCATACGTCTCAAACGTATCTATAATTTTTGATGGTTTCACGTTGTTATCTTGTCATCTTTGGATGTTTTATGTACCTTTTATATATCTTTTGGGACTAACTTATTAATTCAGTGCCAAGTGCCAGTTCCTGTTTTTTCTGTATTTTTGTCTCTTTTCAGATCTGATTTTGGAACGGAGTCCAAACGGAACAAAATCCCCGAAATGATTTTTTCATGAACGGAAGAAGATTGGGGGGCCTGTGGGCCAAGCCAGGAGGGCTCGAGGGAGCCCACAAGCCCCCACTCCGCCACGAGGGGGGAGGCGGCGGTGGCAGGGCTTGTGGCCTCCCTGAGCGCCCCCTGACCTAGATCTTAGGCCTATATATTCCCTAAACAACATCAAGAAATCAGGGGAGCGTCGAAAATAGTTTTCCGCCGCCGCAAGTTTCCGTTTCCGCGAGATCTCATCTGGAGACCCTTCCCGGCTCCCTGCCGGAGGGGACTTTGGAGTTGGAGGGCTTCTTCATCATCATCATCGCCCCTCCAATGACTCGTGAGTAGTTCACTTCAGACCTACGGGTCCGTAGTTAGTAGCTAGATGGCTTCTTCTCTCTCTTGGATCTTCAATACAAATTTCTCCATGATCTTCATGGACATCTATCCGATGTAATCTTCTTTGGCGGTGTGTTTTTCGAGATCCGATGAATTTTGGATTTGTGATCAGATTATCTATGATATATATTTGAGTCTTTGCTGATTTCTTATATGCATGATTTGATATCCTTGTAAGTCTCTCCGAGTCTTGGGTTTTGTTTGGCCAACTAGATCTATGATTCTTGCAATGGGAGAAGTGCTTGGTTTTGGGTTCTACCATGTGGTGACCTTTCCCAGCGACAGTAGGGGCAGCAAGGCACATATTAAGTAGTTGCCATCAAGGGTAACAAGGTGGTCTCTATCGTTGATATGAGATTGTCCATCTACATCATGTCATCTTGCTTAAAGCGTTACTCTGTTCTTTTGGACTTAATACACTAGATGCATGCTGGATAGCGGTCGACGTGTGGAGTAATAGTAGTAGATGCAGAAAGTATCGGTCTACTTGTTTTGGACGTGATGCATATAGATATAATCATTGCCATAGATATCGTCACGACTTTGTGCGGTTCTATCAATTGCTCGACAGTAATTTGTTCACCCACCGTCTACTTGCTTTCATGCGAGAAGCCACTAGTAAACACTATGGCCCCCGGGTCTATTCACATCTATCGTTTACACCTCCGCTTTTACTTTGCTTTGTTACTTTGTTGCTTTCAGTTCTCACTTGGCGAACAATCTATAAGGGATTTGCAACCCCTTCATAGCGTTTGGAGCAGGTTCTTTGTGTTTGTGCAGGCTCTTGTGATACTCCTTCACTGGATCGATACCTTGGTTCTCAAACTGAGGGAAATACTTACCATCACTGCGCTACATCACCCTTTCCGCTTCGAGGGAACACCAATGCAAGGCTCCAAGGCCACGGGGGAAATCCTTTGCATATTTGCCTCGGAAGTCCCTTAAGGCGTAGACGTAGCAGAAGGATTCCTGGTGCCGTCAACACACCTATTTCTGGCGACATTGGAAGGTCTTTTGTTTCAGTAGCACAGCTGACATCAGGAACCTGCATGCTAGCAACCCTGTTGCCGCTACACCTGAGAGTCCAAACGATGTCTCTGTCTCTGATGCTGAAACACAATCTTGTGATGAACATGAGCCTAATGATAATATCAATAGTGATGTTCATGAAGATGCTCAACCTAGCAATGAAAAGGATGTGGAGATTGAACCTAGTGTTGATCTTGATAACCCACAGCCTCAGAATAGAAGATACGATAAGAATGACTTCGCTGCTACGAAGCGTGGTAAAGAAAGGGAGCCATGGTTTCAGAAACCTATGCCCTTTCCTCCCAAACCATCCAAGAAAAAGGATGATGAGGACTTTGAGCGCTTCGTTGAAATGATCAGACATGTCTTTCTACAGATGTGTTTGACTGATATGCTCAAGATGTCTCCGTATGCTAAGTACATGAAAGATATTGTGACTAATAAGAGGAGGATACCTGATCTTGAGATCTCCGCCATGCTTGCCAATTACACCTTCAAGGGTGGAACTCCTAAGAAACTAGGTGATCCCGGTGTGCCCACCATACCTTGCTCCATTAAAGGCAACTACGTTAGAACTGCGTTATGCGACCTTGGAGCCGGTGTTAGTGTTATGCCTCTCTCTCTTTATCGTAGGCTTGAACTGGATAAGTTGACACCCACTGAAATCTCTTTGCAAATGGCCGACAAATCAACTGCTTTCCCTATCGGCATTTGCGAGGCCGTGCCTGTTGTGGTTGCTAACACCACTATCTTAACAGATTTTGTTATCTTGGATATTCCTGAGGACGATGCCATGGCTGTCATCCTTGGCAGACCCTTTTAAAACACTGCAGGGGCTGTTATAGATTGCAACAAAGGCAATGTCACTTTCCATGTCAACGGTAATGAGTATACGGTGCACTTTCCGAAGAAACAATATCGAGTACATTGCATCAATGCTATCGAAAAAACTTCATCGATTCTTGTTGGGAGCTTTGAATGCCCTATTCCTCGTGTCAAGATGAAGTATGATTTGCTTGTTGGGGAAATTCACATCCCCATTGAGGTGACCTAGTGACTAATCGGAAATTCTCCATTCTCTTTTGCGATTCCAGAAAGTTTTGTCGAGGGGATATGATCAACCCGATTGACGGATTTCTTTCGATGACCATGAGATGGATGAATCGAGGAGTCGCAAACCTCTGTTCCAAGCTTTCACTTTAGGTTGCTTAGAAGAAAAATGATAGGTTTAGTTTAGTTTTCCCTATTTTCTGTCTTAGCGTCCGGTAGAAAAATACCCCGAAAATTAAAGTCCTCCGAACGCTGTGAAAATCAAGTATGATTTTTTCTGGAATATTTGAAAAATTCTGGGACCAAGAGTCTGTCTGGGGGCCACACCAGGGGGCCACAAGCCCTAGGGGCGCGTGCACCCCCCTGGCCGCGCCACCCAGGCTTGTGGGGCCCACAGGCACCCCCTCCACTCATTCTTGCTCCCATCCTGTTCTCCTACCTCCAGAAAAATAATCGTTTCGCAGCTCAAACCCGTGTTCCTTACCAACCTAGAGACACGCCAGTACAACCATGTGAATGGCCATCCGATGAATTTATGATTGAGGCAGGCTTCAAAGATGAGTTTGATGCATTTGTTCACAACGTCGGACTTGAAGAATTCATCTCCGATAAATGCGAACAGTATGTTGCTCTCACTGCCTCTTTTGTTCACAGATTTAAATTTTCAGTTGGCCGTGAGCCATCGGTACTGTTTGATCTCTATGATAAATCTTATACCATGGATTTAGAGGATTTCAGTAGAATTTGCAAAATACCTATTTGGGGTAACCTCAATGATCCTCCTAAATCTTCGATTAGAGATTTTTGCGCTGGTATTACGGCTGGAGAAACTAGAGACATTACGCAAGCTACCATGGGGAGTATTCATTTTCCTGCCTAGCATTACTTTGCCCTCTTCATAGGCAGATGCATTAACGGAAAGATTGAGCATTGTCACCTCTGCGCACCCGACCTTAGTATCCTTAAGAGCGCAGTGACGGGTGACAAAAGCTTCAACATGAGAGTAATTATAGCAAGGAGACTGAATAAGAATGCTATTGATGGGGATTTCTTTGGCGGCATCTATGCCACTCGCATAGCAAATTTTCTTGGAGTACCCATCCACGCAGGAGATCCCCCGCTCCATGCAGCTTTCCTTGACCGTGTCGCTATGACACGCTACCAGTTCCTTGAGAGGGATGATGAATCCCTCCTATACTGATTGACATTTAACCGGCAGCGTGCTTTCCATATTACTCTTCATGCTCCTGCTTTCTTTGACTTTAAGGTAAAACGGAGATATTACATAACCAGAGGAGAGGCAGAGGAGTATGAGAGGGAGGCGACGGCTGATCGTCTCCGTGAGGCAGCTATTCAGGCAGTGGCTGCAGCGCTCCCGTATAACCCCGATTATGATTTTGGGTTTCACCAGGACCGTCCTTGGGAGTAGACCAAGTTAGGCCAAAAGCCTAAACTTTGGGGAGTACGTGTTCTCACCGACTTTACATTCTTGCTTATGCTTTCACTTTGTTAGCTGGTGTTCACACTTTGCCACTCTATCATCCATGCTAGTTTATTTTCTTTTTCTCGTTTTCTTTTTGTTTGTCTGTCTAGTTTGAAAAAAAAAACGAAAAGATTTTCTTTTTCTTCTTTTGCTTGTTGGGAGCTTTCCCGTGTAGATAGTTTTGTTTTTCTTTTGGTCAAGGTAGAAGATATTGGTTACAGTGTTTAGTGGCTCTTACATGCATACCTATTTAGCTTTCAAATAGCCATATTACTTTGTCTTCTCCTTTGTGTTTGCCTGCAGATTCCAGCTTTAGTCCAATACACGAGCACGCTTATTATTGTTCACATCATTCGGTCGTGCAAGTGAAAGGCAATAATGACGATATATGATGAAGTGACTGAGCCTGGAAAAGCTGGTATGAACTCGATCTATTTTGTTTTTGTAAATATGACTAGCTCATCATGCCTGATTCAGCTTTGTTGTGAGAGAAACATGTTTGCAATGACAACTTAGAGGTCATAGTTCCTGATGCCATGCTTACTTAGCTAGGAGCTTATAATGGTCTGTCTTGGTTGCCAACATGAATATTGAGATGACTATGATGTAGTATGATAGGATGGTATCCTCCTTTGAATGATTCAAGTGGCTTGACTTGGCGCATGTTCACGCATGTAGTTGAAACAAGATCAACATAGCCTCTATGATGTTCATGTTCATGGTGATTTATGTCCTACTCATGCTTGCACTCAATGTTAGTTACTCTCAATGCATTTTGATGACTGTTGTCGCTCTCTAGTTGGTCGCTTCCCAGTCTTTTGCTAGCCTTCACTTGTACTAAGCGGGAATACTGCTTGTGCATCCACCTCCCATAAACCCAAAGTTGTTCCATATGAGTCCACCATACCTACCTAGGTGCGGTATCTACCTGCCGTTCCAAGTAAATTTGCATGTGCCATTCTCTAATTCTTCAAGAAATAATCTGTTTTGCATGCCCAAACCGCTCATGTGGTGACAGGGGGCTATTGGTATCTTCCATGCAAGGCGTGTTATCCTCGATATGTGTTTATTCACTATCACTCACGAGAAAGGGGCCGGTAATTGGAATTCCGAGTTCCATGCTCAAATCGAAAAGATAATTGCAAACAAAACTCCCCCAGGATTTATGTTGGTATGGACGGTACCCGAGGATTCGGCTAGCCGTGGAGTGTGATTGATTGGTGCTGGGGGAGTCAAAACATTACTTTTCTGTTTGGGAACCACCTATAGCATGTGTAGCGTGGAAGATGTTGAGAACTCTTAGTCATTGCATTGACAATGAAAGCATGCCACCCAAAATTATTATCTCTATTTTCAAAGCTTGAGATCTGGCACCTCTGCAAATCAATGCTTCCCTCTGCGAAGGGCCTATCTATTTATGTCCCTGTTGAGTCATCCTCCTCTTACAAAAGCACCAATTAGAGAGCAGCTCTGTCATTTTTATGCTTTGCTTTTAACTGTGTTGAGTATGACTATGACTGGATCTTTATTGCCATGAATTACAATGTTTAGTCAGCCCTTGGTCTTTTAAGGTGCTATGCATTTATGTTTTGCGGTCTCAGAAAGAGCTAGCGAAATACCATCTATTCGTATTGCTTCATGTTTTTTTGATTGAAGTGTTGACACTTGAGGCTTATTATTATTTGCTCGCTAGTTTATTATGCCATTGATATGAGTTTACTGTGAGACCTATATGTCATTTGCTTATGTGGTTTGCTTGTGATGTTGCTGAAATTCTGGTTGTGAGTTAGACATAGTTGCAACAACAAGATCAAACAGAGTTCGTCAAAGTTCTTCTTTGTCTCTCTCAGTTTGTCAACTAAGTTGCTTGAGGACAAGCAAGGCTTTAAGCATGGGGTAGTTGATACGTCTCCGTCGTATCTACTTTTCCGAACTCTTTTCCCTTGTTTTGGACTCTAATTTGCATGATTTGAATGGAACTAACCCGGACTGACGATGTTTTCAGCATAATTGCCATGGTGTTGTTTTTGTGCAGAAATGAAAGTTCTCGGAACATCCTGAAAATTTACGGAGATTTTCTCTGGAATAAAATAAAAGTACCTGCACAAAGTTCCACGTGAGGTGGCGGGCCAGTGGGCCACAAGCCCCTGGGCTGCGGCCACCCCCTATGGTCGCGCCATGAGGGCTTGTGGGGCCCACGTGGCACCACCGCCCCCAATCTCAGTCCTATATCTTCCGTTTCGCCTGGAAAAAAATCAGAGAGAAGGTTTCATCACGTTTTGTGATACGGAGGCGCCGCCACATCCTGTTCTTCATTTGGAGGGCAGATCTGGAGTCCGTTTCGGGCTTGGGAGAGGGGAAATCGTCGCCATCGTCATCATCAACCTTTCTCCATCGACAATTCCATGATGCTCTTCATCGTTCGTGAGTAATCTCATCGTAGGCCTGCTGGACGGTGATGAGTTGGATGAGATCTATCATGTAATCGAGTTAGTTTTTGACGGGGATTGATCCCTAGTATCCACTATGTTCTAGATTGATGTTGCTACTACTTGGATATGCTTAATGCTTGTCACTAGGGCCCGAGTGCCATGATTTCAGATCTGAACCTATTATGTTGTCGCCAATATATGTGTGTTTTAGATCCTATCTTGCAAGTTGTAGTCACCTACTATGTGTTATTACCCGGCAACCCCGGAGTGACAATAGCCGGAACCATTCCCGGAGATGACCATTGTATGAGGAGTTCATGTATTCATCGCGTGTTAATGCGTTAGTGCGGTTCTTTATTAAAAGGAGAACCTTAATATCCCATAGTTTCCATTAGGACCCCGCTGCCACTGGAGGGATAGACAATAGATGTCATGCAAGTTCTTTTCCCTAAGCACGTATGACTACATACGGAATACAAGCCTACATTAGATTGATGAACGGGAGCTAGCCACATATCTCTCCGTGTTATAGATGTTACATGATGAATCACATCCGTCTCACTCATCCATCACCGATCCACTGCCTACGAGTCTTTTACTACTGGTTCTCGCTACGTTACTTTGCCTAGGCTTGTCCCTTGCTACAAGAGGGATTGGGCCACTTTGCTGCTGCTGTCACTTTGCTGCTGTCACTACTGTTGTTACTTGTTACTTTGCTACTGCTGCTACTACTGTTAATTGATACTCCGCTGCTACTTGTTGCAAGACTTTGTTGGAGCTAACATACCGTCAACAGGGCTTTTCCTGGCACCGTTGCTGGGGATTGTCAGAGCTTTTACTGGCGCCATTGATACAACAGTTAGGAATAGTCTGCCTTGTCATCGGATCGTTTCTGGCTCCGTTCTTATCATACTACCTTTCTACTGATACTTTGCTTGCAGACACTAATCTTTCAGGTGTGGTTGAATTGATGACTCAGCTGCTAATACTTGAGAATATTCTTTAGCTTCCCCTTGTGAGCGAATCAATAAATTTGGGTTGAATACTCTACCCTCGAAAACTGTTGCGATCCCATACGCTTGTGGGACATCAAGGGGCTGCACCTAGCCCCTTGGTGGGCTGCGGTGCCCCTCTCCTTGGCCCATGAGGGCCCCCAACAATTGTCGGGGCCTCCTGAAACCCCTTTCAGTACTCCATCATTCCCTAGGTACACCTCGAAACACTTATGGACTCTGATGAACTTCATGCTATATATCAATATTCACCTCCGGACCATTCCGGAGTTCCTCATCACGTCTGGGATCTCATCCGGCACTCCGAACAACCTTCAGTCACCAACACAATGACTCAATTATGCTTACATCATCACTGAACCTTAAGTGTGTAGACCCTGCGTGTTCGAGAACTATGCAGACATGACCGAGACACTCTTCAGCCAATAACCAATGGCGGAACCTAGATGCCCATATTGGCTCCTACATATTCTACGAAGATCTTTATTGATTGAACCTCAATGTCAAGGATTCAATCAATCACGTATGCTATTCTCTTTGTCCATCGGTATGTTACTTGCCCGAGATTCGATCGTCAATATATCCATACCTAGTTCAATCTCATTATCGGTAAGTCTCTTTACTCGTTCCATAATAAAAGATCTCGTGACTAACTCCTTAGTCACATTGCTTGAAAGCTCATTGTGATGTTGTATTACTGAGTGGGCCGAGAGATACCTCTCTGCCATACGGAGTGACAAACCCCAGTCCCGATCAACGCTAACCCAACAAACACCCTTGGAGATACCTGTAGAGCACCTTTATAGTCACACAGTTATGTTGTGACGTTTGATACACACAAGGCATTCCTCTGGTTTCCGGGAGTTACATGATCTCATGGTCATAGGAACATATGCTTGACATGCAGAAAACAGTAGCAGTAAACTGACACGATCATATGCTATATTATAGTTTGGGTCTTGTCCATCACATCATTCTCCTAATGATGGCATCCCGTTATCAAATGACAACTCATGACAATGGCCCTGAAACCTTGCCCATCTTTGATCAACGACCTAGTCCATTAGAGGCTTACTAGGGACAGTGTGTTGTCTAGGTATCCACACATGTATTTGAGTTTCCAATCAATACAATTCTAGCTTGGATAATAAACGATTATTTTGAACAAGGAAATATAATAATAACTATTTTATTATTACCTCTAGGGCATATTGCCAATAGTCAAGGCACGGCCCGCCAGCGGCGTCGGGGCGTTCGATGCGGTCAACATCTCGTGACGACCAGAGGCAAAGGCGGGGTGGCGATGCGGAGAAGCAGCGGTGTCAGCGGCGACTGCGAGCACGACGAGGCACAGGGCGGATCCGGGTGAGCCCGGCATCGAGGGGCCGGATCTGGCGATGACGCACGAGATCCTGACGGCCGACGGGGCGTGGCGGCGCGACGCGAGGCAGGCCGAGGCAAGGGCGAGGAAGGCCCAGGGTGGCGCGGGCTAGTCGGCCGGAGAGCTACTGGCAGCGAGGCGGCGGGGTTAGGTGGCGTGGCGGCACGCTCCAGTGACTGGCGAGGGCTGACAAGGAAGACGGTAATGCAGATTGGGAGCCTCAGCTCCATGGCATGGGAGGAGGGATCTCGGGCTCCCTCGCGACTGCGGGTGGTGGCGACACTCCATGCCCGAGCGGGCTCTGGATGGGCCTGGCGGGATGACGGCTAGAGGTGGGAGACAGGGAGCGTTGGGTGGTGGCTGTAGATTGGAGGCGTGTGAAAAACAAGGGGGAATTAGGGTTTCCTCCATTTCAGGCAGGGAGCTATCTATTTATAGACATGGGGCTAGGGTTAGCGGTTTTAGCCCGTTTTTGAGCCGTACGATCTCGATCGGACGGCTCCGGATGGGGGGTTGTGTAGGTGGGCTAGGTGGTCTGCTAGAAGAGAGAGAGGTTTGCCGCTCGGCATAAGATTTTCAAACACCAAAAACGTCCGACGTTTGACCGGCTATAGTGTCGCTATAGGTTTAACGGTTTGGGTAACAAACGGACTCCGAATGCGACAAAATTTGACACATGGCCTACCTACACTATATTTAGACCGCACGCCAACTTTCAACCCATTCCAAGAATGTTTTATACACACTTTTAAAGATAGTATTTAATGATGTCATGGGCGCGCGCATGTGTGGTTGGTCTCAAAACGGTGACCGACAAAAACAAAGAGAACCGGCAACTAACAACGGATAGAAGTTTGAAAACAGACAACAACGAAGTGGCGATATAATGCAGATGATGTGCATGATACGATGATGAATGCGACAAACAAATAAATCACACAGGCACAATGGATAAAAGGGGAATATTCTGGAGCGTCGATTCCGAGCTGTTACAACTCTCCTCCACTAACAAGAGATCTCGACCCAAGATCTTAGAATGAGAAGCGAAAGAGAAAGCGAAGAGGTAAAACTTAGTTTCTTATTTGACAAACGAGTGAAAGCAACGAACCTTGAAGGTTGCAAAGAGATGAAGGATGACATGAGGAACAAGCAAGAATTCAATAGAAAATTTGTGTAGCACTTCGGTAGGAAAAAGAGGCAAAACTTTATAAGATGGAAAGAACTTGAAAAGATTTCTCAATTGTAACACCCTAGTTTTCGCTCCCTCATTTTTTTTCATTTTGCGGGATTTGACCCCATCTTTTTGCTCGGTGTTATCGGATTTCTTTCACTCCTGGGTATGTGAAGATGGTCATTTAGCCTTGCCTTCCCAAAAATTCTCCCCAGTCTAGCCTTTCCACCCAAGATATCTTCTCGGATTTTTGCCGTCAAAACCCTACCTTCCGAATTGCCGGAAGGGAAACCCTGATCTCTCGTGTTTCAAAGGAACCCCAATTTCTTTTGCCCTGTTGCCTCCCAAACCTTTTCCTAGTGATCATCCCTTATCTTTAAACCCAGGATATGCAAAAATATTGCCAAGTCATTTGCAATATTTTTGATTTAGAATTAATTCCTTTTTCTACCAGTTGAAGGAATTAAATCCAGCAAAACTTGTGGAGGTATTCTTTGTGATCATATTGAGCTCCCATAAAATATTGGCCATCATAGAATAAAGGAAAATTGCATTTTCCTAGTTAATGCCAATATTGCATTTTGGGCACTTTCTAAAGGAACTCCCATTTTGCTAGCCAGAAAAAATCCCAAATAATCTGTGGAGCTTCTCCTATCCATATCTTGGTCATCTCCATCAAAATACCAAGCCCCATAATTCAAATTTTGAGCACAATATCAAATTGCAAATTCTGTCCAGTTGGGAAATTTGCAAAGGAAGTGCTCTATTCCTTGATCTTCTTGACCATAAACTTTTCATGCTGGTTTATATTGTTAAATCACTAGTGAATACCAAAAACCAGCTCCATCCCTTTCTTCTATGGTGTCCAAGAAATTCCCCTAAGTTTTTGCCTATTTGGAAGCTTTGTGAAGGAAGTACCATGTAGGAATTCCCAAATTAGCTGAATTTTTTCCAGCATCTCCATATATTCAAATAATCATCTTCCCCCAAATTTGAGCCAAATTCATTGTGACAAGGATTGAGATCCTCTCATTCATTCATTTCTCCAGATTATACTTTCTGGACTAGTTTGTGGTTTGTGAAGGAAGTGTATGCAAATTGGGTCTAAATGACTTCAAATTTGGCAAGCCTATTCTCCTTCCTATCATATTCCATTGTGACAAGGATTGAGATCCTCTCATTCATCCGTTTCTCCAGAAAGCACCACAAACAGTTGCTGCCAGAAACTGTTTCGGTAGTTTTTGTTCTTCCGCAAAGCCACCTCGCCAGTTCCAGTCTCCTATCTTGTCTACTTGAGCAGTGAAGAACCTGTTGGACATGATTGCACACGCAGACGCCTTCAGGAGCATGCCATGCACGCGGTGACCTTGGCCAGAGTGCGCTCATGACCCAAAAGTATAGGTGATCAATCGTAGTCCTTTCGATAAGTAAGAGTGTCGAACCCAACGAGGAGAAGAAGGGTCTGATAAACAGTTTTCAGCAAGGTAATAACTGCAAGCACTGAAAGTAGCGGTAGCAAGTGATGGTGTAGTGAGGTGAAACGTAGCAGGTGAAAAGTAACAAGTAACAAGTAATAGAAACGGTACAGCAAAGTGGCCCAATCCCTTTTGTAGCAAGGGACAAGCCTGAACAAAGTCTTATAGGAAGTAAAGCGCTCCCAAGGACACATGGGAAATCTGTCAAGCTAATTGTCATCATGTTCACATGGTTCGCGTTCGTTACTTTGATAGTTTGATATGTGGGTGGACCGGCGCTTGGGTACTGCCCTTACTTGGACAAGCATCCCACTTATGACTAACCCCTCTCGCAAGCATCCGCAACTACAAAGAATTAAGACAACGTCTAACCATAGCATTAAACTAGTGGATCCAAATCAACCCCTTACGAAGCAACACATAGACTGGGGTTTAAGCTTCTGTCACTCTAGCAACCCATCATCTACTTACTACTCCCCAATGCCTTCCTCTAGGCCCAAATATGGTGAAGAGTTATGTAGTCGACGTTCACATAAAACCACTAGAGGAAAAGACAACATACAACATATCAAAATACCGAACGAATACCAAATTCACATGACTATTAATAGCAAGACTTATCCCATGTCCTCAGGAACAAAAGTAACTACTCACAAAGCATGGATATATTCATGACCAGAGAAGTAATGAATATCATAATGGATCTGAACATATAATCTTCCACCAAGTAAACCAACTAGCATCAACTACAAAGAGTAATCAACACTACTAGCAACCTTACGGGTACCAATCGGCGTCGCGAGACGGCGATTGGTTACAAGTGAGAGACTAGGGTTTGGATAGGAGATGGTGCTGATGAAGATGTTGATGGAGATGAATCCCCTCCGACGAGAGGAGTGTTGGTGATGACGATGGCGACGATTTCCCCCTTCGGGAGGGAAATTTCCCCAACAGGACCGTCCTGCCGCAGCTCTAGATTGGTTCTGCTCAAGTTCCGCCTCGTGGCGGCGGCGCCTCCTCGAAAAAGCTCTGCCTTGATTTTTCCGGACGAAACCCTTCATATAGCAGAAGAGGGGGGCAGTGGCTCACCAGGGTGCCCACAAGCCCTGCAGCCACGGCTAGGGGGGCAGGCCGCGGCTACCATGCTTGTGGGCCCCTGGCAGCTCCCCTCTGGCACTTCTTTCGCCCAGTATTTTTTATATATTCCCAAAAAATTCCACGTTGATTTTCAGGGCATTTGGAGTTACGCATAATAGAGGACTCAGACTTGCTCCTTTTCCAGTCCGGAATTCCAGCTGCCGGTATTCTCCCTCTTCAAATAAACCTTGCAAAATAAGAGAGAAAAGTCATAAGTATGGTACCACAAAGTATAATAACAGTCCATAAAGCGATAAATATCAACATGAAAGCATGATGCAAAATGGACGTATCAACTCCCCCAAGCTTAAACCTCGCTTGTCCTCAAGTGAAAACCAAGATCCATAAACATGTCCACATGTTTAGGGATGAAGGTGTCAATAAAACATAATACGGACAAGAGGGCATCATGATCACACATAGAACAGCAATACATCATAAAGATTCTTATGGGAAAGTAACAATTCCTTCACAAAGCAAAGTATGAATCAAAAACCTTACCGAGAAGTAGCCAACAACAGTCCATAGTCATTGAAGCAATTGCAATTTATCATAACATCAGAAAGAGACAAATAAGAGCTTGTAAAGCAAATCCACATACTCAATCATCTCTTTTGTTTTCCACAATTGTTACAACTCTCGTGGTACTCATGGTATTAAAGTTTCAGTTGGACACAGAGAAAGATAGGGGCTTATAATTTTGCCTCCCAACCATTTACCTCAAGGGTAAAGTCAACAATAATAAAGCATAAGTACTCATCTCCAAGTTGATATATGAATATAGATCTTTCCCTAGCATGTGACGTTCACGAAGATGAAGACGAAATAGGGAATTGGTGTTGATCGCCATGACTTTCACAAGAACAAAAGTAAAGGTACAAGATAGGCCCTTCGCAGAGGGAAGCAGAGGTTGTCATGCGCTTTTAAGGTTTTGATATACGACCTCTTAGTGTAAAGGAACGTCACTTTATATTTCCCCTGTGATAAAGAACTTTATTATGCAGTTTGTCGCTTTTATGTCTTCCTCTTCACAGGTTTGTACAAAGATTATTTTCCACACACTAATAAATCATACATACTTTAGATAGCAACTTTTTATTTCTTGCACCGATGACAACTTACTTGACGGATCTTACGCAATCCATAGGTAGGTATGGTGGACTCTCATGGCAAAACTGGGTTGAAGGTTTATGGATGCACAAGGAGTATTTTCTACTTAGTACGGAAGTTTTGGCTAATATGAGATGGAAGCAATCGTCACATGCTAAGGGATCTCTAGATATAACATTGTTTGGAATCAAGCAAACACAATTCATTATGTTGTCTTCCTTGTCCAACATCTACTTCTAAGCATGTAATAGTTTGGCGAGTACTCACAATTATAGAAAGTGTCTAAGATGATATATTTATAAGTGAACCTCTCTTTCCTATTACTTCTTATTAATTGCAACAATGACTGGGGTCTATGTTGGTCTATTCTCAACAAGTTTCAACCATCATACTTGTTATATGTGAAGCTATCACTTTCCATAAGATCATCTCATGATCTTTCATGTTATCGTTCTTTTCATACTTTTGATCACGGCACAAAACAAAGCCCTTGACTAAGATACTCTTTATTATATAGCTCGCAAGCTCGAATACATCGGGGGAGACACAAGGCAAAAGACTCAAACTAAACACTAAAGACTTATCCCACTAAGAGAAGAAATAAAAACTGAAAAGGAAAGAACTAAAACAAAGGTAAAAGCAAAAGATATAAAGGTGATACGATACCAGGGCAACTCCCCCAAGCTTGGCACAAGCCAAGGGAGTTGCCCATACCAATGCTCAGTTGTCTTCCTTTGGTGGTGGTGGTGGAGGAGTTGCAACATGAGTTTGATCCTCCATCTTCCAAGGCATAGGTGCTCCATCATGGCAGGATGAACGAGTCGTCAGAATCCTCAAATCTGCAGCCAACCGTATTGATTTAAATCTATACTCATACTCACAGTTTTGGTTCTGCAGGTCATAGATCTGGCCCTGGAGTTGATCAACCCTGTCATAGAGCCTGGAGAGGTGCTTCCCAATGTCATTGGCATCCATCTTGTGCTTGTTGGTGAACTCCGTGATCATCATGTGGTTGGCGTTCAGTCCGCGCTCCACCATCCCTTGGCACCTGAAGACTTGTTGCTCCATTGCTTCGAGCCTCGTCTCCATGCTTCCGGTCTTCTTAGGCCCCTCAACATCATGGATGTCCAACATCCCCTCACGCATCTCAATAGATTGAGGGTGTTGCAGCACTTCCGTGAGGTAGGGATTGATGACCTTCTCGAAGATCTTGTCCATAGGAGCTTTTGGGGAAGTCATGACGATCTAGATCTGCAACAGAAACAGGCTCGAAAAGAAAAACAGAGGAAAACTGCGTGATACAGAGATCAAAACCCTCGGGCGTATATATAATGATTTTTTCTGGACCAGAAGGAGTGCTCCGCAAGAAAACGGAGTCCGGGAGGCACACGAGGTGCCCACAAGCCCTGTAGCCGCAACCAGGGGGACGTCACAGCTACCAAGCTTGTGGCCGCCTCGTGCGCTCTCCGGACTGCTTTTTATTTTTCTATTTTTCCATAAACTCCAAAACGGAGAAAACTTCCTACTGGAAAAGTTTTGGAGTCCAATTACTTACCGAAACACATACCACTTCATTTTCAGAGTCTGAAACAGGCTGATAAACATCGCTTATGTACTCCTCTGGAGTTATGATATTGATGATATTGGTCTCAACATTTATGGGAGTACCAGAGATATAATGCTTGATTCTTTGCCCATTTACCACTCTTGGAAAATTACCTTCTGTGTTGTTGATTTTGATGGCACCGGAACGATATACTTCCTCGACAACGTAGGGACGTTCCCATTTAGAGAGAAGCTTGCCTGCGAAGAATCTTAAGCGAGAATTGAATAGCAGGACATAATCACCTACATTGAATTCATATTTTCGTATTCTTTTATCGTACCATCTCTTAACCTTTTCCTTTAACAACTTGGCATTCTCATATGTCTGGGCCCTCCATTCATCTAATGAGCTGATATCAAACAACCGCTTCTCACCGGCAAGTTTCAAATCGAAGTTGAGCTCTTTGATTGCCCAATAAGCTTTGTCTTCTAGCTCAAGAGGTAAATGACAGGCCTTACCGTAAACCATTTTATACGGTGACATGCCCATGGGATTCTTATAAGCAGTCCTATAAGCCTATAGTGCATCGTCAAGTTTGCTAGACCAATTCTTTTGAGATCTATTGACAGTCTTTTGTAGGATCCACTACAAGGAATATGCTAATACACGACGCTATATTTTCGTCGCTACATTGTCACGGTTTTTAGTTTACGACGATCTCACGACGAAAAACCAAGCGTCGAAAACGGAGCGTCACAAATGAATAGCAACGACGTTTTGATCAAAATCGTTGTAACCTTTACGACGATTCTTGGATCGTCGTAACCTCTACGACGATCCTAAATCGTCGTTGGCAATCTAATCCAATCCTACGTGGCAGTCCTACGTGGCAAAATTACGACGAAATCAAAACGCCATGGCTGAAATCAGCCCAGCCCATTTCATTTGATCACATGGGCTAGTTTATTTTTTGGGGCTTTTTCTTATTGGGCTTATTTTGGGGCATTAGCATATTTACAGCCACTTCTAGTATTTTGTTCGAATTTTGCTTCATGGCCTTTTACTTTCTATTGATTTTCTTTTTTGGCCATTTTTATTTTGTACTGGTCCCACATGTCATGTTGATCTCAAAATTAATCCCACACGTCAAAAAATTCACGTTTTGTCAAATAAATATCATAACTTGGTCCCCTTGTCATGTTTCCATTTCATAGGGGTATTCAAATCACATTGAGAATCAATATTTCAAACAGGCTAGGGAGCAAATGAAATTCGTCCAAACCAACATTAAATTTTCCTATTACAATCTTTACACTACACCACAACCCAGATATACCTACTACTGCCTACTATTACAATACATATGCTACTCTTTGTTGACACGCTTCATAGCTTCACACTTGGCTTTGTACTTCACATGTGCAAAAAATAAGAATAAGATATGAACTAACACTGCAGGTATTTAAATAACAAAATTTACAAAAAAAAGTGTAAACTAACACTGCATGTATTTTAATAACAGCATGACCTCGCATCCAAGAAGCTCTTATATGTTATAACTACACCCAAGAGTTGTAAACAACCAACTTACATATATTACTACTATAGCAAACAATCTTGAATGCATATATTTAGCTATGAAAAGGGAAGGAGAAGAAAAATGACACATGAGCAGTAACCACAAATCCTGCAAATCCAAGAGGAAGTAGAACCATCCTGTGAATCGGTAACTAGACAAGGAGCGCTATAAATCGAGTCTTTGCATGTTAATCACGGCCACAAGCAAAGAATTTGAACACCATCTATTCACTGAAGCAGCAGTAGGTATTTTCTGCTAGCTTACTGCATCTAGCATGCATGAATAGTATTGGTATTGAAAGTAATCTCTGTAGCTTTGTATTGTTGATTGCTTTGTAGTATTGATCCGGACAACGATGCTTTTATTGTACATGATTATGTAAGGGAAGGCAGACCATGGAACATAGATTAATTATTTAGTTGAATAATTAAAGTATTAAATTTAATTAGCCCCCAAAACTTGAAATTCTACTCTAATCCTGAAAGACCAGAACCAAGGTCAAAGACAGTTGGAGATTATATTCCGTTCTTACTATGTATCATCTTCCAGCATGGAAAATTACTCAAAAGATCTTAGCACAACAACATATGATCACCTTTCTGATCTGCAGCAGCTTCACCTGAATCGTCTTTGGTTACACCTTCTACCTCAACCACACCATTGACAACATCATGACGCTGTCATTTTGCAGGTGCGAGAAATCAATCGGATGGATAATGGCATACCGCATCAAATATGATACAAGACAATTTGTATTGTATGAAGCATGCAAAACAGAAATGATTTCTTTATATCCAAGTTTAGCAGTTATTATTATGGTACAGGTGAGAGTTAAACACCGGTTACAGGGGTCAAAGTGAAGTTTGGAAACAGGGTAAAACAGAATAAGCACCGGCATTGGTATCAATTGGTGTACCTTTGAGTACAGTGGCTCGTACATCTTCTGATATTTAGATTCAAGCGCAGCTCTCTCCACCAAAAACTTTGCCTCAAATTCATCATGCTGGCTCTGCCAGGTGCCAAATAGAAAACAAAGTTAAGAAATCCATCACCAGATACAACTAGATTATTTTGAAGTCCAAATATACTAGTTGTGCTTTCCAAAAATTGCCAGTAGCATTTTATATGGTACCATCCTTCTCTAAAAAGGAAAGGATATTACACTATGATCTAATGAGTAGCAAATCGGTGATAGAGCTGGGCAATATATCAAGTTGTTGGAAACATGCACAGTGCGTAGAAACAGGAAAATACAAACTTCCAAGTCAAAGACAAGCTGATGCATGGTCAGTTTGGAAGATATAAATGTCTATGACCTCTCTATCACGCAGTTATCACGCTGTTATTTATCTAACTTAGTCAAAGTTTAAGCATGCACATACAACAAGAATTAAAAGCTGTTGTCACTTCCATAAAACTGCACAGAACATATATACTAGTGTATCTCAACTTATAAAGCTAAAGCATGTGCATCCTCTGGACATGTAATTTTTTGGACAAGGATGCTAATTTGTTGTATAAGGCATCACAACAATTTACATCCCTTGCCAATTTTCATGACCCATAGAAAAATAGTGTGTCAACTTACAAAGCTAAAGCATAGGTAGCCAACGGACATTTATAACTTTGTAAATAAAGAAGCCAATCTGCTATACATGACATCACATGACTTAATCGCATGTCAGTTTCATGACCAAATCAGGAAAAATATATGTACATCTCTTGGATTTCCTATGTGTCCATCAAGGCATCATTTCCCCCAAAAAAACTAAGTACTAACGAAGATAGCCATTGCGCAATGGCCATGAACCCAGAGCGACCATCATATGCGTGACTTAATGGTTCATGGATCAATAGGCATGAGCTCAGATCAAATGGATCAGAGGAGGGAGAGGAGCGTAGAAGCTCACCTTTGTGATTTTGTAGCCGATGCCAAATAGCACCACTGTCGTCGAACGACGCAGGGAAAACAAAAGACGCCGAGGCCAGAGACCATGCATAGAAATGCACACACCTCAACATCAACCTGATCATAATCAATGGAAAAATTAGAAGTTAGCCAATTCACATTACATCCTCCATATTACCTCTTCTCTAGAAATATGACAACCAACACATGTTTTATATTTTTTCAAGCATAAAATTCATACTACATGAAAAGACATTGGAAATAGAAACTCCTATAAGAGCAACGTCACCATGATATGCTAGCTACTACAATGCTTCTACTTCAAGTAGTGTAGTTACAATCAGAGACCAATCCCTAACCAGACATGGCCATGGCACGATGACGATGATCATGGCCATGGCACGATGACCATGGAAACACAAATAAGTGGATAAATAATCAATAATCATGCAATGTCAATATGCCCACACATGTGTCACGATGAATGTCTAGGAACAAAGGGGTGTGTAAATAATTAAAATGGATTTCAGTTTACAAAAATAATGAAACTGGAAAAGAGAACGCATATCTCCAAACAGAAGACTGGAAACTATAGACAGTGAAATGATCTTAAATAAGGAAACTTGTATTATCTCTATCGTAACCTGACGTGCACTGACAGCTAACTGTGATGAGAGTAGTTCGCTACCGCAAAACAGAAGGCCATCAGGAAAGAACGAATGCTATGCACCGGGATTCACACAATCGCAAATTCAAAATCCCCGTGTGACGGCGATGGAGCAGAACAGAGCAGGATACTAGCTACTTTGCACGCACGGATTAACCGTAAAAGGCGCCACTGGTATAAACATCTCACACGGATCGCTCAAGTAACAAACACAAAGACTCCTCACATCACATTAACAGTTGAGAACAACGGCACATAAAAATTACTTGCAGGTTCTAACTACGGAGCGATGCTCGAGGTGTCGGTGGCAGTCCGAGCTCATCCTCCTGCATCACATAAGTCGTCAGATAATGTGTTCATGAGGAAATTAATAGTGGTTGCTTAGTGTGCTCTGCTTAGAGTTTTCATTTCATGCTACATATTTTCACTAAGAATCTACAGCTGAATTGTTACTGCTATGGTAGCACGCTTTAGAGCTTTTGACGCTAGCTTAGAGGGGATGCATCCTATGAATCCCCCACGACACTGAAATATTCAGACTGTACGAAAATAAAATATGACAGGCCATAGACAGCAGCATGAATTCAGCAGCAACGACGGCGAAGCTAAAAATGGGGAGGAGCAAAACGCACATCGATGCCCTCGATCTTGAGGGTGGTCTACATCACCCCCTTGAGCTCATCTCGTTTGTTGGCGGCCCTCATCGCGCTCATCTGGACAGACCAAAAAAATCAAGAAAAATCAGCAACCGGACTGCAGATGAACTGAATACAGCAATCAGCAGTGAGGAGGAGCAGGACTCCGGCGACTGCATCGGCTTCCTCCCCCCTCGTCTGAACAAAAATATTGGCATGAGCTTAGAAAAATGGATCAGAACCGAGAGAGAGAGAGAGAGAGAGAGAGAGAGAGAGAGAGAGAGAGAAACCTGAGAGCACGATTGAGTCCATCAAGTACTCCTTCCACTTCCTCCTGCCTAATCAAAATATGGAAGGATGTGATCTTTGATTAGTTCCACGGAGAAAATCAAACTTTATAAGTAACCAGAAAATGAAAATAAGAAGGAATAACATTACTGCAATAAGCTGAAAGATCACAAGACCATAGTCTATTTGCAAACTTGGGTCGGCAGCGATTCAAAAGCACATCCTATATTTAATTTCTTGCTGGGCTTATGGTCAGATTCAGTGCAAGATATATGTGCAGTCCCGTCAGATTTTTTTATTCAGTTTAGAGTGGAATGAGCATGCCGAGATCAATGTGCTCCTGGATGCCGAAGCCAAAGCATCCGGTGTCGCTGAAGTTCCTCCTGAGGAGCTCGTACTCCTTCACCTTCAGGCCACTCTCCAGGAGCTGCATTGCCTTCTCGCCCCTAATAGTCATGTAGCACACGATCTTCTCATTACGCCTGATACCGAACGACCTGACAGTGTACCTCGCTGCAATACAACAATATGGTTCCTGTTAGGACAACCAACCTTGACCACAACTGACATGGCCAAAGGGGAACAGGGCAGATTTAAGAAACTAACCCTTGGAGAAAACTCGTGATTGTCCACTCAGTTGCTCCAGCACCTATCATGTAAACAACAACAATGAAGTTACCATCAATGGTCGGCAGTTAAGCTGTGTTTTCCAGAGACCAGGGATGCAGAGAAATCTCTTCAACTACTTGGTGCCACACAGACAACACGAATTAAGGTCAATCTACAACTAGCGAAATGGAACAGAAACGATTGACCACATCTGAGACAACAATGGTTACATGGTAGCAGCATCAGAAGCCGATGCATCTCCTACTAGGAAACTACAACGCACACCTCGGACAGAATAGGCCAGTACCGAGTTCGTCTTGATACAGTTCCACAAACTAGAGCGCTAGATCTCTATGCGAGAACGAGGACAAGCAGCCTACTAACCACCAATATACTGACACATGCTATACTTACCGACCGCGTCCTTGTGACCGGCGCGGCCGCAGTCGGCAAAGCGGCCGACGAGGGCCGACGAAGCATACCTACAACGATTCATTCGTGAAGCGGGGAGCGACTAGGTGCGGGGGAAATCCAGGGCCGTACCACTGCTCCTTGGCCTGGTTGAGGAGGCGGCGGCGATGCTTGACCACGGACGGGTCGCCGTGGTAGTCGTACACCTCCCCGTCGTCCTGGATCCCGCGCCACTGGTCGAGCAGCAGGCCCCGCCACGCCGCCCCCATCGCCGCGTGCGGCGGCTGGACGGCCAGGGGTCTCTTCGTACAGTATGAGGAGGAGGTGGGGATCGGGAGGGGGGAGGGGACGGGGAGGAGGCGGCGGCGGCTGCGAGGAGATGGGGACGAGGGAGGAAGAGTGGGATGGGGGATGTGAGATAGGTTTTTGGGCTGTGGGTGGGGTTATGTCTTTTTTAGTTTTTTCCTTGTAGATAGATGGATGGATGGATGTGGGATGTAGAGATGGACGGATGGATGGATGGACGCCATGTCATCGATCCATGAGAAGGGTTCTGAGTGTTACGACATTTTTATAATCGTCGTAGAAGTTATGACGATCTCATCTTAAGCGGTTACGACGTTTTTGACTCACGTCGTCGTAATTTATATGTAGATTTGATCCCCTAAAACGATTTACGAGAATCTCGGATGAAATCGTCATAGATTTATGACGAATTCATCAACGACGTCTTAAAAAACATCATGTATGAGCATATTTCTTGTAGTGATCAATTTGATCTACCTATTACTCAACTCCACTTGACCACTAGAATGAGGATGATAAGGAGATGATACTCTATGGTTGACATCATACATAGCGAGCATCTTGCGGAAAACACCATGAATGAATTGTGAACCGCCATCAGTCATCAGATATCTAGGGACTCCAAATCTTGGGAAAATGACTTCTTTAAGCATCTTAATAGAGGTGTGGTGATCAACATTTCTAGTGGGGATAGCTTCTACCCACTTAGTGACGTAATCAACAGCAACTAAGATGTAAGTATACCCATTGGAACTCGGGAAGGGTCCCATATAATCAAAGCCCCAGACATCAAATGGTTCAATGACAAGTGAACAGTTCATACGCATTTCCTGACGTTTACTGATGTTCCCTATTCTTTGGCATTCGTCACAAGACAAGACAAACTTACGGGCATCCTTGAAGAGAGTGGGCCAATAGAAACCTGATTGCAATACCTTATGAGCAGTTCTATCTCCAGCATGGTCTCCTCCGTAGGCTTCGGAATGACACTTCTGCAGGATCTGTCCCTGTTCATGTTCAAGCACACAACGTCTAATAAGACCATCTACTCCTTCCTTATAAAGGTGAGGATCATCCCAAAAGTAGTGTCTCAAATCAAAGAAGAAATTCTTCTTTTGCTGGTAGGTGAAACTGGGTGGTATGTATTTGGCTACGATATAGTTTGCGTAATTAGCATACCACGGTGCACTATGTGAAGTGCGGATGACATTCAGTTGCTCATCGGGAAAGTTGTCATCAATAGGTCGTGGGTCATCAAGGACATTCTCTAGCCTGGACAAGTTATCTGCTACAGGGTTATCAGCACCCTTTCGGTCAACAACGTGCAAATAAAATTCTTGTAGTAGGAGAACCCATCTAATTAGCCTAGGCTTAGCGTCCTTCTTCTCCATAAGGTACTTAATAGCAGCATGATCAGAGTGAATAGTGACTTTGGAGTCAACTATATAAGATCTGAACTTTTCACATGCAAATACGACTGCTAAAAATTCCTTCTCCGTAGTGGCATAGTTTCTTTGGGCACTGTCTAGAGTTTTACTAGCGTAGTGAATGACATTCAACTTCTTGTCAACTCTTTGTCCTAGAACAGCACCAACAGCATAATCACTAGTATCGCACATGATTTCAAAGGGCAAGTTCCAATCAGGTGGTTGAAAATTAGGTGCAGTTATCAAGGCCTTCTTAAGTATTTCGAAAGCTTACTCACAATCCTTATCAAAAACAAAAGGAACATCCTTCTGCAAGAGGTTGGTAAGAGGCCTAGAAATCTTAGAGAAGTCTTTAATGAACCTTCTATAGAAACCAGCATGACCTAGGAAACTTCGTATACCTCTGATATCTGTGGGGCAAGGCATTTTCTCAATTGCATCAACCTTAGCCTTATCAACTTCAATGCCTTTCTCAGAGATTTTGTGTCCTAAGACGATGCCTTCATTAACTATGAAGTGGCACTTCTCCCAGTTCAAGACGAGGTTGGTATCTTTGCATCTCTGTGAGACTCGATCAAGGTTGTTGAGGCAATCGTCAAAGGAAGAACCATAAACGGAGAAATCATCCATGAAAACCTCAACAATGTTTTCACAAAAGTCAAAGAATATTGCCATCATACATCTTTGAAAGGTGGCAGGTGCATTTCATAAGCCAAAAGGCATATGTCTATAAGCAAAGGTACCGAAGGGGCAGGTGAAAGTGGTTTTCTCCTGATCAGATTGTGCAACAGGTATTTGCGGGAAACCTGAATAACCGTCTAGAAAGCAGAAGTGTGTGTGTTTAGATACCTTTCTAGCATTTGGTCGATAAACGGCAAAGGATAATGGTCTTTCCTGGTTGCCTTGTTCAGTTTCCGGGAGTCTATCACCATCCTATAGCTAGTAATAATCCGCTATGGGATTAGTTCATTCTTATCATTAGGAACGACGGTGATACCTCCCTTCTTAGGTACGCAATGTACTGGACTTACCCAATCACTATGAGCAACAGCATAAATGATTCCTGCTTCCAGAAGCTTTAATATTTCTTTTCTCACGACCTCTTTCATCCTAGGATTTAACCTCCATTGATGATCAGCGACTGGCTTAGAATCAGGATCAGTTTTAGTCTTGTGCTGATATAGAGTGGGACTAATACCCTTAAGATCATCAAGAGTATATCCAATAGCAGCACGGTGCTTCCTAAAAGTTTTTAATAACTTCTTCCCTTCGTGATTCGAGAGGTGAGAACTAATAATAACAGGATATATCTCCTTCTCATCAAGATAGGCATACTTAAGTTTATCTGGTAACTGTTTTAGCTCGAACACAGGATCACCCTTTGGTGGGGGAGGATCCCCAAGTAGTTCAACATGCAGATTATTCTTAAGAATAGGATATTGTTCTAAAACAATTTTATCTATCTCATCTCTTTCATCCATATGCATATCATTTTCATGCTCAAGCAGATGTTGCTCTAAAGGATCCGTAGGAGGCACGGCAATAGAGGAAAGAGCAATGATTTCATCCCTACCATACGACTCTTTTTCATGGGGTTGTCTTCCAAAATTGGAGAAGTTAAATTCATGAGACACACCCTCGAAAATAATAGTGACAGTCTGTTTAATGCAATCAATATGAGCATTGACAGTGTTGAGAAAGGGTCTACCAAATATGATCGGACAAAAGCTATCTTGTGCAGTAGCAAGGACGAGGAAATCAGTAGGATACTTCATCTTACCACATAGGACTTCTACGTCTCTCACAATTCCCACAGGGCAGATAGTGTCTCTATTAGCTAGTGTAATAGTGACATCAATGGGTTCTAACTCAGAAGTTGCAATCTCATCTTTGATTTCATCATATAGGGACCGGGGTATTGCACTAACACTAGCACCCATATCACATAAGCCATGATAACAATGATCTCCTATCTTGGCAGAAACAACAGGCAGGCCAACTACAGGTCCGTATTTGTCTTTCGCGTGAGGTTTAGCAATTCTAGCGGAGTCTTCACAGAATTTGATAACATGTCCGTCTATGTCTTCGGCTAAGAGATCTTCGATAATAGAAACACTAGGTTCAACTCTAATTTCCTCAGGGGGTGCAAGTGGTCTAATGTAACCCCTACGTATTACAGTTGGAGCTTTAGAATAATCATTTTTCCTAGCAGGGTAAGGTGGTTTCTCAGTGTAGGCACAAGGAACAATAGGATCATTATAGGCAATGACTTTCTCTTCAACTAGATTGGGTTTAACTATGTTGACTTCTACGGGAGGATGATACTTAAACCACTTCTCTTTGGGAAGATCAACATGAGCAACAAAATATTCACATAGAGAAGCTACTATCTCAGAGTCACGTCCATACTTAGCGCTAAAATCTCTAGAAGTGTTTGTTTCAACAAAAGATTTAACGGAATCAAACTGGAAATTCATAGCTGACTCCTTACCTTCTTCAAGCTCCCAATCTTCAGAGTTACGTTTGATTCTTTCCAATAAATTCCACTTGTGGTCAATATCCTTCTTCATAAAAGAACCGGTACAAGAAGTGTCAAGCATGGTGCGATCTTCATGAGAAAGCCGAGCATAAAAGTTTTGAGTGATAATTTCTCTCGAGAGCTCATGATTGGGGCATGAATATATCATTGATTTAAGCCTCCCCCAAGCTTGAGCTATGCTTTCCCTGTCACAAGGCCAAAAGTTATAAATATAAATCCGATCACGATGTACTAAATGCATAGGATAAAACTTTTGATGAAATTCCAATTTCAACCGATTGTAGTCCCATGATCCAGTATCATCACATAGCCTATACCATGTCAACGCCTTATCCTTCAAAGATAAAGGAAAGACTTTCTTCTTTACCTCATCCTCGGGCAAACCTGCAAGCTTAAATAAACCACAAACTTCATCTACATAGATTAGATGCAAGTCTGGATGTGATGATCCATCTCTTGTAAAAGGATTAGCCAGTAGTTTCTCAAGCATACCCGAAGGAATTTCATAAAAGATATTTTCAGTAGGTACCTTAGGTTGAGGAGCAACTCCTCGTGCTTCCGTTCGTGGTGAAGATACCCCGAAAAAATTCCTCAAAGGAACAGTTTCCATAGTGACAAGTGAAAATAAATTTCAGCACATTATATAAATGTTTCCTTACCAAAGGCGCTTCACTCCCCGGCAACGGCGCCAGAAAAGAGTCTTGATGACCCACAAGTATAGGGGATCAATCGTAGTCCTTTCGATAAGTAAGAGTGTCGAACCCAACGAGGAGCAGAAGGCTCTGATAAACGGTTTTCAGCAAGGTAATAACTGCAAGCACTGAAAGTAGCGGTAACAAGTGATGGTGTAGTGAGGTGAAACGTAGCAAGTTAAAAGTAACAAGTAACAAGTAATAGCAACGGTGTAGAAAAGTGGCCCAATCCCTTTTGTAGTGTGGTAAGATCATTCGTAGCAAGTAGCAAGTAACAAAAGTAACAACGGTGCAGCAAAGTGGCCCAATCCCTTTTGTAGCAAGGGACAACCCTGGACAAACTCTTATAGGAGGTAAAGCGCTCCTGAGGACACATGGGGAATTCTGTCAAGCTAGTTTTCATCATGTTCATATGATTCACGTTCGCTACTTTGATAGTTTGATATGTGGGTGGACCGGCGCTTGGGTACAGCCCTTACTTGGACAAGCATCCCACTTATGATTAACCCCTCTCGCAAGCATCCGCAACTACAAAAGAAGAATTAAGACAACGTCTAACCATAGCATTAAACTAGTGGATCCAAATCAGCCCCTTACGAAGCAACGCATAGACTCGGGTTTAAACTTTTGTCACTCTAGCAACCCATCATCTACTTACTACTCCCCAATGCCTTCCTCTAGGCCCAAATATGGTGAAGTGTTATGTAGTCGACGTTCACATAACACCACTAGAGGAAAAGACAACATACAACACATCAAAATAGCGAACAAATACCAAATTCACATGACTATTAATAGCAAGACTTATCCCATGTCCTCAGGAACAAAAGTAACTACTCACAAAGCATGGATATTCATCACCAGAGAAGTAATGAATATCATAATGGATCTGAACATATAATCTTCCACCAAGTAAACCAACTAGCATCAACTAAAAAGAGTAATCAACACTACTAGCAACCTTACGGGTACCAATCGGCGTCGCGAGACGGCGATTGGTTACAAGAGATAGACTAGGGTTTGGATAGGAGATGGTGTTGATGAATATGTTGATGGAGATGACTCCCCTCCGACGGGAGGAGTGTTGGTGATGACGATGGTGACAATTTCCCCCTCCGGGAGGGAATTTTCCCCAACAGGATCGTCCTGCCGGAGCTCTAGATTGGTTCTGCTCAAGTTCCGCCTCGTGGCGGCAGCGCCTCCTCGAAAAAGCTCTGCCCTGATTTTTTTCGGACGAAACCCTTCATATAGCAGAAGAGGGGGGCCAGTGGGCCACCAGGGTGCCCACAAACCTTGTAGCCGCGGCCAGGGGGGCAGGCCGCGGCTACCAGGCTTGTGGGCCCGTGACAGCTCCCCTGTGGCACTTCTTTCGCCCAGTATTTTTTATGTATTCCCAAAAAATTCCACGTTGATTTTCAGGGCATTTGGAGTTGCACGGAATAGGGGACTTAGACTTGCTCCTTTTCCAGTCCAGAATTCTAGTTGCCGGTATTCTCCCTCTTCAAATAAACCTTGCAAAATAAGAGAGTAAAGGCATAAGTATGGTACCACAAATTATAATAACAGTCCATAAAGAGAAAAATATCAACATGAAAGCATGATGCAACATGGACGTATCACGCGCCAAATGTTTGCTTTGTGCATTGGGGCCCTCGGTCTCGGTTGTTCCCTCGTCCTCTTGCCATTTCACCATGTCTAGCAGTTTCTCCTCGGCCTCACCCTCATCCTGGACCCCGCTCCCCCTCCTATTTCCCCCTCCCCAAGCCACGACAGTCGCCGCCGCGGTTCTGTCCACCCGTGAACCTCGTCGTCTTCCCCTACTTTGGCCCCTTCCTCCCTCAGCCGTCGCATCGCAGTTAAGGCCCGTCAGGTCGGACACTCCACGACGCTAGGATGTTGCCAGCCGTCGCCCGGTGCTCCAGTGTGGTGATAAGGCCGCCACGGCGGCCGTGCCTATCCAGTAGCATCGGCCGGCTATAAAAGTCGTGGCCCGAGCCATCCCCATGCATCTCCAGCTCCCCAGCAGGCTCCCCTCCTTCCTAGCTCCCTCCCAGTCCAAGGAATTGGACGTCGGAGCTCGTCTTCCTCCTCTCCGGCAGGGATCACCGTCGTGATCCCCTCGGTCTAATCCAAGTAGCAACCCCTCCCCTTCCCTAGTGACCGCCCCAAATGGGACCCCTGAGTCCCCAAGAAGCCACCGAGCAGCCGAACTCCTCCGAGGGATGACCAAACAATCGGCGCCGGCAACGACCGACGCCCCCCCCCCCCCACCCCACTTTGAAGGACGTCGTCATCGTCCTGACCATCGTCGGGCTCCGTAAACCCCCGGGATGGGTGCGGCTGGCTCCTGTGAGAACGCCAGTAGGCTGGCCGTCGCCGGAGGTGGCCCGAGTCGCCGGAATGACCGATGGCACCGACAACCCTCCTCTGCTGTGTGTGCAACGGCGGGAGGTGGAAGGAGGAGACCAGGACGAGACAGAGGATGAGGCGGGACCCGTGCGTCAGCCAGAGAGAGAGAGAGGAGGCCTGCCAGCTAGATAAGTAGAAGCGCAAAACCCAGGAATGCGCTTTCCTATTCGGAAAACGTATTTCCAGAGAAGACACTTTCTACTATCCAGCCAGGGACCTGTTTGTAGGAATTTATTTTTACAGATAGGTCCCTAAACTTCATCGAGTCATATCTTTTTGCTGGAGACTCTGATCGGGTGATTCCAAAGCCCTCGTCTTCGTCTCGTCAAGACCGTCATGATGGTATCATTTTCACAAGGTGGTGACATAGTTAAAATGACCATTTTGCCCTTGTTTCCAATTATCCCCCTTCGAGAGAGAGCAGTATCCGGCGATCCTTTCTGCGGACTCTCCGCACCTCTTCCGGGAGTATTCTTCGACCCCAGGCAAGCCGGCTATCTAATACATGCCCTAAAGCATTGCTCTGTGATGTTCGTGCATGATTAAATTAATATGCTTGTGATTGGATGCGTAGTAGTGAACCGTATGTGACTTCGACAAACCCTTGCTCGCATTTTCTTCAATGATGGCACCACGCCTAAGTCTGAGCTGCTTTCGGTCGTCCGGGGTGGATGCCAACCTTCTATTTCTCTTGTCAGCAGCTAGCTTGTGTTCTGAGCTGCTTTTCGGCCATCACGGGCAGCTGTTGCATTTCTTTCCGTGGCAGTGACCCTATGCTCTGAGCTGATCTTCAGCCGCCTTAGGGAACGACTACATTCTTCTTATCAACACCACCTCAAGCTCTGTGCTGCTTTCCAGCCGTCTTGAGCCGGGGTTGAGTTATTTCGGTAACGTCCCAGAACTGTGTTGTAAAGACCGTTCTGGTGGCTACCGATTTATTTGCCGGTTTTATGCGAGGGTTCCGAGGGTCTAATTTACAGTTAATAATTGTCAAGAAATAACCTGTCATTTACATATTGTTTTATTAATGACTCATAATATAGAGATAGGTTGAGATGTTTCTACCGTTGTTATTTCATGCATAATCATCATCATGTTAGGTCATTGTTGACAACAACCATGCTTGATAAATATGTTGTTTAGACCAACCTAATTGGATGATCAGAGTGACATGTCTGGGCTCATCAGTGCAACCACATTTGCCGATATGGGACGGCCTTGACTTGAGCTATTCGCATGATTGCTCTCACCGATACCTCCAAAGAGGCAGGGTTATGCACGCGCGCTACCCTGATCAGGTAGGCGGTGATAACCCTATGAGCCCAGTTAAGTTGAGTTGGGCCCGTCCCCGGTTGGGACAGTTTTGTTTAGCCACGACGGTGGTAGGTGTCATGAGGACAGAGGGCCACCGAGGGCAAGACTCTAGAGGAGAGTGGTTGCCGGTGGTACGATGAGAGGGTCACGGTTCAGGCAAGTTTCATTGGAGTAATATTGGTCCACCCGAATGGGATCACGAGGTCAGTACTCCAGAGTGTGGGTAAAGTGTGCAACCTCTGCAGAGTGTCAATCTATTCGAATAGCCGAGTCCATGGTATTGGAAAGCCCGACCAGACCTGAGTAAGTGATCAACCGTAAAAGTGATGATAATGATGGAAGAACTCGTCTGGTGTAGACATCGAAAGATGTCCGGTATATGACAAGTTAGCCATGGGATGGCTACGAGATGAGTGGTCGATGACCACATGAGTTGGATGACATATTAGCCATGGGATGGCTATGAGATGAGTGGTCGATGACCACATGAGTTGGAATGGATTTGGATTAGATTCAGACTGGATCATGAGAATAGTCGGAGTATAATTCATTTACCTAATATGCTTTACCTTATCGCATTTACTTTAGAAGTTATCTTGTTAGATAACCCTGTTATACCTTGATAATTAACCTTGCTAGATATGTATGCTAAGTCATGATGATTAATATTGCTCTAATAACAAATACATGCTTGAATACCATGGATTGCTTTGCTTAGTGTATATGTTAGTTTGGTTTGCTTGCGAGTACATTCAAAAGTACTCAGCGGCTTTTAACGTGGCCAGGTTCACATAAGGATCCGTCGTACGCGAAGAGACAGAGCGTTCGTGGCTAGGAGTGTAACCGAGTCAGGTCCCTGTGGATTGGAGCTGCATCACGACCATGTTGCCTTAGATAGAGCTTTTTCGCTGCCATCACCCTTGTAGCTCACCTTGTAAAACTCTTATATTCATTAATAGAAATGCATATGTTCATGCTACCTGTTGTAAATGTGCATGCCAGAGTGATTTCCTGGGCTGGCATGTGCGGCGACCGTCTGGCTACAGTGGTAATCAGGCGGAGCGCCACAACGAATGGTATCAGAGAATCCAGGCTGACTATAGGTTACCCTAGCCAGACCTTACTGTCTTGTGTTCAGTAGAAAGCCCAGATGGATTTCAGCCATCTTTGCCACTTGGCACGGCT
The DNA here is from genome assembly GCF_904849725.1 of Hordeum vulgare subsp. vulgare. NCBI lineage: Eukaryota > Viridiplantae > Streptophyta > Magnoliopsida > Poales > Poaceae > Hordeum > Hordeum vulgare. The sequence continues at coordinate 51,785,407 of NC_058523.1, forward strand.
ACTATTGATCATAAGGCAACCCCATAGGTTTTCGGCTCTATCATACCCCCAACTCTCGTGGCCCTTGCCTCTGGTGTGAAACACTCGCACCTCGCAACGACCCGTGAGCCCTGAAACCCCTAGGTAAACCATATACCCTTACCCCTGCTTGCTAGCCATGACATTCCTCTTCTCACTCTAGTTTCCTTTGGGAAATGCTTATAAATTATACCTCTCCTCGACAACCTTAGGAACGTTGACTAAGCCACTTTGGCTATGGTCCTATGTCGAGAGTGATGATTCTCTAGGGAAGTAGTAGAAGCTTGAGACCAGTGCTACCAGGAGCATTGTATGGTTTCACTTCTAAACCCTTAGAGACGCATCAAGTGTGCTATATTAGTTATACTAGTGAATCCTTGGCCATGTTTAAGGTCCGCAACACTTGAGTTTTTTTTGTTTTCTGGGTTTTTTCGCGATTCCCGTTTCTTTCGTCGGTTTCATTTTTTCACTCCGACTGGATCCATCTGCAAGAGTTGTCTAAGAAGATCAGCATGCAACGGGGATAATACCCAATAATCCCCATTCTAACAAAAGTCAAGCTATGCCAACCGCCTGATATTTAGAACATTGCCACTGGATCTGTCAAGAATGAAGAATGGGTCAGAAGCAGAAATGTGTGCAACAGACAAGGCCCGAATATACCTAAGAGAGTTGGCCTCAGAACCAATCATACCCAAGGAAGCATTCAGGAAAGCTACCAAGAATGAACATCAGTAGGGACAAATTATGGAGTTCGCGATACAAAGATTATTTCAGCCGAGAAAATTGAACTTTGAGCCTTTTCCCCATGGACCCAAGAATCATTTATCACCCACCAAGGACATATTTCAAGAATGAATGCACCAAGAACAGCAACAAAACTCTCGTATGTTGGTACAATTTTTAAGGAAAAGCTTGAAGCTCAACGGTGCAAATATAAAAATTTCTGGGCACGGTGAACAAGGTTCGCAAGGAATATGGATAAGTTTGTGATTATCCGAATCAAGAAGCACTCAACATGCTTGGAAGCTCGGCTGAACCAAATGGAATCATCTGTCAACTACTTGTTATCGGCAACACCTCGTTTGAACATATGGACGTCTGAATCAATTGTCCACATAAGGTTTGCACCAGTCATGCAACCATTACAACAATAACAACCAGACCACCGGAAGGACAAGCGATGTGCATGACTAATGGAATATCCTCAGTCAAGGTATGGCATATATGAAGTTGTGGCTCTGCTATGGGTAAAATTCCGGATAATTCAGAACGGAGGCCAGAACCAGCACTAGATCGGACGACACATCATAGCAAAAGGCTTCTAGAATAAGTAACCTAGCCTTCCCCCACAGGCTACCAAAAAGAGCTTATGGTACCACACGGTCTCGGTACACCCCCTCGATGAGAAACCCTTCTGGATACGGCACTCACATATCAGGCTAACGCGGAAAGCTTCTGGCATAAGGAACCCGACCTTCCACAGCAAGCCACATGAAGGAAAGATTTTGAGGTATGATAACCAGCCGTCTTCAGCACGCTACTCAAGCAGAAGCTTCGAGCATAAAGAATTCAGTCTTCTCCAACACGGCATTGTGCCAATAACAAGCTTGTGAGAAGCAAGAACTAGTCGGTAAACATATTCGCCTCAGAACCCAGTCATGATGGAAGGATCTATCCTACACTTGCATATGCTGTGAACATGCAGTCCAGTGGATCAGTTCGTGCGGGCCACTCATGCACGGGAATAACTATGTCAGAGAAACAATGGCCCTATGTTGAAAACAAGAATATGAGCACCGCAGCTCCTACGAGATACACAAGAATAAGTTGTGAGAACAAGCCAACGCTCAGGAAAAACAATCAAGGAATGGTGTTGGCGTAACATGAAAAGTACATCAAAGGAGTCCTCAAGACCAAAGAAATTGTGGGCATACAACCTCCGTGGCGGTCAACAAGATACAGCTTCGCAAACAAATAAGTATTGCTAGTGTTTGTCGGGCTCTTGTATATGGGGCCACATCAAAGTACTACTTACGGTCACAAGTGAGTTTGTTGCACTCCTCATGAGTATGGACCATCAATCCAGATAAGAAGCTATGCCCTAAAAGGATACACCTAGTGATAGGCATACCATGCCATCCCCGTGATCACAACAAGGACTATAGAGACTATATTTAACAGAGCCATCCCCACGAGCAACAGAGTCCGAACGAGGCATTAAGATCAAATGGTTCCAAAGCACATCGACAACAACAGCTCGTAGACAGCATGACACCATAAGAGATTACCGTCTATGATTATTTTGTGATCATGCCTGCAGTTGAGGAAATAGCAGCAATAGCTTGGTCAGGATAACTCCTTGAGTTATGGATCACATGAGAGCAACGTTAGGATGCATAAGCCATAAGGAAACACCAGATTGAGCATTCTGACATGGCAAAAAGAAAGCCACTCCCATTCACTTGAGGACATACGAGCACGTGAGCTTGGTACCAAGAAAGGATGCATTACCCATGACAGTCACGGTATGAAGCATTACAATAAAGCCCAAAGCAGATACTTCCAGCCCCTGGAACTACGATGTTTGTTGGTAGTACCCGTTACCCCACCCTGCAACACTACTATCGGAATAAAGAGTATACCCGACAAGAAAGAGAAGGATTCAAGAAAGCCATGTGCAAATACGACACCTGATCCCTCCGAAGAGATAGTTAGAAAGTCTGAGAATCCATGAAGGCAGGACAACTGATGGATCCAAGTCACACACAGGTAAGTCCCCTTTCCCCGGGAGGTAAGCTTGGAAATCTTGAGGAAGAGATTTTCTTAAGGGGGTAGGTTTGTAACACCCTGGTTTTCGCTCCCTGATTTTTTTCATTTTGCGGGATTTGACCTTCTCTTTTTTCTCGGTGTTATCGGATTTCTTTCACTCCTTGGTATGTGAAGATGGCCATTTAGCCTTGCCTTCCCCAAAATTCTCCCGAGTCTAGCCTTTCCACCCAAGATATCTTCTCGGGGTTTTGCCGTCAAAACCCGACCTTCCGAATTGCCGGAAGGGAAACCCTGATCTCTCATGTTTCAAAGGAACCCGGATTTCTTTTGCCCTTTTGCCTCCCAAACCTTTTCCTAGTGATCATCCCTTATCTTTAAACCCAGGATATGCAAAAATATTGCCAAGTCATTTGCAATATTTTTGATTTAGAATTAATTCCTTTTTGTACCAGTTGAAGAAATTAAATCGAGGAAAATAGATATCCATCTCCAAAGCTTGTGAGAACTTGTGGAGGTATTCTTTGTGATCATATTGAGCTCCCATAAAATATTGGCCATCATAGAATAAAGGAAAATTGCATTTTCCTATTTAATGCCAATATTGCATTTTGGGCACTTTCTAAGGGAACTAACATTTTGGTAGCCAGGAAAAATCCCAAATAATTTGTGAAGCTTCTCCTATCCATATATTGCTCATGTACATCAAAATCCCAAGCCCCATAGTTCAAATTTTGAGCACAACATCAAATTGCAAATTCTGTCCAGTTGGCAAATTTGCAAAGGAAGTGCTCTATTCCTTGATCTTCTTGAGCTAACACTTTTCATGGTGGTTTATATTGCTAAATCACTAACGAATACAAAAAATCATCTCCATCCCTTTCTTCTATGGTGTCCAAGAAATTCCCCTCAGTTTCTGCCTATTTGGAAGCTTTGTGAAGGAAGTACCATGTAGGCATTCCCAAATGAGCTGAATTTTTTCCAGCATCTCCATATATTCAAATAATCATCTTCCCCCAAATTTGAGCCAAATTCATTTAGCCATTTGAGCCCAGCTTCAAATTCTAGTTTCTGGACCAGTTTGTGGTTTGTGAAGGAAGTGTATGCAAATTGAGTCTAAATGACTTCAAGTTTGGAAAGCCTATTCTACTTCCTATCATATTCCATTGTGACAAGGATTGAGCTCCTCTCATTCATCCATTTCTCCAGAAAGCACCACAAACAGTTGCTGCCAGAAACTGTTTTGGTAGTTTTTGTTCTTCCCCACACCCACCTAGCCAATTCGAGTCTCCTATCTTGTCTAGTTGAGCAGTGAAGAACCTGTTGGACATGATTGCACAGGCAGACGCCTTCAGGAGCAAGCCATGCACGCGGTGACCATGGCCAGAGCATGCCAAATGCATGCTCTGTGCATTGGGGCCCTCGGCCTCGGCTGTTCCCTCGCGCTCTTGCCATTTCACCATGTCTAGAAGCTTCTCCTCGGCCTCACCCTCATCCTGGACCCCTCTCCCCCTCCTATTTCCCCCTCCCCAAGCCACGACAGTCGCCGCCGCGGTTCTGTCCACCCGTGAACCTCTTTTCTTCCCCTCCTTTAGCCCCTTCCTCCCTGAGCCGTCGCGTCGCAGTTTAGGCCCGTCAGGTCGGCCACTCCCCGACGCTAGGATGTTGCCAGGCGTCGCCTGGTGCTCCAGTGTGGTGATAAGGTCGCCACGGCGGCCATGCCTATCCAGTAGCACCGGCCGGCTATAAAAGTCGCGGCCCGAGCCATCCCCATACATCTCCAGCTCCCCAGCAGGCTCCCCTCCTTCCTAGCTCCCTCCCAGTCCAAGGAATTGGACGCCGGAGCTCTTCTTCCTCCTCTCCGGCAGGGATCGCCGTCGTGATCCCCTCGGTCTAATCCGAGCAGCAGCCCCTCCCCTTCCCTAGTGACCGCCCCAAATGGGACCCCCAAGTCCCCAAGAAGCCACCGAGCCGCCAAACTCCTCTGAGGGATGACCGGAGCATCGGCGCCGGCAACGATCGACGCCCCCCCCCCCCCCCGCTGTGAAGGACGTTGTCGTCATCCTGGCCATCGTTGGGCTCCGTAAACCCCCGGGATGGGTGCGGCTCGCTCCCTTGAGCACGCTAGTAGGTTGGGCATCGCCGAAGGTGGCCCGAGTTGCCGGAACGATCGACGGCACCGACGGCCCTCCTCTGCTCTGCGTGGAATGAGGAGACCGGGAGGAGAGATAGGATGAGACAGGATCCGCGCGTCAGCCAGAGAGAGAGAGACAGAGAGAGAGGAGGCCCACCAGCTGGATAACTGGAAGCCCAAAACCCAGGAATGCGCTTTCCTCTTCGGAAAACGTATTTCCACAGAAGACGCTTTCTACTATCCACCCAGCGACGTGTTTGTATGAATTTGTTTTTACAAATAGGTCTCTAAACTTCATCGAGTCATATCTTTTTGCTCGAGACTCCGATTGGGGTGATTCCAAAGCCCCCGTATTCGTCTCGTCAATCCCGTCATGATAGTATCATTTTCACAAGGTGGTGACATAGTGAAAATGACCATTTTGCCCTTGTTTCCAATCAGCCCCCTTCAAGAGAGAGCAGTATCCGACGATCCTTTCTGCGGACTCTCTCCACCTCTTCCGGGAGTATTCTACGGCCCCAGGCAAGCCGACCGTCTAATATATGCCCTAAAGCATTGCTCTGTGTTGTTCGTGCATGATTAAATTAATATCAAAGTTGTCAGAATCGTGACTCAAGTCTTAGAATCTTACGACTTTACGATCCAAACTAGCCCCTCCGATTCTACAATTTTGCTCGTAGAATCTAAGATTCTACGATCCTGGTAGTTATGATTCTACGATTCACGATCCTACCAACAAAGCTCCGATCCGATTCAGAATCGCGATTCTAACAACCTTGATTAATATGCTTATGATTGCATGCGTAGTAGTGAACCGTATATGACTCCGATGGACCCTTGCTCACATTTTCTTCAATGATGGCACCATGCCTAAGTCTGAGCTCCTTTCGGCCGTCCGGGATGGATGCCAACCTTCTATTTCTCTTGTCAGCAGCTAGCTTGTGTTCTGAGCTGCTTTTCGGCCATCGCGGGCAGCTGTTGAATTTCTTTCCGTGGCAGTGACCCTATGCTCTGAGCTGATCTTTAGTCGTCTTAGGGAAGTACTACATTCTTCTTATCAACACCGCCTCATGCTCTGTGCTACTTTCTAGCCGTCTTGAGCCGGGGTTGAGTTATTCCGGTAACGTCCCAGAACTGTGTTGTAAAGACCGTTCTGGTGGCTACCGATTTATTTGCCGGTTTTATGCGAGGGTTCCGAGGGTCTAATTACAGTTAATAATTGTCAAGTAATAACCTGTCATTTACATACTATTTTATTAATTACTCATAATATAGAGATAGGTTGAGAAGTTTCTACCGTTGTTATTTCATGCATAATCATCATCATGTTAAGTCATTGTTGACAACAACCATGCTTGATAATATGTTGTTTAGACCAACCTAATTGGTTGATCAGAGTGACATGTCTGGGCTCATCAGTGCAACCACATTTGCCGTATTGGACGGCCTTGACTTGAGCTGTTCGCGTGATTGCTCTCACCGATACCTCCAGGGAGGGAGGGTTATGCACGCGCGCTACCCTGATCATGTAGGCGGTGATAACACTGTGAGCCCAGTTAAGTTGAGTTGGGCCCGTCCCCGGTTGGGACAGTTTTGTTTGGCCACGACGGTGGTAGGTGTCATGAGGACACAGGGCCACCCAGGGCAAGACTCTAGAGGACACTGGTTGTCGGTGGTACGATGAGAGGGTCACGGTTCAGGCAAGTTTCGTTGGAGTAATATTGGTCCACCCGAATGGGATCACGAGGTCAGTACTCCAGAGTTTGGGTAAAGTGTGCAACCTCTGCAGAATGTCGTATCTATTCGAATAGCCGAGTCCACGGTATTGGGCAGCCCGAACAGACCTCAGTAAGTGATCTACCGTAAGAATGATGATAAAGATGGAAGAACTCGTCTGGTGTAGACATCGGAAGATGTCCAGTATATGACAAGTTAGCCATGGGGTGGCTACGAGATGAGTGGTCGATGACCACATGAGTTGGATAACATATTAGCCATGGGATGGCTATGAGATGAGTGGTCGATGACCACATGAGTTGGATTGGATTTGGATCAGATTCAGACTGGATCATGAGAATAGTCTGAGTATAGTTTATTTACCTAATATGCTTTACCTTATCGCATTTACTTTAGAAGTTATCTTGTTAGATAACCCTGTTATACCTTGATAATTAACCTTACTAGATAGGTATGCTATGTCATGATGATTAATATTGCTCTAATAACAAATACATGATTGAATACCATGGACTGCTTTGCTTAGTGTATATGTTAGTTTGGTTTGCTTGCGAGTACATTCAAAAGTACTCAGCGGCTTTTAACGTGGCCAGGTTCACATAAGGATCAGTCGTACGCGAGGAGACAGAGTGTTCGTGGGCTAGGAGCGTAACCGAGTCAGATCCCTGTGGATTGGAGCTGCATCAAGACCATGCTGCCTTAGATAGAGCTTTTCCGCTGCCATCAACCTTGTAGCTCACCTTGTAAAACTCTTATATTCATTAATAGAAATGCCTATGTTCATGATACCTGTTGTAAATGTGCATGCTAGAGTGATTTCCTAGGTTGGCATGTGCGGCGACCGTCTGGCTACAGTGGTAATCTGGCGGAGCACCACAACAATACTCTCGTTAAATTAATAAGCAAGGAACAAAAATATATTGATAAAAGGGTATGATTCATTCTAAGAGAACAACATCACAAAGATTCTGTAACAAAAGAATAGAAATTAGATCATTTGACGAAGATGAAAATGACAGCTTCCACCACAATTGAATTTGAAAAGAATCCTTACAAAGGAGGATTAAACGGAGTTGTTTGAAAATCAACAACGAAAAGAATAGGCTTTTTAGTGTGCTTATGAAAACCACCTAAAATAATGACGAGACAACCGGCCACTAACAGAAAAAGTGATTGCTTGGGAGCAACAAGAGAGGCAAACTTCTTTCACCAAGAGGATATATTGAGAACTTGGGTCAACGATAAACAACACAATGGCAACAATCCTTAGGAAAAGATTTAGGTGAAATCCAATCCAAGATAACTCCAAGGAAGACAAATGGGTTTGAATATATCATTCTTGAGAATTCTCTTCGCGACTCCTCATGAATCAAAAATACTATACAACCATTTAAAAGCTAATGGAGAAAGAATTGCACTTAGAAATGCAAGATAAAGAATACTTGAGGTACTACCGGAAGAATCTTGAAGAATACTTCAAGAGAGAATATAAACCTTGAAGAACCACCATGGAGAACCTCCGTATACAAAAGAATGATCAAAAGAAATGAAGGATGAAAAGTATAAGATTATGTCCTTGCAAAGATTTAGATGAAACTTTGTGAAGAGATACTTGAGAAAAGCTTGGAACTCCGGAAAGAAAAAATGAAGCATTGGGGATAAAGAATTTGATATCATGATCAATTCCAGAAAAGAATTGAAATCACCTTGATGAAACAAGCATAAGAATTATATTATGCTCATCCCTCATCAAGTTAAATTGATGACAAGCAACAAATTTTGCATACGACTTATTCTTCTTGAAAAATATTAAAGAGAGATAGATAGGGAACGACCTTGAAGAAGTCTTCAACAAAACACCACTAAGAATATGGAATGAATGAGGATAATCGAATGAATGGGAACACACGAGAACGAAAAGATCATGAGTCTACTAGCTGAAAACTTCAACATGGCATCGGATTAATTGAGATATGAACAAAGGGACAACAATTGAGAAGAATTTGAGAACAAAAGTTGAAAGCTGAGGACTAAGAAATCTTGTGGAATGATGGCTTTTGGAGGAACGAGAAATAAAAACAACTCTAAAATGCACCGGATAGATATGATTAGAAATTCTCATGATAGAAACCAATTTGAGATGATAGCACGAAGCTGATACCATGAATCGTCAAGGGAATGGACAAGATTGAAGAGAACCATTTCTTTGGTCTTCCATGCTGAGAATGATGAGGAGAACACCACCATGAATTACTTAGACACTCCCGAACAATGAACGAGGAAAGGTTCAGCCAATGATGAGAAATAATTCGAATGGATCTTAGAGAAGGAATATGACTAATAAAAATCTCTGGAAATAATTAGACATCTCTCGAAAGATTAGAAGAGCCAGGTAAGAACATGGGAAAACCAGTGGGTTATGGTCCCACTAAAAGAAAACACTGTTGAAACAATTGCACGGAAAGGGAGATTGCACCGGTACAATTGAAAACTTGATGAGGTGATAGCTTTGAAATAATTTGAAAGGGTGAAAACATGAATTTTCTGGGATTTCTTCAGCACTCCGAATAGACAAGAGTGGGGTGAATAAACAAGGGAGTCTTGAATAAGAATTTCCAACATGAGAAAACATGAGCGAATGAAAAGGATATGATGAACACCGAGAGATTGAATTGAATCCACCGAAGAAGAACATGGAGACGAAGAAATGATGAACTTAGCACTAAAGCATCTTCACAATCAATCACCGGATACAAATGGAAGAATGATAGTGGAAGCATCAATGAAAGAAAGGCACTTGGATGAGAATTGAATCACTAAAGAAAAAAGGCGGGAGGGTGGGAAAAATAAAGACAACTTGGGACAAATGAGACGAACTTCGAAAAGAAATAAGAGGATTGATCTTGCAAATATTGCAGAGGATTGAATTATCTTGAAGAGAAGCACACCAGATGGAAAGAATTTCATGACAACTCCGGTTGATCAAAAGGATTAGCATTCCCATAGGAATATGAGAACACTGCTTAGGATAGATATGAAACAACCACTTGATATCGAAGCAACTCGAATTACCATACTCCAACAAAACAAAGGATGAGGCTTGCAAATTAAGCCAGAAACAAATTCATGACAGAGATTTCCTCTGATATTTTTGGGGTAAGGTCCGCACGGGCTCGATCTTACAATAGCCATCATGTACAAGGTAGTGCACACGACATACGAAGCGTCTCCAAGTCATAGCAAGCTACAAGGACTCTTTAAGACACAACGAGAACCATCGTAAGAAAGACCGTGAAGAAACAAACCACTAGATGTCGAACCCCAACCTCACATCTTGCATCTATTAGAAGATAGCCTAGGTAACTACTTGAATTCCCACCTGAGAAGTCCCAAAAAAATTCTTGGTTATGCTATCAGGTTGCCGATGACGAGTTGATGTATATACTTCTCGCCCCTCGTTGGATACCCCAAGTGGAAGGTGGAGATATAGTCAGCAGCAAATTTCCCTCACACGGAGACTGTAAAGTTTATCGAACCAGGAGGACTCCTATGCTCAATAAGTAGGTGTCTTCCACCATGGCACTAGCAGAAGACGTGGACCTGCACACACAACAAATAACTTTGCTCCCAACGAGTACAGTGAGGTTGTCAATCTCTCCAGCCTTGTAGTTTTCAAAGGATCAAAACACAAGAGGGAAGGTAATAGTGATTGCAATGGAAAACTAAATGAAACTGGTAAATGATGGAGGTGTAAACAATGATGGTGATATAGACCGGAGTCACAAGATGTTCACTAGTGATGTCTCTCTCCCAAAAGACGATAAACAACTATGCTAGGGTAAACAAATCACAGTTGGGCATTTGACAGAATTATGATCGCACCGCAATGCTAATTATGCTCCTTGATAGTTAGAGGTTAAATAGTAATGGGCAGTACGCCAAGACAAGTAGAACGTTTATTCATCAGCATCTTCTTAATAATCATCCACCTTGAGATATCTATCCAGAACAGCTCGTCGGTATTAAGTTGCGAGCCCAACCCAAAGTGTAAACTCAAAGCAACGGACAACTCCATTAACGAACTATGTGTAAGGTAAACAATCCTTGCACCGTGGTCACAAGCACCGTTGTTTTCTCCCTGGTGGCAACAAGCACATCCCCTAGTCTCATGTTTGTCACTCAAGCTAGACATCGAGGGGCCCGAACCCACAATCATGCGTAATGCTCCCTCTTGGAGTTATGATCTACTACTTGGCCAAAGCAATAAAAAGCAACGGAGAACATGCCATAATCACTAAGGAACATAATATAAAAGGATAATCAAATATATAACTCAAAACAATCAGAACATAATCTCATAATCCATCGGATCCCAACAAACCGAGCATAGCAAAAGCAAGAGGATTACATAGATGCCTTGACCATGTAGGGCAGCTTATAAGGACTAACCATTGAAGCACAAGATTGGAGAGAAGACATCACATAGCTACTGGTCATGGACTCATGGTCCAAGGAGGACTACTCACGGCACATCCGGGAAGCGTCCATGGCGGTGGAGAAGCTCTCGGAGGTCAATCCTCCCTCTGGCACGAAGCCGGGAAGAGGTCTCCTGACGCTCCCGATCTTGGAAGCGCTGCGGTGGCGGAACAATGGAGAAATTCATGATTCCAGAAAGTCTGCGAGGGTTTCCTCTTGGGACCATAAATATAGGCCAAAGGAGGGCACCGGAGGAGGTGGGACCTACCCACGCGACCTCCTGGTGTGGCCTAGGGCCTGGCCATGCCAGCAGGCCGCCTGGGAGGCCCATGGCCACCCCTGGCCCTCCTTCGGTGATCCCGAAGCTTCTGTTTCGCTGATTTTTTATATATTTGTTCTGGATTTTTTCGGGCTTCGGAAAATTGGGTAAAAGCCCCTGCAAAATAGACATCAGGAGACAGAAACTGGCATTGAGTGCACTGAGTTAGTAGGTTAGTCCAAATATGTGTAAAATGATATAAAAGTGTAGCAAAACATATAACAATGTCACCCAAAAGATCATGGAACAAACAGAAATTATAGATACGTTTGGGACGTATCAGTTGTGGGTTTAGGAACCTACTCAATGTAATCATCTACAAGACTTTTCCCGCAACTGTCAACACATATTTAACAAGTTTCGCAAATTCATCTACCTCACACCTTCTAAAAAACAATGATACTAGACCTGGTAGATCATCCGAGCTATCTCCACCAGTATTGAGGAAAAGTCACGACACTATTTGCCACCAAGCAAATTATTGAAGCGTTTCGATGTCCGCTTCCTGAGATAATAATGAAGCTAAACGATAATGATGTGTACAAAACCCCTTGGAGATATACTCCTCATAACATGGGGCACCATGTCAGAACTCCGTCACATCAGCATCATATAGATTCCAAAATACCCGTGTGATCCTAATGTTTTTTTTGAGAGAGAAGAGGTGTAGAATTAAAATTCGTACGTCAAGATTCCTCACTAGAACATAGAAGAGGCGTAAAAATAATCCTACTCTCCGATATATAACCAGACTCAAAGTAGTTTTTCACTAGACTCGACTCGGCCAAGTTCTATCAATCAAGGGGGTCCTAGGTCGGTTCGGCTCTGATACCAAATTGTAACGCCCAAGATGAGATCCTATCCTTATTTTGGCACGAGGGCCTTGATAGGGATAGAAGAGCAAACCGTTCTTTTGCTAGAATGGATATTGTTACAAGTACATGTAAATAGAGATGAGTATATGTAATTGGCTTACACTCGCCCCAAGCTAAACATGAACATCTCAATACAAACATACATTCAATCACCATTCAGAAGCGCAGGGTCTAACTATGGATGAAACCAAATGAATAAAACGACGTCCATCCTTGCTATCCCAGGCTGCCGGCCTAGAACCCATCCTATGATCGAAGAAGGTGAAGAAGAAGAAACTCCAAATAGAACAATCATCGCGCTCACATCAAAGTATCGCTTTACGTGTACCTGCAACTATTGTTGTAGTAATCTAGGAGCCGCAGGGACTTAGCAATCTCATTTACAAAGGTATCAAGACTAGCAAAGCTTAATGGGTAAGGTATGGTTAAGTGGTGACGCTGCAGCAAGCACTAAGCATTTATTTGAGTGGCTAACTTACGAGTACAAGAAATAGAGGGGGTGATCTATGCATAGATGGACGTGAACTAATAATGATCAAGAAATGATCCTGAACACCTACTTATGAGTCAAACAAAACCCCACAGTGTCCTCTCTCGGATTTACAACTCACAGTCACGGTTACACACACAGTTGGCATATTTTAATTGAGTTTACTTCAAGTTTGCTATAACCGGGTGTTAAACAAAGTTTCCAAGTTGCCACATAACTGCGGGCACGGTTCTAAGAAAGATTTAACCCTACGAGGGTGCTCCAACTAGTCCATCACAAACTATCACAAGCTGCCCCGGAGAGAAAATCTCAACCTCGGGATAGCCTTGGGTATCCTCGATATCCGAGTGCACAAGACCTTCAAAAAGAGTAAACCAAATATAGCAATACCGTCCGGCAGGCCAGATCCCAATAGGAGTCGCACGTATCTCTTTCTCAGGGCACTACCGGATGGGTCACACTATGAGTAAAACCAAACCACGAGTTTCCCCACGGTGGCCCCGTGATACGTCCAAAATGCATCACTATTTTGCATCATAATTTGTCTCTATTCATTGATATATTTCACTTTATGATGGTGTACTTATAGTGTTTTGGCTTATTTTACACAGTTTACAAATTTCCGGTGCCAAAACAGCAGACGCAGGATTCAGCGGAGAAAATAGCACGAAGAGTTGCAATATCAGAACATCTCCAATTGCGCTGAAATTTTGAGGGAAGAAGTTTCCGAGCAGGTCCCGAAGACTGGCCTAGGTGATGGGCCCCGCCTCCGGTGCTCTCCTCTGGCCTATATGTTCCTCCTGACCTAAAAGTTCTGGGGGACAGAAGAGTTTTCGCGATTACGCTACCGCTCCGCGGCGGAAACCTACAGAGAAGAAAAGTCCTTTCCGGCGGGCAGATTCCGCGAGGGAGAACTCCTCCCGGAAGGGGAGATCGTCATCATCGTCATCACCATCGTCACGTGCATCATCGAGATCATCATCACCACCATCACCAACACCAGCACCTTCTCCATCTTCATCCCATCTACTTCACCATTGCAATCGGAGTTGTACCTTGCACTATTCATCCCCTCTACTCTACCGGTGTTGATTACTCTTTTGTGGTGAATGCTATTGAGTTTTGTTGGAGAATTATTGTTATGGCCAGATTGTTAATCATATTTTCATCACCTCTGATCATGATCTCTTTTATGTCTTGTGAGTAGTTCCATTAGTTCTTGAGGACATGGGAAAAGTCTAGATGCTAGTAGTCATATGATGTTGAAGTAATATGTGTTGATTGATATTTAAGTTATGGTGTTATTCTTCTAGTGGTGTTATGTGAACATATTCTACATAACACTTTGCCTTTTTAAGGATCTAGGGGAATGCATCATGTATAAAGAATGCTTATGGTGGGTTGCCAGAGTGACAGAAACCTGAACCCCAGTTTGCATACTTTTGCATGAGGGAGTATTGGATCCTAAAGATTATTGCTATGGTTAGGCTTTGCCTCAATTTCTTTCTTGTATTTGCGGATGCTTGCAAGAGGGACTAATCATGAGAGTGTTGGAATTATGCCCTAGAGGCAATAATAATATAGTTATTATTATAATTCCTGTATCAAGATAATCTTTTATTATCCATGCTATAATTGTATTGAATGAAGACTTATATACATGTGTGGATACATAGACAAAACACTGTCCCTAGCAAGCCTCTAGTTGGCTAGCCAGTTGATCAAAGATATTCAGTGTCTTCTGATTATAAACAAGGTGTTGTTGCTTGATAACTGGATCACGTCATTAGGAGAATCACGTGATGGACTAGACCCAAACTAATAGACGTAGCATGTTGATCGTGTAATTTTGTTGCTACTATTTTCTGCGTGTCAAGTATTTGTTCTTATGACCATGAGATCATATAACTCACTGACACCGGAGGAATACTTTGTGTGTATCAAACGTCGCAACGTAACTGGGTGACTATAAAGATGCTCTACAGGTATCTCCGAAGGTGTTCGTTGAGTTAGTATGGATCGAGACTGGGATTTGTCACTCCGTGTGATGGAGAGGTATCTCGGGGCCCACTCGGTAATACAACATCACACACAAGCCTTGCAAGCAATGTCACTTAGTGTAAGTTGCAGGATCTTGTATTACGGAACGAGTAAAGAGACTTGTCGGTAAACGAGATTGAAATAGGTATACGGATACTGACGATCGAATCTCGGGCAAGTAACATACTGAAGGACAAAGGGAATGACATACGGGATTATATGAATCCTTGGCACTGAGGTTCAAACAATAAGATCTTCGTAGAATATGTAGGATCCAATATGGGCATCCAGGTCCTGCTATTGGATATTGACCGAGGAGTCTCTCGGGTCATGTCTACATAGTTCTCGAACCCGCAGGGTCTGCACACTTAAGGTTCGGCGTTGTTTTATGTGTATTTGAGTTATATGGTTGGTTACCGAATGTTGTTCAGAGTCCCGGATGAGATCACGGACGTCGCGAGGGTTTCCGGAATGGTCCGGAAACGAAGATTGATATATAGGATGACCTCATTTGATTACCGGAAGGTTTTCGGAGTTACCAGGAATGTACCGGGAATGACGAATGGGTTCCGGGAGTTCATCGGGGGGGCAACCCACCCCGAGGAAGCCCATAGGCCTTGGGGGTGGCACACCAGCCCTTAGTGGGTTGGTGGGACATCCCAAGAAGGGCCTATGCGCCATAGGAAGAAAATCAAAGAGAAAAGAGAAAAAAAAGAGGAGGTGGGAAAAAGGGGAAAGACTCCTCCGTCCAAACCTAGTTGGACTCGGTTTGGAAGGGGAGGGCTGCCCCCCTTGGCTCGGCCGAAGCCCTTAGGGGTCCTTGGACCCCAAGGCAAGGCTCCCCCTCTTCCCCCTATATATACGGAGGTTTTAGGGCTGATTTGAGACGACTTTTCCACGGCAGCCCGACCACATACCTCCACGGTTTTTCCTCTAGATCGCGTTTCTGCGGAGCTCGGGCGGAGCCCTGCTGAGATAAGATCACCACCAACCTCCGGAGCGCCGCCACGCTGCCGGAGAACTTTTCTACCTCTCCGTCTCTCTTGCTGGATCAAGAAGGCCGAGATCATCGTCGAGCTGTACGTGTGCTGAACGCGGAGGTGCCGTCCGTTCGGCACTAGATCGTGGGACTGATCGCGGGACGGTTCGCGGGCGGATCGAGGGACGTGAGGACGTTCCACTACATCAACCGCGTTCACTAACGCTTCTGCTGTACGGTCTACAAGGGTACGTAGATCACACATCCCCTCTCGTAGATGGACATCACCATGATAGGTCTTCGTGCGCGTAGGAAAAATTTTGTTTCCCATGCGACGGTCCCCAAAGTGGCATCATGAGCTAGGTTCATGCGTAGATGTCTTCTCGAGTAGAACACAAAAGTTTTTGTGGGCGGTGATGTGCGTTTTGCTGCCCTCCTTAGTCTTTTCTTGATTCCGCGGTATTGTTGGATCGAAGCGGCCCGGACCGACATTACTCGTACGCTTACGAGAGACTGGTTTCATCGCTACGAGTAACTCCGTTGCTCAAAGATGACTGGCGGGTGTCAGTTTCTCCAACTTTAGTTGAATCGGATTTGACCGAGGAGGTCCTTGGATGAGGTTAAATAGCAACTCATACATCTCCGTTGTGGTGTTTGCGTAAGTATGATGCGATCCTACTAGATTCCCATGGTCACCACGTAAAACATGCAACAACAAAATTAGAGGATGTCTAACTTGTTTTTGTAGGGTATGCTTGTGATGTGATATGGCCAACGATGTGATGTGATATATTGGATGTATGAGATGATCATGTTGTAATAGATAATATCGACTTGCACGTCGATGGTACGGCAACCGACAGGAGCCATAGGGTTGTCTTTATACTAATGTTTGTGCTTGCAGATGCGTTTACTATTTTGCTAGGATGTAGTTTAGTAGTAATAGCATGAGTAGCACGACAACCCCGATGGTGAAACGTTGATGGAGATCATGGTGTGGCGCCAGTGACAAGAAGATCGTACCGGTGCTTGGTGATGGAGATCAAGGAGCACGTGATGATGGCCATATCATGTCACTTATGAATTGCATGTGATGTTAATCCTTTTATGCAGCTTATTTTGCCTAGAACGACGGTAGCATTATGAGGTGATCTCTCACTAAAATTTCAAGACGAAATTGTGTTCTCCCCAACTGTGCACCCTTGCTACAGTTCGTCGTTTCGAGACACCACGTGATGATCGGGTGTGATAGACTCAACGTTCACATACAACGGGTGCAAAACAGTTGCGCACGCGGAACACTCGGGTTAAGCTTGACGAGCCTAGCATGTGCAGACATGGCCTTGGAACACATGAGACCGAAAGGTCGATCATGAATCATATAGATGATATGATTAGCATGGGGATGCTTACCACTGAAACTATGCTCAACTCACGTGATGATCGGACTTGAGCTAGTGTAAGTGGATCATGAACCACTCAAATGACTAGAGAGATGTAATTTTTGAGTGGGAGTTTAGCGAGTAATTTGATTAAATTAAACTCTAATTATCTTGAACATAGTCTAAGTTCACTTTGAATATATTTGTGTTGTAGATCATGGCTCACGCGACAGTCACCCTGAATTTCAATACGTTCCTAGAGAAAGCTAAGTTGAAAGATGATGGAAGCAACTTTGTAGACTGGGCTCGTAATCTTAAGCTAATCTTACAAGCTAGGAAGAAGGATTATGTCCTTAATGCTGCGCTAGGAGATGAACCACCCGCTACGGCTGATCAGGATGTTAAGAACGCTTGGTTAGCACGTAAGGAGGACTACTCAGTAGTTCAATGTGCAGTCTTGTATGGCTTAGAACCGGGACTTCAACGTCGCTTTGAGCGTCATGGAGCATTTGAGATGTTCCAGGAGTTGAAGTTTATCTTTCAGAAGAATGCCCGGATCGAGAGGTATGAGACCTCCGATGAATTCTATGCTTGCAAGATGGAGGAGAACTCGTCTGTCAGTGAACATGTGCTCAAAATGTCTGGGTACTCAAACCGTCTAGCTGAGTTGGGGATTGAACTCCCGCAAGAGGCTATCACTGACAGAATCCTTCAATCACTGTTGCCAAGCTATAAAGGCTTTGTGTTGAACTACAACATGCAAGGGATGAACAAGTCACCCGGCGAGTTGTTTGCGATGCTGAAAGTCGCAGAGTCTGAACTCCGTAAAGAACATCAAGTGTTGATGGTGAATAAGACCACTAGTTTCATGAGAAACAGCAAAGGCAAGAAGGGTAAATCAAAGAAGAGCTGCAAGCCTCTTGCCAATCCGACGAAGAAACCCAAAGCTGGACCTAAGCCTGAAACAGAGTGTTACTATTGCAAGGGTATGGGTCACGGAAGCGCAATTGCCCCAAGTATCTGGCTGATAAGAAGGCGGCCAAAGAAAAATCAGGTATATTTGATATACATGTTATTGATGTGTACTTAACCGGCTCTCGTAGTAGTGCCTGGGTATTCGATACCGGTTCTGTTGCTCATATTTGCAACTCGAAACAGGAACTGCAGAATAGACGAAGGCTGGCGAAAGATGAAGTGACGATGCGTGTAGGAAACGGTTCCAAGGTTGACGCAATAGCCGTCGGCATAGTTTCACTTCAGTTACCATGAGGATTAGTTATGAACTTGAATCATTGTTATTTAGTGCCTACGTTTGAGCATAAACATTATATCTGGATCTTGTTTATTGCGAGACGGTTACTCTTTTATCAGAGAATAATGGTTGTTCTATTTCTATGAGTAACATCTTTTATGGTCATGCACCCAATGTGGGAGGATTGTTCATATTGAATCTTGATAGCGATACACACATACATAACATTGAGACCAAAAGAGTTAGAGTTAACAATGATAGCGCCTTATTTTTGTGGCACTGCCGCTTAGGTCATATTGGTGTAAAGCGCATGAAGAAACTCCATGCCGATGGACTTTTGGAGTCACTTGACTCTGATTCACCTGACACGTGCGAACCATGCCTCATGGGCAAGATGACTAAAACTCCGTTCTCCGGAACAATGGAGCATGCAAGTGACTTGTTGGAAATCATACATACCGATGTGTGTGGTCCGATGAGTGTAGAGGCACGCGGCGGATATCGTTATTTTCTCACATTCACTGACGATTTGAGTAGATATGGTTTTGTCTACTTAATGAAGCACAAGTCTGAAACATTTGAAAATTTCAAGCAATTTCAGAGTGAAGTTGAAAATCATCATAACAAGAAGATCAAGTTCCTACGGTCCGATCGTGGGGGTGAATATCTGAGTTTCGAGTTTGGTGCTCACTTAAGACAATGTGGAATTGTTTCACAGTTGACACCGCCTGGAACACCACAGCGTAATGGTGTGTCCGAACGTCGTAATCTTACTTTATTAGAGATGGTGCGATCTATGATGTCTCTTACCGATTTGCCGTTATCGTTTTGGGGTTATGCATTAGAAACAGCTGCATTCACTTTAAATAGGGCACCATCAAAATCCGTTGAGACGACACCATACGAACTGTGGTATGGCAAAAGGCCAGAGTTATCGTTTCTTAAAGTTTGGGGATGTGATGCTTATGTCAAAAAGCTTCAGCCTGAAAAGCTGGAACCGAAAGCGGAAAGGTGCATCTTCATAGGTTACCCAAAAGAGACAGTTGGGTAAACCTTCTATCTCAAATCCGAGGGCAAAGTGTTTGTTGCTAAAAACGTAGCTTTTCTCGATAAGGAGTTTCTCTCGAGGGAATTGAGTGGGAGGAAGATAGAACTTGATGAGGTTGTTGAACCTCTCATCCCTCTGGATGGTGGCGCAGGGCAAGGGGAAACCTCTGTCGTTGCGACGCCGGTTGAGGAGGAAGTTAATGATGATGATCATGAAACTCCGGTTCAAGTTTCTGTCGAACCACGCAGGTCGACGAGACCACGTGCTGCTCCAAAGTGGTACGGTAATCCCGTCTTGTCAATCATGTTGTTAGACAACAATGAACCTGCAAATTGTGAAGAAGCAATGGTGAGCCCAGATTCCAACAAAACACTGTCCCTAGCAAGCCTCTAGTTGGCTAGCCAGTTGATCAAAGATAGTCAGTGTCTTCTGATTATAAACAAGGTGTTGTTGCTTGATAACTGGATCACGTCATTAGGAGAATCACGTGATGGACTAGACCCAAACTAATAGACGTAGCATGTTGATCGTGTCATTTTGTTGCTACTGTTTTCTGCGTGTCAAGTATTTGTTCCTATGACCATGAGATCATATAACTCACTGACACCGGAGGAATACTTTGTGTGTATCAAATGTCGCAACGTAACTGGGTGACTATAAAGATGCTCTACAGGTATCTCCGAAGGTGTTCGTTGAGTTAGTATGGATCGAGACTGGGATTTGTCACTCCGTGTGACGGAGAGGTATCTCGGGGCCCACTCGGTAATACAACATCACACACAAGCTTTGCAAGCAATGTGACTTAGTGTAAGTTGTGGGATCTTGTATTACGGAACGAGTAAAGAGACTTGCTGGTAAACGAGATTGAAATAGGTATACGGATACTGACGATCGAATCTCGGGCAAGTAACATACCGAAGGACAAAGGGAATGACATACGGGATTATATGAATCCTTGGCACTGAGGTTCAAACGATAAGATCTTCGTAGAATATGTAGGATCCAATATGGGCATCCAGGTCCCGCTATTGGATATTGACCGAGGAGTCTCTCGGGTCATGTGTACATAGTTCTCGAACCCGCAGGGTCTGCACACTTAAGGTTCGGCGTTGTTTTATGTGTATTTGAGTTATATGGTTGGTTACCGAATGTTGTTCGGAGTCCCGGATGAGATCACGGATGTCGCGAGGGTTTCCGGAATGTTCCGGAAACGAAGATTGATATATAGGATGACCTCATTTGATTACCGGAAGGTTTTCGGAGTTACCGGGAATGTACCGGGAATGACGAATGGGTTCCCGGAGTTCATCAGGGGGGGCAACCCACCCCGGGGAAGCCCATAGGCCTTGGGGGTGGCACACCTGCCCTTAGTGGGCTGGTGGGACAGCCCAAGAAGGCCCTATGCGCCATAGGAAGAAAATCAAAGAGAAAAGAGAAAAAAAAGAGGAGGTGGGAAAAAGGGGAAAGACTCCTCCTTCCAAACCTAGTTGGACTCGGTTTGGAAGAGGAGGGCTGCCCCCCTTGGCTCGGCCGAAGCCCTTAGGGGTCCTTGGACCCCAAGGCAAGGCTCCCCCTCTTCCCCCTATATATACGGAGGTTTTAGGGCTGATTTGAGACGACTTTTCCACGGCAGCCCGACCACATACCTCCACGGTTTTTCCTCTAGATCGCGTTTCTGCGGAGCTCGGGCGGAGCCCTGCTGAGATAAGATCACCACCAACCTCCGGAGCGCCGTCACGCTGCCGGAGAACTCTTCTACCTCTCCGTCTCTCTTGCTGGATCAAGAAGGCCGAGATCATCGTCGAGCTGTACGTGTGCTGAACGCGGAGGTGCCGTCTGTTCGGCACTAGATCGTGGGACTGATCGCGGGACGGTTCGCAGGGAGGATCGAGGGACGTGAGGACGTTCCACTACATCAACCACGTTCACTAACGCTTCTGCTGTATGTTCTACAAGGGTACGTAGATCACACATCCCCTCTCGTAGATGGACATCACCATGATAGGTCTTCGTGCGCGTAGGAAAAATTTTGTTTCCCATGCGACGTTCCCCAAAAGAGAGTGTCCTTGTCTTAGCCTAGAAGGCGCACTAGTTAAGATCCACCCACATAACACTTATGAATACAAAACATAGTACTACACAGAGTATGGCGAAAGCACTTGACTATCTCTCCCGTGTGTCCTCAGGAACGCCTTAGTCTTTATAAGTTTAGTCCCTCGGCTTATCCTTTGCGTTCAAGAGGATTGGGACACTTGCTGCACCTCCGCACGATTTACTTTACTTGCATTTGTTTCCTTGTTGATTATACCAGAAAACCCATAAAAAGTTACCTTTTAGTACTTGCAGCTATTCCTTGCTCAAGATCACTTTTCAATACCTTCTGCTCCTCGTTGGGTTCGACACTCGTACTTATCGAAAAGGCTACGATAGATCCCCTACACCTGTGGGTCATCAAGACCATTTTCTGGCGCCGTTGTCGTGGAGTGTAGCACCATGGTCTTGATTTGGGATCCAATGCCAGTGCTATTCCTTTTTCACTTTATCAAGAGATTATGAATGAGATTCTACCATGTGAAATTGAAGAAGTTGATGTTACTATTCATCTCGCAAACAAAGAAACTATCTGTCCTATTGAAATAGTACGAGATGTTGAAGTTCTATGTGGAAATGTAAAATATCCTACCGACTTTCTAGTAATTGGTTCAGTACAAGATAGTTTTTGCCCTGTTATCTTTGGTAGGCCTTTTCTCAAAACTTGTGGAGCTATTATGGATTGCAGGAAAGGAAAAGATTATGTTGAATTTAATGGTGAGCCATATGAATTTAAATTTTCTAAATTCTCGAAGCAAACTCATGGTACTGATCTGCCTAATAACGATAAAATTATTGAAGAGATTGCTTCTATTGCTATTCCTCCTAATGATCCTTTGCAACAATTTATGGGAAACCACGAGAATGATATGCATATGCAGGAAAGGAATGAGTTGGATGACATATTCTTGAGACAACCTGCTATCCTGAAACACAACCTTCCGGTTAAGCCTTTGGGAATTTTATCGAAACCAAAAGAAGACCCAGTGTTTGATCTTAGACCTCTTCCCAGTACGCTCAAGTATGCTTATTTAGATGATAAGAAAGTATATCATGTTATTATCAATTCTAACCTTTCAGTATATGAGGAAGAACGATTATTGGAACTCCTTCGTAAACACCGAGGCGCTATTGGCTATACCCTTGATGATCTTAAGGGGATTAGTCCATCTGTTTGTCAGCATACTATCAATCTTGAGCCTGATGTTAAACCGGTTGTTGATCATCAACGACGGTTAAACCCGAAGATGAAGGATGTTGTGAGGACCGAAATCCTCAAGCTTCTAGCCGCACATATTATCTACCATATAGCTGATAGTAAGTGGGTAAGTCCAGTACATTGTGTTCCCAAGAAAGGAGGTACGACTGTGGTTCCTAATGATAAGAATGAACTAATACCTCAAACAATTATTATTGGATATAGAATGTGTATTGATTACAGGAAGGTGAACAAGGCAACCAGGAAGGACCACTACCCGTTGTCGTTCATCGACAAAATGCGTGAAAGGTTATCCAAAAACACTCACTTTTGCTATCTTGATGGGTAATGTGGCTTCTCTCAAATTCATGTTAATACTATCAATCAAGAGAAGACCACTTTTACTTGTCCCTTTGGTACTTATGCTTATAAACGTATACCTTTGGGTTTATGCAATGCTCCTGCTACTTTTCAAAGGTGTATGTCCGCTATCTTTCATGGTTTTTGTGAGGAAATTGTGGAGGTCTTCATGGACGATTTCTCCGTCTATGGAACCTCTTTTGACCATTGTCTCCCCAACCTTAATAAAGTTTTGCAGAGATGTGAGGAGACGTACTTGGTACTCAACTGGGAGAAGTGCCACTTCATTGTCAATGAGGGGATTGTTCTTGGCCACAAGATTTATAAAAAAGGAATCGAGGTGGACAGGGCAAAGGTTGAAGCAACACTAGTGGGGACGGGGCCTTTAGCCCCGGCCCGTAAGGGGCATTAGTCCCGGTTAACCAACCAGGACTAAAGGGGCGGGACTAAAGGCCTAACCGTTAGTCCCGGACCAGTTCCAAGCCGGGACTAAAGGTGCTCCACGTGGGCGCCTCGTAGCGCCCCACGGGCATGCCCTTTAGTCCCGGTTCGTTACACGGACCGGCACTAAAGAGTTTCAGATTTTGTTTATTTTTGGGTTTTAGGGTTTTAGGGTTTTAGGTGTTCGGGAGATTAACGTGATGCCTCATTTGGTGTTCGGGAATTAGTTTTCATATAATTTAAATAGAAATAATTATGCATATATATATAAGATTAACTTATCTTACAAGCGAGCATATATATACAATTATATGGAGATCTGAATTATCGGGACTAGAGCCCGTCTATTCGATTACATGGACGAACGTCAGTAATGTCCCCTAGCTACACTAAATCGTCCTTTGTCATCTATAGCTTCCGTCCTCACAAAGGTCGCAAGCTCCTCTGCAACAGCAATCGCGCGTTGCTCTGGTAGGACCTTCGTCCTCATGGCCGTGTACTATATAAGAAGAGGAGATGAATATGAATATCAATCATGATAACAAAGAATGACGGGTAAAAATAGAGGTGTGAATGTTCATTGCTTACATCGAATCTGTGATCCTTGTGCTCAGAGGTAAACGTGCGAATGGTCTCGCAAACATAGTATCCACATAGATGCGTTCCCCGTGGCTGCTGGTCGCACTTTACGAGAATAGAATATATATAATCAAAATAATAATCTAGCATCATAAATGTATTGAAAATAGAAGTATATCATACTACTACTTACCTGAGCCGCTCTAAAGGTCAGCTTCTCAGGCTCGATACCGGGAGTCACGCACTTGAACCGCTTCCAAACCCTGCCCGACAAGGATAATGATTTTCTAAGTTTTTCATTAATTGATATATTAGAAAATCATCGAAAGAGACCGATAGAGTGCAAGCATGATTGAAATTACCCTTGGAGCATGTCCTGCAAGCTTTGGAACTGTTCCAAGGGTCTCGATAATGGGTCGAAGGCATCAACTCTTCCCTTATCAATTTGAATGTCCAACAGAATCCAATGGAAGCTGCACATGTATATACATATATATATATATATATATATATATATATATATATATTTGTGTGTGTGTGTGTGTGTGTGTGTGTGTGTGTGGCAGTAACTTATCAATTACACTTATAAGTGAATGGACACAACAGAGTAAAGACCCTCACCTGAAGTTGTACGGAAACAGTATGTGGTCATAGAAATTTTGATCTGTTAGAAACCTTAGAAGGTTTTCCTCCGTCTCCTTGGGTTTATCAGTTAGGGTCGCTATATGTATTTTATCTGGGTCAATAAACCCAATATTTAGGATGTTCCTACTTTTACAATCAAGAATCTTCATTCTGCATAATAGAGTACAAGTTATATATAGACAATGAATTGAAATAACTAAACAAGTTATATGTAGACAACGAATTGAAAAACTTACAGACAATAGCAACTCATAAGCGATTTGTCAAGGGCGTCGCCATTGTACATCTGGAAGAGTTCATCAAAGTCGATATGGATTTCTTCGGGGCGGCCGTAGTACTCCCGTGGGACACTCACCACGATCATCGTTCTCCCATTCTTTGATTCACTTAAGTACCATGTATGCAAGTAATGCATATTTGTTGGGAGATCATCTTTGCTGACCAAAGGCGCTCCCATGACAAACTGTGGCTTAGGGGCTACCACAGCCTTGGGTAACCTGTCGTCTTGGGAAGCCAGAATGTCTTCAACCGGGATACCCCATTCAGCAACCCACTTCTTTGCTAATTCCAAATCTTGCCCCTGCACCGGAGGGGGGGCATTCTCGGTTAACACCCTGAGGGGTGGGATCGACTGTTTGGCCTGTTGTCCAAGCTGAGGAACGTCTGATTTTTTCTTGCTTGTAGTTGAACTTGATTTGCTCCCACTTGCACTTGCACGTGATCTGCTCTTTTTCACTTACTTCTGCAATGTGCGTGTATAGTCATCACGCTTATGGTGTAAGTCATACTGTGATGGAAGGGTCGTGAAGTATTTTGCAAATGCTATTTGCTTCTCGGTGTATTCTGGGCGGGGCTCGGGTTCCTTCTTTTTCATCTGCGCATCATGATGTTCCTTTGCTATCCTGGCGTTTTCCTCGGGGGTACGATCATAAGGTCTGATAGGAAGATTAGCATGAGGTACCTTTGGGAGGGGCCACCGTTTGCGCTTGGGGGGCTCCGTCGCTTAGAAATCGTCGATGGAGCGTTCATGCTGGCACGCTTCCGCTTAGTATCCGGAGCGGGCGGCGGCGGAGACGGACGACCCAAGTCCGGCGGCGGTGATCGAGATGGACTCGTGTTGTGCTGGCCGATGTCATGTGGAGGGCTTGGAGGTAATGGAGGTGTAGGTGACCTGCGACGACTCGGAGGCAGTGTTGTCCTTGGGGCCGAGCCTGGAAGCTTGATGTAGATCTTGTCCCATAGGATAACTCCACCCAGTACTTCTCCCAGTGTCCTCTCATCTTCGGGTCCAGCTATGTCGAGCTCCATATCATGAAACCCCGCCATGATTTCATCCACCCCGACTTTAGCAAAGCCAGTTGGAATCTCACGGCCATGCCAGCATGCATCAGGGCCAGAAGGTAAAGCTTGTCCGACAGCCACCTTCATGGATATGTTCTTGAATATCTGATGGAGTTCACGTGATGTTGACTCCTTGATTCCATCCACGGGGTAGCCGGGACCGCCCTCTATCATTCTTCATGCATCGTCGGGCGGGGCCTCAGATTCAGCCACGCTGCTTTTCCGCTTAGATGGGGCGCCGGTAATATCAAATGCAGGATCTTCCAGGCGCGCTACTCCTCATCCTGCTTCTGTTGCTCGTTAAACCTGGCAAGCAACTGGTTGAACTTGTCATTCTCCTCATCCTGCTGCCGCTTCTTTGCTCTGTCTCGGCTTCTGTAAGTGTCTTGGTCTCTGGCAAACCCAATCCACCACGGGTAAGAAGGACCGAAGACTCGCGTTCGTCCTCCATGTTCGTCATTGCCGAGGACCAGTGTGAGCAAATCTTTCTCTCTATCTGCAGTGAACTTTCTTTTTCCCTCCTTAATTTCTTTCACTATCCTTTTCCAATTCTCCCTGGGTATCCTAAGACCGTCACTGCAGATGAGGTCCCCTGTTTCTTCGTCGTACGAACCACCATGCGCAAGGAACAAATTTCTTGCTCTCAATTCCCACTCATCACGGAGTGGTTCAGGTACGATGCCTTTAGCTAGAAGATCTTGCTCTTTCTTATCCCACTTTGGGATGGCAGTCTGATAGCCCCCTGGCCCTAGCTTGTGGTGATATTTCTTCTTGTCAGCATTTATCTTGTTCTTTTCTGATAATGCATGGGCATCTTCTGACTCCTTGTACTCTTGAAATGCTTTCCAGTGATTCGCCTGCTTGGCTAGATTGTTGGAATTATGCCCTAGAGGCAATAATAAATATAGTTATTATTATAATTCCTGTATCAAGATGATCGTTTATTATCCATGCTATAATTGTATTGAATGAAGACTCATTTACATGTGTGGATACATAGACAAAACACTGTCCCTAGCAAGCCTCTAGTTGGATAGCCAGTTGATCAAAGATAGTCAGTGTCTTCTGATTATGAACAAGGTGTTGTTGCTTGATAACTGGATCACGTCATTAGGACAATCACGTGATGGACTAGACCCAAACTAATAGACGTAGCATGTTGATCGTGTCATTTTGTTGCTACTGTTTTTAAGCGTGTCAAGTATTTGTTCCTATGACCATGAGATCATATAACTCACTAACACCGGAGGAATACTTTGTGTGTATCAAACGTCGCAACGTAACTGGGTGACTATAAAGATGCTCTACAGGTATCTCCAAAGGTGTTCGTTGAGTTAGTATGGATCAAGACTGGGATTTGTCACTCCGTGTGACGGAGAGGTATCTCGGGGCCCACTCGGTAATACAACATCACACACAAGCCTTGCAAGCAATGTGACTTAGTGTAAGTTGCGGGATCTTGTATTACGGAACGAGTAAAGAGACTTGCCGGTAAACGAGATTGAAATAGGTATGCGGATACTGATGATCGAATCTCGGGCAAGTAACATACCAAAGGACAAAGGGAATGACATACGGGATTATATGAATCCTTGGCACTGAGGTTCAAACAATAAGGTCTTCATAGAATATGTAGGATCCAATATGGGCATCCAGGTCTCGCTATTGGATATTGACCGAGGAGTCTCTCGGGTCATGTCTACATAGTTCTCGAACCCGCAGGGTCTGCACACTTAAGGTTCGACGTTGTTTTATGCGTATTTGAGTTATATGGTTGGTTACCGAATGTTGTTCGGAGTCCCGGATGAGATCACGGACGTCACGAGGGTTTCCGAAATGGTCCGGAAACGAAGATTGATATATAGGATGACCTCATTTGATTACCGGAAGGTTTTCGGAGTTACCGGGAATGTACCGGGAATGACGAATGGGTTCCGGGAGTTCACCGGGGGGCAACCCACCCTGGGGAAGCCCATAGGCCTTAGGGGTGGCACACCAGCCCTTAGTGGGCTGGTGGGACAGCCCAAGAAGGCCCTATGCGCCATAGGAAGAAAATCAAAGAGAAAAGAAAAAAAAGAGGAGGTGGGAAAAGAAAGGACTCCACCCACCAAACCAAGTAGGACTCGGTTTGGGGGGGGGAGACCTTCCCCCCTTGGCTCGGCCGACCCCCTTGGGGCTCCTTGAGCCCCAAGGCAAGGCTCCCCCTCTCCCACCTATATATACGGAGGTTTTAGGGCTGATTTGAGACGACTTTTCCACGGCAGCCCGACCACATACCTCCACGGTTTTTCCTCTAGATCGCGTTTCTGCGGAGCTCGGGCGGAGCCCTGCTGAGACAAGATCATCACCAACCTCCGGAGCGCCGTCACGCTGCCGGAGAACTATTCTACCTCTCCGTCTCTCTTGCTGGATCAAGAAGGCCGAGATCATCGTCGAGCTGTACGTGTGCTGAACGCGGAGGTGCCGTCCGTTCGGCACTAGATCGTGGGACTGATCGCGGGACGGTTCGCGGGGCGGATCGAGGGACGTGAGGACGTTCCAGTACATCAACCGCGTTCACTAACGCTTCTGCTGTACGGTCTACAAGGGTACGTAGATCACACATCCCCTCTCGTAGATGGACATCACCATGATAGGTCTTCGTGCGCGTAGGAAAATTTTTGTTTCCCATGCGACGTTCCCGAACATAGATACCCCTCGAATACTGGCACTTTCTTTGTCTTCAGATAGTTTTTCCATAGCTTCTTCTTCCAGCTACAGAATAGTTCGGCCATCTTCTTTAGAGTCCACTGCTTTACTTTGGCCCTCAGTTTGTCTGCGGCGTCTTCATTCCCACATTGGGCAGGTTGAAATGGACATGAGATCATTCCAAAGATTATCTTTGTAACTTTCGGCGACATAGTCACTATCAGCTGCCCCTTTGCGCTTGTTCCACTCCCGAACGCTGATCGGGACGTGATCCCTAACGATAACTCTGCATTGCTTCTTGAATGTGTCAGCAGCATTCTTAGGAAGCTTGGGTTCGCCCGTAGGCAATATCACCTCAAAGGTGTAATGCGTCCGTGCATCCAACTTTCTAGTCGGGCCTCGTTTCGTAGCTTTGCTCGATGTGGAGGCCTAAGAGGGAGAAACATTCGTCAAATGAATGTATATGTATACAATATAGAGCTATCTCCAATATTTTCCACATATTACAAGTGATTGTCGAACTTCATATGTATACCTCGCCGGACTTTATTATTTCTTCACCGGCTTCTCCACTGGCTTCTCCATCAGTGGAGCTATCACCTTCTCCGTCATTGGACCTATCTCCTGCCCCATCGGCTTCATCTTCGTGTCGGTCGACCTCCATTGCATATCCGGAGGGGTTTAGATATGACGACGCGGTTGCCCTCAATATCACCGGGGTCATCTTTTCTGATCTTATACCGCAATGCAGTGCATACCGGGCATTTATCCATATTCTCATACTTCTCACCGCGGTAGAGGATGCAGACATTAGGGCTTGCATGTATCTTCTGCATGTCTAATCCTAGAGGGCAGACAAGCTTCTTTGCTTCGTACGTGCTGGCGGGCAATTCGTTCTTTCTTGGAAGCATCTTCTTCATTAGTACCAGCAACTTTTTGAATGACGAGTCAGTCACACCGGTCTCTGCCTTCCACTTCAGCAATTCCAGTGTGCTACCCAGCTTCTTCTAGCCATCTTCACAAGTTGGGTACAACAATTTGTTGTGGTCCTGTAACATCTACTCGAACTGCAACCTCTCCTTTTCTGTGTCGCAACCTCGCCGTGCATCAGAAATGACCCGGCCAAGATCATCAGCAGGCTCATCTGGTTCCCTTTCTTCATCCTGATCTTCTTCTTCATTGTCTTCCATTGCGGTATCAGCAAACTGAGGGAACATAGATCGGTAGTTGTCATCATCGTGCTCTTCTTCTTCATCATCGTCTTCCATCATAACACCTCTTTCTCCGTGCTTGGTCCAAACATTATAGCCCGACATAAAACCGGACCGAAGCAGGTGGCTCTGAATGACTCTTGAGGAAGTGTAATCCTTCTCATTCCGACATTCAACACATGGACAAAACATATAGCCACCACCATGCTTGTTCGCATCGGTTGCATCTCGAAAAGAATGCATGCCTTCTCTGTAAGCGGCTGTGCGTCGATCACCGTACATCCATGGATGGCTCATCTGTGTTATACGACAGTATATCAAATACAATCACGATCCTAAAAATTAGTACCGCACGGTCTAAACGAAGAAATATAGTTGCTAACCTTTTAGAATAAGTAGAAATAAAGAGGAAGAGGTTTAAGCGTGGCTCAGGCATCTCATATCGTAGTTGTGTTCGGTGAACTGAAGCGGCATCGCTCTAACACACATTTCAACAAACACCTCTAGTGCATCAAAAAAAAAGTGGAGAGCTAGCACACACCCACAATCCTCCATCCAAGAAAAATGCAAGGAAGAGGGGAGAGGGGGGCTGTGCCATATATAGGCAGAGGACTTTAGTCCCGGTTTGAGACACAAACCGGGACTAAAGGTGGCGCACATCCGGGCTGCCCACCGCGTAGCCCTTTAGTCCCGGTTTGGGACACGAACCGAGACTAAAGGCTCCTTACGGGCCGGGACTAAATCCTCGAGGGAGGCATTGAGAATTGGGGCGACGTGGCCGGGCCTTTAGTCCTGGCCCAGAGGCAGGCCGGGACTAAAGGGTCCCGGCCAAAGGCCCGTTTTCCACTAGTGCAATAGAGAGAATGCCTTATCCAAAAGACATCAGAGGTATTCGTAGTTTCCTTGGTCATGCTGGTTTCTATAGGAGATTTATTAAAGACTTTTCTAAAACTTTGAAACCCCTTACTAATCTTCTCGATAAGGATATTCCTTTTGTGTTTGATGAAGATTGTAAGGAAGCCTTCGAAGTTCTTAAGAAAGCCTTAATAACCGCCATTATGGTCCAACCAGCTGATTGGAATTTTCCTTTTGAAATCATGTGTGATGCTAGTGATTTTGCTGTTGGAGCTGTGTTAGGACAAAGGGTTAATAGGAAATTGAATGTTATCCATTATGCTAGCAAAACCCTTGACACTGCTCCAAAGAATTACGCTACTACTAATAAAGAATTTTTAGCGGTAGTGTTTGCTGGTGATAAGTTTAGGCCTTACATTATTGATTCTAAAGTCATCATTCACACTGATCATGCTGCTATTAAGTATCTTATGGAAAAGAAGGATGCCAAACCAAGGCTTATCCTATGGGTCCTTCTTCTTCAAGAATTTGATTTGCATATTATTGATAGGAAAGGAGCACACAACCCTGTAGCAGACAACCTTTCCAGGATGGAGGACATACCACATGATCCCATTCCAGTCAATGATAGTTTTCCGGACGAACAGTTAGCTGTCTTACATGTGAAATCTAATTCAGATCCATGGTATGCAGATTATGCTAACTTCATTGTTGCTAAGTTTTTGCCTCCAGGTTTAACATTCCAGCAGCGGAAGAAGTTCTTCCACGACTTGAGGTATAACTTTTGGGATGACCCACATATTTTTAGAGAAGGTGCGGACGGAATTGTGAGGAGATGCACACCGGAGCATGAGCAGAAGGATATCTTGAGACAATGTCATAGCAGTCCTTATGTAGGACATCATGCCGGTGAGAGGACCGCACACAAGGTTCTCCAATCAGGTTTTTATTGGCCTACTCTCTTTATAGATGCTAGAAATTACATTTTATCCTGAGATAAGTGCCATAGAGTTGGTAATATTAGTAGGAGGAATGAGATGCATATGAATTATTCTCTAGTCACTAAGCCTTTTGATTGCTGGGGTTTTGATTTTGTGGGTCCTTTCCCTCCTTCACACAAGTACACTCACATCTTAGTAGTTGTAGATTATGTGACCAAGTGGGTTGAAGCAATCCCCACTGAAAGTGCTGATCACAAGACATCTTTGAAAATGCTCAAGGATGTAATCTTCCCCAGGTTTGGTGTACCTAGGTACCTCATGACCGACGGAGGATCACATTTAACACACGGTGCTTTTAGAAAAGCTCTAGCCAAATATGATATTAATCATAGAATTTCTTCACCTTACCACCCTCAAACAAGTGGGCAAGTTGAGTTCACAAATAGAGAGATCAAGTTGATCTTGCAAAAGACAGTGAACAGTTCTAGAAAGGACTGGTCCGATAAGCTAGGAGATGCCTTGTGGGCATATAGAACTGCTTACAAAAATACCATGGGGTTTTCTCCGTATAAGATGGTTTATGGCAAGGCATGCCATCTACCTCTAGAGTTAGAACACAAAGCTTTCTGACCTGTTAGAGAGCTTAATGTTGATCTAAAGCTTGCTGGTGAAAAGCGTCTCATGAACTTGACTTCTCTAGATGAGTGGAGAAGTGAAGCTTACGAGAGCGCAAAAATGTTCAAAGAAAAGGTAAAGAAGTGGCATGACAAGAGAATTTTGAAACGTGAATTTAATGTTGGTGACAAAGTTTTGTTGTATAGATCTCGTTTCAGGTTTTCTCCACGTAAATTACTTTCCAAGTGGGAAGGACTATACCATATCGAAGGAGTCTACCTCTCCGGTGCAATCAAGATTAATAATTTTTAAGGCACAAAACCACATGTTGTGAATGGGCAAAGAATCAAGCATTACATGGCTCGAGACCCCATCAATGTAGAGGTGGATGTGATACAGGTAGCCACTCAGGAAGAACATATTGCAACACTGTATGAGACACCGGCAGAAGAAGAATAAGAAAAGGTATGAAATACGGTAAGGAAACTTCGCGAACATCAATAAAAGTTATGTGTTATGCATTTTTGCAAAACTAGGAAAATTCCGAGCCGAAGCGGAGCCGGAGAGGAGCTCCAGGTCACCCACGCGACCTGCTGGCGCGGGCTAGCTCCTGGCCGCGCCAGGAGGCCGCCTGGACCTCCCGGAGTCCGTCACCGACTCCACTTTGGCTTGTTACCTTCCTTTTGGTGCAGAAATGTGTCCTATATATTTTCCCGGATCGTCCCGGCTTTGTATCTTGCGATTTCGTGCATTTTCTTTTTGATCGGTTTGTGACAGGAGAACTTTCAACAAACTTAGGTGCCATGGCTTCCCCAAAATATCCCAACGACAAGTTCCTCGTCAATGTCATCAACCCTTACCTTGCAGAGGTAAAGAGACACCCTCAAACACTTTGGGTGGAGGATGGCGTCCTCCACAAAGAAGATTTGAAGGGACCTGTCAAGGAGGGGAGCACCAGGGCGAGGCTGGAATAAGTGGAGCAAGAAGTCTTCAAGTACAAGTTTATGATCGAGCGTGGTGTCTAGGGCAACTACGATATCATCGCCAAGCAGAAGAGGGAACATGAGGAGGAGATGAAGGAAGTGCGATCAATCATATACGCACTAGAAACCAAAGTGTTCGAGCTTCAAGGGCACATCTATGATCTTCAAAACCAGAACTGTGAGTATGAACTTAAGTTTTTGCGCGTAGGCTTATCTATAGAAAGCAGGATCTTGGAGACTGAAGAATCCTATGTGGAAGGAGGACCTCTACCATGGAAGTGTTTCGCTAAGGATTACCTGAGGAACAAGAACAAGGATGAAGAGTGAAATCTTCATGGGTAATGGAATTCCCTTACCTTGTTCCAAACTTGGGGGAGTGCCCAGTATCTTTATTTATATCCTTTACCTTTTATGGTCAAGTTTAGTGTCGTATCATGTCTAGGGAAGTTATCTTATGAAATAGGTGTTTTCATTGAGGTATATCACTCCTTTCTGGAGAGTTTGTATCCACGAGCATGCAATGTCTATGATGGAATATTAATGAGAAGTCTATTGGTTTCTTTGCTGCACTTTGTATTCTCTTCATGCAATCGATCTCATATGTTGATTCTTATGGGAGTATTGATCTTACATATCAGGTATGGCTTTGAAAACTTTATTTAATCTTGGCAAACATAGCATTGGTCATAACAACAAGCATGAGTTTTTCTAGTAGCGACATAGCAAAAACCTTTATGTTCTTATGCTTGAAGTGTTATGGTGACAAGGAAGACAACTTGATGTTATATGCCAATTCTTTATGTTAAACTTTATATAGTTTTGCATCCAAGTCAACATTATTTGTCTGCTCTTAAAAGCCTTTGCTAGCCAACCGTTGGACTAAGCAGGAATACTGCTTGTGCATCCATACCCTGAAACCTCAACGTTCCCGAGAATCCACCATACCTACCCTATACGTGGTATTTCACCGCCACTCCTAAAGTATATTACTCATGTGCTATATTTAAACCTTAAAATATTACTCCCTGTTTTGTGCCTCTGTTTTAGCTCATGAGGAAGTAGTAGATAATTCATGATCTTCTCATACTAGACAAGTTTTATCTTGGGTTTGCATGTGATCTGCGAACCCCTAATACGAGGAGACTGGCATGAGCGCGCCCAGATCGTAAAAGAAAATAACAACAAACAAAACCTCCTTCACACTTTGTTGATGAGAAATCAGAAAACTTTGGCAGTGATGAACAAAGGAGACTAAGGGGATGTGATCGTCCCCACTTTGGGAGCCGTTCCTCAAAACTTGTCCAGCATGAGAAGTATTGGTCTATCCACTAGCATTTGTTGACAAATTATGCACCTCTCAAAAGCTTGTTTTACAATCTTGTTGATTTCAAATTCTTTAAAAATCTCTAGCACATGAGTTTTCCCTGCTTCCCTCTACGAAGGGCCAATCTTTTACTTCTATGTTGAGTCAGTTTACCCAGTTCTTTCTATCCTAAAAAGAGCGGACACCTTATGTTGACAAATATGCATGCATTTATATTGTTTCATTGAGAGTTGTCATATCACACCTTTGTTGATTTTATCATTAAGATAAGTAAGTTCTTTGTTAAAGCCTAGCTAAAGCAAACATCTTCCTTCATGTTAGCATTTTCACTTCTTGACTAATAACATGTTCTTTCCAAAAGCTTCAATTGATGTCATCAAAATAAAAGAGGAAGACCAAAAGTTAAAAGTTATTAGTTGTTCTTTGACCAAGAACATGTTTGCCATGGTTTCATGAGTTTTGTTAGCTCTACTTTTGATTGTAATTGATATTACTATTTCATAAGGGCCTTATGAGTTGATATTGTTGTTGAGGATGGTTGAGTTTAGTAGAAAAATTATGATGCTTCTTGTTTGTATTCTTATTTATCGACACTTCACTCTCTAAACTTGTGGACAAATTTACCGAGCTCAGTATTCGCTTCGGGACAAGTGAGGTATAAGCTTGGGGGAGTTGATACGTCCAAAATGCATCACTATTTTGTATCATAATTTGTCTCTATACATTGATATATTTCACTTTATGATGGTGTACTGATATGTCTCCATCTTATGTACTTTTCCAAACTCTTTTGCCCTTGTTTTGGACTCTAATTTGCATGATTTGAATGGAACTAACCCGGACTGACGTTGTTTTCAGTATAATTGCCATGGTGTTGTTTTCGCAGAAATAAAAGTTCTCGGAATGACGTGGAAATTTATGAGGATTTTTTATGGAATATATAAAAAATACTGGCACAAGAATTACCTGGAGACGCGGAGCCAGGAGCCCAGGAGGCGCGGGCCCCCCTTGCCGCGCCTGGCAGGCTTGTGAGGCCCTCGTGGCTCCGCAGCCTCCAACTCCAGCTCTATATATTCTCTCTCGCCCAGAAAAAATTAGGAGAGAAGAGTTCATCGCGTTTCACGATACGAAGCCACCGCCACCACCTGTTCTTCCTCTGGAGGGCATATCTGGAGTCCGTTCTGGGCTCCGGAGAGGGGAAATCGATGTCGTCGTAATCACCAACCATCCTTCATTGCCAATTCCATGATGATCTTCATCGTTCGTGAGTAATATCATCATAGGCTTGCTGGACGGTGATGGGTTGGATGAGATCTATCATGTAATCAAGTTAGTTTTGATGGGGTTTGATCCTTAGTATCCACTATGTTCTAAGATTGATGTTGCTACTATTTTGCTATGCTTAATGCTTGTCACTAGGGCCCGAGTGTCATGATTTCAGATCTGAACATATTATGTTTTCATCAATATATGTGTGTTATTGATCCTATCTTGCAAGTTGTAGTCACCTACTATGTGTTATGACCCGACAACCTCGGAGTGACAATAACCGGAACCACTCCCGGTGATGAGCATAGTATGAGGAGTTCATGTATTTACTATGTGCTAATGCTTTGTTCCGGTTCCCTATTAAAAGGAGACCTTAATATCCCATAGTTTCCATTAGGACCCCGCTGCCACAGGAGGGATGGACAATAGATGTCATGCAAGTTCTTTTCCATAAGCACGTATGACTAAATACGGAATACATGCCTACATTACATTGACGAACTGGAGCTAGTTACATATCACCCTATGTTACAACTGTTACATGATGAATGTCATCCGACATAATTATTCATCACCGATCCAATGCCTAGGAGTCTTTTCCTACTGGTCCTTGCTAAGTTACTTTGCCGCTACCGTTGTCACTACTGCTACTGTTACTGCTGCTACCGTTACTATCACTCTACTTTGCTACTGAAAATTCGTTGCACATACTAAGTCTTTCAGGTGTGGTTGAATTGACAACTCAACTGCTAATACTCGAGAATATTCTTTGGCTTCCCCTTGTGTCGAATCAACAAATTTGAGTTGAATACTCTACCCTCGAAAACTGTTGCGATCCCCTATACTTGTGGGTGATACGTCTTTGTCGTATCTACTTTTCCGAACTCTTTTGCCCTTGTTTTGGACTCTAATTTTCATAATTTGAATGGAACAAACCCGGACTAACGCTGTTTTCAGCAGAATTGCCATGGTGTTGTTTTTGTGCAGAAATAAAAGTTCTCGGAATGTCCTGAAAATTTACGGAGAATTTTTCTCGAAATAATGAAAAATACCTGTGCAAAGATCCACCGGAGGGGGCGTGCCAGTGGACCACAAGCCCAGGGGCCGCGGCCACCCCCCTGGCTGCGCCGTGAGGGCTTGTGGGGCCCACAGAGCACCACCACCTCCAAACTCAGCTCTATTTATTCCGTCTCGCCCGGAAAAAATGAGGGAGAAGGATTCTTCGCGTTTTACGATACGGAGGCGCCGCCACCTCCTATTCTTCATCTAGAGGGCAGATCTCGAGTCCGTTTTGGGCTCCGGAGAGGGGAAATCGTCGCCATCGTCATCATCAACCTTCCTCCATCGCCAACTCCATGATGCTCTTCATCGTTTGTGAGTAATCTCATCGTAGGCTTGCTGGACGGTGATGAGTTGGATGAGATCTATCATGTAATCGAGTTAGTTTCTGACGGGGATTGATCCCTAGTATCCACTATGTTCTGAGATTGATGTTGCTACTACTTTGCCATGCTTAATGCTTGTCACTAGGGCCCGAGTTCCATGATTTCAGATCTAAACCTATTATGTTGTCGCCAATATATGTGTGTTTTAGATCCTATCTTGCAAGTTGTAGTCACCTACTATGTGTTATGACCCGGCAACCCCGGAGTGACAATAGCCGGAACCACTCCCGGAGATGACCATAGTATGAGGAGTTCATGTATTCACCAAGTGTTAATGCGTTGGTCCAGTTCTTTATTAAAAGGAGAACCTTAATATCCCGTAGTTTCCATTAGGACCCCACTGCCATGCGAGGGATGGATAATAGATGTCATGCAAGTTCTTTTCCCTAAGCACGTATGACTACATACGGAATACATGCCTACATTAGATTGACGAACGGGAGCTAGTTACATATCTCTCCGTGTTATAGCTGTTACATGATGAATCACATCTGTCATACTCATCCATCACCGATCCACTTCCTACGAGTCTTTTACTACTGGTCCTTGCTATGTTACTTTGTCGCTACTGCTATTACTCTGCTGCTGCTGTCACTACTGTTGTTACTTGCTGCTGCTGTCACTACTGCTGTTACTTGTTGCTGCTGTCACTATTGTTGTTACTTGCTACTTTGTTGTTACCTGTTGCAAGACTTTTCTCGAGCTGTTACTGGGGAAGAATAAGTCCCCCGTCAACGTGCTATTTACTGGCGTCAGTGATACAACAAGTTAGGAATAGTCTGCCGTCAACAGATCTTTTCTGGCACCGTTGCTATCATACCACTTTGCTACTGATACTTTCCTTGCAGACACTAATCTTTCAGGTGTGGTTGAAATTGACAAACTCAGCTGCTAATACTTGAGAATATTCTTTCGCTTCCCCTTGTGTCGAATCAATAAATTTGGGTTGAATACTCTACCCTCGAAAACTGTTGCGATCCCCTACACTTGTGGATTATCAAGACTATTTTCTGGCGTCGTTGCCGGGGAGGCACAGCTATATTCTCTCAGTCACTTGGGATTTACGTCTGCTGGTCACTATGAGGAATCTAATAGATCCAAGAACTAAAGTCTTGCCTTCCACTACGAGGACAGGTAAGGAACTGCCATCTAGCTCTGCTCTTGATTCACCTTCAGTTATGAGTAAGTTTGCAACTTCACCTCCTGCTACAAATCTTGATATGTCGCATGTGCTTGATGATGCTACTTCTGCTACCTATGATGCTTATGATGATGCTATGCTTGATACTATGCCTGATGATGCTATGCTTGATACTATGCCTGGTGATGCTATGCTTGATACTATGCCTGATGATGCTATGCTTGATACTTCTTTGCCACTAGGTGCATTCCTTGATGCACAAATTGCTAGAGTTGCTGCTAGATGTGATGATACTTCTGAAACTGCTGATACTATTCAAGTAGAACCTGCTATTTTGCATCCTAGAACTAGCTCTCCTATGCCTGAATTGCCTGTTATGCCTCATACGCGCTATGTTATGGAGGGAGAGATAGTGAGGATTTTCTTGCGTGTAAGGATAGTTATGATGTTGAGAAATTACTGCGCAAGTGGAAAGAAAAATCTCTGAACGCTAGGATGAAATACGACCCGAAGTTTGCTACTTCGCCTATCTTTGTGACTGATAAGGATTATGAATTCTCTGTTGACCCTGAGTTAATCACTCTGGTCGAATCTGATCCCTTTCACGGTTATGAGTCTGAAACGGTTGTAGCCCATCTTACCAAACTACATGATATAGCCTCCCTAGTCACTAGTGAGGAAAAGATCTCCCACTACTATATCCTCAATTTGTTTCCTTTCTTGCTAAAGGATGATGCTAAGACCTGGTTCACTTCTCTTGCTCCTGGTTGTGTGCGTAGCCCCCAGGATATGGTCTATTACTTCTCTGCAAAATATTTCCCTGCCCATAAGAAGCAAGCTGCCTTGCAGGAAATATATAACTTTGGTCAAGCTGAAGAAGAGAGTCTCCCACAAGCTTGGGGGAGGCTCATCCAGCTACTGAATGCTTTGCCTGATCACCCTCTTGAGAAGAATGAAATACTTGATATCTTCTATAATGGACTTACCGATGCTTCTAAAGACCACCTAGATAGTTGTGTCGGTTGTGTTTTTAGGGAACGAACCATAAAAAAAGCTGAGATTCTACTCAATTACATCTTGTGCAATGAGAATGCTTGGACTATTCCCGAACCACCTCCTAAGCCAACTCCGAAGAAAAGAGGTATTCTATTCCTCAGTCCTGAATATATGCAAGAAGCCAAGAAATCTATGCGAGAGAAAGGCATTAAATCTGAAGATGGCAAAAATCTACCCCGAAAAGATCCATGGTCTCGATAACTCGATACAGGTAGTAGAAGTAAATTCTCTGTGTAGGTTTGATGAGAGTGATATTCCTTTTGATAAACCTGCTAGCTTATGCATGGATGAATTTGATAACTTTGTTGCCAAACAACAGAGTTTCAATGATTATGTTAGCCGACAATTGGAACAGAATGCTTGTATGCTTAGTCATTTAAGTGCTTGTGTGGACAGAAACGTCAATGATCTTAAGCTTCTTAGTAAACATGCCTCTATGGTTCCTACTCTTGTAGAACAAGTACTTAAAGCTCAAAATGACTTGCTCAATGAGTTGAATGACAATTCCGTCAGAGTCGCCACAAGAGGCGGTAGAATGACCGAGGAACCTTTGTATCCTGAGGGTCATTCGAAGAGAATTGAACAAGATTCTCAAGGAGTTAGCACTGATGCACCTAGTCATCCTAGAAAGAAGAAGCAAGATGATAGGAACCTGCACGCTAGCAAGCCTGTTGCTGCTACACCTGAGAGTCCAAACGATGTCTCTGTCTCTGATGCTGAAACACAATCTGGTGATGAACATGAGGCTAATGATAATATCAATAGTGATGTTCATGAAGATGCTCAACCTAGCAATGAAAAGGATGTGGAGATTGAACCTCATCTTGATAACCCATAGCCTAAGAATAGGAGATACGATAAGAATGACTTCGCTGCTAGGAAGCACGGTAAAGAAAGGGAACCATGGGTTCAGAAACCCATGCCCTTTCCTCCCAAACCATCCAAGAAAAAGGATGATGAGGATTTTGAGCACTTCGTTGAAATGATCAGACCTATCTTTCTGCAAATGCGTTTGACGGATATGCTCAAGATGTCTCCGTATGCTAAGTACATGAAAGATATTGTGACTAATTAGAGGAGGATACCTGAGGTTGAGATTTCCACCATGCTTGCTAACTATACCTTCAAGGGTGGAACTCCTAAGAAACTAGGTGATCCCGGTGTGCCCACTGTACCTTGCTCCATTAAAGGCAACTACGTTAGAACTGCATTATGCGACCTTGGAGCCGGTGTTAGTGTTATGCCTCTCTCTCTTTATTGTAGAATTGAACTGGATAAGTTGACACCCACTGAAATGTCTCTGCAAATGGCCGACAAATCAACTGTTTTCCCTATCGGCATTTGCGAGGATGTGTGTGTCGTGGTTGCTAATGTCACTATCTTAACAGACTTTATTATCTTGGATATTCGTGAGGACGATGCCATGGCGGTCATCCTCGGAAGACCCTGTTTAAACACCGCACGGGCTGTTATAGATTGCAACAAAGGCAATGTCACTTTCCATGTCAACGGTAATGAGCATAAGGTGCACTTTCCGAAGAAACAATATCGAGTACATTGCATCAGTGCTATCAAAAAAACTTCATCGATTCTTATTGGGAGCTTTGAATGCCCTATTCCTCGTGTCAAGATGAAGTATGATTTGCTTGTTGGGGAGATACACATCCCCATTGAGGTGACCTAGTGACTATTCGAAAATTCCCCGTTCTCTTTTGCGATTCGAAAAGGTTTGTCGAGGAGACTTGATCAACCTAATTGATGGATTTTCTTTCGATGACCATAAGATGGATGAATCGAGGAGTCACAAACCTCTGTTCCAATCTTTCACTTTAGGTTGCTTAGAAGAAAAATGATAGATTTAGTTTAGTTTTCCCTGTTTTCTGTTTTCTCGTCCGGTAGAAAAGTACCCCGAAAATAAAAGTTCTCCGAACGTCCTGAAAATCAAGTATGATTTTTTATGGATTTTTTGAAAAATACTGAGACGAAGAGCTTGTCTGGGGGCTGCACTAGTGGGACACAAGCCCAGGAGGCGCGGGCACCCCCTCGCCGCGCCACTGTTAGCAGATCCCCGACAATGGCCAGAAAAATGGTGCTCCCGATTGCTCAACAATTAGAAATTGTCTTGCAATAGCCCACCAGCGCGTGGGATCAGGCAGTTTTTGAGGGTAGAGTATTCAACCCAAATTTGTTGGTTCGCACGACGGGAAGTGAAAGAATATTCTCAAGTATTAGCAGTTGAATGTGTCAGATTCAACCACACCTGAAAGATTAGTATCTGCACGCAAAGTGTCAACAGCAAAGTAGTATGATAACAACGGTGCCAGAAACGATCCGTTGACGGCAGACTATTCCTAACTGTTGTATCAATGGCGCCAGAAAAGTATTGTAGCAGGTAGCAGCAGTGTAACAAGTAACAGCAGTGGCAAGGAACAGCAGTAGTGACATTAGTACCAAGTAGCAACAGCAAGTAACAGTAGTGGCAGCAGCAGCAGGGCAAAGCAAGTAACAGCAGCACAGCAAAACAAGTAACAGCATCAGTTGGACAAACTCGTAGGCAATGGGTCGGTGATTTGTTGGATGACATTCATCATGCAGCAGTTATAACACGGAGAGATATGTGGCTAGCTCACATTCGTCAATGTGATGTAGGCATGCATTCCGTGTGTCGTCATATGTGCTTAGGGAAAAGAACTTGCATGACATCTATTGTCCATCCCTCCCGTGGCAGCGGGGTCCAAATGGATACTACGGGATATTAGGTTCTCCTTTTAATAAAGAACCGGAACAATACATTAGCACTTGGTGAACACATGAACTCCTCAAACTATGGTCATCAACGGGAGTAGTTCCGGTTATTGTCACTCCGGGGTTGCCGGATCATAACACATAGTAGGTAACTACAACTTGCAAGATCGGATCTAAAACGCACATATATTGGTGACAACATAGTAATTTCAGATCTGAAATCATGGCACTCGGGCCCTAGTGACAAGCATTAAGCATGGAAAAGTAGTAGCAACATCAAACTCAGAACATCGTGGATACTAGGGATCAATCCCCGTCAAAACTAACTCGATTACATGATAGATCTCATCCTACTCATCACTGCCCAGCGAGCCTACGAATAGATTACTCACGAACGATGAAGAGCTTCATGTAATTGGAGAGGGAAGAGGGTTGATGATGACGATGGCGATGATTTCCCCTCTCCGGAGCCCAAAACGGACTCCAGATCTGCCCACCAAATGAAGAACAAGATGTGGCGGCGACTCCGTATCGCAAACGTGACAAAATCTTCTCTCCTGATTTTTTCTGGGACGAAAGGGGATAAATAGCGCTGGAATTGGGGGCGGCAGAGCCACGTGGGCCCCACAAGCTTGGTAGCCGCCACCAGGGGGCAGCGGCTACAGGGCTTGTGGCCCAATGGCCTGTCCCCTCATACGTCTCAAACGTATCTATAATTTTTGATGGTTTCACGCTCTTATCTTGTCTCCTTTGGATGTTTTATGTACCTTTTATATCATTTTTGGGACTAACTTATTAATTCAGTGCCAAGTGCCAGTTCGTGTTTTTTCCGTGTTTTTGACTCTTTTCAGGTCTGATTTTGGAACGGAGTCCAAACGGAAGAAAAATCCCCCGAAATGATTTATTCCCGAACGGAAGAACATCAGGGGGCCTTTGGGCCAAGTCAGGTGGGCTCCAGGGAGCCCACAAGCCCCCACTCCGCCACCAGGGGAGGCGGCGGTGGTAGGGCTTGTGGCCTCCCTGGCCGCCCTCTGACCTAGATCCTTGGCCTATATATTCCCAAATACTCAGCAAAAAATCAGGGGAGCCTCGAAAATACTTTTCCGCCGCCGCAAGCTTCCGTTTCCACGAGATCTCATCTGGAGACCCTTCCCGGCACCATGCCGAAGGGGACTTTGGAGTTGGAGGGCTTCTTCATCATCATCATCTCCCCTCCAATGACTCGTGAGTAGTTCACTTCAGACCTACGGGTCCGTAGTTCGTAGCTAGATGGATTCTTCTCTCTCTTGGATCTTCAATACAAAGTTCTCCATGATCTTCATGGAGATCTATCCGATGTAATCTTCTTTGGCGGTGTGTTTGTTGAGATCCGATGAATTGTGGATTTGTGATCAGATTATCTATGATATATATTTGAGTCTTTGCTGATTTCTTATATGCATGATTTGATATCCTTGTAAGTCACTCTGAGTCTTGGGTTTTGTTTGGCCAACTAGATCTATGATTCTTGCAATGGGAGAAGTGCTTGGTTTTG
The DNA here is from genome assembly GCF_904849725.1 of Hordeum vulgare subsp. vulgare. Classification (NCBI taxonomy): domain Eukaryota; kingdom Viridiplantae; phylum Streptophyta; class Magnoliopsida; order Poales; family Poaceae; genus Hordeum; species Hordeum vulgare. The sequence goes on from NC_058523.1 coordinate 51,829,388, forward strand.
GGTTCTATCATGTGGTGACCTTTCCCAGTGACAGTTGGGGCAGCAAGGTACACATCAAGTAGTTGCCATCAAGGGTAAAAAGATGGGGGTTTTATCCTTGGTTTGAGATTATCCCTCTACATCATGTCATCTTGCTTAAGGCGTTACTCTGTTCTTATGGACTTAATACACTAGATGCATGCTCGATAGCGGTCAACGTGTGGAGTAATTGTAGTAGATGCAGAAAGTATCGATCTACTTGTTTTGGACGTGATGCCTATAGATATAATCATTGCCATAGATATTGTCACGACTTTGCATGGTTCTATCAATTGCTCGACAGTAATTTGTTCATCCACCGTCTACTTGCTTTCATGAGAGAAGCCACTAGTAAACACTACGGCCCCGGGGTCTATTCACATCCATCATTTACACCTCCGCTTTTACTTTGCTTTATTACTTTGTTGCTTTCAGTTCTCACTTGGCAAACAATCTATAATGGATTGAAAACCCCTTCATAGCGTTGGGAGCAAGCTTTTGTGTTTGTGTTGGATCTTGTGATACTCCTCCACCGGATTGATACTTTGGTTCTCAAACTGAGGGAAATACTTACCACCGATGTGCTACATCACCCTTTCCACTTCAAGGGAACACCAACGCAAGGCTCCAAGGCCACGGGGGAAATCCTTTGCATACTTGCCTAGGAAGTCCCTTAAGGCGTAGCCGCAGCTGAAGGATTCCTGGTGTTGTCGACACGACTATTCTTGGCGCCGTTGCAAGGGAAGCACAGCTGACATCAGAAGTATTTCTGGCGCCGTTGCCGGGGAGGAGAAATCAAGATCTATCCAAGTAGGTCTCACAAACTCTTCTCTTGCATTTACTTTTGTTGCCAGTTGCCTCTCGTTTTCCTCTCCCCCACTTCACATTTGCCGTTTTCATTTGCCTTTCTCCTTCGCCGTTTTCTTTTGCCTATGTCGTTTCCCTTTGCCGGTTTTCTCGATTGCTTGTGTGCTTGTTTGTTTGTTGAAGTCATTATGGCTGAAAACACCAAACTTTGTGACTTCTCGAGCACTAATAATAATGATTTTATTACTACTCCGATTGCTTCCACCAGTAGTGCGGAATCGTATGAAATCAACGCAGCTTTGCTGAATTTTGTTATGAAAGAGCAATTCTCTGGCCTTCCTAGTGAAGATGCCGCATCCCATCTCAATACCTTCATTGAGATTTGTGATATGCAAAAGAAAAGAGATGTGGATAATGACGTGATTAATTTGAAACTTTTTCCTTTCTCGTTGCGAGATCGCGCAAAAACTTGGTTTTCTTCTTTGCCTAAAAATAGTATCGATTATGGGGATAAGTGCAAAGATGCTTACATATCCAAGTATTTTCCGCCGGCTAAGATCATCTCCTTACGTAACGATATCATGAATTTCAATCAACTTGACCACACGTTGCACAATCTTGGGAGAGGATGAAGCTTATGATTAGAAATTGTCCCGCTCATGGCTTGAGTTTGTGGATGATTATACAAATGTTTTACGCTGGCTTGAATTTCGCTTCTCGCAATATCTTGGACTCCGCCTCAGGTGGAACGTTCATGGAAATCACGTTAGGAGACGCTACAAAACTCCTAGACAATATCATGACCAACTACTCTCAGTGGCACACTCAAAGGTCGCCTGCTAGCAAAAAGGTGCACGCTATAGAAGAAATTAACTCGCTTAGTGCTAAGATGGACGAGTTGATGAATTTGGTTGCTAGTAGAAACGCTACCGTAGATCCTAATGACATGCCACTATCTTATTTGATTGAGAGTAGCAACGCTAGTTTGGACGTGAATTTTTTTGGTAGGAACAATTTTGGCAACAATAATGCTTTTAGAGGAAACTATGTTCCTAGGCCTTTTCCTAGTAACTCCTCTAACAATTATGGCAATTCCTACACCAACACTTATGGAAATCACAACAAATTACCCTCTAATCTAGAGAGTAATATCAAAGAGTTCATCAACTCTCAAAAGATTTTCAATGCGTCCATAGAGGAAAAACTACTCAAAATAGACGATTTGGCTAAAAGCGTTGATAGGATGTCTTGTGATATTGATGCTTCAAAAGTTAGATGCGCTCCTCCCAAGGTCAACTTGGATGAAACTTTGAAAGCTATGCGTATCTCCATGAATGAAAGCAAAGAAAGAACCACCCAAATTCGCGCTAGACATGAATGCTTTAAAAGGGTGCGTTCTAGTGATGCAAATCACGAAGATCTTAAAGTGCTTGGTGTGTCTCCTCTTGAATCTTGGTTTTCGCGTGTCAAACCTACTTATGGAGGGTCTGGATATGAATCAACTTTGGTTGAAAAACGCCCCAATGATCCGGAGACCACCTATCTTGATGATAAAGGTGTGGAGAGTGGAGTAGAAGAAGTCAAAATTTTGGGTAGTAATGAAACTCCCACTTTGGATTTCAAGGAATTCAATTATGATAGTTGTTCCTTGTTTGAATGCATTTCTTTGATGCAATCCAGTGCAAACTCTCCACATGCTTATAGCCAAAGCAAAGCCTTTACCACGCATATCGTACATGCTACGATGAAATCTCTTGAAGAGAAGCTCGAACTAGAAGTCTCTATACCTAGAAAACTTTGTGATGAGTGGGAACCTACTATCAAAATCAAGATCAAAAACTATGAGTGCAATGCTTTGTGTGATTTGGGTGCTAGTGTTTCCGCGATTCCAAAGTCTTTATGTGATATTCTTGGTTTTCATGAGATTGAAGAGTGTTCTCTTAATTTGCATCTTGCGGATTCTACTGTCAAGAAACCCATGGGAAGGATCGATGATGTTCTTATTGTTGCAAATAATAACTATTTACCCGTGGATTTCATTGTACTTGACATAGATTGCAATCCTTCATGTCCCATTATTCTTGGTAGACCTTTCCTAAGGACTATTGGTGCTATCATCGATATGAAGGAAGGGAATATTAGATTTCAATTTCCTTTAAATAATTACACACAGCACTTTCCTAGAAAGAAAATAAGATTGCCTTATGAATCTATGATGAGGGCTACCTATGGTTTGAGCACCAAAGATGACTATACGTGATTCCATCACTTTTCGCCTAGCTAAGGGCGTTAAACAAAAGCGCTTGTTGGGAGGCAACCCAACGGATCTATCCTTTTTCTTTCTGTTTTGTGTTTTCCACACTTTTGTAATTCTGTTATGATTGTGTTTTTTGTGTTTCTTTTTGCGTTTGTGCCAAGCAAAACCGTTATGATTAGTCTTGGGGATGATCGTTTGGTCATGCTGGAAAAGATAGAAACTTTCTTCTCACGAAACGAATTTTCATTTTCTTTTCTGTAAGAGATTTTGAGTTGATTCTTTTTATGATGATTGCTACGCACATTCGTCAGACTTTCGTAGTTTTTCAGAATTTTTGAAGTACCTGAGGTATACGAAATATACAGATTGCTACAGACTGGTCTGCTGTTAACATATTCTGTTTTTGTTGTGTTGGTTGCTTATTTTGATGAAACTATGGATAGTATCGGCGGTATTAGCCAAGGAATATTGAAAGTACAGTAACCCAACATCAGCATAAGTAGAATTTAAGGTTACTACAGTACCTAAGGAAGTGGTGGTTTGCTTTCTTGTATTAATGTTATCACGAGTTTCTGTTTAAGTTTCGTGTTGTGAAGTTTTCAAGTATTGGGTGAAGTTCTTATGGACAAAAAGATAAAGAGTGGCAAGAGCTCAAGCTTGGGGATGCCCAAGGCACCCCAAGAGATTCAAGGATGCCGTAAAATCCTAAGCTTGGGGATGCCCCGGGAAGGCATCCCTCTCTCTCGTCTTCAATCCATCGGTAACGTTACTTGGGGCTATATTTTTATTCACCAAATGTTATGTGTTTTTTCTTGGAGCATCTTGTATCGTAGGAGTCTTTTATTTTGGTTGTGTCACAATCATCCTTGCTGCACACCTAGAGATATAGACATGCACTCACCGTGATTTTGTCGAGCTTCACTTATATTTTTCGGTAGACAATTCAGCTCACATGTGCTTCACTTATATCTTTTGAGTTAGATACTTTTGTTCTATGTGCTTCACTTATATCTTTTAGACCGCAGCGGTGCATGGCTTGGTAGTTGATCTATGCTTTGAAAGTATTCTCAAAAGGGGTAGTTATCCAAAGGGATACGAAAACTTCCACCTTCATGTGCATTGAATAGTTAGAGAAGTTTGATTCATCTCAATTAGTTTTGAGTTGTGGTTATGGTAATATTGAAGTTATGCTAGTAAGGTGTTGTGGATCTAGAAATACTTGTGTTGAAGTTAGTGATTCCCGTAGCATGCACGTATGGTGAACCGCTATGTGATGAAATCTGAGCATGATTAGTATATTGATTGTCATCCTTTGCGTGGCGGTCGGGATCGCGCGATGGTTTATACCTACCAACCCTTCCCCTAGGAGTATGCGTTGAATGCTTTGTTTCGATTACTAATAAAACTTTTGCAACAAGTATATGAGTGTTTCATGACTAATGTTGAGTCCATGGTTTAGATGCACTTTCACCTTCCACCATCACTATCTTCTTAGTGCCGTGTAACTTTCGCCGGTGCACAAAACCCACCATTAGCTTCCCTCAAAACAGCCACCATACCTACCTACTATGGCTTTTTCAAAGTCATTCCGAGATATATTGCCATGCAACTACCACCATGACATGTGCCACCACGTCTACATTGCCATTGCATGACCGTAAGATAGCTAGAATGATGTTTCCATTAATGTCTATGCCATGCTAGATCATTTCCACGGTACACTACCGAAGGCATTCCATATAGAGTCATCGTTACTCTAAGTTTTGAGATGAAAGTGTGATGATCATCATTAATGGAGCATTGTCCCATGTGAGGAAATAAAAGAGGCCAAAGAGCCCACCAAATAAAAAAATGAGAGAAAAAGAGAGAAGGGACAATGCTACCACTTTTTCCACACTTGTGCATATTAAGCACCATGATCTTCATGATTGAGAGTCTCTCGTTTTGTCACCACCATATAGCTAGTGGCAAATTTTCATTATATAACTTGTCTTGTATATTCCAATGATAGGCTTCCTCAAAATTGCCTTAGGTCTTCGTGAGCAAGCAAGTTGGATGCACACCCACTAGTTTTCTTTAAGAGCTTTCACTTACTCGTAGCTCTAGTGCATCATTTGTATGGCAATCCCTACTCATTCACATTGATATCTATTGATGAGCATCTCCACGGCTCATTGATATGCCTAGTTAATGTGACTATCTTCTCCTTTTTGTCTTGCAACCTCCACCACACTCCACACCATCTATAGTGCTATAACCATGGCTCACGCTCATGTATTGTGTGAAGTTGAAAAGGTTTGAGAAAGTAAAGGTGTGAAACAATTACTTGGCCAATACCGGGGTTGTGCATGATTTAAATTCGTTGTGCAATGATGATAAAGCATAGCCAGACTATATGCTTTTGTAGGGATAACTTTCTTTTGGCCTTGTTATTTTGAAAGTTCATGATTACCTTGCTAGTTTGCTTGAATTATTACTATTTCCACGTCAATAGCAAACTATTGTTTTGAATCTAATGGATCTAAACATTCACGTCACATAAGAGGAATTACAAAGGACACCTATGCTAGGTAGCATGAAAGCATCAAAAATTCATTCTTTATCACTTCCCAACTCGAGGACGAGCAGGAGTTAAGCTTGGGGATGCTTGATACGTCTCAAACGTATCTATAATTTTTGATGGTTTCACGCTGTTATCTTGTCTTCTTTCGATGTTTTATGTACCTTTTATATCTTTTTTGGGACTAACTTATTAATTCAGTGCCAAGTGCGAGTTCCTGTTTTTTCCGTGTTTTTGACTCTTTTCAGATCTGATTTTGGAACGGAGTCCAAACGGAAGAAAAATCCCGAAATGATTTTTTTCCCGGACGGAAGAAGATCACGGGGCCTTTGGGCCAAGCCAGGTGGGCTCCAGGCAGCCCACAAGCCCCCACTCCGCCACCAGGGGGACGCGGCGATGGCAGGGCTTGTGGCCTCCCTGGCCACCCCCTGACCTAGATCCTTGGCCTATATATTCCCAAATATTCAGCAAAAAATCAGGGGAGCCTCGAAAATACTCTTCCGCCGCCGCAAGATTCCGTTTCCGCGAGATCTCAATAGTAGACCCTTCCCGGCGCCCTGCTGAAGGGGACTTTCGAGTTGGAGGGCTTCTTCATCATCATCATCGCCCCTCCAATGACTCGTGAGTAGTTCACTTCAGACCTACGGGTCCGTAGTTAGTAGCTAGATGGCTTCTTCTCTCTCTTGGATCTTCAATACAAAGTTCTCCATGATCTTCATGGAGATCTATCCGATGTAATCTTCTTTGGCGGTGTGTTTGTCAAGATCCGATGAATTGTGGATTTGTGATCAGATTATCTATGATATATATTTGAGTCTTTGCTGATTTCTTATATGCATGATTTTATATCCTTGTAAGTCTCTCCGAGTCTTGGGTTTTGTTTGGCCAACTAGATCTATGATTCTTGCAATGGGAGAAGTGCTTGGTTTTGCGTTACTCTGTTCTTTTGGACTTAATACACTAGATGCATGCTGGATAGCGATCAACGTGTGGAGTAATAGTAGTAGATGCAGAAAGTATCGGTCTACTTGTTTTTGACATGATGCCTATAGATATAATCATTGCCATAGATATCGTCACGACTTTGCGCGGTTCTATCAATTGCTCGACAGTAATTTGTTCACCCACCGTCTACTTGCTTTCATGAGAGAAGCCACTAGTAAACACTACGGCCCCCAGGTCTATTCACATCCATCGTTTACACCTCCGCTTTTACTTTGCTTTGTTACTTTGTTGCTTTCAGTTCTCACTTGGCAAACAATCTATAAGGGATTGACAACCCCTTCATAGCGTTGGGAGCTAGCTTTTGTGTTTGTGCAGGATCTTGTGAAACTCCTCCACCGGATTGATACCTTGGTTCTCAAACTGAGGGAAATACTTACTACTGCTGTGCTACATCACCCTTTCCGCTTCGAGGGAACACCAACGCAAGGCTCCAAGGCCACGGGGGGAATCCTTTGCATACTTGCCTAGGAAGTCCCTTAAGGCGTAGCCGCAGCTGAAGGATTCCTGGTGCTTTCGACACGACTATTCTCGGCGTCGTTGCAAGGGAAGAACAGCTGACATCATCCCTCCGGTGGATCTTTGCGCATGTATTTTTCATTTCCAGAAATATTCTCTGTAAATTTTCAGAACGTTCTGAGAACTTTCATTTCTGCACAAAAACAACACCATGGCTATTCTGCTGAAAACAGCGTCAGTCCGGGTTAGTTCCATTCAAATCATGCAAATTAGAGTCCAAAACAAGGGCAAAAGAGTTTCAGGAAGATCACAAGTTAACCACATAAGCAAGTGACACAAAGGTCTCATGGTAAACTAATATCAATGGCATAATCAGCTAGCGAGCAAATAATAATGAGTTTCAGATACCAACAATTCAATCAAAACAAGCATGAAGCAATATGAATAAGTGGTATCTCGCTAGCTCTTTCTGAGAGCGCAAAACATAAATGCAGAGCACTTTCAAAGAACAAGGGCTGACTAAACATTGTAATTCATAGCAACGAAGATCCAGTCATCGTCATACTCAATATGAATCAAAAGCAAAGCATAAAAATGATAGAGGTGCTCTCTAATTGGTGCTTATACAAGAAGAGGATGACTCAACAGAAAAATAAATAGGCAGGCCCTTCGCAGAGGGAAGCATTGTTTTGCAGAGGTGCCAGAGCTCAAGCTTTGAAAACAGAGATAATAATTTTGGGTGGCATGCTTTCATTGTCAACGCAATGACCAAGAGTTCTCAATATCTTCCATGCTACTCATGCTATAGGCGGTTCCCAAACAGAAAAGTAAAGTTTTAACTCCCCCACCACCAATCAATCACACTCCACGGCTAGCCGAATCCTCGGGTACCGTCCATACTAACATCAATCCAGGGGGAGTCTTGTTTTACAGTTATGTTTTCAATTTAAGCGTGGAACTGGGCATTCCAATTACCGGCCCCTTTCTCGTGAATGACTCTGAATAAACACATGTCGAGGATAACACGCCTAACATGGAAGATACCAATAGCCCCCTGTCACCACATGAGCGGTTCGGGCATGCAAAGCAGATTATTTCTTGAAGGTTTAGAGAATGGCACATGCAAATTTACTTGGAACGGCAGGTAGATACCGCAAATAGGTAGGTATGGTGGACTCTCATGGAAAATCTTTTGGGTTTATGGAAGTGGATGCACAAGCAGTATTCCGCTTAGTACAAGTGAAGGCTAGCAAAAGACAAGGAAGCGACCAACTAGAGAACGACAACAGTCATCAAGATGCAATGAGTTTGACTAACATTGAGTGCAAGCATGAGCAGGATATAAATCACCATGAACACGAACATCATAGAGGCTATGTTGATTTTGTTTCAACTACATGCATGAACATGCGCCAAGTCAAGCCACTTGAATCATTCAAAGGAGGATACCATCCTATCATACTACAGCATAGTCATCTCAAAATCTATGTTGGCATTCAAGACAAACCATTATAAGCTCTCAGCTAATTAAGCATGGCATCAGAAACTATGATCTCTAAGTTGTCATTGCAAATATGGTTCTCTCACAACAAAGATGAATCTGGGACGACAAGCTAGTCATATTTACAAAAAAAAATAGATAGAGTTCATACCAGCTTTTCCAGTCTCAGTCACTTCATCATATATCATCATTATTGCCTTTCACTTGCACGATCGAACGATGTGAACAATAATAAGAGTGCTCGTGCATTGGACTAAGCTGAATCTGCAGGCAAACACAAAGGAGAAGACAAAGTAATATGGCTCTTTGAAAGCTAAACAGATATGCATGCAAGAGCCACTAAACATTGTAAACAATATCTTCTACCTTGGACCAAAGAAAAAGAAAACTTATTTACACGGGAAAGCTCCCAACAAGCAAAAGAAGAAAGGAAAATATTTTTGGGTTTTCTCAAAAGGACACAAAACAAGAAAACAAGAAAACAAAAATAAACTAGCATGGATAATACAGTGGCAAAGTGTAAACACCGACTAACAAAGTGAAAGCATAAGCAAGGATGTAAGGTCGGTGAGAACACGTACTCCCCCAAGCTTAGGCTTTTGGCCTAGCTTGGTCTACTCCCAAGGCGGGAAATAACCACCTCCGGGATACTCCGGAGCGGACTGTGGATGCCACTCTGGTGTGAGCTCATGTGGCTCCCACTGATAAACTGGCGTCTGGTACTCGACTGGCGGCTCGGGCACGGGCACCTGTGGTTGGGCCAAGCCACAATATGCGTAGATGTCCGAAGGCATAATAGTGTACCTGCATGCATGAAGATCGAACAAAGAAGGAGCAGGCAAAGTAATAGTCTCTCGAGTACCCTGACTAAATACCAGGTTATAAATCATCCATCTACTAACATCTCTATCCAGAAATTCATGGCGAACCATGCTGTCATAATCCAGATATTTCTCAAGAAGAAGCATCTCTCCTTCCTCCCCCAGTCTAACGGGTATCTCAAAGTGTCTGGCAAGACGGGTAGCATAGATACCTCCATAGACGACACCCTTGGAACGGTTTGTGTTCAACCGCTAAGCTACTATAGCACCTAGGCTATAAGTCTTATCATTATAAAGGCCTTCGCGCAAAACCGCATGGTATGGAGAGCTAAGTGATCCAGCCTCCCCACGGCCAATCAAACATTTTCCCACAAATAATGAGAAGTACCAAAGCACACGAAAATGTATGCTAGCAATTCTAGCGTGAGACACTCCTCTCTCCTCTCCAACAGCAATAGTACCTATGAAATCCTCCAAGTCCCGTGGACGAGGGTCATGAATATCCCCAACATAAGGTAATTTGCATACATTGCAAAAATCTTGTAGTGGCATGCACTAGGGGATGTCGTATAACATGAACTCAACCATGGGAGGATTCTTCCTCGGATAAAAGTTGAAGCTTTGAACGAAAATATTGGTGAGGAGGAGGTATTGTGAGCACTTATCTTCAACAAACACGGTAAGACCTGCATTCTCCACCAAGTAATAGAAGTATTCATAAAGCCCAGCGGCGCGCAAAAATTCATCACTTGGCCACTCGCACGCTCGAACTTCTGTGACTCGAGGAACCACGTACTTGGGGTGATTCTTCTCATCCTCCTTGGGGTTACGGCTTGAAGAGCCTCTCAAGAACCTCCTCATCTTTTCCCTTTTCTAACTCTGAAAAATTCTGAAATTTTTAGAGACTTCGAAAGAAAAGTGAGTAAGGATTAACCCAACTCATAGCAACTACTCCTACTAGTGCCTAGAGACCGTATCACGCGCTAAAACTACTTGGGCCCACCTAAAATCAACATTTCAAGCTCAAGAACAGGGTCACCAAGGTAGCAAGAATATGTGAAGGATAAAGCACAAGAGCAAAAACTAATTGGACCAATGGGGGAGTCACTTACCAAGGAGTAATTTCCCCAAAACGGTTCGGAGAATGGTGCTTTGAGCAAGGAGATCGAAAATCTCAGCCAAATGAGCAAGAACACGGGTTTGAGTTGCGAAACGATTTTTTCTGGAGGTAGAAGAAGAGGAAGGGAGCTGGAATGAGTGGAGGGGGTTGATACGTCTCAAACGTATCTATAATTTTTGATGGTTTCACGTTGTTATCTTGTCAACTTTGGATGTTTTGTTTACCTTTTATATCTTTTTGGGACTAACTTATTAACTCACTGCCAAGCGCCAGTTCCTGTTTTTTCTGTGTTTTTGACTCTTTTCAGATCTGATTGTGGAACGGAGTCCAAATGGAATAAAATCCCCGAAATAAATTTTTCCAGAACGGAAGAAGATCGGGAGGCTTGAGGGCCAAGCAAGTGGGCCCACAGGGGGGCCACAAGCCCTGTTGCCTCGGCCAGGGGGGAGGCCGCGGCAACCAAGCTTGTGCCCCCCCTCGCGCTCCCCTGCCCTAGGTATTTGGCCTATAAATTTACTAAAAATCGAGAAAAATCAGGGCATCACTACAAGAAATATGCTCATACACGACGTTCTTTCAGATGTCATTGATGAATTCGTCATAAATCTATGACGATTTCATCCGAGATTGTCGTAAGCCGTTTGAGGGGATCAAATCTACATATAAATTACGACGATGTGAGTCAAAAATGTCATAACCGCATAAGTTAAGATCGTCATAACTTTTACGACGATTATAAAAATGTCGTAACATGTTCTAACTATGTTGACATGTCACTCGTGGGTCCATTCTATCCCACCTCATCCTAGTTTGTGAAGCAACCTCATCCTAGCTTGATTTTTGCAAATATTTTCGAGTATCTATGAAGAAGTAGATACTTCTGTACCTAAAAAATATTTTTGGAAAAAAGAAATAGCAAACTATAATGCAGCTACAGTTCAAATTTGACCCGTTTCCAACTGAATTAAGGAAAACTTGTCTTTTTCACGAGAGGTGGATAAATTTTTTTGACACCCAACCATTTGGTCAATTGTACATTAAATATGCCTAGTATTTTAGAAAAATTATATGGTCCAACTTCGCATCAAATATATGGTAGGTCCTTCACAAAAAAACTCATTTTAAGCATTCGAAAAATGGAAAATGAGGTTAATATCTTAAATGTTTACCGTGAAAAGAGGATAAAAACTAGTCCCTCCGTAAAATAATATAAGAGCATTTAGATCACTATTCTAGTGATGCAAACACTTTTAAAATAGTTTATAGAGGGGGTATAAAAGAAACAAAAAACAAAATTATACTCCCTCCGTTCCTAAATATAAGTCTTTTAAGAGATTTCGCTAGGAGTCTACATACAGATCAAAATGAGTAAATCTACACTATATATATCTGTATGTATTTTATTAGTGTAATCTCTAGAAAGACTTATATTTAGGAAAGGAGGGAGTATAAGCTTAACTCTGATTGGTGAAATTAGTTGTGGGATGGATCGATGACATGGCAAACATCTGTCCATCCATCCGTCCGTCCGTCCGTCCATCCTAGCACTCCTCTGATCCTCTCTCTCTCTCTCTCTCTCTCTCTGGTAGCAACCCCCTCTCTCTCAGCGCACCCAAACCCTAGCCCGCTCCTCGATCCAGGTCCCTTGCAGTCGCCTCCCACCGCGACTCCCTCTCCCCTCGCAACCGGTCTACACCCTCCTTCTCCCCCACCAGATCCAGATCCCTTGCAGACTCCTCCCACTGTGGCTTCTGGGTGCTCTCTAGCCCGCCCATGGCTTCTGTGGCGGCGAGATCCGGCCTTCGCTCCCTGGCGGCGCGTGCCAGGGCCCCCGCCCTGGCCCCGACCGGACGCCGCATGTCCTCCTCCGCCCATGACAACGCAGGCCATGGGCATAAAAAATGTCATTACCACCAGACCGGACGCCGAGCCACCGACGAAGCACGGCTCCTCAGTCCCCACCCCACCACCCCACCTCGCCCCGCAGCGCAGCGTAGCGCGGCCATCCCACCATCCGCCCTCGGCGCGGAGGCGATGGCGGATGGGTCTTCGTCGTCGTCGTGGGGCCCGAGCCCCGCGGCGGTGATGGCGCTGGTGGCGCTGCTCGGGCTCGGCGTCCCGGCCTACATCGTCGGCCCGCCGCTCTACTCGCACGTCGCCGAGGCGCTCGACCGCTCGCCGGGGGCCTGCCACGCGTGCGCCTGCGACTACGACGCGCTCCCGCTGCCCCAGCTCCCCGAAGGTACCCCTCTTGCTGTCGGTGCCCCGTGGCCTGACCTACTTGCTCAGATCTCCCTGCAAACCCACTGCAATTCCTTTATGTCTGTGATTTTGTTCAATGTGCTTGTAGCCGCTGGCTATCGCGTTCTGCTGTGGACGAGACACGATAGGGTTGGGAATAGGCTACGAACTTGGCATGATATATTAAATTAGGAGATATGTGGATTTTGATGGGGGCGTTCTAACCTGTGAATTCAAAATCGTAACATGCATGCATAGATTAGCTTACTCCGTTTGTTCAATGCGTATGCATCAGATTTATATATGCCTGGCCTTGCCATGGCTGATTGATTATAACCTTAGGCATGCTTCAAGTTTGGGGTGGGTGGGACAAAGGTGTTTTCAGTTATTCATAAGTCAGAGCATTGGTTCAGGTTGTAGCCGAGTAATTATGTTTCCAGTTATTCGGAAGTCAGAACATTGGTTCAGGTTGTAGCCGAGCAATCATATATGGTCACTGGACAAGATATGTTGAATGTATAACACGCCATGGTAATGAACAACGATGACAAAGCTGTCATCAGTGCTTCAAGAAACATGAACGCACTCTCGTCAACACACTAAATTCAGCCTAATATCCGGTCTATGCAGGAGACAAAGAAGATGAGAGGGAGAGAGAAGGAATGTAAGGAGGGAAGAAGAGAGTGGAAAGAGGAGTGGGAGTCAACGACCAAGCGTCGGTCTGCGTTGGTGTGTCGGGCACACTTGGATCACTCACTTTCTTCGTCCCCTCCTCACCCCTTGCAGCCGCTCTCCCGTGTCCTGCCTGCTGCCACTGCCTCGACGCTCTCTCAACCTTTCATTACCATGGCGTGTTATACATTACCTTTACTGTCACGCATGGAAACCTTTAAAAAATATCATTACCAGTCTGTGGATTTGCGTTCCTTTTTAACTGTCAAGCTCCTAATCGTTGTTGCTATGTAGTGGCCGTAGATGAGAACAACTTCTTTATCCAAATCTCCTATTGCACACTGAATTAGTCCAATGTATGCATTTACACCTCTTTTCAACTATGTGATACAGCAGAAGTCGATCCTTCATGAATGAATTCTCTGTCTTTGCTGCATGATTTCAGTTATCTTTCTTCAGACATGGCTTGTTTACATGACTGACTGAGGTTTTGTTGGTTATCTTCAGATATGGTATAGCAATGTTCCTCATACCAAGCCGGTGCAGTACAAGGGGCAGCAGAACTGGGTTAATGTCTCTGGGGAGCATCTGGTCTTTCCGGGAGGCGGAACTCAGATCAAGCATGGTGCTCTCGGTGTGACGATGAACGCTCTCGGTGAGCATCTGGTCTTTCCGGGGGACGGGGTGACGATGGCGGCTCTCGGTGTGGACCTCGACGCCGATGAACGCCACTTCCTCGTCGGCCTCCACGTCGCCCATCTCCGGCAAACCCGCCATCTACGACCGTGAGAATCCCTCCTGACCTCCTTTCTATTGTGTATTTTTTTCATCTCCGCCTAGATCTGATCTGTACAAGCTACTACTCCTGCTGCAGGTAGTCAAGGACGCCCTCATCCTCATGGCGGCGGCTGCTACTACTGCAGGTGGACAAGGACGCCCTCATCCTCATGGTTGTTGCTGCTGCAGGTGGACAAGAAGCCCTGAAGAATTTGGTGAGCTCCACCACATGTAACCATCTGATTTGATCATTTGGTTAGCGTAATTTATAAGTATTTTCTGTTCCAAGGACTTCTAGTGCTCGAGCTGTCTACTAATGAATCGTTGGACAGGGATAGTCAATAACTCTGAGTTGTCTTTAAGGAGGGGGTAGGCTGAATAGTCAATAGTACTGAATTCTTATAGGCAACTATTTCTGAATCTCTTTTTTAGGCAGAATAGACAACCGACAACTATCTCTTGAATTTCTTAGACACGACCGGCAATAACACTGCAATGTAATTGCAGGCAATTTATTTCTGCATTTCTATAGAACCTGGGAACTATGGTATTGATCTCTCTAACAAGATGGGAATCTCACCCTGACACTTGGCCATTAATTACTTCAGGTTCCTGGATTATGAACTTTTGCGGGAGCACAGTATGCTCCAACCAAGATGCCCTTGATCATTACTACCAGCACCGCATCGACACCCGTCTGCCCATCGATATCACGGTCAGCCCTTGTTCCAGAACCCACGGAGATGCCCTTGATTATCACACGCAGCAATTGTTCATCAGTTACTTGCCGTACCAAATTTAGGCCTATTTTTATAACTGACTAGTTGTTTGTTGTGCCACTAGATGGGCGAGCTGAAGAAGCTGGTGGAGGACGGCAAGATAAAGTACGTCGGCCTGCGGAGGCCTCCGCTTCCACCATTAGAAGAGCCCACGCCGTCCATCCCATCACCGTCGTGCAACTCGAGTGGTCGCTTTTGACCAGAGACTCTGAAGACGAGATCATCCCTACCTGCAGGTCCAAACCTTCTCATTTCAATTCAGACATATACTGGATACTGCATCGTCATATTGTTCTCTTCTTAGTTCCTAATTACCCTGCAATTGCCAACACCGGTAGATAAAAACCTTGACCCATTGAAACTCCATCGGTAGATAAAAAAGGAACCACCATTAGGCGTGAAAATAGTTGGTACAGGATTAAAGAGAAAGTTACATAATAGAGATGGTCCCTTGTGTTAATGTAAAAACGCAATTGTCACGATCACCGTTAGCAAAAGAAAAACAAAGAAAACCTTGACCCACAAAGAAAACCTTGACCCATGGAAACTCCACCGGTAGATAAAAAAGGAACTACCATCAGGCGTGAAAATAGTTGGTACTATAGATGCCCATCTATCAGTAGTGTTCATGACTTGATCATGCACTGTACGCTACTAGGAGAACCACCACGAGTGGTCACATCAGTCCGACGGCAACACGTAATCCCGACGGTAGCGTTTGCACCTGTCACACCCTAATCACGTTACTCTTCATAATTTGAATGGCTCCACCTTCAAAGTTCTACCCAGACATCAGTGCAGCGTCTTCATTTGATAAATTCATCCCATGATTGGGTGGCTGCTGCAATTGGCGTCACTGCTAAGCAAAATATTTACGCCAACTAGCGGTCAAGCGATTCACCCCCTCGACACCATTCAGTTGTGTCGCTGGTGACGCCTACTCCCATCGATTGGAAAGTAGTTATGTATACATAAATTAAATGCTCCAGATAATTTTTAGTCTTATAATTTGATTATATATCCTCTTCAAATTTTTCATGGTAATTAGGTCCATAACTTTAAGATGCAGTTCGTTCTTTTTTTGCGGGAAAATTTAATTAGTTCGTCCCTTAATTTTATAGCTTCAACAGAAAATAGTGCCATTGATGTTACGTCCATATATATGTGTGTGTGGTATAGCTCATGTTTAATGTGTTACTTCATGGTATACCGGTATAGATAATGTTGAATACGTTACTTCATAGTGTCCCGATAGAGGAAAATACACAAATATTTTCTGTTATTTTCTATAGATGCTGAAGTGTATGATCCAGTTTCCAATATGTGTATATTTAGTAACTTGATGAGTTATATTATATAACTAGGAACCTCCTAGGATATTTAAGTGTGTATTTTCAGTTATGCTCTCGCATGGGCGATGCACAGCTCTTAGTCAGGTTTGATTAAACGAGAACAACACCTACTGATTATATGTTTGCACGTGCGCCATGCCGAATTCCTTCTTTTTTAGTAAAACGAACATATTACTTCTATATGTTGTAATGCTTCCCGAACTTCTTTGCTCCCAGAAAAGAATATGTGGGCGTTATTTTCCCATCTATATACCGGTCTTGCTGTTTCTAAAAATAGACATTGAGGATCTCTTCACATGTTTTTTCTACACCCTGCTGGGATGCTTAATAGAAGTTTCTATATATGAAAAAAAGCAACAGATGCCAAGCACAATTTACCGACTATCTACAGGAAAATATGTTTCTATCTACATCCATAGCAAGTCTATCTACGGGGAAAAATATGTATTCTTTGTTATTCAAATGGAATAATCTATATAATTGTTATTATTTATACAGAACTGTTTATTCAGTTAAATGTGCTTTTTGTTAGAGTGAAAACTGCCGAGAGCCAAGTTGTATGGGTAAACCAGTACAATAGTTATGTAGTTGTAGTTGGCAAATATAAGCTAATTGGGTTATTCTAGGCTAACATTGACCAGTTATTTAATATTCAAATTTTCTTTCAAGATGCTACTTCCTACATACTGGTGTGCCTAATCTCACTCCACACGAAAAAGAAGTTTGCAATTATACAATAACTTCTAACTCTCCTTTCAACTGATTATTTTTTATCTGAAATATATATTTTTTAGCATGAGCATTAAGGACACAACACATCACTACTATTTTGATAAATTAGGTTGTTCCTCATATGTTGTGCGATCTACTTGATTTGCAGCTAAACTGATCACTCTATGGAAGTAATGTACTCATGTTGTGCGATCTATTTGATTTTGCAGCTGAGCTTTTTGTGAATGGAGAGATTGTTCAAGGTCTCCAGAGAGGCAGAGAAGGGTGGAGCCTGTGCCTTAGAGAGCACTTGATAACAGATTTTGTGATAGCACTTGGTTTGATAGCAGATTTTGTGATAGCACTTGGTTTGGTAGCAGATTTTGTACACTTGGCTGTGTAATTTTGTACCTGATTGTACTACAGTTTTGATATCTGGTTGTGCTACAGGTTTTGGCTATATTATCAAATCTCGAAATGTGCTTCAAATTTTGTGGTGTGGGCTGTTATTTAGAGATGCTTTAGATTTATGTGTATGGGCTTCAATGTTGTATGAGCTGTTATTTATAGATCCATTAACAGTATAAAAGAAAAAAGTTGCCGAATTCAAAAATGAAAAAGGGCCAAAACTGAAACTGGACCAAATGTATTTGGGAACTAAAAGGCCAGGGCCCAAATTATAATGATACAAAAAATTCAAAAAAAAACTAGAAGTTGTTGTAAATAGGCTAAAGCCCAAAAAGAAGCCCAATAAGAAAAAGCCCCAAAAAAATTAGCCCATGTGGTCAATTGAAATGGGTTGGGCTGATTTCAACCATGATGTTTTATTTTCGTCGTAATTTTGCCACGTAGGACTGGGTTTGATTGACAACGACGATTTATGATCGTCGTAAAGGTTATGACAATCCAGGAATCGTCGTAAAAGTTACGACGATTTCGATCAAAACATCGCTGCTGTTCATTTCTAACGCTCCGTTTTCGACGCTTGGTTTTTCGTCGTGAGATCGTCGTAAATTAAAAACTGTGACGATGCAGCGACGAAAAAACAGCGTCGTGTATTAGCATATTCCTTGTAGTGCATCCACGAAAACACTTTTCCACCGCCGCAAGCCTCCGTTTCCGCGAGATCTCATCTGGAGACCCTTCCCGGTGCCCTGCCGAAGGGGACTTTGGAGTTGGAGGGCTTCTTCATCATCATCATCGCCCCTCCAATGACTCGTGAGTAGTTCACTTCAGACCTACGGGTCCGTAGTTAGTAGCTAGATGGCTTCTTCTCTCTCTTGGATCTTCAATACAAAGTTCTCCATGATCTTCATGGAGATCTATCCAATGTAATCCTCTTTGGCGGTGTGTTTGTCGAGATCCGATGAATTGTGGATTTGTGATCAGATTATCTATGATATATATTTGAGTCTTTGCTGATTTCTTATATGCATGATTTGATATCCTTGTAAGTCTCTCCGAGTCTTGGGTTTTGTTTGGCCAACTAGATCTATGATTCTTGCAATGGGAGAAGTGATTGGTTTTAGGTTCATACTGTGTGGTGACCTTTCCGAGTGACAGAAGGGGCAGCAAGGCACACATCGTGTTGTTGCCATCAAGGGTAACAAGATGGGCTTTTATCGTAGATATGAGATTGTCCATCTACATCATGTCATCCTTCTTAAGGCGTTACTCTATTCTCATGAACTTAATGCACTAGATGCATGCTGGATAGCGGTCGACGTGTGGAGTAATAGTAGTACATGCAGAAAGTATCGTTCTACTTGTTTTGGACGTGATGCCTATAGATATAATCATTCCCATAGATAACGTCACGACTTTGCGCGGTTCTATCAATTGCTCGACAGTAATTCGTTCACCCACCGTCTACTTTCTTTCATGAGAGAAGCCACTAGTGAACACTACGGCCCCCGGGTCTATTCACACCTATCGTTTCCACCTTCGCTTTTACTTTTCTTTGTTACTTTGTTGCTTTCAGTTCTCACTTTGGCAGACAATCTATAAGGGATTGACAACGCCTTCATAGCGTTGGGTGCAAGCTCTTCGTGTTTGTGCAGGTACTTGTGATATTCCTTCGCTAGATCGATACCTTGGTTCTCAAAACTGAGGGAAATACTTACCGCCGTTGTGCTACATCACCCTTTCCGCTTCGAGGGAACACCAACGCAAGGCTCCAAGGCCACGGGGAAATCCTTTGCATATTTTCCAAGGAAGTCCCTAAAGGCGTAGCCGTAGCAGAAGGATTCCTGGTGCCGTTGCTGAGGAGTATCAAGATGGCGCCGTTGGAAGGTCTTTTATTTCAGTAGCAAGAAGTATTTCTGGCGCCGTTGTTGGGGAAGGAGAGATCTATCCAAGTAGGTCTCACAAACTCATCTCTTGCATTTACTTTTGTGCAAGTTGCCTCTCGTTTTCCTCTCCCCCACTTCACATTTGCCGTTTTCATTTGCCTTTTTCCTTCGCCTTTTGCTTTTGCCTTTTTGCCGTTTTCCTTTGCCCGTTTTCCTAGCTCGCTCTTGGGCTTGTTTGTGAGAGACCCTTCCTCATGGCCAAACCAAACTATTTCAGAAGATTGGAAGAGATTGAAACTAGTGTCAAAGCTTCCATGTCTTCTCAGTTTGACCAAAATAGTTACTTCCGTAGAGAATTAAAAGAGCAAAGTTCTTTTATGGCCTGATTGAATAAAGAAGTTGATGATATGCCCAAAGAATTCCTTGCACTAAATTCTCAGCTTGCTCAACTTGAAAAATTGGTGGGCCAAATTTCTGAAAAGAAGGCTACCTTAGTCAATAAGATGGCAGCTAAACCTGAAATTTGTGATGCAAATCACGAAGATCTCAAAATGCTTGGTGTGACTCCTCTTGAATCTTTGTTTTCGCGTGTCAAACCTATTGATGAAGGGGCTGGATATGAATCCACTTTGGTTGAAAAATGCCCCAATGATTTGGAGTCCACCTATCTTGATGATAAAGGTGTGGAGAGTGGAGTAGAAGAAATCAAAATTTTGGGGAGTGATGAAACACCCACTTTGGATTTCAAGGAATTCAATTATGGTAGTTGTTCCTTGTTTGAATGCATTTCTTTGATGCAATCCATTGCAAACTCTCCACATGCTTATAGCCAAAGCAAAGCCTTTACCGCGCATATCGTAGATGCTACGATGAAATCTCTTGAAGAGAAGCTCGAACTAGAAGTCTCTATACCTAGAAAACTTTGTGATGAGTGGGATGTTGGAAATATGCCCTAGAGGCAATAATAAATTAGTTATTATTATATTTCTTAGTTCATGATAATCGTTTATTATCCATGCTATAATTGTATTGATTGGAAACACAATACTTGTGTGGATACATAGACAAAACACTGTCCCTAGTAAGCCTCTAGTTGACTAGCTCGTTGATCAAAGATGGTCAAGGTTTCCTGGCCATAGGCAAGTGTTGTCACTTGATAACGGGATCACATCATTAGGAGAATCATGTGATGGACTAGACCCAAACTAATAGACGTAGCATGTTGATCGTGTCATTTTGTTGCTACTGTTTTCTGCGTGTCAAGTATTTATTCCTATGACCATGAGATCATATAACTCACTGACACCGGAGGAATGCTTTGTGTGTATCAAACGTCGCAACGTAACTGGGTGACTATAAAGATGCTCTACAGGTATCTCCGAAGGTGTTAGTTGAGTTAGTATGGATCAAGACTGGGATTTGTCACTCCGTGTGACGGAGAGGTATCTCGGGGCCCACTCGGTAATACAACATCACACATAAGCCTTGCAAGCAATGTAACTTAGTGTAAGTTGCGGGATCTTGTATTACGGAACGAGTAAAGAGACTTGCCGGTAAACGAGGTTGAAATAGGTATACGGATACTGACGATCGAATCTCGGGCAAGTAACATACCGAAGGACAAAGGGAATGACATACGGGATTATACGAATCCTTGGCACTGAGGTTCAAACGATAAGATCTTCGTAGAATATGTAGGATCCAATATGGGCATCCAGGTCCCTCTATTGGATATTGACCGAGGAGTCTCTCGGGTCATGTCTACATAGTTCTCGAACCCGCAGGGTCTGCACACTTAAGGTTCGACGATGTTTTATGCGTATTTGAGTTATATGGTTGGTTACCGAATGTTGTTCGGAGTCCCGGATGGGATCACGGACGTCACGAGGGTTTCCGGAATGGTCCGGAGACGAAGATTGATATATAGGATGACCTCATTTGGTTACCGGAAAGTTTCTGGGCATTACCGGAAAAGTTTCGGGCTCATCGGTAGTGTACCGGGAGTGCCGGGAGGGGTGCCGGGGACCATCGGGAGGGGTGTCACGCCCCAAGGGGTCTCATGGGCTATGGGAAGAGATAAACCAGCCCCTAGTGGGCTGGAATAAGTTCCCACTAAGGCCCATAAGGTTTGAGAAGGAAAAAACACAAGGTGGAAAGAGTTTCCAAGTGGGAAGGTGGAATCCTACTCCAAGTAGGATTGGAGTAGGACTCCTCCACCTCCAATTTCGGTCAAACCTTTGGGTTTTGAGGCTGCCTCCTCCCCTCCCTCCCACCTATATATACGGAGGTTTTAGGGCTGATTTGAGACGACTTTTCCACGGCAGCCCGACCACATACCTCCACGGTTTTTCCTCTAGATCGCGTTTCTGCGGAGCTCGGGCGGAGCCCTGCTGAGACAAGATCATCACCAACCTCCGGAGCGCCGTCACGCTGCCGGAGAACTCTTCTACCTCTCCGTCTCTCTTGCTGGATCAAGAAGGCCGAGATCATCGTCGAGCTGTACGTGTGCTGAACGCGGAGGTGCCGTCCGTTCGGTACTAGATCGTGGGACTGATCACGGGATTGTTCGCGGGGCGGATCGAGGGACGTGAGGACGTTCCACTACATCAACCGCGATCTCTAATCGCTTCTGCTGTACGATCTACAAGGGTACGTAGATCGCTCATCCCCTCTCGTAGATGAACATCACCATGATAGGTCTTCGTGCGCGTAGGAAAATTTTTGTTTCCCATGCGACGTTCCCCAACATGGGAACCTACTATCAAAATCAAGATCAAAAACTATGAGTGCAATGCTTTGTGTGATTTGGGTGCTAGTGTTTCCGCGATTCCAAAGTCTTTATGTGATATTCTTGGTTTTCATGAGATTGAAGAGTGTTCTCTTAATTTGCATCTTGCGGATTCTACTTTCAAGAAACCCATGGGAAGGATCGATGATGTTCTTATTGTTGCAAATAATAACTATTTACCCGTGGATTTCATTGTACTTGACATAGATTGCAATCCTTCATGTCCCATTATTCTTTGTAGACCTTTCCTAAGGACTATTGGTGCTATCATCGATATGAAGGAAGGGAATATTAGATTTCAATTTCCTCTAAAGAAGAGCATGGAGCATTTTCCTAGAAAGAAAATAAGATTTCCTTATGAATCTATGATGAGGGCTACTTATGGTTTGAGCACCAAGGATGACTATACGTGATTCCATCACCTTATGCCTAACTAAGGGCGTTAAACAATAGCGCTTGTTGGGAGGCAACCCAATGAAT
This sequence comes from Hordeum vulgare subsp. vulgare, assembly GCF_904849725.1. NCBI lineage: Eukaryota > Viridiplantae > Streptophyta > Magnoliopsida > Poales > Poaceae > Hordeum > Hordeum vulgare. The sequence continues at coordinate 51,852,024 of NC_058523.1, forward strand.
CTATCATTTTTCTTTCTGTTGTGTGTTTTCCACACTTTCATAATTCTGTTATGATTGTGTTTTTTGTGTTTCTTTTTGCGTTTGTGCCAAGCAAAACCGTTATGATTAGTCTTGGGGATGATCATTTGGTCATGCTGGAAAAGACAGAAACTTTCTGCTCACGAAAAGAATTTTCATTTTTTTTCTGTAAGAGCTTTTGAGTTGATTCTTTTTTCTGCTGATTACTAAGAAAATTATTCAGACTTTTGTAAGTTTTCAGAATTTTGGAAATAACAGAAGTATACGAAGTATACAGATTGCTATAGACTGGTCTGCTGTGAACAGATTCTGTTTTTGTTGTGTTGGTTGCTTATTTTGCTGAAACTATGGATAGTATCGGGGGGTATTAGCCATGGAAGATTAAAAATACAGTAACCCAACATCAACATAAGTAGAATTTAAGATTGCTACAGTACCTAAGGAAGTGGTGGTTTGCTTTCTTATACTAATGTTATCACGAGTTTCTGTTTAAGTTTCGTGTTGTGAAGTTTTCATGTTTTGGGTGAAGTTCTTATGGACAAAAAGATAAAGAGTGGCAAGAGCTCAAGCTTGGGGATTCCCAAGGCACTCCAAGATGATTCAAGGATGCCGTAAAAGCCTAAGCTTGGGGATGCCCCGGGAAGGCATCCCCTCTTTCGTCTTCAATCCATCGGTAACGTTACTTGGGGCTATATTTTTATTCACCACATGTTATGTGTTTTGCTTGGAGCGTCTTGTATAGTAGGAGTCTTTTATTTTTATTGTGTCACAATCATCCTTGCTGCACACCAAGAGAGAGACATGCACTCACCATGATTTTGTCGAGCTTCACTTATATCCTTTGGTAGACAATTCAGCTCACATGTGCTTCACTTATATCTTTTGGGCTAGTTGATTTTTCTCTTTGTGCTTCACTTATATCTTTTAGAGCACGGCGGTGCGTGGCTTGGTAGTTGATCTATGCTATGAAAGTAGTCTCAAAAGGGGTAGTTATCCAAAGGGATACGAAAACTTCCACCTTCATGTGCATTGAATAGTTAGAGAAGTTTGATTCATCTCAACTAGTTTTGAGTTGTGGTTACGGTAATATTGAAGTTAAATTAGTAAGGTGTTGTGGATCTATAAATACTAGTGTTGAAGTTAGTGATTCCCGTAGCATGCACGTATGGTGAACCGCTATGTGATGAAGTCTGAGCATGATTAGTCTATTGATTGTCATCCTTTGTGTGGCGGTCGGGATCGCGCGATGGTTTATACCTACCAACCCTTCCCCTAGGAGTATGCGTTGAATGCTTTGTTTCGATTACTAATAAAACTTTTGCAACAAGTATATGAGTTCTTCATGACTAATGTTGAGTCCATGGTTTAGATGCACTTTCACCTTCCACCATCACTATCTTCTTTAGTGCCGTGCAACTTTCGCCGGTGCATGATGTCAACTGTTCTTCCCATTTGCAACGGCACCAGAAGAATGCTGTTAGCACTCTCCGGCAATCGAAACTAGAAGAATGTTGTTGACAGCCCACAAGCGCATGGGATCGTAGCAGTTTTCGAGGGTAGAGTATTCGACCCAATTTGTTGGTTTACCAAACAGGAGGTGAGAGGATACTCTCAAGTATTAGCAGCTGAATATGTCAGATTCAACCACACATGAAAGATTAGTATCTGCAAGCACAGTAGTAACAGCAAAGTAGCGAGTAACGGCAGTGGCAAGGAACAGCGGTAGTGACAGCAGTAGCAAGTAGCAACAGTAGCAAGCGACAGTAGTAGCAACAGTAGCAGCAGAGCAAGACAAGTAACGGCAGTAGCAACAGTAGTAACAGCAGCAGAGCAAAACAAGTAATAGCAGTAGCAACAGTAGTAGCAGCAGCAGTATGAAAAACTCGTAGGCAATGGGTCGGTGATTTGTTTGGATGATATTCATCATGCAACAGCTATAACACGGAGAGATATGTGGCTAGCTCCTGTTCGTCAACATGATGTAGGCATGCATTTCGTGTGTCGTCATACGTGCTTAGGGAAAAAAACTTGCATGACATCTATTGTCCATCCCTCCCTTGGCAGCGGGGTCCAAAAGGAAACTACGGGATATTAAGGTTCTCCTTTTAATAAAAAACCGGACCAACGCATTAGCACTTGTGAACACATGAACTCCTCAAACTATGGTCATCACCGGGAGTGGTTCCTGTTATTGTCACTCCAGGGTTGCCGGATCATAACACATAGTAGGTAACTACAACTTGCAAGATCGGATCTAAAACACACATATATTGGTGACAACATAATAGTTTCAGATCTGAAATCATGGCACTCGGGCCCTAGTGACAAGCATTAAGCATGGCAAAGTAGTAGCAACATCAATCTCAGAACATAGTGGATACTAGGGATCAATCCCCATCAAAACTAACTCGATTACATGATAGATCTCATCCTACTCATCACCGCCCAGCGAGCCTACGAATAGATTACTCACGAACGACGAAGAGCTTCATGGAATTTGAGAGGGAAGAAGGTTGATGATGACGATGGCGACGATTTCCCCTCTTCGGAGCCCAAAACGGACTCCAGATCTGCCCTCCAGATGAAGAACAAGATGTGGCGGCGCCTCCGTATCGCAAACGTGATGAAATCTTCTCTCCTGATTTTTTCTAGGACGAAAGGGAATAAATAGCGCTGGAAATGGGGGCGGCAGAGCCACGTGGGCCCCACAAGCTTAGTAGCCGCCACCAAGGGGCGGCGGCTACACGGCTTATGGCCCACTCGCCCGTCCCCTCCGGTGGATCTTTGCGCAGGTATTTTTCATATTTTCCAGAAATATTCTCCGTAAATTTTCAGGACGTTCCGAGAACCTTCATTTCTGCGCAAAAACAACACCATGGCAATTCTGCTGAAAACAGCGTCAGTCCAGGTTAGTTCCATTCAAATCATGCAAATTAGAGTCCAAAACAAGGGCAAAAGAGTTTGGAAAAGTAGATACGATAGAGACGTATCAGCCACCCAAGCTTGTGGGGCCCACAGGCACCCCCTCCACTCATTCTTGCTCTCATCTGGTTCTCCTACCTCCAAAGAAAACGTTTCGCAGCTCAAACCCGTGTTCTTGCTCCTCTTGCTGGGATTTTCGATCTCTTTGCTCAAATCACCATTCTCCGAACTGTTTTGGGGAAATTACTCCTTGGTAAGTGACTCCTCCATTGGTCCAATTAGTTTTTGCTCTAGTGTCTTATACTCCGCGTATTTTTGCTGCCTTGGTGACCATGTTCTTGAGCTTTGCATGCTGATTTTAGCTGGTTCCAAGTAATTTTGATGCGTAATATGGCCTCTAGGCACTTCTGGGAGTAGTTGCTACTAGTTTAGTTGAGCCTTGTTCACTTTTCCTTTGGGTCACTGAAAATTTCAGAGAAGGAAGATGTTCAGGAGAAACTTTCATGGTGGTTCCTCAAGCAAGAGAGGTCCCCGTCTTGCGATTCGGGCGCCTGATCCTTACCAACCAAGGGACGCGCAGGTACAACCATGTGAATGGCCTTCTGATGAATTTATGATTGAGGCAGGTTTCAAAGATGAGTTTGATGCACTTGTTCACAACGTCGGACTCAAAGAATTCATCTCCGATAAATGTGAATAGTATGTTGCTCTCACTACCTCTTTTGTTCGTAGATTCAAATTTTCAGCTGGCCATGATACATCAGTACTGTTTGATCTCTATGATAAATCGTATACCATGGATTTAGAGGATTTCAATAGAATTTGCAAAATACCTACTTGGGGTAGCCTCAATGATCCTCCTAAATCTTCGGTTAGAGATTTTTGCTCTGGTATTACTGTTGGAGAAACTAGAGACATTACGCAAGCTACCATGGGGAGTATTCATTTTCCTGCCTTGCATTACTTTGCCCTCTTCATAGGCAGATGCATTAATGGCAAGATTGAGCATTGTCACCTCTGCGCACCCGACCTTAGTATCCTTAAGAGCGCAGTGACGGGTGACAAAAGCTTCAACATGGGAGCTATAATATCAAGGAGGCTGAATAAGAATGCTAATGAAGGGGATTTCTTTGATGGGATCTATGCCACTCGCATAGCAAATTTTCTTGTAGTACCCATCCGCGAAAGAGATCCCCCGCTCCATACAGCTTTCCTTGACCGCGTTGCTTTGACACGCTACCAGTTCCTTGAAAGGGATGATGAATCCCTCCCATGCCGTTTGATATTTAACCGGCAGCGGGTTTTCCATATTACCCTTCCTGCTCCTGCCTTCTTTGACTTTCAAGTAAAACAGAGATATTACATAACCAGAGGAGAGGCAGAGGGGTATGAGAGGGAGTCAAAGGCTGCTCGTCTCCGTGAGGCAGCTATTCAGGCAGTGGCTGCAGCGCTCCCGTATAACCCCCATTATGATTTTGGGTTTCGCCAGGACCATCCTTGGGAGTAGACCAACTTAGGCCAAAAGCCTAAGCTTGGGGGAGTACGTGTTCTCACCGACTTTACATTCTTGCTTATGCTTTCACTTTGTTAGCCGGTGTTCACACTTTGCCACTGTATCATCCATGCTAGTTTATTTTCTTTTTTTCTCTCGTTTTCTTTTCGAGTGTCTGTCTAGTTCAAAAAAACCAAAAATATTTTCTTTTTCTTCTTTTGCTTGTTGGGAGCTTTCCCGTGTAGATAGTTTACTTTTTCTTTGGGTCAAGGTAGAAGATCATGGTTACAATGTTTAGTGACTTTTGCATGCATACATGTTTAGCTTTCAAAGAGCCATGTTACTTTGTCTTCTCCTTTGTGTTTGCCTGCAGATTCCAGCTTTAGTCCAATGCACGAGCACTCTTATTATTGTTCACATTATTCGGTCGTGCAAGTGAAAGGCAATAATGATGATATATGATGAAGTGGGTGAGCCTCGAAAAGCTGGTATAAACTCGATCTATTTTGTTTTTATAAATATGACTAGCTCATCATGACTGATTCAGCTTTGTTGTGAGAGAAACATGTTTGCAATGACAATTTAGAGATCATAGTTGCTTATGCCATGCTTACTTAGCTAGTAGCTTATAATGGTTTGTCTTGGTTGCCCACATGAATGTTGAGATGACTGTGTTGTAGTATGATAGGATGGTATCCTCCTTTGAATGATTCAAGTGACTTGACTTGGCGCATGTTCACGCATGTAGTTGAAACAAAATCAACATAGCCTCTATGATATTCATGTTCATGGTGATTTATGTCCTACTCATGCTTGCACTCAATGTTAGTTAATCTCAATGCATTTTGATGACTGTTGTCGCTCTCTAGTTGGTCGCTTCCCAGTCTTTTGCTAGCCTTCACTTGTACTAAGCGGGAATACTGCTTGTGCATCCACCTCCATAAAGCCAAAGTTGATTCCATATGAGTCCACCATACCTACCTATGTGCGGTATCTACCTGCCGTTCCAAGTAAATTTGCATGTGCCATTCTCTAAACCTTCAAGAAATAATTTGTTTTGCATGCACGAACCGCTCATGTAGTGATAGGGGCTATTAGTATCTTCCATGCTAGGCGTGTTATCCTCGATATGTGTTTATTCACTAACATTCACGAGGAAGGGGCCGGTAATTGGAATTCCCAGTTCCATGCTCAAATCGAAAAGATAATTGCAAACAAAACTCCCCCAGGATTGATGTTGATATGGACGGTACCCGAGGATTCGGCTAGCCGTGGAGTGTGATTGATTGGTGGTGGGGGAGTCAAAACTTTAATTTTCTGTTTGGGAACCGCCTATAGCATGTGTAGCGTGGAAGATGTTGAGAACTCTTAGTCATTGCTTTGACAATGAAAGCATGTCACCCAAAATTATTATCTCTGTTTTCAAAGCTTGAGCTCTGGCACCTCTGCACATCAATGCTTCCCTCTGCGAAGGGCCTGTCTATTTATGTTCCTGTTGAGTCATCCTCCTCTTACAAAAGCACCAATTAGAGAGCACCTCTGTCATTTTTATGATTTGCTTTTAACTGTGTTGAGTATGACTGTGACTGGATCTTCTTTGCCATGAATTACGATGTTTAGTCAGCCCTTGGTCTTTGAAGGTGCTCTGCATTTATGTTTTGCGGTCTCAGAAAAAGCTAGCGAGATACCATCTGTTCGTACTGCTTCATGTTGTTTTGATTGAAGTGTTCACATTTGAGGCTTCTTATTATTTGCTCTCTAGTTGATTATGCCATTGATATGAGTTTACCATGAGACCTAGATGTCATTTGCTTATGTGGTTTGCTTGTGATCTTGCTGAAACTCTGGATATGAGTTAGACATAGTTACAACAACAAGATCAAACAGAGTTCGTCAAAGTTTTTCTCTTGTCTCTTTCAGTTTGTCAACTGAATTGCTTGAGGACAAGCAAGGCTTTAAGCTTGGGGGAGTTGATACGTCTCCATCGTATGTACTTTTCCGAACTCTTTTGCCCTTGTTTTGGACTCTAATTTGCATAATTTGAATGGAACTAACCCGGACTAACGTTGTTTTCAGCAGAATTGCCATGGTGTTGTTTTTGTGCAGAAATAAAAGTTCTCGGAATGTCCTGAAAATTTACGAAGAATTTTTCTGGAATTAATGAAAAATACCTGCGCAAAGATCCACCTGAGGGGGCATGCCAGTGGGCCACAAGCCCACGGGCCGCGGCCACCCCCCTGGCCGCGCCGTGAGGGCTTGTGGGGCCCACAGAGCACCACCGCCTCCAAACTCAGCTCTATTTATTCCGTGTTGCCCGGAAAAAAGTCAGGGAGAAGGATTCATCGCGTTTTACGATACGGAGGCGCCGCCACCTCCTGTTCTTCATCTGGAGGGCAGATGTGGAGTCCGTTTTGGGCTCCGGAGAGGGGAGATCGTCGCCATCATCATCATCAACCTTCCTCCATCGCCAACTCCATGATGCTCTTCAACGTTCGTGAGTAATCTCTTCGTAGGCTTGCTGGACGGTGATGAGTTGGATGAGATCTATCATGTAATTGAGTTAGTTTTGACGGGGATTGATCCCTAGTATCCACTATGTTCTGAGGTTGATGTTGCTACTACTTTGCCATGCTTAATGCTTGTCACTAGGGCCCGAGTGCCATGACTTCAGATCTGAACCTATTATGTTGTCGCCAATATATGTGTGTTTTAGATCCTATCTTGCAAGTTGTAGTCACCTACTATGTGTTATAACCCGGCAACCCCGGAGTGACAATAGCCGGAACCACTCCCGGAGATGACCATAGTATGAGGAGTTCATGTATTCACCAAGTGTTAATGTGTTCGTCCGGTTCTTTATTAAAAGGAGAACCTTAATATCCCGTAGTTTCCACTAGGACCCCCCTGCCACGGGAGGGATGGACAATAGATGCCATGCAAGTTCTTTTCCCTAAGCACGTAGGACTACATACGGAATACGTGCCTACATTAGATTGACGAACGGGAGCTAGTTACATATCTTTCCGTGTTATAGATGTTACATGATGAATCACATCCGTCATACTCATTCATCACCATACACTGCCTACGAGTCTTTTACTAGTGGTCCTTGCTACGTTACTTTGTCGCTATTGTTGTTACTCTGCTGTTGCTATCACTACTGTTGTTACTTGCTGGTGTTGTCACTACTGCTGTTACTTGCTGCTGCTGTCACTACTGTTGTTACTTGCTACTTTGTTGTTACCTGTTGCAAGACTTTTCTGGAGCCGTTACTGGGGAAGAATAAGTCCCCCATCAACGTGCTATTTACTAGCGCCATTGATACAACAAGTTAGGAATGGTCTGTCGTCAACAGATATTTTCTCGCACCGTTGCTATCATACCACTTTGCTACTGATACTTTGCTTGCAGACACTAATCTTTCAGGTGTGGTTGAAATTGACAAACTCAGCTGCTAATACTTGAGAATATTCTTTTGCTTCCCCTTGTGTCGAATCAATAAATTTTGGTTGAATACTCTACCCTCAAAAACTGTTGCGATCCCCTACACTTGTGGGTTATCACTGGGTTATCAAGACCTTTTTCTGGCGCCGTTGCCGGGGAAGCATAGCTCTATTCTCTGAGTCACTTGGGATTTACGTCTGTTGATCACTATGAGGTATCCTAGAGATCCCAAAACTAAAGTCTTGCCCTCAACTACGAGGACACGTAAGGAACTGCCATCTAGCTCTGCACTTGATTCACCTTCAGTTATGAGTAAATTTGCGACACCACCACCTATTGGTAATTCTGATATGTTGCATGTGCTTGATGATGCTACTTCTGCTATCCAGGATGCTTATGATGATGCTTTGCTTGATAATTATTTGCCACTGGGTGCATTTCTTGATGCACAAATTGCTAGAGTTACTACTGAATGTGATGATACTTCTGAAACTGATGAAATTATTGAAGTAGAACCTGCTGTTAACCTGTTAGACCTAGATCTCCTAGATATGAATTGCCTGATATACCTAAGGGTTATGTTATGGAGGGAGAGGTAGCTGAAGACTTTCTTGCTTGTAAGGATACCTACGATCTTGAGAATTTATTGCACAAGTGGAAAGAGAAATCTCTGAATGCTAGAATGAAATACGATCCTAAGTTTGCTACTTTGCCTATCTTTGTTACTGATAAGAATTATGAATTCTCTGTCGATCCTGAGTTAATCACTTTGGTTGAATCTGATCTTTTTCATGGTTATGAGTCTGAAACGGTTGTAGCACATCTTACCAAACTGAATGATATAGCCACCCTATTCACGAATGAGGAAAAGATTCACCATTACTATATCATTAAGTTGTTTCCTTTCTCACTAAAGGGTGATGCTAAGACTTGGTTCACTTCTCTTGCTCCTGGTTGTGTGCGTACTCCCCAGGATATGATTTACTACTTCTATGAGAAATATTCTCCTGCCCATAAGAAACAAGGTGCCTTGCAAGATATATATAACTTTGTGCAAGTTGAAGAAGAGACTCTCCCACAAGCTTGGGGGAGGCTTGTTCAATTACTTAATGCTTTGCCTGATCACCCTCTTGAGAAGAATGAAATACTTGATATCTTTTATAATGGACTGACCGATGCTTCTAGGGACCACCTAGATAGTTGTGATGGTTGTGTTTTCAGGGAACGAACTGTGGAACAAGCTGAAATTCTATTGAATAATATCTTGAGCAATGATAATGCTTGGACTATTCCCGAACCACCTCTGAAGCCAACTCCGAAGAAAAGAGGTATTCTATTCCTCAGTCCTGAAGATATGCAAGAAGCCAAGAAATCTATGCAAGATAAAGGTATTAAATCTGAAGATGTTAAGAATCTACCACCTATCGAAGAAATACATGGTCTTGATAACCCGACACAGGTAGTAGAGGTAAATTCTCTTCGTAGATTCAATGAGAGTGATATTCCTTATGATAAACCTGCTAGCTTATGCTTAGATGAATTTGATAACTTCGTTGCCAAACAACAAAGTTTCAATGATTATGTTAGCAGACAATTGAGACAAAATGCTCGTATGGTTGCTCATATAAGTGCTTGTGTGGATAGAAATGTCAATGATCTTAAGCTTTTGAGTAAACATGCCTCTATGGTCACTACTCAAGTAGAACAAGTACTTCAGGCTCAAAATGCCTTGCTCAATGAGCTGAATGACAGTTATGTTAGAGTTGTCACTAGAGGTGGTAGAATGACTCAGGAACCTTTGTATTCTGAGGGCCATCCTAAGAGGATTGAACAAGATTCTCAAGGAGTTAACACTGATGCACCTAGTCATCCTAGTATTAGGAAGAAAAAGAAAGATGATAGGAACTTGCATGCTAGCAAACCTGTTGCTGTTACACCCGAGAATCCAAATGATGTCTCTGTTTCTGATGCCGAAACACAATCTGGTGATGAACATGACCCTAGTGATAATATTGATAGTGGTGTTCATGTTGATGCTCAACCTAGTAATGATAAGGATGTGGAGACTGAACCTGTTGTTGATCTTGATAACCCACAACCTAAGAGCAGGAGATACGATAAGAACAACTTTATTGCTAGGAAGCATGGTAAAGAAGGAGAACCATGGGTTCAGAAACCCATGCCCTTTCCTCCCAAACCATCCAAGAAAAAGGATGATGAGGATTTTGAGCGCTTTGTTGAAATGATTAGACCTGTCTTTTTGCAAATGCGTTTGACAGATATGCTCAAAATGTCTCCTTATCCTAAGTACATGAAAGATATTGTGACTAATAAAAAGAAGATACCTGAGGTTGAGATTTCCAGCATGATCGCTAATTACACCTTCAAGCGTGGGACTCCTAAGAAACTAGGTGATCCCGGAGTGCCCACTATACCTTGCTCCATTCAAGGAAAATATGTTAGAACTGCTTTATGCGATCTTGGAGCCGTTGTTAGTGTTATGCCTCTCTCTTTATAACATAGACTCGAATTGGATAAGTTGACACCTACTGAAATGTCTTTGCAAATGCTGACAAATCAACTGCTTTTCCTATCGGCATTTGCGAGGATGTGCCTGTTGTGGTTGCTAACGTTACTATCTTAACGGACTTTGTTATTCTGGATATTCCCAAGGATGATGCCATGGCGGTCATCCTTGGAAGACCCTTTTTAAACACTGCAGGGGCTGTTATTGATTGCAACAAACCCAATGTCACTTTCCATGTTAATGGTAATGAGCATATGGTGCACTTTCTGAAGAAACAATATCAAGTTCATTGTATCAATGCTATTCAAAAATCTTCATCAATTCTTATTGGAAGCTTTGAATACCCTATACCTACTGTCAAGATGAAGTATGATTTACTTGTTGGGGATATGCACATCCCCATTGAGGTAACCTAGTGATTATTCGAAAATTGTCCGATTTTATGTGATTCAAAAAAAGTTTGTCAAGGAGACTTGATCAACCTCATTGACGGATTTCTTTTGATGACCATGAGATGGATGAATCTAGGAGTCACAACCTTCTACTCCCAACTTTTACTTTCTGTTGTTTAGCAGAAAAATGATAAATTTAGCTTTATTTTCCTGTTTTCTACTTTTTTCGTCCCTTAGAAAAGTGACCCGAAAATAAAAGTTCTCCAAATGCCCTGAAATTCAAGTATGATTTTTTCTGGAATATTAGAAAATTTCTGAGATAAAGAGCTAGTCAGGGGGATGCACCAGTTGGCCACAAGCCCAAGAGGCGCGGGCACCCCCCTCGCTATGCCTGGCAGGCTTGTGGGTCCCACGTGGCCCCTCCACTTATTCCATCTCCCATCTCCTTCTCCTACCTCCAGAAAAAAATCATTCCACAGCTCAAACCGTGTTCTTGCTCTTCTTGCTGCATTTTTCGATCTCCTTGTGCAAAGCCCCATTCACCAAACTGTTTTGGGGAATTGTTCCTTGGTATGTGACTCCTCCATTGGTCCAATTAGTTTTTGTTCTAGTGCTTTATTCGTTGCGTATTTTTGCTATCTTGGTGACCATGTTCTTGAACTTTGCATGTTAATTTTAGTTGGTCCCAAGTAGTTTTGATGCATGATATGGCCTCTGGGCACTTGTAGGAGTAGTTGCTATGAGTTTTGTTGAGCCTTGTTCACTTTTATTTTGAGTCACAAAAAATTTTAGAAATTTTTAGAGAAAGAAAAAGGAAAAGATGAGGAGGTTCCTAAGAGGCTCTTCAAGTCGTGACCCCAAGGAAGATGAAAATGAGAAGAATAAATCCAAATATTCGGTCCCCCGAGTTGCAGAAGTTCGAGCGTGCGAGTGGCCAAGCGATGTGTTCTTACGTGCCGCCGGTCTTTATGAGGATTTTTATTACTTGGTGGAGAACGCAGGACTTACCGCATTTGTCGAAGATAAGTCTCCACAATACCTCCTCCTCACTAATATTTTCGTGCAAAGCTTTAATTTTTATCCAAGGAAGAGTCCTCCTATGGTTGAGTTCAAGTTATATGATTTCCCCCAGCGCATGTCACTTCAGGATTTCTGCAATGTTTGCAATTTACCTTATATTGGGGATATTCATGAACCTCGTCCACGGGACTTGGAGGCTTTCATTGATGTTATTGTTGTAGGAGAGGAGAGAGGAGTATCTTGCGCTAGAGTTGCTAGCGTACATTTTTACGTGCTTCGGTATCTCTCATTTTTTGTGGGAAAATGTTTGATTGGTCATGGGAAAGCTGGGGCTCTTAGCTCCCCAGATCTTGCGGTTTTGCGCGAAGCCCTTTATAATAATAAAACTTATAGCTTGGGCGCTATAGTGGCTCAACGGTTGAACACGAACCGTACTAATGGCGATGTTTATGGAGGTATCTATGCTACCAGTCTTGCTAAACATTTTGAGATACCTATTAGACTGTACGAGGAAGAAGAGATGCTTCTTCCTGAGAGATATTTAGATTATGATAGCATGGTTCACCATGACTTTCTTGATAAAGATATAAATAATAGGATGATTTATAACTTGGTATTGAGCCAGGGTACTCGTGAGACTATTACTTTGCCTGCTCCTTCTTTGTTCAATCTTCATCTAGGCAGGTACATTATTATGCCCTCGGACATCTACGCATATTGGGGCATAGCGCCACCACAGGCGCCCGTGCCCGAGCTACCAGTCGAGTACCAGACGCCAGTTTATCAGTGGGAGCCAGAGGAGCTCACCCAGCAGTGGCACCCTCAGTACACTCCGGAGTACCCCAGAGACGGTTACTTCCTTCCTTGGGAGTAGACCAACTTAGGCCAAAAGCCTAAGCTTGGGGGTGTACGTGTTTCTCACCAACTTTATATTCATGCTCACACTTTCACTTTGATAGTCGGTGTTCACACCTTGCCATTGTATCATCTAGCTAGTTTATTTGTTTTTCCCGCTTTCTTCTCGTGCATTTGTTTAATTTGAGAAAAACAAAAAAAAATTAGTTGTAAGTTTACTTTCCAGCTTGTTTAGTGGTATTTAAAAATAAAACCCAAAAATATTTTCCGTTCCTCTTTTGCTCGTTGGGAGCTTTCCCGTGTAAATAGTTTTCTTTGTCTTTGGGTCAAGGTAGAAGACCATGGTTAAAATGTTTAGTTGATCTCACATGCATAATTGTTTATCCGTCAAAGAGCCATATTACTTTGTCTTCTCCTCTGAGTTGGTTTGCAGATTCCAGCTTAGTCCAATACAAGAACACTCTCATTATTATTCACATCATTCGGTCGTGCAAGTGAAAGGCAATAATGACGATATATGATGAAGTGACTGAGCCTGGAAAAGCTGGTATGAACTCGACTTATTTTGTTTTTGTAAATATGACTAGCTCATCGTTCCTAATTCAGCATTGTTATGAGAGAAACATGTTTGCAATGACAACTTAGAGATCATAGTTTCTGATGCCATGCTTAATTAGCTAGGAGCTTATAATGGTTTGTCTTGGATGCCAACATGAATTTCAAGATGATTATGATGTAGTATGATAGGATGGTATCTCCCTCTGAATGATTCAAGTGGCTTGACTTGGCACATGTTCATGCATGTAGTTGAAAAAAAATCAACATAGCCTCTATGATATTCATGTTTATGGTGATTTATATCCTACTCATGCTTGCACTCAATGTTGGTTAAATTCAATGCATAGTGATGAGTGTTGTCGCTCTCTAGTTGGTCGCTTCCCAGTCTTTTGCTAGCCTTCACTTGTACTAAGCGGTAATATTGCTTGTGCATCCACTTCCATAAACCCAAAGTTGTTCCATATGCGTCCATCATACCTACCTATATGCGGTATCTACCTGCCGTTCCAAGTAAATTTGCATGTGCCACTCTCTAAATCTTCAAGAAATAATATGTTTCGTATGCCCGAACCGCTCATGTGGTGACAAGGGGCGGTCAGTATCTTCCAGGCTAGGTGTGTTATCCTTGATATGTGTTTATTCACTATCACTCACGAGAAAGGGGCCGGTAATCGGAATGCCCAGTTCCATGCTCAAATCGAAAATATAATTGCAAACAAAACTCCCCCTGGATTGTTCTTGGTATGGACGGCACCCGAGGATTCGGCTAGTCGTGGAATGTGATTGATCGGTGGTGGGGGAGTCAAAACTTTACTTTTCTGTTTGGGAATCGCCTATAATTTGTGTAGCATGGAAGATTGTGAAAACTCTTGGTCATCGCGTTGACAATGAAAGCATACCACCCAAAATTATTTATCTCTGTTCTAAAAGCTTGAGCTCTGGCACCTCTGCAAAATCAATGCTTCCCTCTGCGAAGGGCCTTCTATTTACGTTTCTGTTAAGTCATCCTCTTCTTAGAAAAGGCACCAGTTAGAGAGCACCTCCGTCATTTTTATGTGTTGCTATTAATTGATATTGAGTATGACTGTGACTGGATCTTCTTTGCCATGAATTACAATGTCCAGTCAGCCCTTGGTCTTTGAAGGTGCTCTGCATTTATGTTTTGCGGTCTCAGAAAGGGCTAGCGAGATGCCATTTTTCATATTGTTTTCATGTTTGTTTTGATTGAAGTGTTGACGTTTGAAACTTATCATTATTGGTCGCTAGTTGATTATGCCATTGATATGAGTACACCATGAGACCCAAATGTTATTGCTTATGTGGTTAGCTTATGATCTTGCTGAAAATCTGAATATGAGTTAGACATAATTACAACAACAAGATCAAACAGAGTTCGTAAAAGTTTTTCTTTTGTCTCTTTAAGTTTGTCAACTGAATTGCTTGAGTACAAGCAAGGCGTTAAGCTTGGGGGAGTTGATACGTCTCCATCGTATCTACTTTTCCAAACTCTTTTGCCCTTGTTTTGGACTATAATTTGCATGATTTGAATGGAACTAACCCGGACTGACGTTGTTTTCAACAGCATTGCCATGGTGTTGTTTTTGCGCAGAAATAAAAGTTCTCGGAATGCCTGGAAATTTACGAGGATTTTTTGTGGAATATATAAAAAATACTGGCGCAAGAATTACCTGGAGACATGAAGCCAGGAGCCCACAAGCCCAGGAGGCGCCCCCCCCCCCCTAGTCGTGCCTGGCAGGCTTCTGAGGCCCTCGTGGCTCCGCAGCCTCCAACTCCAGCTCTATATATTCTCTCTCGCCCAGAAAAATTAGGAGAGAAGAGTTCATCGCATGTCATGATACGGAGCTGACGCCACCACATGTTCTTCCTCTGGAGGGCAGATCTGGAGTCCGTTCTGGGCTCCGAAGAGGGGAAATCAATGTTGTCGTCATCACCAACCATCCTTCATCGCCAATTCCATGATGCTCTTCATCGTTCATGAGTAATCTCATCATAGGCTTGTTGGATGGTGATGGGTTGGATGAGATCTATCATGTAATCGAGTTAGTTTTGATGGGGTTTGATCCCTAGTATCCACTATGTTCTAAGATTGATGTTGCTACTACTTTGCTATGTCTAATGCTTGTCACTAGGGCCCGAGTGCCATGATTTCAGATCTGAACCTATTATGTTTTCATCAATATATGTGTGTTCTTGATCCTATATTGCAAGTTGTAGTCACCTACTATGTGTTATGACCCGACAACCCCGGAGTGACAATAGCCGGAACCACACCCGGAGATGACCATAGTATGAGGAGTTCATGTATTCACTATGTGCTAATGCTTTGTTTCAGTTCCCTATTAAAAGGAGACCTTAATATCCCTTAGTTTCCATTAGGACCCTGCTGCCACGGGAGGGATGGACAATAGATGTCATGCAAGTTCTTTTCCATAAGCATGTATGACTAAATACGGAATACATGCCTGCATTACATTGACAAACTTGAGCTAGTTACATATCACCCTATGTTATAACTGTTACATGATGAATATCATCCGACATAATTATCCATCACCGATCCAATGCCTACGAGTATTTTCCTATTCGTCCTTGCTAAGTTGCTTTACTGCTACTGCTATCACTACTGCTACTGTTACTGCTCCTACCGTTACTATCACACTACTTTGCTACTGAAACTTTGCTGCAGATACTAAGTATTTCAGGTGTGGTTGAATTGACAACTCAACTGCTAATACTCGAGAATATTCTCTGGCTTCCCCTTGTGTCGAATCAACAAATTTGAGTTTAATACTCTACCCTCGAAAACTGTTGTGATCCCCTATACTTGTGGGTTATCATGTACTTATAGTGCTTTGGCTTATTTTACATAGTTTACAACTTTTCGGTGCCGAAACAGCAGATGCAGGATTCAGCGGAGAAAATAGCACAAAGAGTTGCAGTATCAGAACATCTCCAATTGCGCTGAAATTTTGAGGGAAGAAGTTTCCGAACAGGCCCCGAAGACAGGCCAAAGAAGGGTCGGCGGGGGCCACAGGTCACCCAGGCGACCTGCTGGCTAGGAGGCCGCCTGGGTGATGGGCCCCGCCTCCGGTGCTCTCCTTTGTCCTATATGTTCCTCCTGACCTAAAAGTTCCGGGGGACAGAACAGTTTTCGCGATTCCGCCGCCGCTCCGCGGCAGAAACCTACAGAGAAGAAAAGACCTTTCCGGCGGGCAGATTGCGCCGGGGAGAACTCCTCCCGAAAGGGGAGATCGTCCTCATCGTCATCACCATCATCACGGGCATCATCAAGATCATCATCACCACCATCACCAACACCAACACCTTCTCCATCTTCATCCCATCTACTTCACCGTTGCAATCGGAGTTGTACCTTGCACTATTCATCCCCTCTACTCTACCGGTGTTGATTACTCTTTTGTGGTGAATGTTGTTGAGTTTTGTTGGAGAATTATTTTTATGACCATATTGTTAATCATATTTTCATCACCTCTGATCATGATCTCTTTTATATCTTGTGAGTAGTTCCATTAGTTCTTGAGGACATGGGAAAAGTCTAGATGCTAGTAGTCATATGATGTTGAAGTAATATGTGTTGATTGATATTTAAGTTATGGTGTTATTCTTATAGTGGTGTTATGTGAAAGTTGACTACATAACACTTCGCATTTTTAAGGACCTAGGGGAATGCATCGTGTATAAAATATGCTTATAGTGGGTTGCCGGAGTGACAGAAACCTGAACCCCAGTTTGCATACTTTTGGATGAGGGTGTATTGGATCCTAAAGCTTATTGCTATGGTTAGGCTTTGCCTTAATATCTTTCTTGTATTTGCGGATGCTTGCAAGAGGGATTAATCATGAGAGTGTACTTGTCTTAGCCTATATGGTGCACTAGTTAAGATCCACCCACATAACACTTATCAATACAAAACATAGTACTAGACAGAGTATGGCGAAAGCACTTGACTATCTCTCCCGTGTGTCCTCAGGAACGCCTTAGTCTTTATAAGTTTAGTCCCTCGGCTTATCCTTTGCGTTCAAAAGGACTGGGACACTTGCTGCACCTCGGCACGATTTACTTTACTTGCATTTATTTCCTTGTTGCTTATACCAGAAAACCCATAAAAAGTTACCTTTTAGTACTTGCAGTTATTCCTTGCTCAAGATCACTTGTCAATACCTTCTGCTCCTCGTTGGGTTCGACACTCTTACTTATCAAAAAGGCTACGATAGATCCCCTACACTTGTGGGTCATCACCCCGCAGTCTGCCAGTTTGGGACCAACACCATAAGCACTGCCCCTCCCCCGTGTATTATGTTGAATTAATCCTCAGGTTTCCGACACCCTAATCTTTACTAACAGTGTTCAGTATTATTATGTTGAGCAAATGTAGTACCAATGATGGGCCTTGTCGGAAGAGTTTTATCCCAAAACAAAAATCAAGGGGGTCCTCATAATAACCCGAAACATGTTAGGAGCGCTTAATATGGAACATAACATCGGTACACAAGTAACTAGGGCGGCAAAGATGGAACAAACACCAAGCCAAAAGTCCAAGCCTTCCACCTTTTAGCAAGTATATATGTGCATTAAGTTAAATAGCAATAATAATGTGATGTATCAAGGAATCCATGTTGTCACATGAGAAGCAACTTGCACCTGCAACTAGCACTGCTATAAGAGGGGTTGAGCAAGCGGTAACATAGCCAAACAAAGGCTTGCTGGGATGTGAAGGGGGTTAGAGGCTTTTCATGGCAATGTTTGGAGGCTTGACATAACAGGTGGTAGGTAGCATGACATAGCGATAGAAACAAGACAACCAGCATAGCAATGATAGTAGTGGTATCTAGGGAAATAATCATCTTGCCTGAGATCCCGCTTGGAAGAAGAACGAATCTGTGAAGTAGACGAATAGGCGTAGTCGAATGAATCCTCACACTCCAAAGCGGTTTTGGAACACTATCGAGAAGAAGAAAAACGGAAACAAACAATCAACACACAATAAACACCACAACATATGCATGCAATGATGTGCAATCAATTATGATGCATGTCCATTTAAATATGCAAGGCATGGAAGCACAAGAATCCATTACTACACACTAAGAGAAGTTCAATATGCAACGATTTGCATATTAACGAAACTCCACACTTTAATTACTTAGTTCACTCCCGTTTAGGTACATGAAAAGCTTAAATGTTGTTAAACATGGCAAGAGGTGAAGCATAAATACACTACACTATCTAGGCATTTTAAATGAGGCCAAAAACAACATATAGACTAACCAAAATAACCCCATATGTTCATATCAAAATTGGTCCAAATGTGAACTTAACACATTTATATTTATTTAACAGAAAAATAAAGTGGACCATGTGATTCTACACGCCATTCTAATCGATTTACATATATAGATCATGTAAAACAGAGTTACGGTCTGAAATATATGACCACCACAAGATAATATGACATGAATGCAAAATGTATGCAAATGACCGCCACAAGCATGTTAAATCATGGATGCAACAATATATTTTGTAACTACATGAAATTCTAGGCAACTTTAAATGAGGCTGGAACAACGAATAACAATTTCGGAAGTTCCCATATGCAATTAAGATTTCGGTATTATTCTGCCTAGCACACAATTTTGGAGTGGTTAAACACCAAAATAAATGCCACCATGTTATTCTACACATTTTTCTACACAAGTTACATATGTGGATCATTTTAAATGGAGGTACGAATATTTAGCTATGCAATAAACCGTTTTAATAAGGCATTTATGCAAATTAAAGAAAAACATCAAGTTAAATAATTTTATCGTGGATTAAAATTGGTTATTATGAAACTACACAAAATTCTAAGCATTTTACATGTTTAAATTTTTTACATGTGATGCACGGATAATTAGTTATGAGCAATGAAAAAATCGGGCATTTTCTAAAAATATACAAATCTCTGGATAAATAAGAAAATCGCAGCGCAGGAAAAATAATACTTCTGAACTGAACCTAAAACAGAATCATGGGCATATGATAACTAATTCTCGCTACGGGCGAATCACAGCAGCATGTGATGACGAGATGATGTATATACTTCTCGCACCCCGTTGGTTACACCAAATGGAAGGTTGAGATGTAGTCAGCAGCAAGTTTTCCCTCACATGGGAACTGTAAGGTTTATCGAACTAGGAGGACTCCTAGGATCAACAAGTAGGTGTCTTCCACCCTGTCGCTAGCAGAAGACATGGACCTACGCACACAATAAATAACTTTGCTCCCAACGAGTACAGAGAGGTTGTCAATCTCTCCGGCCTTGTAGTTTGGAAAGGATCAAAACACGAGCGGGAAGGTAATAGTGATTGCAACGGAAAAGTAGATGAAAACGGTAAATGTTGGAGGTGTAAACAATGATGGTGGTATTGACCGGAGTCACATTATGTTCACTAGTGATGTCTCTCTCCCAAAAGACGATAAACAACTATGCTTGGGTAAACAAATCACATTTGGGCAATTGACAGAATTATGAACGCACTGTAATGCTAATTATGCTACTTGATAGTTAGAGGTTCAATAGTAATGGATAGTACGCCAAGACAAGTAGACCGTTTATTCATCAGCATCTACTTACTAATTATAACATATAACATTGTCACCCAAAAGTTCATGGAACAAGCAGAAATTATAGATACGTTTGGGACGTATCAACATCCCCAAGCTTAATTTCTGCTCGTCCTCGAGTAGATAAATGATAACACAATAATTTATGTGGTGACATGCTAACACACATATAAGAACTTCAAAGTAAAGCAAGTGAGATATGCAATTCAAGTCAAGACAATAACAAGCAAGAGTTTGTATCTAGTATTGAGATTAGCAAAGTAAGAACATAAAGGTGCAAGAGCTCTCGTTGTCCGTGACTCGGATGTCTCCAAATGGTGTTTGCGTGCAAGAAGTGGGGGATGCGTTGAGCTCACAAAATATTTTTATTTGAGAACTCAATCTACTGAAATTTCACACTTGGTCTCCTTTGGAATCTTATTTTGACTCATCCCCAGGCCACTAGTCAGGCACAAGTCAAAATGATCCTCTCCTTTTGACTTTGAGTACTCATGAAATGGATGAGCGTAAGCAAGATATGTTGGCACTAAGGATGGCAAAAAGAATAATGATGGTGAAGGAAGACAAAAAGGTATGAAAGGCTCACATCAATGAGGACAACCATAGCCGAGAGAAAGCCAAATGATAGATATGATGTGAGGAGTAGGGATTGCCATGTAACGGATGCACATATGAGCTAAGGTAAGCTCTCTAATGGAACTAGGGGGTGCATCCAACTTGTTTGCTCATGAAGACCTAGAGCTCATTTGAGGAGGCTCATCATTGGAATATGTAAACCAAGTTCTATAGTGTAAGGGTCCCCACATAGTTATGCATGAATGATAATCTCTATGTAGTACCAATATAGTAATGGAGTACGAGTGTGGATCTTTCAAAAGGAATAGTAGTGTTGCCCCCTTCTCTCTTTTTTATTTCTCTTTTTTTATTTTATTTTTTTATTTTATTTTTTTATTTTTTTTATTTTTTTGTGGCCTCTTTGGCTCTTTCTTATTATCTCTCATTTGTCCTCTTTGGGATCTTTTGTTTTGTTCACTTTGGGATCTTTTCCTCACTTAAGGGAAACACTGTATGTTTTACATGAATAAAAAGAAGATCATCACACTTTATAAGAAGTACTCAACATAAAGACAACTGAAAACTATCATGATGTATGCAAATGTATGCCTCTGCCAGTGTAGTAGGATATGCGATGATACTAGTGCATCATGTAGCAATAATTGGGGCAAGGCCCAACTATCATGCGGCTCTACGATCAAGCAAAAGCATGTATGACATGAAGAGCAAGTCATGAGATGGTGGATGTTGCATGGCAATGTATCTCGGAAAGGCTATGGAAATGCCTTAATAGGTAGGTACGGTGGTTGTTTTGAGGAAAGATATAATGAGTCTTATGTATGACAGAGCGTATCATGTCATGGGTTTGGATGCACCGACGGAGTTTGCACCAAATCTCAATGTGACAAAGGGCAATGCATGGTACCGAAGAGGCAAGCAAAATATGGATGGTGGAAGTGCCAACAATCGAGTACTCACATTAGTCCAAAGAAATCATACACTTATTATCGGTAACTCTCTATCTAGTTAGGAAATTCACAAAGAGACAAGTACCCCGAGGAGGAGTGTCTGGGGGTTTGGTTATCCTTGCGCATCCTCGACTCATGGTAACGTGAGGGTACTCTACATATTCCAACCCCTCCAGAGGTTAGCGATCAATTTAGTAGCTAGAGTTCTCAACTAATTTTTAGTTTTCGAAAAACACAAGGATTTCCCAAAATATGACACCTATCACTAATAGGCTCAAGATCTTGGCACCAATAGTCCAAACATTACTCAAATCAATACCTCAAAACTATTGCAAGTTACTACTATACTTAAATAGCAACCTCAGTTACCTACTCATGCAAGACACACAACTCAGTGCAACGAGCCAACTCTCTAAACAAGATAAGCATGATAACTCAAGAGAGTTCCAGAAGCAACCTAAATAAAAGCTCTTAAAAAGATAAGCATGAAAACTAAGAGCTAAGCATGACAGCAGCTATGGAAAGGTAGAGAACACACAAAAAGAATAAGCATGAAAACCTATGTTGTGTTCTAGAGTGGAATGGAGTGTGTGTCTCTCCCAAACAAGGTAGGCTAGATTCTGACTTGTTATGACCAGCAAGCAAAACTAAAACAAACTAAAAAGTAAAGAGCGGGACGCTCCAAGCATAGCACATAACATATGAAGTGATAAAAATATAGCATGGAGATGGACGAACTGATGATTGTTGATAGAGAAGGGGATGCACAGGGGCATCCCCAAGCTTAGATGCTTGAGTCTCCTTTGAATATTTCTTGGGGTGCATGGGGGCATCCCCAAGCTTGAGCGCTTTACACTCGTGTATCTTCTTTCATCATCTCTCATCGCATACTTGAAAACTCCCTTCGTACGAAACTCATCATAAGCTAATTAGAGTGGTTAGTACCCTTAATAAAATAATTCATTACCTGCTGGAAATAAAGATTTTCACGAAAATATGCTTCTCATGATTGCCAAAAGGTTTTTGCAAATAAAAAGTAAGCTTAGGATTTGCAAAACAATGAAAACGCAAAACATGGCATAATATGTGAAAAAGAGAACAGCATGTAGTAAATAATTTATTCGGGACACTTCTACAACTCAAATCAAAAAACTCATAATAGATGCCAGAAAGGAAATTATATATAGCATGCTGTTAAAACAATTTAGGTCAAAAAGATGATCTGGTGATTTCTGGCGAATTTTTCCGTCAAGAAGACAGAATCTGTTTCTCGACATCATGTCACAATTTTTGAACTTTCTTGCAATCGGAGGCTATAACTTGGCACAAAACTTAAAAATAAAGATACAATGATGTTGCTACAGTAGTAACAAGCATCAATACCACTAAAACAGAAAGTAAAAACAAATTGGGTTGCCTCCCAACAAGCGCTTTCTTTTATGCCTTTGAGCTAGGCATAATGCAAGAAGATCAAGTTGTATCAATTGAACCATCATCAAGATCATCAAAGAGCTCTTCAATAATACAACTAGTCTTAAGAGGACTCTCAAAGAGAGGCTCAGTGACAACACTTCTAGAAGCAAAAGCAAAGGTAGTAAGACCAATTGGAATTTCATTTTGAATTCTATTTAAGAGAGGTATCTCTTCCAAGGTCTTCACAGTTTCAACACCCTTAGCAATAGGTATACTCGCTTTGGGTTGAGGAACCTTGGGTACATTAACGAACCTAGGTCCCTTCCTTGCTGGGGTTTCTAACTTTTTAGTCTTGATAGAGGATAGAGTAGTTCCTAAAGTTTCAAAAATATACTCAATCTTATCAATCCTAGAAGGATCCATATCATGGGATTTAAGAGTCTCCAAAGTTTTGTAAATTTTGTTCATGGAGCTATCAAGTCTATTTAAGTTCCCTTGAATCCTACGATCTACTTCGTTAATTTTACTCATGCTTGGCATCTCTAGCTCTATCTTCTCAAGTTTACTCATAACATGAGATAAAGTGATATCATCTTTTATGTCATCAATAGGTGGGATTCCGACAAGATTTTCCATAACGTTAAGAGCCTCCCCAACAAGAGCTTCCAAGAAACTCCCTCCTATTGTTGTGTCTAGAACAAACCTATGCCAAGAAGTAATACCAACATAAAACTTTCTAAGCAGAATAGTGGTGGATTGCTTCTTGGTGGCTCTATCTTGAGAATTTTTAATTCTATACCAAGCATCTTCCAAACTTTCTCCAACCCTTTGTTTGAAGGTGAGAATCTCTCCTTCGGGTGCAACACTAGAGGCAAAGGATTTAGACATACTGACTAAACAAAGCAAAGTAACTAATTTTTTTGTGGTTTGGTATAAGACTATAAAGCAAAAACTAAAAAGCAAACTAACAAGACTAAAAAGCAAAGGTAAAGGATAGCGTGCAACCCCCCTATCTTGAAAACTCGAGTCCCCGGCAACGGCGCTAGAACACTTTGCTTGATGACGAGATGATGTATATACTTCTCGCACCCCGTTGGTTACCCCAAGTGGAAGGCTGAGATGTAGTCAGCAGCAAGTTTTCCCTCACATGGGAACTCTAAGGTTTATTGAACCAGGAGGACTCCTAGGATCAACAAGTAGGTGTCTTCCACCCTGGCGCTAGCAGAAGACGTGGACCTACACACACAACAAATAACTTTGCTCCCAACTAGTACAGAGAGGTTGTTAATCTCTCTGTCCTTGTAGTTTGCAAAGGATCGAAACACAAGCGGGAAGGTAATAATGATTGCAACGGAAAAGTAAATGAAAACAGTAAATGTGGAGGTGTAAACAACGATGGTGGTATGGACCGGAGTCAGATGATGTTCACTAGTGATGTCTCTCTCCCAAAAGACGATAAACAACTATGCTTGTGTAAACAAATCACAATTGGGCAATTGACAGAATTATGAACGCACCGCAATGCTAATTATGCTACTTGATAGTTAGACGTTCAATAGTAATGGGCAGTACGCCAAGACAAGTATACCGTTTATTCATCAGCATCTACTTACTAATCATCCGCCTTGATCTATCTATCCAGAACATCTCGCCGGTATTAAGTTGCGAGCCCCACCCAAAGTGTAAACTCAAAGCAACGGACAACTGCATTAACGAAGTATGTGTAAGGTAAACAATCCTTGCAACCGTGGTCACAAGCACCGTTGTTTTCTCCCTGGTGGCAACAACACATCCCCTAGTCTCATGTTTCTGTCACTCAAGCTAGACATCGAGGGGCATGAACCCACAATCATGCATAACGCTCCCTCTTGGAGTTACAATCTACTACTCGGCCAAAGCAATAAATAGCAACGGAGAACATGCATGAATCACTAAGGAACACAATATAAATGGATAATCAAATATATATCTCATAACAATCTGAACATAATCTCATAATCCATTGGATTCCAACAAACCGAGCATAGCAGTAGCAAGATAATTACATAGATGCCTTGATCATGTAGGGCAGCTCACAAGGACTAACCATTGAAGCACAAGATTGGAGAGAAGACATCACATAGTTACTGGTCATGTACTCATGGTCCAAGGAGGACTACTCACGACACGTCTGGGAAGCGTCCATGGCGGTGGAGAAGCTCCCGAAGGTCAATCCTCCCTCCGGCATGGTGTCGGGAAGAGGTCTCCTCACGCTCCCGATCTCGAAAGCGCTGCGGCGGCGGATCGATGGAGAAATTCGCGATTCTAGAAGTTGTGGAAGGGTTTCCTCTCGGGACTCTAAATATAGGCCAAAGGAGGCACCTGAGGAGGTGGGGCCCACCCAGGCGGCCTCCTGACGTGACCTAGGGCCTGGCTGTGCCAGCAGGTTGCCTCGGCAGCCCCTGGCCCCCCTGTGGCCCATCTTCGGTGATCTAGAAGCTTCTGTTTCGCTGATTTTTTATATATATTTTTTGGAAATTGGGTAAAAGCCCATGCAAAATAGACATCAGCAGACAGAAAATGGCACTAGGTGCACTGAGTTAGTAGGTTAGTCCAAATATGTGTAAAATGATATGAAAGTGTAGCAAAACATATAACATTGTCATCCAAAAGATCATGGAACAAGCAGAAATTATGGATATGTTTGGGACGTATCAGCATGCACACATGGGTCAATCCCAACATGAGAAAAAAACGAGCATGGGTTGCTCACCATGGGCCCTCCGATCGGCTCGGTGCTAGGCTAGACAAGGCGGAGCGGACCGGAACAACTGGCCTTCGGGCCATGAGAACTAGGCATTGAGCTAGGCCGACAGCGTTGAAGGCCACGCGGCTGGGCCCCGGGCGAGTGGTCGAGGCACGGCCCACCAGCGGTGTTGGGGCATTCGATGCAGTCATCGTCCCCATTACGACCAAAGGCAAAGGTAGGGCGGCCTCGCGGAGAAGCAGCGGTGCTGGCGGCAACTGCGAGCACGGCGGGGCACGGGGCAAATCCGGGTGAGGCCGACGTCAAGGGGCTGGATTCGTCGACAGCGCACGAGATCCAGACGGCCGGCAGGGCGTGGCGCAACGCAAGGCAGGCTGAGGCGAGGGCGAGGAAGGCACGGGGCGGCATGGGCTAGTCGACCGGAGAGCTGCTGGCGGCGAGGCGGTGACGGGGTTAGGGGGCATGACGGCACGCTCCGGTGAATGGTCGGGGCTGATGAGGAAGATGGCAGCAAGGGATCGGCAGCCTCGGCTCCATGGCACGAGAGGAGGGATCTCGGGCTCCCTCGCGGCTGCGGGGTTAGGGGCGTGGTGGCACGGTCCGGTGAATAGTCGGGGCTGACGAGGAATATGGCAGCGGGGGATCGGGAGCCTCGGCTCCATGGCACAAGAGGAGGGATCTCGGGCTCCCTCGCGGCTGCGGGGGGCAGCGTGACTCCGAGCCCGAGTGGGCTTCGGATGGGCCTGCCAGGCTGACGGCTGGAGGTGGGACGCAGGGAGCGGTGGCGGATGTAGATTGGGGGCGCATGGAAAACGAGGGGCAATTAGGGTTTCATACATTTTAGGCAGGGGCTATCTATTTATAGAGAGGGGCTAGGGTTGGGGGTTTATCCCATTTTTGAGCTGTACGGTCTTGATCGGACAGCTCCGAACGTGCGGGGGGGGGGGTGTAGTTGGGCTTGGAGGGTTGTGTAACCATGATGGGCTGAGAGAAGAGAGAGAGGTTTGCGACCCGGCATAAGATTTTTAAACACCGAAAATATGTGACGTTTGATCGGCTATAGTGTCGCTATAGGTTTAACGGTTCGGGTATCAAACGGACTTCGAATGTGACGAAATTTGGCAGACGGCGTACCCACACTATATTGAGACCACGCACCAACTTTCAACCCATTCCGAAAATGTTTTATACACACTTTTAAAGACAATATTTAACAATATCGCGAACGTGTGCTTGTGTGGTTGGTCTCGAAACGGTCAACAACAAAAATGAAGAGAACCGGCAACTAACAACGGATGCAAGTTTGAAAACAAACGAAAAGAGAGTGTCGATGCAATGCGGATGATGCGCATAATGCGGTGATGAATGTGACAAACAAATAAATTATAAGGCGACAACGGAATAAAAGAGGAATCTTCTAGAGCGTCGTTTCCGGGCTGTTACAACATTCCACCACCACAGAGAAGGGCTATTGTAGCCCCGCAGACATACATGACCAAATCCGGGCCACCGCGGGCCAGATTCGACAGGATCCAACCTGCCCTGCGCTCCCCACCCGATCCGAACAAACCCAAGGCCAGCAACCCACGGGGGAACGGCGAGCACCACCACCCAGCGCCTCACAGGAGCAGCCTTCGTCGGACCCCAGCGTGCCGAACCAGCAGCCGTCACCGATGCCGCCCGGCACCAACGCAGTCGCATGATGAACGACGGCCTGCCTCCGCGAGAGCTACCCTGGGGAGGACGACGCGGGGGCCAGATCACGTCCTCACTTTTCTTTTTTTGAAACGCGGTCCCTTAGGTACCGATCTCACTAAAAAAAGGTCGAAGAGAGTTGTTCGGTTAATAATCGGAAAACCGGGCTAAAAACGTCACAATGCGCCCGCCACAACAGGGCACACAGGGCGACCTGGCAACCTACACAAGAACGCACACACGCCGCCTAGGGGAAGAGCTCCGTCGAGGTTGTTCCGGCGTCATCGTCATCACGCCTCCGCAAGGGCGACTCCGACTTCACCATCGACGACCACCGATGTAGCCTCCACCGCAGACAAGCGTAGAGGCCTGCATCGGACAACGCCAAATAGTCCACCACACGCGTCGGCGACCAGGCAGCTTCGACTCAGCCGACGAGCATTGAAGGAAGAAAAGCACTAGACCTGCGCCGAGCCAGCGCCAGAATTGTCCACCCGTCTTCACGTCATCGTCGCCGCAAGGATCCCCCTCAAACAACTCCGACTTCAGAAGACAAGAGAGGCACGGCGACCCCTCGAACACGCCGGACGAGACCGACTACCAAAACCCAACAGCAGATCCTTCCCCGCTTGAAGGGGCCATCGTTGCCACACAAGAAGCCGCGCAAATCATCCACATTGTCGGACGAGCCTAGCCGACCGCAATGTCGTGAGCGTCTAGCCCCTGGAGAGTGCAAACGAGATCCAAAGCTCTTCAAGACGACGCCCCCAAGGAGGAAGCGACGATGCCGACGCCGTCGTCCGGCACAACCGGGCCTAAGTTTTCACCCGAAGAACTGGATCCGAGGGTGTGTAGGGAGAGAACTCATCAACGGTGCCTCCAACAAGGTGAGACGACGTCCACAGACGCCGACATCGTCGGCCGACAAGCTCTTGCCCGGCAATCTTTCGTCCGGAGCACCTCCCAACACCACAACCCCACGCACAGCACCTCCGCTAGCCCACACGCCTCCCACGAAGCCACCGCGCCTGCGGCACCGGAGAGCCACCAAGCACCTCCTCCACGCAGCACCGCAGCAGCCCCAGCGACACGGGAACTCAGTCCCGCCGAATCCGTCGCACTCCCCAGCCACAACGCCGGAGAGCCGCCTCGCCGCTGCGCCCAGCGCCAGCGCAACGCCGCAGAGGCGGGCCAATGCGAAGCCTGCGAGCAGGGACGGGAGGGCTGCCACCTCTCCCCATCCAGACCAGATCCAAGAGCCGAGGCAGAGGAGCCTCAGACACCGCCGCACGGACGGACCGCAGGCCGCCAGATCTGCGCCACAACATGCGTGGAGACGCCGTCGGAGGAGGCACCCGCCGGATCTGCGCCCCGCCCAGCCGCCCCGTCACGCCACCTCGCTGCGCCGCCAGATCCGCGCCACGGCATGCGTGGAGACGCCGTCGGAGGAGGCACCCGCCGGATCTGCGCCCCGCCCAGCCGCCCCGTCACGCCACCTCGCTGCGCCGCCAGATCCGCGCCACAGCATGCGTGGAGACGCCGTCGGAGGAGGCACCCGCCGGATCTGCGCCCCGCCCAGCCGTCTCGTCACGCCACCTCGCTGCGCCGCCAGATCCGCGCCACGGCATGCGTGAAGACGCCGTCGGAGGAGGCACCCGCCGGATCTGTGCCCCGCCCAGCCGCCCCGCCACGCCACCTCGCTGCGCCGCCCCAAGCTCGAGCACCTGCGCCCGGTCGAGCACCTGCCGGAGAGAAAACGACCCGCGCCGCCCTATCCTAGAAGGAGGAGAGTGCCCCGCCGCCGTCGAGCCACACGGGCTTAGCTCGGCGACCGCCATCGACGGCGGCAAGGAGAGGAGGGAGCGACGAGGGAGGGCTGTAGGCGGCGGCTAGGTTACTGCCGGGCCGCCCGCGGGAGCAACACGGGAGTCGGGAGGGAGTCCTCAGCGCGTCCTCACTTTTCCGTCTTCTGCAGATCCATGTCTCAATCTGTATCATCAACTAAGGCTAATTAAGAGGACGCTATCTTTTCTATATTGATACATCACGGCAGTAAAACTAGACAACACCATGAACCGAGCACGAAAACATGCCCCAAATCGTTCTCTTTACTTGGCCTCCGGTTCGCCACGACGGAGCCAAGAATCCACACCGGTTCCGACTAGATATTCGGTTACTCCCATCGTTGATCGAGTTCATGAGTACCACCCATGGATTGCTCGACCCGGGGCACTCCCCCGTTCGTGCAAGCTAAAAGATAAGGCACCAACTCTAGTGAACAAAAGCGAAACCCGTCTCCGTCGTTGAGTAAAGGGGAAAAAGGTGGTGCATGAAGAAGAAGATGGAGCCTATTTGTGCCGGGCGATGCTAGCTCCACCAACGACGGCGACGCGCGCGTGATACATATATAAGAATCGTTGGTGAATCACGGTCCCGGCGTGGGGCGCCACTGGTTGTCCGTAACGTTCACACGACGCGTGCCACCTGCCCGGCCGGCATCGTTCTCCTTGTCGTGTCTGCTCCCCTTGCTTTTTTACCGGGAACGTACACACGAAGCGTACGACCTGCCGGACCGATGTGTGTGTGTGCGTGCGTGTGTACCCCGTAGCAACTGGAAGTTTCAGCCATTTTTGTATGGTTTTCTCAGATATTTGACCTTTCAAATGTGGATTGCCAACGTACCTACCGGTCAGGAGACTGGATCGAGTCCAGGCAAAGCACGAGCAACGACCCCGGTGATGGGATGGCCAACCACGACCAGAACCAGTCCGCGGACGAAAGCGAAACAAAGCAAAAAAAGCAAAACAAAAACCCTTGTACGTCACCCTATAAAAAGCCTTGTGCGTCATTCCTTCAATCTGTATGACAGAAAATTCTTCCGTGTATTCGTTGTCTGATCGAGGCAGTCTGCCAGTGGCACATGCGTCAAACCAGGCGGCTTAGTGTGATGCGGGGACATGGCAGGACGCAGGCATGGAGCCACCTGCCATGGGTACCACGAGTAGGTAAAGCAGTAATGTTAAGGAATTCCCTCCAACAAAACTATGACTAGCTGTTTCTTTTACGAAAAATGGACTCTCACTCCAGCGTATAATATGAGAGTGTTTTTTAACGTTTTTGACACCAATGTAGTTCTAAAAATGATCTTATATTATAGGACGGAGGAAGTATCAAACAAGCACGGGAAGGGGATTTCGGGCATGCACAGGTGAGGGCATTGACTTCATTTCCTTTGGGCTTTTAGTTTCAATATTTTATACTCTTTCGAAACAAAGTTTAAATTCAGCTTTGTTTGCATATTCGTGTTTCTTATGACGAGGTCTTTGAAATATGTTGTGACAACTTTTAAAGAACTTCATTAAGTTTCAACCGATGAAATTTGGTATGAGCAAACAACGAAATCATAAGTTTCAGAAACCTTAAAATGTGATGTGCCCTCGTGCGGAGTCCAACAACTTTGCACATCATGAAACAATCGGGCAACCAGGCACAACTGGGCGAATGCATGCCCTGCACTTGTGTGCCCCTGCTAATTTCCAAGTACAAACACCCTAAAAACAAAATACACGGAGTTCCCTAATGGGTTGATGACACGTCGCCCCTACTGCATCTCCATCCCCCAAGCTAGATAGTCGATGATTCAGTACGAGACGGCATCGGTGCCTTGAACTTATCGAACCGATGCTCTAAGAGAAACAAAACCTTTATTATCTGAAGATCCACAAATTAAAGATTCCAACCTAAAAAACTCAAGTGGACACCAGAAGCTACACCAACGCGATGAGGAAGAGGCTGGAGGACCAAACTACAAGGAGAAGCCGATGCCACCATCGCTATGCCGACAAATGTTGCAAACTATTAGTCATGCATGAATCTATGCCAACGAGATATCGACGCCACCGTAACCGGCATCGTCAAAATGAAGAGGATCACGGTATATTTATTCGCCAGGTCAATGTCGTCGCCCCTCGAACGACGTGTTATTGTGTGACCCTGTTAAAAACCTCAAAGCGCAAACTAGGGTTTGGATATGAGGAAGAGGTAACCATAATGCGATTGAAACATAGACGTATGTGCGTACTGATTTAAAATGACATGAATCATCCGTCAAATGGGTAGGTAGAGACTCGCATCAAACTGCAAAAGCTGGCACAAGCATTTGCAACCACCGTGGAAGAGACCTGTGAGGTGTATGGACAGAAATTTGGAGTCAACGCACAGCATCTTGTACCACTGCATACGAAGGCTGGCCGGTTTTGACTCAACACGACTAACACTAGTGTCCCACCTGCCACCTGCGGAACAAGTTTTGCGAACTCGCCCAAACCCAACGAGCACGGCTGCGAAACTGAAAGTAAAAGCACCAACGAAACCTCACCAGCAAACTTAGCATAGCTCGGATGGTTGTTTCTTTCGTGGAACCAGCCGTGGGATTTAAGTATTAGATTTGATTTTGATGTTCGTATTTTTTTAATTAATTTTAGGTTTTTCGACTGTGTTTCATCAGTGAGAAGACATGTGTTTATTAACAACGAGGTGCGTGTGATGTCGTTGAGTGAGAGTTCCTACCAGGCGTTTGTAAAAGCAACTCCAACGCGTCGACTCACTCCGTTCATGAGCGTTTATTTGGGTCGTGATGGACAGAAAAGTCGATCCAACGCGTCGATTCAAGCGGACGCACGTACGCTTTTTTTCCGCCTACCAATACATTTTCGGTTCATTTTTAGTCTCATTTGTGTCGGTGCAGACGCGAGACGGACGCGCACGGCGCCCACCTACTTCTCCCTCTAGCCCGCTAGTCGGTGGCACACTGGTCATCCTCTTCCATCCCATATCGACAGCAAACCCTCGCCCACCTCCGTCGCGTCGTCGCCGATGCCGACACACCTCCCCCCAACGTCGCCACCTCGCCGCCACCATCATCTGTCGCCGGTGCATCGAAGCCTCCCACCGCCACCTCCCGACGCCGTGAGCAGGAAGCCGCCTCGCCACCCCGCCGGCTCCTTCGTCCTGACGCCGGCACACTCGTCGTGCGTCTCCAGGCCAGCCACCTGGGCCTTGGGAGGCGCGCATCTCTTTGTCGACCAGCTCCTTCGACGACGCCCGCAAGTTGTTTGACAATTTGCCAAGGTACATAATGGACTCCGTCGACGAGTTCTTTTTTCACAATTTCCTTTGCGACTCTGACGATTCCTCGTACGATGATGAGGAGGAGATCTTGGCTATCGTGTTGGTCCATCACCACCTTAATAGGCAGCTACTGTTGTTTCGTGGCTCGATCGCGGGACACCTTCCAAAGTTGAATCATTACCGAGAGAGCGATCATTTCCTTTTTTGGAAGGACTACTTTGACACAACCACCCGTTGTTCAAACATCAGAAATTCTAGCGACGTTTTTGTATGGTTAGGCATGTTTTCAACCGTATTAAAGAGGGGGTGGGTCGGATACGATAACTATTTCGGGTGCAAAGAGGACGCCTTTGAAAAGATTGACTTCTGATCTTATGAGAAATGCATTGCAGCCATCCGGATGCTTGCATACAGGGTGCCCGGTGATCTCATTGACGAGTACGTCTGTATGAGCGAGTCTACATGCGAGTCCATGTAAAGATTCTGCAGGGTTGTGATTGTTGTGTTTGACCCTGAGCACTTGAGAGAGCCGACTCCTCAAGATACAACCTGCTTGTTGGCGATGAATGCTAGCAGGGGCTTCCGATGGATGCTTCATAACATAGACTGCATGTACTGGGAGTGGAAGAACTGCCCTTCTGCTTGGCAAGGGCAGTAAAAGGGCCATGTCAGGGATTGCACTGTCATACTTGAGGCCGTGGCCTCACAAGATCTCTAGATCTGGCACTCTTTCTTCGACATGGCCGGATTACACAATGATATCAACGTGCTTCAACGCTCGCCGGTGTTTGCAAGGTTTGTGAAAGGCATCGACCCGTTGGTGAATGTTACCATCAACGGCCACAACTACGACAAAGGATACTACCTAGGTGACGGTATCTATCCACAGTAGACCACTATTGTGAAGACAATCCGCGACCCTGTTGGAGAGAAGTGGAAAAGAATTGTGCAAGAGCAAGAGAGTGTTAGGAAGGACATCGAGCGTGTCTTTGATGTTTTGCAATCTCGATGGGGCGTCGTTCGGTATCCTCCTAGGACTTGGAGCACAATTCTGTTTGAATGGGAAAGAAGGAATTTCTTATTGATACGAGTAATCTATCATCCCTAATAAGACTGGCCCCACATATCAATACTAGTCTTTTCTGCGCACTTTGTCCTCACTCATGCGCATCCGGGATGAACTTCCCGGTCGGTCACCCATCCTAGAACTACTCCAAGCTGAGCACGCTTAACGTGAGCTGAGCACGCTTAACGTGAGAGTTCTGTTTGAATGGGCTTCCGGAAAAGAAGGAATTCCTTATTGATATGAGTAGTCTATCATCCCTAATAAGCCGGGCTATCACAATTATGCACAATATGATTGTAGAAGATGAGCGCACGGAACGTATCTATGATCAAGGGTTTCAGTTTCAGGGTGAGAATGTTGTGCTTGAGCATGAAGGAGCGGCAACATTTAAACAGTTTACTCAATTTCATCATGAAATGTGTGATTGAAAAACTCATATGCAGCTGCAAAATGATTTGGTTGAGCATGTGTGGACTCATGTTGGCAACCAATAAATGTATTTTTTTCACATGTATTTGAGATAATTTATTTTTTATTCGGCTTGTCAAATATGCTTAATTTACTTGGTTGTAAAACTATGTTTTATTTGGTTGTGAAATATGCTAAAAAAAATTATGCCTGTTTGTTAAATAATGCAAAATATGTGCATATTTATTAAAAAGGACGGTCAGACGGCCACGTCGGTAAATATGGGTCAACGCGATGCACCGCCGATCAAAATATGAAACAGAGCTGTTGCCGAATGAGCGGTTGATCCAAACGGATAAAAAACAGACAAAAACGTAGTCCGTTTTGATATGAAATGATGACTCGATATCTTGAAGATATTTTTTCTTTCTTTTTGCGGGCATATCTTGAAGATATTGATAGAGATAAAATGTGACGTAATAAAAAGGTCAAAACATGAAATTTTGCCTACCCCTCAAGACAAAACGCACAGCCCGGGTAGACGACCCAGCGTACTCGCCAGCTGGACCATGACCTCAGCTCATTCATAACAGTAATCTACTCCACTCTCCGATTATCTCATCTCTCGTGTCATCTACTGTAGCAGCAGCAGCGCAGGCGGGCATAAATTCCAGCTGCTGCCTCCCCCTTCTTCCCTCCCCACCCCGCTCTCCCCCTCCTCCTCGAGAAGAGCACGACCATCCCCCAACCCGCCCGACTCCAGAAGGCCACGACCATTATCTTGGCAGCAGATGGAGGTGGAGACCGCGATGCCTCCTCCGGCGGCCGCTGCCTCGCGGGAGCCGAGCCACACGGAGGAGCTCTCCTCCTCGCCGTCGCCGGCGACCGGAGGCGGCGCGAATGGCGCGGCCACCAAGGTGCAGAAGGTCTACCGGAGCTACCGGACCAGGCGCAAGCTCGCCGACTCCGCCGTCGTCGTCGAGGAGCTCTGGTAACCAGATCCTACCTACTGTACTATCTACAGTACTCTTCTTCACACAAAAAAAGGAAACCATTACTGCTCCGCTTCTTTCCTTCCACTTGGCCGGCCTGATAATTCCGGCAAAAACAACGGAAAATCGCCCAAACCCGCCCGATTTCCTCAGGATTCCGCGCTTCTTGCCGCCCTTTTCTTGTTCTTGGTTCTCGCCCTCCCGCGACCCTGATTTTGGTCCTTGTCGGCAATACTGCCTGATTCGTTCTGTGCCTTGATGGCTACGTGCGCTGAAAATTCACCTTTTTTGTTTTTTTTTCCTGGTTTGGATTGAGCAAGGTGGCAAGCGCTGGACTTCGCGCGGCTCAACCACAGCACCGTCTCCTTCTACGACGACCCGGAGCCGGAGACCGCCGCCTCGCGCTGGAACCGCGTCAGCCTCAACGCATCCAAGGTCCTCTTGATACATTCCCTTCCCCTGCACCATCAGTCGCCGGCACAAGGCAGCAGCTCACCATGATGGCCTTTTCCCCACAAGAAAGCCATTCTTTTTTTTTTACTGGAATTATCCTTAGATTCAACTCCACCTCATGTTCATGAGCATGTTGCAGGTGGGGCAGGGTTTATCCAAGGACGCCAAGGCTCTCAAGCTGGCTTTCCAGCACTGGATCGAGGCTGTGAGTACAAAAAATCCCACACATCCACTACTTTTTTAATGCTAAGTAGTAGTATTGTACTTGCTGCCTTTCTATGCTCTCCAAATGTGTGTGTGTGAAAAGAATAAGCTTCCCAGTGTCAGTTGACTCGGACTGTCAGTTGTCTGTGAACATCGATGATAAGAAGTTCCATAGCTTGCCCTCGTCTTGACTTGGACTTCTATTTGCAAAATTTTGACATCCATCTGTCATATTCTTGTAGATTGATCCAAGGCACAGGTACGGGCATAACCTGCATTTCTACTATGATGTCTGGTGCCAGACCCAGGCTGGCCAGCCCTTCTTCTACTGGTAAGATCATGACTGCCGAAAACCTTGCTGTCCAAATGAAATCATGCAAATGAATATGTAGTTCCCATTTTCCTACAAGGTAAGCCTCATATATTTTGCACGGAAATTGATAGTCTTTTGCTCTTTTTCTTTTTTGCATATGCAGGCTTGATATTGGTGAGGGAAAAGATGTAGATCTTCTAGAGTGTCCAAGGGCTCGGCTTAAGAAGCAATGCATAAGATATCTTGGTCCAGTAAGATCATTTGCATAATGGATACTATCTTTACCCTTTCTTGCTGAAAATATTCCAATGAGAGCTGCATTGGAACTTCACAGTGCAAAATTCATTCAATGCTTAAGTTTCTTCAGCAAGCCTCGGTTGTGATTAAGAAATACCACAAACTTTGTGTTTCTCATGTTCACCTTCTAGAATATGTTTTTCTCATAATGAGAACATTGGTTATGTTGGCATGGGTGCCGAATCTAGAGACAACAGTGAAGGGCAGGCACCATGCTAAGCGCTGTCACATGCAGGAGTCACTATTGAACCTAACAATAACATGATCAATTGATAAAGGAGTTAAGATTTGTTAGGAAAGAGATAGATTAGGAAGATGTTGATATGGTTTTCTGGGAATAATATTTAGTTAGGCAAGAGATAGCTTATTTAGTTGATAAGGATATCTCAGCTGTCAAGTCAAAACTAAGCCAAAGAGCCTGCCTAATTTCGACAGCGATTAGGCCCTGCTGGCATCTACATGAGGGCGAGTGCCCTATCCTCGGTCCCTGTACTTTTTGCGGTGCGCTGCACGTGACATATCTGAATGCTATCGTAAATAAATCAATAGCCCAGAATTATAAGGCACACACACACTTCTCAAATTTACTGACCTATGTGGATTATGTTATACAAAATCGATATCTTGGATTCATACTAAGTGTACTTTTCAATAGAATTAATTTGTATGAGATAATCCACATAGTTGAGCAAATCGTTGGTCAAAGAAGTTTCAGAAGTCTTGAGTTATGTTTAATACTATATCAATATATATGAGGTTATGGAACTCCCTAGCATGTGCCATTAGTACTTCTCATCAATTTTTCACTTTAACCACAGCAAACCCAACATGTTGAGATTAGTCGTAACAAATTGCCGCATGAAAGTTTAGAAGAAAATTGTTGAACATGAACTCTGTAACAGCTGTCTGGTGTTTTTGCAGCAAGAGCGTGAGTACTATGAATACATCATTAAAGAAGGAAAGATTATCCACAATATATCTGGAGAGGCACTTGATACGAGCCAGGGCCCTAAAGGGACAAAATGGATTTTTGTTATGAGCACAGCAAAGAAACTTTATGCTGGCCAGGTAGTTTGATAACTCACAGAATTTTAGCACTGT
The DNA here is from genome assembly GCF_904849725.1 of Hordeum vulgare subsp. vulgare. Taxonomy (NCBI): domain Eukaryota; kingdom Viridiplantae; phylum Streptophyta; class Magnoliopsida; order Poales; family Poaceae; genus Hordeum; species Hordeum vulgare. Next base: position 51,889,241 of record NC_058523.1, read on the forward strand.
TAAGTCATGTTTTGGAAGGTTAGCTTCACTGAATGTTTAACTTGCATGCTTATTTCTATATCCAGAAAGAGAGAGGTGTATTCCAGCACTCCAGCTTTTTAGCAGGAGGTGCTACTATAGCTGCTGGAAGGTTTACTGCAGAAAATGGAGTTATCAAGGTATTATTGAGAGTCACCATCGTATCTAAGTGCTGCTATTTTACGCAAAGATTTTACACTTGATGAATTGTTGCTTAAATATTGTATACATATCCCAAAAGATTTACTAGTCATTTCATACTGATGATTTTGTTCTTGTGCTTTCTCTTCCCATTATGCTTGGATGCATTATGCTAATCTATGCTTTGATGATCTCTTCCCATTTCAGTCCATCTGGGCTTATAGTGGACATTACAAACCGAGTGCGGAGAATCTTAGCAACTTCATGAGTTTTCTAGAAGAGAATGGAGTTGATCTGAAAGAAGTTGAGGTATACTGTTTCCGGTCCAGCTGAATCTAAACAGGCTCCTATGTTACCAAATGTAAGATGATGCACTTAATCAACTTATTTCTTACATATTCAGGTGCGCTCATCCACCAAGGAAGACTATTATGAAGACCCATCGCTTAATAGCAAACAGAACCCTGCTGCTGCTATCATGCCATCCAATCCTCCGCAGTTGATTCTCCCTTCCAACATGGTGGAAGAAGGCAAGGCATCTGGGCCATCTTCTCAGACTGAAGCTGACGAGGGTGATAATCTCCGTATGGAGAAAGCAAGGCCAGCCTACCAAAGAACCTTATCAGGTGGCCTGCAAAGCCCTAGAGATGCCGGCGTCTCGCAGGATGCAATTCTTGAGAGGGTGAACTCCAAGAGCAAGTCAAAATCCTATCAGCTCGGCCACAGGCTATCCCTGAAATGGAGCACTGGAAATGGTCCAAGGATTGGGTGTGTGAAGGATTATCCAATAGAGCTCAGAATGCAAGCGCTGGAGATGGTACAGCTCTCGCCAAGAGCATCGACTCCTCCAGCCTCGTGGAGGGTGTCGTCATGCCTCTCCCCCACCTCGCCAACCTCGCCGCTCGTGACAATACAGGCCTCCCTGCCCCAGCCAAGTTAGGAACTTGAGTCTAGGCAATAGCTGTGTAGTTCTGCTGCTTCATGTTTGATGGGTGCTGCAAAGGTCAAAGTTTGTGCTTGCTGTATTTCCTGTGTTCCTTGAATCCATTCGTAGCTCAGATGGATCTGGTCAGGATTGTATGAGTTCGAATTTGGTTGAATCGAATTGAGAATGTGTGATTGCGCTTGCGCCTTTTCCCACCAAATGTCACTATTGCAGAAATAGCTTCAGCAGAGTTTTCTGTTTCATATGTCATAATACGGTACTGTAGTATGTTTGCTTATGACAATAAGAGAACATTTAAGGACAAAACCTACAAACCATGATCAAATTTAAGGATCAAAGATCAGCGAGTTAAAATTGCTGCAAAAGATAAGTGTTCCGTTATGTTTGGGAAGAAGTGTAGTTTGGAAGATTAGGTGTCCATCCTGGTAATTCTTAAAATGGTGGTTGATGGATTTGAGGACAAATATCAAGTCAGTTTTAGGCTCTTCCGGTATATGCCATGGGTGTCTTCAAATTTCCGGCATCTCTTTATGAGAAATTATACTAGCTTACCAGGTATTTTTGGTGAGGCGATGAGGCAGATAGGAGGAAAACTCATTAGCTGGCTTGGGACAAGCTGACGAGACCCAAAGACAAAGGGGGTATGGGATTTCATGATCTCATATTATTTAATCAAACACTTTTGGTTAAACAAATTTGGCGGTTATTGGTTTTCTCACTATATGCAAAGGTGATGAAGACAAAATATTATCCTCATGGGCATCTCCTGGATACGGTCTTCCGGCAAGCAACGACCATGACTTGGTAAGGTATTATGCATGGCGTTGAGCTGCTTAAAAATGGTGTCATTTGGAGAGTTTTTTATGGTGCTAGTATAAATATTTGAAAAGATAATTGGCTTCCCAGAGATTATGTCCTAAATTTTGCTATGTAGAAGAAACAGAACTAGGCTTAAATGGGTGTCTGGGTTATTCATGTGCGGTTCTAGGAGACGGGACGAGAATTTGATTAGGCATGTGCTTTATCACCATGATGTTGAGGAAATTTTAAAGTTGTGTATTCAGTTTGTGGGAGAGGGAGATTTTATTACTTGCCACCACGAGAAAAATAATTTGTTCTTGGTTAAGAGTGTCCATAGACTAGCGTTGAAACTCAAGGACCATAAGCAAGGACGATTCTAGGGGGGGGGGGGGGGGGGGGACGAGGGGGGGCTAGACCCCCCCTAACAAATTGATTTTTCTACTATAATAGTGATTGTTGTAGCCGAAAATTTTCATTTCATATGAACTTTGCCCCCCTATGCTTGCATGTTGGCTTCGTCCGTGACCATAAGGTAGATATGGGGAACTCTAGTGCTTCCGTAAATGAGGAAATGAGTCTCTGGGATGTTATTTGGAAGGCTAATGTTCATCAATTTGTTTTGCCTGACATGTCGCTTCTAAGTTAGTAAAACACCATCAAGCTATCGTAGGCTCATGCTCTTTTTGTAGTGTTGAAGATGAAAGCATTTTCATGTTTTGGTGACATGTCCCAAGGCCGGTTCTTTCGCTTCGTATGCCTTCCAAATTGATTACAGGATGTCCGAGAAGACAGGCTTTCTCTGGTGAGGGATGGGCTTTTCTCGGATTAGTATTCGGATTTCGCTAGTCTTGCCAATGGTTGTTATTCAAAAGAAGGGTTCGCACTGGCAAAGAAGAAAATATTTTCTAGTTGGAGGGATGTATGAAATTTTTCGGGCGAGGAGATCTTCAATTTCTCATGGCCGGGTTGGTTTCCTATTTTGTTGTATCAATTGAGGTCGCCTACGTGTGAGCAAAATTTATCACTTTTTGGAGATCCTGGGACTTGAGAAATGATTTGATCTTTGGTAAGGGTATGGAATATGTCTATGCCTGAATTTTGTACAAAATTATTGGGCTTCCTTCTTGTCTTGCCATGCTAGTGTGCAGGTGGAGGTTAACACCAATGACAAGGGGATGGTGGATGGTCTAAAGAACAACAATAGTGTGGAGAGGAAATTCAGAACATGGCAACCTCCCTCTTCGGAGTTCATTAAGATTAACATTGATGCAAGTTTTGTGGAGGCCATTAGCGTCGTGGACATGGGGGTTGTTGCCAGAAACCATGTTGGTGAAGTAATCATCTCATTTTAGGATTATATTGGGTCGTGATGAGGCGGAACTTAGAGCCAGCCTCGCCTGTCTTTACATCAGTACCATCCTTCAATAGCCCATTATTTCAAAAATTAATTGTTCCTTTATGGCTTCCTTTGTTGGAAACAATAATTTTGACATGCCTCATATTCTTGATATAAAGAAGGAAGCATGGACTGTTTCTAAGCTGTTGGAAAATCTCAAAACCTCTAAGTTTAATTTTGATAATAGATCAGATGATGTTTTTCTTAATAGTGTACCAACCTGCGTGATGAAAACTTTAACGAATAATTGTATGCATTTTCTAATTAGTTAACACTCCATCCGTCCGGAAATACTTGTCATAGAAATATAAAAAATAGATGTTTCTATAACTAAAATAAGTCTAGATACATCTACTTCTAGGACGAGTATTTCCGGACGGAGGGAGTATATGGGACAAGTTTTTTCTTTAAAAAAATGTTAGCAAATTGATAGTGCAAAAAGAGGGCCATACATGCAATAGCATAATCTAGAAAGGAGAAGCAAACGGGAAAAACTATCAGGTTCATCAGAGGCTCTGGTGTTAACCGAAAGTCATGCACTGAAACTAACGCCGGGATTCACTCAAACGGCCAGATTTCTATGTGGACTATAAAGCCCACTTTATCAGTTATCATCCGCAAGGCGCATGCTTACCCATTATATCGAGTTGAGGTATGTACTCTTGCTCCTCCTTGAAAGCTCAAAAGCTTTATTTCCTCTTCATCGCTCCATCAAGTCACTTCACTCCTTTGAGGTAAAAGAGATAGGATTCCCGATCTACACATCCATCAAACCGATTTAAATTCACCATTGATTTTATTGTCTGTTACTCTTGAATGTTTGAAATTCTGTCCAGAAGCCTCGTTCTGTCTATGTTGTGCTTGGAAAAGTTTGAGTGTGGTGGCCGTCTTCAAGACCAACTCCAAGTGAACTTTTTTTCTTTTTTCAAAACGGAACTCCAAGTGATTTAGGACTCATCATTAAGGATGGCAAAGGAAGAATAAGGTGAACCACTTGTGACCTCTCTAGCGGAAATGATCACTCCCAAAGAGTGAACATTTTCTTGTTTGCTTGCCATGTAGGTTATTCTCATCTAGTTGTATATCTTGATAACCTACTTTATCCGTAATATTCTAAAAGGCCATTAAGTTAAATTCGTAGTCGCTTATTCACCTCTTCCAGTCTAAACCGACTGTCACAACTCTCTACCCACAAAGTATTTGTCAAATTGCACCATGGGTAAAAGATCATTTTCTTTGTTGTTTTGTCATTTATGCACTCAATTTAATTATTGAGCTTTGGGGGGGGGGGGGGGGGGGGGGGCACATGATTTTCAAGATGACGGGGTGGTCATTTGCCCAGTCATCAAGATAGGCCAATGGGTCATCACATCCGTTGTATAGGCCAAAAGCCAAAGCCATAAGCACATAAATAGATGTTTTTAGCTTATATGGAGTATAAGCCAAACCTTACTCCCCCTTACTGAAGGCCCAAACTACAATCTGCGACAGGGCAAATATAAGCATATTCTAGTGAGATATCGTAATCATCATCATCATCAAATGTTTCTGTTGAGTTCATGACTCTAAGAGTAAGAGCACATTGACACAGAACCTAAGTCATCAACCGACATGTGGCAAACCATGTAACCTTACACTGACTGGAGAAACAAGAATAACATGACCTCGAGTCTAGACAGCAACGCTTAATCCAACACAACAAAGATAGTCCGAGCTACAAGAATGGGTAACAAATACTGAAAACAGCGCGTGGCGCCTGCCGGCATTTCCCTACCTATCTTTCAGCTCTTGCTCGAAGGTACCCAGCTTCTCCCTGATGGGAGAAAGGAATGATTTCACATCCTTGCTGATCCGCGACTTGTCGTCCCATTCAAGGGTATCGGTGAACCTCACTTCTGCCTGAAATCAGAAGGGATTGTTTTCTGTGACAACCATCACCTATATAATTGATCATAATGGTACATGTAATGAGGTATTGGAATAGTATAGTTATACCTCTAGGTCATCAAGCTCACCCAAGGAAAACTCAGGGATGTCTATATGGCCAGTGACTTTCTTTTTCTCTTCCTTGATTAACCATTCACCTAATTATCATTACCATGACTCGAGTTAGCCACACTGGAGTAATACATATTTTAACTAAATGAAATGATGCAGTGTTTGGCATGATATATGTTTTACCTTTAAATCTCAAGCTCAGTTCATAATTATAACCTACTCTCTTCTTATTACGGACCGTTACTAGAAATGCCTGTTAAGTCACCAAGGATATGTTTAGTTATTTAAATCACACATAATATGATTACTTAGGGGAAAAAACGTCATCAAGTTATGAAAAAATAGTTATGAATATGCAAGATTATACTTACATCGCCGGAGCATTTGGTGACTTCATCAATGGATGCCTTCCCTGTGGAGAAATCCAGTGAACCTAAAGAACCCAACAAATCCTGCAGTATATATGAGCCAATAACTGTGAGAAATGCAGTGGATGGAAACATCAGTGTAGTAGTTTATACAAGCATTTGTCCAACAGTTGGCTAATAAGGTACACACCTTTATCCTACCATTAGCCCATGAATTGAGGTTCTTTTCCTCCCATGTTCCAGCCTGCAAGTGCAAAGTGAAAACACATCAGAAAATAGTACATTTGCACTAAGCAGTGTAACCATCCCAAAAGATAATTACATCGAGAAAAATAGACAGCTACTCCCTCCGTCCCAAAATAACTAGAGCTAGTATAAAGTTGTACTAAGCTTAAGACAGTTATTTTGGGAAGGAGAGAGTACTATAGATGGTATGCTACATCAAGAGAAGTAAATTTGTCCAAAAACTCGTAACTCAGAAGTTATAAGGCTGTTCCAGAATTTCTTGGTACCAGCATACGTCTCTAATTAACTCAACCAAATCATAGATTATTGTACTAGTGTTGCCATGTGCACCAGCTGCACAGAGTGAATGCACCTGACAATCCGCTTACAGCAAACGGATCGAACAAGGCGCTAGAAAGGCAAAGAAATTACTACAGATTTGCCAATATGAATGCGATTTATGACTGTGAATCGGCACTTCCTAGTGCATAAACTTAGATGCGGCTATGCGAGAGATCAGGCCGTAAGCTCATCCTATGAAGAAGAAGATTATGAGCTCCCGAATCGCGACAGTAATTCGTGATATTTCGTCGGGCAACGCGGCTGCCATTCCCCTAACCCGCATCTCTCCTGCCCAACAAAGACGCATGGACGGCAGCCCGTGCACAAAAGTGGGAGAGAAGAGCCCCTCACCTGATTCCAGACGGAGCCGAGGGACGGCGGCGCGTTGGGGTTGCCGCCGCCAACGCCGTTTGCGGCGGCGGGGTCGAGCTTGCGGGGCACGGGGAGGGGCGCCGCCTCGCCCGTGGCCTGCCGCACCCAGTACCTGTAGGACGACTTCTCCGGCGTACCCGTCTCCGTCACGGTCTCCGTCGCCGCCGCCTCCTCCATCGGCGGATCGAGCCCTCGCCCGCTCGCTCGGTACAGATCTCTCGGAGGGAGGAGATCCGCGGGGAAGAGCGCCCCTTCTCGGGGGATCGAGAGGCTTCTTCTTCCCCGGGGTGGGAGGAGGAGAGGATTGCCACCAGAATTTTCTGTGCGCGTCGGGGATCGTAGGGGGGGTGGGGTATGGGGGCGCTCCAATTTTGACTCTTTTATTCTGGCCCCGCGGCCAGCGAGCACGTGCCTCGGGAAGCTTCTCGATTCTTTTCCGGTTTTCTACGCTACTACTAGTAGCAGCTAGTCGGTCCTGGTGTGGGCCCGCGTGTCAGCGTCGTTGTGGGAGAGAGGTTTGGTTTTTTTTTTTCTTACTTTGAGGAAGAGGGATGGACCATACAAGTGGGGTGGGTGAGATGAGAAAATAAGGAGAGGCTCTTCCGTTTTATAAGACTCAAGTCTAAAATTTAATCAATCAAAGTGAATTTTGGGTGAATGATATTAGTTTTAATTGATCAATAATTTTTTTCACATATTTGATTTTCAAAGTAATAAGTGAAGCATGTTTTTTTATGGGCTTGCACGGCAGATGTAGAAATAGATGCATGCATGACCTTTTTTTTTCTTTTATCTCTATGAATTAAATGTAATGTGAGACTTAAACACTTTAAATCAGTTTGACTCACAGTGGTCTACAAATCTGAAAATTTTAAGATTAACCCTTTAAACCGGAAAGGAGGGAGTAGTACTGCATCTACTAGGTCAAAATATTACTACTAGTACTACTTTCTACTAGTATTTTACAAAAAATCTGAATGAAACACACATGCACATGAATGTACTGTACAATTTAAGTTGTTGCAAGAACATGTGATCTTATGCCATACAAAAAGAAGTATCTTTTTTTCTCTAATTTGGGTGCGTTTTGTGAAGAACACAAACTAGCATATATTCTCACATGAAATTGCCTGTACATAGTGTACCACTACCATGTTTTGAATTTTTTTCCTACATTTTTTATTGTTTACATGACCAGTATAATAGTATGTTGTGAGAATATATCGATTTCTATTTTTACCTATAACGATAATTGGAACATGGACATTAGGACGGGTGCAACATATACGAAGATGGGCCGTGGACTCGTACGTCCAAAACATATATACTTTTTGCATATTTTCACCTATAAGCCTAGGCCACCCATAGGGCTCTCCATTAAATTGAGAATTCTCTTATGCTCCAAAAATACACAAACCTGATCCCCAAAAATGAGGTGGGACAACATCTATGAAAGGAAAAAATGAGGTGAGACAACATCTATGGAAGGACAAATACCTGTATATGAAATGGAGGGTTAGTGATCACGAGGCTTAGGGCACATATGATGGGCAGAATAATTGCTAACTTGAAATGAAACAAAGTTTTTTTGCCTTCTCTTAATCATGAGATGATCTCCTAGCGTTCAAGGGGAGATATGTTTCTGACTTATATTTTACCATTAGGTTAACCAACTGTTCACTTACATTCAGGATTATAAAATAAGTTTATCACATCACAATTCAACACCCCAAGAGAATGTATTCTGAAGTTTTGCGCAGCTTTGGGGGCACATAGGAGTGACAACTAAATTGTTACTTCCCGGGCATCGAGAATTATATGAGTAGTAAACCCTATGCATGTTTGTGATTCTCCAGTAAACCACTTGCTTTGCATCCCAAAAGGCAATGCCAAAACTGATGATGAGCTCAATTCCTAACTCTAGCACGCAAGGACTGACACGTCAACAACAATAACAAGTAAAAAATGTTACAAAACAAAAGCTTTGGAGTTACAGCATGTGCCCTGCATCCAGGTTCTAAGATCTGTTTCTTTGATCAAGGTAGCTGGACGCACTCAAAAACCTAGCATATATGATTGGCATTTTCTTCTCTCTCAAAACCCGACACAAGCGCATATTCTGATTTCTCAACTTATAGACCAACCCAATACGACCGGCCATTGCTGTTATGGATTGGCGATGGAGACGGCGCCACCAGAGCCCACTCATACCACACCTGAAATAGCAGCAGATAAGATGAGACTCCGGTCACAGGATTCATAAAACAAAGCATCGATGGCGATGAGCCGATGAAAACCACGGTACCTTGGTGGAACCACAGCATCGCCAAAAGTGCACTTCTATGGGCGACTCCGACGGCACGTAGATGGGCTTCCTCAGTGGGAAAAAGATTGGGAACCTGGCAATGTTCATAAGGTCAAAATCACGGCCGAATTGCAGAACTAAGAAATATTGTTGCTGGTTTTTAAGAGCAGCAGGTTGACAGTTTGATCCTTACCAGCTGAACATGTTTGGTGTACATGTGTTCGGCTCAATTCCTAGATGGACATCTTTATATAGTACAGCATCAAAATATCCAGCGAATCCTGCCAAGATGATGGGATATATGTAGACTTAGAGTGATATTCAAATAGCTTTTATGAACAGAAAACCCAATGGCAAGTACAGCTGCATACCGTGCACAAGGCATGATCCCGTGTCTTGTGGTAGTTCAAACTGTAACTTGGTATACCTTTGGTTGGTAGCCTTTGGTGAGAAGTTCGGATGTGTGAAAGAGAAAACCTGCTCATTTAAAGGTGATCATCAAATGTCGTTACGAAAATAGTTATTGGAGGAAGGCATGATCGATGAAGGGCATATTGAGCAGAAAGTGCAGTCTCTCACCTCTTGTGGAGGTGCAAGTCTTGCTACTCGGTGTAGCTTGACAACATATGCCGTTTCAAAATGTGCAATATCTTTGTGTGCTTTAATCTGCAAAAAACCAAGTCACTTCAAGCTCTATTGAAACTTTACAGATATCACTGAGATGGCATAGACACTTACATCATTGTGTAGTTTTGATGCTGTTACCGGTTGGATAAAACTTGTGTAACTGCAGCGGAACACATAAAAACAATCAAATAATAGGAAATATGAAGATACATATGATCGAAAAAACGCAGAGAAGTTGGATTATATAATAATAATGCAAAAAAGGGAAACAGGTCAGTACGATGAAGGAATAGAAATCCCATCTGGCTTCAAGAATCTTTGGGCGCCATCTAGACACTCAGGAGATAACTCATTATCACCAAATGACCCAAGCAACTCGCTGACCTGTTTCATAATTGCATGTAAGTTTGTAAGACGTATTTGAGACTGCCTGGTAAGAGATTTGAAATGTCACTTCCGAACAAAGTATCAGCATACCAAAATATCAGCCTTTTCAGGAGCATCCCAGCACCGCATGTCACTAGAAATAATAGTAACCATGCTTTCCCACCCTTCCAATTTGATCAAACTCTGTACCAGTACCCAAAAAACAATCAGATCATCATATAATATTTTTTTTGTTAATGCAGGAAGGCAAAAACAGACTACCAGCACAATGGTAGGAAAAACGAGATGCATCAATGATCACTTAACTGACAAAAGCTTACACCCCTGTCTAATGGAATAACTTGAAACCTGAAAATATAAGAACAACTCACATGAAGAGTAATGACTGCGTTAGGATTTTTCTCCACTGCATACACTTTTAGCTTTCGACCAGTTTCTTCTGCGGCCTGCATTTAATATGAAAGCCTATTTAGCTTCCTGGACAATATGAACAGAGAAGTTTTCTTCAACAAAAAATACGGACACGTTATTTAAACACCAATAAAATTTTAAGTTTGCGGTAACATCCCAAGTGTCAGGAGCAAAGGAACTCACCTGCAATGATGCTCTTACTAGAGGCCCTCGGCCTGCTCCAACAACCATCAAGACCTTTGTGGAACAGCGAAATTAGATGATTAAATACTAAAGATAACATTAAAAATAAAAATGTAGGTTTAAGATGAGTGGTGCCGGAAATAAGCTCCAGTGAGCTGTTTACCGTTTCAGCTTAGGAATATTACAAAAAAAAGGCATAATACTGGATTGGCTACAGATGCAGCAGAGGCAATGCAGAAACAGGACACGAATGCATGCTTTCGCCAACTCATGGCGCTACAAATAACTGTTTAAAATGATTCAAGTATGGATTGCAACCATTTTATATAGGAAAAAGAATACAAAGTTCAAGGCCAATCATACCATCCTAGCTGTGGAGACTTCATCATCTGAAACCTTATCAACCAAAGCCTTAGCGATTGCTCTTTGATACTGTTGATGTGATGTAGAAAAAAAGAATTAGCAATAAGATCAATACTGGTATCAAGAGTGCTGTTAGACCGAGAAACCAGACAAAACAGAATTCCCGACTCCCTAGTTAATAAAATAAGGTAGGATTTTAATCCTTGATTTCTTTACAAAACCTGGTTCATTAGTTATGAAGTGCTAATGTTAGAAAATGTGATAGCTGAAACATGCATCCATAAATCTAAAAATTGATCTTGTGCCAGTTATTGTAATTCTCAAATACTTTCAGGGTGTACTAACTGACAGAAGAACCTTGATAGAGTCAATAGTTTATAGAAGATATAAATGAGAACGTATTTTTAGAAACTTCAATTTAATAGCTAACTTTCTTTTCACAATGTATTGACAGAAACTATTCACATAAAGTGAAGGCAATGTTACTTCTTCAAAATCTATAGCATTGAAAGATAGACAGATTCCCAGTAAATGTCAGAAACCTGTGTATACTTCACAGTGTCTTTCTCAAAAGTCTCATAAGTCTGTGCTTCCAAATTATCCATGAGAGGCTGCCAAAATAAATAAAAAGACAAGTTATGAGAAAGTGAATGTTAGATTGTAATGGAGGGAAACAGGAGAGACCCATATGTCCCATAACTTCACGAGAAAGAATAATTTCCTTCAGGTGATCAGAACTTAAGAATAAGCGAAACAGTAATTACCTGGAGAGGAGATTGCAAGAAATCCCTATAGTTGATCTGGAGTAAGGCAAATAACATAAGATCGAGGAAGATGTCAGTAAATAAGATGCATAATGGGTCATGGGAGAGAGGAAGTCTATTAGAGTGGATACCTCGAACCGTTCTTGCTCAGGAAGTGGATCCATCCTCTGATAGAGGTAGGCAATGTAGTCAAGATACGGGCCCAATGCATGCCGAGTGGGGGTATCTGAAGTAACAATTTAGACATGGGTGAGTCGCACTTCAATGGAAATAAACGGTATTTTTCCAGCAAGCATCACAAGTCGAGGCATTTAGTTCAGTGAGCAGGAAATTAGCAGGCTGACAGAATTCTCATATTAAAAAAGAAAATTTAAGTTTGATCTCTCTAATTTTGTTTACCTAATATAAGCATGTGCAAGTTAAAGACCCTCTGAACTATAACAAATCTCAAAGTTCACAGGAGTTACCTTCGGTGTGGTTTTCATCACCTGAGAGCACTCCTTCAGATACTTGGGAAAGATTATGATTTGATCTCCCAGAGATAATTACCTAAACAAAAACAGAATTCAGGGTCAGGCAGAACGCTATATACACATCAATTACTTCTCGAGCTTACAACCATGAATGCAAAAGCAGGGCAGGTACTGTGTTGTGCCATTAATTCAAACGACCATGCTGTTATGAGAAGAAGAAAAGATGCTTGATCTAAAGAAGCATAATAAAGAACCTACCTGAACTGAATGGTTAAAAAATCCAGTAAGCAGAGTCTGGTGGCGTTTGGGCAAGCAAGGATAACCTCTTGCATTTGTTAGATAAGCCTGCAGATGGAAAAATATTTAGTGTTGCAAACATGCAAGCCATATCGTGATACCACAGAAGGGAGGTGATTGCATATCAACATGGATTGATCAAGTTGTATAATTACATCTGTCTGAACAATCGCAGCTCTTACAGGCTCCCCAAACCACCGTCCTAGAGAGTTCATTGATGGCAGCGAGCTCCTGATAAGTGAATAGACAACATTTTTAAGTGATACCAAAAGCTATAACATTATAGATCAAATTACTAAATTAGAGTAAAATCTTTAATCTGCAAGAAAAAAATTGGTGTGACAATGCAAGATCATCACTTACAAGATATCAAGTGCTACATACAGTTGACTGCTATGCTCGCATAACAGTCTGAATGAATTCCACGATTCCCAAGAATCTACTGTTTCACTCTGTAATTTAAGAAAACAAATAACAGTTGAATTACGCAGCAATGTGTATACTTAGCCATCAACAGACAGCAACATTTTGCTCTGGAAGACAAACGCCTAGCATGCCTAGCCAGCCTGCTAGCCTTGAATACGCACTAGGCACCCCAGCATCAAGGACTTCTAGAACACTACTACTGCCTAAAATTCCAGACAAGGCTTGGTGGAGCAAACATTTACCGTGGGGTTATTATTATTTACTTTGTCATGGTCTTCATCCATAGATTCAGACTTCTCCAGAGGTATCCTAAGCCACAGCTTAAGAAAGAAACAGAGCAAATAAAAGTTAGATGTCGACAACAAAACTAAAAATAAGATATCTATGCAACAACTGAAAGATGAAATTGGATATGGAGGGCGATACCTGCATATTGGTCAAGCCTTGCAAAATATTATTTACAACTCTAGCATAATTGGCACAGGTCGATCTCTTGGGAGGAGGAAGAACGCACGCCTGCAAGAAAATGAGCCACAGATTCACGTTTTCTGTAGAGACCTTTTTTTTAATATAATTCATATGAACCAGATCAGACTATAATAAAGTAATGCAGTTAAGGAATCCAAGAATGGTCAACTAGACAGGAATTATCCATGTTTCTATACAGTTCTCCAAAGTAGATAGGCACCCAACAATGTTGAATGGCGTGACTAGAGAACTCCTATGTTATTGCAATTTCCCATTTACAGTGCTCGGGGTAATAATAAATAACGTGTAAAACGAATCGATTAAAATTAGACTTGAACTAAAATGAAGGCAAGAATTATGGAGCGGGGGGAGCAATGAGCAACGTGTTGCCAAGTGGATGGACCTGCAAGGAGAGATGAGTCGCCCAGGCGATCTCCTGCTTGAGCGTGAGCTCCGAATTGAGCCGCAGCTGCTCGTCCTCGGAATCCAGATCAATCCACTCGCTGACCTTCCCGACGATGTGGCTGCTCCACTGGGACGGGCTGAGGACGAGGTCCGAGGCCGCCACCGGCAGGACGGCGCCGGGCGTGGGCCGGTAGTCGGGATCGACCTGCACAGAGCGGGGCAAGGCAAATAAGCCTCCGTTTCAGAGGGGACGCGAGAAGGCTGCGGCGGCGGTAGGGGGGACTCACGAGCGGGGCGAGGAGGAAGTCGAAGGCGGAGGAGAGGGAGTGGGTGAGGACGGCGGGGAGGCCGTCCCCGGCGGGGAAGTCGAGCACCTCGACCCCGCAGTAGCGGGAGTCGCTCTTGTCCCCGGCGCGCTGCCCCAGCGGCATCTTCTTCGCCTGGTGGGTGGGTGCTGCCGGTGGCTGGCGCCGCCGCCGCGGCCGGGGAGGAGGAGGGGGAGGGGAAGGGGGTTAGTCGGGCTAGGGTTTAGGGCTTTGGTCGGCAGAGAAGAGGAACGCCCGTCGCTTTGGCGGCTCTCTCTCTCTCTCTCTCTGGTTTCGCTTTTGTTTCTTGGTATTTTATTTTCGTTCCGTTTTTACTGAATGGATATGAGCATGAGCACCGAATATCCATTTCTGAACCCAGAACCGCAACCGGTCAAGAAAAAAATTACAATAAATAAGAATAAATTAAATATCAAAAACAAACTATGATATATAATTTGATATGTGAGATACGCTACAAATTTTAGATTATTTGAACATATGAGTACTCTTAGAAAAAAAAGACAAATTAATTCCGGACAATAAGTAAACAGTCAACTTTTTTACAGACCTCAAGCTTATCTTTTTTTTGCTAAGAGCTATTCAGACGTCCATATGATCTAAAATTTAGAGCCCACCTTATGCATTAAATTATCTAACATGCAACTCATTCAGCCTTATTATGACGGGCGCCGCTAGGGATCAGACTACTGATCCCTTGCGTCCCAACAAACCACGTTGTGGCCGTAGGATTGGCATCACATACTCGTCCGATCAGATATGGTGGTTAAGATGCTGAGTTATTTCCCTTCCTAATTAATTGCATCTAGTAATTGCTCCCACAAATATAGCACGTCCTCTCGGTATCCTTTCTGGTTCGTTGCTAACTCTTCTTCAAGTAACTAGTTTCTCCCGTTAGTTTTCCTGCATCGAGGGACCTGATGCATGATATTGAGAATCCTGTCAGTTAACTAATATCTCTGCTTCGAATATAACAAACATTTTCTTCGACCTTCGTCCGAATCCTTGCTTTACCAAAACAATTTTGTGTTTCCATGTACCAGCAAATTGATGTTTCCATTCGCCAGAAAGTGGCCGCACTGAATGAAATTTGTTTAATTAATATAACATTATACTCTTGCCTCCAAAGGATTGCATCATGTTTCCATTGATCAAATAATTGTTTCCAGCTAAACATAAATTTGTATTAGTTGGCTTAAAAAAATCCACCTTTTTAAAAGCAACACTTGCTTATTTGCATGTACTAGAAAAATGCTTCCAATCAAATAGTAGTTTGCTTCCATAAAAAAGAAAAATAATTCAAGAGCATCATTGTCTTGTGTCCATCAACTAGATAATTGCTTCCAACCAAATAGCAATTTATTTACATCACAAGAGAAAATAGTTGCTCTGTCTCACAATTACATATGCTTTAAACATATTACGGAGTTATCCACAAAGAACAAATTGTTACTGACTTTTTTTTGTAACAAAAAACAAGAACAAAGCATAAGACATTATTTTCACACTCGCCTAGCAGCATCTTAGTATACATCATGGAAGTGGTCCACATATACTGCGAGTTTTTCGCAATAACAAATCCGCCGGACAAAGTGTCGTGCTTCC
This sequence comes from Hordeum vulgare subsp. vulgare, assembly GCF_904849725.1. NCBI lineage: Eukaryota > Viridiplantae > Streptophyta > Magnoliopsida > Poales > Poaceae > Hordeum > Hordeum vulgare. The sequence continues at coordinate 51,904,888 of NC_058523.1, forward strand.
TCCTGGTCTTAGTGCTCTAGACATCATTACAATATCCTTTACATGTGCCCCAAACAAAGAAGGAGAGCTCCAATTTTGTGCTGCAAAATTGTATACATAACAGAAACACCATTCATACATTGTTAAGCACAGTCTGAAGTGGTTGAAGCAAAAAAACAAAATCACTATGAGAAGCAAAACTAATAACTGTACATACACCAAAAATATATAGAATAAAAGAATCATAAACTGAACCAATTATTACTTGATGGATAGAATCAATTCCATAGACGAAACACAAAAGAAACTAAGTGCTTGCTAAGTAGAAGCGCGTTGGTGAGAAGCATGAAAAAATGCACTGGGTTCATAGGTAGCATTACATGGAACACATGGAAATTTAAAAATGAAGTGAAAAAAAAACGACAAATGGGGAGGAACATTTTTGCTAAAATTAGAGGAAGCATGACAACCTGGGAAATAAACAAAATTAATCTTGGTATGAAGCATAGAAAACTGAAAATGGATAAAAACCTAAGCGTGGAAGCAAGATTAGGATGCATTTTATGTGTCACCAACTTTCACGGAACTGAATTGTTGTTGATACATGAAAGCATTGTTTAGTCCTCCAAAACGAAATAATTACAATATAGAAGCACCCATGTAAGAAGCCGGAAAATAGTGCAATGGATGCAATATTAGTGGTAGATGGAAGCATGGAATTCTGAAAGAAAAATCTGCTGCCAACTGTCAAGCATATTTGTGGAAGCTCTATATACAGGAAGCAATGAAAGAGTGTTTTGTCGGCAATTCTTATCTTAATACAAAGCACCGTTGTCTCAAACTAGGGAATAAGCACAATTGCCTGCCTACATACCTATATGTCATCAAATGATATAAATACTCAAGCTACAAAACTGTTTGACGATTCATAAGCCCTAATATGTAAACATATAATAATACTAAGCAGACAGAGAATAAAAATACCAATGAGTACTCGATGTTATATATCCCAAAAGAAATACCAATGACTACTCAACTAGATGTTAGATATTTCAAAACTTACGTGACTATTCCCGAGACAAACTTCTACTCGAACTAGTACTCCTAGCACTACACGTACATATGTACTACTCCTAATTACCAGATACCGGAATTGCTATAACTGTAATTTAAGAATGGAGTCCTATACAACCAGCGATGCGTGACTCCGAGAATCGAATCTAACTCAACTCAGGTAGCCTGAGATTAGTCCTTACACTTTGCATGCAATGGATTACAAACAAAATTACCATGTGGCAGTTGCAAGTTAACAAAACGAGGGCGGTCGATGCAGTACAATACCTTCGATTTCAGTTGGGGCGATTGCCAGTCAACAACTTACAGAAATTGACATGTAATATGTTGGGAGCTGCTTCATGTTTTCCTAGCATCGGGTCCTACTCCGGCCGCCGATTCATCCACCATGGGGTGGGGAGGAGCAGGGGAACGAGTCAGCACGCAACAGGGGAACAAATCTAGCGATCCCGATGAGGTTGATCTGGTGCTCGACGGCAAGGTGAGAAGGAGGCAGCAGGTGATCAGGGAGGCTAGGGTGGTGTTGTTGGCTGCGACGATGGGGGAAGTTCCCTGAGAGGCTAGGTGCTAAGTGGAGGCGGGATATGGGCGAGTGATTGGGGAGGGAGTAATTGTTGGAAATATGCCCTAGAGGCAATAATAAAATGGTTATTATCATATTTCCTTGTTTGTGATAATCGTCTATTGTTCATGCTATAATTGTATTAACAGTAAACATTAACAAATGTGTGAATAGATAGATCACAATGTGTCCCTAGCAAGCCTCTAGTTGGCTAGCTCGTTGATCAATAGATGATCATGGTTTCCTGATCATGGGCATTGGATGTCATTGATAACGGGATCACATCATTGGGAGAATGATGTGATGGACAAGACCCAATCCTAAGCATAGCACTAGATCGTATTGTTCGTATGCTAAAGCTTTTCTAATGTCAAGTATCTTTTCCTTCGACCGTGAGATTGTGCAACTCCCGGACACCGTATGAGTGCTTTGGGTGTATCAAACGTCACAACGTAACTGGGTGACTATAAAGGTGCACTACGGGTACCTTTGAAAGTGTCTGTTGGGTTGGTACGAATCGAGATCGGGATTTGTCACTCCGTGTGACGGAGAGGTATCTCTGGGCCCACTTGGTAGAACATCATCATGAGCTCAATGTGACTAAGGAGTTAGTCACACGATGACGTGTTACGGAACGAGTAAACACACTTACCGGTAACGAGATTGAACAAGGTATAGGTATACCGACGATCGAAACTCGGGCAAGTTCTATGTTGACAAACAAAGGGAATTCTATACGGGATTGATTGAATCCTTGACATCGTGATTCATCCGATGAGATCATCGTGGAACGTGTGGGAGCCACCATGGGTATCCAGATCCCGCTGATGGTTATTGGCCGGAGAACGTCTCGGTCATGTCTGCATGCTTCCCGAACCCGTAGGATCTACACACTTAAGGTTCGATGACGCTAGGGTTATAGGGAAATGTAATACAAGGTTACAGAAAGTTGTTCGAAGTCCCGGATGAGATCCCGGACGTCACGAGGAGCTCCGGAGTGGTCCGGAGGTAAAGATTGATATATAGGATGGATGGTTTTGGACACCGGAAATGTTTTGGGCGTCACCAGTAGCGTACCGGGACCACCGAAAATGGTCCCGGGGGTCCATCGGAGGGGCCACCAGGGCCAAGAGGTGGCATGGGCCAAAAGGGGGAGGGCAACCAGCCCAAAGTGGGCTGGTGCGCCTCTCACAAGAGGCCCAAGGCGCAGGAGGGATAGAAGGGGGGGAACCCTGGCGCTGGTGGGCCTAAGGCCCACCTAAGGGGTGCGCCACCCCTTCCCCCTGCCCTAGCCGCCACACCTCCCATATGGGGGGCTGCCGCACCACCTAAGGGGGAAACCCTAGGGGTGGCACCCCCCTGTAACGCCCCGGACACACCCACCGGCGGTCGTTACTCCTGGCCGGATCTAGACTTGCCCCACATATCAATACTAGTCTTTTCTACGCACTTTGTCCTCACTCATGCGCACCCGGGATCAACTTCCCGGTCGGTCACCCATCCTAGAACTACTCCAAGTCGAGCACGCTTAACCTGGAAGGAACCGACGTCCTCGTCGGGCCACATGAGCGTTCCCCCTTGGTACAAACGTTTGTGCATCCAGTCCAGTACATGTACCATGTCGTGTGCCACGACGGGTAACAAACGTCATGAACAACATGACCGCACACCTGTCCGCAAACATCCGTGTAACCGCGAGGGTTGGCTCTGATACCAAACTTGTAATGCCCCGGACACAACCATGGGCGGTCGTTACTCCTAGCCGGATCTAGACTGGCCCCACATATCAATACTAGTCTTTTCTGCGCACTTTGTCCCCACTCATGCGCACCCGGGATCAACTTCCCAGTCGGTCACTCATCCTAGAACTACTCCAAGCCGAGCATGCTTAACCTGGAAGTTCTGTTCGAATGGGCTCCCGGAAAAGAAGGAATACCTTATTGATATGAGTAGTCTATCATCCCTAATAAGCCAGGCTATCACACCCCTCCCCTACTCCTATAAATAGAGAGGGGTTTGGGGCTGTTTGAGACACGGTTTCTTCTCCTCTCGGCGCAGCCCTGCTCCCCTCCTTCCATGGTGCTTGGCGAAGCCCTGCCGAGAGACCTCGTCTCTCCATCGACACCACGCCGTCGTGTTGCCGGAGATCTTCCCCAACCTCTCCCTCCTCCTTGCTGGATCAAGGTGCGGGAGACATCACCGGGTTGCACGTGTGTTGAACGCGGAGGTGCCGTGGTTCGGCACTAGATCGGAATCACACCGCGATCTGAATCGCCACAAGTACGACTCCATCAACCGTGTTCTTGCAACGCTTCCGCTTAGCGATCTTCAAAGGTATGAAGATGCACTCACCCCTCTCTTGTTGTTGGTCTCTCCATAGGAAGATCTGAATATGCGTAGGATTTTTTTTTAATTTATGCTACGTTTCCTAACAGTGGCATCCGAGCCAGGTTTTCTATGCGTAGATTCTATGCACGAGTAGAACACAAAAAGGTTGTGGGTGATGATTTGTCAATTGCTTGCCGCTACTAGTCTTATTATTTTCCGGTGGTATTGTGGGATGAAGTGGCCTGGACCGACCTTACACGTATGCTTACGTGAGACTGGTTCCACCGACAGACATGCACACCGTGCATAAAGGTGGCTAGCGGGTGTGTGTCTCTCCTACTCTAGTCGGATTGTATTTGATGAAAAGGGTCCTTATGAAGGGTAAATAGCTTTGGCATATCATCGTTGTGGCTGTCACGTAGGTAAGAAGGCGTTCTTGCTAGAAACCCAAATCAGCCACGTAAAACTTGCAACAACAATTAGAGGACGTCTAACTTGTTTTTTTACAGGGTTTGACATGTGATGTGATATGGCCAAAGTTGTGATGTTGCATGTATGATGTATGAGATGATCATGTTATTGTAATAGGTTTCACGACTTGCATGTCGATGAGTATGACAACCGGCAGGAGCCATAGGAGTTGTCTTAATTTATTGTATGAGATGCAACGCCATGTGCTTACTACTTTTACTTCAGTGCTAACGGTTAGCTATAGTAGTAGTGATAGTAGTAGTTGGTGTGACGACTTCACGGAGACACGATGATGGAGATCATGATGATGGAGATCATGGTGTCACGCGGGTGACAATGATGATCATGCGATGCCTGAAGATGGAGATCGAAAGAGCAAAAATGATAATGGCCATATCATGTCACTATATGATTGCATTGTGATGTTTATCATGTTTTTCATCTTATTGCTTAGAACGGCGGTAGCATAATAAGATGACCCCTCTTAAAATTTCGAGAATGTATTCCCCTAAGTGTGCACCGTTGCGAAGCATCGTTGTCTTGAAGCACCACGTGATGATCGGGTGTGATAGATTCTAAACGTTCGCATACAACGGGTGTAAGCCAGATTTACACATGTGAAATACCTAGGTTGACTCGACGAGCTTAGCATGTACAGACATGACCTCGAATACAAGAGACAGAAATGTCGAACATGAGTCGTATGGTTGAATACGATCAGCATGAAGTTGCTCACCATGGTGACTAGTCCGTCTCACGTGATGATCGGACACGGGTTAGTCAACAGGGATCATGTATCACTTAGATGACTAGAGGGATGTCGATTTAAGTGGGAGTTCATACTTAATTTGATTAAATGAACTTAATTGTCATGAACTTAGTCTAAAAGTTGTCTTTATAAATATTTTAGATGGCCAACGTCAACCTCAATTTCAACGCATTCCTAGAGAAAAACAAGCTGAAAGATGATGGTAGCAACCATGCGGACTGGGTCCGCAACTTAAAGCTCATCCTTGAAGCAACTAAAAAGGCTTATGTCCTTGATGCGCCGTTAGGTGACCCTCCCGCCCCCGCAGCAGCCCAGGATATTCTGAACGTCTGGCAAACACGGAGTGATGACTACTCTCTGGTTAGGTGTGGCATGCTATACAGTTTGGAAACGAGGCTCCAAAGGCGTTTTGAGCAACACGGTGCATATGAGATGTTCCAAGAGATGGAACTAGTTTTTCAAGCTCATGCCCGTGTCGAGAGATATGAAGTCTCTGACAAGTTCTTTAGCTGTAAGATGGAGGAGAACAGTTCTGTTAGTGAGCATATACTCAAAATGTCTGGGTTACACGGTCGTCTGACTTCACTTGGAGTCGAACTTCCGGATAATGTCATAATTGACAGAATCCTCCAGTCTCTCCCACCAAGCTACAAAGGTTTTGTGCTGAACTACAACATGCAAGGGATGGAGAAGACCATTCCCGGGTTGTACTCGATGCTCAAGTCTGCAAAAGTAGAAATCAAGAAAGAGCATCAAGTGTTGATGGTCAACAAGACCACCAGTTTCAAGAAGGGCAAGGGTAAGAAGAACTTCAAGAAAGACGGCAAAGCCGTTGCCGCGCCCGGTAAGCCAGATGCCGGGAAGAAGAAAAAGAATGGACCCAAGCCTGAGACTGAGTGCTTCTATTGCAAGGCAAAAGGTCACTGGAAGCGAAACTGCCTCAAGTACTTAACGGACAAGAAGGCCGGCAACGTTAAAGGTATATGTGATATACATGTTATCAATGTGTACCTTACCAGCGCTCGTAGTAGCTCGTGGATATTTGATACCGGTGTTGTTGCTAACATTTGCAACTCAAAGCAGGAATTGCGGAATAAGCTGAGAGTGGCCAAGGACGAGGTGACGATGCGCGTCGGGAATGGCTCCAAGGTCGATGTGATCGCCGTCGGCACGCTACCTCTACATCTACCGTTGGGATTAGTTTTAAACCTTAATAATTGTTATTTAGTACCAGCTTTGAGCATGAATATTGTATCAGGGTCTTGCTTAATGCGAGACGACTACTCATTTAAGTCAGAGAATAATGGTTGTTCTATTTATATGAGTGATATGTTTTATGGTCATGCTCCGCTGGTGAATGGTTTATTCTTGATGAATCTTGATCGTGATGTTACACATATTCATAGTGTGAGTACCAAAAGATGTAAAGTTGATAATGATAGTCCCACATACTTGTGGCACTGTCGCCTTGGTCATATCGGTGTTAAGCGCATGAAGAAGCTCCATACTGATGGACTATTAGAGTCTCTTGACTTTGAATCATTTTACACATGCGAACCATGCCTCATGGGCAAGATGACTAAGACTCCATTCTCAGGAATAATGGAGAGAGCGACCGACTTATTGGAAATAATACATACTGATGTGTGTGGTCCAATGAACGTTGAAGCTCGCGGTGGCTATCGTTATGTTCTCACTCTCACCGATGATTTGAGTAGGTATGGGTATATCTACTTGATGAAGCACAAATCTGAGACGTTTGAAAAGTTCAAGGAATTTCAGAGTGAGGTCGAGAATTAACGTGACAGAAAAATTAAGTGTTTACGATCTGATCGTGGAGGAGAATACTGATACGTCCATTTGCATCATGCTTTCATGTTGATATTTATTGCTTTATGGACTGTTATATTACTTTGTGGTACCATATTTATGCATTTTCTCTCTTTTTTTGCAAGGTTTATTTGAAGAGGGAGAATACCGGCAGCTGGAATTCTTGACTGGAAAAGGACCAAGTCCGAGTCCTCTATTCTGCGCAACTCCAAATGGCCTGAAAATCAATGTGGAATTTTTTGGGAATATATAAAAAATACTGGGCGGAAGAAGTGCCAGAGGGGAGTTACCAGGAGCCCACAAGCCTGGTAGCCGCCACCTACCCCCTGGCGGGGGCTACAGGGCTTGTGGGCACCCTGGTGGCCCACTAGCCCCCCTCTTTTGCTATATGAAGGGTTTCGTTCCAGAAAAAATCAAGGTGGAGCTTTTTCGTGGATTCTCCGCCGCCATGAGGCGGAACTTGAGCAGAACCAATCTAGAGCTCCGGCAGGACGATCCTGTCGAGGAAACTTCCCTCCCGGAGGGGGAAATCATCGCCATCGTCATCACCAACACTCCTCTCGTCGGAGGGGAGTCATCTCCATCAACATCTTCATCAGCACCATCTCCTCTCCAAACCCTAGTTCATCTCTTGTAACCAATCTCCGTCCCGCGACTCCGATTGGTACTTGTAAGGTTGCTAGTAGTGTTTATTACTCTTTGTAGTTGATGCTAGTTGGATTACTTGGTGGAAGAGTTTATGTTCAGGTCCTTGATGCTACTCATTACACCTCTGATCATGATTATGATTGTGCTTTGTGAGTAGTTACTTTTGTTCCTGAGGACATGGGATAAGTCTTGCTAATAATAGCCATGTGAATTTGGTATTCGTTCGGTATTTTGATATGTTGTATGTTGTCTTTTACTCTAGTGGTGTTATGTGAACGTCGACTACATAACACTTCACCATATTTGGGCCTAGAGGAAGGCATTGGGGAGTAGTAAGTAGATGATGGTTGCTGGAGTGACAGAAGCTTAAACCCCAGTCTATGCGTTGCTTCGTAAGGGGCTGATTTGGATCCACTAGTTTAATGCTATGGTTAGACGTTTTCTTAATTCTTCTTTCGTAGTTGCGGATGCTTGCGAGAGGGGTTAATCATAAGTGGGATGCTTGTCCAAGTAAGGGCAATACCCAAGCACCGGTCCACCCACATATCAAACTATCAAAGTAGCGAACGCGAATCACATGAACATGATGAAACTAGCATGACAGAAATTCCCGTGTGTCCTCGCGAGCGTTTTTCCTCCTATAAGACTTTGTTCAGGCTTGTCCCTTGCTACAAAAGGGATTGGTCCACTTTGCTGCACCTTTGCTATCACTTGTTACTTGTTACTTTTCACTCGCTACGTTTCACCTCACTACACCATCACTTGTTACCGCTACTTTCAGTGCTTGCAGTTATTACCTTGCTGAAAACCGTTTATCAGAGCCTTCTACTCCACGTTGGGTTCGACACTCTTACTTACCGAAAGGACTACGATTGATCTCCTATACTTGTGGGTCATCAAGACTATTTTCTGGCGCCGTTGCCGGGGAGCCAAGTGCCTTTGGTAAGTGGAATTTGGTAAGGAAATATTTATATACTGTGCTGAAATTTATTGTTACTAGTCACTATGGAAACTGTTCCTTTGAGGAATTTGTTCGGGGTATCTTCACCATGAACGGAAGCACGAGGAGTTTCTCCTCAACCTGAGGTACCTACTGAAAATATCTTTTATGAAATTCCTTCGGGTATGCTTGAGAAACTGCTGGCTAATCCTTTTACATGAGATGGATCATCACATCTAGACTTGCATCTAATCTATGTAGATGAAGTTTGTGGTTTATTTAAGCTTGCAGGTTTTCCCGAGGATGAGGTAAAGAAGAAAGTCTTTCCTTTATCTTTGAAGGATAAGGCATTGACATGGTATAGGCTATGTGATGATACTGGATCATGGGACTACAATCGGTTGAAATTGGAATTTCATCAAAAGTTTTATCCTATGCATTTAGTACATCGTGATCGGAATTATATTTATAACTTTTGGCCTCGTGACAGGGAAAGCATAGCTCAAGCTTGGGGAGGCTTAAATCAATGCTATATTCATGCCCCAATCATGAGCTCTCGAGAGAAATTATCACTCAAAACTTTTATGCCCGGCTTTCTCATGAAGATCGTACCATGCTTGACACTTCTTGTACCGGTTCTTTTATGAAGAAGGATATAGACCACAAGTGGAATTTATTGGAAAGAATCAAGCGTAACTCTGAAGATTGGGAGCTTGAAGAAGGTAAGGAGTCAGGTATGAATTTCCAGTTTGATTGCGTTAAATCTTTTGTTGAAACAAACACTTCTAGAGATTTTAGCACTAAGTATGGACTTGACTCTGAGATAGTAGCTTCTCTATGTGAATCTTTTGCTGCTCATGTTGATCTTCCCAAAGAGAAGTGGTTTAAGTATCATCCTCCTGTAGAAGTCAACATAGTTAAACCCAATCTAGTTGAAGAGAAAGTCATTGCCTTTAGTGATCCTATTGTTCCTTGTGCCTACGCTAAGAAACCACCTTACCCTGCTAGGAAAAAGGATTATTCTAAAGCTCCAACTGTGATACGTAGGGGTTACATTAGACCACTTGCACCCCCTGAGGAAATTAGATTTGAACCTAGTGTTGCTATTATCAAAGATCTCTTAGCCGAAGACATAGACGGGCATGTTATCAAATTTTGTGAGGACTCTGCTAGAATTGCTAAACATCACGCTAAAGACAAATACAGACCTGTAGTTGGCCTGTCCGTTGTTTCTGTCAAGATAGGAGAACAACGTTATCATGGTTTATGTGATATGGGTGCTAGTGTTAGTGCAATACCCCGGTCCCTATATGATGAAATCAAAGATGAGATTGCACCTGCTGAGTTAGAACCCATTGATGTCACTATTACGCTAGCTAATAGAGACACTATCTGCCCTGTGGGAATTGTGCGAGATGTAGAAGTCCTGTGTGGTAAGACGAAGTATCCTACTGATTTCCTCGTCCTTGCTACTGCACAAGATAGCTTTTATCCCATCATATTTGGTAGACCCTTTCTCTCAACACTGTCAATGCTCATATTGATTGCATTAAACAGACTGTCACTGCCAGTTTCGAGGGTGTGTCTCATGAATTTAACTTCTCCAAGTTTGGAAGACAACCCTATGAAATAGAGTCATCTGGTTGGGATGAGATCATTGCTCTTGCCTCTATTGCCATACCTCCTACGGACCCTTTATAGCAATATCTGCTTGAGCATGAAAATGATATGCATATGGATGAAAGAGATGAGATAGATAAAATTGTTTTAGAACAATATCCTATTCTCAATAATAATCTGCATGTTGAACTGCTTGGGGATCCTCCCCCACCGAAGGGTGATCTTGTGTTCGAGCTAAAACAGTTGCTTGATACTCTTAAGTATGCCTATCTTGATGAAAAGGAGATATATCCTGTTATTATTAGTGCTAGCCTCTCCGAGCATGAAGAAAATAAGTTACTAAAAACTCCGAGGAAGGACCGTGCTGCTATTGGATATACTCTTGATGATCTTAAGGGCATTAGTCCTACTCTATGCCAGCACAAGATTAAAACTGATCCTGACTTCAAACCAGTTGTCGATCATCAAAGGAGATTGAATCCTAAGATGAAAGAGGTCATGAGAAAAGAAATATTAAAGCTTCTGGAAGTAGGAATCATTTATCCTGTTGCTCATAGTGATTGGGTAAGTCTAGTACATTGCGTACCTAAGAAGGGAGGTATCACTGTCGTTCCTAATGATAAGAATGAACTAATCCCACAGAGGATTATTACTCGCTATAGGATGGTGATAGACTTCTGGAAACTGAACAAGGCAACCAGGAAAGACCATTATCCTTTGCCGTTTATCGACCAAATGCTAGAAAGGCTATCTAAACATACACACTTTTGCTTTCTAGATGGTTATTCAGGTTTCTCGCAAATACCTGTTGCACAATCTGATAGGAGAAAACCACTTTCACCTGCCCCTTCGGTACCTTTGCTTATAGACGTATGCCTTTTGGCTTATGCAATGCACCTGCCACCTTTCAAAGATGTATGATGGCTATATTCTCTGACTTTTGTGAAAAGATTGTCGAGGTTTTCATGGATGACTTCTCCATTTACGGGTCTTCCTTTGATGATTGCCTCAGCAACCTTGATCGAGTCTTACAGAGATGTAAAGATACCAACCTCGTCTTGAACTAGGAGAAGTGCCACTTCATGGTTAATGAAGGCATCGTCTTAGGACATAAAATTTCTGAAAGAGGCATTGAAGTTGACAAGGCTTAGGTTGATGCAATTGAGAAAATGCCTTGCCCCACAGATATCAGAGGTATACGAAGTTTCCTAGGTCATGCTGGTTTCTATAGAAGGTTCATTAAAGACTTCTCTAAGATTTCTAGGCCTCTTACCAACCTCTTGCAGAAGGATGTTCCTTTTGTTTTTGATGAGGATTGTGAGGAAGCTTTCGAAATACTTAAGAAGGCCTTGATAACCGCACATATTGTTCAACCACCTGATTGGAACTTGCCCTTTGAAATCATGTGTGATGCTAGTGATTATGTTGTTGGTGTTGTTCTAGGACAAAGAGTTGACAAGAAGTTGAATGTTATTCACTACGCTAGTAAAACTCTAGACAGTGTTGGAGAACGTCGCATGGGAAACAAAAAATTTCCTACGCGCACGAAGACCTATCATGGTGATGTCCATCTACGAGAGGGGATGAGTGATCTACGTACCCTTGTAGACCGTACAGCAGAAGCGTTAGTGAACGCGGTTGATGTAGTGGAACGTCCTCACGTCCCTCGATCCGCCCCGCGAACAGTCCCGCGATCAGTCCCACGATCTAGTGCCGAACGGACGACACCTCCGCGTTCAGCACAAGTACTGCTCGACGATGATCTCGGCCTTCTTGATCCAGCAAGAGAGACGGAGAGGTAGAAGAGTTCTCCGGCAGCGTGACGGCGCTCCGGAGGTTGGTGATGATCTTGTCTCAGCAGGGCTCCGCCCGAGCTCCGGAGAAACGCGATCTAGAGGAAAATCCGTGGAGGTATGTGGTCGGGCTGCCGTGGAAAAGTCGTCTCAAATCAGCCCTAAAACCTCCGTATATATAGGTGGGAGAGGGGGGACCTTGCCTTGGGGCTCAAGGAGCCCCAAGGGGGTCGACCGAGCCAAAGGGGGGAAGGACTCCCCCCCAAACCGAGTCCTACTTGGTTTGGTGGGTGGAGTCCTTCTTTCCTTTCCCACCTCCTCCTTTTTTTTTCTCTTTGATATTTCTTCCAATGCGCATAGGGCCCTTTTGGGCTGTCCCACCAGCCCACTAAGGGCTGGTGCGCCACCCTCAAGGCCTATGGGCTTCCCCGGGGTGGGTTGCCCCCCCGGTGAACTCCCGGAACCCATTCGTCATTCCCGGTACATTCCCGGTAACTCCGAAAACCTTCCGGTAATCAAATGAGGTCATCCTATATATCAATCTTCGTTTACGGACCATTCCGGAAACCTTCGTGACGTCCGTGATCTCATCCGGGACTCCGAACAACATTCGGTAACCAACCATATAACTCAAATACGCATAAAACAACGTCGAACCTTAAGTGTGCAGACCCTACGGGTTCGAGAACTATATAGACATGACCCGAGAGACTCCTCGGTCAATATCCAATAGCGGGACATGGATGCCCATATTGGATCCTACATATTCTACGAAGATCTTATCGTTTGAACCTCAGTGCCAAGGATTCATATAATCCCGTATGTCATTCCCTTTGTCCTTCGGTATGTTACTTGCGCGAGATTCGATCGTCAGTATCCGCATACCTATTTCAATCTCGTTTACCGGCAAGTCTCTTTACTCGTTCCGTAATACAAGATCCCGCAACTTACACTAAGTCACATTGCTTGCAAGGCTTGTGTGTGATGTTGTATTACCGAGTGGGCCCCGAGATACCTCTCCGCCACACGGAGTGACAAATCCCAGTCTTGATCCATACTAACTCAACGAACACCTTCGGAGATACCTGTAGAGCATCTTTATAGTCACCAGTTACGTTGCGACGTTTGATACACACAAAGTATTCCTCCGGTGTTAGTGAGTTATATGATCTCATGGTCATAGGAACAAATACTTGACACGCAGAAAACAGTAGCAACAAAATGACACGATCAACATGCTACGTCTATTAGTTTGGGTCTAGTCCATCACGTGATTCTCCTAATGACGTGATCCAGTTATCAAGCAACAACACCTTGTTCATAATCAGAAGACACTGACTATCTTTGATCAACTGGCTAGCCAACTAGAGGCTTGCTAGGGACAGTGTTTTGTCTATGTATCCACACATGTAAATGAGTCTCCATTCAATACAATTATAGCATGGATAATAAACGATTATCTTGATACAGGAATTATAATAATAACTATATTTATCATTGCCTCTAGGGCATAATTCCAACAGTCTCCACTTGCACTAGAGTCAGTAATCTAGCCCTCACATCATCATGCGAATTACATTGTAATAAATCTAACACCCATACAGTTCTGGTGTTGATCATGCTTTGGCCGTGGAAGAGGTTTAGTCAGCGGGTCTGCGACATTCAGATCCGTGTGCACTTTGCATATATTTACGTCCTCCCCTTCGACGTAGTCGCGGATGAGGTTGAAGCGTCGTTTGATGTGTCTGGACTTCTTGTGAAACCGTGGTTCCTTTGCTAAGGCAATGGCACCCGTGTTGTCACATAACAAGGTTATTAGATTCAGTGCGCTTGGCACCACTCCAAGATCCGTCATGAACTGCTTCATCCAGACACCCTCCTTAGCCGCCTCTGAGGCAGCCATGTACTCCGCTTCACATGTAGAATCTGCTACGACGCTTTGCTTGGAACTGCACCAGCTTACCGCACCCCCATTAAGAATAAATACGTATCCGGTTTGCGACTTAGAGTCGTCCGGATCTGTGTCAAAGCTTGCATCGACGTAACCTTTTACGACGAGCTCTTCGTCACCTCCATACACGAGAAACATCTCCTTAGTCCTTTTCAGGTACTTCAGGATATTCTTGACCGCTGTCCAGTGATCCACTCCTGGATTACTCTGGAACCTACCTGCCATACTTATGGCCAGGCTAACGTCCGGTCTAGTGCACATCATTGCATACATGATAGAGCCTATGGCTGAAGCATAGGGGACGGAGCGCATATGCTCTCTATCCTCATTAGTTGCTGGGCACTGAGTCTTACTCAATCTCGTACCTTGTAAAACTGGCAAGAACCCCTTCTTGGACTGTTCCATTTTGAACCTCTTCAAAACTTTACCAAGGTATGTGCTTTGTGAAAGTCCTATCACGCGTTTTGATCTATCCCTATAGATCTTAATGCCTAGAATGTAAGCAGCTTCTCCTAGGTCCTTCATAGAGAAACTTTTATTCAAGTAATCCTTTATGCTCTCCAAAAACTCTACGTTGTTTCCAATCAGCAATATGTCATCCACATATAATATTAGAAACGCCACAGAGCTCCCACTCACTTTCTTGTAAATACAAGATTCTCCAACCACTTGTATAAACCCAAATGCTTTGATCACCTCATCAAAGCGTTTGTTCCAACTCCGAGATGCTTGCACCAGTCCATAAATGGATCATTGGAGCTTGCACACCTTGTTAGCATTCTTAGGATCGACAAAACCTTCGGGTTGCATCATATACAATTCTTCCTTAAGGAAACCGTTAAGGAACGCCGTTTTGACATCCATCTGCCAGATTTCATAATCGAAAAATGCAGCTATTGCTAACATGATTCTGACGGACTTAAGCATCGCCACGGGTGAGAATGTCTCATCGTAGTCAACTCCTTGAACTTGTGAAAAACCCTTTGCCACAAGTCGAGCTTTATAAACGGTCACATTGCCGTCAGCGTCCGTCTTCCTCTTAAAGATCCATTTGTTCTGAATAGCCTTGCGGCCCTCAGGCAGTACCTCCAAAGTCCACACTTTGTTCTCACACATGGATCCTATCTCGGACTTCATGGCTTCTAGCCATTTGTTGGAATCTGGGCCCACCATTGCTTCTTCATAATTTGCAGGTTCATTGTTGTCCAACAACATGATTGATAAGACGGGATTACCGTACCACTCTGGAGCAGCACGTGGTCTCGTCGACCTGCGTGGTTCGACAGAAACTTGAACCGCAGTTTCATGATCATTATCATTAACTTCCTCCTCAACCGGCGTCGCAATGACAGAGGTTTCCCCTTGCCCTGCGCCACCATCCAGAGGGATGAGAGGTTCGACAACCTCGTCAAGTTCTATCTTCCTCCCACTCAATTCTCTCGAGAGAAACTCCTTCTCGAGAAAAGCTCCGTTTTTAGCAACAAACACTTTGCCCTCGGATTTGAGATAGAAGGTGTACCCAACTGTCTCTTTTGGGTAACCTATGAAGACGCACCTTTCCGCTTTGGGTTCCAGCTTTTCAGGCTGAAGCTTTTTGACATAAGCATCACATCCCCAAACTTTAAGAAACGACAACTTTGGCCTTTTGCCATACCACAGTTCGTATGGTGTCGTCTCAACGGATTTTGATGGTGCCCTATTTAAAGTGAATGCAGCTGTTTCTAATGCATAACCCCAAAACGATAACGACAAACCGGTAAGAGACATCATAGATCGCACCATCTCTAATAAAGTACGATTACGACGTTCGGACACACCATTACGCTGTGGTGTTCCAGGCGGTGTCAACTGTGAAACAATTCCACATTGTCTTAAGTGAGCACCAAACTCGAAACTCAGATATTCACCCCCACGATCAGACCGTAGGA
Organism: Hordeum vulgare subsp. vulgare; assembly: GCF_904849725.1. Lineage (NCBI taxonomy): Eukaryota > Viridiplantae > Streptophyta > Magnoliopsida > Poales > Poaceae > Hordeum > Hordeum vulgare. The sequence continues at coordinate 51,920,781 of NC_058523.1, forward strand.
ACTTGATCTTCTTGTTACGATGATTTTCAACTTCACTCTGAAATTTCTTGAACTTTTCAAATGTTTCAGACTTGTGCTTCATTAAGTAGACATAACCATATCTACTCAAATCGTTAGTGAAGGTGAGAAAATAACGATATCCACCGCGTGCCTCTACGCTCATCGGACCACACACATCGGTATGTATGATTTCCAACAAGTCACTTGCACGCTCCATTGTTCCGGAGAATGGAGTTTTAGTCATCTTGCCCATGAGGCATGGTTCGCACGTGTCAAGTGAATCAAAGTCAAGTGACTCCAAAAGTCCATCGACACGGAGTTTCTTCATGCGCTTTACACCAATATGACCTAAGCGGCAGTGCCACAAAAATATGGCGCTATCATCGTTAACTCTAACTCTTTTGGTCTCAATGTTATGTATGTGTGTATCGCTATCAAGATTCAATATGAACAATCCTCTCACATTGGGTGCATGACCATAAAAGATGTTACTCATAGAAATAGAACAACCATTATTCTCTGACTTAAAAGAGTAACCGTCTCGCAATAAATAAGATCCAGATATAATGTTCATGCTCAACGCAGGAACTAAATAACAATGATTCAAGTTCATAACTAATCCTGATGGTAACTGAAGTGAAACTGTGCCGACGGCGATTGCATCAACCTTGGAACCATTTCCTACGCGCATCGTCACTTCATCTTTCGCCAGCCTTCGTCTATTCCGCAGTTCGTGTTTCGAGTTGCAAATATGAGCAACAGAACCGGTATCGAATACCCAGGCACTACTACGAGAGCCGGTTAAGTACACATCAATAACATGTATATCGAATATACCTGATTTTTCTTTGGCCGCCTTCTTATCTGCCAGATACTTGGGGCAATTGCGCTTCCAATGACCCATACCCTTGCAATAGTAACACTCTATATCAGGCTTAGGTCCAGCTTTGGGTTTCTTCGTCGGATTGGCAACAGGCTTGCCGCTCTTCTTTGAATTACCCTTCTTGCCTTTGCCGTTTCTCTTGAAACTAGTGGTCTTATTCACCATCAACACTTGATGCTCTTTACGGAGTTCAGACTCTGCGACTTTCAGCATCGCAAACAACTCGCCGGGTGACTTGTTCATCCCTTGCATGTTGTAGTTCAACACAAAGCCTTTATAGCTTGGCGGCAGTGATTGAAGGATTCTGTCAGTGATAGCCTCTTGCGGGAGTTCAATCCCCAGCTCAGCTAGACGGTTTGAGTACCCAGACATTTTGAGCACATGTTCACTGACAGACGAGTTCTCCTCCATCTTGCAAGCATAGAATTTATCGGAGGTCTCATACCTCTCGATCCGGGCGTTCTTCTGAAAGATAAACTTGAACTCCTGTAACATCTCAAATGCTCCATGATGCTCAAAGCGACGTTGAAGTCCCGGTTCTAAGCCATACAAGACTGCACATTGAACTACTGAGTAGTCCTCCTTACGTGCTAACCAAGCGTTCTTAACATCCTGATCAGCCGTAGCGGGTGGTTCATCTCCTAGGGCAGCATTAAGGACATAATCCTTCTTCCCAGCTTGTAAGATTAGCTTAAGATTACGAGCCCAGTCTACAAAGTTGCTTCCATCATCTTTCAACTTAGCTTTCTCTAGGAACGTATTAAAATTCAGGATGACTGTCGCGTGAGCCATGATCTACAACACAAATATATTCAAAGTGGATTTAGACTATGTTCAAGATAATTAGAGTTTAACTTAATCAAATTATTTGCTAAACTCCCACTCAAAAAGTACATCTCTCTAGTCATTTGAGTGGTTCATGATCCACTTACACTAGCTCAAGTCCGATCATCACGTGAGTTGAGCATAGTTTCAGTGGTAAGCATCCCTATGCTAATCATATCATCTATATGATTCATGATCGACCTTTCGGTCTCATGTGTTCCGAGGCCATGTCTGCACATGCTAGGCTCGTCAAGCTTAACCCGAGTGTTCCGCGTGCGCAACTGTTTTACACCCGTTGTATGTGAACGTTGAGTCTATCACACCCGATCATCACGTGGTGTCTCGAAACGACGAACTGTAGCAACGATGCACAGTCGGGGAGAACACAATTTCGTCTTGAAATTTTAGCGAGAGATCACTCATAATGCTACCGTCGTTCTAAGCAAAATAAGGTGCATAAAAGGATTAACATCACATGCAATTCATAAGTGACATGATATGGCCATCATCACGTGCTCCTTGATCTCCATCACCAAAGCACCGGCACGATCTTCTTGTCACCGGCGCCAGACCAAGATCTCCATCAACGTGTCACCATCGGGGTTGTCGTGCTACTCATGCTATTACTACTAAAGCTACATCCTAGCAAAATAGTAAACGCATCTGCAAGCACAAACGTTAGTATAAAGACAACCCTATGGCTCCTGCCGGTTGCCGTACCATCGACGTGCAAGTCGATATAATCTATTACAACATGATCATATCATACATCCAATATATCACATCACATCGTTGGCCATATCAAATCACAAGCATACCCTGCAAAAACAAGTTAGACGTCCTCTAATTTTGTTGTTGCATGTTTTACGTGGTGACCATGGGTATCTAGTAGGATCGCATCTTACTTACGGAAACACCACAACGGAGATATATGAGTTGCTATTTAACCTCATCCAAGGACCTCCTCGGTCAAATCCGATTCAACTAAAGTTGGAGAAACTGGCACTTGCGAGTCATCTTTGAGCAACGGGGTTACTCGTAGCGATGAAACCAGTCTCTCGTAAGCGTACGAGTAATGTCGGTCCAAGCCGCTTCAATCCAACAATACCGCGGAATCAAGAAAAGACTAAGGGGGGCAGCAAAACGCACATCACTGCCCACAAAAACTTTTGTGTTCTACTCGAGAAGACATCTACGCATGAACCTAGCTCATGATGCCACTGTTGGAGAATGTCGCATGGGAAACAAAAATTTTCCTACGCGCACGAAGACCTATCATGGTGATGTCCATCTACGAGAGGGGATGAGTGATCTACGTACCCTTGTAGACCGTACAGAAGAAGCGTTAGTGAATGCGATTGATGTAGTGGAACGTCCTCACGTCCCTCGATCCACCCCGCGAACAGTCCCGCGATCAGTCCCACGATCTAGTGCCGAACGGACGGCACCTCCGCGTTCAGCACATGTACTGCTCGACGATGATCTCGGCCTTTTTGATCTAGCAAGAGAAACGGAGAGGTGGAAGAGTTCTCCGGCAGCGTGATGGCGCTCCGGAGGTTGGTGATGATCTTGTCTCAGCAGGGCTCCGGTCGAGCTCCGCAGAAACACGATCTAGAGGAAAAACCGTGGAGGTATGTGGTCGGGCTGCCGTGGAAAAGTCGTCTCAAATCAGCCCTAAAACCTCCGTATAAATAGGTGGGAGAGGGGGGACCTTGCCTTGGGGATAAAGGAGCCCCAAGGGGGTCGACCGAGCCAAAGGGGGGAAGGACTCCCCCCCAAACCGAGTCCTACTTGGTTTGGTGGGTGGAGTCCTTCTTTCCATTCCCACCTCCTCCTTTTTATTTTCTCTTCGATTTTTCTTCCAATGCGCATAGGGCCCTTTTGGGCTGTCCCACCAGCCCACTAAGGGCTGGTGCGCCACCCTCAAGGCCTATGGACTTCCCCGGGGTGGGTTGCCCCCCCGGTGAACTCCCGGAACCCATTCGTCATTCCCGGTACATTCCCGGTAACTCCGAAAACCTTCCGGTAATCAAATGAGGTCATCCTATATATCAATCTTCGTTTCCGGACCATTCCGGAAACCCTTGTGACGTCCGTGATCTCATCCGGGACTCCGAACAACATTCGGTAACCAAACATATAACTCAAATACGCATAAAACAATGTCGAACCTTAAGTGTGCAGACCCTGCGGGTTCGAGAACTATGTAGACATGACCCGAGAGACTCCTCGGTCAATATCCAATAGCGGGACCTGGATGCCCATATTGGATCCTACATATTCTACGAAGATCTTATCGTTTGAACCTCAGTGCCAAGGATTCATATAATCCCGTATGTCATTCCCTTTGTCCTTCGGTATGTTACTTGCGCGAGATTCGATCGTCAGTATCCGCATACCTATTTCAATCTCGTTTACCGGCAAGTCTCTTTACTCGTTCCGTAATACAAGATCCCGCAACTTACACTAAGTCACATTGCTTGCAAGGCTTGTGTGTGATGTTGTATTACCGAGTGGGCCCCGAGATACCTCTCCGTCACACGGAGTGACAAATCCCAGTCTTGATCCATACTAACTCAACGAACACCTTCGGAGATACCTGTAGAGCATCTTTATAGTCACCAGTTACGTTGCGACGTTTGATACACACAAAGTATTCCTCCGGTGTTAGTGAGTTATATGATCTCATGGTCATAGGAACAAATACTTGACACGCAGAAAACAGTAGCAACAAAATGACACGATCAACATGCTACGTCTATTAGTTTGGGTCTAGTCCATCACGTGATTCTCCTAATGACGTGATCCAGTTATCAAGCAACAACACCTTGTTCATAATCAGAAGACACTGTCTATCTTTGATCAACTGGCTAGCCAACTAGAGGCTTGTTAGGGACAGTGTTTTGTCTATGTATCCACACATGTAAATGAGTCTTCATTCGATACAATTATAGCATGGATAATAAACGATTATCTTGATACAGGAATTATAATAATAACTATATTTATCATTGCCTCTAGGGCGTAATTCCAAAAGTTTCGTACCCGACAATAATCTCTTCGTTTGTTCCCCGCTATTAGTGACTTTGGAGTGACTCTTTGTTGCATGTTGAAGGCTAGTTATATGATCCAATTATGTTATCATTGTTGAGAGAACTTCACTAGTGAAAGTATGAACCCTAGGCCTTGTTTCCACGCATTGCAATACCGCTCGTGCTCACTTTTACCATTTGTTACCTTGCTGTTTTTGTAATTTCAGATTACAAAAACCTATATCTACCATCCATATTGCACTTGTTTCACCTTCTCTTCGCCGAACTAGTGCACCTATACAACTTACCATTGTATTGGGTGTGTTGGGGACACAAGAGACTCTTTGTTATTTGGTTGATGGTTGCTTGAGAGAGACCATCTTCATCCCATGCCTCCCGCGGATTGATAAACCTTAGGTCACCCACTTGAGGGAAAATTGCTGTCCTACAAACTTCTGCACTTGAAGGCCCAACAACGTCTACATGGAGAAGGTTGCGTAGTAAACATCAAGCTCTTTTCTGGCGCCGTTGTTGGGAGGTTAGCGCTTGAAGGTATATCTTTAGATCTTGCAATCGAATATTTTTGTTTCTTGTTCTTTCGCTAGAAAACTACAAAAAAATGGAATTGAGGATGCCTCATATGCTCCATCTTTTCAATGTCTTTCGTGAGCATGATGGGAAGGAAAATTGTGGTCAAGTGTTGAAAGAAGAATTACATAGAATGCTTGGCATAGAATATGTGAATGATGAGCATGATTGCAATGTTCTTAGCATGAATTCTTTGAATACCCATGATGCTAATGATATGCAAAGTCACAAGCTTGGGGATGCTATATTTGATGAAGATGATCTTTTTAGTTCTTCCACTTTGAATGATCAAAATCATTTTGATGAAAGCATGCCCCCTATCTATGATGATTATTGTGAGGATACTTATGCTTTGAAGAAGAGGGATGATAAAACTTGTAATAATCTCGAGAACACTTTTGCTAAACCTTGCTTTTTCATTGTGGACACAATTTGTAGTGCTCAAGTCTTTCACGATACTCCCACTACTATTCTTGAGAATAGATTTCCTTATGTGGAGAGTAGTAAAATTTCTATACTTGTAGATCATGAAAAGAATGCTTTAGGTGCTGGTTATATTGTTGAATTCATTCATGATGCTACTGAAAATTACTATGAGAGAGGATCATATGCTTCTACTAATTGCAACAGTATCAAGCTTCCTCTCCATATGTTGAAATTTTTGAAGCTATGCTTGTTTTGCCTTCCTATGCTAGTTGACTCTTGCTCCAATAAATTGTTTGATCATAAAATCCCTATGCATAGGAAGTGGGTTAGACTTAAATGTGCTAGCCATTTGCTCCATGATGCTCTCGTTGTGTTTCAATCCTTACCTTTTATGTGAGCATCATTGGAATCAATGCCTAGCTAAGGGCGTTAAACAATACCGCTTGTTGGGAGGCAACCCAATGAATAAATTTTTCTTTGCTTTTTGATTCCTGTTTTGTTTTCTCCACACCATCATAATTCTGTTATGATTGTGTTTTTTGTGTTCCTTTTTGCGTTTGTGCCAAGCAAAACCGTTATGATTAGTCTTGGGGATGATCGTTTGGTCATGCTGGAAAAGACAGTAACTTTCTGCTCACGAAAAGAATTTTCATTTTTTTTGTAAGAGATTTTGAGTTGATTCTTTTTGCTGCTGATTTCTATGCAATTTCTGCAGACTTCCATAATTTTTCCGATTTTTTGAAGTAACAGAAGTATGCGAAGTATACAGATTGCTACAGACTTGTCTGCTGTTAACAAATTCTGTTTTTGTTGAGTTGGTTGCTTATTTTGATGAAACTATGGATAGTATCGGAGGGTACTATCCATGGAAGATTGAAAATACAGTAACCCAACATCAGCATAAGTAGAACTTAAGTTTGCTACAGTACCTAAGGAATTGGTGGTTTGCTTTCTCATACTAATGTTATCACGAGTTTCTATTTAAGTTTCGTGTAGTGAAGTTTTCAAGTTTTGGGTGAAGTTCTTATGGACAAAGAGATAAAGAGTGGAAAGATATCAAGCTTGGGGATGCCCAAGGCACCCCAAGAGATTCAAGGATGCCGTAAAAGCCTAAGCTTGGGGATGCCCCGGGAAGGCATCCCCTCTTTCGTCTTTGATCCATCGGTAACGTTACTTGGGGCTATATTTTTATTGACCACATGTTATGTGTTTTTGCTTGGAGCGTCTTGTATCGTAGGAGTCTTTTATTTTTGTTGTGTCACAATCATCCTTGCTGCACACCTAGAGAGAGAGACATGCACTCACCGTGATTTTGTCGAGCTTCACTTATATCTTTTGAGCTAGATACTTTTGCTCTATGTACTTCACTTATATCCTTTAGAGCACAGCGGTGCGTGGCTTGGTAGTTGATCTATGCTTTGAAAGTAGTCTCAAAAGTGGTAGTTATCCAAAGGGATATGAAAACTTCCATCTTCAGGTGCATTGAGTAGAAAGAAAAGCTTGATTCCTCTCAATTAGTTTTGAGATGTGGTTGTGGTAATATTGAAGTCATGCTAGTAAGGTGTTGTGGATCTAGAAATACTTGTTTTGAAGTTAGTGATTCTCGTAGCATGCACGTATGGTGAACCGCTATGTGATGAAATCTGAGCATGATTAGTCTATTGATTGTCATCCTTTGCGTGGCGGTCGGGATCGCACGATGGTTTATACCTACCAACCCTTCCCCTAGGAGTATGCGTTGAATGCTTTGTTTCGATTACTAATAAAACTTTTGCAACAAGTATATGAGTTCTTCATGACTAATGTTGAGTCCATGGTCTAGATGCACTTTCACCTTCCACCATCACTATCTTCTTAGTGCCGCGCAACTTTCGCGGGTGCACAAAACCCACCATTAGCCTCCCTCAAAACAGCCACCATACCTACCTACTATGGCTTTTTCAAAGTCATTCTGAGATATATTGCCATGCAACTACCACCATGACATGTGCCACCACGTCTACATTGCCATTGCATGATTGTAAGATAGCTAGCATGATGTTTCCATTAATGTCTATGCCATGCTAGATCATTGTCACGGTACACTACCGAAGGCATTCCATATAGAGTCATCGTTGCTCTAAGTTTTGAGTTGAAAGTGTGATGATCATCATTGATGGAGCATTGTCCCATGTGAGGAAATAAAAGAGGCCAAAGATGCCCACCAAAAAAAGAGAGGCCAAAGAGCCCACCAAAAAAATAAAAAAATGAGAGAAAAAGAGAGAAGGGACAATGCTACGAGCTTTCCACACTTGTGCATATTAAGCACCATGATCTTCATGATTGCGAGTCTCTCGTTTTGTCAGCACCATATAGCTAGTGGGAATTTTTCATTATATAACTTGGCTTGTATATTCCAATGATAGGCTTCCTCAACATTGCCTTAGGTCTTCGTGAGCAAGCAAGTTGGACGCACACCCGCTAGTTTTCTTTAAGAGCTTTCACATACTTTTGACCTCCTTGTGGGCCCAACTAACGCAATTCCACCGCCATAAATTCCTATAAATTCAGAAACCCCAAAAAGAAACCTAGATCAGGAGTTCCGCCGTCGCAAGCCTCTGTAGCCACTAAAAACCAATCTGGAGCCCGTTCCGGCACCCTGCCGGAGGGGGAATCCATTTCCGATGGCCATCTTCATCATCCCGGCGATCTCCATGACGAGGAGGGAGTAGTTCTCCCTCGGGGCTGAGGGTATGCACCAGTAGCTATGTGTTTGATCTTTCTCTCTCGTGTTCTTGAGATGTCTTGATCTCGATGTACCATGGGCTTCGCTACTATAGTTGGATCTTATGATGTTCTTCCCCCTCTCCCTTCTTGTAATGAATTGAGTTTCCCCTTTGGAGTTATTTTATCGGATTGAGTCTTTGAGAACACTTGATGTATGTCTTGCACGTGTCTATCTGCTGTGATCAACTTGCGGGTTTGTGACAATTGGGAACCTATGCATATGGGTTGGCACACATGGATTCATGTGAGTACTTGATGTATGTTTTGGTGATCAACTTGCGGGTTCGTGACATTGGGAACCTATGCACAGGGGTTGGCACACGTTTTGACTCTCTGGTAGAAACTTTGGGACACTCTTTGAAGTTCTATGTGTTGGTTGAATAGATGATTCTGAGATTGTGTGATGCATATCGTATAATCATACCCACGGATACTTGAGGTGACAATGGAGTATCTAGGTGACATTAGGGTCTTGGTTGATATGTATCTTAAGGTGTTATTCTAGTACAAACTCTTGAATAGATCGATCAGAAAGAATAACTTTGTGGTGGTTTCGTACCCGATAATAATCTCTTCGTTTGTTCCCCGCTATTAGTGACTTTGGAGTGACTCTTTGTTGCATGTTGAGGGCTAGTTATATGATCCAATTATGTTATCATTGTTGAGAGAACTTCACTAGTGAAAGTATGAACCCTAGGCCTTGTTTCCATGCATTACAATACCGTTCGTGCTCACTTTTACCATTTGTTACCTTGCTGTTTTTGTAATTTCAGATTACAAAAACCTATATCTACCATCCATATTGCACTTGTTTCACCTTCTCTTCGCCGAACTAGTGCACCTATACAACTTACCATTGTATTGGGTGTGTTGGGGACACAAGACACTCTTTGTTATTTGGTTGTAGGGTTGCTTGAGAGAGACCATCTTCATCCTACGCCTCCCGCGGATTGATAAACCTTAGGTCACCCACTTGAGGGAAAATTGCTACTGTCCTACAAACCTCTGCACTTGGAGGCCCAACAACGTCTACAAGGAGAAGGTTGCGTAGTATACATCATTGTTCAAGGAAAGGGTTAAGAGATGGCACGATAAAAGAATACAAAAATGAGAGTTCAATGTAGGTGATTATGTCCTGCTATACAATTCTCGCTTAAGATGCTTCGCAGGCAAGCTTCTCTCTAAATGGGAAGGTCCTTACGTTGTCGAGGAAGTATATCGTTCCGGTGCTATCAAAATCAATAACAGGGAAGGTAATTTTCCTAGAGTGGTAAATGGGCAAAGAATCAAGCATTATATCTATGGTACTCCCATAAATGTTGAGACCAATATCATCAATATCATAACTCCAAAGGAGTACATAAGGGATGTTTATCAGCCTGTTTCAGACCCTGAAAACGAAGAGGTATGTGTTTCGGTAAGCAATTGGACTCCGAAACTTTACTAGTAGGAAATTTTCTCCGTTTTGGAATTTATGGAAAAATAGAAAAATAAAAAGGAGTCCGGAGAGCGCACAAGGCGGCTACAAGCTTGGTAGCCGCCAGCTACCCCCCTGGCGGCGGCTACACGGCTTGTGGGCACCTCGTATGCCTCCCGGACTCCGTTTTCTTGCGGAGCACTCCTTCTGGTCCATAAAAAAACCAATATATATATATGCCCGAGGGTTTTGATCTCCGTATCGCGCAGTTTTCCTCTGTTTTCGTTTCGAGCCTGTTGTCTGCCGCAGATTTAGAGCAAAGATGTCTCAAGAATCTGTTGGGGAGAATAATCTCCCACAAGTTCATGGAGAAGTAGATGCTGATCTGAAAAGAGTAGAAGTCACGGAAGCCAGGGACAAAGCTAAGGAAAAAAACCCAAGCTCGGGAGGAAGTTCAACCTATGTTTAACATTGAAGACGTTGAAGGAGTAGATTTTCTCCAACCCTTCCTCCACGAGCTGTCTCCATCCTTGATTGAACTCTTGAGGTTTTTTGAAACAACTCACGCTCGCAATATTTCCCTTTCTCGTGAAGTTGTTTTGCTGGAAAACCATGTCGCGGATCTCAAAGGTATAAATCAAAGATTGATAGCTCTCTTGGAATCAAAGGCAAAGACTCCACCTCCATCACCACCAAAGGGAGACAACTAAGCATTGGTATGGGCAATCCCCTTGGCTTTTTCCAAGCTTGGGGGAGTTGCCCTGGTATCGTATCACCTTTATATCTTTTGCTTTTACCTTTGTTTTAGTTCTTTCCTTTTCAGTTTTTATTTCTTCTCTTAGTGGAATAAGTATTTAGTGTTTAGTTTGAGTCTTTTGCCTTGTGTCTCCCCCGATGTATTCGAGCTTGCGAGCTATATAATAAGGAGTATCTTAGTCAAGGGTTTTGTTTTGTGCCGTGATCAAAAGTATGAAAAGAACGATAGCATGAAAGATCATGAGATGATCTTATGGAAAGTGATAGCTTCACTAACAAGTATGATGATTGAAACTTGTTGAGAATAGACCAACATAGACCCCAGTCATTGTTGCAATTAATAAGAAGTAATAAGGAAAGAGAGGTTCACATATAAATATATCATCTTAGACACTTTTTACAATTGTGAGCACTCACCAAACTATTACATGCTTAGAAGTAGATGTTGGACAATGAAGACAACATAATGAATTGTGTTTGCTTGGTTCCAAACAATGTTATATGATTAGAGATCCCTTAGCATGTGACGATTGCTTACACCTCATATTAGCCAAAACTCCCGCACCAAGTAGAGATACTACTTGTGCATCCATAAACCTTCAACCCAGTTTTGCCATGAGAGTCCACCATACCTGCCTATGGATTGAATAAGATCCCTCAAGTAAGTTGTCAACGGTGCAAGCAATAAATATTGCTCTCTAATATGTATGATCTATTATTGTGTGGAAAATAAGCTTTATACGAACCTGTGATGAGGAAGACATAAAAGCGACAGACTGCATAATAAAGTTCTTTATCACAGGAGGCAATATAAAGTGATGTTCCTCCGCACTAAGAGGACACGCATCCAAACCTCAAAAGCGCATGACAACCTCTGCTTCCCTCTGCGAAGGGCCTATCTTGTACCTTTACTTTTTGCCCTTGTAAGAGTCATGGTGATCTTCATCAATTCCTTATTTTGCCTTTGTCTTGGCTACCGTCACATGCTAGGGAAAGATCTATATTCATATATCAACTTGGAGATGAGTACTTATGCTTTATTATTGTTGACTTTACCCTTGAGGTAAATGGTTGGGAGGCAAAACTATAAGCCCGTGTTAAGGACAGTAAAACCGAACCTCTTCCGAGCTCTCTCAGGCCATTAACGATTTCGGCCGTTGGATCGTGCATCTCGGTCGTCCCTGGCCGTCCAAGGCATTGTTTTCTCGCATGGGCTGGTACTGGGTCGAATGTCCTGGGGCTGCTATTCCCATGGCCGAATCGGAAGCCTCGGGTTCACTAATGATGGCCAACGTTGGATGTGGAAAGAACAATCATGATTCCCTTCGTGTCCACATAGCCCCGCCTCCCCCCACTCCACACCCCGACTCCTCCAAGCGCGCCGCCGCTATCTCGTCATCCACCCCTCCCCTCCCCTCCCATCAGGCTCACACATCGCCGCTGGCAACCACCTCATCTGCCTCATGTCACCTCGCAGCCGGCCTCTTCCCAGATCCAATCCCCCAAAGCCGTCCACCTCGTGTCCCACCATCTCCTCTCGTCAGAAAAGAAAAGAAGAGATCGACCAGGTCAAGTGGCGGTCAAATCCGCCATGACCGCATCCACCTCGCCAAGGCTTCAAGATCGGCCGCTGCCGGAGGTCAGTACAGCACACCAGGGCAGGACCTCACCTCGACTGCCTGAGGATACGTCCACCGACTCCATGGAGCTTCCCCCCTAGCACGCTAGCAGCCATGCGTGTCCGTTCCACCAAGTTGCCCCTCCATCTTCAACGTCTCCGTAGTTTTTTTTTCTCCCAACCACACTATATTTTCTTCACTCGTGGTTCAATTCTGTTAATTTTCTTTGAAGTGATTTTCACTATGTTGGTTGCAGGTCGTGTCAATCCAAGTGCTTGCTGCTGGTTCTGGTATATTGGTTTGGGGAATTTTTCAACTGACGAAACAACCGATGTTGATGTATCCTCTGGTATTGCTGGTAGAAATAGAATGTGCAGTAAATACAGATCAAGTGTATCATATCATCCATTTCGTTCTTTCTTGACTTTCTTAATGCATAAACATATGTACAACGCCACCTTATGGGCAGATGAAATGGAACCATTCAGTTCGTGTTCAAACCATGAAGATAATTTACATGAACAAAACCATCCGGTTGATTGGGTTGCAGGGTTATTATTCCCATATAAAAATGTTTTACTTGTACTCTTTTCACTTGGGTGATTATAGTCAACATCTCAGTGACTCAGAATGGGTGAATGGTGATACCGAATTAAAGAAAATGCTGTTCTGGTTGAATTAGTGA